>NC_081303.1:20020000-22786364 GCF_030435805.1 Mustela lutreola
TGTTGTATCATATTTTAGGTCTAGCTTGATTTTTAATCCTCTAAGTTAGGCATTATTGTTTACACGTTATAAAATTAATAATTTGCTAAAATTCATCTGCATGTTTAACATTATCCTTGTTCATCATTGCTTTCTGTGTCTATTTGTATCTGGTATTATTTTCTTTCTTCTTTAATTACATTCATTTAGATGCTTTGGCAAATGGATGTTGACAGTAAATTCTCTTAATTTTTGTTTGCCTGAAAATGTTTCCATTGATGTTTCTTGTTGAAAGGAAGCTTTGATCGGTAAAGAAATCCAGGATGGCAGTTTTATTTTAGCACCTTAAAGATGTTATTCTGGCTTTGATTTTCGCTCTTGAAAAGTCAGCTGTAGTGTGCTGTTCTTTTTTTAGTATTCTATCTTTTCTCTCTGCTGTTTTTAAGGTTTGATTTTTTTAAAAAAATGTATTTGACGGTTTAACTATGAGATATCAATTTGTGCATTTCTTTTTATTTATTTTGGTTGGGATTCACTGAAATCTGAATATGAAAATTGGTGTCTTTTACAGATTCTGGAAAATTCTTAACCATTCTCTATCTAAATATTGCCTCTTCCCTATTCTTTTTAAAATCTACTTCTGGAATTCTGACAAGCGTATATTAAATCTTCTCATCCATTCCTGCTTATGTCTAAGCCTCTTTTTCATATTTTCCATCTCTCTGACTTTCTATACGGATTCAGGATAATTCTTCAACTCTATTTTCTTGGTTATTAACTCACTCTTACACTGTATTTACTGTTCTAACCTAAAGCATTATTTTATTTCTAGAAAGGACTAATACATCCTTATTTTACATTCTTACAGATTCAGAGAATCCCACCTTTCCAAAACACTTCCATTACAGGCCAATTCAATTCATGTATTTTTAAAATTATTATTGAACTTGGTATATGATTCTCTTTGTTATTGGGAGAGTCAGCTAGAATCACATAGAAATATTCTGCCTCATCTACAAAATCCCATGAAACGCCCTGCTCCAGAGCCTTCTTCCCCCTGAATCGCAAAGTCATTACAGTCTTCTTAGGTCACGTCAGAATTCCAAATGCTTAGTTATAGTCAAGAATATCCCACAGGTGTGTAGCCTTGGGCTTTATGCTTCTCTGGCACCAAACCTCATTTCTTTATAAGTTTCTTCCAATTAGAGCTTTGGAATGACAAAGTTGAAATCCTCTAACTGTGCTACCCATGCCCCCTTTTTTCTCCTCCACACTCTATTTTGAAGACTACGATTTTCCCAATTCCCTGCTACAGAAAGCAAACACTGGTCCACTAGGAGTCTGGGATGGAAGCCCAGTGCTCACTGCACATCCGTCCTGGGTTCCCACAGGCGGCGCTCCTACTACCAGCCGTGTTTGTCAGTCTGAGCCCAGGAGCAAGCTGGGTCCACTTGGACTGTAGTGGCCAGCTGTCAGGTGAGTGCCACTGCAGACTGCTAGGAGAAACCTGGGTCGGACTCCAGGCCTGTAAATAAACTTGTGGCCATCTGCATTCCCTTTCGTGACTCAGCTGTTCTTTATGAAAGGATTCACTGTGTGAGGAGCAGCAGGCTGGGAGATCGGAAAGAAGCAACAGCAGAAGAAAGCTGTGCAGATTATGAAGTCACTGAAACCAAGGTGCAAAAGCTGCCGTTCTAGGCTGTTGCTGCTTTGTAGCAGCGGGAAGAGAATTTTCCAGTTAAAGAGTAATCATTATGAGAAAGTTCATCTTTGCACACAATGCAAACACCACACAAGACCAAATCACCTTATTGGGATCTCAGAGAAGAGCAGTAATATTTTATTTTATTTTTTAAAAATTTATTTATTTTGAGAGAGAGAGAGCGCACATGTGGGAGGGGTGGAGAGAGAGACTCCCAAGTAGACTCCCCATTGACTGTGGAGTCCAATGCAGGGCTCAATCTCATGACCCTAGATCAGGACCTGATCCAAAATCAAGAGTCGGACCTTTCACTGACTGATCCATGCAGTGGTGCCCCAAAGAGTAAAATTTTAGAGCAAGTTGAAGAAATGCCGAGTCTGTAACCTAAAGTTCTATCCCAGTTCAGTGCAGTAGAAAAAAGACTTCAAGTCTGAATTCTTGTTCCCATCTTTCAGACCCTGTGTAAGTTTCTTGCCATTTCTGAGCCCCAGCTCCCCGCGCTGAAAAAGTGGCATGATGATAACTATGCCTTTGTGAGAATCAAAGTTGACACATATAAAGAAATGATATAAATTGCTAGGCACCTGTTCTCCCCTCTCCATTCTCCCCTTCTTTCCTAGTAATAAGAACTTGGATTGTATCTGGGCACTTCACCATTCAGATAAAAGGAGACACTCCCCCAAATCATGCACCTGTGTATATAGAAGTTTGGACGAATAATATATAAGAGATGTTGCACATGATTTCCATGAAGTGATCTTAAAAGAAGGGAAGTAGGTCACCTTTCTTCCTTCATTAGTCCATTTTGCTGCATAGAACTTGGATGAGATGGAGAGCAGACATTTAGAATTAGCAAGACAAAAGACATATTTATCTCTGATTCAAATCAAAGTGGGTATTCAGAGAGGAGAGTTGGAAGAAGACTGGGTTCCTAAGGATACCACAGAAGCACCATATTGGACTTGGGCTCTTTATCTCCAAATTCCTTTATGGAGGAAGAAGAATTTTCTTGTGTGTTTATTTTGAGGATTTTTTTAAAAAATCACACTCAACCAAGCTTAATCCCAAAGCAAAGAACTAAGCTTCATATCTACCAAAATTAAAATTTCACATTCTCTGATTCAGCAATGCCACTTCTAAAAATATACCCCAAAAATGTTCTGGGATATGTGCAAAAAAGACACAATCAAAAATATCTATTGCATCATTTTTTGTGATATAGAAAAACTGGAAAGAAACTAAAGGTTCCACATCAGGTGACTGGATAAGTAAGTGATTTCTACTCAAGCAGTGTATTACTGTGCAGCTGTTAGCCTGAGAGATCTATAAGGAATAATCTACAATGAATAATCTCTAAATGAATTTCCATTTGGAGGGAGAAAGATAATGTGCTTAATATACTGTGTTTCCCAAAGACAACTGCAACATTGTTTCCCATTTCCTGATGTGACATTCCACCCGTCAAGAGATGGGGGCTGGTTTCCCCCTCTTGAATCTGGACAGCAAAATGACACTATGTGACTCTCAAGGCTAAGTAGGAAAGGTGAGGCAGCTTTTTCCTTGTTGACCAAAAGACTCAAGCCCAGAGCCCAAAGTTGTCATATAAAGTCCGCCATGCTGTGAGGAAGCCAGGCCACACGGAGAGGCCATGGGTAGATGATCTGCTTAGCAGTCCTTCTTCAAGTCTGCCCTGCCCAGAGACCAGACATGGGAGTAAACGAGTCTTCAGATGACTCCAGGTCCCTAGCAGTCAGGATCCAGATATTTGAGCTAAGGACCCAGATATCACGGAGCAAAAGAGTCATCCCTGCTGTGCCCTTTATGAATATCTGAATTATGCAGTTGATGAGCCCAGTGAAATGGCTGTCTTTTTATGTCACCAAGTTTGGGGTGGTTTATTACACAGTAATAGCAAGGTTTTATGTGTGTAAAAAATTTCAGGAAGACCATACAATAAAGCCATTAGCCTCAGTTGTTCCTGGAGATGAGACAGGTGATCTAGTATGAGGCAAAACTTGGTTTTCACTGTATGCGTTTCCATACCATTGCAATTTTTCTTTCATGTGAACAAGTATTATTGAATTTTTCAAGTATCTATGAAAAAAATGACATTTGATAGGAAGATGTATGAGACAAAAACAAGAAGGTCTGCCAGCTCCAACTAGCAACATGATTCTAAAAGCCTAAATTCCATTGAGTACATGTGCTGAAAAGTCCAAAGAAGATGAAAATATTCACCTATCCAAAAAAAAAAAAAAAAAAGAAAAGAAATCTTGCCATTTACAATGACATGGATGGAACTAGAAGGTATTATGCTAAGCAAAATAAGTCAGTCAGAGAAAGACAATTACATGATCTCACTCAAAGTGGAAATTAAGAAAACAGAGGATCATAGGGGAAGAGAAGAAAAAATGAAACAAGACAAAATCAGAGAGGGAGACAAACCATAAGAGACTCTTAATCATAGGAAACAAACTGAGGCTGCTGGAGGGGAGGGAGTAGGGGGTGGGGTCACCGGGTGATGGACGTCAAGGAGGGCACGTGATAGAATGAGACTGGGTGTTATACAAGAGTGATGAATCACTGACCTCTTACTCTGAAACTAATAATAAATTATATGTTAATTGAATTTTTAAAAAAGGAAGATCGATAATAATCTAAGCTTTTAAAATCAGATAACCTGTTACCAACTTTAGCAACTATAGTATTTCAACATAACACATTCATCAGTGTTTTCCATAATAAATTATTAACTTAAAAAATTACCATCATCTAACCCAGTGCCCAGGATTTAAAATGACATTGTTTTAATATAGATTAAGGTGCATGTTGGACACAACTTTCACTTTACATCTTCAAAACAGCAAGCCAGCCAGTATTAAACCCCTGTCCAGTCATGCCAAGGCGGGCGTCGGCATTCAGAAGACAATCTCACCTCTGGGGAAGGCCATCAGTCACCCTCCCCAACTTATTACAGGAAAGCATGCATCTTGGAAATCATACAAGTGTCCTGAAATCTGGTAATGACAGAAAAAGAAACCTCTTACCTATCCACTTTACTAAACTGTAAAGTTAAATGGAGAAAGTGGGATGTAACTAGTAACTCAGAATTTATTCCAAACAGTACCAGGAAATACGAATAGAAATCATAAAGCAGAGCAATTGAAGTTCTTGACTGGTGGAATGTTGGAGCAAAGCTGCAGCAAAAATGCTCAGCAGGTACCTATGTGCCCTGGGCTAACTGTATCCAGGGCAGACCAATAAACAGTGCAGAGTAGCACAGAGCAGGGGCTCCAGAAACATTTGCTGATGAATGAATGAATGAATGAACGAACAGCAAGGAGTCCCCAAACTCCTCCAAGCTTCCCCAGTTTATGGACGTAAACCCATCAGTAAGTGTCAAGGGTCCAAATTGCCTACTCTATTCTTCACCTTCTCAGCAGGATCTGGAGGTTCCCTGGACCCCATCACCTCATGTGAGCTGGTTATCTTAATCTCTCCTAGGTGCTTAGTCACTCCCTTACCGTTTGCTCCTTCGTTAGTGGTGGGATGACTAGGAGTAGGGGTATTTCTGGTGAGTGGGCTCCAAAGTGGTACTGCTTCTGCTCCAGTGCCTTATAGAATGTGGTCTTGGAGGCCAAGACAGGTCTCTGGGATCTGGGCTGAATACATATTTGGAAAAGAGCCCCTAGTTATACTCAGAATTTCCCCCCAGTTGCCACTCTTGTCTGGAACAGGTTTGATATAATTTTCTTCTGGAAGCTTTCTTAGCATCCTGCACAGCCCACCCACACTGTGCTTCTCCACCTCCACCCCACCCAGCCCCCACATGCCATGCAGATCTGGTCCCTGGGTGCTGGTATAACTTGACTTACTTCCCAGGAGACTCCTCAGCCCTGTGCAAATCAGCAGACCTCTCCTCCGTCAGGCCTGTCATCATGGACTGAATGTTCGTGTCCCCTCCGTCCCCAAATTCAAAGGTTGACATTCTAACCCCCAATGTGACTATATTAGGAGCTGCGGTCCCCAGCAGGTTATCAGGTCATGAGGCTGGAGCCTTCTTTTTCTCTTTTTTAAAATTTTTAAAAGAGATTTTATTTATTTATTTGACAGAAAGAGAGAGCATGAAAGGAGAGAGATCAGTGGGAGAAGCAGACTCCCTGCCGAGCAGGGAGCCCAATGCGGGACTCAAACCTGGGACTCCAGGAACATGACCTGAGCCGAAGGCAGTCGCTTAACCAACTGAGCCACCCAGGCGCCCTTCTTTTTCTCTTATAAGAAAACACATAAGAGCTTATTCCTGCTATCTGCTCTCTGCCATCTGGAGATAACAACGAGAAGATGGCTATCTACAAGCCAGGAAGCAAGTCCTCATGGGACACAGAATCTCCTGGAGCCTTGATCTTGGACTTCACAGACTCCAGAACTGTGAGAAATAAATGTTTGTTGCTGAAGCCACCCAGTCTGTGGTAATTTGTTATGGTAACCCAAGTGGACTAAGACACTTATCTCATAAGTTAACAACATGCTTGAGGAAGAAACCACAAGTTATTGATAGATAAGAAAGTCACTGCATAAGACAAAGTCAAAGGATCCAGTGGTGACAATAGGTAATCTGTTGCTGCCATCAGAGACATTTGGGAAGGGTTTGGGACCCATAAGTGGGGAATGGCCTTCCCATGCTGTCTGGGGAGAGTTGCTGAAAAGAAGTCAGGTTGGCACCAGTTTCTTTCCCTATCCTGCTATCTTTCTCTACCCTTCTAATATAGTTAAACAAAATCGGGAACATACTATATGTACAGTTCTGTATCCTTTAGGGACACTTGCTCTTTTTGTTAAATATTCTCTAAAAACATTGCTTTGTTTCATTCCCATATGTTGAATGTTGGTTTCCAATTTTACATTTTTAAAAAATAATGATAGGATGAATATCGGGCTCATAAATCTTTAACTACATCTCCTGTTATTTTCTTAGACTAGAGCTCCAAAAATAAGACTATGAGGGCAAAGGACACCAACCCAATTAAGGCTATTTATGCACATCATTAAACTATCCTCCAGAGGGAAGGAATTTACACTACTGAGAAAAAAGTGTAAGAGAGTCTATGTCTGATTTCATATCTGCACGCTTTACATAATTATTATTGTTTGTTCTGAAAATTACCCAAGTTGCACGTCATTGATTGGAAAACTCTGTCTCTCCCCCGCATTTTTTTGAAAAGATTTTATTTATTTATTTGACAGACAGAGATCACAAGTAGGCAGAGGGATGGCGGGGGGGGGTGGGGGAAGCAGGCTCCCCGCTGAGCAGAGAGCTCGATGTGGGGCTTGATCCCAGGACCCCGAGATCATGACCTGAGCCGAAGGCAGAGGCTTTAACCCACTGAGCCACCCAGGCGCCCCTCAGCAATAAATTTTTAATGCTATTTTATACTTGCAACGAATCATGTCTTTTCTTACTAACCCATTGTCGTTCCTTCCTTATATGTTGTCCCTCCTTGAAGAGGAGCTAGAACAAGGGGCACATTTCCTGGGGACTGTGGATTCTCTGAGATTTAAGACCACAGCTCCATTTGGTGTAGAGTTCTGTGAAACTGGTTTACAGTGCCCATAGACTCCTGGGTTCCTCAGGCAAAACCTAGGGCCTTCCAACAAGTATTTTGAAAAGAGCCCTACCCTCATATTCTCCTTTAATCTTTCCTTCCAAAAGTTAACCCCTTTGTCTTAAAAAAAAATCTTTCAGAATGACTAAAGTAGAAATACATGCTCGTATCCACTTTATCCAACAAACATTCAGGACTCATTATCGCCAGGTCTCACGCTCAGCGCTAGAGGCACACTGGGGAACACAGAACACTTCATGCTAACAAGGGACTTAAAATCTAACAAGACAAATTACTTATTAATTTCAAAAGGAAAATACTACTATAAATGAAGACATCAGAAACCTGTCAGCCAAATGATCAAAAGTAACATCACCAGAAAGGAGCAGACATCAGCCTCCAGACAGATAGTGAAGACACGTGACTTACGGTGTACTGCAACCCAAAATGCATGGCCAGAAGAAGCTAATCATGAGGGAACATCAGAGAAACCAAATGCGGAGACATTTTGTAAACCAATGGCCTATAAATATATATATATTTTAATGTGAATGATATGAAAGAAAATGAAAAGTTGAAATTAAGTATTTATTCCGATTAAAGGGGGCTAAGAGAATGGCTTAATGCAATAAACGATCATGTTCTATGATTTTTTAAAAAGACAGATAATTCTATGAAAGACCCAAGCAGACCAATTCATGAACTTAAAATGTAGATGGCAGATTAAAGAATTGTATGATGTTAAATTTCCTGACTTTGATAACTAAACTGCCGATATGTAAGAAAATACTCTTGTTCCTAAGAAAAACACGCAAGTATTCTGAGGCAAAGGAGGTTTGCAATCTCAAATGGTTTAAAAAATAAAAATATGCATACATACACAGAAAGAAAGCAGATATAACAAAAGGTTGGTGTGTGAGATTTCTTTGTATTTTTCTTATAACTTTCCTGTAATGTTTCAACTTCTTTCAAAATAAAAAGTAAAAAATAGATAATTCACATGAAATTTTGTGTCTATGTGATAGTACAACTAAAGAGAACTCTATTCTTAAGCTGACAGAAAAATAAATCTAATGAGAACCACGGGCAAGTAAAATTGCAAATCCCGCTGTTAGGAGTTCCAACACATTAATCTCCAGATCTTGAGAAATGAACCTTAATGAAGAAGTCCAGATCAGAGAGGAATTTGTCAGCATGAAACATGATTCATTAAATGAGAATTAAGATGAACAAAATTTCCCTCTGTTGCAGCATTTTTCAAATTGCACTTTATTAAGAGATTGACATTTTTCCCAATTAATGTAATTCTCTACAAATCCTTTTTGGAAATAGATGAGGTATCAGTAAATTAACTGATGAACGACTCTCGTTTTGATCTTTCTCAGACATAAGCAGTCCATTTGGCCAATTATTACAGAAGCTTCATAATGCTGGGTTGTAAATGGCAACTCCTCGAATTACATACACTTTATACTCTGCCCTTCATATGAATCGCTATTCCTTCCTCTAGACATAAATCTTTGGGCTTCTTTTGGATTTTATTTGATTTTATTTTTTCAAGATTTCTTTATTCATTTGAGAGAGAGAAAGCAGTGTGGGGCGGGCCGGGGGGGAGTGTGGGGGGGGGCAGGATGCGGGCAGAGGGAGAGAGAGAGAGAGAGAGAGAGAGAATTTTAGGCACATTCCCTGCTAATCACAGTGCCTGATGCAGGGCTCAATCTCACGACCCATGAGATCATGACCTGAGCCAAAATCAAGAGTTGGACGCTTAACCTACTGAGCCACCCAAGTGACCCTGTGCTTCTTTTGGGTTTTAAAAGAAGAGTTATGAGTAGATCATCTTGGGAATGATATTCATATAGTTGACTGGAGATGACACTACTTTTTTTCAAATCACGGAACATCCAGAACACTGATGATGATGATCCAAGAAGTCAACACAGAGAGAGAGAGAGTTAAAAACCAGAAAGATTTTGGCTTACACTTAAAATTTGTGATTACTAGGGTATTTATGTATTTATCTATGTATTATCATTATTCTTTTCAGAGATGGAGCAGGGAGGGGCAGAGGGAGAGAGAGAATCTAAAAACAGGCTCAATGACCAGTGCAGAGTCCAACGTGAGGCTCGATCTCACAACTCTGAAATCACGATGTAAACTGAAATCAAGCGTTAGCTGCTTCACTGACTACGTCACCCAGGCACCTCACACCATGGTATTTTAGAACATGACTCCTCTCTTGGGACATCATTTATATTCACTCCATCTTACACGTGTTCTGTAGTCCCTCAGAGCAGTGGTTATTGTAAGGACAGGAAGGAAACTGCAGTGCAACTAAAAACCTGAGCCTAAAGGAATCAAGCACCTGGTTCTTGACAAAGTCATGGAGGTTCCTCTGGACTTGCGCCAGCTTTTGTTCCAAAAGTCCTGGCCACCTGTCACAGTGGCACCAAAAGAACTCCCTGGCCAGATTTTGGGCAACGAAACACATGATCATCCGCTCCTTGGAGAGGGATCACAGCCACTGAGCAGGGAGCCGATGGTGCCCTACAGCCAGCATAAGCCAATACAACAGGCTGCTGGGAAGTAAGCTCTGCTCCCACACAGCAGCTCAGCAGAGGGCTGTGAGTTGGGAGAAAGCCGTCACTTGACATATAATTACCCATGGCAGCAACCAATTGCGGAAGCTACTGGAGATCCAAGGGTTGTTGAGCTTTTTCAAGAAACAATTCAAAACCTTGCCAAGATAACATTCATATTTCATCGCCCTCTTTAGTGCGTGTCCTGACCTCGACTAGACAGTGTGAACACTTCTAAGTGAATGTTCGCTATGCAAGTGTCGTCCACATGGTCTGTTTTGGGAGCTGATTTATGAAAGCAGGAATCTGGACCAGTCAAGCTTTCATTTCTGTATCCCTTCTCCAACCTAGCTCTCTGGAGGATTTAACAGGGAACAGAAATCATCCAGAAAGATATAGTGGACTGACAATCATTTTGCTATTCACAATCTCTTGTTTCTTTCCAGCTCTTTCTAGAGTCATGCCAACCTCCAGCTGAAGACCTTTCAAGGTCTTCCAGCTGAAGACCTTTCTCCTCTTTGTCTGCTACTATCTGCTACCCAGAAACCCAAGCAGCCTCCATCTCTACTACTAACTCTTACTGAAGGGGCCAGCCAGTATGTGCAAAACCAGTTTGTTCCAATCAGCTGCCAAGCTATCTGACATATGATCGGGGATCAAGGTATCACAATCTTCAGTGTAATTATGAAGTCACAAGCATTATGTGGTTCCCTCCACTGTCTGTCTCGTCTCACGTTCAGAATGTGTCAACCCTACAAGTAATATCTCTATGTAAGGCACAAGTGGGCCAAAGTCTGCTTTATTGGTTCATGTGTTCCCAAACTGTTATATAAACCATAATAAATGTGACCAGTATGGTTTGGCAGGAACTACAAATCATACAAATTCTCTGTGTTTACACTGGTTTTTGTTATAAAATATTTTATTATAATTCAGAATGCTGTTATCTCTGAGAAGAATATAAGGAAAAAGACAGAAAGCAACAGTGTTTCTTTGTCCTTCCTCATGCCCACTAAGCATGCATTTCTCAGACCTTCTTACCTCCGAAAGAAGAAGTAAAAATAGAACAGCAACGTGAAGAAAGAGAGTAGAGATTTCCCAAGATCTCTGCTTTGGCCAGCCCACCAGGTGTCCCGAGCCCGACAGCATCTCTGCTTCCTCCTTCTTTAGGATGGTGAGTACAAATGATTTTTTAAATTCAATATCCTTACCAAGAATTGTTATGCAAATGCATTCATAAATGTTTAAAAACACTATAAAATGTTATCTGCAAATACAAACATATTACAGAAACTTCTAATCAGAAAAAAAGCCCTCCTGAATCAGATTTTGGCAGTCACTAAACATGAATCAAACTGTGTGTGGTATCCCGCAGCATCTAGGATTATTAGAGGAGAAACTAGTTTTCCACTAAAACCAAATGAAAACACAACAATGGGTCACATTTCAAAATCCTTTTTCTTATAAGAGGGAGGAAAAGACTGAATTTAATTTTCATAATGAATGTGCCTCATGCTTTGACACAATGAACTGTTTGTGTTTATTGAACTTAGTATTGTGTTAAAGAAAAAGGTATTCAGTGTGGATATGGGATTCTAATAGATGTGAAATGTATCCTCAAAGTACTCTTCAAAATGCATCTATTCCCATTCTCAAATAAACAAAATAAGGGAAAGGATCTCACAGAAGAGGATTCCAATTCCCTTGCTTCTGGAAAAAAACAGCATTAAGTTCTCAGTTTGGGTCCTAACTTTGTAACCAGATATGCCCTTGAGAAACTGGTAGGAACTATTAGTTGTCTTTGGGGACCTTCGTTTTATCAGTAAATATAAATGAAGTAGGTTTTGATGTAAGAATCTATTTAAATAACTTATTTATCCTTTCTCAAATATTAATTAAGCCCCTTCCTACTAGGTACCTCACTGCCAGAATCCAGGGATACAGTAACGAGTGTCAGGACAAGCCCTGTTCTCAAGATGCTGAACCTGGGGGGCAGATACAAAAAGCATAGAGGTAATCAAAAACTCTTACAAGAATGCTCTGGAAGATGCATGAAACCACACCAATGAGGTTGGGTCCCAATTTCAGTCCCTAGGAGGACCTGTTAGAGTAAGGTCTGTTACAATCCTTGATAAATAAGCAAGTAAGAGTGGTGAGGGGCAGACTGGATCTAGCAAAGTGCATTTACAAGGGCCGAGGCCAGGAAGAGGTGTGGTCTCCTGGAAGGCCACCCACGTGATTACAGCCTGGGGCATTAGGGAGGAGTGGGGGAGAATGGGGCTGGAGAAGCAATCAGAATCCCCCTTTCAAATTGAGGAAGACACAAAGAAATGGAAAAATGTTCCATGCTCCTGGATTGGAAGAATAAATATTGTGAAAATGTCTATGCTACCTAAAGCAATCTACACATTTAATGCAATTCCTATCAAAGTACCATCCATCTTTTTCAAAGAAATGGAACAAATAATTCTAAAATTTATATGGAACCAGAAAAGACCTCGAATAGCCAAAGGGATATTGAAAAAGAAAGCCAACGTTGGTGGCATCACAATTCCGGACTTCAAGCTCTATTACAAAGCTGTCATCATCAAGACAGCATGGTACTGGCACAAAAACAGACACATAGATCAATGGAACAGAATAGAGAGCCCAGAAATAGACCCTCAACTCTATGGTCAACTAATCTTCGACAAAGCAGGAAAGAATGTCCAATGGAAAAAAGACAGCCTTTTCAATAAATGGTGCTGGGAAAATTGGACAGCCACATGCAGAAAAATGAAATTGGACCATTTCCTTACACCACACACAAAAATAGACTCAAAATGGATGAAGGACCTCAATGTACGAAAGGAATCCATCAAAATCCTTGAGGAGAACACGGGCAGCAACCTCTTCGACCTCTGCCGCAGCAACATCTTCCTAGGAACAACGCAAAAGGCAAGGGAAGCAAGGGAAAAAATGAACTACTGGGATTTCATCAAGATCAAAAGCTTTTGCACAGCAAAGGAAACAGTTAACAAAATCAAAAGACAACTGACAGAATGGGAGAAGATATTTGCAAACGACATATCAGATAAAGGACTAGTGTCCAGAATCTATAAAGAACTTAGCAAACTCAACACCCAAAGAACAAATAATCCAATCAAGAAATGGGCAGAAGACATGAACAGACATTTCTGCAAAGAAGACATCCAGATGGCCAACAGACACATGAAAAAGTGCTCCATATCACTTGGCATCAGGGAAATACAAATCAAAACCACAATGAGATATCACCTCACACCAGTCAGAATGGCTAAAATCAACAAGTCAGGAAATGACAGATGCTGGCGAGGATGCGGAGAAAGGGGAACCCTCCTACACTGTTGGTGGGAATGCAAGCTGGTGCAGCCACTCTGGAAAACAGCATGGAGGTTTCTCAAAATGTTGAAAATAGAACTGCCCTATGACCCAGCAATTGCACTATTGGGTATTTACCCTAAAGATACAAATGTAGTGATCCAAAGGGACACATGCACCCGAATGTTTATAGCAGCAATGTCCACAATAGCCAAACTATGGAAAGAACCTAGATGTCCATCAACAGATGAATGGATCAAGAAGATGTGGTATATATACACAATGGAATACTATGCAGCCATCAAAAGAAATGAAATCTTGCCATTTGCAACAACATGGATGGAACTAGAGCGTATCATGCTTAGCGAAATAAGTCAAGCAGAGAAAGACAACTATCATATGATCTCCCTGATATGAGGAAGTGGTGATGCAACATGGAGGCTTAAGTGGGTAGAAGAATAAATGAAACAAGATGGGATTGGGAGGGAGACAAACCATAAGTGACTCTTAATCTCACAAAACAAACTGAGGGTTGCCGGGGGGAGGGGGTTGGGGAGAAGGGGGTGGGATTATGGACATTGGGGAGGGTATGTGATTTGGTGAGTGCTGTGAAGTGTGTAAACCTGGTGATTCACAGACCTGGGGATAAAAATATATGTATATAAAAAATATATGTTTATAAAAAATAAAAAATAAAAAAAAAATAAAAAAAAAAAAAAAAAAAAAAAGAAGACAAAAAAAAAAAAAAAAAAAAAAAAAAAGAATCCCCCTTTCTGGAGGGACCTTGCACACCATTTCAAGATACACAGATTTTACCCTCCAGAGCCACTGAAGATTTGGGAGTAGCATGGTCAGATTTTATCTAAAGAAAGATCGTGTCACTTTCAGTTGGGTAATGGATGTTTAGGGGGTTGAAAGTGAGGTCAGAGCAATCCGTTAGGATTAGAGAAGGCAAGGAATTTGAAATAATTGTCATCAAGTGGCTTCTCTCTTCTTGGTGAGTTCAGAAGCAAGGTGATCTGCTGAGAATGGCAATGGAGATGATGACGTAAGTAGCCTTAGAAAAGTGGAGAAAAGAGCTAGAACTAACTGGGGAAACGGAGGATCCCTGGGGAGCTGAGGGCCTACCTGAAGGCTGAGAGCTCAACCTGTGTGGCAGAGCAGGTGTGTGTCGAATGGGGGTGCACAGTGCCCCAACATAGAGACCGCAGGAGGGCTGACCTGGGACTGGGCATTTTCTGGATGGGTGGGGGAAAAAAGGGCATCCAGGGTATCTGAGATTGGTCCATGTTACAAGGAACTGACGACGGAAGAGGACTTTGGTAGCAAGTAGAATGACAGTGAGGTGTCAGAGGGCATGGCAGAGTGAGAACTGAAGACTCATCATGAAGGAGAAATACAGCATAGAGTTAGGGTAAAAACACATGTGATCCGGTTACCTTTCTGTATGGCTTGTAACGGTGGAGCCAGAGCCTACCCCTCCAACCCTGTCTCTGCCCCACCAAGCTCTCAGAACTGTGCCTTTTTCCTGAACCCACTATGCTTTTTCGTGATGGTGAGATTCCAAAGGAGAGAGAGGCAGTGTTTACTCACTTCCTACGAGCTTAGTGCCTGCCATTAGAAAGATTCTTGATATCTTTGGTGAGTGGATTAAAAAAAAAAATACCTCCATGCGTTTGCATGACTTCTAACTTAGCAAAGTCCAGACTATTTGCTCATTTTCCCTGCAGAGGTTCGTACAGAGCATTCTTGGTTCGGAAATCTGCATGGCAGATCTCTGGCCCTGGGTCACGAAGTCATCATATAGCAGGTCAGGCAAGAAGCTGCAGAAGGAACCACGTGGCTGATCAGAAGAAGGGATGCTTGTGTAGCAGGTGATAAGCCAGAGTTCATAGGGCACCTCCTGAGGGGCGTAGAGGATTTGGTACATTAAATAAAAGGCCATATGCGTGAAACTATGAAGAGCTCCTCAAGTCCCAGCTGTGGGCATCCCAGAGGCATGTGAAATTCAGGCATGTTGGAAATTCTAAATCATTATAATTTCTTGACAGTCTCTAGGGAAGATGCTGAAAAACGTAAAATGTCAAAGGTGATGTTATGAGAATGAATTTTTACTCCAAGCCTCAAACTGTTATGGGAGCATTATTTATAGGTACACGGTGGTTTCTAAGACCATACAAAGTGAATAAATTACGACAAAATAGGGTTTTTTAATGGACTAAGTGACCCCTGATTATTAAATTTATCTCTGAGTCAAAGCGATTTAAAAATTTCCACTGTGGTTATAAATTATCAGTCACTAAAATGTAAATCATTCACTGAATTAAACCAAAGATCCAGGAAGGAATTATACAGCCAGCTTGGAGCAGGCATGTTGTGCTAAGAACTGCCCTTCAGTGCGGCAAAGCCGCTGAAACAGAATGTTTTCAAAGCATTTTATTGTGGGAAATGAGTCCGGGTGTGAAAATGCTATTTATAACTACAAATTCGGGGATGCTATTTTTTTAAATGTTAAATAAGGATAAACTTCATTAATTGAGAGAGTGCTCACATGAGGCTGTAATTGAAAGAACAGCTGGTTTGTGAGACAATTAAAAGTAAAAACAAGGTTTTAAAGGGAGTATGTACTGGGCACCTGGCTGACTCAGTTAGTTAAGCGTCTCCCTTCAGTTCTGGTCATGATCCCAGGGTCCTGGGATCGAGTCCTGCATCGGGCTGCCTGCTCAGTGAGGAGTCTGCTTCTCCCTCTACCTCTCCCCCTTGCTTGTGATCTCTCTCTCTCATGCTTTTGCTCTCCCAAATAGATAAATAAAATCTTAAAAATAAAAATAAAGGGACTATGGTGTTACACGCCAGTGGCAGGGTGCTGAAGGAGGCCAGGAGTTGGGTTTGAAATCTAAGGATGTAGACAGGACCAAATCAAAGCTTTGTTCAGCCTGAAACCTATATAACTTGGGGGAACTCATTTTAAGAAAAAGAATATAAGGATGGGTGCTTCCCTGACCCAGTGTAGCATGCAACTCTTGATCTCCGGGTCGTGAATTTGAACCCCACATTAGGGACAGAGATTACTTTAAAAAAAAAAAAGGGCAATATAAAGTTCCCAATGTAAAATTCAGTATTAAAGCCAATATGTATTTATAATTAAAAAATTCACATAATTATAACAAATTAATAAATTGTTTTGTAACTAATAATCATAAAAATATAATTAAATATAAATTATTATATAAATATAATTAGTGATTAAGACATAGTTATAATTATTCATAAAATTTTTTCAAGAACTAAGAAATGCCACGAGCATCCAAAATTCAGAAAAAGATTTTATTAATTAATTACCTGACATACTTCTATAAATATACCTTCTTAGGTTTTTAAAAAAAAGATTTTATTTATTTATTTGAGAGAGAGAGAGCAGAAGCCGGTGGAGCCCTGGGTAGAGGGAGAGGGAGAAGGGAGCCGGACACAGGACTCGATATCAGGACCCCGAGCCTAGGGCAGATGCTTCACCGACTGAGCCACCCAGGCACCCTACCTTCTTCGATTTTTGTTCACACACTCTCTATATGTAAGTCATACCTCTTCATAGGACAATAATTTTACCACAACTCTTTGTATAGAGAATACAAATATAATTTGGTCTTTCTCAACCAAAATTGATTGAAATTTGCTTTTTTTTTTAAAGATTTTTTTTTAAGATTTTTAAAGATTTTATTTATTTATTTGACAGACAGAGATCACAAGTAGGCAGAGAGGCAGGCAGAGAGAGAGGGGGAAGCAGGCTCCCTGCTGAGCAGAGAGCCTGATTCAGGGCTCAATCCCAGGACCTGGGATCATGACCTGAGCCAAAGGCAGAGGCTTTAACCCACTAAGCCACCCAGGTGCCCCTGAAATTTGCTTTTTATTAAGAGTTTAGAAAACTCGTGAGCCCTTTCACTGCATGTGTGACATTTTTGTGTGCCATTTCCACCGGAACGGCCAACTTTGCCCGCTCAAGGTGCGTTCGGGGTGCTAGAACACAGAGGGCGCGTGCTGACCCGCCGAAGCCACATGTGTCCTCAGACCCACTGCCAAAGGTCTGTGCTCATCAGACACAGCGATTCTGATATATTTTATTTCATGTGAAAAAATATCAGAGGAAAAAGGAAAAAAGGAATGTCCCATGAGTTTCCAATTATATTCAATTCTATTCACTGCATCATCACATATGTTTCTGATAGAAGAGAAGTCTAGTTTTGCCCAGAAGCTAATGAGAACTAAATCATTCTTTAAAAAATTTTCATGGCTGATTATGGGAAATAGTTTCAATCATTGCTTCTCCTCCAAACCTCGCTTCCTTCTGATACCAGCAGCACAACACAGCCTTTGGCTCTTTACCTGTGTGTCCAGTAGACTATAAGGGCAAGTAATACATCCATGGAAGTGACTTCAAACCATATTATTCCCCTAACTCCAAACTAAATGTATCCCCAAGTCAGCTTCCCCTTAACCAGATCCCAGGATCACCCACTGCCCCTCCAATACCAGTTATAATAAGGGCGAGTGTGTTGGAGGGGAAACTGGCTGAGTGGTCTCAGCCAATTACTGATAAACTATTTTCCTTTTGCACATTTTACCAAAACAGATGTTGGATACATGGCAATGGGCCCCCTAGCCGGGAGACTGGAGCTCAAAGTTCATTAGCTCCACGGTCAGCCCACATCTGCGCCTGGCTCGGGTCTCTGCTCTGCCCCTGATCAGATGAAAACTCCTAATTTGTCTGGACTTCATTTTCCCTTGGTCAGATGAGGCTACTAATAACAAGAGGTGTCTAATGCAGTTGTTAGGATCTCTACATGAATTCATTCATGAGAAGTGCCATGGTAATACCTGGTACAGTAAGTATCCAGTAAATATCAGCTCTCATTATTAAGTGAAGGGTATTAGACTGCAGAGAACCGTATAATATAATTAACTCTTTAGAAAAATCATTCATATACCAACAACAAAGACATTAAGCAGACACAATTGTCAAATATTAATTTAAAATGATTTTCCAAGGACAGCAAGAGCATTACCCTAAATTACCAAGTGTACTTGGAAACAATGAAACTACTTATAAAAATTATACGTTGAGGGGCAGCTGGCTGGTTCAGCTGGTGGAGCGTGTGACTCTTGATCTCAGGGCTGTGAGTTCGAGCCCCACACTGGGTGTTGAGATTACTTAAAAATAAATTTTTAAAAAAATCATACTTTGAGAAATTTAAGTCATATCAACTGAACACCCCTTCTTCCCATCTCACTATGTTTGAACTGGGGGACGGGTGATTTGTTCCACTATTATATTATAGGGGGAAGAAGGATATGTCTTTTCTAGTATTATTATTAATTAATTTTCTAGTATTAATTAATTATTAATTGGTCTGTTATATTGCCTTCCCTAGGAAGCATATAACGTTTCCGTTCCCAGAAATCAAGATTTTGAAATATCTTCCAAAGCAAAGCAAACAAAATGGAAAACAAATCTTTTTTTTATTTTTTATTTTTTTTTTAAAAGATTTTATTTATTTATTTGTCAGAGAGAGAGTGAGCGAGAGCGAGTACAGGCAGACAGAGTGGAAGGCAAAGTCAGAGGGAGAAGCAGGCCCCCTGCGGAGCAAGGAGCCCGATGCGGGACTCGATCCCAGGACGCTGGGATCATGACCTGAGCCGAAGGCAGCTGCTTAACCAACTGAGCCACCCAGGCGTCCCTGGAAAACAAATCTTAACAATGATTTCATTCATGGAACTCTTTTTATTGCTAATAAAATCAAGGAATAGTACAAACCTTTTCAGACTACACACACCCTTTGTTGTACCTTAAAAATGTAGATATTTGCTAAAATATACACGGAATTACTGCACACAAAAATATTTAAGTGAGAAAACCTAAGAGATTTTACAGCCAAACTTGACACAGAGGCCATTACAAAAATAAATATGTGATCTTTCAAAGTCATAAATTCATATTCTGGAAGATGTTCCTGACAGGAAGGATCAGAATAAATTGAGGAGGTAGAAATATTTTCTGTCAGTAGCAAGCCATAAAAATGCCAAAAGCACGGCAGTGGGGAAGCTTTTAAAAATAAATAGAGATCATTGTGGAATCATACATCTGCTTAAAGCAAACCAGATTACCATCATTATTTTATTAGAGATTAGTTTTTGAAACATCTTGAATGTGAACACTTGAATTGGAATGACTAGGATCCTTTCTTAGAGCCCCTGTGAATATGCCCCTCCCTTTGAAAACAAAGGAATCATTGTTCTCTGTTCTTTTTTTTTTTTTTTTTTTAAATTTTTTTATTTGACAGACAGAGATCACAAGTAGGCAGAGAGGCAGGCAGAGAGAGAGGAGGAAGCAGGCTCCCCACTGAGCAGAGAGCCTGATGCGGGCTCGATCCCAAGACCCTAAGATCATGACCTGAGCTGAAGGCAGAGGTTTAACCTGCTGAGCCACCCAGGCGCCCCTGCTCTCTGTTCTGATTCATGGTTTCTCAGTATCAACTTGCTTCTAGGTTGCACCCTACAAAGGCAGAGAAAATGTCATTGGCCTAAAGAATCTAAATCGTAAGGGGTGAAAAGCAGCATTTGTGAGGGCTCAGGTATGAGACAGAAAAATCCTGGCAGTTATCTTATTTTTCATGAAGAAACCAGAGCTGAGCTTTGCCAAGCAGACAGCTATGAGCTCACTGGTCTGAAATAATTATTCATTGAGACTTTTCCCCAGGACAGAAGTAATGGGTTTATGCAGCAAGCATAGCTTGAATATTGGTTTATGGGGTTTTTCTTTATTAAATCAGTCATCAGTACCCTTGGTACTTGGGCCTCACAAAGTTTTCGGTTACATTAATGGACAAAGTAGGAGATTAAAAAGAAAATAAATATTCAACCAAAGCAGATTGTTTTTAATTCCCGTTCTTTATGTCTGGTGATCTCATTCCTGACTTGGGAGATAAAGAAGTCAAAGCCTCCAACAACTGGAACTGACAGAAGAGTTGTTAAGGGTTTAACATCCCACAGTTGATACTCGGAAATTAAGCGTATATTGAAGCAAACCCAAAACAAATTGCTCTGTTTAGCCCAGAGCTGATCTGAGAAATGTTCTTTTCAATCAAGATGAGATGGACTATGATGTTAGCTGAGGGACCGGGGATATCAAATGTGGACTGTGTTCAAATGATTTCTGTAGAAAGGTACAGAGCAAGATCTAGAACACTGATCTATATTTTTTGCAAATTTCTGCTTCATGTCTAAAGAAAACAAATTGAAATACAGAAAATAATTCACCTAAAACTCAGGGATGTAATGTTAGCAGGTCCTTTCAACACCCATACCCTGTTGTAAGAGACGAATGCAGATCCGATGATGTCTAGCACTTACTCGCTTTCTAGAATCTTGGGATGGCTGTATAGAATGTCCTCATTTCTTGTTAGAATCATATGTTTTGTTTAGTCTTATTTTGTTATTTTCAAGTAAAGCACTTTCATTTTGGCCCTCTGAACCCTGTTAGTGGATGGCATTTCCACTGATGACAATAGAGGGGAGAGAAAGTCTTTTGAGAACATTCCACTGTGAAATCAGGATGCAGGAGAGGCTGAAGTAAGGAATTTGCTGACATTTTAATTTACTGACTTTTCACAACACTCAGAGACTGGTAGTACAAATAATACTTATTTCCACTAACTAGTGGCACTTCAACTGTGTAGTTAAACTGATCAATAAGAATTAAAATAAAAGCATGTTACGCTTTTGTTGATGATATTGAAAACTGACCCTATTTCCCCCAAGAAGAAGCTCAAAGAACAGAGCACCATTCAGAAAGCAAAATGGACATATGTCCAAAAGAGACTAGCTACACCAGCCTTGTTTGCTCTCTTCCAACAAGTGAAATCTTTTCTTAGAAACCTGACTGGTTACCTTTTTGTCCTCTTTCCTCCCCTCTCTACCATCTTGACAAGGTAGGTCCCCATCATTCAGACCTCAGCTCAAATATCACCTTCCCCAAAAGCCCTTCTCCCCATCTTCTGTACTTGTCTATCATCACTGTCCCCCAGTACAACACAAGCTCCACGGGAGCAGAGTCTCTATCCACAGCACCTTTAACAATGTTGTTCATTGTGTTCTTAGACTGTAAGGGTCAGGAGTTGATGACATTCTTACTTGGAGTCTCTCAAGAGCTCCTACTGAGATGGCATCTGAAAGCCAGACTGGGCTCTATAGAAGATACGCTTCCTACGTAGATCACTCTCATGGAGGCAAGGTGGTGCTGGCTGTTGGTTACAGGTCTTAGTTCCTCCTCCCATGAGAAGCCCATGGGCTTCTCTTCAGGACTTTTTCAATGCCCTCAAGGCATGGAGTAAGCAATCCATGAGACCATGACAGAAATTGCAACACCTTTTATGACTGGTCTTTGAAAGGCACACTCAACTGCCAACAGTACTTTTGATCACCTGATTCAACATGGGGAAAAATCCCAAAGGGTTGACTACCCAGAGGCAAAGATCATTTGGGGCCATCATGGAGCTTGGTTACCATCCTACTGGTTACAGTTTACTATTGAAAAAGCAGGACTTTAGGAGTGCCTGGGTGGCTCAGTCGGTTAAGCACCTACCTTCAGCTCAGGTCATGAACACGGGGCCCCTCCTGTCTGTTTGTGCTCATTCTCTCCCTCTCTCTCTCAAATAAATAAAATCTTAAAAAAAAAAAAAAAAAAAAAAGCAGGCCTTTAAGGTAAGAAAGTATCCATGGACCTTGTATTTTTACATAAGACTTCGATTCCGAAAATATTTTTTAAAGACATAATCACAGTTTTCTACTTTTCTATGGAGCCTGGAGAAAGTACGTATTTCTTCTCAGTGACAGGATTAAATGAAAAGAATCATAAAATAACAACTGCTGTTCCTCTCACTTTTCATTTCATAGCAGGTTACTGGGTTTTGTTTTATGGTCTTCTTGGTTGTGGATAGGCAGCACTCGAGCTCTTTGAAATGTAAAAGCAAGAGGAAGGCCAAGTTCAAATTAAGTTGGGAAGAGTTCAAACAAGTCTTTGGAAGCAGGTCCCCAGACAGGATCTGCAGCCCATGTCTCTTCTGAGACAATGACATACGTGATTCTTCTACCAAAAATGAGCTCACTTATTAACGGTTGATTGTTCAGAGGTCTGGAAACCATAGTATATTATTCTACCACTGTAAAACTGCAGACCGTAGCCATGTGTAACCTTGGTCTTCTTGGGGATCAAAGGCCAAGGAAGAGAAACATTTTTTTAGAAGTTCCTCAAAACAAGGGACGCCTGGGTGGCTCAGCTGGTTGGACGACTGCGTCGGCTCAGGTCACGATCCCGGAGTCCCGGGATCGAGTCCCGCATCGGGCTCCCAGCTGCATGGGGAGTCTGCTTCTCCCTCTGACCTTCTCCTCGCTCATGCTCTCTCTCACTGTCTCTCTCTCAAATAAATAAATAAAATCTTTAAAAAAAAAAAAAAGTTCCTCAAAACAAGACTTAACCTGTCTGGATTCTGTAAAGTCCTAATCATTTTTTATAGCGTATATGAAGAATAGCTTCTCTTAGTTCTTTCAGATAAGATACCTGAATTTCTAGCACCGCCAACCCTAGCCATAAATAAACGAGCAATCAGTCCATAAATAAACAAAAACTTATCAAGAAAAATGCCTCTTTGAAAAAATAAAAATGAGATAATTGGAAAGAATTGGAAAAGAGACAATGGAATGAAATCCACAATGAGTTAGAGTAAGAGTAAAAGCAGGGAGGCTTAATTAGAATGAGAACTCCAAAAATCTACTACAGAGAAATAGTTTCAGAAGGTGAAACACAGACTGGTTTATTTATCTGCTGCTCCTTTGACATCCAAAAGATTAACTGTTCCCTTTAGGGAAACTATTTGCTTTCTAGTTCAAAGCTACAGAATGTCAACACAATTTCTTTTCTTTTCTCTCTCTCTTTTTTTTTAAGATTTTATTTATTTATTTGACAGACAGAGATCACAAGTAGGCAGAGAGGTAGGCAGACAGAGGGGGGAAGCAGACTCCCCGCTGAGCAGAGAGCCCGATTCGGGTCTTGATTCCAGGACCCTGGGATCATGACCGGAGCTGAAGGCAGAGGCTTTAACCCACTGAGCCACCCAGGGGCCCCACTGCAATTTATTTTCTAAAACTTGACAGCTGATACACAGATTAGGGGAGGCAACACCAAACCTTGGTGTTATTACACAGAAGAGAAGCTTCAAAATCCACTTGACTTCAGGGCAGAAACTCTTTGACCCTCTGTCCCTTAAAATCACATTTACTGTTTTATCAGAAAAAACACTTCTTAGGGCATTGTATGCTACCAGGCTGAGCCCCGGTATTACGGAAGTATCCTAGGAGAGACAGAGACTCCAAACAGCAGGCCCTAGACTGTGGGCAATGGAGGCAGCCAGACGAGTAGCTAAAATCAGAGAGACCTGAGAAAGACCACCAAAGAGCCATGCTTTCTTAAGATAATTCTGATACAGTGGAAGGCGTTGTTTTTTATTTGCTGGTTACAGCTCAGAAAAGAGCTCGATTTTAGAAACTGAACCCCAAGAATATCAAGTCAAAGAATCACCACTAGGAATCATCTTCGGGGGGGAAAAAAAGAATTTTTGCTTTATTTTGTCTTTCTGTAGCATATAATTTCAAAATCAGGAGACAAGGGATTCAGCCTCTCCCGTGTCTACTCCCTTCACTTATTCTGGGGCCCCTAAACTCTAGCAGCAGTAGCAGGGAAGGACAAAGCCCGACCTGGCTTCATGTTACAGGCGGCTTTCAGGGGCACTCATGTTCCTGACCTCCGAAGGCATCAATGCAGACCAATCTTCAGCATCTCTACTGTATAATGACACCACTGTGCAGTAAAGCTTCTCCCTGGGGAAGGGCTAACACTTCCGTGCAATAATCCAGTAGTCTGGTGAAACTTGGCCTTCAACCGGCAGGTTCTCCCAATGTCCAGGTTGTGCACATAAGCACTTTCCTCACACGATAGAGCAAAACACACAGGCTCATAGCCTGGCCAGAGGCTTCTGCAAGAATAAATGCGTATCGTTTCCCATCATGACAGAAAATGTTAAACTCCCATTTTCGCCTTTCCAAAACCAGGGCAACTTCCAGGGCAAACTTACATTTACTTCTTTTTGCAGGCATGAGAAAAGGCAAATTTAATGAAGCATTTGCAGTGTGGGTACTCGTGTTGCAAACGCTCTACCCTAAGCGCTGATTTTCTCCGTGTTCAGGTTAGGAACCATCTCTTCTGACGGTAATTTTCTGGGTTCCTTTCCTTCTTATCACACTCCTTATTTTGGCTGTTGTTGTTCATAATGGGATGATATTTTCTTTTGGATGAGAGATTATATTAGTCAAAGTTCTCATATACATATGAGAGAGAGATTTTTAAGGAATTGGCTCACAGTTCCTGGCAATGGTGGAGATTGGCAAGTTCAAAGTTCATGTGGTGGGCCAGCAGGCTGGAGATCCAGGGAGGAGCCGATGTTGCAGTTCAAGTCCAGACTCAGTTTAATAGCAAGCACAATTTCTTCTTGGTCGAGGCGGTCAGTCTCTTGTTCTCTTTGTACCTTCAACTGATTGCACGAGGCCCACCCACATTATGGAAGGCAACTTTTACTCAAAGTTCACTGATTTAAACGTAAATCTCATCTAAAAACAGCCTCTTAGAAACATCCAGAATAATGTTTGACTACCTGCCTGGGCACCATGGCCCAGCCACGTTGATATATAAAATTAGCCATCGCGAAGGGCAAACATTTTTTTTTTAACTTTATAATTTCATGTAGCAACAAACCATTAGTCTGTGCACCAAGGATATGAATCATGGATAAGTCAAAACTACTGAATAAGTAAAATACAAGTACAAATAAAGAAATGAAGGCCCAAATGGCATCCCCAATAATAATTCGTCAACAGAGGAAGTTATTTCTTTTTACGTGGCGTCAGTGGTGTTGGTCAAATACCTAGCACGCTGCAGTTAGAAAAGCTTTTTAAGTTCAGCCCATCCAGAACTTATTGTATAGATGAAGAGACCAAGGCAAGGCAAAGAATTCGAGAAAAATCTGAAAATATGGTGGAGCATAGCACAGAGGGCACAAGAGAGCAAACAGCTAAGAGGCCAGATCCCACTGCTGTTGGAACACCCTGTGTGGAAGGTACCAGAATACCTTCCAACTCATTTTCTGAGCCGAGATACAAATTACCCTCTGTTGTCTGAACAACAAGGGTGTGCTGGTGGATTGTACCAAACAGACCTGGTTATCAAAAACTGGCCTTGGTATATCCAAAATACAGATAATCCCATCACGGGTAACTGAGAGTCCAACTACTATCTTTATTTTGATAAGATGCACAGGAAAAGGAGGGTTTGGCCTTTCCCATGCCACCATCAGCAAAGACTGGCCAGTGTGCCTGGGGTTCCATGCTTCCCAGAAGGACCCTTCATAATCTGCCTTTCGTGGGGAGGGGGCGTCCAGTCAATCTTGGTGAGTTACTGTCTTTTCCTCTTCAGACAGATGCTGGCACTTCTTCAGTTCACCAGGGTTGGCACAGGCCTTAGGAAAAGCTATTAAGATTCAGCACCATTATCAAAGGGGACTTGGTGGAATCTAATCTTCTTGGGAGACAGAAGGCTGGCCCAGAAGTGGGGCTGTAACCTTCAGACACCTGCTGGTGCTGCTGCCATCTGATGCCTAAGAAATGAGGATCCACGTTGTCTGATGCCCAGACGAGGCTTTGAAGCTGAGTCAAGGCCACAGGACAAAGGCGGCACTGTTTATGCAAATCGAGAAAGAAAAGAAGCAAAAATCCAAAGCCACTGAAAGTAACATCAGAAATTCAATACCCAGAGATGATTAGAAGCTCTGCACCAGCATGAAACTGAGCGCCTAAAAGCAGAGCTGGGCAACACACCAGAACACATACCGCGGGAAGGAATTCTGAGTGGCCGGAGTTTGGCAAGATGTGCTTAGAAGCCTTGATAGACGAGGCTCCCTTAGCCAAGGGGCAGCATCTGTGTGCCACAGGCAGGAAGCCCTGGGCTGCGGCTGCCCCTGCACCTGGTGCACGCAGTCCCTTCGTGAGAAGCTCCAGTTTGTGCCCCCGCAAAGCCCGCCCTCTTGTTGCCATCCCTTGGCAGTTCGGTCACCCCGTAGCACCTGTCTTCTGCAGGAGACCACACTCTCAGTGAACACCATTGTGCACACTATACAACAGCCTGAAATACAATGAGCTTCTGAGAAGACTTCCATTCTTGCCTTTTAGGCCACTCCAAAAAGATCTGAGTTTAGGCAGCAGGTCCAGGAAGCGCCAATCATGCAGAGTTACTATTCACGAAAGCTCTCCAGATATGGTGACTCCCATGAAGGGCACACTACTGTCAGATCGGGAAGGCACTCCAGAGAACATCTCAGCCAAAGGTTCTCAAACCTGGCCGCACAGTGCCACCCACCTGGAAAGTTTTTAAAATATGTCACTTGCCCTGATCCTACCCCAGATGTTCAGACTTGAAAGGTTTGGGGGTGGGGCTGGGACATCAGTGTCTTTTCAACCTTCATCAGATGATTCCAATAAGCAGCCACAGTTGTGAAATGCAACTGTAGCACGCTCCTCTTTTGTTCCAGGAGAGGAAACTGAGGCCCAGAGAGAATAATGGGCTTGTACAAAACGACACAGTGCAAGGAATGCCTCCAGCCCTTTCATGAGACAACACAAAAAACGAAACGATGCTATCTGCACACTGTGGGGAAAATGAATGAGCTGCTCTGAGCTGGGGGCAACTGTCCTGGAGACACCCAGGTACGCCAGACCTCACCTTTCTCCCCAGGTGGCTGTTGTTTCTTGGTGGGAGGCACTCAACAATGGAACACAGATCACATCCTTGAGAAGAAAAAGTACTGAAAAAATAAAGTGGATGCATAATTTGAGAACTTTTATTATGGAATTTTTCATAGACCTGTCACCAAAAGAGCATGGTAAAGCCAGGATATGGAACAGTAGATTTAGCAACTGAGCTGTGATTGATCCCAGAGAAGGCTGCCCTTGGGTGCACTTGGAATAACGCAACTATACCAAGTTAGAGCGTAACTTTGGGAGAGCGCCGAATCCTAACCACTAGACAACCAGGGAGGTTAGAATGTACCTTTGGGAGGCAGCAACCAACTCAGCACAATCCTTTGTACGGCAGACTAGAAGAGCGTGAATTCCCAAAAAGCTAAATTTTGATTCCATAAGTAATGAAGACCCCGGGCTTAGGGACTTTATAATATCATGTAATTAAGGCCAATCTGCCAACTATTAGCCCAGGCTAATTTAATAGACTGTTTATATTTTTCACAAATGAGGGGAGGAGGTTTTCATGACGTGCCAAAGAGAAAATCAAAGGTAAGAGAATTAATTACAAGCAACAAAGGAGCCAAGCCTTGGGAATATGAGGACTGAAAGGTTCGACATTTTTTATTTAAAAGACAACCCATTGATTTGATTTGCCTCCACTCTATTAAGAGACATTCATCCCTAGATGTCTTTTCTTCTGTGAAACTAAATGCTTGATGAACCCAAGATGGGAGATTCACTGAACAAAGAAAAGGGTTTGAAGGAGGGTCATTTGATACTGTGCCCCAGGGCAAGGCACTCCACAGAGTGGGCAGGTTGGGGCACCGCCTTTAAAACACAAAACAAAACATAACTTGTTTAAAAATAGCCACTGTTGGAAGGAGGGAGAACACACGCACGTCACTCAATAAAAAACACGAAGGACGCATACTTGGCAGAGCTGCCCCGTACCTAACTACTTCTCTTATTAAGAAAACCCTTGGCCTTCTTGATTGCTTAAGCAACTGGATCCCGAGTTTCGAAGATCCCATGGTACACCAACTTCCCAAGTTCTGAAAATCCCATGGCCTGTGCCTTAAATGGATACACAGCTTTCAGCCCTTTCATGAGCCCCCCATTCCTCCCCCCATTCCTCCCACAGCCTTCTGGGAGCTCAGCCCTTGCAATTCCCAAACCCACAGGTACATCCAAATCATTCATATACGTGTTTAAGATACAGATCCCAGGCCTTTCCCACAGGCCAACTGATTGAATGTGGTTGAAGAGCGGCCCAGAAACCCATGTAACTAATAAAAGTTGTAGGTGTTTTGGCCTCTAAGCCAGTATTTAGGAACCACTAGTTGAAGTTCAGCAGCCTTCAACCAAAAGGTCTGCAAAACGGTGATGAGGACCATGTCCACTCATGGCCAATGAACTTGACTGATGGGGTGAGCCACTTTTAGGCTACCTCAACTACTAATTTCAACATGATCACCTGGACTTATTCACATAGAGAATCTGTGATGGCCAAATAAATAAAAGGAGGTGCATAATATTTTTTAGTCCATGGCTTTATAAATTCATAGTTTATCTCAATAAAGAAAAATTTCTAGGATGGAAATCAATGTGCCCAATCCATCTTGAAGTCTAGCAAGACTGAGAAAAGGCAGATTTTTAAGTTTCTAAAATATTTTAGTATGCTGGCTGTTTCGAGCCTTCCATGCCAGCTCCACGGAAGCCATCTGAAACCCCAGACACGGTCTGACGGTCTGAATGTTCTCGCACCCCCCACCCCCGCCCGTGCTTCCAGCAGAGGGAATGCAGGACTGTGGGGGCTGCATTAAGCTTACTGTTCAACGGTGTGGTGATGACATGAAATATCCTGATTCCACTTGGCAGTAACTTTCCCCTATCTTGGCGGATCTCAGCCGTAATCACTGTGGTGTGTGGAGCTTGAACAGATTATGGGGCTGGCTGGAAACCAAGAAACTGAAAAGCAGTTCAGTGGTCCAGCAAGGGGCTCTGTGTTAGGAACGTCACAGCTGCAAAAGTCCACAACCACATTTCTCACACGTATCCCAGGAATTTAAGTTCCAGCCTTAGTCCCCAGAAAATGTTGCCTTTCCCAAGACCCTGAAAAGCAGCAATTTCTCACTTGACATGACTTTTTAGGGAAAAAATGCCAAATGATGTACATTCATTATATCCCCCTTTTCAGAATCCTCTCTAGTCCTATGAGAATGGGAAGCTTGCCATAGCCCACCCCCTCCTCACCTCCAAAATATATACAGTCACTTTTTGAAAGAATGGGGAATGGAAAGAGAGAGTCCTGTTTCCCTGTTGTCTAAAATATGGGCACTTTTAGCTACCTTCATGGTTTTCTTGGACTTGACCACTGTTGTCGTCTGTAAAGACTTAGGCTGCCGTAAGAACATACCACAAACTGGGTGGCTTATGAACAGTAGCTTTTTCAAAGCTCTGGGAGCTAGAAGTCCAAGATCAGGATACCAGCATGGTTAGGTTCCTGGCGAAGACCCTGTTTGAGGACGCAGTCTTTTCTCTGGGTCCTCACATGGTAGAAGAGGTAACCTGTCTGGAGCCTCTTGTCCCAAGGGCACTAATCCCATTCATGAAAGCTCCTCCCATAAGACTTAGGCAGCTCCCAAAGGCCCCACTTCCTAATACCATCATCTTTGGGGGTCAGGATTTCAACACATGGATTTTGAGGCAGGAAGCGGGGATTGGAGCAGAAACAGTGAGACCACGGCAACAGCCAAAGTGGCAGAAGTTGCCACTGACAAGCCTGACAAGTCCTTCAACAGACATTTAAGTAATTCAACCTAGAGGGTAAAGAATGCTTCCCATGCAGCCAATGGGTCATCATTTAACCCAGGTCCTCATGAGAATGCTTTAACACCAGACCTCACCCCACACTCATTCCCCCTCCCCTGCCATATTTTTAGGGCATATGCAGCCCAGGATCATTACTTATATTATTATTTATATTTCCAAAATGTACATCTTCTCAGGGGTCTTGAATCATGAATCAGAAATGCTGGGGGGGGGGTGGAAGGGGTTATTTTTCATTATGTTTGCAGAGGAAGAAATCCCATCGGCTAAACCAACAAGTCAGGGAGAGCCCTCAGCTTGATGAATTTGACAAACGACAAAAATATAATAGCAATTGTCTCGGTTAAATGAGATGTGTTGCGAAGTCATAAGTTCAGCCCTGGCAGGATGTCATGAAGTTATTATTGGAAGTCTAAGTCTGAAAAGATTACTGTATGTGCTCCTAGAGAGGAAAAGAAATGCCCTCCAGACAGAGCTAAGGTTTAATTCATGCAAGAGGCTTGGCTAATGTCACCAACCACAAACGCTGCATTTTCATGGATCTGAAAGGCAGCATGTTCCAGTGAATTAATTAGAGCCACTCTGTTTATATTCTGCATGGCTTTTCAATTATTACCTATAATGGGATTCTTTTTTTCCTTTTATGAACACTAACACACAGTTTTTTCTACCAGAGGAATGGAGAGCTGAGGGAAAAGTAACATGATCTTTTACCACTAGGTCATTTGCTGGCAGCTTGCCAAGCCTGCTCATTCTAGAAGGGTCGAGTCTTAGGGCTCCTGAGGATCTGAGCAAGGGTCACCACCCAAATTTCTACAAGGGCCAGGCAAGCCACGTCAAAGAGCCAGACAGTGGTGGGTAATATTACTGCACAGAGGATGGGCCTGATGGGGACGTGACCGCCTGGGCAAAGGTCAGGGGACAGTGGCGACTCACTGTTGTGTGCAAATGCACACCTGGCAAGGCAGGGGCTGATGCCACAGGCTTGTTCAGTTTGTGCAAAGTTATCCAGCTAGACATTTCGGATATAAGCACTCTGGGGATGTCTATTAGCCTTCATTTAAAGAAAGAAAAAAAAAAAAGCTTGTTTTGTTTTTAAATGGGCTTAGGACCAGATTTTCTAGGGCCCAGAGACACAAGGACAAGAGAACAGGATGAGTGTAACGTAGGAAGTGTTCAGAGTAACAACCTGGAATGGGTGTTGTGTTAAACTGGCTTTTACTGAGCCACCCAGGGCATGGGGAGAGGTGGGCTGGCAGAGTTTTAGAAAGTGGGATTAGAGACCGAGATTTTAAATCGTCACACTTAGGCAGAACAGGATATATAAAACACTCATTTGGGTTGACATTAAAAGAACATATGTCCATGCTCAGAAACTTTCTAGGAGAATGTACAAGGAGCTGTCAACGTTGGTTGTCTCTGGAAGGTGGCATAGAGTGGAAGGGAGATTTACTTTTTATCATGTTTCTATTCATCCTGTTTGAATCTTTACTATGGGAGGATATTACTATTTCAGTTGAAAAGAGAAAAAAATCAGGAAAGTTCTTGTAATTAAATTACTATTAAATAAATCTATGAAATCCCTAAGGGATTTCAGCATTTTTTAAATCAGCAATTTTTGATGTGTCCACAGTGTAAGTGCAGTTAAATGAACAAATTACTCCTTTGAGAATAAAGATGTCAAGACATATACAACAGACATATTTCACAATTCTTGATGAATAATAACTATGATTTAAACATATATAGTGAACTTCAGAATATGGTAACTGTGGAATAGAGAGCAAACAACCATGTTACAGGCTAATCAAATTCTTTAAATATTATTTACTTGAGAGAGAGAGAGAGTTGGGGGAGAGGGGCAGAAGGAGAGGGAGAGAGAGAGTCTTAAACAGACTCCAAGGTGATCACAGAGTCCCACTCAGGGCTCGACCCCATGACCCTGAGATCATGACCTGAGCCAAAACCAAGCATCATACGCTTAACTGAATGCACTACATAGGTGCCCCTAATTAATGTTTTTCAGGAAGACAGTGCCACACACTGATATGACCCATGTGTACACTTAGAGGGTTGGACAAAGGGCCGGGGCACAGCCAGCAGCCTCCCTGGTTACAAAGCTTCCGACGTTCATTCCTCTGACCACGAGAGACAGTCAAGGGAGAAGCCTACTTATGCACCTGGAGCCACAGAGAAGCTCAGTGGTAGAATCACCTAGAGAAAGTTGCTAAAGACAAATCTGTAAAAACCAAACCCTGCTTGAATAACTGGCATATGCTTTTAAACCATGAGTTATATTTGTTATAAAGTAATCCAGGGGTGCCCGTGTGCCTCAGTTGGTTAAGCACTGATTCTTGATTTCAGCTCTGGTCCCAATCTCAGGGTCATGAGCTCAAGCCCTGCGTCAGACTCCACGCTCAGAGGGGAGCCTCCTTGAAATTCTTTCCTCTCCCTCTGCCACTCCCCAGACTCGAAATAAATAAATAAATAGACTCAATCTTTTAAAAAATCAACATTAAACAGCCACACTGGGTTTAAAATCTAGAAATCTGTTATCTCATCCCAAGACTTATTCACTGTATAATATACTAGGGGAAAATCTTTCAATGGTCCTATGTTTTGGGTTCCCCATCCATGGACATCAATTAATAAAATAGAACCAGGGGAATCTAGGCATCCTTTTATCAGTCATTTCAGTTTTTACTCAAAGGAAATACACAATTCTGAAGCTCAGTCATGTTTTGAAATTGAAGGGTGGGGAGATGATTGATAGTTTTTTCCAGCCATTTGGAAGAAGGTTAAGTTTAAAGGTCAACTAAGTCTAAGCCCACTAATTAAAAAGGCTTAAAAACTGAAACTGTTTTACCACTATGCACCCAAGATGTTGTAGCCACCATGCCTATCAATAGTGCTGCCTTATTCATTTGCCACTAACAACACTTGATAAATATCTTTCTTTTGCTATTAGCGGTGATCATAGCAAGTGATCTGCATAATAATTACGTACAATTCATATATTTAGTCTTACTCTGTACCTATGAAATCCGCCAATATAAAGTCGAGTTTGGTAACCAGAAAGTGGCTAAGCTAAGTGACGAAATTATCAAGACAGCGGAAGGGAACCACTGAGTCCGTTGTGTCATTCAAGCAGAAGGGGCCATTCTTGTTTGGAAGAAACACTGGCACTCTTATCTTCCTAAGTTGGGTCAACTGACAAAAGCAAAAACTAGCGCTAATTGGTCCTTTCTTGATCTTAAACAGACCATCTGTACTCAGTCTGGGACATTAGCTGCTTGGGTCACATCCTTGCTCTACCATGCACTAGCCTTGTGACCTCACGCAAGTTATTTAAATTCCCTGTGCCTCAGTTGTCTTCTGTGTAAAGTGAGAAGAGTCATAACACCTCTCACCCAGGGCTGTTGTCAGGGTTAAATTAGTTCTTTTTTTATATATAATTTTTTTAATTTTTATAAACATATAATGTATTATTAGCCCCAGGGGTACAGGTCTGTGAATCGCCAGGTTTACACACTTCACAGCACTCAACATAGCACAGACTAAATTAGTTATCTTATCGGAGTGTTTAGATTTCATTAGTAAATGAATGTTAGTTTTCATTTTGCTAATACTTTGTTTTGTTGGAAAGAACATATATTCACAAGGCGAGACCGCCTTGAGAATATATATTGTTTTGAATATCTTCATTTGGAAAGAGAAAGGAGATGGGACCAAAAGGAAAAGATGGATAGGAAATAGCAACTCCTGTCTATCTAGTAGCATTTACATGAAAGACATAGTCCATGCATTATTTCATTTGTCTAAAAACTTGTTTAAAAAAAAAAAAAAAACTCTTGGAGGTAGGTGTTATTATTGGTCATTTCCAGATGAAGAAGCTAGGCTTGGTTATAGGTTCACCAATGTGCCCGCAATCACACGGGAGATTCAAACCCTAGCATAACTGACTGTAAACTTGGATACGCCCTCCTTGATACTACTAAACTACCAGGCTGGGGGGAAAGAATAAGAAGAAGAAAAAGGAGGTGGAAAAGTGAGGAAAACAGACTAACAGAGAGAAGGGGACCAACGTTTCATCTAATTTTTCACCCAGGAGCCTAAACGTCTATTCATAGGTATAACATAAGCATTGAATGTCAAGACTGTAATGATAAAATGTAACATTGTTCTTGCTGGTGCTAGAAACTATCACTAGTAGTGGTCTGAAACATTTTGTAAACACACCTACTTTAGTGTGTCTCATTAAACATTCCCCAAAATGCTACTGGCTGAGCACCAAAAAGTGAAGAATAATCCAAGGTAATCTCCCAAACACTACAGCAACAAAGTCGTGTGCAAAATGTGGGGATAGGCACCCCAGAATGAGCAGAAGCCCACCAATGTTTATGTCGATGTCAGCAGAAAACAGTCTCTTGATTTAGAAAGCCATACAATGGTTCCCGATGTAGTATGCTACTTTTCAAACCTCTGCCAAATGAAATGCTCAGACTGTTCTATAATTACATGGCAGTTACTGCCTTATGATGGCACAGACTGAGTCCCCACTGTCTTCCCACAGGCAACCATAGGCTCCAAGAGACAAACTGAATGTGTCTTTTGGGTCAAATGCTTTTCTTCATGCCCTGCTCCATTTTTCATTATCATGGCAACTTGGCACTCCTCGCCTTAATCACAGGTTTGGGAAGGGGGATGAGGTCAGCCTTCCCTCTGTTGCTAAGGGCACCGTTCATGGCTCCACTGAAGTAAAGCGCACCCACCGCAGTGCATACGCCACAGGCCAAACGGGTTGCTCTCGGCACAGCTGTGATTCTCATCAACTTGGTGCAGGTTTTAATTAGAACACAAGGAACATCTTAGTTCCTTATCACCGTTATGATATTTGAAGGAGAACTATTCACTCGATGGGGGTTTTGAGATCAGAGTGGTAAATGTGACAGGTTTTCCCTTTGCCTGGTACAAAGTGTCTCTAAAACACAAACTTTCTTTAATTCAATCTAATCCAAATAAACTTAGCGTTAACTGAGATAACTGTACTCAGTCTCTGACAGTAAAATTTTTCAGGGCAATTTATTGATACTGATGGCAAATATGTTCCAGAACTTTCAGTGGGGAAAAAAAAATACAGCAATGGGAAATCTGAATGCTCAATGAACCATACCTCTCACTCCTACAGGAAAGAAGTCTTACCAGATGTTCCTCTAGCCAGTGTCAGAGGTAAGCAGATGAACGAGAAGGATGAGTGTGCACTGAGCTTCAGAGAATAGAGTAAATGGAAGTTGGCAGCCCAGGCTCTATATGCCACCTGGTTCTGTTGTGTAAAGTTCTGGGTAGCTAATGCCAGTTTTGACATTGACCATCTTTGACATTAGTGGATGCTGGCTTCGCAGGTGGATACTCAGTCCGGCATCTCAGAATATTGAGTAGAGCTTGAGACCAAGAGACTAAAAGGAAGTAACTCACAGAAGCTCTTCAAAGCTATAGCATCCTAAATTGAGTTACTGCTTCCTTCTGGAGGATAATATCCCATAACATTCACAGCCAAATACTCGCCTAATGCCAGTCTCGAAGTTAGCAGCTATGGTGGTACAATGCAGTGAACTGGAGATTTGCACTCAGGAAACCTACCTCCTGCTCTACTGCTCCTGCAGGAAACTCTGGTTAATGTCCCAGTGTCTTCATTTTCCCCTCACTGTTCCCTCTTTCCTTACTTTCCAGGTTTTAGTGAATTCCTATTTGTCTTGCAAGACTGGCTTCTAACTAAGGGTCAGCTGTCCTCAAGAAGGCTTCCATGACCGACCACATAACTGCTCCAATCTAATCTAGAAGTCCTTTGTCACGCCCTTAAACCCTATAAATGCTATTCAGATCACATTACACTGACCAGTAAAAAGAGCCATATTTGTCTGTGAGAAGTCACACCTTACTCAACTTTTTCTTAGCTGGAACCTGGCATAGTGCCCTAATCTCACAAAAGCTGGTCATTAGGACTGTGTGCTTGCATAACCTCTCTGTGCCTCAATTTTCTCATCTGTAAAAGGGTATAATCACAGTACATACCTAAGAGTGAATATAAATGCTCAGAATAAATACTTAGAATAAATGTGAGCTCTTCTTATTATGTATTTGTGAAATTAGTAAATAAGTGTAATCTTAAGTCAGTTACTTCAGGTACAGTGTCTTCTTCTGTAACATGCAGATAAGTTTATTTCTTTACAGAGTGGTAGTAAGGATCCAATGAGATGACACAGTTAATGAAAGTACTTTGAGAGCTATAGAGGACTAGGTTTAAATGGCCTTTTGGTTATTAGTACCTAATAAATGATATAAGGTTTCTAAACCAGAACTCAAGAGTCTTTAGTGACTAATACAATGGTGGCTCAAGGCCTGTTCAAACTTTAGTTTTTTCCTAAACTTTGCAACTCTGGCCATAAGGGACAAGGCACAATTGTGCCTTGAACAAGGTTAAGGGAAAATGGATCCCAAAAGTCAATGGAGAACTGGAATACTAACCATCTGAAAAGAACGTCAACATCCACAAAATATTGAACATCCAGAGAACTTAGGATACAGAATCACTGCTAGTTGATTCTGATCATATCACAAAATCCATGGAATTCAAGAGCTGGGAAGTATATTGGTAATCATTTCTTCCAATTCCTTCATTCTACCGATGAGGAAACTGATGTCTATGGGCCCCAAACAACTGACCCAAAGCCACCTACCAAGCGAGCGACGAACAGCTTGCCTCCTAATTTGTAGCCTATAGGTTTAAATTAATTTTGTTTGTATCATGTTGCCACCATATTTTTGTAGGGCGGACTTCAGAGGCAAACTTGGGTTCCAATTCCAGTTTTACCATTTATTAATTCTGTGACTTTAAGGGAGTTCTTGAACGGATTCACAGTTGCTTCATTTGTAAAATAGGGATCCTAGTGTCTCTTTTAAAACTTCATCCTATGATAGAAGAGAGGGTGTCTGTACATCCGGTAGCAAAACCTGTGCTTCCTACCTGCCGCAGCCTTCACGAACTTCCTAGAGTAACTTAAAATGGAACAATGTTCTTTAAAACCAAACAATGCATAAAGACTAAGACCATATTGTAAAACATCTCTCCTGAAGAGAGCATCTAAGAACTGACATTCGTGAACTTTTCTTTGGTATTGAAGTGGTTAAAAAAAAAAAAATCCTTCTTCCTTCTGGTTTAAAAGCTGGCTGCACCCCCGTTCTCCCTTTCCCCATCCCGCGCCCTTCTGCGTGGCAGCAGTCACGTATAACAGGGTCATAGTAAAGCAGTGTATAGCACAGAGCGGCTCTATATCTCGTGTTTGCGCTCTCACCTCCGCACCTCTACCACCAGGTATGGTCAGGCTGCCAATTCCGGCCACTGCCCTACCCTCCTCCCTTCTCTTTCTGCCCAACCGCTGCTCTGAGGATGTGTCTTGTGTGAGGACGGCTGCCTTCATCAACGCAACACGAACTGCTCCGGAGCGAGCTGGGCTCTGTCTTCCTCGGAGGACCAGAGCTCTCTTGTCCCGTCCCCGGCGGCCTACCCCCGCGGCCAGCGTCCACCTCCTCCAACACCGGCCTTTCGGCGGGCCCCCCTGACCACCAACGTCTCGCCCTCTGACACCCGCCTTTCTAAAGGCGCGAGACCTGACCGAGTTCCAGAAGTCGGTGCGGGCGGCCGCCGGTCAGCCGCTGATGTCCCAGCCCTCCCCGCAACAAGCACAGTACCGGGCGCCGGGCTCTATCCCGGGGCGACACAACTTGGCTGTCTGCCTTCTAGAAGGCAGCTCGGTCCCCCCGGGGCACCCCGCGTGCTTTGCCTCTGTGGCGAGGAATGAGCCCCAGGAGGGAGCCCAGGACGCGCACTGCCAAAAGCGCGCGGCGGCGACAGGGCCCGCCTTGGTGGCGCGGTTGAGAAGACACCGTGAGTCCCACCTAACCTCAGACTCTGAGTCCACACCTCCTCTCCACCCCGACCGCCACCCCTACTCCCTGGGAGAACCAGGAGCCACCATGGCCTCTGAGGTGGGAGAGCATAGCCGGACCCCGGGAAGCCGGGGCGGCTCACACTGGTCGCCACCCAGCCGCTCCGCAGCCCCCCTGCCAGCCACAGTGAGGCTTCCCGGCGCGTCCGGACGACCAGGCGGCGGTGGGCACCCCTATTCCCTCACTCCAGGGCTAGGGGTATGAGGCGGGAAAAAGGAAACCTCGCGAGTTGGAAGGCAGCGCCGCTGGCCCTCTTGCGGGGTCCCCACAAGCCCTTGTCGGGGAAAGGGACGAGGCCACCCCGACCCACAACACCGCCCCCCTCCCCGCACGCCCAGGAGCTCGGGCGGGGCTGGCCATCCCCACGGGCACCCCAGGCGCACGCAGCCCCGCGCGTCCTTCCCCAACGCGACCTCCGGCTCGCATCCGCCCGGGAGCGGCGCGGGGCGTCCGGGGGTGCGCGCCCCCCGCTCCCCGCGTGCCCCACGCTCCCGGGCCGGGCGGCGGCAGCCCGGCGCGCTCACCAGATGGCCATCCTGCTCTTGGGGTAGTCCAGCCGCTCCAGGCAGCCGAGGAAGTGAGGCAGCGCGTGCGCCGCGTTGCGGGCGAGGATGGCCACGAGCACGGTGGGTCTCTGCACCGGCGACTCGGGGAAAACCTCCGGCTCCTCTTCGTCGTGCTCCGAGTCGGGCTCCGCGGCGAAGCGCGCCCGGCAGCCGCGGCGGAGCAGAGCGGCGGACAGGAGCAGCAGCGAGCAGGCGAGGGTGGCGGCGCGGCGCGCGGCCATGTTCGCGGCCGCGGCGGGCGGCGGTAGACTGGCGGCCCGAGGGCGCGGAGGCCGGCTGCGAGCGCCGGACGGGGGACGCGGCTGCCGGGTCGGCTGGCGCGCGCGCGCGCTGGCACCGGGCCCTGCAGCTCCCCAGCCTCCCGCCGCCGCCGCCCCCGCCAGGCCCTGAAGCGGGGGCGCACCGAGTACCTGCGGCCGCCGCGCACGCTGGGGCTCCGGCTCGCGGACAGCCGCGTGTGGGGGGCTGTCCGTGCCGAGTCCCGCGGAAAGTTCCTCCAGTCCAGGCTCAGCTCCTACGGCTGAGGTCTGTGGCTTCCCCCGGGGCCGCGAGGTGTGGCCGTCTCTGCCAATGAGCGTGTGTGTGTGTGTGTGTGTGTGTGTGTGTACATAACGGTGCAACTCCGAGAAAATTTATTCTGCTTTTGCAAACCGCAGTCTAAAGCCCTTCACAGTGATGCAATGTATCCAGTTTTGCATAATGCACCTATTGACTGGACGGGTAGAGTTCTAAAATGGAAAGTCACCCAGGTATCCATTACTATGGTAAACATTTTTTTTTTTTTAACTTCCACAAAGGCAGAGTGTTTGCATTTCCCTATGCACTCACTCAATTCCTCTTGAAGTTCATCCTTGACTGAGCAGAACCCCATTATGCCAAGCTTGCAGACTTGGAGAATGAGAGTCAGACTGAATCCTTCGCAATTAAGAGGAAGCCCCTGAAGGCGCCTTAAGAACCCCCACCTCTCTCCCTCCCCCCCACCCCACCCCACCAGGGTCCTGTGCTTCCTCACAGGATGGCATAAAAGACAAGTTTCATCTAAATGATTTTCTTTTTCCTTAGTGACGCAAAGAGTAACAAATGCAGGGAAAATTCATACCTGTTGGAGTAGGAGAGAGAGAAATAAGGAAAGAGAAGAAAAGGTGAAGGAAGAACACAATTAGCACATAAAATGTCATTACTAGGATAGACTGCCACAGGATATCTGCTCTTCGAACATAACATAGGAAAGAGAGGAATGAAATCTGGAGTTCCTTCTTTATGGAATTGTGTAGCTTTTGATCTGTCTATGTGCAGGATGGGTTGGTACCACCGCACATCCATGACCTCCAACCCCAGTTCACCGTCAGCCCTGTCCCACAGATTTTTTACTTCTTTTGTGTCTCTCCTTTGCAACTATTAGAAGTCTTCATCGCTCTCCTCTCACCCCCTCAGGTCCTCAGAAGACTTTCACCTCCTTTGCTGAACTCCCTCAATGGCCTGTCACTAATATCCCTCCTTGCAGGCTCCTATTCCTAACAGAGATTTTGACTCCATCCTTTCCGTTCTCATCCATGACTTGGCTTTGCTCCATAGTTTATCTTTACTTTCTACCAGCTCCTCCCCCTCAGGATAAAAACGTAGTCCTCTCCTATCCTTGAAAAAAAAAAAAAATGTTCTTTTAATCCTGTGTCTTGTAGCAATCCCCTCAGTCTTCACCAAGCTCCTTCAAAAAGGGGTCTACACTTGCTTTATCCACTTCTTCATCTCCTACCTCTCCTGCTTCTTTACAGAGGCTGTTCCAGCAAAGCCAACAGATGACCTCAGCATTCTGGAAGATTCAGTGACCTCTCTTTTCAGTTCTCACTTTCCTGGACCTGTTTCTACCTGTGTTTGCACCGTCACCAGGTGCCCCTTCATAATGTGCTTGCCTCTCTTCTAGCGCAGTATGGTCTCCCAGCATAATTGCATCATGCAAATCTATGTTTCCTGGTCTAACCTTTTCTCTGACATAAACTTTTATATAGAGTGGCCTACGTATATTTCCTTCTCCTCCATCCTCCTTTGGAAACTGCCATTGCTATCCTGCATATAGACCACAGGGACTGTTAGTGTGCCCTTTCCCCGGGATGACATGGGATTGATGGACACTTGCTGGCGTTCCTAGAGCCTAGTCTTGCAGGGTGTATTCAGTTTTCTGAATGTTCTCCTGGCTGATTACAAAAAAAAACAAAACAAACAAACAAACAAACAAAACCAAAACCTGTTAACCATTTATGGCCTGGCAAAGAAAATGAAATTTTCCCTGATGGTGGAGATTTGTAAAATACACATTTCACATTCTGTGAAATAATCATAAGAACAGGCATATAATATGAAACAATAGTTTATATGTGTGAAATGTAGTGTATATTTAATTAGTCTGCAGACAAAGCTTGGTGCAGAAGCAAATTCCATAGCAGAATATATAAACTTTGCAAAACTCTATTACCCATTGGGCTAACTAATGAATTCAGTAAAATTACAAGATACAAAATCAATATGCAAAAATAAGTTGGGTATATACACTAACAACAAACTACCTGGAAAAAAATCCAATTTTCAGTGGCATCAAAAACAATAAAATATTTAGGAATAAATTTAATGAAGGAAGTGAAAGATCTGTACATTGAAAACTATTGATGAAGGAAATTGAAGATGACAAAAATAAGTGGAAATATATCCTCTGTTTATGGATTGGAAGACTTCACTAGTCTTTACGCCACTTGAAAAATTAACTTGAAACAGTTTAAAGACCTAAGCGTAAGAACTGGAACTGCGTAATTCCTACAAGAAAATACAGGAAAAAGCTCCTTAACATTGGTATTGGTAATGACTTTTTTTCAAAATGATACCAAAGGCACAAGCAACAAAAGAAAAATAAACAAGTCGGACTACCTTAAACTAAAATGATGAAAAGAATGGAGAAAATGTTTCCAAACCATGTATCTGATAAGGGGGTTAATATCCAAAGTATACAAGGAACTCATGCAACAATAGCACGCCAATAATCCTATTTTCAAATGGTCAAAGACCTGCACAGATATTTTCCCAAAGAAGATATACAAATGGCTGACAGGTGCATGAAAATGTGCTCAGCATCATCAAGGAAATCATCAGGGAAATGCAAATCAAAACCACAACGACATATCACCTCACACCTATTAGTAGGACTAGGATTGAAAAGACAATAGGTAACAAATGCTGTCAAGGATGTGGAGAAAAGGAAGCAATCTGTACACTATTGGTGGGAATGCAAATTGAGGTAACCATTATGGAAAACAGTATGGAGTTTTTTCAAAACATTAAAAATAGATCATGTAATCTAGTGATTCCACTTCTGCTTTTAGATGTGAAGAAAATGAAGTAATAGTCTCAAAAACATATCTGCACCCAGATATGCACCCAGATATTCATTGCAGCATTATCTATAGTAGCCACGACATGAAAAAATAAGTGTCTGCTGATGGGTGAATGGATAAAGAAAATGTGGCCTCTGTGTGTGTGTCTGTGTGTGTGTGTGTGTGTGTACATGAAATATACATTTATAAAAAGAAGGAAATCCCTTCATTTGTGACAACATGTGAACTTTGAGGCTATTAAGCTAAGGAAAATAGATCAGAGAACTCTGTTATATGGTTATATATGGAATCTAAAAAAGCTAAACTCACAGAGACAGAGAGTAGAATGGTGGTTGTCAGGATTGGAGGATGGGGGAATGGGTGAAGGTGGTCAAAGGGTACAACCATCTGTTTACAAAAGGAATCAGTTCTGGGGATGTAATGTACAACACGATGACAATAGTTAAGAACACCATATCATACACTTGAAAGTTGCCAATAGAATAGATCTTAACACAAAGTTCGTTCGATATTTTAAAAATCACTCAAAAGAATTTTACAAAATCCAATGTGCAGTCTCATATTGAGCTCACTCAACCTGATAAAGGCCATGCACAATACCCTACACCCAACAATATATTTAATGGTGAAAGAATGAACGTTTTCCTCCTAAGATCAAGAACAAGACAAGAATGTCCTAACTCAGCACCTCCATTCAATATTGCAGTGGATGATTTCGATAGAGCAACAGAGAAGGTAGGAGGGAAGGAGGGAAAGAAGGAAGGAGAAGGGAAGGGAGAGAGAGTGGCAGGTATAGAGTTAGGGACAGAAGGAAATAGGAAGGTTCATTTAAAACAAGCTAAGTATGTCGGCAGATATATTTTAACATGAACGTGTAGGGTAGATTTAGTCCTTCTATGCCAGTGGTTCCAAATTCAATGATTTATTGAAATCTATTTCATTAACAAGATAAAAAATATGTTGAACATGGAAAAAGGAAAAAAAAAAACTATTGCAAATCTACTACCCCACCACAACCACTGTCGAATGTTTTGGGATAGTTTTAATATGGCATTTTTAATTTGGGTGTTTTAATTGTGAGTTTGTTCTCATTCCTGCTAGTGAAATTCAACACTTATGTTGACAGAAAATGTGAATACACATCTAGAGACAGAGATGTGGTTTTTTTCGACTGGGAATTGCTTTTGGTACCTTTTCACATTTACAGAGCCAAGTATTATTTAAGACTGCATGTCTGCAGCTGTTTAAGTATTTTATATACAGAAATGACCAATTTAATATCACTTTTAGTCTAATTCTTAGACAAAGCCAAAATAAAATATTTAATAAACATGGAATACATACATTATCTATTTAATATTTTATATATTCAAATACTACCAATAAAATCAAAGTCCACATACCTAGCACCCATCCTGAGAAACAGAACATGAACCATCAACTTTGACACCCTCTGGGTATCCCTTCCTGTCACAAAATTCTGCTCTACTCCCCAGAGACAAGCACTAGCCTGAATTTTGTATTAATCAGTTTCTTAACTTTACCTCCAGTGATGGTAAATTTTGTGGGTCAGTTTGGCTAGGCAATGTACCCAGTAGTAGGTTAAACAAATCTAGATGTGTCTGTGAGGTATTTTCTTGATGCAACTAATAATTAAATCAGTAAACTTTGAGTAGAACAGATTTCCTTTCGGGCATCTGAGTGGCTCAGTGGGTTGGGCCACTGCCTTCGGCTCAGTTCATGATCTCAGGGTCCTGGGATCGAGTTCCGCATCGGGCTCTCTGCTCAGCAGGGAGCTTGCTTCCCTCTCTCTCTCTCTGCCTGCCTTTCTGTCTACTTGCGATCTCTATCTGTCAAGTAAATACATAAAATCTTTAAAAATAACAACAACAGATTACCTTTCATAGTGTGGCGGCCCTCATTCGATTAGTGGAAGGCCTTATGAGAAAAGATTGAGGTCCTCTAAGAAGGAAAGAACTCAGCCTCCAGGCCGCCTTTGAGCTCAAGACTGCAGCATCAACTATATCCTATGTATCAAGACTACCAGTCTGCCCTAAGAATCTTGCATTTGCCAGCCCCCAAAACTGCACTAGCCAGCTCCTTAATAGAGGCTCGCTCTCTCTTTCTCTCTGAGTCTGTGTGTGTGTGTGTGTGTGTCTGTGTGTGTGTATGTACATGCACACACGCAGCCTATTGATTCCGTTCCTCTGGATAACCCCTCCTAATACACCTCCGAAATACGTAGTCGTGTTGCCTACTTCTGAATATTTTTTCTAATTGTTATACATTTTACCGAAATATGCAATCCAATGGCTTTTAGTGTATTTACAGTTATGCAACATCACCATAATCAACTTTAGAACATTTTCATCACCCCAAAAAGAAATCTCATATTTGTTAGCAGTCAATCCCCATTTCCTAGCCCGAGGAACAGCTAATCTACTCTGTCCCTATAGATTTGCCTATTCTAGACATTTCATATAAGTGGAATTATACAACACGCAGCTCTTTGTAACTGTCTCCTGTCCCTTAGCATGATGTTTTCAAGGCCCATCCATGTTGTAACACACGTATCAGTACTTCACTCCTTGAAGTTGCTGAGTGATATTCCATTGTATGGACAAACAACCTTTTATTTATACATTCATAAAATAATGAAATTTTGGGTTGTTTCTACTTTTGGGCTGTCATGAATAATGTTGCTGTGAACATCTATATACATGTTGTATTTGAGTTTTATATAAATCATATCATATTTTGTATATTATTCTGTGACCAATATTTCTGACAGTACGTTAGGGTTTTTGAGATTCATGCAAGTTGTTGACAGAAGCTAGGGTTCATTATTTTCACATAGTAGTATGTTGTATGATTATACAACAATAAATGTACCTATTCTGTTGATAGATATTTGGGTTGTCCTAGTTGTTCCTATTCCAACCAATACTTCTGTAAATATTCTTGTACATGTCTCCTGGTCCACAGAAGATTTTTTTTTTTTTACCATAACCTTCAGGGAGAAATCCACTTGATATCATGGTATAGTACAAATATATAACAGAGACAAAGTGTTTCCTAAAGCAATACTTACTAACAGTTTTCTAATTACATGCTTTGCATACTGATACTTTCCCTTCTATTTTAAATAATTCATTTTTTAAAACTGGGCCCAAGTCACTCATTTTATTTCACAACCTGTAAGGATCCTAGCCCTCCATTTGAAAAACATTACTCTAGGCTATGTACGAGGGCATAGGATCACAAATCATAGGATTTGTGCATCTTTCCTCTGCTCTACTTTTTGGCCTACTCAGCTTTTGTTACCCATCTCATGGGTATTTTATGGTATCCCCTTGACTCAATTTACATTTTCTTCTTCTACCAATGTAGTTGAGTACCGATTCATGTTTGCTAGCCATTCATGTCCTTTTAAAAATGTATTCCCATTTTTTATAGAGTGTTTTGTTTCATTTCTTAATTTTTAAGGAATTCTTTATATATTCTAGATGTGAATCCTTTCTTTCAATTATGTATCACAGATGCCTTTTCCAAGTCAATGGCTTCTTTTCCCCATACAATCTCTGTGTCAGAAATTCTTAATTGAAATATAGTCAAATGTAGCAAACTTTTTTCATATGGTTGGCATTTTTTGTGTTTTACTTAGGAAATCCTTTTCTATCTTGGGGATCATAAAAGTTCTTTTACATTTTCTCCTAAAATCTTTACTTATTTGTTTTTCATGTTAAACCTTTAAGATATCTGGCATCTATTTTGTTTATAATGCAATTAGGAATACAATTATATATATATATAACTATATATATAAGTATATGTATATATAATATAAGTATATATATAGTTGTTTCAACTCTTCCCAGCACCTACAACATTACTCTGTCCATATTTGTATGACTCCGTATTTGGTTCCATTGGTTTATCCATCACATATCTGTACCAGTATTACATACTCTTAATTATAGGCCTTTTTAAAAAAGATTTTATTTATTTATTGGACAGACAGACATCACAAGTAGGCAGAGAGGCAGGCAGAGAGAGAGGAGGAAGTAGACTTCCTGCCGAGCAGGGAGCCCAATGCGGGGCTCGATGCGAGCTCGATCCCAGGACTCTGAGACCATGACCTGAGCCAAAGGCAGAGGCTTTAACCCACTGAGTCATGCAGGTGCCCCAATTATAGGCCTTTATAATAAGTTCCCTTTGCTTGTTCATCAGAAAGGTCTTCATTATTACTGGCCCTTTTATGCCCATTATTTCAGAACCAGTTTATCAGATATTAGGGAAATTCCTCTTGGGACTGTGATTAGAGTTGCTAGAATTTATAGATCAGTGTGGGGGTACTTACCACCTTTATGATACTTAATCTTTCTCTCCAGAAGCACAGTATTATGTCTGTCCACTTATTTAGGCTTTCTCTAATCATCTACAATAACATTTATAATCTGTAAAGTGTTGCTCCTCTTTATCCTTGGTACCCTATTTTTGTTGTTGTTTTGGTTCCAAATGGAAGCAGTATTTTAAAAATTAATATATATATCCTGATTTTGTAAGTGAGGGGTTTAGATTGTACTCTTAAATTTGAGAAATTGGAGATAATATTTTGGATCATTCTAAATTCTTTTTATATAATAGAGGTCCCTCATATTCCTCATACACATGCATGGTAAACTATCATAACATCCTAAATATTTTACTAAAGGTATAAACATCTCATGTATTCTCCTCAAAATACAGAGGATGGGAAATTGTATGCTTTATGTGCAAAAGAAGGAACAAAATATATATGAGCATTCTTACAACCATCGTATTAAAAGCTGACACAGAATGCTGACTTCTCTTTTTCAGCTTGAGATCACTGTCTTATATGATACTTTGTAAAACACCTTTTCTTTTTAAAAACACGAAAAACTCACATCACAATTCAAGGTTCATTTTTTCCCTTGAGACTCTAGTTGAATTAAAATGTCTCTGCTTAGACATTACTGGTTTTTTAAAAATAGGAATAAAATGGTCTGGCTCAGATATCAAAATGGGAAATCAGTAGAGCCAGTGCCAGATTACACTGAATTTGATTACATCCAGTATACTCAAGGAGAATTTTATTTGTTGTTACTTACCTAGCTTTTCCCCCAGTCACTTTATTTCTCTAAAATAGTTAACTATTGAAGCATTATAAAAGGAGAAATTCTTCAGTCCCTGAGAAGCTGAAATTCTAACCAGTTCTCTTGCGGGTTTCACTCTAGATGGCCACAAAACTCATTTTGAGTCTATACTTTAAGTTTTCCCAAATCCTTTGTTCTCTGTTTTAGACATTCCCAGTAGCCAAGAATTTTATTCATGGTTTCATTGTTTAAAATGGAAATACTGTCCATTTTGTCTTTAACTCTTTGTATTAGACAATGACATTAAAAGTCAGAATCATGCTAAAATGCTTCATGCTTTTTCTAAGGTATAGAACTTCATTTATTTGCTGAAGGGTAGCATTAGCTTTTTTAGTCTATGGCTCTTTCTGCATCCTTCTGGATTCCTTCACTCCCTTTTTTCCTTAAGCTTAAAATCACAATCTTCCCCAGATGTTTGGCCTTGTTCACACAGTACCTAATTCTACTGGATCTCCTTACTGATTTATAAAATGTTCCCTCTATTCATATTAGGAACAAAATGCTGTTAATTCTTCCGTAAATACCATCAATGGAACTGACTGTGATCTTTAGGAATCAGAAAGATTTACCGACTTCTAATAACTTGAATTAGTGTCGCTGATCAGTGCTTCAGGGAGCCTACTAATTTCAGTGTCATTTGCTTCTTTGGGGGTTAGCTGCTGCTTTGTGGAAATACAGTTTAATGGCTTCATTTAAATGAAATACATTCTGGGACAATTTATGAATCTTCATGTGTGGTTTTCCCTCACATCAGGAATAGATGCACTTCTTTTCCGTGTATGGCAGGCACTGCTTTCTTTTTTCTTTCTCCTTCCCTCCATGCTTGCTCCCCCTCTCTTCCTCCCTCTCTCTCCCTGATGCATTCAAACTTTTCATGTGGCTTTTAACAAGTTGACCTCAGTATGGGCTTCACCATGTCTCTTTTGCTTGTTATTCATGTAGCATTTTGTACCTGCAAATTTCTCTTTCATCAGATTTGGTGCAATTTTTCATTATTTATTTTTTTCAATTTTTTTTTTTCCTGCCCCATAGTTTTTCTTTTCCCCTTCTGGTATCTGATTTACAGGTATGTTGAATTGTTTGATGTCATGCAGCAGGTCTCTGAGATTCTGTCCATTTTTAAAAATGATTTTTCTGTTTATTGTTTATTTTGGATGATGACTCTACCTTCAAGTTCACTTAATTTTTCCTCTGTAATTTCCATTAGGCTGTTAAATCCACCCAGCGAAGGTTTTTTTTTTTCCCTGAAACTTTAATTTTTCACAATTTCCACTTGCTCTTTTTTCTTTTTCCCTTATGAGACTTGTGTCCTGAGCTTTTCATTTACTGAAAACATGTTTTGTTTTACTTTATCGAGGAGAGTTGTCATCGTTTAAAATCCTTACCTGTCCGTTTCAATCTCAGGGTCAAACTAAAAAACAAAAAACAAAAAAAACAAAAGAAACAACAACAAAAAAAGGACTCATCTTCTTGACATTTCGAATCCTACCTTGGGTCTTATGAGTAAGCTGCCGAGGTTCTGGATTCTACTGTCAATGCCTCAGATGTCCTCCCCTGCCTCTCTGAAACTCCGCGTCCTGGGTTTCCAGGTCACCCGCCCAGGCCGGTTTGCACCTCGCTGTCCGGACCGCTCACTGCACAGTGTCAACTCCCGCTCCTCCGCTCCCGAAACCCGGGTCCCGCCGGAAAACACGGTTCTTGGCCGTCCCAGTCTCTCTTCTTTCCCCTTTCTTCCACAGAGAGCTCAGCGACGTCCACACTTGCAGAAGTCACCTGGCAGGGAACGGCGCGAGGCTCTTCCGGCTCCCAGGAATCGGAGACCTGCGGCCGCGGCGGAAGGCGCAGAGGCGTTCGGTGGATCCCAGGCTCTCAGCGGGGCTGCAGACAGCACCGGCCGACGGAGAGCGCCGGGCTTCTGGGCTAGGCGTCCCCTGGAACGGTCTCCCCGCGGCCGTCTGCCCAGGTGTGAATTCTCGCCGAGCGGAACCCGAGCCCCCGCGCACGGGTTCCAGCCACACCGGCCAGGAGGCGGGGCTCATCTCACTTCCCTCCCGGGCTGTGCGGCCCTCCGCCCGCAGGCGGCGCGCGCCGGGGAAGCGGAACCCGGACGCGCGCGCGCCCCTGCTTCTGGCCGGGCTCAGGGCGCGGTGCACCAGCGGCTCGCCCCCCTGCCCGGCATGGCGGAGCGCGACGATTCCGAGCCCACCCCGGGCTGCAGCGGCCTGGGCCCGGGCGGCGTTGGCGGCGTTGGCGGCGGCGGCGCCCACCCATGGGCTCCGGAGGACGCCTGGATGGGCACCCACCCAAAGGTCAGAAGGCGCGAGAGAAGCCGGGCGCCGATCCTGGCCCCTTCCCTAGAGGGACCCTCGGCCCTCGCCTCCCTGCGGGACCGGGTCGTCGAGTTTGTGCGCGAACCTCCGAGAAGGGGACCCGCGTGCACAGCGCGCGTGGCGGACCGTCTAGGTTTTGTTTGCTTAACTGAGTTTAACTATTGTTCTGACACCCCCGCCCCGCCCCGGCCCCGGCCCCGGCCCCGACCCCGACCCCGACCCCGGCCCCGGCCCCGACCCCGGACACACACCCACCCAAGCCTTTCCAGAGTCAGACGTTGAACCAGCGCCTCTGCAGGCAGAGCCCAGTAAGAACCATCCCGCCAGGGCGCCTGGGTGGCTCAGTGGGTTAAGCCGCTGCCTTCGGCTCAGGTCATGATCTCAGGGTCCTGGGATCGAGTTCCACATCGGGCTCTCTGCTCAGCGGGGAGCCTGCTTCCTTCTCTCTCTCCCTCTCTGCCTGCCTCTCACTGTACTTGTAATTTCTCTCTGTCAAATAAATAAATAAAATCTTAAAAAAAAAAAAGAACCATCCCGCCAGTGCCCGAGTTTGGCTGTGCGGGGCCCCTGCTGGGGAGGGCCTCGTTTAATCCTGCAGTAACCAGGGAACCGCAGGACCCACAGCAAAGCAAACAACAACAAACAGCTTGCGGGCCTTGGTTAGTTAACAACGTCAAGGTTCGGGCACAGCCGTGTTTGCCCTTGGCCTTGAGTCACTGTGATTTAGCTCAGGACGATTTCCTGATTTTTCTAATTTCTTGTCCCAAAGCTGAACTCCTTAATATTTGGGTGGTTTTTTGTTTCTGTTTTTGGTAAAGCACAGAGAATATGTAGCCTTTGCTTGCTTCTGCTTGGCAAATTGCTGCTTTGGACCAGTCCTGTCCCATGAATGGACAATGAACGGAGATGCGGGTTGTGTTGGAATCTCAGAGACTGGCCTAGTTATTTCAGTACAATTGCAGTCTTCTGCGGGGAATTAGTATTTTATGGATCATTTTCTAAAAACAGTCCCGAAAAGAAAAATTTCGAAGATGTAAATCTGAAGACTTAATCCCTTTTCATGTTCTCTTTCTAGATTTTATTCCCCTTCCCTATCCCCTTACTCTCTGTCAAGGTGAGAAAAACAAGCATGAACATGTTATTCAGTGTCATAAAAAGAAGAACCATAACACCGTTTACTAGCATGAACCAGAGAGTTCTGCCTGAGACTTTGAGTAGACTGCTTGAGTTTGGAGACCCTGTTAGGTCACCAGCTTTGTGGGTTTTTTTGGGGGAGAGGGGTGGGACGGTTGGTTTTTTTCTTTTGGAAGTTTTAAAATCTCATTGTTCCTCAGTTTCCTCATCTGTAAAATAGAGATAAGAATTTACCTTAGAGGTTTGTTACAGGATTAAATCAGTTACTATTTGTAAAGCACTTGACATACAGTAAACACTATATAACATATGTAAAATATATAGTATGCAACATTAATTTCATATTATTCTCATGGTTAGAAATCCTCAGGGTTTCTTTATGAATAAAATGCAAACTTTTAGCTTGGCTGTCAAGACCTTGTTTTCCAGTTACCAATTTCAGTGTCATTTTCAAACACATTTGAGGTGTGAGGAAGACAGCCAACAATACCACTGTTCTCCTGCACCTGCCCATGCTTAGGATGAAGCTCATGGGAGAGTGTGACCACAGGTCTGTACCCATGCCAGTCTGCCGATGCCTCACCTCTGCATGAGGCCTGCTTACCCATTGAGTCATTGGGATAGCTGGAAACCTCACACTTCCCTTACAGGGGTAGTCCACTGAAGAATGTTCTCCAGGGCTGACCAGCAAGCCTGAAAGAAGACAGGAGTCATATTTTAGTGGACTTTCTTCATAGGCAAGCAGAGACCATGGAAATAGTGGCTCTCACTAATGTGCTACAGCAGAAATCCTATTCAAAGATGTCTGTGCTCCTGGCAGATAGATTTCTTTATAGGCCTTATACATATAGAATATGTGTGGTCTCTTCCCACGTCTATGTGATCACTCACACTGTTACCCTGCCTTCACTATTCACTCAGATCATATCTGCCCTTTAGGGCCTAGTCTGTAGTCCACTCTGCCAAGAAACAGCCACCAACCAAGCCATCTGATTAGAGCTCCTCTGACATGTTGTCTCTTGTTTTTTATTCCACATGCTGGTTTTTAATCACTGTCATGGGTGGTTATTTGCCTAACAGTTGCAAGTGTGCATGTGTTTACCTTAACAGTTGCAAGTCTTTTAGAGACGGGGACCAAGTATTAATTGCCTTCTAATTCCCACTGTACCTAGAAGAGGTAAATATAAATATATACTTTATATATATATATGTGTATATATATATATATATATATATATATATGTATATATATATATATATATATAATGAGTAGTTGTTGATTGGGTGAATGAAAATATTAAGAGATTCTTCCTTCTCTGACAATTACATTTTGATTTCCAGTATTTAGAAATGATGGAATTAGATATAGGAGATGCCAGCCAAGTTTATATAGCATTTTTGGTTTACCTGGACCTCATGGAGAGTAAGTTATTTGTTTTATTGTTTCCTTGTTGGGGCTATGGTGGGTGAATGGGGAGTTGGGTTGGGATATGGCATTTAAGCATTTTCTGTTAATGTTGTCAGTTTTGTAATTTCTTCATTTACGTTGGGAATTACTGGGTAACAGAAAATTCTAGAAAAGTAAAGAGAAGATAACATTATGGGTGATGTTTGCTTAGCGGAGTATTAGGTAGAAATTTAGAATTTTACTTTTATTTTTGATAAATTATTGTCCATTCAATGATGCACTTTCAGGTAAAAGTTGGCATGAAGTAAACTGTGTTGGATTACCAGATCTCCAGCTCATCTGCCTCGTCGGTACTGAGATAGAAGGAGAAGGATTACAGACTGTGGTGCCTACACCCATCAGTGCTTCCCTCAGCCATAACAGGTGGGCAGGTGATTATGGTCTTTAACAGGTTAGTTCCTTTCCACTAGGAATCATTGAATTCAAGGTAATAATATATTTTTAAAGGAAAATAGGTTACTGGGATCATAGCTTTACTCTTGGTTATTTGAGGAATAAGTTAAATAGGAGCATTTAATAAGTATTTAACACTTACTGTATTATCAGTACTTTTTCAGAGAAGGAATATATAAGATAGAAATACTATCCTAAAGGTAACAGAAAATGTTTTCATTCTTATAAGGAGGCAAGACCATTACACTTCAAACACAGGTATTTTAAGAGGTACTGTAATAACTGATACAAATTATATTTGCTATAAGTGGTGGTGAAGAGTGTTCCTAACATGCAAGTTGAAATGAAAGGAAGTCTCATGAAGTTCATGGGATCTTTTTAAAAAAATCTTTGCTACACAGAATTGGATTAATCGTATCTTTATTTCATGACACATTCTCTCAATCAACCTCACGAAACGAAATTAGATTCTTGGCAGTAACTTGTGTCTAACTGAACGGGTCTCCTCCTTCTTTACTTCCACTGTCCTGAGGTAATCATCCTGATCCCGTAGCCATTGGGAATTTTTTTATTTTAGATCTTTTTTACTTTATAAAGAGCATATAATCTTTTGACACTGACTTTATATACTCAATATTATATCGCTGAGATTTATCCATTGTTGCATGTTTGGTTTTCGCTGCCGTATCACATTCCATCGTGTGATTGTACCCTAGTTTTTACATCCACTTGCCTGTTAATGGAGAGGTGCTAATGTTCGACTTTAGGGGATAATTTCAAATTATTTTCCAAAGTGGTTCCTTCACTTTACTTTCCACCTGCAGTGTAAGCAACATCTCCTGGAGCTGTATTGTTTCTGACATTTCAAATTGTCAGACTTTAAAGTTTTTGTCAGTTGAATGGGTTATCTCATGGTAGTCTTAATTTGTATTTTTCCTGATCTCTGATATATTGAACATCTCTCTATATATTTATCATTTCCTCTCTTGAGAAATTCCCACTCATATCCTTTGAAAATTGGATTGTTTGTAGTTTTCTCACTGACTCATAGGAGATCTTTATATATCCTTGACGATAGTCCTTTTGGTTGTTTTTCCCAGTTCTTAAATCTGTTTTCAGGTATTTTTTGATGAATAACAGTTCTTAGTTTGACTGTAAGCATATTCATACATTTCTTACAATCAGTGTCTTTGAGTCTAGGTTAAGAAATATTTCCTATCTAAAGGTCTAAAAAAAAAAAATCACCCAAATTTTCACTAAGAGTTTTGAAGTGTTTTTTTTTGTTTTTTTTTTTTTTTTTTAACGGCGTGAGAGGAAGGTTAGGGACCTTGTTTTCATGTGGATAACCATTTTTTTCCTACTTACGTTTGCTGAGTAGTCTCCTACTTACGTTTGCTGAGTAGTCATCTAACATATCACCTCTGTCATTTTCCAAAGCTCCATCTATGCATTGACTTGTTTCTGGGCTCTCTTCATATTCCATTAGTCAGTGTATCTGTCCTTATGCCACTAGCACATTTTCTTAATTCCTGCTTCAGAAGTCGTCCTGATATTCCTGGCATCTAGCTACCAAATCTCCCTTTCTGCTTTTCTTCTTCAGCAGCTGTAGCACGCAGCCTCTAAGATGACTTCTTGGACTGTGACCTCCTGGTAGTCCTACCCTTGTGTCATTCCCCTTCCTTAAGTGTGTCTGTACTCGCTGACTTGCTTTTAACAAATAAAATGAGACAAAAATGATGGGATGTTCCTTCTAAGATAACATTACAAAAGACTATGGCTTCTGTTTTGGACAGTCTCTCTCACTTTCTTGTTCTGAAGGAAGCCAGCTGCCCTGTGGACTGTCATTTAGAAAGGTGGGAAACAGAGGAATAAAAGTAATTATTGATGGAGAGATGGGGAGGGCTGGATTCCAGAAAATAGTTGAAAAGATTAATATTGAGCTAAAGGAAGAGGATCTCAACTTCAGAGATAGTGAGGCAGGAAAAAAGGACAGGTGAAAACATGGTTATATTTGGGTGGGTATATGCATTTACAAGAGGGCAGAGTACCTTAAATTCCGACATAAAGGGCTTTGATGAATACCTTTGTTTTTCTTGTTCACTGTGATTGACATAAAAGAGCACCGGACTGAGCCTTAAGACCTGGGTTCTGGTCTTGGCACTGACACTTAACATTTTGATCATTGATGACACACCTAATTTCTCTGGGTTTCAGTTTCTTTGTCCTTCAGTGAAGGATTTAGATTGTCAGTGGATAATATGTAAGGTCCTTTGCAAATCAAAGCTACTATAGTTGGCTATTTTCATTAGTGTATTCTATAAAACTACATTAAACTAATTTTTAGATTTCTAGTAACATTTTGGCACAATTTTGTATAATTCATTATAAGAATTTTTTGTTTTCAATATGTCAGGCTATGAGACGGTGTTTACTGTGAGATTTTTCTGTGTTTCAGAATCATAAATAGTTGATGGAATTGACATCAAATTTGATCACTGATACTTTCTGTTTTTTGCTAGCATGATTTCCAAGCCTCTCTATTTAAAAGACTTAATAATTCATTCATTAAAACTCCCCCTATGTGTCTTTTAGTTACTACAACAAATACTTATTATTGTTTGCTGTTTGTTTGAACAAGGAACCACCATTGGGAATTAACCTGAATTTAGTCCTAAAAATTAAAATCAATAGTCTGTTTGAATCAAAATGATTTTCATAAGTCTAGAGGTACAGTCTGAGTCCTGTTACTTTCTAGTTTTTTCTAACTAGTGATTATTGATTTTCTAGCTTTATTACATAAAGCTTGTTTTCCTCTTTAAATAGAATTAGTTGGGAGGATAATTTAGTAAGCCATTTTTACCCTCTTGGGTTTAATAACCCAGATGGCTTAAGCCTTTGTGTTTTGGTTTTTATATAAATATTTATACTTACATTATGCAGTAGAATAGTAATGTAGAAAATAGCACAAATGAGGCCCAATACCCACTAGGTTTATTATGCCTTTTGTGGCATAAAATTTTCTCAATTCAAAGTATACAAATAACTTTTTAACAAATAAAGATTTTGTGTGTGTGTGAATGAGAGAGTGTGTGTTTGATTTTATTCCTCAGTCTTTAACAGGAGTGATATTTTAGGTAATAGGCATACTTTTATCTATTTTTACCTCCATGCATATTTTGTATATAAAGTGTCATATATCTAACAGTAATGCTGTGATTTCAGACATTTGTTGTTAATATAGGAATTTTTCTTCATTAGTAACTCAAAGAAAATGGTTAACTTTGAATCTTTGGTAACCTTGCATTGGGAAGAAATTTATGTTCTAAAAATATTTGGGTAGGACCTTGTGAGGGTAGCTCACTACAAATAAATATATACATATATATATATATAGAGAGAGAGAGAGAGAGAGAGAGGCTCGTATAAAAATAAAATGTTTTATATAAGAAAGCTTACTGATTTCTTTATTCAATAATAAATCATCTATAAAAATAAATCACTGTGTTCACTTTTAAGCAGCATTTTTGTCAGGTAATATTGTTGAGGCTTTTTAGTTTTTACTTACCAAATATTTGCTGAGTGACTATTATGTGTCAGGCAGTGATCTAAGTGCTGGGGATACCATGTTGATCAAGACAGTTCCCTTTTTGGTATAAATGACATATGACATTATATTAGGTTTCAGGTGTATAGCATAATGATTTGGTATTTGAATATATTGCAAAATGATCAACACAAGAAGCCTAGTTAAGATCTGTCACCATACATAGTTATAGAATTTGTTTTATTGTGATAACATTTAAGATCTACTTTCTTAGTCACTTCCAAATATGCAGTACAGTGTTACTAACTCTAGTTGCCATGCTGTACATTATATCGCCATAATTTACTTGTATTATAACTGGAAGTTTTGGCCTTTTAACTCCTTTAATCCATTTTACACACTCCCTGCCCCTTGCCTCTGACAATCACTGATCTGTTCTCTGTATCTATGAAAATTTTTTTTAAGATTCTGGATATAAATGGGATCATATAGTATTTTAGACAGCCTCTTGAAAATGGTGTTCTAGCACTAAATGTTGGTTTGGAAAATGAGTTTTATTTCATTTTTTGGTAACTGTTGGATGGGATCTAATAAAAACAGAATTCTTCTTTGTTCTGAGACTTAATGAAGTGTAATTTGGGACTGCCTCCACTTATTTTATTGTTAGGTAATTGAGTAACAGGGATAATGGAGTACTGATAAGTACTTTATAGAAGGTTGTAGCAGGACTCAGAGGAAGGACGGGAAAAACCTCCTGTACATGGTAAGAGACCATGTTTTAGCAGGACAGCTGCAAGGAGTTAAGCACGATCGCCTGCTTGTAAGCGTGGTGTCTAGTTCAGAGCTGGTGCTCCATGATGTTGGGTAAGGCAGCTAATGCATAAATGAGAAAATAGGGAAGGATAGGAAATGAGGTGGGAAAGTTTACCTAGATCATGAAGGCCATCACTGTTTTCAGTGCTTTGCTATTAAAAATTATACTATAATGAATAGCCTTGTAAGTATATCTTTGTTCTCATGCATGACAGTTTCTCTAAGGTGGAAATCTTGAGGTGAAATGGCTGGGACTTCAAGTATTTCCACCTTCCTCTATACTGGTCATTACTGTATTGCTCTCCTAAAGGTTGTCAGTTTAAAGTTTCATAATATATAAGTTTTCATAGAGTAGAGGAAGAGATTTACTGACATACACCTGACAAAGATTAATTGATAGTACCTAAATAACTTCTGTGTCTCAAGGAAAACAACCTAACAAAAAACACGGATAGAAACAGGCAGTTCACAGAAAAGGAACTCAAATGGCTCAAATCCATTTATAATCAGGGCAATAGAAATATAAAATGTGCTCATTCGTGGTTTGTCTTAACTATGCAGATGCTTTTCAGACAGGTTAACATTGTTATTGTGTGAGAAAAAGAAGGTATTAGTTTATGGAGGAATCTTTGAATAGGACTACAACTAGCTCAGAGAGTACCTTTGAGTGAATTAGAAGGAGACATACAAAAAAAGTCTCTTCCCCAGAGTTGAGGGCCTGGTAAACAGCATAAGCCGGATTTCAGACCCACTTACAACAGGCTGTCTTGTGCAAGGCACAATCTGTGCAGTATACACAATCCCCTGCCCCTGAAGCATGTCTGTTGAGTCCTGGCTTTCCACAAAGAACACCAAAAATTGCTGCTGCATGGATGGTGTCACTGAAAGGCTTTAGGCAGGGGAGTGATACTGTAGATGATTCCACGTGGTTATAAGAGTATTTTGCCTTTGTAGACAATGTTACAGTATTTCAAAGTACGTTCCTAAGTGTACTCTCATTTCATCAGCACTAAAATTCTGAATGGTTTATAGAGTACGTCTCTTATCTACTTTCACATTAGATAAAAGAGCTGAGGTTAAAAATTTATCCTTATTTATACTCTACTGTTTCCAAAAGATTATGCAGGATTAAGTGAGTTATATCAGAGTCTCATAGTAGATAACAAAGCCTCATAGCTATTAAGTTCTGTTTCTTTCTATTTCTATTGGTGTTTTTAAAATCTTTTTTTATTGAACTATAGTTAACATACAGTATTATTTAAGTTTCAGGGGCACAACATAGTGATTCGAGAGTTGTATACATTACAAAATGTTCAAAATAAGTGTAGTTTCCATGTGTCACCATACAAAGTAATTATAATTAACTATAATCTCTATGTTGTACTTTTCATCCCCTATGATTTATTTATTTTATTACTGGAAGTTTGTACCTCTTAATCCCCTTCACCTATTTCGCCCATCCCCCCCCCCCCCAGGAACCACCAGTTTGATCTTTATTTATAAATCTATTTCTGGGTTTTTGTTTGTTTGTTGTTTTGTTTTTTAGATTCCACATTTAAGTGAAATCATGGTATTTATCTTTTTCTGTCTTATTTCACTTACCTTAATATCTTCTAGGTTCACCCATATTATGAATACCAAGATTTTATTCTTTTTTATGGCCGAATAATATTCCAACATATATAATACATATATATGTATTATATATGCACACACACACACTCCCCACATCATTATCCATTTATCTACTGGTGGACACTTGGGTTGCCTCCATATCTTGGGTGTTATAAATAATGCTGTATTAAATATAGGGGTGCATATATCTTTTCAAATTAGTATTTTCATTTTCTTTGGGTAAATACCCAGTAGTGGAACTACTGAATCATATGGTATTTCTATTTTTAGTTTTTTGAGGAACCTCCGTACTGTCTTCCATTCCATTAGGTCCATTAATTTAGTGAGTTGAAATTTGTATATGGTGTAAACCAAGAGGGTTAAGGTTCTTTTTTCTTTTTGCAAATGCGTGTCCAGTTGTTCCAGCATAATTTAATTGCTGCAGCACCTCTGCTGAAAATCACTTGACCATTTGTGTATGTCTATTTCTGGACTCTCTAGTCTATATTCTTGATCTGTATGTCCGTCCTGTTGTCTGTGTCATACTGTCTTGATTACTCTAACTTTGTAGGAAGACTTGAAATCAGGTAATGTAAGTCCTCCAACTTCATTCTTTTTCAAAATTGTTTTTGGGGAGGCTATACTAGGTCCTTTTATTTTCCATATAAAATTTAAAATAAGCTTTATCTCTGCAAATAATTTTTGGAGTTGTGTCTCAAGACTTTTGCCCATTAAAAAAATTTTTTTTTGGTATCTTATAAATCTCCATTAGTCTGCACTAGAGATTGGCACACCTTTTCTGTAAAGCTCTGGATAGCTAAGATTTTTGGTGTTGCAGGCTATTTTGTCTCTGTCATAACTCAGCTTGGCCATGTTAGTGTGAAAGCAGCCATAGACAGTATAGAAACACATGGGTGTGGCTGTGTTCTTATAACTTTATTTATAAAAAATAGAGGGAAATTCAGATTTGACTCACAGACCAATAGTCTCTAACTCCTGATGTATGGCTTCTGCCTCTATCCCTTTGTTTTCCTTACAGTTTTCCTGTTAAAGAACCTGGACCGTGTAACCTGCATACTCTCCCTTACTCTGGGTCTGCCAACTGCTCATTCGCGGTGCATTGCAACATGTTTCTCTGTCCTCTGCCTTTTCTGCAGATTGGCAGCCAAAACCAGAGGGTTGGTAGATTTAATTTGATCACAGTAGTAAGACCATCATATAGCTGGTGGTCTGTTCCTTGATCAGTAGGCATATAGTATCTCTGTGTAAATCTTGGTAAGTATTGATATTTAATGCCTAGCATTTCCTGGTGATTTTAACCTTTGTTACCACTATTGTTCTGCCTCAAGATTCCAGTTCACCTACCTCGGACTGCAGCATAGATGCATAGTAGTAGTATTAGGGCTTTGGTCATATATTGTTCCCAGGACCTCTTGGTGCTGACTTCCCTCTTTGACTCTCAGGAAAGCATGGTGGAGAGTGAGTGGTTGAGAATGATAATATATTATAGAGAATATTAATTTTATATTAAAACATAACCTGCCAACTTTGGTACTTCATTGTTAGAAAGAATTTACTTGTCACACAGTGCACAGTCTACCTGAACATACCAGTAGTAAATCTGTTCTGTGCTGCTTAATATATGGGGGGTGTGTGTGTGTGTGTGTGTGTGTGTGTTTTAATGCTCTGTATCCTTCAAAAACATTAAATAACATTTTTATTATTAGGGAATCAGGGTAGTATACAAACATCAGAGCCAGAGAAATTGATAATTTGCTGGGGCTGAAAGCTCATGTTATTTACCAAAGACATACAGCATGTAAAGTGTAGTAGCTCTCTCCTTTATTCAAGTCCTGACTTTGGGAGTCTGTTGTTTGTAAAACTGGACTAAACTCTATTCTTTGTGTAGGTAACCACCACTTAGCTATAAAATATTTCCCCAGTGACGACAATAAATCATCTCCTTGTGTCTCTCAAAGTCACTACAGTAGCTATCTTGCTGTTTGCTGACTGGCTGAGTAGCATATATATTCACATGGCTTATTTTTTCCATTATTTATTTTATGGTGTATATATACTTGCTGACTCCTTCTAGTCAGCCTGTAATGATTTATCTTTGTAAATTTCTAAGAATGCCGAAACAGTTTTTGTATCCATTTCCTATGTGTTTTTCTAGGCGTTGGACCTGATTTAATTTACATAGTTTCTGGCAAAAGTGCAGGATGAATGTGTATTTGAATGGAAGTGAGTGAATGCATTACTTTGAGCAAAAGGATGTTTTGTGACTGGTGATATCTGTAAAGCAGTTATACATAATATATGTTTATAGTTAAAACACTTTGACATATATTTCAAATCTCAGAAGATCTTGTGTATAATCGTCCATTGTGAAAATATTGATTTAATACTAATTGCTGATCTCCAGTGGGAGAATAGAATTGGTAAAGAGCCCATATATGACTATCTAGTAGGAAAGTTATGCTGATGGAGTAGGAGGTTGTTTGTGTTTCTTAAAGGGAAGGACACATCTCCTTTTTCTCTCCTCTAAAAATACTTCTGCAAGCTAATATAAATTGATTTTTAGCCTACATTTTAAAATACTATATTAAGTTATATATTTGGATGGTGTATGCATATGGAAAGTACTCTAGATTATTTCTTACTAAAGTGAATCTAGGAATCCATGTACCAAGTTTGGTAAATGACTGTAAATGTTATGAGTACAGTTTCCCCAGACACAGCAATGGTATAAAATCATATTAATAAATTCATTGAGGTCAAAGAGCTCTGATGAATTTAAAGATGAGACAACCAGAGGAATCCTAATGAAAGCCAGAAGACTTTTTCATTGCTAGGGTAGCAAATGAAGTCAAATTTATGTTCAGATAGTTTAATTAGCTTTTTTTTGGTCATTGATATTTGTTGAATGTCCCTAAATGGGAGAAGTATATCATAACAAAATTAGGATAGGTTTCTATAATAGTAGTATAGGTAGTCATAAATAGGAAAATGTCTTAAGTAACTCACACAAGGATAAATGGCAAATTATGAAGAAAAATTTTTTTCTGTGTGTGTGTTTTTTTTTTAAGTAACCTCTGTGTCCAGTGTGGGGGTTGAACTCACAACCCTGACATCAAGGGTCACATGCTGTACTGCCTGAGCTAGCCAGGCACCTTGGTTTTTTGTGTCTTTTTTTTTTTTTTAACTATGAGCTTTTTTCTTTTAATAGAATCCATGTCATCTCTCAATTTCATTGTCAATTTAGTTTCTTCAGTAATATGTGAAAGATGTGCTGAAAACTAAAACCACAGTTGCTATATTTTAAGTTTATCTGTGTTTATAGATGTTGTAAGTTTCAAAAAAAAAGTGAGTGAAGTGTTTTGTGCAATTATGAAATCCATGCACAGTTAAGATACTGTTTTTTTTTTTTGAAATGATCTATAAATCTCTTGTGTTACAAAGGATCATAATCTCTTGCTTAGTAATAGGAATAAATCTTTCATCCTTTTGAGACCTGACTAAATTAGAAACAGTCCTCTCCTCTTGGTGCCAGAGGATAGTGGCTAGCTTGTGTGATGATGGAACCTCTCCAGCAGCTGTTTTATCCCCCTACTCCCACAAATGAGTAGCATTTATTTTGATTTATGGTGATTGATAACCTCTCTAAAATGGGTACCCTCAGCCTTTTTATCTGAGAGAAAATTTTTCTGAATGTTCTCTTTCTTAGCATCCTCCAATCTGAATATTACTCTAGAGACTTGGAAATAGCCTTCAGTATTCTGTATGCCAGGTTGGTCACCTGCTAGTTTGGCAGCCATAAGGCCAACAGTCTAAGAAACTTCAGTCATTTGGTTTCATGATCCTACAGTTAAGGCTAATTTATGTGGTAAGAGAAGTGAAAACAGTTCATTACACATAGAAATGAGTGTCAGAGCCAGAGTTAGGATTCCTAGTCTGTGATTTTTTTTTAATTTAAAGTTTTTAGTGAATATATAGTATAATACTGGTTTCAGGAGTAGAATTCAGTGATTCGTCACTTACATGCAACACTCAATGCTCATCACAAGTGCCCTCCTTAGTGCCCATCACCCGTCTAGCCCATCCACCAGCCAGCCACCTCCCTCCAGCAACCCTGTTTGTCTTCTGTCATTAAGAGTCACTTATGGCAGGTTGCCTGGGTGGCTCAGTTGGTCATGATCCCAGGGTCCTGGGATCAAGTCCCACATGGGGCTCCTTGCTCAGTGGGGAGCCTGCTTCTCCTTCTGCCTGCTGCTCCCCCTGCTTGTGCTCTCTCTCTCTTTCTCTAGCAAATAAAATCTTTTTTTAAAAAAAAGTCACTTATGGCTCTTCTCTCCTTTTTTCTTTTCCTCCTTTCCGTATGTTCCTCTGTTTTCTTTCTTAAATTCCACATATGAGTCTAATTTTTAAAATCTGATGCCTAGCTTACTAAGCCATATTAACCTGTCTCCCACACCATTGTTTTCAAAAGAATATGCCTTCCCTTCTTCCTACATCGAATCAAAAACCCTGCAGTTCATTTTCTTTGTCAGAATTAATGTAGCTTTTAAATATTCTCTTTAAAAGCTATTAATAGTAATTTTCCCTTTTTAAAGAACATGATTACTTTTAAAATAATTAGCTGTTCATGTGTTATCACAGCAGTAAGCCAGATAATAAAAATGGACTAATTGTTTATCTTTAAATGTTCTATCACTGTTCTTATAGGGAAAAGAAAAAGACCCCATATTTTAAAACACTGAGGGGTGTAGGGAAAATTAAAATTTTATTTATTGTTCTTATACCAAAATAATATGCCTTTCAGGAAAAATGTTAAAAATGTATATAATTATACTTTTTATTTAAGCATTAAATATAATAGATATAAATAATAGACTATCTAGAGGCAAAATAGAAGCATGTTTTAGTTTTAGAGGTAGATAAAAAGGCAAACTGCAGATTACTCCAGTATTTTCTAGGTTTCCTGTTCATTTACTGGGTGGCTGTTGTGTACTGGACTTAGGGACTGGACTTACAAAGAAAGCATCACAGTTCTTGCCCCCAGGATGCTCACATCTAGAGCTGAGACAGCCATTTATGTCCAGTGTGATAAATGGAGTGAGAGGTAGGTATAGGGCACTGAGGAAGACTGCAGAGGGGAAGATCTGACCTTGGCTGGTAGCATGGGAGGTAGGGAAGACTGAAAACGGTTCCTGCAGGACAAGTTGCTTGAAATACCTGTAGGTGTTCCATATGGAATGAGGCTGGGAATGGATGTTCCTGAAGGAAGTAATACCAAGAGCAAGGGATTGAGGACTGAGAGAGCCTGAAAACTGCAAATTTGTTCATTATGTCTGGGTATTAGTAATGGCAAGGGGAGTACCTGCGTGCAGCTGGTAAGAAAGCCCTAGAACGGGGGGCGGGGGGGTTGTGCATTGTGTGCATGCGTGCATGGGAAAGAGAGAGAGAGATGGGAACAGGAGAACGATCCCCATAGGCAGTAGTAGATGAGGAGAAGCAGAATGGATTAAGGAATTAAAAGACAAGAGAAAAAGGAAAAGTTTTGCTCCTTGGATGTCTTTGAGGGACACAGGCATCCTGAAACAAAGGTGGGGAAATTATGTGAATGAGAAGACTAAGAATCATAATGCTTGTGTCCATTTTCTCTAAAGACTCTGATTAAAATACACATGTCTGAGAATCTAGGAAATGATGAGCTATTAGTGCAAAAGCATAACTTAGGGATTTGAGGGGGTTAAGCCATCTCCAGCACTTGCCATTTATTTGTCTCCTTCCTTTGCTGAACATTTTCAGGTTTCTAGCTTCTAAATGTTAAAAGTTCACTAGATCTCTGAGCTTTTTTCTGTTCTTCGTAGTCCCTAGACAGCCTCATCTGGTTTCATGGTTTTAAATATCATCGATGTATTGAGGACCCCCAAATTTTTTTCTCTACCTCAGCTTCTCCTTGAACCTAAGACTCCTATTTGACTGCCTATTTGACCTCTCCACTGGAATCTAAAAGGTATCTCTAACATGTCCAAAAAGAACTCTCGATTTGCACCCTAAACTGGTCCTTCTGCGGTTTCCCCCATGTCCATCAGTGGCAACTCTATTCATTCTGAAACTCGGGCCAAAACTCTTGGAGTCATTTTCTGTATAGGAGGACTTTACTTTTGAGAATAATTTTGCATTTACGGAACAATTGAGCAGATAGTACAAAGATTTCCCACACAAGCCCCAGCCCAACACTGTTTTTAGTGTTGATTAGTGTTATTGTTAACCTCTTGAATTAGTGTGGTACATTTGTTATAATTAATGAACCAATATTGATACATTGTTTTAACTAAAGCGTGTAGTTTACATTAGGGTTCGTTCTTTATGGTACAATCTATTGATTTTGACAGGTTTATAATGTCATGTATCCACCATGACATACAGAATAGTTTCACTATCTAAAAAAGCCCCTATGCCCCATGTATTCATCCCTTTGCTCCTACCCTGAACCCCCAGCAGCCCCTAACTTTTAACTTTCTGTATGGTTTTGCCTTTTCCAGAATGTTGTATAGTTGACATTGTACAATGTGTAGCCTTGGCTTCTTCTACTTAGCGATGTGTATCCTTATCACCGTGCATTGTTAGTTTTTTGAGTTTTAGCTTTGCTAATAGGTGCATAAGCAGTATCTCATTTTTTTAATTTGCTGTTTCCTAATGACATATGATGTTGAGCATCTTTTCATATGTTTATGTGCCATCTGTATATCTTCTTCAGTGAGGTGACTGTTCAGATCTTTTGCCCATTTTTTTATTTGTGCTGGATTTTTTTTTTCATTTTGTTGTGTTTTAAGTATTTATATATTTTTGGATACAAGTCCTTTTATCAAATATGTGTTTTGCAAATATTTTCCTCCCTCACTGTGGATTGTCTTTTTATTCTCGTATTAATGTCTTTTGCAGAACAGAAGTTTTTAATTTTAGTGGAGTCCAGCTAAATTTTTTCTTTTGTGTATCACACTTTTGGTGTTGAACCTAAAAACTCCAGAGTGGGGGTGCCTGGGTGGCTCATTTGTTAAGCGACTGCCTTATGCCCAGGTCATGGTCCCAGAATCCTGGGATCAAGCCCTGCATTGGGCTCCCTGCTCTACGGAAAGCCTGCTTCTCCCTCTCCAACTCCCCCTGCTTGTGTTCCCTCTCTCTGGTGTCTGTCTCTGTCAAATAAATAAATAAAATCTCTAACAAAATAATAATAAAAATAAAAAATAAAAACTCATCATCCAAGGGCACTTAGATTCTCCCCTATGTTATCTTCTAAAAGTTTTATGATTTAGTGTTTTACATTTAGATCTATGATCATCTTTGAGTTAATTTTGGTGAAAAGTGTAAGGAGTATGTCTAGATTCATTTTTTTTATGCTTATATTTGGTTGTTCCAGCACCATTTGTTGAAAAGACTATTCTCTCTCTGTTGACCCATTTTTGCTCCTTTGTCAAAGATCAGTTGACTCTTTGTGTGGGTCAGTTTGGGACTCTCTGTTCTTGTCCATTAACCTATTTGTCTATTCCTTCACCAGTACAACATGGTCTTAATTACTAGCTTTGTAATCTGGAATTCGGGTATAGTCAGTCCTCTTACTTTGTTCTTCTCCCCTATTGTGTTATTCTGGGTCTTTTGCCTTCCCATATAAACTTTAGAATCAGTTTGTCCATATCAACAAAATAACCTGTTAGAACTTTGGTTAGGATTGTGTTGAATCTGTAGATCTCATTGGGAAGAATTGGCATCATTACAATATAGAGCCTTCCTATCCAGGATCATGGACTTTCTGTTTATTGAGATTTTCTTTGATTTTTTTTCATCAGGGTTTTTTAGTTTTCCTTTTATAGATCCTGTGTGTATTTTTGTTAGGTTTACGCCTAAGTATTTCATTTTTTTAGGTAAATGTAAATGGTGTTGTCTTTTTTATTGCAAATTACAATTGTTCATTGCTGGTATATAAAAAAGCACTTGACTTTTGTATATTAAGTTTATATCCTATAACCTGGCTATATAATCTCTTACTAGTTTTAGTCCACCCAGTTCTCATACCCCAAATTAATACATCAATAAATTCTGCCCATTCTTTCTTAGTATATCCAAAATCTGTCATTTCTCACCACTTCTGCTATACTGTCTTTACTCTTTACTCTGGTGTAAACTGTTATCATCTCATCATCTCACTCCTTATACAATTGCAGCCTATGGAGTAGTCCTTACCACATTTATTGCTACTCAGTATCCTGTATATTTCGTTGTCTCTGATTGTTTCCTATCTTCCTTCCTCCACTAGAAAATAACCTCTGTGAAAGCAGGAGCTTTGCTCTTTTCATTGCTGTTGTCCCAGTGTCTAGGTTGGTACCTGGTACTTGGTATTAAATAAGTATTTGTTGAATGAATGAATAAATGAATCAATGAGTGAACTTTCTTAGATTACTCTGTTCCTACAGCAGAAACTTGCTTAATAACATTTTAAAGAACATAAGGATATGCTACAGGCAACCTCCTAAGAGTTTCAAAAGAAAATTAGGATGTCTGCAGAGTTCATCCACTTGCAAATTTTATCACTACTTCCCACACTTTACACTGTAACTGTATATGCATCTGCAGATAGAGAACACTCACAGGTCTGAGGAGGCACTCCGCCAAGGCTCCGAATAGCCTCCTTACCTTTTTGTTGAATTCTTTTTCATCTCTGTCCTCCCCACCTCTCCCTGTAACCACATTTCAGCCCTCCTTTTCCTTAGTGTCTTGGGGAAAGGACTTATATTTATGGTGGAGTAAGGATTACCAGAACTAACTGAGTTACCTCTTGAGGACATTTTTTAAGATGTTCTTAGTTATAAGATTTAATCCTGAAGTGCTGCATATTTTTTTGAAGGATACTCCATTACTTCCCTGTAATCAAAATATATTTCTTCTTTCCAATAGTATATTTTTTATTACAAATGCATTTAATGACCATTATTTTACTGGAGGCCTAAAGTCTAATAACTGGTAAAATAATTTCTATCATTTGGTCTCCCTGTGTATCAAAATGTGTGCTCTCTGTTGGAAATCTGTTGCTGGTGAAACCCCCAGTTCCAGCAGTGTCTTGCAACTGACACAGCATTTTTTCTCTTAGCCTCAGAAAAAAGGCTTGCAGTTTATTTTAGCAGAACGACTTCCCACTGGGGTGAATGGCCACACAGGCACTTAATTATTCACTAATTCAACCCTGGAATTTTAGCTTTTTTAACTAGGAGGGCACTGACAGGATTCACAAGGAAGTGGTCTATTATCCTCGAAACTTTTCTTTAGTATTGCGCCTGTGGCTGAATAAGGCTTCTTTGGTACCTTGGGCACCAATTTCATTTTGCATCGTGTTCAGAGTTGCATTGCATTTTCTTGTGCTGTTCCAGTATCTCATAATGAGGCAGGGCAAGAAGTGTTTCATTGCTGAGTCTACAGTATGTACCAGTTTGGTCACACTGAAAAGGACAGAAGGAGATAACTGCTTTCTGTGGGTTGAAATTAATAATAATTTTAACCCATGATACATTTTATTTTAACAACATTTAAGTTTAAAATAATGTTTTCAACTTGCTTGTCCTCTGTACAAATCTTCAGAGATTAGTCTCTTACAGGATTGTCACCAAAAAATTAATGCTAAGATTTATGGAAGATATTTATATAGCTTGGAGGGAGGGCAGTAGCCAGATAATGTTACCTATGGGTTTGCTTCAGGCTTCTTTTCTTTTCTTTTGTAAGTTTTTATTTGTTTATTTGAGAGAGAGAGCGCAAGCCCGGGGGTGGGAAGGGGTTGGAGAGGGAGCAGCAGGCTCCCCGACAAGCAAGGAGCCCGATGTGGGACTCGATCCCAGGACCCTAGGGTCACGACCCAAGCCAAAGGCAGACACTTCACTGATTGAGCCACCCAGGCGCCTCTGCCTCAGGCTTTTTCAATGAGTTTTATTAAACTTAGGAATTACTCTGTGTTCAGTATGTTGAGCTCCTCTCTGAACAGTTATGAGAAGGAAAACCTGTTATAAACATTAACTTCTGTTACTGCTGATCAATGACTGTGATTATTACTGATTTCTTTAGTTTTTTTCTTTGAAATAATAAACTTGAGAACCTGAACTTCTTATTATGAATACATAGGTTATGCTTTTCATAACCTATGTATCGGTTATGAAACATCAATAGTTTTTTTATTATCTAAGTTATTTTAGATTGTGTAATGAAGCATCTCTACAAAATATTTCCAAAGAACTGAACTTTGAAAAATTTTACATGAGGTTTCTGAATTAAGACTTCAAGCTTTAAGCTTATTAGAAGTTAAAGTGAGATTATAGTATTTTAGTGATGCTTCATTGTTCTCGCCATCTTTAGAATTGTGTGCGATTTTTTTAAAAAGTAGAATTTTGGAACCTTTTGTTGTGTTCTTTCTGTTGGATTGAGAAAGCACAATCTGTTGACTTAAAGGCAAAGTAAACATTTTTAGGAGTTTATCAGTGTCCCATAAAGGAAACAAACAAGAAAGTCTTGAATAGGGAAAGATGATGGCATTACTTTAAACATATGTTAAAAATAGACCAGAAGAGATCCTGAACAAGAATCTTTGTAAGCCTTCCTTAGTGTGCTTTCAGTAACAGAAGCAGACAAACTATTTTTTTCTGTAATTACTGAGAAAATTCACTGGTAGTTTTCCCCACACGCAACCAAATAGCGTAAACAGAGCTCTGAGATGGGAACTTCCATTTCATTTTTGACAGTGATTTCCCTCAACTCTGAAGACAAAACCCCTTTTACAACTCTGAGCTAATTTTCAAACATTAGTTTCCCACATGGGTGTTTTAAGTAAATTTGAAAATGTTTTGCTGTTTATATTAAACTCTGGAAACAAATATGAATGAGATGGAAATTTCTATTCTAAAGTTTAGTAGATGGGCTAGAATTCCTAGTTTCCCTTAGGAAAAAACCCACATACATGCACACGCACACACGTATGTTTCTGATTTAAACAATATCAGATCTTAAGAAATGGAAACTATGTAAAAGTTGCCTTAATAGGTTTTTTTTTCCTTCCGTCTGTGTCCTATCCTTGTCATACTCTGCCAGTTAGAGATATTTAAAGAAAAAAAAATTTATTTTAAGTTTTTTTAACTTTAATTTCTGTTAGTTACCATACAGTGCTAAATGAGTTTCAGCTATACAATATACTGATTCAAACTTGCATACAGCTCGCAGTGCTCATCACAGCAAGTGCATGCCTTAATCCCCATCACCTGTTTAGCCGGCCCTGCAACCCCTCCCCTCTGGTAACCATAGTTTTTAATAATTAAGAATCTGTTTTCTTGGTTTGTCACTCTCTTTTTTTTTCTTCTCCTTTGCTTGTTTGTTTTGTCTCTTAAATTCCACATATGAATGAAATCATATGGTATTTATCTTTCTCTGACTTTTTTTTAAAAAATAAAGGTTGTATTCATTTGAGAGAGAGAGAGCACAAGCGGGGGGGGGGGGTGGTAGAGGGAGAAGCAGACTCCCTGCTCAGTTGGGAGCCCAACGAGGGGCTCCATCCCAGGACCTGGAGATCATGACCTGAACTGAAGGCAAATGCTTAACCATCTGAACCACCAAACCACCCCTTTGTGACTAACTTATTTCACTTAGCATTTTATGCTCTAGCTCCATTCATGTTGTTGCAGATGGCCAGATTTCATTCTTCTTTATGGCTGAATAATATTTCGATCTACACACACGCATCTTTTTTTTTAAAAATTTTTATTTTTTATAAACATATATTTTTATCCCCAGGGGTACAGGCCTGTGAATCACCAGGTTTATACACTTCACAGCACTCACCAAAGCACATACCCTCCCCAATGTCCATAATCCCACCCCCTTCTCCCAACCCCCCTCCCCCCAGCCACCCTCAGTTTGTTTTGTGAGATTAAGAGTCACTTATGGTTTGTCTCCCTCCCAATTCCATCTTGTTTCATTGATTCTTCTTCTACCTACTTAAGCCCCCATGTTGCATCACCACTTCCTCATATCAGGGAGATCATATGATAGTTGTCTTTCTCTGCTTGACTTATTTCGCTAAGCATGATACACTCTAGTTCCATCCATGTTGTCGCAAATGGCAAGATTTCATTTCTTTTGATGGCTGCATAGTATTCCATTGTGTATATATACCACATCTTCTTGATCCATTCATCTGTTGATGGACATCTAGGTTCTTTCCATAGTTTGGCTATTGTGGACATTGCTGCTATAAACATTCGGGTGCACGTGCCCCTTTGGATCACTACGTTTGTATCTTTAGGGTAAATACCCAGTAGTGCAATTGCTGGGTCATAGGGCAGTTCTATTTTCAACATTTTGAGGAACCTCCATGCTGTTTTCCAGAGTGGCTGCACCAGCTTACATTCCCACCAACAGTGTAGGAGGGTTCCCCTTTCTCCGCATCCTCGCCAGCATCTGTCATTTCCTGACTTGTTGATTTTAGCCATTCTGACTGGTGTGAGGTGATATCTCATTGTGGTTTTGATTTGTATTTCCCTGATGCCGAGTGATATGGAGCACTTTTTCATGTGTCTGTTGGCCATCTGGATGTCTTCTTTGCAGAAATGTCTGTTCATGTCCTCTGCCCATTTCTTGATTGGATTATTTGTTCTTTGGGTGTTGAGTTTGATAAGTTCTTTATAGATTCTGGACACTAGTCCTTTATCTGATATGTCGTTTGCAAATATCTTCTCCCATTCTGTCAGTTGTCTTTTGATTTTGTTAAATGTTTCCTTTGCTGTGCAAAAGCTTTTGATCTTGATGAAATCCCAATAGTTCATTTTTGCCCTTGCTTCCCTTGCCTTTGGCGATGTTCCTAGGAAGATGTTGCTGCGGCTGAGGTCGAAGAGGTTGCTGCCTGCACACACGCATCTTTTATCTATTCATCAGTCAGTGGATGCGTCCGCTGCTTCCATATCTTGGCTGTTGTAATAATGTGATAAATGTAGGGGTGCACGTATCCTTTTGAGTTAGTGTCCTTGTATTCTTTGAGTAAATGATAGTGCTGGATCATAAGGTCGTTCTATTTTTAACTTTTTGAGGAACCTCCACACGGTTTTCCACAGTGGCTGGACCAGTTTGCATTCCTAACAACACTGCATGAATGTCCCTTTTTTTCCACATCCTTGCCAACACCTGTTGTTTCTTGTGTTGTTAACCATTCTGACGGGTGTGATGTGATATCTCATTATAATTTTGATTTATATTTCCTTGATGGTAAGTGATAATGACCATCTTTTCATGTGTATGCTGGCCATCTGTATGTCATCTTTGAAGAAATGTCTGGTCATATTTTCTGCTCATTTTTAAATTGGATTATTTGTTTCTCGGCTGTTGAGTTCTATGAGTTCTTTATATATTTTGGATACTAACCCTCTATCAGATATGTCATTGTGAGTGTCTTCTCCCATTCTTTAGATTGCCTTTTAGTTTTGTTGGTGGTTTTCTTCACTGGGCAGACACTTTTTATTTTGATGTAGTCCCAATATTTTATTTTTGCTTTTGTTTCCCTTGCCTCAGGAGACATGTCTAGAAAGAAGTTGCTACCTGTTCTCTTCCAGGATTTTTATGGTTGTAGGTCTCACATTTAGGTCTTTAATCCATTTCTAATTTATTTTTTGTGTGGTGTATTAAAGTGGTCCAGTTTCATTCAGAAGAATGTTGCTATGCAGTTTTCCCAACATCATTTGTGGAAGAGACCATCTATTTTCCATTGGATATTCCTTCCTGCTTTGTTGAAGATCAATTGACCATACAATTGCGGGTTTATTTCTGTGCTCTTTCTGTGCTCTTCTGTTAAACTCTGTGTCTATATTTTTTCCAGTACCATACTGCTTTGTATTATAACTTGAAGTCAGGAATGATGATGCCTCCAGCTTTACTTTTCTTTCTCAAGATTGCTTGGGCTGCTCGGGATCTTTTGTGCTGCCATACAAGTTTTAGGATTATTTGTTCTAGTTCTGTGAAAAAATGCTGTTGCTATTTTGATAGGGATTGCTTTAAATGTGAATATTGCTTTGGGTATTAGAGACATTTTAACAATATTTGTTCTCCCACTCCATAAGCATGGATTATCTTTCCATTTCTTTGTGTCACCTTCAAATTCTTTCATCAGTGTTTTATAGTTTTCAGAGTACAGGTATTTCATCTCTTTGGTTAGGTTTATTCCTAGGTATCTTATTTTTGGTATAATTATAAATGGGATTGTTTTCTTAATTTCTCTTTCTGCTGCTTTGTTATTGGTGTGTATAAATGTAACAGATTTCTGTACATTGATTTTGTATCCTGTGACTTTACTGAATTTACCAGTTCTAGCAGCTTTTTGGTCTTTTGGGTTTTCTATGTATAGTATCATGTCATCTGTAAGTAGTGAATGTTTTATTACTTTTTTACTCATTTGGATGCCTTTTATTTCTTTTTCTTATCTGATTGCTGTGGCTAGGACTTCCAGTACTATGTTGACTAAAAGTGGTGAGAGTGGACATCCTTGTTTTCTTCCTGAGATTAGGGGAAAAGGTCTCAGTTTTTCCTCATTAAGGGTGATGTTAGCTGTGGGTATTTCATACATGGTCTTTATTTAATGTTGAGGTATGTTCCCTCTAAACCTACTTTGTTGCGAGTTTTTGTCATGAATTGATGTTGAACTTTGTCAGTTGCTTTTTCTGTGTCTGTTGAAATAACCATATGGTTCTTACCCTTTCTCTTATTGATGTCATGTATCACACTGATTGATTTGCAAATATTGAGCCACCCTTGCAACCCAGGAATGAATCCCACTTGATTGTGGTGAATGATTTGTCTAATGTATTGTTGAATTCAGTTTGCTAATGTTTTATCGAGAATTTTTGTATCTATATTCATCAGGGATATTAGCCCATAGTCCTCTCTTTTTTTAAATTTCTTTTTAATATGTTCAGTTAGCCAATGTATAGTACATAATTAGTTTTTGGTGTAGTGTTCAGTGATTCATTAGTTGCATATAACACCCAGAGCTCATCACAACATATGCCCTCCTCAATACTCATCACCCTGTTACTCCCACTCCCCACCTACCTCCCCTCTGAAACCTTCAGATTGTTTCTCGAGGTCCATAGTCTCTCATGGTTCATCTCCCTCTCTGATTTCTCCCACTTTGGATTTTCTTCCCTTCCCCCATGGACTTCCTTCCAGGGGGAGGGGCAAGAGCAGTGGGGGACTCCATTTCAACCAGGCCCCTGAATTTAGCTGGATATCCACCAAGCCATTCTGAACACCCATGAAATCAGCCTAAGATGTAGAATTATATGTCTGCCCTCTACGGTGGCAGAAGGTCATCAGCTGGGAGGTACAAAGGACAGAGTTGTGATTGTGTGGACAGATGTAGTTCTCTTTTTTAGTGGTGTCTTTATCCAGTTTGGGTCAGGATAATGCTGACCTCAGAATGAATTTGGAAATTTTCCTTCCTTTTCTGATTTTTGGAATAGTTTGAGAAGAATAGGTATTAACTCTTCTTGAAATGTTTGGTGGAATTCACCTGTAAAGCCATCTGGTCCTGGACTTTTGTTTGTTGGGAGTTTCTTTGATTATTGACTCAATTTCTTTGCTGGTTATCAATCTGTTCAAGTTTTCTATTTCTTCCTGTTTCGGTTTGGTAGTTCATATGTTTCTAGGAGTTTATCCATTTCTTCTAAGTTTCCAACTTGTTGGCCTATAGTTTTTCATAATATTCTCTTTTGCTTATTTGTATTTCTGTGGTGTTGGTTATTATTTATTCTTTTTCATTTGTGGTTTTATTTGAATCCTTTCTCTTTTTTCATTAACAAGCCTGGCTAGAGGTTTATCAAATTTACTGATTTATTTCAGAGAACCAGCTTCTGTTTTCATTGATCTTCTGTTGCTTTTTTTTTTTTTTTCAGTTTCTTTATCATTTATTTCTGCTCTATCTTTATTATTCCCTTCCCTCTGCTAGCTTTGTTTTGTTCTTTTTCTAGCTCCTTTAGGTGCGAGGTTAGGTTGTTTGAGATTTCTCTTGCTTCTTGAGGTAGGCTGTATTGCTATAACCTTCACTCCTTAGAACAACTTTTGCTGCATCCCAGAAGTTTTGTACTGTTGTGTTTTCATTTTCATTTGTTCTCATGTACTTTCTTATTTCTTCCTTTATTTCCTGGTTGACCATTCATTGCTTAGTAGTATGCTATTTGACCTCCATGTATTTGTAGTCTTTCCAGATTATTTTAAAGAAACTTTTTTAAAGTTGGTGTACTTTAAAGTGCTTTAAAGTTGGTGGCTTTAGAGTATCAGTTCCCATCAGTGCTGTGCAGTGAGGTTCTGATCAATATCTATGGTTGCTCCATCTAAATATCTCTTTCTAAAGTAAATCTCTCATATGAACAGGAATCTAGCTAATTGTCATGTGATTCAACACATGTGGAAGTTATTTTTCAAGGGGAGGGCGGTAGATACAGACATGTCCCAATTTGCAAGGTGGCAAAGCTGGTGTAAGTACTGTATAACAATATTTGTATCCTGTGACTACTTGACAGTTTTTGAAGACTTTTCATGTATGCCACCCCCCACTGATGTGTATAATAATCCTATTTGTAATTATAGCACCATGTGTTGAAAAGACTTTCTCTTTTGAATTGCCCATGTACCTCTGTTTAAAATCACCTGACCATGCTTATAGCATATTAAGAAGTAATATATATATAAGTATATATATATATTATAATATTAACAAAGGATGGGGAGGAAATGGAGCTATATAGAAACAAAGGCAATTATGAAATTATGATACGGTTTCACTTATTTGTGGAATATAAGGAATATTCCAGAGAACCATAGGGGAAGAGAAGGAAACATGCATGGTCATGTTATGATACGGTTTCACTCATTTGTGGAATATAAGGAATATTCCAGAGAACCATAGGGGAAGAGAAGGAAACATGCATGGGAAGGAATCAGAGAGGGAGACAAGCCATTGGAGACTCTGGACTCTAGGAAACAAATTGAGGGTTGCAGAAGGGAGGGCAGTGGGGGGATGGGGTAACAGGGTAACGGGCATTAAGGAGGACACGTGATCCCATGAGCACTGGGTGTTATACGTAACTAATGAATCATCGAACACAACATCAAAAACTAAAGATGTGCTATATGTTGGGTAATTTAACTTAAAAAAATTTTTAAATAAAAAAAAAGGAAATGATATTAGGGAGTAACTTGAAGAAATGAAGAGTACCAGAAATATTAAATATATAGGTTAATATGGTTTCTTATCCTTTTCCTCTTTTTTTTTTTTTTTTAAGATTTTATTTATTTATCAGAGGGGGGTTGGAGAGAGCATGCACAGGCAGACAGAGTGGCAGCAGAGGCAGAGGGAGAAGCAGGCTCCCTGCGGAGCAAGGAGCCCGATGTGGGACTTGATCCCAGGCCACTGGGATCATGACCTGAGCCAAAGGCAGCTGCTCAACCAACTGAGCCACCCAGGCGTCCCCTTTTTCCTCTTAACTTTTTAAAAAGATATAAGATTGTATAAAGCAATAATTATAACCCTGTGTCATTGAGTATATAATATATAGGCACGATATATATGACAATAGGAGCACGAAGGAGGGAGAAAGGAATGAAACTGTTGGAGTCATTTCTATAGTTTGTTAGAATTAAGTATTAATCTGAGATTAATTATGATAAATTTGGAACTACAGGAACTACTACTTAGAAACTTTAAAAAGTATGGTTAAAGAAAAGGAAATTAAAATGCGCTAGAAAATGTCTACTTAATAAAAACGAAAGTGGTAAAGGATGAACCAAGAAACGAGAAAGACATGTTATATAGAGAGAACAAATAGCAAACCAGCAGATATAAATCAACAATATCAATATTAATTTAATTTAATTTTTTTTATTTTTAAGATTTTATTTATTTGTTTGACAGAGATCACAAGCAGGCAGAGCAGCAGGCAGAGATAGAGGGGGAAGCAGGGTCCCCACTGAGCAGAGAGCCCTATGTGGGCTCAATCCCAGGACCCTGAGATCATGACCTGAGCTGAAGGCAAAGGCTTAACCCACTGAGCCACCCAGGTGCCCCTCAATATTAATTTTAAATATGAATGATCAAGTACTTTAGTCAAAGAGCAGAAGTTGTGAGATTACATATAAAAACAAGATCCAACTATATGCTCTCTGTAAGAGTCACTTTATATTCAGAAACACCAATTTTGGAAAAGTTTCAGCGATTTCTTCTACACTGCTAGAGTCTGAATGTGTCCTCCAAATTTCATACATTGAAATCCTAACCACCAAAGATGATATTAAGAGGTGGGATCTTTGAGAGGTCAAGTCATGAGGGTAGAGCCCTCATGAAGGGAATTAGTGCCTTATAAAGGAACCCATGAAGATCCTTCCCCTTTCACCATGGAAGGACACAGTGAGAAGGTGCTGGCTTTGAAACAGGAAGAGGACCTCCACCAGAACAGGAACAAGGTCAGGGTACCTTGATCTTGGGTTTTCCAGCCTTCAGAATTGTGAGAAATAAATTTCTGTTATATATAAGCTACCTAGTGTGTGATACTTTGTTATAGCATCCTGAATGGTAAGACCTACACCATTTTCTTTCCTTTCCTTCTGTAATTCCACTTATACATGTTAAGCTGATATTGTACCAAAGGCCTCTGATGTGTTTTTTTAGATTCTTGTTTCTCTTTTTATTTCAGTTAAGTTTCTTGTGACCAGTTTTCAATCTTACTAAGTCCTTTCTTTGGTCTGTATCTAGTGTATCATTAAACCTAGTCAATACTTTGAGGATATATATATTTTTTAATTTTAGAATGTCAGTTTTCTTTAGAATTTTCATTTTTCTACTTAAATTTTTCATCTTGTTACTCATTTTCCTCGATATTCTAACATTTATAATGCTTATTTTAAGTATCTTTAGCTATTAATTCCAACCAACATCTCAGTTTTTCAACAACTTTAGTTTTTCTGAAGGTCTTCTTATATTGACTTTTGCTCTTGATTATTAGATACCTTTTCTTGCTTCTTCACATAGCTTAGACTTGTTCACTGTATCCAGATACTGTGTGTAAGTAAAAGACTGATGTTGATGTCCATGCTGCCATGGAACTCATCCTTCCTCTCTCTGGCAAGTAGGGTCATGGCCTGATTTAAGGCAATCTAACCAGAAGTCAAAACGAGTCATGGCTGAGTTGCAACTTTAGTTATCCCAGTTTTCTTCTGGTTTCAGAATGGGATCAGAACGCTCTCTTCATCAGGGCTTTGTGATTAGAGCTTGCTTGCTATTTTCCAGTTCCTTCCCCAGCTTCTCATGCTGTCATGTCACTTAAATGCAGTTTAAGTCCCATAAGGGAGAATTGGTGAACTGGAGGGACTGGTGTCACTCTGGATTTCAGTCCACGATGCTAGTTCATGCGTAGCTGTTCCCAGTATTGATGGTTTCCTTTTGTCACAGTGAAGTTGCTTGCCCATGACTGGCTCATTCTTCTAGCTACTGCGCCTGCACACAGCATTTGCCCTTAGAGATAGAAGTGGCTTATCTCTTGGTCTCCACTTACCTGGAAAGGGCTCATTTCTCATTAGAATTTATTTCCTTTACCCTTCTTTGTTTTTACATTTCTTTGATGTCTTTAAAGAAAAATGTCATATTTTTTAAGCAAATCGGGTTTTTTAATTCTTTGTTGTGGTAGGAATAGTGGTCTTTGATTTCTTCTACATTCTTTTTTTAAAAAAAATTTTATTTATTTATTTGACAGAGAGAGAGAGAGATCACAAGTAGGCAGAGAGGCAGGCAGAGAGAGAGGAGGAAGCAGGCTCCCTGCTGAGCAGAGAGCCTGATGCGGGGCTCGATCCCAGGACCCCGAGATCATGACCTGAGCCGAAGGCAGAGGCTTAACCCACTGAGCCACCCCGGCGCCCTGATTTCTTCTACATTCTAATTAGAGGTAGAACCTCCTTCTCTAATAATATTGGGGGGAAAAAAGTACACTGCCCTTACAAGCATTTCTTACAGTTCTTACTTTGAACCTTTTTTACAGTATGAAATGGGGGTCAGCAAACCTTTTATGAAAGGGCCAAGTAGGAAATATTTAGGCTTTGTGAACAAAATGGCAAAATCAAAGCTATTATGTAGGTACTTATACTGCCATTTCAAATGTACCATTTACAGATCTAGAGACCATTCTTAGCTCAAGGGCCATGAAAAAACCGATGACTATGGTATACCAAGTTCTGTTATGGAGAAACAAGTGATAAAATGTTTTGATGAACAAAAAGCAAGCAAATTTCAGGTACTTTTAAGAAATTAAATTCTATGGAGTTCTTTGGTATACGACCTACTGTGGTATCTACAGTAGTAAGTACCAAAAATGATAATCCTGATCTGTCAAGATAGAGCTTTTATTTGGTGAATTAGAATTACATAATAAACTTTAGAAAAGTATTTGTCAGAAATATATTTAGCCATACGAAATCTTCATTCAGAAAACCTCACTCATTCACTCTGCCCAAGTATTCTACTACAATATTGGGCATATTGGGCAATTTTTTTTTTTAGCTTTGATACTCAAATGGGTATAATGCAGTGGAAAACAGACACTTAGAAGTATGAATGCAAGGTAGTGTATAACATAATGTAGGTTTGCACAAGCTTCCTCCGTAGGGTAAAATACATAACTTGGCCTAGAGTTTGGGGTAAGGTGACCTGGAAGAATTAGGAGAGATGATGATGTTTCTTTAACTCTTGAAAGGGAATTAAGATTTTGCCAGGTGGAGAGATTTTATACATCCGGTAAATGTTGCCTGACATTTATGCTTAACTGAAGTATTACCATATTGTTGACTTGACTCACTCAAGGTCATTTTAGAAATGCTTTGACTCTGAGGGAAAAAACTTAGAAATTCAGTCTCTCCTTAAATAATTACATGTCTGTGTAAACTTAAGTAAGCAGCCTTTTGTAACTGTTTTAACAAACTAGTTATCACTGTATGACATATTATAAGTGATTAAGTGAGAATTTAGCAAAAAAATTTAATTTCAGCTTATCTAGAAGTTTCTTGCTGCTTTTAAATCACTGAAATCTCCGGTCTCTGCTACAGATTTTTTTAAAAAGCATTGTAATTATTGTAGTAAGAATACTTCAAAGCAGAGATTTTTTTTTTTTTTTAGATTCTTTATAAATTCAATAGCTAATAGGATGGGTGAAGAGTGACCATAGAAATTTTACTAAGTGATGGGAAATAGAACTTAAGGGGATAAATTACACATTTGCTAAAGAAAAGAAGAGTATTGAGTTATTTACGTATTCAGTTTTAGCATGTTAATGTGCCAGTAAATCTTTTTCCAATTTCTGGAGAATTGGTTAGTTTAATGGGAAAAAAACCAACAAAATCAACTGATCATTTTTTATTTGTCTTTTTAAGAAAGCTCCTCTGGAGGTTACACTTTACTGAATTATTGAACACAGGCTTTGTAAAATAGGTAATAAGGATTTTTAGTTTATAGTAAACAAAAGTTAATAGCACTTGGAAGTATATAGGAGATACTAGATTATTTTCCATATCAAGCAAACTGTAAGCCTTTATAACATTGATGCTCAATAGACAACTTTACAAGAAAAAGTTTTCTCTCTCCATTTTTCTCTTAGCTTTTATTAAGTATCAGATACATACTGAGAACCATGAAAATGTCTATATTCATAAGTCTGACCTTAGAAAGACTGAACAGAAACAACTACCTACAGAAAGATCATCATCACATCTTTATTAGTACCTTCTCCCCACAAGAGCCCTGAAAGAACTTTATAAGGATCGGGAAATAATTGGGTAAATTTTGAGTCAATAGATAACATATAGCCATTTAAAGGTGGTAGTGATGGACACCATATGGAAACATAGAAATGTTTATTATCTATTTTCTTTAAAAGCAAACCCCAATAACATGTTCCACCATATGCTACCAAGTTGGAAAATGAATGCCCAGTATCCGTGGGCCATAAGTGAACTGGATATTGTTAGTGCCCCATTCTGTAGGTTCCTGAACACAGTCTGCTTCTTCCATGTGTGATGCTCAGGAGAGAGGAGTAAATCCTAAAGAGGACTGAAAGTCAGTAAATGTCTCTTATTTGCAGGATTTTCTACATGAGACAACTTTAGAGTTTTATATTTGAGCCTTCAGACATTTCCTTAGTATTATGGATATAATGTTATTGTCTACCTCTTCCCCAAGATTTTACAGCATTTGATCTTATTAATGATTGAGTGACTATGAATCCTAAATATACTGTGTTTGTTTGTTTGTTTGTTTTTCAGGATAAGGGAGATTTTGAAGGCATCTCGGAAATTGCAAGGTGATCCAGATTTGCCAATGTCTTTTACTTTGGCCATAGTGGAGTCCGATTCCACAATAGTCTACTATAAACTTACTGATGGATTTATGCTGCCAGACCCTCAGGTCAGTTTTGAGCAACTGTCAGTAAACAGTGAAAAAAAAGAGGAAAATAATGACATAAGTTTAAGTGTGAATCAAGCCATTCAGCTTCCTTTGCAATATGAAAATTCGAAAAAATAATGATCTGATTTTCACACCTCAGAAATTTGGCTGTTTTGTTTAAAGTAATATGTTCCTAGTTTCCACAAAAATAATTAGACCCTTAGTCTCCCAGAGTACTTCATAAAGTCATGATATTATTTGATAATTAACTGAGGTGGGATGTAAAGGCTTATAATAGCTTTAGCCAAAAGAACACTTCTTTAGAAAGTGTTAAATTGGTTGACATTTTGACAGAAACCTTTTCACGAAATAAATGTGTTATGTATGATTTCCTGATATACTTTGTTGGTGTATTTGGTATAATTACATTAAATATCTTTCTGATTTTGCTTTTAAAATACCTTATATATTGGGGGAAAAGTCCATCCTGATCTTTTTTTTTTTTTTTTTTTTTTAATGTTGCAGAATATTTCCCTTAGAAGATGACACCTGTACTCCCTGATGCTCACTGTGGGATTGGATTTGAGACCCATCAGCCTGGTTCATCTTTTATCTCAGACATAGTTAGGGTTGACTTAGCTGGTCCCATTCCATAGATTTTTTCTTTTTGAAGAATAAAACTTTCCCAGATAGAAGAATTTTTTTGTTCATAAGTATAGGGTAGTTGCTCTAAAACTTTTTTACCTGGACACAGTTTAATTACAGTTATATACAAGTTGGTGCTTAGGATGTGTTCAGAGAGGTGGAGCACATGTTTCTTCTCTCATCCCCCACCCATAGCTGCCTCATTGTTCCTTGCTGTCTCTGCTAACACATTGTTGAGACTGTCACCTTTCTCTAATTCAACCCTCTCAGTGCCTTTTGGCCACTTCAGGTAGCCCGCGATGGCATTTCTTGGACACATGGACACCTGGAGAGTTTGCTCAGTCTGCTTTTAAATCCCCATTAGAAAGTAACAGTTTTCTTTCCATTGGTTTTTATGTGGCATTTACTGTTGACTTTAAATCAGAAGAAAGGTATGCTTATCCAGAGTATAAAGTTACATACATGCTAGATTCATAGGGACCAGAGAGGTGCTACTGATTAATTACTTCCTACCTAATAAAGGAAGTACTAGGCCTTGCTTTCCATTCTTATCACCACCACCCTTATTATATCAGAGTTAGAGTATTACAAGAAAGATAGTAAGGGACAGTGTCAGATTTAAAGACATCTTTATTAAATAGACTCAGTTACTCCACTTTTGTGGAGTTACTCCCAATAACTCCCAATTATGTTGCCTAGAGTATAAAAATTATATGCACAGAGACATTCTAAGTGGCATTAATTATAATGGCCCAAATAATAGATCCCTTAAAAGTTTTAGGAAGGGGTCAGCAAACTTTTTCTGCAAAGGGCAGAAAAGAAAGATTTTAGTCTTCGCAAACCATATAATCTCTCTTAAAACTTCTCCAATATGCGTTTATAGTACAAAAACAACCATAGACAATATGTAAATAAATAGGCATGGCTGTGTTCTAGTAAAACTTCATTTACAAATCGTGGCCATAATGTGCCAACCCCTGGTAAAGGAAATGGTTAATAAACAGATAGATAGCCAATGAATGGTATATTATATACTCATTAAAAATTAATAATAAATGAAAAATTAGAAAATATTTAATTAGAAAAGCAAGCTATGAATGGGTAAGGTCATGGCTGTCAGCGACACACCAAGCATATAGTAAAAGGGTGACAGAGTAAATGACTGTTCCTATAATAGGGTGGCAGAGCAATAAATGGGTGACTTCGTCTTTCTTTAGTATTATAATTCTTTCTTTATTTGTATTACCTTTTTAATAATGTTTTAAAATAAAAAATAATCTTGAGATCTCTATTAGCTATCTGTCATTACATAATATTACCACAAAGTTAGTAACTTACAACACCCATTTAATATCTCAAAGCTGGGTCCTTTGTAAGGCTGCAGTCAAGCCAATCTCCTCTGAGGCTTGTCTGCATGGTTCGCAGCTTTCTGTTCCCCATGGGCTTTGGACTGAGGGTCTATTTCTGGGGGGCCATTGGCAAGAGGCCACCCTCAACTCTTTGCCATATGGGCCTTGCCAGCATATCTGGTTGCTTCTTCGAAGCCAGCAAGGGAGACAGTTTCAGCAAGATGGATCTCGTAATCATACTATGTAGTCAAGTACATCCTGTTCTCTTGGTTAGAAGCAAGTCACAGCTACCTACTCTAGAAGACAACAAGAACAAGAATGGGAAAATGGCAAAAAGTGGAAACATTATAAAATGGTGTAAAGTATCATTCTTGGTCTGCAGTAGTTCCTGACTGCTTTCCTTTGATGATATTTGAATTTCACATTTATTCTGATGGAGTATCTTGGCAATTCTTTCAGATTCCCTCTGCTTTCCCAGAAGGTCTGAAGATGTACCCATTCAGAACGATGTATGTTTCTGTGACTCTGGTTGGCACTTTGCAAATCTAAGGATCTTAAAATGGTTTATGATCAATTCTTGGGGTCTCTGCCATTTGATTCCTTTTGAGGCTTTTCATCATAGTGTGAGAAAAACATTCTGCAGTCTGTCTGCATTCTCAGAAAGAAATGTAAGGCTTAATGAATGTTAGATTTGTATATCCAACCTGGTAACCAATGAGTCCCTAGGCAACTACAAGACCTGAAGTATCTTCTGGAGTTGACTCGAAAAGAGGATTCCCACAGAAATGCTTAAAATTAGGCCTCAGTCTCATTGTATGTCCTGGGAAGTCTTCTCTGTTTCAGAATATTTCCTGCGTACCTCACCATAGCTGTTCTGCCCAAAACCAGCCAGATACCTCCTAATATTGCGGTCTGGAACAGTTTGGAAAGGGAGACAACCCAGCTGTTGACTGTCTCATTCCACTAGGTAAAGTGATTTGTCTTGTGTGATCAAGTCACTGTGTAATTGCAGTTAATTTTGTCTCTTCTTAGGCTCTGGGCTGCTTAGAAACACAGCAAGGAACCAAGTCCTTTTTTATTTTTTTTACATATCTGTCTCCCACCACATACCACAAACCCACACACACTAGGCTCTCAGTAAATGTTGTTTAGTGAATGAATGAATGCAGACTGAAGACTCGTTAATTAACAGTAGCTTTTACTCTTAGACTCAGGGCAATCTAAAGTGATCCATTTGGACACCAGAGGGCAGTGCTAAATAAGCACCGAATTTTCAGACTCTAGAAGTGGGTTAGCTTGAGAAGCGGTGCACTTCAACGTTTATCTTCAATCTGTGGGAAATAGGCATAAATAAAAATATAAATGAGTTTTATGTGCTTGCAACCCCCTCTTTTCCTTTCTGGCATGTCTCTAAAATTACACTCTACTGACATTAAATATGCGGCTTGATTCATGCTCTGTTCAAAATGTAGATCTCTATTTAAAAAACAAAAACTTGTTTGGGGCAAAGGTTGGTGGGATGCGTGTTTTTTTCTAAACTGTGGTTTTGTTCGTAAGCACATGAAATAATGCATTCCTTTTTTTTTTTTTTTCCTCACATAAGCCTAACTTATTAAATAAACTTCAGAATTCCTGTCCCACAGCAAGAGACCCCAGCTCTGTAACACTGAACTGGCTACATACCGGTGGTGAAAGTCATAGATTGCTGCCATCATAAACACAGACTTTTCCCATAAGGGGGGCCCTCTCTGGGTGGGAGCGGGAGGAGGGGAAGGACGTTGTTGACTTCTCTCTAGTGTGGTCTTTGCCTTTGCTTTTTGGAGTCCGAGTCAGTGCCCCTCTGTGCTGGGAGGGCTCAGTGGAACACTGAATGACCTAGGTCTGAGGAATCCAGACTAACCTATTTTGCTTCCCAGGCCTCCACGCCTTTCTAGATGAATGTGTTCCTAAAAGGTATTGATCTCTTGTGAAGAACATGAGGGCAGAGGCACTTCGGCATTCTAAGCTCCACCGAGAGTAGCAATTTCTGACAAAGTTCATGTAATCTGCATTATTTTTTGACTGAAACTTTTATATGCCTGAAACCAGATGACTTAACCAAAACTTCATGGTGTGTCATCTTTTTCTGAGCCTTTCTGTGCTGAATTCCTCTCTGAGGTCACGTTTTCCACCGCAGCCCTAGCAGGAGGCCTTTTACTGGTGCAGCCCCGTGTTCCTGCCAGAGCCTAGAGTTCTCTATAGAAGCTCTTTATTGAGCCACTGTATTTATGTTTAATGTGCAGGATGGTGCTGTATCTGAACAATTAGTACCATTTTCCTTTCTTTCAGACCAATGGTGGTTCTGGTCCTTACCACTCTCACTCCTGCAGTCTGATCCTTTTAATGATCTTTAAATAAGAACTGCTTGTGCTCACGAAGGAAAGAGAAGACAAAAATCATGTGACTTCCCGGGGAGGTGTACTCATAAAATGCTTAGATGATTCTGCAAAATTAAAAACCAACTTAACCAAAATCAAACAAAGATTGGCTCTTTCGGTTTCAGGGAGACTGAATGGAGGTAAGATGAGGAAGCATTTAAGTAACGCTGGCTTCATGCATTTATTAATTATCTGCAGACGTTGCTGGGCTCCTCCTCTGTGCTTGCATGACTAAGGTAAATGTGGAATATGAAGGTTAATGAGATATGACGTGTGCCCTCAAGGAACTCAGATTAGCAATTACAACTCTCCTTAACCAGAACTCTAAAAGGTTGTCAGGGTGACAGTTGAGTGAGGAACAGCTGTCATGCCGTGTATGTTTATGAAAGTTCATACATTTTACTTAGCAGTGAAGGGGTTCAACAACTTTTGGTAAATTAAACTGTTTTCAGACAGTCATGGTATGTACATTATTTGTCCTAAGGGACTGAAGATTGGATACCATACAAAAAGATAGTGCACAACGCACCTCTTGAGACTTATTATCTGGCTAGAGAGGAGAAAATCTATGTGTGTGAGATAATTTGAGAGCATTTCAAGGCAGTGTTATATATGAATGCTGAGCTACCATTGTGTAGGCCTCTATGACCAAGTGCTTCGGTACTCTTTATTTTGATTCGCACAGTAGAGCTGATATCGTGGACTTGTTACTAACTTACTATTTTCATTTAATAGATGGAGAAATTAGTGCACCAAGTCGTTAAGCAATGGCTTTGTGTGGTAGCAGGTGAGTGGGTAATGAGGGACTAGACCCAGCTCTCCCAACACCTAGCTCACTGTTCTTTTCAGGAGACCATACTACATATGGTGCAGAGAAATATACTAACGTCCAAAGAGCCTTTGGGAAGAGAAAAAGAGCTCCAGTTAGTCCTGGAGGGAGTTGGGAAGTGATTTAGGGATCAGTTAGATTAACTTCTTGTTCTCTTGAACAAATGTGTCAAAATGTCAAGCTGTCTGTGGATAATTTGGAAAACCATATTCATCCTCAATATATTTACAAAGTTTCATTCCAAAGACCAAATAGTTTCATGTTCATGCTTTTATATCAGCAAACTTAAAATTAGATTTAGTGTTAAGTGAGAAAGAGAAAGAGCTCAGGAAGGTTCTCTGCTTGTGTTGGAGCTAAGTTCTCTCACACAAAGAGTAGACTCTAGGAAATTTTATTTCTTTTAATTTATTATTTTTTTAAGATTTCATTTATTTATTTGGCAGAGAGAGAGACAGCCTAGAGAAGGAACACAAGCGGGGGGAGTGGGAGAGGGAGAAGCACACTTCCCACTGAGCAGGGAGCCTGGCATGGGTCTCTGTCCCAGGTCCCTAGGATGACGACCGGAGCTGAAGGCAGACACTAACTGAGCCACCCAGGTGCCCCTCCAGGAACTTTTGAATGACGGTTTCACATGTGACGAGAAAGGGTCTTACACCCTAAATGTGCCCTAGTTCTGCTTTCTGTTGCTTGAACTCCTACCATAATTCTATTTCTTAATCACGAAGGTTTGGTCCAATTTAGTTTGACAGACAGTTTTATAGTGCACCATTGGGTAAGGCACCATACTAAGATTTGAAGAGAATATAAGCTCAAATATTTTATTATTAGACTCAGTCAATAAAATTAATCTGATAAATTATTATAAGAATTTCTGAATGTTCATTCTCAATTTTTGTACTTAGCTTCATTGCAGAGCAGCAGTATTTTGTGGATTGATACCCTGTGCAGACCACCCTTTGAGTAGCGCATGTTAGAGCTCAGGTGAGAAGTAACCAGGACCCCTGGACCCCACCAGTAGCCCAGGTATACTAGTCAGGATGCGCTGGACTATGATGCTGTTGGTTCACAACCCAAGAATTTCCCTGGATGAAATCTGAAACTGGCCCTATACGCAGAGGACAGGGAGAAAACGTAGCAAACCACTCCAGATTGGCAGTTTTAATAAACAAGGAAACTTACATACAAGGTTTATCTTGGGCGGCCACAAGATGAGTAGGTCTCCCCATCCACCTTGCCAAAATCTTGGAAGTTTATATAGAGGCCTTAACTAGATTCAGTCACATCTGCTGTTCAGATGGTTTCAACAACATGTTACTGTCTCAAGGCTGCATCCTTGAGATGGCTCCCACTGTGGAAATGGTGGCAGAGTGTATGTGCCAAGGATAGGGGAAAAGGTGAGGAGCCTCTGATTACCTGGTCCAGCTCTTGGGTCAACCTGTGGTCATGTCCTCTTGATGACATGCAGTAATAATGAGTGAAATAGTTTAACAAATGTTTATTTCTTCCTCACATTACAAATCCATCGTACATAGACTTGGAGTCCTTACTCTGGAATCAAGTCAACAGAGCCTCTGTCATCTGGAATGTGGTCAGGTCCAATGGCAGGAAGAAAAAGTGTGGTGGTGTCACAACTAAATACTTCCTCCAAATGCAACAGATGTCAGCTCTGCCCACCTTCTATTGGCCAAAACAAGCCATATGGCCGGCCCTGATCAACTTCCAGGAGAGGAGGTACAATTCCACCATGTTCCTGGACCAAGGAGAAGAAATAGAGAACAGCACTTTCAGAGAACAGGAAGGAGAGGAGAAATAGCAAGGAGGTAGGTGTAACAGCTGATTAGCTGTGAACACTGAGGGGGGCAGGGGAAAAGGAAGCGTTGAACCTCAAGCTGTTCTGAGTCCTTTGACTTTAATGTGAAGGAGTGTCAGGTTACATTGGGAAGATGGAGGACGTTGTGAGAAGGCTCAGGCGATAGGCACAACCGAAGTGAGAAAAGGGCCAACTTAGGAGGCTGGTGAGGAGAGGAAAGCTTGGAAGACAAACTTTTCCCCATTTTTCTGCTCAGATTCTGGATTTAGTATCTGAGCAAAGAAGAGAGATACTGTATGTATCAGGAACCTAGGATCACTGTAAACCTACTCTTCTTTTCTGATGCCTCGAGGGTTGTTACACGGAATATGTTGCCTGGTCTTTACTTCCTAAGAATGAAAAAAAAAAAAAAAATGTGTGCCTACAGTGTAGGGGGTGTAGTTGAGCCCTGTGAGAGTATTTCTGAAGGAAGCTAGTTAAACGTGGATACATAGATGGGGTTGGGTTTGTGAGAAAGATCCCGGGGGCTTCTTTTCTGGGATGGAGAATTATCTAGTGGGATCACGAACCTGAAGTATTTGTATAGATCTAGGGGGCTCTCTGGGTGCATGAACATGGGATGGGGAGAGAAAGTTGGGGGGTAGATACCAGTCCTCAAGGTTCTCATCAGTCCTCAGGGGCGTCTGCTGAACAGAGCGTCATGCTGCCGTGACTGCTGTGCGCGAATCACCAATGTACCCCCTCAGTCCCTGGCCACAAGATCTTCTGGCTCTATTTCTCTTAGATATTCCTCTCGGGCACTTGGGAAATACTTGGTTCTGTCCCTGAACTCTGTGGGCATGTGGGGTAATTTTCAGGCTTTCTTGGGTCCTCTTCACCTAGACACGCCTTCTCAGCCAGGCTTTCTTCTCTCCTGTCTTCCCTAAATGCAGGGTAAGTGACCCTAAGGGCCTGGGGCCTGTGAGGCTTTACCTGAGCCTGTAAGCAGCAGGCAGAGGTGAGAGGCTGCGAGCTGGCTGCGGATTCCCCTCACGTGGATGAGGCGATCGGTGCAATGTCCTGGAGTATCTCTTGTGTCCCTCTGCCCCCCAGGAACTCAGCTCGACAGGACAAGGTGCAGGGAACAGAACACAGGTCTCAGTTTAGTGACCCATTCAGTCGTCTAGCTCTTCTACTTTTGTTCACCCCTCTTCCCGCAATTTCCCCCTAGTTTTACCTTACCTTAGGATTAGAAGAACTATAACCATTTCCAGATCTATTTTTCTTCCAAACATATTGTTTTTGCCAAGATCTTGGGTTTTGAAAATCAAAAGACAAGAATTTGCCTCTCTTGTTCTGTAGTATAATCCCATCCCTGAGGCAGCGGGCCAAGAAATCCTGTATGGGAAACAGTTCGCAGGTAACAAGAATTACTGAGAAGGGAAAACATATCATTTAATATATCAAAATATTATCCGGGAACATTCACAAACAGAAGGTGTTAATTATCATTAACATGCATAGTTATACTCACAAGAACTATTTAATTTTCTGAGTGTACATCTTATGTTACCCATCAAACTACATCCTACCTATCAGTACTACAGTACTGGGCACAGAGTAGGAGTTCAATACATGTTTTATTTGCTAGCATTCGGATGTTCAGAGACAAACTCCTTCTCAGCCCATCCTATTCCTGCCATCTGCAGGACAAGACACAGATTGGCTGCCTCTCTGCCCTGTCAACCCCATATAGAAAGAGGAGTCCTAAGTTCCTTGGGCCACCAGAGAGACCTCATCCCTTGCTGTGTGCTCTTGTAAACATGCTTATGCTATGAGATCTGTTATATTTTGATCCTTTGCCTTAGTAATTTTGAGAAATCAAGACAGGGATTTCTAAATGAAAGTATATCTGCCCCAAAAGCTTACTTAATATTTTATTACACATTCTGTTCTATGCTAAAGCTGTTCATTTTTATTTATCTAACAATTTTGGAGAGGAACGAAGACATGTGAACACTGGTAAATTTAGAAATTCTTCTTAGAAATGGTAATTTCCTACTCAACTATAAAATTATGGTGATTATACCTCTGTTGATGACTACAGATGAGGCTACTGTGGGCGAAAATTGGTCACCTCTTCTCTTATCCCCTATTAGAAAATGTGGTTCCTATACATATAATCATGTAGGTGTGCATCTCCTGGACTGTAGATTCTCATCTTAATTCTTTAAGTTTGAGTGCATAGAATTCACCCACACGGGGCCTTGCCATTCCACTTCTGCAAGATGAAGGAGTCGGTGCAGGCACTCCCTGAGATAGTCTGTCTCTGCATTTCGGTGGAAATGCATGATGACCAGCTGAGAGCCAGGCCTGTGAGAAATGGAACCTACATGTGCAAGAGAGTAGGAAGAAGGTGCCAGATGAAGTGAGAACACACCAAAGTTTAACTCTGCCCTTTGAAAATGTTATTAGGCCTAACCCTGCTGCTGCTGCTGTAGCTGCTGGTGGTTGTGGTGATGATGATGCTGATGATGATAAGATTTTTTGGTCCCATTTCGGGAAACCCTTTGAATTCAGATAAAGTGCACAAGAATAAGACCAGCTATGTAGTTGGAGGCTCACACTAAGCAGGGGAAATTTCCACTGCAGGAAGCCGTACTGGGACAATTCATGGGGAGTAAAAACAACCAAGTTAAACTTAGCTCAACAGAGCACAAAAGCACATTGAAAAATTCCCTCTAAATAGAAGCTGACTGTTCAGGGTGGGTTTAAGTCATGGGAGCTGGCATGGAGCCTTCCGTTGGTGGTGAGGATTGGGCCTCTTCTTGAAGGAATGAATAAATAAAGAAACATGAAATAGTAAGTAACAACTTATATCTGTATAGCATGCTTTCATTAGAGTGGAGGATGTATGGGGCTTTATTTTGTTCTCTTCTGTATTCCCGGAGCTTAGAACATGGCCTGACACATAGTGGGGTTCCAAAATTATTTGTGGAAGGAAATTAAGAAAATGCATACATATAAAATAATGTCAAATAATGATAATACTTAAAGAAAATAAAGCAGGGTAAGGGAACTGGGTGCCACAAGAATGCAACTCCAGGTAGGCTGGTCAGAAATGGCTTTTTTCTGCAGGTGACATTGGAGCAGAGACCAGAATGCAGTGAAGGAGTGAGACATGCAAGTAACTGGAGGGTTAGCCTCATAGGCAAAGGAAACAGCATGTGCAAATGTCCTGAAGTGAAAGCATGATGACTGGCATCTTAGATTCTGCATTATTTCTCCTTCTTCTTCTCCTTCTCCTTCTCCTTCTCCTTCTCCTTCTCCTCCTTCTCCTTCTCCTTCTCCTTCTCCTTCTCCTTCTCCTTCTCCTTCTCCTTCTTCTTCTTCTTCTTCTTCTTCTTCTTCTTCTAGATTTTATTTATTTATTTTGAGAAAGAGAGGAAGAACATAAGCAGGGGAGCAGCAGGCAGAGGGAGAAGCAGGCCCTCCTGGCCTGCGGGGGCCTTCCCTGGAGAAGCAGTGACCCTGATGCAGGGCTCAATCCCAGTACCCTGAGATCGTGACCTGAGCCGAAGGTAGACGGTTAACCCACTAAGCCATTCAGGCCCCCTGGATTCTGCATTTCTAATAAGCTCTCAGGTGTGGCCAGTATGGCTGGTTCCATGAACCATGCTTTCAGTAGTAAGGATTCAAACTAGGGCTTGATCATGGAGTCAGTAGCTAAAGTGAGGAGGTCATAGAACTGAGAAATGAGGTCACTGCACAAGAAAAAGAGGATAAAAAAAACTGCATATGCAAAATAACCTTTTCTATATAAAATATGTATGCAAAGATGAATATTTAAAATATAGTGTCTTTCTCAGGTCACATTTTAGCTAATTCACATTCTCTTTAGAATATTGCAAAAATTATTTTTAAGAAGTTAATTTACAAACTATCATATATCTTTACTTAAGACCCTGAGTTCAAAATGTGCACAAAATTTCCGAAATTAAAAAAAATAAGTATAGGGCACCTGGGTGACTCAGTGGGTTAAGCCTCTGCCTTCAGCTCAGGTCATGATCTCAGGGTCCTGAGATTGAGCCCCACATCGGGCTCTCTGCTCAGCAGGGAGCCTGCTTCCTCCTCTCTCTCTCTCTACCTGCCTCTCTGCCTACTTGTGATCTCTCTCTCTGTCAAATAAATAAATAAAATCTTTAAAAAAAAATAAGTGTAGACTTATGAGAATTGGCCAGGGTTTTCCTAGGAAAGGCTTCATAGAGGGGATTTATTTTATTTTATTTATTTTTTTTTTAGAGGGGATTATTTTAAACCAAATCTTGATATTTAAGTAGGTGAAACATAAGTTTGAGCTTTCAGCAATTTCCTGTTCTAATGTGGGAATGGGGAGGGAATGTGGGGCACGAGTAATATACTAGTTATTTACTGCTGTGTAACAAATTATTCCACAGCTCATCTACTTAAAACACATCACATTTATTATCCTACAGTTTCTGTGATTTAGAAATTTGGGACCTGCTTAGCTGGGTGGCTCTGGCTCAGGATATCTCATGCAGTCATCTTGAAGACATTGGCTGGAACTGTAGCCATCAGAAGGCTTGACTGGGGCTGGCTGGGGCATCCAAGATCGTTGGCAGGAGGCCTCAGTACCCTGTTGTGTAGAACCCTCCATATGCCTATTTGATTTTCTCTATGATGTGGCAACTGGCTTCACTGAGTGAGTGATACGAGACAGAGACAGAGAGAGAGAGAAAGAAGGAGAGGGAGAGAGAGAAGGAGGAGAGAGAGCCTTTTATGACATATACGACTCTTCAGCTTTCTTCTATTCATTCATAGACACATGTCACTAAGTACAGTCCATACTGCAGGGGAGGAAATTTAGAGTCTACCTTCTGAAAGGAGACTGTGGATATATATCTTTTTAATTTTTATTTATTTTTTAAGCAGGGTTAAAATCATGCTTTAATCCTCTCAGCTGAGGAACTTGGGCAACTTCATTTATTTATTTATTTGATATATAATGTATTATTTGCTTCAGGCCTACAGGTCTATGAATCATCGGGCTTACACATTTCACAGCACTCGCCATAGTACACACCCTCCCCAATGTCCATAACCCACCACCCTCTCCCTATCCCCTATTCCACCCCCCAGCAGCCAACAGTTTGTTTCATGGGATTAAGTGTCTCTTGTGGTTTGTCTTCCTCCCGATCCCATCTTGTTTCATTTTTTTCCCCTACCCTCCATGACCCCCCACCCTTCCTGTCAAATTCCTCCTATCAGAGAGGTCACATGATAATTGTCTTTCTCTGATTGACTTATTTCGCTCAGCATAATACCCTCTAGTTCCATCCACGTCATTGCAAATAGGCAAGATTTCATTTCTCTTGATGGCTGCATAGTATTCCATTGTATATATACACACCACCACATCTTCTTTATGTGGATATATTTTAAAACCACCACAGGTAGAATGGGATGTGATAGTTCGAGGACATTCTAATTTTCACAGGAACTGAAGTGTATGAGATTATAGAATACTGTGGCCTGCTTTGCTAGTCATCTGGCATGCCTGATGTTTAGCAGAGTACAGGGTGGAAAAGATGAAGCATAGGGGGATGTGCTGAGCAAAACATCTAGAACATAATGTAAGCCACAACATAACCTTAAGTTTTCTAGTAACCACACTGAAAGATGTAAAATAAACAGGTATAATCAATTTTAATAATATATCATTAGCCCAATATATGCAGAATATTCTCATTTCACATATACTCAATGTGAAAGTTATTAATGAGATATTTTATGTTCTTTTTTCTCTATACTAACTGTCTGGAATCTGATGTGCATTTTAAACTTTTAACACTTTAAATTTATAGCACCTTGGATTAACACTCTTCCAACTGGTCAGTAGCAACATGTGGCTAGTGGTCACCATATCAGGCCCCTGAGAAAGAACCTTGGGCACAACCCAATATGCAAATAGTGGGCCCAATAAAAGGGCTTAAGCTGAACAGTGATATGATCAGACTTCCATTTATTTTGAAATCACTCTGACTGCCTGTGCTTAGGACCTGGAGGAATGAGCAGGCATGACTGGCCTAAGAGACTACTGGAATATTCTTTTTTTAAATTTTTTTTTATTTTTTAATTAACATATAATGTATTATTAGCCCCAGGGGGTACAGATCTGTAAATCGCCAGGTTTACACATTTCACATCACTTACCATAGCATGTTCCTTCCCCCATGTCCATAACCCAACCACTATCTCCCTCCCCTCCTCCCCCCAGCAACCCTCAGTTTGTTTTGTGACATTAAGAGTCTCTTACAGTTTGTATCCCTCCCAATTCCATCTTGTTTCATTGATTCCTTTCCTACCCCCAAACTCCCCACGTTGCCTCTCAACTTCCTCATATCAGGGAGATCATATGATAATTGTCTTTCTCTGATTGACTTATTTTGCTAAGCATAGTGCCCTCTAGTTCCATGAGACTACTGGAATATTCTGTGTGAGAGTTTGAACAAAGCTGGTTACAGTGATGTTGGAGAAGAGAAGATGTAAATAAGGTAGAGAGCAAGGCGGTGGTTTGTCCTCGGTTCACTGATCACGTGGATGTGGGCAAGTAGGTGGTCAGAAGAGAGAGAAGCTTAGAAGGCTTCTAAGGTTTGGGTGATTGACAGGATATAAAAAGGAAATACAGGACACAACAAATTTTGCCCTAGGAAGATGGCAGGAGAAGATGACATGTGTAGATATGGAAAAGTTTTGTTTGAGGTAATTGTGCAGGAGAGAGATAGAGATGTCTCACAGTCAACTCAACGGGTAAATATGGAGCTTAGCAGAAAAAAACCCACCTTCAAGCAGAATCATTACCGAGCTTCTTCCTTCTATGTAACATCACTAGGAAACTGCAGAGCACTTTGGAGATTTCCAGTCTCTCCTTGCTTATTGTGGAGGCAGAATTAGCTGAGGAGGAAGGAGCAGAATCACATCAGGTATAGTCCTTGGAGCAGTGGGCACCTGTCTGGGAGACCTGCTTTCCTAGCCCCATGACCCAGTTTCTTGGAAGCCAGAGAAACGCTATGGGAACAACACGGAGTGGTCATCTTAGAGGAAGGCAGGAGCCCCTCTGCCTGAATACTCTGTTGTGTTCTGAGGAGGAATAGAGGAAGAGAATGTCTGGAAGTTAAGAATTTCTGTCCTGGAATGTGGTTGTCTTCACCTCTGACTGATAGAAACTATCCTATGAGTGAAGCGTGTCCAACCATTTCTTCTTTGTTACTAGAAATGATGCCTTAGTGCAGGGGTTGCAAACTGGAAGGTCTGCAGGGACCAAACAACAGGTCCTCTAGGGGAGCAAAGTGAATGCAGAGAGCGCACAACGGGCTCAGCCAAAGGGACCAGCTGCCACTCAGCTCCAAGAGATTTTTGTGAAGTGGCAACAAGAGTCTAATTGCCAGGTAGTCTGATCTTTGTGTGCGTGTGAAATTTTTTGTGACGTTTTCTGACTTTTAAATATTGGATAAATTTTATTTAAACACTAAAACCAAACAAAATATGTCTGTGGACTCCCAGCCCACAGGCCACCAGTTTTTGACATTGGTCTAAATGCTTTATTTATATCATAATATATCATGCTTTCTTGTATTTTTCTACTTATGTTTCCTACTGCAACCACCATTTTTTGTATGGATTGTTTCTGTTTGTTTGCTTCTTTGTTTTTGTTCCCTTTCTACAATGGGTCAGACCCTATTTGTTGATTAATTTCACATTTGGAAGGTGGACAGAGCTACAGAGGCATTGAGACCCTTCGTTCTTCCGAGACCTAACATGGCAGACCATATGGAAAATGACACATTCCCCTGGCAGATTCAGGCCTCAGAACTGGGATGAGACAGGAGTAGTTAAAGATGCAGTTGGCCATATTTTGCTGATGACTCTTCTAATAAACTGGAAGATAATTTAAAGCAGATCTGTATTTAATAATAAAATGAAACATCAGAGTCATTTGTGAGAGTATTAGGTATTATGATGAAAAAAAAGTTACTTTTTCCAGTGCTCAAAACTAAACATTTCTTTTTAAAAGTTGAAGAAGGAAATAAAATAGAAAATATAAGAAGAGGGGCACCTGGGTGGCAAAGTGGGTTGGGCATCTGCCTTCGGCTCAGGTCCTGGTCTCAGCGTCCTGGGATGGAGCCCTGCATCGGGCTCTCTGCTCAGCGGGGAGCCTGCTTCCCCCTCTCTCTCTGCCTGCCTCTCTGCCTACTTGTGATCTTTCTCTCTCTATCAAATAAATACATAAGATCTTTTTTAAAAAGAAAGAAAATATAAGAAGAAAACTAGTGAGGGAAAATGGGAGACAAATACATGGGATAAATGGATTTATTACACATTACCCATGGATATTGTGGTGCTGTGTGCCTTAAGTTTGTAGAAGAGAAGTGATGCTCTCATCACGCTCCCTTATTCTTCCTCCCTCTTTCCTGCCTATGGACAGAGTTGCTGTCGATGGTGAGATTCTAGGACACTGGAACTTATTTGCCTGTAGGTCCATTAAAAGATCATGGACTGTTCATTGAGAGATGGTGCACATTGTGTACACAAAGACTTAGACACAAGTATTCATAGAAGCTTTATTCTTAATAACCAAAACCTGGAAACAGCTTGAATGTTCATCAGTAGGTGAATAGATAACTGAACAGTAGTGTATCCATACAAAGGAATAGTACTCAGCATTAAGAAGGAACAAAAAAATATGATATACACAAGAACATGAATGACAGGGTGCCTGGGTGGCTCAGTGGGTTAAGCCGCTGCCTTCAGCTTGGGTCATGATCTCAGGGTCCTGGGATCGGGTCCCGCATCGGGCTCTCTGCTCAACAGGGAGCCTGCTTCCCTTCCTCTCTCTCTGCCTGCCTCTCTACCTACTTGTGATCTCTCTCTGTCAAATAAATAAATAAAATCTTTAAAAAAAAAAAAAGAACATGAATTCTTAAAAAAAAAAAAAAAAGAACAAAACATTGTATTGAACAAAAGTCAGAGCCCAAAGAATTCATACTATATGATTCAATTTGTATGAAACCCTACAAGAGGCAAATCTAATCTATGGTGACAGAAAATATATCCATGATTGCTTAGAGCTTGGGGTGGTAGGCATGGAATACAAAAAAAGCATGAAGGAATTTGGGGGAAACGGTGGGTGACAGAAGTGATTTCTATCTTTGTCGGAGGCAGGCCCCTGGCCAGGGTGGCCTCCACCATTAAAAGATGGCGCCTGGCTAGTTGCCAGGTTAGGATTGCCTCGTGAGACTAAGCAGAACGCCCAAAGAGGAAGTAAACAGCATTGGTTGCTAGCGAAGTTGTTCGTTTAGGTGCACAGCCTGATTCGCTCGCTCCTGTACCCTGCTCGCTGATTGGTCATGTAAGCGTATATAAGTGTGTAGACTTGCGGAAATAAAGAGAGAGAAGATGCATCCGAACCAGGGTTCTTGTCGTCCTTGTGGGTCGAGGGTGATAAATGGCGCCGGCACCCGGGAACTAAATAAAGGAATCTTGCAAGGTAATCCGCAGGAAAGCGGGGAGTAAAGGTCCGCAGGTAAGCGGGGACATTAGCCATGTTCAAAAGTGGGAATTCCGCGGTAAAGCGGGGAGTAAAAATAGAAAAACCTTGCAAGGGAGAAGTCCGCAGGTAAGCGGGGTAAAACCACGACAAAGGTAGTGGGAAACTTGTACAAGTCCACAACAAGAAGCAGGGTGGCCTTAGAGCCGGGATTTTCTTAACGAAACCGCAGGTAAGCGGGGAAGGGACCACGATTAAAGTGGTGGGAAACTTGTACAAATCCGCAATAAGAAGCGGGGTGGCCTTAGAGCCAGAATTTAGCGGCGAGTCTTTAACGTCCGCGTCTGTTGTCTGTGTGTTCATAATGGGATCTGAAGTACCTAAAGTGTGGTTGGAAGGGTCTTTTTAGAAGACCTGCTGAAAGCCAATGGAACTCCACTAAAAGCAAAAACTGCTCGGGCCTTTTTGAATACAGTGGAAAAGGCAGCTCCATGGTTCCTAGATGAAGGCTTGCTAAACATACCTCAATGGGACCACTTAGGGAAGGATTTGAAGAAACAGGATGCTTTTAACTCTTCGCCTCAAATTTAACATAACAAAAGCACAGGCAGGGGACACAGTAGTCTCCTGCAGAAATTGCGTGATCTTACTACCTGCACCGTCCTTGGGGGTTAATCCTAAGAGTTTGTTACCTAATCATATATGGCATATGGATGTCACATATGTTTCAGAATTTGGAAAGTTAAGATAGATATGTTCATGGCTCTGTAGATACCTGCTCTGGAATAATTTTTGCCTCAGTGCATGGAGGGGGGGGGAATCCAGAGATGTTATCGCCCATTGCCTACAGGCTTTCGCGGCATGGGGAAAGCCACGCCAATTAAAGACAGATAATGGTCCAGCCTACACCTCACAACCCTTTAAAGCCTTCCTACAACAACTTGACATTCACTTGATACATGGAATACCCTATAACCCACAGGGACAGAGTGTTGTGGAGCACGCGCACCTTACAATAAAAAATGCGCTTTATAAACAAGGGGGAATAGGGGACACCTTCAGGTCCCCTAAAGATAAGCTCAACACCATTCTCTTTATTTTGAATTTTTTAACGTTGGACAAAACGGGTAAATCAGCTGCAGACAGACATGGCAAGTGATGCTGCTGCTCCACCTAAGCCTTTAGTACTTTGGAAGGACATCCTCAAAGGAAAGTGGAATGGACCAGATCCAGTGTTAGTATGGAGTAGGGGGTCTGTATGTGTTTTTCCACAGGAAAAGGAGGCTCCAATTTGGATCCCAGAGCGCTGGTGCGTGCAGCCTTGCCTCCAAACACCAGTCATGATGCTGAAGATGCTGATGATAATTCTAGGGATGCTACACCTCCTGCGGCAGACTCAAGGCAGAGAGCTGTGAGCAGTGGTTAAAGCATGGCCATATCCTTTACCAGTGACTAACTCTTCTCTCATATTCCCTCCTCTCCCTTTGATGCATGGCAGGTCTGTAACTTGCTAGGAGCATGTCCTGATATCTCAGCAGTGTCCATGTTAAATGGTGGCAAATTCCTGTTCTTATAAACTGTTCTTATAAACAAAATGACTCTAGTATCATTGAGACAACAGTCAATGTGTCTTGTCCCAATAATATTACTTATCAGCCCACTCCCATATGCGTCTGGCCACCGTTCCCTTTCCTCGTAACAAATGCTAGCAAGCTGAATGATACGTTGAATTGCACTAAGAATTGCTGTCTTTCCCAGTGCTGGAATGTCACGGCCTTCAAGCTGGCTGTGATTATACGTATCCCTACCCATGTTCCTATCCCAGTTTCCATTCCAGAGGACAAGTTACCGGTGGTGCTATCCAGAAAGAAGAGAGATTTTGGTATCACAGCCACCGTTGTGACAGCATTGGCTATATCTACAGCAGCTGCCACGGCAGCAGCAGTCTCGCTTGCTACAACTATACCCACTGCGGAAGCTGTGAACACCCTTGCAGAAGGAACGGCGGCTGCCCTTCAAACACAGACTCAGATCAATGCACATCTGCAAGCAGGAATCCTGATAGTCAACCAGAGAGTGGATTTGGTTCAAGAACAAGTGGACATATGGGGGGCCCTATGGGGACTGGGATGTATAGTACCCTTCCCGGGAATTTGTGTAACTCCCATAGCCTATACTAATATGAGTGACTTAAAGAATGTCTCCCAACAGCTCTCCCAATACTTGCGGGGGAATTAGTCCGCAGAATTCCAAAACTAGACTCAGCACCTGGTACTAGGCATAACAAGGATAAATAACACCAAAGTTGAGCTTGCAACCCTCCCAGAGATAATCAAAACATTGCAACATGTGTTAACCTTTACGAAACAATGGGCTAACGTAATTGGTCTGATGATAATCCTCGTAGTGGGCTTGATTCTGCTAGTAAGGAAACTACAAATTTGGAGGCGACAGCAACATAGGCAACAGCAAGCCATGGTGCAGGCCTTGTTAGCCATCGAGGCTGGAACATCCCCCCAAGTGTGGCTAAGTATGCTGGATCAGTAGTCAACGACGGGTAAGATTGGTGGGGGAAATATACCAACCTAAGACAGGATGCAGATCATTGATATCTGCCGTCTGATGACGGGTAAGGATAGTCCCCGCCACTGACAACCTAAGACAGGCACGATCCCTGCCATAAAAGAAAAAAGGGGGAGATGTCGGAGGCAGGCCCCTGGCCAGGGCAGCCTCTGCCATTAAAAGATGGCGCCTGGCTAGTTGCCAGGTTAGGATTGCCTCATGAGACTAAGCGGAACGCCCAAAGAGGAAGTAAACAGCATTGGTTGCTAGCGAAGTTGTTCGTTTAGGTGCACCGCCTGATTCGCTCCCTCCTGTACCCTGCTCGCTGATTGGTCATGTAAGCATATATAAGTGTGTAGACTTGCGGAAATAAAGAGAGAGAAGAGAAAGAAGATGCATCCGAACTGGGGCTTCTTGTCGTCCTTGCGGGCCGAGGGCGATATATCTTGATTGTGGTGGAGGTTACATGTGCAGTTATAGTTTCAAAACTCACCAAACTTACACTTAAAACAAGTACATATTATTTTATGTAAATTATACCTTAATACAGTTGATTTAAACAAAAGGGTTATGTGCAAAGTCTATCATTCTCTCTGATGCTTTCCTGCACTTTTTCACCTGTGCGGCAGAAACAGTTACTAGACCTAGTTCTCCTTTCTGCTTCCATGTGGCATAACTGGGGAGAAAGGCAGGGCCTTCCTGCTTGGGACATGGCCAGCCAACCTTTGGGTCCCACCTTGAATCATCAAGCATTTCTATCTCCACTTTTGGCAGATGAGGTGTGCTGAAATCCTGAAGTTGAATTTGGGCTTATGGGGAGTAAAAGTGTTCCTGCTCTGAGCTTTCAGCCTTATGCAGGCACTCTAGCCCAGCTTACAAGTAGTCCACATCAATAGGTGGACGGATAAATGGTGTAAGAGCCCAACTTCGACTAAGAATAGGACACTTACTTTGCTTGCCTTTACCATTGTTCTGTAGGTGGATAGCTCCCTCAGTGGCATTTGGGAGGGGGTAACTAAGGTTTAGAACATGACATGATTTGGGTATTTCTAGGACCCTTGGGTAAATGCCATCTAAACATCATAATTATTTCTAAGATAAGTCTTCCATAGATATACCATTTTCATTCAGACCCCAGGACCTTTGCACATGTTATTCCTTCAACACAGAAGCCATTCTCCAGTCTTAATTCCTGTCTGGCTGGCCAAATGCTTACTTTTCAAAGTTCAGGTTGAGTCATTGACCCTAATCCTTTCCACTGATCAGTCTCAAAGCAGATCTGTGTATATCTTGTTATTTGATACAAAAAAAGGGAAAGGGGCTTGGAAGTCATACAAGTCTGTGTTTGCATTTCACCTGCCATTCACTATGTGACTTTGAGCAAGCTATTTATCCTCTCTGAGCCCCTGTATATATAAATATATATATTTAATCAATGAGGTCAATATATATAACTGTGTGTGTGTGTGTGTGTGTGTGTGTGTGTGTGTGTGTATGTGTATAGTCAGTGAGGCTTAAGTGATTGATATTTATATTTAAGTACTTTTTAAATTTATGTTAATTCCTGCTTTTTAGGGTTCTTGAGTATATTATATGAGAAAATATATCATTTACAAAATGAAGATGCAGAATATATTCTAGCTATGATGGTTATTAGATTTTGGTGGCAATAACAGCCACCAGCCTGTTCTTGCATCTAAGTGCGGACTTGTAACGTGGAAACCATGGAACATGACTGCAGTGTGTCACTCCTGGGGTAAGAATTTTAGAAGAAGGGGTGCCTCTCCACCATCTCTGACACCAGCAACACCTGCATTGGAAGAAACAAGCTTATTTTGTGTTAGGTCCCTGATCCCAGAGTTTATTTATTATATCAGCTCATGTTAACTACTCTGGTGAATTTAGAAATTGGCACTTTGAGGTGAGGGGTTAATGCAAGAGAAACCTAAAATATGTTGCATTGCCTGCAGTTGGGTGGTGGGTGGCTCCGACACTGATATGGAAGGCTGGAAAGGTAGAGACCCATGGAAGTGATGGCAAAACATTTGGTGAATCTGTCGATGGTGATAATTTAAAAGTAGGTCAAGTGCCGGAGAAGCTTTTTGTTCCCAGAGGCTGGTTGTTGCTTATTGTGTTCAGCAAAGTATAACAAGACAGAGATATGCTCAGGCAAGATTTGGTTTGTTTGAAAATAGAAATGAAGGAGACTAGATAAGAGCCCAGAAATGTGCATCTTCATGGGAACCGGAAAAGAAAACTACTTATTGACCCCAATTAGTAGATGATAAGCCTGAAAAAGGCTTTGAGCAACAGAGGTCCACTTAAAAAATCTGCTTAGTAAATGCCATGTTAGTTTCCATGGAGATTATAAAATAACTCGGGATTGTTCTCTACCCTCAAAGAGTTTGCAATTTACTAAAGGAAGAAGAAGGAAAAAGAGAAGTAGTAGTAGAAATAGTACTACTAGTAGTAGTACTACTACTAGTAGTAGTAGTAGTAGAAGATATGCACAAATAACTGTGGTGAAGACAGTTAATGATTGAAACATGTTCCTTTAAATAATGGAAGAATTCCAGCCTTCTAGGAGTAGCCCGGGATGGGGTTATTGAGGGGAAGAGGGAGTAGGGACCTTGGTTATCCATCAAGCCCTCAAACCCATGAACGAATGAATCTCAGTTACCTTTCAAACTCATTTTCATCTTTTTGAAATTTGAGGGTTCATATTTGGTCTGTGGGGTACTAGCATAGAGGGGGTCCCTTCAGCCAGCCCATGACTTCTCTACTGACTTTCTTCCATAACTTTACAAGTAGTCTGGACTGAGACTTGAATAGATTCCCCTCTCAGAGCCTCATTTTTGTAAAGGCATAAGAGGACTTTGCTGTCCTCCTTCTTCAATTGCCCCCAGAGTACGAGATGCCCTAGACCTTAAAGCACAGTGTTTGCAGAGATTGCTTGTTTTTATTGCCTCTTGTTTTTTTAAATATAGTCATTCTCTGGGCAAAGAATGAGAACTTTCAGCTTCTTACTGTTTCCCGGCATGAGCCTAGTACCTTTTCAGCTTGTTTTTATTGTCTTTGGTGGTGCAGAGCATTTATCTAAATATAGAATGGTACAACACTGTGGACAGGACTGGAATAAGATAAAATTTTCTTTCCAATCAATTCCCTTGCATCTTCTAGTGAACACTGAGTACTGTTCTTTTCTCAGAGTAGTGAGAGTGGGCAGCAGAAAGAAATATTGAATTGTGGCACTTTCCAAAGCAGAAGTCAATCACTGAAAGACCTTCCAAGATAGCAAGTCCAAGGTAGTCGATGCTTGGGATGCTGGCTCTCCTGTGACCTTAGGCAGACCACACAGTGATTGTCAGAAGCATATACCTGCCCCCTGGAGTCAGGGTGATGTCCTGGAAAGGGCCCAGGCATCAGCAGACCCAGATTGGGTCTCCTGCCCCCCAATTATTTTAGGGTGACCTTGGGTAAGCTACTCAACCTCATCTGGAAAATGTGTGATACTAATAAAACCTGTCTCTATGGTTCTTATGGGGGTTAAAGGAAATGAATATATGTAAATTATTCAGTACATTTTCAAGAAATGGTAGCTATTATTTTTTGTAGGCTGATATTTTACAGTATTAATGTTTTAAATATGATCACATCTTTAATTTTGTTTCTGGGAGAAATAATCTATAGAAATTAATTTATGCTATTAATGAAAAGGAGCTCTTACCTTCCTTGTGAATCAGATACAAGTCCCTTACTACCTTCATTCATTCTGGTAGAGGGTTTCATTACCAGAGGCAGTGCTGTGTAGCAGTTAGAGCAGGGACTCTGGCACTAGTCCTTGGGGTTTGAATCCTAGTGTGTGATCTTGAGCAAGTTGCTTAACTTCCCTGGGACATAACCTTTATCTGCAATTGTGTTATCACACAATATCGATCTTTATATTTTTGGTGCAGAAATATTGAGTCTAGGGAACTCCTTCAGCCCCTGATGGGGGTTTGGCTGTAATGTTACATGTTATTTTTATTAAATCTGAATTCTGAATTCCATCAGGCTCCAAGGGTTTTGGATAAGGGATCTGTGATATACCCTCCTAAGTTTATTTTGAGTTACCTTAACTTCATGTAAGCCTCTTAGAACCTTTTTAGCTATGACGTCATTCTTGGAACAGCCCTTTGAGAGAGTAATTATTATCCCATTTTATGGATGAGGATACTAAGGTGCAGAGTAGTTTAGCCATATAGCTCATATGTGGTAGAGCTGGAATCCAATTAAGGCATTTCTGACTACAAATCCCATGCATTCTGTTGAAACAGATTAATTCCCAGGGCCCTGTACATGCCCCCAGCAAAACCAACCCTAGAGTTAAGATTCTACTGAGAGAATTAGGGTCCAAGGTTAAGGAAACACTGTAATCTGGGACTGCCCTCTCCCAGCATCTCCACAGGCAGACTCGCTCTGTGGGCTTTTCACCCTCTTTCTATAGCCATGCAGAGTGGGGAAGAGTGGAGGGCAGCCAGCCACACGGCACGACGAGAGCCAGTCCTGCACACTGTCAAGCTGCACTCCTGTGTCTGTTCGGGTCTCTCCAAAAGCCAACAATAACAAAAGGATTTTAGTGTAAGTAGCGATCTGTGAAACACAGGAAACACCATCCGCCATTTGGTAGTAGAGAAGTAAACCAGAGAAGGGAAGGCAGCCAGTAATAGGTACGTGAGTATGTGATTTCCCACAGTGAGTGGCTGAGACTCCCCAGGGAAATGTGAGGTCACAAGTATAAAACACATGCCTCAGAATGATCCCACCCCAGGGATGAGGGAGCTGAGGTATTTATACTCCATCTCTGGAGAATCATTGATTGAGGGTTACTCCCAGGGATGTCCTTGGCTGGCAACCAGAAGCGGCATGGCCTCCCTCATTCTAAACCATATGAGTGAAGCACTGACAGGGTCTGTGACATGCCCTTCAGGACAGTTCTGTGCAGTAGCAGAAATAGCCTCATTTGTGAAAAGCCCAAGATGGATGGATGGTGTCCCACTCACTGCGTTTGATATCTATAGACAGACCTGCCTACCCTCAAAAAGTCCCCACTGTGCTTCCTGCTATGGTGCCTGAGATATGAGCTGTAAGTCCCCAGTTCCCCAGAGGCCATCAGTAAAATGTCAGTACACTACCCAGAGGAATTAACAAATGAGCTCTGACGTTCCTCTCCTCTCCTAGCTGAGAGACTTGCCTCTAGGGAATGGGACTCAGAACAAAGATGTTTTAATGGAAGGGAAAAAAAGTTCTGGATAAGGGTGAAAGGAAAGGAGGAACCATGAGAAATGAGTCACCACCAGTGAAGAGCCTAGGTAATCTGTGGTGCTAGCTACCATGTGGCAGATGGACACAAAGTGGGGTGACACCAAGGGTGACCCAGAAGGCTCTCTTGGAGAGGGAAGGGGTCCAAAGGGACATTTTCTTGTTTCCCAGTTTTATGCAGATCAGGGCCTGCGAAGGAAGACTCCCTTCACTGCTGCTGAGACTGTGAGCTCCGGGAAAACCGTGACCATGTCTCCTTGTCTGTGTCCTCAGAGCTCAGCACAGGGACCCGACTGAGTAGAACTGCCATGAATCCAGTCCTCTGCTTTCTTTTTTTGCCTGCTGCTTCCTTTCTCACTTTTTTTTTTTTATTAGCAACCCTGCATTCATACCAATGAACTTTCTGTATCACCACTTCTCCTTCTATAAGAAAAGAAACACCACCATCACCAACATACTTATTGGCAGTGGACTTTGGACTCTCAGTTTACTCAGTAATAAAGGTAGAGAATGCCCCCTGACTTCCTGAGCTTGGAGTAAAGACTCAGTGAGGTGGTTATAAACTGAATTGTGCACCCCCTCCCATCCAAAATTCATATGCTGAAGATCTAACCCCCAACATGACTGTATTCAAAGTCAGGGCCTAGAAGGAGATAATTAAGTTAAAACAAGGTTGTATGGTGAGGCCTTAACTCACTAGGACTGGTGTCTTTACAAAAAGAGAAAGAGACAACAGAGGTCTCTTTCTCTTTCTGTGCACAGAGGAAAAGCCTTGTGAGGACACAGCAAGCCAGGAAGAGAAGCCTCACAGGAAACCAGATTTTCTGGCATCTTAGTCTTAGACTTCTGGCTGCCAAAACTGTCAGAAAATTGGTTTCTGTTGCTTAAGCCACCCAGGCTGTGGCTTTTGTTATGGAAACCGTAGCAGACTAATACAGAGGCGACTCAGAGGAAGGCCTTTCCTGCAGAACCCGACACAAGGGCGAGAGTCATTCAGTGCAGCTCTTGGCATTATCATGGCCTCGAGCAAGAATACCTGCCTTCCTAGAAGAGAAAGAATCTGGAAATCCTGCAACCAAACAGTCTGAAAATCCACTTGAAGCTTCCGAGGAGAAATCGAGGACGTCAGAAAGAAGGCTCTGGAAGTTTCCAATCCTGTTTCTGTGTGGAAGGCGTAGTAACTTGTGTCAAATAGTGTGACTGCTTCTTTCCTCTGAGGAGCTTAATGTGCTTATGGCAACTACTTATCCACCAGGCAAATGTCTGCATCCTGAGGATGAGCTAAGGGAATGTCTGGGAAGGCCTGGTGCCGGAGACGGGGACCAGGCACCAAGGGGCGCTAATAAAATAAGGTAATTGTGTCTGCTCCGCCCTCTCTGTAGTTTAGGCTGGGCCGTCAGGAAGCAGGCCAGGCTGGCCGGGGTTAAGAATTTCAGAGTTAAGTTTACAATCCAAGACAGATTTTACTTCAAGTAGGCCTTAACTAATAATGGCCTTTTCAAAATACAGCTCACTGACTCATGGGCACATCAGGGAGGGAGACCTCCCCAAACTCCATTCTTTCACTGAAAGCCTGATTCTGTCTTCTGAATGTTGTTTGCATTCCTTGGGGATACCCCTGTCAGGCCCCTCCAGGCGGGCTTCTGGGCCTCAGACCTCCTAGGAGCAGATGGGGGCGGGGGAAGAGGAGGCCTCCCAAGCAATCGCAGTTCTTTTTGTTTTCATTTTCAATCCACATTAACGAGCTGGAGATGGTACTGAAATCTGCTGGGGAAAGCAGAACCATCTGGGATGACTGGTCAGAGCTCTAAAAGTGTAGAAAGAGGGGCAAAATGTGGCTTCTGATAAATGGGAAGGAGGTAACGTTGGCTTAATTGAAAGCAGTTGAAATGATTCTTGTGTCTGTTTTTCCCCCTCAAGTTTCTCTTCAAATCAGTGTTGTCCAACTGTCCTCAGAGACTACATACATAAGGCGCGACTGAAATTTCTATTGTCCTTTACTGGTACTGTCTGTCCGTCAACCCTGGCTTCACAGGGAATGATGTTGTTGCCTAGACGATTTCTTGCCATTTATTCCTCCCTCACAGATGAATGAAGTGCTAAAATGTGGATCATTAAACTCACTGCTTTTTGTATCTCCCAGACACTAAGTATTTGTTCTTTGATTCAATGTTGATTCAATATCTTCATCAAGTCCAAACATTTACTCAACACTCGCCATGTTCCAGACCCCTTTAAAGGCAGTGGTTATGCTAAGGCAAATGAGACACAGATCCTGCCTTCAAAGATCTCCCGTTTCGTGGGAGAGAGAGAATTCATTCCTAACACATGACCACAGAGGAGGACAGAACATGGAGCAAGTCTTTGAAGAGAGTACCAAAGGATAGGGAGTGACCTTCTAGGAGGGAAGAAAAAGAGAGGAGCATTCATGGGAGGGAAGATGTACTGATGAAAAAGAAGAAGTCGGCAAGTTGTTGTTGAGAGAATCAATCTTCTTTATGGACGGATGAAGGCAGCTGGTGATGTTGGCAAGTTTAGTTTGGGCACCAGGAAGGGAGCCTCCATAGGTAAAAGCCTGAATGGAAGAAACTTTCTCATCTTGAACAGTACTATGCAATCATTTAGCCGAGAAAGGGAGCATAGAAGGGAGGAAGGAAGAAAGGAAAGGAAGGGAGGGAGGGAGGAGAGAGAGAAGGGAAGAGGGGAGGAGGGAAGAGGGGAGGAGGGAAGAGGGGAGGAGGGAGGAGCGAAGAAGGGAGGACGGAAGGGGGAGGACGGAAGAGGGGAGGGCGGAAGAAAGAAAATCACCAGCTTGAGAAAATATCCTACATGAATGGCTACCTCCATTCCATAAGTCCAACCCCTCTTGCCAGAAGGAGTTCAGAGATTGGTCTGCCAGAGTTTCTTTTTAATATTTATAAGATACAACTAATCAACACCAAATTCATTGTTTCCCTTGCTTTTCAGAAGATTGGGGAATGGATTGACCTTGGCTTAAACCCATGAAAAGTGCACTGACTTAAGAAAAGCGATGACGATATGATGTCTTATTATATAGGGTGATATTAAGATGGATAAAATTAAATACATACTACGATATGGTTTGAACATTATAGTAAATTAGCATGCAGCTTTGAATTTGTTATGCTGGTGGCCAAAATCTGTTATGGACACGTTGAAATGCTGTTCAGTTTGTGTCATTCCAAAAGTAAGTTTCCAGAAAGGTGTCCTAGCATATGCCTACACAAATGTACTGCTCACAAGGAACAGGGAGCTGAAAGGCAAGAGAGAGATCTACTAGCTACTAGTTAAAGCTCAGTTTCAGGATTGCTATAAGATTTTCGTATGATTTGGGGTCAGTAGTAGATCTTATATAAAGGCCATTTGGGGAGGAAGGGCCAGCAGGAGCAGGAAGTCTTCCAGAAACCACTCATACCCCTTCAGAAATACATGCCTTCAGTTTTCTCCTTTCATCCCATTAACTCATTGGGCTTCACTGACAGGATCTGGCTTTATTATAACGCGTGGCTATTTTGTACCTGGGCACCCCAGGTAACAGTAGTAAAGATGTTCACTCAGACTTGCTCAATCCAGAGATCAGGTGACTGAAATCTTGTTTCATCCCAAGTACCCGGAGTAGATGCCCAGTATGTTCAGTGTCTAAATCAACAGGCTTCCTTGTTCCACCAATTATACTAGTGGAAAACCCACTTCTTCAAAAAAATATTTATGAATTATCTACTCCTTCGCAGGTATTGCATCTAGGTATACAATACTAGGAATATAAGAGTGAGCAAGAGGAAAAAAAAAAAATAAGAGGGAGCAAGAGAGGCTTGGCTCTATCTTCCTGGGGCTTGTTGCTCATAAAGAGAGGCAATGATGAAATCAGAAATTATAAGAAATTATGAGAACATCATAATATGGTAAGTGGGGTGCTTTTGAGGTCAGTACTGGAGAGACCATGTTTCCTGGGGAGGTGGATCAAGGGATGCTTCCTGGTATAAGTGACTCAGATGAAGTTAGTCAGAATTCTCAGCTCTAATGGGATTTATAATCTCTTTGGAGAAAGAACACTGTCACACATTCACCAGTAAAAAAGAGTAGGATATAAGACGCTCCAGGTTCAGTGTTAGAACATGGATTAGACATGGTAGAGAGGGCAAAGTCAGAGAGCAGAACATGGAGGTCTCTTCAGGAGGGAGGGGCACCTAACTATCCTTGAGAGTCGTGTAGAACAGTGGATTAGAAGAAGAGGAGAAAAGGCAGGGGCACTTGGGTGGCTCAGTCGGTTAAGCATCTGCCTTCAGCTCAGAATGTGATTCCAGGGTCCTGGGATCCAGCCCCATATGGAGCTCCCTGCTCAGTGGAGAGTCGGCTTCTCCCTCTCCCTCTGCCCTTCCTCCTGCTTGTGCTCTCTTGCCGTCAAATAAATGAGTTAAATCTTTAAAAAATAGAGAGAGGGGCCCCTGGGTGGCTCAGTGAGTTAAGCCTTTGCCTTTGCCTCAGGTCATGATCTCTGCCCAGCCTCGGGCTCTCTGCTCAGCAGCGAGCCTACTTCCCCCTCTCTCTCTGCCTGCCTCTCTGCCTACTTGTGATCTCTCTCTCTGTCAGATAAATAAATAAAATGTTTAAAAAGAGAGAGAGAAGAAAAGGCAGAGATGGGAATTGGGGAAAGGAGGTCTAGATGAGTAGTGGCAGAAAATGGAGAGGCTGAATTATGCAAGACCTGGAAAGTCAGGCAGAAATGGAAGAATAGATATAGTCATGTTATAGTTATTATTTTAAATAATGGGATAAAAGCTACCCCCTGTCACATCCCAGTCTGAGCTAGATGCTGGAAAGAGAATGTTTAGTAATAAAGGCTGCAATCCATCTCTCTCTTTACGAGGGGGAAGCCCATGGGAAAGAAAGAAGGAAGGTAACAATCAAATTTCATGTAAACACACTAATGATATTTGCTAGTATATGGTTCTTATCTATGAAATGCTTGTGGAAGGAGGTACGTGGCCTGCCTGGGTTGCTCATTTGCAGCAAACTTGGAATCCGTGAATGTACTGGGCATGGGTCCTGGGAAAAGGTGAAGTGAATTATGTAATGACCTGAATATAATGTGAAGAGACTTGGTGTGTAGGTAATGTGGCCACCTACGTGGCTCAAAGTTTTTCTGTGAATCTGGGCAAGAGAATGTCTTGCTGTGGCGTGAAAGGCTGGGGAACTGCATTAGTCCCAGCCCACTGGCTGCTTTACCTGAGCTTTGTGATTGCTTCCTTCCCTGAGGTTCTTAGCAGAGCTGGATACGGGGTTAGATCCCTATTTTTATGAGTCTGCTTTAACGTGAGGATCCTTTGTGTGTTCTTAGGTACATGACTTGTATTGTCTCACATCAACCCCCTATGGTAGACACTCAGAAAAATTAGTTAATTGGTCCAAAATCATACAATGAGGAAGCAGCAGGCTCCAGATTTCAACCCAGATCTGACTCCACAGCCCATACTTCCCACTGTTCTGCATTGTTCCCCTTTTTAAACCTGAACAGAACACAACTGGCCATGGAGCCCCAGGAAGGCTCAAGGGGACCAGTAGGAAGCCCATAGGCCCTTTGAAAGCCACTTTCCCAAAGTACAGTTTTAATGGGAAAAGTCTTTCTGATATAAAACCCGATTCAATTGAGATCTAAAAGGTAGTATTTGTGTCACATTTTCCATGGAAAATCCCCTTTTCACCAGAGGCAAACACTTACATCCCCACTGGGACCCTGTGATACAGGGAGGGTTTGTGTGCTATCGAGGGAATCATATCACAGTCTTTGAATGCTGAGAGAATGGCCAAAAGATTCTACCCTTGATCAGAATCAGATGATATGAATCAGAGTTTCTAGTTCCATCTTTAGCTCTAAAGCAAGCTGGAACCTTGTGGGAAGACTCACTATTCCCTGATGGGTTGGACCAGCCATATTTCACATGGCTTCAGCGTATGAGGATTTTCGTACGCATTCATTCATAGCTCTGAGGGTTATTTGTTTGTTTGTGTTTCACATGATCTTTTATGAAGCGTTAGGGTCACTTTCCTGTTAGGAACTTAAGATTCCCTTTTTGAAGAAACCGGCATGTGAAGGTGAGGAAGGGTATAGACCATATCAGGGAATGCATGGTTTCTTTTCTGGAGAAGTAGTTTAATTCTAGTTGCCTCAGGTCAAGCAATCCCATTCTCAGGGGCCAGCTGACTAGTGTAGCACCTTGGTTCCTGTTAAAAAGTGCCATAGGACATCCATAGCTGGGATGTGATGGATTGCCCCAGGCCCGGACCTCTGTCTCAGGGCTCCCAGCATTGTTAGTGGACAGATGGGACCATCTTCCCTTCCTTGGCTGTGTAGGTTTAACCATCTCTGGAGGTTTAACCATCTCTGGAGGTGGCTATCATACCACCAGCTAACACAAGTGCTTAATAAATATCTAAATTATGATACCGCCAGAAAGATGTTCACCTTGATAGAAAAATCTGATAAAAGAGTACCAGAATCTTTATTTCAACAATCACAGCAGACCCATACATACTTGGTATCTATCTATAGGAGTATGTTGAGGGGCACTTTACTTTGGGTCTTTACAAAAAAAGCAAAAACTTAGTTGAGAATTACTGAAACCCACAGAGCTTAGTTGAAAGAAAGCAGTATTCTGATGTGAATTTTAAGTTTCTCTTTTTCTGGATTTCATTGATCTCTTCTTAGCTTACACTGTTAGGGTTCTACTATGTCTCCCCTGAGTTATTGCCTTCTTGCTTCTGGACCCTTCCACCTCCAGAGTCTTCAGTCTTTGTTTATGCTCTTACCCAATCTTCCCTTTATATACAACCTCTCTCTACAAAGGGGAATTTGATTCTTTCTAATGCATGGCAGAATACTGGCTCTTTGCTTTTTTGATTTGGCGGCGTATTTGCTGATGCTCCTGTGTTTTTCCAAACCCAGCACTAGGCGTTTTATGTCGTGGTGCCCTCCTCCTCATCTTCATTCATTGGCCTTCTGTGTAACGAAGAAAAGAATAATAAACACCTTTTTGCTGGTGGAGGGAAGAATAAACTACAGCTAAATATGGATTCCCTGCCATGTGCCTTAGAACAATCCTTGTAACACCATAGTCGGTTGGAGTCATCAGATTCAGTAAACAGAATATCTAACTACTGGCTTAAACAAGGAGGTATCTATTTTTTGAGCATAATGAATATAGTAACAAAGTTATCAGAATTCCAGATTGACTTATCTGTTATTGTTTGTCTTCACACTATAACATCCAGAGGAAGACAATGAGAAAGCTCATCCCCTTGGAGTTCCCTCCTTTTTTTTAAATAAGGAGGAAAACTTCTCCCAAAAAATACCCCCTAGTAAGTTTCCCCTTAAGTATCATGGGCCAGGATAGGGTCCCACGCCTCTGCGGCCAGTAATGCAGCGGAGAGGGTTACTGGCGTCTATCCTGGAAGTGGACTTTGTGTGCACGGATGGAGGGAAAAGGCTATTGAGTAGCTGACTACTGGTACAGATGGAATATTGTGTCCTTCCGCCACCACCAAAATTCCTGTGTTGAAACCCTGTCCTTCTGTGTCATGGTATTAGGGGACGAGGTCTTTGGGAGGTAACTGGAATGAGATGGAACTGTTGAGAGTCAAGAGAGAGCTTGCTTCCTCTCTCTATTTTTTCCACCATGTGAGGAGAAGTCTGCAACCCAGAAGAGGACCCGACCTCGCTGGTACCCCAGTCTCAGGCCCCCAGCCTCCAGAGCTATGAAAAATACATTTCTATCGTTTATAAACCAACCAGTCTATACTGTGCTGTTATAGCAACTGCAACAGATGAAGAGGACCACCACCACCTAATATTCATCTGAAGGGCAACAGCCCAGGGGTTGTTTATTAAATCATTTCACACTTGCTGTCACATGAGCCACACATAAGTTAATATAGAGTCATAAAAGAAGAGACCTCAAAAGCTGGGAAGTCCTGAACTTTTGGCAAGACTTTATTTTTTAACAAAAACTCCCTCACCTGGTTGTGAGTTAATATCTGCTGAAGCCCTGAGGATATCACACACACACACGTACATACACACACACACACTCACACATTTTATATAAACTTCATCACAACTATGCACATTATTGGGTCATTCCTAAAATCAGAACAGGAGCTTACCAGAAAATAATCTAAGAAGTCCAGGGATTATAACAAAATCTTGGATGTAGCAAGGGCTAGATGTGGTTTAGTGTCTGAGTATTGCTGATTAAGTTACTAAAAAGATTTCAGCAACTGGGATTTTCCAGTGACACAAAATTGTTCTTATGTGATTGACACCAGCAAATTTAACAGAAGTAATTGTAAAGAATGGGGATTATAGATGTATCTCAACCTCGTTTTTCTTCCCCAGCCTGTAATAAAAGGCATGGAGCTCCAACCACTAGGGAAAGCAAGAAGCTGGAGCCGTATACTTTAGGTAAGGACAGCCTGGTTCCCTTCTCAGGATGATGTGTCTGCAGAGTCGTTTGGAGAAGTAACTGTGAGGGAGATAATCTTCTTACTTAAAATATCCTGACATTGCAAGAAAAGCAGATGTGAATCTCAGAAACTGTGTGAGGTGGTTGAATGGGTTAATCAGTATTCCATGTGTCCAACTGGCTTGTTGAGGGATTTCAGGGGACACCTTTCCTCTCCTCTGAAGGACCACGGAAATTGCAAACTGGTTGGGTGAATCAGGGGTCATAGCCAGGACACTTAGAAGGGAACCTCTGTGGAGACAGTTCATGAATTTTCTCTTTGGTCTGATTGTGTTTTTAAAGATTTGGGAACAATCCAAAAATGTTAGGCCTGCTTCCTATTAGTTTATGAAACACCCAGTGGTGTAATAATGTTTACTGAAGAAGTTGTGTGTTTTGCATACAGCAGTTTCGACACAGCAAGTAAGGAGGAGCCAGTAAGTAGCACCGCGCCATCTCTGATCAGAAGAAAGAGCTCGCCGGGGCACTTAGCATTTAGAGAGGATGCGTTTGATCCTTGAGCTTTGGTTAGCCACAAAGGGAAGCTTGTGGGGACAGAAAAGAAAAAATAATCTACCCTATGGGGAAAAAAAAAAAGGGCAAAGGGGACACTTAGAGTAGGTTAAACATAAGAATATTAAGATAACATTTTCTCTTTGATCAGAGTATGTAGACTGTTACAGTCTTTTTATTTAGACCACAGAAGTTCTAGAAGTCCTGTAACCAGCACAGTCTCACTGGAGAACCCAGACAGGCACTTTCATGATGTTCATCCATTTGTGCACTCATTTATGTGTTCATTGATCGTCTGTCCCAAATCATTGATTAGGGCCCTCTTATATTTCAGGCCCTGGAGCTGTGATGATGATGAGTAAGAAGTCCTTCATCTGGAGGAATTCTGGTTGGCCGGAGGGTGGTGTATGGAATTAGCTGGTCAGGGTAAACACAGGTGCTATACGAGATTGAGGAACAGGTAGCTGTGGGCACGCAGAAACCAGAACCCCTGACTCCTCTCGGGTTGCTGGGGAAGAGTTCACAGAGAGGGACATTAGAAGTGGGCTTTGAAGGATGAATGAGAATTCAGCAGGTGAAAGAAACGAGAAAGGAAACCCACTGAGGGAAAGGCAGTTCAACAGCACTGAGGCATGACTGGGCATGCAGAGGACAGGGAGCGGGGCTGCAGCGATGGGACACGGCACTGGCTCTAGAAGGTGCAGGAGGGGGTGGGGAGGAAGAAAGAAACTGCAGTGCCCGAGGCGGCCCTCCACCCCCTCTAGGAGGCCCTCTACCCTCCAGTGTGCCTCTGAGGCCCACCTCAGGGGCCAGAAGTTACAAGTGCACCTTACAGGATGCAGGCCCTCCTGACACACACACACACACACACACACACACACACACACACACTTGTTTTAGTTAGCCCCCTCCTGAGAGCAGAGGTGACTCTCTCTGTGGAACCCTCCAGAGCCCAGCACTCGAGGAACATTATAAGGTGCTTTGGTCAAGACGACACAACAACAGTTTTCAAGCATGGGACTGACACACAGTGTCTAGGCTGGAAGTCCCTGAGTCAGGACTAGGTCTGAATCGTGCGCTGCTCAGTCTCCTGGGAAGACTTGACATGGAGAAGGTCTTCCCTAAATATCAGCAGCATGAATCAGCGACCTCAGTGAGTAAGCAGAGTGGAGAATGGACTAGCGAGGGGGGAGACTACTGTCTGCCCAGCTGAGAGGTTGAGACCTATGAGTCCAAGTGAAGGACCACAGAGGAGTTAGGGGGGAAGGGCCACTATTTAGACCAGCACCATCCAACAGAACTTCCTGTAGTGATGGAAGTGTTCTGTGTGCCACTAGTCCCTTACACCAGCCACTAATCACATGTGGCCTTGAGGACTTGAAATGTGGTTAGTGAGACTAGGGAACTGAACTTTTAATTTTAATTAATTTAAATTTAAATAGCCACGTGTGAACAGCCACATTGTAGAGCACGGAACTGGATATATTCATTAAGCCAATCAACAAAAGTTTATTGATTATTTTCTGGGTTCTAGAAGAGAAAATGAGGGCCAATTTATGGTGACTGTGTACCATGCTAAGGTGTTTAGAATTTATAATACACCGTGGAGGAGGGTGGACTGGTTATTTTAGCATGATTGGTTAGGGACAAACTCTCTGAGTGACAGGTTGAGTTGAATGATGAGAAAATTGTGTGGATTAAGAAAAAGAAAAACCCCAAACAAGAACTAGAACCATTGCTGATAAAGGGAAGCAATAAAATCCAGCACAAAACAACACTCAGAGCAAGAAGGGACCTGTATCATCTCTAAGTCTAACTCACTCTTCCTTTCTCTAGGAAGGCAACCAAAGGCCAGAGAGGTAAAGTGACTTACCCGAGGCCACCTAGCTACTCAATAACACGGCTGAGAACAGACTCAATCCTGACTTCCTGCTCCACTCCCTACTGGGTTAAGTCTATTTAAGCATCTCAAATCTCATTTTCCTTACTAGTAAAAAGAGTGATTGTGAGAAATGAAAAATGTAACAGAGACAAAGTGTTAAAAATGGTAGCTATTTTCATGACTGGATTTGTTTCAATCTTACAGGGTCCCCTCAAGTAATTATGTGATTAATAACAACCATTGCATTCTTTTAGTAATACAAAAGCATAATGCAAAAAAATAGTAATTTGGTAATACGAAAAGCATTAAGAGAAGTAATGAGGATTCAACTCCTAGTTTGTTTTAGTTGTTTTTTGGGGTGACTCTCAGCCTTGATTATGTGCAGTCAACATCAGGTCCCACTTGCCATTTGCCTAGAGCAGCTGCAGGAATTATAAAATCTGGAAGTATTGCCTTCTCTATAAGGGAAGAAATCACCAGCCTGAACACGGCTGACCTTACAACCCCACCTTGTTAAGTGGTGGCAAGCGTCACCGTGTTCAGATACTTCTGAAGAGAGAAAAGTGAAGCCTTGATTTTCCCCACAGACACAGCTGTCATCAAGCTCTTTATGGAAAGCTGCCTTAGACAGGGGCTGAATAAGTGAGGGCTCTAACAGGATGTGCAAGTGGAAATGATGACAAGTGTGCACCGAAAGCGTATGACAGGAGGAAGGATTTTCTGCCTTAGCATTAGACCTTCGTTTGCTTAGTCGTCTTCTTGTTTCTTCCTCCCCATCCCACCATGCCTCTGCCCTTTGAGCTTATATTTTTGTACATATTCAGACAGGACAAACAATATGATAAGTAGGGTCATGTCTTTGCCAGAGTGACCGTCCGTGTTGACATGTACATGTTGACTATGATTTCCTCGGGCAGTTTGACTTCTCTGACTGTACCTTTGGTGTTCAACCCAGGCATGGTCAAGCCAGGCCCATTCTCTATCCATGCTGTTGTGTTGCATCTGAGTTTAGTGACTACGGAACCACCTGTGCAATGATCATTAATCTTGATCGCCCCAGGAACAAGAACAGTAAGACACTGGTCTTACTGTGATCCAGTGAGCTGACAGCCATATCTCAGGCTCACTGCCCACTGACTTGCCACTCTAGTCCCACCTGGCTGGGGTTGGGACACTCCCCCCAGACGGAGCACTGTCACCTCTGTCATTCCTGAGCAGCAAAGACCTATCAAGATGGTGCCTCTGCACCTGCCAGCCCTCCAGTGCTCCCAGTGCGCCTTATAGTGCACACCGTGACATACTTAGAGCCACAGAGGCAGAGGGTCCAGATCCTTGGCCCGAGTCTAGCAGGTCTGGATTCTAGACTCTCTCTCCCTCTTAGTTTGGCTTGTGAATCTGGAATAATGTCTACCTCATAGGGTTCTAGGTATCAAAAAATGTATTATTGCATGAGAAAATGCTTTGAAAAATAGAAAATACTACTCAAGTGAGAGCAAAGTATTATTCAGTAGTCTACACCACATGGTTATTTTTGTGGAAAAAATAACAACTAATAAATATTACATTATATTTACATCATTTCATTCCCTTCACCCATTCATCCAACCTATTCATTCATTCAGCCAGGTTTGATGAGACAAGCAATCCGGGCCAGGCGCTGTGTTGTGCTAGACAGGTAAGCCATTGTGAACAGCTCGGATGTTATTCCTCATGGAGCTGACAGTCTATTTAGGGGAGGGGGACACTGTAAACCAATAATCATGCAAATGCATTTATAAGTACAAAGTGTACTAGGTGCTGTGAAGAAGAAGGGCGTACAGCCATGAGTGAGGATAATAGCAGAGGTACATAAATGTGAGACTTGGTTGAGTTGACTGACTTGGGACAAGGACCTTCTTGGCAGCAGGAAGTACACAGGCGAGACGCTTGAGAATGGAACACACTTAGCAAACTCAAAGACCAAGAGGCCAGGGTGGCTGCAACACGGGAAAGAAGGATCACGTGGCCAATTCGGGCAGGCAGAATAGGAGCCGCAGATGCCGCCTAGGATTCTCTTACGAGAGAGCTGGGAAGTTTGAACCTAGTGGAGAAAGTACAGAGCAGTTAACAAGACTGCGAAAAGGAACTTACTAGAAAAATGCAGACATAGACGTGTGCAATCCATTTAAGTTGAGATAGGATAAACTCATAAAGATTCTAGTCTCTTGGGTTGTAAGATTTTGTTTACGGCCATGGTCAGCCTTCAATGCCGTCCTATAAATTAACTTTGACATTGTTAGTTGTGACTTTCCACTTTGGACCATTCTATATAAACATTTCTGGGTTTGTAGTCCATAAACTTGCTATGTTTAATAGCTGTATGCTGTCCCATCGTGGTTTCCATCAGGATATTTCTGGCCCTTCTGCACACTGGTGTGGTTTTGTAGTTTTTTGTTTTTCCTTAAAAATAGTGCTGCTGGGAATCTGTTTTCTTTTGAGTTATTTTCTTGGGTTTCATTTCCCTCGTGAACCGCTTCTCTGCACGTCAGATGGCCGCTGTGATGCGCTCAGTCTTCTGTTGTCTCATGCTTTCATTTGTGTGGACGTGAGCAAATTCTCCTGGTTCCAGCCACTTCTGGGAGCTGCAGGGAAGGGGCGGGGACAGGCGGGAAGAGACCGTCCTCCTAAGAAGTAGAGAAAATACAGGCTGCTGCCTTAGTATGCTTTATCCTCTCTGGTGGGGCCTGTTTCAGGGGTTCCGCACTCAGAACCTCCATGGCCCTTAACCTGACAGGTGGCTCATTCACCTCTGTCACTTTGCAGTCTTCCCGCAGGGCCAATGACATTCCTGGGGTGCTGTATGTGGGACGGAAAAGTGTAAGGTGTGGCAACGGATGGAGTTGTTGTCAGCGGGAAGTGCTTGGGAGAAAAGGCATAAAACCTCTCGGACTGTAATGAACTCACAGTGGTATTTCTATCATCCAAGGCAAATGGCTCCCTGAGTGTCAGTCTTTTAACTTATTTCTTTATTTATTATTTCTTTTAACTTATTCTTTATTTATGTCTCGAGATATTGTTCAGAAATTGGTCAGGGACCAACTCACCAAAATCAAGCAGACATTAGGGAAACAAACGTCTTTTTCTTGCCTGATCATAGCTCACCCGCTGATTTGATCCAGCGGTGTCTCTTAAGCATTTCTTTTTTTTTTTTTTTAATTTTTTATTTCTTTTCAGCGTAACAGTATTCATTGTTTTCGCACCGTACCCAGGGCTCCATGCAATCCGTGCCCTCTCTAATACCCACCACCTGGTTCCTCCAACCTCCCACCCCCGCCCCTTCAAACCCCTCAGATTGTTTTTCAGAGTCCATAGTCTCTCATGGGTCACCTCATTTGCTTTTAACATGGGTCAGAAAGTTAATGGAACAAAACAGAGTAGCTGAACTTAATGGATTTGAGATAAAAGTTTAAGTTCTGTTCTCTGGGGGAAAAAAATATTCTGTTCCCGGAGTCAAACATAATATCATATAATGACAAGTCAGTCTAAAGTTTTTGAAAACTGGAGAATAAATCCCAAACGTTTTCTCTATTTATCAGAGAAAGAGAGAAAGCAAGCAAGCAGGCATATAATAACCATTTGTCTTCTTACTCAAAAGTGGTATGTAGGAAAGAAGACAAAATTATCGCCATTTTTATCAGAACCACCATCACTGATTGTCAGGGATAAGTACAGTTTTAATAAAACGTAAAACATACGGCATAAAACAACTGTGAGTGTTCACTGCGCGCCAAGCAGAGTGCTTCACTTACGCTCATCTCAAGGTCACACAGCTAGTGAGTGACGGACTCTGGCTTCGAAGTGTGACTCCAGAGCTAGTGCTCTTTACCTATTCTCCACCCTGGAGCTACAGCGGCTGGAGGCGTGTGGGTCGGCAGGACAAACCTATGCCAGGGCACGGAGCATGGAGATCACCTGTCCTGTTAGGTGAGTTTAGGTAAATCACACAAACTCCTTACTGCTGTGAAGCGGAGAGGACTCCTCTTTTTTTCTAATTCCCATTGTAAGGGCATGCTAGGTAATGGCTATGAAAGTTCTTTGATAACCAACCGTAAAATCCTGTAGAAACAGAAGGACTTGTTATTTTGTATTATGATCGCTATGATGATGTCGCAAGATCCTCATATTTAAAATAGGAGGCACGCGATAGCTGCTGTGGGGTCAGGTTCCTTAGCAGGGTCAATTTTGAATGTCACATCTAGTCAGCTTGTGGTTCAGTATTAATCATCTCATACAGCGACATGCCAGGGAATCAGAGAATATACAGCCAGGAGGCAGCCGGAGTCATGTATGTTGTGTATAAGCCTTGATTGATGTGGTGACAGATGTGTTCAAAGCATCACCAGGCTCCCTAAACAGACCTCCTTCTAGGAAAATTGATGGTCGTGGAAGGTTCCCTCCAGCGGCTGCAGGGAATTGATCATAACAGATCATGAGGTTGATTTCTCGAAGAAGACTGAGGGGTAGAGCAGGAATCAGGTATTGTTCAGAGCAACCTTGTTGACCATATCCTGACCCAGACTCCACCATGCCTGAGGAAACCAGCGCATCTCAGGTCTTGGGTTTTCTAGATGCTGAAAAATACATTCCATAGCTGGTCCAGGCAGCAGGACATGGAGGCCAAGGCAGAAATTTCATCCGTATTTCCTGTAAACCCAGCAGACGAGTGGGTCTCAAACTCCAGGGAAACTAAAATCTCTTAGAAAATTTTTTCAAAGACAGATTTCTAGGCTCCATTCCTGGAAATCACTATTTCTTTGGTCTTGGGTGGTACCCAGGACTCTGCATTCAAATAAACACTTAAATGACTTTGATGCAGATATGTGCAATTTCTATTTTTAGGGGAAAATACAGTCGAAGAGAAGAGAGCTACTGTGATCAAAATTAAAAAGCTAACATGTGTGGGGCACCTGGGTGGGTCAGTTGGTTGCGCCACTCTTGATTTTGGCTCAGGTCATGATCTCAAGGTCATAGAATCGAGCCCCGAGTCAAGCTCCACTCTGAGCATCCATGCTGATTAAGATTCTCTCTCTCTCTCTCTCCTTCTGCCCTTCCCCTGTGCTTAAGCACACATGTGCTCTCTCTGAAATAAATAAATAAGATCTTAAAAAAAAATTTAATGACCACTTACTTTGAATGAGGTAGTCTCCTATGTGTAAATTATCATAAGACATAAAGTGTTGTATATAAAGTAACTCACTGAACCCTTACCATGGTCCCACGAGATACACAATATTTTCTCTGCTTTATCAATAGGGTAACAGAGACACAGATTGCTTAAGAAGACCTGTGATATCACATCCTGGTTTCATGGTAAAATGTAAAAATGTTAATATCTCCGAAGAACTTTGCAGGAAAGGGACAGATTGCTCAAATCCCACCCAGAGGGAGAACCATTACTCCTACCGCTTGATTCTAATGTTAAAAATTCATGCCAGCCTGGTAACTTACGGTAAGAAGGGAGCTTGGGTGGAAGTGCTTGCCCTGGAGTCTGTTTCACACAGTGCAAACACTGAGCCTGGGGACCATGAAGCCCCATTAGTCCAGCTTTGTTCATAGGGCCCAGCCTCTAATGAAGAAGTTGCCCTTCTCCCAACCAACATTTTCTTTGGCAGAGTACTATTAAAATGCTGCAGGCCTCATACTTACCTAACAAGTTTATAGAAATAGGAGTTTTTAAGCCTCTATTCATTAAAAATATAATGCTAACCATCTATGGTCAGTTAGCTCATTTAATTAGACTTGGTTTAGAATAAGGGTGAGCTCACTGAATTTACTCTCCACTATAATAGAATTCATTAGAATCTCTTTCTTTTCCTTGGCTAAGAAGAACAAAGAGGCAGGAGACTTAGGGGACACCCTTAACTGGGCCTAGTGACTAGGACAAATCAGCCAGCCCAAAGAGGGACCCATATTTGAATGGTTGGTTAGAAATGCTCTTTTCTGATTTCATTGTTATACTATGATTTTAATAACACTGAAGTTCCCTGAAGATTGTTTAAAAATGGGAAGCCCCAGAGTTCCTGACCTACATTTCTGTCTGACTGCTAAGAATGTTCTGCCAACATCCCATCCCCAAAATGTGTCCCAGAGCAAACCCATCATGTTCCCCACGAAGTCTGTCTTCTCTGGATGACAGTTTTTGTTCACCACCCCACCATTCGGCCCGTCTAGAACCACAGCCATCTTTGAATGTACCCTCCTTAGTCAGCTGTGAGAGAAGTTCGCAAGTTCTCCCAGCTCTGCTTTTATTCTTCCAATACTACTGTCACTATCAGTGCCACAGTTCAGATCTCTTTCCATGTCATGGTGTCTGGACCGCATTCTGGAACTTCCTGACTAACGTCTACTTCCTTTGTTCATTCTGTAGCTTTTTCTTACAGTGGCTCTGGCAGATTGGAACCATATAGTTCTTTAGCTCAGACTCTCTCATGATTTTTATTGTCTATTAAAATGTTCTTCACTCAATTCCCCTGTGTGTGTGTGTGTGTGTGTGTGTGTGTGTGTGTGTGTAGGGTGTGGGAGAGTTCTCTGACACCAACTGAGTGCCCTACAGTTCAACTCATTTCTTACACTGTCTACCCAGAGTCAGCATCAGACTCCACAGTTTGAGGACTCAGTCCCACAGGACTGCTTTCCACTACAGATGCCAACTCCAAGTCCAGATTGTCACCTATACTTCTGACAGACTGGCTAAAAATAAGAGGTTCCGATGGCTTCCCACTTGGGTTTGATGAGTGTTTGAGAGCATCTCACAGAACTCAGGAAACCAGTTTACCCGCTAGATAGCCAGTTTATTACTAAGGCATTAAAGGATACCAGTCAGCAGCCTGATGAAGATACAAAGTACAAGTTCCTGAACAAAGGAACCTCAGTCCTTCTGGAATTTGGGGCCAGATGTTGCTACTTGGAAGTGTTCTTGTTCATCAACCTATAGGTTCTCCGAACCCGGTCCTTTCAGTTTTTTGTGGAGACTTCATTACATAGTCGTGACTGATGAAATCATTGGCCATTGGCAATTGAACTCAATCTCTGGCCCCTCACCCCTCCCTGGAGGAGGTTAGGATGGGACTGAAAGTTCCAACCTTCTACCCTTGTGGCTGGCTCCTCTGGAAATACAGGGTTTTCTAATAGTTACCTCATTAACATAATAAAAATACTTTTATCATGTTCATCACCTAGGAAGTACCAAGGGTTTTAGGAGTCTTATGTCTAAAACGAGGAGGAAGACCAAATATATATTTCCTATCATAAAGTACAATATCACACCTACTAAATAAAGTTCAAATGTATAAAATTTGAAGCCAGATGTACAGCACCTTCCACAGTCTTACTCCATATTGTTTGTCTAGGCTTGCTACCTAATAATACTTTAAAAATACTCTCTTATTCAAGGGTTGACTTATCCATTGAGCACAGGAGGCACAACACCTAGGGCCCACAATGCTTTTCAGGGTCCATAAAATATTTTCATTTCTTTCAATCAGAACAATAAAAAATTATTTTACAGCTTGGATTGTATTCATATTTATACCAACACAGTCATAAGACATAATTTGAAATATGTTCTGTGGAGGAAGGAGCCAAAAAGCAAATTATCTAGGGAGCATGAAAATAGTAATGCAGGGACACCTGGGTGGCTCAGTTGGTAAGCATCTGCCTTCAGCTCAGGTCAGGATCCCAGGGTCCTGGGTCTGAGCCCTGCATCAGGCTCCCTGCTTCGCAGGAAGCCTGCTTCTCCCTCTGCTTGAGTTCTCTCTCTCTCTCTCTCTCTCTCTCTGACAAATAAATAAATAAATAAAAATCTTAAAAAAAAAAAAAAGAAAGAAAGAAAGTCCTAATGCAGCCCTGGCTTTTCATTCATACAGCCAATGAATATTAATTAAGCTCCTACTATTATCCAGGCACCACCAAGCAAACAGATATGGCCTCTGTCATCAGAGACTTTAGATGCGGGGCACCTGGGTGGCTTAGTTGGTTAAGCATCTGCATTCAGCTAAGGTCATGATCCCAGGGTCGTGGAACTGTCCCACATCGGGCTCCCTGCTCAGTGGGCAGTCCACTTCTCCCTCTCCCTCTGCCCCTCCACTTTCTCTCTCTCTCTCAAATAAATAAAATAAATAAAATTTCTTTTTTAAAGAAGGAACTTTAGATGCAACTGTTAGAGACAGGCAAGTAAATGTATCAACATTATGACGATAAACTATGATACACGTTATGACTTAAAGGAAGAGACACTGAGAGCGGGAGAGAACATTGACAGGAAAGAGCCCAGTCGCGGATGTGGAGGTCAGAGAAGGTCTCTTTTGAGGAGGTGATGTAGAACCTGAGAGTTGAAAGATGACAAGGAGTTAGTCCTACAGAGAGAAGAGGGAAGAACACTCTGGCAGAATCTCTGGGTGAGATGTGGGAATCTGTGTTGCTGCTGTTTTCTGGGTACTTCAAATGAAGGAGCCTCTGGGTTTGATGATGTTCTGTCCTTGCCAAATGACAAGATAAGTACAACTTGGGAATGGGTTGGATGTCCTTTATTCAAGGGAAAATCCATGGATCGGGTCGGTGCAGTGCCTCACCAACAGTGCAACACTTCCCAAGGGATTTGGGGCAAGAGCAGGTGTTACAGAGCATCAGAGCATCAGAAGAGGCAACTCAGAAACAGGGCATGATTGGCCAGGAGTATGGGGAGTCTCTGATAAGGCCACCAGGTCTTCTTTTCTAGGGTAAGGTGAGCTAGCTAAAAACTGAGCCAGAGGATGATGATTGGTGTACGTTAGGTTTCCTTGACTGGTGTTTCCCATAAGTGCAGGCTGACTTAGGTTTAGATTGGTGATGTGGGCAGGGCCACTGGAGTGGCCTCCCTTTTGTGGGTGCCCATATTAACTTCATCATCCTCAAATACAATTTAAGCCTTTCTGCTTCCATGGTTTTGTTCATACTCCTCCCTCTTCTTAAAATTCCTTCTCCTTTGCCTTCCGTTCTCGGTTTTTCTTTTACAAAAGAGTTTATTTATTTATTTATTTATTAGAGAGAGCGCGTGCACACACAAGCAGGGGGAGCAGCAGACAGATGCAGAGGGAGAAGCAGACTCCCCACTGAGCAGGGAGCCTGATGCAGAGCTCAATCCCAGGACCCTGGGATCCTGACCTGAGCCGAAGGCAGATGCTTAACTGAGCCGCCAAGTCACCCCCCCTTTCTCTGTCTTTCAAAGTCTTATTCTACCTGCAGGTCCCAGTTTAAGTGTCATGACTAAGCCACTGTCTCCATGAGACTTCCTCTCCACAGCCCAGCTGAATTGATCTTGTGCTCTCTGGTTGCCAGTTTCTTTCATCTCCCTCTCATGTCCCCTGCCTGCCAGGAAATTCCTTGAAGGTAAAGAGTTTTCTATCTTAGCATTTTTGAAGCACCTCCATGGTGAGCTTCACAAATTAGCTAGTAACTTACTACAGTTTCCTGGCTACGTGGAAAATGAATGACTGAGTCCAAGGCAGAGCGTCTCAGCATTGCATTCCTGCGATCTTTCCTTTATTTCCTTTTGCAGACCAGGACAGCTCTGACTGTAATGAGACCTTGCATATTTAATGCGAGGCAGAGAGAGGAGGAGGAATGACAAATGAGCTCAGGAAGATGTGTGGCTTCAGCAGTGACACTAATAAATGGAATGTAGAATCCAGCTCCAACATTTGGGACTGGAAACTAGCTACAAACAAGCAAGCAGAAGAATGAACATGGTGGTGGTGAAGAGGGCAGCATGTGCAATAAATGCAGAGATATGAAGCTACATGCTGCTCGTGGGACAGAAATAGGGTTTGGAGGGTTTTACATTAGGATTGTTCTATTTTTCTTTTTCTTGCCTTTAAAAAAAAAAATAATGGGAAGCCAGTCTTTGAAGAATTTTACACAGTCTGGAAGACTGTGGGTAAGACAAAGAGCTTGACATTGTAGGTGGTCCCCCAGCAGACGTCGGATCTAAATCAAGGCTGGTACCCAGTGAGCTGTCAGGCTGGGTGCAGCTGTAAACAGCACATCTACGGGAGTGGAGCCCCGTGGGGCAACGCAGTGCTACAGGGAGACAAGAAAACCATTCTCCAAATAAAACATGCGTTTAGACATGTAGTTGTCACGCTTTGGGTTGCTGGATTCTTAAAAGATGGCAAGTGAGAGACACTTCATTCTTTCAGTCAGAAATGCAAAAGAACAGAGCACAATTCTAAAGAGAAAGAAAGGAAGGAAAGAAAGAAGGAAGGAAGGAAGGAAAGAAAGAAAGGAAGGAAGGAAGGAAGAATGAAAGAGAAAGAACAAACGAACAAGCCATCGGCGTAACAGGACTTGATGAAACAGTGTGACTCCCAGGAGCCGTTCTTGACCAACTGGTTTCAAGACTGAACTTTCCCAAGATGTTCAGATAGGATGAAAATATGGTCTGGTCTCCAAAGGATCAGAGTCACTTATTGAAACACACTGTCATGAGATGTGCTGAGGTGTTGCAGATGGGGCAGGTACGGGGGTGTGAGCGAGCAGATCTCTCTGGGTGCAGAAAGTGATTCGAGTCAAAGGGCCTCTAGGGTGACCCTGTCAGTGTCTTGAGCACTCCTGCTTTCTGTCCCCTGCTTGTCAGCTGCTCATTCCTGCAACAGGTATTTATTGGCCCCTGAATGACAGGTACTGTCACAGACTCTGGGGAACAGCTGTGAATAAACAGGGCAAATGGGCGCTTGGGTGGCTCAGTGGGTTAAGCCTCTGCCTTCAGCTCGGGTCATGGTCTCAGGGTCCTGGGATCGAGTCCCGCATCGGGCTCTGCTCAGGGGGGAGCCTGCTTCGCCCTCTCTCTCTGCCTGCCTCTCTGCCTACTTGTGATCTCTCTCTGTGTGTCAAATAAATAAATAAAATCTTTTAAAAAATAAACAGGGCAAAAATATCTGCCCTCGTGGAACTTGCATTCTAAAGGGTTAAGAATGTATTCTTACATTCTGAAGATTCTAAAGACAGTCTCTAAATGATTATCAACTAAAGATAGATGACTAAAAAGATAAGAAAAATGCCTCGTACGTCAGAGGGTGGTAAATAGTATGGAGAAAATAAAGCAGGGAAGGGGGGACTGGAGGAGTTATAGGGATTCAATTTTAAATGGGGTCAGCAGAGAAGTTCGCACTGAAATGGTGGTTTTTGAGTCAAAGCCTGAAGAAAGTGAGAGAGTACAACACAATGGATATTGGAGGGAAGAATATTCTAAGGAGGGGAAACAGCCAGTGCAGATGCCCTGAGGCAGGGCGTGTCTGGTGGGTTAAGGTTACCTGCCAAGAAGGGGGATATGGCTGGAGCAGGGAGAAGGGGAGAGTATGAGGGATGAGGTGAGAGTTCACGGGGGACAATCATGTAAAGCCCCAAGGACTGGGGGGCCTACATGAAGACCTTGGCTGTGAGTGAGATGCCCTTGGACCAACTGAATTACCTTGTAATAGAAGCAATGTATATTTCCTCGCTCCCCTTTTCAGAGGACTCTGGAGTCCTCCTCCTGCAAACATGGTTTCAGCATCCTCCAATCAGAGCCATCTTCTGGACTTGAGTCAAGAGACTAGTATTATAGTCCAAGGAGAACTTACTGCATTTTGAGTGCTAACTTCCTCACTTTCAAGCCTGAGGACCCCAATGATAGATCTGGGAGCCTTCATGCCAAAGGTCTTCCTGGCATATGAATGCAAATTCTCTTATATTTTCCCAGAATTTCCTAAGAAACAGAGATCTGCAGTAACATCCATGGTGGGAAAAACAAAGCACAGTTATTGTTTTTATCAATATGTTGATCTATCGCTTTTTTTGCACCTACAGAGATGGTCATGTGTGGTTTTTCCTTTATTCTATTAATGTGGCATATTACATTAATTGATTTTTTAAAAAGGACACAGTGTCAGAGGGAACACAGGGGGAGAGGGAGAGGGCGAAGCAGGCTTCCCACCGAGCAGGGAGCCTGATGTGGGGATCAATCCCAGGACCCTGGGATCACGAACTGAGCCAAAGGCAGATGCTTAACAACCGAGCCACCCAGATACCCCATTAATTGATTTTTGAATGCCAAGCCAACCTTATATAAATTCTACTTGGTGGTGGCTTATAATTCTTCTTATATGTTCCTGGATTCACTTTGTTAAAATCCTAAGGATTTTTGCATCTATTTTCATGAAAGATTCTGATCTTTAGGCTTCTTTGCTTGAAATATCTTTGCCTGACTTTTATATCAGGGTAAACCAGGCTCATAGTAGGCACTTGGAAGTGTTTCCTTATCCTCTATTTTTGGTATTTGCAAATTATTAGAATTATTTCTTTTTAAAAATATTTTGTAGAATTTACCAATGAATCCATTTGAGCCTGCCTTTTGTCATTGTAGGAAGATTTAAAAATTTTTTTCATTTAAATTCATTTTAGTTAACATATACTGTATTTTGGGTCTCAGGGGTAGAATTTAGTGACTCATCAGTTGCATAGAACACCCAGTGCTTGTTATGTCACATGCCCTCCTCCTTAATGTCCATCACCCAATTACACCATCCCTCACCCACTTCCCCTCCAACAACCTTCAGTTTGTTTTCTATAGTTAAGAGTCTCTTATGGTTTGTCTCCCTCTCTGTTTTCCTCTTATTTTATTTTCCTTCCCTTCCCCTATGTTTATCTGTTTTGTTTCTTAAGTTCCACATATAAATGAAATCATATGATATTTGTCTTTCTCTGACTCACTTAATTTGCTTAGCATAATATCCTCTAATTCCATCCATGTCATTGCTAATGACAATGACATTCTTTTTGGTGGCTGAGTAATATTCCATTATGTATCTATATCTATATGTATAGCTATGTATCTCTCTATATATATCTATATGTGTAGATGTATATGTGGGAAGATTTTAAATAACTAATTCAATTTTTTTAGTTAATATTCTATTCAGATTTTCTATTTCTTATTGAGATAACTTAGGTAATTTGCCTCTTTCTAGAAATGTGTCCATTTCACATAAGTTGTCTGATTTGATACAAAGTAGTTCATAATAGTCATTTATAATCCTTTAATTTTTTTGTAGGAATGGTGGTAAAAAGTTTTCCTCTGTATTTCGGATTTTTTTTTTCTTTTTTAAAATTTTATTTATTTATTTGACAGAGAGAGAGAGATTACAAGTAGTCGGGGCGGGGGGAAGCAGGCTCCCCACAAGCAGAGAGCCCAATGCAGGGCTCGATCCCAGGACCCTGAGATCATGACCTGAGCCGAAGGCAGTGGCTTAATCCACTGAGCCACCCAGGCGCCCTTTTATTTCTGATTTTGATAATTCCTGTCTTCTCTTCCTATTTCTTGGTCAGTCTAGCTAAAGATTTTTTTTTTTTAAGATTTTATTTATTTATTTGACAGACAGAGATCACAAGTAGGCAGAGAGGCAGGCAGAGAGAGAGCAGGAAGCAGGCTCCCTGCTGAGCAGAGATCCCAATGCGGGGCTCGATCCTAGGACCCTGGGATCATGACCTGAGCCGAAGGCAGAGGCTTTAACCCACTGAGCCACCCAGGTGCCCCAGTCTAGCTAAAGATTTATCAATTTTGTTGACCTTTTCAAAGAACCAATTTTTCGTGTCATTGATTTTCTCTATTATTTTTCTGTTTTCTACTTCATTGTTTTCTAAATATTTGGATTTAGTTAATTCCTCTGTTTCTAGTTGCTTATGGAGGATGTTTAAGTAATTGGTTCAAGATCTTTGTTGTTATAATATAGGCATTTTATAGCTATATACTTCCCTCAAATCACTGCATTAGCTATATCCCATACATTTTATTTTTATATGTTGACTTTTCATTTTCATTCAGCTTAAAATATTTTAAAAATTTCCTTCTGGTGTTTTGTTTGACAAATGAGTTATTAAAAAGAGTTTTCTTTAATTTCCAAATATTTGCTAACCGTTTCCTTCTGTTGTTGATCTCTAATTTAATTGCATTTGTAACTAGAGAACACACTTTGTATGATTTCAAACCTTTTTAATTTATTGAAACTTTTAAAGTAACATACACTCTTACATACAATCCATTCTGGAGAATGTTCCATGTGTGTTTGAGAAGAATGTTCTGCTGGTCATTGGGTAGAATGTTTTATAAATAACAGCAAGGTCAAGTGTTGTTTACATTTTCTATGTGCTTGCTGATTTTCTGTCTAATTGTTCTATCAGTTACTGAAAGTGGAGTATTAAAATCTCCAAGTGTCATTTTTGAATACCATCATCTCTTGCTTAGGTTATTGTAATAACTTAGCACTCCCTGTCCACCTTCCCTGTTTAATTTTTCTGCATAGGACTTAATCATCATCTAACCTCGGATATATTTTACTTATGTGCTAGAATATATAGGTCCCATAATAGCAGAGATCTTTGTAATTTTTCATCACTGCTATACTCTGGCACATTTTACAGTGCCTAACACATATTATTTGGATGAATAAAAAGGTTACAAAATAAATGGCAGCCCCTATTCTCTTGGGCAAGTGCAAAATCATCCTCACCCTCTGGAGGAGATCTGAAATGGGTCAATACCCATGGGAATACTGAGATAGATTTAAGGCAAAGTGTGGGAGATATAAGAGGTACTTATGCTTTTGGCCACAAGTGGAAACTCACCCTCTCCCCATATGCTTTTCCTTTGGATTTATCCCTCCTCGAATTTTCTAGTCATAAAATTTAGTAGGCACTCGAGAACCAGGACTACATGGAGGTCTTGAGGAATTAGGCTACTGTGCTTGATTTCGACCCAGGTTATGTGGCTTCCTTCTCCAGGCAAAGGAATCCCACTGACATCAAGTGGCCCTGTGTAGCTCAACCCTGTATAGCTCATTGGGGTTAATTCCCAAGTGCAGAGGGCAAGGTGGGGCTAAAACTTCAGAGTAATAAACAGCGTGGTTTTCTTTTACATATAGATTTCCTTTCTGAACCTGAGGGGTGCAGTGTGTGGTCCAAGATACGGTGTTCAGCATCCCAGTCAAATATCAATCCATCTCAGCATGACTGATACATCTCCTGAGACACACACCTGAGGTAGCTTTGAACTTTTAGGTTTACCCTCCTTCCAGGGCTATATTATACAACAACATCAGAAAAAAAAAAAAAAAAACACCCCAGTGTATGATATTTCTTGAGTGCTTGACATATGATATGCTTTCTATGTATCTGGCATATTAGATACTTTATATGTCTATATGCTTACTCAGTGCAAAATAAAAAATTGACTAATTTTTTTTCTTTTACTCATTAAAGTTGGGCCCAAGTTTCATAGATTGTTCTTATAAGGTCTGTCTAACCACCTGGAGCTCAGAGGAGAGGTCTGGGCTGGAAACCCCAGTTTGGGCACCATGTATAAGTACGTGATAATTAAAGCTGAAGGAGTAGAGAATGTGCCCTTGCGAATGGGAGGAGCAGCGCGCCTGGGTGAAAATGTTGAGGAATTGGACTCTTAATGGCTGAATAGGGGATGAGGAGCCTGAAGAGAAAGAGACGCGTCCAGAGAGGCAGGAGGAGAAGTGGGAGGATAGTGTAGACTGGAACGTACTTGTCGGCTTTCTGAAAGCTTCCCATTCTCACGACACGCCTGGCTTTGGGGGAGTGTATCTCTCAGTAAAGTATCTGCCATTTCATTGTAAATTCTCTTAAGTGAATCATCTTGAAATTGTTCCTGACACTAGATAAATAGTTCAGCCAGAGGTATCTAGACCTCTGGAAAGATGAAGATTTTTGTGTTATTAGCATTCTATGTTTTCATCAAAATTACTTTACTCCAATTCTCGTGTCCCCCTTTAAGTGTGACATACCTTTCCTGATGGCCCTGTACCCATCTATGACTTTAGCATTCTAGTAGTAATCGGAATACTCCCTCGCAGTGAAACATGACAAACAAGGATTGTGCAAATCAACTTGAATTATTAGTGCAGCATTCCCAGGAATCCAAATATTTCTTACTTTTGTGTTTAATGTTTGTGGCAATAAATTCACGATAAATTTTTATTTTATTGCTTTAGACTCAGTAACAAATTTTTTTGTAAGAGTACTCTTTTATTTGGTCCACCTACTTACTCCTCCATCCACTAAGTATATATTTGGTGCCTACTATATGTTGGATACTGGAACTGTTAGACACACCAGGCATCAGAATCAGCTGGCAAACTTGTTAAAAATATGTGTGCCCCAATCTACCCCCTCATATTCTGCAGGTCCAGGGTAGTTTCCAGGAGATTCCACAAGCTCTCCGTGTGATTACGAAGCACAACAAAGTTTTAGAGCTATTGGTCTATGTAAAAAAAAAAAAAAAAAAAAAAAAAAAAAAATTGGTGAGAAATTTAAATGTAATAGACTACAAGAGACATCGAATAGAAGTATGCAGGGGGTAGAGTGTCTATTAAATTTTATTATATTCATATCTTACTGTAGCAGTAGACTGTACATTCAACAGTATTATTGCAATTTTCAACCATAATGGAATTTTGTGTTAGGGCTTTAAAGCTTTAGAAGTATGATTTAGTTTCATTAATATTGGAGAAATTTTTGGTATCTTGGTAAATGGTCATAAAGCTTAGAGAGTGATCTAAACATACAAATGTCATGATATTTGTGCATATAACTTACTTTAGCAGGAATGAGGAAAGCATCTGGCAGTTCCTACTTAAACCCTGGGGAGCCTGTTATATGGTCACTATGGGGCTGGGCCTCTCGTAAATGAAAGTGTTCTTTCCTTTCCTTTCCTTTTGTCTACTAGGCTCATTGGCTTCCTGTTGATAGGACAGGTTCAAACAGCACTACAGGAATAGTCATAGCAGTTTCTACAAACCCCAGCAATGATGCCATGTGCAAAACTCCAAGTCTTACATTGAAGGAAACAAGCTTTCTTTTAAAGAATAGTCAGTATTTTCATCTTCAAAGAAAGTACGCATTCACCGTGCCACTCACAAGGACCCTTAGATTGTGAGAGATAGATCACCTCTGCTTTTATTGTAGGGAACCTGGAATGTCCTTTGATTGCAAGACTTAATAGGGGCGCCTGAATAGCTCAGTTAAGCATCAGACTCTTGATTTCAGGTTAGGTCATAATCTCAGAGTCCTGACATTGAGCTCCACGTCAGGCTCCCTGCTCAGTGCTGACTCTACTGGAGAGTCTCTCTCTCCTTCTCCCTGTACCCCCTTCCCCTGCTCTCTCTCTCGTATATGCACCCTCTCTCTGAAATAAATACATAAATCTTAAAAAAAAAAAAAAAGGGAGTTACTGGAAGAGATATATATAGATTAGAAGCAACTATTTAACAAATCTAATAAAATAAAATTAATTAAAAAAACAAAAACAGTGAAAATAGCACAGAGAATCAGAAAAAATAAGTTCTATAACTTCTTCAAAATGTTGCTTCAAAAAGTTCTCTTGAATTAGCTTCAAGAAGTGTGACACAGGGCTCACCGATCACCAGCATTCCTGATCTGCCATGGACACGGAGATAGGCTGCACCTCCCCACCTCTTTTGCAGGCTCTATGGTCATGTGACTACATTCTAGCCAAGAGATGATGCAATAGACACCTCTTCTAGGTTTGACCCATGAAAACATCCCACCATGGTTCTCCAAGCACCTTCTCTGTTCTCTGCATAACGACACCCAGGCAAGCTTGAAAACCACAAGTTGAAAATTAAAGGGCCCCGTTAGCTTAGGTTCTTAAATAACTGTATGGAGCAAAGAAATCCCCAGCTCTACTTCCCCCACCCCCCCCATCTCAATGCCAATGGGCTTTGTTTGAGAGGGAAGTAAGCTTCCACTCTTCTAAGCCTCTGAAATGTTGGGGCTTGTCTGCAACGGCAGTTAGCCTACTTTAACTAATGTAGGGTATAAGGATATAGGTAAGTCTGTGCCATGAGAACATGCACTGGCCTAGTATTTCTGGATCCAGAGCCCTGAATATAGTTCCATAATTCTCTCGCAGAGGTGGTTTTTCCCACAACCCCCCAGTGAGAAAACCCTCTAGAAAAGAATCCTCTGGCTCTAGGGCACAGCACTTCGGCTGTCGGGAATAATGCAGTCCCGCAAGGACAGTTCAAAAGCCAACACTTCTCTTGGCCGATGGACCATGGTCCTAGCAGCACACAGAGGAAAAAATACGGAGAAGTTCTAACTCCAGAATTTGGAGCAAACAAAATTAGATAGAACTGATGCTAAGCCCCACATCACCAAACCCAGAATTACGACTTAACTTAATTAGCCTCTCCCCAGAATGGAATCTTAAATCAATCAATCTGGACTTACCCAGTCAGCACTAGTGGGCTAATCTGCCTGATAGTTCCCTGCCATCCCCTAAAGAAAGGTGTAGCAGAGACAGAACCCAGAGCACAGGACCACAGGATCTTTCTTCTAGGCCCCTTACTTTCACCTGCCACACGCTGGCCTATGCTGTCATTACAATCGAAGAGAGAAATCCTCCTGGTTTTTAAATGTTTGACTGTATGGAACAGATAGCGAATTTCACAATGTTCAAAATCCTAGTCCTTATCAGTTATGAAGAGAGAGGTTTGCCTTCCTTTTTAAGATGATGATGGAGCCTTTGCTAAATATCTTCTCTCTCTCCCATGGAGGGCAGCCTCTCCCACACCAGCACCTTACCCCTGTGTGAGCTTCCCACTGGATAGCTATTTATAGTAATGCCCATCCCAAATATAATCTCAGCAGATATAGAAACTACTTAAGAATTCGCAACCTGACTTTATTTTTAATTTTGCTGTCGTTCTTATCCAAAATATTCCTCTGTTAAAAAGAGACAGTAGGCCAAAAATGAAGTCACTGATGCTAAGCCCCACATCACCAAACCCAGAATTACGACTTAACTTAATTAGCCTCTCCCCAGAATGGAATCTTAAACCAATCAATCTGGACTTACCCAGTCAGCACTAGTGGGCTAATCTGCCTGATAGTTCCCTGCCATCCCCTAAAGAAAGGTGACCTTAAGATAAATTTTTTGAGGGGGCACCTGGGTGGCTCAGTTGGTTAAGTGGCTGCCTTCGGCTCAGATCATGATCTCAGAGTCCTGGGATGGAGCCCCACATTGGGCTCCCTGCTTGGTGGGGAGCCTGCTTCTCCCTCTCCATCTGACCTTCTCCCAAGCTCTCTCTCTCTCTCTCCCCCCCAAATGAATAAATAAAATCTTTTTTAAAAAGCAACTTAAAATTTTTTTTTAATTTTTTTTAAAGATTTTATTCATCCATTTGACAGAGATCACAAGCAGGCAGAGAGGCAGGCAGAGAGAGAGGGGGATGCAGGCTCCCCACTGAGCAGAGAGCCGGATGTGGGGCTCGATCCCAGGACCCTGAGATCATGACCTGAGCCGAAGGCAGAGGCCTAACCCACTGAGCCACCCAGGCACCCCAAAATATATTTTTTAATTGGGTGAAATGGTAACTAAGGTGCAGATGATACTTCCAATTATTATTTTTGAACATTTGGCCATTGACAATATTGAAAAACTTAAGGAGGTGCCCTTGTGGAGCACTGGTTCTTAATCATTCCCCTTAAGAGGCTGTTTTGGGGGCACCTGGGTGGCTCAGTGGGTTAAAGCCTTTGCCTTCAGTTCAGGTCATGATCCCAGGGTCCTGGGATCAAGCCCTGCATCGGGCTCTCTTCTCAGTGGGGAGCCTGCTTCCTCGTCTCTCTCTGCCTGCCTCTCTGCCTACTTGTGATCTCTGTCTGTCAAATAAATAAATAAGGGTGCCTGGGTGGCTCAGTGGGTTAAGCCGCTGCCTTTGGCTCGGGTCATGATCTCAGGGTCCTGGGATCGAGTCCCGCATCGGGCTCTCTGCTCAGCAGGGAGCCTGCTTCCTCCTCTCTCTCTGCCTGCCTCTCTGCCTACTTGTAATCTCTCTCTGTCAAATAAATAAACAAAATCTTTAAAAAAAAAAAAAATAATAAATAAATAAATAAATAAGATCTTTAAAAAAAAAAAAAAAGGAAGAAGTTGTTTTGAGGATACCCATTAACTTTTGCAACAGAAGGGAACAAAAGAAAAAAGAAAGGTGGCCTGACCATAGCCAATTTGCTTTAGGGTATAACTAGTTTTGCTCCCTTCTACCTGTAAGTGTCTTTCATTTTGTACAGCTCCTTGGAGATCCTTCCTATCTGCCAGATGGGATGCTGCCTAATTTATGAATTGTTGAGTAAAGCCAGTAAGATCTTTAAAATTTACTCAGTTGAGTTTTGTTTCTTAACACCTCCAAACCCTAAAACTCTTCAGCCATTTTAGATACCTTTCTCTCCCTCTTATTCTGTTAAATAAAGTTGCTCCCATCCACACAACAGTGACTCTGTACCAGGCTTTGTGCATGGCCTTTACATACATTAGGATATTTAATCTTCACATGATATAGATAGCATTATCATCCCATTCTGCAGAGAATAATAATAATAATAATAACAACAACAACAACAACAAACACTGAGGCACCAGAAGTTTAAGTAACTTGGCCAAGCTCATGTAGTTAGTAAGGAACAAAACTCGGGTTCAAGCCTGAACACTCTGAACCCCCAAACCTCTGCTCTTAAACCACTGCATTATACGGCTTCTACTTTCATTCAGCAAATTTTTGCTCATGAAAGGTACCTCTTGGAGGAGCAGTTGATCCCTCAGAAGATCTAATAAAGAAATTCTAGTTCATCAAACCATATCTTCACCCCTTTCTTTATCCCAGCACCTGTGGCACGTGGCAACCTCTTGCCATGGGGCTGGTGCCCGTTCTCAGAGCTACCTCCTTCTCGATGTCTTCACAGCTCCCTGGCACGGTGAGATCCTGGAGCTGTTGCCACAGTCTTCCGGAAAAGAGAAGCTTCTTGGCTCCAGCACGTTCTTAACGCTCGGGGGAAGAGCTGTGGGGCCGATCTGTCACTGTGTCTATATTTAGCCCCATCTGCCAGGAATATTTCAAGCGGCCTATTTTAGTACAAGCCGTTTTGTGCAAATGCTACTGATCCACCACTAGTTCGTGGGAAACCAAGGGCATGAAGTGGATTTTCTGGTGTTTATGTTAAGTGCTGTGGGTTGGCCCCTCAGCCAACCTTCGCGTGAGATAGGGGAGAGGTTGGAGGCGGTGTTTTCCCAGGGTGTTGGTCCCAGGGGCCCACACGTTTCAGTGGCTCAAGAGTCATCCAAGAGTGGCGGGGGGTGGGGGGGGGGAGGACTATAAAAGACCCAAGACTCTTCCCCAGCATCCCTGAGGCGATGTGAAGGCCTCGCCCATTTCAGAGCTCCCCACTCCGGCTCCGTAAATTCCTGCATAGACCCTTACAGCCTTAACTAACCCCCCATACAGCCTAGTGGGTCCATGTCAGTGAAAGACAAAGGCTCCTGTTCACTGAGGGCTTGTCTTGTGCCAATTTTCAGCTGGCTTGGACATTCAGCATTTGTTTTGTCCATATGACATCCCTATGAGAGCAGTTATAGTCCTAGTCCCTTCATAGCTAAGGAAACTGAGGCTTAGACAGGCTGAGGGACTTGCAGAGTCAGATTTAGGACTCAGGTTCACCGAAAGCCAGACCTCAGGATCTTAGCCATTATTATCATGCTGACCCATTCTATGTGCCCTACCCAGCCTGCCCTCCTGTTTTCTTTCTCCAGCTATAGACGTTGGAGCTTTTGCATCTATTTCCATCTCCATTTTCCTTCCAGACTCAATGCTTAACTGCATTTTAGCAGTTCTGACCACGAGTTTGTTACTCACTTCACTGTGACAAAACACCCACCCCCAGATTGAGTCCAGCAACAGCCCAGTGAGGTAATGGGGCTCTGGGACCTGCCCTTGTCCTTGAGTAAATACTGGCTGGAAGAAGCAGTTGAGCAGCCTTAGGAGAGGCTGCCCCAGATGCAGAGGTGAGTTTGACTGCAGATGGACAGAACCTGGCTTTCGTCTGGCAAGGGCTTCTGGGGAAGGAATGGCCGCCAGGGCCTGGCATGGGGCTGGGACTGAGGAGACAGACATCGGGATGAAGTTCATTAATCTGGCTGTCTTGGGTAATTTATTAATCTACAGAGTGGCTAAATCTAAGTGAATTCTGAACTGTAATAAATAGGAAAATCTTGAGATACAGATATACCTACTTTTTTTCTAAGCACAATTCCTAAAGATAAGTATGTTTCACTAAATCACCCTGGTATGAAGGTTGGAAGAAAGTGGCGACACTCCTAGCCTTGGAAGTCACATGGTGTCCCATTATAGTACCATAATAGTAACAGACCAGCCTAGATTCAAGAGGAGAGAACATGGATACACTCCTCAAAGAAGAAGTATCAACATCAATTTTTAAGAGGGACATGTGAAATGGGATATATATTATGGTGACTATCTTTGAAATATACAATCTTTCATACCAACTGCATTGGACTAGGGGGAGAACTTAGGTTTGGAAGAAATTGGGGGAAGGTGGGCTAGCTAGTATTTGAGTGCTGGAGGTTAGCATGGCAGTGGAGAACCAAAACTCCAAGAAATTCTTTCATATAGTCAACAAATGTTGAACTTCCTTACGTATTCACCATAAGCCAGAAACTGGGGATACACAGTGAATAAGAGACAAGGTCCTGGCCTTCATGTAGGTTATGGTCTAGTAGAGAGACAATGAGCAGCTACTGAAATAAATACAGAAATGCCATTAGGAACTATAAAGTTAGAAAGGACACTGACAATATTGGAGAGAGTGTCTATTCTAGATAAATTGCTTAGGGAAGACCTCTTTGAGGTGGGAACATTTGAGCAGAGGCCTGAATTGAAGAAGGGAGCAAAGCATGCAAACATCTGGAGGAAGGGCATTCTAGACTGAGGGAAAAGCAGGTATAAAGTCCCTGCTGAGGGATAAGCTTGGTGTATTCCAACAGGAAGCCCAGGTTACTACTCAGAGTGTAGAGACTGAGTTGGAGAAGGGTAGGAAGTTCTGTACAAGAAGTTGCTAGAGGTTGTGCTTAATTTGAGGCCAAATCCATTTCAAAACCTTGTTTTTGTTGGTATTTGTTTTCCTAAGTGTTAGGATGGAAGGACAAATTTTCATTAGAAAGTATCCGTCACTAATACAGATTTCCTTTTTTTCTAAATGTAAATGACCATGCTTCCACTGGGGGCAGAGCTGACTGAATACAAATTTCAGGAAAAAAGTCCCTGACATGAATGTAGAAGCATCTGGCCACCCTCAGGGTACCTTCCCACCACTTACAGCAGCCAATCTGGTCTTTGTCAGGGCATCTTTCTTTTCAGAGAGTAACTATGACAACGGAACGTGATGCTGTGAGTCGGCAGCAGCCCTCTATTTGCACACAACATGTGATGCTATCGGAACACAGAATCGTGAATCAGGATAGCGTCAGCCTCTCCCTTTGTAGGGAACAAGTAATCTGCTATTTGATCCAATTAATGTTTTGTTATTGGTTCTGTTTTTACTAAGACTCTCATAGCAAGATGAGTCAGCTGTTCTATAATCGATACCACCATTTCCCAAATTAATTCGATCAAAACCTCTGTATTAGTTCTCTATTGTTGCTGTAACAAATTTTTGCAAACTTAACAGCTTAAACAGCACAAAGGTATTATTATACAGTCTGTAGATCAGAAGTTTGGTGTGGTTCTCACCAGGATAAGATCAAGTTGTCGGCATGGCCATGTTCCCTTCTCTAGGTTCAATGAGAGGAGCTATCTACTTTCTTAGTCATTCCAGTTCTTGGTAGAACTGAGTTCCTTGTGGTTACAGGAATGAGATTTCCATTTCCTTGATGGTTGAAGGCCATTCCCAGCTTCTGTGGGCTGCCTAAATTCCTTGGCTCCTGGGGTCTTCCCTTATCTTCAATGTCTGCAATGATGGGTCAAATCCCTCTCAAGCTTTGAATCTCTCCTCCTTCTTCTTCTGTCTCATCTCTCTTGGACCACATCCAAAGAAGTTGTTCAGCAGAAGGATTCATGTATTAGATTGGGCCCACTTGGATAATCAGTGATAATCTCCCCAGGTCAAAGTCTATACGCTTAGTCACATCTGCAAAGTTCCACTTGCCCTGTAAGGCAACACAGTCATGAGTTCCAAGAATTAGGGTGTGGGCATCCTTAGGAGAGACAGTATTCTGCCTACCACAACCTTCATTCCCTAACTTCCATTAACCTAGATCTTAATGGACTACAGTTTGGGAAGCCCTGCACTGCTCAAAGGTATCAAAATGGCTGACTGATAGATAGAAAAGAGACTAATTTTTTAGGGGCAGTGACAATAGCCAAGGCCCTGGGTGAGTAGGAGACCAGGTGCAGGTTTGATTCCTCCATATGGTTGGGATGGAGGTGCAGAGGAGTAAGGTTATGATGATGGGTTTTACCTTCTCTCCGAGCTAGAATATGAATCAGGTAGATTTTTGGATTGGCTCCATCTGTCAAGAACTTTTGCCTCTTAGTGCCGGAAGGGAGAGGAAGGGACAGTTACTGTTCCAGGTACTTTTCCGAATCACCTCCTATAATGGTCATGCTAACTTGTGAAGGTGAACCATGTATTTGAACCTGAGTGTGTGTGTGTGTGTAATGGATTCATTTGGTGTCCCACTCAGGTCCCTCTTACCAGACTGGTGCATCCATCCTATAGCAGCAGTGTGCTAAGAGCTCTTAGGATCCCCTTTCTCTAGAAATTACCCTTAGAGTTGATGGGAGATGCCTCAGCTGTGAGGTCATGTTTCCACAACATACACACACCCCTTCCCAACCCACAGAAGTCTGGCCCTCATGCTTCATGGTGGGACCTCTTCCGTGATACAACTTATGCCCCAGAGTCTGCTGTGGATCAAGTCTGGCTTTTTCTGAGACCACAGCCTTGCTCCATTCCTCCCTTCACTTTTCTGCTTCCCTTCTTTAGCTCCAAGCTTTTCCTGAAAAATCAATAAATCACACGTCCCCAGAACTTTGCCTTGGACTCTGCTTCTAAAGAACTCAACCTAAGTTGTGATAAAACTGATGTGTATATCATGACCTATGAAATGGAGGCCACTGCAGTGGCCCCGCCCACATCATAAAGCTGAACCGAAGTCAGCCTGCCATTCCCAGAAGCGTTCGTCAAGGAAACTTAACAAACACCAAACACAATCCTCCAATTCAATTTCAGCTGGCTTACCTTACCCTAGAAAACAAGACCTAGGGACGTCTGGGTGGCTCAGTCAGTGAGGCATCTACCTTTGGCTCAGGTCAGGATCCCAGAGTCCTGGGATCAAGTCCTGCATCAGGCTCTCTGCTCAGTGGGAAGCCTGCTTCTCCCTCTGCCTGCTGCTCCCCCTGCTTGTGCTCTGTCTCTCTCTTTTTCTGACAATAAATAAACAAAATCTTTTTAAAAAGAGGAAAAAAGGGGCGCCTGGGTGGCTCAGTGGATTAAGCCGCTGCCTTCGGCTCAGGTCATGATCTCAGGGTCCTGGGATGGAGTCCCACATCGGGTTCTCTGCTCAGCAGGGAGCCTGCTTCCCTCTCTCTCTCTGCCTGCCTCTCTGCCTCCTTGCGATCTCTGCCTGTCAAATAAATAAATAAATAAAATCTTAAAAAAAAAAAAAAGAGGAAAAAGGAAGGAAGGAAGGAAGGAAGGAAAAAAGAAAGAAAAGGAGACCTGCTTTTCTCATTAGGAAACCCCAGCTCCCTGGGCAACCATGCTCTGTCACGCTGCTCACTGCCTCTACTGATGCTCCCTAACACTTGCTTTCGCCAGAAATCCCTTGGGAAGACTGATCCACTGCGGTGAGGCACTGCACTCTCCCAGTCTATGGCTCCCTACTAACAGAGTTCTTGTTTTTTGCAGGTTTCTGGGCTAGAATTGACAGCACTGAGAAAATACCTGGAGAAAAAGACACACTGGGTGTGTGTCCCCTTCCAGGTATGTGGCTGAACAGATCAAAGAAAGCTTGATGGTTTCTTGGGGACCAAAAGTTGGGGTGGAAATTCCATGCAGGATTCTAAAGACCTAGTCTGTGGCAAAGGGTACTAAGTTGAGAATAGAGTTGAAATACGATGGTCCACACCAGTGCCGGTTCCTTGGGGGCAAGGACTGAGCCCATCATGCTCATGCTTATCCCTGTGCTAGCGCAGGAGTTGACACAGGGCAGATCGGCCGCTCGTTGAATAAGTAAGTGAATCATGTTGAGAGAAGCAATAGGAGGTGGGGTCTCTATGAGCCAGGAGGTTAAGCAGGAGAAAGCTGGGAAAAGAGAATCTGTTCTCAGTAACACATGCTCCTTTGGAACCTTCTGAATTCCTCTGTGATCACGCTTCCTGGAGCCTGCTTGTAGATTCCAGGAATCCGTGGCCACAAGCCCTCACCTGGAAAAGTGGCATTTCGGGTCCGCCCTTCCCCCTAGCCAGGCTGGAGTTCCAGCAGCCTGCTCTTGTACCTGGGCCAGACCCTGCCTTGAAGAGTTCGAGCGGACCTCCTACATAAGCTTAAATGATTTTTATTAATATGTTATTTAAACGTGTGCAATAAAATACCAAATATTAATCCCTTTTACTTTAATGCTTAATAAGCACTAAAACAAATTTCTGATTCAAAAAACCAGTACAATTTGCCAAACCAGTAAAATTGAAAGTAATAATAGGAGTGAAACGTGACATGAGATCGTTTTGCTAAAACCCAGTCTCTCTTCATCACACAATGTGGTACTGACTGTCCAAGCCCAGGCTCTTTCCAGATCAGCCCACCGACCTTCCCCCCCCCCCCACCCCAGCCAGGTGCGGAGAACCTCTCATGCTTAGCCTTCCTCAATTCAAGCTACTTCTAAACTTCTAAACCTTCCTTTCCGTAAAATGCACCCTGCTGCTTTCTTTGAGCTCTCAGCAGGTACGAATGCATTTATACATTAAGTCTACCTCTATTCTTTCCTCATTAGGGGAAAATAAATAAAGCAACTTGACTTGGCATTAATGTGATCACAAACACAAATGTAGCTGAAATCACACAGTGATTGGATTTGACATACCGGTAACTTAAAATACATAAACTTGTAAAAATATAAATGTATCATGTATACATATGTATGCATATATCCATATAAGATCATCAACACTTAATTTTAAAATAAAAAATTAAAACATGCTCTTAGAAAATGTGTGAATCCTTGAGGAAACAGGGCTTCAGGCACAGCTGGATCTGGAATCCTGCCTCTGCGTATATACAGCTTCATTTCTCCCTCTGCATTTTCTCATACCCAGAAAGAAATCAAACTAATTACCTTTACCTCCCTCACTTGCATATCTAACCATCAGACTTATTTATTCATTTCTTCTAGAACCAACATCTATCGAGCATCTACCATAACTGCTTCTCGACTTCTTACGAACTCTGTAGATAATATTATTATTATTGTGATTCCATTTTTAAGATGAGAAATCTGGAGCTCAGTGAGCTTAGTTTAAGAAACTCGCTTAAGGGGTACCCGGGTGTTTCAGTTGGTTAAGCGTCTACCTTCAGCTCGGGTCATGATCCCAGAGTCCTGGCATCCAGCCCCACATCAGGCTCCCTGCTCAACGGGGCATCTGCTTCTCCCTCTCCCTCAGCCCCTTCCCCCACCATCACCCTGCTTGTGCTCTCCTCTCTCTCTCTCAAGTAAATAAATAAATTCTTAAAAAAAAAAAAAAAAAAAAAAAGGCAACTTGCCTGAAATACAATTACTCATATCTGAAGCAGGGCTTTGATTCAGTGTTGTCTGACCTCAGACTCCACATTCCTGTCCCTCACAGTATGGAGAAGTGCCTCACACATAACAGGTACTCAACAAATATGTTTGGAATGAATATAACAACAGTGACCTGTTCGCATTGTGCCAATCTGCCTCTACTCATAGCCTGTAGGAATTGGGTCTTCCCTAGTTGACCCTACATATTGTTCCCCTATAGGCAACAAGGCCCTTTAGAGTGGATGCTAGGGGTCCTTACCTTTGACCCCCCTCACCCCCATCTTGCCTGGCATAGAGTATTCATCTGAATTGTTTTGAACTCCTAGGTAGTCATGGCCCAGCCTGGGACCTTTCTCCAAGGATGATCTAGAATTAGAAAAAGAGACTTTGAGGAAGAGAGTGTTTCTGACAACATGTGTCACTGGCTAGCCTTGGGAAGGGAAGAGGAGGCGCCGGCAACCTCCTTCTGAGGCTGGACTCCAACCTCCAACCTACCTAATGTAGGTAAAAGCTTGTGATTCAAGAAAGTAGCAAAATCATGGAGGGAGCAGCATGCCAAGTTCAGAATCATTGAAGCAAGCGGTGTAAATGATGAGATTTCAAAGACCTTTTTAGAAAAAGCCCAGGTATGCAGAAGTGACAGCACCAAAAGCTGGGTTTGGGTGGAAATGAGAAGTCCTCCCCCATTCCCGTGTAGGAGGGCCTTGGTGAGTGGCTTTTAAATGCCCTTTTAAGTCCTGAAAAGAGCTGCCTGCCGGATCAGTAAAGGCAGGAAGTTCCTTGTGATAGTTTGTAACATAATTGAGGTTCTCACATTCTCTCCATGCTGGCTGTTCCTCCAATCTGATAGATAGAATGCCCCAGGGGGGCTCTGCAGTTCTGGTTGGGTTCCCATTTTCCCCTTTACTGCCCTTCATTGAACAGGATACTTTGTTTCCTCCCAGACTTCGCTGCTTCCTCTCTGCCCTGTTTCCAGCCAGCCAGAAGCAGCCTAGCCCCTTGCTCGTTGGAGGTGGGCGCTCCGCAGCCCTGCCGTGTTCTCTCCTCATCCACTTGCCTGAGAGTAGGAGCGCTTTCCAAGGAGCCCCCAGATGTCTGCTACATTGCAAGGTGTTTTCAGGGACTGGCACCTTCCTAAGTTGAGACATCGTCTTCCATGCGTTTTGGAGGTGGGGTGGAGGGGGAACAGGAGCTGATATTTATGCATGTCTCAGCCATGCCGGATATTGGCCTAGGTGCCCAGGAGAATGACTGGACCTGTCCAGTCCCTGGTGGGCTCAGTACTGTCCTGGCTTCGCTAATGAGGGACCCCAGGTTTGCCTGAGACACAGACACACGTAGGACAGAGAAGAGCAAGGGTTCAAGTCAAGGTCCCTGGTCCCAGTATCCAGAGGGACATCAGCTTCTTTGCCCACACCCCTACCCAGCAGAAGGGAGCTTGTTACCCCCTCATCCCCTCCCCACCCACTCCTGATTCATGAAGAAACTAACAAATCCATGATATGTAGAGTTCTGTTCCTCAGCTCTGCTCAGATCGGCTTCACAAAACACAGTGTGCGTTCACGCCAGATTCTCCAGGACACTGCCAATTTCATACACCGCTATAATTTGTAATAAATCCATTTTGTTACATTTATGATCAGTCTGATTGCATTTCATACCATGGTAAGGCATTCCAAGTACAAAAATTCAGAAAGCAGAATTTTTTTTTTTCTTGGATGCCATGCCCTGATTTTTTTTTTTTTTTTTTTTAAATCAGAAAATGCTTTTCTCAGTGAGGCACACACCAAGGCTGTAACGTGATGGTCCTGGTTCATCTACTGGCATTTTTCTGAAGGAGGCAGTTCTCTGTTCCAGGTTCTGGAAATGCTGTTGTGCACCCCTCGTTACAGTGTGGTTCCTTGGATACCCCAGCCCAGTCCCTTCTCCAAACAGATCCCTAACGAAGCAGTCTCAACCTCCTCTCCCACATGGAGAGTCAACCTGGCAGCAGATGAACAGCTGTTCCGTCGCGAGACTCTCTTCTCCAGCCCCCATTCAGGGGGCATGTGGGACAAAACCCTGAATGGACAGTGAGGCTGGTTGCTTTGTCTTGGTGCCAAAAAGAAAGTCCCGCCCCTCCCAGATGCCCCCCCCCACTTCCCCCCTGGGCTGACTCTCCCCTCCCTCCCTCTGGATGGGGCTATACCTGTGTTGCCTCTTCCCCACCCCCACCCCCCCACCAGCTGGAGCTCACTCTTTCCAGACCATTGAGTCATTTCCTCTTAGGGACTTTCTCATTAAAACCTTCCTGTTTGCTTTTGCTCTGGAGCTCCACTCCGAGGTTCTGTTTCCTTCCCGTCCCCAGGGAGCTGTAATTAATGGCCCCACACCTTTCAGCTTGCCCTCCCTTTGCAGTTTTCCTTCCCACTCTCCACTCTTGGCTGGAGTCTCTCCACTTGGTACACATTTATGCAAAGCTCCAGAGCTCCTAAAGCTGTGAGGGAAATGGGGGGTTGCTGCTCTTGTCCTACAAAATTTCGCTGAAGGCTAAATTGGAAAGATGAGTGTCTACAAACAGGCACCAGGGAGAACACCCTCTGACCAACAGCTTGTCCCAGATCTAACTGACACAGCGAGCAGAGCGGTGGGGAAGAATAACATCTGATTAACACACTCTGAGCTACTCGACCCCGAGCAGCTGTCAGATGCCCTGGAAGACGGCTGTTGTCTCTGTGAAGCCCCAGTTTGGAGTGTTGCATGCACATCTGAGACCCGCTGACCTGGGGACAGTTTGCTCTTGTGGTCAGCAGCACGAGGGCAGGACTGGGTGGGGCAGAAGACACTGGAGTTTTCTGATCTAGTGATGGGGCAATGGGGAGAAAGTACTGAGAAGGAGAGGAAATGATCAGACTGAATAGTGCACCTTTGTTCTTCCTTCAGGCTTGTTTATTTCAGGGAGGCCCTTGTCTGATCGAGGCACGTAACTGTGGTATATTTCTTGTCGCAGGCACAGCCCCAGAATATTCCCGCCCCTTCTCCAAACAGATTCTGGGCCAAGTGAAATGTCATGGGCTGTACGGAAAACAGTGCCCTTTTGACCCTGTGGGTATTTGACGAATGTTCACTGAAGCTAGTCAAACTGTCAAAAAGTATATGTCACAGATGGATGGTAGACTCGTCTGTGGACCCCAAATCGCACACTGTCTGTTCACTTCATCACACCGGCTGTCATTAAGGAAAAGCCCTTGGGAGATATTCCCAGGGTGATGTGGCTTCGGCCACCCCTCAAATCCCATCCTGCCCCAATAACGTGTGAGGCCACATGCTCTAGTGCCGGCTAATGGGGCTTTGCAGAACTCCAAAGCGAGCGCGCCAGCCCTTGGAAAATCTGCTTTCCAAGTATATTTGTAATTGCTAATCATCACCAGTTTGGTGGCGTGAACAGAAGCTGAGAGTTGCCTGGTTTGGGCCCTGGGTCCTGAATGTTCGCTCTGATACTGAGGGAGCCTGCCTCAGTCCCACACAGGCTCGGGCCTCCACTGCTGTCCACTCGGTCCCCTTCTCTGTCACCGGGGCATCCCGGGCCGTGAATGACCCTTCCTTCTCCTCTTGGGTTTTCATCTCTTCATTCCCACCGGCCTCCAACTCTTCCCTCTGTCTGCTTCAGAGAACCTTCCCTGGGTGTCCTCTGGGGGTGCCTCTCTCGCTAGATAGAGGAGTTGGGAAGGGGGGAGGGTTCCTTTACTGAAATCTTGACGTTTCTGAAATGCTGCATTCTTAGCCCTTAGTTTTCATAGCCCCTTCCCTGGGCAATCTCACTTACTCCCTTGTCTTAGGCTAAAATTTATATACTCGTGACTTTCTTTCCCTCTTATTAAATTAAAAATCTCTTATAATTACAAAACATCACAGGGGCAGGTAAACCAAATAAAAATACTGTTTCCATCAACTAAAGATTACTAGTGTGAATCTGATTGTATACTCTTCCAGTATTTTTTATGTATTTTTACTTCTTTTCCCAAATGCGAAAAATACATTTTCTAAGCTGTTACAAACTGTTTTGTAATGGCTTTCTTTTTTAGATTAATAATCTGAAACTTTCCATGTCAATACATCTTATCTAATACCTGGTCCACATTTGACTACCCAATTCATCCCCCAAGTGTCCTTTCTAGATAGTTTGTCCAGTTAGGGACCAATTCAGGCAGAATTTGTGTATCATTATCATTGCATGGGTGTTTCTTAAGCTCTTTTGCAAGCATAGACATGATATGCTTGTTTAATGAATTTGGGCAATTATCTATAAAATATCCCAACTCCTGGATTTGGCTAGTTGCTTTTATGTGGTACTATTTAGCTTGCTTCTTCAGCCCACTTATTATACACTGGAAGCAAAACACAACGGCATAAGGAATTCAGGTTAAGCCTTGTTAGCTAGCTTGTATCATAGGAGAAGTGAACCTCACACCGCATTTTGTCATAACGTATGTATGTTCTGATTGACCTACCATGAGGGAATCCTAGCACTGACCATTGAAAGCAACTGGCAATCTTTTTTTTTTTTTTTAATTTGATTTATTTATTTGACAGACAGAGATCACAAGTAGGCAGAGAGGCAGGCAGAGAGAGAGGAAGGGAAGCAGGTTCCCTGCCGAGCAGAGAGTCCGATGTGGGGCTCGATCCCAGGACCCTGGGATCATGACCTGAGCCGAAGGCAGAGGCTTTAACCCAGGCGCCCCACAACTGGCAATCTTATCCTTCCCTCAGAGCATGAAGTCTTCATCCCAGTGGCTAGTAAACAAACAGTGTGGTGTTATTTTGGCGATAATATTATCAGTGTCCAGTGTCCTGATCACCATACACCTAAAGCCCTTACCTCCAGCTTATACCTGAGTCAGTAACTCCATTAAGAGTTTAAGGTCGGGCGCCTGGGTGGCTCAGTGGGTTAAGCTGCTGTCTTCAGTTCAGGTCATGATCTCAGGGTCCTGGGATCGAGTCTGGCATCGGGCTCTCTGCTCAGCAGGGAGCCTGCTTCCCCCCCTCTCTCTCTGCCTGCCTCTCTGCCTACTTGTGATCTCTCTCTGTCAAATAAATAAATAAAATCTAAAAAAATAAAAAGAGTTTAAGGTCATTATCAGTTAAGGTTCTTCGTCAGAGATGGATGACCCATTTTAATTAATTAAAGGCTAATTAAGAACATTTTTACGAAGGACCCATTTCCTGAGGTGTGGGCAGGACTATCAGTGTTTGCAGCCATAAAACAGTGATAGTCATTATTCTATTGCTTACGGAGAACCAGGTTCAATGAGGTAAAATGGATAAGAATGGGCTCTGGGGTCAGAAAGACCAGAGTTCAAAACGTAGGTGTCCCTTCTTACAGACTGTGTGAAATTGGACAAAGTCTGCTGGCCTCTGAGCATTAGTTTCTTCACCTATAAAACAAGGGAAATCACAGAACTTAACTCATAGGTTATATTAAAGATTAAATGCTGTGAAGCACTTAGCACAGTGCTGGCAATGGATACTCAGATGTGGTCTACGGCCATACCACCCTGAACGCGCCGGATCTCGTCTGATCTCGGAAGCTAAGCAGGGTCAGGCCTGGTTAGTACTTGGATGGGATACTCAGTTGTGTTTCCTTATTGCGATCAGCTGTCCTAGCTGCCGGAAGTAGGCGGGATCCCCCAGTATCACGCCCCGTATAATCCCCTTGAGTGCAGTGGGACCTCCAAATATGATGAGGTATCACCCTCCACGACGATGTCATGTTGTATGGCAGAAGGGAGCTCGTCATGGTGGACCCGACCTGGTCAAAAGCAGAGACTTTTCTCTGTTGGGTCACAGGGAAGAAGTCAGAAAAGGGTGTCCTAGCTGGCCTTGAAAAATGTCAACATCCTTGTTGTGAATGGCCTGTGCGGACCCTGTGGCAAGAAAAACCAGTGGCCTCTGAAAGCTGAGCATGATTCCCAGCTGGTGACTAACAAGAAAATAGGGAACTCTTGCCTGCAGCCACAAGGCATGGAATTCTGCCAACAATCTGGATGAACAGAGATGAGGAGCCAAGTCTCAGGTGATAACTGCAGCCCGACCCCCAACCTACCCCGCAGCCTTGTGAGACCCATAAGGTCCAGAGGGGCTCTGTTCAGACTCCTGATCCACAAAACTGTAAGATAATGAACTCATGTTGCTTTAGTCTGCTCAGTTCGTGGCAATTTGTTCAGAGCAGTAGAAGACCAAAATCCTAGCTGGAATTGATCATCACTGCTTCTGCCATTCCTGCCATGCTCCTTGCTCTTGCTAACGGCTGTCCTCTACAGCAGTCCTGGACTGCAGAAATCGTGACAATGCAAGAATGACAAGAGGTGCCATTCTTCAATACAAATCCCATAGAATGTGATTATTCTCCCCAGCTTCTACTGCTAATGGACTGGTGGTGGTCATGGACCGGAGTGGTTTATAGACCTTTGTGGTTTTAGAAAGGAACAAAAATATCACTGGGGCTGAGCTTTTTCCTGGAAGACTCAACTCATTATGCAAAAGATCTTTTCTTCATCGGTTTCCTGTTTGACACGACAAGTCTCTCAATTACAAAGGGCTTATCTGGATCTGAGGCCAAACTTAGCCAAATGACCCAGTGAACAGTTTCAGTCCTCACTGAGTTTACAGTATGTTGGGAAAAGCAAATATTAAACAAGTTACAAAAACTTACCACCAGCAACTGTATTGTGTGCCTTAAAGAAAAAGCATTGAATCATGAAGGTTTTCCTGATGAAATGATGCTTGAGATGAGATCAGATGGGTGAAGAGGGATTGACAAGGCCAAGGGATGATGTTGAGCTTTCCCAGGGAGCCGGAACAGCTTATGTAAAGGTCCTGAGGCAGGAAGGATCATGGCAATATTAAGAAACCTTGGGACTGGTAAGCTAGTGAGGAGAATGAGAAGAGCATGTGTGAGCTGACGCTGGAAAGGTAGGGACGAGCTGGGTGTTGCAGATCCTATTTGGCGATGCTAAGGATTTCAAGTCTCAATCAGATTTTCTCTTTGAAAAGACCACTCTCCCCTGGCTGTGATGGATTGTATGGAGCAGGGACAAATGCACAAAAAATAGTCAAGAAACAATGACCACAATCCAAAGAGAAGTTCAGGATGGCTATGACTAGGGCCATGGTGGTGGAGAAGATAAGTTAGATAAGACAAATCCAATTCCGGGATTTTTTTTTTTTACTTTTGCCAGTTTCTAAAAATCAAAACATTTTCTGATCACCTCTCCCACTCCAGGGAGAATTCACATTCATTCATTCAGTTATTTAGAAATATGTGTATTGTTTTATTTTTATGGGCCGGGCACTATTCTAGTCCTGGGAATGCAGTAGCAAATACAAATAGGCCAAGATCCCTGCTTCCAAGGAGCTTGTGACGGAGCTAGACAATAAGCAAGAAAAATAAGGAATATGTAAAATATATTGTGTAGTAAGTGCTAAGAAGGAAGTTCAAGTTGAAAGGGAAAAATAGGTTGTATTAGAAGAAGATTGCTTTGTATATGTTCAGACAAGGTCTCACTAAGTAGGTGACACTCAAGAAAAGATCTGAAGGAGTTTCAGGATCAAGGCATGTGGCTCTTGGGAAGGGTGGGTCAGGGAAGGGGAATCTAGGCAGAGGGAACAGCAAGTACAAAGCCCCTAAGATAGGAATGTGACTGGTGTTCTCTGGAGGGCTATTAAGGCTGGAGAAGAATGGGCAAGGGGAATGTATCCATCACCTATCCCACAAGAATGGTGAGTAACAGGAAACCTCAGTGGTACACAATAGCACTTAGTTTCACTCATGAGTCTAAAGATCATCTGGGTTGTTCTGTTGAGCTGAGCTGGTCAGGGCTCACTCATGCCTATGCAGTCTGTTGCAAATCAGCACAATTTTGCTGACTTTGCCTGGGCTCTCTCACATGTCTCCGGCTTGGATACTCCTGGGTTGACTCAACTCTGTTCCCCGTGCCTCCATGCTTCACCTCCTCCAGTTGGATTGTGTTCTGTTCTCATGTCATAGCAGGAGTATTGAGGGAGGAGGGAGATGAGAGAAAGGAAAAGAAAGAAAGAAGAGAGGAAAGGGAGGAAGAGGAGAAGAGAAGGGGAGAGAGAGAGAGAGAGAGAGAGGAGATGGGAAGGAGGGAGAGTACACACAAGACCTCTGGGTTTGGAACTGAAATAATGGCACTTCTGCCACATTTCACTGACCAAAGTAATTCATGAGATCAGCTTAGTTTCCAGGGATGGAGGACAAACTCTACTTCATGGGGATACCCTCAAAGTCACACTGCAAAAGCTGTGACTCTAGTGAAGGGAGGAGAATTAGGACCAGTTTTTGTCATGCATCTACCACAATGAGCTAATGGGAGATCTAGTCGGAAAGGCAATGGGAATGTAGATGGTGCAGGGTTTTCCAGGCCAGTGTAAGTCCTTTGGCTTTTACTATGAGATGAGAAGCCATTGGAAGGTTTCCAGGAGAAGAGTAACACCTCCTAACTTCTTTTTTAGTGGAATGGCTCTGGCCATCAGGTTAAGAATAGACCAAGTTGGGAAACAGACAGTGAGGAGACCATGGCCGTCAGCCAGGCGAGAAACAGTGGTAGTATAGCCTGGAAAATAGTAATAGTAGTGCTGAGAAGTAGTCAGATAATGGACATATTCTGAAGGCAGAGCAGAATTTGGTTTACAGTGCTAATGTGGGATATTAGAGTAAAAAGATGAGAAATGGTTGACTTCAGAGCTCTGGCCAGAGTAACTAGAAAAACTATGTTGCAATGTACTGATATGATTAAAGCTATGGGAAGAGGAGGTTTCAGAGAAAATATTCTTGGTAAATCCCTGACTGACTGCAGGTTTTTCTTTTTCAGTATCTTTAGATGCAATGAATTCAGTCAGAAGAGTCGAGAACTCTCCTGCAGTCCTTTCTACTGTCTTAGACTTGGATTCTCACAGCTTTGGAGCTATATTCACCTGGAACAAGTGATACAGCCTGATCAACTGTTTCCAGCCCTTCGCTGTGGCGTCTGTTCTGATTGGTTGTAATACCCATTCTTGTTCCTCAACCCGTTCTGATTAGTTGGAGCCAAACTCAATTATCTTTCTCCGTGGCAAAGCCAAGACAAACACAATATGAGTGGAAGTGCCCCACTTCTGAAAAGGCGGCCTGTATCTTATCCAACTTTGTACTTCTAGAGGAGAGAGGGTGGATAGATCCGCTCACATTCACTCCATTTGTAGCAAAAGCATCGTAAGTTGCACACTCTGCCGAGGGGCGATTATAACTTTTTCTTTTCTTTTCTTTTTGCTGTGAAGAAAGGCAGTTTCAAAGATAAAAATGACTCTTTGTGATTAGCATTATTTATGAATTAGTATAGTTCATCAAACACTTTGCAGACTTCTTTTATTAAAAAAAAAACTTACTGGATAATTAAGGGAAAAGTAACCATTGGTAGTTTCTTCATATCAGGAGAAGTAAAGAGAAGTAAAGAGGAGGAAGCTTTTACCCCTCTCTCTCTTCTCCCCATTGCTCACTCCTTCTTGATAAAAATGGCAAATGTGGCTGGCAAAAGTCTGACAGCTACTAGGACATGTTTTACTAATGAGCAGGGACTTAACTCTGTCTGCCGAGCAAAATCAGTCCAGAATGTTCTCTTCACCGGAAGTGTGATGCCAGCTAGTGGGTTTCTCCTCTACCCTCTGGTAGTTGAGGTTGTAAGGCAGCCCTGGTCCCGACAGCCACCTGATGAGTGAACTTGGATTGGCTCTTCACACCCAAGTCTCGGATACACACTGGGTGAGCAGATCCCAAAGTCTGGTTGCAGTGAGAGTAGGAAACTAGCTTCGTTTGACCTCAGCCTTTTTCCTTTGCATGAAGAATCACTGGGCCAGTAACCCACCTACCTCCCTTTGGGTCAGTTCCCCAGCAGTGACAAGCGAGGTGAGTCACAGAACCTGACATTGACATCAAGCTCGACTGAGAATTTGCTGTCATTTTAGTCCTCGGCATTGTCCCCCTCCCTCTCTTTTTTCTGCCTCTCGAGCACCTTTCTTCATTCCTCTAACCCTTTTACTAAGCCACTTTTGAAAGAATGTGAAACTACATTTTTATCCGTGATAACTCTCTTGGTTTCAAGGAAAAGAAATAAGCTCTCTTAAAGACAAAAAGCGAGAATTTATTTTAAAGAAACAAATTTGTCTCAAGAAGATCTTAGTTAGTAGGTAGATAAGTAGATTTCAGAAATAAACTAGTGCCAAGTTTCATAAACAGTCAGGACTTTCCCTCCCATCTCTAGAGATGGCAACCACATACCCTAGTTGGTGCAGAACTATCCTGGTTTATATCTGCCAGAAGTAAACATCACCATACTGTGATTTAAATAAAGGAAGTTTAATATAAATATTTTTAAATTTTTGATAAAAGAACACTTAAAAAATGAAGAGACTCTATATGGTACCTTAGGGCTGAGGGCGAGTACCTAAGGAGGGGCAGATATAAAAGGGGACCCCCTTCCCAAGGCTGGGACTGCAGCCACTGGATGGCAGGGACGTTTGCCCAGACCAGAGCTGGTCTGCAATCAGTGGGCAATCAGGAAGCAATTCTCTGGGGTACAGGAGGAACACAGAGAAACTGTAGCCAGTGGTCAGGCACAGGGGCATGCAGAGAGGATATGGTGCCGCTGTAGACAGGAGACCTGGAATATATGGTGTCCGTGTTAAGAAGGCCACAAGATGGTGATCATTGGACAGGTTGAGTCTGTAAAGTCACCAAGGGACTGTGAGATCTGGGCCTGTGCCTGGGTCAGAGTCCCACCAGCTGACAGGGTGGCTGTCAGAATGGGCAGGAGGTCCCTTCCTCCTGCATTATCCCTCTAGTACCCTCTGCTGAGAAAGTGTAACAGGAGCTCTTTGTAGAGGAGAAGTGCTTAAAGGAATCCCATCCACTGTTGCAGATCCTGTATTGGCTCTGAGAGACAATAAACTGCTGGTGCAGCTTTCAGGAGTACCCTGGTAAGAATGATTAGTTCCCAGAACAGTCAGAGAAAGAACATAGAAGAGTATTTACGAAAGACTGGGTGTATGGGGGAATGGAGAAGTATTGTTTAATGGGTACAGAGTTTCAGTTTGGGACAATGGCAAAGTTTTGGAGATGGATGGGGGTGATGATTGTACAACAATACAACAATGTAATGTACTTAATGCCACTGAATTGTACATTCAAAAAGGATTACAGTGGGGGCGCCTGGGTGGCTCGGGTAGTTGAGTGTCCAACTCTTCGTTTTGGCTCTGGTTGTAATCTCAGAATTGGGAGATGGAGCCCTGAGTTGGGCTTCACACTGAGTTTGGAGCCTGCTTGGGATTCTCTCTCTTCCTTGCCCTCTGCCCCTCCCCCACTCTGACGGGCGCACAAGCCTGCACCCTCCCTAAAAAAAGAAAAAATATTATAATGGTAATTTCTACATTATATGTATAATACCACAATACATAAAAGATTAATTCATGGTCACTATATTCATCTCTTACCTCTGCTCCTGTCTGTACCTTAACTTTCTTCTTCCTTTCTCTGTTTCTCAAACACACACTAGAAAATACGGCCACCAATGGCTCCTGACCTTAAGCGATTTCTTTTTCTCCAAAAACCCGCCCCATTGAGTCTAGTTCTCACAACTCCCTCTTTCAAATTCTCATGGAAATTCTGCAGTTGCTTTGGTCCAGGGCTCACCTTGACCATTGGATATCACCTGATACGGACCAGTTTTCAGAAATGTTTGTGTGTGGCTTTAGGAATAGGATGGAAGAGGGAGAAGAAACTGCACTGGCAAAACAAGAAGAATCTACTATAATCATTTGATGGCTTCCTTCCTCTCCCTTTCAGTGTTTTAACTAAATAGGAAGCCAGGCAAATAAATAAATACATATTTTAAAATTCACATTAAGAGTGAAATCAGTAAGTAAAATGATCCAGATCAAATATTTTTCCTCCTTTCCACCTGTGCTAGTAGTCTGAATTAATAATAGTAGCATATGGCATAATAATCACAATTAGTCAACAAGCTAATTAGCCATACATAGTTTCCTAAGGAGCCACAAAATGGCAGAAATCTTTATGTATATAGTGAGATTTAAAAATTAATCGTGGTTGTTACAGCGATGGTTATTTTTTATCTTTGCAGGCACAACTTCTTGAAATGATATATATTCCCATCATGTGCTGCAGAGGAGCAATGGCCTTTTTCTTGACAGCCAATGTGCATTTTGGCACCAGAAAATCAGATGGAAAAATACAAGCTTTTTCCAAGCCCTAAACACAGAGTATACCACCTATTAGTTTGGATTTTTTCCTTAACTATCCTCATCCTAATATGTGGTGGTTTTTCCAAGAAGAAATCAATCCAAATCTATCTTTGTCCTCAGAATCTGGGAAGCCTGGGTTTTATCACTGGCTGGTCACAGATGCACTGAAAATGGATAAGTCACTTCCATCCTTGTCTGGATGCCTCCATCTGCTAAATGTAGATTCTGACACTTACCATCAGATAATGTTTGCAAAATGTTTGATGGTCCTTGCTGGTAGACAGTATGTAATTGCAAACAGTTGGATCATTTTTTCTGTCCTAAAAATTCTTCTCTTTTCTAGAAACTATTTTTAAATTAAAAATATCACTTTTAAAATGTGGGCACATGGCAATAAAAATTCAGTTGGTACTAGAGAGTAATTTTTTTTTAAAGTAAAGGTCTTTCTCAATGGCATTCCCCAGAAATAACAGCTTAAAAGTTTTCTATTTTTAATCCTTCTGAGGCAAACCTGCACAACAATAACTTATTATCCCTTTATTTTTGATGTATCAACTTCAAAGTATAGCTGATGGGCCCCTTATGACATATGAGGACCTTGTCTCATTTATGCTTACCTTCAACAACCACGGCCAGATAGATTTCATTTTTTTATTATTCCTTTAGATATGTCCAATATATTCAACCCTCCATTTCTCGATCTATCCATTTTAGGCAGGATCTCATGACTTCCCTCTAAGATAACGAGAGATTTAATAGTCATCCCTTGCCCTGATCCTCTCATGGTCATCCCCAGGGTCACAGTTTCAGTTCATCATAGAGTTAATTTACATTGTCAAAATTCATAGAATTTATTCTTTCTGAGTTAATTAATTTTTCTGTGTTTTGGCTGTTTATTAAGTCTAAAAATAGCCAGAATTTGTAAGATTTTAATTAAATGAGTATTACTGATTATATAGTTTTATTCTATTTAAATTTTAAAAAACTATGCTTATTAATTGCATATGTTGTACCAGCACTGCGTTAACTGTTATGGAATGTATCAATGAACAGAACAGAGAAAAAAAAATCCCTGTCTTCACAGAGCTTGCATTTTAATGTGTATGTGGACTCAGACAGAGTGAAAGTGATTAGCTATTTCATTTAACCTGTGCTGATAGAAAAAGAAATGCACATAGAGGAGGAAGAGGAAGCAGGGCACTGATTTAAAAAAAAAAAAATTTTTTTTTTAATTTATTTATTTGAAAGACAGAGATCACAAGTAGGCAGAGAGGCAGGCAGAGAGAGAGGGGGAAGCAGGCTCCCCGCCAAGCAGAGAGCCTGACGCGGGGCTCCATCCCGTGTTATTATCCTACGGCTTCACCTCCTCACTAAAATAATAATCTAGACTCTGCAGAACTTTAAAGATTTAATTCTTCTTGAAGCTGTTCTTTCCAGGGCCTCCTCATTTGCTAACCTAATTTGGGATGCTAACTTTCTAATCCTACTTTTCAATATCATTTTGGTTTTTGGTTTTTATTGCATGAATTTTTGTGGGGTTTTTTGGTTGGTTTGTTTGTTTTCCTTCCAGTTTTGCCTGCCTCATATTAAGCTGGGCTTGGTCAATTGCTATTTGAATTGCTTGTCTCTCTCTTTTCTTTGTCTTGCTGGGATAAATTCTCAAAGCATTATTCAAGAGGCATCATATATTCAGATAAGGACTTTATTTTTACCATCTTACTCTCCCATTTAATTGATAGTTTTTGGTGGGTATAGAATTATTTGTTTAAAATCAATTTCTAGGGGCACCTGGGTGGCTCAGTGGGTTAAGCCTCTGCCTTGGGCTCAGGTCATGACCCCAGGGTTCTGGGATTGAGCCCCGCATTAGGCTCTCTGCTCGGCAGGGAACCTGCTTCCTCCTCTCTTTCTGCCTGCCTCTCTGCCTACTTGTGATCTCTGTCTGTCAAATAAATAAATAAAATATTATTTAAAAAAACCTATAAAATCAATTTCTATCAGAACTCTGAAGGTGTTTCTCTCTTTTCCCAATGTAAAAGTTTGATGCCAGCCTGATTTTCACTCCAGCAAGTCTGCCTTGTCCTGCTTACTCATGACCACACAGTCATGAAGTATTTTTGTCTTTAGCCTTGACTTAATATATTTTACAAAGATATATTTAAGTGTGAACATTTTTTATATTAATTGTGCTGGGTGGGTACCTTATAGGCATCTCCAGTCATAAGATTCTTATTTGTCTTCAGCTAGGGAAAAATTTCCTCCATTATTATTATTTTTTTTTACAAATTCTTGACCTTTTAAAAACCATACTGAGTAGATTTATGCTTTTATATTACTTCTCCATATTTTTTCATTTCTCTCATAATTCACTTCTCTGCTTTTTTGCTCCATGTTCTGGGATACTTATCTAACCAAATGGATTCACTGGTGAATTCCACCAAACATTTAAGGAAGAAGTTATACCAATTTTCTACAATCTCTTTCAGAGAATAGAAGCAGAGGGAATACTTCCCATCTCATTCTATTAGGCCAGTGTAACACTAATTCCAAAATCAAAGACATTACAAGAAAAGAAAACTACAGTATTTCTCATGAATATAGATGGAAAAATCCTCAACAAAATATTAGAAAATTCAACAATGTATAAAAAAAAACAAATTATATATCATGAACAAGTAGGATTTATACCAAGTAGATAAGGCTGGTTCACCACTTAAAAATGAATTACTGTAATCCATCATATCAAGAGGCTAAAGAAGGAAAAATCACATGATCATATCAATAGATGCAGAAAAAGCATTTGACAAAATCCAGTACCCACTTGTGATAAAAATCTTTGGGGAAACTAGAAATAGAAGGGAATTTCCTCAACTTCATAAAGAATATCTACCAAAAAACCCTATAGTTAACATCACATATTTAATGGTGATAAACTTGAAGCTTTACCACAAAGATCAGAATAAGATAAGGAAGTTAAGTGGGTGATGGCTATCAAGGAGGGCAATTGTTAGGATGAGCACTAGTATTATAAGTATGTGATGAACCACTGTACTCTGCTTGTGAAACCAATATTGAACTGTATGTCAACTAACTAGAATTTAAATTAAAAAACAAACAAACCCAAAACCAAAGTAAGGAAATTCCCTCTCACCACTGCCTTTAACACATTGTACTGGAATTCCTAACTCATCCAATAAGACAAGAAAAAGAAATAAATGGTATATAAATTGGGAAGGAGGAAATAAAACTGTCTTTGTCTGCAGATGACATGATTATCTATGCAGAAAATCGGAAAGAATCAATAAGAAAAAAAACTCCTAGAACTAATTAGTGCTTATAGTAAGGCTTTATGATACATAGTTAATATTAAAAAGTCAATCACTTTTCTGTATACCAGAAATTACAAGTGGAATTTGAAAATAAAAACAACACCATTTTATTAGCACTCCTAAAAATGAATACTTAGGTATAAATCTAACAAAAGCTGGACAAGATCTTTACAAAGAAAACTACAAAACTCTGATGAATGAAATCAAAGAACTAAATAAACTAATTTAGTTTTTAAATTAACCAAATGGAGAAATACTCACTCTTATCAAGATGTCAGTTCTTCCCAACTTGATGTATACATTCAATACAATTGAAATCAAAATCCCAGGAAGTTATCTTGTGGATATGAATAAACTGATTCTAAAATTTATATAGAGAGGGGCACCTGGGTGGCTCAGTCAGTTAAGTGGCTACCTTGGGCTCAGGTCATGATCTCAGGCTCCTGGGATTGAGCCCCACATTGGGTTCCCCACTCAACAGCAAGTCTGTTTCTCCCTCTCCCTCTGTGGTCTCTCTTGCTTTCTCTCTTTCAAATAAATACATAAAATCTTTTTAAAAATAAAATAAAATTTATAGAGAGAGGTTAAAAAAAAAAACTCAGAATAGCTAATACAACGTTGAAGGAAAAGAAGAAAGGGACTGACACTATCCATCTTCAGCATTTACTATGAAGCTAGAATAGTCAAGGCAATGCGGTATTGGTGTAAGAAAAGACAAATAGATCAATGCAACAGAATAGAGAGCCCATAAATATACCCAAATAGGTACAGTTAACTCATCTTTGGCAAAGGAGTTAAAGCAACATAGTAAAAGATAGTCTTTTCAACAAATGGTGCTGGACCAACTGAATACCCACAGGCCAAAAAAATGAATCTAGACACAGACCTTACACTGCTCACAAAAATTAACTCAAAATAGACCAGAGACCTAAATGTAAAACACAAAAATAAACAGCTAGAATGTAACAGGAGAAAACCTATATCATCTTGGGTATGTCAAGGACTTTTTAGATACAACACCAAAGGCATAATCTATGAAACAAATAATTGATAAGCAGGACTTCATTAAAATTAAACACTTGTCCTCTGTGAAAGACAATGTCATGGGAATGAGAGGATAAGCCATAGCCTGGGAGAAAATACTTGCAAAGACATGTCTGATTAAGGACGGTCATCTGGAACATGCAAGGAACTCTTCAAACTCAACAGTGAGAAAACTAACAACCAGATTGAAAATCGGCCAAAGACTTAACAGACACCTCACGAAAGACGATCTACAGCTAGCAAACATGTACATGAAAAGATGCTCCACTTCATATATTATTAAAGAAATGAAAATCAAAGCAACAATGAGATACCACTGCATACCTATTAAAATGGCCCAAATCCAGAACCCTGACAACACCAAATATGGATGCGGATATAAAGCAACAGAAATTCTCATTCATTGCTGTGAGTGCAAAATCGTACACTCACTGTGGAAGACAGTTTGACAGTCTCTTACAACACTGAACACACTCTTACCATATGATCCAGTAATCATGCTTCTTGGTATTTACCCAAAGAAGTTAAAATTTATGTCCACAGACGTTTACAGCATCTTTATTCATCATTGCCAAAACTCAGAAGCAACAAAGATGTTCTTCAGTAGATGAATGGATAAATAAACTGTGGCACATCTAGACAACAGATATTACTCAGTGCTAAAAGGAAACAACCCATCCAGCCATGATAAGACATGAAGGAAGCAAATGATATTACTAAGTGAGAGAAGTCAATCTGAAAAGGCTGTATACTGTATGGAAACCATATGACATTCTGAAAAAGGTAAAATTATGGAGACAGTGAATAGATCAGTGGTTGCCAGGGGTAGGGGAGGGGGGAGAAGGGAAGGATGAGTAGGTGGGGCAGTGAAAATACTCCATATGATACTATGATGATGGATGTAGGTCCTTATACATTTGTCCAAACCCAGAGAATGTAACCTTGACGGTGACTCCTAATGTAAACTATGGACTTGGGTTGATGATACTGTGTCAGTGTAGGTTTATCAGTTGTAACAAATGTACCAGTCTGGTGGGGGATATTGATAGTGGAGGGGGGTACTTTTATTTGTAGGGGCTTGGAACATATAGGAACTCTCTGTATTCTCCTTTTAGTCTTTCTTGGAAACTAAAACTGCTGGTAAAAAAAATATATTGTCTTTATTTTAAAATTGTGCTAATGAAAAGAAACCAGCTACAAAAGACCAATATTTTATGATTCCATTTATATGAAATGTTCAGAATAAGCAAATCTGCAGACAGAAAGTAGGTTAGTGGTTGCTGAGGGCTGGCAGAATAATAGGTTAAGGTGTCGGATAAAAGGTACACGGTCTCTATTCGGTGATGAAAATACTGTAAAATTGATTGTGGTGATGTTTGCACAACTCTTAAATATACTAAATCCCACTTACTTGTAGTCTTAAGTAAGATGGAGTCAGAAGGCAATAGTGAACAGAGTTTAAGAACATACATAGACTTTGGAATTAGGCTAACCTGAGTACAAATCCTGACTTTACTACTTACTAGTTGTATGACTCCTCACATAGTTCTCTCTGAGCCTCCATTTGCACATCTAGAAAATACAAATAAAGATAACATACACACGCGCGTGCGTGCACACACACACACACACACAGTCCTCAAAGAGTCTGGACAGTATCCTGAGGAACCAGGGCATTGGAAGCCAAAGGCTCCTGCTCCAGTGCCCGCTCTGCAGCAGCACTCGCCTCCCTAACTCTGTGCCTTGGCAAAGGGCAGCTGCCTGGTGCCCTCCTTGCCTCAGGGAGGGAAAGCAGATCAGATTCAGTGAGAAACCAACTAAACCTTCTCTTGGCCCTTTCTTTTGCTGTGAGTTTTATCAATACCAGTCCCACATCCGTAAAGATCCTTCCTCAAATTTGAAAAATGGAGAGGGGAGGAAAGAGAGCAAGAAATTAACTTTAAAAATTTCTCACCATCATGATGTTATACCAAAGGTCCCGGGTGTACTGTAGACAAGGTTGGACATTTATCAAGTACAAACTCCAAGCTAGGATGAATTACTTCATTGGATGTAGAAATTACAAGCAGTACTTAGATGCTAGCTGATTTTGGCACAGACCAAGTGGATTAATCATTATGGTGTAATATAAAGTCCAGATGAAACAAAGTCAGCCCAGCAATTTTAGCTGGAGAGGGCAGTGTAAACACTTCAAAAACAACCAGGCAAAAAAATATAAACTGTGGAAAGCAGCCATTTCGAAAGTCACAGCAAATGCAGGAACCAGTTTTCTAAGAGAATGTTTTATCTCAAGCCAAGTGGACCTAAGATTAAAATCCTAACATTAAAGCCTGTTGTATCTACGAATCCATGGTTAACAATAAAGAACCACTCAACCAAGGGAAAAATATCCTAATTCTTCTTCTTCTTCTTTTTTTTAAACTTACTTTACTGTGACCTATAATTGACTCTCACTGAGAAGACAACAAGGAAGCCATGACTAATATTTGGGCAGGAAGCAGATCTGCCCCACGTGGCAGTACACCGCTAGAATTAGCCATCAGGGGTGGTTAGCGCTAAGCAAGATGATAATGATGACACAGAGTCATTAAATTTCCAAGCTAAAGGGAAAACGAGATTATTAAACATGATGATGATGATAGAATGATTATGGTAAACATTTATTAAGAACTTATTAAGTCCTGGAAGTATTCTAATAATTCATATGCTCATTGATTCCCAAGCATAACTCTATAAGGTAGGTACAATCAATATTCCCATTATTCAGAAGACAAATTTGAGGATAGAGACCAATCTCTCACTGAGCACTTCTCAGTATTGAGGTCAAGGGAGGTGAGAGAACTTGCATATAGTTATTAAAGTTGTATTTGCCTTCAAATTTCCTTCATAATTCTTTATCTTCTTCCTCTTCACTCCATTTCAAGTGCCCAATTCTCTTTCTCTTTAATAAGGAAACCCATTATCAGGAAAATATCCTGTATTACTGTTTACCCCTTAATTGTCAAGACCATAGTCATCCACATAGTACTGAAGTCAAATCCAGTGTTTGGTTCTCCATCTTCCTCTTGTTTGTCCCATCAGCAGCATTTGACATAAGTGATCTCGCTCTCCCTTCCTCCTTGGAAATCTTTTCTTCCTTTGGTTTCTGGTGTACTATTCTCTCTTGAATTTCATTCTACTTCAATGATTGTTACTTCACTGTCTCTTTTATTGGTTCCTTCTCTTTTTTCTAACTCTCAGCCCTGCATTTGGTTATTGGACCTCTTCTCTTCCATAACTACGTTCATTCCCTTGGTGATTTGTTATAGCTGCACGGCTTTAAATATGATGACTAAATTTATATACTCAGTCAGGAATTTGTCCCACAAGCACAGACATGTATATTCATTTACCTATTTGACATTTCCACTTGGATATCAAGTTTTCAAATACACATGACCAAAGGCGTGATTTCTCCTATCAAACCTGTCTTCCCCACATCCATAAATGGCAACTCCGCCCTTTTAGTTGCTTAAGTTAAGAATCTTGAAATCATCGTTGATTCTTCTCTTTATTCCATATTCATTTGAACAAATTCTGTGACTCTACTGTCAATTACACCTACAATTCCATGCCTTCATACCGTCTCCACAATTATTGTACTGATCTGGTCCAAGACTACCATCTCGCCTGGATTGTTATAATGGTATCCTAATTCCTCTGGTTTTCCAACCCCACTGCACTGCAATAGCTAGAGGGCTTTTTTAAAAATATAAGTAAAATTCTCCAGTGGCTTCATATGTCACTCAGAGCCATGATCAAATTCCTTCACTGATTGAGAAGCTCTATGTGCTTTGCAAGTGTTTTAAGCCCACCCAGATATCTCTCTGACCTCTCTCTCCTATAACTTCTCTTAGGTCAATTGCTTTTGGTCTCTTTGCTGTTTTTGAATTGAGTCATATCCCTACCTCAGGGTCTTTGCATATGCTATCTCTCAGTCTGGAACACTCTTCCCCAGATAAGTGCATGACTGGCATCTACTCTTACTTTACTTAATTTTTGCTATGCTCAAAATTCACCTTATTAGAGAAACCATCTACTATAAATAACACCACAACATTTCTATATTCCTGATACCCTATATCTTGATTTATTTTAAGCCTCAGTGATCATAATACTTGATTATTATATTTACCAATTTGTTGTTAGTCTCTCCCAATTAATTATGAGCCACATGAAGTCAGGGATTTTGGTTATTTTTTTCACTATAATATCCCCAGCACCTCAAAAAATGCTTGAAATTATTGAATGAGTGAATGAAGTTAAATCAGACTGTTACCTATTGCAGGCCTACTAGTAATTAAGACTTATTTCTCATTGGAAAAATAAAGGCATCTCTCCTATCAAAAAACTTCAGGACTTAGATATGGTGAAGGTGAATGTATCCATGAAATTATTCTCCCTGGGGTCCGTGATTCTGCCTTCATATGGATTTATCCCAATACTATTTCTTGAAAAATTCATCTAAAAATTAAAATTAATGATAAAAGGATGACTATATTGTTTTAGTTTGGACAGGATTCTTTCAGGCATTAAAATAAATTGATCATAATGGCCATTGGCTTGACTAGTCTTTGTGCCAACTCTATGCTGTAGGAAGTCTTCGCCCTCACCCCCTTCACATCCCTTGGAGCAAAACATGAAGAATTGAAAGAACAATGGCCACAACTGTTCTCTGGGAACAGACTTAAGGGCTATATCCCTTCCTTTAAAAAGCACACTACATATACCCACTGCTAATATAAATACAATAGCCAGGAGACTGATTGCCATGGAGACCCAGCTGCGCCACAAACCTTACCCAGATGAACAGAAGGTTAAAGGAAGGAATCTGCTGAAGAGGCCAAAAGTTTGGTTTGCTTACAGGCTTTTTTTTTTTTTTTTTTTTTTTTTTTTTAACCTTTGGCCATTCAGCAATTGTTAGCTGTTTTGTCTCTCTCTTTACCTGACAGTATGGTTCAGGGTCAAAGCATCCATCAGTGACTTCTATTACCTTTCTACATTTTTGCTGTTTAATGTGGTTGTGCTTGATTAGGGTAAACAGAAAAGGAGATTTGAATGAGTTTCCTGTTTCCAAGGAAAGGGGGAGCCCTGATGATGCCCCACCCATATCCCCTTCATCCACCCTGAACGTCAAGTACCGGTGGTTCCCACACACTTTTGGTAGATTCCAGTAGCTCAGCCTGAGAACATTGTCTAACTTTAGGACTAAGCTTGACTATGTCCTCTGATGCCATCAGCATTGGAGCAGGCCAACAATGCTGGGAGCCAGTGCTCCAGGAGCTGTCCTCAACCAATGAAGAATACAAGTAGATAAATAAAGAATTTAGTTCTTTGTTCCCTCACAAGGACAGTTCTCAGGCATGTTCCATCCATTTTCTTATAATGTCCCCAGAAGTATTAAGCCCCAGCCACCCACAATTCATTAACTCGGAATGTATTGGCTTTATCCCTTTTATGTCATTTTCCTATTCCCACAATGTTCTTCCCAGAATCACTTCTCAAATAAATGACTTGTTCTGAAATTTCTTTCCTAGATTCTGATTTGGGGGAATCCAAACAAATAGGGGCATATTGTACTACCTGAAGTGGCCTGGATCTGCATTTGCTCTTAAGGCGAGCAAGCATTTGGAGCTACAGAATTTCTGAACTAGCTGCTGCTGCCACCTAAAAATTGTCACTGAGCTACATGAGGTGATAGGGCAAAGCTGAGACTGGAAATGTATCTTATCACTTGGATAATAATAAAATTACTTGTCAGTTAGTAAATACCAAAGAAATAATACTTAATTTCTTCACTTATGTTATTGACTTAAGGACACGTAAATTATCAATATGAATAACATAGTCATGCATGTAATCATTTGAGTGATAATCAGATTCATTGTTTATTATAGGATACTTTTAAGAAATAACAATCAATTATTAATTTAATTTATTGAATTTTATTAACAGATTTAGGAATGAGGACACTTTGGGGGAAAAAAACACCCTCAAGAAATCTGTATAAAGATTCCTTCAAATCGTTGATAAGTACTGGGCTACACATGCACAGACTGAAATTACACAAATTGTTCAAAGAATGCTGAGGAGTTGTCAGCTTGTGTAGAGATGAAGGTTTTCAAACTTGATTATCCATGGTGGAGAATTGTTGGAGATGACTTGGGACATTCATTAGTGAGTCTTGAGGGGTCATACCTTAGATGTAGGAATAAACTACTCCTGAAGTGAAAACTATTTTAGCAGTAATTAGAAAAGCTCAGGAAGATTACTTTGATTTAAGAGTGACATAAGCATCTACGAATACAAAACCCATCCCTCTTTAAAAGAACACAAGAGAACCCAGACACTCAGCAATGCATGATCTACAATGTCCAGAGCCAATAAGTTTTCCTTTACTAGATATAATAAGAAGAAGGCAAATGAGATCTCTAACCAGGAAGAAAAAAACTATAATAGAAACATTCAGAAATTACAGAAATGCTGGAAGTAACAGATGATAGAACAGTTATTAATATAATGTTCAAGTATATGAAGAAAGACATGAACGTGTGAGAAGAGAGTCAGAGATATAAAAAAGAATAAATTAGAATGAACTTTAGGAATGCAAAAACCAATATTTGAAATGAAAAAAAGCCATTGGGTAGGATTATCAATAAATTTCACATTGCAGAAGAAAAAAACTAATGACTTTGAAGATACAGCAATATAATCTATCCAAAATGAAGTAGAGAGAAAAATAACTTTAAAAGAATGAACAAGAAGCTCAGGGACCTGTGAGTCAGCATCAAGAATTCCAAGTACATGTAATAGGAATCACAGAAGAAGGAGAGAAAGGTAGGGAAAGCAAATATATTGGAAAAATCAATGGCAAAAACATTTCCAAGTTTGATCCAAGATTTCCACAGATCCAAGAAATTCAAAGGACCTCACCAAGATATCACACCCATATACAGAGTGACATAAGATGCATGACAAAGTGCCAGAAACCAGTGATAAAGAAAAATATTTTAGCAGCTGCCAAAGAGAAAAGAAAGTCTATATAGAGAAACAAAGCTAAGAATTATTAATACCTGTGGTTACAAACTAGGTAAGCCACGAGACAATGAATTGACATCTTTAAAAATACTAAAAGGGGAAAAATAAAATCTGTATGTAACTAAAATACCCTTCAAAATGTGGTCATTTTTTTAGACAGAAGCTATGGCACTTCATCATCAAGAGAACTACATTATAAAAAACTTAATAAAAGGGGTGGTTGGGTGGCTCAGTAGGTTGGGCATCTAATGCTTGATTTTGACTGAGGTCATGATCTCAGGGTCATGAGATCAAGCCCTGTATTGGGCTCCAGGCTCAGTGTGGAAGCTGCTTGATATTATCTCTCTCATTCTCCCTCTGCCCTTCCCTGGCTCATGCTCACTCTCTCTCTGAAATAAATGAATAAATAAAATAAAAAAAAAAAAAAGGAAAGTTAGAAAAAAAGTTACTCTAATAGGAGATAATCATACAAGATGGAAACATGAATTTTTAAGAATTCTTTAAAAGAATTAAGAAAATCAGTAATAATAATTACTTAGATAAATATGAAAGATTATTTTCTTATTTTTAAATTTATTTAAAATATTATTAACCTGTTACAGTATAATAATAATAATAATGTATTTTGTGCTTTATAACAGATGTAGAAGTAAAACAAATGACAATAAGGGCATAACAGAAAGTAGGAAGAAAGTAGAAACATAATGTAAGGGTCTTACATGTCAATTAATATAATCTTATTTGAAAGCAGTTTTGATAAAGTAAATTTGTATGTCATAAACCCTAGGGCAACCAATTTTTCTTTTATGTATAGGTAATAAAATAGTAAATAAATAAAAACAAAATTGATAGGCTAAAATTGATATAGAGGTAAAAGTCAATTGTAAAACATAATGAATTAAACCAAAAAAAGGCAGAGAGAAAATAGATAGATAAATAGCAGATAAAAATAGTAGAAAAAAGTAACAAATATATAGGTTTAAACCCAAATATATTTAAAATTGCATTAAATGTAAATTGTCTAGATATTCCAATTAAAAGACAAATTCTCAGATTGAATAAAAATATAAGATCCTGTCACACACTATCTATAAGAAACCTATGTTACATGTAAGCAAACAGATACATTAAAGGAAAATGATGGAAGATTTGGCACAAGTGACAAAAGGAAAAAATAGATCAATTGGATATCATCAAAATTAAATCTTTTTGATTCAAAGGACACCATGAAAAATATGAAAAGACAATCCACAATATGGGACAAATACTTGTAAACTGTGCATCTTTTCTAATGTTCCTGGCACATTTAGGCTATATAAACTGTTACAACTCAATAATAGCAAGACAACCCATTTTTTAAGCGGGAAGGGATCTGAATAGACATTTTTCCAAAGAAGTTATATAAATGGCCAATAAGCGCATGAAAAGATGATCAACATCATTATCCATCATAGAACTGCATATCAAAACCATAGTGAGGTATTACTTCACAACCATTAGTATGGCGAGAAAAGAAAGATAATAAAAAGAAGACAATAAAAAGAATGTTGAGAAATTAGAACACTTACACACTGCTGGTGGAAATGTAAAACAGTGCAGCTACTTTGGGAAACAGTATGGCAATTCCTCAAAATTAAAATTACTGTGTGACTCAACAACTCTACTTCCAGGTATATATATATCCAAGAGAAAGGAAAACATATCCACACAAAAACTTGTACATAAATATTCATAACATTATTCACTATAGCCAAAACAACTTAAAAGGCCATAAAAAAATGAATGGATAGGGACGCCTGGGTGGCTCAGTTGGTTGAGCAGCTGCCTTCGGCTCAGGTCATGATCCCAGCGTCCTGGGATCGAGTCCCACATCGGGCTCCTTGCTCCGCAGGGAGCCTGCTTCTCCCTCTGCCTCTGCCTTCCACTCTGTCTGCCTGTGCTTGCTCTCACTCTCTCTCTCTCTGACAAATAAATAAATAAAAATCTTAAAAAAAAAAAATGAATGGATAAATAAAATGTGGTAAATTCATATAGTAGAGTATTATTTAATGATTAAGAGGAACAAAATACTGATACAATCTACAGCATAAATGAACCTTGAGAATATAAGGCAGACAAAAGGCTACATATTGTATTATTCTATTTCTATAAAATGTTCAAAACAGGAAAATCTACAGAGACAGAAAGTAGATTAGTGGTTGCCAAGTGCTGGATAAAAAGGGAAAATGGGAGTGACTGCTAAAGCATATATGGTTTCTTTTTAAGGTGGTGAAAATGTTCTAAAATCAGTTGTGGTGATGGTTGCACAGCTATGAATATACTAAAAACTATTGAATTGTACATTTTTAAATGAGTTAATTGTATGATATATGAATTATATCTCAATAAAGGTATTATAAAAATAGTAAAATGATGGGAAAAAAGTTATGCCATGCAAAAACTAATAACACAAAGCTGAAGTAGCTTTGGAACAAAAATATTACCAGGGATAAAGGGGAACTATTTTATGATAACAGAGTTAATTTACCATACAGATATAATGGTCCTAATGTATTTGCACCCAAAAATAGAGCTCTAAATACATAAAGCAAAAGTTGACCAAACTAAAAGTGAAATAGCAAATTCAAAAGTATGGTTGAAGATTTCAATTTTTTCCCTCAGTAATTGAAACAGCAAGTAAATAAAAAATTAAGTCTTGAGCAACTTTGTCAACCAAATTGGCCTAATCAGCATTTATAGAATACTCCACCCAATAACAGAATACACATTCTTTTCTAGTGTTCCTTGGACATTCACTAAAATTAAAGCTATTTTCTGGGGCATAAAGTAAATCTCAATAAATTAAAAAAAGAAATAAAAAATGTTCTCTGTTTATAATGGGAATTAAATAAAAAATCATAAAAAGAGAGTATGTGGATATTTGGAAATTAAGAAAACATTTCTAAATAACCCATGGGTCAGAGAAGAAATCACAAGAGAATTCAGAAAATATATAGAACTGAATAATAATGAAAATGCAATATATCAAAAGTTGGGGGACACAGCTAAGATACTTAGCTGTTGAGTATGCAAAGCACTCTTAAAGGGAAATTCATAGCTTTAAAAGCTTATGTTTAAAAAGAGGAAAGGACTAAAATCAATTATTTAAGCTTCCAAGCAAAAATCTAGAAAAAGAAGTGTAAATCAAAATAATGTTATAAAACATACATAAAAATTAGGGAAAAATCAATGAGATCAAAAGCAGTTTCTTTAATCAATAAAAGCAATAAACCTCTAAACTGAATTATTAAGATAAAAAAAAGAAATCACAAATTATTAACATCAGTAACAGGAGGAGGCTTCACTGCATATCCTTCAGATACTAAAAGGATAACAAGAAAAAACTTAATAGAAGAAATTACAGGCAACCATCTTCATAAATTTCAGATAGTCAAAGATTTTTTTGTTAAAAAAAAAAGCATAAACCCTAAATGAAAAAAGTGATCAATTGGATTTTATCAAAATAAAGAACTGCTCTTTCAAAGACACCTTCAAGAAAATAAAAAGACAAGCCACAGACAGGGAGAAAATATTTACAATATGTTTATCTGACATAGACTTATATCCAGAATATACAAAGAACTTTCCGGAATGTACAAAGAACTCTCTCAAATCAATCAGTACCTACACACGATGCAAGAATGCTCAATAAGCACATGAAATAAAAATGCTTAACATTAATAAGAAATAGGGAAATTACAATTAAAACCACAATTTTATACCTCTACAAACACATAAAATGATCCAAAATACTAACAAATATTGGGGCAAATGTGGAGCAACTGTAATTCTAATATATTGCTGGTGAGAAAGTAAAGTGATACAACCACTTTGGAAAACAGTTCAGCAGTTTCTTATAAAGTTCAATATACATTCACCATACACACAAACCAATAATTCTAGATATTTCCCTAAGAGAAATGAAAATATATTCCACGATATACACAACTGTATAAAATGTATACAGGTTTTCTTGGCAACTTTATTCATATAGCCAAAACTCAGAAACAACCCAAAATATCCATCAACAACTGAATGGATAAACAAATTGTGATATATTTACACAATGGGCTCTTCAGTAATGAACAAAAATGAACTTTTGATATACAGCAGCATAGATGAATCTCAGGAACATTGTTCTGAAGGAAAGATGCAAAACACAAAAATATACATACTGTATGATTCCTTCTTAAAACTTGATATGTGTTTGAGTGCCTTTTAATCTACAGTTTACTACTCCTCCATCCTTCTCTTAAAAAAACTAGGCCATTTGAATGGCAATTTCCTACTGTGGGTTTTGCTGATCCTATTCACAGTTCAATTCAACATGACCCACATATTTCTTGCAAATTAGAAGCTAGATCCAGGGGCTTGGGCAGACTCAGACTTGATGTCTTTGGAATCAAAGGATGACATGTTTTTTCATCAATAGACACATAATGTCTAGTTATTATTCTTTTACAATGTTAGCAAAATGATGATGTTCTAATTTTATCATTTTACTGGCTAGTATAATTATATAAAGAGAAGCTTCATCTGCTATTTCCAAGTTGATGACTTGGCTTAGCATAACTGACTCCATTTTGGGTTTGTGGTTTTCTATGTTAACACAACCAAACCTAAAGAAATCCCATAATTAAGTTTCCATGTTCCATGCACTCACTGAAATATTTATTGCACACATACTAAATACACAACCATAAATGAAATTCAACAAAAACAGCAAGTCACAGAATCAGACCTGCAAAACTGATGATATTACAATTATCAGATACCAAATATATAATAATAAATAAATATGTATAAATTAAGATATATAAAGAAATAGAATTTTAGAAACATTCTGGGAAGAATCTACAGAAATGAAAATTATAGTAACAAAGTAAAATCTGGATGAATTGATTTAACATTATGTTAAACACAGTTAAAGGAACAATTAGCGATTTGGAAGGTAAAACTGAAGAAGTTACACAAAATGTGGGACAGAGAAAATGCAAAGGGAAATATGAAAAAGGATTAAGAAACATGGAAGGAAGAGTTAGCAGTACTAACATACATATAATCTGAGTTCTAAGAAGAAATAATATTGGGGAACACACAACGTTAAAAGACTCCATGACTGAGTATTTTCCAGGGGAGATTAAGAACCCAAACCTCAAACCAAGACGTTCCCCCAAAGTGCCAAATACCACAAGTAAAAAGAAATACACCCAAGTGACAAATTCAAAACAATGAAAACACAGAGAAGGTAAAGAAGCAGCCAAATAGGAAAGAAAAAAAAAAAAAAAAAGAGGAATGACTGATAGCTGGCTTCTCAGAAACAACAGTGGAACCCAAAAGAATTGAAAATAGGTTTTCAAGGTGCTGTCAGAATATAACTTTCAACCTAGAATTCTATATAATTAATCCTCAGACAACAGGGGTTTTTTACAGTACAATAATGTAAATGTATTTTCTCTTCCTTATAGTTTTAATAAAATTTTCTTCTCTGGCTTTCTTTATTGTAAGAATACAGTGTAGAATACATATAACCTACAGAATATGTGTTAATCAACTGTTTGTGTTTTTGGTAAGGCTTCTTGTCAACAGTAGGCTATTTAGTAGTTAGGTTTGGGGGGAGTCAAAAGTTATACCCAGATTTTCAACTGTCAGCACCCCTAACTTCTGTGATTTTCAAGAGTCAACTGTATTTAGTGATAAAACCTTTCAAAAATAAAGGCAAAATAAAAACATATTCAGACAGAAGCCCAGAAAGGTTTACTATCAAAAGAAATTTCCTGTGAAGGTATATTGTGTCAGAAGGAAAATCTGTGATACATGAAAATGGAAAGCATAAATATTGACCGTGTGCAATGGCAAAATTGGTGCTAATGTGTGAGGCTGCATATCAAGAGAGAATAATACATAACTTAAGGAGGGTAATGATTGGCTTGAAACATTCTGATTCTTACATGATTCCAAAGAAGGGTAAAACTAGTAATATTAAACTCTGTTAATTATGCATGTTAAAATTTCTAGGCTAATCATTAAAGGAATAGAAATAACTATAAAAGTTAGCATTTATCATTATAATTGTTGCTATTGTTATAACTATTATGTTCTAGGGATCTTATGGGAAGAAAGAGAGGGAGAAAGAGAAAAGGATTCTATAATCCATTTTTTAAAAAGATTTTATTCACTTGACAGATAGAGATCACAAGTCAGCAGAGAGGCAGGCAGAGAGAGAGGGGGAAGCAGGCTCTCCGCTGAGCAGAGAGCCCGACTCGGGGCTCAATCCCAGGACCCTGAGATCATAACCTGAGCCGTAGGCAGAGACTTTATCCCACTGAGCCACCCAGGCGCCCCCAGTTGTTTTTCTTAATCAAAATAGATTTCTTGCTTGATTTCTCTATTTTTTTTTTCTCAGATAATGGGTATTATAAATCCCCAGATGGAGATTGTAGAGAGTCTGCAGACTTTCCTTTTTTTACTTGACAGCAGAACCTTTAGCTCATTGAATATTTATTAATATCTTGAGAGACTTGAAGGCTAGAGAACACCTTCCAAGTTGAAGCTGAATCTACCAGCATTTGATTTGCCTGTTGGAGGGATCAATAGAACCACGGGGGCGTGAAGAGTGTAACAGACTCAAGTAAGGAGGTCAATCTTAGCAAGACCTCAGGTCTGGTAAAGCAAGACATTAAGGGAGAGTTGAAAATACTATTGTCCAATGACACCAGGAAGGATGGGACATAGTGCACGTTATTAAATGGAAAGAAAAAACTTAAAGCACTACCTAGCAAATGGGTTGGAAATCTCCTGCTCCAAGGCTGTTGGAACACCTGGGAACACTGCCAAGCAATTCTGGGGAAGAGACTTGGCACTGATTGTGGCCTTGTGTTCTCTTTGAAAGAAAAAAGATTATTTTATAAGTCATAATATGCTACCTAGAAGCCAAATTGCCAGTTAAAATTCTATTTACAAGCAGGTGTAAGGTTTCAATATAGCTTTCACCTAACATCATAGAATACTGCCTCTTTGTAATCAAATATGATGCCAACGATCTTGGCAGCTCCATTTTTTGATGTTTCAAATGTTCAGAGAAATGGCAGGTTAGGAATGTCTAATTATAATGGGGACTTCTGTATCTGCGCTAAATGCAGCTGTTTGGTTGAGACAGTGCAGAGGAAATAAGTCACCACATATAGAAAGGCATTTTTGCTCTTATCAACCCAATTAATGATTTCCTCTAAAAGTTAACATTTTAAATGTATCCAGGCAAAGCGAAAGGTGAAAAGTATTTGTTGGCTAGCTTTTTAAATTCTATGCTATTTTGTATCTTTCTTTTAAAGTCTGTAATACTTTAATTGCAATCAATGTAATATAATCCCGTTGATGTTTTAGGTAATTGTGCGAACACCAGGCTTGTTTTCTCTGAAGACTGAAAGAAATCTGGAGGCGTTAATCCTCACATTCCCTCCTGGTGGAAAACGGAAGAAGAAAGCCAGATCTGAGCTAGTCTAGAAGGAAGACATACCTTTTGCCCTATTCTCCGCTACTGGAATCCCCTCCACACTCTTTTCTCTTGCTCTCCAAATCCTAGTAAGTCCAGGGCCTGCCTTGGCCAGTGAAGCCTCCCTCCATACCTCTAGCCCATCTTAATCTTTTTTTTTTCTGAAGGAAAAGCCAGTATCTTGAGTTCTCTCCAAGGTAGCACTCAAATTCTACTGCTGCCTGGTCTCCTGATTATTATAGGATCTTCTCTAAACAAAGACATTCTTGCCGGCACACCCAGTTCTTGTATTTCTGATTCTTGATCACTTCAGTGCTAGGTTTACAGTTGGTGGCCCATAAATACTGGTTAATAAAGTGACTAATGAAAGACCAGAAAGGTCCACGACTTAGGAAACAATTATCCAGGCTGATCCCTGACAGCAGGGAGGTTTGGGCTTATCTGTAGTTTAGAGATGACTTGTATGTTATCATTCTCGTTATCCATTGTCAAAGAGTTTAAGGAAACTCGCTGCTCCGGGGAGCACTGCCTTGTTTCTCATCTGTGCTTATGATCAGATTGGACCAAAGTACGAAGGACCTTTCCCAGGGATCCACAGCCCTCACCAAGGTGAGGAATTGCCCTGCTGTTTGGGGGATGGGGGGTTGGGGGAGCAGGGCGAGAAGAGCGTCTGAAGACACGCCTACTTTTCAGTTCGCCTTTGTCCTTCAACCACCAGACTTTGCTGCCTTGTTTGTTCTTCCAACCCTGAGAGCCTTCTTCTACGTTTCTTTCCTAAAGGACTGCGTCCAAGAGGAGGATTTTGAAACGTGCCTTTAGCCCTTGTAAGCTCCTCCCCGAAGGCTTTGCAAAGTCAATAGGAGGCGTGTTGATTGTAGGTGTTTGCTCTCCACACACAGAGTTTGCAGAGAATTAGAGGTCAGCCGCTGCTGCTTCTCGTCGTGGCTCCCCTAGGCCTTGTGCAACTATTGCAAAGCCCGCGTGCGACTGGGCAGAGCAGAGGGAACACAGCCCTGAACCCTGTGGCTTTGGGGGAGCCCCCCCGAGGAAGGACCCAAGCAGGCTCTGCGAATGCGATGCGTTCCTTGAAGGCGGAGGGCCCACCGTGGCCCCAACAGCTGTCTGATTTATTCCAGCGCTAGTGTTTCCGTGGGAATGGCAAATTATTTCTTCTCAGCTCCTTAGGGGGCTTCCTTTTACGTAATTTCCGTGTCTTAAAATTCTTTGCCCTTTGGGGGAGCCCTAGGGCCCTCCTAGACCATACAGCTGTGCAGACCGTACAGGTGTGTACTTTTAAAAAAACACCATTTATTAAAATCTGAGCTTACAAAATTGACAAATTATGAGGATGGCTTTTTTTTTTTTTTTTTTTTTAAACCACAAAGGGATTTTGTGATCAAATTCAAATTCATGAGTCTCTGTGGTGTATGTAACATCACATTTGCGGATTTGTCTTGACTTCAGAAGTAATACATGTTCCCAGCCACGGTACATCATGGCAATTGAAACCATGTTCTTTGACTTAAACAAGATCTAGATTTGAGACCAGGCTCTGCAGCTTACTTGCTATGCATTTGAATAAGTTTCTTATCCCTTCGAAAATACAAACTAAAATTGTTGGAGGTATTAAATGAGAGAATATAGCTCAAGCACCTAGCACATGAGAAGCGCTCACTGTGTTAGTCTTATTAGAGTATTTGTAAAGGTTGGTTTACCCACCTCTGATTTAAATACAGCTTTTCTGTGTCTTGTTTAAGTGTGATAGCTACCTTTAATGCTGTGCCTTACAGTGACCATTCGGCCCACTCTCTGTCCTGCCCAGCGGTTTTGGTTCTAGGGCTCTGGGATTCTCCCAAGGACTAAAGTCCTTGCATCACAGGATGGGGTGGGAAGGGGCTGCTCCCAGATCATACTGGCTGTACGCTGAGAGTCCGTAACTAGATGGAGTTTCTCTCTAAAACAGTGCTTCTCAAAGTGTAGCCAAGGAACCCCTTTATCAGAATTACTTAGGAGTGTTTATTAAGTTGCAGAGGACTAGAGTCCCCCCAGAGCTTTCGAAGCAGACTCTTTTGGCGGGGTCGGGGTGGGGGGAGCAGATTCTGGGGTAAGACTCTGCGTTGTAAGAAGCACCCGGTTACTCTGATGTTAACTAAGTAAAATTCTGGAACTGCTTTAGGGAAGTCCTCAAGCTGACCCGATTGTGGAATGGCCCGGGATGCTTAACAATAACAGAGTTCCTAGGCCCCTGCCCACAGTTTCCAGGGAGGAGCCTGAGGATGTATATTTTTAATAGGCATGCCCAGGTGACTGCGAAGGGCTGGCAAATACAGGAAATGCTCTTCTAGAATGACTGCCCAGTGGCGGTAGTGGTTAGGGAGGGGATGAGGGTTTGAATGATCCAGAGAGTGACTTAGGTCAAAAGTTGAGCCCCCACTGTCAGGGCTCATCTTTGCTTTTTAACGTCTCCCTCAGGGTGCGAGAGTCTGAGTCTGCGTCCGGCCCCTCCCGCCGTGTTTGAGGAAGCAAAGCACAGTCCGTCTGGGGCGATGAACCCACCCAAGAGTGAAGCGTGAAGCTCGTGGGCAGAGACCGGCCACCCCCATGAACCACCGTGGGACTCCAGGTAAACGGACAGAACGCTGCTTATCCTAACAGCCATTCCCAGTTCTGTCTTACAGCCTGGCTCAAGCTCCCACTGAACTTTTCCACGGATTGCCTCCTTTCCTCAAGACAGTTTGGGTAGGTTTGTAACCCAAATGGTTTTAATCCAAACAATGTTCCATGCCAGGAACTGCCGAGCCACCTGTAACCGAGCTCTGCCATCCCTCCTGTCTTTTGGAGCCTCCCTTCCAGCCTCTGCGGCCAGACTCTTCCTTTCGGGACCTCTTCTGCCTTCTTCGGGGGCTTGCAACAGCAGTCCGGTGAGGACAAGCTGTCAGGCTTTCTGCACAAGTCTTAATCTGTGGTGAGTAGAACAGTAACCTCGTATTTTATTGACAGATGCGGCTACCAGGTGAAAAAACCTACTTGTTAACAAAGACATTCTCTTGGGATACCCATCCCTTCTCCACGGTGCTCTCCTTACTCCCAGCAAAGCTAAACAATCTTCTCTTAGTCTGCCGTCTACTTAGGGATGGGAAGGCAGCCTATAATCAGAGCGGAGTCTGCTTTCTCTTTCTTCAGCTGATGGTCACACGGCATCTGTTCTGTAATTCTGTCCCCCAATTACTTTGTACCTGGGTCTACCACTTCGTGACGATACTGTTTTTCCCTTTCCCTCTTGGAAGTATTACCCCAGTAATACCTCAGTGGGTGTTAGAACTTTGCAGTGAGGAAAACTCTGATACCAACAAGAGTCTGTCATCTATCTTTTTGTTTGACGTTCCAGCCAGCAAACATTTATCAATATGGACTTGATCTTAGTGAGATATTGTAGTGGGTTCAATCAAAGGTAAGTAAGATAAAGTCTCAAGCCAGAAAGAAATTTGAATGAGGAGTGCAGTAACATTCCAGTGGATGATGTATCCAAGGGTCAGCCATGATATGAAAATATGAGTCAGGATATTAAGAAGAGAAATAATATGGGAATTCTTTAGTTGTGATATCTGTGTGTATCTTTATCTTTATAGAAAATGAAAATATTATCAGGAAAAAGCATTGATAATATGCATTATATTAAGTTCTCTGTTGTCAACGAATCTAAAACAATTCAGTCATTCATAACTGTTGGGTTCTTTAAACAAATAACAGGGCCCATCCATGACTGAAGGTAGAAGAAGGTTCTAGGTCTTGTTCCCAACAAATTTGCTACCAAGTGGTACATTACAAGGAGAGCAAACCTCAGGCTAAATCCTATAAACAAACCTAAACATTTACAGCACACAAACACAGTCACACAATATGCTCTTATTGGCTCCCGCCCTTTGTCCCTGTGCTGGTTCCCTTTCATGATGATTTCACTCGTGGCAGATGCATAATAAATCCTTGCTTAGAGATGGAACACAGGACCAAATGGGACTTCTAGGCTGGGACATCCTACTGGAGATACTGGACTGCGGAGCAACACAGGTTCACGCCCAGGCGGGGGTGAACCTCACCAGTCAGTTCACGTACACTGAACACTCTTCACATCGCCTTTGAAAAATCACTTCTAACTCACTTATGCTAATGAATAACCCTTCGACTACAGACAGAGATAGAGATAGTTGAAGTTCTCATAGAATTCTGGGCTGTGATCTCCTGAGTGGGCCTTTTAAAATAGTAGCTTAGCACCCCTGGGCAGTTTATCCCCGATTAGGAAGGCAAGTCAGGTACCCCTAGCATACAGATTAACACCAACACACATACTTACATAACTTATATCACAATACATACACTGAAGTATTTCAGGGAAAATCAGACTATGTAAGAAGTGGACAATAAAACAAATCTTCAGTTTAGTTGTCATAATAATGTCAACAAGAGGATTAAATGAGGATTAAATGCACATTACGTATGGAAAAGCAATTAGAAAAAAAAGACATAATTAATAGTTAATTTGAACAAACGTAACAGATGCAGGAACAGATAATATACCGTTTGTTCAACATTCAACTCCAATTCTGCTAAAGAATATCACATCGGGCCAAGGGATAGGACTCTGCCTCCTTCTGTCCACATCTTCATCCTTCACCGTCCAGGGCTGCTCATTCAGTCATTTTTTCCACTTAACCAACATGTACTGAGTCTCTACTCTCTGCCCAGACTGAGGTTACAAAGATGGATGTAAATGGTCCGCGTTCTCAGTGAGTCTCCAGATGAATGGAGAGCTGCTGTTTATTGATTGATTTATTTAAAGATTTTATTTTTTTATTTGTCAAAGAGAGCGCAAGCGTATAAGCAAGGGGAGCGGCAGGCAGAGGGAGAAGCAGGCTCCCTGCTGAGCAAGGAGCCCGATACGGGACTCGATGTCAGGACCTGGGTGATATCGTGACCTGAGCTGAAGGCAGATGCTTAACTGACTGAGCCATCCAGGCGTCCCGAGAGATGCCTTTTAAATCAGGGCCACAGTCTTGGGCCATAAATTCAGGATAGCAAAAATTGTCAGCTTTTCCCCTCTAATCACATTTAATTTCTACCTTGGTCCCTCACTGTGTTTGTAGTGAGAAGTTTACTCTTGGTCAATGCACAGTCATAGACAATTCAGGTTTTCCCTCTTGCCCTCCTCCCTGGGGCTGCATTTAGACCCCACTAGTTCTATGACACCAGCGGAAGGAGCATCACTGTCTAGCACGTGGCATCAGCTGTGGTGAGTGGACTCCTGTCTGATTTCCACTTATCATTCCCACTCAGAGTCCCCGTCACAACCTACTTCCAGTCCTCCGGTTCCCTTTTTGGGTATAAGAATTGAAACTGTCCAGGCTCTCCTACCTTCCTGGGCCACCTCTCCTGTAGCCTTATTTATTTATTTATTTATTTATTTATTTGACAGATAGAGATCACAAGTAGGCAGAGAGGCAGGCAGAGAGAGGAAGGGAAGCAGTCTCCCTGCTGAGCAGAGAGCCCCGATGCTGGGCTCGATCCCAGGACCCTGGGATCTTGACCTGAGCCGAAGGCAGAGGCTTTAACCCACTGAGCCACCCAGGTGCCCCCTTGTAGCCTATCTTTGTGCACCGTAGCCCACCCTCATGCAACCTCAGAGTCCCTCACCAGTGGCTTACTGTCTCTTGCTCCTGGTCCCTAGGCTGTTCCAAATTAGTTGTTCAGGAGAAAAAAAATTTGTGCTGTAGAACATTGAAGACTTAGGCCTTTGATCCTTAAAAATATCCTCCTTTAAGCCGTGAACGGCCAACTTGGGTCTATTTTGGGAAACTCAAAAGGCTGTATTAACTCATTTCCTGCTCTTTGAATTTTTTATTGAACAGTCTAACTCTGGAGGTTAGTGAGTAGAGCATGCCCCTTTGCTGTAAATGGGGAAAGAAGAGGAAGAAGAGAATATGTGGGAAAGGAATATCGGTTTTTCCTAAATGCTTTCCCTCCATGTGGGTAATTCTGGTAGAGTGTGTGAAGGGATCTGATAGAGGGGACATGAGAGGGGCACTTGAAAGTGACTGGGAGGCTCAGGGAAGTCTTTCTAGAGGAAGGAGTTAGCTGAGTGGCTAGGGGAGTGCAGGGGGCAGAGAAGGTAGAATGATAAAACGCCTGAGGCATGAGCGAGAACACGTGATATTTGGGAGTCTGCAAGCAATTTAGTGTGGCTGAAGTATAATTTATGGTGGGATGGAAACTTGGCAAAATATGAGCTTAAACTGGCAAACAGAGTTCAGATCATGAAATATACCATCTTAGAAGCAATGGGAAACCACAAGAAGAGTGACTTTATCAAATCCACACTGCAGAGAGGTCGATCTGCCACTGGTGAGAATTTGTACAGCAGGGAAGCTGGTGAAAACGAACTTTCAGGAACCAGGCAACAGCTTAGGACGTTCTGATCGCACATAAAAGCAAGTGGAGGTGAAAAGGAAGGGAGACATTGGAGACATACTTGGAAGTATGAATAAATAGATTTAGTAATGGAGGGAATGATTCCCATATTTTTAGTAGGTGGTGGTGTCATTCTCCAAAACACAGAATGTAAGGGGAAGAACTAGTTAGGGAGGATAAAGGAAAAATAATGTCTGAACAATATCTAAACAGCTGCCCAGCAGGGTTGCCAGCAAAGGCAAACAATCGGGGCTGGAGATGGGAGTGGACTTCAGTTCCCTAAAGACGGTGGGTGAAGTCTAGGGAGTGACTTTAAATCCTAGAAAGAGAACATATAATGGATACAGAGAAGAGGACTCTTTCCAGATGCTTAAAGATGCCCGACATTCAAGAGTCCGTTCTTCTTCTGCCTTCTCTTCTGTTTCCAAGCTGATTTGCACCAAAAGGGTGATTCTCCTGTCTTGGGGTTTAAATGCCAACAGCAGAGTTTACAATTGGTGGAAGTTCTGTTTTTTGAGAACATCTTCAACAGCTGTTTTCAACACTTTCAAGATCTGGTTGGAACATGGTTTTTTCCTTACTAAACCTATTGCCGGGTGCCTGGGTGACTCAGTCAGTTAAATATCTGCCTTTGGCTCAGGTCATGATCCTGGAATCCTAGGATTGAGCCCTGCCTGGGGACAGGGGTGGGCCCCGGAATCCCTGCTCAGCGAGGAATCTTCTTCTCTTGCTCTGCCCCTCCCCCTGCTTGAGCTCAAGCTCTCTCCCTCTCTCTCAAGTAAGTAAATAAATAACATCTTAAAAAAAAAAAAAAAAAACACAAATCCATTGTCAATGAACTGACAAGCAGCAGCCTGCTGATAATGGGCATTTGGTAGCTCCCACTCTGGTCTGTCCTGTGGTGAGGTGAGGAGCAGGAATGTTTTTATGGTTCCCAAACTGAAAGGAGAAAAAGATATATAAGTTCTGTGCTGCTAAAATGAACTCCATTTCTTCTCAGAAGTCTTACTTTCACACCTTCTCTAGTACATCATGCAGTGCCTTCTGGTCTGTAACAGAGCATTTCTTAATGTTTTCATATCACAAAACACCAACTGATAATATTTTTATGCATAGAATTATAAAGTGTTTCTTTAAAAACTCTTTATTCTGTTAAGATAACAACAGAAACCCCGAAGTAATATATGGTAAAAAAAAAAAAAAAAAAAAAAAAAAAATTAAAGTAATATGATCTTGAAAGGTAAGGAAATAAAATAAAATCCCTTCACTCTTTTTCACTGTCATGATAAAATAATTATTAATCATAAGATTTGAAAGTATCTTCCCATTTACTCCCGGCACATCTGCAGGTTATTTGTGGAACACCAGTGTTCTGTGGCACACAGTATGAGAAACGCTGTTGTGGTGATTTGGTTATGCTCATGATGTGGGAGTTCATCATCTTAAACTGAAAGGCAATTTACAGGAAAGAAAAGGGATGGTCCCAGGAAGCTGGTTAATTCTGTCCTTTCGTCTGTACCGTCCTTCTCTTTAGTGCCCTTGGAGAGAGAGCCGGGCTCTGGAAGGCCATGGAAAGACCCTACAAAGACCCGCGAGGTAGGAAGCGATACCAGGTGATGCTGTGGAAGCAGCTGCAGCAATGAGAGGTGTAGGCGCCTTCACCAGACAGGCCTCCCAGAGGGCAGAGTGGCCAAGCCTCTGATTGCAACCAGCAAGAGGCTCCGCATCCGCATCCCAGGAGGGGTGGAAACGGCTGGTGAGGTGTCTGGGCCTTTCCATCTCCCGCTGTGCTCCCACAGCAGTGGCTGCATTGCAGGACGGTGCCATCCTCTTCTTCTCCGGAATCCTGTGAGTGTGGGTGATAGATGGTTAAGGAATATTAAAAAAAAAAAAAAAAAAAATGAAGACCTGTCAAATATTGTGCTTAATTTAATAAGTGAGGGAACCAAGAAGACATTCCTGCTTCTTTAAAGAACTCCAAGAACCACACAGAAACAAGGAGGGAAACCTCCGAAATGCATTTACTAAGAGAAGCAAGATGTGCCCACCCACAGGGCAATAATCAATTTATTTGCATTTCTATAGATAAGAATCATTTGCATTATTATCCGGTCTCACAACACACAGGGTTGCAGAATAGCTCAAAGAAGATGAAAGATGGAGATTATCCAAATGGGTGAGCTGCTTACTTTCTAGTTCACAGTAAATTCAATGTAAATTTTAGCTATGATGTATTGTTACAATAATAGCTATCTGGAAGCAGTCAGGCTAGGGTTTGAATCGCATCTCAGTCACTCACTAATTGGGTGACCTTGGGCAAGGAAATTCATCTTTCTCAGACCAGTTTTCCTACCAGTGTGCCATTATTTGGGGACTAATGAGAAGTAACTAGAATAATGTTTGTAAAATACTCTATGTAAGGTTTCGCACAAACATTCGATAGTGGTGGTATTGTTTTTCTTATTAAAACTGGCAATTTTAATAAAGATGAAACTTCTCTTTATGTGACCAGATGTTGCTTTTTCATTACTAGTGTACTCAGCTAAAATTAACTTTTGGTGATGAAGTTTTAAGTCATCAATAGATAAACAAATGGACCTCAAAGATTGAGTCTGGCCAAATGGCACTGTTTCCAAAGCTAATTAATGAGTAGGTCTGTGTTTTGGCTTTCTTGCTTTTTTAGAAAGTTAGGCGTATCAGCAGCATACAGTGGGTTCTTATCTTAATAGATTGGAAATAAATGGTAGAACATTATAAAACAAAAAGTTAGGCATAAGTACCCCTCGTCTCTAGACGCAGAAGGCAGGTTGTCAATGCTCCCTACGCACAAAGCACACAGCACACAGGCTTGTATCAGTAATTATTTATGAAACAATCACTCAACATGGTGACTCATTAACTCTTACTTCAAGAAACCCATTGTTTCAGAAAATCAGAAAACTGACCGGAAACTTCAGGACTACCCATTCATCCGTGCCTTTATTTTAGAGATAGGAACCTATCCTTCGGAGATACTTAGTATATAGTCCAGTGTCACACAGGTAGCAGAGGTGGGACCAGAAGCCAAGTCTCTGGACTCCTAAGTTATTTTTCTCTGAATTTCCCTACATCATATCCATCGAGTTGACTAAAAATGCAATGGCTGGCCGTCCTCTCTGTATATCGAATTGAGAAATCAAGGCCCATAGAAATGACGCACAAGCTTCCCCACAGTGCTGAGGACAGACTGGACAATGCCAGAGAAGGGGGTTCTGCTTGACAGAGCTGAGCAACCATTGTCCAGAGTGGAATGAGCGACGCGTTCCTCTGGAGCAACTCATGATTTATTAACTGCCACTGGTGCCCATGAAATATTCATCCGCTCTTCCCTGCAGTTACTGTCCCGCCGCATCAATAAACCGGTACTCCCCCATCTGTGTAGGTGTGCAGCTTGCAGAAGGAAAGAAGGGGCCTCTTCTCATGTCTGGCCCGGAGGCAGAACTTCTAGGTTTCTTGTCCTCTTCCCGAAGGGCCAGTCTTCATGGGCTCCCAACGGGGAGAAGACGTGACATCTTTGTAAGGGGAAGCTGCTGATGGGCTTGCTGGTTGCAGTTTCAGGCTGAGCTGAGTTTTCCCTGCCAGTAAGAAGGCCGGGCCCAGGGAGCCAACGCTTGTCTGTCATGGACGCTTGCTGGACGTGGATTCCTGTTCCGTACGAAGCAAGAACCTGGGTTGCTCCATGTAGCATCTCCTTCCCATCCAAAGTAGAAAGAGTAAACCTTTTGCCCTGCTTTCCTACTCTTGAGGCTTCTTCATTGATTTTTTTTTTCCCCCTGCATCCCTCTTTGCTGGAACCATCTTCTCTTCTCCTGTGCATATTTCCCATAAGAGTTTGTATTTACGATTGTGCGTTCTCCTCCTGTCAATAATCATTTGCAGATCTCTATCTCCAGTCCAGGGTGCTCTCTTCAGTTTCAGGTCTATACGTCCAACTACACCATCTTTCTCTACCAAGATAGCCCACTGCCCCTCCAACTCAATAGGTCCCAGCCTGAACCTATTATTCCCCTCCAATGCCCACTCTCTCTCCTCTACTCACCAAACCTGCTCTCCCTGGACTGGATCCAGTCCCAAGATGACTGACAACGTGGCTAGCAGGATGATGCTGGTTGTCAGTAGGTTGCTTACCCAGGGCATTTGATCAGAGAGTCTCAGTTCCTCTCCATTTGGGACTCCTCTGGGTTCCTCACAGTGCACTGCGGTGGCTAGCTCTGATAGTGTTCCCAAGAGACAGGAAGGGGAATATGTAGGTCTCTTTGGGCCTGGGCCTAAAAACTGGCACAGCCTTACCTGTGTTGGTCAAGCAGTCACAGAGCCCACCCACATTCAAATGGAACCCTGCCTATATGGAGAGCGCCAAGGTATTTAGGGCTATCTTTGATTTGCCATACTCCGTGTTCAAACTCTTGCCAACCTGTCTCTGCTTCCTAGTCTTTCACATGCTGTCCCTTTGGTCTTGAATGACTTTCTCACCTTGGTCTCTTTTCAAGATTCTGCTCAAGAGTTATCTCCCCAAGTTTTTCTTAACCCTATGCCCTCCAGTGTGTAAAAGAACACCCTACATTACCATTTATTATTTTGTGTTTTTCCCACAAGACTGTGTACACTATGAAGGCAGGAACTGTCTTATTCTTATTTGCATCCCTATAACCAAGCATGGAGTTGGGCAGAGGAAAGGACCTCAGCAAGCATCCACTGAGTGGGTAAATGTTTCCTCACTGTAACATCTCATGGTGCTGCAAGGTGGCAAAAGTTGAGTGTTACTCCTATTTTACTGCCCCAACTTCCTCATCTTAGATTAAAAGAAATAAACAAACAGGTATGGCGAAGAGTCATATTACCCAAGGTCTGGCTTGTAGCCAGGAAGATGATTCAGTTGAGTCAACGGAAGTTCAATTTCCCAAGGTAAGTCTGAAGCATAGATCGAGGGACAAGTTTGGAAAGGCCAAGAAAAAGCCCCACCATGAATGGAGGTAGTTGTTTAGCAGAAGGTGAAGTTATCCATTCTATTCTGTGTTCACTGGGTCAATGCAAATGACCTTCTGTCTACTCTTGGGAAACTACAAGTAGCAAAAGAGTTGGAAGATAGTCTGAAAGAATCTGTTAGGAAAGAGAATGGGCACAGTGCAGGGCTATGCGCAAATAGGAAGATAGATCTAATGTAGATTCTCAAAATGACAGTGGGAGAATGAGAGTTTGCCAAGAATTCTCAAGTGACTCTTCAGAGTGGAGAAAGACAGCTATTATCAGAAAGACTGTGCCTAGAGGCCCAAGTGTTAGGGTCAATTGGATAATTCATTGGAGGTAAAACCTCAGTGAAGATAAAATATCCCTTAAGGACATCTGACTTTCCGTGCTCTGATTTCATGCTTAACACGTCCCTTCTGTTCACTAATTTGGGTTCTTAATGTTTTTTTTTTTTTAATTAGAAAAATATTCTCTTGATATGAGATAGGGGTATTCCAGTCACTAGAAAGAAGACTTCCTTCTTGTAAATTCATTGGTGTTGCAGCTTTTAAGCCAATTTCTTTTTAATTTCATTAGTTGGGAAGAATGCTTCTATATAGAGTTGAATGGATTTTTTTGAGTTTGATGCCTTCGTTTTTTAAAATCCCACAAATAAGTCATATATGCTTTCTCATTTTAAGAGATTCAAATAGTTGAAATAAGTTTACACAAAAGCCCCTTTCACCACCAGGCTCCCATCCAACTCCCAGTCCCAGAGATAATCACTGTTATGAGTCCAATATGCAGCTTTCAGTGTTTTTCTATGCATTTAGATAGAGAGATGTTTGAGTTAATATATTTATAAATGTCCTTTTCAATTTTTATACAAGGAAGATCATGCTAAACATTTCCCTTTTTCATGGAACTCTTTCCCATGAAAATCCTTCTACATGGTGCACAAAGCTCTGCCTTCTTATTCCGTATGGCCACATGTTGTTGTTTTTTTTATAGGATGTATTAATCAGGATTCTCCAGAATAACAGACCCAGAAGGTGTATGTATTAGAAACCAGATTGGAGAGGGGAAAGGTTTACTGTAACGAAGTAGTTCACATGATAATGAAGGCTGGGAAGTCCCAAGATCTTCAGGATGAGTTAGCCCGTGGGAGACCCAGGAGAGCCAGTGGATGTCCAGGCTAAAGGTCTGTAGGCTCCAGCTCCAAGAAGATCTGATGTTTCAGTGTGAGTCCAGGGACAGGGAAAACCCTAAGTCCTAGTTAGAAGGCCATTGGGCAAGAGTTCTCTTTTACTGTGGGGAAGGTAGCCTTTTTGTTCTACTCAGGCCTTCAAGTGATTGGATGAGGGCTACCCACATTAGGGAGGATGACGTGCTTCCCTCAATGTATCAATTAAAATGTTAATTGCATCCAAGAACACTCTCGCAGAGACACTTAAAATACTGTTTGACTGGGGTGCCTGGGTGGCTCAGTGGGTTAAAGCCTCTGCCTTCAGCTCAGGTCATGATCTCAGGGTCCTGGGATACAGCACACTTTGGGCTCCCTGCTCAGCAGGGAGTCTGCTTCTACCTATCCCTCTGCCCCTGGTGCTCTCTCTTTCTCAAAAAAATAAAATCTTTTAAAACATAAAAATAAATAAATTTTGATGGATAATGAAAATGGCATCAACCAAAAAATGACTAAATAAAATTTTAGGAAAGTGTTTTGATTTACAATTCAATCATTAGTATAAGAGAAAGCCTATTTCCTAATACCATCACCATCACTGGATTTCATCAACCTTTTTCACTTTTAATAATTTAGTTGGGTGAAAATTTATTATTGTTTTGTTGTTGAGCTTGAGAACCTTTTTACACGTTTTCTTCCTTATTTACAAATGGAATATTTATCTGTCCTTATTTCTATACAAGGTTGATGATATTCTTTCTTATTGACTTGTAAGTGCTTTTTAGATATTGTGGCTCTTAATCCTTTGCCTTTCATATACGTTGCAAATATTTTCGCCCAATCCTTCACAACTATGTTAACTCCAATTAAGGTATCTACTTTCATATAGACAAACAATTCCTTCATGACTATGGGTTTTGTGTCTTATTTAAGAAGAAAAGATTAATCTCTTAACTGTAAAAATTATAGATGTCTGTCTGACTCAAGTGATAAAATAGCTTGAGTGACCCTGAGTAAGCCCAACACTCCAAGGAGAATTAATTTTCTTATTATAGTAATGCTTTTACTCATCAAAAAGTTATTTACTGGGAACCATCTTTTTTCTTTTTAAAGATTTTATTTATTTATTTGACAAAGAGAGACATGGTGAGAGAGAGAACACAAGTGGGGAAGCAGGAAAAGAAGAAGCAGGCTTCCCATGGAGCAGGGAACCTGATGCAGGGCTCGATCCCAGGACCCTGGGATCAGGACCTGAGCCGAAGGCAGACACTTAATGACTGAGCCACCTAGGAGCCCCGACTGAGAACCATCTTATGCCATGCACAGATGCTGGAGAGACATAAGCAAATGTAACACTCAAGGAATATATAGTCTAAATGGAGACGTGGACAAGGAGACAGCCATAACAACAAGAGAGCATCATAAGCTGTGATAAAATTTGTGCAGAATCTCACAGGAATCCGTGGGAGGAGCCCCATACCCAGACCAGGAGGATTCACTGGGCTTGTCCAGGGGAGGTAGGAGAACAGGAAGAGCATACTGGACAGACAGAGCCGCAGGTGCAGAGGGATGGGGAGAAGAGCAGGGGCTGCAAACAGTTCACAAAATGGGGGTGATGATGAGTGAGTCTGGAGGTCAGCAGGGACTGTTGCAACCCATAGTATTCAGTTTAGTCTTTTTCTTGAAATAACTAAAAAGGCTTTGAAGTTTGAAGCAGGTGGGTGAGATACAGACTACCCTTAGTAGAGACCATTTGGGCTGCTCTGTGGAGAAGGGGCTAAAAGGGAGCATGATCACGGGCAGAGAGGCCGGTGAGGAAGAAGGTTGTTATACTAACTTAGCAAGGATGGCAAGAGAGACGATAAACTAATGGCAGGGGAATGGACACACTGGACGGACTGAGAAATCCACTCGTATCTGTCATATGTCAAAGGCAATATGTAGTGTTTTTCCAAGTAGAAGTTCTTTGTAAACTAAAAAATTCAACTTAACCGTGGAATCGTAGGCAGCATGACAGCCAGTAGAGATCTTTCTAGATACAGAAAGCTTTCCAGGGAGAAGTAGAAGTCATCATATTTAAAGTATAAAATCATGCTTATTTTGTCCTTCCTATTTTGATCTTCTTTATATGACTGTGAATGTATAACTCCAGGATCAGCCCTTCCTACCAGCCCCTTATTATTTGTGTTTCTTTTCTTCCCATGTATGTGTTCAGAAACAAGGGGGCTCACTGTCCGTGTTTCCTGATATTTTTGACTGTCAATCCCTGGCCTGCTACTGGCTGCCATTCACCTCACTGCCATTCACTTCCCAGAAATGCTGGAGTAGGGGGTAAGATTCTGCTTCCTTGACCAACAGACCAGCGAAGGCGTGAGCGGGGGAGAAGAAACGTCTCTGATACTTTTCTTTTTTTATTAACATACAGTGTATTATTAGCCCCAGGGGTACAGGTCTGTGAATCGCCAGGTTTACACACTTCACAGCACTCACCAGAGCACATACCTTCCCCAGTGTCCATAACCCAACGACCTTCTCCCTACCCCACCCCCGACAACCCTCAGTTTGTTTTGTGACATTAAGAGTCTTCTATGGTTTGTCTCCCTCCCGATCCCATCTTGTTTCATTTATTTCTTTCCTACTCCTAAACCTCCCACGTTGCCTCTCCACTTCCTCATATCAGGGAGATCATATGACAATTGTCTTTCTCTGATTGACTTATTTCACTCAGCATAATACCCTCTAGTTCCATCCACATCATCACAAATGTCAAGACTTCATTTCTTTTGATGGCTGCATAGTACTCCATTGTATATATGTACCACATCTTCTTTCTGATACTTTTCCATCCCTTCATTCTACATGACACCACTTCACCAAGTGATACAGGGACCTCACACTTTACTGAAGCATTAAATTTAGCCAAACAGAATTGTAAGGTAGAAGAGCAAATCATTAAAACTATTGACTAACATCTTTGCCTTGCTCCAAAGAACAAATGCTTCCCTCTGCTCCGCTCTCATCCCTAGCTCTGCTTCTGTTTCTTGTTCTCCAGTGAGTGACCCAACAACAATGAGGGAGGGGACATGCAGGAGAGCAAAGCTTTCCTGATTACAGTATTTTTCTCTCAGCTCTCTCTTTCACTCAGAAATGGAAAAAATATTGAACAGCATTTCCCAGATTCACTGCTGGCTAATAGCTTCCACTGCTAATGCTTTACGAGATCCATCCCAGCCAATGTGGTGCATTAAGCAGAGCCCACTGGTTAACATTTGCCCCCTTTCCTGCTCTCTCCTCATCATTGGCCCTGTCCTGCTGTATGAAGAGGCTTTATAGGATCCAAAGCTTCTTTCTGCTCAGCAACAGGATAGGGAATGACATTGCTAAATGCACTTTGGGACTGACGTTTGGTGGGCCTTCCAGAGAAAGCTGAGTTTATGGACACTATGAGTTTGATTATCACCCACTTTTCTAGGACAAAAGCCCGAGGCAGTCCCTGCTACCATTTAATTGGCATTAATTTTATCTATTTCTACTCCTTGTGATCAAAAAGAGAAACTGATAGCAAAATAAGTCAATCGGAGAAAGATAACTATCATATGATCTCCCTGATATGAGGAAGTGGAGATGCAACATGGTGGGGTTTGGGGGGTAGAAACAAGATGGGATCGGGAGGGAGCCAAACCATAAGAGACTCTTAATGTCACAAAACAAACTGAGGGTTGATGGGGGAGGAGGGTCGGGAGAGGATGGTGGGGTTATGGACATTGGGGAGGGTATGTGCTATGGTGAGTGCTGTGAAGTGTGTAAACCTGGTAATTCACAGACCTGTACCCCTGGGGCTAATAATACATTATATGTTTATAAAAAATTTTTTTAAAGTAAAAAGAAAAAAAAAGAGAAGCTGATTCATTGGTGCTTTGGCATAAAGATGCCCATCTCATCCATGGGACATCGGGCCTTAAATGACAACAAACGGAGGCTAAGGAAGGAGACAACTGGAATCCTGAAAGTTGTAGTGATAATCATAATAAATTTACATGTGGTGTCTTATCTTATCATTATCCTTAAATGAGATAGGTATTTTTATCCTTCTTTTTAAAGATGAAAAAACTGAAACTCAAAGGCTTTAGAAATTTGTCCACCAAAGTCATACATATTGGTTGGAATTGGCATATGGATATTTGTGATCCTGGGCCTAAATGTTCCAACATCTTAGGCTTGGTCCTATTATGTCCCTCTGCCCTGCCCTGGGGGCTCTCATCCAGGAAAGTCAGTGACCAGGTCCAGGTGAGTTTTGAGTTTGAAGAAGGAGAGAAATGAGATCTGGCCAACAGGAAGGAGAGACATTCATTTTGGGGCTGGGGGGTAGGGATCTACGAAGTCCTGGGCACGTACTGCATGGGATTGGGCGATAGCATGAGCACCACAGATCCTACCAAAAGGGCTGGTGTAGCCACCCTTGTCCTCAGGGGATTTTTGTGTTTAAGCTGCCATCGGTTTAGCATTAAGAACTGCTAGCCGCAGGGTCCGTACATGGTCATAGCCTCCAGTAGAGTGGTCTCCAGTTCCATTAGGGATAGGGGAAAGATAGGACTGGGATGGGCAGGATGCTGGAAACCTGACCCTTTCTCTTAGAGCTTGAAAGGGTGGCTGGCACCACACGCAGGAGCATCAGCTGGGTGCCATGGGGCTATTTGCAGCTTGACAGCCTCTGATGAATTATTGATGCCCCTCACTACCTTGGGACCTCCCCCTTGTTAACAAATCGCACTCTGTATTAAAATTTAAAGAGGCAAGCTAGTGCAATCTCTCGCTCTATTATTCCCCTCTTCTTTTGCCATCTGAGGTCTAATTTTTAAGTCAATCAGGATAATGATAAGGAGTATCTCTGGGGAGATGGCACAGCTCAGAGAGCCAAGCCCAGGACAGGAAAACCGAAGGCCATGAGTAAGACCATGACCCGAGTCCTGAGTCAGTTAATAGAGCCTGAATGAATCTGGGCCGGGTGAGCACTGACTCTCTCTGAGTCACCAAAACACGTAAGAAAATATCTGTTCACCTCCTTACTGGGACAGCAGTGCCTCTGCTGAGCTGGCCACATCCCCAAAACTTCCCTAAAACAGAGTATGAATACTTTGAAGTTGTGGTTCAAATTTGGATTTGGATGTTTTGTTTGGCCTACAGAGTCATGTTGTTGTTTTTTTTTAAATGAAAATAATCGCCCCAAAATTTTTAAATTAGGAGGTTTTACATAAACAGCAGATTTGTCTGACTTTTCTTGAGAAATCAGAAAACTCGGGCTTTCATTTGCACATTGTACCTCCTTCTGGGCCTGCCAGGTTCCGCTCTTCTCAACGCGGTAAGGCTTTTTTGTCTCAGTTTCTACTATGTCCCATGAGTGCTTGACTCTGTGATGCCTGGACCTGAGAAAGACGGCAAACAAGTGTTTCTGTGCGCCAACTCACGTCGGTAGTGGGACGGCTAGGCTACTGTAATGGATCTGATCAGTTATAAAAGACTGCATTGATGTTTATAGTTACTCACCTCCCTCCCCTGGAAGAGGATTGGACATCTCAGAACCATTGTCATGTGACTATGTGCAGATTATTGAAACAGATGCTTTAAGAGGCATTGTGGGTTATCCCCCATTGTCTGGCTCTTTGCCTCTGCCATGGGAATGACGTAGCCCGTGATCCTTCAGCTAGATCCCAGTAGAAGGACACGTGGTGCAGACCAGCACTGACTTACAGGTTGGAGCTTAGCCAGACATTGGACTGAATAGCAGCCAACTCCCAACCTTCAGTAACATGAGTAAGTCAGTTCTAAGCAACTGAGAACTGGGGAATTATTTGTCACTGTAGTAGAACTGCCTGATACAGCAAGGCCAGGCTTGCTAGAAAAAGAGCAATATTTTCCTGTTTTCTGAGAACAGAAAAATGACGGCCTTAAGGAATTCTGAAACATTCATTTTAATTGTCTTTAATTTTTAAAAAATAACTTCAGAGGATGTTGGGAATATAATGGCAGTGCCTTCAGAAGAACTGGGTTGAGTTCCCATATGCACATTTATCTTTTTTATTTTTTTTAAGACTTTATTTATTTATTTATTCGACAGACAGAGATCACAAGTAGGCAGAGAGGCAGGCAGAGAGAGAGGAGGGAGCAGGCTCCCTGCTGAGCAGAGAGCCCAATGCGGTGCTCGATCCCAGGACCCTGGGATCATGACCTGGGCCGAAGGCAGGGGCTTTAACCCAGTGAGCCACCCCAGAGCCCCCCGTATGCACATTTAATGAATCGCTTTCCTTTTATTAGAAAATTATATTTTTAAAAACTATATGTATTGAAGTTGTATTTTCAGTTAATTTCACTTTGTAATAGTAAAGAGGACATTGTGAAATACTTGTTATTTAAAGGGTGTCTAGCATCTGAAAGAGTCTTACCCACTGCTTTATTGTGAGGATTAAATGATCCGAGCTATTTGCCAATGCTTCGTCAGTACTACATGAGTACTAACGCTTGTTTTTACTAGGGTTATAGTGATGTGATGACATTTTCTCATTTTCTCCTGCATTAGAAGGAGATCAGGCATTACTACCCCCATTGGAGAGATGTGCAGACTGAGTCAGTAGGCAGGGACTTGCCAGCTGGTTAAGGAGAGAACTGAGGGAGAGTCAGTTTATCACCGAGTCTGGACCACAAGCAATCTGTCTTTTGCCTTATATAATAAGGGGCTAACCAGGGACTTTTGAATAATTTTGCTAATATACAAATTTCTAATCTAATGGTGTCAGTTTTAATGAGATCTGGCCTGTGCTGATTTCTTAGTAGTAGCCAAAACCCAATCATCTACTTCCGTATATATCTACCTTCTGCCTCCTTTGGCCCACGGCATTGCTTCTAATTTACATTTTCAGTTCATAATGTCAATACTCGCCAACCCGTTTCGATCCTTGATTAACCTGGTCATTCTCTGAACCATCTGGTGGTGGGCATGGTAGTTATTCTTACTTAAGAATTTGTACACGTACCATATTAGCTTGAAATATCCGTGGCATATGAAGTTAAATTCCAAGAGTTATAATTTGAACAGTTTGGTATCATTCAGAAATTTTGGACTGTGTTTTCTGTTATGACTGTAAGTCATCCCTTTGGACATGAATGGCATTTTTACCTATCTGGAAGGCATCTCTATGTTATGTCCCTTGGGCAGCCAGAAAACTCTGAAGGACAGGGACCAAGACCAAGTGCCTAGTGCTAGCTGGCCCATCCTCCTTTCAGGAAATGCTGGTTTGGGGCAGAAGCTGGATCGCTGGTTGGACTTCCTCCACTGCCAAGATCCTGTGGGTCTCCTAGAGCACATGACCCCCAGAATCCTCAAGGGTTTGGGCATGCCACATCAGTTGCTCAGGATTGGAAGGCAGTCAGGCCCTGTGGCATGGTTCTTCCTTTGGAACGACTACATTTGAGATGAGAATTTAACCTCTTGTGTTCCTCAGTGACTTCTAACTGCTTCACAGAAAGTGGGTTTATGATGTGGCCCCATTAGGTAAAAGATATCTTTTTCATTGACTTAAAATGTGGTTTTTTTTTTTTTTTTTTCAAGAGGAAAGTGTACTGGCGGATCAGCAATGAGCAGGTGGTGGAGATGTTTCCCAGGCTCCGGGAGAGTTCAGAAGGGCTATTTGTGGGGTGGAAGCAGTGAGGCCAGAGGTTATCCTTGTCTGAAGAGGAATCTTCACCTGGAGACATCAGATCCTTAGGGTAGCCCCTCACTGACCCAGCCACGGTCTTGCCTTGCATTTTTTACCACCTCCTTAATGTTAACATGTCTTAAAGCCCCAAGACCTTTGGTAAATTTTTCTCAGGGTCAGGTGTGAGGACAAGGGTCTCCTCAAAACTCCACATTCAGTATGCTGGTCCCCCACCAAACAAGTATCTAACTCCCAACTTCTCTCCCTGTTCAGTGACATGGCCCATTTCCTACCCACAGAGAACAAAAGTGCCCCCATTGGACAGATTCCTGCCCACGCAACCCCCACTTAGCATTTCCAGTCACCTTTTCCCAGGAAGCATTGGCACAAACCAGAACCATGTGCCCTGACACCCCCTCAGCACATAGCCAGCATGCGGGAACTTGCTCACTCCCAACCCCACATGAAGAAAACAATTCACCATTCCTAATATTTCACAGACACCCTGGAGTGTGTAGCGTGATTCGATACAACTGACCACACTTCTCTACCTCAGCCACTTTTGAGGCAGCAGTGATTACCGCTGTCTTACGTGTGAGAAAACCAAGGCTCCCATTGGTTTCCGTGCTCGAGGAGGAAACACTGTCAGGAACCCACAGAGCCAACAGAGTCAGAGCTTTCACTCTGAGTCCCATCTTCTCCTCCAGAGGTCAGCCTCCTGGGCCTATGAAGGGCAGGCTTTCCCCCTATGCCTACGAAAATGCCTTCTGTTTGCCCCCGATTCCCATGTCCCTCCTCTTCAGTCGGTTGCCACAGTAACCCTTCCACCTCAGTTTAGCTTCAGACATACTCGGAACCCTCCTACCACAGCTGTATTCCCTCTTCACCCTGGACTTTCACATACTATATCTTTCTAAACATCTGTTTCTTTTACAGTCTTCTCTGATGAATGGCTTTCTCTCTTCCCCAAGACTTCAACAAAGACCCTACACTGTCTGACTTCTCTTCCCTGAGATTCTTTAATAACTCCATATTACCTACCTGATAAACTCATAATCTAACCCAGCATATGAGCCATTTCTCCTAACCTATTTCTATTCTTACCCCTCTTCCCTGTGAGTCCTGTATTCTAGTCATCTTTCTTTGACTGGTGTCCCTTACTGTCAACTGTCAACTTGGAATCCTTCCTCTTAGGGCCTGAAGGTCCTCACTCCTACAGGGTGCTGTCCCTAACTTCATTCCCCTCTTCAGGCCCAGGGCACTTGGTTTGTGTCACTTGTAAGAGAGCACAGTCTAGGGTGTCTGGTTACTTTTTCCCATGTGTGTGCACACATGTGTGATCTCCACTACCAGTGAGGAAAGTCCTTGGGGGGAAGGGACCCCGTCTAGTACATCATCATTTCTTGCTTTACAGTGCTCCTTGCACACTGCTAACACTGAATAATTCCTGACTCAGTAACTGAGTAAATCACTATTCATGACCTTGGCTCTGGCTGTTGCTTCATTGGCAACCAGTCATGTGGCCACAGCTCCTGTGTGTAGAGCTCAGAGAACACCAGCCTGATGCCTACTGCCCCCGGGAGGCCTCCCAGTTTGCCTCCTGGGATATAGTATTGGGGTATAGAGTACATGGACCTTAAGGGTCTCACTTGCTCACAGATTATCTAGAAGAGCAAGGTGCATGTGAGAATGGTTTGGAACTTCCTTTGATTTCCTGAGATCTGAGCAGGTACTCAGGCAGTAAAGTAAATAGTGGCTGCTATTATGGTGGCTAAGTCTATACATATTATGACCAGAGATAAAGTTGGAAGTTAAAGCTAAAACTAAAGAAAAGAAAACCTTCTCTTGGTCCCCTTCCCTTCTTAATCTCCTCTTGCTAGAAGTTAAGTGCCGAAGGAAGCACATTGCTTGGAGAAGAAATGCAGAGAGGCTGAGAATAAGGCACAGATGTACAAGCACGCACAATAATTACTTCATTCATATCAAAAAACTCATTCCAGACGGCTGGGCTGAGCCAGGCTCCTTCGCGGAGTCTCTGGCCAGTGTTCTAAGTCCTCTGAGGTGTGGGACTGGCTTGCAGTCTTTCTCCAGTCCCTGCAGCGGTGGGAGAGGAGCTGTGACCACTGGAGAGCCCCAGCGTCCCACCTCTGGCCCTCACCTTCCTCTAATCGCTGCAGGTGCTGACTTCGTAGTACCTGACGTTAGCCTGCACACGCGCTGCCCCACGCCAGGGCCGGCGGTGCTGTCATCCTACCGTAGTGATGAAGGACTGACCTGTGGACGGATGACGTGACTTGCCCAAATTTGTCTGCAGTAGAAGACACTGAAAGAAAACATGGCAGGAGATCACGCTCGCAGGCATACAAACTGTCCTTGGACCAGCCCAGAGTACACTTGGTTGATTTTGTGACTCTCCTCCATTGCCCTTCTCACTGCCAGCCTTCCAAATGTTAGGTGTCCCCCGTGTCCCTAGCACAGCAAGAGCCCACGGATCGGCTTATGCTCTTTCTTTCAGACTACACTGATTTCCTTACCTTAATAAAAGCCCCCCATGGGCCTCCTCTCACACAGAAAGGAACAGATGTGTCCAGGCTGTCTGGAGTGACTTACTTGCTCGAGCCACTGAGCAAGGGGTGGCCAAGTCAAGTTTCTACTAGAAGCTGCTGATGAGAAAGTCTGTCCTGCAGCCGGCAGGCGGGGCTCGCGAGTGTCTCTTCCTGACACATTTTTCTCCTTGACTCCCTTCATAGCACCTAATGGAGGCTGTCTTCTTTAATCCCTTCTTGTGTAATCTGTTCCTCCGCACTTACCCTCACCCTTGCCAGCATTTACTGCCTCTTCACGCACTTCCTTAAAAATGTGCGTGTTCTGTCATCTGGCAAACACTGTCGTAGGTAGGAGAGATCTCTGTCCCGTCGGTCTCCGCTCCCGCCTCACTACTCATTTTTCAGAATGAAATGAAATGGACCCTAAGCGTCCAGAAACCACTGGCTGATGGAGCCATTTCATCTTTGGAGTTGACTTCCACTTGCCCAGTGCCACAGCCCACTGAGGGCTCGAGAGCATGCAGTGGGGACGAGGGTTTCACTGGAGCCTCTTGCCGGCGCATCCCAGCTGTCTGGCCGGAAGACACGGTGACAGGAACAGAAAGTAGGAGTGGGAAGGGTTTCCCTTTGTAAGTTGCTTTTTTTTTTTTTTTTTAAAGATTTTATTTATTGATTTGACAGACGGAGATCACAAGTAGGCAGAGAGGCAGGCAGAGAGAGGAAGGGAAGCAGGCTCCCTGCTGAGCAGAAAGTCAGGACCAGGACCCTGGGATCATGACCTGAGCGGAAGGCAGAGGCTTAACCCACTGAGCCACTCAGGTGCCCCTGTAAGTTACATCCCGTAATGGACATCATATAGGATATCAGACAAATCACGTACCTGGTCTTTGCTTTAGTTTCTTCTTTGGTAAAATAAAGAGGATACTGATTTTAATTTGGTTGCTTTGTCAGTAAGTGCAAGATATTTTTTAACCATTTGAATGTACAGGTAAGGCCTGGGATATGATCAGAATGAGTTTAAGCAGGTGTGCTCTGGCTACGCCTCCTAACAACCCGGGGACCTTGACCAAATTACCTAATACCATGAAACCCCAGTCCTTTCAACTAGAACAAGGAAGTAATCATTAGTACCTACCTCAGAGGTTGTGTGAAGTTTAAATAAGTCAATGTAGACAGAGCACTTAGAGTTATGTCTGGCATTTCTTTAGCTTAGATGAATAGAGTTATGGGTCTAGTCTATTCATTGCCTGATGGCATTTGAAAGGCTGATCTTAAAATTTTTATGGAAGAACATAGGACAAAGGATCAAGTGAGGTAGTTTGGGAAAAAAAAAAATAGAAAACTTGCCTTGCCAAATATCAAGACTTCTTATAGTGCTACGGCAATGAAGAGAGATGGTACTGGTGTAGGAATAGAAAAATAGACCAATAGACCAGAAAGCAACAACTAAAACACTCCTGTGCTTTGAAAATTTGATATGACAAAGCAGAAAAAGGATGACAAAGCAGAAGAAGGATGGACAATTAGTTATACACACAAAGAAGGATAAGAACACATCACACAAGAAAAATTCATTCTAAGTGCATTAAAAATCTCTACATGACAGCAAAAATGGGGGTGCCTGGGTGGCTGGGTCGACGTCTGACTCTTGATTTCCACTCAGGTGGTGATCTCAGGGTGATGAGATCAGATTGAGATTTCCTTGGCTCTGCCCTGGGCGTGGAGGCTGCTTAAGATTCTCTCTCTCCCTCTGCCCCTTCCCTCCCTACTCCCCCCACCTACCCTACCCCCACCACACCTCTCTCTCCTAAAAAAAAAAAAAAAAGAAAGAAAAGAAAAGAAAAAAAAATAATAACTTTATAAGGAAATATAGGAAAGCATCTCTGACTTAAGGGCTAAGGAATAGTTCCTTCGACAATGTATGAAAAGAAAAACCATAAGGGAAATAGTGACAAATTTGGCTACACTAACATTAAATTTTAAACTTACTTTTAAAGACTGTCTCCAGAAGCAAAGATTAAGAGAGAGACTAGGAGAGAATATTGGGAATCAGTCATTCATAGATACCTAATATTCAGAATTTAAAAACCACTACAACTCAGTAAGGAAGAAAAAAATAGAAAACAAGCAAAACATAAAACGATCATCATTAATTCCCATAAACACATAAAAAGATGCTCAAGGTCCCCAGTAACTAATAAACTAGAAATTAAAACAACCAAGAGATACTATTACCTATTCATCATATTAACCAAAACTTTAAGTCTGATCATAGTAAATAATCAAGGATAACAGATAGATGAAAATTCTCCCATCTTATTTTGTACTTAGGTATAACCCATTTGAGTCCTTGCAGACAAATAATCTAGTGAAACTCTGTCACATCTGCTTGGGAGACTTATAGAGGAATGTTGGTTGCAACACTATTAGTCCTGGGGGGAAAAGGGAAAACTAACTAAATGATCATCAAGAATGGATAAGTAAGTTTTGGTATAGTCATACAATGGTATATCATACAGAAATTTAAATGAATGGACTAGAATTCCATGTATTAACATGGAGAAATCCCCCAAACATAACGTTCAATGACAAAAAGCAAATGACAGAAGAATAGGGACACTAGGATACCATTTATAAAAAGTTTAAATGCATGTGAAACAGTGCTACTTGTTATTTATAGACTGACACCAAAGTCCATGTGAAGAGTAGTATAAAACATGAATGAGACCAATACTCATCAAATTTAGGATGATGGCTGCCTGTAGGCTGGCTTAGTGGAGAGGGACACAGGAGACCTCAATTATGGCTGTGATATTTTATTATTTTAAAAAATCTAAAGAAAATAGGTCAAAGTGTTCAGATTTGATAAAGTTAGATGATGGGCACGCCAGTGTTCATTATGTTATTTTCTCTCACTTTGCATATCTTTGCAGGATTCTGTAGTCCATAAAAGATTTTAAATTGACTTTTAAAAATTTTTAAAAACATTTTATTCATTTATTTATTTGAGAGAAAGACACAGAGAGAGAGAGAGAGAGAGAGAGAGAGAGAGAGAGGGAGCAAGCGAGAGCACAGGAGCACGGGGGAGGGAGAAGCAGACTCGCCAGGGAGCAGGGAGCCTGATGTGGGGCTCCATCCCGGGACATGGGGTTCTGACCTGAGCCAAAGGCAGACGCCGAGCCAACTGAGCCACCCAGCCGCCTCTAAATTGGCTTTTGCTTCCAAAGCACAGGAAGATGAGGAGTAACTGTTTGCCATTCAAATGCTAACATATGACCTGCCACCTCCTTCCAACAGCCCAGGACAACATCCCCAGCACGTCCCACAATGCCTGGCTCCAAGAGGACATGCAGTCAATGAAGATGGGAGAAGTGAATAGATAAAGGGGTCTGTCCTTAGAAAAAGAGCCCTGGTCCTAAGCTTACTCTGCCTTTCCTGTCATTAAATCACACAAGGAGAGTCATTTTCCTCCCATCCATCAGCCTGAGTTCCCAGCTAGTGTAATAATTCGGAGGGATTACCTTCAGGGTAATCACTGCTTGCAAATCAGTCCTGGCCATGCTCTGAATTCATTAGTGTTTCTCCAGCATGGTGCGGGACTCAGAAGAGCGATCCTCTCTCAGATTAGGGCATTGCTGTCTTTCTCATATCATAGCAATAATATTAATCATAACCAAAAACAAACCCGAGGAAGTAAAATCACCAGGGAGGCCTTTCTTTTTAATTAAGGGGTTCTAATGAGTCACAGTCCTACCATCCAGGTGACTCGATTTTCCTTTATAAATCAAGTGTTGTGAGCCTAGGCGTGTTTCCTCTTGTATACCTGCTGCTTTTCATTTCTCGCTCTGGTGCTGTGGCTTCTCTCTATACATGCATATCGACACACGTGAAATACAGGCACAAAGATTTATACCTCTTTATTCACCTAGCCAGCTCGCAGTTCTAAGATTCTCTGGGTGTCAACCAAGGAAACGTAATATGGTAACTTAATTGGTGGTGATGGTGCTAATAAAGGTAGAGTCTTCCGTTCCAACCCCCAAAAGCCAGAATGATTTTCTTTGTTCAGTAAGATGCAGAGGGCATCTCAAATCTTGGCACATGTGTCCTGATTTACATATGGCGGTTTGGACAAGTCAGGGTGGTGAGAATCTTGTCCAATGCTCCACTACTATTAGAACTAAAGAGTACCGTCACCCTGGTGAGTGTGTGGATTCCTTTTATGAGGAAAGGAGAGTAGCTGATGTGGTTAAAAAGGGTTCGTAATGTCCCAGCTCACCTATACATGTGAAACTGAGAAAGTGGTCTGGGCCAAGATTCCCATCTCTGTCGCTGAAGAGTAGAAAAAAGATTTGGTCATTCTGACTGTTGTTTTTGTGATTTTTTCTGATTCTGAGTGTATAATGAGAAAACAAATGTGACAAATTCAAGCAAGGAGAAATTTGGGCTGAATCTCTGGGGAAAAAAATTTCATGGTGAAATCCATTAAACTGTGTAATAGTTTCCCAAGGGAAATGACATAAACCTCATAGTTTTGCAGTCATTTAAATTTAGACTAAACCATGCATTTCCAAGCAGACCCCAGGGAACAATCTTGCGTTGAGGAGGGAATAGGGGAGGTGATGGGCCAGATGACCTAATAGCTCTTTTTCAACTTAATTTCCAGGACTGTGGGATCCTAATTAAAATGAACTATATCGCCTATTATGAACCCATTCCATTAATATTCTGTAAGATCTCCAGGCAAGCCAAGAGGGTTTCAGCTTTTACTTATTTCGGTGGAGCTAAAGTCTATGAGCCGCCTTAATTAACCACGCAGCTATGCCCATGCAACTTCCTCACCAATAATGTTTGATTTAAAGTCTTTAAAAGAAGTTAGAGCACATATTGTGAACTAACATTTTATTTGACCTTTTAAAAATATATATATTTATTTATTTTAGAGAGAGAGGGGGAGAGAGCACATGCACATGCATGCAGGTAATGGGAGGGGTAGAGGGAGAGAACCTTTCAAGCAGACATGGAGCCCGACCTGGGGCTTCATCCCACAAGCCATGAGATCATGACCTTGACGTGAGCTGAAACCAAGAGTCAGATGCTTGGCCAACTGAGCCACCCCAATGCCCCTGAATTAACATTATATTCAAAGAAATCCAATGGATTGAGGATCGTTATGACGTGTGCCACAGCAATAAATATTCTTCAGGGTAATAACCCCACAGTGAGCAGGCTCTGTGATGGGAACACTCACCACCATGCAACATCTAGGATGAAAATCTGCTTTCTCACATCCAGCCCTGACTTTTCCTTTCAGCTTCTACTGATGTTTGAAAAGAAATGATGATTACTGGAGAAATCATAGCATTTCTGTTCAGAGATTCTGCCATCATGAACTTTGCAAGTCTCCATTGACATGAGCCTCTTTTCCTGACTTTCTTCCAGAAATGGACTCCAGTGGGGAAGCTCAGACAAAGCCAGTTGGAGGCTGGCCAAGGCTGACCTGAGAACACCAGCCAAGGGGCAGAGAGCCCTTTAGTCCCAAAGGGACAACAGTGGGGCAAGTGGAAGAGATTGGTGGTTCAGTTGCCCTGTGTCGTATTCTAGGTGAGTACCCCTGGTGGATACAAAGAAAGGCTGGTGACATCTAGCTGGTGAGCTCTTTCATCAGTCTTCCTTGAGGATCGGCAAAAGTTTCTTGCTGGGTTATGGAACTCTTCCAACAGGAAGTAGACACTGGCGTGTGTCAGAGAATTATCAAGCTCTACCTATTTTAAATTTAAAGCTGGATTCCAATTAGCTTGCAGGGAGTTCCTATGGAAATAGAAGATATGACTTTTCAATAGGACAGGAGGAAGGTAGACAGAAGGACTGGAAAATCGCTATTCCTTCAAAAGTCACTTGGTGTCACCTCATTATGACATTGTCCCTTACTCCCTTGGGCAGATCCCAGGAACTCTCACTTCCATTATAATATTTGTAGTATGTAACTGATGGTGTACATATCCATATCCTACAGACAGGGGAGACACTGGCATTTTGTCTATTCCCCCAGAATATAGCTTAGGCCCTGACATAGAAGACTTAATAATTAATAAAACCGTGTTCAGTTACTATAACGATATCTTAGAACCTTGGGGTTTTGGGGGGCTCCTGGGTGGCTCAGTGGGTTGAGCCTCTGCCTTCGGCTCAGGTCATGATCTCAGGGTCCTGGGATGGAGCCCTGCCTCAGGCTCTCTGCTCAGCAGGGAGCCTGCTTCTCCATCTCTGTCTCTGCCTGCCTCTCTGCCTACTTGTGATCTTTCTCCCTCTCTGTCAAATAAATAAATAAAACCTTTAAAAACATCTTTAAAAAAAAAAAAAAAGAACCTTGGGTTTTTGTTTTTTTTTTAATCTGTAAAGCAGCATAGTAATATTACCTCAAACAGCTGTTCTTAAGATAAATACCAGAATAAATAAAGTCCTTAGGACAGTGCCCGGCACTTAAATAAAATGCAGTTCCTCCTACCTTTTTGGTATGAGAAGGCTTTTATTTCTGGTTCTAATAAAAATCAGGCCCTAAGTGTTTTTTAAAACAACAAATCATGTTGCCATTTAATTACACTTCAAGCATAGGTCAGTGTTTTGTACCCTCTCAGCCCCATAGAGGCTAGACGAGCTCCAGCCCAAATTCTTGGCCATTCAACCTTCTCATCACCCACTTGGTTAGATGTACCCGATGAATAAGGGAGATTTTCTGGGATGTTCATACTTGATTCTATCTCAGACCTCCATGAAATACACTTGGAGAATGAGTAACTCAGTGATAACAATGAAGTCTGGAAGATGGTGTTTGGTTGGTCATCAGAACTTTACCTTTGTTGTCCCAGAATACCTCCAGGCCTTTCCTGAAAACTCCCCTAGAGGTATTCTCCCTCTTCTTTCTTACTTTATTTCTACAGAACCAAAAGCATCTGCAGGGTGACTTGTAAAGGAGGTTCCCAAGCCGGGATTCCACTTTCTCACCAGCTCGGAATTCATCTCTTCTAGACAAACTCACATCACCGCACAGCCTGCAGAGACATCCTCTCTCTTGTCCTCTGATGGCTTCACCAGGCACTGGACCTATAAGAAGCAAAGAAAGCCAATATGGGGAGGACGTAAGCACTACCAGCACCCAGTTGCCACCTGAGGCATTTGCTCCACTGTGAGCTCGGTACCCAGCAATGAACTGGGCTCTCCCAGCCCGAGCACCACGCCCTCCCTGGGCCCATCAGCCACTGGCTTCCTGCTTCTTCCAGGTCTCATCTCTCAACCATGTGAAATCTGTGTTGTTTTCCTATAGTCCATGAGCAACTGCTTTCTCCATTTCTGGCTTGTAATTCCAGGTGAACTCCTGGGTTCTGATCCTGAATTCTCATCTATAGAATTGCCTCCTTGGAGGGCAGTCTCTTCCTCCACCTCCTCCTGTTCTGTGGCCCCGGCTGTCCCCACTGGCCATCCATGAGTCCCCCTTGTCACACATAGCGTGCACCAGGATCTGTTCCTTTGCTCTTTCCTGATCCTCATGTTTTCTCTTTCTTCTTTTTAAAACAGTCAGTGGAGAGTCTCAGGGTTTTACAAGCAACCCTGAGACACCACATCCCCTTGCTCCCAATGACGGGCTCGTGGCTCTGCTGTGACACCTCTCTCACAGCATCTAGCACCAGTCAGGCACTGGGGGAAGCTGATCTTTGGCATCTGAAATGGTGATGGAGTTCTATGCGGGGTTTGTAAGCTGGAGGGCTTTATGTCAGAGCAGGGTGTCTCACACTCAGCACTGGTGACATTTCTGGCCGGGTCATCCCTTGCGGTATGGCTCTCTCCTGGGTATTGCAGGACGCTTAGCAGCTGCCCTGGCCTCCAGTCTCCAGATGCCGGCAGCACCTCCCCCAAGTTGATTGTCCCCCCAGACACCCAAAAATATCTTCTCCAGGCACTGCCAAATGTCCCCCACAGGGCAAAATCCTCCCTGCTGAGAACTGCCCCAAGAGGTGTTGGGGTAGACAGACTTCTAAATGCTAGAAGGTGCTGGTCTGCTCTCTGGGGCCACGCAGGGCTTTGAAGGACACTCTAATTTATTTCAGAGATGGGTACTCAGGTGCTGAATATGCTGGAGGGGAGTGAGGTGGTCTCATAAACAGCCTCTCTCATGAAGACTTCTGCTGAGCGCTCCTGTTTCCTGCTGGCTCAGTTCTGTTGGGCCTGAGTCCTAACTTCGGAGCCCTTCTGAGCCTCTCTGCTCAGTCATGTCCCGCTCGCTCCCCTCTCTCACCTTTCCCCCTCCGTGCTCTGGGCACCCGGGGCCGCCATCCTAATTGCCTTCTGTATCCACTTCTGTATCCACTTTCTTCCTTCCATTGCTTTGAGAAATCTCTGGTCTGAAGGCATCTCTCCCCTTATTGATATCATCATGGCGGGTTTATACTCACAAGCTTATTTCATGATAGTCATTGGTTGTAATCAGTTCTCTCTCCCTTACGTCCCAGGAGAGAGACAAGTTAACCCCGTGGAGCTGCCTGGTGATCTTTGACAGGGAGTCCTCCCTCCCGCTGCACTGGAAGCCTGCGGTCCATCTCCCGCCACACACGGGACTTAGCCTCTCCACGGCACCCGCCGCCCCACGGTGAGAACCCCGATCTCCGTCAATCCTCCTGATGGGACCATAAGCTCCTTGCAGTCAGGGATCATATTTTTCTCTCCCTTGACAGCTCCGGGGCTCAGGAAAGGTGTTCACAGTGCGTGGGAAAAGCTCGATGAAAGATGACTGAGTGCATAAGTAACTTCAGCCTGGGAAAAAGTTCTTTAATTTAAATTCAGCAGCACGGGGCGCCTGGGTGGCTCAGTGGTTGAGCCGCTGCCTTCGGCTCCGGTCATGATCCCAGGGTCCTGGGATAGAGCCCCGCGTCGGGCTCTCTGCTCAGCAGGGAGCCTGCTTCCTCCTCTCTCTGCCTGCCTCTCTGCCTACTTACGATCTCTGTCTGTCAAATAAATAAATAAAATCTTTTAAAAATAAATAAATAAATAAATTCAGCAGCAGGCTTTCTTGAGCTTTAAAAGAAAGAAAGAAAGAAGAGAAAAAACTAGGGACAAAAGGCTTTGAACTTCTTGCCCAGGTTTCTCTTCTCAAGAAACATATATTGTCAAAACCTGCATTCAGCTTCTGGGGTTTACTAGAATCTTGGGCTGGGAACTTCCTGGTGTGTTAATGATCCACTGTGTTCCACGGTGGGGTACCTGCAGCCCAACCCCCGGCACCCTGGTTGGTGTTCCAGTGCTGATGCCGCAGGCAGACATACCGTGACACGGAGACACCTTTTTCCCCCGGTCGTAACTAACAAGATATTGATGGCGTCCCCTTATCTAAATACAAATAAAGCAGGATTTGCCCAGAGGATAAAGTATAAATATCAGTTTCTTTGTGTGACAGTTCCCTAATATTATCTGGGAACCAGCCCAACCTTATGGAAATCACTCAGAAGAATCAGATGGTCGTTTCCTTCGGAGGGCAGGTTTGCAAAACCATCACCGTTGTCATTAATATTGACTGATGCGGATCACCATTTGTTTTATTAACTCTTGCCCAGAACTGTCGGCAAACTTCAGGCCTGCCGTTGCACAATTGGGGAAGCAGAGGCTTGGACGGCTTTGGTAACTGGCGTAAGGCCACAGCTCAAGTTGGGTGTCGGACGGACACCAGGAGGCCTGGATCTTTACTATCGAGTTCCCCTGCTGAGAAGGGCAGCTGTTCCGGGCGGCGATGGAGCAGCCTCACCTTTGTTCCCCTGTCACACGTCACACGAAGTGAGCCACCTGGTCGCTCTCCCAGACACGCGGCAAGAAGCAAGCTTTTGAAGAGGGAGCCAGTTCCCTTTCCTGACACATGTCACATCTCCCAGGGAAGGGAGAGACCCACTGCTGCCTGGATTGTCCACTGGGGCACAGTCACAGTCTAGATGGCATGTGAACGACAAAAAGCTCCCTTGTTATCTGCCTTTCACTCGACAGAGAGGCAGCCCCGCAAGTGTGAGACGCCGCCTCCCATATTAATGAGGGGGAGCATATGTAGCATTTGGAAGCCAGGGGCCGCGTGTGGCGGTGGCAGCCACTCGGGAGGGCGTGAAGACAGTAGCTAAAAGGAGGATCGGGCAAGGTTTGGGAGGCGGGTTCTAGGCCCAGGTGCTGAAACTGAATCCGTGAGATCCTCTCGCCTGCCCCCATCCAGCCCTGCCGGACCCCCTCTTCCCCCCATTCCTTGGGGCCATTCCGTGCAGTTTCCCGGACGGGAGCTCTGCTGTTCCATAGCCCCTGGGACTGGCGGGACGACGAGGCACCTGCCACCCAGTGAGCAAGGCTGGACGCGCAGAGCAGCGAGGGGTCAGCAGTCTGCACACCAGAACACACGCAGCATATTCTAGTGCATCTGTTTTCCGCCTCTCACACATGTCCTGTCCCCGTGGGCAGCTCCACGTCTGCAGAGTCCACTTTCCGTGGATCTTCTGTGCTGCGTCCAAGACACCGCTCTTGAACAAAGGCTCTCTTTCCCTCTGAGAAGACATGAGGCGCCTCCCACCCTCCTGCTCAAGATCCTTGGCGCCGATCCCACCCTTTCACATCTTGAAACCAAAGAAAGTAAGTCCTTTTACTTCCTCGGGCCATTGTCCGGACGCTGGTGACAGCTTTTGGCATCTCCCCCTCACCGGGCTCCCGGTCCCCGGGCTCCAGCAGCCAGTGCCCGGCGACACGCAGGGTACTTTCTCTGGTCAGCTTCGAAGGTGGCTGAGTTGTTCTCTCCCCCCGTTAACCAAAGCCAAAACCAGCACAAGATTTACGTGTGTGATTAATGGCTGAAGAAAGGACACGGGCAGCCTGGTGGCTGTGGGAGCGGAGCCTCCTCTGGTTCTTTCTGGAAGGAAGCGGGACGTGCATTGTAAACAAGCATAAATGAACAAGTTGGCTGACAGGAAAGAGGAAATTAAGTAATGTGCCTGTGAATGGCCCGTGACCAGCTGGGCCACCCCGGAAATGCTGGGCCATGAAAAGATATTAACTGTCTCAGTAAGTCAAAAACCAGTGGGCCATTGATCATTTCATATGGTTCAACTTAAACGTCGTGGTGTTTGGTAAACATCTTTATACTCGCCTGAAAAGTTAACATGGCTCTTTCTGTGAATTAGATGCTAAATCTGGGGCACAGTTTTTATCTCTTGTTGCTTATTGGCACTGAGCTCTCACATTTATTCGTGGCATCCTCTCTGTATGCCTTACATACCACATGAACTATCTTATTTCAAGCTTATTAAACCTGTGAATTAGGTCATTTTTATTCTTTTTTTTTTTTTTTGAGATTTTATTTATTTATTTGACAGACAGAGATCACAAGTAGACAGAGAGATAGGCAGAGAGATGGGCAGAGAGGAGAAAGGAAGCAGGCTCCCTGCCAAGCAGAAAGCCCGATGCGGAGCTCGATCCCAGGACCCTGAGATCATGACCTGAGCCAAAGGCAGAGGCTTAACCCACTGAGCCACCCAGGCACCCCAGTAATTTTTATTCTTCTTTCATGCAGGAAACCGAGGTTTGGGAAAGGTAAGTAACTGGCCCGAAGGTACACAGTCGGCACGTGGTGGAGCAGAGATGGGACCAGGCTTCGTCTGTTTCCAGAATCCCCGTCTGGAATGTAGTCGTGCTTCACAAGTTTACATGATGCTTGCATGTCGCTCCAAGCCCAGCTGCCCAGGCAGCTTTCCTTTTTAGAGTGGATGTTTAAGAAACACTTATTGAATCAAGCTAAACACACACGTTCAAAAGTTCAGTCACTGCTCTTCCTCCAAAACACAGGGTTCCCACCCGTGTGCCCTCTCGCGCATGCCCCGCCCCGCCCCGCCCAGCTCCTGGGCCCGCGTTTGCTCTTCCAGCGCGCAAACATGCAGCGAGTACGTACTGTGTGAAAGCTGTGGTCCTGGGTTTGCTTTCTCGTGTCTTTAATTTCCTCAGTCAAAGAATTATGAGACACACTCCTGTATATCCGTCGGCCCCCACTGTGCGCCAGCTCCTGTATTCTGCAGTCACAGAGACCAGTGAGTCATCTCTCCTGCTTTCCATGAACGCAGAGAGCAGCAGAGGAAATAAACCCTAAACCTTAGCCAGTCCCTGTCCAACAGTGTGGGTTAGAGCAAAAGAACCAAAGAATCCACTGGGTACACAAAGTAGGATCCATGGAGAAGAGATTCACTCAAGGGTACCAAGGGGCCTTCCCAGGGGGAGCGGAGACTCCCTGTTCGATAAGCCCAGGACATGGTGCCAGGCAGGTGGGACATACCCAGTACATTTTTATAAACAGAATCACGTTAACTAAACCTACTTTTGGAAAGGGACATGACACGGAAGGTGGCTGGAGAGTTTATTTGGCTCAATGGATCGTTCTCTGCTGAGCAGCGGAGAGTCCCCAAGAAGGTGAAACGGAAGAGCCCGGGATCAGGTTGGCGGGACGTGTGGCTGGCGCCGGTGACATAGAAGAAGAGGGAGAAGGAGATAAATGTGCTGGGTGGGAACATTCCTTGCCAGTCCAGAGCGAGGGACAGGACTGGGGGGCAGGGCTGGAATGCAGCGAAGGGCAGAACTACACGCCGCCGGGCAGGGGACTGGGCGTGGGAAGTTTCTTCCGGATTCAGCCTCCCGGCCTGCTGTGCCTGATTTACTTCTGGACTCCGCTGCCTTCTTCTGTATGCATGTACCTACATTTATATCTTCCTTTTGAAACTTGAAGTGCTTTCCAATAGGAGAGATATATATAATCAATGTATTACAATAAAGACAGATTTCATCCATATCAGATGACATATATCATATATATAAAATCTATTATGTTAAGCTTAAGAAATATACATATTTATTTATTGGTACTTATTATTGGTATTTATTGGTATTATTTATTGGTACATATTTATTATTTATTATATTAAAGATAATGAATATAATGTCTGTATCAGAGAGAGGTATTAAACCTGTGGCCTAAACCACTCTCGTTACTACTTCTGAGCATTAAGGTAGGTCCTCAGCTTCCAAGCAGCAAAGCAAAAGAGTATGTCACAGAGTTACGGAGCCCTCATTGCTGTTTGAGAGAGACATCTTCCCTGGCACGAAATTCTGAGAGGAATTTCTCAAATTGGACTTATTCGAGGAGCTAACATCAGCACCACCGGCATGTTTCCCTCAGGGCTGTCCTCTGAGAGCTCCCGTCTGGCAGTCCCTTCTGGAACCGCAGCCTTACTGGAGAGTGAAAGGAGATCTGAGCTCTGGTTCTCCACGGTCTCTGGACCTGCTTGCTGTTTAGGGCCATGTACTCAAGCCCTGTCAGGAACGGGTATGCCCATGAAGCGTCGTCCTGTGTTTGCTGGAAAACTGGTACTGAAGACATCGCCCACGGTTTGTGCAACAGGGACTGGGGACAACACCCCCCCCCCCCTTCGGCGTGACACTGGTTTGGGCAAAGGTCATGGAGCAGGGAACCAAACGGATCAAGTTCGGACTCCCTGGAGCCCACATTTTGGTGGGAGGACAGACAACACACGGACACGTTTATGACGCTAGACAGTGAGAGGTACTGGAAGGAAACAGAGCTGGGGAAAGACAGCGAGTGTTGGTTTAGGGAAGGTTCGCTCAGGACACTGCGTCTCACGATGGGATCTGACTACATCGCCTTCTCCTTAGCAATGGAACACAGAATAAGCATTACCGAACTAAATACTTTTCATCACATTGACCACTGAGGATGGTAGGAAAATATTCTGCTACCATTTGAGGCCAAGGCTTTTGCCAAATTGTTCATAACAAAAATAACTGTTCATACCAGCCAGGTCATTTCAGTAAGTACAATCTAATCTGAACCTACGCTACTACACCCAAAATCTTTCTGAATTCCCTTCCAGGGGGTCAGAATAGCACCGTTTATGCAGCACTTGTATGGGCCACGCTCTCAATGTATATTAGCTCATTGAACGAGAGTCCTGGTAATCAAGAAAGGAAACAGGCCAGAGACCAGATGGTTAGGAAGCTGGGCTCTAGAGCCAGCCTGGTTCCCAAGAAATTCCTAGCTGGATGATGTTAGACAAGCTATTAAATCTGTCCGAGATTGGTCTTCTTGTCTATGAAATGGGGGTAATAATAGTAAATACCTCATGAGATTGTTGTAAGGATTAAATTAGTTAATATATGTATGGCAACATATCTGGCATAAAACAATGAATAGGTGATGATGATGATGATGATGATGATGATTATTCCAATTTACAGAAGAGGATATCGGGGCTTCAAGAGCTTAAATAACTTACCCCCAAGCTCAAACAGGTGGCAGATTCAGAATGTATACCTAGTTTTTTTCTGACTCCAAGCTCATGTTCTTCTGGCTATGACCTCCTCTGTCACTATTAATAGAAATTAAAATAAATTTTCCTAGAAGAGATCTAGATCCAAATAACAATATTAAAGTAGTCAGGAGAACTCACGAGAAACCGGGATTGTACCTTACACCAGTGAAAGAGGAGTCAACAGTCTTTATCAACCGCTATTTTGCCCAAGCTCTTCCAATCGATAAAGAGTGGTAACTGAATGCAAATGGATGTTCCCTTTGCCTGATTATTCACTTAATTCCTTCATGTGTTTGTCTATATAACATTTACTGAGCTTTTGGAGATTCCCAGAAACAGATAAAACAATCCTGTTCTCAGGCTGGAGAGGAAAGGGCAGAACACATATACAAATGACAAACCAGCAGACACTTTGTTCAGATGCTCAAGATGATAGGTTCAGTCATCACGGGGCTGCAGTGAGAAGAAAGAGCATCGTGGTTGGTCCTGGGTGGGACTTGTCACAAAGGGTTTGGTCTAGGCCCTACGAGAAGTGACCAACGTGAATTAGCCAGGTGTTCTCTGGAACAGTGATGTCAAGTTTAAGACCTAGAGATTAAAAGTATACTGAATAAAGCTCCCTGCACAAACATTACTCATTCATTGCATGTTTTCAAGGTAAATTTTTTTTTTTTTAAAGATTTTATTTTTTTAAGGGATCGCTACCTCTGATGCGGGGCTCGAACTCCTGACGCCCAGATCAGGAGTTGCATGCTCTACAGACGGAGCCAACCAGGCACCCCTAGAGGTCAACTCTTTGTGATGGCTCCATGTGTTATAAAATATTTTTTACTCCATTGGTATTTTTATGGGAAGAAATCTGAATTAGACACCCTCCCACTAAAGGAGTTCTTCGTTTCAGTAATCATTTTTCGGTCAGGGTGCGGTCAAAAATGGAAACCACACAGTAAACATAATATAAGGAATTGCTAATCAGATATAGCTATTAACTAGATCACTAAAAGTAAAAAAGAGAACTCTAGAGAACCATGGAGGAGGCAACTGCAGGAAGCAGCTCCCACCTCCAAGCCTGGGAGAAAAGGGAAAGAAATTGGAATTATTCAAACTTGGAGGCTTGGAGAAGGATTGCCTGGTACTGGGACCCGGACCTCCAAGAAAGGGGGTGCTGACTCAAGCTGGTGTTCGTTTAAAGGACCCAGTGAGGTTGGTTCTGCAAGGGTTGGAGAAATTGCAAGTGGGATTCAGCTGCTACTTCAGGAAGGCAAGGAATTATTGCTGGAGTGCTGCTCACAAGAACAGGAAGCAAACAAGAAGCCAAAAAGTGGCAGACAGGAAGGAGCAAGTCCCTTCTTCCTCCTCCAGTCTTGCAACTTCTTTCTAGTGCTGTCTTTGGCAGAGCGTAACATGGAACCAAATGACAATATAAATATGAATACAATCTAAGGATAAATATGGCATCATCATCCCTCATCTTCAGCCTAAAAGGGAAGGCAGACATGGAAACCAGAAAGCACAATGGGTATAAGTGATACTAGAAGACTGTGTAGGCTTGAGGGGAGCACTGTTTAGAAATGATTCTTCTTAAAGGAATAAACAAGAAAGACTTCCTAGATCATTCTTTCGCTGACTCTTCAAAAGTGGGCTTTGTTGAGGTGTCTGGTTGGTTCAATTAAGTGGGTGACTCTTGGTTTTGGTTCAGATCATGATCTCAGGGTCTGAAATCAACCAGCCCCTAGGTGGGCTCTGCACTCATCAGGGAGTGTCCTTGTGGATTCTCTCTCTCCCTATGCCTCTGCTTCTCCCCCTACTCATGCTTTCTGTCTCTCTCATTCTGTCTTTCAAATAAATAAATAAAATGTATTTTAAAATATATAAATAAAATCTTCTTTAAAATCTTTAAAAAATATATTTTATTTATTTGAGAGAGAGGGAGAAAGACCAAGGGTGGGGATTGGGACAGATAGAGAGGGAGAAAACACCCTGCTGAGCAGGGAGCCCTATGCAGGGCTTGATCCCAGGACCCTGGGATCTGAGGAGAGCTGAAAGCAGACACTTAGCCAACCGAGCCACCCAGGCACCTCCAATAAATAAATCTGGAAGAAAAAGTTGGCTTTGTTGACCAGGTAGTCATGGTCACTGAGGGGAGTATTCCACACAAGCACAGCCTGGACAAAGGAATGGGATACAGTCAGAATCATAAAGACAATTCAGCCTGGCTGGACTGGGAGGTAAGAAATGGGAGGTAAGAGAAGAGATAAGGTTCATGAAGTAAGCAGGAGTCAGATCATGAAGACTTTTCTATACCAGTGGAATTATTTGAACCATGTCTTAGAAGTAGTGAAAGATTTAACCTATGGGAGTACCATTAACAGAATCATACCTTTGAATGATAGCTCCTGGATCTGTTATGGAAAATGAGTTATAGAAGAGCAAAGGAGGCCAGTCAGGAGACTGCTGTACTATTCCAGTTGTGCAATGGTGAGATCCTGATTAATGGCGGTAATAGGGATAGGGGAGAGGTCACAGACAAGAGAAATGCTAAGGGAGTGAAAATGAAAGAAGAGGGAATTGCCATGAAGAAAAAACATGGGAATCTGGGTTATTGGCTTAGGGCACTGGATAGATGGTGGTACCATCCTCCAGGGTGGGAGGTTAGGGAAGGTTGCTATGGGGAAGGGAAGAAATTAAAGGGATAATATTATGACATAAGCTTTGTACACACGGCTTGAATATTTCAAGCGATGAGACTGTTATTATTTAAAAGAGTTGAACTCTTCTTTAATAGGACTCTCAGTCGATGACATCAACTACTGCCTTCCTAAAGAGGTATTGCTCACTGAGAAGATGGAAATCATTCACCGATTCCAGGAAAGATCTCTGAGATCTTCCATACTTACAGGAGTTGTACTCATCATTTTCCATATTAAAATTTTTTCCCTTCTGATCCCATGATGATGTTCAGGTCTGTGTTGGCAATATGACAGCTGACCACAAAGACTGACCTGGGAATGGATTTGTCCTGGTTCTTAATAACGAATTCCTTAATGTCATTTATGACTGGAACACATGTCCAGAAAATTTTTTTATAGTATTTGACTTTGTGCCCGAAGTGAATTCGAGTCTCAAATGATGATGTACCAGATATTATTAAATTCCTGGGAAGAATTGCTCTTGCCTTTTAGTTGGTTACCATCATGACTATGATTAGAGTCTATATTTTTCTTTTTTTCATAATGTCTGCCTTGATATAGCAAATATACGCATAGAAATACCACAAGTCAGCACTACAAGAGAATTATTCCCTTTATGGAACTCTAGGAGACCTCTCTGGCACTTGGTCTTCTTTTTATTCATTCAAATCATCTTCCTTTAAACATGGCGTTATTGCTTGAAAGGGAGGGATGAGGAAATGCAAGGGGTCCACAGATGTCCCTGTTTATACAGGAGGCCATCTCATCTGTCTTTCCCCTCTACCTTTCTGACTTCCCTTCACACACATTCTCACCCACTCAACCACTCAAAATTACTCTCTCCACAAAGCCCAGCTCAAAACCACTCTTTCTCCCCAACCACCCAAGCCTATAGCCATCCTCTGAGCTCCCACAACATCGGGACTGTACCTCCTTTAGCCCTGATGTGTCAATATTGGACATACCATAGATCTTTCTATGTACATAATCTGTCTTCCTAAGAGTATCAATCTTTCTAGAGTACAAATCTCAGGAGGGCAGAGACTCTCTTATGGACCTCACTATGTACTTTATGCATATACTGCTTCAATGATAGCATCAGCCTCTCTGTGCTTCCAGGCTCAGCTCTAGAAGACACCAAGCATTTAGTTGGTAGCTAGTCTCTGTCCTTTGCTATTAGCACCCATGCCCCTTGTAGCTCTTAGGGAATCTTGCCTCAGTAGTCAGCTTGAGTAAGATGCTTTCTTTCTTTAATCACTCTGTTCATCTCATTTATTCCTCCCCATCGGGGGAGCCTCTCTTTTTTAATCTACATCATATTTATTAACTCTCTGTCTCCCAGCAATATAACACACATGTCAAGGCTACACACAGCCTTGATAAATGGATACACGGCTCCTCTCAGAAGGAAACCAGCTGCTATGAAAGTTAATGTGTTTAGTTCACAACAAAAAATCTTCCCCCACACCACGGTAGGTTGGAAACTGGTGTATTCACTTTATGACCTTATTTATTAGCCAGAATGATGCCCTGTTTGATCTGGGAAATTTGTTTAGGGTCATTAAGAAAGGGCTCCGGAGTGTCGATCACTGACGAACGCTAGCCTTGCCCACAAATTTTAGAAATAAAGACTAGAGAAAATGCTGTTTTTACTTCCTCTAGGGTGAAATTTCTTCTCACCACCCAGTTAGTATCTGAATACTTCTCAAGTAGTTTGCATTTGCAAACGTTCCGAGCATCCTGGCAAGATTTTATTAGTTGATCATCCCTGCTTTGGAGAAGGGGGTAGAGTCACCAATGACAGAGAGAGACAATTGGGGGATACCTTGGTTCCTCAGAAAAGTCGCCGTCAGAACTGAGCTCCCTACTCCACTAATGATTATTAATTTCTTTTTTAGGTAGTTCCCTCTGCCTGAAAAATTAGAAGAGAAGTATACTATCTTCCTGATCTTATACATTCCTGGCCAGCAAGAATAGAAAGAATTTGAAAGAGCAGCTTAGAAAATGTGAGAAAACCTGTTTGCTGACCACTGTTCCTACCTCCTCGGGTGCTTTCTCTCTGTCACAGAGGCTGAATGGGAAAACTATATCCTATATAATTTTTCACTTTAATTCCTCCTTACCTTCACATGGCCACAACCCTCCCACCCCCTGCCCAACACCATCTTGCTACCACAAACATGATATCTTACCTTCACTTTCAACCTTGGTTTTTAACAGCAATATGAATCTTGGGTGAAATGAGCTTTTTGCCCTCCATTTATATTTTAACTGAACATTGTTTATGTACTAGAGGATGTGGTAGATTATTTTCCAAGAAGGATGTAAAATTTGCACTATTAACTGTTAGTGATGCCTTCTGAGCTAGACCAACACCATTATCAATTTGTAGCAATTCGATGATGAGGCTAAATTTATTAAATCCTGGGATTGTTTGAATTTCAGAGGAGGTTGATTCAGTGGCTCAGTCTTGTCCTTGATGACCTGATTCTTCTGCCTTCCATGGGTAAGCATCATCATAAGGCTGTCTTCCCTCATGGTGTCATCATGGCTGCAGCAGTCCCAAGCTTTAAGTCCACACAGCATTCCAACCAGGAGAGAATACTTTGCTTTCCACCCATTGTAATGAAGACTATGTGGCCATGTCTGAGCTGACTGGGGTCAGGCTAACAGGCTTTGCTGATTGACTTAAGCATGTAGAAACTCATCCCTGGGACTCTGGGTTGGGTCAGCTTCTCCAGAGGTATTTTACCTGCCTGTCGTACTCATTTCTTTTTTAGAATATTCGATCACCCCAGGCCAGGCCTTATATGATCATGCCTGGTTACTTCAGAATTCCTCAGCTAAACTCAGAGATCTCTCTTCTCTGGTCACTTTATATTCATACCTATTATTTATGTGTTGCTTGCTTGTCTCTCCTGTGTCACCCCCTTTGTATCTTTATTTCCTCTTCTTTGACATGTCCTGAGATTCTGTTTATGTGCTAATGTTTTTTGGGTTTTTTGGGGTTTTTTTTGGCAGTACAGTTGAGACCTTCTCCCTTTCTGGCAGGATTATTCCTCTGTCTTCTTTATTTTTAACAAGTTTTCCCCAGCTGCCTGCTAATTCCACCTTAGAACTCCCCAAACACACTCTTCCACCTCCGCTCACACATTAGCCAGAACACAGACGAATAGCACCGAGAGTAGATGTTCCATATTTTAGACTGAAATGTGAACTGATTTGTGTTTCCATATCAAAAATGGCTATGTTTTTTTTTTTTTCCACTTTACTACCTTTGCACTGAAGATTTGACCGGCGCTGGCTCAACATCTCCTTTCAATAAGTAAGCAGCTCAACAAGAATCCTGATGTTGGAATTTTGAATCAAGAGCTTGAATGAAAGCCACAAATCTTACAGTGAAATCTAGTCAGTAAGGATAGAATGTGGGGCGGGGAGGTGTGGCTTAGTTGGTTAAGCATCTGCCTTCAGCTCAGATCATGATCCCAAGGTCCTGGGATGGGGCCCAGGGTCTCAATGGGCTCCCTGCTCAGCAGGGAGTCTGCTGGTCTCTCTCCCTCTACCCCTATCCCCACCTGTACACTCTCGCTCACTCTCTCTCAAATAAATATAATCTAAGAAAGAAAGAAAGAAAGAAAGAAAGAAAGAAAGAAAGAAAGAAAGAAAGAAATGGAATGCAATGTAGGGTGTGTAAATTATCTTGGTATTTCAGTAGCCCTCAGGAGTTGGGATGTTTATCTGTTGCTCAAGATTGGGAGTATACCTCTGTCGCTCTTAGGGTCTTTCATTCCTCTAGGATTTGATGACCAGATGTGAGAATCTCTGTAGTTAATTCTGAAACAGATTTCAGACATTTCGCAAAACCTATTATTACTATTATCTAGGAAATGCCCCATCCACATACTCTTCTGGTTTTGGCTCACTTCAGTCAGTGAATTCCTCCTAAGAACTCTTCTCCAGTCATTTCAAAAGCAGTTCTCTGAAAAATCCATTTTAGAGACATAGTTAGAAATGATAGAAGTCAAGGAACCTGTCAAAAAGAACAGATGGTTACATTCTGTGAGAAAGAAATGCTTTAAAAACCTCTTCCACTCAGCGCATTAAAACCAAGAGAAACTGGCCCAACCCCTAGCTGTTGCTGAGACCTCTGTCAGTTGGTTCTTTGCTAACATTGATGGAAAAGATTCTGGCTCATTGTAAAAAATCTTTGTTAATCCATTAAGATACACTGTTGTCGAATAGGGGTTTGAATAGATGCATGCGTGGACAGACAGTTGGGTAGATACGCATTAAAACACATAACCGAAAATACTAACGGTAGAATCTAGGTGGCATGTTTATGGGTGTTCACTGTCCATTTCTTTCATTTTTCATATATGTTTGAAATTCTTCAAAATGTAACATTGGAGGAAAAAAAACAGTATGTTCAACAATAAGCTGAATCAGATTAGCAAGTTAGTACATGGACAGACCATTGGAAGATGCCCATAAACAATGGGGAGAAATCTGCATAAACTTAGGCATTATGGGGTAATGTTGGCAGTCATTGGGCAGAATAAGAGGGGAGTTAGTTCTGACAGTTCCTGTGAGAGACCATCAAGACAGCCAGTGGAGGATAAATTCTATTCAATATAATATTTCTTTCAATACTATTCAATGCCCCTCTTCTGAATGCTTTAGTGGGAAGGAAGAGAAAGCTGTGACTCCCCTGTGAAGTTCTTTGCCTAAGTTATCTCCTTTCCTTTTTGTAGCATGCCTGAAACCATGTTTCTTGGTGTTCATTTCCTTTTTGTCTTCACAGCATCCCTTAACCCATTTTCGGGTAAAAGCACACCAGTTTTCCCAAGGAGACTAAGCCTCCATCACCAAATGCAGATGTGATGACATACCTACTGAGTTAAAGGTGTGGAAAGTAGCATGAGCAAGGCCAGATCAGTACCCTCTTCAGGGAATTTGAATCTTGAGCAGTCAGTCATGGATAGAAAATGGTTGGAACTGAAAACATGGAAGCCTTCAAGAATGCATTCATTAATTGTTACTACCTTTAGAACTCTCTGGAATCCTATCATTTGGATTGTCTAATGTTGTTTCTGTTGCTTGCAAACAAAGAACTCTAACTAGCAGAAGCGATGTAGTTCCCATTTTGGAAATAAGGAAATCTGAGCTCAGAGGGATTGAGTGTTTTTGGCTCAGGTCACCACTTGATGATACTTGTCACCAAGTCTATCAGACTCCAAAACCTGCCTCCTGTACTTATTCTACCATGCTCTCTCAAATGCAGCAGACCGGATTCCAATCTCATCTGGCTAGGTAAGTTTGGGAAAGGTGTGTACCAATTTCTAAATGTCAATTTCCTGCTCTCTAAAACAGAATAACAATAGTCATGTATACCACAGAGTTGTGGTAAGGATAAAATAAGCTAATTCCTGTGAGTTGTTCAGGCACAGTGGCTGGGACATAATAAATGCTCTGATGATGACGGTATCAGTGAGGTTCCAGCAAGAAGAAAGGGGGCATTTGAAGAGAATGATGAAGGGACTGTTTAGAAAAGTAAGGGCAAGGTTTAGGAAACCCAGAAAGGGGTAGGTGGAAGGACCCCAGGGCTAGAAACAAGAGCAAGCTGTGGAGAACGGCTGTCCAGCATGAGCTGGGATCTCTCGCTGTGCTTCTAAAATAGGGGTCGTGCCTGACACAGTCCACTGTAGCGCTACAAGGAGAGAGCCAGGAGAGGAAATGCCCTGTCTTTTCCCTCCCAGCTCACCTCCTAGTCTCCAGCCAGTGCCTTGAGTTGGCCAGACCTAGCCAGAAGCCAGAGGACAAGGAAGTCTGGTTGATGCCATCCATAGAGGTTAGCTTCTCAGGACACAAGGAAGGGTGGAGAAAACTGGAGACACACTTTGATCTTGAGATACATTTTACCTCAGCATCCTTTTATTTGGGTAAAAAACAAACAAACAAACAAACAAAAAACCCCACAAATTTGTCGGGCGCCCCAGGGGGCTCAGTCAGTTAAGCATCTGACTCTTGATTTCAGCTCAGGTCATGATCCCGAGGTCCTGGGATGGAGCCCTGTGTCAGGCTCTGCACTCAGCAGAGAGTTTCTTCTCTGCCTCTCTTTTTCCCTCTGCCTCTTTCCCTGCTCTCTCTCTCCCTCTCTCATAAAATGAAAAAATGAATCTTAAAAAAAAGTTGTGTCCTCAATACAGCGGACCCACAGCTACCATTCATTATATGTGGTATGAATTCAAACTCCTACCTAACCCTAAGTTGTTAGCCACTACCAGTGCCTGTTATATAAGGTTGCAGAGAAATAAAGTAGAAGGAAAGTAACTAACATAAAACATAGTTGCACAGTCCTGTTTCTGAGGCTAACCTTGACGACTAAGTTGAGAAGCACAACTTCTTTCATCTACCACCTCTCAACCAGATCAGGGTGCTTATAGGCAAGAAAGTTTTAAGACAATTCAGGGTTCAAAGTTCCTAGCCTTCTCTGCGTCTACCCAAATGCTCACATCCTATGTCTCAAGGTCCCATTCCCTCCTCTGCTCCTTAATAAATCAGACACTGAAGAAGCAACTGTCAGACTCTAAATCGATCCTTACTTATAACAAACATGTTCTAAAGAGGGTAAGTATTGTTTTTAAAGCTGCCAGAGAAGTTTTCTAATTTTCTACTTGTGCTCTGACTAGATCTTCAAATTGGCACTTTTTTCTGAGAACATTATTTAAGACTGACAGAAAATGACACCTCACGCCACTGTCTTGAAAATTTCCACTGTCATGGTAGCACTTAAGGACCATAGCTAACTGACCATAGATAGTACTTAAGGACCCTCCACCAGCACTGCATCCCAATCTCTGTTACTAGTAATAATTTGAATAGCATACAATGGATTATACATTTCCATTTACCTATACCAGGAAAGTTCTATGTTCTCATCACATATGTTAGCAATCTGTATCAGTCTCCAATTGTTACCATAACAAATTACCATGAGCTTACCAACTTAAAACAATACATATTTATTATCTTACAGCTCTGTAGGTCGAAAATCACACAGGTCTCAGGCAGCTAGGTGGCTCAGTTAGTTAGACATCTGCCTTTGGCTCAGGTCATGATCCCAGGGTGCTGGGATAGCGTCCTGCATTGGACTCTCCGCTCAGTGGGGAGTCTGCTTCTCCCTCTATCCTTCCCCCCTGCTCATGATCTCTTTCTCTCTCACTCTCTCTCAAATAAATAAATAAAATAAAAAATCTTTTTAAAAAATCACACAGTTCGCACTGAGCTAAAATCAAGGTGTCAGCAGGGCTGTATCCTTACTGAAGACTCTAAGGGAGGATCTGTTTCCTTGGCTTTTCCATTTCTAGTGGCTGCCTTCCATTCATGGCCATGACCTCCTTCCATGTTCAAAGTCAGAAATGGCTGGTCGGTCTTTCTTACATTACACCACTCTGACTCTGGTTCTTTTGCCTTTCTCGTCCACTGTATGGACCTTGTGATTACATTGGGTCCACCTGAATAATCCAGAATCATCTTCCTCTCTTGAGGTCAGCTGAATAGCAACCTCAATTCTATCTGCAACTTTAATTCCCTTTTACCACGTAACATATTCATGGATCCCAGGGATTACGATGTGGACATTTTGGGGTGGACATTATTCTGCCTACCACACAGTACAATCCCAATATACAATTTTGGAGATCTATTTCTTCAGGCCATTCATAGTGGGGTTACTGCATCGGTCTGGGTCCTGCCAGAAAAACACATGGTACATTCAAAAGGGACAATTGGAAAACTTTTAATGGAGAGACAATTTTCAAAGATGTGGGCAGGGTTAAAGGAAACCAGCAAGGGATAATAAAGTTCCCTAAAGACAATAATAGAAAGGAGCAAGGACTGGAGGAAGCAGTTACCAGAACCAGGTGAGGGCAGTGGCCTTAGGTAGAGAAACACAGCCAGTGCCAAATGATGGCCCAGGAGGGAAGGAGCAGGAGATTAAATACCCTAACCTCTCCTGCCACTCTTCGATTTCCTCCAGCCCTGCCCATTGGCAAAGTGTACCCAGTCTAGAAGGCAAGGGAGTAGGTTGATGTGGACAAAAAAAAAAAAAAAAAAAAATCAGCATCTCAGGACACAAGGCATGTGGAGAAAGGTACATAACTGGTCTGCAGGTGCAGACTATACACACATATTAATAAGTTAAATAATTCTTATTGAAAGAGAAATGGAGCCTACCACCCAGCAGGGCATGTGTATTTTCAAATAGCCAGTTTGGCCCAAATTAATCTACAGGTGGAATTTATGGGGAAATATTTTGGAGTTGCAAGGCCTAAAGGAAGTCCCACTTATGAAATTGCACTATGGAACGAATGCATCTACAACTAATAAAACTCAAGGGGTACCATATATATACAGAAATATAGGGACCAGGGAGGATTTCATTTCATCACAGCAATGATAGCCCTGATGCAAAGGGTTTAGCCATAAAGGAATCATAACTTTCCTATCATTTCACCAGGACTTTATGAATAAATAGTGGTGGTCAGCATCACATCCTGAACAAAATGTTAGTCTGGCAGTGTATGTGTGTTCTATATCACTTTTCCTCTTGCTAGTGGTTACTCAGACACATCATGCCATTTTTCCAATAGCTACAATGCAGATATAGGTCCAAAATGAGGGAGAGCAAAGAAACCAACATGTGTGGGTTGGTCGCTCACATGCCACGTGCATGAAAAAATTACCAACCAAGCAGACAAAACCACCAGCTTGGCTAAATACTGGCTCTGGGGAAAGAGCTTTCTGCACAGTAGAGAAATTTCTAGTGGGAGAGAGAGAGAGAGAGAAAAACACACAGTTGTAGAGGAAAGAGCATTTTAGCAAATGGGAAAGTCTTCCAAGGAAAACTCAATGCAGAAAAACATTGTTTTTCCTTCCTCAGAACACAGAAGTCAATAAATCCTTACTTCTGAAGCTTCTGGAAAGAAGAACCGCACAGAAAGCAGTTGCTCTCTTTTCAAAGTGAAGTTGGGAAGAACTTCCCTTCCAAGGCCCTGCACTGCATTTGTCTGTAGAATAATTCCACTGGCAAGAAATAGTGAAGGCATTTTTAGACACACAGTGACTAAAATCTGGATAATTGAGGTCAAGGTAAACCTTTTCACTTGATTTTTTTTTTTTTCAGAAAAGGTTAAGAACAATACATGCTCCTTATTCTGAAACTTTTAAGCAGTAAGGAATACTAGAAAGTTAAAAGCAAAAGTTTTCCTCTTTTCTCTCTCTCTTTCTTTTCTTCCTTCTCTTCTTTCCTTCTCCTCCTTCTCTTCCTCCTTCTCTCCTTTCCTACCTCCACGCTATCTATCTATCTATCTATATAAATCCCCACATTTTGTTAAATTTTATATACATATGTGTGTGTGTGTGTGTGTGTGTGTGTGTGTATATATATATATATATATATATATATATATATATATATATATATTTTCCCCCCCTTGAGAACCAGGAATAGAAAAGCAGGCAAACACCTAAGGGTTTCCAGACAGCTCTGAGCACCACCAAGTCCATGCCACAGAAATGACCCATGAAGCTGATGCTGCTGGTCCGTGCCACGCCTGGGTACCTGTTGCAAATACACTTGAAAGCGCCATCACTGGATACTTAACAACTCTGCTCACATTTTCTACTCCTCTACTGTTGCACAAATGGTCCCTATTCTCTTTGCATCTTTACATTCCAACGTTCATATCTGCAGTCTTGGGTAGAAGAGTTGGATTGTCGAGACTTAGTCTGACGAGTCTGATGAGCTGAATCAAAGCTTCCAGAGGTAAGGAGAGAGAATATTTGATTACTGGGTTGGGTGACAGGATGCTGCCACCTATTAAGGGTCAAACAACAGAGATCTCAAATTGGAAGAGGGTTTGGACGCTGAGCAATCCAAGACAAACAAATGCTTATTATACAGGCTCTGTCCTTTGGGTGGAAAAGTTGTCTGTCAAGAGATCCAGCTCAAATCTTCCCAGGTAGCAACCCCAACAGAAAGAGAACATCTTTCTAACAATATGCATGTGTTAAGCTCAGGAAATATTTTGACACTGTTTAGGTTCTCATCCCTGCACCAATCACTGAGGTCACTAGCATGGAGGATTTTGATTGGCTCAGCCTGGACAAACAGTCCCACATTTGTGATGGGGATTGGTTAGGCAGGCGCCATAATTGAAAACCATTCATAACCCAGGAAGTGGAGAAAGGATGCTTGTTTCAAGAAAGGGCCGCAGAAGGGAACTTGGGTGGCTCAGTCATTAAGTGTCTGCTTTCTGCTCAGTCATGCGAGTCCCATGTTGGGCTCCCTGCTGAACGGGGAGCCTGCTACTCCCTCTCCGACTCCCCCTGCTTGTGTTCCCTCTCTTGCTGTGTCTGTCAAACGAATAAATAAAAATTAAAAAAGAGAGAGAGAGAGAGAGAGAGAGGTACACAGATAAAACAGAAACATAATGCATACTTTAAGAGGTTTCATGAGTCTCTGGTCCATAGTTTGACTCTCATTTTCTTTCTTTCTTTTTTTTTTTTAAATTCAGTTATTATACCTTCCTTTTTTGTTCTCCTGAATACCAACATAAAACCTCAGAAGCTCTTCTTAATGATCTCAGATGTCATTAGGTAGCTCTTTCAAATTACTGATAAGATTTGAGCTGTGATAGGACAACTAGTATGGCATTAGCCTTCCTTCCATAAACAACTATAAGACTGTACAAAATGCGTATGACAACTGTTTTCAAGCATTGGGCAATAGACAGCACGAGTCTGTGATCCCTGAGACCAAGAAAATTCACAAGGTGATCCTAACAGTTGTCATCTCTCTCTGTCTGGGGACAACTTCAGAGTTTGAAGTTGTTGAACTGGTTAGGATTTTTAGAATAAAAATAGAAACAAACAACAACAACAACAACAACAACAACAACAAACCCAGGCTCCTAGTAAGGAGAAGTTGCATAGAAATGAGACTCAAAAGTCTGGGTGAGGGTTCTTCATGAGACCTTGGCTAAGGACTGAGCTGTGCATGTTCTGGGTAAGACCATGCTAGGTTTACCAGAGAGTGACTACCATGAGAGTGGGAGAAAAGGATGTTAGAGACGAAGCTGGGAAATACTCGTGTGCCCGCCTAGCCAGAGAGTAGAGACCTCACTGATACTCCAGGTACCTAGCTAAGACATGGGAAACACCATGCTTTAGGAGTAAGGACTGTGATATAGCAAAGCCTCCAATAGACCCACCTTAACAAAACCTAAATACGAGACTTAAGATCTGTAAAGCCACCAGAGTCTTGATGTTGACTCGACCCAGATTACGGAGTCTTAGAAAACACCAACCCTTTCCACATATCTGCCATAACAAAGCATAAAACAAGTCCACAAAGATTCAAGGTGATCATTTAACAATTAAATTGCCTCCTGGAACAAAAACCATGACCATGAAGGTGGCTGACAGCTGTGTGCATTTGTTGGAACTCATCATGCCGTATACTTAAAATGTGTACATCTTACTGTGTGCAAATTATTTCTAAATAAAGTTGACTTACAAAACTAGAGGTAATAACTTAGTCAAGATACTGCTTCAGACATCCTAATTTATTTTCTGCCCTATTTTCATGCCTTTAGCCTTTATATGTTTATTCATAGAAATCCTACCTGCAACAGAATAAACTGGACCACAAATGAAATATTTAGACGCACAAATGACATGTTATTTGCCTTCCCCCGCCCCTTATTTAATAGCAGACCTCAGTCTAGTGAGGTCAAGTTCACTCACACAAATCACACCCAACTATATGGCTTCTTCTGTCATTCAGTTTTTAATCTCTTAATAGAATGGCAGTTTCTGCATCTACTCATTGGATATATTACTTTTACTATACATTAAAATGCAGATTATATAAATTTTTAAATATTCATACATTATCAATGAATATGAAAGTGCTGTAAAATCAACATGTTGTGTTTATAATTTGCCTTTTTGTTTCCTGTTGAATTTTTTAAAAAATTAAAACTCCAATATTTTGGAAGTGACGCAAAATTTCGGCTTATGTTTTAGAAGTGTTCTGAGAATTTTATCCAATACAGACAGATTTTTAGGTAATTCATACGGGAGTAAATTGCTTTAAATTACTTCGGAGATATGATGGTTTGGAAGGCAGCTATGCTCACCACTATACCACCAATGCTGCACTGGAGATATGATGGTTTGGAATTGGTCTTTCCTTCCTTCCAAAAAAATTCGTTAGCTGTAGATGATGGCAGACTCTGGCTGAGCTTCTATGATGTAAAATTAATGATTAACAAAACACTAGAGAAAGGCAGAGGGAAGATAGTCTCAGTGCACAAAACAATGGTAGTGGGCCCTTGGGGTGGCTCAATAGGTTCAGCATCTGCCTTCAGCTCAGGTCACGGATTTCCCCCCACCCCCCAGGATCAGTCTGGCATCAGGCTCCCTTCTCAGCAGGGAATCTGCTTCTCCCTCTGCCCTTCCCCCCAACTTGTGCATTCTCTCTCTCTCTCTCAAAAAATAAATAAAATCATTTTTTTTTTTTTAAAGTGCTTTCGAGGGGCGCCTGGGTGGCTCAGTGGGTTGAGCCTCTGCCTTCGGCTCAGGTCATGATCTCAGGGTCCTGGGATCGAGTCCCACATTGGACTCTCTGCTCAGCAGGGAGCCTGCTTCCCTCTCTCTCTCTCTGCCTGCCTCTCCGTCTACTTGTGATTTCTCTCTGTCAAATAAATAAATAAAGTCTTAAAAAAAAAAGTGCTTTTGAGCTCAACAGCTTAAACAAAGCAAATAAACAAAAACCACAATGGTAGCAAGCAAGCCTGTGAAGTTATTTTAGTCAGTTCTACTAAAACTTTTTAAAGGATGAGCCTATAGGAATGAAACAAGATGATATAAGCAGAGAAGAATAGTATATTTGATAAAGTACCTCTGAGGTGAAGAGCTTTTGTATTTAACAAATACAAAAGATAAACTTCAACCATAAGCTTACAGTAGACCAGATGTTCTTTTTCAGTCTAGAATTTGAAATCGGCACGCAGGCTTTAAATCCGGATTTCATGGCTTAATACCTATTCGATTCCCTGAAGTCTCAGTCTCATGTTTGAAAAACAGCTCTAATAATGGTTCTTTTTGCCTTCTAAGGTTATTTTGAAAATTAAGTGAGATAATACATGCAAATTGTCTCCCATGGTACACAGCCCAGAGACAGACACATCCCTCAACGCAGACCAAGATGACATCTTGGTGGAGGATGTGGCAAAGGAGTTTCTTTCTGGCTCCTACAAAGGTGTAAAAGTCAAGCTATATGGAAAGGATGCCTGTCATTGTGCTAGTCCTGCTTCAAGTGGCCCCATTGCCCAAGATAGAAGCTCATACTCTAGATTTTCTGGGATCCAACCATTGTATGATGTAGAAGGAAGTTGGAAGCAAGATGACCTTCTTCTGAATGACAGAGAAGCTGTTCCTATGTGCCATGATGATGATGTTAGCAATGACAGCCATTTCCCTAACCAAGTTGACTACTGACCCAAAAATGAGATTAAAAACTATCCCTTTTTGCCCAGAGCCCTGAAAAGCCTGAAGAGAGGACTAAATAAGAAACAGCCTTGAGACTTGGATGACATCCAGGTCAGTGAGTACAGAATACTCTTCTAATTGTTTTGTCACTTACAGATTTAATGCTCACAATATGCCAATGTCGGCACATTTTTATTTAGGACATGAAATAATAATTTAATAATGACAGGCAGTTCAAAATGGTGACTACTATATTTTTGTCTCCTTAAGAAGTGTGCCGATTTTCTTATCCATTCTGGAACATGGCGGGTGGGGGGTGCGGCGGAGCAGGGGGCAGAGGGAGAGAGCAAGGGCAGGAGGAGTGTGCAGCCGGGGAAGAAGTGAAAGCATGAGCTACATAATGTTCTGCCCCACTGAAGGGACAGAGAACCTAAAGGGTTTGACATCTCCATGATATAATATATTGCTATGGCAACCACTATTGCCTTAAACATTCCAAGATTTCAGGGTTTCTTTTGTTTTTAATTTTAGTTTTTCTCAACATAATGATTGTATGTAGTAAAAACCAAATAACAAAGAATTCACAAGACTTGATAATTTCCCCAGCCACCTCTTGATATATTTTCATCTCTTTTGCTTCTGTATTTAATTCTTTAGCTAGTTATTCCCACAAGTATAGTTATATCATTATAACTCTATATTCTTTTTTTTTTTAGATTTTATTTATGTATTTGAGAGAGCAAGTATGAGAGAGCCTGAGAGGGGAGAAGGTCAGAGAGAGAAGCAGACTCCCTGCGGATCTGGGAGCCCGATGCGGGACTCGATCCCCGGACTCTGGGATCATGACCTGAGCCAAAAGCAGTCACTTAACCAACTGAGTGACCCAGGAGTCCCTATAACTCTATATTCTTATTGTCATTTATAATCGTGATCAATTAACACATAGAAATGAAAATTCACCTCATATTAACCTCTTCTTTCCCATTTTCTTTCCAATATTTAGTATTCATCTTATTTTTAGTTCTTCCATTAGATACTTTTGTAACACAAAATAATATGATTAAATCATTTCTTTCTACTGATTTCTAATGATTTTCTACTGTGTCATTCCAGTGTGGAAAAGAGCCTTGCCCTTCCTCTGCGTGGGTCCCCCACCCCGCTTCCTCCTCTCTACTCTCTATTATTTTACATTATCAAACGCTCATTAGTAATCACATTTTGTCCTGAAACATCACCAATATTCCTGCTTTATTTACAGATTGACTCTGAAATTTTAAAATGAAGAGATAATGTTTACATTCGTCTAACAATGTAAATATTGGCCACTGCTTGACAAACTTGTATATGAGAATTTTCGTTTTCTTTGGGTTTTATAGTGCCAGGGCAGGGGAGTCACCTTAAAGAGGCTCTTCCTTGCATCAAAGCCAAATAGATTTCCCTTTTTCCACTATGTCCTTTGCTGAAATAGACACCACATTTTGGATGGCCTCTTATTGAGCCACACTTTTCTTATAGTCTTTATTTTTCTCAGAGTCTTTTTTGCCCTCTTTCATTGTGATAAGACGCTGGCATTTCAGCCTTTTATTAATATTCTCAATTACTGCCATTTTTAATCACTTACTTTTTTCCGCTGAGACTTCCGTCCCGGTCCCAGCTGGCCTCTCTCTCCAGCTGGGACTGAGGTTCTAAATCTGCTGCAAATGTGACCCTGAAAATCCCCCTCATCCTTTAACTTGGTTGGATCGACTGTTTTTGAATCCTATGTCTTCCATTTCCCCTTTCTGGAGTGCATCCTCCAGGAACAAAGACAAATTGTTTGCAAGTTACATTTTCTGAACGCTCTTATACTGAAATCTTCTCTCACTATTTATTGGCCCGAATTTGGGGACCAAGATAATTCTCTTTAACATCTTCCACGCCCTGCATGTTTTGTGTTCTAGCATTCAGCCCTACTCCCTACAAGTCTGATGACAGTCGGATTCCCATGCCCTTGCACGGGAACTGTTGCATCTCTCTGGAAGCTTTCATGTTCTCTTTTCAGTGCGGTGATTTTATGAGGATGCATCCAGGCTTCGTCCTGCTGAGGACTCTACCTCGTTTTCAGTTCTAGGAATGTGGAATATCACTTCCTTTCTCCCCTCTCCTCCCTTTTTCTGAAGCTGTTATTATTAAAACAATGGCTTTCCTGGATTACTATTCGAAGCTCTCATTTTCAAATTTTATATATTTTGTATTTTCTATCTCTTAGGCCTAGTCTACCTTTTGCAAGATTTTCTCAACTTAAACTTTTAGCCCTTCATTGAATGTCTAATTTCAGTCATCACTCAGTCTCTGAGAGCTCTTTCTTCTCTGATTGTTCTAACCTGTAGACCTCGGGGAGGGCAGCTATGGGGATGCACCTCTCCCATCTGCCTCGGGGCAGAACCTACTAGAAGTAGTATTGACCAAAAGCCTCACGTGCAGTAGCCTTGGAAGCCACCACCACATCTGCCCAGAGCCTTCCCGCACTGGAAGCTTCCACGCGGTGACTGAGCAAGGTGGGCACCCGAGAGCCCGGTCAGTTCTGTCAACTGGAAATAACCTGGGGGGCTGGCTGAGACTTTCTCTGGCTACCCTGCCATCTGAAGCTCTTCCTCTCTCCTTTCAAAGCTATTAGACTTGCACCACAGACTAGAAGCTTCACCTACTCCTGTTCCCTCTCCCCTCTATCCTTCATCGGCGTGAATTCCCAATACATCTCTTATACTTGCTACTTTATCCTGACTTTTGCTTCCCAGAGTATAAAACTGACAAGAGTCTCCTATCCTTCTTAACGAATATACTATCTTCTCACACCTTTCTTAACGTATTGTGTTTATTCTCATAACACCCAATGCATCTAATGGAATGCATTTTGCCTAAGATCGTGAGCCAGTGGGCTCCAGCCACATTGCAGTAAACTGAAATTAATTAGAAAAAAAGATGCCATCAACACACAGTAAGGAAGGACACCAGGTGTACCCTCCCGCCCCAGTTTCCAGAGGAGGCAAAATTTTTAATAATTCCAAGAGTTGAAATCAAATAGCAATAGGATATGAAAGTCTAAGCCTGTTCCATCCGCAACTACAAAAAAATTTCAGACTTTGTGGCACAATATGATGCCGTGTCATTCAAAGAGTCAGCGGCAAGGCTCGTGCAGGACCTTGAAGTCCTAGTCATTCTCCTACTGGCCCAGGCCCATCTTGCCGCTGGGTTTTTGCACGTCTTCTCTTCACTGCCTCGTAATACCAACAGAGCTGCTGATTATTGTATGCTAACCATATGCCAGGTAGGCTAGTGAACACTTTCTATCCATTGTTTTAGTGAGTCCATGCAAACAATCCAGTTTGGGGTTTGTTTTTTTGTTTAAGATTTTAATTTATTTATTTGTGTGTGAGAGAGAGACCACGCTTGAAAGAACAGGGGGGAGGGGGGGAGTTGTTGGGGGTTGAGGGGAGGGGTCGAGGGAGAGGGAGAAGCAGACTCTTCCACTGAGCAAGGAGCCCAACGTGAGCTCCATCCCAGAACCCCAGGATCGTGGGGCTTATGATCTGAGTGCAAGCACAGTGTGTTAACCAACCAAGCCACCCAGGCGTCCCCAAAACATTCGTTTTACTAAATCTCCAAAAGGCTATGGAAGTGGTCCATGTTCCCAGGGCAGGAGGAGATGAACGTCCGCCCGCCCCCGCAATCTATGCTCTCTGTCACACCCCCACGCTGCCTCTGCCTGCTCCTAACACAGGACCCTCCATAGCGTAAGCTACAGATACAAACAGGTAATAAAAACCTCACTGCCTGTCACGTAATGTGTATTCTATAGACTTGTGATGGGGAACGTATGTGCAGAGCCGAGGAAATCTTGTGGGTTTTGCGATGATCTTCCTGGAAAGAAGCGCCCTGTCAACATCGAACCTTGTTTCATTTGAAGTTCCCTGACCCTCTGGAGCCCTAATAAGAAGTACTCTAATAAGTACTCTAATAAGTACTCTAGTAAGAAGTACCCTTTTAATCCTTAAAATACAGATGCTGATTAGGAGACAGAAAAGAGCAAGTTTTTTTATTCTCTCTTTTCTGTGGTTCAGGGCCTCTGTGGGAGGAGAGGTGATGTGAACGCTTGCTCTCTTACAGAAACCGTCTCTTTATTTAGCTGAGCTTCTCCTCAGGCCCCTGGAGAGGTAAACTGAATCATTAACCACTTCTGGCAGAGCTCATGAGTCATTTTTTTGTTACGTGAAAGAAAAAGTGTTTGGAAAAAGAAAATGCCATTCGTCCAGAATCAGAATAAATAACTTCACACAGAAATAGGCAGAGAGGGGATCTGGCAGCATCGTTTGTGGTCTTTTTCCCCTCTAATATTCCAAAACTTGAACTTTGATAACAACAAATGCCATCCCTTTTGTTCTTGGAATTCCTTTGTGCTTTGCGCAGAGCTCAGCACGGATTGCTGGTCATAATAGTTACAACTTTGCATTTAGCTGTTTGCGAGAAGGTTTGGATTTGCCCAAGAATTGAATACGTGACTCCTCTTTCTCTTCTGGGAAGAGTATAGTTGCTTGGTGGCGAAATTCATTTGTTTTCCCTCCTAAACTCTCTTGTCACCAATCCATATGGCCATACCATGTGTTTTCTTTCCCTCAACTCATTCCTTTAGAAGTTACCCGAGATTCACGATCATAACCCCAGAATATAAAGTGGCGATTTTTATGTCTCCTGATTCGAAACCAACTGAGGTGTTTGCTTTTTCTCAAACCTGACTCAGTGCAAGCAAGACTTTAAAAATTTAAAACATTTTTTTGAAAGATAGAATTGATCTGAAGGACAAGAAGACAGTTGCTTAGGGATCTGATGTTCATTCATTCTACAAATATTTATCAATCACTTACTCCTTTAAACCCCTGGGCTGGATGCCAGGGAAATGGTGGAAGAAGACAGACATCATTAATAAGGTCACTGCCATCATGGAACAACGGCAAACAGATCATCATATAAATACATATGAATTAAGGTTATTGTAGGTCGTACATCTAGGGAGCTAGGAGAACGAGCAAGAGAGGGAAGCATTATCACTTAGGGGAGACAGGGAGATCTTCTCTGAGAAGAGAAACTGCTCTTCAAAATAAAGTCTATTTTTTAAAAAGTATCTGGTTTTATTTATTTATTTATTTAAGATTTTTATTTATTTATTTGACAGACAGAGATCACAAGTAGGCAGAGAGAGAGGAAGGGAAGCAGGCTCCCCGCTGAGCAGAGAGCCCGATGTGGGGCTTGGATCCCAGGGCCCTGATATCATGACCTGAGCCGAAGGCAAAGGCTTTAACCCACTGAGCCACCCAGGCGCCCCGTATCTGGTTTTATTTAGATAAAAATCACTTGAAGGCACTCCAAAAACTGATGAAAGTGGTAACCTAGGAGAGTGGGGGCAGAGGACAGATGGGGACAAAGGTGGGGGTGAAATCTTTTATTACATGTTTTTGACCTTTTTTTTGATTTATGAAATATGTTTATCCTAAAATTAAATTTTTGGATGTGGGGACACCAGAGTCAACCTAGTTCTAACTCCTGACGCCACCATTTATTAAGTGGGCAGTGTTCTAACATTTCCTAAACTCTGCCCCTGCTTCCTCATGTGCACAATGATGTTAGTACTAGTTCGTACCTCACAGGAGTGTTTTCAGAATTAAATGAAATAATTACATGTAAAGCCGTTAAATCAGTGCTCCCCGCATAGGAAGTGTTCAGTAAATCGTGACCTTAATCAGTATGATACTGCTGTCTAGAAATACATCATTTTTCAAATGGTAGGTGTAACTTTCTCTGGTGATTGGAATTATTGGCAGAATTGTAGACGATTTGTGTTTTCCTCATTTTGCCTAAAATATCTTCCAAATTTTCTATAAAGATTATGCCAGTGTGATGAGAAATCAGTGTTTTTTATGGCGGCAAGAACACTTGAGATTTCCCCTCTTAACAAATCTTTTTTTTTTTTTTTTTTAAGATTTTATTTACATATTTGACAGAGATCAAAGTAGGCAGAGAGGCAGGCAGAGAGAGAGGAAGGGAAGCAGGCTCGATCCCAGGACCCTGGGATCATGACCTGAGCTGAAGGCTTTAACCCACTGAGCCACTCAGGTGCCCCTTAACAAATCTTTGAAGGCACAACACAGTGTTGTTAACTAGAGACATCGTGTTGTACAGCACACCGCTTAATTACCTTGCATAGTGAAAACTTTCTATGCATTGAGCTGCACAATGAAAGACTTAGCATCTGGGTATGATTTCCAACCAAAGAAGCGAAGAATTTCTAAAAGAGCCGTTTGATTTTCTAATGTGACATGATAAACATGGCTTCCTGTAAAATATTTTTCAGAAAAACAGAATCGCACCGCACGGGGCTAACAGTAAAGATAACCCCATTAACAAGGGCATCAGCAGCTGCTGGGGCACACACACCCATGCATCTTAGATTCCTGGAAAGCCTGCCAGGGCCGTGCAGCCCACTCCTGGGTCTCCCCAAGGAAATTTTTTTTATCTAAGAAGCTTTTGGAGTATCGTGTCACCACACAGGATCTTCGTCTGTTGGATGAAGCTTCCATGTTACTTTTGAGTTTTCCTCAAGTAAACTCTTGATTCTGCCCCATTTCCATCCTGCCGCTTTTGGCCGTGATCTTCCCAAGGCTACCTTGCCAACCGTGGGAGGGGCAGTGCCTTGACATGGAAACAGGAAGACCCGTGGCCACCTGGTCTATACTTGGTAGAACTCCCTGTTCTGTAGTTCAGTCAATTGTGTGACACAGGAAAATCCACATACCTTCCTCATCTGTGACTCAGACATAAAATACCTACTCCGCAGGGGCGCCTGGGTGGCTCAGTGAGTTAAATCCTCTGCCTTTGGCTTGGGTCATGATCCCGGGGTCCTAGGATCGAGCCCCGCATCAGGCTCTCTGCTCGACGGGGAGCCTGCTTCCCTTCCTCTCTCTGCCTGCTTGTGATCTCTGATTGTCAAATAAATAAATAAATAATCTTAAAAAACAAACAAACAAAAAAACCTACTCGGCAGGTTGCATTCAGGCAGAGAACCCACATGAGAAGCGCAGCTCATCTTGGTTGCTCAATGATGTTAACTTCTCACCTGTAAATATGCAGGGGCTCTCAGCCCCGGATCATGGCCTTGGCTGACAATGACCGCCACCTGCCCCTTTGTGGAGGAGCTCCAGACAGCCGGCCTCTGGCTTTACTTGGAGCCCTGCTGGAAGGCAGAGAACAGAAGGCTGGGAAGTCCCAGCCCCACGCGGAGACCCCACCTCGGCTGCTTCCGTCAGTAGCTTCACCCCAGGGATTAGAGAAATATTTTTTGTTCCCAGAACCTTGCTCTGGGCACCATCCCAAGAGAGTTCGGGCTTTAGAATTCTTTGTCCTCAGCAATCTGGTTAATTTAAGAAGCAAGAGAAACTGCAGGAGACAGCAACCAGAAGATCACACTCACGATCTACACACGCCCTTTCTCCAAGGTGGTTTTGCTGGGGCCGAAATCCTCCAATTCCCAGGGCCAGCTCCGCGGCCATTTACTCCCTGCTTCACGCCCGGTCACAGCGGCTTAACATCCCTCCCATGACCCTACGACAAGCAACCACGGGGACAGGCATCAGCTCCTAAATGTCAGAGATGGTGGCTCCTGGAAGAGTCAGCCACTGACTCAGGGGGCTTGTGGATGAAGCAGAATCCAAAGTCGTCAGCGAACCCCACGAGCCCCACACACCCACACAGGGAATGCTCTTGGGTTCTCCGGGGATACGCACAGGAAAGCAGGGTTGTGGCACCCAGGGATGAGGGCGGAGGCCTGCAGGGGGGCCTTCCCAGGGCATGCATGCTTTCCAGAAACATCCATGGACCATCCCCATAAGCCGCAGCTTTGAGCCTGGAGTGGGGAGGAGGGGGGCAATGGGAGAGACCAGTGAACAGGTACAAGACAATGGGATGCATGCAGGGGCTGAAAATCATGTACGAAACGCTCCGGGAGCACAGTGGAGGGGGCATATGGTTCTATGTAGAGGAACATAGGTTCTGGGATCTAGAAAGCAAAGAGACCCCCCCAATTATTTAAAAATTCCTGAGTTGTAAACTCCTGCAAGGTCAAGGCTTAAGCACCTTTGGTTTGCTCTGTATCCTATCCTATCCTATTCAGCATGTGTATACTGAATACAGTGGAACTGCTATCTAATGAGGAAAGATGCAGGGCCTGGGTGGCAGAGCTGGTTGAGTGTCCCACTCGGTTTTTGCTCAGGTCCCGACCTGAGGGTTGTGAGATTGAGCCCTGCTTCTCGAGTTCTCTCTCAAATAAGTAAGTAAATCAAAAAGAAGGAAGGAAGGGAGGGAGGGAGGATGGGAAGGAAGGAGAGAGGGAGAGAGGGCGGGTCGGGGAGGGGGGAGAGGGGCGGGCCAAGGGAGGAAGGGAGAGAAGGAAAGAGGCACTGGCTATAGCTATGGGCAGGGAAGGGTACCGCGCGGCCCTCAGTGCGCGTTAACTGGCTCAGTGCTGAGGAGGTCAAGTCATCTCGCTGCTTTCCCGGATAATCTTCATCCATCTCCATAGATGATTCAAGCTTAATCAAACTCTGGGCTTCAATCTGTCCAGAAAGTTGGAGTCTGGCAGCCTACCCTCCCTTCCAGAAGCATCGAGGAGGCTGGTAGTCTCAGAAAGGTGCTTTGTGTTTCCAAAAAGCAAGCTGTTTTGAACATCAGAGGGCTTCTCATTTCCACATTGTGACTCAATAAGGGCATCGTTACACCTGGGGCGGAAAAGCAGACCCGAGACGCACGAGAGCAGAGTGTGTTCAAGCGTGTCAGAAATAGACCAGAGGGTCATTGTGCGGAGCAGCCGCCGCAGCAGGCAGGGCACGGGAGCGCATACCTTGAATGTGGGAACACCGGAGCAATCTTCTCTTTATACTCAGATGAAATCAGCCCTTCTGGGGTCATGTGTCTAATTCCAGAAGCTTCACTGAGAAGAGCAGTAGAGTTTGGACAGGCTTCAGAGGAAAGTTGTCAAGATGATTGAAAGGCTGGAAAGTAAAACCTCCAAGGGGAGGCTAAAGGAGACGGGTCTGGCACCCACTAGCTGTGCGACGTTAGGCGCGTCACCGCAGCTCTCAGGAGCTCCATTCCCTCGTGTGTGAAAGGAGGTCGGAGGCTTGGCTGAGCCCTCGGATCCTCCAGGGCCTCAAAGTATTTTTATAATCCAGAAGGAGAGGAAGCTAGACAGTAACTTTGTCATTCATTTTAATTCTATGGCTACCTGTTAAGAATCTCTGTTTTTCTTAAGTGAGACAGAATACAAGAAAAAAAGGGGGGCACCTGGGTGGCTCAGTTGGTTAAGCCTCTGCCTTGGGCTCAGGTTGTGGGCTCAGGGTCCTGGGATCCAACCCCGCATCGGGCTCTGCTCAGCAGGGAGCCTGCTTCCCCCTCTCCTCACTCCTACTCTCTTTCTCACTATCTCTTTCTCTCTCTTTCCATCTCTCTCGCTCTCCCTCAGATAAATAGATAAAATCTCTTTTTTAAAAAATGGGAAGGACGAAGTACCTACAGGAAAGCTCCCCCTTCCAGGGATGATGGTGCCGTGGAGGCTGCCAGCAGCAGTCAGCCTGAAAAAGCCCCAAAGGGTGACTTGCCCCCGAGAGGACTGGCCTCGGGGTCCCACCCCCAGTCCCTCCACCCTGTGCCTTTTCTCTGGAGGAGCCCCAGAGTGGGAGCAAGAGTAGAAGACACATGGAACAATCTGAACTAATAGTTGGAAAACGGAACTCTAGCCACCACATTCATTCATTATGGCCAGGGTGTGAGTGACTTGACGGGTTCAGGGGCACAGGGTTGGGGTGCATGGAGTGTGGAAGCCCCAGGATGGCCCCACAGATTTCACTGGTAGGGCTAACACCCCAGGTCCAAATGTCCACTTTCCAGCAGTGCTCTTGGTCAGAACCAATCCTCAACCCGGGCTGCATTTTGCAATCAGCTTGGAAGCTTTTTTAAAAATACTGATGCCCGGGGCACCTGGGTGGCTCAGTGGGTTAAAGCCTCTGCCTTCGGCTCAGGTCATGATCCCAGTGTCCTGGGATGGAGCCCCGCGTCGGGCTCTCTGCTCGGCAGGGAGCCTGCTTCCTCCTCTCTCTGCCTGCCTCTCTGCCTACTTGTAATCTCTGTCTGTCAAATAAATAAATAAAATCTTAAAAAAAAAAATACTGATGCCCAGACCTCATCTGAGATGAACGAAATTGGGATCTCTGGGATTCCAGGTGGAATTTCCTTACACTAGAGACTGTACCATGAACCACGTTATGCTTCCAGTAGCAAATCGACTTAAAACACAAAACATCAGAAGAGTCACGAAAGAACAGGAAAACTGCATGTTCCTAACAGAGTCACCACTCTCCTTGGAAAACCCTCTTCTTGTCGAGATGATCAGTTTGTTCACGCCTATGATAAGCGTGCTTTTACGCAATGTCCTTTCATTAGCTTTGATTATCTGATGGATCCGAGGAACATCCGCCCTCCGCGAGTTGTCTGCAAAAAAATCGGTTGCGATCAGTCTTGACATTCACTTACGCTGTTACCATTACCCCAACCCATGTGATTGTGTCACAGTTCCTGGTCCTTAGTAGGAGCTCAGTATGTTTTTAATAACTGATGGACAATCCTTGATTGTGCCCCTGAAAGTTTTAGCGCAATAGACGCTTAGATGGTATTTGGGTAATTTATTCAGAACCTGGAAATGTAGTAACATTAAATCAATTTCATCTCCATAGGAGCCACTGCTGGTAGTATAGATTTACAGAAATTCATTTCCAGCTACAATTTTCCTGCCCTCTCTCATCTGTCAGACAAATAAAGGGCTCACATTTGTATTCTCACTGCATGATGTCTTCACCTTGTCTGTATATGCATCATTAAAGAGTTCAAGATCAGTTGGAGAAGGGATAAACAGCAATCTCTTTCACTATTTAAGACAAATTTCCGAGCTGGATTCTTTTGCTTCCATTCATACTTGAGTTGTTGTTGTTGTTGTTGTTGTTGAGCATTTCTGTCTGTTCTCCCGTAGGTGCCAGATGATGGATATTGGGAAAAGGGAAGGAGTAGCAGAACATAGGGAAGGAAGAAATGTTCATTGGTACCAGGTTGTGCAAGCCTCAAGGGTTTGGACTTTTCACGGAAACAAAGAAAAAAGATACCATTGAGAGCTTTCGAACAAAGTCCTGGTAGCAAAGTGTTGCAGAATTTTGTGATTCCCTTTCCGATGTTAGAGAAGTAAAAGCTTGACCTCAGGCAACCAATTTCCTTTTCTTTCTTTCTTTTTTTTTTTTTTTTCTTGAAAAGCTAGACTTGAAAGAAATATGTCAAATAAAAGTGAATTCTGTCAAGCATCTCAGACAGCCTGGAGTTTACTCTCTAACATGTGGGACTTTGCTAAATGCATACTATTTGCATGTTTCCAGTGTTGTCATAGAAGCAACTGGCATGTTTCTGAGGATGCAGGTCTCTGTTGCTTCCTGGCTAGGACAGCATATACTCTAATTTGGCAGGTTGGATGTCCAGCGCCCTACCCGGGATACAGTCGCCCCTTCCAGAGTTGATTGGAGGGGAAAGGTGGCCTTCATCTCCAACATGAATGGTTCTTTAGACCTTTAGCAAGCTTGCCCACTACAGTAAAAGTAAATGGGGCAGGCTGCACCCAAAAGGAATTCATTTCCACCAACAATTCCATTTGCACTTAGTTATTAAAATTAACATTTTTGGAAGCGGCAACTAGTGTTCATTTTCTTTGGATCACGAAGATGTGCTCATGTGAGCCACAAACAACGCCAGCCATCCCCAGATATCAACTAGGGACGACCCGATTAGAGATAAATTCATCACAGCTCTCCTGTGGCATTTCACAGAAGCCCACGAGATTGCAGTTACCCATGACAATCCTGGCAGGTGGGGTCACTAGACCGCTTGTTCTTAGTGGTTTCTAGCATGCAGATTTGATGGGGATAGGGTACTACCAAGCAATGGCTCGCCCTCAAAAGCATTTCAACGCCTCAGCTACACTGGTAGGGAGAACAGAGTAAAATTGTAATGGCAAAAAAGAGTTTTAATTTATTTCGGTTATTTTTTATGGAAATATTCCTGGAATCAGGGTCCTGATACAAAATACAGAACTTCGGCAGGAAGGGGTAGGACCTTGCAGAGTGTTGGGGAAGAGGGGAAAGATGGAGTAGGGGAATAATGCTAAAGGGAGTCAACTGCGTAGGATTTGAAAGCATGGGATAAAACGAGCAGTTATAGGGCGCCTGAGGGGCTCAGTCAGTTAAGCGTCGCCTTCAGCTCAGGTCATGATCCCCGAGTCGTTGGATGGAGCTCAGCATCAGGCTCCTTGCTCAGCAGTGAGTCGGTTTCCTCCTCACCCTCTGCCCCTCTGCCTGCTTATGCTCTCTCTCTCTTAAATAAATAAAATCCTTTTTTTAAAAATAAGCAATTATTGGGGGGAGGGGGGTTGGGAGAAGGGGGGTGGGTTATGGACACTGGGGAGGGTATGTGCTTTGGTGAGTGCTGTGAAGTGTGTAAACCTGGCTATTCATAGACCTGTACCCCTGGGGATAAAAATATATGTTTATAAAAAATAAAAAAAAATTTTTAAAAAAGCAATTATATGTGGAGAAAATGTATTGTTATCATCCAATGTTAAGCAAAAACACTTTAAACTTTAAGCAACTCGTCTTACCAACTGGAATCCCATGAATTATATTTTGAAAGCCATTTCTGGGCACCTGGGTGGTTCAGTTGGTTAAGCACCCTCCTTCAGCTCAGGCCATTATCCCAGAGTCCTGGGATCGAGTCCCTCATCGGGGTCCCAGGTCCATGGGGAGTCTGCTTCTACCTCTGACCTTCTCCCCTCTCCTGCTCTCTCTTTCTCTCTCAAATTAAAGAAAGAAAGAAATCTTAAAGAGAAAGGAAGAAAGAAAGAAAGAAAGCCATTTCTCAGATAATTGATAAAGTGAAAACAAAATTAAAGGACTCCAGTAGGACAAGGAGAGGCAGAAGAATGGGTAAAAGATGACTCCGGCTTATGGTCTGGAGAGGGCCAGCCCGAGAGCCTGGATGTGTAGTGCTTCTTGGAATTAGGCATCCTTAAAAAAAAGAAAGAAAGAAGGAGATTTTATTTATTTATTTGAGAGAGAGAGAGAGAGAGAGAGAGATCATGAGCAGAGGATGAGAAAGGGGGAGGGGCGGAGGGCGAGGGAGAAGCGAACTCCCTAGTGCAGGGCTGGATCCCAGAGACTGAGGGGAAAGCAGTCACTTAACCAACGGAGCCACCTCTATCTGGGTATTCTTGAATCTTGAATTTCAGATTCTTGGCTGAACACGCCCCTCTTTAGAATCCTTCAAGTTCAAATCTGACCAAGCACACATATTCTTTCTCTACAGTCACGGACCCCCTCGATGTTATGAACATAGTAGGTGCTCAAAGAGCAGCCCCTGAGCAAATCCGCCCAGATACTGTGACTTCACATGTTTCAGTGAATCTGAATCTGAATGAAGAGATCTCTGCGTCTCCTGAGATACCTGCCTTATTTTCAAAAGGGGCAAATGCTGAGTGGTGACAGAGTCTCTCTCTGTTGAGTTATCTGGTTTTTAAATATTAGCTTGTTTCTTTTTCTTTTCCTTCTTCTTCTTCTTCTTCTTCTTCTTCTTCTTCTTCTTCTTCTTTGTTACTTTGTTTTCTTGTGCCTTTTGATAAAACTGAATATATTGCAAAGGTAAAATAGGAAATTCCTTTCCCTAAGGCTATATCCATTCTTCCAAACTGAGCTGAAAAACTCTGTTATTAGCTCTATTGATGCTTGAAAGAACTTCTCCCCAATATATGGCTTCTGGGGGATGCTGCGAAATTGTTAAGACTGGGTAACCCATTCAAAAGATCCAGAGAGAATCAAGTATAATGAGAATGTCTGAAAGACATCTGTTCTCTTGAGCAAACTGACCCATCAAGAAGACTAATAACTCAGGCGTATTTTGAAATATCATTATGGAGGTACACTTTAGAACTCTTAGTTCCTGAGCTTCCTCATCTATAAAACAGAGACAATAAAGAGTGTTACGAGATGGTGCCTGGGTGGTTCAGTCAGTTAAGCGTCTGCCTTTGGTTCAAGTCATGATCTCAGGGTCCTGGGATGGAGCCCCTTGTCGGGCTCCCTGCTCAGCAGAGAGTCTGCTTCTTTCTTTTACTCACTCTTTCTCTCAAATAAATAAATAAAATCTTAAAAAAAAAAAAGTGTTCAGAGGATTCAATGAGTCATAACATGTAAATGTATAGAGGAAAGCCTAGCATATAGTCAGTTCTCCGTTCCAGATTTCATTATTTTTATTAGCATGATTTTTTTCTGAACTCATAAAATAAATTTGTATAGTAGCAATCTCCTCTCCTTGGGGACCTAGAAACAATACCTACTGCTTACTGAGCATGTATTATGATGTATTATGTTCCGGGCATCCGACACATGTTTTGTTATGGTTGTTATGAGAAAGGTATTAGAAACTGATGATCAGAGAAATTAAATCACTTGGCCACACCTGTTAAGGGATGGAACAGGGATCTGAACTCGGGGCAAAATGACCCAAAGCCAGTCTCACCACCAGACTGTGCTGCTGCTCCAAGATGCTAAGGAAACCACTCTCTGTACCCCAAACCAAAACCGAACTCAGTTAAAAATATGCCCATAGGCCAAAGACTTATCTCTGACAGAGTAGATTGGTTGGTGCCTCTCAGAGAATTTCAACTTAACACCCTGAGATTAGTTAGCTTTGCCTCTCTGATCCGCAGAGGTCTGTTTAATTCAAGTCACATGTGGGCATTTGCACTCCAATTATAACGTCAGTTCTAAATCTGTTGGTATGTCACAGAGGCCCAAGTTAAAACCCAGGAAAGAACTTGAGCTGTTACTGTTCCCAAGCAGAAACATCCTTGGAAGCTTATCGGAACAGAAGGCCCATCTGAAACCTTGGAGGTTTGCCCAACCCTGGTTTCCTGCCCCGATGCTGAGCCGAAAGGTTCATACTTTGTGTGATCAGTAACCTAAATCTGTGGTTTTGGACGAGGGAGTCCAAGTGCAGCTGGCAGTCAGGACCCTGCAGGCAGAGACACCAGTCCAGTTGGCCCAGCAGTAGGAGGAAAAACTGACAGAAAGAAGACAAGCGTCATAAATGAAGTAACAATGCAACAAGGCAAACCGACCTCCTAGCTGGCAGAGAAGGGGAGACGGAGCCCCTGGGGTTACTTGTATAAATTATGCTGCTATCCTTGGTCTCCAAAAAGGATCCTTTGCGATCTGCGCTGGTAGCTAACTTGTACTGAGCACTTCCCATGTATGTGATCCCGCACCAAGCACCTTACATATGTTTTTTGGGTGTTTTTTTTTTTAATATATTTTATTTATTTGACAGAGATGACAAGTAGGCAGAGAGGCAGGCAGAGAGAGAGGAGAAAGCAGGCTCCCCACTGAGCAAAGAGCCCGATGCAGGGCTCAATCCCAGGACCCTGGGATCATGACCTGAGCCGAAGGCAGAGGCTTTAACCCACTGAGCCACCCAGGCGCCCCACATATGTTGTTTTAATGGTGCGTGATCATAACAGAAGTGGCGGAAAAGGCTGATGTGCAACTTCGGGATTTCCACAGAGGGTGGCTTTTGGGCACAGTCTTTGTGACGGGGAGCCACCTCCGTGTTTAGAGTTGCACCATTTTTTTTTTTTTAAATCCCAGCACAAGGTCAGCTTGAGTCAAGATGCTTCCTTTGTTATGGTTGTTATGAGAAAGGTATTAGAAACTGACGATCAGAGAAATTAAATCACTTGGCCACACCTGTTAAGGGATGGAACAGGGATCTGAACTCGGGGCAAAATGACCCTGGCTGTGACTGCAGGGATAACCCCATCCCCCACTGCTCCAGCTGCACTTGAACCCCACCATCAAACAGTATCTCTCCCCTGGGGGAACTCCCTCCCTTTGCTTAGCAGAGGCAAGGTGACATCTGTGGGAAGAAAGGGAAGCCCTGTCTCCAAGTGGTGTATTCTTAGGAGAGAGGAAGCTTTCCGAGATACCCTACAGGAGATGTCATGGTCATTGGCCACCGTTCGGTCATGCACTCATTTCTAAATCCAACCTACACAGGAACGTGATGCTTGTGATTATCTTAGATGGACTGGGATCCGCCCCTGAAACTGAGATGGCATCAGCCTCCCCAGGATCATGGGAACCGAGGTCACCACCGGCATAGATGGAGGTTAGATGGGACGAGCAGGGGTCACTGGGTGCCATACCAGGCAGTGGGGTCAAAGCAGCCTCCACATTTCACAACTGTAACTGTAACTGTAACTGTCCCTTTCAGTGCCCCAAGGTCCCTACTTGCCCCCACCCTGACCCAGCAGGGCTGGTCCTGCTGGTCCTTCATGTGTCCATGCCTCTCCCTCTCTCCTTCTATGACAGCACTTCTGTCTTCTTTTTTTTAATAGCTGTCTTCTCGCACATATGTCTTCCAGCGAGACTGTGAGCGCTCCGATTATAGAGGCCATGTATTACTCAGTTTTGTTTATATTTCCAGTACCTACCCCATGCCTGGAATAAAATAGGTGCTCAGTAAAAGTTGGATTGATATGTTTTCTGAATTTCTTTTATGAAAGTCTATGTCATCCTTACCTAGAAGTGGTGGTGGTGGGGACGGGGGTGCAGGTTTGGTTTAAAAAGTGGGAAAGGGGATGCCTGGTTGGCTCAGTCCGTTAAGCTCCTGCCTTCGGCTCAGGTCATGATTCCAGGGTCCTGGGATCAAGCCCCATGTTGGGCTCCTTGCTCAGCAGGGAGCCTGTTTCTCTCTCTGCCTCTGCCTGCTTGTGCTTTCTCTCTCTCTCTTTGATAAATAAATAAATAAATAAATAAATAAATAAAATCTTTATTTAAAAAGTGGGAAAGAAAGGAAAATGACTCTATCACTGATTTTTTATTTTAAAATTAATTTTTAACCCACCTAATTTAAACAGAGACTGCAAGGGAGCAGGGGAGCTGGGTATAATGGGTTGTGCTTAATGTCACCATTCCTGTGCTCCCCAGAGCACACAGGAGAGGGTGGGATGCAGTGTTTGGGCCTCATCTGTCTGTGCTCAATTCAGAAAGGCACATTTCCCAACTTTCCCAGGGCTCTGGCAGGGAAAACTCAGATCCCCAAACTCAGGTCATTCTAGTGCAGCAATAACCAGCTGGGTTTTCAGCAGCTTGGATGGTGCCATCTGTTTTCCCAGCCCACATAAAAATATGCACAGAAAAGGGTGCAAATCAGCCAATCCACAGCTTCCAGGGGACCTGCTGGGATGTGCCCTCCCTTTGGGGATCACTGAAAGGTAAGTCCAGCGTGGGAAGCCAGAGGGCCAGCAGCAAGGCAAAGAGCTAAGCAAATCCCAACTCTGTGGTCCCTTGTCCGCCTTTGCCTAGAATAGAGCCCATCTGGCTCCCCCGCCACGTGGCCATTGTGCTGGCGCCTGTGTGAGGGGCAGCGGCGAGCCCGCTGAGCGCCCGGAAAATTACCAGCGGCCTCATGCGGTTCCCACCCGGCACCGGGGACTGGCCGCATAGGAACTCCCTTCTCTGACGCTCCTGGGTTCTCTGACGGCAGAGAATCTGGGCAAGCCTCAGATTCCCACAGAGCGAGCCTGGTGAGCCCAGGTGGTCGGGAACAGAGGGCCTTTTTGTGCCCCGATCCTCGAGAAGACAGCCCCTTCGCTTTTCCCACATCGCCACCCCCTCCCGCCCCTCGGGGGCTGCAGCCTCGCCTCGCCCGCCGCTCCACATCACAGAAGGGAATTTAGAGCGGGTCTTGGCTCTCCAGCGGAGACAGAGGACAGTGGACTCCACACGGGAAACGGAATAAAATGGGTGTGCTGTTAGCCAGCCACCCAGGTGCAGACGGCTTTGGCAGCCCCGGGCCCGGCGGTGATTTAGAAGGGTCTGTCTCCCAGCCATTACGGTTCATTGTTACAGAGTTACAGACTCATCAGCAGGCAAAGAGCCAGCTCCAAATCCCCGGGGAATTTCAGATGGATTAATAAACAAAGTGGCCTGCATGTAAGACAGCTGATTCTCTATAAAGAAGTGATTTCATGATTTTTTTATTCCTCCCTTCTGGATCCACTGCCTAGGATACACTCTCCTCTGCATCTCTGAAGGCATCTGTCCAACCGGACCCTGGGTCTCTGGGTGGGGGATGGGGGGGAATTACTGTGTTCTGTTGTTTTTGATCTAGTAACACAAACCCTTTCACCACAGGGTAGTGCATTTTTCAAGGCTCCTGATTCAGCTCAGAAAGATGCATCTCAACCTGGTCGTCTTCTCGCCTCCGTGACATTCGCTGTTCAACTGAAATTCTGCATAGAGACGGTGATGCAGTCTTAGCACCACCAACAAGCGTGACATCATCACTGTCTATGCAGAGAAAGCCCGCGCACAGTGGGGACTCGAGGCAGTGGCGTAACTGACATCATACAGGGGGACCAGGGAATCTGCTCCTCTGAGCTGGTGGGGAGGGAAAAAGCAACATGGTGCCAGGCTTTGAATATAACTTTCCCTTCCAGTTTCTTTTTGTTTGATTTTTTTTTTTTTTTTTTTTTTTTTTTTAATGCTAAAGTCTCACCTCTTCCTTCTGAGAAGCAGGAACGGTCTCAGAGAGTGCAGTGCTCTTTGGTGGAAACCCCTGCTGGTTCCCCCTGCCCCACAGAGGGCTGTGCTCCTGCTAAAATCCACTCTAGCAGGAACAGGGGCCAGGTGCCTGCCTTCCTCTTCCCTTGCTGCCTGTGAATCCCCTCTACGCCTCTCTACTCCCCGGACCCCCCACCCCAAGTATAGGTTCCTGAAAACCAACAACAACAACAAAGAATTTACCTTGAGAAATGAAGAGGAAAATGCATTCTCCCAAAAAGCAGACACTGAGTGAACTGATAACCTGTGCAAGGAAAAAGAAAATATTTTCCTGAACTGTTTAAGAGGAATGATTTCATCTCCATGTAAACATATTTGAAGATGTTTTGCTCTTTAGTACACTTTTCTGTGTAAATTTCTCAGGGTGACTGAAAACTCTATCAGACTGAGTCCAAGCTTCCAGGAATTAAAAATTGCTTGGAGAAAATGCAGAAAATAAGTAGGCAGTGTTGACGCTCTCGGTATGTAGATGGGTCGGACAGACCTCTGAGGAATAAAACTTCATAGCCAACTCCAATCCATTTGACAAAGTTTTCCTGCGGAGGACCAGAGAATCAATATTGCATGTTTCATGGGCCATAAAGGCTCTGCTTCAACTGTTCAACTCTGTCTGTATGATACAAAGGCAGATAGGCAAATTGATGAGTGTCTGTGTTCTAATAAAACTTGATTTATAAATAAAAATATGCCACAGACCAGATTTGACTCATAGGACACGGTTTGCTGATCTCTGCTTTATAATAAAGGCTTAATTAATTTTCTTCTTAGGCTAAACTGTTAGTGGGAGCTTGCAAAACCAAAGTCATTCTGAGAGAATGACATATCCCCACATGAGATGGTAGCCAGCACATAATAACTGGGTCTCTTTCTTCCACTTCCTAACAGTAATAATAACTGACAATTTAACAGCTATTTTCAGCTTACAAAGTGCATATTATCTACCTGAGCTGTGAATTCTGTGAGGTAATATCATCGTATTGCAGATAATTTTTATCTTGGATTTTAAGTTTCTGGTAATAAGCAGGTAAGTTATCCAGACCAACCATGCCACTAAGAACAACCAAAAATGCTAAATACAATACAAAAAGCATCTGCCTAAAAGCATCCCCAAACTAACACGTTAGAAAGGAACTACCAGACCTAAATGGAAGGAAATTATCAAGGAAGCACAGAAGCAACTTTTGCCCTGATACTATTTGCTGATTCTGGCAAAATGGAACTTCCGTTTTGGTGACTTCATGGGGTGAAATGGACAGAAATCGAAGCCTAGAGGCTGTCTGAGTTACAAAGTCTACCAATAAATCACCCTTACAATAAAGCTGAACCTCAAAGAAATAACCCCTAGGGTCAAAGAGAGTGAAAAGTGAAGTGGCTTTCCTGCATACAAGAAGGTGGGCCAAGGACCCTCAAGCCTTGAACTTTGATTTAAGGTGGTTGTTTCTTCAGAGATCTTTCAGAAACAAATATTAATTCTTTCTGAAAGAAGTTAGATAAATTCATCCTGGGCCTCAAATTACCCCAAATTTTCCAAGCGCAACGACCTAGCATAGAGTCAAGAAAATTAGGTGCACAATTCAACAAGGCACCATGATGTCAACTAGAACAGATTTGCAAATATTTAGCTAGTAGAATTATCAGACATACGTTATAGAGGAAGAGTGTTTACTATTCTTAAACGAGGGGGGCGGAGAATAGGCTTGAGAGCAGAAAGCCATTAAAAAAATGGACAGTGTAAATTTTTCTTTATAGAACCAATGAACTTATAAAAAGGGAAAATGAAATAACCAAAAGTTTAAAACTTAATAGGAGTTTTTAACAGCAGACTAGACACATCGAAGGAGATCAAGAGATATTAACAACCCCATTTTTGGAAAAGAGGGGCCCAATATCCCCCTATTAGTAAGTACCCCAAAGTGATAACTGTATCCCTTTGGAACCCAAATTCCCACAAACTTCCCAATCTATGGCCGACCTTGCGGCCATGGGTGTTTGTATTGCTAAGGGAGAGAGGGAAACTCACCTTCTCTTTCCCACATCAAACTGATAATTTTCGATGCCACAGTCTGTCTCCTAACTACAAATTCCTCACCAGGCCACCAAGACATTGATATCTTTGTCCTATCCAGGAATTTTGATCTCTTGACCAAATTCACTTGATCTGCCACAGAGGAATTCAAGTTCTTAAACTGAGTCTCAGTTTGCTCTAGATAATGAGATGAAGGAAGAATAGCCTGCTTCTGATCAAAGGGCCCCTGTGTTTAATAACCAAACATGAACAAGGTTGAGGAGGGGGGTGGGGGAAAGAACTATAAAAAAAGTGCTAATAAATGTATTTCTTCATCTAAAAATATTTAAAAGTCTCTACATGATGGGGGCACCTAGGTAGCTCCATCAGTTGAAATCTGACTCTTGATTCTGGCTCAGGTCATGATCTCAAGGTCATGGGATAGAGCCCTGCATCAGGCTCTGCACTAAGCAGGGTGTCTGCTTGGGATTCTTTCTCTCCCACTACCCTGCCCCTCCCCCACCCCTGCCCTGTGTGCTCTCGCACACTCTTTCTCTCTAAAATACATACGTATGTGTATACACACATACAAACATAAAATGAAATTCTCTACATGAGAATGCAGTTCCACTGGCAGCCCCATCGCTCAGAAAGAGGGCTGCATAATCGTGTTCCTCAAACAGTCCTCTATGCTGCCCTTAACCTGGTATTCCTTGTATCTCCCAAGGTCCCCCAACCCCTTTTGTAACTATCTTCATAGTGGTTGAACTCTGCCCAGATTCCTTCACCAGGACTCTGAGAACTTAACCAAATCAATAGGATTTTTTTAGTTTTGTTTTTATTTATTATTATTATTATTATTATTTGCTTCTTATGATAGATGATAGCCCAATTAAAACCTCTGTCCTAATTTTCTGTTATGGTTTTTGTGAATTTTAATTCTCCCTATATTTTAAGCCCTGCAAGACTATCAATACACATTAGATTTGCCCTCTGTTCATTCTGTTGTTCTTCATTCCTCCTTGGGTTTCTAGAATAACTTGTCTGAAGAATTCCCTTCAGCATTTCTCTCAGTGCAGGTCTCCTGGTGATGAATTCTCTGCTTGAGTTTGTCTTGAAAAATGCTTATTTCACTTACACATTCGAAGGGGAGTCTCACTGGATAAATAATTCCAGCATGACATTTTTGTTTTTTATCGTTTTCTTTCAGCACTTTGAAGATGTCATTGCATGGACTTCTGGCTTTTATTTCTCTTTTGAGAAAACAGCTATCAGTCTGATTCATGCTCCCTTAAAAGTAATGTGTCTATTTTCTCTGTGTGATTTAAAGACTTTGGTTTACAGAAATTTTAGTTATGAGCTTAATTATGGTTTTCTTTGTATTTATCCAGCTCAGAGTTTGTAATGTTTCATTGATACATGTCATTAATTTCGGAAAAGATCTCAGCTATCATTTTTTCAAATCTTGCTTCTGCACTATTATCTCTTCAGACTTTCTGTGACTCCAATTATATGCATGTTGTATCTTTCCTCTATGTTCCATGCATTGCTTGCACGACCCTCTGCATTCTTCATCATTTTCCTCTCTATACTTCAATCTGAATATTTTAACTGTCCTATCATCCAGTTAACATATCCTCTTTTTGTTATGTCCAATATGCAGTTAAACCCTTTATTTAGATCCTAGTCTCACTTTTTACATTCTTTTGTTATAGAAGTTCCATTTGATGCCTTTACAGACTTCATTTTTCTGGTAGAATTCTCCCTTCTGACATCTCTTTTCCTTGAACATATTAATCAGCCTTTTATTTTAATCCCTGTCTCCTAATCCTAATACCTAAGTTAACTCTGGATCTGCTTCTTTTGTCAGTTTTGTTTTTAATTCTGTTTCTTGGTATATCTAGTAATATTTTATGGAACGTGTAACAACCATTTGTGGAAAACTGTAGATGTTGAGGATGATGTCACATTCTCCAGAGGGGATTTATCCTATCCTCTGACAGAGAGCTACAGAAAACCTCAAGAGTGTGATGATCCAAGCAATTTGTAATCTTTGTAAGGTTTTGTATACCTCTGGCATAGCAACCAAAAGCCTGGTGTATTTACTAGAGCTCCTTCTCCTTGGCAAATTCTAGGTTCCAGCTTTTATCCCCTCACCCACATGATGCTGCCTCAAACTCTTTTTTTTTTTGCTTTCCACATTCTTTCTGCTTGATTTTTTAACCTCTTGCTTGTGCACCTTAAGAATTGAACAAATGCTCCCAGGCGAAGGCCTCCACACCTCTCCTCTCAGAGATCTTGTCTCCTCAGATGCTGTCTGTCTCAGCAGCTCTGAAGTCCTCTAGCTGTGTGAGACCCCTGAAAGCTCTGCTGAAGTCTCTGCCTCTTAGCATCCACCTTCTGCCCAATCCTCAGCTTTTCCTTCCATGCAAAAATATCCTGAATGTGGCAACAGGAATATTGCACTCACCTCAGTAAGCTTCTCTCTTTCTTGGATCTTGACCCTTCAAGTCCTAGACATTTTGGCTGCTCTTTGATGTCTTATAAAAATGTGTCTTTTGTGTTTTATATGGATTTTCTAGGAGTTCTCAACAGGAAACTTGGTCTGTGAGATACTGCATCATAACAAGAAGTAGGGTAAGCTTCCTATCATAGAAACACAAAATTTTTATCTCTTTGTTTTTGTCTTTCTTCTTTCGTCAGGTATAAGAAAAATTTGGCTCTAGATCCCATCTCAGATACATAAGAATCTTCTTCCAGTGCTACTTAAATGTCTTATGGCTTCATTACTTTGGAGCTAAGCCTACCCAGATCATACTTCTGAATAGGCCCAGACCTTCAAGTAAGAGAATGTGGCCATCACATGTTACCTGTGGTGTGAGCTTCCAGTCCAATGACTGGGAAGACACATTTCCTTCATCTTTGTTTTCAAGTTTTAGCTTAATCTCTACTGATTTCTAAACTTCTCCAATTTATTGAAGATTCTTCTTCCTGCTGTCCAGAAATGGAATTTTCTTATTTATTCTGCAAACATTTCTTTGGCCCCAATAATTTCTTGGTCCTTTCCTTTCTGAGCCTATACTTTTTTCAAAACGAAAATATGCGACAATTCTATGTAAATCTGTTCATATGCCCTTTGCGATCTCTCCCTTTCTTTTGTGACTCCTTTAAAAAATCTCTTTTAACTATATTTAGAATCCACCCAATGAGGTCCATTTATTACAATCCCATTAGGCATTATTAAATCAATTAAAATATATCATTCAGCAGACATTGTATTGAGCCTAATTTAAAATGCATATGTTGGAGCCATGATGGATCACTGCCTTGTCAGATACGGTAGTTCTTCATCTGTTGCTGATCAAGATGAAACTGATTCTTGAAAAGTAAAAGCCATCTGCAGCTGCTTTGAAAGTCAATTGACATTTTGGTAATTAGCATTTATTTACAGTAGTTGAATAACAATATCAAACTTCAGTAAGGAATGAGCAGTTAATGATGGGGGGGAAGCTGGTGACATTAGGTTTCATCATTTGGAATCTAGTTAAAAACACATTCTTTCAGAGACATAGAAGGGGACTCACTGAAGTCTGTTCAAAATGTCAAATGAACCGGAGAAGGGAATGAGGTCCCAGAGAGTTGGGGTCAAATGTGGCTCTTGGGTCTTAGAACGGAACAGATGACCAAACCAGCACGGAAGTAGCCACTTGGGCAAAAAGGAGGATAAGAAGTAAGATAAAATTATTTCCTTATTTAGTGTTTTTTTAACACACGCCAAATCATCACTGGAATTTTGGCAGTCAGGAAATTCCAAATGACTCCGGTGACCGAATTAAGATGTCTCATTCAGCTTGGCTCCTGAACTGCTACCACCCATCTCTGGGCATGAAACAGGCAGAGAGTGAAGGAAAGAGAGAGGGACCTGATTGTATCGGGAACATTTTGACATATTGGAATTAGAATTGAGGGGGGAAAATGTCCATAATTTTTATTTTTGGCTTGCTTTCTTCCCTCCCTGTGACTCCTCGGAAATATGAATGTCAAAACTGAAAATGACTAAGATATTTCATGAAAAATAGCCAACAATACAGTATCACATCTCCAACAGATCTCAAATGCTGTTATCAATAAAGAAGTAAATCGTGATTTCACCATAATCCACAGAGACGGAATTGGCATCAGTGCTAAATGTCCACCGACAAAGGAGAAAAAAGAAATTCCTCTGCTCTTTTGTCTCTTAAGCCTATTAACGGACTTCGTAACCCAGAGATCCAATGTGTCCCAATTGTTGTATGACTAAGCGGGACACAGTACAGCTTCTTTCCTGAAAATTCCGGGCAAGCTGGCTTTGCCCCGGGCTCGCAATGCTCTGTAACATCGCTCTCTTCCAAGAGGGCAATCAAACAAAACTGATTGCCAGTAAACAGCGAATGATTTCCATGATCGTGAGCCTGCTAGCAGCTACGACGCGTTCATGGAACTAGTACCATTTTCCCACTTGGCTACGGGTTTGTTATGATTTTCCTCCCAGCCAGGATTCCCACCCCATGAAGAAAGATGGGCAATTAGCGATGCGGAAGATCGCTGTCGTGCTGGACGGAATCTGCAATTCTGCCTATCTTCGTGCTCATGTACAAATCAGGAATGCAGATAGAGAACGTTTTAACAGAAACAAAGCCATCAACGTTTCCATCCTCTACTTCACGTCAGCCCAGTGACACTGACTGACTAGCTCTGACCCGGAGTTCAAAACTAGTTTCTTTAAACCACCCTCATTTACGGAAGAGCGATTGATGAGAGGCTGGAAAAGCCAATAGCTCGGAGAATTTTCACTCCGCGGAACCCAATGATTGTAACTTAAAATGGAGTGGTGGCTTTATATTTAATTATTAATCTCACTTTTAACAGATGTGTTCTGAATTTGCCCAGCGACTCGTAGGCTCGAGTGACCTATTCGCTCACTATGCATGTGGAATGATAATAAATAAAATATTTGTACTATAGAATATCTCTTATAAATAGCCATCAATTTTCCTAAAGACTTTAGATGGGGAGATTTTTAAAATAACCGGCCTGCCATGCAGTATGATGGCTGGACATGACCTAATTTTGGTCTTTGGATCTCCATTTGGTGTTAGGATTCTTCAGGTTAGCTTTTCACCTCAAAGCATGAAAAGGTCTAATTTATTATTACATTTATTATTAAATTTATTATTATTAAACATTTCCCTTCCTTACCTGTAGCTTTATATGGGATCTGAGAGTGCTGAACTTGCTTACTCTTATCTGACACACAGAAAACCACGGGCTTCTATTGAAAAATAAGTTATCTTTTTCCTTCTGAATTATCCACCACATCAGTGCCAACCACTTCAACATCTATCATCTTCTTTAATGTAATTTAGTCCTTCAACAATTTTACAAATTAGGGATTATTATTCCCTTTTTACGTATTAGGAAACTGAGTTTGAAGAGACGCAACTGGAAAGCACTGAAGGACAGACAACTCTCCTTATATGGGTCCCGGGCTGGTGCTCCTTCTATCACTGAACGATTTACTCGTTTTTTAAAGACCATTAATTGGGAAGATAGCTGATATTAAAGTGAGGCCTCCTCCCTAAGTTTTTAATTTAGTTTTGAGCTCTGCTGTCTTTTCTTCAAATTGGTCCTTTTTTCTCTCAAAAATCAAAACTAATACCAACCCCCCCCCCCCATTATCATTAGAAGATCCAGAAAAGGCAGCTCGGTCTCCTGTTTCACTTTTTGCAGGATTAGGAAAATGGTAGGCACATGTGCTATTGAGCTTTCAAATTCCAAAGTCAAGGGGAGCAAGAAACCCAAAAGGATCTCTAGAAGTTAACAGGGACATTCTTATGCTGCCGTAGATAAACTATCTCTCTCATTTTGTTCGGGATCCTTTCTTCCTGCATTCTCTTCCCACGCTCGAGCGATGTTTGTGTTTTCTTAAATGTTCCTACATACAGAGTTATGAGCTTCGGTATTCCAAACGCTGTGAAAACTAACCCTTTAAACAAAGTACAGTGCAGAAGAGACTGTGGCCTTGGCCATGGATGCGGGGCTTGGCATCAAATTCCTTACGTGGACTACCCCAAGGCTAGGAGCAGAGGCGGGCTACGAACCTCTGAGCCTTGGTTTCCTGATGACATTTGTCCTACAGAGTTTTTGCTGAGTGAGATAACATGAACTTAATATTTGAAATAGCAGGGACCTTTCACAGTAAAAATTATGCTCTGCTCCTTCACTTCCTTGTGTGAGTTCGTCTGAAGGCAGCTTATTTCCGTAAAGCACGTTTCTCCATTGCTACTCTTTCTGGCCTGTATATACTACAATATAGTAGTAGTAGTAGTAGTAGTAGTAGTAGTAGTAGTAATAGTATTTTAATTGTGGTAAAACTCACATAACATAAAATTTACTATTTTAAGCACATCATTCAGCGGTATCAAGTATACGCACATCGTTACGTGATGGTGACCACCATCCATCCCTGGAACATTTTCATGTTTCCAAATGAGACCTCTGTACCTATTAAATGCGAACTCGCCATCTCCTCCTCCCGCAGCCCTTGACAACCACCATCCTCCTCTCTGTCTCCAAGAGTTGGACTCCTCTAGGTACCATATAAGTGGAATCATACAATATGCGTCCTTCTGTGATGGGCTGATTTCACCCATCATGATGTCCTCCAAGTTCATCCCTGTGGTGGCGTGTGTTCGGTCTTTTTAAGGCTGAATAATAATATTCTGTCGTACGTACATAGCACCTTTTCTTATACTTTCATCTGGACAGATCATTTTGCTCGTATGGATGCTAGGGCAGGAATATCACGGAGACCATCTTCCTTCCTTCTGGGGTTTGAGGTGGAGGAATAGGGGACCCCCAAGGAAAACTTAGCACCAGGTGGACAAAGCTTTATCGTCCTCAGCACCTTCTCCTCACTTTTTCCGGTCTAGGATCCAGCACTTTTTGCTTATTATCCTTTCCTTCCTCTGCATCATTGAAGCAGCGAGGGGCCGAGCCGAACCTTAAACGGCAGCTTTCATCCTGACATTGACCCAGTGTGAGGAGAAGGTAAATAACATTCACCATGAGTTTTAAGTCTTCCCTACGTGAAGCTTGGTTGTGGGTGGTTGAGTGTTGTCGTGCCTGTGAGGTTAGGAAGAATCTGTCTTCATTCACCTGGGCCTTTTGCCCCCCCCCCCTGCTCCCTCCCTCTCTGTCTCTCCCTTGCCCCCCAGGAGAACAACACTTGTCACCCCAAAAGGTGTCTCTTTGGCATGTGGATTATTTTAGGCTAATTGTTTTTTTTCTTCTTTTTTAAAGATTTTATTTATTTATTTGAGAGAGAGAGAGAGACAGAGTGAGAGAGCATGAGAGGGGAGGTCAGAGGGAGAAGCAGACTCCCCATGGAGCTAGATGCTCAATGAGGGACTCGATTCCAGGACTCCAGGATCATGACCTGAGCCGAAGGCAGTCGCTTAACCCACTGAGCCACCCAGGAGCGTCTAATTATTTTTAAGAAACAGAAAACCTGGGGGCACCAGGTTAACCACTGGTGGCTCAGTGGGTTAAAGCCTCTGCCTTCGGCTCAGGTCATGATCCCAGGGTCCTGGGATCGAGACCCACATCGGGCTCTCTGCTCAGAGGAGATCCTGCTTCCTCCTCTCTCTGTCTGCCTCTCTGCCCACGTAGGATCTCTGTCTGTCAAATAAATAAAATCTTTTTAAAAAAGAAAAGAAAAGAAACAGAAAACTCGAGAATTTTTTCTTTTTGACCTTTGCCCGTAGCTGCCGAAAAGAATTTACAGCACCTAGTGGAGGAAGGGAGCTAACCCTGTGGATAATCGTAGTATACTATGCTCTAGGTGTGCTGGACAGGAAGGAACTTCGCAAAGGCTGTTGTTAAATTCCTCTGTGTCCCATTGTCTCTGGAGGGCCCAGCAAACATTTGATTACCATTTACTCATTCCAATTTTCCTATAAATTGTCTTCCTTCTCTTTGAAGCCCCAGGCCCCTACTCCCTTCTCCACAGTCCAGAATGACATCTATATTTCATTTTGCCTGACTGTCTTTGGAATCTTTTGTGTTTATTTGAATTCCCCATATTTCTGTAATTCAATTTTATTTTCTCCCGTTAATCTGTCTCATGTGGCTTTAATTCCGAGGCAAGCTTAGAGGGGAGAGGAGAATTTTTTTCTCCTTAACACCCCATTTTCATTTCCCATTTTCATGATACATCTTTTCCTATCAGGATGTGTTTGAGACTATATCCTTTCCCTGCAATAGGTGCAAAGAACCTAACTAAATAATTTTCTATTTCAAAAAAATCCTAGGGGGCTCCTGGGTGGCTCAGTGGGTTAAAGCCTCTGCCTTTGGCTCAGGCCATGATCCCAGGGTCCTGGGATCGAGCCCCGCATCAGGCTCTCTGCTCAGTGGAGAGCCTGCTTCCTCTCTTTCCTGCCTCTCTGCCTACTTGTGATCTTTGTCTGTCAAATAAATAAATAAAATCTTTTTTTAAAAAATCCTAAAGAAAGGCTCCTTTTTTTTGTGCATTCTGTTTCACAACTCTAAGTCCACAGCTCTTAGGAGGAAAAGAATATTGAAACACTACATACCACAGGGCAATACTGTGTGGTTTAATGGGAAGTTGAACTAATGAAAAAATCTGGTACAAATTCAATCCACTTACACCAAACTTCTGGGCTAGTTCTCAAGACATATATCTTTTTGAAGAATTGTTTCAGCCCCAAATCCACCATAGGTAAAAAGCACGCATGGAACATCAATCCTTCTTTTTGGAAAAGGAAGAAATATAAATCTAAGTTTCTTGCCTTCAAGAAAAATGTGAAAAACCACCATTGGAAATGTGTGCTCTTTCCCACCTAGGCAGATTTTGAATTCCTTTTTTAAAAAGTGGAACGAATGATTCTGATCAGAAGCTGTTTAAAGCCTAAATCCCAAAGCAAAAATTTTCATAAGCAAACTCTCCCTAGAAATGTACCTACCATTAATGCCAGATATTTTGGTGCCACAAAATAAGAATTGTAGAACTTTAGAGATGGAAGTGTCTTGGTTCAAACCTCTAATCAGATGTTTCTCTGTCAGGTTTTTTTTTTTTTTTTAAGATTTTATTTATTTATTTGAGACAGGAAGCGAGAGAGAGCACAGGCATGGGGGAGAGGCAGAGGGAGAGGGAGAAGCAGGCTCCCCGCTGAGCAGGGAGCCCAATACTGGACTCGATCCCAGGACTCTAGGATCATGACCTGAGCCAAAGGCAGACGCCTAACCAACTGAGCCACTCAGGTGCCTCTTCTCTTACAAAATGGAAGACGTAGCCCAGTAAGAGTAGGAATTATGACTTGTGTGAGTCATGATCACATCAGGATCCTGGGAGTAGGATTAATGGCATGTGGGCAATAGGCATGTGGAGGAGAGAAAGGAAGAGAGAGGGAGGAAGAAGGGGAAAACCAGAAGGAATTAAAGGAGGAGGAAGGAAGCAGGGAAGGGGGGCAGCAGGGAAAGTAATATTTGTTATATACGGATAGGTAGATCCAAAGCTTTTACTCTTGAGATTAATTAAGTTATTCCAGCAAACCACTAATAAAGATATGAATTCCTCCATTTTGAGTTGAAAAAACTGAAGGTCAAAGAATGTAAAGTCCTGTATTTCTAGCACGCTGGAGAAAGAAGGTATGGATAAGAGAGGCAGAATTCCTCTTGCAGGGGACACAGGCTGAGAGAAAGGCAGAAGGAATGCGTGTGACGCACTGACACTTCCTAATCACTTCCCACCTTTGACTCCTGGGCTGCGGTGAGGAGATCACCGCTATCCCCCCGAGTTATGTAGACCCCGATTCATAGTGACTGAAGTTAATTTCTTCCCTGTTTGTCAGGTACAACAAAAGGAAAAGTAATAATAGAATTTACAATGTTTCCCTTTCTAAAGTTCTATTAGACACATTATGTCTCCGTTAAGCCCTCACCAAGTGCAGGACGTAGTCAGTTATAGAATAGTGGTAGGAAATGGCCTAAAGCTAGGCTATAACGCTGAAAAGGCAGAAACATCACTTTCATCCAGGAGGTGTTTATACCCCAAGATGCAAGTTTTGATTATTCTGATTTCAGTTCCTAACACAACTGGCACATGACTGATGGGTCAGTAACTGATTTCAGAGGAAGATCAAAGAGTCTCAAAATACATTTTGTCTATGACTTGTAAACAGTACTTTGGTGACACATTATTTAAATAATTTGGAAAAAGAGAAGGGCTCTCAAATTCACTAGCATTTCTTGCCTCAGAACACATACGTCTTTGTTCAAGACCTTGAATGTAATGTTCCGAGGATTCACACAGCTTTCTCTGGCAAGTTATTTAACTTCTGTGTCTTTCAGTTTCCTACACACGCACACACATACTCACAATAGTCTGGTCCCAGGATGCCTGGGTGGGTTAGTTGGTTGAGTGTCTGACTCTTGGTTTTGGCTCAGGTCATGATCTCAGGATGGAACCCTGCATTGGTCTCCATGCTCAACTCAAAGTCTGCTTGACAGCCTCTCCCCCTGCCCTCTCCCTGCATTTCTCTTTCAAATAAACAAACAAAAATAAAAACCTTCTTTAAAAAGAAGAAGAGGGGTACCTGGGTGGCTCAGTGGGTTGATGCCTGTGCCTTCAGCTCAGGTCATGATCTCAGGGTCCCGGGATCGAGCCCCACATCAGGCTCTCTGCTCAGCGGGGAGCCTGCTTCTTCTTCTCTCTCTGCCTGCCTCTCTGCCTACTTGTGATTTCTGTCAAATAAATAAATAAAATCTTTAAAAAAAAATAAAAATAAAAAGAAGAAAGATGGGCTGGTCTTTAAGGCACATGCCAACTCTAGCCTTCTGGGTTTCTGTGATTCTCTGCAAGGTCTTTATATGGAATGCTAAATTCATTCTTGACATTTCTACACCGTTACTGACTTATAGACAAATTTTCATCATCATCATCATCATCATCATCATCACCCCAGAAGCTTTCACAGAATATCAATGACATGCTAAGAACTATATATATATATATTATTTCTAATTCTCACCATAAACCTTAGGCTAGGTATTATTATCTCCAATACACTGATGAAGAAAGTGCATTAGGTCAAGGGTTACTCAATATTGGGGATTAATTTGAGGATAAGTGCTAGAGGATATTTTTAAAGCTGATTCACCAAAAAGGTTTTCGTTTGTTTTGTTTGGCTTTGGTTTTGCCTACTTTTTTTTTTTTTTTTAAGGTTACTTCCTTAGGCTAGAGTCACAAGAGTAACTCTATTTTCAAAAGCATGGAGGTGAGCTCTTTTTCAAGGCAGAACAACTATCAGGCAGTTAGTTCCTGAACTTTCCTTCCCCATAAACAGAATGGACTGTTTTTTTCCTGGTGTTTTTTTCAAACACTGAACATATTTCTGTCCCAGCATCTGTAACAATTCATAGAATTTAATCATTACATGCCTATCTCCCCTCACCAGAGCCCCTCACATGATTACTTTTATCTTTACTGAAAGAGAGGTTTTTTTATCTTTATTGTTGCAGTAGTCCAATAGCGCCTGATATATAGTGGGCATAAAAAATCTTGAATTAATGAGTGAAATGTTGATAAATTAGCTTTCACGGTTTTGTGTAAATTTAAACCACAAGCAAAAAAAAAAAAAATGTATAAGTGTATTTTATCTTTTCTGTATTCACATCAGAACGATGGGCTGAATGGGAAAATGCCCTTAAGCCTTCTTTCCTTTCCTAGGCCCCACACTCTCTAGAGAAGGTTTTTGTAAGTACTCTCCCTTTCAGTTCAGGAAATCCTCTCCATTCTACTTAACTTCAAACCATTTAGCCCCGATATCACTTCCACAATTTTTGCTTCATCCCTATCTTGTGTTCTCCTTCTTCACTGAGCTCCTCACTGCTGACAGCCAGTCCCATGGGGACACATTGCTCTAGTTTCCCTTGACAAGGTCATCATAAATGTCATCGATGGAGATGGTTACCATCATCTTGTTGCTTATATATTTCCATTATTTCTTGACTGATCAACAATAGCATTCGATTAGTTATTGCTTTGCTGCTGAAGCAGGTCCATAATTTATTTACCTCTTACCCCTCTTTTCCCCTATGTACTTGCGATGATTAGCTTGACTGGGTCATGGGATATCCAGAAATCTGATTAAACATTATTTCTGGGTGTGTCTATGAGGGTGTTTCTAGAAAACATTAGCATCTGAATCTGTGAATTGAGAAAAGCAGATAGTCCTCCCCCCTTCGGGGGGCACCTCACTAGAATAAAAAGGCAGAAGAAGTTTGGATGGCCTTCCCTCTGCCTAACTGCTTGGTGTGGGACATCTATCCTGCTCTCGGTGTTCCTGGTTCTCAGGCCTTCAGATAACACCACCAGCTCTCCTGGATCTCCAGCTTCCAGATGGATCGTGGGACTTCTCAACGTCCGTAATTGGGTGAGTGAGTACCACATAATCTCTAGATGCATAGATGTATCCCACTGGGTTTGTTTCTCTGGAAGACTTTGATTAGCACAATGCTTATTTTTATTTCCTCTGTACTCTTCCTTAGCTTATACCCTCAATTTATTGTGGAGCATACCTTTGGGTAACTTCCTAAGAAGAATGCATGGGGAGGTAGATTTCTAATGCAATGATATATCTGAGTATGTTTTATTATTAGACTGATTATGTGGCTGAACATTCTAGATTGAAAACATTTTCTCTCATACTACAAAGATATGATCCATGTAGCATTCACTATTACTGTTGAAAAATCTGATACCAGTCTGGATCTCATCCATATGTATATGTCCCTCCCCACCTCTCCAATCTTGCTCCCACGACTGGAAACTGTATTATCCCACATCCCAAATTTCACACACGTATGTCTAGGTGGGCACAAACATTCACTTAACCTTCTTGTCATTCAGTAGGTTCTTTTTTTGTAGGAATTTATATATTTCACTAATTTGTAGTGATTCTCTAGTATCTTTGCACAAATGTCATCATCTGAGTGAGACCTTCCTTGACCACCCAGCAGAAGTTGTAGATATGCCCCAGCACTCAGTCTCTTCCTTCCTTGCTTTATTTTTGTTCAGAGCACATATCAATCTCTAAAACACTGAACAATTCACTTACTTTGTTTTTACCTCTTCCATCGCTAGAATGTAAGCTTCAAGAGGACAGGGATTTACGTCTGTTTTGTTCACTATCGTATGCCCAGAACTCTACCTGGCTCCTGTACGTATTTAATAAATAATTGTTGGGGCGCCTGGATGGCACAGTTACTTGAGCATTGGACTCTTGGTTTCAGCTCAGGTCGTGAGGTTAGGATGGTGGAATCAAGCCTGGGGACCAGCTCTGCCCTCAGCACAGAGTCGACTTGACAGTCTCTCTCCCTCTCCCTCTGCCCCTCTTGCTCATACTCTCTCTGTCTAAAGTAAATAAATAAACCATTTTTTAAAAAAAATAGGGGTTCTTGGGTGGCTTAGCTGGGTAAGCCTTCAACTGTTGACTTTGGCTCAGTTGCTGATCTCAGGGTCCTGGGATCAAGCCCTATGGCAGGCTCCACACTCAGCCGGGAGTCTGTTTGAGATTCTCGCTCTCCCTCTGCCCCTTCCTCCTGCATTCTCTCGCTCTCCTAAATAAATAAAAAAATCTTTTATAAATAAATAAATCTTTGTTAAATAAATGTTTGTTTCATACTCAAGAAAGAATGGAAGAGGCTATAAACGCTCCCTCTGCATGTCTAGGGTTTGTCAACTGTCAAGACTTCACCGTGGCTTGAGTGGTTGGTTTAGGCAGCTGGCCGTGAGGAGAGCTGGCTATTGTACTGGGAGACTCTCTGATGAGAGACTGGAGAAGTAGATTTACACCCAAAGTGTTCATTCTGAAAAGCAATGGAGATACCAAAATTTTATTTAGAGTCATGAGTAAACAGTTTTAAAAAATTATGTGTTGGGGGAAGGATGTGGAAAGAGAAAGAGAGAAGAGAAATTGGAAACAAATCCATATACACAGATGAAAGGGGTTTGGTGATGATTTTTTTATCTTTGTGTCTTCCTATATCTGTCACTTTTTTCTATTTATTATAGAAATTCATAAAAGTCTGAAAATTAACAAAATATGTTTCCAAGATGTTCCAGTGAGGATCATCCCGTCTCCCGTGAATTGCTCTCATGTGAATTCAGCACTTCCTCCTTCCAACTCACTACCTGAGTCGACTCTTTAGCTTTCTCCGTGTCATTTTAACTCTTTAACCATCTGGAAATACCACTTTAATTTAGGCCTAGGTTTATTTAGAAATCTTATATTTGATAGTGTTAGCATTTCTGCTACCTAGGCAACAAAGTATGGTTTTTTTCTGTAACATCTTTTCATTTTTAGCCCAAGTGAAATCTCAAAATCTTTTAATAAACTTGTAAAAAGAAAAGCCAAACTTAAATATATTTCTTTCTCTTAAAGACATAAATGAGGGGATAAGTATAAAGGGCTGCCTATAAGACCACGTTTCTTAGAGAAAGCAACACACGTCTGGAGGAGAGAGGGAGAAGAGTGTATGTTTCAAAATAAAACAGAAAACATCCTGAAATGCCAACGAAGTCCACTTCCAATATTCAAAGTTCAATTAATTCCTTCAAGAGCATTCTGACTGAGTACACGCATTGTGTCTTAAATACACCTAGAAACACATACACTATTTTTTCGATTCTGGGAGCAATGTACCTTATTCTAGAAACATCCAAGTATTAAAAATGCAAATAAGGGTTCCAACAAAGATAACCTACCCTAACCTCTCTAGGATGCACTTTGGAGTTCTACACTTTAACTTCAAAAATATGTTGCAAACACTGCCATATCATTAAAGTTCTTCAAAATCAGAATTTTTTCAGAACCATCAGTGTATCATAGTCTAACCATTCTAGTAGAATTTCTCATTCCATTTCTTTCCAGTTTTTGATACACTAGACTATAAGGAACATTCCAGCATCAAAAGCGTTGTCCACATCTCTTTTTCATTTCTTTTTTTATAAGATTTTTTTTTAATGTAATCTCAACACCCAACTTGGGGCTCGAAATCACAACCCCAAGATCTAGTGTCACATGCTCTACTCACAGAGCCAGATTGGCTCCCCTCTTTCTCATTTGTAATGAGAGAATTCTAGAAGAATCTCTGGGTCAAATGACCAGGGGCTTTCAGACTTCTACCTTCCCAGGAAGATGGTAACATGGGATACTCCCTCACCCAGTTTACCTGACACTATCCACTTCCTGCTCCTCTCTAGCCCTGACTTATAATTAAATAGGTGAGAGGTGATGTTTACATTTGTGAGGCTATTAACGCCTTTCAACTGTCTCCTTTTCAGGAACCATTTGTAATTCCTCCATAAATTGCCTGTGCCCTTTTACCCATTTTTTTTTTCCTTGTAGAAGTGCTAGTATTTTCTGTACAGATTAATAAAAACTGAACATAAATGTTGCCAACTCCTCGCCTGCCATCAGTGGCCAACATTTCTCCACGTTTGCCACTTAATGTTTTCTGTGGTATTTTCTTTGTAGTTTGAGAAATGATAGTTTCAAGATACAGTGTTAAGAACATCCTGTCATCATCGAATCTATTCATCTTTTCCTTGTTCCAAAAGTCCTTCTTCTGGGAGTAGTACTTACGTTCTTCCACTCTTTGTGTTGTTTTATTTGCAACTGGATTGTGCAGATGTGGTTGGAATTGATTGCCAGGTGTGGCATATGGCCCAGGGTTAGGATCCAGCTCGGTATTTTCCATATTCCATTGATTGGGCAATTCATCCCTTCTTTTTTTTTTTTTTTAAGCGTTTTATTTATTTATTTGACAGACCGAGATCACAAATAGGCAGAGAGGCAGGCAGAGGTGGGGGGGAAGCAGGCTCCCCGCCGAGCAGAGACACCCCCCCCCACCGATGCAGGGCTCAATCCCAGGACCCTGGGATCATGACCTCAGCCTAAGGCAGAGGCTTTAACCCATGAGCCACCCAGGTGCCCCATCCATCGCTTCTTTTGCTTTGTAATAGCACCTTTATGTTATCTCAACCCATGTTACCTCATAAGGGGATTTCTTGGTTGAGGGCTGTATTCTCTTCTGTCAATCCCTACTCCTGGCAGTACCACTCCTTCCTGCAACTTTGCGATATATCTTCTGTTTGGTAGAACAAGCTCACCTCTCCTCATTAGCTTTCCTTTCCAAATATTTCTTTTGCTATGTTTATTCCTCTAGCAAAGCTCCCAAAGAAGAATTCCACTGAAAGTGTTTTGGTTTGCATTAAATCTAAAAATTAATGTGGGTAAAATTGATAAATTTATAGCAGTCCCCACAGATACGCTATATGCCTTCCTTTGTTTAAGCCTTATTTTATGTTTCTTGGTAGAGTTCTGCAGTATTTTTCACAAAGGTCTGACACATTTCTTATTAAGCTTATATTTCTAGGTGTTTTATATTTCTGTTACTATTGCAAAAGAGTATTTTTTTTCTCATTATATCTTCTGACTGTGGCTGGTGTGTTTGAAGCCCACTGATACATATGTTCATTCATCTTGCTGGGCTCACTTTTAATTATTTTTTAGCTGATTCTCTACGGTTTTTCTAGGCATATGATTATATCATCTGCAAAAAATGGTAACTTTGTTTTCTCTTTTCCAGTACACACACTTCCTATTTCTGCTTTCTGTTGTGACCAAAACTCTTAAAATAATATTAAACAATAGGAAAGATAGCAGACATTCTTGTTTTATTCCTGGTGTTAATGGAAATGTCTCTATTGGTATTTTCACAATAAATAATGATATAAGCTGTGAGTGTAAAATATTCTTTAATGTGTTAAGGGATTATTCTTCATTTATAAGTAACAAAAAAATTGGGCTGAGTGAAATATGTCAAGCAGAGAGAGCCAATTATCATATGGTTTCACTTACTTATGGAGCATAAGGGATAACGTGGAGGACCTCAGGAGAAGGAAGAGAAAATTGAAGCGGGGGGACTGGAGGAGGGGAGGTGAACCATGAGAGACTGTGGACTCTGAGAAACAAACTGAGGGTTTTGGAAGGGAGGGGGTGGAGGGGATGGGTGAGCCTGGTAGTGGGTATTATGGAGAGCATATATCACATGGAGCATTGGGTGTTGTGCATTAACAATGAATCTTGGGACACTGAAAAAATAAAATAAAATCAAAATTCAAAAAAAAAAATAGAGGCAACAAAAAGATATTTTTTTCCTTTAGAAATGACTGTAGTACTTTGTCAATGCCTTTCAAAATTAATTTATCATAGGGTTTTTCTTTTTGACCTATCAGTATAATATGATAACAATAATGTTCTAATATCAAACCAAACTGTAATTTTCTACTTGGGGGAAAATGGGTTATTCTTTTCAAATTTTTTTTCTAGTTCAGTTGGTTGCTAAATCATTGAAAATTTTAAAATACATTAGTTCATTTCTTTTTATTCTATCTTTGTTAGGTTTCATTATCAGTATCAATAACAGCAATAGTAATCATTTTACAAGTTTATAGCACATTCCAAACACTGCATCGTGTTGTTATGATTTTTACAACAATTAAAAAATTAGAGGGATACCTGGGTGGCTCAGTCACTTACTCTTTGTTTCAGCTCAGGTCATGATCTCAGGTTTGTGAGATCGAGCCCGACCTAGGGCTCAGTGCTGGGCGTGGAGCCTGCTTAAGGTTCTCTCTCTCCCTCTCCCTCTGCCCCTCTCTACCCCGTCTCTATATTCCCTCTTTAAAAAAAAATAGATATAGTATTATTTATTTTTTACAGATAGTGAACTAAAGCCCAAAGAAGTTCTTGACTGAGGCTAGGATCAGACAGCTTGAGAAGCCTGTCTCTGTAGTCAGAACTACATCGTTCTGAGAGTTAAATATGAGCCGGGTAGCTCTCCAGGCTCTGAAAGAGAATATATACAATAGTAAAAATCTGTTCCTTGAAAGAATGAATAGACTAATCCGTATGTGTACAGGAGGCAAAAAATTCTGTGGAAATACATGGGCTTTGAAACCACACAAATGCTGGTTTGAAATCTAGCTCTGTCCATTACTTAGTAGCACTCAATAAATAAGAATCATGGTCATTTAAAAAAGTCTTGTCCCACGGGGCACCTAGCTGGCTCAGTTGGTAGAGCACTCAACTCTTGATCTCAGGGTTGTGAATTCAAGCCCCATGTTGGGCATGATGCCTACTTAAAAAAAAAAAAAAAAAAACTAAAAAGTCTCATCCCCAAACCATCTTTGACATTTTCCATTTATGCCTAGATCTTTTTCTAGTATTTTGTCCCTAATACCCAATAGCCTTAGGAAGTCTTATATTTCTTCTAGATAATGAAATGTTTTTTCAGAGTCATATGTGTTATTCTCTTACAGTCTTAAAATCTCCATGCTTGTTTTTATGTCCTCCTTAGTCTTTGGTATTTAATTGAGTGCTCCCCTTTTGTCTCAGCTAGACTTTTAAAATATTTGCCCGTTTTGTTTTTTTTTTAAAGAAACTTTTTCCTTTAGAATAGTGTAGTAAGGGCACCTGGGTGGCTCAGTGGATTAAGCCTCTGCCTTCAGCTCAGGTCATGATCTCAGGGTCCTGGGATCGAGGCCTGCATCAGGCTTTCTGCTCAGTGGGGAGCCTGCTTTCTCCTCTCTTTCTCTATGCCTGCCTCTCTGCATACTTGTGATCTCTCTCTCTCTGTTTCAAATAAATTTAAAAAAAAAATAAAATCTTAAAAAAAAAAAAAAAAGAATAGTGTAGTAAGCTGAATAAAGACCCCCCCACATCAAAACACTTCTTCCCCCAGGTGCATGTCCTACCCCCCCACCATAGGCATGCCCAAATCTCCAAGGTCTGTGAATGTTATTTTACATAGCAATAGATTATTTGCAGATATGATTAAATTAATGATGTTTTATGATGGGGAGTTTATTCTGGATTATCCACAAAGTTAGTTGATGACTATAAAGTCTATATTTTTTAAAAATCACATTCCTACATAGTAGTGATAAACACTTAAAGAAAGTAGTTTCACAATAAGTAACACCAATGTCAACATCATCAAAGTTAGAAAGAAAAAATCTAATAAAAGATGTGCAAGAACTTCTGAAGAACATTATAAAAATATAATGAAAGATGTTAAAGAAAGCCTAAGAATAGAGAAACTTACCATTATCCTGTGTGAAAATGTTATTGTAGAGATAGCACGGTTTTCCAAATTGATCTATAATGCGATTCTGATCCAAACCCAACAGGGAGTGTTTGTGGCATCTGACAGACTCACTCTGAAATTTATATTGGGGAACATGGAATAAAGATAGCTAAGCTACTGCCGTAGAAAAATGATTTGGGAGTCTTGCTATAACACCCATCAGATTTTACTCTAAAGCTATATAGTAATCCAGAGTGTAGGTAGAAATAGGCAAATAGCACCAAGAAGCAGAATGGATATTTCATGTGTACACCTATATGTATGTGGTAACTTGATAATGACAGAGGAGGCTTTCAAAAACCGTGGGCGAAGTAGGTAATATGCTGAGATAACTGACCTTATATTCTGAAAAATTCTTACTTGTTGTTTCTGTTTATTATCTTTTACCACTACCATGTAAGCTCCATGAGGACAGGGTTTGAATCTGTTTTCTTCTCAGCTGTATTTAAATATTGCCTTGGGTAACTACTTTTCACTTATATTATGATTCATCAACATAAATAATTTGTCTTTGGGTTTTTTTTTAAAGATTTTATTTATTTATTTGACAGACAGAGCTCACAAGTAGGCAGAGAGGCAGGCAGAGAGAGAGGAGGAAGCAGGCTCCCTGCTGAGCAGAGAGCCCAATGTGGGGCTCGATCCCAGGACCCTGGGATCATGACCTGAGCCGAAGGCAGGGGCTTTAATGCACTGAGCCACCCAGGTGCCCCTGTCTTTGTTTTGTTTTTGTTTTTGTTTTTAAAGATTTTATTTATTTGACATAGATCACAAGAAGGCAGAGAGGCAGGCAGAAGGAGAGAGGAAGGGAAGCAGGCTCCCCACTGAGCAGAGAGCCCAATGCGGGGCTCGATCCCAGGACCCTGAGATCATGACCTGAGCCGAAGGCAGAGCCTTTAACCCACTGAGCCACCCAGGCGCCCCTGTCTTTGGTTTTTAAAAGGTGTAGTTATTTATTTTAGAGAGAGAGAGGAGAGGGAGGGAGCATGCATGCACAGGGGAAGGGGCAAAAGGAGAAGGAGAATGCCAGACTTCCCACTGAGCGTGGAGCTGACTGCGCCACCAGGAGCCCCAGTTTGCTTTTGTGTGTGAGGGTCTGTGACTCCCATCCCCAAGTATTCCCTTGCATTGTGGGAATCCTAAAGGACAAACTAGTCCACAGCTCATCCCCTTCCACCATTTTCTGACTGAGTAGATGACGGTTCTTGTGGTAGCATGAAAAGCGGTACTTTATGCCACCCACGTGTCCTTCAGCTGAGCTGGCTAGAGCATGGCCATCCTCAGGCCTGCACCGGGCTGAGCCCTGTATGGGGCCAGCTACTTCCCCCAGAGGAAAATGACGTTCACAGTCACTCAAGGTACCCTCAGTCAGCCCCTCTGTCGCTCATAGAGGTCTAGGAGAGATTTCCTAAGAGAACCAGATGGTAGTGGATACCTTAGGGTCAATTCATTAATCCTCCTGGAAAACTGAGTAAATTTGCACTCCTCTGACACATTATTCATTCATTTACCAAGAATTTGTGAGTCCCCTCTACTCACAGCCCTGGTCCTGAGTGTGGAGGCTGGGAAGCCTACCTAGACACCCCGTCTGTCAGGGCTTCATGGGCTAGTCTAGAGACAGTAGCCTCTATGTCCACTGCAGGAAAGAACCCTCTTCATTTTATCGTCTAGGAAACTAATGCGTGAAATGATTGAGTGACTCATTCTAAGAAACAAAGTGGTATGCCAGAAATAGGGGCGGCTGGGCGCAGTGAAAAGCACTCGGTTCTCTAAAGTTAGAAACATCTGTATGTGAATCCAGCTTTGGCAACTTACCAGCTGAGTGACCTCAGGGAAGTTCCTTCACCTTCTCAAACCATTTGTCCTTACTTCATATTGAGAAGGGTAATATCTTTGCAAGATTGTTGTGAAGATAAAAGACAAAGTATTATGAAAGGTCTGGTGTGTACTAAATTTAACTGAAGGTTTCCCATTTTTTCTTAATTGAATCACACTGCTTTTTTTTTTTTTTTTTAATCTATGTATTTGAGAGAGAGAGCATGAAGAAGGAGAAGCAGACTCCTCACTGAGCAGGGAAGCCTGAGGCAGGGCTCAACTCTAGGACCCCGGGATCATGACCTGAGCTGAAGGCAGCCACTTAACCAACTGAGCCACGCAGGTGCCCCTACACTGCCTCTCTCTCTCTCTCTCTCTCTTTTTTTTTTTTTTTTGTTTTTAAAAAACTCATCTTGAAAGTAGAATCTATGTTGTAGGAGTCCCCTGATTTCTCTGTAACACCCAGCCCAGTTCAGAGCGTGCAGTGGAAGCTCCAGAAACACTTTTTTTTTTAATGAAAAAGGTTGTTTTCTGAAAGAACAACATTCACTTCAATGAATGATACATTTAAATCTACTCTCTTGTTTTTTCCATTCTTATGGCTTTATTATGCTCTTCTCTTTTACATATATTTCCATATGTGGAAAAATGCCTCATAAATAAGTAAGATGTTAGTAATGAGTGAAATTCCCAGCCTCGATGAGGCTGGTGTTCTTGAACAAGATTTTGGAGCTCATATAGTTTTAATCCATGGAAAATAACAAAGTTCTTCCAAATGTTAATTTATATTTTAGTCTAAAAACTCCACCTATCAGAACAGAAAAGATTTCCAGAAGCATGCCAGAGGGTAGCTTCTAAGTATACTCTGGCACCATGCCAGTGCAGGGTGAGAAAAAGTTCATGATTTTCCATTGTGTGAAGTCACATGGACAAAGTCCTTTTGTTCAAGTGGCCTTGTCATGTGACACTGCTAAATATTTTTCACTTGGCCTTCCCATCACGTTCAGAGTGTCATACCCTTAGAAGCCATTTGATGTATGAATAATGGAAACCCAAAGTGAAGCTCAAAGGAGTCACCAGCCGGTGGGAATTGTTCTGTGACTAGTCAACCAAACGCAGACATCGCCAAGTTTACCTAGAATACGGACAAGGTGAGGAAAATTCAAATTGAGAGCTGAATTCGTTTTAGGGCTCAGACATAAAAATAGAGCGCTGGTCGGGTTATTGGAGGACAGAGAGTAAAAGAGTTTATTTTGCTGGAAAACAGTTTGAATCAGAATGGAGTTCAGAGCATTTGAGGCCCTGTTCCTTTTACCAGAAGGAAGCAAAAGCACATTGATCATTTATTACACAGTAGAAGGCAAAAGAATTGGGAATTTTTTTTCCCACGGGGCACGCATCAGAACATGCAATATTTTTTGTGTTTTGAAAAGTAATCAGAGGGTTTATTTGGCAGGAATTGTATTTTTAAATTCCTGCCATAAGCTACTCATTTTCGCCTTCTTAAGCAGGCTTTGCCTCGTAAAGCGGACCCATACCCTACAGCAGCTTACTCGGGGGAACTCACAAAGGCCCGTGTCTGCCTGTTTCATTCTGCGGATTCTCAATCAGCTCTCATGAATGCTTGTTTTGACACTGTCCCATTAGCAATTCTGCGCGCACTGTCCAAGCTCCTCCCCTCCCCCAGGAACAAATCCTCATCACATTTCAATTTTTCAGCCATTTAAACCCTGACTACACATTTTAGAATATTATCTAGCTCATCTATTTGCCAAAATTAGAGGTAATTTTCTCAATAAAAGATGGAATTGTTGTGCTATAGCTCTATCATTTAATGTGTTAAAACAATATTCTTCTAAGGACAACATTACTGTGCATTTTATAATTGTTGGACGATGAGGGGTGGGGGGTGTTTTCTTTAAGGATTTCTTGAGAAGGGGCCATATTCCAAGTCCTTATGATACTCTCTAAGAGAAAGAAAGGAGATGAAAGAAGTTGTAAGCAGATGAGATACTCCTCCAGTGGTGTTCATTATGGAAATGATTTCTGGGGTCCCTGATGGAATTTGCTCCTTTTCACTTGTTTTCTTGGCTAATCGGGTGACTAGATCCAAGGCCACTTTAAGACTGAATGAAGAAAACACACACGCATCCCGCAGCTCTCTGGAAGGGCATCCAGCAGTCTGAATCACTCAATTCTTTGCCATTATGCAAAAGGTCTTGGGGAGCCCAGATCCTCTTTTCCTAGTGTCCTTGTGAATACTGATCTTATTGATTAAAAAAGGAAGGGACTGGAGGGGCACCTGGGTGGCTCAGTCAGTTAAGCATCCAACTCTTGGTTTCAGTTCAGGTAGTGATCTTGGGGTCCTGGGATAGAGCCCGATGTCAATCTCCATGTACTGAGTGCCTTCTGCTTGGGGTTCTCTCTCCCTTTCCCTCTGCCCCACCCCCTGCTCACATGCCTTCTCTGTCTCTAAATAAACTAATTAATTAAATCTTTAAAGTACAATTTTTTAAAATGATGGCGTTGGAATTTCTAAAGAGAGTAGTGATGTGGAGAAAGAAAGTGATGTTTTTGAAGCGGCATGAACTTCAAAGGAAGATTATGAAAACATCAGTTGGCCCCTCGCCAAGAGTGAGGTTTAAGAGTTTTATGGAGACTGTGGGCCTAGAACCCCAGCATCTCCCAGATTCATGTACGCTGGCCTTGGTCTCCTTTGATTTATTTCTCCTTGAGACTAACCCCTTCGCACCTCTCTGAAGGTCAGACTGAGAAAACCTACTGTGCCACGGTCAAAAATAAGTCATTCTGTATTAATAAAAGGAAAATTCTAGGAATCATGTGTTTTGTCGAGTTCTGCTTTGCCTAACTTTTGGGGGAAAAAATGCCCTTCATCTCCTAAGATTCATTATGTGGAGCTGAGACCAGTATGATGCTTTCAATACTTGATATTTGAATCTAACGATATGAGTTTTTGTTGCCCCTTGTAGTTTACAATGTGCTTTCTTTTATATAATGTTGTGTTTTTCAAACAGAGATCATCAGAGATGTGACAGGGGGTCTACAAGATCAAAGAATAAAGAGCATCCATTTAATGTTCCCACTGGTGAGACATTTAAAATGTTACTTTGTATTAAAACAAACACATCTATTATTAAATATAATGCATAATTCACATGAACTTCTCAGATAAACCATGAGACTTCAAAGAAATGTCGTGCCTAAAATTTTAGCAATGAGCTTTGCCTGTAGCCAGCTAAGAGCCTTAAGGATGCTTGGTAGAAATTTGAGTAGCATAGGTATGTACTTTTCTTATTTCACCTGCCCAATGTGTGCATGAGATAGCATGTTTATCCCTTTACAAACAGAAAATCAAAGTTTGGAAGGTTGGGGGGAAAAAAAGTACGTTTGGAAGGTTGAACACTTCTCAAAGTCACTTTGTCACTTTCTACTTGACTGAACCCTTTCTGACTGCTCCTCCATGAGGAAGACCTTGGTCTACAGTGGTTTCATGCAAGGCTGAATAAGAGCCTTCCAAAGATGTCCACATCCAAATCCCCAGAAACTGTGAATCTGGGACCTTATATGGCAAAAGTGACTGTACAGATATGACTAAAGCAAGGGTTTTGACAGGGTGAAATTATCCTGGATGATTCACATGAGTCTTATATAACCATAGCGTCTCTGTAGGAGGGGGGCAGGAGGACCAGAGTCAGAGAGAGGAGATAAGAGGATGGAAACAGAAGTCAGAGAAGAGAGAAGATACTGCACTGCTATGTCATATATGGCGGAAGGGACCACAAGTCAAGGAATGTGGACAATCTCCAGAAGTAGACAAGAAAGTCAAGGCAAAACAAAACACAACAAAATAACACAACACAACACAACACAACAAAAACACAAGTTCTCCCCAGAGAACTCCCCAGGGTTCTCCAGAAAGGAACACAACCTTACCAACACCTGGATTTTAGGCCCATTTCATATTTCTCACCTGCAGAGAACACATTTCTACTGGATTAAACCTTTAAGATTGTACTGATTTGTTACAGAAGAACAGGGAATTAATATGCCTGGTAAGGCTCTGATAGCCCCCTAATTTTTCTCTCATCTTCATGGCTCTTATTCATGATATCTTGTGGTTTTATTTTAATAATTTTGATTTATCACATTGCTACATACACATAGCTTTTAGCTCTATTAAGAGTTCCATTAATTTTTAATTCCATTAAAATACAAATGGGCAACTGTGGGTGAGAAGGCAAAGAAATCAGACCTCTTGGACATTGCTGGTTGAAAAGTAAAATGGTGCAGTCACTATGGGAAAGGTTGGTGGGTTCACATTAAGTTAAACATGGAATTGTCAAATGACCCAGGAATTCCACTTCTGGGTGTATACAGTAAAAGTACTGCAAACAGGTGTTCGAAAAAAACCTGCACACAGATGTTCACAGCAGTGTTATTCACAGTAGATAAAAGGTGGAAACATACCCAAATGCCCATCAACTAATGAATGGATAAACTAAATGTGATATATCCATACAAAGGAATAGTACTCAGTCATAAAAAGAAAGGAAATACTAATATATGCTACATGTTGGGTCCGCCGTTCGGGGAATGCAGGAGGAACAGTAGAAATGACCGCCAGGGCGGCCATCCTCCAGGCCCCTCCCTAGATAACCCTAGACTCTCCCGCCAAAAGGTTGTAACCGGATACCTATGCAGGAAACAAGAGTATCAGGAGCCCCCACCCCATACCTTCCGATCACCAATATGGATATGAGCCCATGCCCTGCCTTGGCCGGATAAAAGATCCCCTCTCCAACGACCCTCCGCCCCCACCGCCAACTCCCTCCCAGTGCGACTTCCCTCACTCCCCTTTCCGGAGTGGAGGAACCTCGCCTGAGGGTGCCCACCCCCTCCCGGTGCAACTTTCCTGGCTCCCCTTCTCCTGAGCCCTGAAACTTTGCCAGAGAGTACCTTTAATAAATCTTGCCTGTGCCCACCTTGCTTGGTGTTATATTTACCTCGCCTGGGAAACTTTAACTACAGTTTGGATGAACCCTGAAAACATTATACTAAGTGTATGAAGCAGCTTACAAAAAGCCATATATTGTTCGATTCCTTTTATATGAAATATCCAGAGTCCACAAATTCATAGAGACAAGAACAAGATTCATGATTGCTAAGGGCTGGGAGGAGTGAGGAGTAGGGAGTGACTACTTAATGGGTACAAGATCTCCTTTTGGATTGATGAAAATATTCTGGGGGTGAGATTGTGGTAATGGTGGTACAACCTTGTGAATGTAGTAAATATTATTAATGGTAGATTTTATGTGATGTGTAATTTACCATAATAAATTTTTTTAAAAGACAAATAGAAGTAAAAATCTTAAAAGTCGGAATGTAATAAAGTGGCTAACCTCTGCTCCACTGATCTGTAACTCCCAGTTCTCTAGTCCACAAGCTTCCAGTTAAACCTTTGGTTTTCAGGTAACTGATTATTTGGATATCTGCTGCATATTTCCAAACAATATGCTTATTGTGTACTGGCATCTACGGATCTACAATTTTGACATTGTCTATTGTTTTCTAATTATAATAGGTAAGAGTTTAGTTCCATTTTTAGCAATTATATTTTGAATACCCAAGAACCTTTTTGTTCTTTGACTTTGTGTTTTTGCACTACCTCGTTCTTCCTAATCAAGGCAATATCTTCTTTCTTGAGAATGTATGATTCTTTTCAGTTTTATTCTGCTCCCTGCCTTGTCTCTGTTTCATCCAATCCTTTCTTCTTCATTTATTTCCTTTTCTGTCCCTCATGTTGAAGAATTTCTTCAAATATCTATGATCCTTGACTGCCTATTCATGACATCCTTGACATCCATGACATCCTTGACAGTTTAGGAGCAAGACACTAAAGATTTGGCTGGCTGTTCCTATCACTGCAGAGTAATAAGGCCAGTGGAACCCTTAGGAGGAAAATTCATGTGTCAGTATCTTAAAGTCTTTTCTCTGGGGACACTTGGTTTCTGCAGAGGACACTTCTTTACCTTTGTATTCCTATGTGGAGTGGGGGTAGGGGTAAAATATGTGACTGGGACCCTTCAGGTGTTTCACTGATAATTCTCTGCACCATGTACCACTCTGATTTCATGTCTCCAGGGAATAAATTGCTGGTCTCCTGAGAAAGGCATAGGAGTTTAACAGATTTTTCCACCAATCTCCTATTTCCAATCTAGGGCTTCATCTCCACTTTGTACAACCCGTGCCTCTCAGCCTTCCCCTCCCCACAGGCCTGCCAATTCGAGTGAGTGCATTTCTCAGCAGTGTTCTTTCTGCTAGGACATACATCACCGCTTCGTTGACTCCTCTATCCTCTATCAACAATGTGCTGGCATTTTTTGCTCACATTTTGATTCCTTTATTTCACTTTAGTAGGGCTCCCATAGGGAGATAAGATGATTTGGTGTGTTTAATTTGATGTTTTAATTGGAAATCAGATGTGTTTGTTTTGGTGGTAAAGACAGCACTCACTTATCTGTCTCAATTGTTCCTCACAAACACACAGTGAAGATGGCTGATGCGATGTCTGAAATTTCACAGTTAAGGAAATGGAAATTCAAAAAAGGATTAATTTGCCCGAGACCACCCAGGTGGTAAGTGGAAAAGCCAGGATTTGAATTCAAGTCTTTAACCCTAAGGATCTTTAGTAATTATAGTGATAATAATACCAAGAAAGGCTAAGATTTATACAACAATTACTATGTATGGCAGAATAATGGGTCCCAAAGATGTCCCTGTCCTAACTCCTGGTGCCTGTGAATATGTTTTGATACATGGCAAAGAAGAATTAAATGTGCAGATGGAGTTAAATTTGCTAATCAGCTAGTCAACTAGGGAGATTATGGTGGGTTTTTTGGGTGGGCCCAAAAGAACCACAAGATTCCTTAGAAGTGGAAGAGGGAGGTAGAAAAAGACAGTCGAAAGAAGGCATGATTGAAGAAGAAAGACATGGAGAGATGCATTGTTGTTGGCTTTGATGATGGAGGAAGAGTGCCTATGAGCCAGGAAATGTCAATGACTACTAGAAGCTAGAAAAGGAAAGGGAATGCAGCCTCCCTGTGCCCAGAGTCTCCAGAAAAGAACACAGGCTTAACAACAATTCAATTTTAACCCAGTGAAACCTGTGTCGAGCATTTGACCTACCCAACTGTCTGATCGTATGTCTGTGTTGTTTATGCCTCTTGGTTTCTGTTAATTTGTTATAGCTCCAATGGTAAACTAACACACTATATGCTGGGAATTTGGGCATATCCATATAATAGAACACTGAACAATCAAAACTGATAGTGAAACATATAAAAATGGATGAATCTCAAAAATAATCTAAGTGAAAGAGGTCAGGTGCAAAACAGTGCACGCCGTATGATTCTATGTACATAAAACTCCGGAGCAGACTAGTCTAATCTATAATGATAGAAAGCAGATCAGTGGTTGCGTGGGTTGGAGATTTCCAGATGAAGTAGAAACAAGTACAAGGAAGCATTTTAGGATAATGGAAATATTCTTTATCTTGATAGTATTGGCGGTTATACGAGTATATAAATTTGTGGAAACTCACAGAGACAAACACTTAAAGTGAAAACATTTCACTGCATGTAAATTATATCTCAACAAAATTGATTTTTTAAAAATGTAAAAAGTCACACAGCTAAAGTAATAAAGTAGTTGGATTCTAGAGTCTGTACTCTCCCCACTAGACAATGTCATCTATCAGAGATATTTGGGCCCTATTAAATCCAAAGAATTATCCCTAATTGTGACAGTTCTCCCATCAAGGGGCAGATTCTCTTCTGTGAATTTGGGCTGCCCGTTGATGAATTTGGGTTGGCCCATGAGCTCTCCAATCAATTAAGTGAACCAGAAAAGGGACCTTTTCCAGTTCTGAGATAGCCCTTCAGAGACTGGCAGCTTCTACATTGGTGTCTTGGAGCCCTGGGGTGCCTGACAAGGTCAGACCTCCCTGTTCCCACCCACTCCGTTGATCCCAGCTTCCCACCATTCTTCAAAAGATACTAAGTATGTGAGTGAAAACGTCTTAGACCATCCAGACCAGCAGACCCTCTGCGTGGACATCACTGAGTGACCTCACACAACGTCACCTAGTACAGCCCCAGAGGCATCACGCAGCTCGCCCGCCCGGCTGACCCACAAAATCATGCATCATCATGAAAAGGTCATTGTTTTAAAACCCCAAGTCCTGGGGTACTTTGTTATGCAGGAGTAATTCACTGGAAAGTGATCCAAGGGCATCCCCATCTCTGTTGCCGCTGGGATTTCTTTCAAGGCTTCGTGGAAGTCTCTGTAGTCTTCCAGATGTGACGCTGTACTTGTCCCACTCGTGGGCTTAATGAAGGACGAACAGCTGAAAGAATTATGGAGGCCCATCATCACTTGTTACATCAAATCTATAAATAAAGAGAACTGTGAAAATAGAACCAGCAGGGTCCCCTGCTCAGTGGCTGCCTCTGGGCTGCTGATGGCTCGTCGCTGCGTTGAAGGTAACATGGAGGTGATCCACAGCCTGCCTAATCCAAAAATCAAACAAACTGAAGATTTTTGTATAGTAACTAGATATTTATAGAGTTCTTCTATGAAAAGTAGCCCTTTTGAAACAGAATCATCTCCTGGATACGTATAAGCCATTGGCTGCGTCAGAATGAAGATATTTTCTGAAATGTTGGGCAACATCTGACTTCAGCATCTGTCTTAATGCAGCATGATAAATAGAAAGCACTGATGCTTCACTTTATGGGCCCAGAGCTCTGCTTAGTTGCAAAATGCCAGCTGTCCCTAAGCTCTGATTGCTTACTACTCGGGAATAGTCAGTGTACAAAACAGAACGATGTGCGGACTGGCAGCCAAACCCTGGGCGATGCTGCAGATTCAAGAATTGACAGGACAATCTGAATACTTTTCAGATAAAAATACTTCCATTTGTTATCATTTCTTTCTTCCTTTTTTTTTTTTTTTTTTAGATTTTATTTATTTATTTGACAGAGAGAGAGCACGCGCACAAGCAGGCAGAGCAGCAGGCAGAAGAAAAGAGAGAAGCAGTCTCTCTGCCCAGCAAGGAGCCCAGTGCAGGACTCGATCCCAGGACCCTGGGATCATGACCCGAGCCGAAGGCAGCTGCCTAACCAACCGAGCCACCCAGGGAACATGTTATCATTTCCAAGCATATTTTCATAGAATCAAAGTTTTTTAAATGGATGTGTACATGTTTGCAACAACCCAGACTGTTGATTCACAGTCTGACAAAACATGTCTAATGTGAACCCTTAAATAATCTGTCAATACTATTAGCAATGCCAGGTCATGTGACTCCCTGCATACAAGCCCTAAGAGCCACTTACTGAAAATTATTTAACCCTGAAGTGATCTCTCCATGCCCAACCTCTGTCACCGGTGTTGTCTTTCCCTTCACTGTTCACTGTTCCCCAGTCACAAGGATCTTTAGTAAACACGTATTATGTGCCAGGCTCTGTGCCAAGTTCCTTAGAGGCATTATCTGACTTAATATTCATAAAAGCACTAGGAAAGAGATAATGTTATTGCCAGTCTATAGATAAAATATGCAAAACTAAATTATGATTATGAAAATCAGAATAATGGTTTACTTTGTGGGGATGGGGACTGGCAGGGGCCTGAGGAAATGTGCTAGGGCGCTGGTAATTGTCTATGTCTTGATCTGAGTAGTGGTTATAAAGATGTGTTGTTCACTTTGTAAAATGCAGTGAACTGGGATGGCTCAGTCCGTTAGCATCTGCTTTCAGCTCAGGTCATGATCCCAGGGTCCTAGGATCAAGTCCTGCGTGGGGTTCTTTGCTCAGTGGGAAGCCTGCTTCTCCCTCTGCTTACAGCTTGCTCATTCTCTCTCTCTCTCTCTCTGGTAAATAAATAAATATATAAAATCCTTAAAAATAACTAAATAGAGGCACCTGGGTGGCTCAATGGATTAAATCCTCTGCCTTCGGCTCAGGTCATGATCTCAAGGTCCTGGGATCCAGCCCTGCATCAAGCTCTCTGCTTAGCGGGGAGCCTGCTTCCTCCTCTCTCTCTGCCTGTCTCTCTGTCTACTTGTGATCTCTGTCTGTCAAATAAATAAATAATATATTTTTAAAAAAACAAATAAAAATAAAATAACATGGAATGAACTATTTGTAATTAATGATTTGTGTACTTTCGTATGTGTATAATACACTTCAATGAAATAGATTCAAAACAGCAACTTTCATAGCAGTATGCCTAAAAGTCTTACGAGTATCCCACACATAGTAAGAACATTTCAAACAAAGTGATTTCAGGATGTTGAAAATAAAAGCTATTGGCAGATAAACAAACAAACAAAAGGGGTGGTAATATTAAAAGGTAAGGTGGAAAGTAAGGTTAGAAGTACTGAATAGGAAACAAATAAAATTAATGTGATGACAAAAAAGCACAATACTTATGAAGAAATCATAACAGTCATAAACTAGTTTATGCCAAATAACATAGCTAAATGCATAAAGCAAACCTTTAAGAATCTATTTAAAATGTAATCAGACTGGGACACCTGGGTGGCTCAGTCAGTTGAGTGTCTGCCTTCAGCTCAGATCACAATATCAGGGTCTTGGGATGGAGCCCTGCTTTAGGCTCCCTGCTAAGCAGGGAGCCTGCTTCTCCCTCTCCCTCCACCCCTGATACTCCCCCTGCTTGTGCTCTCTCTCATGCTCTATCAAATAAATAAATAAAATCTTAAAAAAAAAAAAAAGAAAGAAAGAAAGAAAAAGAAAATTCAATCAGAGTAAAAGATGTCAGTATACGTCTTTCAGAATCGGAGAATCTGGTACTCAAATAAAAATAAAGACAAGAAGAAAATGAATAGGATACCAAAAACTCCAAATTAATCAACTTTCAGATTAACTTTAAGAAATCTCTGGTAGAAAACATAGAATTTCCATAAACCATAAAATATTTACAGAAATCAATAATATACATATTCATAAAGAAAACTTTATAAGGTAAGGTTATAAATAACCCACTAAAATTAAGAATAAATAATCAAATGTTAACCAACAGTAAAAGGCATTGACTATATGGAAATTAAGAAACACAATTTTAGGGGCACCTGGGTGGCTCAGTGGGTTAAAGCCTCTCTCTGCCTTCGGCTTGGGTCATGATCTCAGGGTCCTGGGATGGAGCCCCACATTGGGCTCTCTGCTGAGCAGGGAGCCTATTTCCTCCTCTCTCTCTGCCTGCCTCTCTGCCTACTTGTGATCTCTGTCTGTCAAATAAATAAATAAAATCTTTTAAAAAAAAAAAAAAGGAAGAAAGAAAGAAAGAAAAGAAACACACTTTTAGGGGTGCCTGGCCGGTTCAGTCTGTAGAGCCTGCAACTCTTGATCTTCTGGTTAGTGAGTTCAAGCCCCATGTTGGGCATAGAACTTACTTAAAACACACACAAACACATCCAAAATAGCCATTAGATCAAGAAGATCTCAAAGCTAGAATTATAAACTCTATATAGAGAGCAATTAAAAGGGAGAACATGTCATACATGAAAGATGTACTCAGAGCTTTAAAAAATCAGCATAATGCCCTTATTATTTTAAATAAGAAAGACAAAGGGTGCCAGGGTAACTCAGTTGGTAGAGCATGTGAATCTCAATCTTGAGGTGGTGAGTTTGAGCCCCACATTGGGTGTAGAGATTCGCTAAAAATAAAATCTCTACAGGGCACCTGGGTGGCTCAGTTGGTTAAATGCCTGCCTTCAGTTCAGGTCATGATCTCAGGGTCCTGGAATCAAGCCTCCTTCTCCTTCTCCTTCTGCCCCTCACCCCTGCTTGTGAACGCTCTTTCTCTCTCTCTCTCTCCGTCTCTCAAATAAATAAATAAAATCTTTAAAAAATAATAATAATCGTGGTGTCTGGGTGGCTCAGTCGGTTAAGCATCTCACTTTTGATTTGAGCGCAGGTCATGATCTTGGCGGTGAGATCAAAGCCCGCATTTGACTCCACACTGAGTATGGATTCTGCTTAAGGTTCCCTCTACCCGTCCCCCGCACCCCTCCACCCACCCAAGCCACATTCCCCCCAACTAACGCATGTGCACGCACTCTCTCTCAGGAAAAATAAATAAATAAATAAATAAGATAAAAAATGAAAAAATTTGATATCTACCTAGGAAACAGAAAAAGAATAGGAAAAAAGAATAGGAAAACTTTCCTTTTTTTCTTTTTTCTTTCTTTCTTTTTTTTCTTTTTTTTTTTTTTTTTTGCCATTTTGGAAGGGAAAACTTATAGAGATAAAATTTGAACCTAACCAAAGAGAAACAAAATTGAGTAGGACAATAAATGAATCCAAATGCTGGTATTTCAAAAGAATCAATAATATACATAACCTGTTGCAAACTTGCTTAAGGAAATAAGAGAGAAAGTAAAAATAGAAAAGATTAGGAGTGAAAAAAAGACACACTACAATATAGGAGTTTTTTTAAATTATAAAGTGAAATTACACACAACTCTATTGCCATTAACCTGCAGATCTAGAGGAGATAGGTAATTTCTCAGTAAAATTTAAATGACCCAAATTAACCCAAGAAGAAGACTAAAAAACTGTGAATAGACTAATTATCGCAGAAGACACTAGAAAGTTCAAAAATATCTTTCACTAAAAATGTTTCCTAGCGGAAATCTATCTAACCTTTAAAGAACAGCTAGTTCTTATGGTATTTAAATGGTTCTAGGTCATAGGAAAAAAAATAGAAGTTTCTGATTGATTTTACAAAACCTGAACAACTTTAATACCAAAATTTTGTGAAGAAAGTATAGAAACAGATAACTATAATCTCCCTTAGGTACATAAATGCAAAATTTTCTTTTTAAATGCCAAATAGCATCTAGCAGTGTAATATAAGAATATAACAACATGGGGCGCCTGGGTGGCTCAGTGGGTTAAAGCCTCTGCCTTCGGCTCGGGTCGTGATCCCGGGGTCCTGGGATCGAGCCCCACGTCGGACTCTCCGCTCGGTGGAGAGCCTGCTTCCTCCTCTCTCTCTCTCTGCCTGCCTCTCTGCCTACTTGTGATCTCTGTCTGTCAAATAAATAAAATAAAAAAGAATAAAACAACATGAATAATTAAGATTTATTCAAGTCATGCAAAGGTGATTGTACATTAGGAAGTCTTCCAAAGTAATTCCTTATAGCAACAAGGGCAAAATGTGATCATATCAAAGACGTTTTAAAAAAAGACATTTAAGACATCCAACAATCATTCTCATAACACTCCAGGGAAGGAATGGGACTTCCAGAAAGGTTGAGTGAAGAATTCAGCAAATACTATCCCCAAAAAGCAATGATAAAACTGGACAAAACTGTTTAAAAAAACAAAACAAAACAATTATTTCAAATTTTAGAAATTAACGAAAGCATACACAGCACATTGAAAGGCATTATTTACTCCTGGTTACATTCCTTGTTGTGAAATCTCTTTTTCTGATATTAATATAGATATGTCAACATATTTTTTGCTCAGTGTTGTTTTTTTATTTGTAACCTTTGTGTCTTTATGAAAAATGTGGATTTCTTATAGAAACCTTTCGTGTCATTTACATGAATGTAATAGGATTAGGTTTAAATCTACCCTTTCACTATTTGTTTTTTATTTGTTCCATCTATCCTTTGCTCCTTTTTCCTTCTCTTACTTGCTTTTTTATAATTAAAAAAAGATTTTAGTTATTTATTTGATAGAGAGACAATGAGAGAGGGAACACAAGCAGAGAGAGGGAGAAGCAGGCTTCCAGCAGAGCAGGGAGCCCAGTGTGGGACTCGATCCCAAGACCCTGGGATCATGACCCAAGCCGGAAGACAAGACACTTAACTGAGCTACCCAGGCGCCCCTCTGACTTGCTTTTAAAGAAGAAAATTTAGTATTCCATTTGACCCACGACCGTGTATTAGAAACGCCTCTTTCTCGTTTGGAGCTGCTCCGCAGTCTGTAACAGAGGTCTCCATCTATCGCAGTCTCCCTTCAGATAATTTTGTAACATTGCCGGTGTATTTCAAGAACTTACATCCCTGGACTCCCACGTCTCCCCTCCAACAAATACACTGTTGTCTTACATTTTCCTTCTTTCTGTGCGCGTCGTCAACCTCACAATACACGCGAGCACACCTGCTTCTCCCCGGGTCTCCTTCCCTCTGACACCACTGCCGCACTCGCAGGGCTTCTGACACCAGATTGGGGGGGGGGGGGGGGGAGTCCCACAACAAGCAATTCTGTGACGCCACCTGGGGGTCCACAACTTAATGCTGGGCTGGCAGAAAGGGCTGCTTAAGACGGCGACAGTTCCCGCCACAAGGCCTGAGCTCCGGCAGGAGAACGAAGGCCCAAGCAGGAATCTGAGACCCCCGCCCCGGGCTCCAGTGGACCAATGGGACCCCGAGGAGCAGGCGAAATATCCAAATAAGGGAAACTTGCCAAAAGACCCCTGAGCTCCCCTGGAGACCCCTTAAAAGCCCCCTCCTCCCTGCCTTGGGCGCGACTTCCGCCACCCTGCTTTCCCGAGTCCGGAACCTCGCCCGAGGGTGCCCACGTCCTCCCCGGCAACTTTCCTGGCTCCCCTTCTCCTGAGCCCTGAAACTTCCCGGAGAGCGTTTCTAATAAATCTTGCCTTGCACCCACTTCGCCTGGTGTTGTGTTCATCTCGCTGGAAAAACTTTACACTTAACTGGGTTCCGACCCTGCTTACCTGAAGGCAGTGCCGGGTCCCAGGGGTTAAGGGCTCAGTTCCGCGGACCACAGCCAGTCCCAAATGCAGACTGTGCTTCCCATTGGCCATAATCAAAGATTCCCATGCTCCCCTCCTGGGGTTCAGTTAATTTGCTGTGGCGGCTCCCAGAACTCGAGGAAAAAACAGTGTATTTACTGTTTATGACTGCATTCACCCCTTCGTTATAAACGGACATAATAAAGGACACAGACGAACATCAGACAGAGATGGGGGAGGGGGCTGCGGGAAGCACAAGGGGCTTCCCTACTCTCCGCAGGTGCCCCCCTCTCCCAGCACCTCCACATCTTTACCAATCTGGAAGTGCTTTAAATCCCATACTTTTGGGATTTTTAGGGGAGCTTCATCAGGTAGGCATGATCAATCATGAACTCCATTTCCAACCCCTCTTCCCTCCCTGGAGAATGGAGGGGTGGGACTGAAAATTCTCGGCTGCAGTCACGGCTTGACTTAACAGCTGCTGTTAATCCCCTTCTGGGTAATTTTTTATTTCAGGAAAAAAATAAAGTAGGGAAGAAAAAGAAACCTGAGGTGGATGTTTTAAATATGGCCCCCAGGGAAAACCTGACCGATGTGGTGAGATCTGAGAAGAGACCTGAGGAAGGTACTGAGGAGATCCCAGTCTCTGCCATGCACCTAACCCTTCCTTATGACGCATTTAGCAGTTTTCTCTTTTCTCTTGAATTTGTTCTTTTCTTCTAATAGAACAAGAAGCAGCTTTCCGTGGTCTTCTGTGTGTTCTTTTTTGTCTCAGAGTCTCTTTAAATATGTCCTTTTGCATTTTTATTTTCTGTCTGGCTCTCTCCTGTCTTCCTTTCCCTTAGTAACTTCTTGCTGCTTCTGTATCTATAATGGTTTTACTTTACTTTCACTCCTTCCGAAGCTTGGACTGCTCACTCTCCATCTCCTTTCGCCTTATATTTGAACACTTTTATCTCCCTTTTAACTTCGTATTTCTAGAGGCCACATTTTCCTTACTTTATTTGATATCAGGAGGAAACATATCCTGTGGCATACTCTTATTCTGCTGAATTATTTTTTTTATCTGATTTTTGCTTCTCAGGTACCTTTTTCTTTGTGGCCACTTTCTGATTACTACTCAACTTTGAATGGAACCAGTTCTAGACCAGTTACTCAAAGTTGTGTGGGAAGGATTCAAGACCTGAGAAGAGACAAGGTAGCTTGGGCTTAGGACTTTATCACACTCCCTGCATTCATGTCTATATTGCACGTTCTCAAATTCTAATGTTCTGGAGCTACCTTTGAGTTGAGCTGAAAGTTCACCTATCTCTCTTCTATGCAATGATTTTTTTTAATGATGATTTAGGGATTATTGTTCCTGGTTTTCTTCTTCTTCTTCTTCTTTTTAAAGATTTTACTCATCCATCTGACAGAGAGAGAGATCACAAGTAGGCAGAGAGGCAGGCGGTGGGGGTGGGGGAAGCAGGCTCCCTGCTGCGCAGAGAGCCCAATGCAGGGCTCAATCCCAGGGCCCTGAGATCATGACCCAAGCCAAAGGCAGAGGCTTAACCTACTGAGACACCAGGCGCTCTGGTTATCTTCTTTCTCTATAAGCAGCAGCTGAGCTGATTATCATGTACGGTCACTCAGCTATCCCATCAAACTGACAGCTTCTTCTAGCCAAGATGGCAGTCCACCCAGATGACCCTTCAGCCCCTCCCTTCCTGTTTCTCTATGATGTTAAACCTTGCTTGGGTACTCCCAAACCCCACCTTCACCCTGTCAGACATACAGAGCTTTTCTTGTGTCAACAAGAAAGTGAATAATGGTTTGGCCTTCAGCCTGAACCAACTACCTTGAAGACATCCATGTGCTCCGCTAGGTCTGTCAAGGTCCATGCCCATTCTCGCTGTGCTCCCGTGTTTGGTCCACATGTTACTGTACTTGACAGTTGTTCCTCATAGACTCATCCCCTAACATCATTCCTTCTTTATTTCATGTTCTTCTCTGTGGTTTGTTATTACTGTTTTATTATGGTTCAGTTCACTTGTTCCAATCTTTAATTGGAAGTTTCTACTATTTATTTTATTTTAATTTAATTCAACTCAACTCAAATTAATAGTTATTGAGTGTCTATAAAGTATGAGGTGCCAAGTTTAGTGTTAGGGAGGGTAAAAAGATGGAGGTAGAAATTCACAAGTATTTGAAGAGTACAAATAATCCTATTCTGTTAGAAAAGAAGTGTGAGGAAAGAAATCTGTACCCATGACCACGGTGGCAACGGGAGTGTTGTTTCAGCAGAAAAGTCTTTGCAACTCTGCCTAAGTGAAAATATCCTATTTATGTTCTGGGAACCCTCAGGACTATCCTAATAATAGCAATGCCTGGAAGTATTAATAAATGATGCGAATCATCCAAATAATTATGGTAACAAATATTCAGCATATTCTTTGGTCTGTACTTTCATCCAGAACCAAGTGGGCTACCTAACAAAATAGAATTTCATTAAAAAAAAAAAAAAAAGACCAAAGGTAAGACGAATGTTCTCTGGAGTGGCTTCTTGTCTGAGAACGTGGCTGTGCTCTGCAGACTTAAAGTAATTGTTCTGTGGTAATTAAGCAAAAAAAAAAAAAAAAAAGGCTTTCTCTCTCTTTAAGAGGCCAGATAGAGAACAAAAAATAAATGGGATCAAGGACTTTGGGGACCCTGATGATGCTTCAGGCAAAGAAGTGGATTTAAATGCTACCAAGCAGGAAGGAGAGGTGGTGGTCACTTTCTATTCTCAAGTTTGGAAGTACTGAAGTCAAAAATTACTGCAAGATTTCACAGGGTTAAATTACTTCTCCCTACAGCTCCAAAAAGTCTTCACCTCAAAGAACTCATAACAGACTCTCAAAGCATTTTCTCATACGTTGGCCCCTGACCTTCTTGTCCATTCCCTTTTGTCTGACTCCTCTGTATTCCCCCAAGAACCACATTTTGCTCAGTCTCTGGGTTCTGGGAAGGAGCCAATGGAACTCTGATCTACTGTTTGAAAAGCAGAGCTTACAAAATGAACAGTGGGATGTTTTGTGTTTTTTTTTTTTTTCGTCTTTCTGAATCTTGTGGATATTTTACAGACAAAATAGGTATAGGAGCCTTTGAATTGGAGAGAGACTGGGAATGAAAAATTTTAAGCACTGTTGGCCTAACACCAGACCTTGGCTTTGAAAAACATTAATATATACCCGTGACCATTTGGCGATCCAGGGTCCTGGATTGGAAATAACTTTACATAAGCAGATTCTACAAAATGTGTTTTATTGGGGTGCCTGGGTGGCTCAGTGCATTAAGACTCTGCCTTCGGCTCGGGTCATGATCTCAGGGTCCTGGAATCGAGTCCCACATGGTGCTCTCTGCTCAGCGGGAGCCTGCTTCCCTTCCTCTCTCTCTGCCTGCCTCTCTGCCTACTTGTGAAATCTCTCTTTCTGTCAAATAAATAAAAATTAAAAAAAATTTTTTTAATGTGTTTTATTACATTAGCAATAATGATTAGATAAATCTTAGTGGGAGTGATAGAAGGAAGAAAATTGATAATTATGGAGCGAAGGCCTCTGAAGGTGATGATTCTTTGAAAAGCAACCCCCAGACCAGCAGCAGCAGCAGCACCTCAGAACTTGGTGGAAATCAGATTATCAGGCCTCTCCTAGATTTATTGAATCGGGAATTTTGTAAGACCCAACAATCTGTTTTAACAAGCCCTCCAGGTAATTCTGATCTGTGCTAAAATTTGAGAACAGTAATTCTTAAATGAGAACAGGGGAAATTGAGAACAGGGGAAGAAAAAGAAGTCAAGGTAAAGATCAGTGGTTTTCAAACTTTATCCTGCATCAGAATCACTTAGAAAGCTTATTAAAAACAAAGATCACTAGAGCCTACTCTAAGAGTTTCTGATTCAACAGGGCTAGCTAAAAGGGAAGATAATTTGCATTCTGACAAGTCCCTAGGCGATGTTGATGCTGCTGGTCCTAGGATCACACTATGCAAACCACTGATCTGCATAAAAGAATTGAGTAAATGCAAGACTCCCTTGGCTCCTTAGAAAAGGATTTTCTGGACTGAGGGGTTGGAGAGCTGGGAATGGGAAAGAGAAGTAATGCCTGCATAGACACGTCCATGATTTATACAGAGAAATGCTCTTTGGGCTCTGGCATGGCAGTAGAGTCTAGGCAGGAAGGGTTTTAGGCTCTCTCACTGAGTTTCCTGCTTCTATATGTAGTAGGAAAACAGTAGAAAGATCCAGCAGTCCACAAAGGACCAGGTGGATAATCTTCGAAGTGGCCTTCATGAACCAAGGCCCAAGGACAAGCATGGTGATGACATGTCAGTGGTTACCTGTGTGAAGAGATCAGTTCATAGAGAAGATATATGCCTCTTCCTACCCTGACAACTTAGCACCTCGGAAACCTCCAGAACTCAGCCACGAACTGAAGAAAAGTGGTAAAATTTCCAGTGGACTTAGATTGTATTTACCACCATGTAGGAATAGTGCCAAGGCCATTGCTGAAACAGTGAAGGATGCACTACAACCCATGTAGTGCATTGGAAAGGGCCCATGCTGTTAGCATCTCTCATAGGCTCTTTGGGATATTGTTAAAGACAGAAGTTTTGAAATTCAATTTCAGCAATGCTTAGGAAACGTGGGTAAGGTGCCATGCTTCATGATAAACCCTTCAAGCTTGAAGCTGAAATGGCCACTTCAGTTGCCATACCCAAGGGACTGGCCTGATGGGGGCATAAAATAGAAATTAAGTTAGTTATAAAACATAAAATGGCTAATTATGAGGAAATAATTGGTAAAACTCAAATTGAAGGACATTCTACCCAACAACTGGCCTGTACATTTGAATATGAATATGGACTGCATATTAGATTATGGGATTATATCACTATTTTCCTAAATTTGAACAAAAATGAATGCAACTCTGTCTGGATTGAGATTTATACCTGCTACACTCAAGCACATAACTCATGTTTGATGCTCTGTCCAGAATGGTGATGTTCATAATGTAGCCCAAAGAACTCATACACCCAGAATAAGAGCTGTTTGCTTTTCCAATTTTGAATTAATTAAATACTTTTTTTTTAAGAAAGAGAGAGAGAGTGCTCAAGAGGGGCAGGGGAGGTGGGGTGCAGAAGAAGATAGAGAGAGAATCCCAAGCAGACTCCATGCTGAGTGTGGAGACCCATGTGGGACTTGATCATGGGACCCAGAGATCATAACCTGAATTGAAACCAAGAGTCGGACGGTTAACAGACTAAGCCACCGGGCACCCCCATTTTGAATTATTTCAGAACTTTCAAGAGTCCATGGTTGATTTCCTTCTCTGGGTGGTTAGGCTGAGCTTGGAGTAGAATGTGCTGGAATTGTCCAGGGCAGGTGTGGAATATCACACAGTCTTGATCTCAGTCATTCCCAGGGTGAGAAGAGCCACAGTTTACTGCTGACACCTGAGACAGGAAGAGCAGCTTCTCGCTCTTTGATTTCTCTCCTTGTGCGATCTTTCTTGCTTCTGAATTTCTATACTTCTTGCAATCTGAACCAAACATTCTAACACTTGATTTTATCTAGCCTGGTGTTTTCCCCCAGTTGTTTCATGGATGTATCACTCATCTCCCAAACGAGATATAACCTCCTCAGAGGCAGGAACTGTGTCTTCCATTATTTTTGCATAGGGAATGGTGTTCCATGGTGCTGACACCTGTAAGCACAGAGGAAACATTTGTGAATTTATTCACAGAATGCAGAGAATGAATGAATGAATGAATGCATGAATGAATGAATCGTAGTGCCCATTTCTTCTAATATGCCAGTTTTAATAAGTAAGCTTCTTTCAGACATGTTTGTTGGATTTGAGAGAAGTAGAATAACAAATTATTTACTGAAAATTTAAGAATTCTTCATCTGCACATGATAACTTGATTGTATGTTTACTTCACCTCCTTGTTGGAGAATTATTGAGTACTTCATTATTTAGGGCCAATAATAATGCATCTATAAGGATGCTTGGCTGGCTCAGTGCTTGGAGCCTATAACGGTTAATCTCAGGATCATGAGTTCAAGCCCCACATTGGGCTTACTTAAAGAAATGAATCTGTAGGCATATTCAGTGCTTATTTCAAGTGAGCTGGTGGACTAAGCTAGGCAAGACTGAAATAAGCAAAATCTAGCCCGGTTTCCTCTTTTTTACGGTATTCATATCCTCCTAACCACTCCCCCGACCCCAACTCTCCCATTTCCTCCCTAACTAGCAACCAAGCAATCATTTAGCTGGGAAGAGCTAAAGTTATACCCCTCCGTAGGACAGTTTGTCTTTTAGTAAAGGAGTCATTAAGAGCTAGGTTTCAGAATCTACAGAAATGAATCTCTGATTGTAAACTTTCGTATATTGAAAAGTCACTAGGAGAGATTTAGGGATCCAGTTTCTTAAATGTCTGATTCTAGGAAGGAACCCAACCTGCTTAGTCATGAAGCCACTGTAGTAAGATTTATGAGAAAGATCCCATTTCTGTGTCAAGTTTAACAACCCAACTTTTTTCATTTTACATAGGTATGTTCCTGCTTTGGGGAATGGATTAGGGCTAGTGAAACTTAGAAATCACCAGTTTATACATCTGAAAGTAATTTATCAACTTATTTACGCTTTTTTGTTTTTAAAATATTCCTGTGTCCTATTTAAGACATAAACGTCAAATATCTGGTTAAAGTGCCAGCAGTCTCAAATATCACGCTCAAAGCAGACATTGGTAATGGAGTGTAGAGCTCCTTTCCTTCTTAACACAGCCCTGCAGACAAGGTTGCCACTGCGCTGTGCTGGCTCACAACAGACAAGCTGACTGCCCTTGCTGTTCTTTCTGATATCACGGTACCGAGGAAGGAAAAACTTATCGGAATATTATTTGGCAAGAATGAAATCAGAGCAAGGGATCTGTTACCAAAAACTACAATTAGGAAAGAAAATGACACAAGCAAAAATAAATTAGAACTAAGGAATTATTCTTTTCTTTTCTTTTTTTTTTTTTTTTTTTTGAGAAGTAGGAAATGAAGATGGGAGGGGCATGGCTTTATGTAGTTAATGTCATTAGAACTTTACATGAATTAACAGCTTTCTGGGGTGCCTGGGTGGCTCAGTTGGTTAAGCATCTGCCTTCGACTCAGGTCTTGATCCCAGGGTCCTGGGATTGGCCCGTATTGCGGGGAGGGGTGGGTCCTTGCTCAGCAGGGAGCCCGCTTCTCCCTCTGCCTGCCGTTCCCCCTGCTTTGTGCACACACACTCTCTCTTTCTTAGTCTGACAAATAAATATATAAAATCTTTTTTAAAAAAGTAACAGCTTTCAGAAGGTAAGAAAGAAAATGAAAGAAGGAAGGAGAGAAGAAAGAGAGAGAGGGAGGAAAAGCTATTGGACGGAATGTCAGAGGAGGGATGAGTGATTTGTTAGACAGTGTCCTTATTTCAAAGACAAACGCAGCAATGAACTTCATAAGGCTTTTCCTCAGTGAATGCCGAGGGCATAAGCCTTAGGCATAATTCAGTGAAGACGCTTCCACAGTGGGTCAAGATAATGTGCTCTAATTTGATACCAAAAAAAGAACATAGACTACTGAAAAGTGTGGGTGAGTAATCCCAAAGGGAATTTGATAGTATTGCAGAATATTTTTTACATTTGGGATATTACTGCCAACCCACTACATAGTATAACTTTCTAATGACAGTATTACTAAAAAATAGTATCATATTTGAGTAAGACCCTATAAAATAATACTCTTACCCTCTCCCTTTTAAGTAATTTTTAGAGTTTGCCAGAAACTTCTGTCATTGTATTCTCTCATAACATTGCTATGTCCTATAATAAGGCGTTTCTGAATTAGTTATACTTTAGAAGAGTTGCTCCTTGTGAACATATGAAACATATTAACTTGACAATGTTTTCCTACTCCATAGTCAGCCCACACTGGTGCTGTCTTCAAACATAGCAATTGTAATTCCAGATGCTTCCCAACCAAGAACAGCTCCTGATACACCTAGGTGCTCAGTAAATATGCACTGAATAAATGAATGACAAGGACCCTCTTATATTACTTTCTCCAACATGCTTCAGGTTTTGAAAGCCTGTTTAGTAAACAATTTGCATTTGAATAATATATTTGCATGTTCAGATCACCAGGCTATGCCTTTGGCCCTGTTAGCTCTGAATTTTTTGTGACATTTGGTTCTTACTCAACTTCACTCACGGAGAATGAAGGACACTTCCTGGTCTTTTGCTTTCATTTGGAATCTTCTCTCAATTATTTATGCATGATCCTTACCGCATACCATAAACCAAACTGAATTCTAGAGGAATTTAAGAAGGAAATGTAGAAAGTGAAATGATTTTTTAAAAACTAAAGGGAAGGGTAGGTAATATTTATCTTCCCCCATTTAAAAACAGAATCTGGGGCGCCTGCGTGGCTCAGTGGGTTAAGCCTCTGCCTTCGTCTCAGGTCATGATCTCAGGGTCCTGGAATCGAGTCCCACATCACGATCTCTGCTTCAGCAGGAAGCCTGCTTTCCCCTCTCTCTCTGCCTGCTTCTCTGCCTACTTGTGATTTCTCTCTGTCAAACAAATAAATAAAATCTTTAAAAGAAAATAAATAAATAAAAAATAAATAAAAACAGAATCTAAGCATAAAAACATTAATTAAAAAATTCTAGATGTCATCACATTAAAGTTAAACTTCTGTACACAAAAATATCTAAAGACAAACAGAAAGTAAGAATATACTTTTGTTAATAGGTAAAGATTTAATAGCCTTCATTTATAAAGCACTCAAATAATCAATAAGAAAAGTAATTTCTTGGGGCGCCTGGGTGGCTCAGTGGGTTAAGCCTCTGCCTTTGTCTTAGGTCATGATCTCAAGGTCCTGGGATCCAGTCCCACATTGGGATCTCTGCTTCAGCAGGAAGCCTGCTTCCCCCTCTCTCTCTGACTGCTTCTCTGCCTACTTGTGATCTCTGTCTGTCAAATAAATAAATAAAGTCTTAAAAAAATTGAAAAAAAGAAAAATAATTTCTCATCAGACAGATTGGCAAAGGACACTGACAATTTTAATATGAAAAAAATAAAACTAGCCATTAAAAACATTTTTAAATGGTTAACACTAATAATAATAACTGAAAATTAAAATGAAGTACTCAGTCTGATGTACCACTTTAGTACATATTTCCACAATGATAATACTTACTACTGGCAAAGGTATAGATTTTTCTGGAAAGCATTTTGGCAATAAGTACCAAAAACCTTTAAGGCTCCCAGGCAAACCAGGGCAAGGTTGTATGTATCACATTAGTTTTATTACATTGTTTATAATGGCCAAAAACTGGGGGGAAAATATCTGGATGTCTAAAGTGAAAGGGAATGGTCAAAACAATTAAGACTTGTAATGGAAAAAATGGCTGATGAAATTGTGAAATCATGGGAAAATTCATGAAATAATATTAAATGAGAAAAAACTGTTGCATATACACACGCAGTGTAATTTCAGGTACCTAAAACTGACATATCTGTTTAAGCATAGAAAAAGCTTAGAAGCAAATATAGCAAAATGCTAATTCTATGTTTTGCTAATTACACTTTTTCTTCTTTGTACTTTTCCCTTATTTCCCCAAATTTTCTACAGTGACTATATGTTATTCTCCCAAACTTTAAAAAGTAGCAGGTGAAATACAAAATGAAATGCCTGATGTGAATGGAAAATACTAGAATACTTCTATATAAACATTCAGCTTTTTCTAGATGAGTTCTTTCCTCATGTGCCTCTGGGTTCTGCATTCTGATGTTTCCTGTACTTAATCTGTTCCAAACTTACCTCCCCAGGGGCAGGTATACTTCAGTGATGATACAATTTCTCTAAGACTATAACTAAATTACTAAAAGCCAAGTCAAATCTGATGGGTCAGATGTGTCTTGTAATAAGAATTTTTTTTTTAAGATTTTTTAATTTATTTGTTTGACAGATAGAGATCACAGGTAGGCAGAGAGAGAGAGAGGACGAAGCAGGCTCCCTGCTGAGCAGAGAGCCCGATGTGGGTCTCGATCCCAGGGCCCTGGGACCATGACCTGAGCCAAAGACAGAGGCTTTAACCCACTGAGCCACCCAGGCGCCCCTTGTAATAAGAATTTAAAAGGGCAGAGTGTCACCAAGAAATAATCAAAGGGATCCCCATCAGACTTTAGAAGCAAGCGTTTCTCCTGGGGGAGCCTTCCTTCAACCCCTGGAGGGTTAGGGGATCTTCTTCTGGCTTCTTGTACCCCACTGACCTGCCCTCCGCATTTACTCTCTTCGTGAGATAATCTGTTCATGTGCCTTTCTCCCCTCCCTGTCCAGGCTACAAATTCCTTATGCGCAAACCTCCGTTTTACTCCTCTCTGTAGCCTCCAAACACTATCCTGGTCAAAAGTATTTCTTGCGGGCACCTGGGTGGCTCAGTGGTTTAAAGCCTCTGCCTTCAGCTCAGGTCATGATCCCAGGGTCCTGGGATCGAGACCCACATCGGGCTCTCTGCTCAGCAGGGAGCCTGCTTCCCTTCCTCTCTCTCTGCCTGCCTCTCTGCCTACTTGTGATCTCTGTCTGTCAAAGAAATAAAATCTTTAAAAAAAAAAAAAAAAAAAAAGTACTTCTTGCCTAATGGCTTCACCTGCCCCTCGACAGAATGGTACCAAACCTGTCCTGCCCTCTCCACTCAGCACGGCAAATCGGACAGATATAAATTTGATGGTTTCAGACTGTTCTGGACAAAAGTGACGTGTGAAACCCAAGCCTTGTATCATTATCCCATGTTCACTTACTCCCCTTCCATCAACAGACTAACCATTAACTGAAAAAAAGCCCTTCTTTTAATAACTTTGCTTGGAAATGACTGCCCCAAACCATGAAATAGAATTGAAAGCTTCTCATTTTACTGAAATTGGACGAACGTTTACGGTCACACACTCACTGCTGTGGTCACGGGCTGTTCCTACCCTTGCAAGCCACAGGGTCCTCTCTGTTAGCTGCCTGACTGTCCCATCTCTACAGCCAGAGGCTGAGGCCACCGTGGGTTCTCTGGGCAGCAGGGATCCTGGGAGCCTCTGCAAACTAGTAAAATTCTTCAACATTTGGGATTTGCTCTGTTGGATTATCAATACTGTATTCTTTGCTAGGAAATATTTCTGAGCCATTCCATCTGGACAGCTAACTTCCTTCAAGGGCCTCTGCTCTGTGAAGATTTGCCTGACCACTCTGTCATTTAAGCCCTCATTTGGTTAAGTGTCTGCCTTCGGCTCAGGTCATGATCCAGGGTCTGGGGGACAAGCCCTATGTTGAGCTCCCTGCTCAGTGGGGAGCCTGCTTCCCCCTCTGCTTGCTGCTCCCCTTGCTTGACTCTCTCTCTCTGTGAAATGAATAAATAAAATCTTTTTTTTAAAAAAAAGCCCTCGTTGGACTTTGTATGGGCTTCCTCCCACGTCTGTCTCTCACACTGGACAGTAAGTTCCTTGAGAGCAGGCGTAATAGTTCATGTACTTTTATAGCACAGTGCCTGAGAAACAATCAACAACAAATTGAATTGAACCACTGAGGGAAAAGAAAATAGTACTTTTTGTATTTACTATATTTTTGGACTCACTCAGAGTTACAACCACTTCCAAACAGAATTATAAACTTCTTCGGACATAGTGTGGTTGGGAGAAATCTTTGAATCCTAGTTTTATCAGTTACTACCTTGATATTCTAGTAGGTTAATGTCCCTGAAGCCTCAATTTCTTAATCTTTTATAAAATCAGAGTAATAATAATGAATTGTTGTTAGGATAAATGAAAGTATGCCATTCTCCTGGCACATAATCCGAGATTAATCATCTTTTAGCTGTCTTTACAGCTTCCCCCCTACCTACCAGAACAATTTTTCTCTTTTTCTCTTTCCCACAGTTTCTGTCTTGTTCTTTAAGATTCTTTCTCTTTTTCTTGGGGCGCCTGGGTGGCTCAGTGGATTAAGCCGCTGCCTTCGGCTCAGGTCATGATCTCGGTGTCCTGGGATCGAGCCCCGCATCGAGCCCCGCATCGGGCTCTTTGCTCAGTGGGAGCCTGCTTCTCTCTCTCTCTCTCTGCCTGACTCTCCGCCGACTTGTGATGTGATCTCTCTGTCAAATAAATAAATAAAATCTTTAAAAAAAAAAAAAAAAGATTCTTTCTCTTTTTCCTTATCAGACTTCATGATACTGTAGAGCAGGAATCTAGAATAGGAGCAAACATTTCCTCTAAAAGGCCAGATATTGGGTATCTTTAGGCTTTGCAGTCCTTGTTCCGTATTCTTTGTTTTCATCATTTTGTTTGTGTCTCTTTACAACCCTTGTAAAATGTGAAACCATTCTTAGCTCATGCGCTATAAAAAAAAAAAAAAAAAAACAGTCCAAATTGGACCCATGACCTATGTGGGGTCACTGGTTTGCTAAACTGTGCCCTAGAGCCAGGGTTCTTGAAGTTTGCCCCATCAGCAGTATCGGCAGCTCCGCGGGAACTCATGACTGCAGGTTATCGAACCTCACCTCAGACCTAGCAATCAGAGCTTTAAAACGTTTCAGTACCCAGGTACTGGTACCAAGTACCAGTAACCTGGTACCAGGTACAGGTAACCAGGTACCAGGCTTCACTCATTGCCAAATCGGAGCTCTGTGGGTGGGACCGAGTCATGGGTGTTGAAAAGCCTTGCAGGTGAATCAGTGTACATCCACAGTGGGGAGCCCCCTGCATAAAGGGGGAGAGCCTTTGCATCTGCAAAGAAAGATTTAGTCCTTATATTGCCAAGGTATCTCACACCTTGGCGTCTTTTCTTGCTTTGACAATTTCTTGAAGGAATCTTCGTGCGATCAGTTTATCAAGATAGCTATTCAGGGGGCACCTGGGTGGCTCAGTGGGGTAAGCCTCTGACTTCGGCTCAGGTCATGATCCCAGGGTTCTGGGACGGAGCCCTGCATCGGGCTCTCTGCTCCTCAGGGAGCCTGCTTCCCCCCACCTCTCTCTCTGCCTGCCTCTCTGCCTACTTGTGATCTCTGTCAAATAAATAAAATAAAATATTTTTTTTTAAAAAGATAGCTATTCAATACTCATAGAAAGCACTGTGTTATGTATGTCGGGAATATAAAAATAAGTACATTAATATGGGTTTTTTCTACTTTGAAAATTTGCATATAAAAAGGGAACCTCTCCATTTCAAGAAACCCAGAATTTCAGTTTTACTGGGAGAGAACAATTCAAGGAGCACCGCCCATATTTCCTTTGTCACTGAGTTTCAAACGGAAACATCTTTGTTGGCCACTAATTTCACTCCCCTGGCCATCACCAAGAATGGGCCGAGTCCGTTGCCCCATTATTCCACAAAAAGCAAGCAGTAGGGTGTTTTATTCTTGTTGCAAAATCACATTTTCCTATAAATATTCTGTGGAAAAGTCTTTGTTTGGTTTTATATTGGTAAGATAATTCTAGAGTGCCACATTTAACAAATGACATCAGCTAGCCTGCTCTAGCCATAAACCATTTTAGAACTCTTATGCATAATTTGGCTTCAGGTCAAGGTGGTGTAATATGAACCAGCAGAATATACAGCACAGTGTGTTCTTAGCAGCTATCCTAAAGATCAGCAAAACTCATTCCTGTAAGAGCAGCTCATCTGTGAAGCAAGTTCAAGTCCAGTGGTCATTAGAGAAGGTTCCCTTAATGGAATCGCTCCTTACCTGGAGGTACTTATGCTTTGTAACCCTACTGTGCTGGTCCCTCTGATTGTCTGTCTTCTATCCTTCCCTCCCACCATCAGCTACTGCCCGTCAGGCACTCCCAATTTGTTCCAGAGTCCGAGAGCCATTTTCTTCAGGAAGGCTGGCCCCAGGGACAAAATCTTGATCATTGAGGCAAATCATAATAATTTCATTTCCTTTGCCAGTGATCGGTTTAAGAATAAGCATGGGATTCGTAATTCTGGCCAGTGAGACCAGACCGAGAGTCTGCAGAGGGAGCTTTTGGAAGGTTCTCCTTGCTGTTCAAAAGGAAGGCAAAGGAAGATGTTTCTTCTTAGGCCCTTGGACACAGTTTTGTGAGGACAAGATGCTCAGAGCTGCCGTCGCCATCTTGCCACCATGAGGGAATATGTCTGGAGCCAAAAGCCAACACAGTGAGAAGGAGATAACAAAATACGGAAAGAATCTGGCTTCCCTGATGAACTCGTTAGCTGCTGAATTAAAGACTCAGATGACACCAGACCTCCAGATTTCATTCCTGTGTGAGATAACAAATATCCTTATTATCTAAGCCACTTTGGGTGGATTGTCTTTTTAGAGCCCAAAGCATCCTAACTAATACATCTGCGTTAGCCATATCATCAAATGTGAAGAATCCTGTGCTATACTTAGTGTCTGCTTACTCTAAAAGCCAGTATTAATACTGGCAATTTTTCTTTTGGAAGAAAGATTTTTTTTCACTCATTTCTTTCTTAATTTTCCTCCCTTACTGACATAGCCTGTCTCCAATACAGAGCTATGTCTCACTGAGTATTTTATACCTATCACTCTTCTTCATGAAGAGACGTGAGCCAGTAGCTTTGGTCCTGCCTCAACCTACAACAGAATGGTAACCCCATCCACCCCAGACACACACAATGGAGGATAGTCCTTAGCATGCAACAGCTAGCATTTTCATCAGTTTGTGGTTAACATTGACATTGGCGTTACCATAATCCTGAGTCTGAGTTCCACCAAACCTTCTCTATACACCCAGCGCTTGACCCATAGAAGTCGTGCAACAAATATTTGTTGGATGTGCGTGTGAATAAACTACTTGTAAATATAACAGCCAGGAGGATTTAGAGAATTGAGAATATTTGAGGCTCTGTTTTTGAGGTCAAAACCCAAAGGCCAGTTGTGGCCTTTCTCTGCCACAACTACTTAAACCCAGTGTGCAAAGTGTGATAGCTCCCCTTTTTAGGAGCGAAGAGCATCCGCCCCCCTTTCTCTTGCTCTGAGTCTCATGCTCTGAGTCTGGAAGTTTCAGAATCTTAAATGATCTGATCCTGTGAAACAGTTCAAAACAGGTATTTTCATGTTTGCAAGAAGATTGTTTTCTGAAGCCCAAAGAAGTCCATCATTGCTTGTTGAGAGTCTATAACATATTGGAGTGTGTGCATGTGTGTGCATTCTGAGGGGGCCATGCACTTGTGTCTGTTCTATGGTAACTGGTTTATGTGGATAACTTCAAAGGCAAGAGACTGTGACATTGCTTTGAAGAAGCGCCTTCCTTGGAACTAATTCATCCATCAGACTGACTCTGGTGGCCAGAGTAAAGAAAAGATTGGCTCCGTTCAACGTCCTGTGTACTTTCCCCCAGAGAAGGGCCGACTTGTGATGTTCAGGGTGAGCCTGGGTGAGGAAGAAAAGAACCCCTTGTTTTCTTGTGGAAACTTCATCATCGGACTCAAAGAAGGGAAGCTGCTTCATGCTAAGATTAAATGTCTCAAGAACCAGATCCTCTTCGCCGAGAGAGATTGAATGACCTCAAAGGAGAGAAAGCAACATCGTGCTGAGTCCAGGCTTCTCTGAAGCTATTATGCTTCAGAAATTAATTCCTTGTCAGGTAGCTCTTGTACAATAGTGCCAGGGAGGCGGGGAGAGCATGCTAGAGCAAAGGAAATGTGTGGGTTAAACGTGCATCCCTGGGTCCCCTGTCATCCGTGCAAGGATATACAAATTATTGGCTGAATCTGATTAATTAGTATTAATCCCTTCACAGCAGAGTTGTCTGAATCTCTACCTAACACTTACGATTTCCTTATGAAATAGTGACTTATTTAGACATCTGTCTCTTCCATTACATTTTAAGTGCCTTGAAACCTGGCCCATGTTTCAAGTAATCTTTGAACCCAGCGTCTGAAATATTTGGAGTAGCAGGCGCTCACTAAATGTTTTGAGATGGAACTAGATCATTAGGTAATAGTGAAGAGGCTCAGGCCCCCTAAGTTGACACGTGTTGACTAAGCCTAGAAAAGATCAGGCAGAGACTGTGGGCAATGGTATTTTGCTTATATAATGAGGAGAAACTGCGATTTGTAATCAGAAAGACACATTTCAAATCTCAGCTTTGCAACTTTGCCACTGGTGGTTCTCCTTTGCATTAGAAGATCTCACTGAGCCTCAGTCTCCGCCTCTGTGAAATGGGGAGAACAACAGATTGCTCCGGGGCTCGCGGGGAGGTTAAAGGAGGCAGTGCTGTGGGTTGATTCACGTCGTTGAAATCCTGACTCCCAGACTGTGACCAAATTTGGAAAGAGGGTCACTGCAGACATCATCCGTTAAGATTAGGTCATCCTGGACTAAGGTGGCCTCCTGATCCGTGGTGACTGGTTTCCTTATGAAAAGGAGAGATTTGGATATAGACATACATACTCAGGGAAAACATCAGGTGAGGCTGAAGGCAAAGATGAGGGTGATGTTTCTAGAAACCAGGATAACACAGGGTGCCCCCAAGCCACGGAATGCTAGAGGCAAAGAACAGAGTCTTTCTGTAAGCCCCCCAAAGGAAACAGCCCTGCTAACACCTTAGCCTTGGGTATCTAGCCTCTGAAACTGTGAGATGATACGTTTTTGTTGTTTAAAGCCATGCAAAGGAGCCTGGACTTTGTCTTGTTAAGAGTAAATGTTTCTTTTATTGTGGTAAAATGTGCACCAGAAATTTACAGTTTTTACCATTTTTTAAAAAAGATTTTATTTATCTACTTGGCAGACAGAGATCACAAATAGGCAGAGAAGCAGGCGGAGAGGTGGGGGGAAGCAGGCTCCCTGTTGAGAAGAGAACCTGATGCGGGACTCGATCTCAGGACTCTGAGACCATGACCTGAGCTGAAGGCAGAGGCCTAACCCACTGAACCACCCAGGCATGCCTATTTTGACCATTTTTAAGTACATAAAGGAGAGACATGAACTGTATTCACGCTATCGTACATCACCACTATTTGTTCACAGAACTTTTCATCATCTCAAACAAAAACTCTTTTCATTAAACATGGAATTAATGTTTGATGGAGAATGACCATTCCCCCCCAGTCTGCCCTCAACCACTATTCTACTCTCTACCTCCATGAATTTGCCTATTCTAGGTATCTGAGATAAGTGGAATTATATAATTTTTGTCCTTTTGTGTCGGTGCATTTAGCATAATGTTTTCAAAGTTCATGGATTTGTTGCATGTTTCATAATTTCATCTTTTAAGGCTGAATTACACACACACACAAACACACACACACACACACACACACCACATTTTGTTATGGCACTTATCTGTTAATGGACATCTGGGCTGTTTCCACTTTCTGGCTATCATGAATAATGCTGCTACAAACATCAGTGTACAAGTATCTCTGTGAGTCCCTGTTTTTAATTTGGGGGGTGTACCCCCGGAGGTGGGAGGTGGAATTATTTTATCATACGGTAACTCTGTGTCTCACTTTTGAGGAACCATCCAGCTCTCTTCCGCAGCAGCCATTCCCTGTTCCATTCCCACCAGTGATGCGCAAGGATTCCAGTTTCTCCATAATCTCTCCAACATTTAGTTTCTGGTTTTTTGTTTTTGTTTTTTTATCTCATTGTAGCCATGCTGATGGGTATGAAGTGCTATCTCACTGTGGTTTTGATTTCCATTTCCTTAAGGATTGGTGATTTATCCTCTTTTCATGAGCTTATGGACTACCTGCAAATTTTCTCTGGAAAAAAAAAAATGTCTATTTTCCCATTTGCCTATATTTTTAACTGAGTTGTTTGCTTTTTTTGTTATAGGATTGCAGGAGTTCTTTATATAGTCTGGCTACTAATTAATTATCAGACATATGATTTGCGAAGATTTTTTTTCCCACTCCATGGGTTGCTTTTCACTTGTTTAATGGTGCCCTTTAATGCACAAAAGGCCAATACAAAATGTTAAGCAGAGAACAGATATTTTCCAATTGGTCTGTGGAGGGTGGATTTGAGTGGGGCAAGGTCCGGGGGCTGGGGAGACAGGTTAGACGACCACAATATCCAGGCAAGAGATAGGAGGCTCTAAGCGGGAACAAATAGAGAAGAAATGGAAAGAAAGACTTGTTTAGGAAGTGAACGCCACCAGATCATGGTGACAGTGGAGAAAAAAGGGACAGAGGGAGGAAGGGTTGGGAAACGACTTCCATATTCCAGAAGAGATGATGAGGGCCTGAACCGGAGGAGCAGCAGGGAGGGCAGAGAAGAGACAGATTTGAGGAGATTAAGTTCTAACTGATTGGACAGGCGTAGGAAAGAGAGGAGGGATTGATGGCTCCAAGCATGGACAGCCTAGTAAAATATTACCTTAATTTACAGTTAACAACCTAAATTAAATCAGTCTTTGACACAGACTAGTCTAGAAGTGTCGACCCCTGTAAGAGTGGTTTAGTTGAGCCTGCCCTGAATCTCCCTTCTCACCCTCACTTTCCACTAGAATCGTTTCTTCTTATCAAAGTATATTCTAAGATTCATCATACCTGTCGATCATACCAACTTCAAATCCTTTTGGAAGGATGTAAGGTCATGAATAGATGTCAAAAAATAGACCCAGGTTCAGATCTGGATCACCATGTTTTAGCTTTGCAACTTTGAAAAGTGACCTGAACTCCATGAGCTTCTGGGTCCTTCCATGTCTGTTCAGTGAGTGTAATGATAGCATTTCCCTCATGCAGATGCCATGAGGACCCAGTGGAAATGACTCAGGTCAAACATTCAGTACTGGACCAAGAGCCTTAATACATATGAGCTGTTGCAATCATTACTACCCCCCTTCCATATCCAATGGCAAAGTCCAGTTGGATCTAAAACAGTGGGATGGATGTGGGGACACGGGGTGGCACAGCTGAGAGCAATGAGGGCAAGATATGAAGACCAGTAAGCTTCATGGAAGCCTCCAAGCCCTGGAATCAGAAAATTCTGGGTTTAAATCCTGAATTATTCTCTTGACTAGCTCTTCCAGCCTCTTCTGATTAAGAACCGGAAGGGGAGTGACAGCAGGGCAGTACCAGTGGTGAAGGGAATGCTGGTTCCTACCTTTCTCACAGAATTCTGCTGCTGTGCTTTGTCTGCCTTCAAGAAGCATTACCTCCAGTGGAAATGGCAGGTCTGCGCACAGAGTCAATGCCGAAACTGTCCTCCACAGGAATGTGGCAATCGTCTTGGCTATCAACCTGGCTGATGCGCAGGATTGCATTCCAGAATGTTTCAGGTACTGGATAGCGGGGTTGACACATATTTCATATCAGAGCCTGCTAGTTACTATGGAGGGAGGGGCTTCCTATTACAGGCTCCTTCCTCAACTCTCACCAGAGGTGACTCTTCTCGGGCAAATTCTGGGGAGTGTGAATTATAGCTGTGGTGTGGCACAGTCATAGCACCTCACAAGGTGACTTCCTGACAGGCTCTCTCCACCACCGACAGGTTGAAGCTCTTTTGTAGCTGAGAACGGGACGGACTTTGACATTGCCTCATTTAAATAATCATTTTCGGCCACACGGGTTCAGTTAGCAGTAGTGATATAAAGCACTTAAAGATGTTGTGTCCCATCTAATTATATTTCCACAGGGAAATGTTAAAGGTATATCTATATGTACACATATAGAAAAAGATTAAGAAATCATAGTCTGAAATCACAAGATTTTAACATTTTTGAAATAGGCTAACCCAAGTTTTGAAGACCATGCTTCACCTACCCTTGCCCCACAAAAAGCAGCATGGCAGCTTTTATGATTTTTGTTTGTTTGTTTCATTCTCTTGCTAATGCTAATTAACTTGTGATTATATTTTGTCTGCCTTCGAAGGACTTCCATATAGTGGAGAGTACTAGTCACAAACATGTGTGTTCCACAAGCAAACCCTGACCCATACGCATTTTAAATTTGAATTGAAGGGATGCCTCGGTGGCTCCATCCATCCGTGAAGGGTCTGCCCTCAGCTGAGGTCGTGATTCCAGAGTCCTGGGATGAAGCCTCACATGCTTCTCCCTCTCCCTCTCCTTCTGCTGCTCCCCGCTGCTTGTGCTTACTCGCGCGCGCTCTCTCTCTCTGTCAAAAAAAAAAAAAAAAAACTGAAATGATAGCTGACATTAAAAGCTGGAAGATTCCACATGGAAATCGAGACTTCTGTTCTCTCCCGATAATGCACACAGGACTCACCTTCACTGCTGTCAATAACCACTGGGGCTGAGAGGCGACCCCGTGCACCTCAGTCTCCACCCAGCCCATGGCCATCATCCACATTACTCCCCAGCCCTAAAGCCATGTGGGTAAGACACGTTCCTAGCACACACATTCTATGTCATTCACATAACAATAACCAACTATTTATTTATATTCATTTAACAATAACCAACCAAGCACTTTTGAAGCATTTACTAAATGCCCATGCTGGTCCCAGGTGCTCTTCTAAGCCAAAAGTAGGAAAAAACTCATCTTTATATTAAAGGTACTTAATGGTCTGGTTCTGTACCACCCAACACAGCCTCTAGTCATGTGGCACTCCCAGAGCAGCATTTGGAAATGTAGTTAGTCTGAATTAAGATGCACTATGAATAAATAAATAAATAAATAAATAAATAAATAAAAGTCACATATATATATAAATATAATCCATATATAAATATAAAATGCGTGGTGGATTTCAAAGATATACTACAAGGAAAAGTAAAATCTATCATTAATAATTTTTATATTGATTACATGCTGAAATAATCTTTTGATGCGATGACTTAAATAAAATGTATTATTAAAAGAAATCTCACTTGTTTCTTTTGATTTTCCAATGCAGCTATTAGAAAAATTTAAATTACAGATGTGGTTCATGTTATGCTTCTGTTGGACGGCGCTGGTCTGGTAGCTGAATGTGTGTTCAGCAGAAATTTATCCAGACTGCAAGAAGTCGGGATGAGAAACGCCCAGTGATGCAAATGGAAGGTGAGTCTGAAGAGATGAAATGTGACTAAATCTGTGTCTATTACCTCCCAGAGCCCGAAACTGCAACAGGCTGTCTGTCCCCTTCATCCCGTTCCTACTCTTTTCCTTCTGCCTCCCTGACAGGCGTTGGTGACAGTGATGGCCGCTGACAGGGAGGAGTGGGGGAGGCGGCAAGGTTTAGGATTTCAAGACTGCTGGCAAGCTCTGTTTGCTCAGATCGCCTGAGAAGCAAAACAGCCAAGATGGGATTTAATATGCAAGGAATTTGTTCGGGAAAATACTTGAATGAGGAAAAAAAAAATGGGGGAGAGACCCAGACAGGCCTGGGGAAGCCAGTAAGAGCAGTGGTGAGGGAGGGAGGGACAGAAGTTTGGGGGAGGTGTGGTCTGCTGGGGTAGACTCTGCCGCTCTGGTTCAGCAAAGAGCGCCGAGTCCTGGGAGCAACATCAGAGTCCGATGAGTCCTGGGTCTCCCACTAGTGGGTCCGCTGTAGTACCCTCAAGGCACTGGGTCACTGGCTTGTAGCAGACCCCTGGGAAGCTTGGCCTCCACACCGACACAGCAGTGGGGTTCAACGCGCTGCAAAGCTGGGGCCCTGGTTCATTGTGTTCTCTCTGGTCTCTGGTTCTCTCTGGTTCTCCATCTAGAGAACACGACGGAGGTTGGAGGTCCTCATGTGCATTTTCATTACTGCCATAGAAGCCATCTCTGGTACCCAACAGGCTCTGAGACAACCTAGAAAAAGCAAAGCCAGAGTATTTGCTGCAAGAGAGCAAAGACTTAAAATAGCCTCTCCTTGCTCTCATCCTTCCTGTAACAGCATCTTTATCTGTTCACGTACGTCTTATGTTCTGATCCTTGAATTATTTGTATGACTCGCCTTTGAAAATGCTATATAAACAAATATGGAAGAAAGAACGACCTCAAAATGTATTCTTTATAGTATGAGTTGAAGTGCAGATGGGCTAGCAGTAAGCAGAATGGCTGTTTGAATTAAAAATCTTAAAGGTCGTTTCCAATCTCAAGAGCTATACTTCTCTAGTCGACTCTTTTTTAATAGCCTTTTTCTGTAACTATAAACGTAAAATAGGTTCTTTGGAAAATAGAGGGAAAAAATTTTTTTGAGAAAATGTATTTTAAGAAGAAATTACTCCAAATTCTACCACAGAAACCATTACTAACATTTTAATATTTTTAAAGCCATGTGTATATACTTTAAGCTTTTTATGATCATGTTATATATATAATTTGATATCTTCTTTTATAGTATAATGTGGCATAAACATTTCCCCATATCATTAAAAACACCTTGACATGGTATACATTAGTGTACATCTCTGAATAACTCTTTATGTTTAATTTCTAGAAGGCTAGTAGTTGTTAGGGCAAAGGCCATATAAACTTTTAATGCTTTTGATATATGCATTGATGCATTGATAAATGCTTTAATAAATTACTCTATGACCAGTATAAAGAGTGCCTGTTCCTCTAAACTTTCCGTAACCCTAAGGGTAGTAATTATTAAAAATCTGCCAGTTATGTACAGAGAATGTGGCACAATGTTTATTTTCTTTAAACACTAGTAACATTGAACTTTTTAATTTATTTTATTAATAGTTTATATTTCCTCTTTGTGAATTATTTTGTCATATCTTTGATCAGCTTTCATTGGATCCATCTTTACTTGTTGGTTTATAGAACTCTTTACATACTAATGGCCTAATCATTTATCTATCAATTATATTGCAAATGTTACCATGGTGTGTCATTTACTTTCCCATTTATTTATGATGTTTTCCTGATATGCAGTTGTTTCATGCGTTCAAAACTAACAATCTTTTCATTTATGGTTTCTGCTTAGCTAAGCCTTGCCTATTTCAAGATTATACAAAATTTTAAGCCTATGTTTTCTCTTATACTAAAAAAAAATAAAAGTAGCTTTACTTTTCACATTTAAATTTGCCATCCTATGTTAACTATATTGAAATAAAAATTTAAATAATAAAAATAAAGATGAAGAAATTGAGGCAAAATATATAAATAAATATGTCATCAATATGCAGTTTATTTTTAAATATTGCTCAAGGTAGGAATTTAATTTTGCTATTTTACAAATTGTTATCAGTTTGTTCCAACCCTGTTGATGGCATAATCTATCTTTTCCCATTTATATGAATTTTCATCTTTACTATACACAGGGAGAGTATTTTAAATTTTTTTGTGTTTTTTTTTTAAGATTTTATTTATTTATTTAACAGACAGAGATCACAAGTAGGCAGAGAGGCAGGCAGAGAGAGAGGAGGAAGCAGGCTCCCTGCTGAGCAGAGAGAGGAGGAAGCAGGCTCCCTGCTGAGCAGAGAGCCCGATGCGGGGCAGAACCCTGGGATCACTACCCGAGCTAAAGACAGAGGCTTTAACCCACTGAGCCACCCAGGCGTCCCTTCTGTGGGTTTTAAAAATCTCATTTTTATTCATTTCTAGTTTTAATTTCACTGTCATCAGAATGTGGCCTTTACATTTTTCTACTTTGGTAAATGTATGGGCATTTCTTTTTTGTCCAGTACAGTGAATCTCTGTCACTGTGAACTATTGTATGATGTGTTGCAAAGTAAAGTTTCACTAATAATAAAATATTTAAACTTGCAAATGATGTATATATGAATTAGAGTTCATCTGATATATCAATACTAATACCTTTCTCATTCACTGGTGTTATATTTCTTCTCTTTCCCCCAGTTTTATTGAGACATAATTGACATTCAGCACTGTATAAGTTTAAGGAGGACAAAATAATGTTGAATTACATCCATTGTGAAATAATTACCACAATATCTTTAGGTAACATCCATCATAACATACAGTTACAAAAAGAAAGAAAGAAAGGAAGAAAGAAGAAGGAAAGGAAAGGAAGAAAGAAATGTTTTTTCTGGTGTTAAGGATGTTTAGGAAGCATTATCATTTTTTATAGTGGGACAGACAGGTAGAAACTTACGTGGGGTCACATCTTTACACAGATGTCCACGAGCTCCTGTCATTCTAGTATTCTTGTTCTTGAATTTCCTGAACAGCTCTGTTTTCCATGACGTTTTAGAGTAATTCTCCCTGGTCCCCCTGACTCAAGCTGGTATAACTAAGCCTCTATTTCTTACAACCAAAAATTACAGCCTCACTGAAACACCATGTGCATGCTGGAAGAAGGGACTAGTGCACATCAGCTCAGTAGCTTGAGGAGGTAGACATGAAACTTCAACAGATCTCCAGGGCAGTGAGGTAACCCTGGGGAGTGGCTGTGAGGTAGTTCACTGTTAGCTAGGCTGGGCCCTTTGTCCAACAGTCCCCCTTAGCAGCTAGTCCTGACCGCTGTCGTGGGATATAACTCTGAGTATTGCTGTTGGTTGAATCTCAGAGAGATTCTTTAGGGATCCATGTCCTCCCTGGCTACTGTAGCTCCAGGCTTTCCAGCATGGGTGGCAGTGAGACTCCCCTGCAAACTCCTTTTTCTCACTCTTTGGGTCTTGCTTTTGCATTTCATGAATTAGAGGTTGCCTTTTTTTTTTCTTTCAAATGAGTCTCACTTTATTTAAAGAAAGTATCTAACAAATATTTTTTAGATTTTCTAGAATGTGGTAGCACTTCAATTGTGTTACAGGTTTGCTCCTGTTTTTAAAATTACTTTGAAGACTGGGGTGCCTGGGCAGCTCAGTTGTTAGGCATCTGCCTTCCGCTTAGGTCATGATCCCAGGGTCCTGGGATCCAGACCTGTATCGGGCTCCCTGCTGGGTGGGAAGCCTGCTTCTCCATCTCCCACTCCCCCTGCTTGTGTTTCCCTCTCTGGCTGGGTCTCTTTCTGTCAAATAAATAAAATCTTTAAATAATTAAAATTACCTTGCAGGAACATGAAGGAATAAAAAGCCCTTGTGCTCCAATTATCATCATCGGTTGAAAATTACATTTTCCAGTTTAGTTCTTTTTTTTTTCTCACTTAAAACTAAAGCGTCAATTTGTATATAATACCTCCTTATTGAAGCCGCCCAAGTAATCAAGGAAAAAAATGCAGTGAAAGCAGATCAGCTGGTAGAAATATCAGGATATCTTTAATAGCTGTAAAGCATTATTCAACATATAATTTGTTTACTCTCAGAATAATAGGCATCATATTCTTTGATATTTTGCTCTAATCTTTTCGCCATACTTTCTTTGTTCTCACTCTTCTCTCCTATAGTCAGTTCACATTAGGATACCTCGTGGGTGATATCAGCAATAAACAACTCATTTGATAAACACATCTTGAGTCTCACAATTTACAAAGCTGTAAGTAAAGGGTTATAGGAGATATGAAGAGTATCCAAGTGCTGGCTCTAATAACTGCCATCACAAAATTATAAGCAAACTTCAACAGAGCTCATGAAAAGGTGTTCAACACTATTAGTCATTAAGGAAATGCAAACCCAAACCACAATGAGATACCACTTCACACCCACGAGACAGCTACAACAAAAAGGACAGGTATTAACAAGTGACTGTGAAGATGTGGAAAAATTGAAACCCTCCTGTTCTTTGAGGTGATAAAAATGTTCCAGAATGGAACAGTGTTGATGGTTACACAGTCATGTGATAAACAACTGAATCGTGCAATTTACAAAATACATGCCTGCCATGTATTAGTCAGAATCGGTTAACTACTACAACAAATAAACCAAATCTCAAAGGCTATTTAAAGAAGCCCAAAACTTCAAGAGGAGCTTGGGGAGGAAGAGTTCAGTTCTGACGAGGGGGATTTTGGAAGGCTTCTCAGAACAAAAGACATTTAAATCAGACCGTAAAGAACAAGAGTTTATGATAGCCATTTATAAAGCTTCCATATCTGTGCTTTAAATGCACAGAATGCCATGCCTTTATTTTTAATTCTCTGTATATAGAGTATGGTCCCTTGTTGCAAATGAGGATCCTGAGGCTCAAACCTCAGGAACCTGATCTCAGAGAGGTCAAGGTGGCTGCCCCGTAACCACAGAGCTAGTGAATAGCAGAGAAAGAGTAGGGTTGGCTGACAGGCGAGCTCTTGAAATATATTGAGGTTTGAGTAGTCTACACAGAGGGAACAACAGTTCAAGGGTGTTAGGGTAGAAATAGTAGAAGATGAATGGGAACCAGCAAATCGGCCAAGTAGCTGGGCCATCTCTCCAGTTAGCACCTGGAACTAGGACTTAATCTTCACAGGTAGGCAGGACCCAAATTATGGAAGGCTTTGTGTGCCTGATGGAGAAATTTAGAGAGCAAGACCTCCTCTTCCAGCAGAGTTTATAATCTACTGGACAGACAAGACCAACCGTGAAATAACAATTACCATGAACACATTGCAGGCTGGAAGCAGGACGGTACGCCAAGCTGATACCAGTAAGAACTGATGCCTTGAATGTCTAGGGATTCATCTGTTACACCCACAGTGGCACAGCTATTGTTGACCTGGAAAAAGGGGCTCCATGCTGGAAAGCTATCTTGTAATATCTGGACAAGGCTTGTGAAATGAGGAGAAGTAGCACATAGCCTGGGGGCCGGCTGACCCCTCCTGAGCCTCAGAGATCCCCACCCTCCTGCATTCTTACTTTTTTTGCCTGGAGCCGAATCTCACTTCTAGGTTATGGGTTCTTAACACTCCCTGCCTCGAGGGACTGTTACACGTTTTCATCTGCTATTTACCCAGATTTGGAAAGTGAGATAAAAGAAAATTCAGACCCTAGGGTGAAACCCAAGGAAGAAATAAACTGATGTAAGTCAGAGTCATAATTTTTCAGATCCAGAAAAGCAAGTTACTCAGACTAATTCACACATCATTGAGAGACCAATTAGAACCATTAGCAAGTTGTTAGCACTGACTTTAAGCTACCTGCTCTGATGTAGTCCCAACCATTCAGAAGGGGTTGTGTGGTGTCACTGAAATTAACCAGTATAAACATACCTGCGCATAAACAACCCTCAATCCACAAGTGTTTGTTGGGTGCTTTTCCTGCCTGTGCATTATAGTCCCTCCCCAAAGGCAGATTTAAATACTCAAACACACACAACTATCTAGTTCTCAAATCACTAGCTACTGGTCTTGATGGTGGAGTTAACATAAAAGATGTGGAAAGTCCCCAACAGCATCAGGTTATAAAATTTCAGCAAAGGAGGAAGACTATGTATGGCTGCATAAAAGTTCAGAGACTCCAAGGCTGGTGTTGCTCAGATAGACGTCCCTTTAGGACTTAGACTTGGGGCCTCCCCTTGAAGGATGGGAAAAATCGAAGCAAAAAAGTGGAGGAGATAGAAGAGAAAATATATTTCCAATAGAGAGTGGGTTCTGGCATCTGACTAGTGAGAAGCAATCTTGGCTTTACCACTTGGCCTTGCTCTCATTACATTACCCCTCTGTGTTCCCATTTCCACATCTGCGTGGGAATGATGAGAACAGTAGTGTCTATCTGATTGCATTGTTGGCGAAGATGAAGTGAGTTACTGGACACACACATTATGAATCACATGATGCTGGGTTAATACACAGCTGACAATCAGGGCTAGCTGTTACTGCATGGAGCAAATGCAAAGAAAGCACATTTCAGAGTAGTAGTTATTTTAGGATCGCTTGTTTTTGAATAATCCTGCCAAAGCTACATTTAACATTCAGAAAAATTAACCTGATTAGTACCTTTTAAAAACAAATCACGTAAAATGAATTCATGTCGATCAATCTGAGATATTGTAGGAGGTGACTTTTGTACCATTTACTACTTTTTTTTCAATCCACCTGCATTTGCCTTGGGTTCCTTTTTATCATCAATAGGGAAGGGAACCTACCTGTCCTTGCTTGGGCTGCTCTAACAAAATACCACAGACTGGGTGACTTAAACTATAGATGTTTGGGACACCTGGGTGTCTCAAAGAATCTGCCTTCAGCTCAGGTTGTGCATGATCCCAGGGTCCTGTGATTGAGTCCTGCATGGGTCTCCTTGCTCAGCGGAGAGCCTGCTTTTCCCTCTGCCTCTGCCTGCCACTCTGCCTGCTTGTGCACGCGCGCGCGCTCTCTCTAACAAATAAAACTTAAAAAAAAAAAAAAACCCACAAAAAGCTTTAAAAAAAAGTAAATAAACTACAGATGTTTATTTCTCACAGTCCTGGAGGCTGAAGTATGAGATCAAGTTACCAGCACAGTCAAGTTCTTGGTGATGGCCCTTTTCCTGGCTTCCATTTCCAGATGGCTGTGTCGTGGGTGGGGTGGGGGTAGGAAAGAGTTCTTTGTGTATTCTCTCCTTATTAAGGGTGCTAATCTCATCATGAGGACCCCACCCTTGTGACCTCATCTCCTAAAGTTCTACCTCCTAATAGCATTGACACTGGGTTTAGGGCTTCCACCTAGGAATTCGGCAGGGGCTGGGGGTAGGGGAATGGATACAAACACTGAATCAACTTAAAAGAAAAAATAAGAAACAAAACATTCAAACTTATTTGTTATGAATGATCCTATAGTGCCAACTATTTTATAAGTCGAAGCTTTAGGAATAAAATTAATTTTAAGAGTAGACTTCGGGGGCACCTGGGTGGCTCAGTGGGTTAAAGCCTCTGCCTTCGGCTTGGGTCATGATCCCAGAGTCTTTGGATCGAGTCCCGCATTGGGCTCTCTGCTTGCGGGGGAGCCTGCCTCCTCTTCTCTCTCTGCCTGCCTCTCTGCCTATGTGATCTCGGTCTGTCAAATAAATAAATTAAAATAAATAAATAAATAAATAAATAAATAAATAAAATCTTAAAAAAAAAACGAGTAAACTTTGAAGTTTAAAAATGCAAATTTTCTGAGCATAAAGGATATCATTTTTCTTCGAAAATCATGAAGCCATTTGAAGATACGGAATTAAGAGATTCTGCTGGGGTGGGAAGGGCAAAGAGGTGATGGTTTTATTGCTTGTAACCAGAGGGGATAATCATGTTTTTCATTTTTTTTAAGTATTTCTTTTTTTTTTTTTTAAGATTTTATTTATTTGACAGATAGAGATCACAAGTAGGCAGAGAGGCAGGCAGAGAGAGAGAGAGGAGGAAGCAGGCTCCCGGCTGAGCAGAGAGCCCGATGCGGGGCTCGATCCCAGGACCCTGAGATCATGACCTGAGCCAAAGGCAGCGGCTTAACCCACTGAGCCACCCAGGCGCCCAATCATGTTTTTTGTTATTTTATATATTTAGAGTTATCTTAATAATTATGAATAGCTAAAGAGGTTATTTTCTGATAACATATCTAGTAGATTTAGCTAGTGCAAACCAGATTTGTATGGTTTGTGCTGGATCCCTGCCTCTCCAGCTCCTTAGTGCCCCTCCTGTCTATCCTTTCCCTTCCTCCTGTGGTCTTCTCTTCTGCAGTCCTTGACAAAGCCCCCATGGTCCAACTGTCTCTTCCACGACCATGTGCAAGAAAGTGTGTGTGCGTGTGTGTGTGTGAGAGTCTCCGCCCTTTGTGTCTTCCACATGTGTTGGGGAGGAGAGATGGAGAGGTGTTCCTGGGATCCCAAGTGAAATGAAGAATGATTTTTTGTCATTGAAACAATGTTTATCAAAGCAGTTAATTTCTACAAAAATTACAGCACCAAGGACGGTTTACTAAAAAGCTAAAAGGGGCTTAAGTTTCAAGACCCCTCATTTTACAAGAACACTTCCAAGTTGTTTTGTCTTCCTTAACTAGAAGATTTGGCTCCCCAAATTGTGCTTCCAGCCCTAGAAAACCTGGATTGTTTCTGGTCAACACTATCGTTTAATTACAGATCCAGATCCCCTCCATGGACTGCTTGCAGACCATGCTGAGAACCTCAGTACCATATATGTTACTTCTAAGTAGTGTCTTTTGAGAAACAAACACTTCCTTAACAACATACAACCTGTTCTCTGCCCTAGAAGTTGTGTGGGTCCTTAAGAAGTGTTTGCTGATGAAATAATAATGAAATAAATGAAGGGAAAAATGAATATACTTGAAGCACTTATTGACGGTTTCTTGCTGAATGACAAGATTATAGTGATTTTTCTTTTCTTCATACTTGACCAAGTTTCCAAAATTTCTAAATTTTCTACAATGAACATGTATTCCTTTGAATAATTTAAAACTTGCTCTAAAAGCTCATAGGACAGATGCTGTACTCAATTTATACATGTATGACGTGCTTGCTTGTGGCCTTCTGTTAGCTCTGAGGAGACCAAGTCAAAGGAGACCAACATTGCATTGCCCTCAATGATCTACAGTCAGTCCCCGTTCTGAGGCCTGAAGGGATAGAACTCAACACAGGTCAACATTTACAGAGTTGGTCTATTCAGGGTGGTCTGTGTACATGAGGGAAGTGGGGTGGGGAGGGAGACAAAAGCTTGTTACTCTTAAGGATCGTTTTAAATAGACAAACGCACGCACATCTTAGTCATCATAGATTTCTTTCATTTCAGCATAGGAGGCTTTAGGCATGGCCTAAAAACCCCAAAGAGGGGCTGACTACATTTGCATAAACCCAGCAGATGGATCCCTCCCCCAACGTTAAGAAGGAATGCAAAGATTTAAAAAAAAAAAAAAGTTTACCAAATTTGGGGTTAAACTATATGTCTGAAATAACAGCTCACATTCAGCGAGCTCTTACCATGTGTCATTACACAAAGTGTTTTACACACATTGGCTCCTCATTTTATTTTCCTTTTACTTTCACAACAAGCCTAAGAGGTGGGAGCCAGTATCATCAATCCCATTTTACAGCTGAGGAAAGGAAGGCTGACAGAAATGAAACCGATTGCCTAGGGTCACAGAGATGGTGGCTGGCAGTGCCTGACTGGAATTCTAATTTGCCTCCTCTCCCAATTTAACCGTTCCTCTTCAGATGACAGAGAGCTCTGGTTCCAAGGAGAAAAAATGAACTAGAATATGGGTAATTTAAAAAACAGAACACAAGTTGATTTTCACAAACAACGTGATACCACCCTTTTAAATCGAGAACGAAAAAGCACCGGAAAACCATTTCCTCCCCGCAAAAGCCTGACTTTCCCAGCCATGATGGGTGGTTATTAACTCATTTCATTACACTAAATTATGCATTTGCTTTTCAATTAAGTGTCTCATCACTGTCACGGCTCTGACGTGTCCTTTTCCATTCTCCAACTTCATCTTGGTGGAAAGTGAGACACGGTTCGGTCTGTGTGTAATCCGCGAGACCCGGGGGGTTATCTTTTGCCCCTATTGTTTTCTTGGGGGTCGCTCGCTCCGGAGGCCTGGCATTCCTCACGCGTCTGGGGCAATGCCGCAGCAGCGAAGCGCGGGGAAGCCGCACAAAAGACGTCCGACCGCTGTCGATGTGCAAAGATCAATCCGGTGCTCGCACGGAACACCCAAGACGACCGAGAAGAGGGAAACAAATACCTTCTCCCAAAGGGGGGTAAATTGGGCGGCCTCTTGTGAGTGCCCACAGAAAACTGAACGGCGATCTTTCTGGACCCTTAACCATCCCAGACGCGTCCAGCCCACGCGGCCTCCGCCCTTAGTCCCCGGAGCCCGGGAAGGGCGGGGAGGGGAAGCAGGGCGCGAAGTCAGCCGCCAGGGCCGGAGGCGCACCGCGCTCTGTTCCGCGGGGCCGCTGCCGCCGTGGGGCCCGGCCTTCATTCAGGGGGAAGGCGCCGCCGCTCCAGGGCACCTGGGAGGCGGTTCGGTGCCGGGCGGGAGCCGCGGCGCTGCGGCCATCCAGCCGGGGAGGGGAGGGGCCGCGCGGCGCGCCGAGGGTGCCCGGCCTTCCCTCCGTCTGCTCCCAGCGGGCGCAGCCCCGCGGCAGGGCCCAGAGGCTGGCCGGGTCTACCGCAGAGCTGGGCACTCCGGCCCCGAAGCGGCCCCGGGGCACCCTCGCCTGCCCCCGGGTGACAGGGCCCGCACGCAGCTTTCCGGCCGGGGTCTCCCCTCCCGCCGGCCCGCGGGCTCGTGGCACACGCCCGCGCGCGCGCGCACACACACACACACACGGACACACACACACACACGCACAGACGCGCACATATGTGCCCCGCGGCGCCCTCTTTCCCTCTCCGCAGGCTCCTGCGCCCGCTCGCCCGAAGCGGTCCTCCCGGGGCTCCGCAGCCGGGCGGCCTCGGCAGCCCCTCCCCGGAGCAGGGCGGCGGGCCGCTAGCGGAGCCGGGAGCGGGGAGGGGCCGGCGGCGGGGGGCGTGGCCGGCTGCCCCCGCCCCTCGAGTGAGTGACTGGGCGAGGAGGGCCCCTCCCTCCCTCCGCCCCTCCCCGGCGGTCCCCTCCCTCGCTCGCTCCCAGCCCGCTCCCGCTCGCTCCCTGCCCACTCCCGGGGGGACGTTCCGCGCCGCGGCCCCGCGGCCGCCGCTTCTTTCACACTTTAGTTGGGAGCTGCGCGCCGCGCTCAGTTACTGGAGAGCTGGCCGCGCGCCGTCGCCTCCCGCACGCACGCACGCGGCCCGGGCTCCGGGGTTCTCGGCGTCTACTCGGAGCGGCGGGGAGGAGGGGGACACCCGGACTCACTGTGGGGAGGCGAAGGAAGAGGAGAGGAGGGAGGAAGAGAAAAGGCGAGGAGGAAAGGGGCGGGGGGCGGGAGGCTTGCCACCTTCAGCCCCCCCGCGAGCGCCCAAGGTAAGCGTGGCCCCCGCCGGCCTCGGGCGGGGGGTGCGGGCGGCGCGGCCCGCGGCTCGGCTCCCCGGCGAGCCCGGGTGGGCTGGGAGGGAGGCCTGCGGGGAGTCTGCCGCGCGGAAGGGATGCGAGCCGCGGTGGTGGCGCTGCCGGCGCGCGGCGCGGCCCGGGGCTGCTGCTGCTGCTAGTGCGGGGACGGAAGCTGGGGTGGGGGCGTCTGCTCGCCGGGGCGGAGGGGCTGGGATGCGGTTGGGGCTGCTGACGACTTTCGTCACATTGAGGCCTGGGTGGCTGGTGTGAGACACCCCTCCCTTCCCACCCCCACCCCCCCGCCGCCCTCAGCCTGCCTGCTCCTCTCGAGCTGTGCATGTAGCCACCGTACTTTGCAAGCCAGATCCAGAAGGAAACAACAAAATTCAGAATCCTGTGTTAAGTCTCCGAGTCCCTTCTCCCGCTCCGACTGATTGATGTGTTTGGGTGGGTGCTGGGATCCCCGGGATTTCTGAAGTTTTGACCTTTTGGGGTGGCTGGTCTCGGTGCATCTGTCTGCTCACCTCGGCGTGTTTATTATTCGTGCCCATGCGAGGCAGCACAGGGTGCTTGGGTATTGTACACGGAGAAGATCTCACTCCCCTCTGCAGGCAGTTCGCGAAGTGCGGCCGCCAGGGCTGCCTTTGCTCTGCTGCTGATGTCCTTCCCAATCATCCACCCTGCCTCCTCCCGCCACGGAGGGACACCCCCCCCCCCCACCTTACTGTTTGTGTGAGAGAAGTCCCTGGGCTTAAGGGCTCTCATCTCCCATTCATTCCTCTTCTAAAGCTCTGAATTGGCTCAGGCACCAGGGTCACATTTGAGGAGGCTTTCTTTTGCTCCAGGAGTTACATGGTCAAAGATAAAAATACATACCCCCAAAACATGCCTTAATCGTGAGTGATGACAAATACAGTTGGGGATAGTAGTGGTTTGTTTCAGGAGGAAACCTACCTCCCTATGAGGTATCTTCCATCGCATGTGGGTTAGGAAATTTGTTTTAAAATAGATGGTGCTTATGTTGTGTGTGGCTGGAAGAGAGCCATAATAAGTTCAGCTATTGGAGTAACTCTGAAAGTGATACACCCTGATCATCCAGAACCTTGGTTGGACACACACACGCTCTGACTCAGACGTTGGGAGGGGGGCTGACGCACCATAGATTGCATGAAACACTTTTTTTTTTTTTTTTTTTAAAGGAAACAGTATGGACTGTTTGGGGAAGTGGCATGTTCATTACACAGAGAGATGTTATGAAAACCTCTCTATTCAAAGGGGTAGACTCACCTTTCACCCAATAATAACCTTTTAGTTTAGTAGAGTTGGAATGTACCAAGGTAGAAGAAAATCATGGGTAGTGTGGGTCTGGGCTATTTAGCTTTTCTGGGAGTGGTGGTGGGGGTGGGGAGAAGATGATGTTTTTGAAGGGTTTTTCAGTCCAAGATGCTCAGTTTGGGGGGTCCCCCCCTTTTTCATACTTCTAGAGCACAAGGGTAGGACCAATAGAACATGTTGTGTGTTGGCTCTCTGGAAATGCAGTTGATCGGACATAGAAATTAATTTAGACACGATCAGCTATTTTTGTTTTACCCCTTGTGAAGTGGGAAGTGTTGGTGATGGGACATCTGAGTGTATTTAACTGCATTAAACCATTACTGGGACCAGCAGTTATTCGCTGAACACAAAATGCAGCATTGAAATGTCACCTCCCCTCAGGTTTCCAGCTAGGCAGACAGGGTTCAGAGAACAGTTCTGGAGAGCCACTGGGCAAAGCAGCAAAACCCAGCAAACTTAGCTCTTGGATGAGCCAATGCCCTAGGAGAAGTGGGGCTCCTCTGGTCAGGCTTATCTCCCTTGGATCATAGTTCCCCAGAAAGATGGCCTTGGTTGGTGTGGAGGTCTTTTATTCATCGTTAAAAGTCATCCTGGAAGAACCCTGAGGTTCTAGCCTCCCTCTGCAGCACTGACTCATTTTAACTCTTTGGAGAGAACTGATCATTTTGTTTTCTTGGATAGTAATTTATCTGTCACCCCTTTCTCCTTGTCTCATTTTGTCATCTCATGTGGATTTTTGGGAATTAATAGGCCACTGTTTGAAGTGGTTGGAGCTTCTTGAAGAATCACAGGATGCAAATCAAGAGCTTGGTCGTTAATTGGTACTACTTGCTGTGCCTGATTAAAAATCCTACCAAGGAGGAAGGTGGTTTGCCCGATTATGAGTATCTCTCCAGGCAGATGGTGCCTCAGCATTGTGTGGAATTGTCCATCAGGCGAGCCTTGACTGTTACATTTCTAGTGGCTTGCTCCAGGCTCTTCCCGGCCAGCCCCCTTTCTACTGGTTGTTTTCTCTCACAGAGTGAGACAGCCCAGATTGAGAGAGGGAGTGTCATGGCATCTCCCGTGAGGTCAGGAGAGGCAGGAGAGGGCAGGGGCTCGATCACGTGGGGGTGGTGGGGGGATCCTAAGTGTGATAAGTAGCCCCAGCTTCCCTTGAACTTATCAGTACCACTTGGTGCTACCTGAGGCACACACAAGTGCATTTTGGGCCATTTTATGATCCTCCTTTGGAATGTCAGAAGTTCCAAAGCATGGGAGAAGTAAATGTGGTGATTAATTAAGTTCTTGTTAAAACACGAAAAGCAGATTGCACTAGGCTAGTATAACATATTGCTTAGACCACGGAGAAGGCAGGGATAGGGCCTGTCTGCAGGGGGAATTGCAACATTGAAACTATTTTAGAAATTGGGGACAGTTGTGACTTTAAGAGCTCATAATTCAAGGGCTTATCTAAAGTGGCATGCAAATTACACATATACATATTTTTAAAGTAGGCAATTATTTAGCTTGCCTATCTCAGTTCTGAAGTTTAATTTTACAAGTTACAGTTGCAACAAGAAACAACTTGACATGCTGTGGTTATGCAATCATGACAAGAGTGGTTGGATGTAAGCTGGGCTAGGAAGAACACAGAAATGATCACCCAACAGCATCTTCCGTCAGCAGGCATTAAGAAGTTCCTTGACTTTTTTTATTTTTTTGCAATGAAATGTGTTCCTGGAAAATGTATTTCCTGGGTTGTAGGCCAGGCACAGAATGTAAAGACTGCCTTCTGTCTCCACTTGTGGAAAGGGGAGGTAGCTCCCCTCAGATCTACGATAGAAACTGAAAAGATGAATTGGCCAGGCGACTAGAAGGCAAGTGGTTTGGGTCATCTTTGCAAGCCCTGCAGAAGCCCACACACTACCTTGTACTTGGAAGTTACTCAGTGAGCGAGTGAATTGAATTGAATTAACCTAATTAGTTAAGGTCTGTAATGTGTCAGAAAAAAAACTCCTTGGAAATACATTAGCTACGGACTTCCATTTCAGTAAGTCAGTACGATAGCTTATTAAGAGCTTCATATTCTGCCTGGGATAAGGTTGTTTGTTTTTTAAAAGACTTTATTTATTTATTTGATACAGAGAGAGAGATCATAACACAAGTAGGCAGAGAGGCAGGCGGACAGAGAGGGGGAAGCAGGCTCTCTGCTGAGCAGGGAGCCCGATGCAGGACTTGATCCCAGGAGCCTGAGATCATGACCTGAGCCGAAAGCAGAGGCTTAATTAACCCACTGAGCCACCCAGGCGCGAGGGTTGGATAGCGTTTTTAATTGTTGAAGAATACTGGGCAGTCAAGTAAACATACGAGGCATAACGTCCCCTGAAATTACTGGAATTTCTACCTGGGGGAATCTTGATTGGGATTATATGTAGTATCCGTCTTTGACGAGTATTTCTTCACTCATGAGTGTTGATTTATGACTTTGGTCTTTATCTTTTTAGTCCAGGGGGTTCCGTGAGTAACGATTCCTCATATGGGTACGGCACTTTATGGTTTCCAGAGAACTCATGTCCCTCGTCTTACTGAACTTGGTGCTGCAGCCCTAGCACTCGGGTGTCCCATGCTGGAATCCCAGAATGAGCCTGGATCAAGGAGTCTGAGAGAGGGGCCTGGGGAGGTTCAGGTAGCCCCAGCTCTTGGTTTATTAGGTTTTCCCAAGGGAGGCAGTAATCGATAGTCACGGCTACTCCCTCTAAAATCACTTAATGTGGGGAGAGTGGAGACCGATCTCATGCAGGGAGCTAGCTCACCAGGCTCCTGGCGTTCCCGTGGCTCTGCCCCTATATCCGTTCTCTCTCTCCAGGCTGTTTTTAACTTTATTCCTTTGCCAAATGTCCCTTTCACCCTCTAGTCCTTCCTGGAGCTTTAACGTGGCTTTCTGTCCCATAGATTCTCACCCATAGAGCCTCCTGCTTCTTACCCCTCCACCTTACTTTTGCCGGCAGGACTTGGGTATTTTATGTTTGAATAATCTTGTCCAATATTCAACCTCCTCTCCAGGCCCCCTTTCTCCTGGACTCCGCCCACCTCCTGGTCAAGTATAGCCTTCTGGCTTCTGGGGAACTTCTTCCTTCTGCCCTCAGGGCCCCTATACCTTGCCCTACTTTGCCCCACACCCCCTTATTACTCCCGCCCACTTCTTTTCCGTCAAACCTTTAGATCTTCTAGCACGGACCTGCCTGTGCCTGTTTCACAGACTCCTGCTACTTAGCAGATGCATTTATAGCAATCATGAGTTCAAGTCCACATGCTTTGTGCCTTGTAGAAAAATGGGATCAGAGCACCTGTGAGTTTAGGGATCTTCTTTGCCTTTGTTTTCACTTTGGACTTCCCTGTATTTTGGATTTTTTAAGGTTCTTGAGGCATGTAGTAGTGACAGCTGAAGTACTTTGCTTCTTCACTTAGCTGTTACATCCTGTGTTGGATAATAAAGGAACATCTCCATGATTATTGTTATTTTTAAAGATTTGGACAATAAATCTTGAAAAGCATTTCAGAGATTTTTGTAATGGCACCATTGAAAGGCTTTGCCGTATGCCAAAATCTACTAATGACAGAAATAGAATGGCTTATTTAATGCCATCTTCATTACCTTACTTTTTTTCTCCTTTGGTTAAATAAATATTACTGTAAGTTGAACCAAATTTTTTCCCTCATTTGTTATGGTTTTACTGTAGGTTATAAGCCTACAGGACTTATTAATGCCAAGTAAGAATTCTTTAGCTAATATTATTAGCTTGTTAGCTAATAGGACCTAATTTTGCCCTGTAAGTTTGTAGCCTAGGTCAGCCCCATCAGTAGAGAGTCAGTCGGAGAAAAAGTATTAATGGGGACAACTGGAAAAACATATCCTATTGACTCACTATATACATACTTGGGTTGGTCTTTTTATAAAATTGTACTTCACAAGTAGATCCAGCGCTAGTTATGCAATATCCTGAGTGCTCCCGGGCTTTTGGAAGAAGGTGCTTTAAAGCAGAGCAGAGCAAATGGTTTTTAAGTAAGAATTCCCTTTCTTTGATGGGACTATGCTTTATTTGAGCGCAGTGGATAGCATAGTAGTTCTGGTTCGTTGGCAAACCCCTTATTAGGACACCTCACTTGGTGACTTCAGGTTTTCCCCAGCTGAGCTGGACAGGCAAGAGGTCATGAGAAGTTTAGTCTTCTCTGGAGTTTGGGGATCTTTTTTATACCAATCATCACAGCTGCTGGTGTGTATCATAGCCATTCCTGAATGCCTCTCCCCGAACCCCAGGTTGACAAGGAAGGTCTGTGTGTGGTTGTTTACAGCACAGAGGAACCCCTCTGTTGACACGACGATTTCTGTCCCCCGAAGATTGAAAGGCCAGGTGTGGCGTAAGGAGAGCCGCAGCCTGCCGGGCAGTGTTTTGCAGAGAACTTTTCAAAGACACAGATAGTTGATACATGCCAAGGGGTGACTTCAGCAGTTCTATGGGAAAGTCCTGCCAGAAGCAGTTTACCTAAAATAATTTTGTAATCGTTCCTGCAGTTAGAAGGTTATTCAGAAAGAAGCAACGTATATCTCATTTTATGTACCAGAAAGATAGGATTACTATTTTGATGAAGGAGATGAGAATCCAGGAACTTCTTCGAGTCCCTTAATATTTGCTGAGAATTCAGATGTCCTGGTTTCTGTGCCAGGAATCTATGGCAGTCTAGACACAGCAACAAAACAAACCTTGCACTTGGCCTTGGTGGCTTCCCTAGCACCCACCCCTGCCCTGCCTGGGGATCTCAGGTCTCGGTTCGGATCCTGTCTCTCACCCTTTTCTTTCTTAATTTTCTTTTCTTTTTTAAAGATTTTTATTTATTTATTTGACCGAGTGAGAGACACAGCCAGACAGGGAACACAAGCAGGGGGAGTGGGAGAAGAAGACGCAGGCTTCCCGCTGAGCAGGGAGCCTGATGCGGGTCTCGATCCCAGGACCCTGAGATCATGACCTGAGCCGAAGGCTGACCCTTTTCCCACCAACCAACCGTGAGAGTGGCTCCTCCCTTGCCATCCCTGAATGCCTGTAACCCTTACGTGATGTTTATTTCTTTCACTATTAGTTTTGATTTTCAGTTATGTACTTTTTATAGCCCCAGCAAATGATAAGATCTTCCTTCATGCCCCGGGGGCGGGGTGGTGGTGGTGTATTATGCTGATTAAGTGGCTCTTGGTTGGTTGACAGCTAGTCAGGGGTCTGACGCTTAAAATTTTTCTCTGTGAAGACCTTGCTCCCATTTAAAACTCTCTTTAACCAAATGAGGAAGTATCGTGTGGGATGAGAAAAGATAATGGGAATTTTAAAATTCCTTTGTTGGGCCAAGATTAAGGCATCTAATCTTTCTTACTCACTCAGATAATCTGTTAAACAAACATTTACTTTTTGTTGATGACACTTTGTGTCATCTCGGTGCCTGGCACTGAGAGATGTTGGAGAGACAGATAAAAAGGCCTGGCCTTGCCCTTGTGGGCTTCTCAGGCAAGGGAGTGAATTGACAGGCAAACACATGATGTGTGGTAAATGACGCTGCTTTGGGAGTTGAGGGAAGAAAGAAGTCAGTTTTCTCGAGAGTAGGCTGACCGTGCAGCCTGGTTTCCCTGGGACAGCCCTGGTCTGTGCCTCGTGTTCAGCAGGTCTTAATACCACCTCCTTGGCCCTCAGAAGTCTCCCAGTTTGGGAAATAAATTATGTGATTCCCTGAAATAAAGAAGCCCTAGAAGGCTTCACAGGGGAAGAGGTGTTTGGGATGACAGTAGCTACGCAGGAGTCCTCTGGGGGCATTATTTATATTTCTAAAAGTATTGGGAGGTGGCTAAGGTTGGCTTTCCAAGTTATTTTTCTCACGCGACTGTGGATTCATAGACTAGTTCACACACTGGTGGTTGGGGATCAGGGAGTTTATGGACAAAGGGAAGATGAAGGTGGGCATTTCAGGCGGCAGATGTCCATGTGGTGTGGGTCCTGACGGCTGGAGTTTACACACGTGCCGAAACCCAGTGGGAGAGGAGGCTGAGGAACCACGCAAGGCTTGGTGGTAAGCAGTCTGGAGTTACTGCTCCAAATACAAGCAGGCAGAGACACTGAAGGATTGTAATCAGGGGAGAGACATTGTTTGCATGACAGACAGTTCCTTTCAAGGGTGGGTAAGAGGCTGGAGGAGAACAGAGACCGGAGTCAGAGCAAGGGAACTCGGGTCCTGACTGGATGAGAGCTGATGGGGACTGAATTAATGCCGGGACACGGGGAAGACCGACATGCAGGAAAGGAATTTAGGAAGCAGGATGTGTGGGGCTCAGTGAGCCCGGAGGGCAAAGAAGGGGGAAAGGAGAACTGCAAAATTGGGGATGGATTCGTCTGTCTTTCACTGAGATGAGGAGTCCATGCATCCGGAGGGAAGGGAGGGAAGTGTGTTGAGTTTTAGGTGCTTAATTTTTTGATGGAGCTACACTGAAATTCTGGTCTAGGTTTCAGAAGAGAGATTTGGGGCAGAATTACTGGTTTGATCTCAGCATTCTTTTGGGACTTGTTCCTTAACCTCCGTGATGAGGTTAGATCCCTCTTTTCTCTCTTCCAGCTACACCGGACACCTTGTCTGTACGTACTTACTACTCTTATAGTTGCAAATTTATTTTTTGTGATTCTTCAACTACTGATTGATTACCCACCTCTGCCCCCCAACTGTAAGGTCCATGAGGGTAGGACTCTTTCTGTTTTTAATTCTCTTGTATCTCCACAACAGCTACTGCACAGCTGGGGCCTAGCCTGTATTTGGTGAGCAAGTGAATGGGTTGAATGAATGAACGAATGGATGAGAATTTTTGTAAACTTGGTCGTTGAAGCTGTGTGGTTTGGCGCGAGATTGCCCAGGGAGAGTAAGCACAAGAAAACTGAGCAGTGAGTTCCAGGCAGCACCGACATTTAGGGCTGTGGATGGAAAAGGGACCGTGAAAGAGAAGGAACGGTATAGGCCCTCAGAGAGGCCGGGCAGCCGGGCAGCGAGGCCCGGTGTCAGGGAAGCAGGGAGGGTGGGACACGAATCAGCCTTGTGGTCAGCATGGCCCAGCAAAGAAATAAAATAATATTGAAGAGGGTTCCTCAGAATTTGTAATTCTGTTATTAAATAGAAGTGGAGCTATTTACTCTCAGGAGATCTCATGATGCGGCTACTTAGCACCGTAGTGTTCTGTTAGCTTGTGCTGCCTGCAAAGTTCGATGTTCTCTCACTGGGAGTTTGACATGTTGGGATTCTGAGGTTTGCTTCAGATGATTTACAACAGCATCTGATGTCATAAAAATGACATATTTGAGGTCATATTTTGGGAGGACAGTGAACTAGTGCAGTGTCAAATCCCTGTGGATTTACAAGCGTGTGTATTGACTTAAGGGGGTTGGGATACTAGAGTGTGTACTTGCTCCCAGATGAGGAACCATGAACAGTAAAGACACGTGAAGCTGTGACACTGTGACAGAGGATGGCTCACTGTCTGATTCTAGAAGCCATGAGTAGCAGTGCCATCAAAGCCTTGTCTTGTGAAAAAGAGACTCTGTTTTTACGAGTATTTTTACGTGTTTTCAGTCTCCACTGAGATTCAGGGTAGGGGTGGGGGAGGCATATTAATGCACTGGAACGAAGGAGGGCTTTGAAGTCAGCACATTTCATCCCAATTCTACCACCTTTTGTCTCTAGCTTCCTGATCTTGAACAACAGTGGTCATAATTAATGGTAAGAATAATGAAATCCAACTTGTTTTGTGTCACTTACTCTGTGCCTGGGCACTGCGCTAAGTACATTACATGAATTATCTTCTTTAATGCTTGCAGCAGCCTTATGGGGAACCTCCTACCATTACCTCTACTTATTGATAAAGAAGAACTGAGGCTAAGGGTCTTTAGGACCTTGACCAAGGTTTTGTAGCCCTCAAGTGGTGGTGCCAAGACTGGAACCCAAGCTCTCTGATGATAAAGTCAGACCTTTAATTACCAGTGCTTGGCCAGTTCTGTTTTCTCCATACTCCTCTCCCCTTCCTGCCACATGCACCTGTTCCTTTCCCCTCCCCTACTGGTTCTTTCTGAAGCAAATCACAGACAACACGTCATCTTATCCGTGCATTCTAGGTTATGTTTCTAAATGATAGGACTTTTTTTCTTTTAGGATAACCACAATATTATTATCATGCCTAAAAAATTTTTAACAATAATTCTTTAATATCAGATATCCAATCAGAAAGCAAGTTTTCCTGATTGGTCCATAACTGTTTCTAATGATTAATTTGTTACATTCAGGATTCAAACAGTTTTCACACCTGAAAGATGCATCTGTCCTCATTTACAGAAAACTGTTTTTCCCTCTTTTGCTTCTTTCCTGGCAGTTTATTTATTGAAGAAACAGGGATTTTTCTGTGGGATTTCCCGCATTCTATAGTTTGCTGATGGCATCTTCTCTCTTGGCGTTCTTCACTATTTCTGTTTCTCGTGTTTCCTGTAAGCCGGTAGTTTGATCTCCACTGGAAGCTCGGTCAGACAGTTTGGCAAGAGTCCATCATACGAAGTGTTATGTACCTTCTCTGACAACATGTCAGGAGGCACATGCGCCTTCTTGTTTCTTCTTTTCTGAGGTTAAGTCTGGTCAGTGGATTTAGGTGTCGTCAGCTCCGTCTCTCCTTATAAAATTTCCTCCGGGTCCTTCCAAAACCACTGATGGTCATTGCTTAGATACAGTGTTTCGGTAAGGCTTGTACGAGGATGATATTCCGCCATCCGTCCTGCGTTTGTTAGCTGGAGTTTTACTATCAAGAAGAAGTGAACCACATCAGTATAGCTTATATAGGAAAATTAGTGCTTGGTGTTATTCTCTCTTCTTAAATAATACTCAGAATAATGTGTTGATTTTCTAGCATCTTCCAAAAAAAGACTAAAGAGGTTGGGTTTTTTTCTTTCTTTCTTTTTTAGTATTCTGAACTTGTGGATTTTAACAGATTATATGTGTTTCAATCCCTTGCAGTTACTTCTTTCAAAGCTCTAATTATCTTTGGTGTGTGGAAGACTCTTTAAGTTGGCTTCTGAATCCTCTTGACAGGACTGTAGTGGTCTTTGATGGTATTTTTACTTTCTTGTTTACAAGATATTTCAGACTTACCTAGTACTTCTTCTGCAGATCATTTTTAGTGGTGAGTGGTATTTAGAGACCATAGTCCAGGTGTTAGGAGTTCTCATTGTCTCTGGGCTGGTCATTGCTCGATGGGCAGGGTTAGGAAAATACACCTATGTATGTAGGTATGTAGGCACGTGTTTGTGTATGTGTGTGTATATGTGATCTATGTGACATATGCTCTCTATTTGATGTATGCAAACATCTTCATTTCCTTCCTCTTAGAGAAAAAGGTAGAATATTATAGTTCTGCACCTTGTATTTTGCATTTAACACTATTTTTCACTGATCACTCTGGAGCTATATAAAGTTTTTCATTGTTTTTTACAACTCCAGAGACTCCAGTTATATAAACATACCACTTTATAAATAGTGTATAAAGTGTATAAATATACACTTTATTCCTTTGGCTATGTGGTTGTTCCCAGTCTTTTGCTCTTACATCATAGTGGGAATGATTGTTTTTGTTGGTGGAGGTTTATTTGCGAATCAAACATAAAACCTAGACTAAAACATTATTTTTCCTTAACTGAATGGACAGGTGAATGGGCAGTGCTGGCAGTATTTTTTCCCCAGATTATCATTTGTCTTTTGTCTCTGATTTTGGTTTTTCTTTTAGTTTGAATTTTTATTTTTAAAGTTCTTATTTAAGTAATCTACACCCAAGATGGGGCTCGCACTCATGACCCTGAGATTGAGTCACATGCTCTTCTGACAGAGTCAGCCAGGTACCCCAGATTATGGTTTTTTAAAATATAAACTTTTTTTTTAATTAGTCTTTCTTTTTTTGCCTCTTGGTTTTGAATCATGGTGCAGAAATTTTCTTCTAGATCATACAGCAGCACCATCCAGTAGAAACCACATATGTAAACTTTTAATAGCCACATTAAAAAGAGTGGAAAGAAACAGGTGAAATTGAATTTAGTAATAAATTTTCTTTAATCTATCAAAATATTATCACTTCAATAAGTAATCAGTAGTTTTAAATTAATGAGATATTTTGCATTCTTTTTCCATGCTCAGTTTTCAAGAAATGATGTGTATTTTACACTATAGCACATTTCAATTTGGTCATGAAATTTTCATAATAAATACTTGATCTGCATTTAGACTTCATAAAATTTGCTGTTGAAAAAGTAAATTCACATAACCAGGTTGTTCCAAGTATACATGAAAGCTTTCCAATAACTGAGTTAAATATTTTAAAATTTCAACCTAAGTTAATGAAAATAAATTAAAACTGCCAATTTAGTTCCTCAGGCACACTTAACTACGCTTCAAGTGCTTAGTAGCCATGTGTGGATAATGACTACCCTTTTGGACTGTTACAGAGAATCACCTATATTTTCTTTTAGTGCTTGTGTGGTTTTATCACTGACATTTAGGTCCATGACCCATTTGGAATTTATTTTGTCATATGGGGAAATAGATCCAATTTTCTCTTTTTCCACATGGCTACCTAGATGTCACAAACCACTTATGAAAGCTCTCATCTCTTCCCCACTGATTTGAGATGTGCCCCTGTCGTACATTTAATTTCCATAAGTATTTAATTGGCTGTCTTTCTGCATTTTCTATTCTGTTCTCTACTGTTTTAATTATAGAGGTGGTCTGATATGTTTTAATATTAAAACCACGATGAGCTACCGTTTCATACCTACCAGGTTGGTAAATGTCTGTCAGTGTCAAGCACTGGACAAGGACATAGAGCAGAGGGAATATGTGTATGAGTCTGGTGGCAGTAGAAACTGGTGTAACAGTTTTGGAAAGAAGTTTGGAATTCCCTGTGAAATAGTCCCCTGACCCTCTTAGTCTTCAGGGTAGCAGAGCAAATTCTTACAAGCCTGGAGTGGGAGCAGTTTTGTCTTATAACTTGATAACTTGTCATTCTGACAGGCATATGTATACATATATACATGTGTGTGTGTGTGTGTGTGTGTGTATGGTTGCAAGTATGGTTGTGAAGAGGATTGGGAAGCACAGTCTCAGAAACTCTTACACATCTGTAGGAGTGCTTACAATGAAATACTGAAATAGGCCTATTCACAGTATGTTGAGAAGAGAAACTGTGATACATTTATAATAAACAGCGGCGAGGATAACCTGCAACATGCTTATCAGCAGGGATCAATCGCATAAGCATAATGTTGAGTGGAAAAGCAAGATAGAAGAATAAGATTCCATTGTATTGATTCCATTTCTGTAAAATTCTAAAGAATGCTAAACTAAAGCCACAACATTGTTTAAGGATTGACTCATATATGGCAAGATTAGAAAAAGAACGTGGGGACCAGTAACATAAACTGCAGGAGAATAGTGATTACTTCTGGGGGTGAAGGGTAGGGTGTGGTTAGGAATGGCTACATCTGGAACTTCAGTGGTGTGTTTGATGTTCTACAGGTATGGACGTAGAGATGTTCGTTTCGCTTTTATACATTGAATTGCACGTGTTATGTGATTATTTCATAACAGAAGAGAAGGGAAAACAACAACAAAAGTCCAGACCCAGGAATAGGCTCGATTACTCAGAACTCAAGTAATTAAATTTATGCTTGAGAAAGACTTCTGTTAAATATGGAACACTGGGCTTCTTTTGTTTCTTATTTAGGGACGATGACTTTTTTTTATTTTTTTTTTCTTCAAGACACTTAGTTTTAGTGTCTGGGTCAGGCAGCAAGAAATACGTTGTGTGGTGTACACACACGGGTGACTGTTACCTCACCAGGCACAACAACATACAGAGTCATAGGTTCTTTGACATGTAAGTAATTTTTTGTAACCATTTATGCATGATATCCTCATGGCCAATTCTAAACTTTATTCAGAGGGAGATGATTTTTGAAGGGACAACATCATACATGGGAGATGTTTGGTACGCACATGCGGTATGCCAGATGTAGTGTGTCCAGGAATTCACTTAGCCTTGGTCACGGCCCTGTGAGAATTATACATGGGCTTTGTGTTACTGATGAATAAACTGATACTCAGAGAGGTTAAGCCACACAGGAAATAACGTGATGTCACCAAGCCAGTGGGAAATACGTGACGGGGTTTCCACGAAGGTTTTTCTGGCCCCAAATCCCACATTCCCAACTTCTATTCCAGAGTATCTTTTTAAGAACTTCAGGTGCTAATATATCCTTGTACTCAATGGCAGCCCATCCCAGAAAGTTGGTATTTTTACCCTTAAAATTTCAGAGAGGAAATCCTTGAATCTTTTGTGATGGTTCTTTACAATGTCAACGTGAAATTTTAACATCAGTTCGAGTCTTCTTTCTCTTGCTATGATGTGTGCTTTCAGAGACTTGGTGGCCTTAAGGATTCAACTAGGCAATGAGATACCTCACAGGGTTGGTTACTGTTTGTTTTCTGATTTGAAGCCTCTCCTAGTTTTCCATTCTTAAGATTAGCCTGAACCCCCTCAAACCTGTCTTGACTATGCCTGTGCAAAACTTTTGTAGCTGATCTTCCCTTCTGGCATTGAGATTATATCTGTCTATTTCTCCAACTTTTCAGAATTTTTAAAACCTTTTTTCCTCCCATATTCTTCAAGGATTACTTTATGTATCCCAAAGTGTGATGTCAGCAAATGAAACTCATTCCCTTGCCATGTTTTTAAAATTAAAGATTTATTTATTTATTTATTTGAGAGGGAGAGAGAGAGAGAGAGAGGGAGAGCGCGAGCATGATTGGGAGGGACAGAGGGAGAGAATCCTTAGCAGACTCTACGCTGAGTGGAGAGCCCCATGAGGGACTTGATCCCACAACCCTGACATCATGACCTGATATTGAAACTGAGAGGAGCTCAACTGACTGTGCCACCCAGCTGGGCCCCGCCCCTCATCTTTTATCTGAGTCGTTATTTGACGTGGTTTGATCAGAGCCAGCACCAATACTTACCATCATGCTTTGAAGTCTGCGTTCAAAATCCCGCCATTGCTACATCCTCTTCTCTCCGCTGGTATTTTCATGAGATGGCACAGCCGAAGTAGGGGGAGGGTGGGAAGGAGCATTCCCATAAACATTTGGTTGCCAGGGCACCTGGTTTACTCCGGAATTGTGACTTCCCAGAGTGAAGCCAATTTTATAGCAGAGCCACTTGGCATCTCTGTCCAGTAGCACCTTCCTTCTTAGGTTCGTGTGCCTTCAGCTTTGGAGCCGACTGAAGCTCCTGAGGCTGCTGGTTTCTTTCTGTGGGGGCTGTTACACCTGTCTCAAGGGGGAGTTTGTATCAAAAAACTTTTTTCTACTCAAAATCAGAAGGTCAGTTTAAAGTGAAGATGGCGAATCCCCAGGTCGTCTTGTGACCTGTGGATGTGTGCGTGTGTGTGCTTTCAAGCCCAGGAGGATTGTTTTTATAACACCAAAGCTATCTTTATATCTCCCTTCTATTTTCATTATATTTGAGTCTGTACCAAGTTTGCTTTAGGTTCTAATGTCAAGAAAATATTTCCCCTTCATATAATCTCGAATGAGAGTTTAAGGATGCTGTGTGAAGATAAAATCCCTTGCGAGTGTTTTGATTTTTACTCTTTATTCTAATACCTAAGACTAACCCATGCTTCAGAGGAACCGGATAGAACTAAAAAACTCCCATGATTAGCAAGGAGGTAACATGAGTACATCCAGCAATGAAATGCATGTCAAATTCATTTTTGTTTTCTATTACTTGTTTAGATCTTATAATAATGATTTCGGGGGGTTCTTCTTTGGCATGTCTGGCGTTTTTGTCATAAACATCTCTGTTGCAAGCCACTTCACTGCAAACATTTTCACCAAATAATTAATTGGCTATAAGTCAATTTTGCTGTAAAAGATAAAAGTCACACACAAAAAAAGAGGAACGTTCATTAAAAAAAGGACATAATGAAACATGAAAAATGAGTGACAAACGTACGTAAAAAGACTTGATTGCCAATACAGTATGTTTGTATACATTTAAGATGTATGGTATTGATTCACTGACAAAACTGTGCAAATAACTGATGTTTTGTTTTGTACTTAAGCCCTGTCTTCAGAGTCTTTTGTTCATAGCCTTATACTTTTTTGTTGGGTGGTTGGTTGGTTGATCTCCTCATTCGACATCGTACTCGTTCTTTTTTGCTAATATTTCTTTCTTCATTCAAAGACATATCTGCTAACAAATACTAGAATGTATGTTTGTAAATGAGCTCTTGTTGTATATTGTGGTGAAAACCTACACTGTTGTTCGTTCTTGGCATCTTGTCACGGATCTGTTGATAGAAGTTCCAAGGTTCCATGGGAAATGTGTGTTCAAGACTCTCTGTGCCTCTGTCTAGAGGATTGTGAGGGTTAAAATTTATATAATATAAAACAGGATTATTGCATCAGTGGAGAAATGAAACTAAACTGTCAGCCAGTTGATGAAACCGACAGACTGTCAAACCACACTGTCAGCAAGTTATTATTATTTTTTTAAATCTTATATGCAGAATTGCCTTATGGCCAGTTGGTTATGTGGCAAAGCACATCAAAGATGCTTACAGCCAAACTACTAGAACCCTTCTTTGGATCTTAGATGTCTTCTATCATGGAGGTGGGATTAGAGTAGGCATGAGAGGTCATGTCATCGGAAGGAAAAAGAAGCCCTCGGATGATCAAGTGTTGTGCATTGGAAAATAACATTTGTACTAGAAAGCGTGGCAGGTTATTTGTTAAGTGGCATAGAGGATCAGAATTCTGAGGGAAATGCAGTTCAGCTCAGTTAGGTTGGCACTGCGTGTCTTCTCCGTGCAGGTAACCTTGTAATCTACAGAAATGCATTCAGACTCTGTTTCCCAGATGGCTCCTTGAAAGGGCTACTGAGGAAGGGCCTGAACTTCCCTCTGTTGCGGTGGGCTTTAGTGAGCCAGCTGCGTGCATGTGAAAGTAAGGGGAGGGGGAAGGGGATGTTTTTTCCCTTCCTACACCACGTCCCGCCTCCCTTTCTCTGTGAAATGGAGTCTTTGATGTGGCACTGTGACTATAATATTTTATATGTCCAAAATGAGTGAGAAAAATTAAATAGGTGCCTAAGTGGTATTTCCCATAATTGAATGAATATGCAACTACATTTGGTAACATTTAATATGAAAAACTCAGAAAAATCTCTCAGGTGAGATTTTCTTTCTAAGCTAAACAGAACTTTCCCCATGGGCCCCATCCTGTGCTTTGCCACCTTCCCTTAGCACAGCATGTGCATCTATTAAACACATGAAGTGCACGGTACTTCAGAAATCCACAAATACTGTTTTCCCTCCGAAGTAAATAAAATACACCAGTTTGGAGTATTTTGACAGCTCTTACATGTCTCTTACTTGCATAAGCATAACGGCTTTTTTCTTTTTTCCTTTTTTTTTTTTAGATCGTTAAGGAGGGACGGGGGCATTTAAGGAAATGTACCAGGCCTCTAGCAAATCATTTGTGGCTCTTGTGATGCCAGATGAACATTATGTTTGACATGAGTGTTTATCTTTTTTTTTTTTTTTAAATCGTTTGTAAAAAAGTCTAAATTAAAAAGTTGCATATCTTCATTGCACGGATAGTCACAGTAAGGTCATGAGGAAGTCATGGTGAAGAAGACCCAGGGTCTGGTTTTTGCGTTGCATGGACTTAGGGATTCCAACGCAGATGTGCTTGTGGGTGTCAGACAAAGAAGGGAGCCATGACCTTCCATAGAACTTAGGGATTAGAAACCATCAGGTGATCTGGGAGATGTCTGAGTTCTCATTGGCGCTAACCTTGTTACCTGAGATGGTCAACACACGAAAGAGCGGCAGTTGGAAAATTAATAACTCAATGATAATGATGCTGAGACAGGGCAGATAAGAATGAGAAAAGTGTCCTAAATAGAAATTGTAGCCATTCAGTATTTCCTTGGGGAGTAGGTAGATGACTCAGTGCCCTCGGTAATACGTCAAAGTTGTTCTATCAAAACTAGAAAGCGTGTGTTAATATTGTAACATCGCAGTGGGCAAATGGCTTATTTTTGTGGGTGGTAGTGTATTTGCAAGTCAAACATAGAGCCCGAACTGAAACATTACTTTTCATTAACTAGATGGACAGCTGAATGAACGGAGGAGGCGAGTAAATTTATTCTGCAACAGCAGCCCAGGGTGTGGAGGGTTTGTGCTTATTGGCAAACCCTGCCTCCCAAGGGACTGACTTCTGTGTCTCAGCAGCGGCACCCATTCTATCCAGGAGAAAACACTGCTCTACTGGATTTTTTTATTGCTTTATTTTTTTTTTTTTTAAATTCATCGTTTAGTATTTTGACTCCCGTATCAACAAACGGTTATGATTTGGATCATTTGCTAGGGCCTGGAGCTTTGCTAAATTGAGCTATAAGTCAAAATGTTTATAATCGAGGAGGAATTTTTATCTGTGTTAGGTATTTGTAAGGAATAAAGAATCCCCGATAAGCACTTAGAAACAGGAATAGTCACTGAGCCACTAAACAGATAGAATGTGAAGACTTATCCCCCTGCAGGCTTTCCCATCCTTTGGGGATAGTCTGACCTTTGAAAAAGCTGTTGTAAGCCTCGTCAGGTTTCACCACCTTTTCTCTAGCATCCCAATCTGATGAAGCCTCATGAATAAGAAAAATGGCAAATGAGGGTCCTTTTATTTAGTTCTGACAAAGCTCCATCAGAAAATTTTAGAACAAAGTCTGTGTCTTCATCGCACAGCTATCCTCACAGTGACCTAATGGGTTTGGGAATCAGCATCCTTTCTGTACTAGACCAGCAAGAGCTATTTCAGCTGAGAAAGTGAAATATGGAGAGCTTCTAACATTTCTGTCTTCTGTTCAGCCCTTTGGGTTTGTTCCTTTTTTTCTTTTCTTTCTTTTTTTTTTTTTTTTTTCCCATTCTTACTCGATTTTCAAAGAAAGTTTTCTTCAGCGTGTTCTGTAGTGTGGGGATGACCTCCGGCCAGCAGTTGGCTAACCTGTTGGCTTGTAGTTTCTCTTCTGTCCAGGTGAGTTTCGGTGGAGGGACCAGAAATCTGCTCTGTTTGTGTTTTTCAGTGAGTAGGTTCTTGTGCTGGAATGGATTCTGATCTTCAGCCTTTGTAGAAGGAAATCACCTCACCGCGTTGGGGAGGAAGTAAATGAAATGAGGTAGTAATGGAATGTAAGTGGGGTGTGGGATGTGGGCTTTAGATGGTAAGTGGGAGGACCGCAGGTGGGGTGTCACATATCCCCCTTACCTGGTATCCTACTGGAATACAGGGCTTCCTAATGGATCTGGCAAAATAAAAGAAAAAGAAGAAGAAGAAAGGGATCTGGGCGCCTGGATGGCTCAGTGGGTTAAAGCCTCTGCCTTTGGCTCGGGACATGATCTCAGGGTCTTGGGATCGAGCCCCACATCGGGCTCTCTCCTCAGCAGGGAGCCTGCTTCCCCCTCTCTCTCTGCCTGCCTCTCTGCCTACTTGTGATCTCTGTCTGTCAAACAAATAAATAAAATCTTAAAAAAAAAGAGAGAGAGAGAAGAAGAAAGTGATTTTCACCAAAGTAACATAACTCTCTTGGTCATGAATTAATAGTTCTTTATGGACCACCAATGTCTAACTCCTTGTGGGGTGAGGTCTTTGGTCCACACGGCCTGGCCTTTCTTTATAGCTCTCTGTCTGCCAGGCACACTGCCTGGTTCGTGGCAGGCCTCCACAGATCATACGGAATTGAATTAAATGTTATGGTGACTCCAGGGGCTCTGGGTATTCATTGTTTCATTTCCCTTCTCTGCGGGTTGCTGAGTAATATCTTACCGTTCTAAGCTACAGTCTCAGTTGGCTTGGCTCTTATTGATGCCCTTTCTCAAGTAGCACTGCAGAGTCGCTACCATGGGAAAGAATCAAAACATTTATATAAATTTGTGTAATGTCAGGGAAAGACATAGAGCAGAATAGGGATAAAGAATGAAGAATTGGCACACTTATGAGAAGTAAAAGTGATAGACTATGGAGAAGAAAGGGTAGGGACAGTAGGGAATTTATTTTTCCATTATAATAGAAATGAGTCTGTTCTTAAATTTTAAAATAATATCTAATAAATATGCAACAAGACTCTTCTTTTTAAAGGATTTATTGTGGGGTGCCTGAGTGGCTCAGGTTAAGCATCTGTCTCTGGCTCAGGTCATGATCCTGGGGTTCTAGGATGGAGCCCTGCATCGGGCTCCCTTCTCAGCTGGGAGTCTGCTTCTCCCTCTACCCTTCCCCCTAATTGTGCTCTCACTCTCTCTCTCTCAAATACATAAAATCTTAAAAAAGGGGGGGGGGGCACCTGGGTGGCTCAGTGGGTTAAAGCCTCTGCCTTCAGCTCAGGTCATGATCTCAGGGCCCTGGGATCGAGCCCCGCATTGGGCTCTCTGCTCAGCAGGGAGCCTGCTTCCCCCTCCCCTCTGCCTGTCTCTCTGCCTACTTGTGATCTCTGTCTATCAAATAAATAAATATAATATTTTTTTTAAAGGGGGGGGTTTGTTGTTCTGGCAGGCAAAGGCAAAGAAAAAGAACTACAGTAGATAAAAGATCTATGAGTAGTTTGCTAATCTAGGACATATGGCTCTGAAAGCAATGTCCTCATAATTATACCTGTGTCTGGATAAAGATGTTTCAGAAAGTCAGAATTTGTCTTGGGAGGAAGAGTCATGCTGAGACCAAAGATGTTTTTTAGGTGTGTGTTTTGGATTTCATACTCTAATCATAATTTTTGAACATGTTGAATGATTTTGATCAAATATGTAACAGCACAAGAAATATCTTAGGTTCAGCCTTTGGTTTGGTGGGCAGTGTTGAAACAGTAAGGAAAGCCAGTTCATTTCCAGTGTATTTCTGTATATTGAAATGAATTACAACAAATTTTATGTGGATGAAGGTAGCTAATGGTATATGACAGTATTGAGTGAGAACTTGTGGTCAGTTTTCAGATTTCCTTCCACTATATACTGTGGATTCATTTTATGTGATGTAATAAAAGTTAATTTGCCAAAATATATTTTCCTCCTAAATCTCTGTATCAATTAGAGTTTTTTCTCTCAGGCAATTCTAAAATCTTATAATACGGATGAAATAGTTGTAATTTAGAGAAAATGCCCTATTGAAATGTCTCTGTATTTTATTGCCAGTGTGTTTTCTTGTTTTGTTTTGTTTTTGTTTTCGTTTCTTAGAGAGGGAGAGAAAGGGGTGAGGGGGAGGGAGTAGAGGGAGATGGAAAGAGAAAACCCCTAGCAGGCTTCACACCCAGTTCGGGGCTGGATCTCACGACCCTGAGATCTTGATCTGAGCTGAAATCAAGAGTCAGATGCCTAACCGACTGAGCCACCCTGGTATGCTGCCAATGTTTTTTTTTTTTTGTTTCAGTAAACATGGAGACTTAAACATGAATGCATGTGGCTTACAGGAAAGTTTATGATCAAATGCCTGAATCAGTGAGGTCCTATCTACTTTTTTGATTTTGGCATTAAGCAGGCTTGGAAAACTTGCTGTCTTCTCCAGGCTCTAAATGGGCTTTTCTGCAGATGGACTAGGGAATATTACTCCCTTATTCATGATTCCAAAATAAGAATATTTATCTATATTTTGCAGTAAAGTGTGGCTGCTGGGCAACTACCATGCTACTTTCAAATTAGGGTGTGGTAAGTTCAGTGCTATCTCTTCTTCTTCTTCTTTTTTTCTTTTAAAACATTTTATTTGTTTTTTTGACAAAGAGAGACACAGCAAGAGAGGGAACACAGCAGGGGGAGAAGTAGGCTTCCCACTGAGCAGGGAGCCTGATGTGGGGCTTGATCCCAGGGCTCTGGGATTATGACCTGAGCCCAAGGCAGACGCTTAATGACTGAGCCACCCAGGCACCCCAGTGCTATCTCTTCTTAAAACCAACATAGCTAAAACTTCTTGGTTATATCAATTTCTTTTTAAATGCCCACCCTGAGTTTATTATGAGAGAGTACCAGGTTCTGTATGTTATTTCTGTCATAAGCTAAAATTTGTCTTCAGTCCGCTAAGCTCGTGTTGTTGTTACAGACCTGGATGCGAGATTCGAAACTTACGTGATGCTTTCTTGGTGCCCATCACATACCTGACATTAGCTAGAGACGAGTGAATATGTAGAAACTATTTGATATGGCAGTTTATCATCAAATAAAATTTCAGAGAGAACTGGGCTATGGAGGCTTAATTTACCATCTACTCTGTCTTCCTTTATTGTGGAATACAGATGGCTTTTTAATGGGATGGATGGTGTGACAAAGGTGACATCAATTGGGTGCTTTTTACATTTCTGTGTTTTTAGCTGAGTTATTTTACTCCCCTAATCCCCATTTTCCAATAATCCTGCCAGATAAGATTTTCTTAGTTAACAATGAAGCCAGGTTTAAATACCACTCAAAAGAAGACAGCACTACCATCCACTGTTAAATGGAGAGGATGAACCCCTAGGGATTGTTAGTAAGCCAGCAGTGGGTTTTCTCATTTAAGGAATGTGTGCTTGAAGATAGAAATTATGGATTCAGGGTAATGTGGACATGTCTGCCTGCTTGGGAACATCCTGACAGGTGGTGAATATTTAGGGGAAACCTCATACAGGATAAACAATGCTTAGGTACTTATTTCTCTGTTTCTTAACCAAACACGTTAATAAAGACGAAGAAAGCAGAACAAAAGTGGCACATGGATCAAACAGATGAAACCGGAAGAGTGTTAAAATCTAGAAAGGCATTCTGTAAGGCTCTGCCTAATTATGTTAAAGGTAGTCTGAAAATCTGGCCCTGAGTTTCCCTGCAGCCATATGAGAGGAAACATTATCAATGACAAGATTCAGTTATAGGATAAAAATATATCTTTGCTTTGCACAGTGCAACTGTTGCTGCTACGCACAGAGAGAAAAATTCATATGGAGAGAAAGGGACACGGAGTGATGACAGTTCAGCTTTGCTTGGGAAAATCCAGATTTCTTCCCGAGCCTTTTCTAGAGATAATTCTGATTGATTACTGCAGGTGGGGAACCATGTAAGACATTATGTTTATACGTCTAGAGGGATTGACTCTGGAGATGCAGTCATCCTAAAACCCTGAGAGCAAGCAAAAGAAATCTAATCTCAGGGGCGCCTGGGTGGCTCAGTTGGTTGAGTGTCTGCCTTCGGCTTAGGTCATGATTCTAGGGTCCTGGGATCCAGCCCCACATCAGGCTCCCTGCTTAGCAGAGAGCCTGCTTCTCTCTCTCTTCCTCTGCCTGCTGCTCTGCTTACTTGTGCTCTCTGTCAAATAAAAAAAAAGAAAATCTAATCTCAGTGGTTTTTTCCTGTTTTCTCTTTGGAGAACTTGTGTTACTGGGGTGATCCCGTAGGGTCGCTATGAGTCATTTCTTGAAATTCTTCAGGCAAAGGAGTAATTGGGGCTTCACACATGTTTTAATGTGTATGTATGTACATGTATGATGAAACGTATGTGAGAGAGTGTCTTAAAACACTCATATTTGTCATCAGACTCCAGAGGTGAAGTCCATCCTCAAATCCTGATTAAGAATTATGCAGTGTAGGGGTGCCTGGGTGGCTCAGTGGGTTGAGCCTCTGCCTTTGGCTCAGGTCATGATCTCAGGGTCCTGGGATCGAGTTCCACATTGGCCTCTCTGCTCGGCAGGGAGCCTGCTTCCCTTCCTCTCTCTCTGCTTGCCTCTCTGCCTACTTGTGATCTCTGTCTGTCAAATAAATAAATAAAATATTTTAAAAAAAAGAATTATGCAGTGTATTTGAAGTCAGTTGTTAAATTTTGAACTAAATCTCACAGAATTAATGATGATTGAAGTGTGGGAGTGAGTGGCTGCTTTGGATCAAGATAGACCTCCTGTATTAACATTTTAACGATGCCAGAGTTGATTTTTTTTTTTCATTCTAGGTTCATAAAAATGTTTGAAACATGTAGATTATTTCTTTCTTATTTTGATGAGCTGCAGACCTTGGCTGCAATTCTCTGGAAGTAGCTCTATGGGCAGACCTGAGTATTAGTTACCAGGGAAGGAGGCCTCTGAAAAACGCTCAGTAACCCAAGGCATTGAGTTTGTAGACACGGTTGACTCTCTGATCAACCCCTTCATTACAGAGAACACGGTGGGAATCTTGGCAAGCGATGTAGGGAATGAAGTGAGAAAATGTGTCAGGTTTGCCTTTACTCCTACTGCCTTCTCTACCCTTAAAAGTACAGCCCGTGTGTATAAGTATGTGTGGCAGGGGCATCTTCAAGTCCAAGTCTCTTTTCCTACCTTGCCTTTGCCAGAGAAGTCAGAAGGAGAGTGAAGGACGGAGGAGTCTCAAAGTCGGGGAGACGGGCCCCGGGGAGGCCCCTCTACCTCACACTTATATATCCCTGAAAAAAAGTCTTCTCTTATATACATTACTATTTCTTGCTCCTTCCTTCCAGGTAAAGATGTTGGTCATGGTGTACCTGCTTGGGTGGTTATTGATAATAACCTAATACTTATGAATGCATTGAGAGATTTTGGCAATTAATTATAGGACTTGAGACCTGCAGAGTCTACTTAACTGTCTTCCTATTCCTACAAGGTCACACTGAACCCAGAAGTTAATGTTGTTCAATAAATGCATATTGAATTAAACCATCTTTGAAACCATCTAGAAAACCATCTTTGGGCTGCTTCTGGAAGAGAGGGCAAACATGAGTCAGTGCAATGTTCACAGATCGCTGGTCATACCATGGGAATTACGGTGGCCGTGGGCCCTAACGTCTGACCCATGGGAACTTGAACTAATTGGAGGAGCCCTTCAGGTGGAAAAATTGACATTAGAAAGGTAAACCCACAGCGCCTAACCAAACCTCAAATTTGATAGTAAATGTTCAAATTCCACAGTCTGTTTTTAACCGATTACATATAGTTAGCTTTATTAGGATACTAAATAAAGTATCCTAGATTGACTTGCTTTTTGTTAACTATTCTTTTGTTAGAAACTGGAGAACCCATTTGTAAGTTTATGATTTAGGAGCTGAAATTGACTTTTTTTTTTTTTTTTAAAGATTTTATTTATTTATTTGACAGTCAGAAATCACAAGTAGGCAGAGAGGCAAGCAGAGAGAGAGAGGAGAAAGCAGGCTCCCTGCTGAGCAGAGAGCTCGATGTGGGGCTTGATCCCAGGACCCTGGGATCATGACCTGAGCCGAAGGCAGAGGCTTTAACCCACTGAGCCACCCAGGCGCCCCTAAAACTGACATTTATTGCTAGTTTATTGCCCCTTTTGGCCACTGTTTTCTTCTTACCCGTAGAAAGGAAAAGCAAAACACCTTTGTCTCCATTATTTCATTTTTCATTCTTTCAGATCATTTGTCTTGTTAGGTCAGAGGTACATTTCATGAAGCACTGGTTGTTGGATTGGCCATATGTATGATTTTATACTCCTGTCTTCTTGGAACATTAATTTTTGAAATGATAAGACATACACTTCTGTGGTTCTTCCTAACCCCCCAGCCTCCAGACATGGCACTGTTCTGGGTATTGGAATGGGCATCACCATCGAGTTAAGTTGCATAAATGGTGTTCTTAATGTACTTAAAGAACACTCCCCAGGGATAAAGGAGGCATGATCCCTACTGTTGGCTTTACTACTAATTAGCAGTACAACCTTGAAAAATCATGTAACCTCTTTGGACCTATTTTCCTTATGACTTATGGCTGGGTAATGGTCTAGACAAGTTTTCAAACTTCAGTGCACATCAGAATGACCTCAGGAGCTCATTGAAATGACAGTTCTTGGACTCTACCAACAGATCCTCTGTTGTGGAAGGTCTGGGATGGAGCCCAGGAATTTGCTTTTTCTTTCTTTCTTTTCTTTTCTTTCTTTTTCTTTTTTTTTTTTTTTTCACATGTTCTGTTCTAGTGGACACGGACTGTGGGCCACGCTGTCAAAAACATCTGGTATAGGTCAGTGTTCTCCAAACTCTGGGAGGTGACCCATTAATCAGCCATAAAATCCACTTAGTAGACTTTTAAAGCCTTGTAAAAGTGAAACAGAAGAGAAGATATCAGAGGCATCTTGAGGGCAAAGGTGAGTAAAAAGAGAAAGCCACCATCTACATTTTTAAGGGTTTGCTAGAGCAACACCCTACTTCCGGGCATTTAGAAGACTATTATGCCTACCTTCTGCTAGTTGACCTGAGTGTGCAGACAGGAGCTGTGGAATTCATCTTTTTCCTGGAGCACTGATTATTTTAAGAAGATGAATTGACTTGAGGTGGAAATTTTAATACTGATAGCCATTGCCACTGTCCCAGGATAGAACTGGTGATTCCGCCATGGCCAGGGAAGCTTATTCTCGATATCATAACACAGAGGAAGAAGATCCTCTCTAAGTCTTCTCGGGAATATAAAAGGAAGCCCTGCTCCCTTCTGCTCCCTCTACTACTCCCTTCTACTTCTACTTGAAAACAACTTGGGTAACATAAAATAATAGTCCCAGGCCAAAAAGATTGCTAAAGATAAGCTCTGTCTTCACAGCCACAAAATCATCCTCCTAAAGACATTTATTCAAGGACATCTAGATGGTTAATCTTGGCCAACTGCACATCTCTCTCCCTTTGCTAGTATTTGCTCAATAAATATCTTTTGGCTGGATGCTCTCAAAAGCCACTTTAATTCTGAGATGTTAAATAAGACTTTTCTTTCATGCATGTGATCATTAGGTCCTTGAGGGAATCCTACATTTTAATACTTTTTCCTTTCACAGTGAATGATTTAAATTTATGAGAATGATGGCGGAAAAAGGATAAGATTTTGTGAAAATTAATCAAAATATTAAATTAGGAGGCAGTTGGCAGAATTTATTAATGTAATTTATTGTGTATACTCGTATGTGTATCTGAATGGGAAAAACTGTCTTTGGAGTAGCTTTGGTTCATTTTGTACTAATTTGAAAGATCTTGACATTGCTTAAAAACAACCAAACACCCAGAATTTCCATCACCAAACACTTCTTTGAACCTTTTTTTTTCTTTTGCATTTGCCTTCAGAGTTTTTAAAGTTATGATCCTCACAAGAAAACCAGTTTTATTACTTTAATGGTCACACCTCATTTTTATGAAAAACAGTATTACTCAACATGATTATCTGTATTATTTGGCAAGTTTGGGCTCTGAAGGCCTTTCAAGTGCTCCCCAGAATCAAACACATTTTCAGAGAATGATAACTTACTGTCCCTGTGCTATTGCAATGGAAGTAGCGCAGAAAGAAGAGCCTCAAACGTATCCGAGCAGCCTTCTCCACCATGCTGTTTTCTAAAGGGGACCGCTCCAAAAGCCTGTACTCTTAAGTGTCAAGTTTCTGAAACAATTGTGTTTATTTATTTATTTTTTGGTAATTTACTATTATTATTTTTTAAGTGTTTTTTTTTTTTTTTTTTTTTTTAAAACAGAGAGAGAGAAAGTACATGCAGGGGGAGGGGCAGAGGGAGAGGAACAGGCAGACTCCCCGCTGAGCAGGGAGCCTGATGTGTAGATGGATCCCAGGACTCAAGATCACAACCCGAGCAAAAGGCACATGCTTAACTTACTGAGCCACCCAGGAGCTCCAAAACATTTGTTTTTAAGCAAAACTTGGTCATACGTAACTCAATAGTGATTGTCGAGTTGTCCTTAAGGGTCCAGAAAAGAGAAAAAGAGAGATTGGAATTAGGCCAGATTAACCAGTGACAAGAACTTGAATGGGCCTTATCTATGATTCTTTTAAGGAAGGAATGGTTGAATGAATGTAAGTCCTTTTTTTGGGGAGGGGGGTGGTGAAGGTGGGAATTCCGTTGGTCTGTACTCTGCCTCTGTGTTCAGGGCTCAGCTGGAAGCATGGTGCTTGAGAGCAAGTCAAAAGGGTGATACCTAGACAAGGTAGGGTATGCTGTACCCTAGGTGGATTACTGTCAGAGCCCTTTCCGTTGAAAAGAAAAGCTTCATGTAAAGAATATGGCCTTTGCTAGCATAAGGAAGAACAGTCAAAATTTAGAGCTGCTTCCATAGCGACAATGCTATTTTTCAAATTCAGTTAGAGCCTAGGTACACCCCTCCCCCAAAGGCATCCATGCATCAAGGCAGCTCTCAGTGTGGTTATGGAATACTTGTGAAGGCTTTTAATTAAAAATTTTTTTTCCTAGGGGCTACCTGCTTGTTTTACATTACTAACAAAGTAAAAATGTCTACAAATAATAGACCTGAAAAATTAAGACTTTCGAGTGCTATCTTGATTAAAACCATTTAAACAGGGATTTTAAATTTGGGGCTTTTAACGATCATCACAAAAGGAATTCTTGGCATTTATGCATAATCTAAATTTAGATATTGAACTCACAATTTAGAATTATCAAGTAAAAGAAAAACTTCAGTTATCCATGCAGTACTCTGAAGTTTGAGATATTTCATCTGAATGAGGCAACACCAACATTCTGGACTCTCCTTTTACCTCTGTCCACAGTCACTGAGGCTCCCACCTCCCACCTCAGAAAGGCAAAAGCAGTGTCTGGTGAGAAACCCCTGGGAGAGCTTGGATAAGGAGATCTGATGAGCTGTGTTGGAATAGGCCAGGTTTGACTGGGGACAACGTTGTCATGTCCTGTGTGTGGGAGTTGGGAGAACCCGTGGTTGGTCTTTGTCCCCTTGTCCCCCAGGGTCTGTGGTTCAGGAGTCAGTTAAGGTGGTGATGGTAGCCTCAGGATGGGCATCCCAGCCTATTCTGAACAACAGAAGGGGGTGGCTGTTTTAGACCATTTACCTCTCCCCCCGAAGAGAAGCTAACCCTTCCAGAAACTTTTGTTCATGGGCCATGTTTCCTTTGTGGGTTGGCATCAATGAAGACTTTGGTCCACCAGTGAGATGATTCAGAGAAAAGAGCCTCTGATAGAATTGTCCTTTTTCTGTCATTCTTTGGGAACTGCTGAGCTCAGCTTTCTGAGGTGACTTAGGTTTTGTTCTAATGGACTTTTATAATGGTGCTCAAAATACTCCTACCAACCTCAGAAATTGTGATCAGGAGATAACTGAATTTACAGCGTGCCTCTCTTTTGTAAATTCATTATTTTTCAGATAGATTTTTCTAACTTAGTCTCAAAATCTGCAGGGAGCCTGTAGGGCTAGGGGTATATCACGCCAGTGTGCCGAGTCTTAGTGAGAGGGTCAGGGGCTGTCCTGGTTCCAGAGTGAATCTTTGGGGAGATCAGTACTGAGTTTAATCATGCCATTTCTCTTCCAAGTTCTGTTATTATTGGTTTGGTTATAACAGTATCAGAATGATTTTATGAGAATGACCATATGTTCTATTAAAAAAATACAGATTCTTTCACAAAATTTTGTTGCATTTATTTATTATTATTATTATTATTATTATTATTATTGTTTTTAGCCCAGATTTTCTCTTAGTTAACTGTACCCTGGAGTCTTTCCATGCACACCCATGGGGTCTCTGTTGTCTGTGCTAGTGAAGAGTGGAACCAGCTTGTTGATGGGAGGCAGGATGGAGGACCTACGGTCCTGGATGTGCCGACAGCCCCGCACGGGCCCTCCAAGGTTTCAGTTTGGTCTCAGGTTACTTATTTATCCTGTCTGAGCATATATTTCCTTAGGATCCTTAAAAAATTAGGGAGGAATATAATGTCTTTCTCACTGGCTTTTGGTGATGATTAAATGATAAAACATGGTACTTGGCGCATAATAAATTCTCAGTAAATGTGGCAATTAAATGTTTTTGAACTTCAGTAAATCAGTTTCTTGGGTTGGTATCTGTGGGGAAGTAAACAGTTATAAGTCTGCCAAGCAGGAAGTACTGGATACTTTATGGAATCATAAAAAGATAGAGCAATAAAAGATCTTATTTATTCATCCTACAAATATTTTCCTGAGCACCTGCTACATACTGAACTCATGACAGTTAACAGTGCAGGCAAATTCCTGCCCTCAAGGAGCGTTCGTTCTAGCTGGAGGAAACAAGTCAATAAACACGAAACACAGTAAATCAATGAATTATGTCATTTGTTGAAAAGTCATAAATAGCATGGAGAAAGAAAAATAATGGAGTTTAAAGAACATGTAATTTTAAACAAATCTAATTGGGAGGGAAATGTTCATTTAAATATTTGAAGGTGACAGTCATGCATATATTTGGGGAAGAGCATTCCAAGTGGAGAGCAGGCAGGGCAGAGAGGACAGTGTGGCTGGAGTTGGTAGGCAAAGGGACAATCAGGAGATGAGGGCACAGGGATCAGAATCTCTAGTGGCTTGGAGGCCATTGTAGGGCTTTGTTTTTAACTGTGACAGGGAAGGCGAAAGGGGAGTTCTGAGCAGAGGGATGACATGATCTGACTTAGTTTTAAGTCACTCTGGTGCTGCTCAGAGCACAGTGGAGATGAAGAGCAGAGATCTTGGGGGTCATCTGTAACCCCTTCATGTTAGAATAGAACTTGGAATTAGGGTTCAGGTCCTGGGTCTGCTGCTGGACCACTATGGGCATCAGAGATCCCAACATGAAGGGAATCTTCAAAATATCCTACTGCTTTCTGAGAGGCCAGATTTAGACTAGGAAAGAGGGAAAAAGGCTGATTCCCATGTATTTTACTAATGTATCTTGGGGTGAGGGATGAAAGATGATGCATTTTTTTATACCCTATAATTAGTTGTGGGGTGTTTGTTCATATAGCTTTGGGTTTATAGACGGGATACTTTAAATAAGAGTTGCAGTTTCACCAGGTTGTCTGGCATTTTATTAGACTTAAAATCTCTAGGTCTGGTTAGCTCTGAAGTTAGCTGTCAAGGACTTATGGAACCAGAACACCTCAGTGGTGTTTAAAAGGGAGGTTTTTTGTGATATTATATCATTTTTATTTAAAGAAAGTAAACATTGCTAAGGGATCTAATTTTAGACTATTAGAGGAAAAAATGACTTAGTTTGATAGGTTTGCCTCCCTGTTAGTCCTTTATTTTTAATCTTGGCCAATACTTGATCCCTTTTCTTTCTGCTTTTGGAGAAGCCCCCTAAATGTATTATTTGGCGTAAAAATGTACTTTAATCCTTCTTGTTCCTTAACCTTCAGTTGCTAGAAATAAGTTAATCTTTCAGCCCCCAAAGCCAAAAAATAATAATAAATTTTCTTTGAGTTCTAATTTTCTGGGTATTTTTAAGCCAGCGATTTGTGGGTTTTTGTGTGTGTGTGTTTTATTTTATTTTATTTTATTTGTAAGTAATCTCTACGCCCAAAATGGGGCTTGAACCTACAACGCTGAGATCCAGTCAGTCACATGACTGACTGGATGGCCAGCTTTGTACCTCCCATGATTTTTTTTTTAAATAACAAGACCTGTAGTAAAGATTAATCAGTCCTCAGAGGACAATGTAATTGATTATTTTGTAGGAGAGATGGTTATTTAATATTTGGATTTTTTTTTCTCCCTCTGCTGCTTTTGTTCTATTAACTTTGCCTGCATTATGACCACAGATCTGCCTACCCCTTCTGTAATTGGACTGAAAGAAAGAAAAGAGATGGAATTCATATTTGCCTCTATCATTCATTAACTTCACAGTTTCATCATTTTTTAGTGCATTTCCCCCCAGATGTGCTATCTGGATTGATTGCATTCTTTTTTTTTTTTTTTTTTTTAAGGATTTTATTTATTTATTTGAGAGAGAAAGAGCGAGAGAGAGAGCATGGGAAGGGGAAGGGTCAGAGGGAGAAGCTGACTCCCCACTGAGTAGGAAGCCAGATGTGGGACACGATTCTGGGACTCCAGGATTATGACCTGAGCTGAAGGCAGTTGCTTAACCAACTGAGCCACCCAGGCACCCTTGATTGCATTCTTGATCAAATGTTGGCTCTGAAAAAAATAAAATTCCTTTAGTTTTTAAAATAAAACAGTATTTGACATAATTTGACATTAGGTGATTTTTATTATGCTTCTGATAATTTTTATTTTTAATTTTTAAGAAGATTTATTTATTTGTTTTAGAGAGAGATTGGGAGAGAGTGTGGGGGAGAGGGGCAGAGGGAGAGAGAAAAATCTCCAGCAGACTCCCTGCTGAGCAGGAGGCTGGGGGGAGGGGATGTCCTCAATCTCGGAACCCTGAGATGGTGACCTGAGCTGAAATCAAGAGTCAGATGCTTAACCGACTGAACCACCCAGGTGCCCCTGTGCTTCTGATGATTTTTAATATAAAAATGCTTCCCATTTTCTTCACTCCAGCTTACAAGGAAGCCAAGAAAACAAATGTGACAGTTTCAGATAAATATGTATTAGGGAGAGTAGAGGTTTCTTTTGTCTCACATTCTCCTGTCTGTTTTTAAACTCCTTAGATGGAGTTGCAGTTTTAAATAATAAATCAGAGTTTGCCTCCCCGATTCCTGAGAAATTCAAGATGATGAGTTAGGATGAGTAGGAAATATTGTTTACAGTAGAGCTGTCTGTAGTTTGGGGATGGTTTCTAATTTTAGCTTCGGAATGGTAATTAGTGTAGCAAATATCTCTGAACTTGAGCTGATGATCATTGTCTTGTGGTGCTTTGTGAAGTACCTGCCCTGTGAAGGTGAGGCATTCTAGAAGCCCCATGGATTTCTGGGTATGTACGTGGTGCACGTACATGTATGGGTGAAAGTGTAAATACCAACCATATACCCAAGACTGACTCTGACCTGAGAGGGGTCAGCCGAGTGTCTGCGAGGGAGATCAGGGCCTCATTTGTGGAAGACGTCTACTGGGATGGCTTTGTTGGCTGATGGGTAGGGTTTCATTGGGTCAGGACTCTGGGAGGAGGAACATCCGGCAGAGAAAAGAATGAGCAACAGTCAGGAGTAGGACAGTGTGGAATGTTGGCTGTTTCCATAGCCAGTCATATCCTTCCCGCTCGTATACATGCCTTTGCCTTCAAAGCCTGACCCTAGCATCACCTTGGTACAGGTGCCTCCCAGGGGAAGGCTGTGGACGAACGGATACGGGAATCGGAAATTTGGTATGCCCCGGGTCGAGTGACTTAATAAGCTTCATGCAGCGTCAGGGAGCATTTTCAGTGCCCGGCGTAGGCTTCATCCCTGTAACGTCCCTGTGACTAGGAACTGCTCCCATGTTAGAGGTGGAGGACCTACGGTACGGACAGACGACGGACCGACGGACAGACGGACAGCACACACGAGCACACAGCGAGAAAGCAGCAGAGCCGAGACCAGAACAATGGCACTTTGCCTCCAGAAGCGATGATCTCAATCACTTAACCACACTGTGATCTCGCTCGGCTGCACTTTGTTTATTTGTAAAGCCCCGTGACATGATTTTCAAGACGTTGTTCCGCACGCAGTAAATGCTCAGTAATTAGAAGTCATTGCTCTAATTAGTATTTCCTTTCTCCCCACTTTGGCTAATGTGTTTTTCCTCCTCTCTGTACCTCTCTGGTAGCATTTTTGCTCTGTGCCATAATGGTTGGTTTGTCTCTTTCACACATGAAATTGTAAGCTGATTAAGGGCAGGAGCTCTGCATCAGGAACCTGTCCCCTAATGGCTCAGTCAGTGCTTTGTTGAGTGAGAGGAATGTATAACGTGTTGTAGCTGTCTAGATGGCCTTGTTGCGGGAAAGCAGCATGGAGAACGCTTCCTGTGAGGACTTTGAGGCGTGGGGTACCAGTCTTGGGCAGACTTATCTTCCCTTACCCCCAGGTCCTTATGTATTTACTGTGAACAATAGAGTTGTTCTACAGATCCAAGAAGGTAGTGCATATTAGGAATTTAATGGAGTGCCTTGTTTATGATAAAAATAAGCAATTTCTGGGGCACCTGGGTGACTCAGTGGGTTAAAACCTCAGGCTTCTGCTCAGGTCATGATCCCAGGGTCCTGGGATCGAGCTGCACTTTGGGCTCTCTGCTCAGCAGGGAGCCTGCTTCCTCCTCTCTCTCTCTGCCTGCCTCTCTGCCTACTTTTGATCTCTGTCTGTCAAATAGATAAATAAAATCTTTAAAAAATTTTAAAAATGAGCAATTTCTATTGTTATAGAAGGACTACTGGAAGTCAGGTGTGCTGCTCCTTGTGGGAGGTGCATCGATAGAGATTCCTTCCTCATGCAGGGACCTCACAGTCTCGTGGAAGAGAAGAACTGTCACCAAACGTATTATAATTGTGTGTAATAATATACAACAATAGATATAGTTCAGAGGAGTTGTAGGGAGAGGGGAGGAGTGGTCATTTTCTTGATGGGAGATAGAGCCAAGTTAGGATTTGAAAAATGAATATTCATGTCCTTACCGTAGAGCTGGAATAAACCCTCAGATAAATATCAGGATTGTGAGCCTCACTGAAGAGGCCATGGGGAGCCACTAAAATTTTCTGAGTAGGAAGGTGACATCAACAGAACTGTCCTTTAGGGAAATTAATCTGGTAAAAATATACATACATAAACTATGCATGAGTTAGTGGGAGAGAAACGAGGCACCAGATATCCCATTGACCTGTAGTGGAACCTTCCACGTGGGAAAGAAGTCCATCCCGCGGTGCCTCTTACAGGGGATCCCGAGCTGATGCCTGAATGCAGCCCCCATGGGGAAGTTTCCTCCTCCTGAGCCAGCTCCCTCTTTCCTTCCTTCCTCCCCACCCCGTCCATCTATCCATCATTTCTTGAGTTTTTTATGTGCCACTTTGGGCAAGGTACTGGGAGTGCCCATCACTGAATAATTTTTATTGTTGAGAATTTCTGTTTTCCTCAGCTTGAGTGAAAAGCTTCTTCCCTTTTGAGCTTCTCTCCTATTGGTCCTGCTTTTGTAATTATTTCTTGTAAAACATCCTAAGTGTACTCCTCTTTTATGTGACTGCTTCTAATCACTTTCAAAACTAAAGCATGGAGGTTTTTTTTAACCATTTCTTCTTCTTCTTTTTTTTTTTTTTTTTAAGATTTTACTTATTTATTTGACAGACAGAGATCACAAGTAGGCAGAGAGGCAGGCAGAGAGAGAGGAGGAAGCAGGCTCCCTGCTGAGCAGACAGCACGATGTGGGGCTTTATCCCAGGACGATGTGGGGCTTTATCCCAGGACGCTGGGATCATGACCTGAGCTGAAGGCACAGGTTTTAATCCACTGAGCCACCCAGGTGCCCCTAACCATTTCTTCTTTTGGACAACTGCTTTCCCTTTTAAAAGGTCCTCATCTGGGGGGAGTCTGCTTCACCCCAACCCCCACCCCCGCCTGCCTCTCTGGCTACTTGTGATTTCTGTCTGTTAAATAAATAAATAAATAAAATCTTCTAAAAAGAAAAAGAAAGGTCCTCATCAGGTAGGATTCATAAAATTGAAAGAGTTTTTAGAGCTGAATGGGACTTTAGGAGTCATTTGGAATTGATATCTCAACCATCATCACTTTACAGGTAGGATCTGAGTCACAAGTTGTGACATGCCTAAGATCACAGAGCTAGCTAGTGACAAAACTAGGGCAAGAACTCGGGCTTTTAGGTGTCTGTACTTGCAAGACTAGTGCTTTCTTGAACCTTCTCTTGCGATCCCCCTTCCCAAACATTCTGTGAATTTTCACTGTCTCTCATAAAATGTGGAACCTGCAGTCAAGCATGGTATCTCACGTGTTCTGACCTTGGCAGCGAGCTATAATGAGAGTTAATAAAAGCCAGCATTAACAGCGTGTGCCAGGTTCGTGCCTAATTCCCTGCACTTTCTTATCTAGTCTTTCAGCAATCTTGGTGGGGTGGGTTTAGGAGTCCCAAGTTCCAGATGTGGGGAACTTCACCTGGAAGTGATACACCTTCCAGTCCACGGCCACATAGCTGGGAGGTGGAAGTGCTGGAAATCAGACCAAGAGCTGTCTTGACTTCAGGATCATAGAAGGGCTGTTCTTTATCATAATTTCTGATTGGATCTTCATGAAGCCAATATTAGCTGAAGCATCATATTCGTCAGCCAGTGTTACATTTACGGTCATCATACACATACGGAAAGCTCTTTAGAACCAAACTAGGGGCCTTTGTTTTTCTTTCTGTGAAATGGCACACCGTTAGCATTGTTTGGTTTCACGGGTGACCCGCGGAACAAGGCTCAGGAATGGGGCTGATCACTTGGGCGTGCCTGCTGGCTCTGTCCCCTGCGGCTGGGTGAGGGGAGCACCCGTGGATGCCTTGCCGTCAAACAGGATCAGTCTTACTGACCTCGAGGACAGTGTGAGATGAAACGAGACAGTATTTGTGGATGAGTGTCGTCAATGGGCAGGTCAGTGCTAATCCCAATGTTTTACCACGTGGATGGAGGCCTGCCTTGCCCCTGGGCTCCCACAGACTCACTCCTCTCTGGTCTTATTTTATTCAGACTCTTCTACTCCCAGGTATGCCCCCTCCCTCCCCACCTCTACTTCTCCAAGTGTTACTCAGCCTGAAAGGCCAAGGTCAGAGGCCAGTTTTGAAAGAAACTTGCCCTACTTCCCTGCCAGGATTCAGTCCTGTTGTTAGTGCGTGTTGGTACAACTTTGTTTATAGCGCTGTTAACAGCTCTTATCTTAGTGGGCCTGGCCTTAACGTGTGTTGGGCCCAAACCTCTCCCCACCTCACCCCAGGCCTGGGAGTCCCGTGAGAATGCGGCGGTTCCATTTTCATCTTTATCAACCTTCTCTTCTCCGAACCTACGAGAGAGGCCCGTAGTGGTTCCGTGAACTTTCTGGCGTTGGCCATCCCTCCCAGATTTTTACGTACTAGCGGTTTGGCTGGTTTCCCTCCTGGCCTCATCCCCATCAAGATAGGTGCTGGAAAGGACAGAGACCCAGGGCGGAGCCAGCGAGAAACCGTGGCCCTGCGTGATGAAGATCTTCCTGAAGTTGTCACCCAAGCACCAATGTCCTCTGCTGTGATGGCTCCAGAAGGGTGACTCCCGCGAGCCCTGCTGCCACCCACTTGGCTGTCCATTCAAAACTTGCCAGATGGCCGGAGGAGCCACTTACTTGGTGGTCTTTCACTTCCCCGGCTCGTTGATGCTGCACCCACCGCCAGAGTGGTCTTTTAGAAAGCCTGTGGGATCTCATTTCTCCACCGTTAGCCCTTCCGCAGCATGTCCCTGTGCCCGCTGGGCAGGCATCATCAGAGACCTGCGAGCCTCTCCCGCTTGTTCCCTCCCCTTACCGGGGCTCATTCCGCTCTGCTGTGTCCCAGCCCCGTGGGGCTGCTTTCCATTCTCTCAACATGCCCTGCATCTTCTGCCTCCGGGATTTCACTCAGGCTCTTCTTTTAGACGGCGTTATTCTCCCTCGCTTTTATTTTTTTATTTTTATTTTTTAAAAGATTTTATTTATTTATGTGACAGACAGAGATCACAAGTAGGCAGAGAGAGAGGAGGAAGCAGGCTCGCTGCCGAGCAGAGAGCCCGATGCGGGGCTCGATTCCCGGACCCTGGGATCATGCCCTGAGCCAAAGTTAGAGGCTTAACCCTCTGAGCCACCCAGGCGCCCCTCTCCCTCAATTTTAATTCGTTAACTTCTGTCTTGATTCCTGGCTTCCGTGTCATTTCCTCAGAGTCGTCTTCCCTAAATGCCCCCTTTGGTAGCATCTGGTACTTTTCCTCTGTAACCCTTATGATTGTTTGTATGATTATTTGCTTTATGCTTGTCTCCGTCAGGAGACGCTAAGTTCCCCGAGGGCAGGGGTCGCATCTGTCTTGTTAAGCAGGGCACACTGGTGCTTGGCATAATTCCTGGCACATTGTAGGTACCCAGTAGAGAATGAGCAGGTGAAGAGAAGTAGGAAGTCATTCATTGGGTCAACATAATCGAGATCCCCCTGCGTGCAGGGGCTCCGGATTCATCAGCTCGCAGTCCCCCAAGTGGGGTCCAGCCTGGTAAACGAACCACAGGAAGCTGTCTCCTTCGCTCCAGCAGAGCGACTGTGCAGACCTGTGGGACTGGGGTGGGTGGACTTTCCATGTCTGCAATGGGGCTGCCGAAGGTGTCCTAAGATCATGTTTGAGCTAAATCCCTTTTACTTCACCATTTTCATCTCCAGGTGTGAGACTACCATATGCTTTGCTTTAGTCTTGATGCTTTAAGCCCACCAGACTTTTCCTGCTTACCAAAAACTGTAAAACGCGAGATACAAAGTTAATGCAACATAATATTTCCAGTGAATTCTTGTTAGTACCTGGTGCTTCCAAAAAACTGCCAAAGCCCCTTTCTAGTTTAGACAGACTCTATCTACTGGTTTGGTCTCCTGGATCTATCCCATTTATAAAAACCCAAAAGCATGCTGACCTGTCTCCCTTCCTTTGCAGGAACTTCTCTTAACTCTCTGTGGCTCCCCAAAGATTTCTCAGAGAGGCTTTAAAGATCAGGTTCTCCTTATGTGTCTTGGATTGCTTTTTTAAAAAGTCCTTTTGTCTTCTCACTTCTTACTAGCAGGCCCTGGGAGGCAGCTGGAGGGGAGGGAGCCCTGGCCTAGAGTCAGGACACCTTGGAATCCTCATCAGTCGGGTGATCTGGGACAGGTTATTTAACCTTTCTTGGCTTTGGCTGCCCGTCTGTTAAATGAGGTGGTTGTAATGTCTGAGTTTGATGTATCCCCCCCAGCTCCTGGCATTAGGAAGCTCCACTTCCTAGTCTATAACCGTCCAGCTCCAAAATACAGCCTGGGCAGCTCTGACCTTAGTTGGAGGCGTGTGCCTCTTGCTTTTCCATCTTTTCGATCATCCCTGCTTAGAAAACTCTCTTTGGTTGTCTTTCTTCTCCCTCCCTCCCACGCACTGTCCCTCACTCTTAGCTCGTTTGGGCCATGCCCTTCCTAACATTCTTATAAGTTGGAACCACTCTTTGGGCAATGAGCCTTTGTCCATCTGACTCCAGGGCAGCAACAATCAACAGCTTACATAAAACAGGATCGTGTGGTCCGGGTTTAAATCTTGGCTCAACTGTGTGACCTCAGGCAAGATACTTAACCTCTCTGAGTCTCCGTTTCCTCGTCTGAATCTCCATTTCCTTGTCTGTAAGAGGAGAACGAGAATAGATCCCACTTCAGTGGATGTTTTGAGGTATTAGTATCTCACTGGCTGAGCACAATGCCTTACACATGGTGAGCACTCTTCCAATGCCATTATTAGTTTCTGTGCCTCTTTCCATGCTTCAAGCATTGGAACGTTTTCCAGCAGATCTACACTGAATTCTTCAGCATTTCCTACGGTACATCACTGTGCAGGAGACCATATAAGCCTTCACAGGTAAACAAATTGCTGCATAAAGAAGCATCTAAAGTCAAGACATTATAATAATGAATAGCTTTGAGGAGGCTGAAGATAGGCAAGGAAGGAGAAGGAATTACTCTTTTTCTAAATGTTGTGAGAGGTGGTCTACCTGGTAGTTTACTTTAGAACAGTTTCACACGGGAGGAAGAAGGAATCTGATTAAGGCTGGTCATACTGAACCTTGCATCAGAATTATAAAATATAGACATATTCCATATTACATATGACCTCTGTCTGAGAATGTGAGTGTTGTGTTTGATTGTTGACTTAATGTTTTATAGTCATCTAAGCAAACATCTACTAATTTGGATAATTCTGATTTCCATTTGTATTCTGAAACTAATTATTTCTCCCTTGGGTCACAGTTGTTAGTGAGAATCTATGGGCCACTGACTATGCCTGTGTCCCTATGCCTGTGGATGAAATGGTCAAGCAGCAGAGTCTGAGCTGACCCTGTGCTACCATGAGGTTGCTTTCCTGAGGACCCAAATGGAGGGGATGATGATATCTTTGCGTCATTTCTTGGGAAAGGACAAACAAGAGGACCCAGTTAGAAGAGGGTCCGAGAGCCATGGCTGTGGTCATCTGGCCCTTTCCCATGACCCTGTTCTCAGAGCTTCCCTCCTGCTTGCTCTGCCCACTTCTCTGTCTCTTCCAGCCGACACATGTGGTCTCAGTGACTCAAGACCACACACAGTCATCCATTAATTCATCACATACTCATGGAGTGCCCACCAAGTGCCCACCACTTCGGTTACACAGATGCATTCAATACCCATCTGGGCCTCAAGGAGCTCATAGTACATTCCTTCTCTGCTTCTATCACTCCTTGTGAAAAGAGCCCTCATGTAGCCAGCACTGGACAAATAAATAAACTGGGGCAGGAGAGGCACTGGCATCTCTTCTTGGTTCTCCTGTGGTTAAATGTGGTGCCCACGTCACTTTCCTCAATTCCCATGTTGGTAACTGGTTGTAGGAAAGTTATGTGCGCTGGGGAATGACATCATTTTCTTCTTTCTTTCTTTCTTTCTTTCTTTCTTTCTTTTTTTTTTTAAAAGGAGTCTATGCAAGTCTCCCAATTCTAAAATTCTGTGATTGTATGATTCTAAATTAATTTAGGAAAGCAGTCAGACAGTTTTTGAGCGTGTTTCCATGGACACTGTGGATGTTGTCTTGAGGTGTCTGCTTATTCACATTTGATGCCATCTGGCATAAAAGAATTACTGGATTTTGGTCTGAGGGCAACAAAGGTACTAGAGGGATCTGCTGTTCTCATATGCAGCTGAAATGTCCTAGAAGCTTTGCCAACCACCAGGTAGTACTAGGTGTGCCAGATAAAATACAGTATACCAAAAATATGAACAATTTGTTCGCATATCCCATGTGATACACTTTAGGACATACTAAAAAATTATTTGTTGTTTATCTGAAATTCAAGTTTTGTTTTTTTTGTTTTTTTTTTAAGATTTTTTATTTTATTTATTTGTCATAGAGAGAGAAGCGAGAGCAAGCACAGGCAGACAGAGTGGCAGGCAGAGGCAGAGGGAGAAACAGGCTCCCTGCCAAGCAAGGAGCCCGATGTGGGACTCGATCCCAGGACGCTGGGATCATGACCCGAGCCGAAGGCAGCCGCTTAACCAACTGAGCCACCCAGGCGTCCCTGAAATTCAAGTTTTAATTGGTGATTCCCCCACGCCCCAAATCAGGCAACGCTAGACAGCACCCACCTGTAATCTGTGATCTTGGGTACATATTGGTACAGGTAACAAACTTACCAGTCACTTATCAGTCAGGCAGCCCTGCTCTGTGTTTCTCTGAATGTTCTCCACTCTGGGCCCCTCCTCACATAAGAGGAGTTGCTATTTCAGACATAACACATTTTACTGTTTGTAGGACTTTGATTGACGTTTCTCTTTCCCCTACAAAAAATGAAGTGACAAACAACCATCTATTAAAATGCTTAAAATGTCCATGAATACAATTTAGATCTCAATTAGCCGTCTGTTAACCTGTGTTTTGGAAAACATGGTGGGTTTTTTGATTAAATCATATTTGATGAAATCTGAACTTACTGTACTTTATGAGTACTTTTTGGCTTTGTTTTTCTTCTTTGATAAAATAGCTCTGGGATTTATATGAGGTCAGGACCTGTTAGCTCAAGCACGTGCCAGGAGCTAACTAACCCTCAAATACCAGATTTTTCTACAGTTCGTCTTGGTTCTCATTAGCATCGGAATATTTATAACTATACCCATTCATCATTCCTTCTTTTGAGATCTGGTTCCTCTCTGAGGAAGAAGGAAAAATACAGCACCACATCCTTGCAAAATTTATAAGCTTTCAGTGAGTTAAGACATTTGCTGAAGAACTAAATGGAGAACATGAGAGATTTTACAGAATCCTTAAGTTTATTAGGAGCTCCTCTGCTTTGCTTTTCTGGTTTCTAGTGAAAGAGAATATGGAATCCTGAATTTGTGATTTTTTATTATTGGGTTCAATATCAAAAGACTAGCCTCAGAATCTTTAAAACAAACAAACACCATCATTCAGTCATGGAATTGTGGCACTGGGGTTTGGGATCAGTGGTTCCCGAGTCAGACTGGAGAGGTCTACGCTTGTGTCGTCTCGGGCAGCCTTTCAGGGCTGTCCCTAGCCAGAGGCAGGTGAGTTGTTCCCAGGGCCCTGGATTCCTCCTCACCCTGGGTATTTTTTTTAGGGAGGTATGTGTCTTCAGCCTGAGACAGCAGAGCATGGCCATCTCTTGGCCCCCAGGGGCAGTTCTTCCTCTGTGGGGGACAGGATGGAGGGTTGGGGCTGGTGGGGAGCATGTGCCTGGTGGTTACCCATGCCCTAGAGTCTTCCTTGTTCTGGTTCACTACCATAGCTGTGGAAAATCTTTTTCTGTCTGCTCAGGCTGCCAAGGGTGGTGCTCAGAGCTCTCTGCTGGGCTGGCAGAGAGAAGGGTAGGTATGCAGAAGGCTTTCTTCCCCAATCTCCTCTTTCCCAGGGACTGAAAATGAGAAAGATCTCATTTTTTTTTTTTTAAGGTTTTATTTATTTATTTGACAGAGAGGGAGCACAAGTAGGAGGAGTAGCAGGCAGAGGGAGAGGGAGAAGCAGGCTTCCTGCTGAGCAGAGAGCCCAGTGCAGGGCTCGATCCCAGAACCCTGGGATCGTGACCTGAGCCAAAGGCAGACTTTTAACCGATTGAGCCCCCCAGGTGCCCCGAGAAAGGTCTGGCTTAAAATACGCAGTGCATACATGATATCGCTTCTATGCCGATCTTTGTAAAGTGCAGCTTTGGACATACCACTTGCCTACATGGATGCCTCCTGTGGCTGCAGTTATCCACAGGAAGAAATAAGAAAGTCTCAGGAGGGCAGCATGATGGGGATCAAAGCCCAAGAGGGCTAGGAAGAGCTGCGAATAGAATATAAAGAGGAGAACGATGCAGTGGAAAGGGAGGGGTCAGTGGTGTGGACAAGGGGGCGATCGCAGGAGAGAAGTCCGTGGGAAGTGGGAAGGGGTGGGGAGTGTGGCCTTCGGAGAAAGAACACTTCTAGTATCGTGCCCACTTAGAAGGTAGAGGACGTGGAATAGACGCGGCTAAGTTGGGGGCATTGTTGCTGGGAGGAAGGGGTAGAACTCATTTCGCAGCCCGTTTTCTTAATGATGCAGTGTAGCCATCCCACCGAGAGTACGGGGTCAAGTCTGACGCTTAAGGACCTGGGAGTGGTCAGCCTGGAACACTGACGTGGACAGCGTGCGCATGGGAGGGGTGGGGAAGGACTGGGTGCGAAGTTGAGTGCCCTTAGAAATGTCCAGAGATGTCATCACTTGTGCGGGCCTGAGGCCGAGTGGCCCTGGAACCCAGCTCTGCCCAACCCCCAGGAGCCCAGGAACCAGCAACACACTTCCCCAAAGGTCAAAACCTCTATCTGATCTTTGCCATACTGCTTCGCGCTCCTCCGAGTTGATGAGTGGTTAGAACGCACACCGCCTCGTCCTCCAAGTTGATGAGTTGTTAGAACGCACACCGCCTCGTCCTCCGAGTTGCCCTTCCCGGACCTCATTCTCATCCCCGTCTGGCTCGCCCTCAGTCCCGCGTGGAGCACCTCGCAGGGGCAGGGTTGGTCCACGTGCCGGGAGTGCAGCTGGGAACAAAGCAAAAGGGGTCCCCAGTCTCACAGAACATCTGTTCTCAGAGGGGGCTGTAGCCCTAACCCAGTAAAGAGACAGCTGTCTGCGATAATCTCTGATGCTGGTGAGGGCTGTCCGGTCAGTAACTAGGTGGTGGAACTGCCCAGTTAGGCTGGGGGTGGGGGGAGGCTGCTTGAGAAGATCCCTCTGAGGACTTGACCTTGGAGTTGAGACGTGAAGGGTAAGAGGCCAACCACGAGGGATCTTCAACAGCTCGGGGAGAAGAGCAACTCTGGCGAAAGAGAAGTCCTGTGGGAGTGGGGTGTTGGGAAGGGCCGGGGCAATCCTCCTGGAATTTTTGTTCAGAAGATTAAAATGCTAAAATGTTTCACTCGTTCTGGAAGGAACCTCTCTATCTCTCTTCTTCCCTCCTTCCCGCCCCACATTTCAACAACTGTTCATTTCACGAAAGAAAATCATTCTGGGAGGACAAAAAGGGGTTTGATCTCAGGATCAGGCCCACTCCAAAATGAACTCAGAAAAGTGACCCGAGCCCCAGAATCAAGGCTCTTGGTTCAGTAACACAAGCAAACAATGAGTAAGGAAATCATTGTCTAGTCAGAAGTTCCCGCCTAGGCCTGCTCTTGCTCCTGGGTCCTATCTCAGCAAAGAGCCTTCTTTATTTCTCCCTGATGTCACACCCTCCAGGTTGGGGGGAGGGAGGTAGCTGCCCCTGCAGCATGCAGGTGGGCTGGATGGTGGGACAGGTCAGGTCGTTGACGTTCTTGGTGGGCAGAGTGCAAAGGAACTTAATGTTTGATCTGCAGCCATAACCCCACTCGATGGACTTTTCCCAGTGCGGAGAAAAAAGGCCAAAGAGGTCACATTCTCCGGGCTCTCAAAAATCAACTTCTCTTCTCATTCCTAAGGAATGCAGGATCGAACTTATCTCAATTCCAAACTCCGTGTTGCCTTAGGAGTCCTGAGCAGGTGTCGTTCTGAGAAGAAAACTCATTTGCCCCTTGTATTTCCCTTTGAGGAATCTCAGAGCCAGAAGGGGCCTTGACGCTTGTCCGGGTTCCACAGAGAGGTCCCTCGGTTCTCCTTCCATGTCAGCTTGGATGACTTTGTGCCAGCAGAGCAGAGTGTCCCCTCCCACTGTGCTGTCCCTCCAGTGTCCTAGTGTGGTGGTCCCTGATGTGTTTCCTCTTCACCGTGCACAAAGAAAAGGATCAGCTTGGCAAGGCATGTTGGGGTTAATTGACAAGGTTGCTCAAAGCCAGAGGGGGCCTGGGTTGGGGGGATGTTCAGAACAAAGGAGATGCTAGCTTGGCACCCATCGAATCCATTGGTGGCCCCCTAGTTAGGATGCTGAGAGACTGGACCCCTTTAGTAGATCGTGTGCCCCTTGAGAGGAGGGGCTGTGTTAGGTCATTCTTGAGTAGTTTTTGAACAGTTCTTTACAACTGGTGGAGGGCCCATGACTATGGTTAGCTTAAAAGCAACAAGGATATCTGCTGGAAAAATCACTACACAGAATTCTTTCTAAGCTTCTGGAAAACTAAAGACACATCATTGGGCTGCCTGGAATCCCAACACTCAGGTTTGCTCCAGCTGAACCACTGGTTGGCTGGTTATGTCTTGAGGCCATGGTTTCCTCATCTGTACAGTGAGAACAGAGATATTATCTAGTGCGGAACAGAGTCCAGACCCTGCCCCAGAGCTGGCTGGCTCCAAAGCCCTTCCTCTAAGTCACTCCGTCAGAATTCCCCCATAGAAGCCTTTTGTTGACATAACCACATTCATAAGATACTAGAGAAGTCCCGAGGTTCCTTTTTTTTTTCTTTAGTAAAAAATTCTGTGGTTTAGTTCAAATGGATATTGGCCAACAATGCCTAGATTTGTAAAGCACTTGTGTTCTATCGTTCAACATACATTACTGGGCATTATCTTGTGTTTTGGAGTTAGAAAGATGGCCCAAATAAAGATGGTATGAAAAGGCAGGCTGAAGAGTGAGTCTGGGGATTTCTTAAGGTTTTTGTGGTTGTCAACGTAGCACAAATTAAAATGAAGTAAGAATTCAGCTTGGTGGGGCGCCTGGGTGGCACAGTCATTAAGTGCCTGCCTTCGGCTCAGGTCATGATCCCAGGGTCGTGGGATCAAGCCCCACACTGGGCTCCCTGCTCAGCAGGAAACCTGCTTCTCCCTTTCCCTCTGCCCCTGCTTGTGTTCCCTCTGTCGCGTGTGTTTCTGTCAGTTAAATAAATAAATAAAATCTTTAAAAAAAAAATCAACTTGGTGATAAATAAATTTCTTTAAATAAACGGAACCCCCAAGAATTACTGTTAGACTTGTTTCCTGCTTTGAACTTTTGAGTTCTGACAGGGCTGAGTGTCATGAGATCGAGGATCCCCTGAGTTAGATATTAAAGTGGTTGTTGACTGAGGACATCAGGAAGTGACACCTGATTTTTCCACAAGAGATATTGATTGCTTTGGTAAAAATTAGCATGACTGAGACTTGCTTTAAGATGAATAGCACCAGAAAAATGTCGGTGAATTAATTTTATTTTTTTTTTTAACAGTAGAGAAAACTGTCTAAATATTTGCCTGGAGGAAATCTGATGATTTTCAAAACTTCTTCGAAAGCAGTTTACTAAGCAGTTGAATAAACATATTCCAATGTTACTACGTTTGGGAAAACATCTCTGATATTTTCAATTCCTAATATGAAAATCAAGTATATCATAGAAAGAGGGGGGAAGAGGAGAACGAGAAAGGAGTGTTTTGTGGTTTGTGAAGTGTGTGTCACTTAAAAAGCATGTATTAAGTTATGCATGAAGCGTTCATGGTAAAATAAATTATTAGGAGACTTGATTTACCCTTCCCGATTAAAGGGATCCAGCTGAGAGACCTGCCAGAGTCTACATTTTCCAAGAAAATCAAGTCCTAGAAAGTCCTTGCATTTCCTTTTGAGTATTGGTGCCAGAAATACATCAAAAATACAGGGCGGGGGGTGAGGGAGGGATTCTTACCAAGTGCTCCCTATAATTTGAACTGAAGTCGTCTGTATGTTTTTTGGTAGAACCCAATGTCCTAGGTAAACTGCAATTCTTCCCTTTGGAAAGGGATGAGGGGGCAATTACCTCCTTAAAATTCTAAGTTTTCTGATAAAAGAAAGCTTCATCTTTTGGTTAGTGGAAACTTCCATTCCCAGGAAGCGTATGCATTTTTACCTCCGCGCGGTTTCCTCTTGGTTTTGTGATTGAGTTATTTTTAGTGAGTTACCATGTTTCTCCTCATTCCCTGTTCGACTGTGCTGTATCTTCTACTTCTCTTTCTCCATTTATTAATTCCCCACAGCTCTTTTCTTAAACCTTTCCTACCCTGAGAGGTATTTTAATATATTTTTTTTATGTTTCTCTTAAAAAGAAAAAGGAAAACCTCTGGTTTGTCTAGAAATCAGATACCAGTTCTGCCCTCAAAATCAGATGCTTGATTCCCTGTTAGTATTTTTGTGACTTACAATCGAGTTTGAATTCATTTACCAGTTTCTTAGTTCTTTTATTCTTACTTGACCTAAATGACCCAATTCTAAAATAAGTAGGCAGTAGCCATGTTGTGTGATTATTATGTGCGGTGCTATGCACATTCGTAACTTGATTTAAATCTCACACAACAGGGACGCCTGGGTGGCTCAGTTGGTTAAGCGACTGCCTTCGGCTCAGGTCATGATCCCGGAGTCCCAGGATCGAGTCCCGCATCAGGCTCCCAGCTCCACGGGGAGTCTGCTTCTCCCTCTGACCTTCTCCTCGCTCATGTTCTCTCTCAAATAAATAAATACAGTCTTTTTAAAAAGTAAATAAATCTCACACAACAATCCTCAGATGAGCGGCGTCATCCCCATTTTATTGACAAATAGATAATCTTAACTACTGTGCTTACCCTGCCAGGTAATACTGTCTAATAAATGTTCTGAGCTCACTGGAAATTGATTCGTATGTTTAAAGCTGCTATAAACCCAAGGTAAGATTAATTTTTTTTGACTCGGTTTAGAAGCATGTCCAAAAAATTGACAATAATGAGAGAAATGCCCATTTGGTGGTGGTTTGTGTCCAGCAGTTATTGGTATTTTTGGGGGCTGGTATTTGTTAGTGATATTATGAGTCCAAGTCAGTGAATGTCACAGTGAAACTTTTGCGTGCTCTCCAGTTATGCTGTGGTCCGTGGTTGGGATAGCCCTGGAGCTGAGTGTACCCTGGATTTTCAGTTCAAATAGAACTTGATTCAAATTCTGACTTCTTCCCTGCTCTGGGATGAGCTTGCAAGCTATTCAGCCCTTCTAGCCTCACTGTATTTGTCTGTAAAGTGGGAATACTACTCTCTCCTATGGCTGCGGTGATTAAAAAGGAAAATGTATGTACTTTGCTTAGAGCCTCACACAGAATAGATATTCAACAAAATGGTACTTGTTAATCACAATTGTCAAAATCCTGGACTCTCTTGAGTTGAAAAGGATCTTATGGTCAGAGAGACTTAGTGCAGAGATGTGGGCTCTGCCAGCAGTCACCTCAGTCCAGCTGCTTGCCTCTCCCGAGTTTCTGTTTCCTCATCTGCCCAACAGAGATAATATTTAACACAGGATTATGATAGAGATTATGTGACATATGACATCTGTGAAGTGTCTACCACCAGTTGACCCTCATAAATGGTGATGACTCTCTCCCTTTGGCTCACAACCTCTAGGGATAGGCCGCTCTAGGGAGCTGGGATTATCAGAGCTTTACTTACAGAGAACATTCGTTTCCCTGTGATGTTTACCAGTCTGACTCCGATCCCGTGATCTGAGTGGCTGAGGAAAGTTATTTTTTGTTCACTAGATCATGATTTTGGTAATATCAAGAGATGGTCAGGACCCTAACCCACTTACTTGATTGTTAAGATTATAAAGTTCCTGTTCTTCTACTGTTGATCTTTATCTCCGTTTTCCTGGATACATTCTGTGCTGAACAAAAATATTTGTGTACATGAGGAAAAAAAGGTTCCGAGTCAAAAGACTGTGGAAGTGTGTCTGTTTACATGAATGTGTGGGTTGGATCGCCCAGTGTTCTGTGTGGCTGTTGCCAGTGTTTCCGAAATGTCATACTGAGATCATCCACATTTTAAATAATTTAATGCTAAGTACGACATTTTAATTTCTTTGATCTCGGCTCCATTCTCTCTCGAACTTCACGTGAAGCCCTCTAGTTTGTCAGTAATAACGATAGGAATATGCTGTTACTAAAATGTGAAATGCGAATGGGAAACAAAGCACATAGATCACTTTACTGCGTGTTCTCTGGAAGGGAGTTCCCCTGGCTTGCAGAACCTTCCTTGAGGTTTAGGTGCAAAATCCCTTAATCATACACTTTGCATTTCTACTCCTTACGTGCAAATTTACTTTATTTCTGTGGGCTGTTCCTGTTCACCCTGCATCAAGAGCTCTGGGTGAGATTATTACACGTAAGATCTTACCTAACCTGTTTTTCAGTGTTTTGGAACTAGGAGCGCAGTAGCTGTTGTGGTGGGAGGAGTTACCAGGTTTTAAAATCCAAAATTCTGTTTGCCACTGGATGCCAGATTTAATATTCCACTGGCTACCAAGTCTATAAATTGGACATTAACTTTCCTCCCTTCTCTCTCAGAGTGACAGACCGTTGTCATGGACACGGATGCCGTGTGGTGGGCTCCTGGAACTCTCAAAGCAAAATATAGTTGATAAACACTCGACCTGTAACGGATGGTTTGCCTACTTGGTATATTGAAGGGCCACTGGGAAAATTCTTCATCTCAGGTTATTCAGCCTGCTAAATTACACGGTTGGTGATTTATTCCTCTGGGGCTCGCATCTCCCCTCCCCAGCATCTATGTTTTCCTGGCATTCGATGATTCCATCACTTCCCTTTCCCTAGCTCCCATTTGCTAGAGCTGCAGAAGGGATAGCAGGGCGAGGTGGGTTCCCCTGGCCTGGAACCCCTGACATGGGGTATCAGGCACAGAAGTCCAAGCAAAGCCTGAAGTTCCACTGTGTGCAGAGCCTCTGTCCTGCCTGGGCTGGAGGTGAGAAGGCCCAGTCCTGAGACTGCGGAGGGGTGTGGGTAGCATTTTCCATAGCGATCGGAAGCAGACCACAGCCTTTTAGAATGAGTTGATTATTGAACATTCTTTCAGTGAAAAAATCCTTGCTTTTGGGTGAGCACAGCCGGGAGTATTGCTTCCTAAAATGCCTTCTGTCCCCATTTGTTTGACCTGTGTGTCCTTAGGGGGCTCTGCCTCCCAATGTGAACAGTCCTGAAAAGAGCTCCCACGGCCTAGTCATCACAGTCTCTGCAAAGGAGGGCTTGGAAGCTTCTGCCTTGGTCCATTGGTCCTCCCCTTCATCTACTCAAAACAGACCGGGTTTCAAGGGGCCTCCTTACCAGCCGTGAGATCTTGGGGGAAGTCTTGTTACTTTTGAACCTGATTTCCATATGCACAAAGACATAGATAATCCGGTCCTTCCCGCTCACCTCAAAAGGCTGTTTTCAGGAACATGAGGAAAGGGCTTCATCCCAGCATTCAACAAACACAGGAAAAACGCTATGCGGGGCTTTGTGCCGAGTACCCCGGCGTCACCCGGTCCCCCATGCAGGGAGATGAGGAGAGTGCTTTCCCAGGCAAGACGATTCCTCTCACACGTTGTACCCTCAGTATGTAAACACCTAGTGTGAATACAGTATTTGTCGAATGGTTGTGTGTAGCGTGATTGTGCTGTCATTTTCTATGTGACGCAGTAGGGGACAGTAGCAAGATGGCAGATGAATAATGCTTCATGGGTGTGGATAGACCTCCCAGGAGAGAGACCTCCCACCGTTTTTTGGTGGATGGTCACTGGTCTTCAGACTGGCATCTGGGAAGCTTTCTTGACTTTTTATTTGTCCATCCATCCTAATGAAATCACCTCATTGATGCATTTATAAAAGCATTAGAAACAGGCTTGTTTTGGGGTACCTAGGTGGCTTAGTCAGTTAAGCATTTGCCTTTGGCTTATGTGGTGATCTCAGGATCCTGGGATGGAGCCCCAGTTAGGCTCCCTGCTCAGCGGGGAGTTTGCTTCTCCCTCTCCCTTTGCCCTTCCCCCCAGCTTGTGTGCACTCCTCAAATAAATAAATAAAATCTTTTTTTTTTTTAAGGAATGTTTTTAGAATGTATAATTGTATGATGAAAAACTTATTAATTTGTCTGAGCCCCTTTTTACCTGATCCTATTGCACTCCAAATTAAAACATGCTTTGTTTTTAGACCTGGCGTTTGTTTCCAATGGCAGAGCAATTACAGTGCCCGGGAACACTCAGTGAATTGGAACATACTTGCTATAGTTGTTGAAATAGAATTTGCTCTTTTGAGGCAGGGACAGGAGGAAAGTCACAGACAATAAGACAGGTTTTCTGAGAGGGTACGTTGGCGTAATGAATGTGTCCCTCAGGGGGCATCCATTAATGGAGCTTGTGTTTTGTAGAAGGGCATTTTGTCAAATGCAAGTTTTGATCCTTAGAAAAAATGTCATGTGAGGATATGATGGAAATTAACAAGAAGGATATATATAACTTTGGATCTCGCTCTTTATTACCACATTCCTGGAATAATTACATCGATGTTATATTATTGGCTAAATATTCGCTGTGTGAAGTTGAAGGATGTGATTATAGGGGCTCTGTGGTTACAGGGCTGAATAGTTTCCTATGTGGGTGATGTGGTAAGCTCCTTTTTTGTGAATTTTCTTGGGAAGCTTTCTGCTTGAAGCCTTTAGGATTCCTGTGATAGGGGCCAGTTAGTACCTCTGTGCTATGGAGAGATGCTTGGGGCTGCTTGAAATGGTCCCACAGTGCAATGCATTATGAGTAAGATCTGCGATTGCTTTTATGTTTTTCTGTTTCTTTTTTCACTGTCCACAGTCTCTCAGGCCAAGCTTTTCCCCATTCTTTCCCCTTACCTTTTTCATGGGCTTCTTTCCCATAACAGATACATACTGACTTATTAACCCCATCTTTTTGTCTCCTGGTGGGAATCCCAGCACCCCATAGGAGGTATTCTTGCCAAAATACTGACCCAGAATCTAATCAAACTTCTATGTCCAGGTACCAATTTATAAGATATAGAAGAATCAGCTGAATGTCAAATATTACTTCAGATATAATCAGAAAAAAAAAAAACAAAAACAAAAAAACCTCACTTTTATAGAATAAATGACCAAGGGGGAAAGAAGGGAAGAGAGAAAGAGAGTCAGTCATGTAGGGGAACCTGTAGGTCGAAAGACACTAGAAGACTTGTCAGCCAGTGACAACCCATGGACCTGTTTCGGATTCTGCTTTAAACAAATTGAAAACACAGTGGAAAATATGAGGCAATGGGCGGGGGGAGGTTGAACATTACTGGATATTTGATGCTTTTCAAGTGTTACGGTTAGTTTTTTAAGATGTGGTCATGCCAGCATGGTCTTGTATGTTTAGTGTCGTCCTTTTAGAGGTAGATACTGATATTTAGGGATGCCGTGTTACAAAGTGATCATTGTTGAAGTTCAGACATAGGTGAACGCGATCTCCTTGTGTAGCCCAGTACTTTCAGTTCCCAGAAATGATGTTACTAACAGCAATCTGGCCGTTTTGCCTCTCTGTTTACATCAGTGGCTTCCAAGGTCTTAGCCGGGCTGTTGGTTAGGCAGCTCTTGTCTATTCAAGCAGTCTTACTTCCCGACACTTCCTCCTCAGACCTATTTAGGGCATAACATATTTGTCAGATCTCCTAGGCTTTGCTCACTTGTTCACTCTACCTGAAAGTCACCACACCTTACCGCTCCCCTTCCCTCGCCATCTTGCCAACCTGGGAAGTACCACTTTCTCCTTCAAGTCTTCAGGATGGCCCTTCTCTCTGAGGCTCCTGATGGTCTCCCAAATCACATGGGTGCTTCTTCTCAGACGCTCACTCTGCCAGTTGCACATACTGTCACTAAGTATTGGTGTTTTGTAATTGCCTTGCCGGTGTTGATAGAGCCATAAGCTAACCTGTGAATACCTCCATAGCATCTTTTTGAGACTATCTAGCCCCTGCCCAACATGGAGGGAAGGAGCATTTGATAAGTGGTCTCCAGACGCACACCGACCGACCTGGGCCTCCCAAGAGTCTTCCTTTCCTACATGTGGGAGCCACCTCAAGTTCTTTCAAGGAGATAGTGACAGGGAAGCCACAAGGTTTCTTTTTCTCTTGGATCCTATTTCCTGAGGAGTGGAGATGTGTCCTGAGTAGTCAGTGGGAGGGGAAGCTGAGAGACCATTTTCAAGTGCAAGTTTTTCTCTGGGAACTCCCATTATTTCCTTCCCTTTCTAGGTTCTTCTATTCTCTCCCATTTCTTAGTGACCCCTTTTAAAATATGTGAATAAAGGGTTTGAAATAAGACTACCCTCTTCCTAAATTTTCTGCCTAAATCTATGTATTTTTTTAAAATGAATTCAGTGGCTTGAACTTCATTTTTTACTTATTTTATCATATTTTTAAGCAATGAAAATAGAGGCTTAACTAGATTTCTCACTGCCCTGGGGCCACTGAACTCCATATAGATAGTAGACCCATTTTCCCTGGAAAATTATTATTTAAATCTTCTGAGAACAGTTTGAGTTGGAAAAGGCTTCATTAGTGATCTCAACATTATACCAGTCAGAATTAAGATCTCCATCTCGATTCTCATCGTAAGTCCACAGATTGGTAGCCGTGAGTGTCTATCTAAGTGTGATCAGGTATCTCCATATAGCTTTCCTTCAGTGTTGAGTAACTTCATCCTGCCAGCTCCATGGTGGAGAAGGCAAGAGGGTGTGCTACCCTGAGTCCTGAAAACTAGGGAAGGGAGGTTTACATGGGATTTTGGAAATGACAGAAAAGTCTCCCTGCCTAGCGTGCCCGATAGGGATACAGACAGAACACAAGATGGAAGGAGGTATTTTTATGATAAAATTGGGGTGTCTGGTGCCTTCACTTCCAGGTATAAGAGTCATTTATTTTGAGGATAGCACAGGTTGTAGGTTGTAGTAGGTGGATGGGTTCCTAGTACCATCATGGAGGGGTTGGTGAATGGGCCCTTACAGAGCAGCTCCATGGAGGGTTTGCCACGCACAGTTCAACGGAGAAGTGCCCCTTTGCTGCCTTCACTGGGGTCAGTGAAATGGAGAGCCTGGTCACCGCACCGGGCACAGACCTCTCGGGTTCTCCAGGCCCAGAGCCCTTCCAGGCAGGATGCTAATCGCTACCCTTTCTTGGACTCCCCTTGCCCCCACTTAGAGCCTGCTAGATGTCTAACCAGCTAACTTGTGGCACTGAATCAGGGAAGCGGGTCAATGATAGAATATGTTGTCTTCCCAGTACTGTTTACATTTTAATGGACGTCAACCATGCCGTCATACAAAGAATGGAAAATCTGTTGAGTTTTCGGGTGACAGGTAGCCGGAGGTGCCGTTCCCAGTGAAGTACCCACCTTGTAATTTGTGGTATGCCCAAGAGGTGAGCACATGCACACACATGGCCAGATAAAGGTGTCAAAATAAACGTATAGCCAAATTGCCAGTTCTTTGCCTTGAACTTTCCTGTCCTTTGCTATGTTCATATCAATATTAAACTTAATTAAATCCTATCTGGATGAAAAGCTTTATAAAGGTTGGGGAGAAAACCTAAATCATTTTTTTGTGCTAATGAGTTCTTTTATTCTTTAAAATCAGAAATGAGGATGGAGAATAAAGAAGTTTCAGATGACCTCTGAATTCACCAGTATAAAAAGTGCTCATTAAAGCTATGATTTTTTAAAAAATGAATCACATAAAAATAAAGGCCCTGCCTGTTCTTTTTAAAATTTTCTATTTTTCACTAATTTTGGAACACTGGTTCTAATCTCAATCTGCCCATCAATGGTTATAATATTACACTTTGTGCCTCTAAAGAACTCTGTGTATGCATACACACATACTTCTTTACATGCTCAAAAACAAGTGGATTAAAAGTTAGCAGAATCCCGCCCTCCCCAAAATGAGTCCTCTTGCACACTGAAGACCTCTTCTGCTCCAAGTTCACGAAAAGGGCATTAGCAAATTAGAAGCATCTGAAAGCTGAAGTTTTTCCATGTTTATAAACTTAATGAGCAAATGTTCTATTGAGTGATTACATTCTTTATAAATAATTGTTTTTAGAAATAAATGTTAATGTTTGTTATTGGAGATGAATAAAAGCATTATTCCCCCAGTGATCTTTTGCTTTCCCTGGGAGGCGAAATATTTTGTGACATTGACATCAGAAGTCAAAGCCAAAGCTAACTACTTAGATGAGATTTACCCCAGGGTGGTGTACAGAGTGCTTCTTAAACCCCACATGGATGTGTGCATTGTAGAAGTGTTTCTGATGAAAGTTTTGGAATGCGTCTTGGAGGGAACTTACTGTTTATTAACAAGATAGAAGGTGTGGTTGGCGGGAATGATGGTATCATCACCATGTCTCTGTGAAGGGCTTGTTCCGTTTAAGATTTTGGTTTCTAGGATTCTCCAAAGCCTGGTGCAGAGCAAAATTCCCCTTTTTTACAAGGGTGTGTGTGAGACCAGCTCTCTTAGCAGCCCAAAGAGAGTTTGAATTTCTCATCTCACTGGTGGGTCACCATTGCAGGTATGAATTTCTCATCTCACTGGTGGGTCACCATTGCAGGTAGGTGGCTAGACACTGTTGTGTTTGTCAGAAACAGAATTAAAGGTTGCCCCCGAAGTAAGGTCTGGGTTCTTCTGCTTGTATCCTAATGGTCATATGTGGCCCATGTACTACCACTGGCCTGACCTGAGTGTGGCCACACCCAAGTGTGGCAAAACAGGGTGTAACCATCACTCACATTCACTGTTGCAGATCAGAAGTCCGTAATTTTTTTTTTTTTAAGATTTAATTTGTGGGGCGCCTGTGTGGCTCAGTGGGTTAAAGCCTCTGCCTTCGGCTCAGCGTCCTGGGATCGAGCCCTGCATCGGGCTCTCTGCTCAGCAGGGAACCTGCTTCCCCTGTCTCTCTGCCTGCTTCTCTGCCTACTTGTGATCTCTGTCTGTCAAATAAATAAATCAAATCTTTAAAAAAAAAAAAAAAAGACTTTATTTGTTTATCTGAGAGAGAGATTATAAGCGAGGGGGAGGGGTAGAGGGAGAAGCAGATTCCCCACTGAGCATGGAGCCCGAAGTGGGACTCGATCCGAGGACCTTGAGATCATGACCTGAGCTGAGGTCAAACTCTCAACCCACTGAGCCACCCAGGGGCCACAGAAGGCCATGATTTGTATACCTTTTCATGATATGTCTGTGTGGCTGGTGGCTCAGAACGAATTTCATTTGGCCTTTTGAGCTAATAACAGAGAGAATCTCTCTGAATGACACGTTACAGTGTCTCAGAGGATTGATGGGCTTGTTTGGGCTACACCTGGCAGGAGCCAAACCTGCATCTTGCTTGCGCATTTCCACAGTCCTGTCCCCTATGAAGCTCTCTTTCTTATGACCCAGCGTAATTTGATGACCAATTTTTTAAGGGCTTTAAAAAATTTAGTAGCTTTGTTTCTCCTCTGCTGTTTGTGTTATAAGCTTTCCCTGGTCTCATCAGTGGAAACTTTGAGTGAGAAGGAAGCATATATGCCCTGTGCTGGGAGGATTGCTGTGTTGTCGAGCCCACTGGTCTCTGCGTAGCCAGGGTTGCTTTCTTCCTAAATGGTAAACAAGCTGACTGAGGAGAAGCCACAGTCTGTTTCTAGAAAAATCTTGGAGCTGGGAAGTGTGCTATGGAATGCCTCTAAGTGGTGAAGACCTCAGGGTCCCTCACTGTGGGAAGAGGCAGCTAGAGCTGCGTTACAGCCAGGCTTATCTTGAAGAATGGTGTCCCCTTCCCTTCTGCAGAGCTTCTCTGAGCAGAGGGGAGAACTCAGGATTTAACCGACGCTGCATCCCGACTGTGGCATCCCTGAAGCCCCAGGTGAATGCAGCATATGGCCTTGGGTGCACGTCGGATAGAAAGCAAGTGCTTCTGGGGCACCTGGGTGGCTCAGTGGGTTAAAGCCTCTGCTTTCAGCTCGGGTCATGATCCCAAGGTCCTGGATCGAGCCCCGAGTCGGGCTTTCTGCTCGGCAGGGAGCCTGCTTCCTCCTCTCTCTCTGCCTGCTGCTCTGCCTACTGTGATCTCTGCCTGTCAAATAAATAAATAAAAACCTTAAAAAAAAAAAAAAGGCAAGTGTTTCTGACTTGGCTTTGCAGTTCTTTCTTTGCCTTCCAGAACATTTTACAGTATTGACAAATGCACAGTTCAGTAACACATTTTTACTGGACCTGCCTTTCTCTGTGAGCTAGTGTTTGATTCCCCTGAAGGAAAGAACCCCGTGTAAATACTGGTCTGGCGGTCAGTGTTCTGTCTTTTCCTTCATTTGCTGAATGTCCTGGTGTTAATGCCCTTTCTTCGGTTCTGAAGCCTTTGTTTGATGCTGCCACCTATGCTAGTTTTTAATCTCTGGAGAAATCTTGGCCCAAACTAGTTTTTTTATGAGGTTATTTGTTTATAACTGTCGTTTTTGACTTGTTCTTCAAGAAATAGCGGTTAGTTTGCGTGTGTGTGAAGCTTGAGGGATTCAGGGACAGGGAGCGCCTGATATTTTATAGCTTTTGTTCGTGTCAGTTAGAGTTTAATGAAAGAAGCTGCTCTCCTGATTTTCCCAGAATGTGCTTTTAAATCGCAATTTTGGAAAGTCAACTCTGAAAGAAAAGAGAGATTATATTTAAATTTTCTTTCCAGCGGCCAGAGAGAGTAACTGAAATTTGTTTCTAAACGTGAGCATAAGAAACAAAACATTGTATGGGGAGAAGGGTAACATACATCTTTTTTGAGGGGGCTCTGAGCGCCCTAGGCTAAAACATACGCGTTGGTAGCAGATCCATAAGAGAAACACTTAAAAATACATACAGAGAGTGAATTACTTTTGCTTTATTTACTTTTGGAAAGACAGTGAGAGGGAAATTTTATATGTCTAAAACTTAATCCTTATCCAGGAATGGAAGCTGGGAATGGAAGGGGGGGGAGTATTTCAAGTTTTGATATATTTGATACAGTTCATTGTGATATGGTTGAGTAGATTAGAAACCTTTAATTTTATGCGGATAATCTATTATTAGAGTAGGTATAAATAGAATCAGTAATTATAGTCACAGATAATTAGAGGTAAATTTAATAGTAGGTCCAAACAGCAGTGGGCTCATAACCCAGTGGTGAGCAGCGTGTGGAAGAGATTAGGATCTCTCGAAAGGCATCCAGTACCACGCTATGGTTTCCCTAAATTTTGGTGAATTATAAGCCACTGATCTCCAGCAAATCAAAACTGTTCTCAGACACCTGCATTCTTTGGAGGAATTAGGGAGTAGTAAATATATTTACATATAAGCCATTTTAAATTAGTTAATTGTATCCTTATTGCAAGACGGTCTAGATTCTGAAAGTAGAAATTAGAGTTTAATGAAGTGTGATATGGCCTGTTGGTCTAATATAACTGTCCTTTCATCTGAATTTTTAATTTCTCAAAGCTCCACTGTTAAAAATAGCTGAGATATTTGTAGGTTTGTCCCTAACCTATGACCTGACATTTTAAAAGAACAGATGAGCCCTCTCCAGACTTTCTTTGCCATTGTTTGCAGCTCCGCCTCCAAGGTTGGAAGGAGCCTTCGAGGTCTCATTCAGCCACAGATGCAAAGTGACCTGTTTGTAATCGGACTTGTAAATAAAACCTCTGAGAACAACAGTGCCTCTGAAACTTCTGCCTGCATACTTGTCACTGGGGAATCTTGTTAGAAATGCAGATTCTAGGGCCTGGGATCAAGCCTAAAAATGTGCATTCCTGGAGAGATCCCAGGTGGATCCCAATCCTGTTGATCCCCTATATCATACTTGGAAAAACAAAGTCTTAAAAAGTAGCTGCGAAACAGCCAGTCCCCACCCCCAAATTAGGAACTCTCCTGTTTTACATTCTCCCAGATGGGTATTATGTTGGCCCTAGTATTTTCCCACTCCGGGGGCATCGATGAAAATCAGGCACAATCCCTTTCTGGGATTGCTAATAATAAGATTTATTGTAAAACTCTTTCACAATGACTACTAAAAACTCACGTCTTTCTCGTTCCCATTACATTTCAAGCACCTAGAATGTTCCTGGTGCATGTGGGAATAAAGACCTGTTAAATGAAGTCGTAAGTGGGTAAATATATAACACTGAGATTTGGGGACCTTATGAGTACCATTCATTTTGAGTTTTCACCATCAGATTTTTTTTTTTAAGATTTTATTTATTTATTTGACAGATAGAGATCACAAGTAGGCAGAGAGGCAGGCCCCCCGCTGAACAGAGAGCCCGATGCGGGGCTCGATCCCAGGACCCTGGGATCATGACCTAGGCCGAAGGCAGAGGTTTTAACCCACTGAGCCACCCAGGCACCCCATCACCATCAGATTTTTAACAGCCCCTGGAAACACATCAAAAAGCTACCTAATTCTCTGTAAGTGTAGAGTAGTAGATACACCCCGAACCTGGTTCTTACTTCAGGAGAGTTGTCAGGTGGACGCCTCACCTCTTTTCATGGCTTTCTGCTTAAATTTAACTTCTTCTTTCATGAACCAAATTAGGGAATCTCATCACCATGAACAGCTCCAGGAAGGTATGAAGAGTTTACTTCTGAGACAGAAACTTAGTAATCTTTGGAAAGGTTTATATTCATTCACAGTGAGGATATTCCCAATCCTCCTCTTTAGAAACAAGCTATGATAGCACAAGCCCCAGATTTGATATTTTTCCTGTTAAAATTCTCCCAAGTGTCAACTCAAACCCTGCCTTCTGCACACACAGACTTTCTGGAATCCATCCAGGCATTGCTTTTTAACTTGATCTCTGCTTGGTTTTGTGCTGGACAGATCAGTCCGCTTCTCCCACTGCTTTCTCTGACTGGCTCATCCTTTATTCTCCACCGATCACTCTGTTGGAGAGAAATACTTTCATCTCTATATTTTTCTATGTCCAGGTATGCCTCATCTAATGCTGGCCCACAGCAGCAGCAGTTGTTAACTGAAAACGCATGAGTGGTTTGAGCATTTGTGGAGAGAAAGAAGACCAAACCAGGCAGAAGTTATCTGGGGCAGCTTTCTGGAAAAGGTGATGATGATCATTTGTTTGGACATTATCTCCTGCCTTATAATTACAGTAACATTGCCGCCAGTATTTGAGTGTTATAAATAAATGCCCCATAAGAAGAGGGTCTTGCCGCATAAAGCAGCAAACTAGGAAGATATTTGCAGATGTTCTGAACTTAATTCTTACTCAGAGGAAGGAATTCGGGGGAGGGGGGACATGAAAGCAATGAGAATTGTATCTGTCCTCTTGAAAGCTGATATATTCTAGAAATACTTGAGCAAAAATGAGTTAACCTGGTTCCCTGCTTTCAAGGAGCTACTGTCTACTGACGTACAGACTGTCCCCAAAGAGACCGTAGGGAGCTCGATTGTGGAGAAGCAAGCACAACAGTGTTGTGAGAACCCAGACGGAAGAGGCACGGATTCCAGCTGAAGTTGGATGGAAGTGGTTTTCACATAGATTCTGTCTCTTGTGCCTTCTGAAGTAGAATTGATCTGCCGCAGGCTGTGTGACCTCTCTGTGATCGTTCCCATGAACCTTGTTTTGGGACCTGAGTCGACTGAAAGCTGCTCTCCTGGTACGGCCCAGACTCTTCTGGACTCTCACATCTGCTCACGGTTCTTTTGAGACTCTTTCCTGGGTACCTTGCCCCTGTCAGTGCACTCACCTCCTCCAGGGTCAGGCTGGTGTGTTAGGAGCTGTAACACAGATAAAGGGAAAGTCAGATTGCATCAGTTTTGGGTGTCTGAGGGGGGTTGTTATGGGAGTGAAGCTAGGTAGGAAGCCGTTTTTATCATTTAATAGCATGTGCACTTCCTGACACGAATTCCCTGATTTTATAAGGACAATTGCCTTCTCTTAAGTGTCTACTGAAGTGCCTGGTGTCCCGGCCATTGCTCCGTAGACATTGTTCTGAATGCTCAGAACTCTTCTATGAGGGTAGATGGTGTTTACTTCGGTATCATAGAAGAGGAAACTGAGGTTTAAGGGATGAATGAACTTGTGCTGGTCGCATAGCTGGTGAATAGTAGAGCCTTGTTCTCCCCAGTCTGTCTGACTCCAAAGCCTATGTTCTTTTAACTGCCCCCTTTCTGCCCCTCTAGTGGAGCTGCCTTTATGGAACCTTCGCTGGGGGCTGAGGTCTTTGAAGCCTGGTATAACTGATCCCAGTAGAGGAAGTATTACTGTTCTGTGGTGTGTACAGATTATTCCAGGGGTGTCTGCCCTTTCGTCTTTCTTCTAATATTTGCTTCTCTTCAGGAATTTTGATAGAAGATTGATTGATAAGATTTATAGGGGGAAAAGTTTTGTCGCAATCTCCTAGTCATTCATTCATCTCTGTTGGGTCCCATTGAGGAAACAGATAAAAGGAATTAACATATATATAAAGGAGTTATAACATATAGACTGTGAGGTCTAGACTGTTTGAAGCCATAACGATATATTATGTTTGGCACATATGTACTGAATGGTAAATGGATCTGGTTTTGACTCTGCTATAGTTTTTTTTAAAAGATTTTATTTATTTATTTGGCAGAGAGAGAAAGAGAGAGGGATCGCAAGTAGGCAGAGCGGCAGGCAGAGGGAGAGTGAGAAGCAGCTTCCCACTGAGCAGGGAGCCTGATGAGGACCCTAGGATCATGACCTGAACCGAAGGCAGACACTTAACCGACTGAGCAACCCTGGCGCCCCTTGACTCTACTATAATTTGAAACAACTCCAGAAGTATTTCAATTTAACATCTTCATTTATTTAGACTAACTCTGGCTTTTACAACAATCTGGCTTTTTGCCAGTTATCACAAAAGATTAGAAATTTTCTCATAATAAATTCATTCATTTATTCATTTCTAAATACATGCTATAAAAATAATTTTGTAAGAATCAAACTTACACTAATTCAGAGTTTAAATGCGTTACAGTTTGTGCCAGGAAACAAAATGATAGAATGCTGCAACTTCGGAAGGGCTGAGAAATTAGCTCTTGCTTAAATGAATTTGCAGCAAATTTAAATAAATAGGAATCAGAGTGGTATTTGTACTTTTATGAAGTCTCTCTGTTTTAGAGGTAATTCTATCAAAGGTTTTCCCATTCCCTGAATAAAAAATGTATGTTTTGTTTTGAAAGCCTAGAATCTTAATAACATTTGTATTTACTTAAACATTATTTAACTGCCTTCTATGCATGTTCCGTTGTGCTGTTTGTCATGAAGTACTTTTGTTTCTGCATCTTGACCCCTTTCTGGAGAACGTTGACATTACGGAGATTTTTCCGGGTCCTCAACTCATAAAGCGTCAGCTTCTACCACCCTCCCAAGAAGAGTAGATTACAAAGTGGTCTGGGGAGTAATTTATTTGGTAAATACCCTTGACATTCAAGAAGTTCATCACGTTAACAGATTGGGCTATTTTTTCCCAAAATATAAATCATTCTTGGAGAAGGTGAAGGGTAAATCAGACTCTTTTAAGGTTTGCCTGAATGCTTTTAGGTCAAAGAGCAAAAACTCTGAAGTCTGCATCCTTAAGGAATCAATGTCAGTTATGAAGGAGCCTCACTTGTCCTTGTGGAATATGGAAAGGAACTGCCTGCAGCTTTTCCTGTTCATTTCTCAGTGACTGAATGTCTTTCCTTTCTTATAAAAGGATTTTATGACTGTGTGTTGTGCTGCATATGGGTTTAAGATCCCGAAGCTGCCCTAGGATTTTTACAGCTGGTATCTTTTATTAACACCTTCTCCATTTTTAAGATTCGTGTTACTTGGCAAACACTTGTCGAACATCCTCTGTGCATCAGCCAGTGCTGGGAGCTGGGGATGGAGTTTTTTTGAAGTGAGTAAGAGTCCATGCATTTGTCACTTATGGTCTCCTTCCAGAGACAAACATAGGAGGCTGAGAGGATGCAGTGCAGAGCTGAAAGCACACTTGGGGGTCGGGGGCAGGAACCACCAAAGCCTTCCTAGAAACCTGACACTTTTGAGCAGAGTGTAGAGGTTGAGTTGCTCTGGCAAGGACAGCATTCCTGTAAACTTTCACACCCATTCCCTTCTCTCTTTCTTCTTTCTTTCACTTTTACTTTGTCTGCTTCCAGTTTCCTCAGCTTCCCGCAGCTGCCCAGCATGTCTTTTCCTCACACCCCTTTTCTCTTCAGCTCTTTTTGTTCTTCAGGACTTTTCCACACGGGTGTCTCTCCCCACAGCCCCCTTCCTGGAAGCAACAGGAGAGCACAGCACCATGTGGCCACCCCGCCAGAAAGACAGATTTCCTCCATGGTAGACTGGAAACCATCACGACTTTTCTTTAGACATCCAAGGCACAGATTTAATTCAAAATCATGTCGGTAGGGAGGGATAGAAATAGATCAGAAGTGGGGGGGATTAGCAAGTGGTGGGAGGAAGTCACTCCATGAGTCCCCAAATCCCAGCCATCATTCTGCTCGTTCAAACAATCGCTACCAGGAGAAACAGGATCCCTCTGCAGATGTTTCCATCGCAAATAAAATGCAGCTTCAGTAGACATTGGGTAGAAACTGAGCTGTGCGTGTGCAGCAAGAGGTACTAAGGTCAGAGATGTTCTAAATACCATTGAATAAGCTCTGATACTCTTATTGATTTTGTTGTTCACTAAAACCTCTGTTACTCTCAGGTAAGGGAAATCAAATGGGGTGACCACCCCCTTTCCTAGCAGTAGCCCTTCCTTCCTTCCCCACACACAGGGGGCACCCTAGATCTGGTGTAGCTTCATGGGCATCTAGAGCTGCATTAGCAGTGCCTTCTAAGACGCTAGTGAAGACCCTGGCAGATCAACATTTGGGGGCAAGGCTGTGCAAATGGTAAAGGGGTGTGTAAAATCAGTTGTGTTGCATGGGTGATGCCAGCAGGAGGCCTGGATTCCATAGCCCTCCATCACTGGCATTGAGGACCAGTGTCCTTCCTTTTGTCCCTCGTGTCTCCATTTACCTGGGATTCCCTGTCTCCCATTTCTTCATAGAAAATGCTGCTGCTTGCATGTCTGCCCTCCTCTGAACATCACTGCCAGAGGCAGCGTTTTTTAGGACGAGCACCTCGCCCCACTCCTGTGACCCAGGAGCACCCATGTCACCCATTCTATTGGCTGGACCTTTTGCTTAGGACCTCAGAGTCCCCAACCAGCCAGGGCTTGAACGGGCTTGTTCCTCGGATGCAGTGTGGTGGTCTTGTCCATTCAACGGACTGTCCTAATGCCAGTGGCCAGGACTCCCCAATGCCATATACACTCTGTCTTGGATCTTCTTGACAGAATGTTGATGGTATCCAGTTTCCTGTAAAAGAGTACTTCTCATTGGAGCAGTGAGTCTCAGATTTTTTATCTTAAGCTTACTACCTGGGCAGCCACCTGATCTGGAGTAGCCAGTTTGGGTCTCTGTCCTAAGGCACTGCTACTGTTAAATCGTCCTGATCATTGTGTCCTATTGGTGAGCTCGTTTCCTGCGCAACAGAGCCAGAGCCATTAGCCAGGAGTCAGCTAATGTTTAAAAAGAACGTAAGTCTGGCTGCTGCATTTCCTGTCTTGTAGATTGATGCTCTTTGGCTGTTTTGCTGATGTCATTGTACATCTATCTGGTTTTGTTTTTGGAGTGACTATAACAAGGAAGGAGAGTGGTTAATCTAGCGAGAACTCATTCCACCATGAATGATGAAGGGCGGCTCCTGTTTTATTTCTATTTGATTTGTTTGCTTCATTGGGGAAAACAAATGATCATGTCACCCTGTAGAGAATTTTGCTTTCTCTTTGACATACAAATAAACAGCCTCCACATGTCATTTATTTTTGCCACTGCTGGGATGGTTGATTTTAAAAAACACATTGTTACACCGCTTTCCTATATCATGACCTTCACTGCGGGGTAGGGAAGAAAAACCTAGCGAGTATGTATATTTTTTTAAGAAATGAGGGCCCCTTCGCTGCAGATGCCCCTAGAAGTCTAGGTCCATTAGCGAGATGGATCTGATGACAAGACCAAACTATTCAGTAAGAGGGAGGAGGACATGCATCTTCATTTTATTTCCTGTGATACATCTTGGAGATGAGGATTCAACTCTTATTGATTCATTAAAGCAAGACTTCCAAGAGGCCTTCCTCCCTCTTGTTGTCTTCCTCTGACTGCATGTTCCTGGTAATGGGTACATTTGTTCATTTCCACTAAGAATGTGTTGTGATATATAAAACATGTCAGGTGTTGGTTATAGAACGTTATAGCTGCTGGCCAATTTGGATTTTCCCAGGGCCAAATCCCAGTCAGCAGCTTTGTGCCGCTAGTCTCTAATGATGTATATACATCTACTATATCTATTCCCCGACCCCGGGCTTTTGGAGCCCAGCAAAAGGTGTTTTGTTTTATTTCCTGTGCTGGTCAGTATTGACTTGTGATTAGCCAAACCTGATTTGAACAGCAGTTTGCAGGCCGATGTCTTGGGGGTATGTGGATGTTGGGCACTTGAGGGTACAGATTAGGGGATCTTGACATTCGGTTGCTAAGTTACTGAACCCTGAATTACTGAACCCTGCACATAGCGTTTATGTTCTAAAAATGGTTATTTATGGTTGAAAGCAGCTGCTGCACGTATTTTGGGGGAGAGTATGGTGAGATGCAAAATAAATAAAACTAAATAGTTAGACACAGTACATCAAACAATAATTATAAGGAAATGTTTATGGCAAATTAGGAACAAGATGGGTTCCCCTCTCCTACCCCTGCCACATTGGGTGAATTATTTTGCTCATGTTCACAGAACTGTTGGACCAGCCTTTATGGAGCCATTATGTGAACTCAGTCATGACCTAGACTCTGTAATAAAAGTCAACTGATTCATTGGATGCTGCAGCCAACCCTCCTGATTGAGGGGTAGAAGTGGGAGTGGCAGTCTTGGGTATATGTTGTTCTTTCTTTTCCTTTTTTTTTTTACCCCTTAAAATTTCCTTTTCTATTGTAATTTTTTATCATATAGACAAAAGTTTCTATTTAAAAATAACCTTTATTCAGAGTAATTTTACCAAATTATGGCATAATTACACTACCAACATTTGACCTTTTAAAACAACCTCTAATAATCAGAAGTGTTCAACAGCACTTTGGGCAAAAGTTATTTTTTTTTAGAACTTCTATAGTTCTCTCATTCTGCACACTTTTGTTTTCTAGCCAATATGTCAGGTAACAAATATTTGTTAGCCTTCTGCTTTGTGCCATGACTTGCACAGGATCAGACATCAAAAGCATTGAAAAGGTTAAAAATGAATTAGGATGGCCAAGACAAAAATGCACAAAAGTTAACAGTGTAAAACAATGGCACAGATGTCCCAAAGCCGTGGATGTGATTCTTTCCTGAGTGAGAGAGTTCATTGCTGCCTCTCGGGGGTGGGGGGAGCGCCCATAGTCTAAGCTGGTCTGAGATGGAATGCTGACTGTGGACATGTCCCAAAATGGGTAGGTATGAATGGTCATGCGCACGCCTGCTGATGAGCCTACAGAAGGGGAAGACCTGTGTGGCCAGGGGAAAGGTTTCTTAGAGGTGACAAGACTTCTTCTATACCTTAAAGACAGGTAGAATTCGAATTCCAGGCAGAGATTAATAAGGAGGGCTTCCTATCTGAGGTGAGATGATAACCAGAGGCAGCTAGGGTTAGACATAGGAGCTGGAGACTTGACTGACTAGAACAAGGTACCTATAGAAACCCTTGATTTCCATGAAGAGGAGTTTAAACTTCCTTCTGGATATATTCATTTATTATTTATTCGCTGTGCACATTTTGAACTAAGCTGGGGATACACTGGGGAGCTAGAAGTGTAGTCTGTCTCACGAGGAGTATGCCTGTGGAAGCATTAGGCAGTGAGGAATGGAGACGGTCCTGCACTGTGATGGGTGCCATGAAGGGGAATTATCGCATGCACTGGGACCTTTTGTAAGGGACAGCTCACAAAGACGGGAAGTTAGTTAGGCAAAGGTGAGGAAGAAGAGCTTTCTAGCCCAGAGGATAATAGGTGCAGAGGTAGGAAGACAAAGAGCTCGCTGCTCGTCATTTTGAAGGTTTATTGTGTTCGTACTTGTCCGCTTAGCAGTGCATTCCCCCGCCCCCCCACCAATGGTGGGGGAGACAATGCAGGAGATAGTTTCTGCCCACAGAGCACTTAGTGTCTTTTCAGTGAGAGAGACGTCAAAAAACACCAAATAGTTTACTCTAGAAGTAAGATTTAGGAAAGAGAAAATGGAAGGAAGTCATGGAACAGTGTGAAATCTTCCTAGAAAAGTTAAGGCTGAAACAGATATAGAGAGGTGGGTATGTGAGCAGAATATTGGCGGGGTGGGGAGGTCTATGAGACCCACCTGGTGTGATCAAGAAGATACCCACAACCTTGGAGCAGTAGACAGATACGACCGACAGTGGGTCAACAAGTCTGGTCCCATTGGGGGAACCTCGCCCTTCAGTTTTCTCATTTGTAAATCTAGGGACCTTGACCTTAGTGGTCCCTGAGAGTTTGTCTAGCTTGAAGTCTAGGTGTTTTGGGCCTTATTCCCAAGGCATTAATAAGTTCTGGAGGATTTTGAAACAAAGCAAGGACCTATCAGAAATCAGTCCATTAAGAAGATTAATTTCTCTTTATTATAGAAAATCAATGGGATAATTACTAATTTACGAGAAGTACAGTTTTTTACTAAAAATTTTAATCATGTTCTGATGCTTTGAAAACTGCTAGTACCACCCTGATGTCCACTGGACATTGCCTTTGAGTTCTTTCTCAAAAAAGGCAAAAACCATACAAACGATAGGGCCTAGAAGAACTTGATGAATAAGGGAGAGGTTTAGAAGCTGAGTCCAAAAAGTGATCTACAAATCCCAGTTCTCTGTCCACATGAAGACTTGAAACTTCCATGTGTCCAGCTGGAACTGAACATGGATCTGTTGGAGAGTGTTGATGCCAAGGAGTACTGGCTGGTATGTCTTGATGTTCAGCTGCGGTCCTCTGGGTGGGCCCCAGTCCTGTTGCTCATACTCTCACTTTCCTCTCCAGCTGAGTATATGTCACTCTGGTCTCTTGCTCTAAGTATAATTTGCTGGATAAGTAGGAAAGAACACCACGTTCACTAATTAGTCTACTTCAAAGGGGGAACATTAGGCTGATTTAAAATAATTATTACAGACTGCAAATTTTGTAACATTTACGAGGTCATAATAGCTCATAGCCTATCACCCTACCTGTTCTTTTATGGCTATTTAGTGGCTGCAGATGGACATCAAAGCCAGGGAAGAGCTACCTGCCCTTCCTTTCTCATTTCACGACTGAAAGGCTGCTACGTGTCGCAGAGACAGTGGTAGGTACATTTAGCGTAGAGTCCTGAGTGAACTCAGGAGGGGCAGGAAAAGGCCTCTGCTGGAACATTAGGGAGAAGTGGTCATTACTCAGCTGACTTTGCTGTGCCCTCTGGGTCTAGTCTTTCAGCTTCTTACTTTTTGTTTTCTTTAAAGGAGATAATTGCGCAGAATGTGTTTTTGGCCGAACTCTGCAAAATCAAAGTTCCCCAAAGTCTTGTGCATTGCTTGAGAGCAGTATGAGAACCAATATGCCCTTTCTTAAAAACAAAACAAAACGAAACTTGGTAGGTTAAAGGGGCATGGATTTATGCCACCTGAAAATGATATTTATAACTTTAATTTTTTAGCCGTATAAGGATATCAGTTCTTAAGTAGTTCTTTGTCATGGATTTAATCAAAGATTTAAATTTCAGCAAAAACAAAAATACTTTGGTTTTCCCGACAGATGAGTTTTGGAAACGCTGCTAACCATCTCCAGACTCTAACTCCAGAAAATGCACGTCAAGGTCTGGCTGACTTATCCATTTTGGAATCTCTAGTTCTTAGTGGAATGTTGAGAACTAAACAAGTTCCCCAGAAATGATTGTTGAAATAAATAAATAACATAGTTTTCCAAGGCAGATCAGGGCCAACCATACAAGTGCCAAAAGCTTTCAAAATTCCATCATACTAGTATAATATATATTACTCCCTTCCTGTCTTTTTAAGGAATTATATACTGAACATAGTTTTAAGTTGTCCACGATGGCTCAGATGAGTTTCTTTAACTGTAGTTCTTATGATGTACTGAAAAGCCACCATCCATGCAGATGACCTAGGGTCGGGACTTAGGAGAACTCCATTCCTTAAAAGCCTTGGACATCTCTTTGTGAAAAGAGATTTCTAAGAGAATTCATTAGTTCAACATCTATTGCAGACCTTCTGTGTGCTGGATCTGTATCAGAGGGACTATAGAGAGGAATGATTCCAAGGTCATGCATGTGACCTTGGAAATCGGCCTGGTGAAGGAGATAGACACATAAACACTTAATAGCAGCAAGATGAGAGCTGCACATTACCAAGGCTGAGGCCAAGCTTGGGAGAGCTCACTGACCTCCACTTTGTCTGCACATAGCGGACTTGGCTTTCAGAGCCCTAGGATGTCCCACACGGAAACTGACCTCCCTCCCTACCTCCAACCTGGCAGAGATACGGGCACGGCTCTGGGCTCCCTTTGCAGATGCTGCTCACACACTACAAGCCTCTCCTGCCATGACACTGCTGTCTCTTAGTTCTGTCTGTGTTCCTTGGGTCTGCCTGCTTTATCCTTGGTGCAGTTCCTAAGAACTCCCGAGTTGTCTCTGTTAACCCCTCATCGCTTCCCATTTCTTCCCATTTCTCCTTTTTGCTTCTCTTCCTTTCTTTTTAAAGTTCATCACCATCCCACTAAGTAATAATGATGGTAGTACTGATAATGACAGTAAGAATCACATTATCAATTGTTTACTAATTGTCAGGTGTCCTAATTCATGCACTTTTACCCCATCTTATAAATGAGCACCCACGGCAGTGTGAAGTAAACAACTTGCCTAAAGCCACGCAACTCTTTTCCCTCACTAAATTACAGAATATTGGGTATTGTCTTTGCATCTCTACAACTTTCGTGGTGGGTATATGTGTGCATGAAGAAAAGGGAGAGAGAGAAAAACACTAAGTCCTTTACCAGTAAAGAGGTATTTATCTGTGTGCTCTAAGTTTTCAGGGCACTTCCAAATCTTGAGCTGTTCTGGATAGAACTGGAAGGTTCTAGAAGGCTGAATTTCAGGTAGCCAAGGCTTTCCCTTGGTGATGCTCATTTCATTCTGCAGCTCTCTGCCCAGTTGGGAGAGGTGGGTTTCCTCAACCACTGGGTCATTGCTAACTTCTCAGACCTAGGGTACTGTGGCCTGCGTCTGAGCCCAGGGAGAGAGAGCTCTTAGGCCAGAGTTGGCACCAGTTTCTCAGGGATGATTTCATTTATTTTAGCCGGGGTAGGGTGGGGAGAGGCTATTTTGGGAGAGAAGAGGGATGTTTGTTTAGATTTTTGAGGGAAACACTGTCTTTCAACTTCTAGTATTCAACACTTTTCAGAGTGTTACTACATTACTTTGTCAAAAGTATTTATAATTCTGAAGATATTAAATATATTCATACTTAAGTATTAGTGCTAAACTGCTCTAAGAAAATATAAGCAGGCTCTTTTGTTGTTAAATAATTCTCACGTTTGCTGCTAATAGTTAGTTTAGATAATTCCCATCTTTTGCATTTCTCGGTCCTATGTCCTTTTACCTACCCCCGTGACCAGCTTAAAGCTGAGCTGTGCCGCGTCAGCATTAAGTTTAGAGATGGCATCGAATATAAAATGAGGAACATATTTGGCCTGTGTGAAAGCTGACTCTTACTAATTCAGGGATAAAAACACGATACGTGCTTTCCCAGTGTGCACATCAGACCGGGATCAGCAGCGCTCACCTCTTGCCCCCTCGGCACCATGAGAATAACGTTCAGATTTCCCGGGGATTAATCCGGCCGCAGTTCCGTTGTAGTTTATGGTGTTAAAAAGGATCAACGGCTCAAAACTGGCATGACATCTGTTCCACTGTCATCCTCCTCGGTAAATGCTTACCAAGGGTCTGCTAAGAGTAGTGCATTATACTGATGTTCCTACATCCCTTGTTGCATAAAATAAAGCTGAGAGGCACTAGTTAAATTAGATGAAACATCCTGTGAATTTTGAGAACATCTCTGATCCTTTCTTCTCTGGCAACATGCATTAGGTATTGGACTTTCATTTTATTTCATTATGTTTCTGGTCATTAGCCCTCTCTGAATTCTTGCCTCTCAAGGGCAGGAATCCTCTCCGTTTTCATAATATATTTAAGCCTGCACATCACCTAGGATGTTCTTCACTGACCATTCAAGAAGGAGCGTGAATTACCAATTTAGAATAAAATCAAACTTGTGCTTCTTTAGTAATTTGTACTTATTCTAATTTCACTTTCTTCTTTTTTTAATCTTTCCCTTACCATCTGTTTTCTCTCACTTCTCTGGGGCTACCTCTGGGAACCCTCCGGGAAACTGATTCCACCCAGGGTTCCTGAAAAGTAATGTCCTGCACCTGGCATAGCAAAGTATGCATAAAAAATACTACCTTGCATTTTTAAGTGCTTTTCCAAGCATTTCATTATCTACCTAGATTTCCAGAACAATCCAAAAAAAGAGAGGGAGCTGCTATTGTTATTCTTAGGATACTGACAAGGAAATTGCACAGATTTGGTTCAGGTGACATGGTGAACCAGCAGCACAGCTGTCGCGATCCCACTCCCGGGTAACCTGGTATAGAAGATCCCGCAGGGACGCTGGCTGACAACTTCCTGCATGTCCCCTTAGTATTCTAAGTCTTGGAAATGGAAGGAAAAACCAGAACTCCCAAGTCCTGGAATGTCTTCCATTGGCCTTGATCACTGGGGAGCAAGTCTAGAAATAACGTAATTCTGCATAGGTTTACCATGGTTTGGGTCGGTGACTAATCAGGATCTGCTGTTTTCTTCTCTTGCCTTCCCAGAAATCGTGTCAGCCATGCACAAACTGTGAGAGAACACACAGGTGACAAGAGAATGGAGTTTTCAGGTATAGGGTAAAGGCACCAGACTCTTAAATCTCTAGCTAAAGAACAATTATTCTACAGGCTTTTAAAAACTGTTCCCTATAAGAAACATTTTTGAAATTTATTTTTATTCATTAAAGGCACGATAGAGAAGAGGAAATAGGAGAGCTAAGCTTTGTTCATCTTTCCACTTTATAAACAATTGAAATCAGCACCCTCAGGCGCAGACATCATTGGGAATAATCCACAGACTTCATAGGGCTTCTCAGAATGTTGAGGGTTTTAGACCTGCAAGGTTATCCTAACGGGGTAAGTTTTAAAAGCAAAGTTTGTAAGTAAACTGAATCCAGATGAAAACAAAACAAATGGTCTTTCTGTGCTCAGCATCCCTTGGGCATACATTCAGGTCGATAATAGAACCAAGGAGAGTGGCTCGAAGAGGTGCAGCCCAGCCTCGATACGGAGGCAGGCATGTGTGTGATGTCTGAGACCAGAGCTGGCATTCTCCATGCCGGGTGGTGCCCTTGCCGCCATGCCTCCTTCTCCCCGCACCTCATTGCCAAAATCCTGCAGAAGTAAATCACCTTGCACAGGACTTAACGAAGGTTCACATTTCCGAGAGGCACCTGTGTGCAGTTATTATTTGTGGAATATTTGAGAGTTTTCCAGTAAAGAAAGCAGATGCCAAAATTCCTGTTTCTTGGGGTTAATAGCATATTGTTGATGGCCATGCCACCAAATGAGTGTGAGGTGAGGAATAAATTATCTTCTGTGATGCCAGCAATTACTGATAAGAAGAAGACTTGACTTTCCCAGATTACCCTCATGTGAAATGTGACATCTCTGTATGTATTACTTTCAACATGCACCAGGAAATGTGAGATAGTGTTAACAGAAGCCCGAGGATACCAAAGCTTCAAGATTAGAAATCTTTTAGGCTGTCTTTCTTCTCCTCCCTGCGCCCCCCTTCCCCCCAGTGGGTTGCTGTATTAACACTCATTATAGCAAAGCAGAGCAGATGGGCAAACAGACTGATTAGTTATTTATATATATATTTTTTCTTTTTGACGCTTAGATGTTGGCTCTTCCTTTAATAAAAGAAAGGAGTTTTTAGATGTTGCCTTTTCTTGATTTCCCTTTTTAATCAGAGGGAAAAAGGGGGCATTTTGCTTCTGATCTATTAATAATGTGGCTGTATCCTTTTCTTAACTGCTGACTTCATAGCTCTCTGCATACCCATTTCAATCAGAATTTGATTTCTCTCCAGTCCTCTAAGCTGCATGTGGTATATGCCTGTTCTTTCTGGCCTAGGATTTCTTTATGGAGCTTATCACTTTGAATTCTTTTTTTTTTTTTTTTTTTTTTTTTTTTTTTTTTGGTAAGTGTCTTTCCTGACAAGGAAATTGTCTATAGTGTTTTTGGCTTTTTCATCCAAAATGAGAAAGACCAGAACTGATTGGTGGAAAGTGAAATTATCCATACTATTATGTCAATAGAAATGTTTTCCCATGTTTTTTCTCTTTTAAAAAAAGGTCAGATATCTCTTTGTTTTTTCTCAAAACAGAATTTGTGTATTTCTTTCCTTCCCAATTTTGTAAAAATAGGTTTTCTGATAAAACTGTGCTTCCAGTTTAAAAAAAGTAGGTAAAGAGAAAGGTCATCAGCAATCCCACTTCTGGATATATATTCAGAGGGAACAAAATCACTATCTCCAAGAGATGTCTGCACTCCCGTGTTCACTGAAGCGTTGTTTGTAATAGTCAAGGTATAGAAACAACCCAAGTGTCTACCCGTGGATGAATGGATCAAGAAAATGTCACACACACACACACACACTCTCTCTCTCTCTCACTGGAATGTCAGCCTTAAAAAAGGAAAGAGATCCTGCCATTTCCAACAACACCGATGAACTAGAGAGCATTATGCTAAATGAAGTAAGAGAAAGGCAAATACTGCATGGTATCACTTATCTGTGTAATCTAAAAATAAAATAAATCAAACTCAGAAACAGTATAATGCCGGTTGCCAAGGACGGGGGTCAGGGGGTGGGAGAAGGAGAGGTTGGTAGAAGGATACAAACTTCTGGTTCTAAGATGAATACAGTCCGAGAATCTAACATGTAACATGGTGATTGTAGTTGATTGGCATGTATTTTAGAACTGCAAGTTGCTAAGAGAGTAGAAGTTAAGAGTTCTTGCTGAAGGAAGGAAGGAGAGAAAGAGAAAAAGAGAAGTAGGAGAGTTGCTGGATGTGTTAATTAAGCTGACAGTGGGATCCCGTTCACAGTGTATGCGTGTATCAGATCATCGTTACGGAGCTTACACACTCACAGCGTATGGCAGTTTTGTCAATTGTGCCTCAGTAAAGGCTGAAAACAATAAAATACAAATAAAGAGAAATCATTGGCACAAGGGGACAAAAGGGAAAATCCATAATAATCCATAATCTTTTCTTATAAAAAGACAAATGTTTCACGTGTATGTAAGAGGTAGTCATAGCAAGGTAATGGGCTTAGTTGTGCATAGAAAAGAACTTTCTAGTGTTCCAATGTGGAGTGTTCTCGAACAGTAATTCCCCTAGTGATACTTAAAGCATTACCTAAAGAGCCTTGAGGCATGGTGCAAGGAATAATAAACATGCCTGCATGGTTACAAATGTTTTGGTCCTTTTTAAATTTTTGAAGAGGATTTGCAAATTTTCTAAGTGTATTTTAACAAAAGCAGGAAAATATTCTATGAAGATGGCCCTAGGGGCACCTGGGTGGCTCAGTCGGTTAAGCAACTGCCTTCGGCTCAGGTCATGATCCTGGAGTCTCAGGAACAGGTCCCGCATTGGTATCCCTGCTCAGTGGGGAGCCTGCTTCTCCCTCTCCCTCTGCTTGTGTGTGTGCGTGCGCATGTTCTCTGTCTCTCGCAAATGAAAAAAACCCGAAATCTTAAAAAAAAAAAAAAAAAAAGGATGGTCTAAAGTCAGTTAGCTCATAGCATTGCGGATAGACATTGTAACTTCTGATTTCATGGTACAGGATAATATACCCATACAACTGTTTGGGAAGATTTCTGCACAAAGCCATGGGCAGTTAATTGGATCCCATGTTTTTAGAGACGCCTGACGAACCTGTCATGTAGTTTATTTTGTTCTTAGAAACTATCCTCAGTGGGACTTGGTATTATTGGAAGATTCTATCAAACATCAAAGAGATACTTGAGCTTAATTCTCACACTGCAGTCTGACTTCAGAAATAGCGTGTTGTTACTAACAATACGGGAAAACTAGACTCAGCTCCGTCCAGCTCTGTGGTCTCGGCGTGTTCGTGGGCACCGTCAGACTCACCTCTCTAAGTGCTGTGGTTTCAGAAAGGGGCATGCACAGAGGGTTTAGGGCTTGGCAGAGAAAAGCTGAGCAAAGCCAACGAGAAAATAGAAGCTTTAAAAAAAAAAATGCTAGGGTTTCGGGAGAGATAATACAAACAAGAGGGAAGCATTTAGGGCAGATTACTGTGGTCATTAGGGGGTCATTTCTGAGGGTCTGCTCGGTTTGAGGTCTCGGTGGGATCTAAGTGGGAGGATGTTCGGGAGAAATGAAACTGTGACATCGTATCAGGCTATGAAAGGGGCCGTGCAGGGGTGTTTTCGTGATGATTCGTCAGCTGTGCTCAGGCCCCAAGCGTGATCTCTCTCGACATTCCCTCCCTCAAGGCTGAATCTGGTGCCCCTGGGATGAACTCATTTCTTTTCCTGGACTTAACCTGTGGTGGCTGTACCACCACTGTGGCCGCTGCTTTGCAAATCTTCGTGTTCTGTGGGGATAGGTGGCAAAACTGAATCTTGTGTATAACCCAAGCTTGCCAGACACCTAGTAGTTTTTAGTAGGTATTTGTTGATTAAATGAATGAATGATTGGACGATTGCTTAAGCGCAGGATTTAGGTGACACAGTAAAGTGCTTTCCCTACTGATCTGTGGTTAACTTTATGAATTAGAGATCTTCTGCCTCTTAGATGACTTCATAATTATAACCTTCAAAATGGGCAAAATATTGGGGCACCTGGGTGGCTCATTTGATGAAGCATCTGACTTTTGATTTCGGCCCAGGTCATGATCACGGGGCTGTGAGATCGAGCCCCGTGTCCAGCTCCACGCGGGGCAATGGAGCTTGCTTAAGATTCTCTGTCTCCCCTCTGCAGTGCACGCCCTCCCCACCCCCTCCCAAAGGCAAAATATTAAAATATATTTCTGATGATGTAAAACTTGAAAACACCACTCATTAAATCACTGCTGTAAAATACAGAGGGTGTGTGTTTCGAAAACAGAATTGCGACCTAGTTAGGATTCAGAGAGAACTCATACCGAACATGCGTGCCTTTTAAAAAATATAATTCAATGGAAGCTTCCTGAGTCATCACTTGAATTGGATGTAAATCATGTCTAATCTGCTTATTAACATGCCCCTCACCTCCGTGCCTGAATAGCAGGGAAGTCCTTCCAAAAGGTATTCTTACACGTTTTATGTTTGTTAGCCTGCTGCGGTCTGATTCTCGTGTGATTTCACCTTTTCAAATTCAAGTAAGACTTTTTGATACAAACACAACTCTTAAAGCACAGAAGAAACACCACATAATGCTTTTCAGGAGGTAGCAAAGGATAATTCACGTCTTAGATCCTTACACGAACTTCTTGGGTAGCCTGTGAGGTGGTAAACAGAAATTTGGAATGAGGACAAGGAAAGCGAGGGGGACGCCCAGAGAGGACAGTTGTCGGGTCCCCTTGGGTCACCCCTGTCCTTCAGGGACTCTGTTAGTGTTTCCCATTCTCCTTCCGGTTCTTACTTTGTTTTGAAGAGGTGGCAACGGAAGGTTTCCCTCCTCTCTTCAGCTTGTTCTCCTGTGGACTCGTGAGCTTGTTTGCCCACAGTCCTTTCTGGAAACTGAGGAATTTGTGCTGGGCCTACACCTGTTCCCTTAGGTGGTGATGCTGGAGGGACACTGAGGGAGGAGAGCCCCCGAGAAAGGGCTGGCTTGGGGAGCATGGTGGCGGCGGCCACAAGCCCCAGCAGCTTCTTGGTTGGAGAGGAATTTTTCCCTTCTTCTGCCTTCGGAACTGAATTCCCTCTCTCATTCTTCTTGTCTCATATGTCAGTGATGTTTCTTCAAAATCTGTGTTAGGCCGACAGAATGGATTTCTGCACTGCTAGTTTAATATCTCTCCAAGTGTGCCCAGCTTTGCCCCGGAGAGACGTCCTTATCTTGAAGTTGGATAAGGCCCTTCACAAAGCACCAGCCACGCAAGCAGGAAGCCACCCCCTTCCCTGACCCGCTCCTACCTCTTCCCACCCAGCAAGGGTGAGTCTGGACTCGGGGGCGCACACTCCCACGCCCACCCTTCTACATTCTAGTGTCTTCACTTAGGCACTTCCCTAGGTCTAGATGATGCTACTGCCCTTTGAGCCTTACTGGACTGCTAAGTCTCTACAAAATACTACTTCCTCTTTTAGCTCCTGTCTTTGCCCAGTCATAATTTCTTCTCTCTCTCTCTCTCTCTCTCTCTCTTTTTTTTTTTTTTAAATTCTGCATTGCCATATTCCTGTGAAACCTCTATCATGACCCTTCTTCACAACATTGTGTAGATCTTTAAAAAATGTCTCCCGCATGCACAGTGCCCCCATCAGGCCCCTGAGCTGTACAGACTGGTATGAATAGACCATCAGATCAAAATATTCTAGCTTTAGACACATCACTGCTAAATGTGGGGTGTGTGTGTGTGTGTATGTGTGCGCGCACTCCAGCTAGATTTACAAATATGAAAACGTGTTAACAAGAGGTTACCCAATCACGTAGAAAAACTATAAACATCAACTGTCTGGGGAATTAAAAAAAATCTTCCTTTTTTGTAAAATTTGATCAACTAACCCTAATCCTATCCTCCCAATCATGAGCCAATGCTAGGAGATAGTATGAGAAAGTACAGAAAGACAGGACTGGTGTTATACCCACAGAGTCGATACTGCAATTTGTGTTTGCTTGGCTTCATTGAAGATCATTACCTTTGTATCTAAGTTTGTTTTTGAGATTGATTTGGAATTACCTTTCAGTATCCGATGAATTTGAAAAATTCCCCGAGCTGAGATTTTATGGCTTAAGTGATTAGATTTCTCTGTCCATGGGTGCCCTAGGATACCAGTGCCCCAGGCAGGAGGCCTGCAGCTGTGTTTCAGTTTCTAGAGCCCTGTTCCTGAGGCTGAGCAAACCATCAGTTGTTCATAAAGGGGAGAGGGCTGTAGGGGACGCAGGCGCCCATCCGTGTCGGGTGCGTGGCCTGATGCTTCTTTCGCTCTGCTTGGGTGTAAAGCGGTGGGAGCCCGAGCTACAGTGGGATGGATGGAGATGAAGGAATGGGTGGATATTCAGGCAGACGTCTGTGCGACTGGCCTAAGTTGTCTGCAAGATTGGAATGGCTGGAAAAGAACGAAAGAATAAAATCATACAGAGCAAACCCTGAGAATCTGAGCAGTGACCTTGGGTGGAGTGGGGAAAGTATATTTACTTACATAAACTAGAAGACTATCTCCTTTGTGTTTATCCATAAATTCTTTCAGTCTTTGTTAGTGGTTCAGTAGACGGACAGAGCCTCCAGTAAGAGGTGGGCAATTGCCTTTTCTTTTTCGATCTTCCCACATCTTCTCAATCCTTAAAGCATTCAGCTAGCTGCTCGGAGCATGGACACGAGTAAGTGTGAATCCCTGCCTCCATCACCTTCCTTCATCCTCCAAAACACTGTCACGGAGGGACACGGAGTTCCTTCCAGAACCCACCAGAAATATATAAATTAGTCCATATTTCAGCCTGTCGAGGAAGGCTGCTTCGTCCTGGAAAAAAATTGAGGATCTGAAAAGAGCCGGCTTGCGAGGAAGGAGGGGGAAGATGGAGAATTTTTCCCACCAGTTTCCTGAGCTGGGTGGACCTCATGAATGTACTTTTCCTTACTCTGAAGGTTTTTGAGATTCCAGAACATTAGCAAACATACATGCACTTTATGTGTAATAAGGAGTAGTGCCCCAATATTTATTTCAATAAACAAATACATATGTTTTTGTTATCTCCTCAAGGAGTTCAGCCATGTGTTGTGCAGGGGCCATGCCTTCTGGTCTTGCTTTCTGAGTGACTTTCAGGCAAAAGGGGGTCGTGTTGCCTTTCCTCCTCAGCACCAGTTACCCCCTCCCCATGCGCCGAGGTCAGGCAGGACTCCTTGTGCATTGCCGATCACACAGCGGGGGACACTGAGACACAGGCTTTTGCTACCCTCGTTCTGATCCAGCTTTCTGCTCTTGCAGGTGCACACATCCTGACCAACTCAGCAGGAAGGTGGATTTTCTTTGTGTTTAAAGAAAAAAAATGTCCCCGTGTCTGTAGAGATGATTTGCAGTTCAGCCCGGCTGAAGCTGACCGAATGAGACTATGGGCTGTGCCTCTGCCAAGCATGTTGCCACTGTTCAAAATGAAGAGGAAGCCCAGAAAGGGAAGAACTACCAGAACGGAGATGTGTTTGGCGGTGAGTGCCGTTGAACTTGACCCTTGACCTCCTGACCCCGGCCTTCACTTTTTCCAGAGTCAGAGCAAATACTTGTAGTGTTTGGGGGTGGGGGGTGGTGCTGGTAAAGGGCTGGTGAGATTTGGCTAGAAATCAGGGCAGATCTTTTACGTGGGGCAGTTTCTGTAGTAATTTATACATAGAGGATTCTGAGGAGTGTTATGGAGGTTTTATACAGAAACTAACACTGAAGTCAAGCTTTAAGTAACTGGATGGGTACAGAGGACAGCAGCAACAGGGGGTCCTGGTAGAGGAGCGCTGTACGACCGAAAACACAGTCGTCCAAAAGTGCAGTGAGTGAGGATTTGTACATGAGAGAGTGAGGTGTTTCTTAGGGCTCCTAGTTACTCTTTATGGGGCTTTTTGTGTGCATTTTTTTCAGATTAAAAAATACAAATACAGTGAATTTAGTAATTGTCTTTTAACTGTTTTGTGATGAATCAAAGTGACTTTAGAATATCTTGTGCATCGCTTCTCGGCCTTTTGGCTAAGATCAAGTGTAGAATATCTCGTGCAAAGGTCACAACCTGCCAACCCATGGCCACGTCTGGTTTGCAAATATATTTTCTTTGGCTCCCAAAGAATTACAAAATAAAAAGCAAGGCAGCGTATAAAACTCAGGATGCTTCATGTAAAACCCCCAAATTTCTTCAGGAAACCTGGTGACACCGAGTCTGTCTTCCCTGAGGCCACAGTCAGTGGGTTGAGATAACAATGGTCCCCCCAGTCCAGGAACTGCTGAGCCCGCCCTGAAGAGCACACCAAGCCCCGTTCACTCCTGAACATCAATGGCCTGGCCACTTTCAGGCTTCTCAGTGTGCCTGGCGATGAGTTTGTTCCTTAGAAGATCTACAATTGCTCTGGAGCCACATGGTTGTGGGTTAGTACAAAATTCCAGTTAGGAAGGCAGACATAGGAGTTTGGCTGAGTTGCTTTGACATAACCCACGACTGGACCCATGCACGGTACTCCTGTGTTCAGACACTGGCAAGTCACTCTACGGCATTTTGGTCCCTCCTGATGGTTGTGCCGGTCCCCGGTGAAGAATTGGGGTACCGTGGGAAGGTAGCTGCTCTGCTAAAAGTAGGCTAGTGTATATGGGAGGAGGACTTTGTGTTGTGTCGTTTCAAGGAAATGTATGTGTTGCCTGGAACAAATTTGCTTCTGGTGGCGGCTGCCTAGAAAATTCAGAACAGTGGGGAAAAGTAGCGTGGGAGCATTTAACTAAAACTTGACTCAGATCACTGAGACCAGTTCCTGGGAAAACAGTTAATTGGACGAGCATCATTCCGTCACTCTCAAACACTTAACTATTAAGAGAACATAATCTAGTATCAAGCATTTGTTCAAATTAGCTTCTACGTGATATTCTGTGTCATTATCATTTTTGTAACAAGAGCTACCATTAATGGAGCTGCCTCCATATGTCGAACATGCCGAAGCATTTATACATTCATTTTCATGGTGCATTTTTCACAACAATCCTGTGAAAGATGTGTCATCCCAGTTTTACATATTTGGAAGCTGAAGCACAGAGAGACTAACCGGTCCCAAGTTGCCCAGCTACGAAACCACAGACTCAGGTCGCTCTGACTCCAGGGTCCATGTTGCTTCTCTCAGTGTCGATGCCCGGCACCCTGCTGCCTCCCATCGGTCACTCATTCTTCAGTGCAAAAGAGTATTGACTGGCCTGTATAGGATAGGCCGAGACCTTTTGCTAAATGCCATGGGGGAGGGGGTGCAGAAGTAAATGATACGTAAATCTCCCTTTCTAGGACTTCATGAGAGGATGAGGAAATGTTATGAGGCAAAATAAGCCATGTACCAGGAGAGGAAAAGACATACATCGTGGTAAGAGTCAAGGGGATGGAGAGATTGCCTTAAAAGGCGGGATCAGAATAGATTTCTAGAGGTGACCTCTAAACCTGGCCTTAAAGGACCAGAAGAATCTAAACTTGTTAGATGAAGGGTGCAGGAAGGAACTGGGTGACGAAAGGCTAGAGGTGATGTGAGACTTATTGAGAATTATAAATAATCCAGTTGGAATGGAATGTAAAATTTAAGTGGGAGAGAATTGGCTAGAAAACTAAGGGTTAAATTATAGAGAACTTTGAATACCATTTTACAGTCTTTAGAAAGATAGACTGTAAGCAAAAACCAGTGATAGTCAGTATATTGCCCTTATATTCTGTCTCGCAGTGAGACCACCTCACCGTCCAGTCGATAATCGGTTTCAGCTTTAATAGGCAAGGAGACTTTCTATTATTCTAAAGTACGATGTGTATTTGGCAAATGTTGGCATCTAATAAAGGACTTTTCCATTAGTCAACTATCGCTGGGTATCAGACAACCTTAAGATCTCAGCGGCGTTCAACAATGAGCCTGTCTTTCTTGATCACGAGTTGGTGAGTCAGCTGGAGTGGCTCTGCTCCATGTCTCTCTCATCTTCCTCCTGGGACCAGTGAGCTGCGGGAGGGGAGAGGGGGCATGCTCTTCTTTTGCAGAAGCATAAAAGTGCAAGCAGTACACAAGATGCCTCTTAACCTTGGGCTTTCGGCTGGCCCAGTGTCACATGCACATTTTACTGGTCAACTCAAGTCACACAAATGCGCTCAAAGACAAGACTCAGAGAAACCCATCTGAACACGATGCATTTGTGATGAGGGTGTGGATGCGGGGAAGAGTCGAGAATCGGGGCTGACAATTCGCTGTGCCCCCGGCCTCCTCAGTCATGGCTGTCTGTGTGGCTCTGTTCAGTTCATGCAGTCTGAGCATTTTTTCAGCCTCCCAGTACTTACACGGACATTTTGTTCACTTCAGCATCCATCATCTTGTTACTCTTTCTGACATAAACATTGGTGGGTTTGTGGCATGGTGTTAGAGACAGCAGAACAAGGAGGAAGAGAGCTTCTTGAACTGGGCAAGGGAGATGGTTTTGATAGTCCCACAGGGCTCTGGCGTTAAAATTGTCAGAGGGCAGACTGAACATCAGTGCCTTTATCCTAGTGTTACTAAATTCTAGAGTATGTATATGACCCGATAAGGTCCTGTCTGTGTTTCTCCACTTAAATTTTAATTTGCAAGCAGAGCAAGTATACAGAATCACAGATGGTCCCAGGTGACTAGCAGATCTGGCTCACTTTTACTCACTTGATATCTTTGTCACCCATTGTTTTGTAACATGTTACCTCATGACAAAGAACTCCACACTTAGTAGCTTGAAACAAGCACCGGTTTATTATTTATCACAATTCTGTGGGTGCCTGGGTTCCTCTGCTGTTTTTGCCTCGGTTCAATCAGGTGGCGACACTTAGCTGGGCACTCAGTGGGGTTCACCTAACTAAGATGGCTTCAAGTCTCTCCAGCTAGAAAGTCAAACTTTTCATGAGGTGGCTGGTAGAGGAAGTGGAAGCTGTCGGGCCGATGAATACCTAGACTTGTAAGTCCAAGAATGTCACTTTTGCACCATTCTATTGTCTAAAGCAAGTTTCAAGACCATCCCAGAGTCAGGAGATCTAGAGGTCTCCATCTATTGAGTCTAAGGAATTGTTGGCGGCCATCTTTGGATACTAGTTACCTCAGCCACTGAGAGAGGCAGTGAGAACCCCATGACTGGATTATATTCCAACCTGGACAGTTAGAGTCTGCTTTTTGAATCACTGCTCTGTTTTTTTACTGAATAAAGTTGCCTCATTTCACTTTTTAGAAGCTGTTTTTTAAATGTTTAAAAAATGTTACTACTGCTTGTTCTTGAAGAGTTGACAAAGTCTGTGAAGGATGGCATATTTGGAGATGGCTCTGAAGTATGTGTCTCTGAGTGTGTGTACACACACACATTCGATCCTTTTCCTAAAGGTGTGAATTTAATTTCATAGCTTCTAAGGACATGCTGAGGAGCGTTGATAAACAGTGTGTTTTTACAAATGGTAATTTCCATTTTTATGAAGCAGTTTGGTCTCTGTGATGTTTTGGTTACCTAGAAGACCGACCACTCCAAATGTGTGTTACAGAGTATGTCTAGACTATTCCACCAAAGAGGATGAACTGACCAAAGAGCATCTTGACTCTTAGATTTCACAGAATTCAAGAGGTCACTACCAAGGAACTTTATCACTGACGTTTACCTATATCACCTTCCCTTTAAATACTGAAGCATAAGAAGTTTCAGATCTAAGATTGTGCCTCACATCCATGTGGCCTGTTGAGAAGTACAATCCAGACCAGAAAGCCCCGTCTCCAGATTGGAATTTTCCTTCCCAGATGTCAGGGCCAATGTGCCGAGGTCAATCAGAGGACAGCTGAGCAGATTGCCAAAACCAGCTTGCCACAGAGGGGTGACCAACAGGTTCAAGTTATCATCAACTAGTTAAGCAAGTTCTAAAGGGAATCCAAGTGCTTACTGGAGAAACAGGTTCAAGTCTTACTGGAGAAATTAACACCTCAAACCTGAGTTCATTATCTCTCCTGCCGCCCACCCCAAGAGGAGAAAGCTCTTTACTGTTTGCCTGAAGGTCACCACCATTCTTCCAGGAATGTAGGCTTTAATTTGCCTTTTCCGGCTTCAGTGACTCTTGCCGCTCTCCCCAGAAGCTCTTCTCTTGCCGTTGCCACAGCCCGTCACCCGGAATGGCGCAGTATCTCCAAACCGAGCGCCATGAGCCCCCTTGGTTGTTTGTTTTCTTCTGGGATTTTCTTTGTCGTTCATTTTTAATTGTCAATTTTTTGCGCCACTGTTGGAGTCTGTCAGGTTTTTCTAAGTGCTCCTCTGCCCGTGTTCATTCTCCTGCTCCAGAACTTTCTGTGGCACCTGGTTCTTTAGCCAGTAAAATCCTAAGTCCTTAGTGAACATGCCTTGCAAGGGCTCATAGCCACCTTGGCAGCCTTGTTTCACGCTCTGTCCTTCATGTTCCCTGTTCCTCAGCCAGACTGGACAGCTTGCCCTGTGACCTTGGACACACCTGTCTCCCAGGCCTTCTGGTACGCCATGACCTCAGCTGTTCTTCCCAACTTCACCCACACTTGCATGAAGCCTTTCTCATACCTTCAGAAAGTATCGTTTTCCTGCCATCCCAGGATACCTCTTTACATACTTAGGTATTTGGCTTATTTCTTGATACGTCTCATCTCATTATTTGTGTATATGTGTTATCTCTCTTATGAGCCAGTTAGGCTCCTGAAGGCAGGGACTGTAGGTCTTGAGGGAAACCAGGGTTCCCAGAACTGTGGGAGCTGGAGACAGAGAGATTGTTTGGGGATCGGGGTGGGCCCTGGTGGGCCGGCTTCCCCGTGTGACTAGGTGGCTGAGTTTGGCTGAAGGGCCAAGAGAGTTTGAGGTTTATAAATGTTCTCTTAAGTGGAGGTGTTTAGATGATTACAGTAAATTCTTCTGAAATAGCAGTGTAAGACCAAATATAAAAGGCAAGCAGTAAAGCAAGATTTTGGCTACTTTGTCTCCCCTGGATTCTGTATTACTGTGTAGCTTCAGTGCAATTCTGATGCTTAGCTGTGTAAAGTGGGAGCATATACCAGGACTGTCTGTGTGTGTGTGTGTGTGTGTATGTGTGTGTGTCTGCGTGTGAGAGAGAGAGGGTGTTATCCAATCTGTTACCCATCTCAAGTATTGTAGGGACCAACTTCACAGGTTATGGGAGGATTATGTAAGAGAATGGATCACATTCATTCAGAAAGTCAAAGCAGTTGAAGGCGAAGTAATAATTCCCTGTTTCTTTCTGCAGTAATTTCTGATTGCATGAAGTGAAGATTAATTAAAATTAATCTGTGTTTGTGTTTGTGAGACAGTAGCAGGATAATGTTACCTCTTGTGCCATCCAGGCCAGTAGCCTCTGGCCACCTCTGATATGAAGCATGTGAAATATGCCTGTTCTTATTGAGATATGCTATGGGCATGAAATACACACAGGACTTTAAGGACTTTGTATAAAAGAGAGTATAAAATGGCTCATTAATGATTTTTTTAATTAATTACATATCAAAGTGAATAATAGTTTGGATGTATTGGGTTAAGTAAAATACATTGTTCAAATTAATTTCATCAGTTTCTTTTTGCTCATTGAATGTGGCTCCTAGAAATATTGAAAGTACATCCGTAACTCACATTATTTTTCTACTGGATGGTGCTGGTTTAAGTCCCTGAAAGGAAGTGTTGGGTATTTTGGGCTCCCTTTTCTTCCCAGTTCCAGCTTTGGAGTTTACTTACTCTGGAATTCAAGAGAAAAGGAGTTAGTTAGGCTGAGACAGGTGGGGGCGTGGGGTGTTGGGGACCACGGGAAAGGCAGAGACAGGGAAGCAGCTTAGCAGGAGAGGAAGAGCACAGGGTCGCTTGCTCATCTCTCGGCTCTCATCAGTGGCCGTCTTCAGCTGCGCCTCATGTAACTTCTTCTGCTGGCCCAGGGAAGCTTGTGTTGACTTCTGAAATTGTTATTTCCCAAGGATCAGAGGGAAATCTTTCTCTCTCACTGCTCACCCACCTTTTGTTTGGTTGTTGTTGTTGCTTTCATTGAGTTGGTCAAGAACCTTAGGGGCAGGAGAACTGTTTGTTGGGTTTGTGATAGAGCCAGGTCATGGTCGTGAAAGCAGGGGGAAAAAAAATTAAGTCAAGAAGAGTGAGGGAACTGGCCCTGGGTTTAATCTTTGAAGATTCCACAGTGTCTTTTTTTTTTTTTTTTTTTTTAAGATTTTATTTATTTGACGGAGAGAGAGAGAGAGATCACAAGTAGGCAGAGAGAGAGGGGGAAGCAGGCTCCCCGCTGAGCAGAAAGCCCGATACGGGGCTCAATCCCAGGACCCTGGGATCATGACCTGAGCTAAAGGCAGAGGCTTAACCCACTGAGCCACCCAGACACCATGGATTCCCCAGTGTCTTGAGCTGAGCCTCACAAAGCTGTCAGTGGCTTGAAGTGCACATGGAGCTCGTGCAATTACAGACGTCAGCCCACCTTGGCCAGGGCATTACATCATCCTCTTCCAGAGTAAACGTTCTTAGCCCAGTGCCTGGCTCAGGGAAGGGGCCCACAGGGCTCCTCGGCCACTCCGGTAGCTGCCTGTTGCTTTGGCAGGAGACGGGTCCGTATGGTGAGCACACAACTGTGATTGTGAGTTCGCTCTCTAGCTGGGGGGGTCTTCCAGCTTCCCCACTTCATCAGTGCCTGGGCGTTTTCATGTATGATACAGAGATAGTGACGGAATCCAGCCTTCGGAGTCCTGTGGAAGATCAGATGAATTAACAGTGGAGAGCACTGAGAACGCAGCCTGTGCATAACTAGCCCCCAAGCAGTAATGAAGGGTGTGAGTGGTTTGCCCACCTCTTCACTCTTGCCCCTCACTCATCTCAAAATATACTGTGCTAGAGTGGCCGTGATGGTAGAGTCAATCTGAATTTCTTTGGAAGAGTTTCCCATTAACAGAAAGTCAAGAAAATCCTATACTTTTTTAAAAATGTAAATTCAGTTAGTTAACATACAGTGTATTATTAGCTTCAGAGGTAGTGTTCAGTGATTCACCAGGTGTAACACCCAGTGCTCATCACATCACGTGTCCTCCCTGAGGCCCATCACCCAGTTACCCCCGCCCCCCCCCCCCACCAGCGGCCCTCAGTTTGTTGCCTGTAGTTAAGAGTATCTGATGGTTTGTCTCCCTCTCTGATTTTCTTTTCTTTTCTTTTCCCTCCCTTCTCCTATGCTCCTCTTTGTTCTTAAATTCCACATGAGTGAAATCATATCATTGTCTTTTTCTGATTGACTTATTTTGCTGAGCATAATACTTTCCATATTTAAGGAAAAAGAAAATTCTGGGCACCTGGGTGGCCCAGCTGGTTAAAGCATCCAGCTCTTGATTTCAGCTCAGCTCATGATCTCAGGGTCATGAGATTGAGCCCTGCATCAGACTCTGCTCTCTGCTCAGTGGGGAGTCTGCTGGAGATTCTCTCTCTCTCTCTCCCTCTTGCTCTCAAATAAATAAATAAATCTTAAAAAAAAAAAAAATCCAAGTACTATTTTTCCTTCCCTTGCCATTGTTTAATGTTATATGGAGAGATGAGTGGAAAAGTGGGACTATTTGTCACTGATGGGTTCAAGGCAGCCTGATTGCAGGGTGAGGGAACCTTTGAGTGCACAGACACCGTTGGCAGGGACATCCAGGCAGGGCCCTTGGTGGTGTCCCTCCGGTTTTATGTCTAGAGGGTTTCTTCCGGTTGCTCTCTTGCTCCTCCAGGGGCCTGGTCTTGTCTATAGCTGCCTGGAGCCCTTTTGCAGTCAGAAAATAAGAAAGAACTTGGCCCCGGAGAAGGCAGTGGAGACCTCTCTGGTACCATCCAGTGAACGGCACAGAGGACTGGAGCTGCAGGCGAGGCTTGTTCTCTGTTGCGGGAAGTTCTCAAAACGTGACTCAGCAACACGAGAGAAGGTGGGAGGGTTTCTTTACCCACAGCATTTCTCCTCTGAGTTATTTTCTCCTGAGTGACATCGCAGAATTCAGAAATTAAAAAACAATGGCTGCTTCCTGGAATCCTGGTTGATGTGGCAGAAAGGATGGGTTTTGCCGTAAGCACCTGCCTGGTAACCTACCTGGTCGGGCCCCCCCTTACCCCCCGCCAGCAGCGCTCACCTGGCTGCACCTGTCGGACACTTAGCCCGCATTTTGGACCTGGCTCTCCCCTGCAGAGAGCAGCTCAGCACCTCCCTTTTGTGCCCAGAGCCGGAAATGTGATTGTTTCTTTTGCCCCTGAATTACGATATAAAAACAACTTAGACTCCTATTCTACAGTTTGTTATCCCCATTTTTTTTTTTTTAAAGATTTTATGTATTTATTTGACAGAGATTCAAGTAGGCAGAGAGGCAGGCAGAGAGAGAGGGGGAAGCAGGCTCCCTGCTGAGCAGAGAGCCCGCTACGGGGGCTCGATCCCAGGACCCTGGGATCATGACCTGAGCGGAAGGCAGAGGCTTAACCCACTGAGCCACCCAGGCGCCCCCGTTATCCCCATTTCAGGAAAATGAAGCCAAGAGCCGCGCCACTTCACTTACCTGAACAAGCAGGACTGTCTGGAACTGAGGTTGCAGACTTCAACTACGGGAGATCCCCCTCTCAGGAAGAATATACCTGTCTTTGCTATTCAAGAGTCTTTGAGAAGTAATCGCGAACCAGCTGCTTGAGCTCAGCTCCGGCTTTTAACTGAGGATATCTGAAGGCTCTATTGTTATATTTAGGGCTATTTTCAGGAAACCTGAAATTCACGGTCATGGTGAATGCACAGGCCTGAGAGTTGGCAAATTGGTTTCGAATTGCTACTCACCAACATGTAGCTTGGCGAATTACTCTCTTTGCCTTGGTTTCCCCATCTGTCTAATATGGAGAGAACTGGTATTTACTTGCCTTCAGAGGACCGTTGGGAGATTCAATGTATGAGTGTATAGAATAGGATTTGCTGCATGATACACACTGTGTGAGCGCCGTTTGCTAATATCGAATTAGTAGGCTTAGTTTCCCTTGATTATGCCGGGGGGTTGGGGAAGCAACATGTCTATTCCAGATGTGTAATTCTCCAAGCCTGAAAAATTTGTCAGTTATCCACATAATACTTATCTCTTTATTTTGTATTTTAAAATATTTGTGTTCCTGTAATTTAAATTCCTATAATTTAAAATATATTGCGTTTCTATAATTTTTTTTCTGGTTTTTTTTTTTAAAAAGATTTTATTTATTTATTTGACAGATCAGAAGTAGGCAGAGAGAGAGAGTGGGGGAAGCAGGCTCCCTGCTGAGCAGAGAGCCTGATGCGGGGCTTGATCCCAGGACCCTGGGATCATGACCTGAGCCGAAGGCAGAGGCTTTAACCCACTGAGCCACCCAGACACCCCCTTTTTTCTGTTTTGACACCTTCTGTTCTGTATAAGATATGAGTGTGTGTGACCATGTGGGTGTCTTAAATCAGAAGACTTAAGGCACGCCTCACGGTTCAGTCACTTAAGTGTCTGTCTTTGGCTCAGGTTGTGAACACAGGGTCCTGGGATTGAGTCCCACGTCGGGCTCCCTGCTCAGCAGAGAGCCTACTTCTCCCTCTCCCTCTACCTACTACTCCCCCTGCTTGTGTGTGCTCTCTCTCTCTGTCAAATAAATAAAATCTTCAAAAATCATAAAATAATCAGAAGCCTTAAGTATCTGACTTGAGTGGTGAGTGTGATGTTATGCCTCATTCCTGCAAAAGTGTTTTTAAAAAAATAGTTCCATCCTAGAAGTTAACAGATACATTTTCATTTATCACACATAAATCTCTGCATGTGTGTGTACATGTGTGTGTGTCTGCAGTAGCATTTTCCCACTTCTGGGTTTATCACGCACAGTGAGGGTATTTATAGAAAGAAGGACATTTCTTGGTGGAGCACTGGAGAGGCCGGGAGACAACAGACGCAGATGATGCCTTTAGTGATTGTAATTGAATAAATATTTCCATAACTAACTGAACTAAAAAGATGTACAAATTTGAAACTATTTCAATTCATGTTTTATTCTTTAAAAATACTTTATAAGTCTAGGGTTCCTGAGTGGCTCATTTGGTTAAGTGACTGCCTTCAGCTCAGGTCATGATCCTGGAATCACTGGATCGAGTCCTGCATCAGGCTCTCAACTCAACAGGGAGTCTGCTTCTTCCTCTGACCCTCTCCCCTCTTATGCTGTCTCGCTCATTCTCTCTCTCTCCAGTAAATAAATAAAATCTTAAAAAAAAAAAACTTTGTAAGTTTACCATTAAAATTTGAATTCCTTAACTCCTCACTCCATATTAGAGTTTTCCAGATGAATCAAGATGGAATATGGAACCATTAAAGTACTATAAAAAAATATGGGTGAAAAAAATGTGGGTGAAAAATTATATGGGTGAGTGTTTTTATAATCTTGGGGTTTCTACAATGCTGCAAAATCCAATGCCATAAAGAAAAGTTGATAAATTTTACCATCTAAAATTCTCTGCATGACCAAAAACTACCATTAACTACGTTAAAAGACAAATGTCAAACAGAGTGAAAATAATATTTCTAACATAGATAAGGATAGTAAGACTAGTGTAAAAAGATTCTTAAACCTGTAAGGAAAGAACTAATGCTCCAACTGAAAAGTAGACAGGGTTTGTTACCAGGCAATTGAAAAGAAAAAATATAAAAGGAAAATAAACATGACAGAAAGATAACAGCTTTTTAGCAATCAAATTAATGACACCAAAGAAAGAACAAAACCTTTTTCACCATTCAAATTAGCAAGGATGGGCATCTATTTCACGCTATAACTGCGAATCTGGCAGGGGCACCAAATAGTTATAGATACATATACATATAGAATGTGAATGAGTTGCCCTTCACCCTAGCCATCCTACTTCTAGGAATTTATCATAAGGAGATAGTTGGACGAGCCTGCAAACCTGTACACTCCAGGGTCTTTCTCACTGGTGAAACATACATCAGATATAGCCATTAAAGATTAAGGTACTCTTTATTTGTTCTTAATTATTTTTTTAATTAACATATAATGGATTATTAGCCACAGGGGTACAGGTGTGTGAATCGCCAGGTTTACATACTTTACAGCACTCACCATAGTGTGTGTTTGTTTTTAAATAGGCTCCACACTGGGTGTGGAGCCCGACACGGGACTTGAACTCACGATCCTGAGATCAAGACCCGAGCTGAGATGAAGAATCAGATGATTAACCAACTGAGCCACCCTACTCTATATTTACTGAGATTCAAAAAAAGTACATGATGTGTTAATAAATGAAAATAGTAAAGGGTTTTACACAGCATATCTTGTTTGTAAACTTCATTTGTTTAAAATATATGTAAAACGTTGTGTATTTAAAAAGATGTTTGGGAAGGCTATTCACCAAAAAATTAACCACGGCAAATCTCTTGTGAAGTCTCAGGTGATTCTTAATTTCTTAAATCTTTGATGGTCAACATTTGTCATTCGATACAACAGTTTATTTTGATAAATAAAATTTTGTGTTTCTGTTTTCCGAAGCCAGGCAGTGGTGCTTTCAGGGCAATGTGCAATCGATCCTGTAGGAGAAAGTTCTCTCCCTGGAAATGGCCCCGGGGCCACAGGGATTCGATGAATAGACCTGTTTGCCCAGGTGAACAGATAGACTCGGACCAATGGCGCTTGCTGGCCAGTAGGTCCTTCTGTCCACTAAGCACATATTGACCACCTCATGTGGCGTAGGCGCTGGGCTAGGTACTGAGACTGTACAGATAAAGGAAGCCTGGTCCCTGCTTTTTAGGAATGGATCATGATGTCACAGATGGACATCTCAAGAGAATGTTTGTATCTGATGACGATCATGCAGAAGGGTCTTCTATCCCAGGAGTAGAGGAAGACTCTTAAAGAGGATGATTAAGATCTCGGCTGAGTGTTTTGGTTTTCTTTATTTAAGATTTCATTTATTTATTTGACAGAGAGGGAGAGCACAAGCAGGGGGAGCAGCAGGCAGAGAGGGAGAAGCAGGCTCTCTGCTGAGCAGGGAGCCCAACTCGGGGCTTGATCGCAGGGCCCTGGCATCATGACCTGATCCAAAGGCAGATGCTTCGCCAACTGAGCCACCCAGGCGCCCCTCAGCTGAATCTTAAAAGACAAGTAGCAGACCAAAGAACAGAGGTAGGGCAGGAGTGAGAGGCTGAGAGACTGAAAAGGTTCAGGGATGTGTTGTGTGTCAGATATGTCAAAGGGAGACTGGGAAGCTTTACCAATCCAGTGGGGAAATAACTAGAGAATCCCACATCAGAACAAGTGTCTTAAATATTTGAAAATTTTACACTGTAATTTTTCCCCCAAATACTGAAAAGCTCCTGCAGGCAGTACAGGAATCAAAATTATGTCAGAGATCAGACAGTGGGCTGAGAATTTAGACAACACTGAACAGATATAGTCTAGAAGATTTGATGCTGATTCCTTAAGCTCTTGAAGTGGTTAGCCTCACTTCAGTTTTAAGAATCATAGTCCCCAAAACACTGATCCCAGAATATAGCCTCGTCTACGTGTGAAGACTGTATTCCCATTAAAACACCACCAAACCGTCTGAGACAGAATTTGATGGTGTGGTGTTTGTCCCATGTGGGAATTCGAACACGACTCTGTTCCTTACTAGTGCACACCAGTGGTGTCTTCAAATAGATTCTGTGTGCATCATACGTCACAAGTAAATTCTTCACGTGGGGTGAAATAAAGACAAAAACCTGGCAATAGTTACTCACTTAGGAGCTGCAGGAACTTGTCGCTGCTGATAAGCCCCTGGTCTTTGGCAATCTTTAGAGGGGAGAATTAGGACACCATGGGAGGTAACAATGGCATGTCCATCCCCCTGGGGCCGAGCAAGGTGAGGTCTACCATTCACTCACCCACCCATTGTTCCCAAGAGTTCAGCTGTTAAATATTTCTGGGTGAGTAGTTTGTGATCATAAACTGGTGTCACAGTTTAATTGTGTTTGTGATAACAGCGTTCCAAATAGTGAGGGAAATTGCTTCAAACTCTTAGGATCTCCTGAAGCAGTAATCGTCAGTCAGCAGTCATTGACTGGCCAGTCACAGAGTTAGAATGGTTCCAGCTGAATCCATGTTTATGAACAGGACCTGCGGGTGGTAGATATGACAGAAAGAGAATGAGGTAACTTGCCCACAAAGCCTTTATCCTATTTTAGAAAAGACGCCATTTATGCACAGGCAGTAATTCAGCAACAAACAGAGATTGGACTTGAAAACGTGTAATGAAAGTGCTACATTGAGTATCTATTGGCCCAACACGTCCCCAAATACTGTGGACAACGGAAAAAATAAATACAGGCTGCTTTAGGGGGTAGAAAGAAGAGGAAAATGTTATGGGAAAATAAAGACGTTTCCTTCTTAGAGAAAAATCTAGCCATCGTTCAGTAAATCATCAGTCTTTTATGATCATTGACCGTGAGTTCCTTGAAGATAATGCTTATAACGTAATCACACACCACTCTTGCCTAACATAACCGAGTGCCCAGCATGTAAGTCGTTTGGTGTTAATAGATGGATATTAATAACAGTGATGGGAGGAGGGGTGCTGTCACGCCTAGTGGTAGGTGAGGGAGTGGAGACCGTGAGAAGTTACATAACTTGCCCAAGTGTACACAGGTTGTATGTTAACTTAGAGTCTGGTCAGGAACTCAGCTACGCCTGACTTCAGAACTTCAGTGAACGGATGTGTGCTTTGAAAGAGGAAGCAGGGAAGGCACTCTTTTGGGCATAGTAAGGGATTTTTTTAAAAACATGCAAGATATAGTTCCTCTGTTCTAGGGACTTGCAGTCTAATGGAAGAACAAAGCCTGGTATCACCTACCTTGTCCTTTCTCATTCATCAAGCACCGACTTATTGAGCCCTGTTGGATGGGCGGCCTTTCCACCCTGGCCTGCTCTGTGTGTGCCAGCGGCAGCCCTCTGGCCCACAGCTCTCAATATGAACTTGACCCTGAGGATCATCCCATGACAGTGCACTGCAGGCCTCTGATGAAGGCACACAGATGTTGTGAGCCTTATTTCACACTGAATTTCTTTTTGATCTCATTGGCGAACAACCACTGAACACTGGTGGGAAGATACCCCTCATGTGGTATCCTGTTCCTGAGCTGGCTTCTGTAGACTAGAGTCTGGAGAAACTACATCAGAGCCCAAGGAAGGTCAAGGACACTTCTATTTGAGAGGCAGTGAACCCAGTAAAAACCTAATTGTGTCAAATAATTAATCCCAAACTCTGGATTTTTGGGGACATAAAGATAAGAGAGTTTACTATAGTAAATGCTTCATTTCCTTGTTTGGGCATTTTTATGTGTTCATTGTATTAAGTACTCTGATGTTAAATGGAAAGAGCTGGGTATGAAACTCATAGAATGACTGTCTATCAAATGGCAATATATATCCAATATATACGTGCATGGACTGTAAAGAAAGCCTCTTAGTTTGCCAGGAAAGGTGAATGATGGTTATCTCTGGGTGGGGCTGATCACCAGTGAGCCTTTGTGCTTCTGTTATAGTTTCCAAATATTCCTCATCTCTTTCTAAACGAAGTTTTTTTATTTTATTTTATTTATTTATTTTTTGAGAGAGAGAGAACATAACTGGGGGGAGAGGGAGGGAGAAGCAGATGCCCTGCTGAGCAGGGAGTCCCAAAGAGGGGCTGGATCCCAGGACCCCAAGACCGTGACCTGAGCAGAAGGCAGACACCATAAGGTGCCCCACCAAAGGAAGTTTTTTAAAACATTTAAGTAAATGGGTTGGTTTTATTTTTTTTTTGATTTTTTTTGTTTTATTTTTTCAAAACACACTATGATGAACCTTACTTTTATAAAGACGAATGTGCTGTTTATGGAAGGAAATAATCTAGAAAACTTTCTTAAAGAAGTTTATATATTTATTGAATATTTTTTATGTGCAGGCATTGTATCAAGTATTTTGTTATTTATAATTTATTCAATCCTCATAATACCTTATCTGGTAGGTCACAATGAGAACCTATCAGTTGTCTTACACTTCCTTTCAAAGTGTAAAGAGAAGAAATGAGGGGTGTCTGGGTGGCTCAGTCAATTCAACACATGACTCTTAACTTCCGCTCAGGTCATGATCTTAGGGTTGTGAGGTCGAGCCCTACATCAGGCTCCACACTCAGCATGGAGTCTGCTTAAGATTCTCTCTTTCTGGGTGCCTGGGTGGCTCAGTGTGATTAAGCCTTTGCCTTCGACTTAGCTCATGATCCCAGGGTCCTAGGATTGAGCCCCACATCGGGCTCTCTGCTCATTGGGGAACCTGCTTCCCCACCCCCACCAGCCTGCCTCTCTGCCTACTTGTGATCTCTGTCTGTCAAATAAATAAATAAAATCTTAAAAAAAAAAAAAAAGGTCCCCCCCCCCGCCCCCTGCTCTCTCTGCCCCTCTTCCCTGCTGGTAGTTTCTCTTTCACTTTCTGATAGATAAATAGATAGATAGATAGATAGATAGATGATAGATAGATAGATGAAAGATAGATAGATAGACAGACAGACAGACTGCTAGTTTAAAAAACAGAAGAGAAATGAGCAGGATGAGGTGAGAGTTGACCGATGACCAGCTTGAAGTGGAGCCATCCTGACCCGATGTGCATTCTCAGTTCCTATCAGGTTTTCTACTGTAATTCTTCACAGTCGCAGCTTCTCCTAGAGAGCGTAGTGGGCGTCACACTGCGTAAGGCTTCATTAAAAAAAACAAAGAAACAAAACAAGGGGCTGCAGATGAGTAAAGCCCAATGCTGAGAGGGGCTGCTGACTTAGTGGCAGGGGACCTCGGGTGCGTTTGGATTCTGCTGCAGAGTAATGGCTACAAGGTGACCTGTGAGCTTCTTTCTCCGTCTTGGGAGTGAGTATGTTGAACTTAGGTGATCCTGTAGGCGTGCTGAACTAATGCTCAAAGGTTCCACCCTACCAGCTCCCCAGATTATGGTCACGCAACTCTGTGCTCTTGGTTTCTCTTAAGCCGTGGGTCATTGAAAAGATTATACATGATATTTTTTTGATGCTGTTTTTTTGTTTTTTTAAAGAAAAACAGTGAGGCTGGTAGTGTTCACAGCTACCAGCTTTATGGTCCCAAGTTGGCCAAGGTGTTGATTACCTTGTGATATCATTTTTTTTTTCTTCTGAAAAATTAGACACATGATTATCTTCTGTAGCTTCAAGGCCTTCCTGTGAGCTAGAAGGTGAGAAGGTGGAAGTGTGGGGTACTGTCCTGTTTCATCCTGGCGGGCTGGTTTTCTGTTGATCTTTCATCCAGAGATGCTGGCTTGTGTTGATGTTGTGGAGCTGCTAGTCAGTGTGACACTCATGCTGCTGACTTTCCGTTTTCAAGTGTTGTTGGAAGTAGTGGTTGACATCCATGGGTTCTGTTATTTGAAAGGAATAATGAAATATTTGATAGAAGATAGTCTGAAATAAAATTTAGGCAAACAGAATATTTAATTTCCCAGGTTGCTGACTTTGGCAAAGACTATTCTGTAAGCTGGTCACTTTCAGAGGATGGTTTTGTTTATTAACTTACATAGGACTCTGTTGCTTCTGCTGGATTTTAAAAGGGTAAGAGAGAGTCAAAACTCACCAAAGCCAAATTCTAAAGGAAAACAAAGAGATAAAAGTCTCGGGACTCCTGGACTTAGTTGGTTAATTAAGCAACTGCTTTGGGCTTGGGTCATGATCCCAGAGTCCTGGTATCAAGTCCTGTACCAGGTGCCCTGCTCAACAGGGAGTCTGCTTCTCCCTCGGCCTGCTGTTCCCCCTGCTTGTGCTCTCTCTCTCTGACAAATAAATTTTAAAAATCTTAAAAAAAAGAGATAAAAGTCTCGTGGCCATAATATTAAATATATACATAAATAATATTCCACTAACATAATTAACAGTACGTTTCAAAAATGGTCTTTCATGGTTTTTAAAAGGTGGCATAAAGTTTCTTAGCTAGAAAGGCCATTGCTGGGGAAAGGAATGGGTGAAGAGGGAGGCTGTGTGGGATGCGATGTGCGCAGTTCACTTCCTTAGAAATCATAGTCCATGCTTACATTACTATGTAAATGATATTTACATTTTCTTTTCTTTTTTTTTTTAAGATTTTATTTATTTATTTGACAGAGATCACAAGTAGGCAGAGAGGCAGGCAGAGAGAGAGGAAGGGAAGCAGGCTCCCCGCTGAGCAGAGAGCCCGAAGCCTCGATCCCAGGACCCTGAGATCATGACCTGAGCCAAAACAAAGGCAGAGGCTTTAACCCACTAAGCCACCCAGGCGCCCCGATACTTACATTTTCATTTAAAACATAGTTCAAAAGCTGTGTGCATGGCTATTAAGACTGCAAGTCAGAAGAGAAAGGGCAAATGGAAAAACCAGAGCACTGTAATAGCAATCTATGAAACTGATGAAGTTTTCAAATTGTGAGACAAGGCCATACTGGTACAGATCTCTCTTTGGATTAAGTTTCATTTCCATTTTGGAAACCACATGCACAACAAGCTGAATTGCATTTAAATTCCCTTCTCGCTGCACGTACCCTGCTTCACTGTATAAATGACACTGTTGACTTTGATCCTTGACCAAAGAAGATATCATCCAATGATATGTGAAATAGTGTTTTACGTTTAATGTTGCATCAGCATTTTGGCATTTTTCGTGACTGCTTTACATCTGGTTGCCTTCTCTTACTCAAGAATTTTTCTTTTTTTTTTTTTTTTTTTTTTTTAAAGATTTTATTTATTTATTTGACAGAGAGAGAGATCACAAGTAGGCAGAGAGGCAGGCAGAGAGAGAGAGAGAGAGAGGAGGAAGCAGGCTCCCTGCTGAGCAGAGAGCCCGATGCGGGACTCGATCCCAGGACCCTGAGATCATGACCTGAGCCGAAGGCAGCGGCCCAACCCACTGAGCCACCCAGGCGCCCAAGAATTTTTCTTTTTTTAATTTAAATGTGTTTAGACCTTGGGGCACCTGGGTGGCTCAGTCGGTTAAGCGTCTGCCTTCAGCGCAGGTCATGATCCCAGGGATGAGCCCTGTAACAGGGCTCCCTGCTTAGTGGGGAGTCTGCTTCTCCCTCTCCCCCTGCCCCTGCCCTCACTTGTGCTCTCTCTTAAATAAATAAATAAATCTTCTTTTTAAAAAAAAAAGTGTTTACACCTTGAGTTTTTTTTTTTTTTAAAGATTTTATTTATTTGTTGGACAGACAGACACAGCAAGAGAGGGAACACAGGAAGGGGGAGTGGCAGGCAGAGGGAGAAGCAGGCTTCCCATGGAGCAGGGAGCCTGATGCAGGGCTCAATCCCAGGGCCTTGGGATCATGACCCGATCCAAAGGCAGCCACTCAACAACTGAGCCGCCGGGTGCCCCTAGACCTTGAGTTTTGACCATGGCTTTCCTCCTTTGTTCTTTGGCTGTTTCCCCTAATGTGATTGCTCAATTCCCAAGTGTTGAAATGAAAAACAATATGCTTTTAACTCCGATGGAACTCTGAAAATCAGTTACTCATTTCAGAGATATTTATTGATCCATTGCTATAAACTGGCTTTTCCTAGGGGATGTAACATGTCGTGAGCCAGTAACCACCCTCATTTGGCTCCCATCTTAGGGAGTGACAGACACTAAGCAGAGAGACAGATAATACCCGGTCAGATGGGGATACGTGCAATGAAAAAATAAAGGGACACAGAGTGACAGATAGCTACTTTAAATGCATAGGTCAGAGAAGGTTTGTCTGAGTCGTTGACCTTTTGAGCAGAGACCTGCAGTAAGGGAGCAAAAGCCACAAGAACACCCAGGAACAAAGTGGTTGAGGCAGAGGAACAGTAGGGCCAAATCCGTGCGAGGGAGCCTGGGGGAGGGTTCCAGGAAAAAGCCTGAGTGAGGTCTTCTTGCCAGGAGCGTGATGGCTGATCACCTCACTCTGTGATTGAGGGAGTTAGGGCGTAATATAGTCCGGTTTTGGGTTTAATCTAAAGGCTTAATCTGGCTGCCGTGCTGGGCATAGACTGTACAGGGCAAGGAGGAAGCAGGCGATGATTAGAGGCGGGGTCAGGCAGGAGGGGACGGTGGTGGGGCCTGGGGGAGGTGTCAGTGGAGGTCGTGATGTGGGCACATTCTGGGTACATTCAGGGGATGATGAAATGTGGTCTTTATTAGAGCTCATCTCATCTGCAGGTTTCTCAGTGAGGGAGCGGGAGTGCTGGGGGGTATTATGTACAGTAGAGGCCCCGTAAGTGGTTCAAGCAAGGCAAGGTTTATAGGTTCTGAAGCAAAGACTGTTCTGAGACTTAGCAACATGGTATTGTACAAGTAAAGACTTTTGCAAGATAGGGTCTGTAAGGGATAAAATGCCCCGGGTTCGGTTCTGTGGTGATGGTGCTTGGCCGTACATAGGTGTGGGCCATGGCCCAGGTAAAGAGAGTCACTTCAGGACTCTGAAAGCTCTAGGATGAGTTGCTTCTTCTCTTGAGCATTTATTTCATCGGCTCTGATAGAAACCAGCATGTTTCATTTCAGTCAGCCTAATTGTGATCTTCAGACATGACTTGTTTTTTTTTTTCATTTTTAGCAAGTGGGTTAAAGGCTACAGGTCCCTCAGGAGGCAGTGTCTGCTCTCCCCTCCCTTCCCTTGATTGCCGCTCTCTCCCTGGCCCCCAGCGCTGACCCTTATTCCTGCCCTCTTTGTTCCTCGCGGAACTCTGAGCTCTAGTTTCTTCTTCCCCTGCTCTGAGCTGTGGTCCATGTTCCTGTTCTGTTTGCTTCAGATATATCTGCCATCCCCATTCAGTTATCTTTCCCATCTCCCCAGAATAGGAGCAGCATCCTATGAGGCATGAAAACAGATACACACAAATAAAACATACCAAACCCCCAGATAATTTTCCATTGGGATCTCTTTTCCCGTTTGCACTGTTACCTTTTAAGGAACGAATGCTCTCAGTACCTCCCTCCTCGTCCTGCCCAGCCCCCCACCACCTCCATCACCTTGTAACCGCATCCCTATGCTTCGAGGTACTCCACAAAAGTTACTCTTTTGTGCTCATCAGAATCTTCCAGAAGAAAAAAGTCAACTTTGAAAAGATGTGGTAAATGTGTAAATGTCACTCTTTGCAGAAAGTTGGTCTTGGGGGAGTAGGGGGCTTGATTTGAACTCCACACAGGTTGTGGAGAGAGGAGAAGTTGATCGGAAGTGGAAGAAGAAATTAGATGGCCAACTGGATGGGGTAGAAAAGGGAGGAGGTCAGAGAGGGATGATTAGAGTAGATTTGGTCAGCCAAGGTCAGAGCTACCCAGAGGGCATCCTGAGAAAACAAGTGAATAACCTCTAGCTTGTCCCCAAGGTAAGGGGAGAGCCGAAGTCCTAGTCTAGGACAGATTTCAAGACCCAAAACCCACCTTAGAGTGGGGGATGTGGCTCATTCCATAGGGAACAGATGTCCCAGATGGTGATTGAGGTTGTTTCTGGAAACTGCCGTGGCAGAGGTGTGAAAGGCCATGGAGCCATAATTACTCCTTGATTGGCTGCAAGGCCTCTTTGAACTACACGTGCTGCTTCAGATGTGACCCAAAGTAAAACAAACCTTGAACCACGTCCAGGTCTTACATTATTACTTGAAAATCTTTGAACTCTGAGATTTTACCAAACTTAGGCCTTTGAGTCCAAGCAACATCTCAGAAAGCTAGCTGAAAGAAAGGGGTACGAACGTGCCAAAAACCTATGGCTATTTTGTGCCTCTCTGTGAGCTGGCCTCCCAAATTCTCCTTTGTGTGTGTATAAAAATGTGTGGGCCTTTCATACTTCCCTACGTTAAAAATGTCTGAGTTAAGTCATCCAAAGTCTTAGAAATTACAGCAGGTTTTTTTTTGGGGGGGGGTCACGTTTTTTCTTGGCATTATTTATGTGTAATTGACTTGTAGCATTGTATAAATTGAAGGCTTACAACCTGATGATTTGGTACACATGTGTATTGGAAAGTGGTTAAGACAATAAGGTCAGTTAACATGTCTGTCTGTGACCTCACATAATTACTGTTTTTTGTGTATGTGGTGAGAGCACTTAAGATTTACTCCCTTAGCAACTGTCAAGTATATAATACAGCATTGTTAACTATAGTCACCATTCTGTACCGTATATCCCCAGAACTTCTTTATCTTATGACCGAAAGTGGTACCCTTTGACCCAGAGCTCCCCATTTCCCCCACCCCCCCAGCTACTACCAACCACCATTCTACTCTATTTCTGTGAGTTTAACATTTTTAGAGTCTGCATATAAGTGATACCATCCATATTTAACTTTCTCTAACTTATTTCACTTAGCATAATGCCCTCAGGATCTATCTGGGTTTTCACAAATGTTAGGATTTCCTTCTTTCTCACAACTGAGTAATATTCCAGTGTATGGGGTGTGTGTGTGTGTGTGTGTGTGTGTGTGACATTTTCTTTCACCATTACTTTGTCAGTAGACATGTCCATACCTTGGCTCTTGTGAATAGTGCTGCAGTGAACACGGGAGTACAGATAGCTCTTCAGGATTCTGATTTCCTTTCCTTTAGATATACACACAGAAGTGGGAGTTCTAGATCATATGAGAGTTCTAATTTTTTTATTTTTTCAGGAACCGCCATACTACTTTTCATAGTGGCCGCACCAATTAACATTTCCACCCACAGTGCACGAGGGTTCTCTTTTTTCCTCCAGACTCATCAACACTTGCTATTTTTTGTCTTTTTGATAATTGCCATTCTGACATGTATCAGATGATACAGCAGGGTTTTTTGTTGTGTTTTGTCTTGTTTGCTTCTGTACATCCCTCTTGAGGAGCCAAAATGGAATGTCAGCTTTAAGAAGTTTTGCGATCCTAATACATATCTGTTTTTTTATTTTTAAAGATTTTATTTATTTATTTGGCAGACAGAGATCACAAGTAGGCAGAGAGGCAGACAGAGAGAGGGGGGAAAGCAGGCTTTCTGCTGAGCAGAGAGCCCGATGTGGGGCTCGATCCCAGGACTCTGGGATCATGACCTGAGCTGAAGGCAGAGGCTTAACCCACTGAGCCACCCAGGTGCCCCCTGATACACATTTAGATAGCTTACGTGTAGATGGTGGGTGAGAGTCCCTGAGGACCATCTCTCCATCAGTTCTGGTCCTTGGGTTCTCACTACAAGAGACTGCCTGGCCACTGTCACTCAAGTCAGTCGATTTGAATTTAATTGAACCCCTCTGATGCCCTTATGAATGAATCGTCATCCCCTCTCCCCGAAAGATAAATAATCAAAACGCCCACTGTCTTTCACAAACCCGTTGAGCAGAACGGGTTACTAAAACAGGCTCGTGCCAACGAAACGGGCTGCGGAAGACGGTGTGATCTTACATGCTGCGCCGCTTGCCATTGCACTGTCCTCGAGCATGCTGTCCCCCTCACCCAGGCACATCACTCCTCAAGCTGTCAGAGCCCACTTTCCTCTCTGAGAGGAAGATAACTTGGCGATTCATAGCAACTGAAAATGATCTTTTGTTTTATGTGAATGAAGCTCTTGCGAGAAGAGATCTACAGACTTGTCAAAGAGGAGAGGCGCGAGAGCCCTTGTGTCCCTTCTGTGCGTGTTCGAGCGCCCTCGCTAAACACTGCACGGCCTTTCTCCATGAGTGTGTGCATTGCTTTCAGGAGATCGTTGCCGTGAAAGACAGGTCATGAGTATTTTTCCGAAGTAGAGAGGCTACACTATTTTATCACACAGTGTATTTTAGCTTTCCATTTTCAAAATGCAGTGGCAGTGCTTACAAACTTGGGAACGACTTTAACTGGAAATGACTCTATCCAGGCTCCTTCTGTTCTTGTTCATGATTCTGCTGCCACTCATGGTTGTCTAAGCCAGACTGAGTCAGGCCCCTGAACGCCAGCTTCCATCCAGAGACGTATTAAAAGAAACATTAAAGATCATTGAAAAGCAAGTTACGTTTTTACTGAATAATCTCAGAAAGTCACAAGGCATTCCCATTCATGAACCACAGCACAGCATCCTGAAGTCTACAGCCATAAGTCTCTAGCTCTCGGGTGACTTTGTCTGTCTCCCGTTTACTCCCTCAGGAAATCTCCCTCTTTCCCTGTCTCATCTTCCACAAAACTCTCCCCTCCAGCCGCCCCCGGAGCCTTCCTGTGCCTGGCCTTAACAATTCTCTTATCAATCCTCCCCCTTGTGGTATGAACCGGCCTGCTGCCGCTCTCACACCAACCTCCTCACCCCTTCCCCGGACTGCAGCCCAGAAGCACCCAAGCAGGTCTGGCCTCAGGCAGTTCCTCAGTAAGGCGGCTCGGCAGTGGGGTGCTGGAGGCCCGAATGCTAACACTGCTTTCTGTGCTCGTTATTATCTGGGAATCTTTTCCTTAACAGAAATCCATGTAAGTCGGAACCCAACGAAAGGAATGAAGTCTAATGGACATTAAAATGCACTTCTTCCTTACACACACCCACGCATGCGTACACACACACACACACACACACACACACACAGAGCCACCGGACAAAATTGTTCAGTGGTTTAGCTGGCTGTGGCCGGCACCCATTAAATGGGAGAGAGTTTCTGGAATGGTCGTTGGAATTCCTCATCCTGCAGAGCCATTGTGCAAATTCACGACCATTGATCTTGGACGTTGTGAGGAGCTGACTGCAAATGAATCAGCAGAAAGTGACTGCCAGCCCTAGAAAAACAACTCACATTTCAGGTCCTTTTGAGACCAGTGGAATTTTATCAACTGCATAAACAGCGGAGGGCATGTGAGCCGCTCGGTTCGTTACCTCTTGAGAAGTATTTGTTACTACCTTATAGTTTACCCTAACAGTTTACCGTTCCTGTTACTTTCAGCCTTATTTTATGATAATACAGTTCTTAATGACTGACTTGAAAAGGCTTATCTTAAGGGTGCCTGAATCTTCCATTCAGATACAGAGTACGCAGTGTGGAAACTTGTAACAGTTCTCTACACAAAAAGAATTTCTCTTTTTCTCAGAAATTCACTTTACTATACATTTGTGGGAGAGTTGAATGAGAGCATGGGTGTGAGTCACACGGGCTGGGTTCAAGACCTGGGCCCATCCCACCACTCACTATGTCGTTCAGCTAGGTGAATGATTGCTCTGTCCTCAGTTTCCTTTTGAGTATGATAGAGACATTGATGACTCTACTTCCTGGAGCCCTTGGAGTATGGAATGGGCTGTCGTATGTCAGGTTTTCAGAGCTGGATCTGGAACACCAGAGGGCTCTGTAAATGGCAGCTCTCCTTTCCTCTTCTCTAACCTCCTCCTCCGCCTCGTCTTCTCTTTTTTCCCCTCTCCTGCCCCCTCCCCTGCCTCCTCTGTCTCACTCCAGTGACGGAAGAGGTCCTTGATTTATTCCTTGGTCTTAATGACCACATATCAGAGTTGTAGTATAGCAGAAGCCTTAACATTAAGTTATCTCTCAAAACACAAGTTTTTGTGAAGACATTGCAGTAATTACATGTTGGAGAAAAGCTCAGTTTTCCGCTGTTAAGTACAGTGGTGGTCAAATCGCCATTTTCACAAAGGTTTCATGTACCTCTTACTTTGGATGGCATATTAGTTCCTAACTTTAAGAGCACAGGGATGCTATCTTCCACTGATAAAGCTTCCAGAGACCTGACAAGGGAGGGGCTAGCATTTTCCCTGATGTTACTTTCCAAGGTTAGATGTCTTTGTAACTTTTATTCATATCTCTGTGATTTACACATTTATCCAAGTTCTGTCTGAACCCATTCATACTTTATGCCTATATTATCTCCCCAAATAATATTTACTGTGAATAATTATTTAGTGATTTAATTATTAATTAAATTTATTTAAATATTTAAATAATTAAGTAAATAATTATGTACTGTGCTTTGTGGTTTAAAAAATAAATAAATAAATAACTGACTTGGTGGTTAAGAACATGGCCCCCAGCTCAGACTAACCTGGATCTGCACCAGCGTTCCCACTAGACCAGCCAATCAAAGGCTGATCTCTGCATCTGCAGAAAGGGGGCATGATTCCTGCCTCTTAGAGCTGACATGAGGATTAAGTCTGCAGAAGAGAGCCTAGGTGACTGGGCAGACTTTTATCACGAATGTTAATCTAAGATAACAGGAGGCTGGTGGAGAAGAGCAGAGAGGAATTCCCGGGCCTCCAACTTTTCAAGAGTCCCTGCGGCCATGATGGGTGGAGAACCGGTACTAGGGAAAAGTCCGAGCAGGGCTCTTGAGAAACTTGATAAATTGTTGTCAGAACAACCACGCATGCCCTCTTTTCTGAAAGCGGCTCTGGATCTTCCTCGACCACTCATTTTATTTCTTGATTGGGAATTATTACTGGATGGTGTAGAAATTACCCCCCCATTTGAAAACCTCAGTGTGCATACGCATTCATAAAGGAATCCGGGCTCGATTTGGATCTGGTTGTGTGTCTTTGTGGGAACTTGTCAGGAGATGAATGTCCAGGGGCCCTTAAAGACTGGATAATAGTTCCTGGTCACTGAGTAATGAACCCCAAATGAATGAGGGAAATGTGTTGTCTGGCCTCTGAAATGATTATATGATTCGGGAATGGGGCGTGTAGGTCGAGTGTTAATTATTAAAGGTGCTATAGTGAGAGAAGCTTTAGCACCCTCTCATCCTTGCAGCAGTGGGCGCCCCTCATCCTGTCCTCTCGAAGACATGGACAAGACCTAAGAATGCTACGGGACCACAAGCACCCCATGCACACATCCCAGCACACACAGTTCACTAAGAGAGGTGCCCTGCTTCCATGGCACGCAGCTGGGAAGTCACAAAGGCAGGTCTGGAAGAGAAAGGCCTTTTGAAACCAGTGCTCCATCTGGAGTGATCTGTTGTCCTGTTGAAGGAGAAAGAACTGGCATCGGAGTCAGTGGCATTCTTTTTTGCTCCTAGGAGAGATTATACATCCCCCATCTCAACCACTCCCTATTCTTAGTGTTATCCTGTCTCCAGTTGAAGACATACCTGTTGGGGGAGACAGGAAACATTCTGGCATATGGGGTGCCCCACTGATGCCTCACCAGTGCCCCACCAGCACCCATCAGCTGAATCCAAGATAAAGACTCCACTGTCTTAAAACTCTCTATGAATTCTCTCTCTGGCTCTTTCCCTGTCTTACTTTTGTGTTCTTCCTAACCTTCCTCTACCAACTGGCCCATTTCAAGATGTACATTCATTCTTCCTTTGCTGCAGCTTCTTTCAGAGAGAGGCAGAAAGCCTTGGATTACGGTGGTTGGAGACTCTTCAGAAGAGATGGTTAAGGACAGTCCAAAGGACAGATAGTTGACCTGGTGGCCTCAGTGCTGGGCACTGGGGCAGCAAGTCTACCACCATTCAATTCAGAATAGAGGCTGACTCTTCAGTGGGACTTGCATATCAGGTCTTCCTGGACTGGTCCTATCAGCTCTTAACATTATTGTGCCCCCCTGGAATGCTTCATGTCGGCCATATTGAATTGCTTGTAGTTCCCATTTGCCTCACTGGGCCTCTGTACTCACCGGCCTGTTGCCTGAACTTGTCCTTCTTCCCGACACTAGTGTTCCTCAGGACTCCACTGAGATATGTCACCTCCTCCAAGGCTCTCCCCAGCCTTTCTTAGCGGGTCTCACCCTTTTATCTCCCTTTTATCACAACCACCCCATACATAGCTATAGAGACTGTGTCCTTCCTTTCCTATTTTCCTGTGTCTTCCTCACCCACTCCTCCAGAAGACGCTGTGCGCTCTTCAGAACAGGGACGCTTTCTCCTCCTAGACATAATGCCCAGGACTGAACAGTATATTCTCTGGCAGATCGTAGGTGCCCAGTAAATATGCTGAAGGAAAGAAACACAGAAGAGCAGCACAGGATACCCCCACACTTGACTCCAAGACAGAAAGCCACTAGTTCCTTCCACTTTCCCATGTCCAAACTGAAATCAAGGGTGTTTTTGCCCAGACCGTTTTAGTCCAGAAGTGTGTCCTAAATAGGTTTAGTTTTCAAAGAGCTCATAGCAGTCAGTAAGAAAAACAATATAACTCCAATAAGAAAAAAAGGGCAACAGATACAAAGTGATGCTTCGCATAGACGGAAGTACAAATGACTGATATCAACACATGGAAAAGTGCTCGGTGTCCTCAAACTAAAATAAAAACTAGGTACCACTTCCACCCTTCAATTCATTGCCTATTTTTGGAAAGGATAGTACCCTTTATGGACAAGGGTGCTGAAATGAGTTTTACACCACTGAAGCCAGACTAAATGGAATCAGCACCCCCCAAGGCCTTTTCTCTCTGGTTTTCAAATACAAGCAAGCATTAGGTTTCACTAGAGAATGAGGATACAGTAGGCCTAGGAGAATTGCTCTTTGTGACATTAACGTGTGGGGATTTTGAAATCATGGGAGATATGTACAAATATGTACAATATTCCTACTTCCCCTAGTAGAACCCTCCAGGGCCAGACCTCTCCATGTCTATTCTCCACACATATAAAGCCTAAACATTTAATTTTCTTGCTTGTTACTTTTGAACAACTCCTATTTTTAGATCATTAGCACATAATGTGTCAAACAATCTTAATTTGAAATCACTTTCCCTTTATTAGGTGGATTTGAAAAGAACTGAGAGTGTTTTCTATTAAATGTACCAAAGCCTTGTTTTGAAATGTTCAAAACATTTAGAATGGGCAGTTTATAATTACCCTAGAAATTGCTTAATAATAATTACATTGGAGAGGGCAAAATCACTTTCTACAAGCAAGGTACAGTAATTATCACTAAGGAACTGCCTGACTCAGAGAATGGATAATGGTCTATGAGCACCTTCAACCCGGTCTCTGGCTCGCCTAAGATTGTTCCAGATTTAGAATCAGCCCTGGTGAGGAATGGCCGAGTGGAATGGGGTCAGTCTGTGCGTGCTGAGGAATGTGCTTCGGATAGGATAGGACAGGGGCGCTGAGAGCATGAACCTTCCCCTCCAGACAGCCAGTTCTCCTTGGCACTTCCAGCTACATCCGTAACCCCTGCATTGCTTGTCACAGAACCTAGCACACAGCAGCTTCTTAGATACACCCAGTACGAGCTCTCAAGAGGGGGAGGGTTTAGAAGTGCAGGAGGGTTAGCTATGCTGAAGTCATCAAAGTTTTCACTCTTCTCTGCTCTGCAGTGAAAATTCTATTCAACCAGCAGATATCAGGCCCCGACCCACTGCTGCAAAAATAAGAAACACAAAATGTGTTGTAAGAAGAGGATGACAGGAGGGGTGAGGCAAGTTCAGAAGCAGAGCCCAGTGAGATACAAGCATGCTTCATTTCATTTTATTGTGCTTTATTGCACTTTGCACTTTGCAGATTTTTTTTTTTTTTTAACAAATCAAAGGTCTGTGGCAACCCTGCCTCCAGCAAGTCTGTTGGCACCATTTTCCAACAGCATTTGCTCACTTTGTGTCTCTGGGTCACATTCTGGTAATTCTTGGAATATTTCAAACCTCATCGTTATTATTATTATGTTTGTCATGATGATATGTGATCAGTGATCTCGATGCTACTATTTGTCATTGTTTGGGGCACCACAGGCCACACCCATGTACGATGGGGATGTCATCGGTAAATGCTGTGTGTATTCTGAGTGCTTTATTGGCCAGCCATCAATGGGGGATATCCCCCACGTCCCTCCCCATCCCTGGGCCTCCCTAGCCCCTGAGACACAATATTGAAATTGGGGCAGTGGATATCCCAACTGCCCTCCAAGTCTTTGAGTGTAAGGAAGAGTCACAGGTTTCTCACTTGAAATCAAACACTGAAAGTGCTTAAGCTTAGGAGGAAGGCACGTCAAGAGACAAGATAGGCTGGAAGCCAGGCCTCTTGCACCAAATAGCCACATCGTGAATGCAAAGGAAAGGTTCTTGAAGGGAATTAAAAGTGCTGTACTCCGGGGAACACACAAATGATAAGTGTAGCAGCCTTACTGTTGTGATGGAGGAAGTTGGAGTGGTTTGCATAGAAGATCCAAGCAGCCACAGCATTCCCTTAAGCCAAAGCTTAATCCAGAGCAAGACCCTAACTCTCTTCCATTCTATGAAGACTGAGGAAGCTGCAGAAGAAAAGTTGGAAGCTAGCAGAAGTTAGTTCATGATGTGAGGCATAAGGAGAGAAGCCATCTTCATAACAAAAGTGCAGGAGGAAGCCACAGGCGCTGATGGTGAAGCTGTACCAAGTTATCCAGAAGATCTAGCTGTGATAATCAATGAAGGTGGCTACACGATACAACAGATTTCCAGTGTAGATGTGACAGCCTTCTGGGTGCCAGCTAGCACGTTCATAGCTAGAGAGGAGAAGTTAGTTCCTGCCTTCAAAGCTTCCAGGGACAGGCTGACTCTTGTTAGGGACTCATGCAGCTGGTGACTTGAAGTTGAAGCCAGTGCTCATTTCACATTCCGAAAATCCCTGGCTCTTAAGAACTATGGTAAATATACTCAGCCCATGCTCTAGAAATGGAACAACAAATCTTGGATGACAAGCACATCTGTTTATAACATGTTTACTATTTTAAGCCCATTATTGAGATCTGCTCAGAAAAAAAAAGTTTTTGTTTTTGTTTTCAAAATATTAGCACTCATTGACGTTATACCTGCTCACCCAGGAGGGTGAGACATAAAATGAGACGAATGTTGTTTTTAATGTCAGCTAACACATCCATTCTGCAGTCTGTGGATCAAGGAATAATTTTGACTTTCAAGTCTTATCACTTAAGGAATACATTTCATAGGGCTGTAACTCCCATAGAGAGATGGGTTTTCTGATCTGGAAAAAGTAAGCTGAAAGCCTTCCGGAAAGGATTCTCCATTCTAGATGCCATTAAGAGCCTATGTGATTCATGGAAGAGGTCTAAATGCCAACAGGAACAGGATTTCGGAAAAAGTGATTGCAGTCCTCATGGATGACTTAGAAAGGGGCTTAAGACTTCAGAGGAGGAAGTGACTGCAGATGTGGTGAAATAGCAAGAGAACTAAAATTCGAAATGGAGCCTTACGATGGGACTGAATTACTACAATCTCATGATCAAAGTTGAGTGGCTAAGGAGCTGCTTACTATGAATAAGCAAAGTGTTTTCCTGAGATGGAATCTCCTCCTGGTGAAGATGCTGTGAAGCCTGTTGAAATGACAACAAAAGATAGATGGATGGATGGATGGATTCATAGACTGGTACATAGATACATAGATGGGAGGAAGGGTGGATGGATGGATAGATAGACACATATATACATGGATGGATGGATGGATAGATACATTTATACATGGATGGATGGATGGATGGATGGATGGATGGATGGACATGTAGCTGGATGGATGGATGATTAGATAGACACATAGGTGGATGGATGGTTGGATAGATAAATACATAGACAGATGGATGGTTGGGTAGATGTGTGGATAGATAGAATATTACATAGCTTTAGTTGACAACAGCAGTGTTGGAGAGGATCAACTCTGATTTTGAAAGAAGTTCTACTTGTGTATAAAATGCTGTCAAGCAGCATTGCATGCTACAGAGAAATTGTTCATGAAAGGACGTTGCTTTTGAGGTGGCAGTCTTTTCTGCTGTCTTATTTTAAGAAATTGCCTAAGCTAACCCAGAGTTCAGCAGCCACCACCCCGATCAGTCAGCAGCCATCAACATCGAGTTCCACTCATAAAGATTCTGATTTGCTAAAAGCTCCAGATGATGATGAGCATTTTTTAGCAATGAAGTATTTTTATTTTTATTTATTATTTTTCAAACGTCAATACATATTTTAGGAATTTTACATGTAATTCCTTCCACTGCCAATCACATAGTGCCTCCAAAGTCAGAATCATAATCTCCAAAGTAGCCCTTTTACAAAGAACGTTTGTTCAGTCCGGATTTGTCACATTTAGTCAATCCAGTTCTTTTGGTTGGACTTCCTTGACCTCCACCCAAATATGGACATCGCCTGTAATCTTTGGGATACAGTTTCTTTATGGTAGGGCCCTTGAAGTCAAATTGCAGGAAATATATTGATTGCTGTTTTGGCAAATGATCTAAACTTATTCCTCCTTAATTGTTTCTAATATTGAAAAATTGTGTTGCTTCCACTCTACCCCATGAACCCAGCAGAAAGTGTTACAGGTAGCAATAAAGTATTTCTAAGTTTAAGGTATGTACATTGGATTTTTTTAGACCTAATGCTATTGTGTACTTAATAGACTATCATATAGTATAAACAATCTCTATATCTTCGTGGGGAACCGAAACATTTATTTGACTGACTTTATTACATATTTGCTTTATGGCAGTGGTCTGGAACTGAACCCACATTACGTCTGTGATGTGCCTGTATAGTTCAGGTACATTTTTAGCAATGTGATAACATATAATAACAAATATTTAGCTAACATATATTGAGTACTTACTATAGACAAGGCACTGTTTTATGTGACACCCTCAATGTCACATTGAGGACATCCATAAACCAAAAATGGACTTGAAAGCAGTTTCACACCCATTGCAATTGGATGCAAAAAAAAATGCAAAGAAGGGGATTTTTTTTTCTTTTCATTTAGAGATGCTTTTTCTTCCTTGGAAAATCTAGCAGGAAAAAAAAAATGTAACCCTGAGACAAACAGGACTGAAGCATTCACTGATTAAGGGAAATAGTTATACATGTATGAACTAAAGTCAGCTCTCTGCTTTTTTCTCTCTTTTTTAAAGAAGACTTTATTAAACACCTTCTGTGTGCCAGACAGTTTGAGTAACAACACAGGCGTAGTCCACTACGCCTGATGAACACCTGAGAAAGACCAGGGCTTAGCACCCAGCGGACGGTACATGATGTTTGTTGAGTGGAACCAGTGGAAGCAGGTGCCGCGGGTGAGCTGGAGTCTCCCGAAGTGAGAAGACATGTCTTCCCACGGCACTTGACCCACAGATCCATCTTTGGTTTGTAGTTTCAGAGAGTCTTGCCTCTTTGTCTACAGTTGCTTGTTTGTAGAGCCGCCTCTACTCTTCTGGCTGGAAAACAGTCATTCTGCCTGTTTTTAGTTGGGATCTCACTTGTTGCTCTTGGCCCTCAAGGTAGGCTATGCCAGGGGGGTGCCAATGGCAACTGTTGAATGAGGACATAAGGGAAGATAGAGAGGTGCCATTTTGTTGTACCCCTGTTTTCACTTAAATAATGATCACTTTTCTTTTCTCAGTCATAGAAGTTGTTTATTATTCTTTCAAAATTATTCTAACTGAAGTAATATGGTACTTTAGTTAGTATTTTGATTAAAGTAATACAGGTGCATGGCTGAAAAAACACTGAAGCCTTATTATGGATGATAAATGGATCATAAATCCCCTTCTCATTTCCTCTCTCTTCATTTGTTAATGCAGTTAGGTCACAATTTTTGGTTTAATTAATTAGTGATGTTTATATTATACCTTTTCTTTTTGTATCTTGATGGATTTTGTACGTTAGGAATAATATTCCCTGCAGAACCAGCAGAGCTTTCGAAAGCAGTAGCTAACATATATGGAGTATTTACTATAGACAAGGCACTGTCTTCATGTATTAATTCATGTGACTCTGTGTGTGAGATTAGGTACTGTAGATATTCCCAATTTACCAATGAAGAAATCAGGGCACAGAAAGGATGAGTAACTTGCCCAGGGTTGTATGGCTAGGCATTCCGGCTCTAGAAGCCAAGCTTTTAGCCATTATGAATACTTGCTTCTTGAAAAAACCTACCAAGTAAGGAAATAAAGATCCTAAGCAAGAATTTGAAGTTGTACTGGGATTTTAAGGCTCAAATTTAGTTAGTTTGGGAGATAGGCTATTCAATGGGAGGAACCCCAGAGGAACAAGTGTCTGCCGTAAGGTTAGTATAGTTGTTTTCTTTCCAGTGGCTTATGTTTATAAATACTTCTTGCAATATCTTTCCCAAGCTCTCATGTTCTCCCGAGCAAATCATAATTGTCTACCAGAGAATCTTCATGCAGATTCTGGATAAAGAGGCAATCCAGAGCGTTCAGTTAAGATGCCCAGATGTTGGACATTCTTAATGTGAGGACGTTAACACGGACATTAACACAGAATTTTTGAAATTGGAACAGTCCTGGAAAACAAATTTATTACCACATTTGTGTCATTGATCAAAAGAAGACTGGGCAAGAAGGTATGAAAGCAGATGCAAATTTCACCATTTTAGCAAACAACTGTAAGATCCCTTCTTGCTAGAGAGAATAGCATATAAGGCATTCTGGCTTTCTTCCTTCCCCATCTAATGTATACATCTGTGAAAACTTAACTTTTTTTTTTTTTTTAATAATTCTGGCATTATAAACTCACTCCAGCACTTCTCTCCATCTAACAGCCTCATCTGAAAGCCCGTTGGCTTGATTATAAAGGTAAAACTTATGGCAAAACTTGGGAGAATTAGGATAGGGCCAGTGAGTTGTTGATGACGGAAGAATTGACAGGATCCAGAAAATGGGATGAGTCCATACTGCCTAAAGCATGTACCGCCGGCTGATCCCTTCCTAGCTCTAAAAGCTCTAATACTGTATACACATACAAATACACACACACACACACGCACAATATATATATATATATATATATATATATATATATGAACTGTACATCAAAATGAAGCCCACAGATTTGGTGGGAAACGGTATCTTCATGCCAGAGCCATCGCAAAAACAATCCGGCCCCTCTCTGATGTAGGATGGGGAATATAATGCTAAAAATATCACCAGTGCATTGCTTTTACCCCAGAATTATTTTGACTAGCATAGCTTGCGACTGTTTACATAGAGAGAAGGGGGAACGGGTTCGGAACGGGGTGTCAGCCTCCTGTTCCTGACGTGCATTTTAATAGGCCACCTGACAAGATCAACAGGAAGAAAAGAAAAATTGTGAACAGGTGTGAGGGAGCCAGAGGAAGATGGTCCTGCCTCTCCCTCCTCTTAATCAAGTTGGCATATTGTCTGATGCCAGGACGTTCTGGCTTCTACCGGTGGCTGTGCTAATTGCCTCCAGTGTGGGGCTTAGATGAAGGAGGCCCAGAGTCCTACACTGACTCCCCTGTGCCTTAAACAAAGGAAAACGGGATTTTTGCCTGGCTGGTGCACTGTCAGAACCCGAAACGCGCCATCCGTCGGCGCTGAGGCTTGCTGGCAAGTGCTGTTCCCGACGGCTGCATCGCCATGGAAATGTGTGACACGTTTGTTGATGAGTTGTCTGTTTCCAGATGGACAGCTTCATTCCCAGCCTCTGAGAAATGTAACAGACCTTTTTTTTTTTTTTTTTTTAAAGTATTTGCTTTGTACAAATTGTGGTTTATTGAAGGGTCTTGCTGGCTTTTTTGTTGTTCTTTTATACCACAATGGATTTTGTGCAGTGTGTTGTGTAAGTAATAATGATAGGTCTGGCTTTGTAGTCGTGGCTGTTTGTTTTTTCTTTCTTTGTGTTCTGCATCGGCCAGCCAGCCGTGGTTGTTAATGACACGCTAAAACCTGTCCTCTTTCTGAATTGATGATGATTCTGCCTTGATGTTTAAAAAAAAAAAAGCCTGTATTTGGGATAATGCTGCTTTGAAAGTCATGTCGCCAGCGGGTTTCCCATTTCGTTGAAGAAATATATTAGGAAAATATTAATAGGTTGTCTACTACTTTCAATTCAGTTGCGTTCCCTGGAGGGTAAAAAAGCAAATGAAGACGGAATGTTGCTGGACGGCCCAGAGAGTGTGGCCTGGGGGCCGTGGCTTAGTGGGTGAGGGGAAGGGGCAGGGCAAGGGTCGATCTTCTCTGGGACAGACCCGTGGCCATGCGGTGGGCAAAGTACCATCTTTCAGAAGTTCTGCTTAGGTCCTAAAATGTTGTGCTTTCCTTGTGCTATCACCTGAGGAGTAGCATCCTACAGACAGTCATAGAAATCCACTGAAATTAGGTTTAAAAGCTATGTGCGTGTCTGTATAATTTATATGTAAATAGAGACCAGAAGTAATTAAGATCACAGTTCAGTCCAGTGAAATGTTAGTATTTATCCAAGTGAACCATGGTTTATAAATATTAACGCCCCAAATTGAAGTAAGGGAGGCTCATCTCTAGCTTTTTTTCTTTTTAACCTTTATTTTTATCTCTGTGTAATTATATTGGAGGCATAATTTGTCGATGTCTTTTTTTTTTTTTTTTTGTAATTAACAAGTGCTTTTCTAACTTCTGAGTAAGTAATCCTTAATTAAATGTGTCCATTTTGTTCATTTACTTTCATTTTTTTCCTCTGGAAGCCAAATTGGAATGTGAAATTCTTCTGTGTTGTGACTGTGGATCAGAGCTCACCGATTAACTAGTTAATACATTTAGGCATTTAGGACTGCGTATTCCGGAAGGGCTCATTACTGTAACCTCACACTGGTCTTCCTAATTTCTTCAGAAAGAAGCAGAATCAATAACTACCTTGAATTGTCAGGTGGAATAAAATAATTGGCTTAGCCATGACCACAGAATCTTTATTCAGATACAAGCAAACATACTACTTTCCTAAGGATGATCATTTTGAGAAATATTTGAACAGTACAATTACTTGGGGAAATGTTACTTTAGCAAACCTCTTGGGGGAAGGAGGTAGTGTGTTGACGGTTATTACATTACAACTTCCTGGACTGAAATGCAGACTCCCTTGGCGATAAACGTCTGTCTTTCAGGTCGACCATCATGGGCACTATTCCATGCCTATGCTAGGCAACCGTGGCATTTTCCACTTGCACAATTTCTGTGATTTTTCCAACAAATTAGAGATGACTCGAAGTCACACCTATTTGGACCTTAGGGTTCCCAAGTCTTTTCCTGTTGACGGGAATCCGACAGAAGCATCATCGTCATTCCCAGACTGCTGCCCTGGAGAAGAGCTGTAGCTGTATGTTCTCCAGAGTTTGTCCTGTGCTATATACGAGACTGAGATTTATTGTACTCTCTCTCTCTGGCTGTTGGGAAGTTGAGATCCCATTACCTACAGGCCCACAACCTCTCCAGTCTGCAGTGATATACCTATGAGCTCCCTTAAATTCTGTGGCTCTTCCTATGCCTCTGACTGTACAGAGATTAAAGTGTGTGTGTGTGTGTGTGTGTGTGTGTGTGCACGTGTGCATGCACATATGCACACATGTGTGTAGTGTATGAAGTGATTGCAGACTGCTCCATATTTAATATGGGGATCACAAGTAGGAAAATTTCAGTCCCCTATTTTTGGTATCTATTTTTTGGTCAGTTAAACTCTTTAGTCTTTTTTCTTTTTTAATTTATTTTTTATAAACATATATTTTTATCCCCAGGGGTACAGGTCTGTGAATCGCCAGGTTTACACACTTCACAGCACTCACCAAAGCACATACCCTCCCCAATGTCCATAACCCCACCTTCCTTCTCCCAACCCCCCTCCCCCCAGCAACCCTCAGTTTGTTTTGTGAGATTAAGAGTCACTTATGGTTTGTCTCCCTCCCAATCCCATCTTGTTTCATTTATTCTTCTTAAACTCTTTAGTCTTAAGCAATATTTCGTTTTTGCAAAAGAGGGAAATTAAGGTTTGTGTGTCTTGCTGAAAGTTACTGCCACAGGCATTTTGAACTAATGTTCTCATGGAGAAGAAACTTCCTTAGACCATTATGTGAAGTGCCCTGTTATGTGCCAGTTCCAGATAGTCTTTAAAGGCAGAATAACTTCTGTTTCCTCTGCTGCCCTTTGCTCTCTATGAAGGGACCAAGCAATGCCATGTTCATTAGCTGCCTTCATGGTGCCGGGCTCTTTCCAATGGGCAGAGGAGAGCACCTTCTAGAAAGAGGCTGGTTAAGCATCTTCCGGATTGTTTCAAATGAACCACATCGAAGGCTGCAGGGAAAGGGCTCTGACAAATTACGCTCCTGGGGGCTTTTCTCAGTGACACTTTTCTACTGTTGTGAAAAAGTTATAAAATGTCTTTTCTTTTTTTGGTGCTCAGACGAGTATAGGATCAAACCGGTGGAAGAGGTCAAGTACATGAAAAATGGGGCAGAAGAGGAGCAGAAAATAGCAGCCAGGAACCAAGAAAACTTGGTAAGATTGCATTTCTCATATAACAGTGAATTTTGGTGACACCATTGTAATAAAATCTGCACTGCCTGTTTCAGCTATAACTTACACACCGGCACAAGATTTCTTGAAAATACTGTTGCTATTTATAGCTTGCCTGGAAGCCACTCCATCACTCCTGTATCCTGTTTGTTCCTGAATAAGCCCTTTTTTAATCTTGATAGGGAACACTCCAGGGGGAAATATGGTAAAATTATTAGCGTCTTAAAATGGTTAACTGTGAAGGAAAAGGCATGCAGTAGGATTGAGATTTATTGGGGGGAGGACTCATATATGTTTTTCTTTTTCTCCACCTCTTCCACTCATCGAATGAACGGCTAAGCTTCATTACTCAGGACACGGAGGGTTGTGGATAAAGTTGTCTTGGAGAGGAAAAGGATGTACTTTTAAGATAGGTCTCTACCATGCTTGCGTAATGTCCATTTCGTAGAGCAGGTCATCAATCCCCTGGGTAGAGATTTCTGTAACTACTATAATAACAAATTAATGTTGGAAGCAAGTAAAGTGAAAATTATTTTGAAACAAACTTCTTTCTCAGTTTAATTCCAGTATTAAAATATGCTGTCCCTGAAGTTTCAAATATGTTGGAAAATATTACAAAATTATGAGGTCATAATGAATTATACTGAAGGCACCTAAGAAATAGTGCTTTAGAAGTTTCACATTTAATGGTACAATTCTTCTCTAAAATCTGAAACAAAATTAACCTAAATTACAAAACTGACTGACATTCTCTTAGCTTCTCTCTCTCTCTCTCTTCGTAAGTTATAGGCTGAGATCTCTCATCAGTTTTTTAATCTGAGCCTGGTTGGCCGTAATTTCTATTTTATATAACTTGATCATTTTATATTTATATTTTATATCACTTTTATATCACTCTGTCCAGCTCTGAATTTCATTTTCTAATTTACCTACATAAATATAAATCCCATCTCATCATTACTTTTTCCATATATCAAACCTAATGCTTAAAATAAAAATCTTAAAAAAAAAAAGGGGGTCCCTACCAAAATTGTCGGCACTTCACCCTCACGGTGTTAAGGGTATTGGGGCTTTTGAGTGAATGTGAGAGCTGCGGTGGTCTGAAACAAAGTTTTCTCATGCAATTCAGTAGATGTATTAAAACTTAATGTTCCATCTCTGTGAAAACGTTTAGTTAATGCCGCTTTCGCTGATTTCTTAAAAAACGTTAAAAACTGTTATGAATGTGCATTTATTCAGTTGTGTTAGAGCAACATGGTTTTTGCCTTTTATTTTGGGGTTAGTTATTTGCTCTGTTTTTCATGTTTGAGTGGATATATTTTTAAGAAGCTTAAAACGTCATAAGGTGTTTTCACTTGAACTTAAACTCCTTTTTCCATTATGTGCTTTGTTTTTGTTTTTGTGCTTTCTGCTACAGCAGAGGGGGTTGGCCAGTGCTCCTGATGAGTATTTCAGGCTGTCATTTTCCATGATACATTATTGAACATAATGGGCTAATTCTTTTCTCCTCTGTTCTTCTCTGAACATCTGATCTACACCTTGAAATACTGAAATCACTAACAACTATGTACTTTAGATCATTATGAAAGAGTGGAAATACTCTGTAATGAAATTTTGCTTCATAAATGGGATTTGGATCTTAACGTATTGCTTGAGTCACAGAAATTCATCATACATATGGTCTGTTTTTAACATTAGCACTTAGATCTAGAAAACAGTAGCTATGACTAATAGTGGGAGTTACTGTGATCTGACTTTTTATATTCATTTTTTCTAACTTTGAGCAGATAAATAAATGACCCAAGGAGTTGAAGCATCAATTGGTATTTTTCTACTTCGTTTTACTAAAGATCAGACTTTGTCCTTGCTTCATATAATTTCATCTGGAGTTAATAAATCTCATCTTTAATATTTCCATTGGAGGAAGAGACACTGGTGATTGGGCTGGCAGTGGTGTTCCTTGGATCTGACACTGGAGTCCATCCCTGATTAGCATACTTGTATCTCCGAAACCCTAAGGGAAGCAACGACTCATATCTTACAGTGTGCGACTTTTTCCTCAATGTGCCCTCATCATATTTAAGACTGTTACAACTTTTTCCTTCTCTCCAGTTTCGCAGTCTCTCAGCTCCTTGGTGCTAATATATTCTTTTCCAGTACTTGGCCAGAATTGGCACAAGTGCTCTTCTATGCAGACTGAATGAAAATTCAAAAAGAGAGACATTTCTGGGTTTGTTTTTTGTTTTTTGTTTTTCTAACTTGTAGACTATCTGTGACAACCCTCACACCCCTTGTCTGCCAACCAATCAGAGTCCAGACCACCAACCAGAGTTTTTGAGTGTGTAAAGACTTGCATGGAGAAGGGGGAGTAAGTGGTTTTCTTTGATTCGAGCTTTCTAGATAGCTTTCCAAAATTAAATGATTATTCAGTAGTCTGCTAGTATATTATCTTTGTCATCTCTTCTGTCCTTTGAGATGCATAGTCGAGTATGGACCTGGCGTGTTGTTTGAGAAAAAACAAATAGGTCTCTTAAATTTGAGGCTTACATTGAGGTAGATGAAATAGATGTAATAATTCTTTATTTTTCCATCCATTAAAATAATCTAAAAGACAAGAAGTTCTTGTTTTTAGTATTTTTAGAAGCTTTCTTTTTTCTTTTAACTCAGACTGTTAAAATTAAGGGGCTCAGTAAACTCAGTCCAGATAGGGTGCCATGATGGTGACAACCATGGTGGGCTCTGGAGGCAGAAACTGCCTGAGTTCAGATCTCAGCTCTGCCAGTTGCTCAGTGTGGGGTCAAGTTACTTCACTTCCCTGCACCTCTTGCCCATCAAGTGGGGGAAAAGCCGGGCCTCATGGTGCTGGGGTGAGGACTACATGAGATGGGCATTGTAGGGCTTGGAGTACAAAGTCTGGCACATGATAAGCACCTAGTACGAGTTAGGCATTATCATATAAAATTAAAGGAAAAGAATGTTAGGGTCAGTGTTTCTTTCCTTTTTCTTTTGTGTTAATTGGTGAGAAATTTCTAAGTGAATATTTTAGGTTAATGCTAGTATTACATGTATTTTGAAAAATCTTGCTCTGGAACTGGGAAGTTATTTAAATAAATCTGTTTCAGTCACCTGTTATGTATAAGGCCCTTAGTTGTATCAAGAGACACAGCAATACTTAAAGTCACTGTCCTCAAAGAGCTTACAGCAAAGTTTAGAGAACAGTTCAGCTCTAACAAATATTTGATTGATTACCTATAGGTACAAGGCTCTGTACTAGACTCTGCCAAAAACACAAAATAAGGAAACTACTGACCCTTATCTTAAGGTACTTTATGGCAGTATACAAGGTAAATACCAAAGGACTATAAATAAAACAGGATTAAATGCATCAAGCAAACAAGATTGATTCCAAGAAGGCAATACAAAGTGCTGCTACTATCAAAGGAGGCAGCCATCCCGTCTGTTGGGGTGTCTGGACCTACTTCACGAACGCTGGTGTTTGCGGTGGGCCTCGAAGGATAGAATGAGGAAGGCCGGCCCAGGCAGAAGTGACAGAGATGGAAAATGCAAGGTGTATTTAATGAAAAGTGTGTAGTCCTGTTTGATTGGGGAGGACAAGGTGTCAGTAGGACAGCAGTGGGACGTTACAACCAAAATGTAAATGGCGTATTATGTAGAGCCTTCAAGTCTAGCCAAGAGGTCTGAGTGAATTCCATGGATCGTATGGAACTTGGAAGGTTTTAGGCAAAGAGTGAGAGCATGAATCAGGAAAGTTTATGAGGCAGCAGTGGGTGTTGTATGAATTGGTGTGCGGTGCCGAGGTTGGAGACCATTTATGATAGCTTTTGCAAGAGACAGAGAACCTGAAGCAAGATGGTGGCCAAGAGAATAGAAAAGATTTGGACAAAGTTGCAGTAGAAGCAACAAGAGTTAACAGCTAATATTATAGACGTTAAAGGAAGGCAGAGGAATCGGAAGATCATAGTAATGCCCGTGCCAGCGGGGGGAAGAGGACTGGTAGGTGTGAGAAGAAATAATGACCCCAAATGAAATGGGAAAATCACTTGGGAAGATAAGGTGTGATGAAAATACAAGATGTTTTTTCCTTCCCTCCCTTTCATTTCATTCACCCTTAAAAGATCTCACAGGGTAGTCCACGAGAGAGAAAGTGAAACCGCTGATCACACAGAAATGTCATGAGTCCAGTAGAGAAAGCCCGTATGGCCTGGGTCCTTAGACTCTAGGCTTTGGAGGACTCAGAGGTGCATCAGGCATGAATCTCACCCGAGACAGCTCACTCTCCAGTAGCAGACTGAAGGCATGTGACCTGAATGACCATAAAAATCCAAGGCACACTTAATGCAGAGGTTGGTTTTGAGTAAGCCAAGCTGTAGGAACTTGCAGAACGTCCATGTGGGGGAATCTAGCAAAGGAGAAAAAGGAGGGTGTGGAGCTTGGGAGCATCGCCTGGGACATGTTGGGTGTTTGGTGTGTTTTTGTTTGCTGGAATGGGTGGATGAGTGAGTGGACAGGAGTAGCTGAACCTCTGAGTGACAGCAGTTGGCACCGCTTAGTTCCTCAGGAGTGTTCAGATCTCCAGTTGCTCAAGCCCTTTGGCCACAGTTTCTATGGACGGAGGAGATTATGCGGCTTCTTTGAGGTTGATGAATCCTTTATAGGTCAGTCCTTTGTGTATCCTCAGTGCAAAGATGTGCATTTGTCCCAATTTTCATCATTGTTAAACATCTGTATATTCCACTTTACTTCTCTCAGACTTTAATTCCTTCTTCAGGAAGGTGATGTGAAATCGTTGCATTGGCTTTGATCAGATAGAGCTATGTCTCAGTCGAGAGCCGACCTTCATTGTTTCTAGCTTTATCATTTTGGTCAAACATCTAAAACTTCTGAACTTTGAGTTCCTCATCTGGGGCCTTGTAAGAGCAAAACAATTGATGTATTAGAAGAAACATAAAAAAACATGTGTAGAATCTTAGCAAAGACCTAGAAAATGAATAGCAAAAGCTAAGAAGAAAGAAAAGTAGTGTATTTCATTAGATTAAAATTAAATGCTTCTGCGAAACAGAATAACTACAAAAAAGTAGTTAATAGATAGGCAACAGACTGGGAGAAAATATTTATGACCTCTAAAAGGCAAAAGGTTAATCAATATGAGGTTTTTTAAGAACGCTTATAAATAATTAAGAAAAAGATAATCCACGAGAAAAGCAGGTACATGAAATGAACAGAAACAGATGGTTCGCAGTAGAGGATATTGGGCAATAAGCATATGAAAAGATGTTCCACATCACTGGTACAATAGACACTCTCTATCCAACTTGCTGCATAAGAAGATTCTCATAAATCCCTCTCCGAAAGACGCTGACTGCCGCCCACGGCGTGCTCGCTCGATTGGCTCTTGGGCTACTGTCTAGAACACCTCTGTGCCTGTGCTCCTGCAGTTAAATGTGTTTTCTAAGAGCCCGTATGATGGTTCCCAAATCTGTTTATACTGGTTGAATGTCATTGTAATTATGTAATTTATTAAGTAATATGTAAACCACTGAAACACAAGTGTGGAAAGAAGAGCTGTTTCATTGAAAATTAAATTAAATGCTTTAGAAAGTCTTGATGAAAGCACATACTAAAAAGCTTGCTGTTAAATTAAATAAAATTAAATTCTGCACTTGGATTATTTCACAACATCTTTACATTCTCACTTCAGTTACGAAACCAAACCAGGGGATCTTAGATGTGCTTATAAGGATGTGGTTAGGGGCGCCTGGGTGGCTCAGTCGTTATGCACCTGCCTTCAGCTCAGGTCATGATCCTGGGGTCCTGGGATTGAGCCCCACATCGGGCTCCCTGCTCGGCACAAGTCTGCCTCTCCCTCTCCCACTCCCCCTGCTTGTGTTCCCTCTCTCACTATCTCTCTCTCTCTCTGTCAAACAGATGAATGAAATCTTTAAAAATAAAAAAAAAAATAAGCGTGTGATTAGTCCAGAAGGTACACATGGAACATCTGTACGTGGCTCCCTTACTTAGAGCAGAAGCCTTGTTCTTACGTCAAAAGATGAAAGGAAATGAACATCCTTGTATTTTAAAATAAAATCATATGCTTAATGTATCTTTACATTTTTATCTTGTCCTGCTTTAACTCACTTCACCATTTAATTACCAGTCCGGATGGCATTGCCTAATATAACTTCTATTTTAATCAGGAAAATGCAAATTAAAACGTGATTCCTTAGACTGGCAAAAATTCGAAGCTTTGATAATATCCGATTTTGGCATGGTTGTAGGAAAATAAGTATTCACATGCTGGTGGCCGACATCTTGGAGGACAACGTAGCAGAATCTATTAAAATTAGCACATGCATGCCCATGACCCAGCACTTCCACATCTTGGTATACACCCAAAGCAGCTATCTGTGTGCAAGAGGAAGCTTGCACAAGACTATTCACTTCAGCACCATTTCTACGGAAAAACTGGAACTAACCTTCATTCTTGTCTGTAGGAGAATGGTACAGCTATAATATACTAGACAGCAATTAGCAAAGCAGGAGGTAGAGCTTTAGGAATTGTCATGGAGAAAGCTGCAAGTGGTGTAGTGGGACACCATTTAAGGTTTTTCTAATAAAACAGAATAGCAACACACTACATTTTCTGTGAATGCTTACAGATGTTTAGGGATTTATAGAGAAACCTGCGTGGATGTGTCCCAAACCATTAACAGTAGGTACCTGGGTAATGGGTATGTGTTCATGCCAAAGCTCAGTTTCCTCCTCTGCAAAATGGGGATGATAATTGAACCCACTTTAGCAGGAAATTATGAAAATTAAAGAAGCTATGCTTGTAAGTCAGCATGGTTTCTGGCACAGAAAATGCCATTGTTGGCTCGTGTCACCAGTGGGGCTGGATAACATAGGAAGGATGAGAAAGAATTGTATGCGGTGGTAAAAGGGGATTTTTTTTTTTTTTACCCTTCAACTTAATGGTTTTAATTTTTTAAAGAAAATATGAGTATCTTATTTGTGTGATTTGAAGTTAATTTTTGAAAAGGGGAATGATAATAGCAAAGCTCAGATTTTGACTACTTGGGAATCTGTAATGTAAGTGGGGTTATGTCATTTTCCTCATTATCTTAAATAACCTCCGTTTTCTGTCATTTTCTGATGTTGCTTAACAAAAGGCAGTAGAAGAAAGCTTAGGCATCATCCAACTTCATTTATGTAGGTTAACTACGTATAAATAATTTAATAGGTAATTTACGCCACAGTTGGCAGTATTCAGTCCCTTCCTCCTCCAAAGTAAATATCTTGATTAATGAAAGGCATTCCAGTTTGAGTTTTAAAGTGCTTCCCCTTACTATTTGCTAAAACATTGTCTTGTTTTCCCTAACATCTGTCCCTCTTAAGTATCCTCCCTTAGGAGTTAATAAATTCTTTGATTATGGAGGGGTTTTTTTTTCATATTTATTTCCTAGATTTACCTATATTACAATGGCTTTTGAGTCACTATTTCCAGATATCTCGGTATGAGTGAGATTCTTCTGTACCCTATCACCTTTCTCACGGTTGGGTGAGCTTTTGACTTCATCCTTATCCATAGAGTTGAGGACTGGTCCGAGACGTGTTTGTCTAAGTCATCACTTCCTGAGCACAATCAAATGACACTATAAAAAGAATGTTCTAATATGTTTTAGCAGGAAAGGAGAGTGGAATCAGATTTATGTGTGGCTACATCCTCCTCCTGCTTGCTGAGTTTGTGAGAGCTTCCGTCTGTCTCTCCAGTGCATTAGATTTCCAGTGAATATCAGAGCATCCAATTCCAGAATTGAAAACTTGGGAGATTAGGAGATATCTTTGATTAGAGGAAATGCCCCAGAAACCACTGAGAGCTCTCTCTGGAGCAGTGGCTTCCAGCTGGCGAAAATCGGCAAGTCACACTGCCTCAGCTCAAGAAGTTCCCTGTGGGCAGCCAGTGTTCTCCAAAGCACTGTAGTGATGGGCAGTCAGAAACCGGGGACAAGTCCGTGATTCCGTTTATAACTGTAAGTCAACAGGAGGCTAAGTGCTCAAGACCACAATCACCGTGTTACTCTAAATATTAGAGCATACCTGTAAGAAATAAACTTATGTGAGGGCACCTGGGTGGCTCAGTGGGTTAAGCCTCTGCCTTCAGCTCAGGTCATGATCTCAGGGTCCTGGGATCGAGCCCCGCATTGGGCTCTCTGCTCAGCAGGAAGCCTACTTCTCCTCTCTTTCTCTCTGCCTGCCTCTCTGCCTACTTGTGATCTCTCTCTGTCAAATAAACAAAATCTTTAAAAAAAAAAAAAAAAAAAGAAATAAACTTATGTGAATGAACACTGCAAACTTTGAATCAATAATGTTTATTATACTAAGCTATAGACATTCCAATAAAGGCATTCTCCTAGTTGGGACCACTCTAAGAGTCCGCTTAAACTCTCACTTTTAACAAACACAACCGTGTTTACTTCTATGACTCTACAGAGCAGCTAATATAAGAGCAAAAGATCATGACTTTGAGTTGTCCCAATTTCCTGAGTTATTTAAACACTCTTAGCAATCTTAAGAATAAAGTAAAATAAACTGACAAGAATAAAGCTGATAGGGTTGCCTGGGTGGCTCAGTTGTTAAGTGTCTGCCTTTGGTTCAGGTCGTGATCCCAGGGTCCTAGGATCAGTCCTGCATTGGGCTCCCTGCTCAGCAGAGAGCCTGCTTCTCCCTCTCCCTCCACCTGCTGCTCTGCCTACTTTTGCTATCTCTCTCAAATAAATAAATAAATAAATAATCTTTACCCCCCCCCGCACCCCCCAAAAAAGTAAAGCTGATATTCCAGACAAAGAGTCAACATCTGTGAAGTACCTCTTCTCTCTCCCCTCCGTCCTTCCAGGTAGAGGTTGGACTGGAGCTCAGGCTGGGGCTAGAATTGGGTGGGTTGTGGGGGACATCTGGACATGAGGTAGAGAATTTTTGGTTTATGGAAATTCACTAGGACTAAAGGTTCCCAAACCAAAGTGAAGATGGAGAGTGGTTTGAGGGTATCTGACTTTAGACAAGAGAAGCCTCTTCCTAGAGCAGCTTCGGAAGCAATCACATTAGCACAAGACCCCTCCCTAAAGTTCACCTGCTTCCAACCCAAGGACTCCCATTCTAATTCCCTCTTCTCTCGTGCATATGATGTTGACATCAGCCTCTGATTCTTCTGCAAAACTAGAGGATCACCTGAACCTTTTAGTTATTTTATTTTATTTTATTTTATTTTCTTGACAGAGGGAGACACAACGAGAGAGGAAACACAAGCAGGGGGAGTAGGAGAGGGAGAAGCAGGCTTCCTGCTGAACAGGGAGCCTGATACCAGGCTCTGTCCCAGGACAGTGAGATCAACTGAGCTGAAGGCAGGTGCTTAACAACTGAGCCACCCACGCACCCCAGACTTTTTGTTTCTTAAGGGAGTAACAGCTCTTTGACTGGAGGGTTTGGGTAGTATCATTCCCTTTTACTGTTTATTGTGGTGTAGAAGCGATCAGGGGCAAGAGTGTTACCTCTTCATCTCTCTTGGAGGACGTCCTTTTTGTGCTTCAGGAACCAGGCACATTCAAGGTCTTACAGATTCTACTGGCACTGGGGTGATTTGTTTTAGAGCAGAACAGAAGTAGAGTTTAATTCTCTAAGGATGAGGGATTTGTCGAATCAGCCTTCTAAGTTTCAAGTGTCATACGGAAGCACAGTTCCTGATTCAGGAACAGAACATTATGAGAATAAAAGAATGCCCACAGAAGTGCTTTGTAAACACAACGTGGAATGCAAACGATGGTGATTATTGTTGTTCCTCATTCAGAGGACACCTGGATGCCTTCCTCAGGCTCGTTGTTGTTCTACAGTAGAAACCCAAGGAAGGCCAGCCTATATCCTCATGGTGCCCTTCATTCTCCCGCGAGGAAGGGGCATCAAGTGTATACTCAGTTGACACAGACCTCAGTGAATCAGAGGTGGATGTTAGAGCAGCCACTGTAAAACGCCAGGCATAGCAAACTGTGACTGAAATTCTATTTCAAATGACTTTTCCTCTTTCCCATATTAATACACTGAATTGACCATATGTGGACGAACAGTCTTGGGGTCCTGGTACAACTTATTTCTTGAATAAATCCCTATTTCAATGGACTCCACTCTCACTAGGCATTGTCTCTAACAGAATCTTGGAGGACAAGCAGCATGGCACAGGTGACCCTTACTGGGAGAGCCGAGCAGATTCCCAGAGCTGGCCTTGCCGCAGGGCCTTGAGGGAAATCAAGTTTTCACTGGCAGATGAGGTTGGGAAAGGGATTTCCAGCACCAGAACAGTGAGAGGAAACAGGGAGACCCGGCATGGATAATGAGCGGGCGGGGAGGCCGATGGGGCGTGATGAAGTGTTCTGGTTAGTTGGTGTGTTTTAACTGCGGGTTTTTTTGTTTTTGTTTTGTTTCGTTTCCGTCACCACGTTAATTTCTGGTTTACAGAGAGCCACAGGCTTTAGCCAGTTTGCGCATTTGTAACTACAGAATAAATAGAACATACTTGCCTTGGTCTCATTTAAAGATTGGGAGTGTTGATTATGGCTTCCCTTTTCTCAGCATTGTTGCAAAATGTGATTGCTTTTAAATATGCTTTCCTCCGAGGCCAGGTGCTGGCTGAAAGTGGCGGAGCATAGTTACTCTTGACCTTCGCTTGCCTGGGAAAGGATAAGCTTCTAATGGATCCTCTGAAACTTTCCCTGTTTAACTTGAGCAAGTGGAGCAAGCACAAACAGTACCTTAAAGTTCGATCATTGGCCTCGTCTTCAGGAACAGCACCTGATATTTCAGCAGAAAGTGGAAAGGAGCCATTTTCAAAGCCTGTCTGGTCCTCACGGTCGTTCTTGATGCCTTGATTTATTTATCTCACAGAAACATGGGCATTTTTTTTTACCCAAGTAGCACAGTTTCAACAACGGAATGAGAGGAGATGAGTAATAAGTGAGGGAACTGCCGGAGGCCCGTCCGCCGCTATTACAGCGTCCACAACAGAAACACAGCGGTTTGGCTTTTCTGCATTTGTTCATATTTCTGTCTTACCTGCTGTGCAATGCTAAAAAAAAAAACCAACACATGTAAGTTTCACTCATCAGTTGGCTAACTCGGCGAGGTAACCTCCCTCGAAATTAATGATTTATGCCCTGGAGGTGAGAACATCAAAAGACACAGTCATGTTTCCGAGTCTGGACTTTGATAAGGGTCTCGCTCTTCTTATGGACTTTATTTGTGAACAAATCATACCCAGTATTAACAGAAATCCAGCATTTGCCAAGCCCATGATTTGTTTTTAAAAAGCTCCTGGTAATTCTAACCAGGGATTCTATACCTGTCATTCAGAAAAGATGGAAATAAATAACCACGCATAAAAAATTCATGCATCGTCTTGGGAGTGGAGGATGTATTGTTTTAGCATGTCAGCATTATAATAGCTATATGAAGATGCCGTTGTAACTGCCTGCTTTGTGTTCGTAATAAGTCTAATTTAATTTATTTCCTCGGTGCTCTGTATGAGAAGAGATGCCAAATTTCCTCCTCCTTTGAAAATTAAAACAATTGGTAATGACAGCGATACTTTCCGAAGTGTAATGAGCTGACTCTATTTTTTTTTTTCCTGTCAGCGTGTGATGTTATACTACAGATTTTCATTTACTGACAGACTTCTTCTCATAACTTGATCATTTAAGGGCTTGCTTAATTGGAGACAAACCTTTTTTTTTTTTTTTTTAATACTTGATGGATTTGTACAGTTGAGGGCACTTAGATCAGAACAAGATAGGAATCTTTTGATTGGAACTAGAAAATGAAGTAAAGACTAGTCTTAGAAACAAAGCAGAGAGTTCATTATTAGAAGCGAGGTACAGCCACACAGACATTGAATCTGGGTTTCTCAAATGCTAAGCCAGATTTCTTGACTTCTCCTGGAAAAGAATGTCAGGAGGCACTAGCTGTTAGGAAAGAACAGAGAATCTCATTATAGTGAAATGCTTCACAGTCTATGTGATGTCTTAACACTCACAGTGTGTAAATTCATACCAAAGAATCGGTTGGCTGGGAGCTGGTGGCCTAGTGAAATGAGATAGACAATACATAGATGTTGGATTTGGTTCACTTCTGTTATTCTCTTGTCTTTTGAAATTAACTTTTTCATGATTAAATATGTGCTGCTTGCTTAAATTACTTTAAAAATTCTTGGGAAATGCAGAAATGAGTAAAAGTAAATAAAATCAGTCATAAATCACATAACTGTTTATGCCTAATATACATAGAAATAATTTTTTTCTGAGCAATATGGACTCAATCTCTTACAAAACTAAACATAGTTTTAACATGTGTTCAGCAATAACAGTCTTAAGATAATTTCCTAAGTGATTTGAAAAGGTCACCCAGCTGGCTCAGTCAATAGAACGTGCAGCTCTTGATCTCGGGGTTGTGAGTTCAAGCCCCACATAGGGTATAGAGATTACTTGAAAAGAAAAAAAAAATAAAGTACTTTAAAAAAAGAAAGAAAGAAAAGAAAAACTCAGACCACACAAAAATCTTTACATGAACATTGGTAGTAGCTTTATTCATAATCACCAAAAAACTGGAAGCCACCAAGATGTCCTTCAACGGATGATCAAGCAAACTGGTTACATCCACAAATGGAATATTATTCAGTGATAAAAAGGAATGAGCTACCATTCATGCAAAAACATATATCTTGTGTGCATAATGCTAAGTGAAAGAACCTAGTCTGAAAGGTATATACAGTGTGATTCTCCCTTTATGACATTCAGAAAAAGGCAAAACGTAGAGGCGGTAAACAGATCAGTAGTTTCCAGGAGCTTGTGGGAAAAGGCAGGTGACGAGGTGAATCACAGGGGATTTTTGGTTTTTTTAAAAGTATAGTTGACATTGTTGTATTAGTTTCAGGTGTACAACATACTGATTCTACTGTTTTGTCTATTACTCAGTGCCGACCAGGATAAGCACAGTCCCCATCTGTCCCTATACACTGTTACAACAATATACTACAATGTTATTGACTATATCCTGTATACTGTACTTTTTATCACTGTGACTTATGTATTGTATAAGTGGAAGTTTGTACCTCTTAATTTCCTTTACCTATTTCACTATCCCCCACACTCTGGTAACCACCAGTTTGTTCTCTGTTTTTAAGGGTCTGTTCGGTAGTGAAACTATCCTGTATGATACCATAATGGTAGATACACGACACTATGCATTCATCAAAATGCATAGAATGCTACAAAAAAAGAGAGTGAACTTTAATGTTTGAAAATTTATAAAAACATTGAGGAGGTCAAGGGGTCCAGGGTAGAATGTAGACTGATAAAGGAATCTAACAGAATTACAAATACATGAAATAACCTCACTAAAGTTTGGGTGGGGAGGGGGGACAAGGGGGTGGGGGGGGGGTCGGAACATGCTGACCTGTGTAACTTTAGAAATGAATAGAGTCTATTAAAACTGTAAGTAAAAGTAACTGTATAAGCACAATACCCCTTTACTGTGGAACTAAGAGTTAACAATTCTAAAAACACTACAATTAATTAGTGGTGGCTGGCTTGGGGAGCCACGTTTCTCACTGCTGGAGTGGGAGGTTGTAAACACACAAGGGAAGTGGCTAGAAGCATCCTGTGGAAGGGTGCCTGAGTGGTTCAGTCAGTTAAGCGTGGACTCCTGATGTTGGCTTAGGTCATGGTCTCAGAGTCATGAGATCAAGCCCTGCCTCCAGCTCCACGCAGAGCACGGAGCCTGCTGGAGATTCTCTCTCCCCCTCTGCCCCTCCCCCTGCGCAGGCGCACAACACTTTTTCTCTCTGGGGGAAAAAAAAGCAGCAGCAGCGTCCTATGGCAGTGGATCAGAGCTGGAGACATCAGTGAGAATTGATGTTTAGCCAATGTAGATACAGATGGGTACATGTAGAAATATTGATAGATATGTGTGAACAAACATACACGAGTGGGCATGCATATATTTGTATACATATATGGGTACACATGTACATGCATGTGTTTATAAATGTATGTGCACGTGTAGAGACGTGGTGTGTACACACACGCACGCGCGCGTACGCACACATGCACACGCACACGCACATTTTCTTGCTGTCAATCGAGAGGACCTAGAAGCAGTGATACCCTGTAGCAGCAAGGATAATCGCCACCCAGATCTTGGGTCTAATACTGTTCTCCAAAAAAATTACCAGACTCCTTGGATACGTGACTCATTATAGGGCTAGGGAATATATATGATGATCCTGGAGCATTTTGTAGTGCTATAAAACTAGGAAGTGCCCATGGACACCCACACGTGCACACACAATGGTGGGATATGTCACAGGGACACAAGAATCAACTGAAAGAACTCTCAATGCCCAAAGCTGAAACAATTGAAGCAACAAAATTAATACTGTCGTACTAGATGGTGCTATCAATCTGGTATAGTAAACAGTGTATTTACTTTGAACAAATTGTACAATAAATATCCATGAGTCTATATTGATACAGATGACTAAATAAAATAAATGAGAAGAATCCATAAATCTCCCGTGCAGAAGAATTCCAAATCATCTGTGTATTGTCCTCAAGGAGGCAAAGCATAACTTTTCACTTCTGAAGCATGGGCTGTGTGTGGTGACTTTCTTAGAAAGACTACCTTCTGGATATAGGGGAAAACAGGTAACTTTACAGTAGAGAAACCTGAGAAGCAGTCCCTCGGCCAGCTGACCAAAATTAACAGCGATAAGTTATGTCGATAGCATACATCCTTAATATGGTGTGATGAGAATGGCATTTTATCTCTGTGGTCTTTGTCCCAAAACTTACAACATCAGTGGAATCATGAAAAGAAACATCAGACAAAGCCCAGTTAAGAGACATCCTGCAGAAATACTTGGCCAGTGCTCCTGAAAACTATCAAGGTCATCAAAAACAAGTAACACCTGAGAAACTGTCAGGAAACAGCCAAGAAGAACATAAGTAGACATGGCAACTAAATGTAATATGGGTATCTTGGAAGGAATCCTGGAACAGAAGAAGGACACCAGGTAAAAACCAAGGAAATGCGTGTATCTTATCAATATTGGTTCATTAATTGTAACAAATGTACAGTCCTCATGTAAGGTGTTCATAATAGAGGAACCCAGGTGTCCAGCATATGGGAACTCTGTACTGTCTTCACAACTTGCCTCTAAGTATAAAACTATTCTGAATTATGACAGTTAATTAAGTGTGAAAAAGACTTGTCTGTCCTAGGGGAGGTGGGTAAGGGTATAGATGAAATAGATGAAGGGAGTACACTTATCACAGTGAGCACTGAGTAATGTATAGAATTGTCCGATCACTATATTATGCACCTGAAACAAATGCAACACTGTACGTTAACTATACTAGAATTAAAAAGCAACAGACCTGTCCTATACACACTGTGAATATTTGAAGATACCATAATTATCCTCCCATTCAATTGGGATACAGAACTGGGATAGTATTTTTTAATTTTTTAAACCATTTTTTAAATAGTCATCATTTATTCCAACAGTGTTGAATTAAATATATAAATACAGCTGGACAGTATCATTTCACTGGCTGCTTGACAGTTGGGGTCATTCAGCAGGCTTCACATTCCTGAAGAAGGGTACCTTTCCTCATTGCTATGCATCAGGAGCCTTAAAACTTGCAACATTCCTACCTTAACCTCAGGGCAGTTTGTAGTCTTGTAAATGAGAAAATTGAGCTGAGATGAAATCTTTGACCTGGATATTATTGGTCTTAACTCACTTTGCTGTAGAAAATATTCCCAAATTTGCTTCTTAAAAGTATCCATCAGTTTGGGAGCACGTTGAGATTACCTGTTAATAATATCAGTATTTTCTGAGTTGGGGCAATGGTAGATTTTTTTACTCTCTGAACATAGACTCTTCTGCATCTGAGCTTTTGCAATATAGTGATATTTTGCCTTGTTTTAAGGCAAAGACAAACAACATACCTGCAGGGATGAATGGGAAAAAATTGCTTTTATTTTAAACATAATGTTGCAATTATAAACCTCCTTTGTTTTGTTTTGTTTTTAATTATTTATTTGACAGAGAGAGTGAGAGAGCACAAGCAGGGGGCAAGGGAGAGGGAGAGGGAGAAGCAGACTCCTCACTGAGCAGGGAACCTGATGCGGGGCTCCATCCCAGGACCCCTGGATCATGACCTGAGTCAAAGGCAGACCAACTGAGCCACCTAGGTGCCCTTCCTTTGTTTTATTTTTAAAATTATGGCCATTATAAATATTTTCATATTTATACGTTGGAATAACTATACATAGTTTACGTTGGAAAATTAACTTCCAATTTTAAAATCTTAGTTTGTCATCAAATTATTAAATGTATACAATGTATTCTTCCTACAGTATTTCAGTGAGCTTCTGATTTTATCTGTTCATTTAAATTTTATCCTTTTGTTTCATGACATTTTTCTTTTCCATCATTTGGTTTTTGTGTTGTGTTTTGTTTTTAAACCAAAAAATCCCATTGGCCTTAGGAATGATTAGGTTAGGGTTCTAATTGTATGAGCAGAACCCATAGCAGCCTTGGGATAGACACAGGAATTTTGTGATCAGATCATAAACTGTGTCTGAGGAGTGAACTAAGAGAGAAGTTGTAGCAGTTTGTTAGGCAACAGTAGATCGTCAGAACAGTGGTATTGGTTTCAGCTGATCAAAAGAGTAGAGAGAAGGGTGGTTTCTCTGGGTAGCAGGGTTGTAGAAGATTCTTTTTTTCTTCTTCTTCTTCTTTTCTGCATTAAAATTTTTTCCTTCTGGGCGCCTGGTGGCTCAGTGTGTTAAGCTTCTGCCTCAGGTCATGATCTCAGTCCTGGGATGGAGTCCCTCATTGGGCTCTCTGCTCAGCAGGGAGCTTGCTTCCCCTTCTCTCTCTTCCTGCCTCTCTGCCTACTTGTGATCTCTCTCTCTTTCTCTCTGTCAAATAAATAAATAAAATCTTTAAAAATTTTTTTTCCTTCTTAGTAAACACTTAAAAGTTAAGAAAAGGAAATTATAAAAAAGCATTTAAAACATGAGTTACAGCAGAGTAAACCATCATGCTACCACAAATGTGAATTGCTTCCTTTTTTTTTTTTTTTCTTTTGAGAGGGAGAGAGAGAGGACTGGGGGTCAGGCAGAGGTAGAGAGAGAATCATAAGCAGGCTCCACACTGAGAGCAGAGCTCAAAATGACCCTGAGATCATGACCTGAGCTGAAATTAAGTGTCAGATGCCTAACCAGCTGAACTACCCAGGTGCCCCTGTTGCTCTTGGTTCTTGTAATGGACATCTCTGGGAGTGGCGGGGAAAGGAGCATTCACCCGGCTCTTATCGCAAGAATCGGTGGAAACTTCGTTCTGCTGCCAGTGGTATAGTCTATGAATGAATGCAGCCACTATAAAACTTTTCAGGACTTAATAAACTAGGGACGAGAACACAGTCACCATGTGGACAAACTGCTTTGTCTTTTTAGGAGTTCTTTAAAAGACACAATGAAAATACTGTTGTGAAACTGTTTCCATTATTTAGCAAAAAGGTAATAATTTTCAAATCTTATTGTTGGACTTAAGAGCAGAAAACTTGAGTTAACCAAATTGCCCCAGGAAGGGAGTGTGGTAATCCAGCACCATAATTCCTTTATTCTTGCCTTGTTCTTGAAAGCTTTTTTCAAGTATATTTACCTTCTCTTTGCTTAGAAGTGCAGGATTTTAAATACCAGTAAATTTTTCTTTCAGGATTCAGTATCCTGACTGGCCTTAAGGGCATTGTTTAAAACAAAACAAAACAAAACAAAACAAAAAATAAACAATAGATCCAAAACCTGAAGAGATTTGACAAAATCTGTGCTAGCCTTCTGATACTCCCTAGAAAAGAGGTGTTTGTTTGTTTGTTTGTTTGTTTAAATCTAAGCATTATTTTCTCTTATACTTCAAGTATTTTTGGAACATCATTCTGTTCTCAGCATTTTATTCTCTTTCTTGGGATCATTAGTGCTGAAATCCCTCTCATCAGCTCAGGTGAAATTTGGCAGGTAATATAAAAATAAATCAAGTTATTGACATGCTGAGGCTGTTGAGGGACTAAATCATGTTTCATTTATTGCTTTAAAAAAGACTAGTTTGACAGCATTATCATTAATTGACTCTAATCATTTTACTGAGAACCTACTCTGTTTTCTTAATAAAATATCAGCTTTGAAGCATAATACCTCTGTATGGCCAATTATTGAAAAGTAGCCCCCCAAATGTAAGAATGTTTATATAGGTGCCTTTTCATAGTCCATCAGTCCTTTATAGGAGTAACCCTCAACTAGAAAATTGCTTATCCCCTGCCCCCCAAAATCTACCCTCAATTGCTTTAAAGAAGTAGTTGCTTCATTCTAGAAGAAAACCAACACCACTCTTCAGACAATCTGTTGTGTAACAGACCCCTCCAAAATGCAGTGCCTTAAAATAAGAAGTTATCATTATGTTGTGGTTGTGTGGATTAACTGAGTTCAGCTAGACAGGTCCTGCTTAGGATCTCTCGCTCACTTGCATGTAGATGTCGGCCCATGTTGCAGTTACCCCAAGGCTTAGCTGGGCTGGTGTTCAAGAAGGCTCCCTCACAGAGCTGGCAGTTGATGTTGACTGTGAGCTCAACTGGGCCATCAACGAACACCTACAGAGGACTTTCCACATCACTTGGGCTTCTCACAATACGGTGGTCTGAGGATAGTAGTCATGCTTCTCACTTGACAACTGACTTCCTAGAAGCAGTGGCACTTCTTCCAGTTCTGTTTGTCACAGTGGTCACAGAACCTGCCCATATTCAAGGGACTGGAAAAAGAGCCTTCTCCTCTTGTTGGGGAAGTAGAAAGGTTTGATGGCAGAGGAGCACCAGAAACAGGAGATAGTATAGCAGCCATCTTTGGGAACCTCAATCTGCTACAGCCACCCACCTGTTCAAATTTCAGGATGGGTAGGGACCACTTTCTGTGAAAAGCCTTGTGGGCAGTCCCGCTAGTTTCACATTGGAAATTTAGATTGTATCCGTGGATCTAATTTTTATTCTGAAAGAAAAGCTGCCAGAGAAATGCATCTACCTCATGCTTGTGTCCTGAAGAAGACACCTTTATATAAGTAGCAGATACACAAAGAGCAAAATATGTCTAATCCAGGGAGACAAACAAGCAAAAAACCAGTTATGTTGTTCATAAGGTCTTCTCATATACAGGCTGACATCAGTAATGAGCCCAAGAAGAAGCATTCTGGCATCTGATGTAGCCAAGCTACTTTCTAAACAGATGACCTTACTCAAATTCCATATGCCTTGATCCCTGATGTATAAAATAAGAAAAATGATTTATACGTTTCTGGGCAGTTTTGAGGAATAAATTAGGTGATTTTTGTCTTTGAGCTTATAAGTAATTTTTTACCCACCCTCCCCCTCCAATTTTCCCGATATGGCAGTTGATGTTGGGTCATTGTTTTTAAAGTGGAAGATTTCCATCTTAATCTCAGTGTCTAAGCTTCACGTTTAAATTAGTTCTTATTCTTGGGATTTAAGAAAGAACAAATGAAGTGAATTTATAGTACAAGTAAAAATGTGTGTTTAACTGGAATTGGTCATTACTCATTAATGAGGAAAAACTGTGTCTATCTCTAGCGGCCCTCTTGTCTCAAGAGTCTGCTAATTAGCTAAATGTTTGGCATATCTCAGTAACCCTATAGCCTGTATAATTAAAATTAGCTTTGAACACACAGTATCCTACATCTTATCTTCCTTTTTGAAGGCATCTTCTTCAGCTGAGAGCTTTCTAATAATAGTTCCTCAGCACCGAACTGATGTCAAGATAAAGAGACAGAGCATGTCCACCAAATGAATCTTCTTATTTTGTGCATTTTTAAAGAATGTTAAGTGGGAAACATTTTTACTTTCTAAAAAGGTTCTCGTCTGCTTTTAGAGGAAAAATAGATTCTCTATAGTTAGAGCTCCCAATGATTTCCTAGTCATTGAAAAGAGTACAGAAGGATATAACATAGATGGGCAAGTAGTTTAATCATTTAGTATTTACACAAAATTCTGGGAGAATCATGAAATTGAAAGGTTTGTTTTGTTTTGTTTTGTTTTAAAGTCTGCCCCTGGTTTAGTAGAGCATGCTGTAAGTTGAAATATTTTCTCAAGAACCCAGGGAGAGAAAAATGCCTCAACCCCATTATTTCTTCACTCAGTCCGTCATTCAATAAATATTCCTTAATCACCAGTTACATGCCAGCTACTGTCCTTGGCTTTAGGGATTATGTGGAATACCTACAGTCCTTTCTAGAAGGGGAAGGCCAGGCAGTGAGCAAGCAATTTCCATGGACTATGCTAACAGGCCCCAACAAGTAACCACATAACACTATGCGCCCTTAACCCAAACATAGTACATTAGGAAGTCCAAGTGGTAGTTCTCCTTTATATCCTCATTTTAGCTAAACTACCTCCATCAAAGCTCTGTGGAAAATGGTATAGAAAAGTATGGACTCCTGAATGATGTTTCCACCCTCTGCACACAGCAAAGGGTGCTCCAGTGTTGCCCGGTGATGCCTGGAAACGTCCTTCCAGCTGGAAGTGTTTTTTTCATTCAGCAAGTAGCAGTTGGGTCCTTGTCATGTGCTGGGAGCCATGCTGGAAGCCAGGAACACAACAGTGTACAAAACTGGAGAACATGGTCTTTGCCTTCGTGGAACATAATTGGAAAGAAACAGCCTGGTAAAGAAGCATAGATACAACATGGTAGATGCTGACTGACTAACATGAATTACTAGCTAAAGGAGCAGCAGATGGGAGGGCCTGGGTGGGGGATGGTGGTGATGGCTCAGGTCGGGGAGCGTGTGACTCTTGATCTCAGGGTTGTGAGTTCAAGCTTCACATTGTGTGTGGCGCCTACTTTAAAAATAGATAGATGGGTAGGTGGATGGATGGATGGATGGATGGATGGAAGGAAGATACGGGAACAATTATGCCTCTTGAGGCACAGGGAGATGGAACTTTGAGGGATAAAGGGGAGTTTTAGAGGAAGACCAGGTGAAGAACAGAAGGAGCTGGGGTCAGGGACTTAAAAGGTCTTGGTGTCAATTCAGAACTCCCCCAGATCTGGAATGAGGAGAGTGTGGCCGCGGTCAGACTCTGAAGGACTGTGTACGTCATCCTAGCAAAAATTGGAAGCATCATTACATAGTGTCAAAGCATCTGTGGCCCTGAACCCAGATAGACACAAGTTCAAATTTGGCTCTCTTCTTCATTAGCACGTTATATGACCTCCAAACCTGAATACCATGAGGACACAATTATCGTACCTCTGTCCTGGGCTGTTATAAGGGCCACAGACAATAATGTGAGGAAAACCCTTAGCGCAAAGATTGCTGCGCTAGCAGACACTTGCTACATATTAGCAGTTGATTAGCAGTTGCTGTTGTGGCTAGATTTGATGGAGGGGTCATTGGAAAGCTACTGAAAGTTACTGTTATCTTGCTGTTGTCACAGTAGATTACTGAGCTTCCTGGTGCATCATCTTAAAGAAGTTGTTTTGCCAGTTAAACAAGGTAATATTTGTAAAGTGCTTAGAAGAGTGCCAGGTACATTGGAAGTGTTTGTCGTATAATTTAATCCACTAAGAGGTAGAAATAGAGTTTTCTCATTTTATAGATGAGTAAGCGAAGTTCAGAGAAGTTAAGCTTCTTGCCTGAGGTAGTACAGCTAATTAAGGGCACAACCTGTGTCTCATGTCATATTGCAGCAGTTGCTTCTTAAAATTTGAGTTTTAAAAGTTATATAAAATCCGATCATCGCGACACGTTTTTCATTTTAGTGAATTCTCGTCAGATGGTTTCTGTCCTTGCTTGGGTGCAAGTAATAGTTTTTACACAGTGGCAGTCGTAACTGGCATGTAATTCTGCATTCCAGTTTTTTTCTTAGCATTAGATCATTTTCCATTTTCCTTTATAGTCATCATGTTAAATTTTAATGGATGTGTAAAAGTACTTCAGATTGATTCCCTTAGCTTTTATCCTGCTGTTGGGTATTCATCTATTTCCTATTTTTCATTATTATATAGTGTATAATGCTTCTGTAAGCAAATCCCCAAATATAGCCCTATTCTTCTATTGATTTATTTCCTTAGGTAAGTTTCCAGGAGTGGGCTCATTGGGTTGATGGTTATGAATAGTTTCATTGTTTTTGACATATGTTGCCTCATGCCTTCAAGAGGCCCAGTTGATAGCCTCTCTAGCAGTGTGCATTTTACTTTTTAAAACTCTTTGCTAATTGAACTGAGAATGAAAAATGGCGCCCAAGGCCATTTTATTTTTTGCAGGTTATGATTACTATTTTCATTCTTTTTTTTTTTTTTTTAAAGATTTTATTTATTTATTTGTCAGAGAGAGAGAGGAGCGAGAGTGAGCACAAGCAGACAGAGTGGTAGGCAGAGGCAGAGGGAGAAGCAGGCTCCCGGCTGAGCAAAGAGCCTGATGCGGGACTCGATCCCAGTACGCTGGGATCATGACCTGAGCCGAAGGCAGCTGCTTAACCAGCTGAGCCACCCAGGCGTCCCACTATTTTCATTCTTTAAGGTGGTGGGTCACCTAATGCAATAGCCTTTTTATGCCTTCTTTCACTTTTATTTTTATAATTCAGTTAATAAATATTTCTTGAGTATCTTTACCAGACCTGGACTCCCTTGTTTTGGAAACAGAAATGAAGTGAAAGATAAGGAATTTTACAGTCCGGTAGGAGAGAGATAATTGGGTTAAGGACCACCTTGGCTTCATGTGGTAAGGGCTATGATAGGTATCCACATGTAGCAGGAAGGTGGAGGGCAAGGAAGAATGATCTCCTTGAATGGAGTGGCTCTTGAGTCCTTTTGAAAGAGATACAGATGCTGTATGTCCATAGGGACATGTGAGGGTCCTTATAGCAGGCAGGTACAGATGTGTGTGTGTGTGTGTGTGTGTGTGTGTGTACACAGAAATCTGGGTATGTATACTATTTGGTCATCATTATCACAGGGTGACAAGAGGACCATTTGCCCAAACTCAGAAGCATTGACAAGTCAGGAGCTGGGCCAAGATGGAACATCTCAGTAAAGGAACAGAAAGGAAAGGGCAGTGAAGTGAGAGGAGAACTGGTGGACGGCCGTGGGAGGAGGGGTTTGAAGAGAGCAGTGGTAGCCTCGGCCTGAGGAGGGAGTGGGGGAGCATCTGTTGAACTGAGCTATTAGCGTTGATGGAAGTAGCGCGTTTTTAAAAGACAAAGTCGATCTGGTACCCTTTTATCTTGCAGTGCCATTTTGAATAGAAAAATACCTGTCCCTGAATGGGATGTAGTGCAGTAAGAAAGGAGTCTGTGCTTTGGTATGAAATAGACCCTAGTTCTGATCATGGCTTTGCTACCTACTGGCTGGGTGACCTTGGGCAGGACTCTTAATACCTTTCTGATCTTTGCAATAACTTTATGTAAGCTCTTTTATAATATCCTGCAGGCTCTTAGGATTAAATGAGCTGATATCTTCAAAATGCTTAATGCAATGCCTGGCAATAATAGGTCTTCTGCAAATAGTAGCTGCTAGAATGATCATTATTAGCTCAAATGTACTAGTGATTATTTTTAAGCACATCCTGTACATGTTGTGTTCTTCTAGTCACAACTAGTCATAGAAGAGAGGAGAATGAGGTGGTTAACGGCAGAGTTAGGATCCCACTTAGCTCTGGGCCTTGGGCAAGTTGCATTGTCACTCTGGGCCTCAGATTCATCATCTGTGAAATGGAGACAATAATAACACCCACCACATTCAAAATACTTAGAATGCCACATAATAAGTGTTGTATCAGTGATAACTTTGATGATGCTGATCATGGTGCTTATGATGGAGGTAGGGATGATACTGATGGTGATGCTGCTGCTCTTTCTGATGATGATGATGGTGATGATGATGGAGGAGGTGATGATGGTGATGGTGGTGATGACGGTGATGTGATGCTGCTCCTTCTGATGGTGATGGTGATGATGGTGATGGTGGTGGTGATGATGATGGAGGTGGTGATGATGGTGATGGTGATGCTGCTGCTCCTTCTGGTGGTGATGATGGTGATGATGGAGGTGGAATGATGTTGATGGTGATGATGATGATGGAGGTGGTGATGCTGCTCCTCCTTCTGGCGGTGATGATGGTGATGATGGAGGTGGAATGATGTTGATGGTGGTGAGGATGATGGAGGTGGTGATGATGGTGATGGTGGTGGTGATGATGGTGATGGTGATGATGGTGATGGTGGTGATGATGATGATGGAGGTGGTGATGATGGTGATGGTGATGCTGCTGCTCCTTCTGGCGGTGATGATGGTGATGATGGAGGTGGAATGATGGTGATGGTGGTGAGGATGATGGAGGTGGTAATGCTGTTACCCCTTCTGATGATGATGGTGATGGTGGTGATGATGATGGAGGTGGTGGTGATGGTGATGCTGCTACTGCTTATGATGATGGTGATGATGGAGGTGGTGATGATGGTGGTGATGGTGGTAATGATGGTGATAGCTACCTCTTTGGACAAAACAACTGTATTTTAAGAATATTAGTCATTTAGTACCTTTTGGCTTTTTTTTTTTCTCCCTTTTGCATACTTCATAATTTATTCTGAGGATCTTAAAATTCTCGTTTGTTTCTCTTGAGGTATCATTTATAATTTTTTTCCTTTTCTGTTTCAATAATTTCATCAGTTAGATCTGTCAAGCTCAATACTTAGGATTTTTCTTTATGGCTCTTTTTTTTTTTTTTTTTTTTTTAATCTACAACTATCTTCAACTGATGATCTTGCTTACCTAATGCTGAATGGAAAATTGATTCCATGGTCACCCATACCCTTTTCAACACTGCTATTTCCCCATTAAGTGAATTCCTCTTTTATTCTATCCCTGATATTTGTAGTAACAGTCTCTGCTTTCTGTAGAGTTTGTAGTGGGTTGGTTCAGACTTTCTAGCATGCAGAAGCTATTTAAATATTCTTACAGGTTTCATGGCACCCATTGGTGCACACACACACACAAACACACACACACACACACACACACACTCGGTCCCCCAGTCCTCGGACTACTATCCTGCCTCTTCTGTTAGATTCCATTTTTACAGGGAAAATCTGAAGCTATACTAACTTTTACCTACTTGAAAGTGATCTGGTTTTCTGGTTTTAGACTTCAGAATGCTTTGTATCTTAAATAGGTGTGCCTTTGTATACTTTTTTTGCTTACAAATATAACAGAGAACACAAGGAGCCTTTCTAGTCTCCAATCCATAGGTTTTTTGCACTTGGCCTTGGTGCTAAATTCTGGAAAATTGATCATTTTTTGTTGGTTCTTCTCCTGTTCGTGACTCCCCTCGCTTGTAAGTTACATCTCCACACTCTATTTTCTATGCCTGTCATCTCTCACCTTCTTTTCAATGTCTGATAATTTTTCAACCTTCCATGTATGTCTCTTATATCTATTTCTGATTCACTAACTCAGTTGATTTTAATATTTAGTGCATGCATTGATGATCTTACTTCTTCTTCATCGAGTGAGTACACCCTGCTCTGTTCTTATTTCTTAATGGAGATGTTTCTTTTTACCTCCTTGAGAACGAATATAAGCCATTTCCATAACTTTCTCACATGGTGGGCGACATTTGCATCAGGGGATTATAATTGTTTCCAAGATCTTCCTAGTTTGTTTGTTTGTCTGTTTTCATTTTTCCTTTGGATCATATAACTTTCTCATTAGGGCCAGATTTTTTTGTCAGGGGGAGGTATATCTTATTAAACTCCCTCTCTAATTTTAGCGTGTCTACTATATGGAAGCTGACTTTACACTCCATTTCCACCTGTTTGGAAGGTTGCGATCAGCTCTCCCGGAGATGAATTCTTTTTTCTTTGCTCTCCCACCCTGTTCAGTAATCAGCAGTACGGTTCCTCCAGTCGAGATTGTAGACCAGACCATTTTAAGGGGACGTTTTCATCTCGCCCAGCCATGTGCCAATATTTATCTCCTGAAACAGATTGGTAGAGCACTTAAAAATGTGTGTGTCATGAGTGTGGCAGATGAAAAACGAAAGTTTTCTTCTGAATTTTCTCAATTCTTATTCCTTGTGGCTGTATATAAATAGTTAACTTTTCAGAAAATTTCATGTAGGTTTTTTTTTTTTTTTTTAATTGAGGGAAAGAAAGTTTGCCATTCCTGTTATGATTTTTCCCAGAAGACGAGAATTCGGCATTTGACAATGATAAGATCTAGAGTCAGTATGGTATGATGGCAAGGTTTGGAGCCAGAGGGAAGTCGCTGTGGACCCCCAATGCCACTTAACTTCTGTGTGACCTTGGGCAATGTACAAGATATTTTTGAGCCTTCATCTTTTCAACTATGAAACGGTAAAAATAATACCTACCTTACAAGATTGTGGCGAAGATCAGAAATGGAAAGCACCGACCGCGTTGCCTGGTACATGGCAGGTTCCTAATAAATGACTTGCTCTTACTGGTAGCATCATTCAGTTCAAAATGGTGAGAAAGCAGAGTCAGTTCTATGATTATGTAGGTGGGAGTCAGAGAGTGGGAAAGCCATGATTCCAAATTCAGTTATAGGATGGAGGGTGCTATTGTAGAAAAAAATAAAACAACAACAACAACAAAAAAAACAACCCTGGACCAAGAGTTAGAAAAGGGAGATTTGTGCAGCATCTCTCTGCGTGTTCTTGGTCACGTGACTTTGCTTTGGAGGCTCAGTATCTTCATCCACAGCGGGCACGCAACCTTGATGGCTTCCGCCTCCCACCTGGTCCAGTTCTCTGTTTTTTACCACTATCTTGGGTAGTGAAGTCACCTTTTGATGTTTTCTCATGCATATCTGATCATGTTACTCCCCTTTTGAAAGCCCTTCCCATTGCTCTCAGGTTCTGACCCCAGTGGGGATGACCCTGCCTCGCGTTCTGGGCTCCTCTCTCTCCTCTGCTCCTGGCCAAGCTCCTTCCCACGCAGATCCTGCTTTCCTGCGCTTCCTGCCCCTGAGCTTTTCTCTTGTCCTTGGCCAACTCTGTCTCCCTTGTCTCAGCCCTAATGTGCTAGGCTAGGGAACATTCTCTCACCCCTCCCCCACCCTCTCCACCCTCCCCCACAGATTTCAGTGTAGCATGAAACTCTGTACTTCTCTTTTGTAACCCTTATCACTGTTGTATTTAAAGTTACTTATGTAACTGCTTTAGGCTACCTCTGGTTGTCAGTGGCTGTTCTCCCGGCACCTTGCTTACTGCCTGGCACGTCGTGTCATAAGCACCAAATAAATATTTATAGGATAAATGAATGAATAAATAAATGAGTGTAATCTTTAACATGATGCTAAAGGAGGCATGGCCTTGGATTTCTTAATACTTCCTCTGGATCCAAGAATTAACCAGGTTGGATGCTAAGGAATAACGAATGATGCCTCATAAACAACTTCAAAAGCAAATGTCCTAACATGATATTTGCATTTACTTTCTTATGTGAAAGGAAAATGTTAAATTATATCATATTTGTTGTTTTCAGTAAGCAATGACCAGCTGTGCTATATCCTGCCCAGTTGGGGGTAGGGCTGAGGGTTGGTGGTGACTCTGTTTGGTGTGTGTTTGGCCTTGGACGTGCACCTGTTCCTTTGTCATATCCAGACTTTACCTCAGGCCATGATGCTCAGACCCATGGAGACGGAAGTTAGTTGTAGAGAGTCCATCGGAGAGCAGGTGGGTCTGTCTGAGGGAGACCTTACCAGGGCAATCCTGAGTCTCCAGGCTTTCTCTGAATCCCTAACACCTGCTTTCTTGTCTGATCCATAGTAACCACTCCAGAGAGGATTGTTGTTAAGGATTGTGTCCTTTTCTTTCCCGCCTCCGATAATAATGCATTTCATTTACATGTCCCCTGGTAGTTTACAGAGCACTTTCCAGGCCGCCTGCTCATTGGAACCTCCTACTTTGTGAGGAAGGTACAGCAGGTTATTTTCATCTCTATTTTAAACTAATTTTAAAAAGGACAATCTCAGAGGGCTATTTTCTGCCAACTGTTGCCTGAGATTTACTTTGGAATGAGGTGTGATTTAGATTTCAGTTTTATAAATGCAAATTGCCTGGAGTTAAGGAGGCAGAAAACTCAGAGAGGAAACTCAAATTTGGATCTTCTGATTCCGAGTGTAAAGATACCAGTTGCCTCTCATCCTGTCTCTCTGCACCATCAATTTTTTGCTTCTTTCTGACTCAACGTAAAAGATGGAACAAAAAGACACTATTATAAATTTTTATTTCTTTTACACATTTAGTTGGGATATTTTTTTCATTGTAGTTTAAGATCGTTTCTTTTTCTTTTATCCCCACAGTGATTTAGCAAGCATACACTGAACATCTTCTGTGTGCCAAGAACTATCCTGGATGTTCAGAATAAAATTAGGATATGATCCTTCTTGCTGAGGTGCTCATAGCTTAGCAGTATGGGTGGACACAGAAATAGTTACTGTACAGCTAGACCAGTGATACTGCAGGCAGGAAGGTCTAGGCAATCAATGTGTGTCTATGTGGAAGTAGGAGAGAGGGCAAGCAACAAGAGTAACTTCATGGAGAATAAAAAGAAAAAGGGACAGAGGGAGTCACGCCAGGCATAGAGTAAAAAGGATGCGGGGAGAAAGTCCCCAAATGGAAAATGGTCCAGGGTAGTTAGGACAAAGATGAGCAATGGGGGACGATAGGTCTCAAGAGGCAGGATGGGTAGACTTGAAGGTCTATGATGTTAAAGCTCAGGCATTCTCTAGGCAAAAGGGAGCCCTTGATATTTTTTAAAACAGATGGATAACATCAGATTTAAAAAAATAACTGACATTAATCTGTTCCCTTCTAGAAATTCTGATTTCCAAATTGAAGATTATGAAAAGTGGAAGTGAAGTGAAGTGGAGAATAATGTACTGTAGGAAAGTGAGCCCCATTCATGCTAACTGATTTCCGCTAGGAGCAAGAATGACTCAGGTCAACTGTGTGGGAGTTCAGAAGGAGGGGTGGAAAAAATTGAACCAAATGGTTTTGCATTTTGATGACGGGTTTACTGCACTCTTAGTTGTCCCTGATTTTGTGACATTAATAAGAGTCACTATCAGCCCTCAACCATGAGGACACTAAGTAGAACCTAAAAGAAATGCTTCTAAGCTATAATTCCAAAGGAAAGAAAGGATTCTGGTTTTCCATGAACTATAGCCAAAGCTTAAAACAACAAGGTCAAATGCTTTTGCTCTCTGAAACAGTTCCCAGCCATTTCACAACTCCTTAAAGCATCAGACTCATGGGCCACGTCAAAAAGTGTCATTCCTATTGAGTGTCATTTAAAACAGCAAATGAGGATATCAAAGAAATGGTGAATTGAGAACCTTTTTTTTTTCTTCTTTTCCTATGAAAAAGTTAACCAGAAACATATGTGCTCTAATGGGTGGACTTCGTTTTAGTAAATTAAGCCTGTGGTTTCTTGTATGTGTACTTAAGTCTGGGTGCTTACACCATCGGAGCCAAATTCCAATCACATCTGAGGGCCTACTGTTCCTTCTGAGAAGGAAGTACAAATACAGACAACCCACTGATCATCTTCCTGTGGACTTTGTGGACTTTGGGAAATGTACATCAAGAATATCTTCTGATGGTTTGGCTATTGGCTCAACCACAACCTCCAGAATTTCTCATTAGTTCTGAACCCTGACAATCTACATTGAATTAAGTAACTTCTATTAATAGGATATGTTGATCATCCTAAGAAAGTTGAAATGGTATAGTTCTTAGCATTAAATTCTACTGTTCCTCCTGCTTAGTATGGCATTAAATAAATAAAAAAGGACTTACAATGATCATTATCCTAAGAGGTTAAGTATTTTCCATCATTTTGATGAACAGCCTACAGAGAAGATAGTTTTATGACCATGGACACATGTTTTAGTCTCTCTGGTTTCAATTTCTTCATCTGAAAACAAGAAATTTGAAGTAGTTGACATGGCAATAGTTAACGCTTTATTATAAACATGTTTTTTCTCTCACATATAGTCGTAGCATACACCCTCCAGGGCTGTTTCAGAAACTTCATAGTTTCAGAGACCCAGATTCCTTCTGTCTTGTTCCTCTGCCTTGCTCAATACACAGCTTCCATCTGTGGTTAAAAATGTTGCTCCGGGGGCGCCTGGGTGGCTCAGTGGGTTTAGCCTCTGCCTTTGGCTCAGGTCATGGTCCCAGGGTCCAGGGATCGAGCCCCACATCGGGCTCTTGCTCGGCGGGGAGCCTGCTTCCTCCTCTCTCTCTGCCTATCTTCTCTGCCTACTTGTGATCTCTGTCAAGTAAATAAATAAAAATCTTTTAAGAAAAAAAAAAATGTTGCTCCGGCATCTGTCACCATGTCCACAGATCAGCCAATGAGAAGAGGGAAGGTGCCAAGGGGAAGACACACCTGTTCCTTCCAAGGCATGATATAAACATGACACACATCTTCCACTCATACCCCTTTGGCCAGAACACGGTCCTGTGCTCACCCCCAGCTAGGAGAGAGGTGTAAGGTGGCTGTCGTGTCCTGTCGTTGGCACGTATGCCGCACCATATAGAAGGAAACGGGAGTAGATAGATGAAGAAAACTAGCAGTCTCTTTTCCCACATCTCAGGTCCTTTCCAGTTTTAAAATAAATGATAAGAAGTGCCAGGTCTAATTTCCCATCAACTGTGAAAAAAATGGAGACCATATCCGTCTCCAGCCAGGTACCTGTTGGAAGCAACAGTGGCAGAGGAGGCAGGTGGAGAAAGGTCCAGCGGAGGGGGACATGGTGAAGTCCTAGAGAAGAGCCTGATGAAGTATGCTCTTTGGGTGAAAAAACTGATTACTCTTCCTCAAAACAGGGAAAACGATAAGAAATCTGTGTGTTCCTCTCTTTATTTACAATATAACGCAACAAGAAACGAATTAACTGGGACCTTAAGTTCTTCTTTTTACTTTCATATCCAAATTTTGCTTTTCTTCAAAGGGAGAATCAGGTTCATTCCTGTTGGATGCAAAGGGCTAATTCCCTCCCTTGCATAGCCCCGAATGGGGCATGGAAAAGGCAGACAAGTTGTTCTGGTGCCAGAATTAGATACAGCAACATGTTATAACCTCTAAATTCAAGTGAAAGAATCCTACAAAGCTCTTTGTAATGGTGTGGTAGTCACTGGGGATATTCATTAAATCTTCTGAGTCCATGGGGCAATTTTTTGGCCCACGTGACTTGCTTTTCCTAATGAAATGTGAATAGAGCTGAGATGTGTCACATTTAAGGGAAGAACCTTAAGAACCAGTGTAGAGTTCTACATACTGCATACCTCCTACCATAGTGACCAGCAAAGTTCTTGATGGCTGCTCTCCCTGAGTCTGTATCCCTGAGTGAGGTTATGACTTGGAGATTCAGGGCAGCATCTCTGCTCTGTGATGCGCATGTAGCATGAATGAGAAATAAATCTTTGTTGTTTTAAGCCATTGAGTTTGAGGGATGTTTGTTACCATAACTTAACCTCCCTGGCTGATAGAAACAGAAACTAAAAAAATACCTCATCAGTGGATCACAAGTGATAGGGAGGCAGTTACCACTCTGTTTGTGAAAGTAAGGTCATTAATTAAACCAAAAAATCGTTGTTAATAAATGCCAAAGAAATGCAGTATATAACGCATGCATCTTTTGTTCCATCTTAAAGCTTTTACCCAAATACTAATAGTTAATGCTCAGATTAGTAGCTTAATTTAGTTGCTGTCTTTTAATGGTAGTTAGCAGCAGGATTTTCAGTAAATGTCAATCCCTAACCTCTCATTTTAACATAATTGTTAGACTACGAGATACACTAGGGTGTTTTGTTTTACGATACACCAAGGTTTTAAAAGAATATTGACAGACTTGTAGTATGCCCTCGAGTCTGATAGTCTTCAGTTTTTTGGGTTATAGAAACTTATAATCTAGATTGGGAAAAGGTTTTATTATGCTATAAAACTCTATTTGTAGTTCTGATGTCCTAAAATTTGGAGGAGAAACTGACTTTCTGATCTGTAACTGATGAACGGTATTACCACAATCAACGTAAATGCTGCTGTACCAGTTTTTCTTAAGATGTTTATCATTTTTTTAAGCATTGAAAAGAATTGTCAATGTATACTTGTAAACTTAAAAACAACTTTTAAGAGTCACTTTAATTTAAAATCAGTTCCAATACCAAAGAATAATAGCTAACATTTATTGCATGCTGACTATTTACCAAGTATCCTAAATGATCTACATAAATTATCTCATTCCGTCTTCATAGCAATCCTCTTGTGCGTGAGAAAATCGAAGCACAGAGAAAACTAGGAACTTTCCTGAAGCCCACCCCAGTGGGGAGTGAAGGAGTTGAAACTTGAACCCATGTTGTGTGCCCCCCACCCCACCGCCCCGAGCCTCCATCTAGATCCCCGGTGGCATCCCGCCTCCCAGAGGGGGTGGTGTGGGGGAATCCTGGGAAGTACCCGTGTCCCTTGCTGATTTTGCCAAGTACATGTATAGAAGAGCAGTGAGATTACACTTCTTTCTCAGTTTTTGACAACAACCAGTGTGTGGTTCCCAGGGTTTTTTTTAATTTGTTTATTTGTTTGGGGTTTTTTGTTTGTTCACTTATTTTAAGTAAACATCCTAAAAAGATAGACTTAGAGCATCACCCTAAGTAGATATGCTTCCTATCACCATTAGAAGAAACAGCCTCGACCTGTTGCCTTACAATGTGTCCAGCCTGCTCTTCCCCATCCCAGAAGACAGAATCATGACTTCACTTTTCTAGATCTGAGACTAGGAACCCTTTATAGTGACCTGCCTGGCTGTCTTCTGGTGAAGGGGTAAGGATATAAATCTTGTGCTCAGGTCCTAGCAGAAATGATGGGGAGAGACCATCAGATCCGTAAATGTTTGCTCAGAGATCACGTCATGGTCCCCTGAGGATGTTGAGGGCCCACAGAGCCAAAATTGCACATCGTGTTGTCCAGTTAAAAGTTGAAGAGCAGGGGCGCCTGAGTGGCTCAGTGGGTTGAGGCCTCTGCCTTCGGCACAGGTCATGATCCCAGGGTCCTGGGATCCAGCCCCGCAGAGAGCCTGCTTCCCTTCCTCTCTGTCTCTGCCTGCCTCTCTGCCTACTTGTAATCTCTGTCTGTCAAATAAATAAATTAAATATTTTAAAAAAACACAAAACTTGAAAAGCAGTGCCCGACTTTCTTCTTGCGCACAAACAGAGCAGACCTGGCCTTCCAGATGGGAAGTTCAAGATCTTGGTTGGCTTTTGGGAAAGGGTGTGCCAAGGTGTGCGTCTTCCCTCCCTAAGCTGGAAACCAGAGGGTATCACAGGCCAAGGTGCAGAGCTGCTGCTCAGTTGGAACCGCCGGAACTTGAATGGGAAGGTGACAGCAATCTGTGTGGCTTCTGCAGCTTCCGCATGTCAGCCTGGCCAGCTCTGCGTTCACAATTTCTTACATGCAGAAATTCCTGAATTTGCTGAAGCTGAATGTTCTGGGAGCGGAGGGATGAGAGTGATTAATTGCCTGCACTGTGCTCCTGTTTTTGCTTTCAGGCAAATTCCTCCTCCAAACAGGGCGCCGTCTTTAGCTTGTCAGCGGGTTGTTGTCACAACATGCTAGGACGCTCTGTCTCTGTCGTTTTCGGCACTGGGAGCTAGATAACTGATCTCACCTGCAGATCTCACTGTGTGGGGATACTGAGATAGAAGACAGACAACTCATGTGATACACCAACAGTAAACACTCTGCAGAGCTCCGTTCTAAGCCCTTTACGTGCATTAACTCATTTAATGCTAATAACGACCTATGGAGAAGATGCGTCTAATATCTCTACTTCACAGATAAAGAAACGTTAAGCATGTGGGGTCATGCAGCCCATCAAGAGCTGGATTCAAACCCAGGCAGTCTAGCACCAGTAGCTGGAATGACCCAATCACGCAAAAGTAGGATTCTCTTGAAAATGGTAAATCATAAGATCAGTGGTGTTTCAGAGGAAGGAAATACATATTTTAGCAAAATACTAGTATTTATCATCGGAAGGTTATAGAGGAATACCAGACGAGCTGCTACTGGGTGAGACCCTTCTTCATAGGAGAACCTTTTACCCAGCTGCCTGGAGAGTTAGGAGAGGTTGTGGATACCGGAACAGACGATGCTTACACGTAGGTGGGTGATTAGAAAATCTCTTCATGCCATGCGTGGAGTGTGTAGCAATGACACAACAGAGGTGACCATCTTTGTGTTTGTCCAAGGATCCAGCAGACCTTTAGTAAGCAAGAGCCAAGCTACCGTAAATGGGCCCAGAGCTCCCACCAGAGCTCAGAGACTGCCTGCCTCCCATGGCCACAGCATCCTGGGGAGGAAAGAGAGATGCAGATCCTTGGCTTTATCCAAAGTTCTCTTCAAGCGTGAATGGGTGGGAATGCTTTCGAGGATGACAGACACTGTGTATGATGACTAAAATGTCCTCTCATCCAAACCTCAGAGAATCGCAAGCATGGCATCCATCCTACTGTAGGAGCCAATGAGAGGGTCAAAGGTCACTGAAAGTGCAGTCTCACACTGGTCAGTGACCCAAATGGGTGCACCAGTCCTAGGGAGGGTGCCCTCTGTCACTCCAGAAGAACATATATGCACGGTGGCGCCTGGGGGAGGTATGGCTAGAGCCTGTCACAAGCCCAGGACAGTGGCAGAAACAGCTAGGCCAAGCCAGGTCAAGGCCACATGGAGCAGAGGCTGCCCATGAGAAGTATGCCTGGAGCAGGGCAGAGTGGCAAGAAAAGTTTGGTGCCCTGTTTTCCACCCTGGGGTTCTCTGCCTGGAAAACTGGAGGGGAGACACTGGAGTCCCACTGAGTCCCCTGAGAGGGGGCCCTATTTTTACCCACATCCTTCCTTTTTCCTTCCATAGGCCCATGTAGCCTGGGGGAGCAACAATGATAATTATACTGTCATTTATTGTCACGCACTAAGTGAGAAGTCAACTACAGCTGACCCCTGAACAACATGGCTTTGAACTGTGCGTCCACTTCGATGCAGATTTTGGAGGGATAACTGGACTACAGTACTATAAATGCATTTTCTCTGATGATTTTCTTAGTAACATTTTCTCTACCTTACTTTATTGTAAGGATACAGTATATAATATAGATGTCATGCAGAAAACATATTAATCAACTGTTTAGGTAATCAGCAAGGCTTCCAGGCAATAATAGGCTGTTAGTAGTTAAGTTCTGGAGGAGTCTGAAGTTCTGTGCAGATTTTCAACTGCATGGTCGGAGGAGTGGGGGATGTCCATGCCCTTAATCAACTCATTGTTCAAAGAGTAACTATAATTAGTTTAATAACAATACAGAGCCTTCTACCAAGCTCATTTATGTGCTTCAAGTGATCATTTGATATCATCTGCAACCAGTTTGTCTTGGTTTTCAACCCTAGATACTTGGTTATTTAGGAATGCTTTCTAGAATTTCCCTGGTGCAGTATGTCTACTGTACTGTTACAGAAAGTAGATTGGTTGCTCTAAAAATATTTTTTATGATTTCTGGCAGGAGAAACCGATATATTTCATAATTTAGTGAAATGTCATCAAGAATAAGGTTTATTTTTTTAAATAACCGAATATGCTTTTGTCTTCATTATGGGGAAGCTGGGAGGTAGCAGTGGGAGACCTGTGATCACTGCAGGTACTTTTCTCTAGTGAAGAGCATTTCTGATTTTCTCCAGTATCAGAGTTCCAATCCCCTCGATAGCTTTTTATAAAAGATAAAAGATTTTTTTTCCCAAAACCATTTATTCTCACTAGCAACCTAAGCCAAATAAGACTCAGTTGAGTTTATACTTGATTTGAGACTATTGTGATGTTTCATTTAAGTAGTTTTGGAAAATACAGACATTCAGTTCCCATTTGATCTCAATCACTCACTCAATTTTTGTGTTTAAGCTTCTGGTTCAGAACCACTAAAGAGAAATAGTATTTGGATTCAGATCACTTCTAATTTAGGGCTCCTAGCTTAAGATTCAGTCATGCCTCTTGGTACAATTACTTAATGTTCTGTGCATTTTTGAGAAAATAATTAAAACCAGATGCTTACTTCCACTCCCAGACCCAATTGCAGTAGTTATTACTTTTAGGAAATTAATCATTCGATAGAAATTTTTAATAATTAGATAGTGGCTGAAGGTTGAGGCACGGCGGCCCTCAGTCTCTCATTTATAATTAATCATTTGGAGCCCTACAATGCACCTTGTCTTTTGCATTTCTGATCATGCAGGGTATGTGTCCAAAAGAACTTTTGAAATTAAAGAAATACAAATCAAAGCAAACAGATACATTTTTCACTTAACAGGTTAGCACGATGGCTAAAGCTTGATAGTTTCTCGTGCTGGTAAGCATTTAAGGAAACTGACGTTCTTGTGCTTTATTGGTGTGATGATAAATTGCTGCCACCTCTTTGGTAGACAGTGTGGCAGGATCTTTTAAAATTGTTAATGCATATACCTTTGGTCAAGGTAGGCCACCACGGGGACTTTACTGTGTGTGATGTATGTGTCGTCTGTTACTGCGTATCCCATTACCATAGAAAGGAGCCACTTTAAAACGACAGATACTCATCATCTCACAGTGTCTGAATTCAGACACTGGGGACAGTTTAGCTGGGTGGGTCTGGCTCATGGTCTCCCATGAGATTCCTGTCAAACTGGGGGGAGGGGCGGCAGTCATCTCAAGGCCCAGCGGGGGCAGAGAATTCTTTTCCGAGCTCACTTTTATGATTATTGGGCCCTCACTATGTGGGCCTTCCCTCGGGGTGCCTGAGAGTCTTCATAACATGGCTGTTGGCTTCCCCCAGAGTGTGTGAACCAAGAGAGAGCCAGCAAGCAAGCAAGTCATAGACTCTGGGCCATGGAGAACCACCCATGTACAGTATGACAGTCAGGAGGCAGAAATTCCTGGGGGCCCTCTTGAAGGCTGCCAACCACGTATGGCCACTTTAAAATGAACAAAAATCCAAGCTGTATTATCAACATATATGGCCGTCTCTGTGTTATATAGATCACAATACATCATACAGTGGAATGTGTTGCAGGTGTTAAAAAAAGAATAGAATCTGGGGGCACCTAGGTTGTTGAGTCAATTGAGCATCCAACTCTTGATCTCAGGGTCCTGAGATCAAGCCCTCTGCTGGGCTCCAGGGTCAGTGGGGAGTCTGCTTAAGATTCTCTCTCTAAGAAAAGAAAAATGAGATCTGTATATGCAGATATGAAAATATCCCTAAAATATACTATGAAACAAAGAATTATGGTAGAGAAAGTGGTATACAATGATACATAGATATTTTTGCAGTATACATGTAATCTGGTATAGTATACATTTATTTTGCTAGAATGAAAAACTATTACCAGTGATTACCTTTCATTTTTTTCCCTCCCTCCATTATTAATGAGTAATGGTTTTATTTTTTTTTTTTTTTAAAGATTTTATCTATTCGACAGAGAGAGATCACAAGTAGGCAGAGAGGCAGGCAGAGAGAGAGGAGGAAGCAGGCTCCCCACTGAGCAGAGAGCCCGATGCGGGGCTCGATCCCAGGACCCTAGGATCAAGACCTGAGCCGAAAGCAGAGGCTTTAACCCACTGAGCCACCCAGGCACCCCGAGTAATGGTTTTAAATTTAGAAATGGGGCACTGATGTCTGCTTGAACAGTCCCCCTGCCCCATCCCCTCATCACCAAGGCCCTGCACCACATGGATCTCTCTTCTCCAAGTCCCTGAGGACTGCAGGAATTCCTGAGCTGTAACTGTTCTACTCTGGCCTCCGCTTTTCATTTGCAGCCCTGCTGTGCACTGCACAGACAGAGTGGCACGTAGAGGCTTTCAGCCAACTGGGCAAGAATTTTTGTTTCAATAAATTTTGCAAGTTCCAAGATGCCTGGTCTACCTGGAATCTCATGAGTCATTAGATTTTTGTCTCACTTAGGGTTCCTCCCAACTTGCCATCCTATCTAAAACTCCCTTGATTCCCAGGCAAGCTCTTGAGGTACTGGCCTGACTCTGTCTTCTTCCAGAAGCAGCATGTTTCTTTCTAGCCCTGGGGTAAAATGATTCAGTGAAAATTCTGCTTTAAGTTATGAAACCTGTCTTTGGGTCTGCCAGCTTCCACATCTTATTATCTGTTGAATCCTCATATATTCAGTAAGAGGAAGTAAGTTTGCTAGATACCCCTCTTGTGTCCCCGAGTCTGGGTATTTCCTCCATGACAGCATCTCCGTGACTCTCCTTTTTATTAATTCATCCCACAGATATGCCTCGAGCACCTACTCCATGCCACACTGTATTAGACACTGGAAGTAGATCAGGGGCAAAACCCCACAGTCCCTGCCCTCAATGGATCTTACTGTCTAATGGGAGAACTGCCATTACCCAGCTGAGTGTACGAAGCAATGACTACAGACTCTGATCAGACTCAGATGAATGAGGAGTCCACCAACAGATGTAAAGCGGGAAGATTTGCAGGGCCAATGAGACTGACTTTGTGCAGATTAGAAAAAGTCACCCCCCCCAAGTGAACAAATTAAAAGGCAGCCCCTCCAGATAGATGCACAGAGTCAGCACAGTTTGGCAAGTGGATGGAGGTTTTTTTTTCTAGTTCACACAAAGGAATCTCTTTCTCCAGGCGGATACAGTCCAGTCCCAGGGCACGTGACTTGGCCAGCAGAGCAGACATCCCCCTCCCCCATCTTGATTAGAAGTTCTTATTTAGAGCACATTCTACCCAACCAAATGCACAGGCCCTGGGAGCCTGGCTGGTCTGGAGGATCCAGGCGACCTAAGATAAGACCTGAAAAATAAGTAGGTTTTAACTAGACGTGGAAGAGGGATGGTGGGGAGGACCCTGAAGAGCCTTCCAGGCAGAAAAATCTGGAAGAGTCCCCCAAATAGGACAGAGCCCGGGGTATTCCAGGAACTGAGACTAGAGAAGGAGAGTGAAGGCAAAGGTGGGTTGAGATGAAACCAGAGCAGCTGAAAACCTCCAGACCAAACAGGACGGGGTCTCCTTGCACCAGGCCGTAGACCCAGAGGGAGGACAGCAGAGCCTTGAATGCCAAGCTAAGGAGTTTGAATTGGAGTACCATTCCCTTTTTTTTTTTTTGTTTTTAAGTACCATTCTTTCATTTATATAGGGACTGAATTATTCTGCCTCCTTTTTGTCAAGTGTAATCAGTCTTTGCTCATTTACGTTTGTAATTATGATCCTACTTCCTTGCCAATTAAAGATACAAATAAACTTATGTCTTTCTCTTAGAAAAACTGCAAAGGGTTTGCATGCTCCAAACAAGTTCTTGGGCTTGCTGCAAGGAAAATGGTTTCTGAGAACCCCAGGGAGGAAATCTAGAAAATCATAAAGAAGTTTTTTTCTTTTCCCCATGACTAGCACACACGTATAGACACACAAATGCACACAACCACGGGAATGTTCTTTCCCACATACAGAGTCCAGGAAATAAAGCCAAATGTGTTTGTCTGTTTTATTTTGGCAGCATTTCAGGTATTTAAAATTTTAGCTCACATCTTAAATTAATTTAAAAACTTGAATAGGTTAAATGAATGTACCTCATCGTTTATGAGAAGAACAATCAAAATGAATATGCTGTTCTCTAGCAAGATGATGTGGGTGAGGATCAGACAAGGATTTCTCAGAAAGGAGTGTTTGACATTCGTAACGATCTGAAACGTTGACCTAGGGCATCAGAGTGTGCAGCTGCAAGGTGGGCGCGTCACGTGACTGGAAACAGACACCTGCTCCGGCTGCGTGTCCTCCGCACTCTGGTGGCCCTTGCTCCTCGCTTCACCCCCTCCTCCAGGCAGCCTAACAGGGTCTGTTTCCCAGAGACCTGCCATCACCTCCAGGTGGCACCCCCGTTGCATGCTCTGAAGGACAGAGGGTCAGCAGGTGCCTGGTACTGGTCAGGCAGGTTAAAAAGGTGCCTTTTGGCAGTGTGGTGACTCATCTCCCACCCCCGACACCCGCTCAGGCACGCACACATGCCGCATACAGACCCACTCTAGCGGAGAGAGCGGGCACGTTGAACCATCCCTGAAAGAGCCAGTGAACTGTCACCGGAGAGTCCCCGACCCTGCTCGGTGTTTTAGTGGGACGTGTCATGTCTTTATCTGTTTGATGCATGCTCATCACCAGTTCGTGGTCGGAGCCTGTGTGGTGTGTACGTGCAGTCGACACCCTGTACTTACCCAGTTCCTAAGGCTGTGGACAAAATTCTGGGAGAATTAGATCTTTATTTTCACTAACCTCTAACTAAAAGTTAGACTTCTGATTAACGTCAATGTTTACGGCGCCTTCCTTTGGAGAAGGAAATAAGGCATATAGGAAACAACACCCTAACTACGGGTGCAGGCGACAAACCATGGGGGAACCTGTGACTTCTCAACAGTAGAAATCACAGATGGTTTCATATTACGTTATCGTAGATTATTGAGTAAAAGCTGTGGAAGTATTAATGGTCATACTGCTTCAAAATTGCCTTATTTATCAGACCCACTAATACATCTTTTTATTTAATATATTAATGAAGATCATATATTGCTACGCCATAACTGTTTTGGTAACTGCTATACCATATGTTTTGTGTACCAAAAGATATTTGGTAACTCTGTTTTATCATAATTTTTGTCCTTTATAACCCTATGTATTTAAGAATTTAAGAACACAGTTCTGGCAGAAGCATATAGGCTTTACTAGGCTGGCAGAGAGGGGTCCATAGCACAAAAAAGGTTAAGAACCCCAGGTGGGGGGAAAAGCCCTTGCATTCCAGACCAAATTTCTACTCAGTTTCCTAGCTGTGTAACCGTAGTGCCCTCTGAGCCTAAGTTTTGTCATCTGTAAAATGGGAAAGTAATAGTGATGAATTAGGTGAAGTAAGTGAAAACCTCAGTTAAGAAAAGAATTTATTCTTTTCACTCTAGCTCTACTGAAAGTATGAGGCTTATTTAGAGTACTTTGCTTTTTTTTTTTTTAAGATTTATTTTATTTTACTTTAGAGAGAGTGTGCGTGCACCACTGGGGGGAGGGGCAGAGCGAAAGAGAAGATCCTCAAGCAGACTCCCCATTTTGCGTGGAGCCCGACACAGGGCTCTATGCCTGGGCCCCAAGATCATGACCTGAGCCCAAATCAGGAGTCAGACACTTAATTTCACTGAGCCACCCAGGCACCCCTAGAGTACTTTGTTTTTCAATTAATGAAATAAAGTCACTGATACCACATAATCCTCAAATCTGTTTCTTTACATTTTGTTTTCTCCGTCAACAGCAGTGTTTTATTTATTTTTTATTTATTTTTTTTTAAAGATTTATTTATTTATTTATTTGAGAGAGAGACAGTGAGAGAGAGCATGAGTGAGGAGAAGGTCAGAGAGAGAAGCAGACTCTCCATGGACCTGGGAGCCCGATGCGGGACTCGATCCCGGGACTCCAGGATCATGACCTGAGCCGAAGGCAGTCGTCCAACCAACTGAGCCACCCAGGCGTCCCAACAGCAGTGTTTTAAAATATAATTCATTTATACTTAAATACTTGGGGCACCTGGTTGGTTCAGTCAGGTAAGAGTCTGCCTTTGGTTCAGGTCAGGACCTCAAGGTCATGGGATCAAGCCCTGTGTGGACTCTCTGCTCAGCAGGGAATCTGCTTCTCCCTCTCACTCTCCCTCTGTGCTTCCTCCCCCCACCTCAATAAATAAGCTCTTTAAAAATTGTATATATAGGGGTGCCTGGGTGGCTCAGTGGATTAAAGCCTCTGCCTTTGGCTCAGGTCATGATCCCAGGTCCTGGGATCGAGCCCCGCATCGGGCTCTCTGCTCCGCAGGGAGCCTGCTTCCTCCTCTCTCTCTGCCTCCCTCTCTGCCTACTTGTGATCTCTGTCTCTCTGTCAAATAAATAAATTCTTTTAAAAAAAAAAATTGTATATATATTAAATATATAAAGTGAGTCTCTCTATGTAAACACTAACAGTTTTACCTTTTTAGTTGTTGGATTTTACATATTTTAGTCCCTAGTTTTCTGTTAAAGAAATAACATTGCATTTCTCACCCATTCTCAGCCTGTGAGCTAATATTTTTGTGGGCTTTTTTTTTTTGTTTGATTGCTTTTGTGATGTATAAAAATTCATGTATGGAGCAGCAGGGAAGGTACTGCCAGTCAGGCAGTTCTGGAATATTCCTAGCAGGTATGGTTTGTTTTTTCCCCTAGTCCGTCACTTTTCTTTTTTCTTACTTTTTTTAAGCTTTATTTCTTTAAGACAGAGAGAGAGAGAGCATGCAAGGGTGGGGATGGGGAGAGGGAGAGAATCTCAGGCAGACTCCACACTGAGTGCAGAGCCCAACTCCAGTCCCAGGACACTGGGATCATGACCTGAGCCAAAATCAAGATAGTTATTACATCTGAAATCAAGAGTCAGATACTCACCCAACTGAGCCGCCCAGGACTCCCATCACTTCTCTTACTAATGAAAAATTTATTGGTAAAGTCACCAAATGACTAATTTTTCTGTTTATCTTTATGTATTACACATATTTCATGTAATTTTAAATAAACATATATATCGCTGCAAAGACCTAATCATATATAGAACATGCCTTCCGAATTGTGGTGAAAGACAAAATATAGTAGTTGACTGTAGATATTCATGGGTGTTTTTCCTTAAGGTACCAGTAACTATTATACGTTGTTGTAAAAAAACAAATAATAGAAATAAATGCCTAAAAATTAAAAAGATCTCAGTATCAAGGAAAGCATATGGTCCTAAACCAGATTGTAAGGCCTGTTAGTGTCTATTTAAAAAGAAAAAACACTTTGGAAGGAAAGTAAATTGATTTGTGTTAATTTTGTGAACTACCCAATTTTCTTCACCCAGTTTTTTTAAAAGGCAAATTATAATGCGGTCTACAGCATATTTGCAAAATTTCTTGTAGCTGCCTTATTAATTTAATCTGGCAGGACTGCTGAGCCAGGAGGGTGGCGGTAACTAGATCTGGCCATCTAGAAGCAAGTTCTCTTCTGGTTTTATAAAGAGGGACTTATTATTAGACTTGGTTAAACTGTAACTGGCTTTCAAAAACTTGAGAGAGCTAGTTAGTGACATTTTGAAAGGAAAGATAGGGGCAACCTGGGTGGCTTAGGCAGTTAGTTGATCATCCAACTCTTGACTTTAGGTCATGATCTCCCGGTGGTGAGATGGAGCCTTGTGATGGGCTCTGTCTGTGCTGGGTGTGGAGCCTGCTGAAGATTTCTCTCCCTCTCCCTCTGCTGCTCCTTCCCCCACCCTCTCTCTTTTTCCAGCTTTATTAAGGTATTACTTTATTAAGGTATAATGACAAAATTTGTATATACTTAAGGGAATACTGTGTGACTTAATATATGTACACATTGTGAAATAATAACCAGAAACAAATATGATTAACAGATCATTACCTCACATAGATACATACCTTTTTATTTTGTAGTGAGAACACTTACAATCTACTCTCTTAGCAAATTTCAAGTGTACAATACATAGTCCATATACTATATACTTAGATGTCCAGAATGTATTTATCTTATAACTGAGACTTTGAACCTTTGACAAACATCTCCTCATTCCCCCTATGCCAAAGCCCCCCAAAAGATATCTTCTGATAACAGAATAGTTTTGGACAGGGTAGCTATGAAAAATTTTTAAAAAGTGATGAAAAGGAACATACTATCTCAAATATTAAAATATGCAGTAAAGCTACAGTAATCAAATAGTGCATTGAAATGCACACAAAGACAAATAGACACTAATTTATAGTCACTGAAATACAGTAAACCTGTGGGAGAGGAAATAGATTATTCAGCAAACCACATACCAGAATAAACTCCAGGGAACTAGAGAACCATGTGGGTTTTTAAAGACTATTCTTTTAAAATCTAGGAGACGGAAATAGGTGAATACTTTACCAATACTGGGAAGGGGAAGGATTTTGAAATGTAAAAGCAGTGGAAGAAACCACAAGGGAAAGAATTCTTTTTATTTCATCATGTTTTAGTAAAGATTATGAGTAGGAGGAATTAAACTAACTCAAAAATACCACAAATAAATGGAGGGCTTACCAGAGAAAGATCTCCGATTAACCCCAGGGCAGGGACTGTGATTGGGCTGGGCCTTCCCAGGGGCAAGGCAGGGAAGCCGCTCCGGATTCTGGAAGGACCAGGGATCTGAGCTCAGTTACACAGCCTGTGTCTACTGCTTTCTGGCAGAAGCAAATTCTCTGAAAAAAGGGATGTGAATTGGAGAGAAAGTGTCTCTCGGCAGGGCAAGGGTGAATCCTGTCTAGTATATTTGAACTTGAAATTCCTTAGGCCCAAGAGTACAGTAAACATTTAAAAGGTAAATAACACAGAGTAAAAAAATACTTGCAACAAATATTACCGATAAAAAGATTTAATATCTTTAACATAGAAAGTGTTTTTATCAAGCAGTAAGGATATTTCTAACAATCCAATTATTTTTAAATGGGCAAAAGACATAAATATATTGTCTGCAAAAAAAAAAAAAAGAGGATAGTGTATGCAAAAGGGGCGGGAGTGATATTGACCTTATTTATTATTAGCAAAAAAAAAAAACAGATTTAAGAAAACAGTAACATAAATTTTTTGGTCTAGGAAATTGACAACATTTTTTGTGCCATTTTGTGCTTGTACTCCTTTTTAAAATCATGCTGCCAGTTCAAGCAAAGGTCAAGTGGGTGTTTTCTGCTGGGGGTGTAAATTGTTACCACCTTTCTGGATGACAGTTTTTTGATCCATGAAGATGCTCATGTTCAGGTTGATCAAATTATTATTCTAAGAAGGGAAGGAAGTCAAAGATCTGTATAAAGATAGTTATTACAACATTATTTGTAATGGTGGAAATCTGCAAATAACCTAAATTTGTTATATTACCCTTAGGGTTACTTAATGGTTCATCCTATAAGGACATATTAAAAGCCATGAAAAACCATTTGTTCAAGGAATGTTTATTTACATAATTCCAATTTTACAGAGAGTAAGGCCCCTGGGTGGCCCATTGGGTTGAGCATCTGCCCTCGGCTCAAGCGATGATCCCAGAGTCCTGGGATTGCGTCCCTCATCAGGCTCCCTGCTCTGCAGGGAGTCTGTCTCTCCCTCTCCCCTGCACCCTGTTTAAGCTGCCTGGCTCTCTCTCTCAAATAAATAAAGTCTTAAACACACACACACACACAGCAGAGTGAAGAAAAGAGAAACAAAGAGATGTAAAAGGAACATGGGAAATACTCCATTTTGTTAGTGGCACTTGGGAGGGTAACAAGCGGTTTATTTTCTGCAAGGAAACTATTACTTTGGTTATCAGAAAGAAAGCAGCAGTGACGCATTTTGCATTTACCTGAAAGTAAAATGGACATTTTTATCATTTGACCTAGAGAAGGGACATATCTGCTCAGGAGAGAAGTAGCATCCATGTATTCCTCATATAGCTCTCAAAGAATTAAATTAGAGAATCCATTTCTAAAGGACCTGGTCCATGCCCGGTACTCATAATAGTTGCTCAGTAAATGTCAACAGCACGTTCAAATCCCGAATCTCTATTTGGGACAGAGGGTCCCAAAGCCTCCTGAACAGATCTGTTGGATTCCTTTCTTTCTTTTTTTTCTTTTTCCTTTTTTCTTTTTTTTTTTTTTTTTTTTAAGATTTTATTTATTTATTTGACAGAGAGAGATCACAAGTAGGCAGAGAGGCCGGTGGGGGTGGGGAGCAGGCTCCCTGCTGAGCAGAGAGCTGGATGCAGGACTCAGTCCCAGGACCCTGAGATCATGACCTAAGTCGAAGGCAGAGGCTTAACCCACTGAGACACCCAGGTGCCCCGATTCCTTTCTTTCTCTTTCTTTCTTTCTTTCTTTCTTTCTCTCTCTCTCTTTCTTTCTTTCTTTTCCTTCCTTCCTTCTTTTAATTAAGATTTATTTACTTATTTGAGAGAGAGAGAGAGAGCTCCCCTGCATTGCAGTCGGAAGGAGGGGCAGGGAGAGAAGGGGGAGAGAGAGAATCTCAAGCAGATTCCCCATTGACCGTGGAGCCCAAAACAGGGATCAGTCTTATGACCCTGAGATCATGACCTGAGCTGAAATCAAGAATCTGATGCTTAAGCGGCTGAGCCACCCAGGAGCCCCTCAATTTCTTAATTGCCTCTATTAGGACACTGGTTTTTGCCCACCCCCACCCCCAGCATCTAGAACAATACCTGGCATATAGCTACTCCTCAGTTTCATTTAGATAAAATGAATGAATGAACTAAAGGATGAATGAATTTCTCTGCCTCTCTGTGCTGTGTGGGAGGTGGACCCCCACCCCCCACCCCCCACCCCCCCCCACACACACACCCCTCATACTGATGTTCCCAAGCTATTCTTTGGGATTTCCAGGAGATATTTGGCAGGTGACTTTGAGCACAGTCCCAACACTACCAGTGGCCACCACCAGTCCCTCTCCCTCTCCCTCCCCCTGCTCTGGCTTCCAGTGGGATCTGCTGCTGAACCCTTAACACCCCTACATCCTATCTGTTGGTGCCAGGCAGAGGCCCCTCTGAACTACTGCTTCATGTAGGATGTCTGCATAGGCACAGTCCCTTAGGGTCCAAGCTGAGGGCACTGATGTCCGTGGCCAGATGCTGCTGCTTTCACTGTGGGAGACTTCTAACCAAAGCCCACTCACTGTTCTGTAGAACTGTGCCCTGAACTTCCTCTGCTGACATGGTAATGAGCACACACCCCCCCTTACAAGCGCGCACACACGCATGCAAAAGACATCGGTTAAACTCCCTATCCCAGAGTTGAGGGCCAGAGCTACCTTGTGCTTCCAAATTTTTCTCAGTTTTTAGGTGCAACCTCCCTGTTTTGTTTGGCTTCTAGGCCCAGGGCTGGGACTAGGGTTGGAGAAGGCGGTGGGGGAGGGGGGAGTGCGTGAGGTGGGACCGATGGCTTGACTGAAACAGAAGTTCTGAGGAAAAAGCCATCATAGCGCCCCTCTAACGCAGCAGCATTCTTCTGACTGAACTAACACATCTCTGGCAGGAAAAATAATTTCCCTGGAGGCAAATCGTCTCTGTGTGGAGCTGCTGTCCTGGCCCTCCAGGCCATCTGGACACAATGGCCCCCTGAAGTGAACTCGCTGTCGCCCCAGGCGAGGATGGCTGCGAGAGGGAGATAAAGCTTGGCTGCTTCCTTTCTGCTTTGTTTTGAACTATATTCTAGAAAGATACCGAAGAAATGTTAACCTAATTAGCAATTGCCCACCCCCCACCTCACACGGACACAGGCACACGCTGGCGTTCACAGGGTTCACCACAGCATATACTGTCATGGGTTTAATTTAGCTTCGCAGACAAATAAACCACGACAGATGAGAGGTGGATAAAGCCGTGGGGCAGGTCGGCAGCAGCGGCCAGATTCCACTCTCCAGGCCGGAGACGAGGAACCTGCAGCCTCTGTGGACGTGCGTGGCCTTTTAGTGTGCGCGCCCCTTGCCGGCTGACAAAGTGTATCCCCAAACCTGGTCCTGCTTCCAGAACACCCCCAGAGCCCCTGCTGGTGAAGGAATCTTATTTCTGAGAAGGCTGGTGCCTCTCTTGGGTCTGGGCGGAGGAGAAGGATGCAGAAAGGGAATGGGGGAGGGGGAGGGCAACACCCTCTTTATTTAAAAACAAACCAGGAAGGAAGGAACCTTCCACCATCAGTCCCCTGGTGACCACCGCTCATCATGTTGTCCGGGTTGTGTATTCATATAATGCTTTTAACCTTTTATTTTGGAACAGTTGGGTACGCCGAGGAAGGGCGAAGGAAGGCACCCCCGAACCCACCTTAGCAGTAAAAAGGTGACAACCTGCATAGTGACAGGGCACAGTCCGCTCAAGCCCGGGGAAAACCGTGCTGCACACTTTGTGAAAACATGATCTAACTGTTAGGGAGGATGGCTATAATTTTAGAAAGGCAGAGATGAATGGAAAAGACTGTCTGGGCTTAGGAGATCCATTTCTATTTTTTGTCCAGCTGAGTCACTCTGTGATAAAAGTGGCCCGAGTATCACAAGACTCACTAACCTTTCTGTCATTTCCCTCCCACTCTGTGCCCAAAAATGCTTGTTTGGTTGTTGGTTGTTGTTTTTTGGGTTTTTATCTTGCTTCATACAGTAAAGAGTTTCTCCTCCATTGGCAAATACCACATTCCCTGATGAATTTTCGCTGATGTATTTGCGCTCATAGGAGCTGCCCTTTGCTCCCGTCTTTGCACTTAGGGAGTGGGAATTCCCGGCCTATGCCCCAGCCTCCTGACTCCCACAAAATCAGTGGGGGTCATGAATCGATCCATTATTGTTCTTACAGTGTTAAGTTCACCTGAGAATCCCAATTTTTTTAAGCTTTTATTCATTTAAGTAATGTCTACACCCAACGTGGGGCTCTTACTCAAGACCCCAAGATCAGGAATTGCGTGCTACGACTGAGCTGCCAGGTTTCCCAAGAGAATCCCCATTTAAAACTTCATTTCCTTCCAGTTTTCATTTCCCACTTAGAAAGTATTTAGGTTGATTTTGGTGCTCTTTGACTTTTTATTAGTTTTGTTTTTTAAAGATTTTATTTTTTATTTTTAAAGATTTTATTTATTTATTTGTCATTGTTGTTTTTAAGTAACTTTCTTTTAACTTAAAAACCACTACATGTGGCTTTGGCAGCCCTACCCCACACTGTGTCCTTTTCATCCTAGGTGACACCACTGTGATTTGACACAACTATCCACATGTGAGTGGGGGATTCTGGTGGAACGTCACCAGCGTGCAGGGGTCCTAAAAGGATATTGGGATAAACCTCTGTTTATATGAACTTGGGCACTTAGTATTCGAAATGATAAGAGCAAAGAGCCACTGGCTGCCCTGGCCTTGCCCAGCCCTCTGAGGGCCCCCCAACCCACCACCTCCCACCCCCCCACCCCACCCCCGCTGCCTTTTCCTGCTTCCTCTTCCTTCCCACTTCCAGCTCGTTCATTAGCAGCCTTTGAAGCGGAAACAGCATATTGTTTTCACCTTCGCTTTCTGTTTTCCTCTTCAACTACCTCTTCACATCTCCGCCCCGCCCACACACACACACTCACCAAGCAGAAACTTCTTGCATGTCTGTCACAGAGAGACAGACTTCAGTGCCCATCCATGTACTACCTTCAAGATTTCTGTGGCCCTGACTTGTGTGAGTGATGACGGCTCATGTCCCCTCAGGCCTTCCAAATATTTGATCTCAGCAAGGTGAGAAAGTGTACTTTTTTTTTTTTTTAATTTCCTAGGGTAATTGCTAGGATTTTGTTCATAAAACACCCATTTTCTATGCCAGGAATTCTAAAGTCAAATATACATAAGCCATTAGGTTGTGAACAAAAGCATCTAGGAATCTTAGGCTGGAAGAAGGTCAGAGGTCAGGTGCAGTCAGCTCTGTGCAGGGACCCTTCTCTGTCACCCTGGACACAGGGTCTTTCGTGAGGGGAGGAATCTGAGGGGTCACCCAGCTGCTTGCTTTGGTTGTTGGGCTCCTGGAGTCCAGTGCTGTGTGTGAGAGGGACTGGATGTTTAACCCCTCCATGTCTTCATCTGAAATGGTGACTGTTAATAGTAATTCCTCACAGAACTGTTATGAGTGTTAGCCCAAATGGTACATGTCAATCCCTTGGACAGCCCTGGCAAGAGCTGAGGGCCCAGTCACTGCCGTGGGTAATGCTGCCTCTGTGGAGAGGTGCACGTCAGGCCGACCGGTCCGAGCTCACACTCGGCCAATACCCAGCCCTGTGAACAGGACAACTCAGTTGCTTGCTGTCCTCCTAGCTTGGATTTCCTCATCTGTCACCTGTGAAGGAGCAGTCCACAGTGTGCACGGCCTAGCGCGTTGTCAGTAAAATCCAGGAGACGTGAAGGGTCATGGAGAATTGATGCCAGACGAACTCCAGTGCAGAGTAGACACGCTTTAAACCATTGCAATTCGTCACATTTTCTACTTCGTTGAAGAGGCCAAAAAAGGAGGTTATGTTTGCTTTGCATTAAGAGACAGTATAGCCCTATTCCTGTCACACTAGTGCTGAATAGGTATTGGATTATTTTACTCAGAGGAGAGTAAGAGATGAAGATTGAAGAGTTATGCATGTTTGGAGCTTCTAAGAACCAAAGAAAGGACACAAGAGGTTCTTGCAAACCTGCAGATTCAAAGCCTTGAATGTGGGAGATTCTCTGACGTGTGTAAACTCGGGATTTCTGGGTATGTTTCTCTTCAATGATAGCAAAACTGCATGGAGTCACATGAGCCAAAAAAAGAAAAGAAAGAAAAAACCAAGTCAGAATATTTTTAAGGAAATTCTGACTTTTTCAAGTATTAGAGAACCCCCCCCCCCAGCTTCTTGGGGAGTCTCTAACTCCGTTACCGTCACCGTCAGGTGTCCTTCCTGCAGATAAAGGGGCGTCTAGCCAGGGCAAACAGCCTCTTCCCCACCATCACCTCAGAGAGAGCAGACCAGAAAGTCCTGAGCCCCCAGGAGCAGGCTCTCCAGAATCCTCAGATGTCACAGGCACGATCCCTGATCCACACACCTCTAAAAGGAGCCAGTCCCCAGCCAAGCTGCCCCTATGAAACGAATTCTTCGCTTTACCTTGAATGACTCTGATCGTTGGTTAATGAGATGGCGACTAAGGGCAGCTCTTCAGTTGCCTGTTTTAATGAGTAGATAGGAATTATTTTTAATTAGTGCTTCAGTTGTCTACAATTAAAAGATGCTCTCTGATGTGCTTAAGGGCCTTTTGAAAACAGTAGATTTTCTTAATTCGGTTAAGCATTGCCTAAGCGCTCTTATTTGCAATGCTATTTGTGTTCTCTGTGAGTAACCTTTCTCCAAGCAGAGATCATTTCCAGCCTTTGTAGAATAGTCCAGTGTTAGTGGAGATCATCTTGACAAGGGCATTAACCATATTTAGTATAAATTTCAGGGCAGTGCGTTTGCCTAGCCCCAGGTGAGATGCCAGAGCAAGAAGCCATTATCATGTATATCGGAGCTGTTCCCTCCCCCAACCCTCTGACCACCTAGAAGATACACGAGTGTGCCCCTCAGTCTCCCTGGCAGCGAGGGTTGGGGGTTGGGCAGGATACCCGCCAAACCTTGGAAGCCATCTTGAACAGGGCAGTAAGCCCCTGGTCTGATACAGTCAGATAGGGGTTACTGGGATGGCAACCCACATTCTGTGACAAGATGATGACAAAAGTTGGAGTTTAGGATTAACAGGTATGAGTTAGTTAGAAGACATAATCCGATCATTTGCCTTCGCCCCAGTCCCATACTCAAAAGTGTTTTCTCTCCCAAATCCTTGAAATTACTCCCTGGAAAGTAACCATTGGTTCCAAAAGTCTGACATTGTCTATTGGATAAATATATTTTTAGGATTTCTTTAAAATATGATACTTTGGGTTTCCACCACCCCCCCCTTGGTTTCTTTTTTTAAAAATAAATCATCTAAGAATCAGTTTTCAACCAAAAAGGCTTTTAGGGTTTTTCTTTTTTTAGTCCATGTCCCAGAATAGGAGTTTCAGAGTTGCCAACTGCAAAAAGGACCTATGTGTTGTGTATGCTGCCCAGAGCTATTTCTGGGCACACACTCATTGGTTTTAGAAAACTAGTACGTGGAGTAACTCAACGTGGTTTCATGTGTAGCAGGAAAAACCACCTTACCTCGGGACTCCAGAAGCTGTCAAGTCGTCTGATCATAAGTGGTAATGATCTTGAGCTTGAGAGCTAACAGGAAAAAATTATGTTGGACGTGGCAACGTTCAGGAAGGCAAATCGTTCTTTCAGCAAAATGGTTCTCTTTCTCCTTTACACGGCGGCTGAGAGAGTAATGGCTCTCCCTGAACTGTAGGAACCCTTCCACGGACTTGGATAAACCCCATGGGAATTAGCGCACGCTTCCATCTATCTGTACGGTTGGCCAATCAACTCATGTACACTGAGTTCCTTTGGCCTAGCGCTGGCCTTGGAGCCGCATAAATACGGGAGCAGTAGGTGTCCCGCATCACCTCCTTCAAGTCCTTTGTCCCATCCTGGCAAGTGACGAGCGGAGCAGTGAGGGAATAGTCAAGGTAGTAGGACTATCCTATAAACTATCCTTCACCACATGGTGCCTTCTGGCCCTCTGTGGAGAGTCACATCCCTCGAAGTGCTGCGCACTTGCCAGTGCTAGAGTCGATAGATTACCTCTCTTCATTCAAAACAGATGCAAGCATCCACCGTGGAGATGATTTTGTGTCGAATGAGGCATCATTCTAAACCAAATAATTTTTTTTAGACCACTCGTGGATGTTCATTAAAGGATAGATGGGTCTACAAGTGCCTCGTTCCTATCTGGATTCCTACGGGGGGAGGTTCTGCATGGCATCTGGCCTCTTGTGTTTGGTTACACCACGTTTTCTGTTTTAGACCGAACTTGTGCAGCCAAAATTGTATCAGTTCAGCCTAAGCCCTGCTGTGGTTTCTAACCTTCCTAACCCTGTGTATCTCCTGCATCATGATTTAAACGACTTCGGTAATTTAGCTTAATTGGGGAGCAAGAGATGTAGAACTAAGATTTCCTGAGGGCTGATGTTTTGGTTTCGCTAATTTGATTTTGTGCTGCCTTCAGCTCACAAAGTCTATTAACTGACCCGGGGCACAAGTCTTTACACCATCGATATGGCTCCAGAGACACTAACACCTTCTTTTGGGTTAAACACCTACATTTCATCATCTTTTAATTGAGTTCTCGGACATGTGGAAAAGAAAATAATGGGTGATTGATGCTTCCGCGTGAATGAGGACTAACAGTACGTGTAATGAATATGACTTACTTTAAAATCTCTTCTGCAGTAAAATATTGTGCTAGTTGACAGCAAACCAAAGTTAAAGAGACTTTAATTAAAAATTATAAGCTCACCCTAGCCCAGAGTACTATCCCATGCAAATCTAAGAATATTTAGTGGACCAAAAAAAAAAAAAAAAAAAAAAAAACCCTAAAATTGTTCAATAGCACCCCCTAGCAAATTTAATTTTAGGCTATAAGACTAGGAAGCAAATTCTTTTTGTCATTTCTTCTCTAAAAAGTATGTTTTTAAATATGTCTAGTTATATCGGCGCATTCTTCACATTATTCCTGAGTCGAATGTCTGAAAGTAACTATCAACAGAGGAGGACATGATCTAGTAGAATAATTTCTTGTGCAAAGATTTTCAGAATGATTTTATTTTAAATCTGGCCATCTTCTATTCATTGTCTTTGCTTTGGTTGGCTGATTTAAGGAGATTTGGGGTTTGTTTGTTGTTTTTGGAGTAAGTCATCTAGGAAAGAGAAAAAGGCAGAGCTGTGGGAGGTTCCTAAAGTAGATCATGGCAGTCCACAAAGTAGGTGTAGCATATCTAACTCTTTGGTGAGTGTTAAGAACACAGCCCCTGGAGCCAGACTCTGTTCTGGGCGTTGTGATCCTGGGTGGGCTCCTAAACCAGTCTGTAACTTTGTTTCTTCCTCCACGAAATGGGCAAATGGTAATAGACGCCTGTCTCACAGAACCTTGCAGTGAGCATAGAGGAAGGCACTTGAGAGGTCTAGCACATGAGTAATGGTCAGTGACGGTCCGCAGCGGTTATTTCACCATGGATGCTTGGATGTGGTCGTGACCTACAGCTTGGATTCTAATAGCAGAAAGACCTGAGTCCAAACTGTCGGGGACACTTTGGGCAAGTTGCTGAAACTTGGTTTCCTCACCCACCACTAAATGCAGATGGAATAGCAGGTGCATATAGTGTATGCGAAATGCCCAGGTTAGACAAGGTGGGGGCCCCTGGCTGGCTTAGTTGGTAGAGCAGGCAGCTCTTAATCTCAGATCATGTGTTCAAACCCGTGTTGGCCATGGAGCCTACTTTAAAAAAAAAGAAAAGAAAAGATTAGGTGGAACGGGGGGGAGGGGTAGAACATAGCTGTTACTCTTCGTTTCCTTCTTTTTTTTTTTTTTTAAGATTTTATTTATTTATTTGAGAGAGACAGAGTGAGAGAGCATGAGAGGGGAGGTCAGAGGGAGAAGCAGACTCCCCATGGAACTGGGAGCCGGACGCAGGACTTGATCCCAGGACTCCGGGATCATGACCCGAGCCGAAGGCAGTCACTTAACCGACTGAGCCACCCAAGCGCCCCACTCTTTATTTCCTTCTAAAATGCCAATAAAACAACAGTGAAAGGACCCCACAAAATAATAGTAATCCTCTATGACTAACAGAAGATAGTATCGACATTCTGTAAGGTGGAAAGCTGAGAGTGGGAACGGACTTAGCAAACCCGAGAAAGCCATTTATACTGTAGAATGCAGAAAAGTCTCGGGAAATGCTCAGCCTAGATACCTCTGGACACGTTCCTTAGCGCCAGGCACTGTTAAGGGCAGGGACACACCAAAGTGAAAGTCTGCATTCCGAGTGCTGAGATCCCTGGTTGTCTTTCCCCACCCGGCTCCCCAGGATGCCGGCAAGGACGCTTAGACTCTCCAAGACGTGATGAGATGCACCTTCTCCAGCCCAAGTAAATAGACCCAAGTACACTGCCCTTGGACTTTCTGTAACTGAAAAGCCCATCACATCCCTGAATCCCACGGTCCCATGCCCAGCCTGTGTGCGCGGAGCTTCCACCAGCGGTCGAGTGTTCCATGCTGAGCTGGGACGGATTGCGGGGGCCCCCCCAACCAAGGTCTCCCGAGGGTGGATCACTGTGCGGCATATACAGTGGGGCATATTACAGGTTTTAACATCTGCCTCTAACGGTATGGCCTTGAGCCAAGTCCTTGATCTCTCAAGGCTCTAGTCACTACTGATGTAAAAGAGAGGGGATAGATTAGACCTTTGTTTGTTTGTTTTTAGACTAGACCACCATCTCTAAAGGTGCCTTCCTTGTTCTCATACAGCCCAGGACATCAGGACAGGTCTCTGAGGCCAACCTGGTTACTTTTCAGAAGTGTATGTACATACATTCTTATTATTAGTAATGGGTAATACATCGTGAAGATAAATAATATCTAAGCATTATTTGAATATCCACCGTGTTCCAGATGCTTGCATTATCTTCTTAAACCTCACTTCATGGGATTCTAGTGCTTTATGAGACACATTGTTTTATTCCCATTTTGCAGAGAAGCTAACCGAGGCTTCAAGGATTTATGTGTAAAATTTACAGACAGTCAGTGACAGAGTCTGGGTATTGAGGATCCGACCATCTCCAGAGAACCAGTTCCCTAGATCTCACCGTGCATCTCTTTTTTTGAACTCCACTCGGTACTTCCCCAGTGAGAGCCTTATACTCTTTTGAGGTCCCTTGGTTGCTTTTGGTTTTAGTCTGGCTTCATTGCCACCCACTGGGAAGTTACTTTTTTCCCTGTAACGTGGATCGGCATTGGAGTCCTCAAGGAACCGAGCCCTGTATTCCTCTCACAAAGGTCGTTTGCTCTGAGTTCTCAGAGTCCCTATTTAAAAGCTTCTACGTGTGTGACATTACATTGTTCAGATCCCTGCCCATCTAAACCCGAATGGGAGGTGTTGTGTTTGCCACGGCCACCAGCCCTCCAGATCCCTTCGCTCAGTGGATCGTGTGACACGACAATTGTCTTCGGAGATTGCCAGACTCTGTAGACTAATAAGTGACTACTGTAATGGGTTTTTATACATAAATCTTTTTTGTTTAATGTCAATTTTGAAGTATATAAAAATAAGGCAAGAACATAAAATAGACCTGATGAAGCGTCAAGAAAATCTTTTAAAAGAAGCCTGGGGGCGGCTAGAGGTGAGAACTCCTTCTCCCTTGTGCTGTGCGTTCTTTAACATTGGGTGAAGTGGATGTAACATGAAATTTACTACTTGAACCATTTTTAAGTGGACAGTTAAATACGTTAAAGTGGCGTTAAATACGTTCACGTTTTTGTGCAAACGTCACCATCCTCCATCTCCGGGACTTTCCTCATCTCTCTGTACCCATGAAACACGAACCCCCCATTCTCCACCCTTCTCTACCCCCAGCCACTGGCGGTGAACCAACTTTCTATCTCCATGAAGCTGACTCCTATAGGTTCCGTAGAAGGTCTAAGCTGACATGATCAGTACTACAGTTAAGAGAGGAACAGATGTTACATATTACTGTTACTACCCAGAGGGTTTATGGTGAGTATATTTCAAAGGTTTTTAGAGTTAAATAACATATGTTAAGCTCTTTCTTTCTTTGAAATAAGTTCAAACCATTTTTTTTTTAAATCCTGAGGTTCTTGTAATTTTTAAAAGTGATGGTTGCCATGCGCTTCGACAGATGTGATCCCTTGTTCTTTTCTCCCGTGGGGCCCACGGGTGATTTCAGTGACGGCTACAATAGAAGCTCCCTTCCTTCTTCCCTTTGGTGCCGTCACCCTCCCAAGTTCATTCCTCGGAACCACCTGCCCAGCATCGTACTCCGAGTGGGATTAATGTTGCCAAAGAGTGTAGCCGTCCAGTGAAAGAGGACAGACAGTCAATCGTTTCTCTTCCTCAGCCTTCTACCAAGTGCCTCCCACTGTCACATACCGCCTACAATCGCAGATCAGATGCTATCGCTGTCTCTAAGGGGCTTCCGTTCCAGGAGGCCGAAGCCTTTAAAAGGAGCTGTGGTGGGGCACCTGGGTGGCTCAGGTCTGCCTTTGGCTCAGGTCGTGATCCCAAGGTCCTGGGATCAAGCCCCACATCGGGCTCTCTGCTCAGCAGGGAGCCTGCTTCCTCCTCTCTCTCTGCCTGCCTCTCTGCCTACTTGTGATCTCTGTCAAATAAATAAATAAAATCTTTAAAAAAACCAAACCAAACAAAACAAAACAAAAAAACCTGTGGTAAGAAGACAGAGAGAGGTGGATATACAGATAAGCTGAGGCACCAGAGCAAGAACAGTGAGGGGGAAGCTGGTTCCACACAGGAGGCTGAGGATGTCAGTCATCATGGTGGCTTTTTGGGGTGGGGGAACGCCTTTCTCCACCAGGCTGACAAACTGTACCATGCCACTTTGAGTTGCTTCTGCAACTCCTCAGGTTTTAGTCTCTGGATGGCTTTGGAGCTATTCGGATGGTAAAGGAGCAGGGGACCAGGTGGTGTTCATTAATTTGGACAAGAAAGCAGCACTGTCTCTTGCCCTTGTCTCTCATCTCCCTTCGCAGCCATCATTAAATGGAAGCGTGAGAATTTTGCAGAGCGGGGTTGAAAGTCCTGTGGTACACGGATTAGCTCAAATCTCTTCTTGCCCCACATTTTGTTGGAAGCTGGACTTCCCTCTTCTGTGGAAGGTTAAACCAAAAACAACTCTCATTCATTTCCAGGTTACAGTGTCCTTTCAAAGAAAATCCCTAAAGAGACACCTGCCTGATTTGGAGGAGAAATAATAGAACTTCCTGCAAGACATAATTGTGGTAGAAGCTAGTCATGGCCAGGTGAAGCTTTTTTGGCGACTGGGACCGGGGCGACAAAACAGTGAGCTAGGGATGGAGAAGGATCCCGTGTCATCCACTCAGGAAGAAGTCACCACGCTGTGGAGAGGACATGACGTAGCTGTTTGTCCTAGGAGCTGAGCCGATGGAAGTCAGGAATTTCAGCTCCCTTAACCCAGTTTTTTTAAAAGCATCATGATGACAGGTCAGCCTCATCCATTTAAAGCATTCCACTGGACTGTAGTTTCCTCTTGACCCCACATAAAGGGTATTTATTTAAGGAAAAGGCTGTCAATTATGTAAGGTCCCCTGACTTTTGTCATGAACACCTGTCCCAAGCCTAGAACAAGGACCAGGTAGAGATGACAAACAAATTTAAAACCAAATCGTTTATGATTTTATAGAGAGAGACACCAGCTCTCGGGGGCAGGTGGAGAAAAGGTTTGATTGATACTGTTTGTCAATTTCCACCTTGCAATTACTCCCACAAGGACTGATTTGAAACTACCAGCCGCTGGCTAACAGAATTCCTGCATATTTAACAACTGGCTATCCTAGTCAGGGCTGGCTCCAGCGTACCACTGTACGTCTGACTGGCCGGTAGAAATAGCCTTTTTTAAAGACTTAAATTGGAGTGGTTGCCAGAGGCAGGAGGGTGGAAGGCACACAACCTGGGTGAAGGGGGTCCAGAGGTCCAAACTTCCAGTTACACAATGAATAAGTTATGGGGATGTAAAGTACAGCATGGTGCCTGTAGTTAATAATACTATATTACCTATTTGAAACTTGGTAGGAGAGTAGACTCAACAGCAGTTCTCATCACAAGAAAAAAATTTTTTTGCAGCTACATATGGTGTTAAATGTTAACTAGACTTACTGTGGCGATCATTTTGCAATATATACAAATGTTGAATCATTGTGTTGTACCCCTGAAAACTAATTTAATGTTATGTCAATTCTACCTCAATTTTTTTCAAAGATTTTATTTATTTGACAGAGAGAGAGAGCACAAGCAGGGGGAGCAGTAGACAGAAGCAAAGGGAGAAGCAGACTCTGCTGAGCAGAGACCCAGATGTAGGACTCGATCCCAGAACCCCGGCTTAACCGACTGAGCCATCCAGGCTCCCCTCTACCTCAGTTTTTAAAAATGTAATTTGAAGCCTTTGGGAGGGGTCCTCACTGCTGGCTGCCCTTATCAGTCATACCTGGTGCCTCTGCTCCCTGTTGTTCACTCAAGGTGCCATCAGCTAGTCACACAGCTCGCCTGGCCTTGAGTTGCTTTGGTCTGGGAAGTACAGATGCTGTTTTTCACCAATGGCCGTGCGGCTTTGAAACTGGGTTTCTTCCAGGCTTCTCGTCTCATCTTCTGTTGTTGAAACACAAAGCAAGTGATAAAAATTATGTGGACTGCTCTTACTCTCACCCTCTTTAATTTATACAGATTTGGGTTTTTTAATAATGAACAATATTGGGGCACCTGGGTGGCTCAGTGGGTTAAGCCTCTGCCTTCAGCTCAGGTCATGATTCCAGGGTCCAGAAATCAAGCCCAGCATCAGGCTCCCTGCTCAGAGGGGGGCCTGCTTGTCCCTCTCCCTCTGCCCTCCCCCCAACCCCCCTACATGCTTTCTCTCTCCCACTCTCTCTAAAACAAAACAAATCAAAACAAAAAGAATGCACAATATTTATTGAAAGAGATGAGATGCCAGTGCATGGTTCCTAACCCCCTTTGGCCAATAACTCTCTGACCTTGGGCAACTCAGAAGATGTCTCAGACCCTCCATATCCTTAATGGTTTCCTTAATGTTCTCATCTGTGAATGCTTGCCTCATGCTGTTGTTGTGAGGCTCAAATAATAAAAAGTTCGAATTATAACAATAACAGCAATCGCTGACATCTGTTGGGCTCTTACCACATGGCAGGGCCCGTGCGTGGCCGTTGGTCTGTACTAACGTGATGAATGCCCGCAGGCCCTGGTATGGTCTGGCACCTGCCAGGGGTGTTCAGTGATAGCCATTATGTTGACTTGTTACTGGTTTTGCAATTATAAGAACCCACAGTGATAAAGAATCAAAAGCTATGTTTCTCTATTGTCAGATAATCACAGGGCATCCGTTACGTACATACCTAATGGCATCGTATAAGAAACAGATTAAACACAGTTAGATGTGTACTTGAGGAGTTTATCTTCTGGAACAATGACTCTGGGAGACAATAGGGACTTGGGCAAGCACCTCAGCATACGTACAAGTTGTTCTGCATTGTTTCACTGCCCTCAGAATGTTTCCTACCCAATGACCGTTGGACGACAGATGGGGCCCTCAACATTGGTGAGATTTCATTCCAAAATTCCCCTTGAGAGATGGGGTGAAGCCTCTAATATTTCTATTGAGTTTTATCAGGAAACCTTGGATAGTGGTAAAGGTACCCTTTCTGTTGTATTCACATGGGAAGTTTTCACTGTGCTGTGGTATTTTCCAGAATGCAAGCAGGATTTTTTTTTTTTAAGTTCCTGAGAAAAGTGGCTGCACCTTCTGTATGAATCACGTGGGATGGCACCTTCTTGTTCCTTTGAACACAAAGTTTGAGGGAAACGTTAGTCTAAAACGCCGGCTTTCGTCAGTGAGCACTTGAAGGGCTTCCCAAGACGGGCCTGCTGACAGCATTCGTGTCTGTTCCTAAATGAGAAAAAAAAATCCCATTCTAATTTAGTAATATTTCTGTGCGTCATCAGAACAGCCTTTTTAACAGTTAACGCTGAAAGAGTAATGCAGAAAGTGCTGAAGAACACGGAGATCCCCACTCCTAACCTGGGTATTGGTGGCTTGGAATCAACACCCAAGACAGCTGCCTACGGAAATTCAACAGGCGTTGTATGTCCTCAAGCCGGAAGTAAAGATAATATGCCTTGAGAACATGAGAAACTCAAAAAGTGGGGGACTGCTGGTGAGAACACTGTGGCCGGGTGCACTCGGGACATTTAAGTTGACGAGACGTGAATGTGGGAAAAGTAATTTTCCTAAAGTCTTCTAATTTTGTACACAATATGTGGTTTTAAATATTTGTGTAGCTGAACTAATATTTATTGTAAGTCCGTCGCCTGAAGGTTTCGACTGCATTCCGGAAGGATGGATGGTATATTCAAGCTTGCCAGGACACGTCTCTGAGGATCTTGTCTTTGGAGGAACGGGGATCGTCCCATGTTTTGGACCGTGTGGTTCATCAGAGCTCTTAGACATGGGGTCTACCATGGTCTTCTCTCCATGCCAGCTCTACCCTCCCCCCCAGCCCCCAGCCTTTGACTCAGGTAGGGAAAGACTGTCACTTCAGGTGAGAGGCAAAGTAGACGGGAACAAGCAAGCTGTCTGTGAAGACGGGTTTGCCTAGTAGGATCTCCAGTGAGAAGAATGGAGAAAATGGGATCAGGCATTGCGAAAGCGCTTGACAGAAGGCAGACTCACGAAACTGAAGTTTGTCGTACCGCTCATAGGCCCCTCACTGGAAAGTCTCCTTAAAGAACCTCAAAGAGATGAGAAATGATGGTGGCAGAGAACATAGATCACTGGCTCTTAGCTTTTCTCCCCTGCTTGATTGTCAGGCTGCCCAAGTGGGGCCCAGGCCCAGTAAGGGTCAGCTCCGAAGTCTTATGGGAGGGCACACCAGCTGTGAAGGCAGACGTGGAAAAAGATGAGTATGGGGGCTTTTCTAGAAAGCTTCTAAAAAAACGGAGGAGATAAGCAAATAAAGACACTCCTGGTTAAACACAACCCTTTACAACATTTCTGGATGATTCTGTTTGCAAAGTTTAGAATAAAGATATTTCTAGCAGCCCATTTCCCCCGAAGGAGTGGGGGCGGGGGAAGTGGGGGGAAAATAGTGCTTACCTTATATTGCCTAAGTACCATATTTTATTTTAAAGAGTTTTTTCAACCCAAATGCTAGTTAGAACGAACCAGTCTTTTCCTAGCCTTGGGCTAAAAGTTACATCAATAATGGAACAAGGCCACATGTGATTATTGACTGTCAAGACTGTGTATAGAAATCTAGTGACTGACTCGGCATTGTGAAATAATCCTGCCGTAACAGGATTGACACTTGTATTAGCTAGAAAGCCTGAGGGCACTGTTAAAACATCGACTTCCTTCATTTAAACCGACTTCTGGTGGGAGAGGTGGCAGAAGGGTATAGAAGAAAATGTATGGGGAGGGACCTAAATTTAGAATTAGCCCGGACTAATCCTAGAAGTGATGGAGAAATAATCAGAGATAAAAGAAATCTGTTCTTTTCCACCAGTCAAAACTTAGAACGCCCATGGGTGAAAACGTAAAAGGATCTTTTTAAACACACCTTTTAAAAAGAGAAATCCATGCAACAGAGAATGTGTTTGTTTTGTAAATATGTCCAGTAATATAAAAGAAAAAACTTTTTTCCATGCAGAGAGCTCACAGGCAGAATAAAAGATGTGGTCTCCTGCCAAGTCGGCACTGGACGAAAGGCAAGCTAATCACTGTTTCCCTGAGCTCTTTGAAAATGGCCCCAACAGGGAAGACTTTCTTGCCTGTTGAGCCACAGTTGTAAAGATTGACTCTGGCATTGCCACAGGGTCTTGGAAAAAGTGAAATCAGGGTGATTAGCGAAGGAGTGAGGGAGTGTTCCTTGTCCACCTGGATCCACTCAGGCCTGGCCTCAGATCCGCTCCTGTGAGGTAAACGCTTATGTCCCAGGCCTTCAGACAGGACAGGTGGTCTCTCCATCAGCAGGGCCCTCACCAGTCAGCTTCTCCACGAATGCTGGTTGGGTCACATGAAGAGGCTATGTGGTAAGTAAAGGCTATGGTCTCAAAAGGAGTTGCATTCTAATGTATCCATTCAGAAAGACTACATTTTCTCTTTTTTCTTTTTTTTTTTAAGGTTTTATTTATTTATTGGACAGACAGAGATCACAAATAGGCAGAGAAGCAGATAGAGAAGGGGGTAGGGGAAGCAGGCCCCCTGCTGAGCAGAGAGCCCGATGTGGGGCTCAATTCCAGGATCCTGGGATCATGACCTGAGCCGAACCCACTGAGCCACCCAGGTGCCCCTGCGTTTTCTCTAATTTCTTCTGACTATTCAGGCCATCTGGGTATAGGCCCTGAAGCTTCCATTCCGTTCCCTTCAAGAAATGCACCTCTGCCCAGCCCCGTTTCTGCTTAATAGCTGTGTCCCCTTTCCTTTGTTTTTGAAATCTGTATTTCAGCCTTTTAATAAGCAACCCCAAAGTTCCTTTATTCTCCATTTTTCCACTACCATTTCCTTTTATCAGCTCAACCGAAAACCTGGCTGTTGTCCTTGACTTAACCTTGTTCTCTTCCAGCCCGGTACATCAGATGACCTCAGATTTCATCAGTGCTTTTACTTCTCTAAGTATATATATAAGCGCTATGTTTATATATATTTATTTTATTTACAGATACTTGTATCTAAATGATACATCGGTGCTATATTTAGTATGGGGGTTTTTCCTCTGACATTTGTAATTGCTCCCTGAAGGCGGGGATCTCCTTTGCCTGTTTCCTGTCTCCCGCGAAAGAAAGCAGTGCTCAGCACGCCGTGGGCACTCGGGAATTTTTGTGGCAACTCTCAAATCCATTTCCTCCTCCTGATTTCCAGGGTAACCATCTTCTCAACACAAGCTATCGTTTGTGATGCTCTTCCTGCCCCACAGGTAGCCCAGTGAAGGACGTATGACTAACGTCCCCATTTCACAGCTAAGGAAACGGAAGCGCACAGGTTACGTAATCTACTTAAGGTCACACAAGTAGAAAGCGGAGAGGTCGTATGACTCCAGAGCCTAACGCCTTGTTATCCACTATGCCCTGCCCCTCTGGTCTTAGGTTGCTTTCATAGACTTTCTGCTGATTTATTGGCACGGCTTCCCCATGGGCTCTCTGCTTCCATCTCTGAAACATTTTGCCAGAAGGTTCATAAACTTCTTCAGTAGTTCCTCCTTGTTTCCGAAGAAAACCCAGTGTCCAAGCATGAGCTCCACCCCTGCCCACCCCATGTCAGCCCCTCAGGCTCTCCCAGGCTCTATATGGTTCCAAGTACTTGTCAGGTTCTCTCCTATCCCTGTCAGGCTGTACATTCTTCCTCCTTCCAGACCCATCCCTGCCTGGTTCGCTCTCCAGGAAGCTTCCCTGACCTCCTCCTCTGAGTTGAGTGTCAACTCAAGCGCTTCTACCACACATACGTCTACCGTTTCCAAACATCAGTTCACACTCTCTGGTTTTTTAGTGGATGAGAATGATATCGCCAATTCTCCAGCACAGTCTGGTGCACAAGAACCATTAAACATTGATTTAGTGAAGAATGGACCATTAGGTTTCTCTATTATGGTTTTCCGCAAGTACTTGTCAATTCATGTTTCTTTCCCTATGTACCTTTTCATTGTGGGCCATGGGACTGGTGTGTGCTAATAAGACTGATTTTGCAGGTATGAGATGCCGAGTTCTTCACTAAGAAAAGGTAGAGGCAAGAATGACCCCTCCCCCAAGATGTCTACATCCTAATTCCTGGAACTTGTCAATATGGTACCTTACATGGGACTTTGCAGATGTGATTACATTAAGGGTCCTGACATAGAGCAGTTATCCAGGGGGGGGCCAGTAGCATCACAAGGATCCTTCTAAGAGGAATGTTGGAGGAACAGATCGGAAATAAAAGATATAAGGATGGAAGCAGAGCTCAAAGAAGAGAGATGCTAAGCTCTGACTTTGAAAAATGGAAAAAAGGAGACTTCACCAAGGGTAGTTAATTTCTAGAAGCTGGAAAAGTCAAGGAAACTTTCTAAAAATCTATAAATCTGTGGTAATTTGTTAAGTGGCAGTAGGCAGCCAATATAGATTTGGTACCTTGATATATAATAGTGTTCTAACGAACACCTGTAAATGTGGAGGGGCTTTGGAACTGGGAAGTAAGTGGACAGAGACTAGAAGAATTCCAAGAAGCACGGTAGAAAAAGCCTAGCTTGCCTTGAACAGTTAGTAGAAATATGGATATCGGAGAGTCTGCTGGTGAGGTCTCGGAAAAAAAGTAAAGACCATAATGAAGAAAACCCATACCTCTAAGAGAACGTCAGACTTCACAAACACACTGTTGGTAGAAATACGGACGTGAAAGTCACCACTGGCGAGTTTCTAGTTAGAACCTGGAGGAAAGGTGACACTTGTCATAGCCAAACAAAAAGTGGATCATGTCCTACAAGGATGTGGAAAGCAGAACTTGTAAACAATGAACTTGAATATTTAGCTGAGAAGATTTCTTAGCAGAGTGTTGGAGTCACCACATAGTTTCTTCTTGCTGCTGATAGTAAAATGAGGGAGCAAAGAGATAAATTGAAGGAAGAATTGTTCATCAAAAGGAGCCAGGACTTGTTGATTTGGGAAATTCTTAGCCTGTCCAGATTGCAAAAGATGCTAAAACTGGAGATTCGCTCTCAGGAACATGTGCTCTGGAAAGAAGGCCAAGGGTGTGGCTGAACAATCTTATGCTAATCCCTGGAAAAAATTAAAAGGTCAGACTGTTCAGTCGCACGGATGACTCTCTGAGTAAGATGAGGCGTGTATTCCCTCAACCATCCCAGCAGAAGCCAGAAATAGAGCTGGGAGCATCTAGGAAATCTCTATGGAAGGGCCTCCTGGGTAACGAATGAAGCCCCATGACATCCACGGGGGCCCGTGGCGTTCTTGAGGAGGTGACACCAGCAGAAAGACTGCCAGTGTGAACCGGGAGGGACAGCGAGAGGGTGAAATGGAAGAAATGGGTGTCAGGCCCCCAAACTTGTGCAGGCAGGAAACAAGCTGATTAAAAAGGTGAGCTGCAAACACATGTTGCTGCCCTTTAAGAAAAAGGAAGAATGAACACAAGTCTGGAGCCACAGGTCCAGAGACCGGAGTCTTAACCCACAGAGGATTATTCACAGGCCTTGAAAGCTCATGGAGTTTGCCCAGTTGGATTTTGCAATTGCTTGGAACAAGTAACTCTTTTTTTTTTTCCTTCCATTTCTCGTTGGTTGAGTAGGAAGGCCTCCACTGTCCTCTTACGCCTGCCCCACCAGTGTATTTTGTGAGCAGGTCCCTTGATTTCTAGTTCCACATGTTCACAGATGGAGACCAGTTCTGCCCTAGGATGGATTAGATCCAGAACCTCATTCATATCTAATTTATTTAGGTAATGAAGTTTAGGGACTTCTGAGCCAATACGACTTGGCTAATGCTTGAGACTTGGGTTGATGCTCTAGTGGGCTGATTTGGGGGTACCTTGAGGTGAACCTGTTTTGTGTGGGGGAGAGTTCTGAATCTTCGGTATGAAGCCAGGCAGACACGGTGGTAGGCCAGAAAAAACCTGCCCCCAGACATGTCCACATCCTAAACCATGGAACCTATAAATATGGCATCTTACCTGGGAAAAGAGATTTTACAGGTGTGATTAAATCAAGGATCTCGACATGGAAAGATTTTCTTGATTTGCGCAGGCCCAATATAATCCCAAGGATTCTTTCAGGAGGGAGGTAGGAGAATCAGAGTTAGAAAAAAACAACGTAAGGACAGACCAGAGGTCAGAGAGGAGTCAAGATGCTACAGTACTGCTTTGAAGATGGACCATGAGCCCGCGAGCATAGGTGCCGTGTAGAAGCCGAGAAGGGCAAGGAAACGGAGTCTGTCCTAGACCTCCAGAGGCTGCAGAGGCAGCCCTGCAATTGTTTTCAGACTTCTGGCCTCCGGAAGTATATAAGAAAATAAATGTGTGTGGTTTTAAGCCCCACGTGTGTGTTGTCTTGCTACAGGAGCAGAGGAAACTCAGGGTGCAGATTTCCTGGGCACTGGCGAATTTGGAAATTAAAAAGGGTTGTGGGTGTGTCCAGTGAGTTCCGGAAGGCTGGAGCCTGATTTTTTGGCTGGCTTCTACAGCACAATGAGTGTGAGAAAAACAGTTGTTCCTGTAAGAAAAACTGATTATTTAACTTTTTTGTTTTCAGCTTTGACGCAGACAGTTTCTTCAACTTAGATAAACTCGTTGAAATTTCTGTTCATCACAGGGAATGTTTAGCAACTCTGTCTAAATGGTGACTTTTTATTTGCTAAAATATTAAAGACATAATGAGTGATACCTTTCTTCATTCTCATATTTTATTAGCTTTGATCAAATATACTTTGATTTTTCTGACTATATTTTTACCCACCAGAAAAATCTGTGACAAAGCATGTTTATTTTGTGCTCAAGAGCTCTTAAATGTGGTCTTTTAGGGAACACCATCTATTGATACTTGAATTCCTAAAATCTTTGATCTTGTTATTATGGATGGTAATGAATACGATTGGCACGTCTGTGTGCTTTGTTTTATTCGGTGATTGGAGAGAAGTGAGAAATGGAAAATTCAAGAAGTGTGCGAGAGTGGGTGTAGGTGTGGACATAGGTGCAGTTTTCTGGGGTATAAACCACAGATTTTGTCTCTGTTTCCCTCTTCATGGGTCCACCTGGCACTTAGCCTGATTGACTAACGCTTTTCCCCTACAGTCAGCTAACCACGTGGTTTCAGCTTTGTCTTGAAGATTAAACTCAAATTTTAGCCCAATCTAAACTTTCAGTGTTTTAGATTCTTCCATATTTGTGCAAATCACACATATTTTAGTTCGAGTAAGGTACTTGACACAGTTGTACATCAGATTATTCAGAAAAAAAGATTTCTGGGATTAAAGTTAAGTAGTTCTGTGATCAAGAAAACATACTTTTTTTAAAAGAATGAGCATGGTGATGGTCATTAGGGCTATTCGTAAATATTCCAATGTTGTTCTTTCTAAGTACATACTAGGATTATACGTTCTCCATTCTCTTGAATTTATGTGTAGTTCTCTGATTTGCTTTGGCCCATAAACACTAGCACTTAACTGTTGCTCTGCTGTACCGTCACCTCCTCTGCTGTGATGATTGTGACAGCATGTACCAACACGGGGCCTCCATTAGCCTGAGTCCGTGAGGGGTTAGGATGAGCAGAGCCCCACTTAGCTTGTGCAAGACATACAGCATGTGCGAGACATAAACTTGTATTTTATTGAGCCACCGATAATTGGGATTTTTTTTTTTTTTTACTATAGTATGATGTCCCCTGTTCAAAGTGACAAAGCGTCTCGGGCAAAATCTGAATATGGTTCTTCGAAATTAGTTCATTGTCTGGGTGTGTATATAATACTTCTTGGAAAAACTCAGAGATACATCATCTTGTGGAAAACATCCTCGACTTAAAATTCTCCATGTAATTTGACAACATTACAGAGAGCTTGTTACTTTTAATTACTGACATGCTGGCATGGTGACTTAATGACTGTTTTAGATTTGTTGGGACACAACTAAATCTGTTCCAAGCACTTTCTTGCAACTCTGTTTACTTTTTAAAGATTATTTTAAATGTTTACAATTTACCTCAAAGGACAACTGCACAAAATATATTAGATCATTAGAACTGATTTGCCCACCACCTTAACATTTGCTTGATATAAAATGAGGTACGAGGCTATATTTTAATTTATAGAAAAAGAATTGCCATAAAGCTGATACTTTCCATGCCAAGTTCATTACTACTAAATTCTAACAAAATACTAATCATTCTGATAATTTCCCTGGATAGGTAATTTATAAATGGAAGTACTGAGTTCATGAAATTATGAAGATATAGGTTGATCCAAGTCAACAGTTGCATCCGGTAGCTTGGGCCTTGCTGTTTGTTAATAACCAGGAATTCTGGTAGAGTGAATAAATATGTCACCATCCTTCCGAAGACAGAAGCTTAAAATTCCTTTATATTTGAAGAAAGTGGTATCTTATCCCACTAATGCCACATGAGAAATGCCATATAAAGCATCAAATGAGGTTGTGGAGGGTTGTTTTTTTTTTTAATTTTATTAATTTATTTGAGAGAGAGACTGAGCAGGGAGAGCAGCAGAGGGAGGGGAGAAGCAGACTCCCTGCTGAGCAGAGAGCCCGATGCGGGGCTTCATCCCTGGACCCCGAGATCACAACCTGAGCCAAAAGCAGGTGCTTAACCAGCTGAGCCACCCAGGCGCCCCTCGAGGTTGTTTTCTTAGAGAGTGCATCCTATGGGTTACTCCCTCAAAGTTGGAATGACTGCTCGTGTATTTTATAGCCAATGTCTTCCTATTTTAAAGATGTGTGTACCCCCATTTCCTAATTGTAGTTAAATTATTTACCTTTCTAGTTTTCATGTACTTTCTGAAATGCATTGGTTAAGATTACACACACACACACACACACACACACACGCACTCACGCACCGAGTTGGGGTGTAGGGGGAACCCTTTGCAAATTCATATTTAGTGCTTTTGTGTCTTTTCTCTGCGCTGCTCCCTCACTGGCAGTCCCAGAGGCTAGTCCGCCAACCCCCACTACTTTTCTCTAGGCCTCCGGCTTCCTGCATCCATCCGGCCCCTGGGATTTCTTTATAAGACTGAACTTCCTCCTGTTGGGCCCTGAAAAAGAGACTGAGATTCCTCCCCACGTTTCCAGCCCAGAAAGAGCTCAGGGGGCCTCACGGGGCTACAGCTATCTAGATCTGCTCAGACCCAGTAGAACGACACAGGCAAAGGAGTGATGGGAGAGAAGAAGTTCCATCCCTCGCCAACAGGGAGGGGCTTTCTGTCGTCTTCCTGAAGGCACAATGCGGCTCCCTTCAAATTCAGGAGTGGTGGGGCGCCTGGCCAGCTCAGTGGGTGACACATGCCGCTTTTGATCTTGCGTTGTGAGTTAGGGCTCCACACTTAAAAAAAAAAAAAAGAATTAAAGAGGGGAGGTTTGGGGGGATTTCTTCAAGAAGCTGCCAGTTTCTCTTAGGGGTCCTAACTTTCCCTGTGGGAGATGCCACCCAGGGACTGGGGAGCGGCAGCATAAATAATGGCTGGTTTGATTTTCTCCATCCTCAGAGAAACTAAGAGAATGGTAAGTCAACTCTAGACACTGACAAGTGTGTTCTGTTCATCAAGAGGGAGAATTACTCCAAGCAAAGGAGTTATTTGATTTTTGCTGTTTAAATAAACCTGTCACTACCTGGCTTTAGTTTCCAAATATTTTTGAGAAGTAGATGCTTTTTTTTCAACTGATAAAACTAAGTTATAAACCAGGTTAAAGGGGGTGCTGCTCTAGGACTCTTACTTTATATGCAGATTCCTTGGGACACCTGGGGAGCTCAGTCGGTTAAGCATCTGACTCTTGATTTCAGCTCAGTTCTGGATCTCGGGTCATGCATTCAAGCCCTGTGTTGGGCTCCACACTGAGTATGGAACCTACTTAAAATAAAATGAAATTCAGATTCCTAGGCCTTGATGCCAGAGACACAATCTTGGTCAGGGCCTGGGAATCTGTATTTTAACAAACATCCCAGAGGACTCTGATACCAAAATGAATGGATCATGAAAAACACTGCTCTGCAAACTGCTTCCTGGGGGCTTGTCCAATGGCTTTGTCTTAGTCCCACTTGGTTCCAGTTTATTTTAGGTAGTAGTTTCTAAGTGTCAAATACCAATAACATCGGTTTTTCTGCCAAGGAAAATGATATCTTAGTTACCGCTTCCATCATCAACCAGATTCTCTGTTCCTATTTCTGGAGCACCCCAGACATGGCATGACTCTTGGCTCTCTGTTGGGTCTTCTCCCAACAGACAAGGCTGTTATTGGGACAAGGCTCCCATTAGACCTGTCTTGTCAGTCCTTCTGGTTTTCTTTGTGTGTTTGCTTGTTTCTTTGCCCTTTTTTTTTTTTTTTAAAGCAGATCTCTGTAAATCTCCCCTTCCCCAACAAACAAACCAGACAAGAAGTTAAGTGATGTTTATAAGGAAATAAAAAACTGACTTCTTGAGGCAAGTAGAGCTAACTGGTAAGCATGTAAATGTTCCCACGTAGCAAGGTGTTGGGTGTTCTGAGGGACACAAAGAACAAACCCACATAAATCATATATATATTTTTTAAAGATTTTATTTATTCGACAGATAGAGAGAAATCCCAAGTAGGCAGAGAGGCAAGCAGAGAGAGAGAGAGAGGAGGATGCAGGCTCCCCGCCAAGCAGAGAGCCTGACATGGGGCTCGATCCCTCGATCCCAGGACCCTGGGATCATGACCCGAGCCGAAGGCAGAGGCTTTAACCCACTGAGCCACTCAGGCGCCCCCATAAATCATATTTTTAAGAATAAATAAAGTCTACATGAGGCACCCTCAAATGGCAATAATCGAAAAGACACTATCAAGTGTTGGCGGGGTTGTGGAGAACCATCTCGCATCCCAAGTGAGAATGTAGAATGGTGCAGCCACTTTGGAAAACAGGTTGGTGATATCTTAAATTGTTAAATATACACTTAGCGTATAATCTAGCAATTCCACTTCTAGGAACCTGCCCAAGAGAAATGACAATATGTGTTCACACAAAGACTTACATATATCTGAGTGTTCCTGGCACCATTATTATAATATCCTAACTTGAAACAACCCAAACATCCACCAAGTAGTGAATGTATGAACAAAATACAGTATACCCATACATTAGAATATTATTTAGTAACTAAAATAGGTGAAATACTGAAAGATGCTACAATATCAATGAACCTTAGAAATATTATGCTAAGTGAAAAGTACCAGGCCCCAAAGGCTCTGTGTTCTAAGATTACATTTTCTATGAATCTATAAAAGGCAAATTTGTAGAAACAGAAAGCAGATTTGTGGTTGCCTGGGGCTTACAGAGAGGAGAGAAGACCTGTAAATGGATTAAGGAAACTTTTTAGGATAATAGAACTGTTCAAAAACAGTTGTATAAATTTACTAAAATCACTTCATCATACACTTATAATGGAATTTTATGGAATGTAAATTTTACCTCAATAAAGTGGTTTTTTATTATTTTTATTTATTTATATATTTTTTATTTTTTTAAATAAAGCATATAGCAAATTAAATAATTAATAGTTCTTTTCTCTGCAAAGGAAATCAAGAAACACTAGTCAAGCTATGGCTGCAAACCTGGGGTCCCTACAACAAACAGTCTTAGGATGTCCTCAAGCTCATTTTCGTGACCGTACTAAGAAGCAATTTGCCTTTTTCGCCATGTTGACATTTGCACTGATGGTGCAAAAACAACGGGGGGGATGAAACTGCTGGTGTCCCAGCACAAATCAGGGCAATGACACCAAACTTTATAGTCGTTGTATTCACCTCTTCCCCCTGCCCTCTCCCCCCTGCACTTACAGTGGAAGCATACATTCCATTTTCACTTAAGAATGTCCTTGATGAAGCAGTCAATTTTATTTAATTTTATTAAGTCCTGTGCCTTGGGTACAGAGCCTTTTAATAGTCTATGTGATAAAATGGCATTTCTTCTACACACCCAGGTGAGATGGTCATTTCAACTGTGCAGTTGACTGAGTTGCAGGCTTAAGGAGTGGTTATTTTTATGGAACACCATCTCTACTTTAGAAAAAAATTCCTTACAGACAAATTATGGATATTCAGACTTGGGTATTTGGCAAACATTGTCTTAAGAATAAATGACGAGAAACTATCACTTCAAAGAAAAAAAAAATGGCACGATGTGTTGCTAGTCATAGAATTCAAACATTAAACCAAAATTAGAATTTTGGAAAATTTTGTACCACCATGAGCTTGACAGCTTCTGGCAAGATTTTCCTAATGAGACTGATGGTGATTTTAACAAATGGGATTTTTTTTTCATATTGTACAAAGAAATGTGTCAAAATTCAGAGAATATGGTAAAGAGGTCTTGATCCTATAGTGTTTGAGAACTGCTGGCCTCATGGCTATATCATGGCTTCTGGGGCCATTATGCTCCGGGCCAAATCCTGCCACTATCACTTACCACCTGTGTGGTCGCAGGTAAAAGCCTCAGCCTTCTCCTCTATACAATGGGAATAAAAATGATACCTATCTCAGAAAGACATTGTGGACAAAAGAATGAGCTAATGTATGCAAATATTTGTGAACATTAAAATGAGTTCATATATGGAAATCACTTAGAATAGGGCCTGACTTATATAGTAAGTGATCACTGAACTGTTATTGTGATCTTGGCGAGTGGTAATTTGTAAAAACAAGTACATCCTACATACATAATCAATAGAAATATCTCTGTAATTATATATACTTCCTTATTTCTTTTTTTGTAGCTGGGAAATCTGAAGCTGACATTCCCTCCCCGTGCCTCTACCGCATCTTTGGTCTTCCCGAGCCCTGGCAGTGCACGCCTGTGCGCATGCGCGGAGGGATGGCTTGTCCTGGGCCCGAGTACCCCCCCCCAACCACTGAGCCCCGTTGTTTGGGGTTTCCTTCTCTTCCTAGCAACCACGCACAAGTGTTTTTAAGGAAGATGCGGTGAGGCAATGTAATTGTGAAGATTACCGTTTAATACATTGACTGTAAACAGAATACAATTGTGTATCGTTTACAGTCGTAAAATTAGAGGCCTCATTCCTATCTCAGCAATGTTTACGATTACAGTGTCAATCAATCAATTACAAAATTACAATGTATCATTTAGGCTCAGCGTTTGGGAATTTTTGTGAATAAAGGAAAAGTATAAGGCTCTGTCCTGGGTCCATTTTCGGTGATGAATCCAAGCAGACAGGAAGTTTCAGGGGGAGAAAAAAATGACTAACTGGGAACCTCCCTCCGCAGTCCTTCAGGGAGACTAAGTTGAAGCTATTTTTATCTCTCATGAAAAGAAGCTCATCATCTGTTGACCTTGTTCATTTGTGCCACCAGTATACGATAGGTAACTCCCATGACTGTCAGGCCCTAGAGGGGACTGGGTCTTGCCCTCCTGGAGCTGCTTTGTGAAAGCCGAGGTAGTTCATCTGTTGTTCCCCGGCTGTGTCAGCAGAAGGAACCATGCACATTTTATGCCTTTTAAAAGTTTATGAAAATACTCTTCAGTTTAGCGTGAGGCAAAGAAGGTAGGATAGACCACAGAAGAACCGTAACGATTGTTTCTTTTCCTGGAAGATCACAAACAAAAAATTACCCTGTATTTTGGAGTCCTGACGTTATACAGATAAGCTCACCTAAGGGAATGTAAATCATCAGAGGTTCACTGATTTAAATGGCTTCTGCTGTCCTGAGAGAAATAGGAACTCTTGAAAAAGGTCTTTCGGGGACCATCTGTTTTAGGTGCCATCACTCTGCATGTGTGAGAGCAGTGGGTTGGCCCACAGGAATCTTGATTCGTTGCCTTGCCTGGGTCTTTAATTATTGCTACATGTCAGGCTCCTTGAGTGGATACAGTCACCTGTTATAAATAGGTTTAGAATAGTCTGTCCTTTCATTTCAGGGGTTGTTTTCAGAGCAAATTATAAAGCATCCTGAATATTTTTTAAAGATAATATTGTATAAATATAGAGAAGCACTGTTATTGAGAGAGTATACCCACTGATATGCTTGCAGTATTTTTAAAGATTTTATTTATTTATTTGAGAGAGCCAAGCAGCAGAGGTGGGGGGGCAGAGGGAGAATCAGACCCCCCACTGAGAAGAGAGCCCGATGCGGGGCTCGATCCAAGGACCCTGAGATCATGTTCTGAGCCAAAGGCAGACACAACTGACTGAGCCACCCAAGCGTCCCAATATACTTGCATTTTAAGATTTGAAAGTGTTTCTTTCCCGTGAGGCTGGTAAACTGGGAATAAGGAATCAGATCAGATTAAAAGCCAAAGAAATGCTTCCTGAGTATAAGTTAGTATTGGATGTTATGAATTCAGTTGAATTCAGTCTCAGTATTTGTTATGGGTGGAATCAATTAATTAATGTTAATCATGTTCCTGTCTCTGTCACTGTCAGGGCCTCGTGCAAACTGTCACGTCTCCCTAAACACAGTTGACTTAAAAAAACAAAATGCACTAAAGGGGGCGCCTGGGTGACTCAGTGGGTTAAAGCCTCTGCCTTCCGCTCAGGTCATGATCTCAGTGTCCTAGGATCAAGCCCCGCATCGGGTTTTCTGCTCAGAAGGGAGCCTGCTTCCCTTTCATTCTCTGCCTGCCTCTCTGCCTACTTGTGATCTGTCTGTCAAATAAATAAATAAAATCTTTTTTAAAAAATGCACTAAAGTCTGTTAACCTGAGCACATAAACAATGTCTATAATTACAGTACTGCTGCTCTTTGAGACTAGAATCTTATGTTCCTTGATTCTCTTACTATTTTTTCCTAGAAATACCTAAACATCAAATATTAGTTGCACATAATTTTCTAAAAATAGTTATAGCTGTTGTAAAGCTAACCCCTTTTTTCCTGTCAGTGTTCCCTGTTAAAATGCTGGGCAGTTTCACCATACAGTGTGACCTCTTTGCAGGGATTTTGTCCTTGGGAAGTGACCGGCTGTGGAATGTCTCAGACAGCTCTAGCATTCTGTGATGATAGTTTATACCGCTGCTTAATTGCTGATTCTCACTTTGTCTTTTACATATGTGTTTATGTTTTTCAGGAAAAAAGTGCCAGTTCAAACGTAAGACTTAAAACTAATAAAGAGATTCCAGGATTAGTTCATCAACCCAGAGCAAAGTAAGTTCTACTTCCTATTTTTCCTTATGTTGTTTTTAAAGCTATTAATGTCTTCAGAGTGAGCTCAGTTTTGCCTGCCAGGTAACCAGGACGTATTGTAAAGCTTCAGTGAATTGAAACAGTGTGGTTTGGTCAAATGGAACAACAGGGGAGTCCCAAAACAGACCCCCAGTAAATGACAGCACTGACATTTCAGATTCGTTAGAAGAAAATAAAGCAGAATATCATTATGACCATGGGGTAGGAGAATTTTGAGTAAGTCAGAAAAGATTTAGAACTTAAAAGTGATTCATTAATATGACTGCATTAAAGTTAAGAACTTCCATTTATCAAAATTTACTGTGGGAGTGTAAAAGGAAATGGTGGAATATATCTATATATTTAGTTTTATTATATTAGCATATATTATATTAGCATATAAGCAACAAGAGTTGGGTTTCAGAATATGTAAACTTCCCCTATAAATCAGTAAGTACAAAACAGAGAGCTCATAGAAAAAGAGGCTGAAGATGTGAACAACCATTTCACTACAGAGGAAACTTGAAGAGCTAATCATGTCTCCGGAAATACCATTTTATACCACTTCTACTAAAAATTTAGTAGAAGTCTGACAGCGCAAATGGTTGACCAGGATGTTGAACAATAGGAACCCTTCACCCCAGTGGAAGCATAAACCGTACAATAACTTTGGAAAACAACTTGTATTTTCTAATAAAATCGTGCCTGGACGTACTTTGCCCTCCAGCAACTCCCCTCTGGACATACCGTGTCCTCCAGCAACTACCCTCTCAGGTGTGTAGCCTAGAAAATTCTCGTGCACGGGCATGGTAGACCAGTCCATAGCAGGATTGTTTCCATGAGCTCCTAAGGCTCTTGAACATCCTTGAACAAAACCGAACATCCTTTACAAATATAATGGATGACCAAAAACTGAGGCGTATTCTTAGGACAGGAGTTGTACATATCGGTGAAAATGGAAAACCTATGACTGTACATACGAAGATGGTGGACTGTCACGGAGGTAAGATTGTGCACTGAAGGAAGTAGTAGCACCTGCCTGTGTGTAGTTTCACTTACATAAAGTTCGAAAACAGGCAGAACGAGTCAGTAGGTAATATAAATGTGTGATAAAAAGACATGCGAGGAAATGAAAAGGCGTTAAACTAAAAAGAGTGGTTCTTTCTCACTGGGTGGAAGACAGTGGAACCAGGGGTTCTGTTTCTTAACCTGAGTGGTGATTACACGGGTGTCCCTTTCATTGTTATGACTTAAGACTGTACAAATAACATTGTATGTTTTCCATGGGTTATGCATTGCACGGTTAAAAAGTTAAGGAGAAGATGAGTATTTTTCTAGACTATCCTGGAACTGAACCAGTCTTGGCAATAAAACGCCCTTTGTGTGGCTTTGAAGCTGTCTCCCCTTACCTTCAAAGTGGCTCTGTTTTCCCGAGGCTAAAAATCTCTTTTGTGGTGTTGCACCTAAATAAGAACAAATTCTGAGGGTGCCAATACACTAGTGCAGCTGGTGGTCAACGCCTGCCCCCAAAATAAACGTGTTACGTCGATGCAATAGTAGTTCCATAAATCCAGGTCATAAGCAGAAAAAGTTGTGTTACGTCTGGTTCTTCCCAGGAAATGGAGACAAAAATAACCGAGGTCAAAGTAGTCACTTTCCCCTGGCTCGGTGTCTCTGGTGGTGCTGTAGGTGGCTAGGACTCTACCAGTGGTGAATGAGCTCAGGGATTTAATTGTTTACTTTCAAAGAAAACTGCAGCATTTTAAAATCCACTTACCATTTACACTGACAGTGGGATGGTAAAACTGATTTTTGCACCCTTAGGGACCCATTATGCCGTAATGACAACCAACCCCCACCCCAACCTGGCCACGTCCATGTTTATCTACCCTAATTTTTAAAAAAAGATTTTATTTATTTATTTATTTATTTATTTGACAGACAGAGATCACATTAGGCAGAGAGGCAGGCAGAGAGAAGGGGGGAAGCAGGCTCCCCGCTGAGCAGAGAGCCCCATATGGGGCTCGATCCCAGGACCCTGAGATCATGACCTGAGCCGTAGGCAGAGGCTTTAACCCACTTGAACCACCCAGGATCCCCTATCTACCCTAATTTTATCTGCCTTTGAGAGACAACAGATATCTGACAATAGAACAAGTCATCTTTTCATCTAAGCCATTCGATATATGCTTTTTTTAAAAATATTGTATTTGTTTATGTCCGAGAGAGAGAGCACGAACAAGAGAAGTGGTAGGCAGAGGCAGAGGGAGAAGCAGACTCCCTGCTGAGCGGGGAGCCTGATGTCGGGCTCGATCCCAGGACCCTGGGATCATGACTTGAGCTGAAGGCAGATGCTCAACCAACTGAGCCACCCAGGTGCCCCCCGATATATGCTATTTTTAAGATTTATTTTTTATTATTTATTTATTTATTTGACAGAGAGAGAGATCACAAGTAGGCAGAGAGAGGCAGGCAGAGGGGCGGGGGAAGCAGGCTCCCCGCTGAGCAGAGTGCCCAATGTGGGGCTCGATCCCAGCACCCTGGGATCATGACCGGAGCTGAAGGCAGAGGCTTAATCCACCGAGCCACCCAGGCACCCTATGCTATTTTTAAATGTCTCCCTTATCTCTGAGTTCTAAGGAGAATTTCTTCCTTCCTTTGGTGTAAATACTTCCAGAATTTACATACACTGAAGCAGCATGATTTGCAGACTGGCCTGTGCTGAGGCTTTCAGAGAAGTTGATTAAACTGGTTCATGTGTTTACATTAAAATTAGGAAGAAAATCCTCTGTTTTGTGTGTGCGTGCTTGTGTGTGTGTGTGTGTGTGTGTGTGTGTGTGTGTGTTAAACTATGAGTCAGAACCTTGGGTTACTGGAATTCCACTACAGAATCTTCCTGGAAGGCCATGAGGGGTGAGTGGTATTTTCCTTCTTACTGACACAGAAGATAGGAAACTCTCATTTATTCTGCAGTGTAGAAAACAGGTAACGAGTTTCTTTTCCCCAGAAGTGGAAGAGCAATCCCATATGTGGTAACAGGGGATTATTAATAATAAAGGAGACAGGTAATAAAAGGCAGACGATCTTCACGCTTTCCCATTTGCTGTAATGTGCAGAGCACATTCTTACTTTGTGATCTCAGGCCAGTGACCTAATGTCCTTGAGCTTCCATTTTCTCTAATTAAAAGGAAAGAGAAAAGTCTTCTTCCTAAATGAAATAATGTATGCCCGGTGTCTATCACAGTGTCTGCTTGGTAAGAAGGCCTTAACGGTTAGGGGCGCCTGGGTGGCTTAGTCGGTTAAGCGTCTGCCTTCAGCTCAGGTCATGATCCCGGGGTCCTGGCGTGGAGTCCGAGCCCCACGTCCGGTTCTCTGCTCAGTGGGGTGTCTACTTCTCTCTCTCCTTCTGCCTGCTGCTTCCCCTGCTTGTGCTCTCTCTCTGTCAAATAAATAAAACATTAAAAAAAAAAAAAAAAAAAGAATGCCTTAACTGTTAGAAATAGCCCAAATGCCCTTTAGCAGGAAATTGGGTAAAGAACCTCACCGCCTTCTCACAGGGAAATATTAGCCATGAGAACAGATGCACGGCCACAGCACGCAGTGCTGGATGGCCCCAAGCAACGTAAAACCTGAAGAAAAGACTAGGTCCTGAAAGATGACACAGAGTATGACACACTCCTTGTAAAGTCGAAAACAACCGGATAAATCATCTGCTTTATAAAGCACGTATGCAGTAAAGCCTATAAAAGGAGTTGGGGGGATCTTGGTTCCTTGGTGTTGGGGGAAACACACCTCGGTGGGAAGTAAGGTAGCTCTAGGTTGTTGTCAAGGTCCTAGCGCTTGTTTTTTGTTTTAGTTTCATAGATGCTTATTATACTATTTAAAAAAAATAAATTTGACTCCATAGAAGTGAGCCATGCATGAACTGCTAGCAAAGGTGTGTCGTGATTTGGGGATTAGGGTGAAGCCACTTCCCCCAAGGACCCATTGAGCAACGGTGACGATAGTTATGAAAGAAAGAACTGTGTTCAAGCCAAGATTTGCCAGGAACGCCCTGAGTGATTGAATTTTATCTTTGCAGGTGAAGTATTAGGGAGTCAGGACCTTGCCTTCTGATACTTTGGCGGCTTAGGTTTTTATTATCTGGAAACTTTTTTTTTTAAGTCACTAAAAAATGAAAGCTGTACCCCTTTCAGCATTCAAGCTCATTTTGCCCACGTGTTTCGTTCCTTTGATTACTTGTCATTAAGATTCCATATGAGGGGGCACCTGGGTGGCTCAGTGGGCTATAAAGCCTCTGCCTTCAGCTCAGGTCATGATCTCAGGGTCCTGGATCGAGCCCCAAATCAGGCTCTCTGCTCAGCGGGGAGCCTGCTTTCGCCCCTCTCTCTCTGCCTGCTGCTCTACCTACTTGATATCTCTCTCTCTCTCTCTGTGTCAACTAAATAAATCTTTAAAAAAAAAAAAAAAAAGATTCCATATGACTGTCATCCCCCGTCTCACAAAGCTAAGGAATCACAGCGGGAAGAGCCTTTGGATGATTCAGGGTTAACTCACAAGAGCTCCTCCAGCACCAACTGGGGACACAGGAAGTGCTGGGGGAGGAGGGAGCATTGTGATTTCCCCTGCTGAGTTCATTAGAGAGAAATAGGAATGACTGAGACTGTTAAGCCTTATCAGTTAAATCAAGTACCAACATACAGGCTTTTGTAAAAGATTTTTAGATATAATTAATCTTAGCATCAAATAGTCATACTTCATAAACTGAATCGTAAACAATTTAGTTACCTGTTTCTGTTATCTTGAGGAAAGGTAGAAAGGCCAGTGGGCCTTTTTCCTCCCTCACCATGTACAGTCACCAAAGTGTGCATCAGAAAGGGTTTCAGGATGCAGTTGTTACCTATGGACTGCTTCTCACAATGCAGAACTCTTGAAGACTCTTGAAGGTAAAAACTAATATTAATGACATTGTGTTGATAGAGCTTCTACATGAGAAGAGCACATCCGTGTTTCTCTAGGCAGGAGTCCGCGCAGGTGGGGGAATGTATTTACCCACCCCTGCCACCCCCCGCAGAGTAACAGTGCTGCCTCTGTCCCTGTTGAAGGGACTTCAGGGCTTGTCTGTGAAACAAATCCACAGAGAACAGAGAGGAGCGGATGTTTGCGGGTTACGCCATCCGGAAGATGGCGTGCGGGCGGCAAGGGCCTCATGTGGGCCTTGGTGCCATCTGCCACACTTCCGGGGATGCTGGAGCTTATCGGAAAGAGCTCATTTGGTGCATCAGGATTTGATAATAAATAAGTCAACTTTCCATTAGTCTTTTCCGGCTAACACAGTCCACATGCTGTCTGTGGCAAGATCTTGAATCCGTCTGGCGGAAGACACGACTTGGTAGGTTTTGAAATGAGACAGAGGCGGGCAGGGACATTCTGATGCTCTTACCCAAAGCCAGAGCAGGCAGCATGTCTGTGTTGTGTGGTGTGATGGTGGAGATGCACCGACTGAAAGCCATTTGCCTCGGTTTGGTTAGAATTGTTTCTCAGAGGGCACACATGAGAAAGAAAGTGGTTGAGTGGGCTTCCCAGCCATAGGACCCTCTGCCCCTGGAGTGAGGCTGCTGTTTGGTTCAGGATTCAGGCGGGGTCACAGATACACTGCCCTGTGTAATGAATTCTGGGTTACATGGCATTTGTTCAGTTTGCTTTAATCAAGGAATGCTTTTTTTAAAAAATGGTTAGAAAGTATGTAGTTAAACTACACAAAACTGGAACCACTGAGATGTTTGCGCTAGCTCACTGTATATGCATCTTAAGGTCCTCACCATTACCTCACCATATCTCCTGATATGGACCCCAGAGCTCTGCATTCTTTTTTTTAATTAATTAATTTAGTTATTTATGTAATCTCTATACCCAACGTGGGGCTCGAACTCACAACCCCAAGATCAAGAGTCGGATACTCCCCTGACGGAGCCAGCCCAGTGCCCCTGAGCTCTGCATTCTTCATCCCAGGGATGGCAGACCCATTTGCAGAATCGCTTTTACTTCAGACTAATCACTTTGTTAGTCTGGTATGCGTATGTATGAGTACTAACCAAACATCCCTGTTTTCTTGTTGTGATCGTTCAGTTAAGGAGTTAATGAAAATTAGTAATAATCCCGGAATATCAGTGCCGGCCGGGACCTCAGAGACCAGCCGATGGTCTTAGAGATGAGGATCTGAGGCCTGAACCTCACCCGTCCCAACATACTGAACTGCCTCTGGGAGGAGTCGTGAATCACTAAATAAAATAGGGACACTTGGTCACCTGATTAAATATTTATTGCCCTTCTGTTATTTGCAAGGCAGTATATGTTTAAAAAGTTTTCACGGTGAACATCAAATCCTAAACATGCCATTTTTAGGTCTCTTGGAATTTCCTAGGAAAACTAATAGATATATGATTCGTCTGTACTAAGATATGTGTGCGTGTGTGTCTGCGTGGATATCGATATTAGGGTCTATCTGTGTCTGTCTGTCTTCATGCCTTTTCTCTCTGGGTCCCAGAGCTGTCCAGCAACCTCATTTGCAGAGAGTTTGACCAGGAATGGGGGGCGCGGTGGGGGGATGCCTAGAACGTGTCTGAGCAGCCATGGTGACTGCCAGGATACGCCTGTTCCACACTCACAAGAACCACCCCCCCGATGCAAGCTCTCCCTCAGAGCCTGTTTACACTGACTTTAGACACAACTCTAGCAGACCTGGGTGGGCTAAGCATGGAGAAGCAGCAGCCGGGAAGGAGACGGAAAGAGAACCACTACCTTCTCTGACAAGAAGGAAGAGGGAGAAAGTTCAAAGCAGGCAGAGTACAAAACCCACAGTTTAAGGCTACTTTGCTGAAGGAGAGCCAGCTCCCCCATCTCAGAGGCTCCAGGGTGGGGAGGTCCCCGTATTACAGAGGGGGATTGTGATTAAAGATCATGGGAGTGGCCACTAGTCATTAAGTGAAAGTTAAATAAGGTTTGTGATAGATCCTCTATTAAAGTTCAGAAGATTTGCATCCAAAGTGGCTTGAATAGTAAATGTTTTGGCACTTAAAGGAGTATAACCATGGGGAATCTGGAAAAACTCCAGTATGCAAAAGTGGCTTTTCCGCCCAGCCAGAGAGGAGAGGAGACTGTTTTCATATATTCTCATCATCACAGTTTCTGGCCCCCTTCTAACCTGCAACCAGGGAGGGAGTGTTTCTGAAACAGGACCTTGACCTCACTTGAATTATCATATAAAGGACAGGAAAAATTAAATGATGTGTGTGAAAGCTGATTGCTGGTATCAGATAGTTTATCGTTTCCCTTTTATATCCGAGCTGATGTCATGGGCTCCCAGTATTAAATCTTGGTTTTCCCAAGGGTTAGGGGTCCCTTGGGCATTCCCTGCGGGGGGGGGGGGGGCCCTATCAGGTGAGGCAGAATGCTAAGGGCTAGCAGGTGGGCTGCCCACACGTAGACTTGTAGGGAAGAAGCTATTCCAGAGCCTCCCCTGCTTCCATGCCCAGCCACCGCAGCAACCGAGCACTAGGAAGAAGCACTGTGCGATGTGTCTCTTAGCCCAGCCTCCTGAACCTCTTTGGACCGCTCCTTGTTTGTTGCATGGAAATTACTATCATCAAGTCTATGTTGCCACCAGGGCCCTTTCCTCCCATGCCCTTCCCATCTGTGATTCTTCTATGCTCTCCTTTACCTTCTTATGTTTGGTCCCCAGCACCCACATCTCTATCACTGGGTGTGCAGTTAAATAGCATCAGACGAGCAAACACACAGGGCAAGTGCTCCTCAGCTCGGCTTCCTGACTCGCTCCCACAGTGCAGTGGGATCTCACTTCCAAAGAGCTGCATTGGCTGTCACCACTGCACAAAGGGTTCGGGGCAATGTCAAGTTCTTTGCCTATTTGCTGGCAGCTCATACCTAGATGGGCAGCTGAAGACCGTGCTGATGATGACAGTCTCTGTAAAATACACATTTCCATGTAATAACTTGGATATATTTTCTTTTCACAGTTACAGGCTTGAAATATGTCATGTAATGCTTGGCTGTGCTTTTTTTTTTTTAAATCACAAATGTGTATCTGAAGAAAAAAATTGGCACACACCTCCCAGTAACATCACTATAAATAGTATGTGTACGGTGAAAGGAAATTGTATACCTTAAATCGTAGGAACTGATAGACTCTAATGAAACACATTTATAGGAATTGCTGTAATGGCATTTATCCTCAATAGGACTTAGACTGTTTCAGTAGAAAAGTCAGCAATAAATAAATACCTGCCTCAAAGTTTGGGGACTCCGCGTTTTTCACTGGAGGGAGCTAGTTGGAGACAACATTGAAACACGCACTGAACTACTCTTTGTTTTTTTAGCATGCACATCTCTGAAAGCCAACAAGAATTCTTCAGAATGCTGGACGAGAAAATTGAAAAGGTAAGAAGTAAAAGAAATGAACCACTTGTTTCAAGGGACATGTGCTAACTGCCTCCTGAGTTCAGGTAATAATGTTCTGATTCCTGTGTCACAAAGCTGTTATTGTAAGGGGATGGGTAGAGAGCTAAAACAAAAGTCTCCTCTCACACCAAAAAAAAAAAAAAAAAAAAAAAGTGACTCTGAGAATGTTTGATCTCTGCTAGAGCATCGAAGATCCCAGGCTTGTTAATCACTAATGAACAGGGGTAGGGCCAAAGAGAGACTAGTCAGAGCCTTTGCCCAGAGACAGAACATCGCTGCCACCGCACGTTGTCTGCAGCTGGTACCCTGCTCTCACCCGAGACCATGAGTAAGGAGGTCATCAGTGCCTGCTGACGCCTCCGGAGTGTCCGCTCGAGGCCTCATACCACTCGCTCTTCTCTACAGACATCGCATCTGTGTTGCCGTCAGCGCCTGCTGCAGGGAAATGGCGCTGAGACACGTATTATCTGCTTGTACAGCCAAGGAAACTAAGGCTCAGAATATCTGAATAACTTACCGAGGTTTGCAAGGCTGATCGTGGTCAAGTTGGAATTCCAGCCCACATCTGCCCGGCCCCAAAGCAGAGTCTGCTGAGCCGCTTCTCCCGCAGTGTGGGGGGTTTACAGGGACAGGAAGATCTGTGTGGAAACTGAACCCATACTTAGGATCTCAGAGTACCATATGCTAATCAGCTGAATGAAGTATGGAATACGGTAAGAATTAAAGGCTGACTTCCACACTTGTGGAGTTCAAGTTCATCACTGCAGGGGGTGAATTTTAAATACGACCGTCATAAATCAGAGTAATTCCATTTGAAAACCTTGTTCTGAAGAAGAGTAAAATCCTAAATTCAGAACATAATACAACCGTGATGAAGGCATTACGGGCCAGTTTTGCCTTTGGAGTTTTTTCCACTTTAATTTTTATTTATTTTTTTTTTTTGTGGCCCTTTTATCTGAGCATTCCTTCATGAATTCCTAGGTTATGATATGTATCCGTCAATGGAAAATAATAAAGGGCTTAAATTCTTCAGTATTTTAGCAGCAGACCCCATTCTGAAGTGGACCTCCGTAAAGAATAGTTGTGTAATCTTCCCATGCACCATTAGAGGACCAGCACATGCTGCCAGTGTGAAAGGTAGAGATGGAAGATGGATTAGAATGGAACTTTAACCTACAGCACTACTTGGCTATGCATAAATACTCCATTGCATGTAATTTATATTATTCTATTTTTAGAAAGGGAGAGAGGGGGAGTGGAAGGGCAGAGGGAGAGAGAATATTAAACAGGCTCCACACCCAGTGCAGAGCCCAACCAGGGCTCCATCTCACGACCCTGAGATCATGATCTGAGCCAAAATCAAGAGTCGGATGCTTAACCCACTGAGCCACCCAGGAACCACTTTTTTCTTTTTAATTTTTGGTGAAATCTCGACTTACATGTGACTTTTTAAATTGGAAACTTCATCTAGGAATAATTACCAAGCTCCATGTATTGGTTCCAAAACTGTTCAACTTGCCAATAACATTTGTTTTATTAAGAGAGGTAAAAAAAAAAGAATATTTTGTTCCCGCTATTATGGTGAAAACCTTTTCTTTCTCGGTTTGTTTGGACTTTTTTTCTTCCACTAGCTCTATGGCAATAAGAGGATCTTCTTAGTAGTTCAAGTTAGTCTCTAAACACTGAAACCTGAATGGTAAGTTATCTTTTTAAACAAAAGTTACAGACCCTGACAAGGCATTTAAGGTGATCTCATCCCATCCTGGTGTGTTTCCATAATTGAAATTCTACCCACTTTTACTCAAAACTGGAATTCATTGTTCCCATCTGAAATCTGATTTCCGTTTTTCCTTTTGCGTCCAGCGTGTAGAGTATGATGTGTCTAACACAACAAAAGCAAAGTTTATAACTTCTTCATTTGTTGGATGGAACCTTCCCTAGACAAAGGAGCATTTGTAGATTCAACATAAACAGTATTCTCACTATGGAACACATTTATGTTCAAAGAAGAGCTGTTATGTAATCTGTGACATGCGCCCAGTTACAGATTTCTAGGGGAATTTTCTATCCGGCCTGAACCAGGCTTTCCTGTTTCTTCCCTCTTATCTAAAGTTCATCTCTCTGAATATTATGAGCGTGCTGTTCTGTGTATTATTTAACCATTGAGCCGCCAAGATTAAAGTATTCCTTCTTAATATACACATTTGACTTAATATAATCTTTACGTAGTTTATATAACCAAAATTGGAAATTGAGTTCTTATAAATTATTTTCCTGACTTTCCATCATTGCTAAATATTTCTTTGGTCCAAGCTAGCCTGAGGGCAACCATAAATGCAAACTCAGATCTATTTTTCAGGTTTTATAGAGTTGATTTTAAAAAACAAAAGGCAGGGGCGCCTGGGTGGCTCATTGCGTTAAGCCTCTGCCTTTGGCTCAGGTCATGATCCCAGAATCCTAGGATCAAGCCCCACATCAGGCTCTCTGCTCATCGGGAAGCCTGCTTCCTCCTCTCTCTCTTTCTCTCTCTCTCTCTCTGCCTGCCTCTCTGCCTACTTGTGATCTCTGTCAAATTAATTAATTAATTAATAATAAACAAAAGACGAGGCACCTGGCTGGCACAGTCAGTTAAGTGTCCAACTCTTGGTTTTGGCTCAGGTTGTGATCTCAGGGCCATGAGATCGAGCCCCACATTGGGCTCCACCCTGAGCACAGGGTCTGCTTCAGACACTCTCTCCCTCTGCTCCTTCCCAGAAGGCGCTCGTGTGCTCTCTCTGTCTCTCTCTCACAAGTAAATAAATCTTTAAAAAATGAAAACACCTCAGAACTTGGTTCTGAAAATTGGAGTCATTCTAAGAGGACTTGAGTTTTGAGATTTAATATCTCTCAGAAATGTCCAGAGATTTTTTTTTCTTCCTTCAGTTGATGAGAAGCAAAATTGACTGTGCAGAGATTGAAACTTGCCCTTCCTTGATCTTCCTTTGTACTTACTGAATGTCTGTAGTACATGGTTTCAATTTGCCCTTTAACTCTCAACCAAAAGAAATCTCTACTGTGTCTCTCTCAAGAGAGATGTAGAAGTACTGTTAGTGTAAAGAAACTAGGACTGTTAGAGGGTCTCGTATATAGTGGAAATTAAGCTGGACTGCTCTAGTTCACACCTTCAGCTAGACCAACATTTTCTAAGACGTTAATGATGTCAAAGAAAAGCGAGTAGCAAAAATGCCTTTAAAAAAACTTACCACTTAGTGAGTACCAGATAGTTACTCAGGATGGAAAATAGGAAATTTGGGATACAAAATATGTAGGTAACAGTGCCTGGACTTAAGGAGCTCAATTTTAGAAAGTGAATTCCTTTCACAATGTAATCATTTTACTGATTGGAGCCCTTCACCCATTAGCCCTTCTCCTCATGACCCCCCGTCACTGGGAGCCAGGCCTTCCTTTACCGGACACAAGTGTTTGTTAGGTCAGGTGGTGGAACTTGAGGTCCCTTAACCAGGGAGCTGGGTCAGCTTCCTGGACACTTTGTACCATTTCCACTGCCCTGGCAGCTAGAAGGCCAGGACCCCAAGCTACATCTGGGAGAGCTTTGGTCAGGAGAGCAGTGAGAGTTCCAAAGAGTTTGATAACCTCTCTTTGATTTACTTCTGCATCTCCTTTGTGGAGAGTAAAAATCCTGTGACACACAAGGAGCACCCATTTACTTTTCCCTCATTATGTTTTCCTCGGATATTCAATTGGAATCTGTAGTTATGTCTCCTGACAGTTCACAGACTCCCAAACCTTACGGGAAGTGGTGACATTCACCTAATTTTGCAACGGAAGAAAATGATGCTTTACTGCAGAGCAAGATAATGACTTTAAATTCTACGCTTTCATAAATTTTAAATTCTACTCATTTCAAATTTTTAAATTCTACTCATTCATATTTAGAGAAGATGATATCTAGATTGTTAAAAGTCAGACTCATGGGGGAGAATCTGAATATAGTACCAAAGACAGATCACATCACCTTTTTTTAAAGATTTTATTTATTTATTTGACAGAGATCACAAGTAGGCAGAGAGAGAGAAGAGGGGAAGCAGGCTCCCTGCGGAGCAGAGAGCCCAAGGCGGAACTCGATCCCAGGACCCTGAGATCATGACCTGAGCCAAAGGCAGAGGCTTAACCCACTGAGAGCTACCCAGGGGCCCAGATGACATCACATTTTAAGTAATGCTTTCTTCTGTACATTTGAATTTACAGGTTAGAAGTCAGAAAGGTAAATACATTTTTTAAGTGTCTACAACAATAGGACCTTCTCCAGGCAAAAACAAGGATGTATGTTTTGTTCTACGAAGATGTAAGAACAGCTGATGACCAAGGAGCCTTTTGCCCTCTCAAAGACAACTCTTTTTTTATTTTTTATTTTTTTTTAAGATTTTATTTATTTGAAAGAGAGAGAGAGAGGGAGAACAAGTGGGGGGTGGGGCAGAGGTGCTCTGAGCCCATTGTGGGGTTAGATCCCAGGACATGACCTGAGCCCGAAGGCCAAAGCTTAACAGACTGGGCCACCCAGGCGTCCCATGACGACTCTTCATATTAAATAAAGAATGTCTCAGTACAGCGCTGTTTGCACCTGATTAGTTTTTCACAAGCAAAACTTTGTAAGCTTTGTTAGGCTGTGAGCATCTTTTTGGAATCTTACCAGAGTGATAGAGACTCTCCCTATAAAAATGCACATATCCTGTACACAAATTTCGTAAGTAAATTGTCAGGGTTGGATCATTCCCTAGAACCTGTACCTGGGCCCCAGGCCTAGAACCTGTGGATTTCTTCATGATGCCTTTCATTGGTGTGCTTCCCTCAGAGGTAGGACCTGTCTGTACCCATGAACCTTAACTAGCAATGATCCAGATAGATCTCTGGTTTTGAAGACTAGGAAACTCCACACAAACCCATTCTCCTTCTTTCCTTACTGCCCTTCCTTCTCAAAAGTGGCACGAGCGGCCCGCACACCCACTGCTTAAATCTTGCTTATTCCTCGGTGACCCTGAGACTCTGCCGCTGTCGACTGAAATTACTCATTATAACCTTTTGAGGAAATGTAGAAGAGCAGCTCTGGATTTAAAATCGGCTGATTTTAAAGGACATTTGTTCATCAATAGACCTGTACATCTATTTAAAAAGTACAAAAGTGCTTTTATTTAAAAAGTACAATAGACCTGTACATCTATTTTTTTAAAAAAAATCATTCACACTTAGAAAATGTCTGCATTCCTGATCCCCTTGGCCCTAGAACTGACCTAGCTGGTGAGAATGAGCAAGTCTGCATTTAGAAGTTTATTTCAAGGGCTCTTCCTCTGAATATTACATCAGCTCAGTCTGAGCCATATCTTGAGTCCCTGTGTCGGAGATCAGAAGGTGTTTGCTTTTCACCTGGTGAAGAGAGTGACTAGCATGTAATTTACGAACCGTGTTGTTTCATTCTGTATATAAACTATCCCCCTAGGGGACTGTGTAACCTCAGAGTTGCTATAGAATCAGCTACAATGTGTACTGGATACAGCTGATGATAGGTTTTCCTCTGTGGGCGTATGTTTGAAGGCCTCCTTGGTGCCTGCTAGGAAGAGAAACATAGGCCTGTAGTATCAAATCCTAAGGAATGTTCCACAGCCCCCCTGCGTGTGCAGAGGAAATCACAGGGTGTACCTCATGTCTTGCTTTTCACTTTTAGCAACAGCCAAGGCCCCTCTCAGCCCTCCGCGCTGGTGGAGGGAGGCTTGCCCGCATGTACATTTTGCAAGTGGGCTGGTTTGCCAATATCATTTCATTAAATAATTTTTTTGTTCCGCACTGAGCATAGTATGGCCTTGCCTTTGCTCATAATCAGACCCTTCCCTGTGGCCCCTATCCCTCCATCCCCTGCCTTGCCTTCTCTCTCTCCTGTGTGTAACTTTCCTTATTCATCAGCCAAATGAAAGCTGTGATTACAAGGGTAAGGATGTGACTCAGTCCTGGTTTGTTTTTCTCCCTCCTGAAGAGTCGTGACGCTAACGTTGGTGTAGGAACCACTGGGCTGCGATCCTAAGGTAGCTGATTGTAATAGATGGCGTGACCAAGGAAGATAAAGCAGGCAGCGAGCCCAAAAGAAATGAAACAGTCTCTGCCCACTTTCTTTTTTCTGGAGGGCTTGATTTTCGGAGAATCCTTGAGGTACTTTCTGCCAGATGGGCTCTTAGGGAGCAGCAGCGGAGAACAGTTCAGATTTTGGAATGATGAGAACCCTGCCCTGCTTAGGAACGAAGCCTCGCTGGCAGTAGTGTGGGGCACAATCAGGAGATGGTGTCGTTTTGCCGTGGGTGCAGTAGTCCAGCAAGGGAGGGCAACCCAAGGTACCACTCGGAGCAGAGACACAGTGATGCTGGTGTGCGTCATTCCCTTGACGTGCTCCCATTCGGTTCCTCCTTCCTGTCTTTTTCCTGGGCTGTTCCTTTCTCTGTGTGTCCGTTCTTTGTTTGGCGGCCATGGGTATCATCACCGTCTGGGCTAAGATTTGTCTTTGGGCCTATCTGTCTTTGTTTCCCCGGAACCTAGCACAGGGCCTGGGACGGAAGACATGCTTAGCAAACTCGTTAGAATGAGGGAATGATACAGATAAGACCGTGGGGGCTCAGCAGAAGCAAAAAGAGGAAGGAAGCGTGGTCAGGCAGACGCCTCCAGCAGGAGGTTCAGAAGGATAGGAGTTCTCCACCAAGAACAGCGCCAGAGGTAGACAGCAGGTGCAGAGCCAAGACCTGCCTTGAGAGAGGTCCCGGAAAGAGGCAGCACCGAGGAAGAGAAAGAACCTGTGCTTCCGACCAGGGGTCAGACCTGAGAACCAGCTCCAGTTGTAGCTGTGTGGCCCCATGCTGATAGTTCGACCTTTCTGATCCTCTCACGGCTCCTTGAAAATTTGCATAATAATACCAACTTGTCTGGGAAATTAGAGATAAGTTACAAGTTGTCTAGCAAAGAGTTTAGTCTGTTGGACATGCTTGAAGTTGTTTGTATCCTTATCATCAAGGCCTTTTGTAGAGATGGGGGGGGGGGGCATTGAGGTGGCTAAAACTGAAACTGAAAATGCAGAATTTAATAGTTTGAATTTTGCACGAGCAAAAGTGCCTTCCTGTGGTAGAGTATTAGAAGGGGACACCTTTCCAGTGTGCGCTGACCTGCCTAACTTCTGTGTGGTATAAACGTGTTCAGGAATTAGAGTCATGTGGCCATTTTTAGAGCCATTAAATAACCTTGTGCTAGCTTTTGAGCTGTGATTACAGAATGAGTCGGTGAGTCAGTAGCCTGGGTAGAGCTAGATCCCTATATAGATTTTTCGTGTTTGGAGGGTTCATTCTTTTTTAACTCTTGTAGGCTTTTTAAAATGTGCTTTTATAAATAGCAATACCAGCCTCTAAATGCTTGTGACAACAACAAAAACAACAGAAAGTTAGGAAAGGGATCTCTCCCCCAAAATCATTGAAACAGTAAAACTGACTTCTTTTGATTCATTTAATGAACATAACTGGGATATGTTCTCCCAGACCCAGAAATGGGCCAGGGGCCATAAGGGGTGTATAATTTAAAAGCTGGGTTCTTGCCTTCGGGGAACTTCTAATCCAGAAGCAAAGTTTCGAGTTGAGAGGAATTTAAGAGAATATCTTATCCGATTGCCCTCCAACTCTTGAAAATTCCCACTAAGGGAATACTCTGTAGCACAGAATGACACATGCCCATTTATATCGTTTGGGAAGGAATTACGAAGCATATTGTGTTCTGCACATGTGCTGAAAGTTTTATTCTGAGATAATCTTGTTATTAATGGATACTTATTCCTCCCTTTGAAGTTCCGTTGAGTGGAGACCAACTCTGTTTCATTCCTAGAAGCAGCATTCCTGGGGCGGACAGTTCTTGAGTGCCCTCTCTTAATCCCATTCTCCTGCATGGATTCAAAAGAGGAGTACCCAAATTCCTTAAACTCCTATTCCCAAAATTGGTTGTTGGGGGTTTGGAGATATTGAATCATATCCTGCCTCCCTTCTGGGTTCTTGAACAAACTGAAAACTAACACAGGGATCCAGGTGGCTTTCATGGATGGCTGACCATATTAATGAGCCTCATCATTCCCAAGTGCAAGGTTTCTTGTAAACTAGTTGGAATACATTTGCAACACTTAAACATAGAAAGGATCTATAGCCAGATTATATAAAGAAGTACTATTAATACAAACCAATAAAAATCAGGAATGAAACTTCCGGGTCTGTATCCTTGAAATTGTTTTACATCTGTACAGTAAAGTTTACTGAAGCATTCTGTGTTTGAAAGCAAAAAAAAAAAAAAAAAAAAAAAAAACCACAAAACCAAACAAAACGAAAAACCATGAAGGCACTGGAAGCAGCCTAAGTGTCTACCTTTAGAGGAGTGAGTAGATGGAACTGTAGGATGCTGCAGTGCAGTGTTAGACAACAGTTAAAAGAAATGAATCAGGTGTGTAAATAGAGTGTATAGATTGAAACCATATCATAAAGTGAACAGAGGAATATGCAGAATGATAGAAAAGAAAATGGTATGATTCCATCCCGCTTTAAAAATGTAAAAATGCCATATATTGTTTAGAGATGGACATTCAGCCAGTATTTGTGAAGTACCAGCTGTATACCATGCACTGATACACACACATGTACACGTGTGTATGCACACATCAGTCTGGTAGATTTGTATATATTTATAAATGGCATCTGTTTGTATCTGCTATATATTTGAACACATCAAGTATAGGTTATTTGATAGAGTAAAAATATGAATATCAGAGTATCAAAAATGAGCTGGAGGGTCACATACTAACCCCATGACCAGTGCTGCACCTGGGGATGGGGGAGGGGGAATGGAGACGGGACAGCGATTTCATCAGGGCTGAGTGTTACAAAATATTCCTGCTTCTTATGTCCAAGTGATAGAAATACAGTGTTTGTTACGTTCTTTTTACTCTTCTATATCTTCTCAGTTTCTCAAGATTAACTGAAGTCTGAAAAGAGGACCTTGTTTATGACAAAATGTCTAGTGGGGAAAAGATTCTGTAGTTTAGTGGTCACGAGTCCTGCTCCCACTTTCCTCCACATCCCAGCATGTGCAGTTCGGTGGAAGACGGCCGACAAGCTCTAATTCACGGGCACTGAGAAACGCTCTAAGTCACCCGAAATAGCCGTGTTTTCGACTTCCTGTGAAATCATTATTCCCAAGGATTCTTGTAGTCACGACCAGAGATGGCGTTGACTTCTGTTCATTGTTACTCTCATTGGCCAGTTGGCCAAATATGCGACAACGCTTAATTTCAGTAGAGCTTCCCATTAGGCTAAAGAGTCCCCACAAATCCGGTCACTTCTGCTTGCCCCAGCCTGCCATGTGTCCTCTGGACCTCCCTCAGTTGTCATGCTTGCAGAATGCTCATTCCTAGGAAATGTTTACGTTCATCAGGCCAGGGGGCCCCTCAGGATCCATAATGAAGTCCCACAGACCCTGCTTTCCCTTCTCTTTTAGGCTGCAGCTTGGCCACCTTGGCCATGTCCTGGATGAGGAAGGAAGCCACATGGACAGGTTCTCCCCATCTTTGGGCCCAGGACACCCACTGTCATTGTCCTCTGGACCTTCTCCACCTCCTATCTGGCTAATCCACTGTTCTCTGCCTTTTATAGGCAGGGACCTCCCACCAGGAGCTGTGCTCTGTCCCTGGCCAGATGCATGTGCTTTCTATTCTGAAAGCAAAGAGAAAGGGAAGGGATGGTGAGCACTGATCCAGCAGACAAGGTCACTCCTCTCGGTGGGGAGGAAGAAAAGGAACCAACGTTTCACACGTTCTCCTCACTAGTCTGCTAGCTTATGAGCAGTAAGAGGGGCAAACCCAACATCCTCCATTCTGTTCACGTATGACTGTCTGGGTCAGTCACCATCCAGAGGGCCTCAGGGTGGGCCAGAGGGTGGTGATGAGAAAGGGCCTGCTGGGTTCCCTAATCCAGTGGGAGAGCTAATAACCATCTGACTCCTGACTGTTCTCAGTTAAAAACTGTAAGGAAAGGAAGTGGGTACCTAGTCTCACCAAATTTCCGAGCATGCTCAATACACATCCTAGGGTATAAGCAATTAGTTCCAAACAAAGAGCTCTCAAGAGTTTTTCTGGAAGACACATCTTTGTCAAGAGGCATAGGGATTGAAATCCCAAACTTGCTGAAGCCATTGTCCTGAAGGAGGTGAACCCCAGAGAAGCCATGAGGCTTCATGTCCTAGAGGAAGTGAATCCTAGAAGGAACCCACAAGGCTTCATGTCCTAGAGGAAGTGAATCCTAGAGGAGACCCATGAGGCTTCATGTCCTAGAGGAAGTGAACCCTAGAGGGGACCCCATAAGGCTGAACCTACCAAGTAGATTGACCTGGCCTGGGGGGTCAAGGGATGGTATTTAAATCTTAACTCTTACACCTGAAAATACACTAAGACATCCCTTGAATTAAGTCCATCAAACGGCCTGGAAATCTTGCACAAAGAATTCCACAGAAATTTATGTTATAGCTATTTATCATTAGAAAGAATCGGTTACTACAGGGAAAAATTTATAAGGTAACATTAAGTGAAAAAAAACAAAAAAGTATCTATCATAGCATTGAAACTATATAAAAATGACAGATATACAGACAGATTTAAATGAAACTTTGGAAACTCTCCAACTTGTTAGGTAGATTATAGGAAAATTTGATTTTGATTGATGGTTTTCTTATTTGTAAAATAAGAACAATTTTATAAAATGACATTTTAGAAGAGAACTCTGGCCCCATCTTGAGAGAAGTGCCTCTCAAGATGGAAATTATGTCTGTTGCTTAGCTTCTAGGAAGAGGGCCAAACCTTTGACAATGTTAGCCTCTGAACCCACTGATGGTAATTCTGTTCCCCGGAACGGGGTGAGCAAACTAGTCCATGAGCCAATCCAGCTCACCAAACAAGAATGGCTTTTACATGTTTCAATGGTTGGGAAAAGCAAAAAGCAGAGTATACTTTCTGACATGTGAAAAATTACGTGAAATTCCAGTTTTAGGGTCCACTAATAAAGTTTTATTGGAACACAGCCACGCTCATTCTTCTTTTATCTATGGCTGCCTTCATGTTTCCAACAGCAGAACTGAGTTGCAACAGAGACCGTATGGAACCCAAAGCCTAAAATACTTGGCCCTTCGCAGAGAAAGTTGCCAACTCCTGCCCTACGATGGCAGTTCACTATGGCCTAGAGATACGAACCTCTCAGCTTTTTCCTCATTCCTGCTCACCTCCTAGGGGCGGCGAAGGAACATCATTGAAGTCCTCTGAGGGCCAACGTCTTGAGAAACATGTGCCTTCAAGCTTCTAAAATACCCTCCTTTTTGTTCGTAAAATGAGGATTCGGGTATAATAAACACTCCATGGGGGCTTTAAAGCCGTGCGGTTAATACTTGTTCTCTCTTGGAAATGAAAAGCTCAGTATGCTGTGACTGTGGTCCCTGCTGCTCTTATCCTGGCGATTACGCCTCTGTCTGGTCAGAGAAACCAGCAGAAGCTGTCACACTCCTACTGCTCTTTAGAAACGAGACCTTTCTCCAACCGAAATAGTAACGCGTGAGTCTAATTAGAATAAAGCTCATTAGAAACAGAGATGGCCATTAATGCCTTGACTTATTTTTCTAATGAAGTAAGCCGGAGGAGGAGACTTGAACTGCATGGCGAATTATTTTTGCTTTTCTTTGGCATTTCATCAAAACTGTGGCTAGAAATTTTTCTTGGACTGTTGGCAAAAACGCTGCTGGAGCAGTGACTGGGAAGGCCCTGCCGCTTCCAGCCCCGAGAAAGCCAGGAGAAGGCGCCTGCTTTGGCCCGCTGCCCCGCGAAGGGATTGAGGGCTTTGTTCCACTTTTCCTGCCTCCTGCCTCCACAGCCTGGGTGCTGGGTTCTAGCTCATCACGCACAGATGGTCAGGCTGTAGCGTACAGCTCTCCTGGCATGGCCTAGGTGTACTCCTGGTTCAGGGACAGAGCTTTTAAATTGTCCTGATTCCCGTGGAAATTTGGATCCGAGTTTGCCTCTGGATGGTGATGCCTGGAGGAAAAGGTCGGGGGAATGAAAGGTGTTTGGGGGCAGAGCAAGGAGATGGCCCATTAAATTTCTGCACCAAAATGCAGTCGCAGCAGTTGTGTTTCCTGAATCAGGGTGTTCTTGGGCACCCGCAAAGCCACAATGCAGGATAGAAGTCTGTCCAGGCGGCCAAACTAAGTCAAGAAACTGAAACTCAGGATGCCCATGATGAGGAAGAGAGAGGAGGAAGATGAATCATATCAAGGAGGCAGACGGGAAGCAGGAGGATCAAAATAATGCACGGGCCAGAATCTAACAGTGGCTCCTCGTGTCATCCGGAGGGGTAAAGGAGGAGAGAATGAACACTTGGTTGGTCAGTCAGTCAGTCAGCAAACAAGGGCCTGTTTTATGAGGAGTGTAGCTCACAGTACAAGACAGAAACATTAAAACAAGCTTCTGTAATGAGCCCCCCGTACAAAACTTAATGTTTGCCTTCTGCAAATATGAGTCTTCCCTAAAATATTTAGTTTTCTGGCCCCTTTGCAGTACCGGTGAGGTTTTTAGTCAGAACTTTGTGACAACAGCAAAGACTGAGTTTAAGACTCCTGGCTGAATGTTATAAAAAGAGAACCAGACTGGGAATGCCAACTGGTGCAGACACTATGGAATCTGTACGGAGGTTCCTCAAAAAATTAAAAATAGAAATACCATATGATCTAGTAATTGCACTACTGGGTATCGACCCAAAGAAAATGAAAACACTAATTTGGAAAAAATAAAAATATATATATATGTAAGTGTATATATAACCCTCTGTTTATTGTAGCATTATTTATAGTAGCCAAGATGTGGAAGCAACCCAAATATCCATGGGCAGATGAGTGGACAGAGACGATGTGGTGTGTATATATGTGTGTCCATATGCACAATGGAATATGACTCAGCCATAAAAAAAGAACGGGATCTTGCCATGGACAACAACGTGGATGGATCTAGAGAGAATCATGCTAAGCGAAATAAGTCAGTCAGAGAAAGACAAATACCGTATGATTTCACTCATCTGTGGAATTTAGAAACCAAACAAATGAACAAAGAAAAAAAGAGAGACAAACCCAAAAACAGACTGTTAACTATAGAGAACACACAGATGGTTACCAGAGGGGGGGATGGGCGGGGGGATGGGGGAAATAGGTGATGGGGATTAAGCATTCGCTCTAAATGATGAGCACTGAGTAATGTGTAGAATTCCTGAATCACTACGTTCTATACCTGAAACTAATATGACACTGTATGTTAACTATACTGGAATTAAATTTTTTAAGAAAGGGACAGCTGGTGTTCCTATTACACTGGCATTAGATGGACACTTATAATTTAGCTGTCCAGATGCACATTTTTTAATCAAAACATAAAACTGCATTTGCCTTGTCCAAAAACAAATAAATAAATAAGAGGGAGAGAAAGAAAACCAGACATGATTCCTTATGGGGTTTACATAAGTATTACTTATATAAATGAGAATGCTAAGTAGTGGACCTGGGGTTCTGATATCAGCTTTTATTCCCCGCCTTGCATTCCTGCTGCCCTCAGCTAAATTCCAGGCTCTTCTTGGGACAAGTCTGTGCCGCAGTCTCTGCTGATGCTGGTGTTCAAAACTCACTCTTTATCAGCTGTGTTGTTGAAGAGGACTGCTTCTTCTAGTGCAGTCCGTAAAATGTTGACAACTTGCTTTACTTATTAAAGTCCAAGACACTTCCCGAAAACATCACGTAATAGCCTCCATACACACACACACACACACACACACACACACACACAGCAGTGCCTCCCTCCAAACGCCTGAGTAGTCATAACCATCGTAACATGAGCCACATGAGGATTCCAGTAAATACCAAAAAAGACAAGGATGAATGAGACACGTCCTGCTGCCTAGAGTAAGGGAGGCAAACATTTTGGCTAAAATCACTATAAAGCATGGTGGTCTAGAAGGGAAGAGATTCTCCCTGAGCAACTGAGGGAAATGAAGAGAATCATAATTTAATAATCATCATCACTTGAAGATACGATGTTGGAACACCATCGTGACGACTGAGTGGCCGCTAGAGACAGCTGGCGGGGGCGGGGTGGGGGACGGTCTGCGATGAAGTAACAATATATGTGAGAATGCAGTTGGTGTCCAAGCAGGAGCTGCCTGGGACACGGGGTGATTGTTCCTGTCATTTGTTTATGTGCCTCTTTGGTCCCAGAATGTGCCTGAATCATACCTTAGTAACCACTTTTTTTCTTTGGAATATTTGATTGAGGTTTTTTTTTTTTTCATGCCTAGTCAAAAGGCTACAATGAAAATATTTGTACATATACTTCTGAGAACTTTATGAAGATATCATTTAGGTGGCATAAAATTTACTCATTTTATATGTGCAGTGCAGTAATTTTTTAGTAAATTTACTAAATGATGCAACCAGCACCACCTTCCAGTGTTAGAACATTTCTGTCACCTCAAGAAGGTCTCTCCTGCTTGCTTACACAATCCCCATGCCCATCTCCAGTCCCAGGGAAACAACACATATATTTTTTAAAAACATATCTTTGGGGGTTCATCTTTGAGATTGATTTCAGTGATTGCTGTCATAAAGGGTACGAACATTTTTATGATTCATGATAGGTATTACCAAGTTACCCTTCAAAGCTGCTATACTGTTCGACACCACTGCCAACAAGCTTGGAGAACTACCTTCCACCGCGTACTTTCAAGAATTGGGTGTCGCTGTTTTTTCAATAATATCTAATTACTTGATTTATATTTTTGATCAGTGAAGCAGACCATCTTTCTATTTATGTGTTCACTGGTCTTACGTCATTCTGAATGAGTTTCCAGTTTGTGCCCTTCCCTCTTACTGAGATCCTCTTACTGTCCATTTTTTATTGGTATGAGCTTCTCCTAGAACTTACAACCTATGGACAGGTATGCTACAGGTATTTTTCCCATTAATGGCATTCGCCTTTTTATTTTATTATTTTTTGCCCTGCAAAAGTTTGTCTTCACGTGATCAAGTACGTTCCTCTTTTTATCTTCTTTCTTGCGACCTTTTTCTGTTCCTTTGTATGAGTTTATTTCCCTCTTTCCCCTGAGAGCTGTTTCCCTCTCCAGAACCTTGACAGAAGTTCTCTTGTTAAGATTTAGCACATCCATTCTCTTGGAATCTGTCATTCCTGGTGATTCCTTTTGTCAGCTCCTGAATTCTTACCTCTCTTATGCTGTGTATCTGGTATATTTTATTCTGTGCAGGTGATATTCTTGATGGGTCCATTTTAATGAGATCATGGGGAAGTGGCACCCTTCTAAGGCAGAGACCTAGATAGAGCCATGTTATTTGCAGGTGCAGAACCAAGGGATGATGTCATTCTGGGAAGAATCATCCTCTGGTCCTAAAGGCCTAGATTAAGCCATTCTTTGGGAATTACAAAAAGGCAGAGTTTGGGTCCAGCTGTTGAACGGTGTCGTGGACAGCTTGGAAAACCATCTGACATTTTCCATTCTACAAGAGAAGGCTCCCAGTCTGGAATGGGGTAAAGGGAGGCCCATCCTACATTAGATGCAAGGTCAGAGGGGAAAACCTCTAAGTCCCCTTTCAACTCTGAAACTTCACAACTCTAGATATTTTTCATCCTTTCGCTTGGGCAACAAATACTCATTGAGCATCTCCCATGCGGCTTACACTAGTCTTGAGTCCTGAACACGCAGCACTGCATGAAACAGTCTCTGCCAACCTGATGTTTCTATGAGAGAGAAAAAACAGCCAATAAAGAAAGGAATTAATACATTAATGTCAGGAAATGAGAAGTAATATAAATAAAAATGAGGAGAGTAAGGGAAATGCTATTGTGTATAAGGCATTCAGGGAAGACAGTGAGGTGGCATTGAAGCGGAGATCCAGAAAATGAGGAAGGAAGGATATGGGGAGGGCTGAGGCAGGGAGAGCCAGTCAGGACGGAGGACGAGGGACAAGCACCCAAGCATCTGGCCTGTCTGAGGACCTGAAAGCAACTGATTGATTCAGCGGTGGCCCGGTGTCTCACCCCGACAGTTTATTCATTCCCGCATCTGTTGATCTCATTTCTCAGTGTCATCGTTAGAGCTCTAATTTATTAATTACCTCCCTCCCATGTGCAAAGCTTTGCCAAACACCTTATGTGTGTTACTTCTAATTCCTTCATCAACACTGTGTGTTCGGTCTTACTGTCCCCATTTTACAGATGGAGAAATGGAGACTCGCTGCATCTTTTTAGTAACAGCCATATGGTTCTGATCTACCCCACTGGAAAAATACTCAGTTCACAGCTGAGTGTTATGTACTTGAGGCACATGTTTTGGGCTGAACACACACAGGTCTACAGAAATGTACTGGAGACTCCCAAGATAAAACCACACCCGTAACTGGGCAGCCAGTCCTTGACTGTTTGTCTCCTTAAACTTAAGGAGATAAGCACTGTAGGTACTTTGGAAAACGATTCTCTTGTTTGAAGTCAGTCCTTGAATCGCCCCTTTAGCAGAATTTAAAATTAGGATAATGGTCTTCCCTTCTCTGTTGCTTAATATCCCTAATTCCTAGGATATTGAAATTCTGGAAATTTCAATAAACAAAAATCCTCACCCTAGAACCTTGGAAATGTATATTCTGAGCTGACAGAAATTTCTTTACGTTTCCAAGGAGATAGCACAGACAGCTGATGAGGACACGGAAACCTGTACAGAGTAGGGGTGTGGCCATGGGCTAGAGCTCTTCGAGATTTTCGAGTCTGTACCATGATGCCCCTGTGGGTCTTCAAACAGCCCTTCAGCAGCCCTGGGACTTTCTGGCCCTGCAAGGGCCTCGTCGGAATCTTTTTCCCTGTAGCTTTCAGTGGGTCCTTTGCACAAGGGTGGAATTGTGTCCCCCGGTCCCAATTCTGACTGTGGGAAGCATCTTTACAGACGTCCCTTTTGCAGACCCTTTACGGGGAAGGACTCCCTCAGTAGGAGGACTGCCTGTCCTCCCAAACCCAGCCGACTCCCTCCTCTGCCTTCTGACAGCTCAAGGTTTTCAGGTTATCTTTTTAGCACAGTTCTTTATACATTTACATGAGACGTGCAGTTGTGTTGTAGAAGGCCTGCCCGCATGAGGGTGGGGTGTTCCCTTGGCAGTTCTCGGGTTTCCCCATCCTTAGAAGGGCGCCGGCCCCCTGGCAGCTCTTACCCTCCAGACCTTTAATTTCCAAATCTTCCATCCATGAAATATTTGGTTCTCGGAGCTGCTGGCGGGTGAAAACAAGCAGGGACCTGATTGCCATTTGAGTTCAGTTGTCAGCCCACTGCAGTCATCACAAAAAGGGGGAGGATGAACCCTGTGGTCTTGGGCCCCTTTGAGGTTTCCCTCCAGGTAACACAGCACCACTCCCTCGACAGGGTCGGCGTCAACAGTCAAGCAAATAATGTCTGCAAAGCACCTGATGGCATTTTCTTCCTCCTCCTCAGAGGGATGATAATTTCCAAGAAGCAAATGCTCAGGAAATGATTATTACAGTCTCGGGTCTGCACAGACAGCTGATGTGGGTTTGTCCCTGAAATGCTCCTGCTGCGTTAATACCACATTAGCGGCCAAGCCTTTTATTTGCGGCGTCGTTCAGATAGAAGGAAAGGGCCTTAGGTGTCTGCCACAGAAGTTTTATCCGAGGGCACAGGGTTCTGGCCCATCTGAGGTACAAGGCTGCGGGGCGGGAGGAAGGTGTCGCCGCCATCTCTCCGATCACAGTGTATGACCATAGTCCTCACTCACCGACAGCCACAAGGAAGGAGGCCCCTGTCCCCCTGTGGTGGGGCTGGTCAAACACGGGGTGTATAACAACAGCGACCACAGTGAAAGCAGCAGCAGTGACCTTGACTACCTGCCACACACTGTTTTCCCATCGAATCCTGATCACAACCCTGAAAGAGAGAGACCACGATTATCCCCAGGAAACCAAAGCCCGGTGTTTTGCTTGCTGTCACACAACAGTGTGTCTGTCCGCATATATGCTGGATATTCCTCTTCCCTTAACGAATAAAAACTGCGCGAGCCCTGCCTTTCCCCTCCAGCTAAACACCTGGTGCCCGCCGGCACATCTCCTGCCCGAGCCGCACGAGTTGAGGATCCGTGGACAGCCTCGCCCAGTCTGCTTCTAGCATTGTGCTGGTGTGCCTGGATGGGTCCTGTTTCTCCCCCTGAAGGCTGAACCTCAACCGCCAGGGTCCACGAGGTTCTCCTTTCCAGCTCTCCAGCATGCGGCTCTCCCAAGGGGTCTGGGCCAAGGCTAGGATGACATTCACGTGGGCGGCATCACCAGGGAGACTGCTGATGGGTGCTGAGTGCAGGCTTCTCTCCTCGCCAAGTCAAGTCAACCTGGAGGACCCGGGGCTGCAAGTCGCGGGGTGGGCTGGGGGACCAGACCATGCCCCCTAGTGAATCACGTTCGAGGAGAACAGGCAAGCTGGGGCCATTTAGCGTGGGAGCTGGCGACCTCTCGTGCTCTGCTGGCCCCCGCAAGACTTCACGGTGTGGCAGCGTTTTTTTACCAAACACATCGGCATACACACTCCACACGTACAACGTGTACAAAAGGCTGTGCTGGGCACCATTCCATCACGTTACGACTATTATTAACTTGTTGAATCTTCAGAAGCGTGTGAAGTGCGTATTGTTGTTTTCTTCACCGAACAGATGGGGAAACCGAGGTACAGAAAGGGAACGTGATAGAGATGCCAGAGTTAGTAAGTCACAGAGCCAGGATGCCTGCCTGGCCGGATGGTACAGCCCTCGTTGGGATGACGCTTAGCTCTTATGTTCCGTGTACAGATACGGTGACAAACCTGTGAGACACTTGAGGACTAGTTTTATGCAAAATTGTTTTCTTTAAATTTATCTTTGGGAATAAGTTCCAGTTATGTAGGGAATTCTGTTCTTCGAGGAATATTCCCTCCCCCCTCCAAAATGTAAGTGTGTGGTGCATATAAAAAGAGGTTGCAGAGTACAAATAGTATTAACACATGACCTTTTACAAAGCCCTAGTCTGTGACCCTGTGGTACAGGCAGGGCAGATTCCTGTCCTATCGTGAGGGATTACGGACCAAGAAGCTGAAGGCTTTGACCAAGACAACCCCCTTGGGTCAGATGTGATGCTTGAATCCCAGTCCTAAGCATGCCCTCGCAGACCATATAACTTCCTGGAGAGAGGACGAAAACTGTTCAGAAGTAATGATGGTGTATTGTCCTTAAGCCTTCAAGCAACCTGTTTTGGTGGCGAATGAATCAAAGAAGCATTTTCGCCTTTCTTGTGCCTCCTCCGTGGACCAAGCATAGTCCGATAGTCCCAGATTTGTTATACAAATGTCAGTAAATCTTTGAGTTTTTTTTTTTAATCCCCTGTTTTAATTTAGAGGGGATTCAAACTAAGACATCCCTGGATTATACCCTCCCCTTCTGTAAAATTAGAAATCCCGGGGATGGAGATACACCACCATAGATCATGAGCAGCCCTGACCCCAGCCAGAAGTGACTTGTTCATTGTTTATTTCAGTTTCTCTCGGTCTTGAGAACTTGGGCTCCTGATTGGATCGTCCATTTGATAATTTTGTGGCGAAAAACTGAGTCTTGTATGTGCCTAACATAAGTTCTTACCAATATAAAGCAAGGGTTTATTTGGGGCTCAGTAACACTTCCGTGCCCTGAGGCGTATCCCACTGATAAATCAGCCAACACGGATTTGTGGCTTCTCTCCCTTGTGCCCGTAGTCACTGATACACTCTGAGCCCTCTTCCAACGAGACAGGCGTTGGGAGGAAATTGCCAGTGATTCACTGTCTTGGGTTCTGCTTTGAATTTCTCACTCACATACTGTCCTCTTTTCCCCTCCAGGGTCGAGATTACTGTTCCGAAGAAGAGGATATCACATAGCACCCATCCTACCACTGAAACCAGGAGCTACTACTGTGTAAATAGGTTACACCCCAGTTGAAATTCTTGCAAAGGTCGGTTCTCTTCAGCGAACAGCACTATAGCAAAAAGAAGATCGTTCCATATCGTATGCCCCATTAAATTACAGTGTTTCTTAATGAACTTGCAAAGGAATATTGCTAAAAACAAATACACACACACACACACACAAACTGTTCTAGAACTTTCTTTGTTGCTGCTAGTTAAAACTTGTTGCAACTTCTCACTTCTCTTGTGTCCAGGTATGCAGCAAAATTCTGCATTTTCATCTTAAAGATCTTGTTGGTTTTCCAGATGCTCTCCAAACGATTTTCTATATAAGATGAGGTAGTGGTGAACTCAGACATCCAACTTCTGTTGTAGAACTGTTCTGCTTCTAAGACAAGCATCTCCTTCCCTCTCTCCTCCCTCTCTGCCTCTCCCAAGCGGTCCAGAGCCTTGCTTCCCACTGCCAATGCTGCGCTTTGGAGACGGGATGGTTGCTGTGGCAAGCCTGGTTTCTCTGCTAAGAAGAGGTAGAGAAGCCATTACCCATAAAGAGCCTGTGGGGACGGGACTGCCGGAGTGACGTAGGCGCGAGCGACAGGTGGTTTCCTTGACGAGGTGTCTTCTTCGAGGATTAAGCTTGCAACATTAGCTTTGCTCAGATGCAGTTGGAAGTGTGATCACAATCATTTTGAATCCCTCTTCCCCACTTTTTTTTCTAAGAAAATAAACATTTTACTGTTTTTATGTATCCTGTCTTCTCCCATTCATCCAGTTCAGTGTCTTACGGTGATCCTGGGTGTGGAAGAGGAGCCCTGCTTTTGCAGGGGACACCGACAGTTGAGCTTCATGGTTCCCTCCCCTCCACCAATCCGCCACCCACTGGCAGGGCCTCTGGTGGTCAGAGGAGATGAGGGACTGCCCCTCGACGTTTTAGGAAGGCCCGAAGCCACCCTGCGTCCTCTGATTTTGTTAGCAGATCAGCCATCCTACGTCTTCATTCGCTCCCTCCTGAATGTTCCGTGAGCCTTGCCACTTCCTTCCTCGCTCCCGCACGGCCCTGGCCAGGACAGTGCCGTGCGTTCCCGTCCTGAACATGTAGTACGTTGACACTGGTGATGCTGTTTGGAGATGCGGAAGCCGAAGCCCTGGGGCAGTGCTGGGGGAATGTGAACTGTGGGTTTGGTAGAGTTTATTTTTCCATATTATATGAAGAGAATGATCTCTTCTCAGAGACAGAAGTAATATTTTTAACAAATGCTGTCACAAGTAAATAGCAATCAAAAGGAGAAAATAACTTTTGTATTTTTTTAACGCGTTTGATAGCTTTGACGAGGGTTCTCTTTGTGACCTTCAGGGCAGGGCGCCCTGCTACATGCTACGCCCGCAGGCCAGGGTGTGCTTTGCGCCCCAGAAGCGCAGAGAGGGAATGTAGGTTTCTCTTCCTGTGGGGTTTGAACGGGGGCGGGGGTGGGGGCTCGGGATCAGCCGCACTACGGCCCTCCAAGGTCCTGGGTAGCGGAGAGCTCACCTCCCGCAGACCAGAATAAGCCGCTGAATTCGCTCTTGCCGAGAAGATGAGCCTTGACTTTAAAATCCATCCGTGTAACGGATGGCGCCGTGGATGGATTCCCGATCGGCCGTCAGACCCCGGGGCACAGAGTGGGGGGCGGGAAACTCAGTCCAGTGCTACAGAAAACAGACTCTGATGGTAGCAACAAAAGCCCCTCACTCTTTCAGCCAGCAGCTGCTGTTCTGGGGAGCAGCTGTGGTTGTTCCATAAATAGAGATGCGGCCAAAATTTAAGGCTTTTTATCCTGCTTCAAGCAGAAAAATGCAGAGAGAGTCCAGTCGCCGAGGGGTTTACGTTCCCCTGCCTTCGTGTGGCTTTTGGCCAAGTGACTAAAATAGTTTTCCTCAACTGTCAGTAAACTGCTGAGCGCCCCCTGAAACTTATCCACGTGGGACTTTGTTCACTGTTACATGATTTGCTGATTCTTCTCGAGCAAGAGTGACACAGGCGCTAAGCATCTCCCACAGGCGCCTCTACCTGATGTTCTCAGAGCGCGTCCTGTCCTCCCAAAAAACCACCACCTTCTACCCAAAGATGATACATGCTCATACCGTTTTTTTCTAGTCCTGTTTAGCATGTGGACATGATACATGTGCGCCCAGAACCAAGTGTTCCTTGGGAAGTTGACTTTTGAGTGTTTCATAAAACTAGAAACTGGTTCTCGGTCTGGGGGCTTTTCACGTGGAGTTCTTGTCTCCCAACTTTAACTCTTCGATGTGCAGACGTGATTTCATCTGCGGACAAGTTTGGTATATCTAGAAATAGATCTGAGAAATGGGGTGGTTGAGTGGGTTGGAATGAGATGCTTGACGATGTTAGCAACACTCAAAACTGTTTTTTCCATCGTTGGCTTTAATCATAAAATTGTCAAGTGATTTGTGTTTGTACTTTTTTTTTTTTTAATGTCTTCTGCAAAGGGTCTAATGAGGAAATATTTTGCCTCCTCCCCCCGCCCCCCGCCATGTATCTGAACATGAAGCAGATTGTCTCAGATACCATGAAAAGAATCATCCAGAAACTAGTGCTTCTGCTGGCTGAGGACTCAGCGAGATGGAAGGAGGGAGGGAGTGGAGTGGCCTGGGGGAAGGAGGTAGAAGAAGGAAGGACGGAAAATGGACTGTGAGACGCATTCAGCAGAGAGTTGATAGCAGGGCCCCACGCTTGGGTGCAATTCAAAATACAGCTGCCTGGCGGCCAGTGGGTGGGGCCGACCGTCTAGAAGATTTATGGCTGGATCTCACACGCCGTCTGCGCTCCTGGGTTGTGGAGCTGTCAAAGTTCAGCAGTGTATGTGCTGCTTTCTTTTGGTTGGCGGAGATTCAGGATCATGGAGTACTTGCTGTCTTAACTGAGTACGTGTTTGTTACTGGCAGAGAACCTCAAAAGAGTCTTTTACCTCAGCCAAGCCTCCCAGCCCCCAGGCTGGAGTCGAGAGGGGTGCTAGGGTCTATTTAGGGACAAAGAACGAATGAAGTCCAGAGAAGAGGAAACTAGGTCAGCCCTCTGCGGCAGCAGGGGCCACCCACGGACCTGCGGGGAGACGGGCCTCTCCCCCTCCTCACAGGCCCCGCTCTGAGACTGGGCTGCTCTGACTCGAACAAGGATGAGCCGGCAGAGGCAGCAGCCTCAGGTCCTTTGTGGTCCACACTGGTGTGGCTGCCAGGCAGGGAAGCCCCTCCGTGTCAGGGGAGCCTCCAGAATCAGCCCAGGGATGATGGAGCCCTCGTCTCTATGCTCGACTCCATCTGTTTGAGTCCTAACTGCCCCCTTCCCAGCCTCATCGAGACTTTTTTTTCTCTAAGGGCCAGACTCTCCCAGAAGCCTGCTAAAAGCCGAGATTGTACCTCTCATGAATTTTACCTCAGTACCTGTGATGCAGGCAGCAGATTGATTACAGACCGCTTAGACATTAGGCAAGAATTGCAAAGGAGCGCTCCATCCCTACTGGTCTTAGGAAGGAAACCCCATTAAATATGTTGGTTTCATAGGAAGAAAAATGATCCGTGTCTTAAGCCAGGAGAATACTGACTCTGAATCTTGGACTTTCAGGACTCTGATATATTCTTTTTGAAAAGCCTCCCAACTCCCAAATTTTAAAAAAAAAAAAAAAAAAAAAAAAGCATTAGCTTGCACTGGATCATTTGACAGAAAATCTGCCTTCCGTGTTTTGGCCCCCGGGAGGCATTTTTAGAGCTTTATTTCTTTGTACCTCTCAGAAATTAAGGTTTTTGTGAAGTTGCACAAAACCCCAGTAGAGAAAGAAGACCTGGTCAGGGAGAGGGAATGCCTATCTGGGAGCACGGTGGACAGGTGGCTGGACGCAGCGACACTGGCTTCTGGATGTCGCGTGTGGACCGCGGGGCCCCCACAAGCCTGTGGGCACCTGGGCGAGGCAGTCGGCGCCGCAAACGTCCCTGCAGTACACCTTTGGAATTTTGTGACATCTATGAATTGCCTTTTGCCAATGAACGGACATGTTTTTCCAAGGGGAAAACATGTCTGTCAGTCACCTTTTCGCGTGTCTGTGGAAAACGATCAAAAAAGCTACCGCAGAAACCGGGGCTGCTGAGTGAATGTATTTGACTTCTGTGACCGACCTTTAGATGCACTAGCTCGCCCACGTCTCTCAGGAGACTCTTGTACCTTATCCAGGATCTAACCTAATCTTGGGGAAAGAGGAAAAGGAACTAATATTTATTATTTACACTCACTCTGTGCCAGATACTGTGCTGGGAATTTTGTAATTGTCTTGTAATTGTCATCCTCCAGTGTGATCCTGTGAAGTGAATTTGTGACCCTCCTGTTCCGAGTGGCATTTTCTAAGTACAGAATGCGTCTATCCAATATTCGTGCCCGCGTGGGAAGAAGGAAAGATGTCATTCAAGCAGTCTCCAAATTTTGTTGTTCTTACTCTGCCCTTCGCAACACTGTGAAAAGAACCCTTCGGGGCTTCTCTCTTCCAGATCACTCTTTGGCTTATCCCCAGCTGGGTTTGCCATGGGGAGTGTTTTCCTTGGCCTTCCCCGGGTCTGATGAGCGACACACAAACCGCCAGAGGCTGCTGGCCAACAGGAATCTAGTGCCCAGAAGGAAAAGGCTTTGGGGATTTAGGCACATGTCTCGCTTTCTGGAATCCTTTCAGCATCTGGAAAAGGAACCTGTTTTTTCTAGAGTGAAATTCCAGATGCAACCAGAACAGGCCTTTGCATGTTGTGATTTCTTTCTTGGCTCCCAAGGCTTAGTTCATCCCAGACTGCATCGTGTTAGGGTGAAAAGCCTTAATCTTGCAGAGAAGTGTGGGAGAACCCGATCACCCAACGTAGACGATGGGCCTGGACCGTTGACTTGAAATCCCTTCTTGTGGGTCAGGGCTGGATGTCTCTGTCCAGTGTTTGAACCGGCCAGCTGACGCGCCGCAGGTCACTGTGAATCTCTTTTGAGACTTTAAATGTTTTGGAGAGTCGTGTCGTGTCGTGACTTAGACAGTCACTTAAATAACGCGTGCAAGGTCGGAAGAGCCAAGAACTCCCCAGAGTTCCTTTCCTTGCTTCTCAAGGCACGTCCTCTAAAACCGAGGACTCATGTCTCCATGGCAACTGTTAAAGGTGCTGCCTAGAGGGAGCCCACCCCTGCCCTCACTCGGCTTGAAAGAATCAAAAAAAAGTTCCTTGTGGAGAGGGGGTGCTATTACGTTCAGTTTTCTCTGAAAACTGTCCCCAAGATCTTGCCTCTTTCAACCCTGGCAGCTGTCAGATTCCTTCAAGATAATGTAGGAAATGGCTCTCGTCTCTTGTAAGCCAGAGAAGTGGCTTTAATTCAACAAGACCGTTCCTAAACCAAAGGCCTCATTCTAATACCATCTTCCCCCTCTACCCAGAATTCTCCCTTTTTCCCTTTCCGGGAGTTATTTTTAGCCCAAGGCTTTGAACATGATTGAGTAAGACTTAAAAGCAGTAAAAAGAACACGGTAAACTCAGCCAGAACTGCTGGAGGGTCTCCAGGGTTGCAAATAGTTCTAGAACCTTAGGGCCCACTTGGCCTAGACCCAAAGGGAATAGAAGAGCCACTGTTTGGGGGCGTTTCAGTCCCTACCTTCAGGGACTATTCTTTCTTGACCGTCAAGAGAGCAAGAGAAGGAAAGCTTCGTTATAGATTTCAAGCCAGCCTTTCCATTCAAAACAAGATGCAAATTTATTTTTAAAAATTCGTATCTATTTTCCGGGATCAGAACCAGGCAGCTGCCTTATTAGGACTCTAAATTCGGATCTATCTATTTTTCTTAACACACAGACACAGACACAGGTACTTAGAGAAGAAAATACGGATCTACTTTATCATTGAAATATTCCAAGGAAGAGCTGTACTGTGCTTTTTATACTCTCAAGGATAACATCTAGGAAGGTATTAGCATGACTCTAATAATGCCCAAACAGGAAACGCTTAGTGATCCCTCTTGCGAAACTTGAAGTTAGACTCAATGAGGGGGGTGGAGGTCTGCTGGCCACCCGGCCTCGTGCCCCCTCTGGACCAGGATGCCCTAACACTGGCACGTTTGCCTCACCTGGGCCTCTGGCCTGGACACGGAGGCCGGCATCCTGCCCAAGCCCTGGTGCGGAAAGGGCGCGTCCCTCGGGATCCGAGCCAGGAGTAGCCATCTACAACCAGTGTCCCTCACACCCTCGCCTGCTTGTCCAGCATGGCCTTGACTGGCAGCCCAGCCGTTCCACGGCGACGTTCTGCCCCCGAGGTGTGGATCTGGGGCCCCATCATCTGGGCTGTCCCCGAGGGGGCATCGTTAGCATTGCCTTCTCCAGGGTTGAGGACTCATTCGTGCAGCAAATTGGGTGTAGAGCACCTAGTGTAGGCACCAGAATGCCCAGTTAAGCCGCACACGGCTGCTGCCCTCAAGGAGCCTAGCATCAGTCAGGGAGACAGTGTGGAAACCGTAAGGCTCAGTCCTGGGTGCCGTGGGAGCACCTCAAAGTGGCAGCTGCCCAGCCTGGAGAATCAAGGCTCCAGGAAGAGGAGACATCCAGGCTCACGTGTGTCAGAGGACTGAGGGAGAAGGTTACAAAGGGCATAGGGGGCTGCGAGGACAGTCTGGGACGCGGCCCAACGACGGGGCAGTGCGGGCTGTCGGGACAAGAGGACAGGGGATGAGGGCGAGCAGTCAGCTGGCTGGTCCCAGAGGGCCACGGGGGCTTCGCCCTAGACTGGGGAGGGGAGGGCTGAAAAAGAGCTACAGGCCATGCTCTGCCCTCCGAAGCAGAGGTCACTGCGGAGGTCCCCCAGGGAGATAAGTGCGGTCAGCATCGGGGCCCAGACTTGCCCTCTTGCTGTGAGACCACACACTTGCTAGCTGAGATGATTCGTCCCCATGTGTCCTCTGCCCCCACCCACGCACCCACCTGGCACCTTATCCTCCTGCCAAATGCTGTTCTAATTCAGGGGCTTAAACGGGGGCTAGACCTGGCTTAGAGACATGCAAGGGGCAGTGCCTGGTCATCTTGACTTGTCCATAGAGCCACCAAGGCTGAAATACCCCTGGTACGAAGCTGGCCTAGACCCCAGGATGAGGGGATGCCCTAAGATGAGTTCCCAGGAAACAGCCGACAGCCTGCTGGCTTAGTGTGATGCCTTCCTCCAGATACCCAGAGGCAGCTGCCCTGGATCAGCCCTTCCCCGGGTTCGGTCATACCCTGTGGCCAAGCCTCCGCTCCGTCCCACATGTACACCTGAATCCTGCCAAAGAAAAGGGATAGTAAAAAATTTTTTAAAAAGAAAAAAAAAAAAGCACAAATGGATTGTAGGCACATGGCAAAAACCTGCCAACCTAGACAGCCAGCAGGGGCCTCGTGGGGACAGGGGGCCCCCCACCGAGCTCAGCTCTGCACCCTCCGGTCGTGAGGCAGGGAGGCTGGGGGAGAAGCAGGCTCTCTGTGGAGACACCTCACAGTGCCTTTTAGGTTTTCCAGAGAACCTATTCAGAGTTCAGAGCTGTGGGTTCTTCCCTCCCCACACCCCCACAAATAATTGGAAATTTTATAAAGAGAAGAAAAAGAATTCAATGAATCAAAAATACTAGCTGTGAGGCAGCGTGTTTTCTAGAAACTTAAGAAAAGGCTCAAACAAGTGAGAGGTTGGAGGGATTAGGCGCTAAAGACACTTTTCTTAGCCGAGCGGTTGGGTCTCCAGGGATCCCCAAGGGCCCTGACTATTCCTTGGGGCTGACCTCTTTTGCAAGACCCCCACACCCGCCCTCCTGGGTGCAGCCTGGCATATTCAAAAGCAACACCAGCCTTCTGAACCCTTGGAAAGAATTTAGCTCAAACGCACACCCTTTTCCCAGATCTTCCTCTGGCTCCCTGGTGAGGAATTTCTAATTGTGCATCTTGTGGTTCCCACTCAAATATCCCACCGGCCTAGTCCTTTCCATTAGAGTTAGGCCTGTGGCAGTTGCCATGCTGGAAACTGACAGAGCATCCGGTCTCACACACACCTACCTGAAAATTAAGGCCCTGTGGGGTCCCCTTGGTGGCAGCAGGGGGTGGTCGTGGAATACGGTGGGCTTCGCCCTAGGGCACCCTCTCCCCATGGTCTGCTCTGGTCCCTTCCCTCACTGTCACCAGGAAAGGATCAAAATGCCTCCTGGCCCGTTGCCAGTGGCTGTGTATTTGCTCTGTGTGCTGTGATTTTTAACTTAGGAATAAGGCCTTACGTTCAAGGAAGTACCGTGGCAGGATTAGGAGGCATCTGCTCTCAGTTGGGTCTTAGAGGTATCTTGGGGCAGTGTTGTTCTGAGCCCCTGCACACTTCCTCGTGTGGGCACGGGAGCCCCTCAGGGCAGGCTCCCCCACGCTCTGCATGCACGGGAACTCTACCAAGCAGTGGGTGCCCCTTTATTTCTACCGCACACGCCTCTTGGCAAAACCTCTGTGAGATGCACCCCATCTGGATGTTTATTAATTTATTGAAAGCCCATATTCACCTACTCCTGGACTATTATATTTGACGCATTGTGAAAAAAAAAGAAAGAAAAGTACACAATGTAACCATTTTAAAAGAATAAGATACAAAATATTATAAACAGAGGTTCTGGTATCTTCTCTCTGAACACCTCCGGGGGGGAACATTGAGTACCCCCTGGTCTGCACACACCCACTTTGGACACTACTCTTTTAAGAGCAAATCGGCACACTTTCATGGCATCCATCCCCAAACCACTGTGCTGGCTCTTGGCCTGCAGAATAAGAAGGTCTTAAGATCAAAATCCCAGGAGTTTCTCATCTGGGAGACAGGGCAAACAGACTCTCCAAACAACCTAAATTTCAATAATGAAAAACCTGCCCGACAGGAAAGCTGTCCCTGGACAGTGGTGGCTACAGGTGCTAAGAAAAGATCCAGAACGATGTCCGGAGCCGTGGAATTGTTCATCTCGCCTCTCTGGGTCTCCCGAGGAGGACATTTGGCAACCTTCCCGGCTCTCGCGTGATTGGAATTCTTTGAACCCTCCAACTGCTTCAGTGGGATGTTCCCCACCGCACCAGTGGGGCCGCGTCGCTTGAATATTCGTGTTGATTTGACCACCAAGATGTAATGATGATTCTGTTCCATTTTGAAAAGGGTCTGAGGAAGTATACAGGTCTAATTATATATACATATTTATACATGTGTATTTTTGTTTATTGTTACATTTTGACATTGGACTTTCTATTAAATAATTTTTAACAGTTGACCTGGCTTTGTTCTTTTTTGTGCCTTTCTTCTTTCCTGAGTCTGAGAGAGGGGGCCGTTTAAATGTCGCAGAAGGTCTCGTCCCTCTGGTCTCTCTGTTCCCTCTGCTTGTCTCTCCTGTTGTCTCTCTTCTTCCCTATTCTCAGTACAGAGAATATTCCCTATTCTCCACTGTTTTTAGAGAGAACTATTGCATCAGGCACCCGCTTGGAAAACCCCCAACTTTGTTTTCATTGTCCCCAGTTTCCAGGGGCGGCCCACTCAATCCCGTCAGCTCTACACATGCACAAATTCACAGACTTGCTGACGTTGCAAGAATGAGCAATAATAAAAAATGCCAGGAGCCTCTTAAATCTCTTGTAAATCTCCACCCACCCTCCCAAAACACACACACACACGGTCCTAGCTGCCAGACCTGGGACAAGTCACTTAAGCTTCCTGAGCCTAGAGGGTACCTACCCATCAGTAAAAAAAATAAATAAATAAATACATTTTCCCATAGGTTGGACATGAGGAGACCCCATAGTAAATGCTCCACAAACAGCCACCTGCTTCATGAAGGCAGTCGCTCACGCAGTGACATTTATTCGTTCCGCGGTGTACGCCAGGCCCTGGAGTCTCCCAAACGGGGCCAGGGACGGGAGGACCTAAGGAATGCCGCTCAGCAAAGTCAAATGCAGAAGCGGCCGCATGAAAAACGAGGCAGGTGCCTTACAGTCTGTCCCCTGCCTGCCCATCTCCAACACGATGAAGACCTCGTACCTGTTGAAGGCTCAGAATAATGGATTCTCCCACTGCACTGGGCTTCCAGGATCTACCAAAGAGAAATCACACACACACAGCCTCAAAGCATGAAGTCCACTATCCCTTGGCTCTGTCTTCCCTGCCTTATCAGTCTGTCCACATCTGACATCTGTTGGTCCATCCGCCAGCCCAGCCAGCCTGCTGCCCTCCACCCTTGCCCTTGGGAACATTTTCCTCGTGATTTCCCAACGGTGTGGAGCTGAGAGGTGGGGATCCAGGGTGGACACGGGAGTGTGGGGGGACGGCCAGCCGAGGGGAAGGAGTGGATAACTGCCTCCAGGTCTTTCCTGCAAACAGTAGAGCTGGAAGTCTAGATTTGCAGTTGAATTTTACAGGCTGTCAAACAAGGCAAAAGCCCAAGCTTCTGCCCAGAGTGAATTCTTTCAAAAACCGTAAACCTGATGCTTCCAGCAGAAGCTCGCTTGAAAGCACAAGGCTGGCCAAGCTCGAAGAGCTCCCTCACCCCAAACCACCCCCCAACACACATGCTGGTCTCCTGTTCCCCCGATCAGGGCTCTGGGAACTTCCTTTAACCTCAGGCCAAAGAGGAATCGAGCTGCGAGGACGCTGGATGGCCCCTTGCTGTCGGCTCCCCAAGCCCATGGCGGTGACATCAGCTTCCAGGTCCCTGGTCATCGCTGGGCTGCAGCCTGCACGGGGCTGCCCAAGTTCCTTCGCCTGGAGGCTGGAGAGCCAAGAAGCAGCCTGTGAGCCCCGGAGGGAGAAGAAGGCCCAGCCTCCTGGAGCCTCAGCTCCCAGCGGGTTGGAGGAAAACGAGGTTGCCGCGCGCAAGTCCGAGCAGTGAGTAATCCCCAAGCTCAGCAGGTCCCGAGGACAGCCGTGGGGCCGGTGCTTCTTCCCAGCGTTCCCCCAGCCACCAAGACCCTGCCACTGCTGATGTCCATCCACCTCGTCCTGCCAGAATGCTCAAGCAAAGTCGCTGGGAGGCGGGCATGAGGCTCTCACTTTCTCCACTCACCTCGTGTAACAAAAGCGCTGCCTGCTCCCCACCAGAACCAGCCTCCTCTGGGCAGCCGGCTCTTCAGCCAGTCCTCGCCCCCACACTGCTCTGCCAGGTCTATTCTACTCTGGTTCCCGCTGTCCCCTCATCAGGAAAACCCTCCGTGTCTCCTCATCACCATAAACTGAACTTCCACCGGAGTCCTGTTAAAACTGACCACTTGCATGGGACCCCGCCGTATGGCTCCAAGACTCACCAGTCTCTCCTGACAAAAAGACCCTCCCTCACAGGAGGGGCCAGAAGGTGGCGGGGGTTGGGGTAGAAGCCCTGAGACTCGAGCCACGGGGCAGTTCTGATGTCAGACTAGGTCATCAAACACCAGGCGACCAGGCCAAGGGCAAACACTGACCGACTGAGAGCCAGATTGCCAGTGCCGAGGACGGTGACGGTGGCAGAGCCCAGCACAGTCTGAAAGTGGCAATGGTCGGGGAGAGAGAGGAACACCTGTGCGCAAGGACGCTTGTGCCGTAATAGACATTCTACAGCGGGTTATAGCATTATTTCTGACGGGAAAGAATTAGGCACAGTCTCACATGACCATCAAAAAGAGAAGGGATGAATGAACAGTAATGCAGCCAATCTTGTGTCAACAGGGATCAGCCTCAAAAACAATGAATGGGATATACCTGGGCGGCTCAGTCCGTTAAGCCTCTGCCTCGGGCTCAGGTCATGGTCTCTGGGTCCTGGGACGGAGCCCTGGGTCGGTCTCCCTGCTCCGCTCCTCTGCCACTCCCCCTGTTCCTGCTCTCTTTCTCTCTCCCATAAGTGAATAAAATACTTTTTTTTAAAGATTTTATTCATTTGTTGGAGATAGCATGCTTTACCGACTGAGCCACCCAGGTGCCCCAACCAACGGTGAATTAAAAACACACAGAGGAGGAGCCCACTGGATTTCCGAAAGTCCATTCCCCACACACGAGAGCACAGGAAGCACATGCCCGGACCACGCACAGGGCAGACGGAGATGACTAGGGTGAAGAGACACTATGCCCCCACCGGTATGGGGACCTGGGGCCTGCCAGGGTCCAGATGCCCCCGGCCATTTGCTTCCCTTTGCTGGTTTCTGACTGCAGGCTCCGAAGGCCAGGTGTCTGGGACGGACATGTCTGACTTAGTTTCTCCTCGCCCCAGAAACGATGCCAGCTCCCTTCCGAACCCTCCGGCCCAGCCCGCACACATTCCCGGCGGGGCACCTTCAGATGCGCTAGCTTCCATGATGTCCACAGGCGCTGAGAATCCAGCTCCCTCCAGTAAATAAATAAATAAAAGAGAAAGGGCCACTGGGGCAAAGCTGCCTGATTGGCTCATTCTGAGACAAGGTTCTGGAGGCCTCCTAATGCTAACAGCATTAGGTCAGCAAAGGTCCCCCCTTTCCAGCCCATCCCCATCCGGACCTCAGGCAGTTAACTCGGGGTCTCCGGGAGTGGAGCCTTTCTAAATCCCTCCCCAGGCAACGGTGAGGCACAGGGAAGATTTCAGAACCACGCGTCTACACCGCAGGCTGCGGACCTGGGCACCACAAACACAACTGAACACAACAGACCCGGGCCCTAGGGAGTTAAGAACAGCAGGTTGTAGGTTTGTACACTTGCTCCACGGAGCCGAGAGCGCTCGGAAAAGAAACAACTGGGTCCGCATTGCTGATGGGGAGAATGAGCAGGGAATGAAATGGGGAGCGAGCAGGGGGAGGAGGGCAATGAGCAGGGACCCCCCAGGGACCCGCGGAGGGGCGCCCCTCTTGTGGATATGGGACAAGAGAATGAGTCAACTTCTGCAAGATGAGGGGTTGAAGCTCGGCGGAGGCCTCCAGGCGCCATCTGCTTGCCAGGCACGATTTCCCTCCATCATTCCAAAGAGCGAGAATCTCATGAAGCCGCCCGATGGGAAGCCTGCTGCTCCCGCTGGCAGCTCGGCCCACCCGGGCGGGAGGCCTACCCTCCGTGGTTCACCACAAGCCCAGCCTAGGCCAGCCCCTGCTTCACCCTGTTCCTCCGCTGGTTGCCCCTCAGCCTTCAGGACAGCCCTCCTTGTGGAAGGCGCGTTCAGGCTGGAACACAATGTTCAGAAATGCACCCCTGCGCCCCTAAACTGACCAGTCTACGGGAAGGCAGAACTCTGCTCCCCTCCCCCCAGCAAAGCCTTTGTGCGAGTGAAGGAGGGGTCCCGGGTTTCAGGGGAGTAAGGGCAGCGGCTGCTTGTCCTCTGCAGAGCCCCTGAGCTGAATAAACAGAAAAGTAGGATTTCCGCACCCAGCGCCTTTGGGGTGGGGGCAGGGGTGTTAATATCAGTATTACAGTCAGGGGCTGCGGCGGCTGAATTCCTGGTGAATTTGGAAACTGCCTGCTGGGATGTGACCCAAGACATATGCATCTCCCCCGCACTGGAGCAGCCAGGCTCATGGCCAGAACGCAAACACTCACTGGCAACTGTTCACGCAGGTCTGGTCGTCCGTTCGCTGGACACTCGGCCTCTGACCTGACGCTGGGCTCTCACGCTTTACTGTCCTCCCGGGGACTGAGAGCCTTGAATACCACAACACAGAGAAGAGCCAGTGACAGGTGGTTGGAAAGGCTCTCACCCCGCTCCCCGGGGGGCCCAGCCAGGTGGGGAGGACGCCGAGAGGGATGCAGCTGGTGTCCCCACAGTTTTGGTGTTGGCTGAAGGCTGCCCTGCCCATTTCTCATAGGCACAAACCCCGCCGAGGCCCCAGGAGATGAGTCTCCCAAGATCGCACTGGAATACAGATGGAGTTTTACATTGAAAGATCAGGTGAGGGCGCCTGGGTGGTTCAGTCCATTAGGCCTCTGCCTTTGGCTCAGATCATGATCCTGGGGTCCTGGGATTGAGCCCCAAGTCATGCTCTCTGCTCAGCAGGGAGTCTGCTTGTCCCTTTGCCTACTTGTATGCTCACTCGCTCTCTGACATATAAATAAATAAAATCTTTAAAATAAATAAAATAACCCACTGGGTGGCTCAGTGGGTTAAAGTCTCTGCCTTCAGCTCAGTCATGGTCCCAGGGTCTTGGGATTGAGCCCCGCATTGGGCTCTCTGCTCACTGGGAAGCCTGCTTCCCACCCCCCACCTCCCGCCGCCTGCCTCTCTGCCTACTTGTGATCTCTGTCTGTCAAAAAAATAAATAAATCTTTAAAATAAATAAATAAAATAAAGATCAGGTGAGGGCACCTGGGTGGCTCAGTTGGTTAAGTGTCTGCCTTTCGTTCAGATCATGATCCTGGGGTCCCGGGATCGAGCTCCGATCAGGGGCTCAGGGCTCTCCCTGCTCAGGGGGAAATCTGCTTCTCTTCTGTCCCTCCCCATCCACTTGTGTTCTGTCTCTTGCTTTCTCTCTCTCTCTCTATTAAAAAAATTTAAATTAAATTAAATTTAAAAATAAAAATAAAATAAAGAGCAGTTAGACGACACATGATGGGAGGGGCCCATGAAGGAGAAAGCCCTTTCCCAAACCCTGTCATTCTACATGTGAAAATTCAAGTCCCTAACAAGGCTCTGTCTGTTTTCTGTCCCACCCCTACTCCCAGGCCTGTGCCCAAAAAAGGAGAAAGGGGAGCTTTGAATCAAGTCACCCTAAATCCACGATTATCCTTGGGATAATCGTCTGGTATTTGTGCCTCTGCTGATGCAGTGGGATTCGGGTGCCCCAGGCCCCTCTCTGGCTCCTGCCCCAGGGGCCACAGAGGTAGCTTTGGCCTCAAACATTTTGCCTCTTCTGCTCCCCACTGCAGAAACACAAGCAATTGGAAGGCAAAAGCTTGAGGATCTTCTGAAATATAAGTGAATAGATAGGGTCATCGGGATACGTAGGAAGCCCCCAGCACAGACTGGTCCTCTTCATGCATTAAAACTTGGCTGTGGTCAGTGCAGATGAGCTTCCGGGTGGACACCGAGTCTGCCAGACTTCAGCAGAGTCTACATCATTCTGGGCAAGTGTGGCATTAAAGCTGTCCCTTGGGTCCCAAGTGTTCCATCTTCTGTCACTGCCATTTACGAAGCAGTGACTAAATGGATCTCAGGAAACCTTCCGATATCCCCTATAAAATAACTGCTGGGTCTTCATTTTACAGTTAGGGGAGCTGAGCATCAGGGAGACTGAGTAACTCGCTCAAGGTCACACAGCAATAAGCAGTAGAGGCAGGATCAGGGCCTGTGACCCAGAGGTCTGGCAAACAACCATTGGGCCATAATGCTGCTTACATGTGTGCCTTGGGTCCCTGTGCCGTCCTCTTCTTGGTTTGCCTGCGTTCCTTGCCTACCTCCTCCAGCTTCCCCCACGATCCCGGAGCCTTCCTGTCTACCCTTTGTCCCTCTTGGACCAACCACCTGTCATGAGTGGACAAACACTAATGTGAGGCCCGTGAGTGGGGACCCCTCACAGAACTCACCACTTGGGGGGGCCTGGCATTCCTTCCTCCCTTTCCTTCTCAGTCACCGTTTCCAAGATTTTGGCTTGCTGTTTGAGCTCCTTGACTCCTCAGCTGGGTGACCTGGAGAGAGCGGGTCCTCAAAGGAGCTCTCACAAGTTTGGCCCCCTTCCCCTCAGACCACGCCCCAGAGATTTGCCCCCATGGCGGGGTCACCTAGCATCCTCTGAGCCCTGGCAGCCCAGGACCAACCACAGCTCTCAACAGAACACTGCCTTTGGTCAAAGGAGCTCCGCTGTCACCGGATTTGTTTATACCTGCTACAGGTCTCATTGGATCAAGGAACAGTAAGGGCGGGCATCCCTGCACCCAGAAGCCGCCTCGGCCCGCACCCCCGGAGTGCTTCATTCCTGCGCGTATTGGCTGAGACCACACGACTGCTAGAAGCCAATCAATACCCCCTAAATTTTAAAGCTTCACAGGGGTTTAATGCATATAAAGTCAAGGAAAGAATAGTCCGGCTTCAGGACCAATGTCCTCTACAATCATAGGATGGGGTTTAGAGGCGAGGGGAAGAGACCATACGAGCCACACCCCGACATGTTCAAAAAGATCCACGTCCAGAGCACCCCCACCTGCAGGATGATGTCGCTTTCTCCCGATCGCGGCCAGGGGGCACACTACCAAAAAAGCACGGTGAGAGCTAACCCATATGGGCCCAAGGTGCTGGTGGGGGTGAGGGGGGCACTAGTCCAGAGGGAGGACTAGTGAGGAAGCCCTGAGGCCGCTGGCGGCTGGGCATGGGTTCCGAAGCTTGCCCGCCATCGCGCAGGCGCAGTGGGACAGGCTGGCCGGCCCCTGGGGGCAGGGGTACCCCTGGGCGGGGGGCGCTCAGGTGGTGCCTAAGAAAGTCCCACTTCTCGTCGAGGTGGGTCATGGCTGCCGTGAGTGGGAACAGGGTGAGTCCGGCCTGGCCCTGGAAGCTGATGAGCAAAGAGCCAGACTGAGGCGCACGACGGTGAACTAGCCGGTGGGGCAGATCCCAGGGCGCGATCTCGGGGTCTAGGTCTTCGCCCCCATGGTTTCAGAAACCCTTAAAGTGGGGGATCTTCTTCATCGAGGAGTTGAGACGGGAGCCCACGGCGAGGGAGGACTCTGTGTCCTCGTGCTCTACGTTCTCCAGGCTGTCATTGTCCTTGCAGAGCATGAGTCATGTAACCGAAACACACCCCCACACTGTGGTCACACGGTTGATGCCCCAGGCTGTTCTTGTCCAAGGAGTCCCCTACCTTGCTGCCTCAGAAGATGGGGATGCAGGATCCTCAGCCTTGTCCTGCCTCACCAGTCCCTGCTCCGAGGTCTTGGAGGCATTAACTCCCTGTCACAGCATGTCCCCGAGGGGGCTGTCTACCACCCCACTGGTCTCCTGGACCTCTGATTCCTCTTTCCCTGGGGGCTGGAGCTGGGGGTTCTTGTCTTTACTGAGGATTATGAGAGGCTTCTGGCTGCTGGGGTCCAGGCTGCTGGGAACGATGGAAAAGCCTCATGGAATGGTGAGGCAGGTAGGGGACAAGGGCAGGGATGTGGCTAGAAGTAAAGAACTTGTCGTTGAACAGCTCATGTGTCTGACAGGCAGTGGGATTTCGTCCAAAGCATCTTGTGAACTTGGGAGGCGGCCATGGGGTTGATGTGCTTGGAATACACCATTCATTCTTCCTAGGTGTCTTTGAGGCAAGACATCTCAAAAGGTGGTTTGCCCACTGACGAAGTACACATGACTCACGCATTCCGAACCGTGCCCTCTTGCTAGGCACTTCTGGAGCTCTGTTATTAGGGGCTTCTTCCTCTCTTTGTTATACTCAACTTTGGTTGCCAATCAGAATCCCCTGGTTCCTCCTCCAGATTCTCACCAAGTAAGAGTTAGCCCAGCTTGAGGTCCCAGGGATGACCCCAGTTTCAAGACACGTCCTGGCATCCAAGGAAGTAGTAGCAGCCCCAGGCTTGGCCAGTGCGTTCCTCCCCAGAGATCTCCAGCAGCAGAGCTCCAACATGAAATCACTGTACTCCAAGTCCATGGCATTGTCATTGGGCGAGGCTGCGGTGAACGCCCATCTCCTTGGATGCCTTCTCCATCTTCTGGTACAGCCTGAGTAGCAGCGACATACACAAGATCTTGCCCATAAAACTTTCTTTATCTGAGACCTAGATTTCGAAGCACTTGATGAAGACACTCTTTCCCAGAAAGCAACACCTGCAGATAGCACTGCCGGCTGCAAGGGTCCACTAGGACCTCATGGATCTCCTTCATGGGGGCTGGGCTGTGACCGGAGCTTCAGGAGCTGAAACTTCTGGGACCCTGGTTTTCCCAGGGTTGACTGGGGCTGGCTTTCCTGCAGTCACCACCACTCGTCCTGTTCTAAGAGTTGCTCAGTGCACCTAGTAGCATCTGAAGGGGACTTGGCATTGCTCCATTGCTTCCTGATTTGAATGCAGGGCTAGGAACATTACAAAAGCCTCTTTTCTTTTTTTCTTTCTTCTTCTCCTCCTCCTCCTCCTCTTCCTCCCCCTCCCCTCCCTCCCCCTCCCCGTCCTCCCCCTCCTCCTCTTCCTCTTCCTCCTTCTCCTTCTGTTTCTTCTTCCTTGTCTACAACTAGGGAGTGACTCAGGTCCTACAGATGCTCTAAGCTGTCCCACTCTGTGCCCTGTACCCTGCTTCCTGAGGCCCCTAGTTCTGGGAATGGGCTTGTTTCCTGGGACAGAGGAGAAGTGGAGGCAAGCATTGGGGAGGGAAGGTGACTTTATCAGATTAACTGGTAAAAATGCTCAGGCTCCCAGCTTCTGTGAGCAAGACGACCCAGCCTCCTGTGTACCCAGCGGTTTCCAGGCTGGTGGGGGTTGTTTTTCCTCCAAACTCCTGGCGAGCCCTGCATCTCACCCGAGGGCTGTGGTTCGGGAATGTTTTGACTTGAAACATTCAAGCCAGTGGTGGTAGTTGGAGTTGTGAGACCCTTCTGTGCTGAAAGGAGAGATGAATGGTCCATTTAGAACCTGCTAACAATTCGCGGTATAAAGAACAGGCAACAATTCTGCTGCTGAAATTCAACTTTCTGAGGGTACCACTCCCAGGGGAGCTGGCTGTGTGGCCAACATGGCCCCAACTCTGGATTTTCCATCTGAAAGACCACCCTTGCCGGTGGTAGGAACGCTTCCAGAAGATTGTGCCTCTGCCTCAGCTTTTTCTGGGCCTCTCTTCAACCATCTCCCAGAATACTCTCTTCCTGGGGCCTGTGGTGTTCTTGGGTTATGAGTAAGAGGACTTTTCCAAAACCACATGAACTTTGCTCTGGACAAACAAAGAAGGGTGGCTGTTTGGAAATGCCTAAAACAGCTTCTCTTGGGCCAAAGTTGTGAGGTTTTACCTCACATCATAGACACAGAGTTCACCTGGAGGAGGAAACTGGTTTTCCTCTCAGGACAAAATGGTGGCCCCTGCAGCCTTGGGTACATTCCCAGGTGTTTCTGTCACCAGAGCGAGGCTTCATTTCATTGCATCCCAGGATCAGAAGAGAAGGTGAGAAGCATGGGCTCTAAACACTCAGCCAAGAGAAAATTGGGCAGTTTACTGAAACGCCAAAGCTTCTTTCAAAAATCAATGGCAATTAGGAATGGTATTCCTCTAATTTGTTGAAAGGAATTTCTATATAGGTACAAGTAATCTCAATCAAAATCCTGGTAGATTTTGTTTAGAAATTCACAACCCTATTACAAAATTTATATAGAAATGCAAGGGATCTAGAATAAGGAAACAATTTTGAAAAAAGAACAAAGGTATTTTTTAACTAATACTACCCGATTTGAAGACTTAATGTAAAGCTACAAAACTAGACAGTGTGGTCCTGAACACACAGAGTACAGACACACAAGTACAAACAGATAGATCAATGGAACAGAATACGAGTTCAGCAGTGGTCCACACATATATGGTTAATAAGCTGTGCTGGTATAATTGGACATTCAAGCGCATAAAATGAACTTTGGCCCTTCCTGCAAACCACACCCAAGAATGAACTTGAAATGGATCATAGTACTAAATGTAAGAACTAAAATTATAAAGCTTCTAAAAGAAAACTGAAGGATAAAACCTTTACAGCTTTGGATTAAATAAAGATGTTTAGGGGCACCTGGGTGGCTCAGTCATTAAGCGTCTGCCTTTGGCTTAGGTCGTGATCCCAGGGTCCTGGGATGGAGCCCCACATCAGGCTCTCTGCTTGGCAGGGAGCCTGCTTCCCCGTCTCTCTCTGCCTGCCTCTCTGCCTACTTGTGATTTCTGTCAAATAAGTAAATAAAATCTTTTAAAAAAAAAGTACAGACTGTGATAAATGTGTGTAAAGTACATATAATCTGATAAAGATGAATGTAATATATGTGCACATTTGATAACTATGCTCAACGTCATTAGTCATTAGGAAAATACAAGTTAAAACTGCAATGAAAAACCACTACATATCCACCAGAATGGCTAAAACTAAATTTTCAAAGTGGACAATACCAAGTGTTAGCAAGAGTGCGGAACAATTGGAACCTCCACACATCGCCCCTGGGGGTACAAAAATGGTAGGGGGCACACTTTGCAGAATTTCATAAAGATAAGCATCCACTTATCATTTCCTTCAACAATCCCATTCTTAGGTATTTTACCCAAGAGAAAGAAAAGCATATGCCCACAAAAAGACTTGCACTGTTTTTTCCTTTTAAGATTTATTTTTTAATTTGAGAGGGAGAACATGCCAGGGGAGGGGCAGAGGGAAGGAGAGAGAGAGAATCCTTAAGCAGACTCCCCGCTGAGCATGGGGCCCAACATGGGGCTTGATCCCAGGACTCTGAGATCATGACCTGAGCCGAAATCAGGGGTCAGCTCCTTAACTGATGCAGCCAACCAGGGGCTCCAGGACTTGCACTTTTAATGTTCACTGGAGCTCTGTTCCTAATCACTGAAAAGTAGAAAGCACTCCAATGTGCAGCAAACAGCAGATGGTTTCACATAATGCAAGATATCCGTACACTGGATACTACTTGGCTGACTACTGATACAGGCAGCAACGCTGACAAACTAGTGATTGAAAGAAGTAGCACCCTGGTGTGAGTGTCAGGCCTGTTTGACACCCAGAGCCCACACTACTGCCACCCTCCAGCCCACTGGCCCCAATTCCACTACCCCATAGACTGCAACACTTAGGGAATTAGGAATGGCTCCCTCTCCTCCTTGAACAATCTGTACTTTTTCTCAGTAATGCTGAATTGATTTGAATAATTACAGTAACAAGATTTCAGGATGCAGGAGAGACCTACTGTAAATACTCAGGACAAAGTAATGTTTATAAATGGAGAATGTGATCATAATAATTGATCCTTCCCCCACCCAGCATGCCCTGAATTTTTGTGAGCTCAGGACCCAGTGACAGGTGCCAGGGATGCCAAGGGGCACCTCCCAGACCTTGCTTCCAATCACGTCTTACAGGACCTATTGCAATGAATGCTTTCTTAGCCGAGACGTTCACTCATCCCACAAATACTTATCGAGCACCTACGATAAAACCAAAAGTCAAATTTGAAAATGTTTTCTCTACAACAGACTTATTGTCAGAGCCTAGATCGTGTTGAACTTTGACCCATGAGAACAAATAATTAAGAGTTTTGTTGTTTGTTAATTTTGTTTTCTGAATCCACTTTTTTTCCCTCCATTCTGTTTACAAGAGGAAGGGGACAAAAACCCCGAATGGAGGGGCCTGCTGTTCAGAAACAGAGAAGGCCTCCCTTACACATGGGGATCTCCCCAAGGGCAGAAACTGACATGCCCTTGCTGGATTCCGGGGTCTTAGCAAATAATGAATTTTTGGGTAAATGTTCATTGAGCTTCACTAAATTTTAAAGGATTCAACTGCTCAGGCTGAAAAGCAACCAGTCCCCGGGAAGTGACTAGACGCACTTCTTAAATTAAGCTTCAGGAAAAGTCAGGTGAGTTGCATTTGCTCTAAGGGAAGTCATGCGCTCGGCCACGGTAAGGACCAGAGTGGCTCCGGCAGAAAAGGCTGAAACTGGAGCCTGAAGACAGGGTAGGTAGGGGACCACGGACCGAAACCTGAAAATGAAAAGGCAGAGACATTTTTGTAGAGGATCGAGGGGGCTTTGGGTTTGACAGGACAGTGCTTGTCCGTAGAGAGACCTCCAGCCAGCAGCCTGGAGGTTGGGGAAGAGCCACCCGACAAGGGATGGTCAAGGTCACCTTGAGCACTCAGCCTCACCCCTCGGTCCACTTCCCACCACGCCTCACCCCACCACTAACCGGCAGGTTTGCTGGTGTTACCTTTTAACTATTTCTTGACTTTTCCCTGCCTGCCTGCCTCCCACGTACAACTCGGGGCCCTCATAAGCTCTCCCTTCTCTCAGGTCTCCCCTGCCAGTCTCCACCCCCTCAAATGCACCCTTCACATCAGCACCAGAGTCATTCATCTGAAACAAAATTCCCAGCGTCTCCCTTTCCCGCTTAAAACTTCCTGAACGCCTGTCCCCATCTCGTTCTCGACACTCGGCACAAGCACCCTCTCCTCCAGAACACGGTCCCTGACGCCCCCACGATGAGCTGGGTGACCGTGACCCCCGTGCACTCAGAGCACACGGTGCAGCCTGCCTGACCACACTGAGTGGCAAGTACCGAGTGGCCGCTCTCCAGTACTCAGCCACACCTGGGCATCTCCATGCTCCGCCCCCATGGGGTGCCCGGCACACACAGGTATTTGGCCGTCTTGGGAAGGAGGAAGAAGGGGGGGGAAAGAGGCTGAGGGGCGCCTGCTTGGCTCAGTCTGTTGAGCGTCTGACTCTTGGTTTTGGCTCAGGTCATGATCTCAGGGTTGCGGGATCGAGCCCCACATCAGGCCCCACACTCAGTGCGGAGTCCGCTCGAGATTCTCTCCTCTCCCTTCTCCCTTCCCCTCAGTTCTTCCCATGGCTTGTGCTCTCTGTCTCTCTCTCTAAAATAAATGGATAAAATCGTAAAAAACTTAAAAAAAGAAAGAAAGAAAGAAGAAAGGAAGAAGAAAGAAAGAGGGCCAGATACAAATCTTGAAAACTGTCTATGTAGAGTAAGCAATCAGCCAAGGTTCCCACATCTGACCAGACGGGGCCCTGTCTGCTGCTGAGGCAGGACCCATGGGAACTCCTAGCTCTGCCAGCGCCTCGCTGGTGGACACTGGTCAGGCTGCCTCACGTCTCTGGGCCTCCGTCTTCTCACTGAGATTAGGGGTTGGTCCAGATGAACTCCACAGCCTTCCCAGCTCTCATTCCAGGGGCACTACAGGTCCAGCCCCTCTCAGCACCCAGGAACCCCCAGCATTGGCCCTGCCTGTGCCCCCCACCGTCCAGTCCCTGGACCTCCTTCATTCAAAGCTGGCAAGAAACCATGACAGCTCCTTTAGATAATGGTGACAGTCACAGCCTGGCCCATGGACTCCCCCAACAGCCTTTGCTTGGGATTAAACTCTGCTTCTCTTCAGAGATTACACAGCTGTTCGAAGAGACTGGGCTTACTTCTCATAAACTGCCGAGTCCAGAGGCCATGCCTTTGAACATTCTTTATTGTCTTCTTTAAAGCCTCATTAAACTCCTCTTTCCCCTCACTGTTGGAGAGGAGGCCACCAGAGCTCAGGGAGGCACAGTGCTCCTCCCACAGCAGCTACCCCCCCCCCTAACTGGGCGGCATCCTCAATGAATAAGGAAGCACTGCTGGGCGCAGACCAGGCACTGAGGTGCCCCTGGGCCCCCTACCGGTGAAGAGAGGAATTGAAGGACACAGTCTCTCCCCAAGTTCCTTGGAGACTTGTAGGAAACACAGGTAAGAGCTATTGAGGAGGATGGTGATAAAAGGAGCACACACCCTGATCTTAAATTAGTTCTATCTTTTATCTCCCAATGCTATACAAGTTCCACAAGGACGGAGACCTTGTCTTGTGTGCTCACCACTGGATTACCTGCGTGCTGGGATCCGCGCATTCAAGAGGAATCTGTTGAATGAAAGCGTGTTATGTTCCTTGTCATATCCCCAGCTCTTAGAGCAAAACTTGGCTTAATAAATTCTTGCTAAAAGAATGAATGAATAAGTGAGGGAGAACAGGGCAGGTCTTTGAAGGATGAGTAGGAGCTAATGAGCCAAAGAACATAAAAAGAGAGGGGCAGGTGGGGGGGGGGGGCACCTGGCTGGCTCAGTGGGTAGCGCATGCAGTTCTAGATTTCAGGGTCATGAGTTTGAGCCCCACACTGGGCATAGGGTTTACACTAAAAAAAAAAAAAAATTAGGGTCACCTGGGTGGCTCAGAGGGTTAAGCCTCTGCCTTGGGCACAGGTCATGATCTCAGGGTCTTGGGATCGAGTCCCACATCGGGCTCTGTGCTCAGCGGGGAGCCTGTTTTCCCCTCTCTCTCTGTCTGCCTCTCTGCCTACTTGTGATCTCTTTCTGTCAAATAAATAAATAAAATCTTTTTAAAAATTTTTAAATAAAAATTGATAAAGCAAAGGGACAGGAGATTTCAAGGGCACAGAGGATGACATTTACAAAAGCAAATGAAACCTGGACTTCCAGCGTATAGAGACTTGTTGAAGTGGCTCAATATTTATCTGAAAATGATTTTAACTAAAGTGTGATAGAAAAGTGGTAGAAGACCAGCTAGTTTTTCTCATTTCTTTACCTTCTACCACCAAAGTATCTGCTTGAGATCGTTAACAGTCACAGAGCCCTGGGTTTTTCCACTATATTAATCACAATTTTTTTGCCTGCAAGTGACAGAAATTTAATTCAAGCTAGCTCAAGCAAAAGAACTAGCAAGTGTAGGGTTCTTTCATTCTATGTGTGTATGTATCTATCTTTCTGCCTGTCTGCCTATCAGCTCTCTAACCTTGGATCTTCTCCCTTCCAGATAGAGTAGTCCCATTCTCTCCTATCTCAAATAGCTTCCTGTGTGCAGGGAGAGAGACGTGTTCATGACCTCAGCAGCTCTGGAACCACCTATATAAAAATTCCAAGAAGAGACTCGATGGGTTTATTTGAGTCGTATGCTCACCCCAGACCAGCCCCTTAACTGGGCTGGCAGGCATCATGTGCCCTCCCGTACTGGACAGTACCATGACCAATAGACCCAGGAGAAGGAGAGGAATGTTACCCCAATGCTGGGTAAGATCAGTCCATGGCCTGCCAGATGTCAGGCAGCCAGCCAGCTGCCATGTGTGGACCCCTGGCAGTCAGGGCCTCATTCAGCATGGGAGAAAGTAAACTCTGAATATGGCCTCGTTTGTGGCTGACTGTAACTTCTTCTCTGGGCCTTAGTTTCTCCCTCTGTAGAATGAGTATGTTGGGCTATAGCTATCCTCAAAGGTCCCTTCCAAATATGATGTTCTGAGATGTTTATTTACGTTTAAAGTCTTGCTCACTTCACTTGGATACTGGCAATGGCTGGTTTTTGCTGGCTTAACTCATGAGGTAGGTTTGGATGTTTTATCTTTGCTGTTCTCAGTCATTTCAAAAATACTAGATCTATTGTTCAGCAGAGGAATCTAATCTTTTTCCCAAAGCACATTTTTCGTCTCCTTCAGAATGTTGGTTATTTGAATCATCACCTCAGGAAGAATGAGATATTTGGCGGTGAAGGGCTTTCAAGTGACCCCAATTTATAATGCTGGGGCCCCAAACTTGTATGATTTTCTAATTGACGCTGGGAGCTGCAGGAAAGGAAATCATTGCTCCTTCATGTTCTGTGGGACCCATTTGACCTTCGTGTTATTTGGGGAATCTTCCAAAGGGGGTTCTCTGAGCCTGGAAGCTTCGCTGCTCCATATTCATTGAGCTCCATGATGAGGCGCAGGGAAATGTCGATCGCGGATGCACCAGCCCTTCACTGGTCCCAAACCCTGTTCCTCTTCCGAGCCCGTCCACTTGTCCCTCCCCTGTCTCCAACAGTCCTGGGCCAGAGCCCGGCACAGAGAAGGAGAATGGGCTCACAGTCAACTGCTAGTTGGGAAAGCTTGAATTCAAAACCCAAGACGTCTGACTTCTGGTCTCCCCGTTCTCTTTCAACACCATCATCCCCTGCCTCCTCTTCACCTCCAACCACGTTCAGAGCCTCCTCGTCCAGGGGCCTAAAATCAAGCCCAAGCCTTCCTTACCGTTAGTTCCCAAAGCCTCCTTCGTGACACCATGACCTTGACCACCAGCCACTCCAGGCCTTTCAATTTTGCTTCCCGCAGCCTCCTGAGTTGGCACTCTGGCTTCTGTGCACCTGCTCTTCTTTTCAGAGAAAGTTCTTGCCTTAACTCAAGCCTGATCATCGGACTCCCTGAGGGAGCCTCTAACACAGCCGGGCCTTTGTCTGATGGTGGAGGCTGACTCCCCTCATGTGTATCTGCTCTCTGTCTGAGCCAACCACCCCCCCCACCCCCCCACCCCCCCCACCCCCCCCCACCCCCCACCGCAGCCTCCTCTCCCGCATACAATGGAAGACCTGTGTGTTTCTCTCACCACCATGAGGCTGCTACAGCGGCTGCCGGGGGTGGCTGCCAACCCTGGGGGCTGCGGAAACCTTCGCAGCCTGACTCCCGTTGCTGACAAGGTCAGCAGTTGGGTTGACCCTGGGTCACAGGCCTACATCCAGCGAGACCACTGGGAAGAGGAGACCGGACTTTTCCCAGAACTTCCCCCTCACGTCCAGAAGAAGCAGCCTGTTCCTCAGAGATCCCAGCTTTCTTCAACCATCTCGAGAGGGAGAGGCCACCCTCTGATATCAGAGGCCTGACATCAACACCAAAAATTTTCTGACGGGAAGAATCCCCAATTGTCCTTTTCATCATTTTCCCAATGAATCGAATACAAGCCGCTCCACCCTGCCATCCATCCATTTTCGTCTATTCTTTCATTCGTAAAAATATTTACTAGAGGGGCACCTGGGTGGCTCAGTGGGTTAAAGCCTCAGCCTTCAGCTCAGGTCATGGTCCCAGGATCCTAGGATCAAGTCCTGCGTCGGGCTCTCTGCTCAGCAGGGAGCCTGCTTCCCTTCCTCTCTCTCTGCCTGCCTCTCTGCCTACTTGTGATTTCTGTCTGTCAAATAAATAAATAAAATCTTAAAAAAATATATATTTACTGGCCTCTTCCTGGATAACTGATGAAGCCGACTACCTTTTCAGAGCTCTCCTGTTCCCCAGGCCTCAAAGCCCCCGTAAATGCTTCCTCAAACAAACACCACAGTCCTCCTAGCATTGCTATTTTAATTCCGTTGTGGAGCAGAACCTTCTAACCCTTGCTGCACCCGCTGTCCCCAGCACTCAGGCCTTCCCAGGCTTCCTGTGGTTCCTGTCAGCGCTGCTCCGGGCTGGGAGGGAAACACCCAGAGTCAGAGTTTCTTATTCTTCAGACCCCGGGATCCATCCTTTCCGACAGGACACCTCTGCCCTCGCTCGTCATGTACCTCATTGGCAGCCCAGTCTGTCTGTGTCCTGCTACTCTGGCCTTCTCAGCTGGATAACCGGATCCATCCTCCCCGCAAAGCACCACAGTCATGCCTCGTGCGGACTCTAATGTGCATTCATGTCTGCTGCTCGGAGGGTTTTTTTCAGTCATTTAACAAACATTTGTTGAGCACCTGCCATATTCCAATGACTCCGCAAGGCCGCGGAGGCTCGAACAAAATATAAATGCGGTCTGGGCAGAAAGATAACATGGGCCAGGAAAGCAGTAAGGGGGACTGGCACTGGCTGGGGAGTGTTTGTTTCACAGCAGCGCTGAGCTGGGCCCTGGAGGGGTCTGTCAGGAAAGGTTTCCTGGAGCGGCCGGACAGGTAACCAGAATAAAAACTCCCTTGCCGCCGCCCCTCCCCGTTCAGTGTCTGTTCTCGTCCCGGAGCTGAGAATGTTTGCTTTGAGTCTGCCACTCCTCCACCAGCTCAAACACCCGCCCCTCCCACCTTCCTCCTTCCTCCTCCATTGTGAGCTGTTTGTCCCTGTGTGGAACGCAAATCCCCAACTAAATGAGAAATTCCAGCAGGGCAGGACCGGCTGTCTCTGAGCCCAGCCCAGCCCCACGATCCACACTGCACTGGTCCACAGGATGCGTTGTAAATGTTCAAATTAGGCATTCCGGCAGAGCCCCTCCATGTTACAGCGGGGTGAGATGAAGGTGGTGGCCCTCCTAAAGGTGACATTTCCCCACCAATCGGAGGACGCGCACCAATGGAACTGGTGGCCACTTTCTGGCCTGGACCTTAACAATACCTCTCGTGCTCTCATCCACGCCCTCTTCCCTCTTCTGGCGAACACCCAGATGTGGCTGCAGCCCTGCCTTGACCGTGACTTGCAAGAGAAATTAACATCCTGGTTCCTTAAGTCACTGCAGTGTTGGCTCCCCTTGTTAGAGAGAGCTGACTAGCTTTACCCCAACTGATGCACCTGCCAGCATGTCAGCTTCCAGTTGCCAAGGTCGGGAGGCTGGGTGGGGGAAGGATCAATTATTATGATCACATCCTCCATCCGCAGGAGCTAAGTCCCACTTTGCCACAGTTGCAAAGCTGCGCCAGGGAGGCTGAGAGCCAATATCTCGCAGGACCTTTACACTCTTGCTTTTCCGACCCTTCCCTCTTCTCCAGGAGCTGCCTGAGGCTTGCGGACAGGTGTGTTCTCAGAAATATGGAGCCTCCAAGTAGAGCGTGACTGAAGGATACAATTCCTGACGATCCCCAGGCTTGACTCTTCTCTCAAGAGTTTTTGCTGTTTTAAAACCCAAACCCAGGGGCGTCTGGGTGGCTCAGTGGGTTAAAGCCTCTGCCTTCGGCTCTGGTCCTGATCCCAGGGTCCTGGGATCCAGTCACGCATTGAGCTCTCTGCTCAGCGGGGACCCTGCTCCCTTCCTCTCTCTCTGCCTGCCTCTCGGCCTACCTGTGATCTCTGTCTGTCAAATAAAAAAATAAAATCTTTAAAAAAAATAAAAATGAAAAATAAAAAAAACCTAAACCCAGTCATCTCAACCCTGATTTAGGACCTGGATCAGACCCAACACCTCCCACCAAAAACAAATATCCTATAATGTCCCCTTTGTGTTCCTGAAATTAAATTAGTATTACCCACTGACACACGATTCTGAAAGGCAATATCATGCCCTAATGGAAATATCAAGGAGAAATAAAATGAGGGTCGCTTGTGATAACAGCCTGGAGCAGAGCCCCCTCACCCCATCCCCTCCAGCCCCCTCGAATCTGACAGCTGCGAATGCAGACTGATACAACTGTGGGATTCTGGAAGCTCACGGCCACAAGCGGCATTGCCATCAGGGATCTGATCTTTTTGAAAGGTGAACAACTCTTGGGAATGTTCCCCCCACCTCCAAATCCAGTCTTTCCTTGATTTCCACAACAGTCGCCTTCCTGGAAAACTCTGTGCATTTGAAAATGTGCAACAAATACTTTATGAGTAAAACAGAGTTCCGTTTTAGGCTCAAACACGTTCTCCCCTCCGCCACACAAAACAGGCACCCAGCAGTTGCGCAGGCTAGAGGATAGAGAGCTCTCGATTGGGGCACCATCTGGAGCATTTCAGCCTGTCTAGCGCCCCTGCCCCTTCCCCCACTGAGCGCGGAGAGCATCCCAACCCAACCCTTAAGACAACCCAACATACCCACACATTTCTAAAGGCCCCCTTCAGGCAGATGCTTCCTCCCCCACGAGAACCATTGGCTCAAACCGAGAAGACGCACAGAGAGGTGAAGGCAATACTGAAGCTTTTCCTGAAGATGACTTGAGTGTTTCTTCACAGCTTGCTGAAAATGAGGCATCACCTCATCTCGATTTTCTGTGACTATCTGGACTTACTAGACATTTGTTCAGAGAAGGAATCGGCAGTATTCAGAAGAGACCGCGGGGGCCTCCAGGTTTTGGTGGTGCTTGCCTCTCCCCGCCACACCCCTCCCCCCTGTGGCTCTGGGGTAGAGACCTTCCCTCCCAGCCTCTGTGTTTAAAAAGGACATATAAATGAAGCCAGAGGCTGAAACTGAAAACCAGTTCTCACATCCCTCTCATCTCCTGCCTATTAATAGTGTCTTGGAATGAGTCGCATGGAGACGTTGACTGCTTCTGAGCGTGCGTTCACCTAGAATGCCATTTTTCCATGTTTCTGGGATGCCAGGCAGCCAAGATGGACACCATTTCTCAAAGAAACATGCCTGTAAATCAGGTATCACCTGGGCTGCGGTGGGGCCCAAAACACCAGTCAGCCCTCCTCCAATTTAAGAAACTGGGGGGCTTGAGTGCTTGGTCTTCTGGATCCTTTCAAAGAAACCAGCCTCTCAGCTTCCCCTCATCAAAGGAACCCCCATTTTCTCCACAGGCTTGTGGACTCCTATATGGCTCCTCAGGTCCTCTGAGGCTTGTGGAACTCCTATATGGCTCCCTAAATGGCCTTGCGGACAAGTACCGCTGTGCTCACAGATGTAGGCACCGAAGGGACAGTGACAGGGGAAAGTGAGCCAGATGTCCCTCCTGTCAGGAACGTAGGGCCAGGCAGGCTGCTGCTGGGCCCTCAGATCTGATCGCCCCTCCCCCAAGGCAGTGCCTCACCTTCCTCACCACATGCCACCGTCACCTCATTTCCTCCTCCTGTCCTAGGCCATTTTTAACTGTCTGACCGGGAAGGATCTGACCTGACAGGCCAATTAAATATTAATACCGTGATTGAAGAGTCTGTGTGCAAATCAATTAAAAATAGGACTTGTGGAGCTGAGACATTTCAATCTATTTTTCCTTCCTGTCAGGAAGGCTCTTGCCAGGGAGCTCAGACCCAGGGCCCTGAGGTGGGGATTGATCCTAGAAGGTGCCCATAGGTTCTGCCAGTGGGACAACCCGTCACTGCTACCCTCCTCAGATGCGTGTGGGTGAAGGGGCTGATGTGACCTTTCTCCTACCAGGAGGGGCAGGGACCCCTTGCACAGTGGCCTCCTCCATCAAAGTCTTCCCCGGGACAAGCTGCCACCCTCGGGACTCCCATCCTGTGCCAGTTGCTTCAGACGTTTGTAAGGATTTGCTTGTTGTGTTTGCACTGCATCGTCGAACGTGAGGGACTAAGAGCAGGGCCCATTTTCTCCATCTTGCCACACAGATCCCCACCCAGGTTCTGGAAACTGGTACGCAATTAATACATCTCTCTGCAATGAATCAACAGGGCAGTGAAATCTGCCACTTTGTTATGCTTCCTTGTTTCTAATGAAAATCTGTCGAATGACAATTATTAATAGCTTAACTCTCCTACCCCCTTCCAGCTCCACTTGAGGTGCCATCTGGGTGACAGTATAAGATACAGATTTTGTCTCCGAGCTTTCTGGAAGCCCAGGCTGAAAGGGAGACAATGTTAGTTATTTCTCACCCGAAAGAACACAGATTGGTGAGCAGGGAGAAACTTTTCCTGAAATTCGGCCCCTCAAGGGGGATTTGTTATGTGAATCTTTACACAGAAATCCCTAAGGGTCATTGTGCTGTTCCTCATGTAAGTCACGCTCGTTCCTGCCACAGGACTTGTGCTGCTGCCTGGAATGTCGGCCCGGAGCTTCTCGACACGCACCTTGCTGCTCAAGTGCCCCTCAGAGCGGCCATCTCCGCCTTTTCTCCCTTTTCCCCATGGGCCCCCTTTTTTTATTTCTCTGCCTTGCCCTTACCCCTTCAAAATCTTCTTACTTCTTTGCTTGCTTCCTTGTGGAGACAGACCTGTCTCCCTCAAAAGACTGTAAGCTTCATGAGGGCAGGAATTTTGTCTGTTTTGTTCATTGCTGTACCCCAAGGCCCTCCAGTAGCCCTTGGAACCTAGTGGCCTTTAAATATATATTGCCTGCAAAAACTGAATCAGTGCAGATATTCTTCAACAAGTGAATGGCTGTACATACTGTGACACATCCATACCATGGCATGTCAGGATGAGCCAATAATTTGTGTGCATATCCAGATACCGAAAGGTTACCTATTGTACGATTCCATTTGTACAACATATTTTAAATGTCCAAACTGTAGAAATAGAGAGCTGGTAATTGATTGCCAGTTAAAGACAGCAGGCAGAATGGAAGAGGGAAGTCATTGTTGCTATTAAAGTTACATTGTTGCTATTAAAGTTGCTATTAAAGCATACACAAAGAAAAAAAAATTAAAAATAAATAAATATATATTGCCTGAATCGTGACCGAATTGTCTCAACCAGGGTTTGAGGGAAGTGCAGAAACATTGTTTTAAAAGGACACTCTGGTTCTGGACACCCTCTGACAAATATGAGATAACATGTTCCAGACTCTGCTTTCTTGTAACAATTTCATGCAGAGATAGAACACAGAGGGTCTATAAATGGATAACATCAACAGCTTCTTGTCGTCTGCCTCACACATCAGGGGCCCAAGATGAGCTTTGACAAATCTTCACTCAAGGTCAGATTTGGTTTTTTTTCCCCACATACACGGATATATTCTATAGAAAGGGTCACACTGTGTTGCCCAGGCTGGAGTGCAGTGACGAGTCACAGGCTTCTCACAACTGATTAGCTTGGGAGTTTTGACCTTCTCTGTTTCCGGTGTGGGCTGGTTCACCTCTCCTTAGACAACATGGTGGTCACCTACTCCCAGGAGGGCACCATCTTGATGCCAGACTTCATGTGGACCCCAACTGGCACGATGCTCTCTCTGCCGGCACTCCTGAGCTCAGCGGGTCCTTCTGCCTCTGCCTTTCAAGGAGCTGGGACCACAGGTGCCACCACCACACCCAAGATCAGCCCCTCATTGGCCTCCGACAAGTATTCTAATAGAACTCTTCAAATTTGCCTAAAGTGAGAGCCTTCTAGACAGCCAGACAACGAGGCGAATTCCCATTCACCTGCAAGCGTAAGGGCTGCACTTACAGTCTCAGCCGCAGAAAAGTCAACCATCTTCAGCAGAAACATGGCTATTGGCAGAGAGCCTCAGTTCTTTCCCACAGGATCTCTCCACAGGACCCCTTGAAGGTCTTCATGACATGCTAGCTGGCTTCTTCTACAGCAAGTGACCCAAGACAGAAAACAGAAAGGAAGATTCAGTGACTTCTATGACCTAGTCTCACTGACATACACTTTTACTTCCACCATATTCTATTTTTGGAAGTAAGTCACCAAGTTCAGGCCATACTCAAGGGAAGGGGAATTAAGCTCCATCTCTTAAAGGGAGGGGGGTGAAACCACTGCATCATCGGACGTGCACAAAATAGCCTCAGCCAGAGAAATAGATATGACAGCCATTACCAACCAGAGAAGTTGCTGATTGCATGAGAGGGACCACAGTGTACTGAAGAGATCATGAATAGTAATAAGACCTTCTAGAACTCAAATCTCTAACCCACCACCTACCAGCCAAATGAATCTGAAGAAGACCCTTACCTTCTCGGAGCTTTCATTTTCTTTGGTTTAAAGTGTAGATAATGTTACCTAATATGCTGGCATGGTATGAGAAATAGAGAAAATGCATGTCAGTCTCTTTCGGACACACAGTAACTATTCGTGAAATGACAGGTGTTATTAAATTATACTGAGGGGCGCCTGGGTGGCTCAGTGGGTTAGGCCACTGCCTTCGGCTCAGGTCATGATCTCAGGGTCCTGGGATCGAGTCCCACGTCGGGCTCTCTGCTTAGCGGGGAGCCTGCTTTCTCCTCTCTCTCTCTCTGCCTGCCTCTCTGCCTACTTGTGATCTCTCTCTGTCAAATAAATAAATAAAATCTTAAAAAAGAAAAATAAATAAATAAATAAATTATACTGAGACACTTCTTCAGTTTTTGAAGAACTATGAATTGGTACACTGTACAGTACAGAAAATGAATTACTTAATTGAAAAGAATTACTTAAGACACCTCATTATTTGCTACTGTCCAATACCATGATTTTGATTTCATACTCAGCTCCTCCTTCTGGGATATTTGTGCATATGTGTGTGTGTGTGTGTACCCTGCCTAATTCTCCAAAGACTCATGGCTAACAAAATATCAATTGCAAAATGAATACATTAAAAATGAAATGTTAAGGTGCACCAGGGTGGCACAGTTGGTTAAGCATCTGCCTTCGGCTCCAGTTATGATCTCAGGGTCCTAGGAACGAGCCCCATGTCAGGTTCCCTGCTCAGTGGGGAATCTGCTTCTCCCTCTCTCTCCTCTCCTCCCCCTACTGTTTCTCTCTCTCTCTCTCTCTCTCTCTCAAATAAATAAGATCTTTAGAAAATGACATTTTAAAAACACAAAAGGAAACAAACAAAAACTCGGGCATATGCAAAGCACAAATCAAAAGAGCCAAAAAAGGCTAAAATGAGGGAGTGAAATAAAAATTTGAGGCAAAATTTAGCTCTAAGCCAAAATGAGGGAAGAACTGTCAAGGTCATAAGGAGATACAAAACATCTTTCCTAGAACTTGATTCTGAAAGGAATATCTCATGAGGAAGTCACCATAGAGCACACAGGGATGTAGGACCATCCCAAGGGGAGGTACCTAACAACCTGTCATGAACCCGTGGCATCCCGCCAACATACAGAGGGCATGACCTCAAGGCCCCACTCAATAATGGCAACTCTGCAGGGGTCACAACTGCCTGGCGCGTCTGGAGAAATTAATGGAAGGTGGCCTGCCCATCTTCTGCAAATACGCAGTGACCAGACGAAGAGGATAATAACCATAGTGTGAGTTTTCTGAATACCGCCTAGGGACCGGGCAGCAAGCGGACTGCTTTACGGTATGATCTCATTGAATCTTTACGAGACCTATGAAACGGATAGGTTTCACCCCCTTTCGCTGATGGGCAAACTGATGCACAGAGACAAGGGAAACACAGAGAGTGAGCAGGAGGGTCAGAATCTACACCTGGGCAATCAGAGCCTGCCCTCCGAGACACCTCGGGATGGAACCCGGAATCCGAGGGGCTGAGATGAGAGCAGGTATCCATGAGGAAACTTGGAAGGTTTCCTTCCAGGAGGTGAGGTGGGGCCAAGGTGAGGCCCTCCAGTGGGAACTGTGGCTCATGGAGTATGGTTTGGGTGGCTCCAGGATGACAAACAACATTAACAAGGAAGGAGGCAATCCAAGAGCCAGAGCAAACGCCATCAGTCTTCATAGTTTGGTTGAAAACATGGTGTTGCCCGTGTTCTCCTCACTGTGGGACTCGGACAACACAGCACCCAGGAGCCTGGACAGTGACCCAGGTTGTGGGTCTGAGGTAGATGCTGCCCTAGAAGAAATCGGTCTCCCAAATAAGATTAGCAAAATCATCAAGATCCATTAGCTTAATAAAGGCTCTCGAATATTCTGTGGTCAAGAAATCCATTTCACATCCTTTAATCTGCCAGTTCCCAAACTTTGTTTGTTGGAACCTGGGTTAACATCCTGCAGGACTAAGCAAATGCTGGCCCAGCCTGTCTCTAAGATCCCTTCCAGCTCAAGGAGTCCATGGTTTCAGGTCTTTAAAAAGGCAACTTTGAAGCCAGAATGTCTAAATTTGATTTCAAGCTCTGCCTCTTGCTCACTGGAAAACCTGGGGACAGTGTCTCGGACCCTCAGTCTTCTTATCTGTGAAACGGGGATCATTATGTGATCTGTGTCATTGTGCTGCTGTGAGGATCACAGTATGTCTAAATGCTGTGAAAGCAACTTACACACTGGACATGGCCTAGTCATATTAGCTGTTACTATGATAAATTAAAAATGAAACAAAACTAGAAATGAAACTTGACCAGTTTCATCTCACCAAGTCGTCTGCTGGGAACCGCTTTCCTATGGCCCTGCCTGTTCTTCATACTCCAGGGTAAGATATGTTGTGGGGTTTTTTTTTAAAGATTATTTATTTATTTATTTGGCAGAGAGAGAGAGACACAGCGAGGGGGCACACAAACAGGGGGAGTGGGAGAGGGAGAAGCAGACTTCCTGCCGAAAAGGGAGCCTGAGGCAGGGCTCCATCCCAGGACCCTGGGATCATGACCTGAGCCAAAGGCAGAAAGGACTGAGCCACCCAGGCGGCCCTAAGTAAAGGTGTATATTTTTTTGAAGATATTTATTTATTTATTTGACAGACAGAGAGATCACAAGTAGGCAGAAAGGCAGGCATAGAGAGAGGGGGAAGCAGGCTTCCTGCTGAGCAGAAAGCCCGATTCGGGGCTTGATTCCAGGACCCTGCGATCCTGACCTGAACTGAAGGCAGAGGCTAAACCCATTGAGCCACCCAGGCGCCCCAAAGATGTGTATTTTTTTTTTAAAGATTTTATTTATTTATTTGACAGAGAGAAATCACAAGTAGTTGGAGAGGCAGGCAGAGAGAGAGAGAGGAGGAAGCAGGCTCCCTGCTGAGCAGAAAGCCTGATGCGGGACTCGATCCCAGGACCCTGAGATCATGACCTGAGCCGAAGGCAGCGGCTTAACCCACTGAGCCACCCAGGCGCCCCCAAAGATGTGTATTTTTAAAAGAGAGCAAATCCTACAAATTCTCTTCCTCTTTTTCAGATTGATTTTTTAAAAAAATATTTTCAATTTATTTGAGAGAGATTGAGAGAGAAAGCTCACAAGAGCACTGTGGGGGGAGGGCTAGAGGGAGAGGGAGAAGCAGGCTTCCTGCTGAGCAGGGAGCCCCATGTGGGGCTCCATCCCAGGACCCTGTGATCATAACCTGAGCCGAAGGCAGAGACTCAACCAACTGAGCTACCCAGGTGTCCCTCAGATGGATATTTCAACTTAGTATATGTGTGTCAGGAAGTGAAATGAATTAAAAACAAACAAATGATTCATTCTTCTACCCAGCAACCCTCTGGTTGATGAGTCTCTCTGGTTGGTGTTTTTCATTCAATGCCAAAGCCTGGTGGTCCAACTGGAAACAGAACAGAAGGCAAAGGGAGACTCTTACAAGAAATTCCTCAGAGAGAGCTGAATTCCACTCCAGCAAGTCCCACACAGACAGTCCTAAGACACAGCTCCTCAGGAGAAAAGTCGTCCTGGTCTTTCCAGAGCAGGCCTCTTCCTAAGTAGAAAAAACGGTGCTTTTTCACGTCTCATGCTGATACCTGGCGACAAAGAGTCATTCTGACCCAGACTATACCTCCTGCCTTCTGTACAGAGGTTGCTGCCTGTGTTCTCCTCTAGGATTTTGATAGATTCCTGCCTCACATTTAGGTCTTTCATCCATTTTGAGTTTAAAATAAATAGGATATGAGTTTTGATGGGGGAAAATCACTCAATGATGAAACAGAAGGCCTTTGCAGTTTCTTCAGAGAGCACATGTCAAAACAATTTACCGATGGAATTTTCTATTTTGGAGAGGTTTGTCCAAGTCTTCCCAAGTCTACAGGTGCTACTGTCATAAGCCTTTCTGGGTAATGACAAATAACCCAGAAAATATGGTAAATAAACAAAACGAAGGGAGGTTTGTTAATTTTAAACAGAGCTAAGAGCAGTTTTATTTAAGCTGAAAAATGAATTTGTTTGGGCATAGCAGAGGACAAGCAAGCAATGGAGAACCGCAGGCTGGTCCGAAGAGACACAGGAAGGTCCGCTTTTTACTAGGTTTGGGGAGGAAACTGGGTGGGTTGTTTTAAACAAAAGAAACAAGAATTACGTTGTAGCGGTTTCCCGTTGGCTGTACGTGGCTGGAGCGCAGCCACGCAGGGAGGGACTTTCCTTAACAAGCAGGAGAGGGGCAAGTGGCTGGCTCAGTCTAAAGACCATGGGGCCTCAGGGTCCTCGGTTCGAACCCCACTTGGGTGAAGAGATTACCTAAAATAAAAAAATAAATAAATAAACTTATATTTCAAAATGGGGGGGGGCAGGAGCTTGAATTCCTATGTGAGACATTTCTTCCCTTGTGGAAATAATTCTTATCTCCTGCTCCTGGTTCTGAGGTGGCAAAGCGCCGCACGTGGGTAAGAGCTCACCCTTTAGGGCTGTCTGATTCTAAAGTCTCCTGTACATCATACTGACTTCCTCACAGCCGACAGGACAGGTGCGTGGAATTCCATGAATTCCAGAAAGAAGCCTCAGACATCATCTACCGACAACTCCATTCCATGGCAGGAATTGGACCCAGAGAAGTGAAATGACTTGCTCTCATTCATGGAGCTAATTCGGTGACAAGGGTCATCACTTCTCAGCATCTCCTGACTCTGGGTCTCTTCCTGGACAGTAAGACTCGGGTGTGAGATTTTGCTGGGAATCCCCCTACAAAGGAACACATGAGAAAAGAGCGTTCGACCCACTAGGATCTGTTTTGACACACAAAACTGGCAAATGTGTGGGGTTTCCACACCAAGCAGTTCTCCAGTTCTCTGCAGACATCAGCTGGGTGTCCTAGCATTTAACTAAATCCTGACACTACCCGGTTAGTGCGGACCCCACTGGTTAAGGGCTCAATTCCACAAGACCGCCCCCAACTTCAGACGCCAATCGTAAGTGGTGAGTCCCAGGTCATCCACACTTAAAGTCCAACTTGGTTACAAACTGGAGGTTCCCATGGCCCCCTCAGCTTTAACTTGATAATCTGCTGTTAATGGCTCACAGAATTCAAGAAAACACTTAACTTACTACTATCAGTGTATGATAAAGGATATTATAAAGGATACAAATGAACAACCAGATGAAGTCAAGACATACATCGGACAAGGTCTATAAGGGTCTTAAGTACAGGAACTTCTGTCTCTGTGGATTTGGGGGTGTACCACCCTCTTGGCATAGGGATGCAATCACCAGTCCAGGAACTTTTTCTGAACCTCATTGTTTAGGGTTTCTATAGAGGTTTCATTACTGAGCCATGATTAATTAAATCACTGGCAATTAGTTAATTCTCTTAATTCTAGATTCTCTCTCCTCCCCAGAGTTGTGGGTGGGGAAGGGCTGAAACTTCCAACCCCAGAATCACGGGAATCACCACTTAATTCCTCTGGCAACTGACTCCTACCCCAAAACTATCTAGGGGCCCTCCTTAGGTCACTTCATGAGCATATACTTAAGTAGGTTGAAAGAAGCTTATTATGAATAACAAAAGTTGCCCCTCTCACCCTTGCCACTCTGGAAATAAAACTTTTAGAATCTCTTGCTCCAATAACCTGGTTGTAGACCAAATGTACATTTTTTTAAAAGATTTTATTTATTTATTTATTTATTTATTTATTTATTTATAGAGGGAAGAAGAGAGCATGTGAGCCAGGGGAGGGGCTGAGGGAGAGAGAGAACCCCAAGCAGATTCCACACTCAACCTGGAGCTGACACAAGGTGGGACCCATGACACCAAGATCATGACCTGACTTGAGATCAAGAGTCGGATGCTCAACCCCCTGAGCCACCGAGGGGTCTCCAAATATGTATTTCTTATATCAAAATATCCCACACCCATTTACATAAAATTGTAAATATGTGCAAAGAGATGCATGAAAGATGATCTCTAAAACATTAATGGTAATTATCTCCAGATGTGGGATTTCAGATATTTTCAATCTTCTTCTTTATACTTTTTTGAATATATCACATAACATAACATCCTATAAAGGCAGACACTCAATTAACAACCTTGTGTGTGATCTTTCTAACATTCTCATGTTCATACGACAATATACAAACACATATAAATGTATATAAGGGTGCCAATATTTGCTTTACAAAAATGCTTTCCCCCATACTTTCTCTAAAGTTTGCTTTTGTCACTTGAAAACATATTGTGAAAATCTCTCCAAGTCAACTGGCAAAGCTCAAAGTCGTTCTATTTATAGATTGCATAATATTACCAGGTTGGGAATATGCCATGATTTGACTCAATCCTTCTCTTTTGATAGGTCCTCATTTTGTTTCATGCAAACCAGGCTGCAGTGAATATCCTTGTACTAGTGGCTTTGTTTCTACAGGATAGACTCCCAGGAGTTGAACTGCTGAAGTCAAAAAGCAATAGATGGACTTATAAAATGTTTAGAGATATTGTCATAGGCCCTCCAAAAATGATCACGACATTCCACATTTCCACTAGTAATAAACTCTCTTCTGATGAATTCCAATGAATTCCCACCAGCAATGTAGGCACACTTGTCATGTTTGCCAGCCTGATCGGTAAGGAGTGCTATTGCTCTGTTATTCCAATTAGCATTTCCCTAACTTGTAATAGCAGCCAATACTTGCACAATGCTTTATTCTGCATTGGGTGTGTCACACACTGTATGAAACATTTTACACAGAATCGCTCTTAATCCTTACAACAATCCTGTGAGACAGGTACCTTGAGTATCTCCACTTATGATCTAACTGGGGCTCAGGAAAGTTCAGTAACTTGGCCAAAGTCACTACCAGCTAATTGCTCTCTAGAAGAGCTTAATCACTCCAATCTCTACACTAGTCTCCAGTATCTCATGTATTTATGGATTTTTGGAATCACTTTTCCAAAAACTATGTATTTGTATCTCTAGCCCATTTTTCTATTGGACTGCGTTTTGACTCTTAAGCTGAAGAACTCTTTGATAGAGTAGGTATTAACTATAAATTCTTAATCTATACTCTTTCTTGCAAATACTTTCCTTCAATGTGTCATTGCTCTTTTGATTTTGTTTATGGTATTTTTTTTAACCATGCAACGGTTTTAAAACTTTGTCAAATGACAAAGCAAGAACAATTTAGTAAGGACTTTGATGTCCTTTGTTCAAGGGAAAATGACCCATAGCTTAGAGGCGGTGTGTCACAAGCATGGGAGCATCTTCCTAAGGAATTTTGGGTGAGAGCAAAGTTTAGCATCAGAAGAGAAACTTGGACACAGCATGACTGACTAAAAGCTGGAGGATTTCCTGATAAGGCCAGCAGGTCCTATTTCCTAGGGTAAAGTAAGCTGGCCAATGCTGAGTTGGAGGATTGTGATTAGTGTGTGAGATTTCCTAGACAGGAAATAATAAATAAACAAATAAATAATCTCGCAGAAAGTGCAGGCTGACTTAGGTTTAAATTTGTGACATGGGCTTGGTGGGCCACTGAGGGCTGGGGGGGGCCGTGGAGGTTCCATTTGGTGGGGCCCAATATACAAATTTATCTAATGCGTCAATCATTCATATTTATGTATATATGGCTTCTGGTTTTCCTGTCTTAATAAAAATATTCTTCCAAATAGGCAGGTTTTAATATGCATGGCGAAACCTCTACTTAAGCTTTCTTTTTACTGTTTTAGGGCTTCATAAAATCAAAACTTCATTTTTTAATACGGTGTGAGGGAGAGATCCAGCTCTCCTTTTTTCAGATTTAACCACATGGTGCCAGCACCATTTATTACAATCCTGTCCCTACTGGATTGAAATACTACCTTTTCATATCGTATATTATACGGTTATGTTTACGGAGATCTATTTCTGGGCTCTTTCTGCTGTTCCAGGGATTGTATTGATTTTTAAAAATTCCTGTGCTACAATGTACTACATGTATTACAGTAGCAAACTGCTGGGGACTTTTTAAGCATTGTTTGCAAGACCCCCAGAGCTGGAAGGCAGAGAGGAGAGGGGCTTATAAGAGCAAATTGCAAGTCTGAGACGGTAAAAAAGAAATGGGTCGTGTCAGGGCAGCTCGACCAGACAATTTTGTGAGATTTGACAACCCAGAACCTCCTGATAAGAAATTCCTGTGAGATGGATCTTCCCCCCACCTTGTGGGTATAAAATGCCCCCGGCCCATGAAAGGAGTGGTCCTTCCACGTGGAATAATGCTGCACAAGGCTTGATCCTAGGACCAGAAATGGAGCCTGGGAAGCCTGGTCTTGTGCTGGGCTGAGACACAGGGCATTTTCTTCTCTCCTGGCCTCCCTCTGGTGGTTGGACCTGGACAGAAGGCAGCACGCAGGGCTAAGCCACCCAGCCGGTGAGCTAGGCCACAAGAGTCTCTGCGAGAGCCCCCAGGACAAGCCCACCCCTGCCCATGTGCTCTGAAAATGGTCACATCTAGCACTGGTTAGGACACATTCCCTACTGGATCGTACTTCCCTTCTGATGTCCTCAGCCCCTCAGGAAGTTCCTCTTGTGGAGTCTGGGTGGCTGAATAGGCTAAGCATCTGCCTTCGGCTCAGGTCATGATCCCAGGGTCCTGGTATCAAATCCCGTGTTGGGAGTCAGCTTCTCCCTCCCCTTCTGCCCCTTTCCCTGCTCATTCTCTCTCAAATTAATAAATAAATAAAATCTTTAAAAAAAAAAAAAAAGAAAAAAGAAAAGAAAAAGAAAATTCCTCTTGGGGCACCTGGGTGGCTTGGTGGGTTAAGCCTCTGCCTTCAGCTCAGGTCATGATCCCAAGATCCTAGGATGAGCCCCACATCGGGCTCCCTGCTCAGCAGGGAGCCTGCTTCCCGCCCCCCCCCCAACCCCGCCGCCTGCCTCTCTGCCTACTTGTGATTTCTGTCTGTCAAATAAATAAACAAAATCTTTAAAAAAGAAGAGGAAGAAGAAAGCTCCTCTTAAAAGCAGCAGGGCTGAAGCGAGAGTTAAGCAAGCTGCTCTCCGATGGGGATGGAGCAGAAAAGCTTCCTGTGGGGGTGCAGCCAGCCCCAGTCTCCAGGGGTCCCCACTGGCAGGGTCCACCTCACCTGCAGAGGACCTACCCACCTGGTCATTCCCTCTCTGGGCATCTCTGATCTGGGGCCTGAGTGAGGCAGCTTCTCAGAACCCTGCCAAGTGACACAGCACACCTGGATACAAACCTCTTGAAGAGTTTTTCCAGCTGGTTGGGGGAGCCCGTACAGGGTGTGCACCGATGTTCTTCCCGTGCCCTCCCCACCCCCCTTCAGAGTGTTGCTCTCAAATAAACATCCCGAAGCCCAAACTCTGTCCTCCCTTCTGCTTCCAGAGAACCCAGACTGCCGGGGTGAAGGGCAGCAGTCGCCAACAGTGGGTGGGGGAGGATTATCGCACCTGGAGGTTAGGGGGGTCCCCTCATGAGGATGGGGCCAAGTTCCTGTCGTGAGGCGGGAGGCTGAAGGTCTTCTTCATTCGGGTATTAATAGTATTTGGTAGGCCTGGCCTGAGTTTCCATTTCCAAGCACAAGCTGGTTTCTCATTAATATCCCCAAATCCTATTTTCCTTCTCTGGTTCGTTCCTTCTTTCCACAGTAGGGGAACGTAGAGCCTCCCACGAAAACCTTCACAAGTGAAATGAGGCAACGTGATGAGTATTCTCCGCTCTCTGAAACTTCGCACTGGGCCACTTTGCTTTTACGAAATACATCCCTTAGAACATGTTTTCACCAACTGAAAGAAACCCGAAGAAAATTTATAGGAAAAAGCCATTATGGTACCAGCATAGGTCTTGGGTAAAAGCGACGAGGTAAAGCTTGAACTTTCGGAAAGTGAAAGATACTCGTCTCCCTTTCACCTGTTCCTCCCTTCCCCCCCCCCCCACCCGTTCCACGTCCACAGTCCCGTAGGGCAAGGCCTGTTTCTGCCAACCCAAACTCATATGTTGAAATCCTATACCCTGAACGTGATGGAACTTGGAAAGGGGGGCTTTTGAGAGGGGATTAGGCTATGAGGGTGGAGCCCTTAGGAATGAGATTCTAAGAGAGACCCTAGAAAAACCCCTAGTTCCTCCACCATGGGAGAACCCAACATAAAGACGCGGTCTCTGAGACAGGACACGGGCCCTCACCAGACACCAAATCTATAGACTCCTTGGTCTTGGACTTCCCAATCTCCAGAACTGTGAAAAACACATTTCTCTGGTTTAGAAGGTGCCCTGGCCTCGTGTTCCCGTCCTAGCAGCCCTAGTGAAATAAGTGAGCACAGAATCTTTTATGCTTTTGTTTTCATCTTTGAAGTCCTTTAAACTCCATCCATTTTTACGAGTCCACAGGTGCCTTACCTACCATAAATAGGGCAGTGGCCATTCAAGGAAGAACCCTGAGCCAGTCCAACACCCCGATTCTGGATTTGGGGGAAGTTCCTTACCTTACCTCAATTCCTTACCTGCCAGATGGAGAAGGTGGATCTGAGATCTGGGCTCCCCTCTAGCACAGACACCTATGCCTCTGGTCCTTGCTACGTGGAAGGACCGCTCCTTGTGCTGGCCGGAAGAGAGCCCCCTGGGGGCGTCCGTCCTTCCACCCTTCCCCCATCTCCCCTCGGGCACGGATGTCTCTCTGACCCTGACCTTCCTATTCACACTAACGTGCGCTGGTCCTTCTGGATGACGAGCTTTCCCATCTTCAGTTGCCTCCTCCTCGAACGCCGTTATTTCTGTTTTAGGAGAATAAACAAAAACTCTGCTGGTTTGCCTTTCTAGTCCCCCCTCTGCCCCCCCGATGCCTGCCCTTCCCTATTCATCCTGCCAGTTAAAGTCGTGGCGTCGGACCAGGAATTTCAGCTCATGTTCATCACATGCCATCTTTACAACATCAATTAATGCTACACCAGCCCTGAGAGCCATGGTCTCCAGCCGCTCTCAGAAGCACCGTCTGGGGCACCCGGGTGGCTCAGGAGGTTCAGCAGCTGACTCTTGATTTCAGCTCAGGCCATGATCTCAGAGTCCTGGGATCGAGTCCCATGTGGGGCTCCGAGTTCGTCAGGGAGTGTGCGGGAGAGTAGCTCCCTCTGCCCCTCCCCGGCTCATGCTCTCTCTCAAAACACATAAATAAATCTTAAAAGAAGAGGAAGAAGAAGAAGAAGCAGCAGCAGCAGTAGCAGCACAGCCTGTCTTCAGATTGTCTCTACCACTGGTGTGCTGGAAAAAGATAAATAAATCAGCAAATAAGTAGCCCTGGTTTGGAACATTTGCTGTTTTGCTGTCTTGGTGGTGTAAATACTCCCACTACAATAGACATCAACCTACGGATGGCTTCATTACCTTTATAACCAGCTTGAAAGTCCTTGAGTATTTAACAATTGGCTTGTAAGAGCCGGATCCAGCCCCACACGGGCAGGGCTACCCTCTAATTCTCCAAGGGACCCCCAACCAACACCCATCTTGTTCTCTTTGCTTCATCATTGACTGACACAATTTGGTCACCACTGAGCTCTCAATATGGCCCATGCTCTCCTGGGGACATCACACACCTGATCGCAAATAATCCTAACAAAATCAGCTCTCCCCATCTCCATTTCATACGTCATGATTACTATTATGGGGGGACTGTCACCCTCCATTTGCCCTGAGCTACACATAAAACATAGGACATAACACCTCCTGGGCAAAGTAGTGCACCCCCTGCCCCCCACAAGCAGGGCATGAATGTCTTTTTTTTTTTTTAAGATTTTATTTATTTATTTGACAGACAGAGATCACAAGTAGGCAGAAAGACAGGCAGAGAGAGGAGGAAGCAGGATCCCCGAGGTGCAGAGAGCCCCACCTGGAGCTCCATCCCAGGACCCTGGGATCATGACCTGGGCTGAAGGCAGAGGTTTTAACCCACTGAGCCACCCAGGCGCCCCAGGGCATGAATGTCTTTTTATTTAGTTAGTTAGTTAGTTTTAAGATTTTATTTACTTAGTTTTTAAGATTTTAATTAATTAATTAATTAATTTAGCAGGGAGAAGAAAGACAGCAAGGGAGGGAACACAGGAAGGGGGAGTGGGATAGAGAAGCAGGTTTCCGGCCAGGCAGAGAGCCCGGTTTGGGGCTTGATCCCAGGACCCTGGGATCATGACCTAAACCCAAGGCAGACATTTAACAACTGAGCCACCCAGGGGCCCAGTTAAGTATAATTGGTTTTTCTACTACAAAAGTAATGAACCACCTTGCAAAGAAAATCTAAAAGCAACCATTAATTCTCATATGGATTAAGAGTTATTTGATGTCATGGTAAAATATTCATGATACAGTACACTTTACTAGTGAAAAGTACAGAGGGGCCTGGGTGGCTCAGTCGGTTAAGCAGCTGCCTCCTGCTCAGGTCATGATCCCGGGGTCCTGGGATCCAGGCCCTTGTCAAGCTCCCTGCTCAGCAGGAAATCTGTTTCTCCCTCTGCCCGTGACCTGCACCCCGCCATTCCCCAGCTTGTGCAGGCATGTGCACGCTCTCTCTCTCTCAAAAAATTCAATTTTCTTTTAAAAGAATGAAAAGGGAAGTATGATGTCAATTCTGTAAAAAAAAAAAAAAAAACACACACACACACATACACAAATAATGAAATACTGGGAAAAATGAAAACAGAAAAAAATGTGGTTTGGGGGTTTTTTGTTTTTTAAGATTTTATTTATTTATTGGACAGGAAGAGATCACAAGTAAGCAGAGAGGCAGGCAGAGAAAGAGGGGGAAGCAGGCTCCCTGTTGAGCAGAGAGCCCGATGCGGGACTCCATCCCAGGACCCTGAGATCATGATCTGAGCCAAAGGCAGAGGCCTTAACCCACTGAGCCACCCAGGTGCCCCCAGAAAAAAATGTTTTGGTCCTCTCTGAACAATGGGAAGTAAAGATTTTTCTTTCTTATAGTTTCTGTATTTTCCATAATAATGCATCAGCATGTTTTCCAATTATAATGAGACAATGTAATACATACGATTTGTATTTGGAAAAATATAAAAAGAAAAACAAAATCGGGACCTCATCATTCAGACCCCACAATTGCTACGTTTTGATACAATGTGTCGTTTTTGAAAGTTGTTTGGTGTAAAAGAACAGCAGCAACAAGCCTGGGCCTTCAGTTCTAGCCCAGAGAGGGTTGGGGCCTCCCCACCTACCTCCCCCTCGCCCCCACCACCCTCATTCTCAAGCACCTCTCCCATGCTAATTTTCAAAAAAAAACCCAAAGATGCACATTATTAGCCCCATGTTGGGGATGAGGAAACTAAGAGACTCACTGTCTATGCGGACACGCACGGTCCCATAGATCATGGTCCCACTCAAAGCATCTTTCTCCGGGAGACCTGACAGAGGAGCTCGTAGGCCTGTCCGGCAGCCCCAAGTTCCGGGCAGGGCACCTGTCCTCCCTGAGCATGTCTCTGCGGGCAAGAAGTTGAATGGAGCTCCTGTTTCTTATAAAATAACAACTGAAGGATCATCTCCCTTAAAGGGTCACTGAGAGTGTTATGACTGAACAGTACGGCGACAGTGCGGTGACTCCCGTCAGCAGAGAGCTGAGACTTGAACCCAGATCTGTCTGGCTCCCCAGGCCACAGCTTCTCCACGATGCCAAAGCTCTGTTCTCCTCCAGGGCTCCTGTCTGTGAGAGGTTTCTCCAGGTCAAGGAGCTTGGCCTCCAGACACCCAACAGTCACGGGGCCTGGAGACCTTTCCGCAGCCTCTTCCTCGGCCCCGTTGTGCCCTCGGGGAACCTGGGGGCCGGGCTCCTGGGGCCTGGCAGGTGGACTGGATCAGCTCGCCGGGACGCTGCTGGGACCTTCCTCTCCCCAGCTCGGGTCTCCTCCTTGTGGACCCTGGATTTCAGCCACGTCCCTTCTTCTAGGGATTCTCTCTGCCAAGCTGTCAGGACCTGATTTTCCCTGTCTACACTTCCCTGTTCCACCTCTGCTGGCAGGTGGCCCAGGCCTCGGAAAATGTCAGAGCACAAGCTGGGAACACGGCCTCCCGCTGGTGAACAGGCAGCCCCGCATCCTTCCCTGCCAGTCAGCTGTGCGCTGCCCACATGCCCGGGGCTGACAGGGAAGCAGGGCGGGCCGAAGCCCAATTAGACAACAGCTCCCAGAACACACAGGGGGTAGGAGCACCTCCTGTTCTCTCCCCTCTGGGCCCAAACTGGGGGCGGAGCTAGAGGAGGGGCGGGGCTGGGTGCGGAGCCGTATGCACCTGCTGCAGGAAGCCCCTCCTCCTCGTGCCAGATGCGCAGGGGCTGGGGGGGTAGGACGGCCCAGAGAAAGGGCTGAGGAAGGGCCAGGCTCTGGGAATGGAGTCTCCCCGAGCTCTTAACACCTGGGGTTACCTTTTAGGTAACCCTTTAGGACAGGGCTATGGCTTGTCCATCCTTGTGTCCCCTGGGCACGCTGGCCGCTCAGAGCCTGCCTGTGGCCGGTGGGGGTGGGGTGGAGGGGGGCAGCAGGTGTGGTGGTCGAAGACAGAGTTTCGGAGAGAGGCAGACGTGGGTTCTGGTCCCCCGCTCTTCCTCCCCGGCTGTGTAACCTCAGCCTTTCTCCACTGAAGTTTCTTCCTCTGAAAAAGTGAGAGTAAAAATGTCCACCCCGGATGGCTACCGTGAGGATGAAAGGGAAGGGACTGGAAGACCAGGCACGCAGAAAGCATTCGTTCCATGGGGGCCGTTATTACTTAGAGAATCCACATAAAGCCTGTTCATAGAATTACCAGATTCTCTTCTGGGATGAAGAAAAATGTCAGCCTTCCCAAAGTAGAATTTAAAGGGTATAAGATGCAGAGGACAAGGGGAGTGTGACAAACATCTCTCAAAGACACCCCTCCCCAGGTGCCACACCCTGGGCTAGGCGCTCACCTGTGTTCTCATGTCACACCGCAGGTAACACATCCCAGAGATCAGGCAGATCAAAGGCAGACAGCTTGCTGGCACCTTGAAGCAACACAGGAAATGTTCAAGACCGAAAGGCCTGCTGTGTCAAGACACCTGGTTAGAAAACGACTGGAAAACGATGTCCTAGGGAATTAGCAGAGCAAGTCTCCAGCTCTGCCAGGAGAGTTCAAATAATGTGCCAACAGGGGAATCACAGAGCAAAGTTGATTGTCATCCCGGTCACCCTGCTGACTCCACAAGCACGACCCAGAGCTTTGACAGAACTGGACACGTGGGTGGTGACTTAGGGCCGTGCTATCCAGTAGCACTTCCAGACACCATTGTCACATCACTGAGGGAGCCCTGTTCCCATCAGAGGTCTTCACGACCCTTAAACTTGTCTAGTTCTAATGAGAAAAAACCAAAGTAACTCAAAGTACAAAGAGAAAACACTTTGATGATGCCCAACCAACAATAGGCTCTTGGAATTAAAGATTCTTTCAACTTGACGAGACACTTCACAGAGGAAGATTGTAGATTATCTTCAAGTGCCATATCGGGACCCAGAAATCCTTTGTTACAAAGACAAGATTGGTGTCATTCCTTGGTTCATTCATCCATTGCTCATTTCACTTATTTTTCCATGCATGCTACTCAATGAGTTGAATTGATAGAATTTGGGGTGACATAAAATATCAAATAAGAAATTGTAGGGGTGCCTGGGTGGCTCAGTGGGTTAAGCCTCTGCCTTTGGCTCAGGTTGTGATCCCAGGGTCCTGGGATCGAGCCCCACATCGGACTCTGCTCAGCAGGGAGCCTGCTTTCCCCCCGCCCCACCCTCTTCCTGCCTCTCTGCCTACTTGTGATCTCTGTCTCTCTGTCAAATAAATAAATAAAATCTTTTTTTAAAAAAAGGAAGGAAGGAAGGAAGAAAGAAATGGTACATTCCTAGGATACCTGTGTGGCTCAGTTGGACGGCTGCCTTCAGCTCCGATCATGATCTCCAGGTCCTAGATCAAGCCCCACATCGGGATCCTTGATTGGTGGGAGTCTGCTTCTCCCTCTCCCTCTGTTGCTCCCCCTGCTTGTGCTTTCTTGCTCACATGATCTCAAGTAAATAAATAAAATCTTTTTAAAAAAAAAGAAAAGAAAGAAATGGCACATTTATTTAAGGGATGGTGTCCGTTAGGGACTAACCCAGGGACAAAGAGCGGCAGTTATGCAGAGAAGTGGAACTCAGGGTAGGATGACTTGTGCTAAGAAGTACGACGCTTGCTGTGCAGGTGATAATGGTGTTAGGAGCGGACGTTAAGCCCCGGAGTGTTGTACTAGCCCTGAATGGTACGCAGGACAGAGTAAGAGGCAGGGCCCAGGTGGGAGGTGAGTGCAATCATTTTTCATGGAATCTACTCTCAGGGTTCCTTGCTACCTTGTCACCGATTTCCCCCTCCATCCATGGCACCCAAGCTTTTCCTCCACCTGTTGGCTGAACCTTTCCTGTCACGAGTGAACGTCTACTGCCCAAAGAACAAAAGACTGTAAGGTTTAGCCTATGGGACCGCTCGATTCCACTCGCAGGGTGAGACACTAACTTGAGCTGGAAACTTTTTTTTTTTTTTTAAGATTTTATTTATTTATCAGAGAGAGAGGCGGGGAGAGAGCGAGCACAGGCAGACAGAATGGTAGGCAGAGGCAGAGAGAGAAGCAGGCTTCCTGCTGAGCAAGGAGCCCGATGTGGGACTCGATCCCAGGACGCTGGGATCATGACCTGAGCCGAAGGCAGCTGCTTAACCAACTGAGCCACCCACGGGTCCCAAGCTGGAAACTTTTCTCTGAAACACAACGCTTGCTGTTTGTAGCTCCTCCCGCTCCCATGGCTGCTGCTCTGCTTCGGACTTTTCACCACTGCCCATCAAGGAGTCCTGGTGTCCTTAAGGCACATCTTTTGCCCCGTTCTAGTCTGAAACTCTCCCTGGGAAATATCTTCCTTCTTTGCTACTTCTGCAGCTGAAACCCCCTTCCGCAGAAAGTCTCTGGATAAGGAGAATCCGAAAATGAGAACCGTCTGAGGGAGGTTTTATTCCCGCAGCTGGTGTCAGCATTGTATTGTAATGAATTCATCCCAACTTCTCTACTTAAGACGAAGATTTGGGGTCAGGTAAGTCGTGTCCCCCTCCTCTTTGCACCTCTCGAAACTGTGCTGGGGCTGGTTTGTGACCACTGTTGAGTTAGTGGATTGACGGCTTAAGAAGAACGAGATGAAGCAAGAGAATATCTAATCTTCTGGGTGACTTTTCCCAAACATGATCTCTGGGTCCTGCCTCGTCCCTCAGGAAGTCTTCTGCTTCTCTTTAATCTCCGTGTCGGTGAATTACTGCCTAAAACTAGAAGAGAGGCTTCATGGGGGGTGAAACTTGACTGAGTTCATTGCCATCTCCCCAGGACCCAGGAAAGGGCCTGGCACAGACCGGGGACTCATAAATAGTGAGGAGTTCCGTCAGTTTCGTGTTTGGGGGGGATGCCATCATACCCCGTGCTCCTGGTTTGCTGAAACAGAGAAAACAGCTGTAACAGGAACTTTTTCTAAGCTGCTGAGACCGTGGACTAATAGAATTCGGAAGGGGTCAGCTTTAGAATGTATTGGCTTCCTCTCTTATATAAATTTACGACTGCATCCAAAAGACTCAACTCTTCGTGCGAGGCCCAGGGTTTGGCAGTTACAGTCATGAAGGAGCTAAGATGTGGGGACAGAATCAGCCAGGCACGAACTGGCTGAGTGTGAACACATTTAAGCTTACTCCAGATACACTCCTCTCTCTTTCCGACTCTTCTCCTTCAGCACAAATGTCTGAGGATTTGCAGATCAAGTTCTCTCTGATTGGATTTTGGTCCTGTCTTCTCAGAGAGTTTAGTCTATCTTAAAACCTCAAAAAATTGTAATAACTGAATAAAGGTTTCTTTCCCTGAAGGACTGTTTGCCGTTTGCTCCAGCCTGTAGGGTCCAAGGCAGGTCACCCGTTAAAACCCACTGGAAAGCACCGTGAATGTAGTTGACTCCCTGATTCCAACTGTTGCCCAATTGGCTCACTACACACATTGTGTAAACACTGTGCTTATGGCCTTCCTGGTGATGGCCAGCCTGACATTTCCAGGGCCACTCAGCCTGATTCCAGGCCCAAGGAACATTCACAGCCTCTCTGTCAGCTCAGGCAGGATTCTCTCATGAACAAAAGATAAGACAGTCTCTTGTCCCTATGTGGAGCTTTTCCTCAACCCTTCCTTCTGTGGATTGAAATCAATTTTTGGATTTTGCTGCTTATGCCCAAAATAGAAGCTCAGTAACTGATCCTTGTAATGAACCAGCATTTTATACCGGCTCAGAGTTGGAGTCAGTTAAGTACAGTTTCTTGAAAATAGATAGTTTTCTTTTTTAGACAAAGAGGGTGCCAAAGGGAGCAATGTTTCATGCCCTTTGTTTAAAATAAATGCTGATTTATGGCCTCTTTTTGATCCTTGCAAAAAATGCCTGCCTTCCCACCTACTCAGCCTTTCCTGCTGGTAAGAACATAGAGCACCTTCCTGTGCACTGGGGATTTCAGATGATGGTCAAGGGACCAAGTCTGGAGCTTGGACTCCTTCGCCTTCAGACTGAATGGTTTAGAATCAATTACTGCTAAGCCCAGATCATTTTGGCATAATCTCTTAAAAACAATTTCTCAGTTGACAACTCTTAGATAGCCAGTGAGCTCATTCCATTCTTAGAGGTTCATGTCACAACCAACTTTTCCTGGAATATTCGAGGAACCAATGCTGTTTAAAATGGGATGTGTCACAGATGTGCTCTTGAGATTTTTTCTCTAGATGAAGTTCATGGTTGTTAACTGAAGTTTTCTGAATTCTGAAGAATTCTGAAGTTTTCTTCATTGGTCTCTATGGTGAAGAATAAGGTTCTTGTGTGCGTGCATGTGTGTGTATGATCATGTGTTCATGCATGTTTTGTGCATGTTTATGGTTTGGGAAAGTCTCAGAACTACTTTGTAAAGAGGCTCTAGGCCCTGCCCACATGACATGGTTGCCTCCATCTTTCTTGTTTTCCTTCATCAAATACTTGTTCATACCCATATATTTCAGGCACTGTGCTAGACACAAAAATAACAATGGTGAACAAAATGTTTCCTTCCTCTCATTAATCTTCCTCAATTAGAGTAAGAGTCTTGGTCTGCCTCCTTAATGTTTATTAGAAGCTTCAAGCCTTGTTTCGTGCTCGCTTGATTTTGAAACCACATGGACTTGCCTCCTGAGACCCAGAATCCACGTCCAACCTCACTCCATGCAGCTCTGCTGCGCCAAAGGCTATCTCAAATCTCTACCTCCTTTTCCCTTAGAGCTCAAGGTCTAAACACTACCAGTGGCTTCTAAACTTTCTTTGAAATAGAAGAAACTTTTTCACAAGCAAATTAATTTTGAAACCAGATACATTAAATAGACTATTTTGAAGTTACTCCATTTCTTTTCTTTTCTTCTTTTTCTTTCTTTCTTTCTTTTTCCTTCCTTCCTTCCTTCCTTCCTTCCTTCCTTCCTTCCTTCCTTCCTATTTATTTACTTACTTATTTGTCAGAGAGAGAGAAGGGAGAGCACATAAGTGGGAAGGGGTGGCAGGCAGACGGAGAAGCCGGCTCCCTGCTGAACAGAGAACCCAATGGGGACTCGACCCTGGGATCGTGACCTGAGCCGAAGGCAGATGCTTAACCGACTGAGCCACCCAGGCATCCGGAAAGCTCCTCCATTTCTGTTTAAAAATGAGGTGGGACATCAGCTGCCTCCCTGACTCTCCTACTCTCCCCAGAACCCTGAGAGGAACTTGCTAAACCTAACTGAGAAAACCACTGTCTGGTGGCCGGTGGATTTATCTGGTGAAATTACCCTGGAGCGCCACCTCCAGGAGCCACCCTCTAGGTTTGAATGCCAATCCCAGGCTGGCAACCAATTCGGTCCTCAAGCTCATCCTGGTTCTTCTGTGGAGATTTGAGAACGGGCTGCCCACCTTTCTCAGGATTGACGGGCACCTTACGCATCCTCGGGTCCATCTGGTGCTCCGAGTCCCGTTCCAGGAGACTGCAGTGGGAGAGACGCTAGGGCTGAGCTTTGAAAGGGAGACAATCAGGGTGCTACTATGGAAACAGGCTTTCCAAGGCTTAACGGTGCTGAATTTCTTGTTCTTTGCAGTTGCTTGTCTAGGGAACCCCTTGCCCAAGTTAGTGCATCTGGTGGGTTCTTACTCTGCAGTCAGGAAAAAGAAACCATTAGATAAGCGGGTCAGGTCTTTGAGATTTGCAAAGACGGTTGCAAAGAGAATGTCTTGGGAACATATTACAGAGGATGAAAATGCTATGTCTGGTCCAGTGTATGCATCTCAGGAGAGGGAGCGAGGGAGGGAAGAGAGCGGGAGAACACGAGAGAGATTTCTAATTCAGACCTACAGAATCATTTCATCATCTGTTGGAAAGAGTCCCTATGACACAAAATTCTGCAGTTTCTCTACCTTCTCACAACCCCCGCACTGTTTCCACTTCATTGCTAAGAGAGGGTTTCTAGAACTAGAAGGTTTTGAAAAGCTGTTGATGGAGGAATTGGGGCACCTCCTGTGCCCCAAATCTTTCCCAGAATTTGGGGGAAAAGAAGGCAAGGCAGTTTTGTTTTTGTTCCTGTTTTTAGAAACATTCTTTTCCTCCTGACTATAAAGGAAATAATATATCAACAGTACCACATGTTTGAATGCTAGCTTTTATATTGATCATTGGGTTTATGAGCACTTATAATAAATAAATAAGATTAAATTAATAAATGAAAAGAGTATTTGTTCAGTTGAAGTATATGATTAAACCAATTCAGTGTGTTCTGGCATCCAGAGGGAAAACTGAAAGCAAAATTACACATTCATTGTGAACAATTTAGGACCCAGCAAAGTACGTGAAGAAAGAGTCATCCCTAACAGTATCATTCCAGAAATAATCATTGTCAACATTTTGGTATATTTTTTTCTAATTCAGATTTTTTTTTTTAAGATTTTATTTGTTAGAGAGAGAGTGCCCGCAAGCAGGCAGAGGTGGAGAGAGAAGCAGGCTCCCCACTGAGCAGGGAACCCAATGTGGGACTTGATCCCAGGACCCTAGGATCATGACCTGAGCCTAAGGCAGTGGCCTAACCGACTGAGCCACTCAGGCGTCCCTCCGATTCAGATTTTTAAACAAAATTGCAATCATGACATTTAAATAATAATCTTATTCTTGATACAACATTATATTATATTTATTTTCTCATGTGATAAAATAATCTCTGAAAAATAATCTTGGAAAATGTTAACAACTAAATGGTATTGAATTACGTTTTTACACTGAAATTTTTTGACAAATCATTTAAATGTGTTTATTTTGGTTGCTCCCAAAATTTTGTTATTATGAATAAGGTTACAAAAAGCATTTTACACATAAATCTAGGAGCCATCTCTGATGATTTCCTTAGGATAAAGTTTTAAGAGTAGAATTAAGGAATGAGAGATTTTGAGTTATTGTTACATGCTGATATTGTTATATGCTGATAAGTTGGAGGGTACTATTTTTATGAGTAATAAACTGAAAAAGATAATGCACATAAAATGCTTAATACATACACGATAGGTATTTAATCGATATCAGTTGAAAATGAAACTGCCTATAATTACAATTATTCTCATGGAAGAGAATAAAGAACAATCTTCTTCATCTGCCAAGCTATGAAAATTAAATGAGTTAGTATTGTTTCTTAACTTCAAGTGCAAATACAAGGACATGCCTTTGAAGTGATTCCTTTTGTTGCACTAATGATAGTAAACATAATTTATATATCATGTTATTCTTTCAGAAGTGTTTCCCTATGCATTAACTCATTTGCTCTCCATGACAAACTATCTTCTAAGCTTTATGTTATCATATTATCCCCCACTTCACAGATGACGAAATTGGCACTTGGGTTAGAATACTTACTCAATGGCTCTGTTGGTTAAGTGACGGACTCGATTTTGGCTCAGGTCATGATCTCAGGGTCCTGAGACTGAGCCCCACTTATGGCTCTGCTCTGGGCATGGAGCCTGCTTAGGCTTCTCTCTGCCCCTCCCCCCACACACATGTGCACTCTCTCTCTCTCCCTCTCTTAAAAAAAGAAAAAGAATACTTACCCAAGATGATTAAGCTTGAATCTAAATTGCAGGGGCATTTGGGTGGCTCAGTCAGTTAAGCATCTGACTCTTGATTCTCACTTAGGTCCAGGGTCATGGAATTGAACCCCGAGTTGGGTTTCATGCCCAGTGGGGAGTCTGCTTACAATTCTCTTTCTCCCTATGCCTTCCCCCAAAATAAATAAATAAATAAATAATAACAACAACAACAACTGGATTCCAGTTCCAATAATGGTGGAATGACTTATATTAAAATAAATATCCTCCAGTTAATGCTTATAAAGTATGGAAAAATATTTTACCCAGCTGTCAAACATAGGAGAAAACAACCAGAAGAAGGCAGAAACTGGAATGAAAATGTTTAAAAGCAGCAATTTAAGTTTTATCTTAAGAAACTAGAAAAACACAGCAAATTAAACTAAAAAAATGTAGAAAAGAGAAGATATTACAAACCTTATAGAGGATAAAAAATAATAAAGAATTATTGTGAGGGGCACCTGGGTGGCTCAGTGGGTTAAGCCTCTGCCTTCGGCTGGGGTCATGGTCTCAGGGTCCTGGGATCGAGCCCCGCATTGGGCTCTCTGCTCAGCAGGGAGTCTGCTTCCCCCTGTCTCTCTGCCTGCCTCTCTGCCTACTTGTGATCTCTCTCTGTGTCAAATAAATCTTTAAAAAAAGAAAAAGAATTATTGTGAAACCCTTTATGTTAAGTTCAACAACTTAAGTGAAATGCACAAATTCCTTAAAGAATATCTTACCAAACTGACAAAAGAAGAAATGGAAAATCTGAACATCCATATATCTATTTTTAACTGAACTTATCAAAAACATTTCCACAAAAAGAATTTCAGGTCAAAAGGATTTCACTAATAAATTCAATCAAATATTTAGGGAAGAAATAACACCAGTCTTAAGTCATTTCCAGAAATAGAGGAGGAGACACTTCCTAGCTTGTTTTGAGGCCAGTATAACCCTAATACCAAAGCCTGATAAAAACACTCTAAGAAAAGAGAATAGGGGCAACTTGGGGTTGTAAGTTCAAGCCCCATGTTGTGTATAGAGATTACTTAAAAATAAAATTCTAAACAAGAAAAAGAAGGGGTGCTTGAGTGGCTCAGTCAGTAAGGTGTCCAACAGTTGATTTCAGCTCAAGTCTAAATCTAAGGGTCATGAGTTCAAGCGCCCATGTTGGGCTCAACTCTGGGCGTGGAGCCTGCTTAAAAGAAAAGAAAAGAGAATAAAACCAACCTCTCATGAATACTGACACAAAAATTCTTACCAAAATATTAGCAAGTCAAATTCAGCAACATGTAAAAAGTATAATACATCATTACCATGTGGAGTCTATCCCAGGAATGCAAGTTTGGTTAAATACTTGAAAACCAATTAATGTAATCTAAGATTAGTAGTATATAGGAGAAAAATCACATGTTCATTTCAACAGATGCAAAAAAAGGTGTTAGACAAAATTCAATAGCTATTCATGATAAAATTCACAGCAAATCAGTAATAGAGGGAAGTTACTCAATCTGAAAAATATACTAATATCACATATAATAATGTATGTAATACTTTCTCATTTCATGAATAAAACAAGAATGTTAAATGTCACCTCTTCTACTCAACATTGTACCAAAGGTCCTAGACAGTTTAGATGGCCAAAAAGTGACATAAATGGATCAAGATTGAAAAAGATAGGGGCACCTGGGTGGCTCAGTGGGTTAAAGCCTCTGCTTTCGGCTCAGGTCATGATCCCAGGGTCCTGGGATCGAGCCCCACATCGGGCTCTCTGCTCGGCGGGGAGCCTGCTTCCTCCTCTCTCTGTCTGCTCTCTGCCTACTTGTGATCTCTGTCTGTCAAATAAATAAATAAAAAATCTTAAGAAAAAAAAAAAAAAAAGATTGAAAAAGATAAAGTAAAACTTTCATTTCTTTATAGACATCATGATTGTTTACACACAAAATGTTACAGAATCTACAAAAATGTTCCTACAACCAATAAATGAATCTGACAAGATTGTCGGACATACAGTCAATATACAAAAATCAATTATATGTCTACATATTAGCACCAATAGATAAAATTTTAAATAAATTTTTTTAAAAAACTGAGAACTCCATATAATCATAAACACAAAACACTTAATATATTTAATAATAGACATGCAAAAAACTCTACATTAAAAGCTATAAAACACTGCTAAGAGAAATTAAAGAAGGTCCAGTTACATAAAAAGACATGTTCATAGAACACATGACTCACTATGTTTGCTCTTCCCAAATCTGATCTCTAGATTTAATGCAATCCCAGTCAAAATCTCATCAGATTTTTTGGAATAATTGACAAGTTATTCTAAAATTTATGTGGAAGGCGCCTGGGTGGCTCAGTAGGTTAAGCTTCTGCCATCGGCTCAGGTCATGATCTCAGGGTCCTGGGATCGAGCCCCCATCAGGATCTCTGCTCAGCAGGGAGCCTGCAACCCTCCCCCCGCCTACTTGTGATCTCTCTCTCTCTGTCCAATAAAATCTTTTAAAAAATAAAAACAATAAAAATAAATAAAATTTATGTGGAAATGCAAAGGACTAGGATAGCCAAGATAATCTCGACAATAACAAACTTGGAGGAGTCACACTACCTGAGTTCAACACATATAGAAAGTTAGAGTACTAGGGGAGGAGTCAAGTAGCAGGCTGAGACTACTTCAGCTAGCTGGAGATCAGCTAGATAGCTTATCTAAAGATTTCAAACACCTGCAAATCCATCGGCAGATCGAAGAGAAGAAGAACAGCAATTCTAGAAACAGAAAAACAACCACTTTCTGAAAGGTAGGACGGGCGGAGAAGTGAATCCAAAGCGACGGGAAGAGAGACCCCGGGGGGAGGGGCCGGCTCCCGGCAAGCGGCGGAGCAACCGCGCACAAAATCAGGACTTTTAAAAGTCTGTTCCACTGAGGGACATCGCTCCAGAGGCTAAACCGGGGCGAAGCCCACGCGGGGTCAGCGTGGCCTCAGGTCCCGCAGGGTCACAGAAGGATCGGGGGTGTCTGAGTGTCGCAGAGCTTGCGGGTATTGGAACGGAAAAGCCAGCTACAGAGACAGAGCCGACAGTAAGCTCGCAGCTCCGTGTTACCTTGAACCGGTCACAGGCTCGGTGAGCTTGGAGCGCGCCCAGAGGTCAGGCAGACGGGAGTAACTGGGCGCTGTTCTGTGAGGGCACACTGAGGAGTGGGGCCCTGGGCTCTCGGCTCCTCTGGGCCGGAGACCAGGAGGCCGCCATTTGTATTCCCTGTCCCCTGGAACTCTACAGAAAGCGCTCAGGGAACAAAAGCTCCTGAAAGCAAACCCGAGCGGATTACGCAGTCCAGCCCCTGGTAAGAGCGGTGCAATTCCGCCTGGGGCGAAAACACTTGAGAATCACTACACCAGGCCTCTCCCCCAGAAGATCAACAAGAAATCCAGCCGAGACCAAGTTCACCTATCAAGGAGGGCGTTTCAATACCAAGGAGAGCAGCAGAATTCCAGAGGAGGAGAAAGCAAAGCACGGGACTCATGGCTTTCTCCCTATGATTCTTTAGTCTTGAGTTAATTTAATTTTTTTTTATTTTTTTCTCTTCTTTTGCTAAAATTTTTTTTAACTTTTACCCTTTTCTTTTTTAACGTTTTTAAACTAGTTTATCTAATATATATATATTTTCTTTTTTATACTTTTCTTTATTCGTTTTCTTTTTTTAATTCTTTTCTTTCTTTCCTTTTTTTTTTCTTTTTCTTTTTCTTTATTTCTTTCTGAACCTCTTTTTATCCCCTTTCTCCCCCCTCACGATTTGGGATCTCTTCTGATTTGGTTAAAGCATATTTTCCTGGCGTTGTTGCCACCCTTTTAGTATTTTACTTGCTCCTTCATATACTCTTATCTGGACAAAATTACAAGGCGGAAAAATTCACCACAAAAAAAAGAACAAGAGGCAGTACCGAAGGCTAGGGACCTAATCAATACAGACATTGGTAACATGTCAGATCTAGAGTTCAGAATGACAATTCTCAAGATTCTAGCTGGGCTCGAAAAAGGCATGGAAGATATTAGAGAAACCCTCTCGGGAGATATAAAAGCCCTTTCTGGAGAAATAAAAGAACTAAAATCTAACCAAGTTGAAATCAAAAAAGCTATTAATGAGATGCAATAAAAAATGGAGGCTCTCACTGCTAGGATAAATGAGGCAGAAGAAAGAATTAGTGATATAGAAGACCAAGTGACGGAGAATAAAGAAGCTGAGCAAAAGAGGGACAAACAGCTACTGGACCATGAGGGGAGAATTCGAGAATAAGTGACACCATAAGACGAAACAACATTAGAATAATTGGGATTCCAGAAGAAGAAGAAAGAGAGAAAGGAGAAGAAGGTATACTGAAGAGAATTATTGGGGAGAATTTCCCCAATATGGCAAAGGGAACAAGCATCAAAATTCAAGAGGTTCAGAGAACACCCCTCAAAATCAATAAGAATAGGCCCATACCCCGTCACCTAATAGTAAAATTTACAAACCTTAGTGACAAAGAGAAAATCCTGAAAGGAGCCCAGGAAAAGAAGTCTGTAACATACAATGGTAAAAATATTAGATTGGCAGCAGACTTATCCACAGAGAGCTGGCAGGCCAGAAAGAGCTGCCATGATATATTCAGAGCACTAAATGAGAAAAACATGCAGCCAAGAATACTATATCCAGCTAGGCTATCATTGAAAATAGAAGGAGAGATTAAAAGCTTCCAGGACAAACAAAAACTGAAAGAATTTGCAAACACCAAACCAGCTCTACAAGAAATATTGAAAGGAGTCCTCTAAGCAAAGAGAGAGCCTACAAGTGGTATATCAGAAAGGAACAGAAGCAATATACAGTAGCAGTCACCTTACAGGCAATACAATGGCACTAAATTCATATCTCTCAATAGTTACCCTGAATGTTAATGGGATAAATGCCCCAATCAAAAGACACAGGGTATCAGAATGGATAAAAAAACAAAACCCATCTATATGTTGCCTCCAAGAAACTCATTTTAAGCCCGAAGACACCTCCATATTTAAAGTGAGGGGGTGGAAAAGAATTTACCATGCTAATGGACATCAGAAGAAAGCAGGAGTGGCAATCCTTATATCAGATCAATTAGATTTTAAGCCAAAGACTATAATAAGAGATGAGGAAGGACACTATATCATACTCAAAGGGTCTGTCCAACAAGAAGATCTAACACTTTTAAATGTCTATGCCCCCAACGTGGGAGCAACCAACTACATAAACCAATTAATAACAAAATCAAAGAAACACATCGACAATAATACAATAATACTAGGGGAGTTTAACACTCCCCTCACTGAAATGGACAGATCATCCAAGCAAAAGATCAACAAGGAAATAAAGGCCTTAAATGACACACTGGACCAGATGGACATCACAGATATATTCAGAAAATTTCATCCCAAAGCAACAGATTACACATTCTTCTCTCATGGAACATTCTCCAGAATAGATCACATCCTTGGTCCTAAATCAGGACTCAACTGGTATCAAAGATTGGGTCATTCTCTGCATATTTTCAGACCACAATGCTCTGAAGCTAGAACTCAACCACAAGAGGAAGTTTGGAAAGAACCCAAATACATGGAGACTAAACAGCATTCTTCTAAAGAATGAATGGGTCAACCAGGAAATTAAAGAAGAATTGAAAAAAATCATGGAAACAAATGATAATGAAAACACAACGGTTCTGTGGGACACAACAAAGGCAGTCCTGAGAGGAAAATATATAGGGGTACAAGCCTTTCTCAAGAAACAAGAAAGGTCTCAGGTACACAACCTAACCCTACACCTAAAGGAGCTGGAGAAAGAACAAGAAAGAAACCCTAAACCCAGCAGGAGAAGAGAAATCATAAAGATCAGAGCAGAAATCAATGAAAAAGAAACCAAAAAAACAATAGAACAAATCAATGAAACTAGGAGCTGGTTCTTTGAAAGAATTAATAAAATTGATAAACCCCTGGCCAGACTTAACAAGAAGAAAAGAGAAAGGACCCAAATAAATAAAATCATGAATGAAAGAGGAGAGATCACAACTAACACCAAAGAAATACAAACAATTATAAGAACATACTATGAACAACTCTACGCCAACAAATTGGACAATCTGGAAGAAATGGATGCATTCCTAGAAACATATAAACTACCACAACTGAACCAGGAAGAAATAGAAAGCCTGAACAGACCCATAACCAGTAAGGAGATTGAAACAGTCATTAAAAATCTCCAAACAGGGGCACCTGGGTGGCTCAGTGGGTTAAGCCGCTGCCTTCGGCTCAGGTCATGATCTCAGAGTCCTGGGATCGAGTCCCGCATCGGGCTCTCCGCTCAGCGGAGAGCCTGCTTCCCTCTCTCTCTCTGCCTGCCTCTCCATCTACTTGTGATTTCTCTCTGTCAAATAAATAAATAAAATCTTTAAAAAAAAAAAAATCTCCAAACAAACAAAAGCCCAGGGCCAGACGGCTTCCTGGGGGAATTCTACCAAACATTTAAAGAAGAACTAATTCCTATTCTCCTGAAACTGTTCCAAAAAATAGAAATGGAAAGAAAACTTCCAAACTCATTTTATGAGGCCAGCATCACCTTGATCCCAAAACCAGACAAGGATCCCATCAAAAAAGAGAGCTATAGACCAATATCTTTGATGAACACAAATGCGAAAATACTCACAAAAATACTAGCCAATAGGATTCAACAGTACATTAAAAGGATTATTTACCACAACCAAGTGGGATTTATTCCAGGGCTGCAAGGTTGGTTCAACATCTGCAAATCAATCAATGTGATACAAAACACCAATAAAAGAAAGAACAAGAACCATATGATACTCTCAATAGATGCTGAAAAAGCATTTGACAAAGTACAGCATCCCTTCCTGATCAAAACTCTTCAAAGTGTAGGGATAGAGGGCACATAGCTCAATATTATCAAAGCGATCTATGAAAAACCCACCGCAAATATCATTCTCAATGGAGAAAAACTGAAAGCTTTTCCGCTAAGGACAGGAACACAGCAGGGATGTCCATTATCACCACTGCTATTCAACAAGTCCTAGCCTCAGCAATCAGACAACAAAAGGAAATTAAAGGCATCCAAATCGGCAAAGAAGTCAAACTATCACTCTCCACAGATGATATGATACTATATGTGGAAAACCCAAAAGACCCCACTCCAAAACTGCTAGAACTTGTACAGGAAAGTGTCAGGATATAAAATCAATGCACAGAAATCAGTTGCATTTCTCTACACCAACAACCAGACAGAAGAGAAATTAAGGAGTCAATCCCATTTACAATTGCACCCAAAACCAAAAGATACCTAGGGGGGCGCCTGGGTGGCTCAGTGGGTTGAGCCCCTGCCTTCGGCTCGGGTCGTGATCTCGGGGTCCTGGGATCGAGTCCCACATCGGGCTCTCTGCTCGGCAGGGAGCCTGCTTCCCTCTCTCTCTCTCTCTGCCTGCCTCTCCATCTACTTGTGATTTCTAGCTGTCAAATGAATAAATAAAATTTAAAAAAAAAAAAAAAAAAAAAAAGATACCTAGGAATTAACCTAACCAAAGAGGCACAGAATCTATACTCAGAAAACTATAAAGTACTCATGAAAGAAATTGAGGAAGACACAAAGAAATGGAAAAATGTTCCATGCTCCTGGATTGGAAGAATAATATTGTGAAAATGTCTATGTTACCTAAAGCAATCTACACATTTAATGCAATTCCTATCAAAGTACCATCCATCTTTTTCAAATAAATGGAACAAATAATCCTAAAATTTATATGGAACCAGAAAAGACCTCGAATAGCCAAAGGAATATTGAAAAAGAAAGCCAAAGTTGGTGGCATCACAATTCCGGACTTCAAGCTCTATTACAAAGCTGTCATCATCAAGACAGCATGGTACTGGCACAAAAACAGACACATAGATCAATGGAACAGAATAGAAAGCCCAGAAATAGACCCTCAACTCTATGGTCAACTAATCTTTGACAAAGCAGGAAAGAATGTTCAATGGAAAAAAGACAGCCTCTTCAATAAATGGTGTTGGGAAAATTGGACAGCCACATGCAGAAAAATGAAATTGGACCATTTCCTTACACCACACACAAAAATAGACTCAAAATGGATGATGGACCTCAATGTGAGAAAGGACTCCATCAAAATCCTTGAGGAGAACACAGGCAGCAACCTCTTCGACCTCAACCGCAGCAACATCTTCCTAGGAACATTGCTAAAGGCAAGGGAAGCAAGGGCAAAAAATGAACTATTGGGATTTGATCAAGATCAAAATCTTTTGCAAAGCAAAGGAAACAGTTAACAAAACCAAAAGACAACTGACAGAATGAGAGAAGATATTTGCAAACGACATATCAGATAAAGGACTAGTGTCCAAAATCTATAAAGAACTTAGCAAACTCAACACCCAAAGAACAAATAATCCAATCAAGAAATGGGCAGAGGACATGAACAGACATTTCTGCAAAGAAGACATCCGGATGGCCAACAGACACATGAAAAAGTGCTCCATATCACTCGGCATCAGGGAAATACAAATCAAAACCACAATGAGATATCACCTCACACCAGTCAGAATGGCTAAAATTAACAAGTCAGGAAATGACAGATGCTGGCGAGGATGCGGAGAAAGGGGAACCCTCCTACACTGTTGGTGGGAATGCAAGCTGGTGCAACCTCTCTGGAAAACAGCATAGAGGTTCCTCAAAATGTTGAAAAATAGAACTACCCTATGACCCAGCAATAGCACTACTGGGTATTTACCCTAAAGATACAAATGTAGTGATCTGAAGGGGCAGTGCACCCGAATGTTTGTAGCAGCAATGTCCACGATAGCCAAACTATGGAAAGAACCTAGATGTCCATCAACAGATGAATGGATCAAGAAGATGTAGTATATATACATAATGGAATACTATGCAGCCATCAAAAGAAATGAAATCTTGCCATTTGCGACAATGTGGATGGAACTGGAGGGTATCATGCTTAGCGAAATAAGTCAAGCAGAGAAAGACAACTGTCATATTATCTCCCTGATATGAGGAAGTAGTGATGCAACATGGGGGCTTAAGGGGGTAGGAGAAGAATCAATGAAACAAGATGGGATCAGGAGGGAGACAAACCATAAGTGACTCTTAATCTCACAAAACAAACTGAGGATTGCTGGGGGGAGGGGGGTTGGGAGAAGGGGGTGGGGTTATGGACATTGGGGAGGGTATGTGCTTTGGTGAGTGCTGTGAAGTGTGTAAACCAGGCGATTCACAGACCTGTACCCCTGGGGATAAAAATATATTATATATTTATAAAAAATTAAAAAAAAAAGAGGGCGCCTGGGTGGCTCAGTGGGTTAAGCCACTGCCTTCGGCTCAGGTCATGATCTCGGGGTCCTGGGATTGAGTCCCGCATCGGGCTCTCTGCTCAGCAGGGAACCTGCTTCCTCCTCTCTCTCTCTCTGCCTCTCTGCCTACTTGTGATTTCTCTCTGTCAAATAAATAAATAAAATCTTTAAAAAAAAAAAAAAAAGAAAGTTAGAGTAATAAAGAGAAAATGAAATTTGCAAACCTACCGAATGATGTAGCTGCATGAGTATTATTTGAGGCTCATTTTAAAGGAGGTGATCATTTCTTACTTTCAGACAAGAACAGCTATGGTAATAAAAAAAAAAAAAAAATGGGGCACCTGAGTGGCTCAGTGGGTTAAAGCCTCTGTCTTCGGCTCAGGTCATGATCTCAGGGTCCTGGGATCGAGCTCTGATCTCTCTGCTCAGCGGGGAGCCTGCTTCCTCCTCTCTCTCTGCCTGCCTCTCTGCCTACTTGTGATCTCTGTCTGTCAAATAAATAAATAAAATCTTTAAAAAAAAATTGAGTCTGTAAAGCATAATACAGTATTTTCCAAAGTAAAAGTCATATATCCCTGGTCTGAATGTGATTTTAAGTGGTACACAAATATGTTTTTTAATAATCATGCATTTAAAGATCATCCTATGCTTTAAGAACTTTTTTTTTTTTTTAATATAAAAGATGCTCATATAGGACTATCTGGCTGGCTCAGTCAGGAAAGGAAAGTGTGTGATTTTTTCTTTTTTTAAGGATTGTGTTTATTGAGAGAGAGAGCGCACACAAGCTTGGGGAGTTGAGGCTGTGGAGGTGTGGGCGGAGGGGGAGGGACAAGCAGACTCCCCCCTGAACAGGGAGCCCAATGTGGGGCTTGATCCCTCTCTCTCTCTCCCCCTGCCACTGCCCTCACTTGTGCACTCTCTCAAATAAATAAGTAAATTTCTTTAAAAATCTCTTTCTGAAATAAACTTAAGCTTAAAAAAAGCAATAGATGAATGGACTAACGCAGAAACACTAACACCTCATCACAGAATTAGGGAGACTGACCCGCCCAGGAACTGGCAGAGCAGGAAAACCCAGGCTTCCCCTTTCACTCAGAGGCTGAGTCCTTCGACTGCACAGAAGTAAAGCAAGAAGCATGTTTTCCACAGGCAGGTTGGCTTCCAACTCAGCAACCCAGAAGGATGGAGAAGCAAAGCAGGGTTAGAGAGGACATTCCCCATAGAAGCATGAGGGGTAGAAAACAAGTATGTCCCTCAGCAACACACACACACACACACATACAGGACATAGACCTCCCAGTGTCTCTGGAGCCAAATATTGTCACCATGTCTGTGTTGAATATAGTGGCTGCCACCACTCTCATGGGAACAGATTCCAGGAGATCCTGTCCCAAATTCAAAGTTCCAGCTCACAGAATTGAAGCCATGACCTCACCCCACGGCTGCAGGAGAGGCTGCCAAAGCAAGACCGAATCCGATAGCCTCTATTTCTATAGCGTCAGTCCTGCGGGGGGGCCCACCAAACAGAGAAAACGGAGGAGAGCTTGCTGGGTAGATGAAACCATACTCTATGGAGGAGAAAACCAAGTCCTAGAGAAGTTAGGTAACTTGCCAAGGTCACAGGGCAAGCGAGTGGTTTTGCATTACAAGATCAGACAGACATTTTCCAAGCAAGTTCTGGGAATGAGGGGCTTTGGGAAGAAATTTTGGTTCTTCTATGTGAGAGAGAAAATATCTGCAGGGAAAAAGAAAAAGAAACAACAATAAAAAAGATGCAACTCTCAAGAACCGAAGAAAAAATTATGTCCCAGCCTGAATTTATAAGGCTCTGAGCGGCCCAAGGCTACATGAAGGAGACACTTTCCCCTGCTTTTCCAGGGAGATCTGTTGTGCAATGGGCTTTTTTCATACTGATGTGAGAACTCCCAGGAAATTGGCTTTGTGCTTTTTTCCCTTGTAAGGTCAATACTTCATTGAAATAATTGCCTTTCTTTCTTTCTTTTTTTAAAGATTTTATTTATTTATTTGACAGACAAGCAGGCAGAAAGGCAGGCAGAGAGGAGGAAGCAGGCTCCCTGCTGAGCAGAGACCCTGGAGCAGGGCTCGATCCCAGGACCCTGAGATCATGACCTGAGCCAAAGGCAGAGGCTTAACCCACTGAGCCACCCAGGCGCCCTGAAATAATTGCCTTTCTTTTTCCTTTACAACTTTTCTCTTTCTTCTTTTCTTCCTCCCGCCGCCGTCTGTCCCGCCGTCCGTCCCCAGCTCCATGCCCCTCCCCATCCCTCCTATCCCTCCCACCTCCACTCCCATACAATTCTTTGACAATTTAGGGCTCTTTCTCTAGTTTTGGCGTCTGTGCAAAGACATGGGGGTTCCATAGCCCAGACCCGCTGGCAGTGGGCTGCCCCCCTCCCCAGAGTCCACATTCTGTGTGACAGAAGTCCTCCCCGGTAATGGCCGCCTGGGCTGCTGCCGGGCTCATCTGCAACACCCCCGCCCCCCCCCCCGCAACCGGTGTTGTTCAGAGGCTGCTTTAGGGACTGTGTCAGACAGCCGGTGAGCACCCCCTCTTGGCAGGTCTGCCCCTGGGAGTTCTTGGGGTAGTGACAAAACCCGATGTCCTCAGGACATGCCTCACTCCCCTGTGTGTAGTTTGTTTCATTCCGAGATTTAATTTATTATTCTGGTCTCCTGTTGCACAAGACCTGTATAAATAATCCAGGCCACTCCTTTGTTTCTCCCCGAAATATGGCCTTTGAAAGCTCCTATTGTTCCAAGGGGACTTTTCTGCTGTCTTGAGAGAAAGAGATGATTAGGTCTGTTTCTTCTGGTTGGAAAAGCGGAGAGAGTTCCCCACTTTTCCATCTGGAGACCTATCAGAAGTCCAAGGACATAGCGCTTGGCCAAAGCTCCTGCTAGCGATGACACAGAACTGGCTAATATAGTTAGAATTTATAGTTGAAGTTCAAGGACAGCAGTCCCTGGGGAGGGGAGGGGAGGGGAGGGGAGGGGAGAGCAGCGGCGGATAGGAGGGACGTAAAAGCACATTTACCTGGCACTTTACACAAGAACAAACAATGGGTTCTATCAATAATCCCACTTTACAGATGAGGAAACAGAGACCCCCAGGTGAAGGTCACATAGAGCAAGGGGAGGAGCCACGGTTCGAATCTCCAGAGTCCGGCTTCAGAGTCTATACTTGTAACTTCCACATTGAGAACCTCCCCCCTCCCCCGGCAGCCCTGTTGCCGCAGCTAGAACCCTCCAAGAGAACGCTCTCGCCAGTGCCTCCCCACCACCCTGCTTTGTTTAGCCAGAGTATGTTTCTTGTAGTTAAAAACCCCAACTGCTATTGGTGGGAATAATAATTGGGAATAACAATGATACCTGTGTCATATGGCTTTATAAATTCTAAGTATATGGGAAACATCCAATCAGTGATCATTCTTACTATAAGCTATTAGCGAACATTACCGGGGTTTAGAAAATCCTGGCTGAAGATGCGATGTCTCTGACTTCATTAGGCTAGAATTCTCCCTTATTGCTTTACCAGAACAAATACTAACAGGTTGTTTATCATTGTAGTTCTGTATCTTACTCAGAGTTTCAAATTTAGAAATTTCAGTTCAGTCATTTTGGGCCAAAAGAGAACCGTTTTCGGCCAACCCCAGAAAGAAACCTGGGGAACTGCTAGGTTTGCGACCCACAAGAGGGCCCACCAGGCAAAAGATCTGTATCTTGGTCTCACCGTTTGAGCTTTGCCCACACACATTAATTCAGATGAATAACAGAACAAAAGAAAGTACACAGCGTATTCTTTCATTAATGGGTTTATTCATCAGGAAAGGAAGAGAAGAATAAACGCTGACAATGAGAATGGCCCGTTTTCAGGGAATTAAAGGACACTTTTGCTTGAAGGTGCTGAACGTTTAAATAACAAATAAATTATCTGAGTCAGTAGCTTTTAAAGCACATTCAGGGACGTCCTGGTGTTTTGCAAAGGCACCTCAGGGGCTGCTCTGAAGTTAGTCATCGTCCCACTGGCTAAATGTTAACTTGCAGAGGAATGGGGGTACCAAGGCCCGGAGGCAGGGGAATGACTTTGAAACAGGTGCATCAGACCCTAAAGAGGTGATCAAGCCTCGTATGTAACCTTGGTCAGGTCACGCCCGGCTCTGGGTTCTGTTTTTTCTGTCCAACAAGGAGAATCAGTGATGGAAAGGAAACAGAATTATTTTAGCCCTAAAACTCTGAGATCACTGCATGAGTTGTGTTCCCCCCAATGTCTGCTTCCAACAAAAAAATAGTGTAGGATTATCTTCATACCACCGTCTTCAAAGCCTGTGCATCATGTCTTTGACATTTCTTGGTGATTGCGAATCCTAGCTCTTTTTGTTTGTCCCTTTGTTCAAAACCAGTTTTTTTGTTTTTGTTTTTGTTTTTTTCCCCTTTCACTCCAGAAGTGTTTAGTGAGGGCTTTTCAGCAGTCAGGTGCTGATCTAGGTGAGGAGAAGAGGAATAGGCCAACTTTTCTGTCTTCTCCAGGAATTCCCAGTCCAGTGATGCGATGGTAAACCCACTTGTGTGGTTTTTTGGTGTGGTTCAGACATGTCTCCCAGGTCTGGCCCTTCTGATTAGGGATGATAATATGTTTGAGCCAAAGATCAGAGAAACTGGTAATTACCTTGGAAAGAGGGATACACACCACCCCAGCCTTTCGACACGTTTCCAATAAATATCTTCTGGCGCAAAGACCATAAGGCTTGAATCCGAAAGCAGCCCATTCTCCTATTCCCACGTCTTTGGTAAGTGCAAAGTACCTTCAATTTCCAGATCTTTGTAGTGGCTGGCTGGTTGGCCAGCTAGTTGTTTATAAGAATCCCCGATGCAGCCTTGTTTGACAACGTCTGTACAGCAATCTGATTTAGATCAATCTAGTCTCAAATTCCAGCCCCCTCTAACTGGGTCTGTCCTTTCTGGCAAGCCGGTCAACTTTGCTGAAACTTCTTCTTCCTGATCTGGAAAATGAAATTACAGACATCTCACGAGGTTGTCCTATAGGGAAGGACTCCGATACAGAGTGCCCAGTATCTGTTGAGGCCTGGTGAAGACTCAGAAAGTGGCAGCTCTTTTTATGATGAGCTCTACAAAGAGGGCCTTAGGCATCACCCTGCCTGTGAAGAGGAGGTGACTAGACCAGATCTCTCAGATCTTTGCTGGAACTTGAAGGAATCACTGTAGGGTTGAGCAGAAGCTTACAGATGTATCCTGGGTGCGAGTCAGGGAACCCCCCAGAACCACAGAAGGAAGGTGCTGGGGTGAAGCTGAGGCAATAGTCTGGCCAGACATGTTGATGGAGTGGACATCTGAACTGGATTTGAGAAGAGGAACTTGCATGGCCTCATACCAAAGAAGGTGTCCATGGTTGACATTAGATTGTAGGCAAGTGAATGGATGAGGCTTTTTCTCCCATTGACCTGCTTGATTAAACCAATAATGTTTGGAAAGCTGTATCACCACCATTTGAAAGATTAACCTAGAAAATCTCAACAGTTGGAGGCGGCCTTTCGTCTCCTTAGTAAGTCTGGAGCGAGCGCTCGGGGAATGGTACCTTGAGAATGGAGGAGTCTTCTCCCCACACTGGGGAGACAAGGGTCTGCCAGCGCAGGGGTTGCACGCTGGAGGTCTTTCTTGTCTCATCTGTTTCAACCTGAACGGCGTTTAAGATGAAATCTCACCTAGTTTTCTTGGCTTTTTAAAAATATTAGACAACAGGACCACACTGAACCACATTCTTGTGTAGTGAGTTTGCTGGCACCAACTTTTTTGGAGGGGGTGGGGGTCAGATTATTTGCCAATTTTCTCCTTGAAATAATCTTTTCTTCTGGTTTTTGTAACACTGCTCTGCCCTCCTTTCCCTCCTCCTTCGCCACCTGCCCGGTTACATTCCATACAAGCCCTGGCTCCTGTTGTCTTGAACGCCAGCTAGCTCAGGGCCCTGTTTTAGAGCCTCTTCTCTTCTCCCCAGTCCACATAATCCTCCGGAGCAGTCTTTTGAGTCCCAGCTCTATGCTGTTGGAAAGGAGAAAAGCTCTTCCCTTCCTCCCTTCCGAGTTCTTTGGTGGATCTAGTCACTAAATTGACCTAAGACAGATTAACGAAAGAAAAGCAAATTTAATTTTCTATGTAAGGGAGCCCATAAAAATACAAGATTCAAAGAAGAAACCAAAGCAGGCAGCTTTGTCACCCTTTTCAGACAAGGAAGTAATACATTTGTGAAAAATCAGCAAGACAAAAGGGTTTGGAGTTGGTGTAGCAAATTAGTGAGCAAGTAACAAGGCTTGCTAAATGGCCCTCTCCATTCCCGTGCTCTGGTGATAAGGATGCCTCCAGCCTCCTGGGACAGGGATGGTCCCTTTCATGTGGCAGGTTTATTTCCTCTTTTCAGGGAACAAAGGAAGGCCAGAGTGTCCTTTTCACACTGGCTGTTTCTTGAGTAACTTTAATTCAAAACAATCCATTTGCCAAAGCGTTGTAATTGGGCCGGCCTCTTCTGGAGTCCTTCCCGGCTTCTGTCCATGACAGCTCCGGGGCACATCAGGAACTTGTTGAATTGTGCAGAAGCTCAAGATGGTAGGGTTCGGATGTGGTATTTCTCTTTCTCCCTTTTATCCTTGACCTGACCCAGGCTGTTTTTATTCTTAAAATCTTACTCGTCTTGTAAACTGATGAAAACACAGAAAGTTATAAGTAAACAGATAGAAACTGCCTACAATCCAGAGACAACCACTGTTAATATTTTGGCTAGTTAAGAGAATTCTTTTACTATGCTGGTTTCCATCACTATCCTCTCTCACTGTGAGTTTTTGTTCATCAACACATTATCAGATTACTACTTTATCTCCCACCTTTTCTATGTGTTGCCCACTGCCCCAGACAAGGCCTAGCACACAGGAGGTGCTCAGTAAGTCTTTGCTGAATAAATGAGTCTCTCTTTACATATACAACACAGTTGAGATCGTATATATACAGTCCCAGGTTTTTCTTCATTTAGCATTATATTCCCATCTTGCCACTGACTTAAGCATTTTTCGGTCATCTGGGATGACAAGTATGTTTTGTTTGTTTGTTTTAGAGATTTTATTTATTTGACAGACAGAGATCACAAGTAGGCAGAGAGGCAGGCAGAGAGAGAGAGGAAGCGAAGCAGGCTCCCGGTTGAGTAGGGAACCCGATGCGGGGCTCGAGCCCAGGACCCTGGGATCATGACCTGAGCCAAAGGCAGAGGGAGAACCCACTAAGCCATCCAGGAACCCGACAAGTATGTTCTTTTATGAACTAAGAGAATCCTCAAGGGTCTATCATTACTTCTTCACTGAAGATGAACACTACAGACCTCCAGGCTTATTAGAGTAAATCAAGAGCAAAGCTTTGGGAACTCTAAACTTGACTCGCTGGTAGATGCTGACACTATTCTCAACCCTCACAATTCTTAGCTTCTCTTAGTAGAGAGAACTCTTAAACTTACTTTACCCAGGAAAGAAGGGCAACCTCCCCTTTGAAATCTTCCAAGAGATACTATTAGATCCTTTAAACTCTTGCTGAAATAGTGTGGTTCTGTCCTCGGGGAATACAGGAAGGCTGACACCAGAGTTCGTGTCCGGAGACCCTGAGAATGGATGCTACCATTTCTAAACTTTAACCCCAAATGGGAAGAAAGTGGTCAGGTGGGAAGGTAGTGGCTGAGTGAAAGGTGAGCAGAAACTGTAACGGAGGTGTGAGAAGGGCTGAAGACAGAGAAATGGAGAAGGTGCGCTGAAAGGAGCGTGGGCTCAGGAGATAGACCAGAGAGCCCCTCCCATTGCCCATCACTAAATGTGGGGCTTTGAGATGCTTAGAACTTCCGGTCGCAATTTACTCATCATTAACGAAAGCAATTATCAATAGATAATAGTAATTACGATTAGGCCTTTCAGGGGTCCGCGCTCAGAAACTCTGGAACGGTACACATGAGCAGCACAGTATCCCAGGATCTGAAAGTGGCTGCTAAAAGGAAGTGGCCCCAGGGGCACCTGGCTGGCTCAGTGGGTTAAAACCTCTGCCTTTGGCTCAGGTCATGATCCCAGGGTCCTGGGATTGAGCCCCACATCGGGCTCTCTGCTTGGCGGGGAGCCTGCTTCCCCCCCTCTCTGCCTGCCACTCTGCCTACTTGCAATCTCTGTCAAATAAATAAATAAATCTTTAAAAATAAATAAATAAATAAATAAAAGGAAGTGGCCTCACTGGAATTAACAGGAGAGGCTACGTTGACTTTGGATGACAACAGCCAAAGATTTTATTAAGTAAACTCAAAATATAAACATGTCACCAATATTGACACTATGAATTATTAACTCATCTCTGCTCTGAGGGTCCTTGGCACTATTTGAGTTGTGGAACTCTTCAGTGCTTGTTTCTATACCCTAAACTATCCCCAGATTTGCCCCCCTGGGGTAAAAAGAAAATTAAAGGGAAGACAGGCTGGTGAAAAAATTTTTTAAAAAGATACCAAAGTAGGGACGCCTGGGTGGCTCAGTTGGTTAAGCAGCTGCCTTCGGCTCAGGTCATGATCCCAGCATCCTGGGATTGAGTCCCGCATCGGGCTCCTTGCTCCGCAGGGAGCCTGCTTCTCCCTCTGACTCTGCCTTCCACTCTGTTTGCCTGTGCTCGCTCTCGCTCTCTCTCTGACAAACAAATAAATAAAATCTTAAAAAAAAAAAAAAAAGATACCAAAGTATAGGGGCGCCTGGGTGGCTCAGTGGGTTAAGGCCTCTGCCTTTGGCTCGGGTCATGATCCCAGAGTCCGGGGATCGAGCCCCACATCGGGCTCTCCACTCAGCAGGGAGTCTGCTTCCTCCTCTCTCTCTGCCTGCCTCTCTGCCTACTTGTAATCTCTGCCTGTCAAATAAATAAATAAAAATCTTTAAAAAAAAGAAAAACCTTAAAAAAAAAAGATACCAAAGTATAAAGATAGGCAAAGTGATGCTGTAAATCCAAATTAAAACTAGACCAGAATATTTACATATTTTATTAAATCTTTACAATCAGTAATTATAATCAAATACACAATTATATACAAGGATTATATACATTTTGCCCAGACTTTTACATCACAGTACATAGTTTCCCTTAGAAATATTGTATACATTTATCACCAAACAACAAAATCCAACAACAGTAGTGTTACAGCACCTGTTAGTACAGACATCTTTTTCATAAATTACATCATAAGAAAATATACGGCTGTAAATTGGGCTTTTAAAAATGTCTTTTATAAAATCTGAACATACAATATTTCATTCACAGAATGTTTTTTTTTCTATGTTCTGACTGAAGCCTTGTGCATAAAACGACCGGTTGAAATATTTAATAAATCAGCTCCCCACCCCACCGCCCGCTTCCAAAATTATAAGCACTATCTGAATTACTTATGCTGAGCTTCCTTTATGATGAATCTGGCATGGGGTTTGGTGAGAGAACAAATGCTGGTTTTATTGTAAAAAGGGCTATGATGGTAATTTAAATTTTAAAGAAATTCTCAAAAGAATAATTAATTAGAAATTAAAACCAGAGAGTGCACAATTTTTCATTTTACTCTCTAATACTGTGAAGAAAAAGGGGAAAGTATAATGTCAAAAAACAATTTGTTCTGAAACAACAGTTATATTATTGTTGGAAGCCTATTAAAGGTTAAAAAGAAAAGAAAAAAAACAAAACCTACCCAACAAAATATCCCATCCTAAACATATCCAGTAAATTACAATTCTGTCACACCTACTTTATGGGAAAATTATTGCAAATCAGGGTGTATCATTTTAATAGACTTTCATAAGCAGAAAAAGCTACAGCTATTTTTTAGTTAGGTAAACAAGTTAAGTTTTAAAACTTGAAAATACCTGAATTAAATACTTGCTCTAATATCTAATTTTTCACTTTCAGATAAAATCCTTACTTGATTCCAGGTTTGTAAACATTGTATAAATCCTTCTTAGTCCAACAATTTTATGGCTGTGGTGATCACTTCAGCTCTGTTTCTATGCAGTCAACATTTAACTGAGGTAGACCAGATGTTTCTAAAATTCAGGGTCTCATAGAATCCCCTGAATATTCAGGAAGTAAATAAAACGTCTATCAAAGGTATTTAAAAAACAAAACATTCAAAAAAAAAAAAAACCACCTAATGCTGTTGGAATTTTTTAATGAACTCAAAAAACAACTTCATGGCAGTACATCAAATAAGAATGTGTTGTTAATGATAACATTGGGAGTTCTGAAGCTGAACATTACACCTTCTCAAATAGGGAAAAATCAAATATGATTCCTTCTGGGTGTTAAGTATAACTTGTTATAAAAGACATATTTTAAAAGGATTCACTTTTATAAAAAAAGTGAACAATCTGCTTCTAGACGTCAAGGAACAGCAAGAACTCGCCCTAATGGCCAAGGGCAGGGAAAGTAATAAGGAGGCTCTCGTATACCTTGAGATCTTTGCTGGGGGAAAAAACCACGTTGTTTTGTTAACTTAGAAAAGTTGAATTTAGACAACAATGGCTCTGAGCTACAAATACAAAATCAAATCAATGTATATAAGGCTTCTGGAATCAAAGTCTTAGAGGAACATCTGCTCCTTTTCTGCAAGCCCCAGTCCTATAAATCAAGGCAAGTCAAGTAATTAAGCTTCAGCTATTTTGGCAGCTTTGCAATTAATATGAACAAAGCACTATGTCTATCCTTCCGTATACTGTATGTATTATAGTTCTATCTTCTTACACCAAATTTCACATGCAGAAAGACTAAAATATCCATTTTAGTGTCAGGTTTAATTAAGGGCCAATAAAGGTCTTATTCTACTACTCTTCCCCGCCCTCCCCCTAAAACGTGAATTCTCTATTAGTTTTATTATTCATTGACCCAATTATATTTAGCTGGAATTTTTGAAAGCAGCTATTTATCCCCTTAGAAAAGATTATGTTTACTTGGGATCTAAGACATACTGTACACGAATATACATAACTACAATACAGCACTGCTCTCCATACAGTTTAACAGCTCCCCATACAGTTTAAGTTCATCAGTACCTCAAAACTGTGTTTTAAGAAAAAATTAATATGTAATGTCACGGTAAAGAGAAAGAAAATTAAGTCTCACAAATATTCCTTTAGAACTGATTTAGTAAGTTTAAAAATAAATAAATAAAATGAATAAAACCATGATTTCAATTACAGGGCTGTCTACAGGGTATCAAGAACAGATTTTAAAACTTAAATGCGGCCAGCACCAGACTGCCACCAAAAAAAAAAGGGAAAATAAATTCTCATTAAGCTATATGGCTATATGTTAGTTGCCACTGTGTATGCTTCTTACACAGGTTACCATAGATTACTTTTCAAGTCCATATCAAAAGGAATATCTGTTAAAAAAAAAAAAAAGAAAAGAAAAGTTAAAAAAAAAAACCTCAAAAACCATGATTCAACAGAAAATGTGACAGATTCCTTAGGTGCGTCTTTAGAAACTATAGTTTCAAAGAAGAAAAATAGTAGTTTCCCTAGGATTTTTAGATCACTACCACAGTTTCATTACGGCTCCCTAAAATAGAAAAATGGAACAAAATGTATTCAGCTATTGGCGGTATGGCCCTTGTGGCTCAAACTGCATACTAAACATGGGATGGAGTAAGGCTGATGGCTAGAGGTAATCACCTCTAAGAGAAATGAACCGGCAAAGATTTATAATTTACCCGACAAGGATAGAACTTTAAGTTCCATTTCAGAGTAGTCATGGCTCTCCCTACGGAAGGCCCAATGGCAAGTTCATATTACATTATAGTTTCTCCCTTGTTCCATTTTTCCTAAGTATTAAGTAACCAATTTCCATAATATATTATATGACCTTTTTACCTGGTCCCAATGATTAACTTTATGCAGAGAACTCACTGAGAAAAGTACACTGGGTTCACCTTTGGTTTAAACAAAAAGGACACTGTTAAGAGAGGAAAAAAACCAAGTCATCTTGATCATTTGTTTCACGATGAAGCAAGTGGAAGTGATGAGCAAAGCCCGTTTTCATCATAAACGCATCTGCTTCATGACCACTCGGGTCACTCTGAGTGTTTTTGTGAAGGCAGCAAAACCAGAATGCCCACAATGCTCATATGTATTTTCCCAAAAGAGCCTCTAACCCCCAAAACGAGGAAAGTCAAGCTTCCTTTAACTAGAAAGCTAACAAATTCCTATTCTCCACTCCACCATCAACTGAATTTGTTTCTTGTCTATCCAGAGACTGCACAGCAATTTGGCTCCTAGGAATGCCCAGCTATCCTTTCCCGGCCTGAGGGGCTGCAGGGTGGTGTGACGCTGTCCCAGGCGGGAGTCAGGGTAGGGAAGGGACTGTGAGTTTCCATTCTGGATGGGACGGTTTTAAGCAAGGTCAGCTCTAACACAGCATGCTCCAGGCTCCTATGACCACCATCTCAGTCAGAACGTGGTTACTCATCAGCATCCTCAAAGACTCCCACTAGAGAGCCTGCTTAGTATCAGGGTGTCTGTGAACCACAGTTTGCCTTTTCTTTTTAAATACCTACCACCGGATTCTTTAGTGAGTCATAGTTCATCTTTCTCCATCATTTCAAATGCTTCTATATCTTCATTCCAGTCTGCTAATATGGAGTCTATAGGCTGGACCTTTTTACCCCAGCTAACATTAGGATTGGAATCTTCCTCAGTTTCTGATTGTTCCTGGAGTTGGTTATCTAAATCTGTACATTCACCATCAAGACTTGTAGTCTCATGGTTCTCCATGGGGTTAGAATTCTGTTCAGAAGCAGAAACGCTTGCAGCATTGTCCGTATCTGCTGGAGATGATGATTCTGGTTCTGAGTTTAGAGAACTTTCCTCAGGAGACTCTTGATCAACCAAATCAACCTCCTGAGAACTTGGCGTAATCTGTTCAGCACTCTGATCCTGAGAATTGTTTTCAGAGGATGGCTGTTCTTCACTCTCCATGTCGGGATCTGTATGTGAAAGAAAGAAGCTTCATGCTACTTTCCCACTCAAAATATTTACTATGGCAGTTTTAAGAGCATACTGGTTTTCACAATAAAATGAAGAAATAAAAGAAAAAGAAAAGCACATTAATGCAAAACAGTGAATATTAACATTGAAGGGTAAAAGTACTGCCTTCGAATAATAATGTAACCACATTTTTCTTTTATATGCATTTTGCACAATTCGACAAAACTTTCAAACCGAAAGGATGACTCTAGTCATCATCTAGACTGCCTTCAATGGGGATTAGTTGTGCCAAGAAACACACTAAATAATACTGCTAAAATGCATATAAATTTGCACTAGATGTCTAAAACTTATTGTTAAATATCTAAATTCAGAAAAGCTTGTACATGAGAACACATGAAACAGAATAAATTTTAAACAGCACTTATCAGTATGTTTTAAGATAATACTCTTTTGGAAAGTGAAATTCCACTCAGTAAGCCATGAAAATGCAGATAATTCAACACTATGGATTTGAGGGTACTAATGTGGTTAGATAAAATATTTTCACAAAGACAAGCAAGAACAGATTATTTATTGTATTTCATTATTGTAGGTCTATGAATTAGAAGGTATCATTTAAAAATCCACTGGGAGGCTGAAGAAGAGGTTAAACCTCTTGTATTGAAGATACAGTGAAACTGCTAGAGACCTTCTGTTCAGGGCTCCCACGAGACAGTGCGGGACTCACACTGATGGCCCCTGCCGTGTGCTCCCCGTCTCTGCAGGCAGTGAGCTCGTGGGTCCTGAGGGGCCCCTCTCAGTGCGGCAGGCACTGTGCAAGGTGATAACGTGAGGCAAAAGCCAAACACCAGACCTGCCCTCATGGATCTTTCAGTCCAGGTGGGGAAAACATTTACAAATAATTACACAAAATCAATGGAAAAGCGTAACTATGACATGTTTTATGTTGCTAGGAAAGCTTACAGAGAATAGGAAAGAGTAAGGAGAGCCGAGGGTTTCCTTCAGAAAGTGACACTGAGCTGAGATTTAAAAGGTCAGTAGAGTTAATGAGTCAAGGAAGGGAGGGAAGATGGGACATACTCTGAAGCCGGAAAAACTAAAGGAAACAGGCAAGCGGGAAGGTACAGGCAGGTGCGTTTATGTACACCCTGATGAAGGATTCCCTGACTAGGGAAGTTTAAGTTCGCGGGAGCTGGGGAGTCCCCACACTCTCTCTCTTCTAAGCTGTGGAAAAGGTATACTTTAATCCAACAATCGGGAAAATCACGGTGGGGACTAAAGCAGAGAAAACAGGAGCTGGCCGCTCACTTACAATAGGCTACCCTAAGTTCAAGGGAAAACAAAAAGAAAAACCTTCAGGGTTTTTTCTAGATTGTATTAATCTGGTTTAGAAGTATAGGAAAAGATGTAGTACTGTCTGATCTAGTAATAAAAATTGTGCTTTTGGCAAAAAATTACCCTACGGCTACAGATTATGCAGTAGATTCTGGAAATCTAGCTAAAACAACAGGATAAGAAAACAGAAGTCGGTATAAATATAGGAAAAGAATAGATCAAATTGTATTTTTAGAGTGTGTTGTATATTTAAACTCAAAGCAACTCTAAATTTTTTAAAAATAACATTAAGATAATATAAGAACTTGAAAAGAAGGGTAAAAATAAAATAGGCAAATAACCTCTCTATAGTAAAAACAAGTTAGAAATAAAGTTAAGTACCCTTTTCATAATAAAAATTAAAACTATAAAATGATTAGAATTGCTATGAAAGATATGAGACCTACATTACTTAATACCATAAAATGTTAATAAAAACATACAATAAGACCAGATTACATTTACAGATAGTAAAACTTTCTACTTATATATAAAGCATACAACTACACAATTCCAAAATGAACCCCATTTCTACTTTTTTTTTTTTTTCTTTTGGGACCAGATAGAATTATTTGGAAGTTCTTATGGAAGAATATATATCGAAGAGAAGTCAAGAAATTTTGAAAAGAACTAGTGAGAAGGGAGTTGCCTTATCAGGTATCAAAATACATTCAAAACAGCAAACTTTTATTATTGGCACAGGAGTAAACAAATAGATTAGTTGAAAAGAAGAGCAAGTCTTTCCAGACTTCCTAGACAGAGAAAATATGTACGACTATCTGACAGACAGCAAAGCAGCAGCTATCAGTAAAGTAAAGACGGCCGTTGAAGAAACAGAAAAGGCAAGGAAGGAGTTACTGTTGGGGTCGCATGGTCTCACGGCCTTATTCTACGGGGCGGGTCAGCGTCCTGTAGGGAGCAGCCCAGTCCTCAAGAGCATTAACTACATCATCATTAAATTCCGGAATGGAGTATCAGAAACACACACACAAAAAATGAAGAAAATCTCAGGATACAACGACAAGAAAATGATTAAGTTTTTTTTTTTAATATTTTATTCATTTATTTATTTGACAGAGAGAGAGAGAGAGATCACAAGTAGGCAGAGAGAGAGAAGGGGAAGCAGGCAGAGACTGATGTGGGACTCGATCCCAGGACCCTGAGATCATGACCTGAGCCAAAGGCAGCGGCTTAACCCACTGAGCCACCCAGGCGCCCAAGAAAATGATTAAGTTATAATAATAAAAGAACAAGGGAGCCTTGGCAAAGACTTGAAACTGGATGTTCTATGATCATTGATACGTCTGTCCGGCCAACATTTGCTGCAAGCACGGATTATAGAGATGAGAGCAGGTACAGCAGCAGGATTTAATATGAATGTCAAAGTAGAATGATATTAAAAAGATCCTTGGAGCGCCTCGGTGGCACGGTCCTTTAAGTGTCTGACTCTTGGTTTCGGTTCAGGTCATGATCTCAGGGTCCTGAGATCAAACCCCATGTCCGGCTCTGCACTCAGCAAGGAATCTGCTTAAGACTCTCTCTCCCTAGGGCGCCTGGGTGGCTCAGTGGGTTAAAGCCTCTGCCTTCAGCTCAGGTCATGATCTCAGGGTCCTGGGATCGAGTCCCACATCGGGCTCTCTGCTCAGCAGGGAACCTGCTTTCCTTCCTCTCTCTGCCTGCCTCTCTGTCTACCTGTGATCTGTCAAATAAATAAATAAAATCTTAAAAAAAATAAAAATAAAAAACTCTCTCTCCCTTTCCCGCTGCCCCTCCCCGTTCTCTCTCTCTCAAGTAAATAAATAAATCTTAAAAAAAAAAAAGACACTCTTACATTTCACCTATGAGAATAAGAGAAAATTCCATTAAGAAGCTGGTATTTAGGGTGCCTAGGTGGCTCAGTGGGTTAAGCCGCTGCCTTCGGCTCGGGTCATGATCTCAGGGTCCTGGGATCAAGTCCCGCATCGGGCTCTCTGCTCAGCGGGGAGCCTGCTTCCTCCTCTCTCTCTCTGCCTACTTGTGATCTCTGTCAAGTAAATAAATAAAATCTTTAAAAAAAAAAAAAAAGAAGAAGAAGGTGGTATTTAAATGGGTGTGCAGGATGCTAAATGTCCTCAAGAAGAAATGGGCCATGGGTGTGCGGATAGGGATGGATAAGCATCTCAGAAAAAGGAAGATATGTACAAATGCAAAAATGCATGCGCAAACATGTCAGGCTAATAGAAGGGTGCAGGTAAGTATCAATTCGGCTTAACAAGAATGCTTCAGAAGCTCCTTTCCAGGCCAAGAGGTCTTCTGCATACATATTAAATTTTGCAGTTCAACTTTAGGGTAGATTCACCCCAATCAAGTTCAATGGGGGATAATCTTAGGAAAAGTAACACTGCTAGACTTAAATCTTGAGCAGTTCGAACCATGGGACCTTTCTTTTCTTTCCCCCATTTTCTCTGTCCGCCTCTGTATCAGGTAGGTATACATACAGGAGCAGGACTGAAAACAGTCTACTGCTCTCAAGGCACCATAGACCTACACTGTAAACTGAAAGCATGATCGTGTCTGGAACCTTCAAAATGCTGATTCATTTCCCCTTTAAAATACTACTGAGAAAAGGAAATGGATTCTTAATTATAAACTATCAATTTGGATCTAAATGTAACAGCACAGTGGTGAGCACAGGGTTGGAATAATTCTTAAAATTTGGAAAGGTGGGACACATGGGAGACAAGATACTAAAACTTCCATGACAAGCTCAACTATTAGAAGTAGGACTGGTCTGACCTGAGGAAGCAGTATTTCCACTTCATAAATTACTAATGCTTTACTTCTTTAGAAGAATGTGTAATAAGATATCTTCTTGCTAGCAGACAAGACTATTACAGATATATATATATATATATATATATATATTTTTAATTTTATTCATTTATTTGACAGAGAGAGAGACCACAAGGAGGCAGAGAGGCAGGCAGAGAGAGAGAGAGGGAGAAGCAGGCTCCCCACCGAGCAGAGAGCCCTTGACGCGGGGCTCTATCCCAGGACTCTGAGACCACGACCCGAGCCAAAGGCAGCGGTTCAACCCACTGAGCGACCCAGGCACCCCTATTACAGATATTTCTGTTATCAATCGCTGGAACTTCTCATCAGAATTAGAAAGCGAGAGTGGGAGTAGGGGCTTGTTCTGGGGCTTTGGGCTTCTATTTTCTGTGTCAACATGTGGGATGAACTGCTCAATTAAAACTGTGCGACTTTATAAAGGAAGTATGAATTTGTGGAATGAGATTTTTAAAGAGCAATCTGGAGGACATGTTAATGCGCAGATTTTAAGGATGCTAATTACTGGAGGTACTTATATAATCCTACCTAGCCCCCTTGATGGTATAATATGGTTCATACATAACTGGGAGACTAAAAAAAAAAAAAAAAAAAAGGAAGAAAAGGTGCCTTCTTAGTGTTGTTCAATGCTTCTCAAAGTGTAACTGAGTGGAATTACCTGGGATGCTTGTTTACAATTTCAGATTCTAGTCCCCTGCCTTCCGAGAGTCTGATTCAATATTCTGGAGTAAGACTTAGGAATCTACACTTGTAACAACAGCATCAGCATCCGCTGATGCAGAAGAGAAATGCGGGCATGTGGTAATGGCGCAGGACAAATGAATGACAACACTAGAGACATCATCTTCTTAGGATATTTTCCTAAATGAATAAAGTAGTTGATTTAATAAAACTATTACTGAGTTTCTCTTATACCAATAATTTTATTATATTGATTTTGTTAACATAGTTGTGCAACTCTTGAAAGAGCTACATAAAAAGGGGAGGTTTTTTTAAAGACTTTTTATCAAACGATCATTCTGTAACAGAATCACAGCTCACTAACTTTAGAGCCCAGCAAAACTTTAAAAATAAATCATTTCTATAAAGCCCTTTTAACTGCACAGTCCTTAAAAAATACTTTTCAGGAGTGCCTGGGTGGCTCAGTCCGTCAAACAGCTGCCTTTAGCTCAGGCCATGATCCTAGGGTTCTGGGATCGAGCCGCACACTGAGCTCCCTCGTCAGTGGGGAGCCTGCTCCCTCTCCCTCTGCCTGCAACTCTGCCTACTTGTGCTCTCTCTCTCTCATCAAATAAATAAAATCTTAAAAAAAGAGAGAGAGAAGGGGCACCTGGGTGGCTCAGTGGGTTAAAGCCTCTGCCTTCAGCTCAGGTCATGATCCCAGGATCCTGGGATTGAGCCCCGCATCAGGCTCTCTGCTCAGCGGGGAGCCTGCTTCCTCCTCTCTCTCTCTGCCTGCCTCTCTGACTACTTGTGATCTCTGTCTGTCAAATAAATAAAATTAAAAGAAAAAAAAGAGAGAGAGAGAGAGAGAGAATACTGTTCAGATAGTATTTTTTGTACAGTAGCACACCCCCCCACCGGTTTTCCTTTGTGACATTTCAGTTACCCGCCATCAGCCGTGGTCAGGAAGCAGATGATCTTCCGCCTCCTGACCCAGCATCAGAAGGTGAACAGTAGTCTAATGCTAGGGTCACACTGCCCATGTCATTCCTCTCGCTACATCTCATCAAGTAGCATTTTATCACCTCATATCACCACAAGAAGAATGGGTATAGTACCGTTAAGATATTTTAAGAAAGACCAGGTTCACATAAATCTCATTACAGTATATTGTTCTAACTGTTCTGTTTTATTATTAGTTATTGTTATCAGCCTTTTATTGTGCCTAATTTGTAAATTAGACTTTATCACAGGTATGTATGTATAGGAAAACATAGTATATATACAGAACAGTAGACCATCCATAGTTCCTGGCACCTACTGGGGGATCTTGGAATATACCCCCCACAGATGTGGGGGCAGGGGAGGATCTATAGTAGAATTGATCTTTTTCTCTTATTCTTTCTCTGGTATGAGAAGCATATGCTTTACTATGACCTTGTAGTCCTAATCCCATGCACCCCTACACATACATGTATTTTTAAAACAAGCTGATATTTTAAAGACTTTACATTATATTCAAATAAAAGTGATCAAAATTAATACATGCCAAAACAACAGCATCGTCATTAGACTGACTCTTACATGGACTAGTGAGTTCATCTATACTATATGGATATGTAATTCATAGGATTTGTTAGGACAGGATCAATAAAGAATTTTTATTGTGGGAGAGCTGACTAGACATGAAAATCTAATTACATTAATCCAGATATTATCATGGTATCCACTGAAACAAGTTATATGTATATATATATTTGCACATGCATGTGTGTATATATATACACACATACACACATACATATATACATATACATAACTTAAAGCTTAGTAATGCAAGATACTTACTACTATTAATAATGTAGCTTGGAATCATTTTACCTTTTAATATTGCTGCTGAAATTCCAATGGTAGCACAAATAGGGGGGAGAAAAGCAAAGGCATTAAAGAGTTATATGGAGTAATAATTTGCCTGTGTTTGATGTGCCTACACGCATATATGGAGGAGAGAGGATCCGAGTTGAGAAAAAAGACTCAGAAAAAAAAAAAAAAACAGGAACACAGGAGGATTTAAGAAGATTAGAAATCCTATTCTGTTCTGTTTTTATTTCTACATCTTTACAAACATTCATCCTATTCACTTCATTGTTCTTAAATACTAGACACGTGGAAGATCCTCAAGAAGAATAAAGTAACACAAGAAGAGAAGATAACACACTGATCTGGCTAGTACCAGAGTACCGCTGAACTTTTTTTTTCCCCCACTGTTTCACTTGGAAGTTACACTGAATTGAATCAATTACCTACCAAGCTGTTGGACAAACATCCCCAGGGATTCAAGAACCCTGCACAAATCCCACAACGTTAGTCATAACGTTGGAGGCATCTGCAGAGAGAAATACAGTTCTCTCTGCAGATGCCTCCAGCGGCTAGGTAAGCCCGCTCCCAGAAGCACGATGGCAGTCTATGTCTGATGGGTCACTTTCCCTCCCTCCTCCACTATCCCCCGGTGTCAAACTAAAAAAGAGTACTAGTGAGACCTTGCATTTATACAATTATTTGGGTTTCAAACAGCTTTCAAGTTACTAACAAACATTTTGGCCTAGAGAGGACTACATATTGTCACAACTTAAGGCATGCTACCCTGTCCTTCACACACCAGCCAGTTTTAACTCTTGTAACTTATAAATCCTTATGTGATAAACGTACACCTCGGTGGACAGAACCTGCTAGATTTTTACTGCCTTCACCAAGACAGTGGTCATCTGATTATTGGTGGCCTGCTGAAACCCAACTACTATTACATTGTATATAATGTCATTCCATACAATCTTTTTATTCCTTATAAAAGAAATGTAAGATGTAGTGTCAGTATAATTGAACAGTGAACACCTGAGACTGTTTAAATTGACTCTCTTGATATATTAGCTATATTTTTGTCACTGGGCAGAACCATAGCAGAAGTGATAAATGTCATATAAAAAATAAAATTCGAAAAACATCCTAAGTCAGCAAACAAAGCAAAATAAATGTTTTACAACTCTTATTTCCAAAAATATTTTTCGAAACCATCTTCTATTTTACCAGTTAACCAAAAGTAACTTTTTATAACTCATTTTTATTATCTAACTAGTAAAATCAATGCTAAGCTGTATAAAAAACACGTGATTTTTTACCCTTACCTCTATCTTTTGCTTTGTCAGAAAGAAGCACTTCCACCTCCTCATACTCCCGGATGGCATCCAGTATGATGCTTCCTTCTTTACTGAATAAGAACAGCATGGGGATCTTGATGTCATCTGTTTCTTTTCCATCACCTGCCATCTGGAACAGAGGGGCAGTATCACTGCTGCTCCCCTCATTGTCATCTAGCCAGGAAATGAATAGAGCAAACGTCAAAACCTCTGTCCATTAAAAAGATCTATAGACCAATCTTTATTATTTTTTTCGCCTGTTGGCGGCATTTATTTTATGCATCAAGAATCAGAAAAGTGAACATACTTTTAGAGCTCACTAATTCCATTCCTAGAAATTTATTCTGAGGAAGAACTCAAAATAAGCAAAATGATCTAGTTCTAAAGTAGTTTACTGGAGTACTATTTGTAATTGTGAACAACTGTGAATTATTTTTTTTTAAAGGTTTTATTTATTTGACAGACAGAGATCACAAGTAGGCAGAGAGGCAGGCAGAGAGAGAGGGGGAAGCAGGCTCCCTGCTGAGCAGAGAGCCTGATGCGGGACTCGATCCCAGGACCCTGAGATTATGACCTGAGCCGAAGGCAGAGGCTTTAACTCACTAAGCCACCCAGGCACCCCTATTATAAGCAAATTATAATTAATTACTTAATGGAACACACAGAAAAACAGAATATTACTATTACATGAAAAAGTAGAACACAATAATCCATAATTATGACTAAAAACTTCCATATGCTTATAAGAAAGCCCAGAAATATAAATATTCAAAGCCTTGGCTTACAATGATAGAATTATGAATGAAATTTCATTGCTGTTTAAGATTTCCTTTAATGGCATTTACCAAACTATTAAATGATAGCTCCTATTTCTATACTGTTCACAAAGAAGAATGATGATCGTGGTTCTTCCTCTGTAAGTTGAGGTGAACACTACAGTTGTTTCACACGGGTGAGGTACTGCTGTAGGACTGCTAAATAACTGCTTTACTGGTGAGGTGGTCACGCCCCCCCTCTAACTGCGCTGCGCAGGCCAGATGAGAAGCCTGCCTGTCCCTTCTCAGAGAGCTTGCTGTGATAGGCCCTGCTAAGTGGAGAATACCAAGTAGGACTCTCCTCCTTAGCGATAATTGATTGGACAAAGCAGGGCCACCTGGCTCTCAGTCTCTCTAGAGGCCCCGGAAGTAGCACACCGCAAGACGGTTTCAGTTAGCAATGGACAGGGATCTAATAAGAGGGCACAGACTCAGGACTGAGGCTCTAATTTTAGAATGACCTTTTTGGAACTAATGAGCAAAGAGGGAGCAAGCTGGTGAGAAGCTGGAGAATGAAGCAGAACTGCAAAGAGATGCAGCGAAGAGAGTCTATGAAGAGAAGAGAGTATAGGAAGACTGAAAGATACGAGAGAGAGATGTGAAAAACTCTAGCAGCTATCATGGTTTCTGATGACTTTTATTCAGCCGAATTTCTTACTCTCACATTCAATTAAAATAATCCAGTTCCGGGGACGCCTGGGTGGCTCAGTGGGTTAAAGTCTCTGCCTTCGGCTCAGGTCATGATCCCAGGGTCCTAGGATCGAGCCCCACATCAGACTCTCTGCTTAGCGGGGGACCGGATTCCTCCTCTCTCTCCCTACCTGCCTCTCTGCCTACTTATGATCTCTGTCAAATAAATAAATAAAATCTTTAAAAAATATACAAAAGATTGGGGTGCCTGGGTGGCTCAGTGGGTTAAAGCCTGCCTTTGGCTCAGGTCATGATTCCAGGATCCTGGGATCGAGCCCCACATGGGGCTCTCTGCTCGGCAGGGAGCCTGCTTCCTCCTCTCTCTGACTGCCTTTTTGCCTACTTTTGATCTTTGTCTGTCAAATTAAAAAAAAAAATCTAAAAAAATCTAAATATATATATATGTATATATAATATATATATACACAATAATAAAATAAAAAAATAAAATAATCCAGTTCCATGCAGTAAACAAACCTCCCTTCTTAAACCAGCTTAAATCAATTATTGTCTCTTGCAGCCAAATGATTATTCTAAGATAATTTTCACTTTTAGTACTTGTGATAAAAAACAGCTAAGCCCTAATCTGCTCATTCATATACAATGAAAACCAGCAAAACCAAACAAAATACTTCATCAGAAACAAAAAAAAATAATAATAAATAGGGAAAAGATGTTATAATACAAGAAATTTTCTCTTTAAAAGTGATATTTCCGGGGGCACCTGGGTGGCTCAGTGGGTTAAACCTCTGCCTTCAGCTTAGGTCATGATCTCAGGATCCTGGGATGGGGCCCAGGATCAGGCTCTCTGCTCAGCAGTGAGCCTGCTTCCCCCTCTCTCTCTGCCTGCCTCTCTGCCTATTTGTGATCTCTGTCAAATGAATAAATAAAATCTTAAAAAAAAAATTTCCTGAGAGTAAGGATCATTGCCTCTTACTTGTTTACCCACTGAACTCAGTAGAAGATTCTACTAATAACAGCTATTAAAGAAAACAAACTTGAAAAACCTTGCAGAGTATAGAATACCTTGAGAATAAGACTTAGTGGAAACCTAAACTACTCCATATGTGTTCCAGCCCTTATTTCTTCTATTTTATATTTTTTAAGTCTTGGTAAAGAGGTGTTCAAAATGATAGTGATGACAAGTTATTAAATTCTTCAATAAAAACAACCTCACAGTGTGGAAAATCACCAAGGATGAAGAGATCATTTAAGTTGGGCAGCAGCAGCCTTTTTCTGTAATTGGCCGGAGAGTGAATATTTTAGGCTATACAGTTCTCTACTCTTACTGTTGCTCGGAAGTAAGCATACACAATATGGAACAAACGGGCATGGCTGTGTTTCAGTAAAACTTCTATTTACAAAAAAAGGCAGTGATGTGGACTTGGCCTACAGGCTGTAGTGTGCCAATTGCTGATTTAAGTTATTAAGCAGAAGTTCTCCTAATACTGAATTAACTAATGAAATCTCTGCACTCAATAAACCAGCCCTGAAGTGCCCGTATAGGATAAGCAAAAGGAAGAGTAAATAATTATTTTCACTGAAATAAATCCTAGTATTTTATTTCAAATGCCTTAATTTTTACTTACCTTGAATTGGAAAAGGAAATCTATCCCAGAAAGAAGGAAAAAATTCAAAATAGATTTTTCCCTGTGCGAGAAGCTATAAAAACTTTTAACTTCATAATTAGGATGTGATCTCAGGTCTTGCAGTTCTGAATATAAACTATATACTTAAAGCAAAGAAAAATTTGGGGCACCTGGGTGGCTCAGTCAGTTAAGTGTATGACTCTTGATTTCGGCTCAGGTCATAGTATCAGGGTTGTGAAATCAAGCACGGCATGGGGCTCCCTGGTCAGTGGGGAGAGCCTGCTTGAGACTCTCTCTCTGCCTCTCTGCACCCTCCACCCTGCTCCTTCTCTCTGAAAATAAATAAACACATCTTTAAAAAGGAAAGAAAAATTTCTTTTTTTCCTGGCAGTCAAGGTCTGCTTGTTAGTGATTTTCTATGAAAAATAAAAGAGCAGAACACACTGGTTGAAATACGGAGGTAAAATGATTTGAGTTCGTAATTTCAGTGGAAAAAAGACCCAAGGAAAAAAAAATTTGCTAGGAACTAGTGCTTATACCTATGATATGTAAACTATTATACTAAGACATTTTGTATATATTATAGTCAAACCTTAAAACCACCTGGAAGATATTTATTACCACTTCTACTAGAGCTCAAAAAATATTCTACTGAGGGGCGCCTGGGTGGTTCAGAGGGTTAAGCCACTGCCTTCAGCTCAGGTCATGATCTCAGGGTCCTGGGATCGAGTCCCGCATCGGGCTCTCTGCTCAGGAGGGAGCCTGCTTCCCTTCCTCTCTCTCTGCCTGCCTCTCTGCCTACTTGTGATCTCTCTCTGTCAAATAAATAAAAATCTTTAAAAAAAAAAAAAATTCTACTGAATAAACCAATAAACTAAAGCTAAGCCAAGGTCACACCATGATCTTGCGGCGGAGCCAGGAACTGCACCCCAATGTATTTGAGTCCAAAGCCTGCATCTTTGTGGAGGAATGGGTATTTTTAATGGCTTCCCACTGGAGGTGCCAGAGTGTAATTCTTGCCTTTAGAGGGCTTTGGATCTGAAAGCACATTTTCTTACCATGCTGTTGGGTGCTTTGGGGTGCCCCCACGTTCTTATCTGTCCCAAGTACTTTTATTGGCCTTAATATACAGAAACCCCAATCTAGACTTTCAAAAAAGATATACAAGACACAGACATTATTTAAGAGAGTCACTGGATTACCCACCCATTATGCTGTCTGGTGAACTAAAAATAATGTGATGAATTCTGCATTTTGACAAACCCAAGGAAAAATCCTAAAAATGATCTCCTCCCAGTGTACCCAATGGCACAGAGGAGTACTCACCAATAACAATGCCACCAATGGCACCCGCATTCTGAATGTTGCGAGCCTTTTCTGCAAACATGCACTGTCCTCTTTGTATCAAAGCGATTTTTCCCATCACTGCCTCGGGGTTAGTAAGCTCTGAACAACCATTGTATGGTTTACTGCTTGCAACAAATCCTCTGGTCTGTCAGAAATAGAAGGAAGTTAAATATCCTTTTGTCTTCTCAAATCACTCTCTAGTCAATACAATTCACCATCTAGGGCTTTACTTCATTTCTAATGATAACATATCCAGTATAAATTTAGCAAAAAGTTTTTGTTTTGAACTCTTTTGCAAATCATAGTACCCAACCAACATTTTACTGTGCTCTGCAGTTTATAAAACATAACTACTTTTTAAAGCATATAGAGCACATATATATTTGTATATAAAGCATAAATACAGTTTATAAAACATAAATTACTAAAGCTGATCTTTATAATGACTCTAAGAAAAAAACATAGAATATCTCCATTTTACCTATGGGGAAACTAAGACAGACTTGGGTTACATAATTTACTCAAAGACACAATGTTAGTAAGTGGTAAAGTTGGAATTCATAGGCAGATTCACTTCATACCCACATCCACACTTAAAATAGCTGGGAACCACTTTTAAACCATCAAAAATTTTTTGAAAGAGGGGAAAAATGGATTTAATCTACATGAATCTGTAAGCAGCTCTCTTCCTAGAATGATCAATCCATCCGAGAACTGATTTTAAAGATACCAACATAAAGATACTTTAATATCCCTCTCTCTCCTAGAATGCAAACTCCACAAGGGCATGATCTGCACGAGCTTCATAAACAACACACACAGCTAACATCTAAAACAGGGCCTAGAATACAGTAGTACTGGACTCGAAAAAGAGCTGCTTGACTGGATGAGTCAATCTATAAACATTTAGAGCTTTAAAGTACACACACAAAAAACGTCTCCTTTAGAGGGAATGGAGTTCAAAGAGCATTGGCTTTAGATTATCAGGCAACTTGGGTCTGGTCCCAACTCAGCAACTAGTTACATGAATGTGTGAACTCTTTAACAATGTAGGTATTTGTTTCCTACATTAAAACTAAGGGGCTGGGCTAGCTTAGTGGCCTTCCGAGAGTTGGCTTGGTGGGAACACAGTGTCATGCTCTCTATGGCCACCTGAGCGAGAGCATCTCTGGTTTTAGTTGTGTTCTACCTTAAAGCTCCAAGTTAGATTTCTGTTCAATGAAAGGTTCTAGTAGTTGCTAAAAAGTCCAAAAAACCATTTTTAGATAAATTAAAGATACCAAATTACAGAACAGGTCAAGAACTAGACAATATGTGAACAACATTTTAAGTAAAATTTTTAAGCATGTTGTATACATAAATTATGACTCAAAATTTTCAAGATATAAAAAAAAATTTTTTCAAGATATGCTTTTAACTTTAATCTGCTTTAATCTGGGAGAATGGATATTTGGGTTTTAGTAGATTAAATATTTAGGTTTAACAAACTGAAACTACTAAATTAGACTAAGCAATGAGACAATACTTACACAATACATTCAGTTTCAACAAGCATATTGTAAGTGTACACACCTCTTTATGTTTAGACAGATCTAGCCCAAACTGAGCTGGTCCAGCAGTTAACACTACCCTGCCAAAAAATGGGTGGGAAACAATTTGTACAGCCCGTGGAGGTAGCTGCTGTTCTTTCTGTTGCTGACTTGACAATTCAATCATCTCCTGCATAAACCTCAACCCATCTTCAGCATCAATTGAACTAGCAGCCTAGGGAAAAAAAACAGATTAATTTTATCCTTTTGAAATGAAAACTTTCAACTTTCTGATGTCTTAAATACTAATGCACTATATAACCTACTCTAAAATTTCCCCTTTCGGTTTCAGTCCCTATCAAATACTTATGGCCTGATTTGTCCTAAAAATACTACTTCTGGAAATATTTTCTGAAAGTACATTTGTAATTTTTTTCAACATCTCCTTCACTGTTCTACAAACCACTTCTGATACAAATTGAGAACTGGACTTCCACCAAATGCTGAAATGTTTACTTTGCTTGATTTTTTCCACTGCTTCCCCTTTTAAGAAATAAACCTCATACTGATCCATACTTCGCTTCTTTGGAATTATGATCCAATAATCACACTAAATTCAAAATATATGTATCAGGCTTCTATTAAGATCCCAGCAATGGACTAGGAACTGGGGACAGAGTCTTTCACTTTAAGAAGTTTGTATCTAGGGCGCCTGGGTAGCTCAGTGGGTTAAGCCGCTGCCTTCGGCTCAGGTCATGATCTCAGGGTCCTGGGATGGAGTCCCGCATCGGGCTCTCTGCTCAGCAGGGGCCTGCTTCCTTCCCTTCCCCTCTCTCTGCCTGCCTCTCTGCCTACTTGTGATCTCTCTCTGTCAAAGAAATAAATAAAATCTTTAAAAAAAAAAAAAAAGAAGTTTGTATCTAGAGGATACAGACATATAAATTTACCTATGATAAAATTCTCATGTGGGAAATTAGTCTAGCAGCACAGACAAGGGAATGTTTGATTCTGCCAGTGTGGATCTGGGAAATATTTAGAGAATGATATTTGAATTGAGTCTTAACAGAGGAAAAGCTGAAGAATGCCTACCTTAGTGGAAAAAAAAGGTGGATTCCTCACACTTAACAGGAAAAGTTAATTGTACTTGACAGAGTTAGAGGACAAGACAGAACAGAGAGAAGTTTGGAGACAGAGACAAGTTCAAGACTATCTAGATATATCCAGGTTTGGTGACTTAAAGAGAATGATGCTAGGGGTATTGAGATGGCAAACAAAAAGGAAGAAAAATGGACTGAGATTGGGGCACAAAGAGATAATCCAGGTTTAGACAGAGACTGAGATGCAGACACATGTCATACATATGACCGGCAGATAAAAGCTGAATTTAAGAGTATAGGTAGGAATCAGGGTTACCTACATACATCTAAGAAATCACACGTACAAAGATGACAGCTGAGCTTGCAGAAACAGATGTGACTGCGAAAGAAGAATACAGAAAGAAAGGGGTGCGATCCAGACTCTCTGGTAGTGCCTACATTGAGTGGCTGTGGCAAAAAAGGAAAGTTCCAAAGGAACGCACAAAGCAATAAACAGAAAAGTAGAAAAGTTATATGTTGCTGGAATGCCCTGAAAGCCAAGAAAGGGGTATATTTTAAAAAGGGTCAGTCAACAGTTACAAAAAAACTAATCAAATAAGGATTAAGAGGTCACTGGGTGGTAGTTATGCCATTGGTGGCGTAAGTGAACATGTCACTAGAGATGCTGCTCTCTCTACTGAAAAATGACAGTAAGTGAAACATAAGGGAGCAGGCAGAAGACTCTTTAAGAAAGGACTGATATGACAACAGAGATGAGAAAAGAAATCAGAGGGAAAACTAAGGTTGTGGGAAGTCTGGATTTGAGATTAAGGGATACCATGTTGAAATTCTTTAGCAAACTGTGTTTTTTCTCACAATCAATATATTAATAAGGTGAATAAACTGAAAAATTAAAAGGTCTCATATTATGAAAGCTTTTTAAAGCAAAAAACAATAGAATTTTCTCAAAAAGCTATGTTATTTTTCCTAGGCATAGACAAATACTTGCAAATTTTGATTTTCACAACGAATAAAAATAAAATAAAAGATTTTTGGAAACTAAAATACTGTAAACTACAGAGGTACTGAAATGAATTACTAGCTTTTAAGATTTGCTGTAAAGGGTGGAAAGACAAGGTGCTGAGAAACAGAAAACTCTGAACTTGAGCCCTACATTTGACTCTACTGATTTCAGAAAATTACCCAACCTATTCGTGATTTTTTTTTTGATGTTTTATTTTTTTAATTTAATTTTATTTTTTCAGTGTTCCAAGATTCATTGTTCATTTGATTTACACTAGGAAGGGGCCGAATTACATGGCTTTCCAAGATACTTCCACGTCCTAAAATTCTGATTCTCTAACTTTAAATCACATATTAAAAGTTTTTAGAAAGCCAAATGTCATTATCTTATGAAAGCTGATGAGACCAAAAAGGGCAGAGATGGTAACTAATTAGTACAGCAATGGCTTACTTGGATTGCATGTTGAACCAACTGGACTCTCCCATCTTTGAGGTGAATCAAACTCACCCCCATCTTCTTCAAGATTTCTAAATGTTCAGGATTAGTGGCCATGAAATCTCTGGCTCTCAGAGGAGGTTTAGCTCCACTCCTGAAACTCTCCTCTCTGCTAAAAGTAATTATAGGCAAGGCTTAGAAAACTACAAATCAGAACTGGGGAAAAACCCAAGACAAATAAAAATAATTTTAGATACTTGCAAAACTGCTAGTTTTAGAACTAGTAGAACTGGAAAAACTGGAAACAGCTATTTTCTCATATATAACTTAGTTTATTAAGTGGCATGGTCAAATATATTTTACAGTTACCAAAGCATGTATATTATCTACAAGTCTGTATTAGTCGACAGCCTTATAACTATCTGAAAGCACAGAAAAGGTTGGCTTGGGGATTTGTTATTATTGATTTCTTCCCTGAAAAACAAGGAAGCAAAACAGCATTTCTATCTGTGCATAATAACACTCACTTAAAAAAAAATTTTTTTTTAAATTTCTTATTGATGGCCTTTCTAATGTAACTATTTAGGAAAAAATGAACTCATTAAGCCAAAAAATTTTATTTAAAAACTAAGAATCAGTACTTCATCAAAAAACAAAATCAAATGAAATAAGAAACTGTATTTTCACTACATAGAAACTACAGCTTAAAGGAAAAATACTTCCTATATAAACAAGATATGTGGAAGTATTTGAAGAAACTATTTTGTGTAAAAATGAACTACAGAAGTTAACTATTATATGCCACCCACTGTCTATTAACAGTTCATTAAACAAAATAATCACCATAATAAATTTCCATAATAAGAAAGACATTACTTCAGAATAAACTTTGCCATCTAACTTTACCAATGAATAACTTTTCATTAGTGATAACTACATACTTCAATATGTTTTTGGTCTAAGTGAACATCTTCTTGGCCGTTATATATTCCTTACACTCTCTGTCATTTACTAACAATTAACTTCGTTATTAACAAGTACGAAATAAAACATCTTACACTCTGATGATGCCTCTAGGACAGCTCTTATCCACCACATTTTTCAAGGGTTCACGAATACTCTGAGCATACAGTGGATCATTAGGAAAGAGAATCTGAGTGTTTGGACAAGTCCAGTCAAAATTACTGTCATCCAGTTCTGTATAATCTGAGGTCTACAATATAAAAGAATGTTACATAAATAAAAATAATTATTTTACTAAACATTATAGCATGTTCATATAAAACATTAAGTGAAATCTAAGCGTGTATAGGATAAACAATATAATAAAACAAGAGTACAATAAGTGTATATAAGATAAAACTGTAAGAAAACAAAATAAAGGGCGCCTCGGTGGCTCAGTGGGTTAAGCCGCTGCCTTCGGCTCAGGTCATGATCTCAGGGTCCTGGGATCGAGTCCCGCATCGGGCTCTCTGCTCAGCAGGGAGTCTGCTTCCTCCTCTCTCTCTCTCTGCCTGCCTCTCTGCCTACTTGTGATCTCTGTCAAATAAATAAATAAAATCTTTAAAAAAAAAAACAAAAGAAAAAAAAATATCAAGTGTACTTTTCTTCCTGCCATACATATATTTATTGAATTCTATTCATGAATTATTTTTCACTTGGAAAAATAACCACATAAAAGAGAGGAATAAGACATTTAATTACAAAACATAACCTACTGTATTCTTCTTAGAGATACTTTGATTTGTAGTAGAGAGCCAAAGAGGTAACAGATGAGCTTCTGTTGTAAAGATGTAATCTTCTATGTCAAAAATAATGTCCTCTTTATCAGCAAATAGCAGGTAAAGATACTTAAACATCTCAGCCAAGAAGAAAGAATCCATCCTGAGATAAAAAGTCACAAATAAATCTAAGAACATAAAAATATCCAATGCCAACTATCTGAAATAGACAGAGTCAAGGTTAATGAACAAGTCTATACCAATTCCGATGTCCAAAGTACTATAGTATCTATCTTTTCCCCCAATGGAACAGTCTTGACTCGAAGCATATTCCAAGGGAATGAAAAACATCAGAGGGGCTGCCTACCACACAGGTACACTAAATCTTGTCAATAGTACCGACAAGATTTTTCCCATTGGCCTTCCAATGAAGGAGAGTTTTCCATTTCTTCTACAGAGAACCAACAGCAGGGAGGTAATGCAGATAAACTTTACCACTGAGAGCCATACAAGAATTCAATTAATATTAAGCTGGATAAAGTAAAACAATTTTGATGGAGTTCATTATGTAGCTATTTAAGTGATAAGCAAGAAGGCTTTAAAGGTAAAGGAAATCACTTACAAAAAAATTACAAGAAAAAAGTACAGCACAAAATCACAGGGACTACGATTATAACTTTGTAAATCTCTAAATACTTATCAAAAAGGGAACAGAGAAGAAACAAAGGGGATAAAAATATATGCGACTTTATAAATTATTTAATGTTACAATGTTTTAATTAACATTTTTTAAAAAGGCTTTAATAAAATTAAAAGTGGCAGAAAAAGAGCATAGCTGTTAGATGGAGTTATAGTAACATGGAATTTATCACATTTACTACCTCCCAAAGCAACTTGTAATTTACTGGACAGATAGCATAGTTTCACACCTCCAGCCAAGCACAAGTCCTGGCACACAGTAGGCACTCAATAAACATTTACTAAATCAAAAGCAAGTTTTAACAGTATTACTGAAGAATGAACTAGAGAGGCAATGGAACACAGAGGTAACGATTTGGGCTTTGGAAATAGAAGACTTTCCACCGACTAGCTGTAGAATCATAAGAATATTATAGAAGGAGTGTGAGTTTCCGTTTATTTTTCTGGAAAGGACATAATAATGCATGTCTATGTCTAACACTGGGGTAAAGACTAAAAGAGATACTACACATTTATTATTTAGCACAGCACCCGGCATATGTAGGAGCTCAAAAACAGAGCTATCATTATTTTTCCTATACAAAATGTTTGTTTTAGAACATCTATAATCTTTCAAATTTTTTTGAACATTTTATATGTTAATCTTTTCAGAATAGATAAAACACTTCCTGTCAATCTGCAATATACTTATAATAATTTAACCTTCACTGGGGGATAGTTATTATCATGAGCAAATGCTACCTTGAGAACCACAGACTGATGAGCAGGGTGTTGATTTTTGGGCGAATTCTAGAACTTACTATGAAAGAGATGGTTAGCAAACACTTAGAATAGAGAAATGGTAAAATCACTACAGTACAAATTGGGTAAGGCTAGCAAACTGGGTATCATATCATATAATTTCATTTGTATTATAAAACCATAAATATATACATATATGTAATAAAACTATCTGGAAGACTGTTTATCAAATTGCCAACAGTAGTTATCTTAGGGCGGGCAAGCAGGGAAGTGTCTTAGGAAAGATTTTTGATATTCTTTTTGCCATTTATATTCTTTCAGTGGTCATTAAGGAACATACAGATATTCCCATTTTGAAAATTGTATATGTGTATGCTCGTGAGCCAGGGGACAGCACTGACAGATCTGTAAGGGAATAAGCAACCAGATGCAAAAAACTTGCAACCTGAAAGCCCTCAAATGTCATACCACAAGGTATACTAGTCATGGTCCAAACCAGAATTCTTCCCCAACAATTTAGATGGCAACTTTTTAAGGTATGCCTATCGAAACTGCAGATCACTGGAAACAGGTAATTTAGGTAGTATCTTAGATGACTGAGATGAGATTCAAACTCCCTTTTAGGTCTAGAAACACACACACACAAACAACCCAACAAAAATCAAATTTTGATAGGCTAAGGATAAAGTTCGAAGTTTACAACAACAACAAAAAAAAATCGCTTTCTTAAAAGCAGGTTGGGGAATACCCATTTGTCAGGCCACAGTTAAGTAACTGAAGTGAACTGGCCACAAACTCACTGTGAGCTGAATATAATAAAGCTGCTCAGAATCTAAAGCTTCTCTGGTAACACAGAATGATGATTAGTAGTTCTCGACCTTTCGCTGGGCCAAATGCAGGAGAGGTACAATGTTGCCATGAGAAACAGTGAGTTGATGAAGCCCTGATCCTCAGCTGGATGGAGGACGAAAGCCCATCAGCTGCTCAGAAAATTAGCGACCTCACAACTGTTCTCGAACAGTGATGTTTTGCCAGGCACATCCTGAGGATGGCTAATTCTGGACATGATACTTTAAGAGATACTCTAGGGCGCCTGGGTGGCTCAGTGGGTTGAGCCGCTGCCTTCGGCTCAGGTCATGATCTCAGGATCCTGGGATCGAGTCCCGCATCGGGCTCTCTGCTCAGCGGGGAGCCTGCTTCCTCCTCTCTCTCTCTCTGCCTGCCTCTCTGCCTACTTGTAACCTCTCTCTGTCAAATAAATAAATAAAAATCTTTAAAAAAAAAAAAAAAAAAAGAGATACTCTACATACTGGAATATAATCAGACTGGGGCAAAGGCAGTGGTGAACGGTCTAGAAACAATGTCATATAAGGAATATTTACAGGTAAAAATAGGAGATTGCTAAATTTACAAAACTGGAACTCTCTACATAGAGTAAATCATGCCTTGCTCTGTAATTCCTCAACCTGTTACTCTTTTTTCAACTATAGCATAAATCACCTGGTTGTAATTATATCTTTACATACTTATCTTCACTAACTACAAGTCAAGGGAGGGCAGGAATGGGTTCTAATTTCTCTTCCCATCCCCACAAGTAAGTGCAGTGCCTGGCATTCAGCAGGTGCTTAATTATTTTGTTCCTTGAATGAGCTGTCAGAATAGCACTGCGTTCAAGAGCCAATCTTCCTTGATAAGAATTCTAATTACTAATTGTGTGATCTTCGGTAAGTTCCCCAACCTTTCTGTGCCTTGGCTTCTTCACCTACACAATGAAGATTATAACAGAAATTACACATCAGAGGGTTGTTGTCAAGATCAAAGGAATTAAACAAAGCAGGGGCTTAATCAGAAGAGTGCCCAAAATGTAGACAGCAGTAAATAAATATTAAAAATAAATACACAGCTTATCTGCTTTCATTTCTTGTTGGTATCTACATGCCTACTTCCAAAAACCTATCCATTTCTCACCAGCTACGATCAGGGAAGTAGGTCTCAAGCCTCATTAACTATTATCTAATTACTCTCGAGTGAAGGACTAAGGATAGCTCTGAGTAGATGATGAGGGCTGTGTCTCACCTGCCTCTACCCCTCTGCCTGAAATTCCTTTTACTACTGTTTTCTCATCCTTATCTTGAAGGATGATACAGAAGCCTCCAGAAACCCTCCAGGGACTGTCATATCCCAATCTTTAATACGTTTCATGGCACATTTACAAAGTAGTAGCATCTCTTTATCTGCCTATTCTCAGTGATTCAAAGATGGAAAAGACATGTCTTCTATCTTAAATCCTCAAAAACTAGTATAACTCTGGCACATAAAACACTTCATAAACACCTGTGGAATGAACATTTGGTAACCAAATCAACAAATGTTAGTGTTCATTAGAGATGTGCTGCTAGGTTCTGGATGGTTAAAATAACCAGATAAGTAATTCTGGAATAACTGTAATGTTAGTGAATATCACAGTAACCAAAGTATGCTTTTTACAGCTCGAGTATTTCATGCCATCCACATCTATCCGATATGTGATGAAAGAGAAATTGACAATGGTCTTCCCCAGCCCTTCAAATCGGCAACAGAATAAGAAAGAATACACACATTAACCAAGACATGCTTTGAGGAATTCTTGACTAGCAAAAATCATAATCCAGATCATTCGTCATCATCTTGATAATTTCAAACATTGTACATAATATAAAAACTATTAACACAGGACGCCCTCCCCGCATTCCTAATACTCCTAATACCAAGGTTCTGATATTTAACATTTATTTATTCATCTACTTAAAAATCATTTAAGCACCTACTATATGCCAGGCACTATGATAAAAATACAAACTGTTCAAACAATTTTAAATAAGCCCATTCAAGAGTTTAAAATATAAACACAATGAACTACCTTTTGCATCTTCAAAAACCTTTTGTAAAAGCATTAAGTGTATCTGAATTCTAAGAGTTGTATTTTGTGTTGTTTCAGAGTTACCCTGAGGAAAGGGGATGTTAGGAATTGTTTTACCTGTCCTCATGACTTCCAGTACGAACATCCTTCATGGCAGCAAATCCGCAAGGCACTCTAGCATATTTATTTAAATTTTCAATAAGAGTTTTCCCTACTTCAAGGTAGTAAGGATCTCCTGTAGCCTATTAAAAAGGAGAATATATGTATACATATATATAGCTTATATATTACCATATACCCACTCATTTATCAGGGATTTATTGAGTACCTACTAGGTGCTTAGGCATTGTATCAGGCACTGGAGTATATGTTACATAGAACTTAGCTCTGAAAATAAGCCAGGGATCTGCTTTATGGAATATCTTAAACACATAACTGGAAAGCTGTCCAATTACATTTCTCAGCCCTTTGATAAAATTTTCAAAGCCCAAAAAGGTAAGAGACATGCTTTAGAAAGCAGCTCTAAAATATAACATTTTTCTTTTTAGAAATGTTTATGTAAATATTTTGAAAAGACACAAAACTTAGGTGTCAATTCTTCTATCTTTCAATAATTATGGTCTAGATGAATGAAAACCGTAACATATCCAATCATGATAACATTAAAACAAGGACTTTGAAAACCCAATAACTATTACAAGGTAGTGAGATATCCAACAGAGAATGGGGACTAAACAGCAAAAAGAGAGGTAAAAGAGCTTACTTTATATAAGAAGTAGGTACTTTCTGCAAATTCTGGTCTTAAAGGATGTTGAGCCCAATGTACCCTGAAATCTGTGGTAAATGCCTAGACAAAACAACATATAAACAGGTATAGAAATGTGATTAAAAAATAAACAACTGGTTCCAGAGTATACAGTATATAAGTTAGACTATAAGAAAATAAAATTAAAATATTGGTAACAATTTTCATCAATAAAATGAAAATATTCATTGCTTAAATCATAATTCATTTTTGCTAAAGTGCTATTTTTAGCAATTAAAGTATTTCTGTAAATGATCATTTTGGCTATTAGGAAGCTTAGAGAAAACTATGAAACTCAGTAATGCTACTAAATGGGTCTTTGTGTTTTCTTTTTCCTTATCTCCATTTTTTCCTCTTAATTATTATTATTTTTTTAAAGATTTTATTTATTTATTTGACAGAGAGAGATCACAAGTAGGCAGAGAGGCAGGCAGAGAGAGAGGAGGAAGCAGGCTCCCTGCTGAGCAGAGAGCCCGATGCGGGACTCGATCCCAGGACCCGGAGATCATGACCTGAGCCGAAGGCAGCAGCTTAACCCACTGAGCCACCCAGGCGCCCCATTTCCTCTTAATTATTAAGTCCCTTGTTCTATTTCTATTTTAGCATTTTAGTATATTCTTTCTTTTGTAACAACCTCAAATCCTCTGCAGAGTGAGACAAGGCATTATTTAAAAATAAAACTAGTCTCACTTGAAATTATTCACTAACAGAGCCAACTGGTTTAAAAAAAAAAAAAGATTAAAATAAAACCAAAACCTTTATGGGAACCAAATAAAACTTCATCTGTGATAAGATGTATTTAGTTGAACCTTGGTTTATTCTCAGTGGATATGAATTTTCTACAATGCATAGGCCTACTTACCTGAAGTCTAATAAAACTATACTTTCTCAAACAAACACTTACGGAAGCAATCTAGGGGCACCTGGGTGGCTCAGTGGGTTAAAGCCTCTGCTTCTGGGGGCACCTAGGTGGCTCAGTGGGTTAAATCGCTGCTTTCGGCTCGGGTCATGATCTCAGGGTCCTGGGATCGAGTCCCACATCGGGCTCTCTGCTCAGCAAGGAGCCTGCTTCCCTCTCTCTCTCTCTGCCTGCCTCTCTACCTACCTGTGATCTCTGTCAAATAAATAAATAAAATATTTAAAAAAAAAAAAAAAGCCTCTGCTTTTGGCTCAGGTCATGATCCCATGGTCCTGGGATTGAGCCCCGCCATCAGGCTCTCTGCTCAGCGGGGAGCCTGCTTTTCCCCCCCTCTCTCTCTGCCTGCCTCTCTGCCTACTTGTGATCTCTGTCTGTCAAATAAATAAATAAAATCTTAAAAAAAAAAAATCTCTCTAGTTGGTGGGTATATGTAAAAGTTAGGACGAGAAAATATGTATGTAATGGCATAGATTAGGAAAGGCTGAGAAATACTACTTTGGGTTGTTTTCTTTTTCACAGAGGTCAGCATTACCTTAAATTAGACTTCTCTTAATACATGAGAAAAAGGAAAAACATATATAGTACTGTATAAACCAAAAACTACTTAATTAAATAAACTATTTAACCAGGAAAAATACAAATAGGAAAGAATAAACCAATCCTGAAAATAACATTTGCTATCTTTAAATTAGCAATTTATAATATATGTAAATTAGAATTCCAAAGATGATGTGCTTACCTCTGGTAGGAAATTATGTTTTTTTATCACCTGATATAACATTTCATGAGTTTCAATAGCAGGTCTAATATCCCCCTTTAAGACCTAGAAGTCAATAATAACAACAAAATTACCTAATAAAATAGGAGTTGACTTTATCTAGAGTCATTATATAAACAGAAAAACGTATATTAATTTTAAAATGTGACTCCATTTTGGTAACTCAATTTTAGAGATCACATATGCACTTATTTATTCTATGTTAATACTTTAAAAGCACAGGTTTTTTGGTCTGGGGTTTATTTGTTTGTTTGTTTGTTTTACCTGCAAACCTGGAAAAAAGGCAAGCAAAGCATCCATCCAAGTTCGAGCATTCAGCATTGGCTTGTGGATGTGTACATCAAGCAGAAGAGGTGGCTGGCTAATGTACCTCATTATGGCATCGTAGTGCTAGAAGATCACAGTATGTGTTCATGAAAGTAGATGAAAAAAGATGTATTATTCTTAAAAACAGTAATTAAATCTCACTGTGAAGAAAGTTAACCTGAATTTATATATAAATACATTTACTTATAAACTATGTAAATATTTAAATTATTCTATATGGAAATCTTTCTAAAATATAGTATATATACTCCCCTGTGTTAAATCTGATGCAGAATATTAAAGACTATAGTTGAATATTAAAGACTATAATTAATAAAGAATCTTCTGAGGGGAGATCCTATTGCTGTCTTGTGGGAATGGCCCATGGCTGTGGCCAAAGGATGCTCTTATGTCCTCTTGAGATATAGTTATAGGCTTCTGTATTACAGAATTAGTTGCATTTTTCTCCTGTGTATAGGAAGTTTGGTCCCTTCTCAGCTAATGTAATACTCTGGTGGAGCTCACCACTACTTAAATTAATGTATCTAATTACTGTTACCACTCTTACAGTCTGCTACACTTTTATATTCTTAAAAACTCTTTTCCCCCTTCTTTTACCTTCTAGGTATTTCTCAGATTTGACAAAAACAGGTTGAGCTGTTAGTCAATACATGAGCCAATTAAGAAAAACCTATCCTGGTTCACTTAAAAAAAAAAAATCTTGTTATAATCTAATAATATGTGATTTTTTTTTTTTTTAAGTATTCAACTGGCAACTTATTAGGTCTCTTACTGGTTTTTCCTAACTCATCTATTATTTAATAAATATTATTGAGTATCTGCTAGATGCTAAGGCATTGTTCTAACACTTCAAATGCACTAGCTTATTTAATGCTTCCAATAACTCTATGATAATACTAATATTCCCATTTTGTGGATAAGGAACAGAATTAAATAGTGTAAAGTTACTTGCCCAAAGTCACAAAACCAGTGGTACACCAGGATTTAAACTCAAGTGGGACAAACTCTCCTATGTTAGCCACTATACCATACTGTCTCTCAGTAATGTGGGTGAACTGATGGGTGCACAAAGAAATTATAAATGATATTGAAAAGAATACAGTGATATAGCTGATGAGTTTACTGTACTAATTTCAATTTGCTTCAGTTACAAAGGCAATCCGATCAGGTTCAGTAATCCATCCCCTTCTCCCCTAAAAATATGCCTGTGGTTCTGACCCAGACTTAAAAAGAGTTATTGACCTGCTTTTGAAATGAATACTAGTTTCCCTAAATCTCCAAAGCCCTGCATGCTTGGTGTGATCAAGGACTAGGCCAAATTTCCAAGATTTCAACAAGAACTGGAGTCCAAAGGAGAAAGATAACTAGTAATTTATTCCAATAAATTCACTTCCTTGTATAAAAGATTAGGTAAACTCAAATCTACTTATTTTATGACTTACTGGCAGAACTCAAAAACTTCTGAAAAGAGATGAAAATAAAATTACTTTGTAAACTAATTTTTGGAATGTATGTAGCTTTGTCCTGCCCTTGTCCAACATCATCAGGGAATACTGACAAAAAAACCAATACACATTTTAAAAAGATTGTTTCTCCAACTGTCACTCAGTTCAGTTTCTATCAAAATCTGGCACTCAAATAAAATTGGCTCTAAAGTTACTATAAAATTAGATCAACTTACTGTATTAAATCTTTCCAGAAAACTGTCATCTCCAAGCAAGACATAGGCTTTCAATAGATATTCATAATAGGAATCAATCCCTGCTCCAACTCCACTATCTATGAAAAAAATACATATAAACATGGTTTTTATTAAACAAGTCTTAAAACCTCTTGACAGAGTACAAGTGAGGATAGGAATACACTAAGAATGAAACGTCAGTGGCGCCTGGGTGGCTCAGTGGGTGAAGCCTCTGCCTTCAGCTTGGGTCATGATCTCAGCATCCTGGGATGGAGCCCTGAGTCAAGCTCTCTGCTCAGCGGGGAGCCTGCTTCCCCCCACCTCTCTGCCTGCCTCTCTGCCTACTTGTGATCTCTATCAAATAAACTAATTAAAAAAAAAAAAAGAATGAAACGTCAGTCTAAACATAAAACTATTTAAAAGTTCAACATTTATAGAAATATTAACCCGACTATATGAATAACAATGGTTCCTTGCTGATATCTGTATATTTACAAAAAAAGAATCTTACTTTGCAAAACTCGTTACATAAGTCTTATTTAAAAGCAGGAGATAATAGTTCTAAGAAGTTTTTCAAAGTTCATTTTCTCAGTGAGAAACTCCAAAAAGGAAACATTAGAGAGGACCATTATACGTTTTAAAAAACATTTAGATCCTTAATCAGTAAGACATCAATCTTTAAAGTTAGAGTAGATATGAAATCAAGACTGCTGCTGTTTGGAGGGTCCAATTTTAATTGCTGCGACTTCCTCCAAGATCATCACCGAGAACCAAAGGAAACCGTAAGAAGCCTGGCAGCATGGGCAGGGCAGGTAGGGAAAGGGTGGTTTTGGCCTGGAGCAGAAGGCAGCTGGAAATGACTAAGAAAGAATCAAATAGGAGGGAAACTGCTAGAGCTTTGCTCTTGCTTCTCCCAAACCACTATCTTAAGACACACCTCCTCCTCCACTTGCTACAACTCAGGTCTCCTCAGGTCTCCTCAGGAGTAAAATCAAGACAGCACTGAAACCCTGCCTAAGGAATTGAACAAAAGAGGTGGGAACTAATTTTAGACATTCTTTCCCCTACCTTTCCTGGTGATTTCTGAGGTTGGTGCGTTTACAATTTAAATTACAACTACAATTACAATCTTAGAAATCCCTATACCCAGGGACCATGCAGCATCAATGAAATCAGACTCTCCTGGGGTCCAAGCATTGATATATTTTTTAAAAATTCTTAGAATTCATCCCTAAGATCACTGGGGATGACAGGGATTGGAATCTGACCTTCTCACAGAATAGGTGAAAAAGGAACATAAACTTATATGCCAAAAACATTTAAGCAGCATGACTTACTAAAAATAAAAAGAAGGTGCTGGAATGAGAATTTATCAGAAGAAGAAATAACAAAACAGGCACACTTACTTTAAATGATTTAATTTTAAAATTAGCCTAGTAGACATACTAAAGATAGGGAAGATACTAACAATATAAAAAAATAAGAAAAAAAATTTCAAGTAAGCTCTCCATCTTACATGGGGACTGAACTCATGCTCTATCAACTGAGCCAGCCAGGTGCCACACAAGAAAAATGTTTTAACCAGGCATAAATATATAGAATAAAAAATGAAACAGTTAAAACAATAAAGCAGATGGGACATATAGCAGAAAGGATGAGGCTGAGGCAGAGATCAGCAAATTGGAAGATCACATGTGGCAATCTTCCAGAAGAAAGGAAGGCAGAAGGAAAAAAAAAAGAAAATATAAAGATAAGATATATGGAGCAGAGAAACAGAATTGATTTAGATAATAGGAAGTATAAAAAGAGAGATTAATAAAAATGAAAAGAATATCTAAAAAAATAAGACCAGTTTTCAGCAATTAAAAACAAAGATTTTAAGGAGAAAGGACCCACAGAATATCCAAAGGAGAGCTAAAGAAAAGTCTACACCTAAAATTACAGACACATTTTTAGAAATTTCTCTTTGCTTTTAATATTCCTAGTCTTCCAAAGAGGAAGAATAGATCACACACATAAGGGCATAAAAATCAGAATATTTCTCGTTTTTTAATAGGATGTATGAAGACAACAGAATTGTATTTTCAAAGACTTGAAGGAAAAGAACTTAAATAGAAAATTTTATAAATATCCAAACGAACACTCAAATATGAAAGCATAATAAAATTGTTGGATATAAAAGGCCTCAGAACTATTAAAAGCTACTGAAAACAAGGATAAATAAGTAGGAAGGAAGACAAATCTACCAGATGTTGTTAGCAATAAATACACAAGGTACAAGTGACCAAATACCTTGACAGTTTGGTTTTTTACCTTTAAAGAAAGGAAAAGAGGGCTACGCTAAGACCAAAAGGAAAAAGAACATATTCACAGTGAATAAAAACTAAATAACTACATAATATTAACAAAACGAGGGGTGGAGGTTGGGGTGACAAGAGGTAGGAGAAGATGCTAAAGTTCATTTCTTACTAGAAGGTAAATAGAGGTTTCATTTAATAACAAAAGGATTAAAGAGAAAACAGGAAAGGTGGAACACACTGAAATTACAAATAAGATAGTATAAGTCCAAATATATTAAAAATAGAAGTAAATAGAAATACATAAAAAAATAGAAGTAAAAATAGAAGTAAATGTAAATGGACTGAAATCACCAATTTAAAGACAAAGACTGACAAGTTGGCTTTTTAAAACAATCCATAAATTTCATTAAGAGTTACACTCAGCATGAGCACTTGAAAGACTGAAAATAAAAGGACAGAAAACTTATCAGGCAATTAAGCAAAATAAAGCTGATGTAGCTGTATTACTACCAGATTAGACTGTAAGACAAGGAATATTATTAGAGATGATCACTACATAATGAAGAAATACTTTAAATCATTTGTGTGTTTAAAACAAAAGACACAAAAATATTTCTCTCAACTAAGAAGAGAGAGCTATTTTAAATGAATGTACCTAATAAAACAGACTAATGCACCCAAAAATATATACAAAGCAAAACAAAACTACAAGGAGATATTAATAAGTCCACTACCACTGTCAGAAATTTTATCTACCTTTCTTAATTCTTAGTAGGACAAGCAAACAGAAAATCAGCAAATTGACACATACAGAACTCTATATCCAAGAATGAGAAAATACACACTTTTAAAGTGCATGCAAAATGTTCATAAAAACCAGTCATGTTTGGGGCACCTGGGTAGCTCAGTTGGTTAGGCACATCCAACTCTGGTTTTAGCTCAGGTCACGTCCTGAGATCGTCCCCTGCACCAGGTTCTGCAATGAGCCTGGAAGCCTGCCAGAGTCTCACTTTCCCTTCTCCCCTCCCTTTGCCCCTCCCCCTACCCCATTCATGCAACCTTTCTCTCTCTCTCTTTATCTGGAGAAAGGAAAAAGAAAAACAAAAAAACCTGGCCATGTTCTAGGCCAAAAAGAAAATGTCAATAAATTTTAATGGATAGTTATCATATAAATCAATATCATATAGGTATCAACAGTATTTTTTTAAAAGTACAACTGAACAGAAAATGGAAAAAATACAAAAACATCAATATTAAAAAAAGGGAAACCTATAGAAAAATTCTACTCTTCCATACGTAACCAAGAAATACTCTTGGAGAAATATATAAATATTCATGGCACTACTTTTCATAAGAGTAAAATCCAGGAAACAATCTAAATGCCCAGACTGTGACTGATTCATCCAATAAAATATTATACAGCAGTCAAAAAAAAAAACCAACTACACCTTCATGCAACATTATACATGAATCTTAGCAATATATTATGTGAAAAAAGTCTCAAATGCATGATGTGATATGATTTTATAAGGTTTAAAACAAAAAATTCTTTTTAAGAATACATACTGATGCAATAAAACTTTATTAAAAGCAAATGATCAGTAGAAGATAAGAATGCTATTTCAATTAGAGAAGGCAGAGGTATGGGACTGCAGAAGTGGAGTCAAGGATCATACGCACAAGTGTTTGTCATCAAGTAATGGTCCACTTGTGGGTCCTTATTACCTTATTAAAAACGATTAAATAGGGGCACCTGGGCAGCTCAGTGGGTTAAGCCTCTGCCTTCACCACAGGTCATGATCTCAGGGTCCTGGGACTGAGCCCTGCATTGAGCTCTCTGCTCAGCGGGGAGCCTGCTTCTCCCCCACTCTCTCTGCCTGCCTCTCGGCCTACTTGTGATCTGTCAAATAAAATCTAAAAAAAAAAAAAGGATTAAGTAAAATGGGCCATGCATAGACCAATGATGAGTGTGTCATCATCACTGATTAGGATTAGGATTAGGACAAGGATTAGGATTAATTTAAAATGAATTCTGACTAATTAATTTGTACCTGAGTTCCAAGCAGATTAAAAAACAGAAAAGAAATGGTAGAATTCTGAAACCAGAATTCTGATTAGTTTCAAGAACCATCTACATAAAATTTGAAAAAAACCTTACATAATACTAAATAGACAAAAAATAAGATAATCTTACTAAGAATAAATATTCTAGTATATTTCCATTCACCTATGCTCTATAAGGGTGTCTTATAAAGATAAAATTATATTCTTTACATAATTCTATATCCTGTTTGTTCATGTAACATTTGTCTCATGATTCCAATTCATTTCAATAACATCTAGTGACAACATTATTAAATATAGATTTCTACTTAATGTGAGACAACTGAGGTATTCTGATTCTTTAGTTCTCAAGAAAACTAGTTCTAGGGACGCCTGGGTGGCTCAGTTGGTTGGACGACTGCCTTCGGCTCAGGTCATGATCCCGGAGTCCCAGGATCGAATCCCACATCGGGCTCCCAGCTCCATGGGGAGTCTGCTTCTCCCTCTGACCTTCTCCTCGCTCATGCTCTCTCTCACTGTCTCTCTCTTTCAAATAAATAAATAAAATCTTTAAAAAAAAGAAAAGAAAGAAAACTAGTTCTAGTGTTTCATCCATATCATATCTATAATGCTGTATCAATTAAGGTATGAAATAAAACAGTAAGTCCATCTAGAATAAATGTGCTATTTTTGGATCCCAAAGAAGAAAATCAGGTTAAATTAAAATTTCAGCAATCCGGTGAAAAACTATGCTTTATACTGTCCCAAAGATTATTTTAACAAATGAAAATCCTTTCTTCCCCATTCAGAGTATGTGAAGGCTTGATTTAAAAAGCCCAACTTACATGAAAAAAAAAGAGAGAGCGCCCAACTTACATACCTTTTCTTACCCAATCTCCAGTATGAATATTTATAGTCACACCCACTAAATTACTACTTCGTTGTCTTTTTTCCCAGAGAAAATCAAGAGCTTTTCTTGCGTATTCCTATGATTAAAAAAAAGAAAAAAGGATACTAGAAGAACTGCATGTCTCTGGCAAACAGGAAACAAAGAAACAAAAGTCAAAGGCTCATAGAATATTTTAAGGATTACATAAAATTCCTATGATAATCATTTATAATATACATTAAATTTCCTTATAAGTCAATCTTGGCTCTTTTTCAGCCAATCAAGCCCAGTTAAAAAGAATGAGTCTAAAAATACTACTTAGTGGCAGTGATCTCAGTTTGAGACCTTCATGTTCGTCTAGATTAGTAGTACAAGTTCACATTCATATACATGTATTAGAAAATTATATTAATTGCGGCCATAATTAAATGCACTTCTTAAAATAATTTCTATCACTTAAATACAAAGTGAAAATCTCCTCACAGACTCTTACTTAGAGAATTCCAAAGTTGGTATGTCATCTCTGAAACACAAACAGGCATTTCAAGAACCCACTTTTTACACAGCATACAAGTTTGTTAGTGAAGAGTAAATAAATTCACTAGTATTCATTTGCCAATACCAAACATAACCTTATGACACCATTTCTCTTCTTTTTCACTTATTTTTATCCATTGGCCACGAAATTAAAATAGTTTCTGATCAAATTCTTAGGTCTGGATAAAAAGAGGTTATAAAACATAAAAGCATAAGACATGTGCAGCAGAGTTTCTAAGTTAAACTTAATTTCGGAATGTGAATCTACTTAGCATTGGAGAAGTACTTCTACAGAGAAGCACTTCTACAAAAGAAAAAAAAAATCATTAAACCAATTTGCCACTTTGCATATTTAAGAACAGGGTATAAAATAGTCTTCGCTCTTAAGTCAATTTATTTATGCTGACTTTTTTAAACAAAGCAGACTATGGCTTTAATTAAATGCTATTAATTTCAGAGCCAGAAAGTTTCATAAAGATTATATTTTCCTGTTCCTATCTTACAGCTAAGAAAACAGGCCCAGTGAAATCAAAGATTTAACCGGAGTTTAAAACTGAATTACAGAACAATATGAGAATTCAGAGCTCTTTATATATTAGATCAAAAGTCATTTTGCCAGATAGTATTTTAGGCATTATGAAGCCATATAGTCACTGTCACAATTACTCAACTCTTGTCACTTCAGCACAGATGCAGTCATAGATACAAATAAATAAATAAGCATGGATGTGTTTCAATAAAACTTTATTCACAAAAATAGGCATTGGCTAGATCTGGCCCCGTGGCTGTTGTTTGCCAACCCTGTATTTGATCGATGCTGTCAAATGCATCGTGTTGCTTCTCTTAAAATAAATTACTGTATATTCATGAAGTTAAAAACATCATAATTTCCAAATAGATTTATTCATAAGTACAAAATAGACCAGTGGAAAGAGTATGGGCTTTGAATTTAGAAAGGCTTGGATTCTAATTTCAATTCTACTCATTCATCCATAGCTGTGCATCTTATACTCTTCGAGTTTCACTTTCCTAACCTATAAATGCATCAGTATCTCAGAGTTTGTAGTTCAAATTAGACTGTGCAAAAGTGACTATACTTTTCAATAAAAGGAAAATACATCAGCAAAGTACAGAATAAAATCAAACCAAACGTGATAAATCTGTCCTTGACACTCTGAACATACAGATACACAAAGACCACTTGACTTGTTTTACTTACACTCAGATCCAATGTCTCTAATGCTAATATATATTCCCTAGTTTTGCTTGCTATATGTGTGCCATTTGCTGAATTTTTAAAAATTTTCCCAAGTCATATTTTTAAAAAGAGGGTGTTTTGTGATACTACTCCACACAATAATTTGCCTAAACATATAGATAAAATTAAAGTGTGAGACATAGCTAGTCTATAACAAATTACTTGGGGAATATTAAGTCTTTTGGATAAAAAATAACATTAACCTTGGAGGTAAACAAACTTACAGATATGACTATCAAGACAAGTGCAAAAATTATACTGTTTCAGTGAGGTTCTCAGATATGCAACAGATCATCTAGAAGTATAACAAATAAAACAAACAGTTTGTCATGTAAGACATCTGTGATATCAACTTCATATAATATGGCTAGATATCTCCTAAGAATAAACCTAAACATTTATAGTTTGTGAAAAATGCAGTTGTATTAACTCACAATGACTTCTAGGTTTTTGACAAAAATCGTATAATGGAATCTAAACAAAAGTGTATAAAATGATAGCAATCCTCTAACTGATAATCCTCATACTTGAACAATGAAAAAAAAGATATAAAGTTAGTTACGCCCAATACCCAAGAGATCAAAGACTATGAAAAGCAAACCTCAAATATTGTTGCTCCTGTGAATCGACTTAAAGCCGCAAACTCAAGGATCAAGGTACCTGCACAAGCTGTACAGGTATCTGTCTCAGTTCCAGTCCGAGCTTCTGGTTTTCTGATACCAAACTTTAAATTAATCTAAATAAAACCAGAAGATTATCATTAGCAACTATGAACAGGAAATGGCTTCTGGATAAGAGATTACTTTTCAATCAAGATTCTTCATCAAATCATCATAAAATATCTCAACACTGAAATTTGATGATCTTTGTGACTTTCCAATTTAACATCTAGAGAAGAATATTCTACACATATAACATTCATGGGGTAAGAAAGTTTTCATTGATTTCCTTCCTTAATGAGACCAAAATTCAGTACCTATATAAGAATAACATAGGGGGGTGCCTGGGTGGCTCAGCGGGTTAAAGACTCTGCCTTCAGCTCGGGTCATGATCCCAGTGTCCTGGGATCGAGCCCCACATCAGGCTCTCTGCTCAGCAGGGAGACTGCTTCCTCTTCTCTCTCTCTCTCTGCCTGCCTCTCTGCCTACTTGTGATCTCAGTCTGTCAAATAAATAAATAAAATCTTAAAAAAAAAAAAGAATTACATAGGGAAAATACCTAGTTCTATATCAATTTTATTCTCTGAACAGTCTGAAACTAGACTAGCTCTAAAAGAAATTTGAGAATTTATGAAAAACCAGTACTATATTAGTCCTTCACAGCAAAAAAAACAAAAAAACACTGATTAAGTTATGGTATGTATTCAAAAGGAGATTAAAATTTTGTTTACAGCTTTTAAAAGTTTTAAAATGTAGAGTATATTGCCTTGCTGACAGGCTATCAAGCAACACAGAAAATTTTTTCAAAAGAGTATTTTCTTAATAATTCAAAGACAGCCAAATTACATTATAAACCTAGATTAACCAGAAACAAACTGACCAGAAACTGATTAAAACTTGAATGGTCTTCTGCAGTCTAAATAAATATAAAAAAGAGCAAGCATACAGCAAGGATTTCATATAACAATAAACAAAAACATCAAATACAAATGTTTCCAGATCAGTTATTATTCAGACTCTGTAAGGAGAAGTTCAAATAAATTCATATTTCAACTTATCTGCAGAAATCAAGTGCTGGGTAAGCCTATTACCTTAATAGCGCCCAACTGACTCTCTAGGAAGCAAGGAGACAGGGATAATACCCACTTACCACCAACAGACAAACAACAAAAGTGAAATGTACATGAGACATGAGGAGTGGATTGTTGCACTGGCTGTTTACCTCACTTTCCAAAATGTCACTTGAGGCATACAAATGCTGTACAAATGGAACTAACAACAAATGCTAAGATCTAAAACTCAGAAGAAATCTCACAGATATTTGATAAAATATCACTGGATTGGGAATAGCTGAGAGCTAACAATAGCAAAGTCCAGGGAAGTGGTCATAAGAAAGCAAAGGCAAGACAGAAAACATTTATATTCCATTTTTAGTATCTCTTCTCTTAACAAAAAAAAAAAGGAAATACTTTGACACACTGAAGTTCTGTACGTCAAAAATATTTAAGATGGTTGTATATTGCATTATAGTCATTACTGTCCCAAGATGGTTGGTACTAATGATATAAAAGGTTTATTTCTTAATATAACTATCTCTAGTATCATATCATTTCCATCTCCTATGCTGAAGATCCGCATTATTAAACAACTTACAAATGCAAAACCTCCAGAGGGCACCACGGTTTTTATAAGACAAGGAAAAAGGGCTGAGTGCTTATGTTAATCCTCTTGTTGAGTTTTGCTCTAGAGGCTGTTGAGATAAGCTGCAGTCCTCCTGACTAGATCTCAGAAGACCAGTGTAGAGGGCGCAGGTAGGAGCATCTGTTTAGTCACGTGCAAGTTAGAAACAAGGAGGTTATTGCCCTTTACTTGAAAGGTTTCAGACAAAAAGGGTTAAAAATATAATAAAGGTTTTTTACTTAGAAGGAAATCTGGAAGCTGCTTTCTCCCTCCTGGTCCTATGTTCCTGGGAATCACAAAGTAGTCCTTGAAAGGAACATTTTTTTTTTTATTGAAAGGTAGAAGTTTAAATTACCTACACTAAATTTATCTAGGCTATATATTTGCTATACCCTAAAGACCCCTAAAGTACAAAATCAAAATGGAACTGCCATTAACCCTATGTTTTATGGATATAATCATCTACCTGACCTTAGAAATGAGGTCTTAAATGAAAAACTGGCAAAGTACTTTTAATTAACTTTGAGGAAATGGCATCACAAAGTGTCGACTGCCTCTAGGGTTTATAGGGAGATGTAACAAATGACCATTAACCAATAAAATATAATTTCTGTCCAGCAAATTCTTGAGTTAAAAGCAATAATGCAATACTCTTAATTATGTATGCATACCTAAGAAACACTGTACACATTTTCATGAGTAAAAGCTCGTAAGTCTGGAAAGGCAAGGAAGACAGTTTCTATCAGCAGTCCTCTTCTAAAAGGAAATTTTTATAATTTTCTTGATACTTCAGAGAATAAGAAAACAATACATTTTCTTTATTTTACTCGAATACTCTTAGTAGCTATTGTTTTAATTCCTCTTCTATTTCTCGTGTTATGACAAAAGTGAAGAAATGCTAGATTGCCCCAAATGTAGCACTTCCTATTAAAACAAAAACTAAAAGTATTTACTAAAAGTAAATACAAGGGGCGCCTGGGTGGCTCAGTGGGTCAAAGACTCTGCCTTCAGCTCAGGTCATGATCCCAGGGTCCTGGGATTGAGCCCCGAATTGGGCTCTCTGCTCAGCAAGGAGCCTGCTTCTTCCTCTCTCTCTCTGCCTGCCTCTCTGCCTACTTGTGATCTCTGTCAAATAAATAAATTTAAAAAAAAAAAAATCTTAAAAATAAAAAGTAAATTCAATTAAAAAAATACCTGGGTTATTTGAAATAACTTTGTTTTTAATTTTAATATGCTAAGAAAACAAAAAGATCAACAAACAAGTTTACCCACATCAAAAAGCAAAGAAATTCCAATTAAAACAAGACTGCATTTCTTCTCATCCAATTGGGAAAATAATAACAATACACACTGTTGGCAACAGTACAACGACACATACACTTTTATAAAACACTATAAAAGTGTTTTATAGTTATAGTCTAACTATAAAAGTGGAACTCTTCTGCAGAGCAACTGGGCAAGAAGTACCCAAAGCCTTAAAAAACATTCCCTATTTGGGGCGCCTGGGTGGCTCAGTGGGTTAAGCCTCTGCCTTTGGCTCAGGTTGTGATCTCGGGGTCCTGGAATCGAGCCCCGCGTCGGGCTCTCTGCTCAGTGGGAAGCCTGCTTCCCCCTTGCCTCTCTGCCTACTTGTGATCTCTTTTGCTCTGTCAAATAAATCTTTAAAAAAAAAATTCCCTATTTCTGGGACTTACTATTTCCTCTTCTAGTAACTTATCCTATGGAAGAAGTAAAGAGATCTGTACAAAGATGTTTGCAGAAGAGCTATTCAAAATATCAAAAGTGAGAAATTTAGATAAGAGATTTAATAGTCTGTTTCTCTAAACAAACAAAATAAGTGTTGGTCACGATCCACTAAACTGGTGGGTAAAGTATTATGCCTTCAGTTTGAAAAGCACTGCTCTACATTATGCTCTCTAGTCAAAGGTTTCTTGATGGTGAAAGTGAGTCTTACTTGATTTATATTGGGAGAAAAAAGTTATTCCAGGTAATAGAGATGAAAGGCCTAACAGCATGGAAATAGAAAAAAACAAAAAACAAAGGAAAAGATGACCTTAGGTGGTTGGGGGGAGGACACTATTAGATTTTTCTGGCTGAAATGGAACACTCATTTCATTGGGGTATGAGGTTCTGAGAGCATGTCAGAAAGTCTATTGCCAAACCATAATAATAATAAATTCTGAATTCTCATAATAAATTCTGAAAGTTAAAAGATACTCTGTACAGGGGAGCCTGGGTGGCTCAAGATGTTAAAGCCTCTGCCTTTGGCTCAGGTCATGATCCCGGGGTCCTGGGATTGAGCCCCGCATCAGGCTCTCTGCTCAGCAGGGAGTACCTGCTTCCCTTCTTGTCTCTCTGCCTGCCTCTCTGCCTACTTGTGATCTCTGTCGGTCAAATAAATAAATAAAATCTTAACAAAAAAAAGATACTCTGTACAATCACAAGTAGGCAGAGCAGCAGACAGAGAGAGGGGGAAGCAGGCTCCCCGATGAGCAGAGAGCCCAATGCGGGGCTTCATCCCAGGACTCTGAGATCATCACCCGAGCTGAAGGCAGAGGCCCAACCCACTGAGGCACCCAGGTGCCCCCGTTTTGAGATACTGGGTTGGTAGTACAAGAAAGCCGGCTGCAGAGTCAACTGAGGGAGTTTTGTATTCCCCCCGAGAAAATGTTATATTAAGCAAAGGGGAAAAAGCCAATGAATACGAAAAGAACTTTATATGTTGGTTTATTTCTTTATTATTTTTTTAAATTTTATTTATTTATTTGAGAGAGAGAGCATGAGCAGGGTGAGGGGCAGAGGGAGAAGCAGACTCCCTGCTGAGCAGGGAGCAGGGCTTCATCCCTGGACTCCAGGATTTCCGGATCATGACCTTAGTCAAAAGCAGCTGCTTGGGGCGCCTGGGTGGCTCAGTGGGTTAAGCCTCTGCCTTTGGCTCAGGTCATGATCTCAGGGTCCTGGGATCGAGCCCCACATGGTGCTCTCTGCTAAGCAGGGAGCCTGCTTCCCTTCCTCTCTGCCTACTTGTGATCTCTCTCTCTCTCTCTCTCGGTCAAATAAATAAATAAAATCTTTAAAAATAAATAAATAAATAAATAAATAAATAAATAAATAAATAAAATCTTTAAAAAAAAAAAAAAAAGGGTGCCTGGGTGGCTCAGTGGGTTAAGCCGCTGCCTTCAGCTCAAGTCATGATCTCAGAGTCCTGGGATCGAGTCCCGCATCGGGCTCTCTGCTCAGCAGGGAGCCTGCTTCCTCCTCTCTCTCTCTCTCTGCCTGCCTCTCTGCCTACTTGTGATCTCTGTCAAATAAATAAATAAAATCTTTAAAAAAAAAAAAAGCAGCTGCTTAACTAACTGAGCCACCCAAGCCCCCCTGACTTATTTCTTTATTAATGCTATTGGTCTCTCCTTCCTGTCCAAGTTAGACACCTCAGTCATTACTAAGTTGTGTATAATTCCTAAACTACTGTACATACCCATCTTATTCCTATTTTACTCTTTTCCCTCTGGCTTATTCTTTAGAGACTTAAAAAATTAATCTTACCGGGCGCCTGGGTTAAAGCCTCTGCCTTCAGCTCAGGTCATGATCCCAGGGTCCCGGGATAGAGCCCCACTTCCGGGCTCTCTGCTCAGCAGGGAGCCTGCTTCCCCCTCTCACTCTGCCTGCCTCTCTGCCTACTTGTGATCTCTCTTTGTCAAATAAATAAATAAAATCTTAAAAAAAAAAATCTCAAAATGAATGCTTTCTGTGTTTTCACCTAGTTGGAACCCTTCCCTACCCTTTATTCTCTCACATTACATCCTTTAAGGGTCTGTTTGCCTCTAATTCTTCAATTGTTTTCTAAAACACCTCCTTTTGTCTTAGGTGTTTTCTTAAGTATCTAAATCTCATCATCCCAAAGCTACAACTGTGTGGTTCCTCCAGAGTCTCTGAACCCCCTCCTTCCCACTGCTCTACTTCCTCATTCCCTTCTTTCTTTAAATTTAAATTTATTTTTTTAAGATTTTGTTTCTTTATTTGAAAGAGAAAGAGATCACAAGTAGGCAGAGAGACAGGCAGTGAGAGAGAGGAGGAAGCAGGCTTCCCACTGAGCAGAGAGCCTGATGCAGGGCTCAATCCCAGGACCCTAGGATCATGACCTGAGCCGAAGGCTGAGGTTTAACCCACTGAGCCACGCAGGCGCCCCTCCTCATTCCCCTCTGTCTTATATTCTCTCCATATCCTCTCTTCTGGGGAGCCAACACCCACTCTCACTGTTTCAAATGTATCTTCCGCACAAATAATTCTGTGCCCAAATTCTAGTCTGGCATCTGTTTCTTCCTTCTTTGCAGCATAATCTAATCTATGGTTACATGGTGACACATAAAAGCCTTAAATGAATCTAAACTCTCATATCACTCAAATGCAAAACTGAAATGTCAATATAAATGTTTTATATAGCTATCAAGTATTTTTCTTCAGCCTTAAGCACACGACGAATAATGGCTCCAATTACAAAAATTCATTTCTTTTAAGACCATAAAGGAAGAATATAAGGGCTGCCATATTTTTCAGAATTACTTACTCTTGGATAAGGAAGGCCACTGGTAGTATTGAAAGCTGGTAAAAGTTTGTAACCCAATTGCTTGGCCATTTGGAGAAGTTCATCATTGTACCACTGCATGTACTCCCCTTTTTCTTTCAGCATGATTGCCAATGAGTGTCCACCCAAAAGACCCCTACAAGCACAGAGATGAAACATTATCCACTTCTTACAGATACTTAAAAGTCACCACCTAAAAAGATGTGGGTACCTTGTTATCGACAATTTAGCACACATAAGGAAAGACCTCAGAACATTTTCTTTTTTACACCTAACTCTGGCCGTTCATTTTATGACAAAACACAGATAATACAAGAAAGTTTTAAATGTTCTATCTGCTGAAGTATTTGGCATTCTCAAATACCTTAAAATTTCTTAAAATAAAGAAGACCCTTAAAAACAAAAGACTTGACAACTTTTGATTCTACCAACTTTAAAATTTAACTTAATGATATCATCACATAACCTTTAACTCTTACAGTATAGCATTAAAAAACCCTCCCCAATTCTGTACTAAATATAATAGATTAACAAACTCTGTGAAAAGCTACATAAATATTTCCTAAACTGACTTACTTTACCTGTCAAAAGGAAATGTGTTACAACATACAAGTAACCATTAAATATAAAAATTTAATAATGCTGAAACTTGAATTAATAAATCCTGTAATTCAATATTTTTAAATGTTCTAAAAACATTTTAGATTGTTGAGTTGAGTGGTAGTATTATACATTTAATTTCATTTGGCCCGAAGGGTTACTGGCTAAGATTAGCAAACTACAGAAACTAGTGAAAAACCTGAGCTATAGCTAATATGCAAATGTTCAACCTCTAATCCTTTTTTAATGGGGGGGGGGGGTCTGCAACAATTTCCAATGTCTGCTGCTGTCTGTGCCTAATATAATGCAGTCATCCCAGAGCCTCTGTTTTATAATATCCCAACTTCTATCTTTTAAACATAAGAAATATCTTGCTTTATTACCATCAAGAAATACACAGTAGACCTTGGCTTTTCTGTTATTAAAATTATAGCTTTAGTGTCTTACATACTTACCCAAGAACTCTGATGTTTGTTTCAAAGACTGATACAACTACATCATTATCTAAATTAACATCTCTTAAAACTTTTCTCACCGCATCTTCAAATTCTTTAGTTTTATTTAATACCTAGGAGAAGAAAATTATGAAAATAAAATTCTATCAAGTCAAAGAGAAATAGCATTAGAATGAAATGCTAAAAGTTAATACAGTAAGACTCTAAAAAGTGACATATACAAAATGTTTCCCTTAAACCAATGATAAAAACGTGGTATCTAAAACCCACCAAAATTAACTGCCTATATTATAAGGAATCTTTATATATTTCTTTTTTAGATACACAAAAATCATTAAGACTTTAAAACATCATCAGAACTGTTAACTGGTTTCTTAATATATTACCCTTGACCTAGAGCTACATGAGATGAGCTCTACCAGGATTTGGTTTCCAAGTCAAAATATCACAAAAACCATCCTATTCACCAAACATTATTTTAAAGGTTGCTTGTTTTCAAAAGAGAGCACACCCTTCAGAGAATGACTGACTGACTAATCCTAAACCACATACCACCCGCAATCCTCCCGCATGGATACCCTGACCCTTAACTATAAAGGAGTTTAATGTTGTAATCAAGAGCAAGCCCTGTTTTGAACTCACTACCTGAGTAATCTTGGTCAAGTGACTTCCATCTCTGAACCTCTTCCTTCAACCATAAAAAGAAGAAATATCAAAAAAACTTTAAAAAATTTTTAAAAAAGAAGAAATATCCACTCCTGCAGGATTGCCCTCTTAAATGAGGTAATATATGTAAAGTATTTTCAGTCGAGTGCCTGACTTAGTAAGTGCTTAACATCATTACTGTTATTATTATCATTATCACCATGAGGGTCTAGAATCCTAACTAGGTTAACAATCCTGTGGAATCTTGTGATCAGTTCTGTGAAGGGGCCAATGCATTACATAGTTGCTCTGATTTTTCAGTCAAAATTGAGGCTGTGTCAGAGAGCTCTCTTGTTCAACTATTAAGCCCAACAGTTAAAACCAGAAATAGACAAGACCACTTAATTCATGCTCTAGCTACTACTCATTGTGCTATTGCTCATCACACTTCCCTGAGCCACTGACAAGACATTTTGCAGTGACCAGAACATTCCAACCGCCAGACCAGAAAAGTCCTGATATCAATGGAATGCCTATAAGACCACAGCCTACACATCCCTTCCTTGCCCCTGATTACGGGATGAACACCTACCAACCTCCACCCTCAATCACACGTGCCCGGCCTGCTCTCTTGCATGTACCCCTACCCTCAATCTCACCTTATAAAACTCTAGGTATCCACCTTGTCTGTGGAGAGGTCTGTATTAAGGCCTGTGCCTGCTACCCCCCCAGCTGCCAGGCCCCAAAAGAAATCTCTCCCCTTCTCTTTTCCAAACCTTCCTCTCTTGAGTTACTGGCTTCTCTTGTCACAAGTTTATCTGAGTCTGTTCAACAACAGTGTTGGCATAACCAGCCAGGAGCTCTGCTTCTGATTTGTCCAGCTCCCTCGGCATTCCCAGGGAGAGAGCAGCTGGCTGAGGCAGCGTGCTGGGCCTTACCTGCTCATTTCTTGGGTTAGTGGCTGTGATAAGTTGTTCGATAACTACACAATTACCCGGTATTTAGACCCCAGATCCATTAAAAGTAGTTCTCCTTTTCTTGCTTGTTTAATCTTTCTATTTGATAATACTTCAGAGTGCCTTTCACTTGATTTCTTTCATTAAAAATTCTAATATAGGTATAAAACATTCCATAAGAATATTTGACTAAGACTGAGCCTGGGTGGCTCAGTGGGTTAAAGCCTCTGCCTTTGGCTCAGGTCATGATCCCAGGGTCCTGGGACTGAGCCCTGCATCGGGCTCTCTGCTCAGCGGGGAGCCTGCTTCCTCCTCTCTCTCTGCCTGCCTCTCTGCCTACTTGTGATCTCTGTCTGTCAAATAAATAAATAAAATCTTTTAATTAAAAAAAAAGAAGAATATTTGACAAAAATTCAAATAAAAGTAAAAGTCAGGATAAGTTCTGAGTAAAATATACTATCAAGCCTGCCCTTAAACTGCTTGGGACACCTGGGTGGCTCTGTCAGTTAAGCGTCTGCCTTCGGCTCAGGTCATATTCCCAGGGTCCTGGGATCCAGTCCCACACTGGGCTCCTTGCTCAGTGGGGAGCCTGCTTCTCCCTCTGCCTGCCACTCCCCCTGCTTATGCGCTCTCTCTCTGACAAATAAATAAAATCATAAAAAAAATTAAAAATGATTAAAAAAAACACTCCTCCTTATCCACTTCTATATCCATGTAAATTCTGTAGCAACAAGTGCAGATGCAAATAGCCCTGAATCACTTTTAGAATGAAAATCAACTGTGCTACTCCCCACTCATCCACATTTAGTCTCATTTTGTTACTCTTACTCTTCTTCCTAGGTCTATCTCCTGAGAATTACTCCCAAGAATTATACCAATATTATTTGTTTCAAAGGAGATTAAAAGTGGAAAGAATTCTCTTTGTCCATAATTAGCTAGAAAATTCATTCCAACTGCTCTATTACTTAATGGACTCTTTAAGCTCTTAGCTGATAACAAAGATGAATTCAGGCCTCTTCCTTTCCGCACCATCTTTGATTTGTTTTGGTATCTATCTTTCTACAGCTTACATGGTAATGTAGACTATAAAGATCACACGTGATACATTCTATTATTATTTTCAAATAAGTCAAATAAAATAATCACAATGTAAAGGTAAGGTAAATCAGAAATACTATTAAGTGTATTACTAAAATGTACCAAAACAATTCCTTTTTTTAGTAGGAAAAAATTTTCTAAACTAATTTTCTGTTTAAACTAGACAGAAAATTCTATTTAAAAAAATGTTTCAAACAGTAATAAAAATTCAAAATGAATTTTTATCTTTCAAAGTTATGATGGTATGTAGTAAGTTACTTAGGCTATTCCTACTTGAAGAGACTAAAATTTAAAGAGTTTATAAAGTATTCTTTTTTTCAGTGTTCCAAGATTCATTGTTTATGTACCACACCCAGTGCTCCATGCAATAAGTGCCCTCCTCAATACCCAGCAGCAGGCTCACCCATCTCCCCACACCTCTCCCCTCCCAAACCCTCAGTTTGTTTTTCATAGTCCACAGTCTCTCCTGCTTCTTTCCCCCCTCCGATTTATCCCAATTCACTTTTAAGTATCATTTTTTAAATGTAAGATTTTTATCTACCTTTCTTAACTCCTTCTGAGGGTAATTTCAACAAATAGAGTTATTTATCTGAATCTGAACCAAAGATAAGTAAGAAATAACATGTTTATAGTTAATAAGAAACTTAGATACCTAATTTAGGCCCTTCTAAGGTGAAAACAGGAGCCCAGAGAAGTTAAATGATTTGACCGAGGTTGCACACATCAGTATTATGTGATCACTCCTTATTACTCCCTGCCACAAGGAGCCAGAACTCAAGTTTATACCACACAGTATGGAGAGTATGGCCTGTTAACCAGCACGAACAGCACCACCAAGTGGCAGCTAATTAGAAACACAGATTCTTGGACCCTACCTTCAGTCTACTGGATCAGAATCTGCATTTTAGCAAGATCCCTAGGTGACTTGTAATACATTGAAGTTTAAAAAGTACTGCAGTATTATACAGTATTTCTCAAACTTTATCATATATCAGAATCATCTGGAAGCTTGTTAAAAAACAGACTGCTGGGCCTCGCTCCCAGACTGTCTGATTTAGTATGTCTGGGATGAGGCGCTAGAATTTTCCATTTCTAACAAGTTGTCAGGTGCTGCTGCTGCTGACGGTCCTGGGATATTTTGCAAATTAAAGCCAAAGTATACAACTGGTATAACATGAAAGACAGAACCTTTGTAATAATGAATGGCTCCTCAATTAGAAGCCAACAGATTTCTAAATTTAGGAAAGTTATGTAGCCTGATACTACCTTTTCTCCTTCATTTCTGTTAAGATTTTTTAAAGCATATGATATCTGAGATCCATGTTCAAGAAAATCTTACAGAGAGATGATGGGGAATTTGCTATATGGAAAGAAAGCCAAGCTGACAGAACGAGAGACAAAGTTAAGTTCAGCTGTGATCCTTCCTAACACAAAGCTACTGCTCCTCACTTACTTCCCCCACGTCAAGGTAGACCTGAGAAGTATGACCTAGCTACAGTTACAAGGACACCACCTGGCTTCTTCCAGTGTGGCAATCTGTGCCTCCCGGGATATCTTGTTTACCTTTGCCTTTTATTTGTAAAGGAAGCCCTGTTATAACAGAACACATAGGACCACTAAACCAAAAATAAGGCATACAAATATTCTCATTCTCATAATCATGATAATACAGTTCCCATATTCCTTTAATCTCTGAGAAATAAAGTCACAACTTTTGAAACCCTGACCCAACTGTAAAAGTTGTAAACAATGCAGGCTTCACAACAAAAATCTTCTCAACCATGGCTGCATTTTATAAATGAAGAGAAGCTTTAGGAGCATAAATAGTAATAAAGCCCTGCTCCAGAATAATTAAATCAGAGTAATTCATGAGAAGGGGATATTCTTTAAAACTTCATAGGTCATCCTCCTAAGGTGCTGGTATAGAAGGAGGGATGAGGGACGCCTGGGTGGCTCAGTTGGTTAAGCAGCTGCCTTCAGCTCAGGTCATGATCCCAGCATCCTGGGATCGAGTCCCACATCGGGCTCCTTGCTCAGCGGGGAGCCTGCTTCTCCCTCTGCCTCTGCCTGCCATTCTGTCTGCCTGTGCTTGCTCTCTCCCTCCCCCTCTCTCTGATAAATAAATAAAATCTTTAAAAAAAAAAAAAAAAAAGAAGGAGGGATGAGAAGGGAAGTGAAAGGGAAGAGAAGAGGATAGGAAAGGAAAAGAAAAGAAAAAGAGAATGCCCATTGAAAAAAGAACGTACAAACAATATTGGAAAGAAAAGCTTGGTTCCGAAAAGTTCCTGCCAGCCCAAAGATTTTTTTTTTGTTGTTTTTTAAAATATTAATCAATCCTCAAGACATTTACTCAAAGTTGAGAATTAGGTCTTAAGGAAAATCCTGAAACAAGCCTATACTGTAAGTGATCTCAAAGTAAAAAATTAGATACTGTATATAGAAATTATGACATCTGGAACTCAATCTTTCTCCTCTGTCATTACAAACCATCCCAACCAGAATTAATTAAAATGATTTTTATCCCATGAGGTCAAAAACAGTTGCCAAGAAGTGAACACCTGGTGCTAAAAATCACTGGTGTAAAAAAATTAAATTTTTTTATGAACCTAAGAATTCTAGTTTAACAACTTCAGTATCATTGTGGCATGCCGTTCTGGATCAAGAATATCAGTGGCATTTTCTAGAATTAATTTCTTCCAATAGCTTCAACCTCCTTGCATAATGGGGAAACAACTTTCCTGATTAAAAGTGCCATCACATAAGCTACCATACCTATAAATTATTTTAATACCTCCATGACTTCTACATACTTTCACTTGATATTTACATGACATCAACTCAATACTGTGAAAGAGCTATTTAGAAGCAAAGCTCAGAAGACCTTAAATTCTGAAAACTTCTACTTCAGACTTAATGCATCATGACTGCATTCGTAATATTTTGAGTGTACAAATTATGAAATTTATAAAATAAGTAAATTCAAGAGGATTCAAACCTACCACAAGAGTGTCCAAAGAATCAATCAGTGTCAGGGAAAATCTAAGAAACAAGTATAATGAGACACAAACCATTAGAAGTCTGAATATTTTATCCATGAACGTATAAGCAGATCTATCTATGACTTATCGACTGGCAGTTTCTATCAGCTAGGACTTCCAGGCATCTATAGTACAATGTAACCTATAAAGCACCGAAGGCACCTGAAAAGGCTTAAACATTACATTTAATATTCAGTGTATCTACGTATCTTTCAAAATGAATAGAAATATTCATTAACTCTCTTTTAAAGCAAATAAAATTATTAAACCATCAAAATATGAAACCATCAAGGTGCCTGGGTGGCTCAGTCAGTTAAGCATCTGCCTTCAGCTCAGGTCATGATCCTGGGATCCTGCAATCAAGTCCTATGTTGGGCTCTCCGTTCAGCAGGGAGTCTGCTTCTCCCTCTCCCTCTGCCCACCCTCCCACCACTTTTACTCTCTCTCTCAAATAATTAAAAAATAAAAAATATTAAACTATGAACACTTTACAATGTATCAATGACTTTATATACATTTCAAAAGTTATATTCATCTTAGAAACTCTTCACTGATCTAAGAGGTAAACTGATTTTTTATAAACATAACAGAAGGAAATAAAAGAGTTTAAAGTCTCACTTAAAGCAGTCCTTGAAATTTAACCAACCCCCAGAAATACAACTGTAAGCTGCATCTAGGATGTCTATGACTTCAGAACCCTGAGCTGCCACACCATCCATCGCGTTAATACTCACTTTCCCAAGGCATCATCAACATCCCCCCGACTTGGCTCTTGGCCTCTAACGCGACCTCTACAGGTTAAAGGCATGAGTTCATCAGCTGGGTAAGCATGTTCCTGCAAGGGAAATTACAGTGAGTCACTGAAGAAAATAAGAGAAAGCAAACTTCATCTAGAGGACACAATTTTCTTGCAGTTATTTTTTAAAAAGGAAGATGCAAGTTACTCAGAAGTTCTACTATTCTTAAGTCTATGGGAACCTTTTCAAAAATTTAAAGTCATACGTGCCTAAGAAAAAAATGCTAAAAAATCTTTCTTTAAAAATCTGATAATCTGGGCGCCTGGGTGGCTCAGTGGGTTAAGCCGCTGCCTTCGGCTCAGGTCATGATCTCAGGGTCCTGGGATCGAGTCCCGCATCGGGCTCTCTGCTCAGCAGGGAGCCTGCTTCCTCCTCTCTCCCTCTGCCTGCCTCTCTGCCTACTTGTGATCTCTGTCTGTCAAATAAATTAAAAAAAAAAAAAAAAAAATCTGATAATCTGCTTCCATTCGACCAAATCTCACTCTTCAGAGATAACGACTGTTAAGACTGGCATTTATGCTTCCAAATTTATCCACATACATTAAAATACAGGCACATACATAATTTACATTTTATTTACAAATAGGTACTCATGCCATAGGCACACATTGCTCTAAAATTGGTTTACTTTAATCACCATGGGGTTTTTCCACGCTAGAATTTTATAAATGTGTTTTTTAACTACAAAGTGGTCATTTAATATTAGCTAATATTACCAAGTACTTATGTTTTAAGCACTGTTTTACACAGTTTAGTTCATTTCATTATCACACCTCTGAAACAGATTCAATTATCCCTATTTTACAGAGGAGAAAACTGAGGCCAAGAGAAGGCAAGTAAGCCCAGACATGCAACTAGTAAATGACAAATCCAGAATTTGAGCCTGGCGACCTGACTCGAGAGCATATTATCCTTCATGGTGCCCGCCCTTCACAGTATCGCACAGTATGGATACACTACAATTCACTTATTCCTCACTTGAGGAATATGTAGATGAACTCAGTTTTTCACTATATAGACATGTATATGCATACATCTTTTGCACATATGCTTGTATTTCTATAGATTAAATCCCCAGAAATACACCCAGTGGGTCAAAGGTATGGATATTTAATTTCTGATACCTACAAATTGAAGACACTAACTTATATCCCAACAATACTCTAACACAGGAGATGACCAATCACTTATATTTTGCCGATCTCTTGCATAAAAAATGGTAACACAAGTTTTATTAATGAGAATAAACTTTTTTTTTGTATTCATCATTGCTATTTATTTTTTTTTTTTTTTTTTTTTTTTAAAGATTTTATTTATTTATTTGACAGAGAGAAATTACAAGTAAGCAGAGAGGCAGGCAGAGAGAGGAGGAAGCAGGCTCCCTGCTGAGCAGAGAGCCCGATGCGGGACTCGATCCCAGGACCCTGAGATCATGACCTGGGCCGAAGGCAGCGGCCCAACCCACTGAGCCACCCAGGCGCCCCCATCATTGCTATTTATTTGAAATGTTTGTTTATATATTTTGTCTATTTTCTATTGGTTGTCTTATTGGCCAAGACATTCTCTATACATTGTGTTTGTTATATACAGTAAAAATATTTCTCCTGTCTTTTATCTTTTATTTTTAAGATTATTTATTTATTTATTTGACACAGAGAGAGAGAGAGAGATCACAAGTAGGCAGAGAGGCAGGCAGAGAGAGAGAGGAGGAAGCAGGCTCCCTGCAGAGCAGAGAGCCCGATACAGCTGGATCCCAGGACCCTGGGACCATGACCTGAGCTGAAGGCAGAGGCTTTTACCCACTGAGCCACCCAGGCGCCCCTTTTGATTATCTTTTAACTTTGTTTTGGTGCTTTTTATTTTAAATATGTAGTTAAGACTATGAGTCCCTTCCTTTATGGTTTCTAGATTTCAGGCACGGTTAAGAAAGCTATCTTGAGCCTCTGAAAAGAGCACCCTTATTTTGTCTAGAGATTTACTCCATCTGGAATCTAATACCCCTTATGATGTAAAATAGGGATATAGCTGTGTTTGCCCCCCCAAAAGAGCCAATTTTCTAAATTCCACTTTTTAAACAAACCATCCACTCCCTAATTGCTTGAAATGCAGCTTTATTAGTTCAAAATTGTCTACACATTCCTATAGCCTCATTTTTGTTCTGCAGATCAATCTGCTTGACAGATTTATTTCCTATGCCTACTGCCCTACAGATCTAGTTCCTGCTCCAAACCATTATCTTAATTATTCTACCTTTCCACTATATCTTCCTACTTAGGACAGCAACTCACTCCCCCAATTATTTTTCTTCAAAAAATTTTTAACTACTTTTTCAAATTTAGCCCTGTGGATAACTTTAGATTTTCTCTAGAACTCCACTGAAATTTTAATTGGAAGAGCCTACTTTGGGGGAGAATTGACATTATTACCAACTGGTTCTTCCCATTTAGGAATGTACTATATCACTACATTAATTCAGATCTTCTTTTATGAATTTGGTTTTCTTCTCTAGGTCTCACACATTTCTTAATATTTATTAATAGGAATTTTATCATTTGGGATACTATTTTGAGCAAAATTTTCTGTTAAAGATTTATTTATTTATTTGAGAGAGACAGAGAGTGTGTGTGCATGCACACGTCAGGGTAGGGGTAGAGGGAGAAGGAGAGGGGAAGCAGACTTCCTACTGAGCACAGAGGCCTCTGCCAGGCTCAATGCAGCTCAATCTCAGGACCCAGAGATCATGACCCTGAGTGAAACCAAGAGTTGGACGCTTAACTGACTGGGTCACCAGGGTACCCTGGAATTCTTTTTTTTTTTTTTTTTTAAAGAACAACCATGACAGAGTATTTCTAATCCAGATAATAATGAAACAGACACAAAAATCTTCCCTCCTATTCATTACAAATACATAGAACTGCTGTATCAGTATTAAATTATTTTTAAAACATAGCTGAGCTTAAGAACAAGAAAAAATTCTTAAGTACCAAAAGTGAATAATGGAGTACAGAAGATGAAGCTGCAGTGACAATGGTATGGGCGTTAGAAATAAAGATAGACTTCAGGAGAATTATGTTAATGCCCAAAGGGTATAAGAGTTGATGCTACTGGTCTTGCATACATGGCCATAAGCCAGAGAAGTAGGTTCTTTAAGTTGGATAGTTGCTTCAGTAAAACTAGACTGGATCCCCACCTACTGGCAGAAAAGGACAGAAACAAGAAAGTCCTGCTGAACTTTGTATTTTTTTCACTAGGGGACAGTCCCTAGAAGATTCCTCTAAAATTAATTACATGATTATGATTAGAGATTAGAATCACTGTGCTTATATATTTCAACTTCAGACAATATTCACTGATTCCCTGTCAATAACAGTAAGATAGGGGCGCTTGAGTGGCTCAGTCCTTAAACGTCTGCCTTCGGCTCGGGTCATGATCCCAGGGTCCTGGGATTGAGACCCGCATCAGGCTCTCTACTCTGTGGGAAGCCTGCTTCTCCTTCTGTGTCTCTCTCTGTCAAATAAATAAATAAAATCTTTCATTCAACTTAAGATTTTTGCCAATTATGCTACTACAGGCAGTCTTCAACCTGCCTGGCCTCACTACATACGAGTTTCTACAATCTAGTTAAATAAACTCTCAACAACATGACTTAAATTCAGTTACCACTGTGTATTAACTGCAAGTGAGTGCATAAAAGACAAACTTCGGTGCCAGTTCTTCAACCCACAAGTCACTACATAAATAACCGACACTCATCATGATCAGTGATCACTCACATCACTTCTTTCAAAGTCAGTGTCTTGATTACCGTGTGTCTAGTTTTTAGCTCATACATACCAAGTGTGTGGTTATCCCCTTGTCAGCCAGTGATAATCAGACATGACAATGTGACAATTTATGAGGATGGATAATCAAAAAAGGAAATTAGCCAACAAGGATGAAAGTTCAGCGAAGAAAAGAAAAATGAGGGCACTGAAAGTGCAATTTGAACTGAACATAAACACTGTAGAGAGCAGCTGGCCAGGGACAGTTGGTCACACTGACACTCCAGAGACCAGCAGATGTGCATCTACAGGAACTGAGTGAGGGCCTAATTATCCACATAGATGAAGAAAGTGGTTGCAACATAGAGTGACCAGGTCACAAAGGAAAGGATACCTGCAAAAACACTTCTCATTAAAGGAATTCCCAGAGGTATTTCAGGGAAGGGAAAAGGGTAACATTTTTTCAGCTGATCCAAATTTTGAAAGCAGGAGGACAATTCACAGATGCACAGAAAAGATGTGTGCTGTTATCTTAGGTTACACAACTAAAATGAAGGCAATGGAGGCAAGACTACCCAATCTTAATGAATTTTTGGAAAGAAATAACACTTTAATTTTCAAAGTCTCTAATATTTTGAATGTTAGTTGTGCTATTTTAAAATCTCTGTACATTTATAACCATCAGAAAGAGAATTTTCAATATTTTGACAAAGATTTTAAAAGGTTTGTAACATTTGTATTCTGGTCTGGAACCCTAATTCCCACAGTTGCTAGTATCAGAATTTTTCTTAAGTAAAGTCAACTCATACCATTTTTCTAATGGCTTCTCCATTCCTGACTTTTTATTTTGATTCAGCTGTTGGTTGCCTGGACTTGTCCTCAGGTATGTTTTTGTTTCTCGGTTTTTTAGAGTGTCATCAGTATTGTTATTTCTCTAGTATCCCTGGGTTAGGATGTCTCTTGTCTTACACTTGAAAAATAAAATGAATGTTATAAAATGCTCGAGACATATTTTCTTCCCTTCCGAAATTTGAGGATACTGTTCCACAACCCGACATCCACTGAGAATCATCATGGCAAAGTTTCTAAGACTAGTCTGATCCCTTGTACCTTGAACGACTTGTACCACCTATGCCTGTATGTTCCCATGATTCTTAATTCTTTAAGTTCAGCAGAAATACTCCCAATTCCATACCCAGCTCTATCCTACAGCCTCTCACTAAACTCAACGATCTATATGCCAAATCCATAGCACATTAGCAGCAGAAAAACAGAATAGAGGACAGAACACTAAACACATGGTCAAACAGAAAAGGAAAGACAAAAAAAATAATAATAAAGTAGGCTAAAGAATACAAAAAGCACTGAAGCCTGCAACCCTTCAGATATTTAAAAAAGTTCAGTGCTCCATAATGATTCATTTCCTGAGGAAAGGATCCCAGACAACTGTTTGTACTATAATTAGAATCCATATGCAGCTAACAAATTCTGAATTGAACATACTGTGATTTTAATATTATATACAATTTTTAGCATAAATTCCTAATAATTTTCTTTTAACATTTTAAGTTCCTAACTTCTTTTTCTGTGTTAATGCCAAAAGAACTGTGATTTCCCAGAATGCATACGATTTTTTATTGCTTAAGTTTCGTACTGAACACATCTAAACAACACTCTGAAGTACTTCAAAAGTGATATATTTTCAGCTTGCTGATGAATTTTGAAACTTCGTAAAGTATCATTCAAATGTTAATTTGACTGTAAGGAGTTCTTTACTATCTAAACCACCACCACTTAGAATACTTTATACTATTCCTAGGGTTCTGCAAAAACACACACATGCAAAAACACTTCTGTCTGAAATTAAATATGAAGCTCAAACCCTAGGTTTATCAAGATAAGAAAAATATTAGGAGCAATTACAAACAGAATGATCAAATAAGGGAGCTTTGAACAAGACATAAAAATACTTTATGCCCTGCTAATTCAAGATTACAGATAAAAACAAAAACCACAGCATTTTCTTTGGGCTAACCACAAAGTGAACTACAGCTGATTTGCGTAAATCCGGAGCAATGCCTACGTGGTAAATAAACAGCCATTACACTTCAAATATCCTGTCTACTTGAGGTAATAGAGTAATATAGTAATACCGTCTCTTCACAATGTATTGCTAGAATGAGGGACAAGTAATTCCTATTGCTATGACTCAGAACCACAAAGCACAATAATTACTCAGAAACAAAACTCAGGGATAAAAAGAGTCCTATACAAATTAAGTAGAACAGGTGCCTACCTAAAAGCAAGAACAACTGCATAAAACAAAACCAAGCTGACTTCTCTCTCTGGTAGAAACTGATACCACGATTCTAAAATTTACAGAGAAATGCAAACCAGGGCACCTGGATGGCTCAGTAGGTTAAGCATCTACCTTTGCCTCGGGTCATGATCTCAGGATCCTGTTTGGAACCCCACGCTGGAGTCCCTACTCAGTGGAGAGTCCACTTCTCCCTCTCTTTCTCTCCCCATGCCCCACCCCCTACACGTGCGCATGTCCCATGTACACACCTGCGCTCTCTAATAAAAATCTTAAAAAAAAAATGCAAATAACCCAGAATATCCAAAACAATTTTGAAAAAGAACAACACTGAAAGACTTACACTGCCTGATTTCACAACTTAATATCACACGAAAGACAGTGTAATACTAGCATGCATATAGATATTCGGATCAATGGGGAAAAAATAGTCTAGAAACAAACCCACACATAGATGGTTAACTAATTTTGCACAGATACCAAAGTAATTCAGTGGTAAAAGGATATTCTTTTCAACAAATAGTGTTGGATAGAGATGGATATCTACATAGAAAAAAATATAAATCAATCTTTACCTCATTCTATATACAAATATTAACACAAAATGAGTGATAGACCTAAATAAACAGGCTAAAATTTTAAAACAGCTAGAAGAAAATCTTTGTGGCCTGGGCTAGGGAAGTATTTTTAGGTAGAATATAAGATAGGAATCATAAAAAAGGATAAACTGCATTTGATCACAATTTAAAACATTTGCCTTCATAAGACATTGTTAATGAAAAGGCAAAGCACAGAGGGGGAGAAAATATCTGTGCTATGTGATATATGTGATAAAGGACTGATATCCAGAGTATTTAACTCTTATGACTCAGTAATCAGGACAAATGACGACCTGATTTTGAAATAGACAAGAGATGTGGAGCAGGCATCACTAAAAAAGAGATATACTAAGCACACAGATTTTCAACATCATTGGTTATTGGGAAAAGTCAAAGTCAAAACAAAATGCCACTACATACCTTTTAGAATAGCTAATATTAAAAAGACCAAAAATACCAAGTACTGGAGAAGATGTGGCATAACTGAAACTCTTAGACATTGCTGGTGGGGAACACAAAATATTAGACACTTGAGGGAAGTTTTTCAGTTTCTTACAAAGTTAAATTTATCCTTCTCATGTAATCTAACAATCCTGTTCCTAGTTGGGAAATACATGAAAATGTATGTCCACATAAAAATTTGCATTCACAGCAAATTTTCATAGCAGTCTTTTTAATGATAGGCAACGACCAGAAACAAGCCAAATATTTATCAGTTGGTGAACAGATAAACAAAGTGTGTTCTATCAAATCAACTGAATACTACTAAGCAATTAATAGTAACTACAATATATCCAACAACATGGCTAAAATCTCAACACCATCATGTTAAAAGAATCTGAATCAGAAGACTACATACTGTATGATGCCATATATGAAACCCTAAAAAGGAAAAACTAGTGCCAAAAGCAGATTACAGTGGTTGCCAGGGGTCAGAGGTAGGGAAAAGGAACTGACTGCTATGGAGCATGAGGAAGCATTTTGATGGAAAAGTATGTCATGACTGTGGTGGTAGTTAAACAAATAGAAACAATTGTCAAAACTCAGAATCAAGCACGTAAAATTAAAAACTTTTTCAGGACACCTGGGTGGCTCAGTGAGTTGGGCCGCTGCCTTTGGCTTGGGTCATGGTCTTGGGGTCCTGGGATCGAGCCTCACATGGGGCTCTCTGCTCAGCAGGGAGCCTGCTTCCCCCCTTCTCTCTGCCTGCCTCTCTGCCTACTTGTAATCTCCCTCTGTCAAATAAATAAATAAAAATCTTTAAAAAAAAATAAAATAAAAAATTTTTTCATCTGTAAGTTATACCTAATCAAACAAAAACTTTATTCCACTGAGTTAAAATCCTATACAGAGTATCAGAGTGTGAAAATAAAATATTACAAGGGGATACTACAGAATTTATGGCAATTGGACAAAGTTTAGGATGCTCTAAAAGTACAGGGCAAGGAACACTGGTTAACAAAAGATAGTCCCACACTCATTCACACAAGAAAAGACATAAATTTATAACTTCCCTCCTCCCAGCCATTAGTACCACTTTTAAAGTACTTTATTTACAAAATTACTCTCTCTTCTTTTTTTAAAGATTTTATTTATTTATTTGAGAGAGAGAGAGAGAGAGAGGCAGAGGGGGGCAAAGGGAGAAGCAGGCTCCCCGCCTGATGTGGGGCTTGATTCCAGGACCCGGGGATCATGACCTGAGTCAAAGGCAGAGGCTTAACCCACTGAGCCACCCAGGCACCCCCAGAATTACTTTCTGATGATCAAAAAGAAAACATTAGGTACAGAGTTTCAAATGGGGAATATGAAAAAGTTCTGGAGATGGTAATGGTTTGCACAACATGGTGAACATACTTAATACCATAGAAATGTCCACTTAAAAATGGTTAAAATGGGGGCACCTGGGTGGCTCAGTCATTAAGCGTCTGCCTTTGGCTCAGGTCATGATCCCGGGGTCATGGGACTGAGGCCAGCAATGGGCTCCCTGTTCATTCATCAGGAAGCCTGCTTCTCCCTCTCCCACTCCCCCTGCTTGAATTCCCTCTCTCACTGTGTCTCTCTGTCAAATAAACAAATAAAATCTTTTTAAAAAAATTAAAAATGGTTGGGCGCCTGGGTGGCTCAGTGGGTTAAGCCGCTGCCTTCGGCTCAGGTCATGATCTCAGGGTCCTGGGATCGAGTCCCGCGTCGGGCTCTCTGCTCAGCAGGGAGCCTGCTTCCCTCTCTCTCTCTCTGCCTGCCTCTCTGCCTACTTGTGATTTCTCTCTGTCAAATAAATTAAAAAATAAATGAAATCTTTAAAAAAAAAAAAAAAAAAAAAAAAATTAAAAATGGTTGAAATGGTAAATATATATATATATACACATATATATATATGTATATACACATATACATATATATGTGTATATACATATATATATATATTTTTTTTAACCACAATAAAAAATGTTCAAAGAAAGTAACATTGGGGGGATAAAAGTAATTCTAAGAAATCTTACATAAATCAAAAAATCTATAAGGAAGTTATATTTTCCCTTGGTTTGAACGATAAGGACGAATCTACTGTGTTTTTTGAACTATGCTCTCATGAAATCAAGCTTAAAGTGGTTATTAGGTATGATTCTACTAGGTAAAAGAAACTGTGCTTACCAACTCTTTTAAAGTTTATGTGTAATGTTTAAGGCTCTACCTTAACAGTTTTTACTTCTAACAGTTTGGGTAGTTGACAGTAACCGGAAAAACGTTGGGAGACAAGTATCAGGTCAGGAAGCACAGATCTAAAACGGTTCTGCATTTGGTGGCCTAAATACATGTCATTTTGTCATCTAAATTAATCTGAAAAGTAACCTCAACGTGAGTACTAAAAACATACTAACAGAAGTGCTGAAGTGGCTATGGTCTGAGGTTAAATAAGGCCACACAAGAACTGCCAAAACAAACATCTAATTTCATGTTATTTGAGGGAAAAAGAAAGCCATCTGTGCAATTTACTGTGGATAAATTGCAGTTGGAGCAAGGCTAGAGATTTGCCAAACATAGTTGTTATAATGTTAATATTTAAGCCAATAATTGATAAAACCAGAAAATTCCTGGATATAACAAAGGATGGCAGTATTGTGGTACCCTACAGGGCACTGTTATTGAAAAACAGTATTTACAGAACTTTGGAGAATCAAGAAAGAAAAAAAAAGGTAAGGGAAAAAATAAGCTCAAAGGGTACATGCTCAAAACAGAAAAGAATGTGTTTTAAGAAGTTTGTATGTACAATGGGAGGAATAAGCTCTCAGTTAAAGGCCTGGATGAAGTTTAGGAGGGCAATTTCAATCTCAAGCAGAGAATGAATAATGACAGTAGCAATAAACTCTTATATAGTGCTTCTTATTTGCCAGACACTAGATCCACATACTTGAATTATATTAACTTATTCAATCCTTACAACAGCAGTGAGGAAACAGACTCAGGGAGATTAGGTAACTTTCTCATTGCAACATAGCTAGCTCATAGTGCCCTGTTCCATTTCTAGACTTCTTGCTCACTCTTAATATTATATGGCATCTTTGGAAATCCATTGGTCTCCTAGGAACCAAGAAAGTTAAAAGGAATTGCTCTGAATGCTCACTAGAATGGAGAATAATATAAAAAAGGACTAGTGAGAAATGAAAAGCTTTCAGCACTTATTAAAAGCCCGCCATGTGCCAGGTACTTACATTTCAGCATAGCAGGCAACCACTACAACAAAACAAGCAGACTTATAGATCCCAAAACTCACCATAAACTTGTATCTTTCGTGAAGTTTGTTAAATGATTTCTTTGAATTTAAAAGGCAAAGATATATCATAATAATCAAATGCAAAAAAAATCACTATTTGATTACATCTTCACAAGAATTCAATTCAGCTTCAAAAAATTTATTTTTTAAAAATATTTTATTTATTTCAAGAGACAGAGAGAGCAAGCACAAGCAGGGGGAGGGGCAGAGACAGAAGGAAAGAGAAAGAATCTTAAGCAGACCCCACACTCAGCATGGAGCCCCACTCAAGGCTCCACCTCATGACCTGAGCTGAAACCAAGAGTCAGACACTTACTGAAGCCACCCAGGTGCCCCTCTTTAAAAAAATTCAATAAGGGGACGCCTTATTGAAGCCTCTGCCTTCAGCTCAGGTCATGATCCCGGGGTGCTGGGATCGAGCCCCGCATCGGGCTCTCTGCTCAGTGGGGAGCCTGCTTCCTCCTCTCTCTCTGCCTGCCTCTCTGCCTACTTGTGATCTCTGCGTCCTATAAATAAATAAAATCTTAAAAAAAAAAAATTCAATAAGCATTTGTGTACCAGGCATGATTTCAGGCACAAGACATATAAAAGATGAATTTATTAAAAATTAAATAAAATGATCCCTGTTCTCAGGACACCTGGTGGCTCAGTCAGTTAAGCGTCTACCTTTCATGATCCCAGGGTCTGGGGATCCAGTCCCTCCCGCATCAGGCTCCTTGCTCAGCAAAGAGCCTGCATCTCCTTCTGCCTGCTGCTCCCCCTGCTTGTTCTCTCTCTCTCTATGAAAAAAATAAATAAAATCTTTAAAAAATAAATTAAAAATAAATAAAATGATCCCCGTTCTCAACAATCTTACAAGCTACAATAGCCCTTGACAATTATGCCCATTTTACATAAGATAGTGCTCAGAGGGGTTAAATGAACTGTTTAGGGTCCAAGCTATTAAATAAACAAAACAAAATTTGAGCTCAAACCCATCTAATTCCAAAACCTATATGCTTTTGCTTTACAGCAAACTAATACTGTTTCTGAGTATTACAACTGGAAAAAAATTTCAGGTGACTTCAAATAACTAATACAGAGCACCTGGTCTCTGCTTAATATTTTAGAACTGTTTCAAGTTAGTTCTAAACTTGAAAAAGGGAAATGAGAATTCCAGACTAAATCTTGGGTTACAATCTTCACATAAACTAAGCAGAGCACAAGTACCTTGCAAGAGTCACTTGTGTTGTAAAACCGTTGAACATTTAAAAATATGTATTGCAGAGGAATGCAGATGGTGTGGATCCACTGGAAAAATGAAGGGGCGTGTTAATTCCAGGAGTTCCCAGTCTTCGGGGTTGAAATCCCTCCCCTTTCAATCTTATAGGTAGGGAGGTGTAATACAAAGCTTCCCAATTAGGGTCCAAAAAATAGGAACTGGCCCAGGAAGTCCTCGGAGAGCTGTTGTCAGTACTCTGTTGTCAGAGAGCTCTGTCATAAATCCATTTACTAAGTGAACTCTGTAACAGGGAAAAATGTATCGATAGAAATTTCTGATGTTTACCTAAAAAGGGACAGGGATATTAAAAATACTGTGCTTTAGGGGCACCTGGGTGGCTCAGCTGATTAAGCATCTGCCTTTGGCTCAGGTCACAATCCCAGTGTCCTGGGATCGAGCCCCACACTGGGTTCCCTGCTTGGTGGGAAGTCTGTTTCTTCTCTGTCTCTCTTTGTCCCCCACTGCTTTCTCTCTCTAATGAATAAGTAAAATCTTTGTAAAAAATAATTAATTAATTAAAATACTGTGCTTTACAAAGAGAGGATCCTCTTCACAGTGAAATATACTGAACTGATCCAGCTGTATACCCTTTCATTCAACTTTGGAAGTAAAAGTATGCATTTGTGAGATGGCTAATGTTTGAGGGTATAGCATCGATCCACTTGGCCACCACAAAACTATTGGCCTAGATTTGTTCAATTTTGCTTGGCCCAAATGGAATGAACTAACCAGAGATAAATAATTTTGAAAGAACGATTAAGGGAATTATTAAGAGAATGGCCAAGGTCTTTAGAAATGAATTTAAAACTGTGTTTTCAATATGGTTAAAAATACCCCAAGTTATATTACCATTATTTTCAAAAAACATTTATTAAGAACTCAATATAGACTCCTAGAAAAACGAAATATAAGAAGGAGTAAGAATTATCAAATATAAAACATGTTCAAACAATACAAAAATGCAGGGCGCCTGGATGGCTCAGTCAGTTAAGTGTCTCCCTTCCACTTGGGTCACGATCTCAAGAGTCCTGGGATGGAGCCCTAAGTCAAGTCTAGCTCCCTGCTCAACAGAGGGTCTGCTTCCTGCTTCTTCCTCTCCCTTTGCCCACCCCCTACCTGTGTTCTCTCACTCACTCTGCTCAGTGTCAAATAAATCTTTTGAAAAGCTAAAAAAATGGGGTGCCTGGGTGCCTCAGTGGGTTAAAGCCTCTGCCTTCGGCTCAGATCGTGATTCCCAGGGTTCTGGGATCAAGCGCCACGTCAGGCGCTCTGCTAGGTGGGGAGCCTGCTTCCCCCCTCTCTCTCTGCCTGCCTCTCTGCCTACTTGTGATCTCTGTCAAATAAATAAACAAATAAATCTTTTTAAAAATAAGATAAAATAAAAAGCTAAAAAAAAAGGTACATGAACACATAAAGTGTGTATACTTAGGTGTTTATAAAGATGTTAATATATGAAGATATTTGCATTATATATAATGAAAAATGGATTCACAGAATCAGTTGAAATATACTTAAAGCAAAATCAATTAAAGTTAGTTCTCTGTCAAACATTTCCCAAGTATATTTTATAGGCTTTCATCATAAAAGAAAATCTGACACATTTTTAAATGTTTGTACATTTGTACATTAAAATGCACAAACATTTTAAAATGTAAAAAACTAAAAACATATTTTAAAATGCAAAAACATATTTTAAAATTCATAAGAATTCTCAGAATAATTTGATTACTCTTTTCAAAATTATAGAAATTCACAGAGAATTTTCTTTGAATTCTAAAATTTATTGCTAGCTCATCTTTTTAGAAATTAAACATTTTTTTTTCCTGAAGTCTAAGATCATTTTATTAAGGGGCATGAGGCAGGAAGAAATAGGGGGCACCTACACCCCCCAGCCTTGCCATCCCCCAAGCGGCTCCCTGTACTATGGGAGGATTAAATTTTTAATTGTGGTTAAAAAAACATAAAATTTACCATTTTTAACATTTTTAAGTTCAGCAACATTCAGTATATTCACTGTTGAGCAAGAGAGCTCCGTAACTTTTTCATCTTGCAAAACTAAAGCTGCAATTTCATCCCAAGTGAAGACTAAGACATTTTAAAACAATACAGATCAGTGTATTTGGAAAGTAGAATATATTCAAACCAAAGCCCACTATTAAGACATAACTTGGACAGAAACTAGGTCATATTTTGTCTCTTTTCAACAACAGTTTTCTTCGTAGAGTATATGAAGCAATATTGTAAACAGTATTTTTAAATAAGAGAAAAATTTCCCCAAAGGCTGGAGATAACATCTTATGCATACACATCCACAATATCTAACCATATTAATCACTCACATTGCTGATCTCATCAAAGGAAACTACTTAAATACAAAGTTACCTAATCTAATGCAGTTTCATAGCTATCCAATTAAATTTCTCTAAAAACCAATTACCAAAAACACTGTTAGCCGTTAAAAAGAATGTGCTATTAATACAGGTTTCAAAATCTGCAGCTATTTTTTATATAATAATCCACTCACATAAATGATGTATAAAGATAAGACTTCTACTTACCATATAGTTACCATAAGCATGATCAAACATTTCCAGTACTTGATTCCTAATTTTAAAAGAGCAGAAATGGAAAAAAGTTAAGTACATTCTAGAAGTTTTTCCTAAAAAAGTTAATGCTCCTTCATAAACATACACCCATTAAAAAAAGAAAGAAAGAAAAAATTAGTTAGAAACGACATAAACAGAGTCAAGAATACATTAGTGTTAGTAGACAAGCTTTCATGAACCACAGAGAGCTGGCCAAACTTTTACTATTCCTAGCAATTTATGTAAAATTCACCTTATGTTTCCCAAGAAAATTGATAAATGATGCATGCCATGCAGAGAGAAGGAAATCTGATGCTAAAAAACAATTACCTCTTAAAAAACTATTCAACAGGTCTGTCTTTTTTTTTTTTTTAAAGATTTTATTTATTTATTTGACAGAGAGATCACAAGTAGGCAGAGAGGCAGACAGAGAGAGAGAGAGAGGAGGAAGCAGGCTCCCTGCTAAGCAGAGAGCCCGATGCGGGACTTGATCCCAGGACCCTGAGATCATGACCTGAGTGGAAGGCAGTGGCTTAACCCACTGAGCCACCCAGGTGCCCCAACAGGTCTGTCTTAAATGGAAGAATATAGCTGGATATTCTCTCAAGAGAAGGGTGGGTATGTAATGATTTGAAATAACAGTACTCTAATAAGCTTCTTTCATTTTAAATCAAGTCACTAATGCCTAGTTTAATACATACTTATTAACATATGTTTGTTCACACTTTCAAAAGATATACTTTATGATTTTATGATATACTGTCTTCTTTAAAAAATTGTCAGAAGTCAAATAATATTCATGTCTCAAATGAGAAGAGATTTGTGTGTTTTGGCTATCTGTCTTTCTTAAAATCCCCAAGACAACTATTTAAAATGGAGATTTCTGATCCCCATACCAGATTTACTAAGTCAAAATCCATTTATCTGTCTGGACCAATAAATCAGTCTTTCAGTTCAACACTCCCAAGTTTGGGGGCTTGAGGACTACACGAAAAGCTACAAAGTTAATGTTATGGTTAGACAAGGCCAATTATCTCAATAATTAGCAAGGGAAAAATATTTCAATAATCTTCTATTAACACTTACTATTGTTCCCAAAGCTCCAGTCACTAATAGCAAGAACTGAAGAAAGTGTTAGAGAATATGGCTGGGTATAATTTTATTTTACTTCCTGTTACATTGCAATTGTCATTTTATAAAAACTGTAATCATGAATGATGAAATATTGGTAATAATAAAGCTAGCAGACAGAAAAGAACTAATTTCCAGATCCTAGCTATAATGACCAGCAAAATCAAGTACACTTAAATTTGTAAACTGAATAAATTAAGTCCTGACAAACTTTTTATGAATAATCATTTTTAAATAATCATTATAAACAAGATCTTATCACTTTGCTAAAACATGAGTTATGTCTGTACATATATCATAGAATATGGGCCAAGTTATCTCAGAAAACTATGAAGTATCTTAAAGAATTCTTCCACACATTTATTATATTGCAGACGATAAAGATCTCTCAAATTAGCTAATGAACCACCAAAAACAATGTTAAAATTTTCCTTTCAAGCACTGGTATCAATAAATGGAATATGGAAATTCTTCTTCCTTTCACTGAAATGGAATCAACACAAGAGTACTGCCAAGAAATAGGAACTCTTTTAACTGGTAATAGCAGTGCCTAGACATGTGCATTAAAGATAACATAAGCTTTAACTGGTTAACCCAAACGTCAAAAGCATGCAGTTTTCATGATTATGAATAAATCACAACTGCATATGAGGACACATTATTTTCCAATCCTTACATTTTTGTAGCACATGGCCATCAAATTTCACAACACATACTTCAAAGTGGAGATATTTAATACTCAGTTGAGCACTCTCTCTCCTAAACCTGTAAGTCCTCAGAGTCATCTTTAAATACAGAATGGTAGTTTACTCTATTAAACAGAAAAAATGTCTCTGTGATGATTTTATTTCTATTCAGCCAGTGAACGGAAATTTATTGGGAATCAGATCCACAGTTTGAAAATTATGTCTTTTTAATTATGTTAAAATAATTTTTATAAGTCAGCTTTTTCTAAAACTACATTGCCTGTCAATGTCTTACAGAAATTGGATAACTTTATACTTCCCTTGTTTTAAAATGAAAAGATTATATTAACAACTGCTGTAACATTTAAACCACAAAAGCAAAAAACAATGCATTCCAGAAAGGGTAAGACTACATATGATCAAGTAAAAAATTCCACAAACTGGAAGCAATTGAGCAACTGCTTCCAACTTGTGATAATTCCAGTCTTTATCATCCTTGGTTTGGGGGGACAGGAAAAGGGATGAGGCATTTTTTGAGGTTTTTTTTAATCATAAATCACTTGGGCTTTTAAAAGAATCGCACAGGTTCAGGTTCCGGAAGGAAAATTCCCAGAGGGGAAAGCAGTCAAGCAACTGTGTATTTGTGGTTTATAGCTCCAGACTCTTACTCTCAAAATTTAAACTGACACTTCAAGTCATTTTTGTTAAACTTTTCCAGTTAAAAATTAATTCTGACAAAAATGACTTAACTAATGACTTTTCTTCAAATAAAAAATTTTAATACAAAAAAGAAAGAAGAGTGGTAGTCAAATAAGATACTTTCTATCTTTAACAGACCTGAAGCTTCTCTTTCTAAGTCTTAAGAAGTGCAACACAGTGGAGAGAACATGGGCTCTGGGGTCATACAGACCTAATCTTGAATACTGAGTCCACCATTTACTAGCTCTGAGTTTGAACAAGTTGATCTTGAGACTCAATTTCCTCCTCTGCATAATGGGGATCACCTCCATTAACAGGGAGGATTAGAGAGAGAACATATATAAAGTGCCTGGCACAGAGCAGGGCATTCATTAAAACAGTTATCAATGACACATTAAATTCATAAAGAGAGAAAATTTAAGATACTAATTAAGAGTTTACTGATCATTTTCTTTGGGTAGCTGACTTTTTTTTTTTTTCCCAATCAGGCATCTTTTATTGTTACCTTATTTAAAAGTTAATACAATACTCTTGCAATGATTTAAACAACAAGGAAGTATATAAAACAAAACCTGATGGTTCCATCTCACCTCCATCCTAACCCAGGGGGTAATCATCCTTCCATGTTTTTCTGAGCTTAGACAATTTTTTTTCTGCTTCTAAAAGAACATGGGATGGTGGGGCACCTGGGTGGTTCAGTTGGCCACGTGTCTGCCTTGGGCTCAGGTCATGATCATGATCCTGGGAGTCCTAGGATCTAGCCACCACATCTCACTCCCTTATCAGTATGGAGCCTGCTTCTCCCTTTGCCCTACCCTCTGCTCCTGCTCTCTCACTGGCCTCTCTCTCAAACAAATATAACCTTTTAAAAAGAAAAAAATATATATAGAATGGCACTATACATATTATTCTACAGTTTACTTTTTTTTTTTTTTTAGTCTTGGGAATGTATCCTGGATAGCCTTCCAATGATCTACCTCCTCCCTAATGTCTGAATATTATTTCACAATACGGATGCTCCGAATAACAGTCCCATTCTTTCAAAACGCACATCTTGTACACCTATCTATACATCAATAGTGCTTTTATTTCTGTAGGATTGATTCCCTGAGTCGGGATTATTGAATCAAAGAGTACGCACAATTTAAATTTTAGGAGATACTGTCAGTAAGTTACAGCAATTTACACTCCCACCAACTCTTTTCTCACATTTCAATTAGTCAGTACTCTGTGTTTTGTACTTACGAATCCTTTTTTTTTTTTAAGATTTTATTTTTAATTCATCTCTGAATTTAAAAATTTTTTTAATTAAAAAAAAAATTAATTCATCTCTGCACCCAATGTGGAACTCCAACTTACAACCCTGAGATCAAGAGTCACAGGCTTTGGGCACCTGGGTGGCTCAGTGGGTTAAGCCTCTGCCTTCGGCTCAGGTCATGATCTCAGGGTCCTGGGATCGAGCCCCACATCGGGCTCTCTGCTCAGAGGGAAGCCTGCCTCCTCCTCTCTCCCTCTGCCTGCTGCTCTGCCTACTTGTAATCTGTCTGTCAAATAAATAAATAAAATTGAAAAAAAAAAAAAAAAGAAAGAGTCACAGGCTTTACTGACCGAACCAGACAGGCACCCCTGTACTTATTAATCCAATGGGAAAAACAGCTATCTCATTGTTTTAATCTGCATCTCTCACATTTAAGAAGTTGAGTAACTTTTCATGTTTATTGACCATTTGCATTTCCTCCCATGTGGAGGAAATGAACTCTTCACGCTCTTTGCTCATTTTCTTACTGGTTCTTGGATTTTTCCTTATTCCTTTGTGGGACCCAGCGTATATTAGGAATATTGACTCCCAACTAAATGCTGTAAATATAACTGATAGTTTTCTGACACTTTCGAAACTGGTAAAATTACTTTGAGTAAAGTGAACAAGTATATTTAATTGAGACTTCTGAATAATACCATTAAATACTGTTCCATTAGAAAACGTAGTGCAAGAAAACACTGCAAGGAAATGGTAAATGTGTGAAGTTCAAATTCCAATGAACGCCCCCTTTTCCCGTAACAGGTGTAAAGACTATTTCCTTAACTACTCTGAGATCAGCAGCATTTTCCAAGCTGGGAGCTCACTTGTGCGAGACATTCAACCATGTCTCCGACTAAAGACAACTGCAGGACTCTGTCGCGTGGTAACACGGGCAGTAGCCCCCTTCACGGGCCATTGACATGGCAGCTGCGTTGACAAACGGCGGATGGCCTCAAGCAGCCTGCACAGGTCACCGACGGCCCAGGCGACACCCCGACGGCCCCTCGAGGTCGCACTGCAGGCGACGGCCCTCACCTTCCCGGACCCTGTCCTTCCCTCGCGGGGCAAGAACCATCCCAATCGCGACAAGAGAAGCCACTGCGCGCCCGGGTCGCAATGACAGGCACCTCGCCTGTGGTCCGCCTCCTGAGGAAACCCACCCGAGGCTGCCAGGCACCCTTACCCAAGCTTCTGTCTCTCCTCCCTACTCATGGGCGCGGCCCCCGCCGTCCACACGGACGTGGCCGACACCAGGCAGAACGCGGCCGTCGCCGCCACCAGGCTCCATGGCGCTCGCTGGGGGACCGAGGACCCACAGCCCCGGCCGCCGCCGGCTTCGCTCATGGCCCCACGGTTCCGCGCACGCGCAGCGGCTACGCCCGGCCGGTGGGACACATTGCCGGACGCCGGTGGCAAGGGGGCTGCGAGCCGTGCCGAGGGCGGGATGCGGAGCTACGCGAGCGGCAGCCGTCGCCGATCTGCTTCCCGAAACCACAGAGCCGGTCCCCAGCGCCAGCGCTGCCACCGCCCTCCGCCCTCAGCAGCCCCGAGCACCTCCCCCAGCTTTCCGGTGTCGTAGTCTAGGAAACCGCCTCCCCCAACGCTACTTCCGGGTAGGGCCCAAGGCGCTGAGGCTCAGGACCAATGGGAACCGGAACGGAGAGGGGCAGGCTCCGGGAATAGGAGAGGGCATTGGCCGGGAGAAGTGAGACGTGGACAAAAGGCGGGACTGGGGCGGGACCTCTGACTTCGACCCTCCTCCGACCCGTGAACTTGTGACCCGAAGACTACAAGTCCCAGCGTGCACGGCTTCCTCCGGCGCGGCTCTCAATCCGAGTCCGCCTGCCCAAATTTCCACCCAGAGTGGGCGCGCTGCACCCTGGGACGTGTGGTCATCCGAGGGTCACGGGCGGTGCCTGAGACCCTGATTCTCGCTGCGTCTTGCGGCCAGTCCTTCCTCTGGGCCTGTCAGCTGCGGAGTCTGGGGAACCTGTCAACCACGTATCCCTCTTCCTGTGTTTGACGCTTCCCGGAGGGCTGGCAGAATGAGGCTTGCACGTTCCCAGCGCGCTCTTACACGCTTTAGAGACTAGTATTGGGGTTGTCTTTTGCTCTCAGGGGGATTACAAAACGGTCACAGCAAAAATGACAACCTTTGACGCAATGTGCTGAGAGTTTTACTTGCGCTCTCTCGTGCAAGCTTCTCGACTCTTAAGAAGTAAGTACCGCCATTCCCATTTTGCAAATGAGGAAACTGAGGCTGAAGAGTTTGGGGGAAGAAGTCCTCATCCCGCTGCTGGATTAGATGCCCAGCCGACCTCTAGGACTGAGGAGTCCTTGAATGGAACCGCATCCACAAGGATTAAAAAGGACACGTACCTGATTAATAACAGTTCTCTAAAAAACTCAGTGCAAGGAGAGTAGAGTGAGCTGCAAAGAAGATTAATGAAGGAAATTGGAACTTGTGATTTATTTTGATCACGGAGTCGGAGTCCCACATTAACTATTGATAAAATGAGTAGTTTCCTCTTGAAAGAAAAAACAAACAAACAAACACGTGTGTGTGTGTGAGATAATTCGGTAGATAGGTGCGGAGTTTAGGTGCAGACGTGATCTCTGTGACCACAGGAAATCGCCTACTGATCCCCTCAGTTTCAGTCAGTTCTATTTCTGGAAACGTTTCTCCCTTGATTTCTATCACCTTGCATCATCCACTTCCCTCTCAGACCTACCGTTCATGTGACACCAATGACTCTTCCTTCACTCCCCCACTCTCCTCTTGCTTAGAACGCTGGTGTTCCCTGCATTTTAAGGTTTTCTTTTTGTCTTTTTCCTCTTTGTGCGTTATTCTTTGGTTATTTCTTCCACTCATACGGATTCAGACATCGATGCCTGTGGTTGATTTCTTAATCCCTATCTGTCCCGATCTCTAGACGCCCCCCAACCTTTGCACTTTCCTAATAGAAATTCCCTTCTCTCTGACCCAGCGTAGCTCAAATCTAGTATGTTCACTGGTTCAGGTTAATGGATTAGAATCATCTTCAACAACTCCTCCTCCTCCTTCAGGGTCCACACCCACTCAGTTGCCAAATTATATAGATTTTACTTCTGCTATCACTACCTGCTGTCATCACTCCTACTTCTGATCCATTCAAGCTTCATTACCTCTTTCCTGAACCATTGCAGTTGTCTCCTAATTATCTCCCTGCCACCCTACTTTTTACCCCATTGTTACCAGAGTTGCCATTAAGGCCTTCCGAACATGTCATCTCCCTTCTATCCCTGCCCTACCCTCAGATTCAAGCGATAGCTAACAAAATCACATGTCCTACCTTTCTATACCTTTGCTCTGACCTCTGCTATCCCACCATCTTTGCCTGTAGAACACTCTACCCATTAAATCTTGGCTCAGATTCCATCTCTACAAAACCCTTTCAAAAGCTTACAGCCATCAGAAGTCACTCCCCCTGTTCTTTCATTGTATTCTATATTTATGATGGCATTTTTCACAGTCACCTATGTCCACTAGATTGTGACTGTTTGGAGGGTATGGAATTCAGCTTAATTATGTGTATGTTCGAAAACTCTGCACTGTGCCTCTGCTGTTACAGATGCTTAATAAATGTTAAATATACTTGTTTCCTTTTTCCTTCAGTTTCCTTATCTATAAAATAAGGACTAATATGGTCCCTCGATCTACTTAGATGAAGGCTATGAAAACACATGAGGTCATTTCTGTACAACATTTAATTTTATTCTTTTTATGCACTTGCAAATCTATTCCATCCGGGATCCTCTTTGGCAGCTTTAAGGATGAAGTTAGCTAAATAAATAACACCTGTGCATTGTTCTTGGCTCCGGCATAAAGAACATGACAAGGTAAAGGTCAATATTAACTATCCAGTATTTGAAAACTAGGAACAAAGAAAATAGAAAAATAGGGATGCCTGGGTGGCTCAGTTGGTTAAATGTCTGACTTTGATTCAGGCCATGATCTCAGGGTCCTGGGATCCAAACCAGATGGGGCCTCTTGTTGGTCCTGGTCAGCTGACATAAGCCACGTTTGCCCCTCCACCCCAGTCATGTCCTCTGGGGCTTCTTGCTCAGCAGGGAGTCAGCTTGTCACTCTCCCGCTGCCCCTCCCCCTGCTTGGGCACTCTGTTTCTCTCTCAAATAAATAAGCAAAATCTAAAAAAGAAGAAGAAGGAGCGGGGAGGAAGAGGAAGAGAAAGGGGAGGAGAAACATAGCCAATGACCTTCAATTTTATTGAAATTTAGTCAAATCAGTTATTTGTAGTAGATTATTGGAAGTAACTCAAGTTTTCTTTATCTTCATGATGTTCCAAGCCTTTTTAAGAAGTCAAAAACTGACTAGTAACTATCATTAACAATGTTTTCAAGAAGGAGTTCTGGCTTTTAGTGTTTGGCATTGTCTATCCCCCACTTTGGCTTATATATTTGTTTTCAAGCTAACACTGCATTTAAAAAGTGTCTGATGAGAACATGGAACATACTTTTGTTGACTTGCTAAGTAATAAGCATTTTTTTACTCTTTTACTGAAATTCAATTTCTAGCCAGTTGTTGAGTCCATTTGCCACTAATCTCTGCAAAACTCTGAGTAGAAAATCTTGTGTGGCCTAAAAAGCATTGCAACTTGTCATAGGTAAGGTGGAACCCCGTGGAAGTGAATGAAAAATATATTCACGAAGTACTTTCAAAGAGATTCTATTTTTAACTCCATGATGGAAATAATAAAAATTCTTAGCTAATTGGCCAGTTATGAACACCAGAAATAATTTACATTCCGTATTTTAAAACCTATACACATTATTTTAAAATCTATACACTTAGTGATTAAAAAGGGTATGAGTTAGACAAGAGAAAATTGGTGTGTTATAAAGGGGGAAACGCTGGTGGAAAGTATTAAGGAGAATAAGGATAAGGACTTTTAAACAATATGGAAAAGATTTTAGATGTGTAAAGACTATTAAAAATTGTAAGAAATCACAGGGTGCCTGGGTGGCTCGGTCAGTTGAGCATCTGCCTTCAGCTCAGGTCATGATCCCAGAGTCCTGGGATCAAGCCCCGCATTAGGCTTCCAGCTCAGTGGGGAACCTGCTTCTCCCTCTCCCTCTACTGCTCTGCCTATTTGTGCTCTCTCACTCTGTCAAATAAATAAGTAAAATCTTTTTAAAAAAAATTATAAATCAGAGGGCGCCAGTGTGTTAAGCCTCTGCCTTTGGCTCAGGTCATGGTCTCAGGGTCCTGGGATCAAACCCCACATCGGGCTCTCTGGTTGGTGGGGAGCCTGTTTCCCCCTCTCTTTCTGTCTGCCTCTCTGCCTACTTGTGATCTCTGTCTGTCAAATATATAAATAAAATCTTTTTTTAAAAAAATTTATAAATCACTACACTACAGAAATAAAAAGCTTTTGCATAGCAAAGGAGACCATCAACAAAACAAAAGACAACCTGGTGAATGGGAGAAACATTTGTAACTGATGTGTCTGATAAGGGGTTAATACTCAAAATATATAAGAACTTACACCAAATAATCCAATTAAAAATGAGCAGGGGACATGAATTGACATTTTTCCAAAAAAGACATACAGATGGCCAACAGGTACATGAAGAGGTGCTCAACGTCAGCAGGCATCAGGGAAATGCAAATCAAAACCACAATGAGATATCACCTCATACCAGTCAAAATGGCTAGACTCAAAAAGGATAGCAAATAACAAGTTATGGGAAGGATAGGGAGAAAAAGGAGCTGTTGGTGAAAATGAAAGATACTGTAGTCACTATGGAAAACAGCATGGAGGTTCCTCAAAAAACTAAAAAGATCATATGATATTTATCCAAAGAAAATGAAAACACTAATTCAAAAAGCTATGTGCACCCCTATGCTTATTGCAATATTATTTACAGTAGCCAAAATATGGAAGCTCAAGTGTCCATCCATGGAGAAATGGATAAAGAAAATGCAGGATACACACACACACATACACACACACACACACATACATATATACTCATACAGATATAATGGAATATTACTCAGCCATAAAATAGAATGAAACATTGCCATTTGGAACAATGTGGATAGATCTACAGGGTTTCATACTAAGTGAAATAAGTCAGAAAAAGACAAATACCATATGATTTCACTCATATGAAATTTAAGAAGCAAAAAAATGAACAAGGAAAAAAAAAAGACAAGCAAAAAGCCAGATTCTGAAATATAGAGAACTAGGGTTACCACAGGTGGGGTGGGTAGGGGGATGGATAAAATAGGTGAAAGGGATTAAGAGCACCCTTATCTTGGGGCACCTGGATGGCTCAGTGGGTTAAAGCCTCTGCCTTCAGCTCAGGTTATGATCCCAGGGTCCTGGGATTGAGACCTGCATCGGGCTCTCTGCTCAGCTGGGAGCCTGCTTCCCCCTCTCTCTCTGCCTGCCTCACTGCCTGCTTGTGATCTTTGTCTGTCGAATAAATAAATCTTAAAAAAAATAAAATAAAATGCCACCTGCTACCTTGTCTGAGGAAAGCAGCTGCATTCTTAAAAAAAAAAAAAAAAAGAGCACCCTTATCTTAATGAGCACTGAGTAATGCATGGAATCGATGAATCATTAAAATGTATACCTGAAACTCATATATAACACTGTGCTGGGGCACCTGGGTGGCTCAGTGGGTTGGGCGTCTGCATTGCCCTTAGGTCATGATCCCGGGGTCCTGGGATTGAGCCCACATCAGGCTCCCTGCTTGGCAGGGAGTCTGCTTCTCTCTCTCCCTCTTCTCCTCCTCCTGCTTGTGCAAGTGTACTTGCTCTCTCTCAAATAAATAAAATCTTTAAAAAAAAAAAAAAACCGTGTTAATTGCACTTGAATTAGGAAAACAAAGTTGTCAAAGCAAATGGTTCGAAGTAAGAGCCATTTATAAATGCCCTTTTACCAGTTAAGAGTTTGTTTGCACAACCTTGTAGCGTATGTAAATATGTATGCTCACCTGATGTTCTCTTTACTTTTTTCCTTGGATGGATCAGGACTTAGCGAGTGGGAGGCGTCCTGGTCAGAATCATGTGGATTTGCAAACACAAGGAAGGGTCCCCCGTCCATAGCCCACCTGGGAAATAGTCCCAGGAGGCCACACGCAGCTGTGTGAGACTGACCATTACAGGAGCAATTACCCCTAAATGACTTGAATTCTGTAGTATAGCAGATCTAATTACTCCTAAAATGGTAGGGTGGAATTTGAGAGTAGTGATTTTGTCATTCTTCAAATTGCTTTCCCCATTATTTGATAGCGGGTGGAATTTGCAGAACACTTCTTGAGAACCCAGTCTTATAAACATTAAATAGAGACAATACTCAGTCTACATTCACAGCCAGGGACTTTCAGGCCCTAGAAAGGCGATTTCATGAAGAAGATGGTGAATGTGACGGGCTGACTTCAGGCTTGGCTGACTTACCCAAATTCCAAGAAAGAGAATGGAAAATACAGAAGATTCACGGCGGCCTAAGATGTCCCCAGGGCTTTCCTACCTCTCAATCATGATTCAAGATCTTAAAAATCACTTCAGCTTCAGATTATTATCTTGGTTCTCTCCGTGACACCTGCACCTGCTGTCTTAGATAAGAGAGTTTGTTCCTGCGTCATGTTTCATGTTAAGCTCACGCTTGTGGTTGAGGGTCTCATTTTATAGCCATTTCCCACTTACTCCCACATACCACAGCAAGCCAAGGCACACGGCTCTTTCCAGGCAAGTGCATTTTGCTCCTGGCCTCTCTCCTAAATCCCCACCCTGCATTACCAACCCAGTCCCCACTTTGTATTTTAGTCTGGCCCCAGGGGTTTAAGTCTGCACCACTCCGTGTCTGAAGGGCGCTGTCTTCACACAGTGACCAAGAGCAATGGTTCTGAGCCAGCTCTGCCACTGACTTGCCATGTTATCTTAAGCCAATCACCGAGTTTCTTCGTGCCTTAGTTTTCTCATTTAGAAAATGAGAATGCCTCCCAGCATTTATTTATTTTTTTGATTTTATTTATTTATTTGACAGAGATCACAAGTAGACAGAGAGGCAGGCAGAGATAGCGGTTGCGGGGGGTGGGGGTGTTGGGTGGGTGAGAGCAGGCTCCCTGCTGAGCAGAAAGCCCAATGCGGGGCTTGATCCGAGGACCCTGGGATCATGACCTGAGCTAAGGCAGAAGCTTTAACCCAATGGGCCACCCAGGCACCTCCCTCCCAGCATTTATTAAGAGGATTCACCCAGTGCCTGGGTGGCTCAGTAAGTTTAGCGTCTGCCTTCAGCTCAGGTCATGATTCTGGGTTCTCCGATCAGCTACATTGGACCCCCTGCTTCTCCCTCTCCCTCTGCTGCTGTCTCACTCTCTCGCGCTCTCTCACCTGTGCTCTCTCTCTCTTTCAAATAAGTAAAATCTTAAAAAAAAGAAGAAGAAGAAGAAGAAGAAGAAGAAGAAGAAGAAGGATTAAATGGTTTAATTTTTTTTTTTTTTAATTTCTTTCCAGCGTAACAGAATTTGGTTTACTTGTTTTAAAACCTTCCTCCTCAGGGATGTTGTGAAAGTAGTGAGATGATGAGTGTTAAATATTTAGCACAGTTCGAAAGAGCTCAATAAATAGTAGCTATTGATATTCTGGTCAGTATGGAGTGCCCAGGAAAAGTCACCATTGTTGAGAACGTTGGATTCAGGGGTAGGTACCGCTGGTCCCACAGGACCATGATTCTACTCAGCCTTGAATCTTGTCCCCTTCCTTGGCTTTCTGGCCACATCCTGATATTGCAGGCTCACTGTCCGAAAACCTAGCTCTCGAGACCCGCAACTCAAGAGACTTGAATTCATGCCTGGTTTCTGCCACAGGGACCTTGCATAAGCTGGAGAGCTTCATCCATGTTTTGGAGCAAACACACATACAAACACAAGGTACTGTTCTCCCCTCTTAAAATTAAAAGTGGCCTCATCTGTAAGCCATTTGGAGTTTTATAGGTGGAATCAACGTGTCGGAAATCTTTTCAGTCTCTCATGTGACTTAACTCAGTTTTTTACTTCATTTTCACGAAGGTCCATTTTACCTCCAATCTCCATGGGACTTAAAATATACTCAACCGAACAGGCTTATTTAATTATATATGAAATTGAGGATCAAAGTGAAAGAGGCCCAGCCTATTGGAATAGGTCAAAAAGCATCTCAGGATTCTGACACTCGAGAGTTAAAAATTAGCTGTTTCTGGGGAGCCTGGGTGGCTCAGTTGGTTCAGGGTCTGCCTCCCGCTCAGGTTATGATCCCAAGGTCCTGGGATTGAGTCCCACATCCGGCTCCTGGCTCAGCAGGGAGCCTGCTTCTCCCTTTGCCTGCCATTCCCCCTGCTTGAGCTCTTTCTCTCTTTGACAAATAAATAAAATCTTTTTAAAAAATTCGCTATTTCTGTAGTGACACTGATTTTAGTCATTATTCAACTGTGACATTCTTACTTTCTAGAAACTCCATTTGTATATATCAACATACATGTAGAAAATTTATACACACCTAATACTGTCTTTTCTTCCTCTTATCCCATAATCCTTAGACAGAGTGGTCCAAATTTGAGAAACCTCGTCATTTGTTAACCTCAAAGGTGTGCTTTCCATTGAAATAAATGTTGACAGTTCTTAAATATTTAAAATTAGCTACTTCCTGGCTTTCTTCTCCGGCTTAAAGTTGTATAAAAATAGTACTTTATTTGGTTCTTCTCCAAATGTATTGAAAGATTTTTGTACTTTTTTTGGTTGTGTTTTTGTTCTTGATTTTTTTCTTTTCTTTCTTTCTTTCTTTTTCTTTTTTTTCTTTTTTATTTTTTTTTTTGTATAAGCAGAGTGTTTAGTATTTTAGGAGATAAGCCAAGGGAAGGGAAAATTTGTCATGGATGAGAAATGGAATAAACTGTTCCTTTGGAGATCAATTTCCTTGTGGTGTTTTAAAATCACTCTACGATCTCCAGTACACATGATTGTACTTAAAACTTTGAGAGATGTGGTTTTAGATACCACTATCCTCTTGACCACGTTTTTCATGGTACTAGACAACAAGGCAAGCACATCTGCATTGTGCATGGAAATGTGTTGTTAGTCCATTGTTAATGATTAATAGACCTTATTATTATTATTTAGAGCTCTTGGGAACACCTGGGTGACTCAGTTGGTTAAGCATCTGACTTCAGCTCATGTTATGATCTCAGGGTCCTGGGACCCACCCCAAGGGGGGCTCCACATTCAGCGGAGAGTCTGTTTCTCCCTCTGTCCCTCTCCCCCACCTTTCTCCTGACGTGTGGCAGCACACTCTCACTCTCCCTCTCACTCAAATAAAAATTAAAATATATTTTTTAAAAGAACTAGCTCTTAACAAATACTAACTCCAGAGTCTCCCCAGCCCTACTTTGGAGGCTTGCACTTAATTTTAGCACCTTCTTTGGGTTGCCAAAGGACCCCACAGTGTTGTCTAATGTTTTTTTTTTTTTCTGTTTTTCCTCTGTGTCACCTCATATCATCTCACTTTCCTTTCTACTCTTTCTCTTCTTCTGGCACAGGCGTGTGGGTGTACATGCATGTACACACGCGGGCACACACACACACACATGCACACACACTCGCATTTGCTTTGTACCCACTCTTGAGCACTGAATTTCAAACCACGTGATTTGAGTTCTACATCTGGATCTGCCATTTTCCATTCTATGCAAGTCAGTTTTTCTAAGATTTGTGTTTTTCAGCTTTTTTTTTTTTTTCATCCCAGATGGCCAACAGAAGTGGGCAGAAGTTCCAGATGTAGACTCACATTAGTGGTTAAAAACAGAGATATAACTGTTGCAAATATTTTAATCACACAAAATGACTGGCTTATTTTTTGGTGGATAGTGATAGCAGCCACTATAGGAATTAGGATGAAAATGAACTATTGTTCCACACCTCATAGCCAGTTTTTATTAAACTAAATTTCAGGCCAATTTCTGTCATACATACAGACATTTATTCAACAAACACTTGTTAGCAAGTAGAAACAGGTAACACATACCACCTGTTCTGTGAGTTTGATGAAGTGCCTGGTTTCTTTCCGTTTGGGAACTGTAATCATGACCTCGCATGAAAGGTCCACTGGAGGGAGATGAACAATATTCCAGAGCCAGGATTCTGTCACTCTCACAGTAAGCATCAGACAATTGCAAGACCTCTATCCCACACACCATCGCTAATGGTCCAGCTTCTTAAAAACGTGTTCATGCAAGCATGGGAGTACCCCTAAAATAGGTTAGCCACACATTTTGGAAATCATAAATTCTATCAATGAGAGCTTAGTTCTAATGTCCATTATGATGACTAACATTATGATGACTAACAAACCACTAATTCCAGCAATGAAAAGTTCATTTAAATATCCCTCATATTAAATAGCATGATCTTTGGTCTGAACTCAGGTAAGACAGAAGGATGTGCCTGCTGTACCTACATCCTGATGAGATCACTTGCTGCCATTTTGGAGTGTGAAATTCTGACTGGGGCAACTGACTGCACCTCTAGGAGTTACTTAACCTGATTCATTCACAATCTCATACTGTCTACGTTGCAGAATTTTGAGGTATACTAGGCAAACGTCATCATGATAATATTGTACAAAGGATATACAATATGTCAGGCACTCGCCCCACTCTCAACATGTGAACAGTGTTATCTTTCTTTTACAGATGTAGAAAATGAAAGTTGTATCACTTTCACAAGTCAAAACAGGAAAATGGTATAGTCAATATTTGGATAGAAGTCCAGATCATTTCTACCATAGTAGGACAACCATAAATTCTGGTTTTGCCTGTGATAGTCTTGATTTACACTGTCCTGTTGTCTTATTGGAAGAGTGCCCCCCCTTCATTTTCAAAAATGTCCCAATTTAAACAATATGCTATATGATTGCCAAAACTACATGATATCACCTCCAAAGTCCAAGGACCTCAACCACGACCTCTGTCAGAGGCTATATGAATACACCACAGCAAGTTCTGGCCAGGCTGCTTCTTGCCCCACCACACTATTTTGAATAAAAGGAAGAAAAAACAGCATCATTAGGTGGCACAAATTCAAGAAAAGAAAGCCCTGCTAACAGGAAATACAAGTCTCCTCCGTTACTAAGAAAAATGTAATCATGAGTCACCAGGAAATTGGACAGACTGAAGTAATTAATTATAGAATGAAATGAAAATTATATGAAGAAGAATAAGATCAATATTGAAATTAAACTATATGTCCAACCATGTTTGCCCAAGAATATCCATATTGACTAAATTTGGTGTCTATTTTATCTTGGTTCCATTTATGTTTATTCTGGAACACTAAGGGGATAAATTATTTTTGCACCCAAATTTTACCACTTTGGGTATCTGATGTAGAGTTAAATTTACCAGCCTTTGATGTATAGTTAAATTTACCAGTTGTGGGAGCTGAAAAACACTTCTCTAGGATGCACTGAAATTTTACTCAAAGAGCAAAATCAAAATCCCTTATCACTGCAATGACCTTTTCCTGAAATGATAGAGACAGCTGCCAGGGGATGTGGGCTGAGAAATGCTGGCCTTTTCTTATATGAAAATTCACCATGGCAGAGACACACAGTCATGTGACCCCGTAATGAGCAGGCTTCCAGGACTAAGAAGTGTCCTTGTGTGAGGCAAAGGCAGCCGTCTGTCACTCATCATCCCGACTGGGTCGAACTATCAGAGGCTCCTTCTTATTCTGATGGTTTGCTTGGCCCTCTCTCTGAAATTTATGATTCTTTGGAGCATCTGCACAAAGCTTAAGTGGCAGTCACCCTCTCTTCCCACCTCTGACATTGCCTGAGGCCTTGCCAAAGGGGGGCTCTCAGCAGTACCTGACAACAATGGCAGAGGGAGAACAATTGATGAGACAAGTTCACCTTGACAATCAGGAACTTTCTAGTTAATTCCTTGCATTGTGTCTTGGATTTGGTTAGATCCAGTCTTTTTCTTTAAATTCTAGAAAGTTTTCTACTGGAGACAGATGGGGAGAATGGAAGAAGGAGACAACCACATGGTAAAATCCGTTGCCATGGTCTAGGAAGACAAATGAGTCTTTTGAGTAAGGAACAGTAAAAAGGATAAAATACAATTTGTATGAAACTTAACACGTATTGGATTTATAATAAAATGTGTTTCAACTTTCATCTACATCTTAAAAATACCTTGTAGGCATTTGTGGTGTCACAGACAAGGTGGGAGTCATGGGAATGTTTTGAGCTGGGAAATTAGGAGAGATGTCTAAATTACATTTTTCAAAGAAAAAAAAACTCTATTCTTTCCTAATCTAATAAATGATCATGTCCCCCTTTTCTTCTTGTTAGGACTGTGAGAAAATGATGGCTAGTGTCTATGGAGTTCTAATGTCATTCTGGGTGCTGTATGTGTACACATTATTTCTCATCCTTTTAAAAATTTTGGGAAGTAAGTCCTATTAGGATCCTCATTTTCCAGAAGTTGGAAGTGAGGGACCAAGGGGTCCTCAGCCTCCCAGCCTTGGAATGGCAAAGATGGGTCTGAACCCACATGGTCTGGCCCTGGAGGCTGATTTCAACCAGCCAATACCTTGCCTCATAAATGACTTTCGAACATGGGTTAACATGGGGGTGCCTTGGTGGCGCAGTCTGTTAAACCTCTACATTCGGCTCAGGTCATGATCCCAGGGTATCAGGACTGAGCCTCAAGTCAGGCTCCCTTCTCAGGGGGGAGTCAGTACCTCCCTCTCCCTCTGCCCCTCCCCCTCCCACACCCCTGGCTCATGTGCTCGCTCTCTCAAATAAATAAATAAAATCTTAAAAAAAAAAAATAAAACGGGTTAGCATGTTCTTGGCTGTCTTAAAGGACTAAAACAATAATCTGTACTTACTTAAATGTTCAGTATGCGGCTCTCATATTGGAAAACATCACAAACTTCTTTTTTTTTTTTTTAAGATTTTTATTTATTTATTTGACAGAGATCACAAGTAGGCAGAGAGGCAGGCAGAGAAAGAGAGGAAGGGAAACAGGCTCCCCACTGAGCAGAGAGCCTGATGCGGGGCTCTATCCCAGGACCCTGAGATCATGACCTGAGCCAAAGACAGAGGCTTTTACCCACTGAGTCACCCAGGCACCCCCATCACAAACTTCTTAAAATCACCTGGAACACAATTTACTTGACTTACAGGACTTATTTGATGTTACTTTTATTTTTTTATTATTTATTTTTTATTTTTTTAGAGAGAGAGAGCATGAGTGGGATAGAGGCAGAGGGAGAAGGTGAGAGAGAGCCCCAAGTTGGTTCCATGCCCATTGTGGAACCCAACATGGGGCTTGATCTCACAACCCTGAGATCATGACCTGAGCCAAATGAAGAGTTGAGTGGCACTTGGGTGGTTCAGTCATTAAAGGTCTGCCTTCAGCTCAGGCCATGATCTTAGAGCTCTGGGATCAAGACCCATGTTGGGCTCCCTGCTCAGGGGGGAGCTTGCTTCTCCCTCTTCAGCTCTCCTGTGCTTGCATTCCCTCTCTTGCTGTGTCTCTGTCATAAATAAATAAAATCTTTTAAAAAACAAAAAACAAACAAAACACCAAAATCAAGAGTTGGATGCTTAACTGACTGAGCCACCAGGGGCCTCTGATGTTACCTTTAAATGAGTTTTTTGATATTGAAAAACATTCATTGACTCGGTATTTACTGTTCTCCTTCCAGATACAAAGTACAAAACTGAGTATGCATGGAGTCTGTGTAGGGGAAAATCTCTCTGATAAGAGGTAAGATATGTGCACAAATCATAAAATGAAAATAAGTGCCATCAGAGAAAGGCAAATAAAGATCTATGGGAATTCAGGAAAGGAAAGCTGCCAAATGTAATGACCTAAAACTCCAAAGAATGTCCCATCTTCTCACGTATCCATTATCATAGCTATTATGTCTAAATTATGATGAAATCTTGGAATACATAACAAAGAGAAATTATTATTAATTAGAGAACTATTATTAATTAGAGAGAATTAGAGAAGCTATTAATAATTTAGCATTTCTTGGTCATGAAGTAAGATTAATTGAACTTCAGTAAAAATTTATCTCACTTAAAATACTATGACTGGGCGCCTGGGTGGCTCAGTGGGTTAAGCCGCTGCCTTCGGCTCGGGTCATGGTCTCAGGGTCCTGGGATCGAGTCCCGCATCGGGCTCTCTGCTCTTCGGGGAGCCTGCTTCCTCCTCTCTCTCTCTGTCTGCCTGTCTGCCTACTTGTGATCTCTCTCTGTCAAATAAATAAATAAAATCTTTAAAAAAAAATAAAAAATAAAAAAATAAAATACTATGACTATTTTTTTCTGACAAACCACATTCCTAAATTCCCTAAAAATATTGTTAAAGTCCAATCTCTAATGAAATCAGTGCCTAGCACAGGGTCTTGTACTAACAGACACTTAATAAATACTTAATAAATTGTTTGAAGACTACTCAATTAAACCAGCCTTTAGCACTTGCGTGCTTATTTGAACATAGCTCTATTATATCATTCTCAAGATTTACTCTGTTGTTTTCATCATACTTGATCTATCCTTCCATTCATTCATTAATTTAGTCATTCAACAAACATTTTTTTTTCAGAAGAAGTAATCTGGATTGATGATTTTATTTCTTTATGATTTGAACAATTTATTGGAATGTGGTGCTGCTCACCAAAATGGAAACCATGGGATGAAGGACAGTTGAGGAGAAGAGGGATAGATGGTGAGTTCAGTTGAGGCATGGTGAGTGGGAGTAGAAGTTGCCTGTTTGACATCCCAGTGAAGAATACAATATACAGCCAGATGTGTAGGTCTGGAGATGGAGAGAGAGAAGCAGAGAGAGAGAGAGAGAGAGAAATCCAGGCTAAATAGAAAAGAGAGTCATTAAGCACCATCGGTGGGAATTAAAACCATGGAAAAGTTGTTCTCAACCTCATGGGGTAGGGACACTTTGAGAGTCTACCTATGTTTCAGCATGTCCACATAATCCTATAATTATATGCAACAAGTCCTCCCCCTAGAATGTATTTCTCCAAGAGGTTCATGACTCCAGAAAGGCTAAGAATGATAGGTGAAAAGAGAACGTTCAGAAAGGAACACTGGCGGGACGCCTGGGTGGCTCAGTTGGTTAAGCAGCTGCCTTGGGCTCAGGTCATGATCCCAGAGTCCTGGGATCGAGTCCCACATGGGGCTCCTTGCTCGGCAGGGAGCCTGCTTCTCCCTCTGCCTCTGTCTGCCATTCTGTCTGCCTGTGTTCGCTCTCTCTCCCTCTCTCTCTCTGATAAATAAATAAAATCTTTAAAAAAAAAAAAAAAAAAGAAAGAAAGGAACGCTGGCTACCTCCAAAATAAGAAGTGGAGGAAGAGTGGCAAAGAAAGGAAAAGCCACAGTCGTTAATGTCTGCCTTCAGCTCAGGTCATGATCCCAGAGTCCTGGGATGGAGCCCATGTTGGGTTCTCTGTTTGGCCAGAAGCCTGCTTCTTCCTCTTCCACTTCCCCTGCTTGTGTTCCCTCTCTCACTGTGTCTCTCTCTGTCAAACAAATAAAAAAAATCTTATAAAAAAAAAAAAAGAAAGAAAGGAGAGCCAGAAAAATTGAAAAGAAACTAGGGATGAGTCACTCAAACCAAAGATGAGAGACTTTGAAGGAAGGAGCAGCCAGTAATGGCCCTTGTTGCAGAAAAGTCAAAAGACACAAGGACTGAAAGTTCCTTATCTTACTTGCAAATTCCCTTAAGGTGGGTTCTGTTGCAGTGAACATTCAGTAAATGTTTACAGAAAAACTAAATCCATTAAATAATTTTAAAGGACTGAAGTAAAATTAATCAAACTCTATGCCAATGGCAGATTTAATTAGGTTTGCCTTTATATCAACAAATGAAAGACATATGCAGTTAGACAGTAGCACTGTATCGGGTCATTTTATAAACCTTCTCTTAAGTGATGAACTGAATCAGTCTCCCGAATACCGAGAACCAGCTTTATACAATGGTAAGAGAAGCAGCCACTTTCAAGGAGAAACTGAATAGATCCATGTGTCTGGATACTTCCGAATCCCTCCTCCTGCTATCTTATAGCACCTGAAAACACAATTATTCTGGAAGTACGTACATGTTGACTGGATTATGTCACCTGGGAGGTGGGCCACACTAGCTGGCTAAAATGTTTGCAGAAATATCAGTAAATCTCCATGATCATGGATGGCTAACTCAAGATTAACATGACTTTTCACTAGCAAACCTTTTAAGTTTATGAAGATTTCATTAATACCATATTATATCATTTAATACTAACACTCCTCCCAAGAAAGTAATCATAGGACCTTTCATTCTAGGTTTAAAAAAAAAAAAACAAGCAAACAATCCGTGTGTCTTTTAAGGAGATACTCTCATATATAAAGATGGTTAAAAGTAACCAACAAATGTTTTGAACATAGCACACATCATGGTGAGGATGATGCTAAACCCTTTTATGAGTTAAAGTATAAGCCAAGGTGCTCCAAGAAAGAGATCCCACATACAATGATTTATACAAGATAGAAAGTGGTTTCTCTTCCAGATAACAGAAGAGAAGGCGGGAATTTCAGGATGGATGGGCAATTCTACTCCATGACGTCATCCAGGAACAGATTGTTATTTGGCCCCTGGTAGGCTTTTCTTTTTTTTTTTTTCCAAAGATTTTATTTATTAATTTGACAGAGAGAAATCACAAGTAGACGGAGAGGCAGGCAGAGAGAGAGAGAGAGAGAGGGAAGCAGGCTCTCCGCTGAGCAGAGAGTCCAATGCGGGACTCGATCCCAGGACTCTGAGATCATGACCTGAGCCGAAGGCAGCGGCTTAACCCACTGAGCCACCCATAGGCTTTTCTATGGTAGAAGCTGGTTCACCAGCATCACACAGACCTTCCAACTGGCCTGAAGGGGAAAAAGAGAGAGGAGGAGGAACGGTTTCCTTTATAAAGGATGGGACCAGGAATGTGCATACATCCCCTATGCTGACATATTATTGGAAAGGAGTTAATCAATTGGTTGCACCTAGCTACAAGAAGGGCTGAGATTTCTTTTTCTTCTAACTTGGCAGCCACGTGCTCAGTGTAAACTCAGGAGATATTACAACTAGAGAGGAGAAGAGAAAAACAAATATTGGTAGATACTTGGCAATCTATGCCAAGCTCTTACTTTGGTCTTTTTTTTTTTTTTTTTTTAAAGATTTGATTTATTTATTTGACAGAGCAAGATCACAAGTAGGCAGAGAGGCAGGCAGAGAGAGAGGAAGGGAAGCAGGCTCCCTGCTGAGCAGAGAGCCCGATGCGGGACTCGATCCCAGGACCCTGAGATCGTGACCTAAGCTGAAGGCAGCGGCTTAACCCACTGAGCCACCCAGGCGCCCCTTACTTTGGTCTTTTTATAGTCATGATCTTACTTGTACTGAAGATGCAAATAGGAGTTTTATATTTATTTTTTTCAGATTTTATTTTATTATTATTTGAAAGACAGTGATCACAAGTAGGCAGAGAGGCAGACAGAGAGAGAGAGAGAAACAGGCTTCCTGCTGAGCAGAGAGCCCGATGCTGGGCTATATCCCAGGACTCTGGGATCATGATCTGAGCTGAAGGCAGAGGCTTAACCCACTGAGCCACCCGGGTGCCCCTTCAAATAGGAGTTTTTGAAATGTCTATGGATTCCTAAAATGGTTAACTGAAAAAAAATCTGTCCCATTTTACTTTTGGTTTAGCTTATTGCCTATAGCTTATCAATTCCAAAGTGCTATACATAAATAATTGGCTCTCCTTGAAGAAGTGTTTAAAAAAAATCATTATTTTGGTGCACCTAGGTGGCTCAGTGGGTTAAAGCCTCTGCCTGCAGCTCGGGTCATGATCCCAGGGTCCTGGGATCGAGCCCCACATCAGGCTCTCTGCTCGGGAGGGAGTCTGCTTCCCTTCCTCTCTCTCTGCCTGTGTCTCTGCCTACTTGTGATCTCTGTCAAATAAATAAATAAAATCTTTAAAAAAAAATAAAAACATTATTTTGACCACACTTTGGGGTGATTTTATAGGAAAGGAGGTACCCCAGTTTATCTTTATGACCTTCTTCATCCTTTCTCATCTGTGTAAGATGCACAGAGATAATGTGTTACTGGAAATATTGCAAGGTAGCTTCCCTTGAGAGTACTTAAACCCCATGGTGATAAGGCACAACTAGTAAACAGTGAAAGCTGTACCAAGTAGTCCCTTCTTATCCATGGGGAATATGTCCCAAGACCTCCAGTGGATGTCTGAAAACCTGGATAGGACAAACCTTATCTCTACTGCTTTTTCTTTACTGTTCTATTTTTTTTTTTTTAAGATTTTACTTATTTATTTCTGTGTATGTATGTGAGAGAGAGAGAACACAAGCAAGGAGGGGGCAGAGAGAGGGGGAGGAGCAGGCTCTCTCCTGCTAAGCACAGGGCTCTACACAGGGCTCCATCCCAGGACCTCAGGATCAAGACCTGAGCTGAAGGCAAATGCCTAACCAACTGAGCCACCCAGGCATGATTTTTTTTTTTTAATACATGTGCTAAAGTTTGATTTCTAGATTAGGCACAGTAAGAGATTTGTAACAACAGTAATAAAACAGAACAATTATAACAATAACAATATACTGTAGTAAAAGTTATGTCAACATAGTCTTCCTCTTTCTCTCAAAGTATCTTACTGTAGTGTACTTGTGCTTCTTTTTGTGATGCAAGAGGATAAAATGTCTATGGGATGAGTTGAAGGAGGGGAATGATCCAGGCATTGTGACCTAACGTTAGGCTGTTGTTGACCTTCCAATCCCGAGACAGAGGGAGGATCATCTGCTCTGGATACTGGTTGACCACAGGGGACTGAAACTGTGTATGGTGAAACCACAGACCAGGGGGACTACGGTATCACTGACTGCAGTTGCTCCTGGAATAAAAGAATGAAATACAATAGAATTAACATAAGAGTATTATTATTTTTTCTTTCTTTGTTTCTTTTTTTTTTTTTGAGAAGTGGAAACTGTTAAAATTTCCTAAGACAGCTTAGTGCCTTGCAGCTATGTTAAAATTTCCTAAGACAGCTTAGTGCTTTGCAGCTATTTAATTCACTTAATACTAGGTTTTGCGACAAAACATGGAAAGTATGAGAGAAGTCACCAAAGGAAGTGTGAATGTATACCAATTAAACAAAAGTGGTTTCTTATCACTTCCTCTCCTCCAGTTTGCCAGGAAACCTGGATTTTTGAAACCATTTTGGTTTGGTTGGTTTCAAGTTCCAAAGAACTTGGTTCTTTTTTTCTTTTTAATTCTCAGAAATCTCATTTGCGCTTTCATTAATGATATATTGTAAAACTGTGCTGTTCAATGTGGAAAACCACTAGCCACATGGGGCTGTTGAGCCTCCAAAAAGTGGTTAGTTCATAAATGTAAATATACATTGGATATCAAAGACTTACTATGAAAAAGTAATGTAGACTCTCTGATGATTTTTAACATTGGCTACATGTTTAAGTGATAATATTTTATTTTATTTTATTTAATATTTTATTTCTTTATTTGACAGAGAAGGAGAGGGATCACAAGTAGGCAGAGAGGCAGGCAGAGAGAAAGGGGGAATCAGGCTCCTGCTGAGCAGAGAGCCTGATGTGGGGCTCGATCCCAGGACCCTGAGATCATGACCCCAGCTGAAGGCAGAGGCCTAACCCACTGAGCCACGCAGGTGTCCTTATTTTATTTTTTTAAAAATATTTTATTTATTTATTTGAAAGAGAGAGACACAGAGAGAGAGCGAACGTAAACCGAGGGAGTAGAATAGGGAGAAGCAGGCTTCCCACCAGCAGGGAGCACAACATGGCGCTGCATCCCAGGACCCTGGGATCATGACCGGAGCCGAAGGCAGATGCTTAACAACTGAGCCACCCAGGTGCCCCAAAGTAATAATATTTTAGATACATTATGTTAAAATATATTATGAACACGAATTTCACCTGTTTTCACTTTTTTAATGTGACTACTAGAAAGTTTCTAACTACGTTCTGACTCATATTATTCTTCTGTTGGACGTGCTGCTTTAGAAGCTGCATAAGAGGAAGGATCTCTTTTTTCCAGCCTTGAATTGACCTACTTTACAGCACATTGTCCTAATCAAAGTTTACAGAGTTTTAAACCTATAGCCTCTCCACCCTGTACGCTCTCATACCCCAAATCAATGCAAGGACACTGATGGTGTACCCAGAGTCACAGATCTTGGATTGAAAAATTCCCAACAATGGATGCCTTACTTCTCTGTACGATGATTTTTTTCATTTATGGTCAAGTCTAAAGATCAGAAACTCTCTGTACTTTCAGCTTCTAAGACGTTTTCCTCTAGTGTTATTAAAATAGATCTAATGCTTCTTGCCATGTGAGTCTTACCATTTAATTCGACTTAAAAATTGCCACGTACTGTGTAAGGAACTGTACAGCTGTCATGCTCTTATCTAATCGCAGCTCAAGTCTGTTCCTCCCCAGAGCAAACAGAACAATTCCTGTTCCTCTCCCTTGTTTGACACATTTCTCATTTGTCAATAGAAGCTCTTTTGTCAGAATATTCATTCTCCAAAAGTTGGCAAACACAAGTGTGTGGATAAAAGCAAGAGTTTTTATAAGATGAAAATATTCACTAGTGAAGTGAACTCTGAAAACGTTGGTCTGCACTCAACCATCCATTTTAGTTTAACACCGTGTCTTTAGAACACAAGAGATCCTTGCAAGATTTAAATACCAAAGGACTGAGAAGTACCAGGGGAAACTTGATGAAGCCTTTCAAAGGATGATTTTTATGGTAATGGAGCAAAATTCACATGATGTGAATTGTCTCATGCTATCAAACGATTTTTTTTGGTCAGGAAAGGTTTTTTACAAACAAAAAAATACTGCCACACTCCTACCATAGGTGTGGCCTATCACATGTCCCAAAGGTTAGATGGATGAATGTATCATCAGGGAATACTTAGGAATGTAAATTTTATAACCCAGAAAGTAGGATACTGCATAATTTCAAAATTCTATTACATTTTTTTTTCTCAATTCTGCATCCTATATATCAAAAGAAAAATCCTAAATCATTACTTTTTTCTCCCTTCCCTTTTGTATCCTTTTGATGTTTTCACATACCTTATGATTCCATCTAAGGGCTTTTGAGGATCTAAATGCTGGCCCCAAAAGATATGTCCATGTTTTCATCCCTGTAACCTGGGAGTGTGATCTTATTTGGATAAATGGACTTTCCAGATGTAATAATGGGTCTCAAGGTGAAATTATCTGGGTGGCCCTAAAACTAATGACAAGTGTCCTTATAAGAAACAGAACAGAAGACAGAGAGGAGAAGGCCAGGGCAAGATGGAAGGAGCGACAGGAATTAGGCAGGCACAATCCCCCAAAGCACCTGGAGCCACCAGAAGCTGGAAGAGACAAGGAAGAAGTTGCCTCTCAGAGCTTTCAGAGGGAACGTAGCCTTGTGGACACCTTGATTTTGAACTTCTGCCTTCCAGAACTGTGAGCAAATAAATTTCTGTTGCTTTAAGCCTCCAGCTGTGTTATCAACTTGTTATGGCAGCCTTGGGAAACAATATAGCCTTGCTTGTGACAAAAAGCCTTAATTTATAAAACTAGCTGAGGAAAGGGGAAGGAACTAGTCAACTTTCATTCTTTACTTTTGGCCCAGGTGACCATTGTACATTTCCAGGTTGGACTGAAGGGATGAGAAACATGTCAGTCCTAAATCATATTTTAGTAATTTAAGCAAGTTATTTTGTCTGCTCGGGTCTAGGTTTGCCCACACCTAACATAAAAATTGTAAATTCAGTCAGAACATCCCAGATTCACATCTTGAGGAATTCTGGAGGATATGAACAGATGTACTGCACAGTATCCTCCCCCAAAGTCAGAAACTGTGGGTGGATAGTGTTGTGTGTACAAATAAATTGAGAGAGCACCGGGCTGGATGTGTGCTACGTGACCTCACCCCCTGGTTATGCTGATTTGGACCAGGGTCTCTTTGCTGGTTCCTAGAAACGGGGGACAAGTTAACTCAGGGCAATGGGATAGTGACAGTCCCCGCTGTGTGCAGAAACGTAGAGAAGGCGACGCTGCCAATCGATGAGAATGCAGCAGATGTGCCGAGAGAAGCAAAAATGGGAGACCAGACATGGAGAAAGAGGGAGCCATGATCTCCCCCATGAATTTTGGGTTCTTTGGTTTCCAGGAGATACCTGTCTGACTTGTAAACTCTCCTCTTTTTGCCTAAGCTCATTTGAGTAGGGTTTTGTTACTTGCCTCCAAATAGCACTGACTGAGACAGGAAGACTAGCACTTGGTGTCTAACATACTGGTGCATGTCAAATACAGAACGGGGGGGCACCTGACTGGTTCATTCAGAGAAGCATGGGACTCTTGATCTCTGGGTCATGGGTTCAAGCCCCACGGAGGGTGTAAGGATTACAAAAAATAAATAAACTTATGCTATATATAGAAATACAGAGAGAAAAGTACTGTGAAACAAATCTAAGCTAAAGGCCTAAGGATGGGAATTAAAGGTCCAGGTAAATAACAGAGAAGAAAATGAATTTTACAATTTCACATTAACTTCATCACTTACATCTTAGCAGTAGTTTAGTTAGTAAGAGGTAAGCATACAATGTAGTGGGTAATCCCTGTTCTCAAGGACTTTACTGTAAGCCTGCTAATTCGGAACTAATATTTTTCCCAAATAGACTCTTTTTTTTTTTTTTTTTTAAGTATTTGTTTGAGGGGGAGAGAGAAATAGTGAGAGAGAGGGCAAGCTAGGCAGAGAGGCAGAGGGAGAGGGAGAAGCAGGCTCCTTGCTGAGCAGAAAGTCCAGCTCAAGGCTCCATCCCACGACCCTGAGATCATGACCTGTGGCAAAAGGCAGGCACTTAACCCACTGAGCCACCTGGACACCCCCCAAATAGATTGTGGATGACATCTGTGTATAGTTTATAAAGGGTCACTGGTTTCAAACAAGTAGAACAAAATTACTACTTCCCTGGTAACTATTACATAACTAGGCACGAGAAAAGATTTAATGGAGTGTCTCTGCCATTTTTATGGGCTTACTACATTTTATTTTTTTTAAAGATTTTATTTATTTATTTGACAGAGGGAGAGATCACAACTAGGCAGAGAGGCAGGCAGAGAGAAAGGGGGAAGCAGGCTCCCTGCTGAGCAGAGAGCCCGACGAGGACCTCCATCCCAGGACCCCAAGACCATGACCCGAGCAGAAGGCAGAGGCTTTAACTCACTGAGCCACCCAGGCACCCGAGACTTACTACATTTTAAAAAGTAATCATGAGACTGTCTTTTTCATGTAGATATGTTTAAATGTTTTGTGTTCATGTATTTAATCTCATCCCCTTAATAGAGTGTATCAACGCTATCTTCAGGTCATTTTTACCCACTGAGAGGGTTTCCATCCATGGTTTTGATCTGGAAACCACTATTTTTCAGAGAATCAAAAAGGACACGTTTACACATCAAAGGATATTCTGGCTTTTCAGACTTCAGATAATAACTGTATGCTGTATTATTCACAGCGCATGATGTTGGCCTTTAATGAGTGTGATCTCTTTCATATTTGGAATTTCTTAAAGCCTATCAAGCAAGCAGTAATAGGCTTAAGTATATTCGTTTGTCTTTCATGTTAGACCTCTTGGGGGGATTCCTCAGTACTGAATGTCTGAAAATAGAACCTGGATATTCCTAACTCCCCACTAGGCAGTCCGTTATATCTTGCTGTGCTCAGGTGTCTGGCCCTCTGTGGTGGGAAGAAAGTCCCAGCAAGGTGGCCCGGCAAATGTCAGGGTATCAACACAGGAGTTATGGGGAAGAAGATCGGAGTCGAGGTCAGAACTTCAAAGGAGCAGCAGACCTCTTCAGAACAGTACTCATCAGATGCTTACTTTAGGGGCTAATTTTAACTTGGCAAAAGTTTCTAGAGACTTTTCCCCTTGTGTTTACATATCATTCCCAATTATACACTGTTGTTAATGGGCCTACAGATAGAAGTAAATGTGCCCACAGTATTCCTTAATTTATGTGATTCTGGAAGAACAGAGGATCCTTTTGCCCAATTTAAATTAAAACTTAAAATATTTTTAAACACTCATATTTTTCCGATTTGGACAGTAACACATCATGTGGAACCTGGGGGGGGCAGGGTGAAGGATATAAAAGATGATAATAAACATCTAAAATCTCATTATCCCAAACCACTCTTGTTTCTATTTCAGCAAAATTTCTTCCAGGCTTTTTTGCCTATGCAAAGATTTAAAAAAAAAAAAAGATTTTAGGGGTGCCTGGGTGGCTCAGTGGGTTAAGCCGCTGCCTTCGGCTCAGGTCATGGTCTCAGGGTCCTGGGATCGAGTCCCGCATCGGGCTCTCTGCTCAGCAGGGAGCCTGCTTCCCTCTCTCTCTCTCTGCCTGCCTCTCCGCCTCCTTGTGATCTCTCTCTGTCAAATAAATAAATAAAATCTTAAAAAAAAAAAATTTTTTTTTAAAGATTTTATTTATTTATTTGACAGAGAGAGATCACAAGGAGGCGGAGAGGCAGGCAGAGGGGGAGGAGAAGCAGGCTCCCCGCTCGGCAGAGAGCCCAATGCAGGGCTCCATTCCAGGACCCTGAGATCATGACCTGTGCCGGAGGCAGAGGCTAAACCCACTGAGCCACCCAGGCTTCCCCTATGCATAGGTATTTAATCCTCTTGAGATTTTTTAAAAATTAAAAACCATGACTAAGCCTTCTCCACATTATTGCAAACTTTTTGTGAACAATTCTTTCCAAGGTTGGTACAGCCATATATATTGGAAATAAATAGCTCAGCAGAAAGATTTAAATGGCTTTTCTTGGTGTTTTGAAGTTCAGTGCGCTATGAGTTTGGAGACCTGCAGACGGAGAGGACAGAGAGGAGAAGGGAGGAGGAGGAGCTTCCTTTCTGCAGTTTAAATGGTGACTAAATCTGCTTCATTAGCTGGTCAACATAGGCTGGACCTTCTATATGTGTTCATGGTATGAAGTCACCGCCAGGCACAAGTCACATTTCCAAATGGTTTAAGCTACCATATTCATGAAGGAGTGTTAGACAGTGTTGGTAAGTATCTGGTCCTAAACCTAACTTTAATGACTGTCCTATCAGTCCAGTAACAGACATTTTCAGCGCAGGAAAGATAATCCACAGTCTGAATGCAACTGGGGTAGGGATCTGCCACTCTGTTCCCAGGGCCTAGCCGAGTCTAGAGCAGGTTAATAGATACCCATAAATATTTCTGAAAAAATTACCCCGTGAATGAATCCTGATGGTGCATGGAAAGCATCATTTATTCTAAGACATGAATCAATGATTTAAGGGTTCAAAGCTTGAAGCCTCTGACATAGAAATGAAAATATCTTCCTTTTTCCCCACATGATCTCCCTCAAACCAATGTACCAAAACACAGTCCCCCACATGATTCAAGAACCTGCAGACAATGCAGAGGCAGGGAGGGAAGGAGGGGTTAAGTATTATCACCAAAAGACATCCCTTAGCTTCAAAATCACTTCTGTACCTTGGAGGAATTCCCCAACACATAAACCTACTTTCCTTCCCCAACAGTTCCACTTAGAATTGCTAATAGAAAGAGAGACCTCACCGCGACTCTTGTGTATCCTTTTGTATGGAGACCAGAGGGGGGAAATTAATCCACGAAGTTGGCTTCCATGAATGAAACCACAATGGGTCTGCCGAAGGTCTGGATCAGCATCCAGAGGGGCCACAGGATTCCTGAGAAAAGTGTATAGAGCTGGGTATAAAGAGATCCTGATAAAAATGTTCTTCAGGGCATCTGTAGGCAGCTAGAGTTTGGATTTTAGCCCATGACAGAGATGAAGTAAAAGAGGCAGAACATAAAGGGCAGGCTCGATAGGTTCAAAACCAAATGGGAAATTTCTTGAGTGAAGTCTTTTGCCCTTCCTTTGTGCGGCCAGAACCCTTCCTCCTCTGCCAGCAGAACCACAACTTGCTTCTCTGTCTTCCCGACTGGACCATGTTCCCTAAAAGCAGGGACCACAGCGTCTTTCCTGCTCCTTGCCCAGTCTCAAGAGGAATTATCGTCAGAAGGCAGATGCTGTCCATGAATTTCTTGGGCATTTGCTCATGTCTCGCAGATTTGGGTAGAACTCAAGGATAAACTTTTTGCCTTGTTGACGTCACAGGGACCTCAGGAAAATCCAGTGGAGATTCCTGTTCTGAAACCTAGGAGTGGTTCCTACTAGCTAGCTTGATGTGGGGGTGACTTGACTCTTGATATTCTCTCCCAGAGAGACAGGTGTGCACAAACATGCCATGAAATTCCATCATGAAGACAGAACTCTCTCAGTAGGCTGAAGATGAGTACTTTTCAGCTTCACAGACCTTACGCTGTGTCAGGCAATCATGGGAGCTACCTTGCCACTTGTCTCCTACTTCTGGGATTGGTGGTAGATATTCATTTGTTCAATATTTATTGTTTTCTGTACACAAGGATGTAAACTCTAGGGACACAAAGATCGAAGACAGGGCAGCACAGAGACGGTAGACAGCTGCAATAAAGTGAGAACAGCAGAAGTGGGCAAGTAAATGAGAGCGACAGCTCAGCAGTGTTATCGGGAAGGGAAGGTTTGTCCAGACTTGTCCTGACTCTTACAGCGAAAGTGGGAATTGGCCAGATTGAGAAAGGAGGGTCAGAAGTTCTTGGAAAAAGGGAAGACTATGGCAAAGGTCGAGAGGTGTTCAAACAGGAGTGGCTCCAAGCCCGGCTGACAGAAGAGCTTTATTTAATGGACTCCTCCCAAGACGTCCATGAGTTCCACCCAAACCACATAAATAAACATATAACCTAAGAAAAAGCTACGTAGAAGACATTTCAAATCAATGGACTCTCCAATGGGAATTGGTACCCCCAATTCCATTCTGATCCTTGGCCCTAAATAGAAGTTCTGGAGGAGCCACTCTGGGAACGATTCTTGCATGTTGGGAGATTGGTATGGAAGGAGATGGAGTGGTAAAGTCTTTGCCATACCCAGTGTCCCCATCCCTGCTAGGCTTGATTTCTCCAATGTTTCTTCCTTTCCTGGCTGGAGCTGTTGGCTTAGGAAGAGTTAACTTGTTATAGACAAGTTGCATGCCAAACAAGTTAGCAAATACCCATTCTAGGCTCTCCCTGGCCATGTCTACCATGAGAATTTGAGTTTGCTGATGTCAGGGATCATATCCACCTTATTCACCTCTGCTTCTCCAGTGCCCGCTAGCATGCCTGCATATAATAGATAGGCAATCATTATTTTTTGGATGAATGAATTCACAGAGGAATGAGCAACTGTGGATATTGGTGAGTAATAGTTTTATTTATGATCATTAGTGTTACCCATTGAAGATAAACTTGTTTAAAAAGTAGTCCAATTACTCCAAGAGTAATTGCCCATTAATATAGATGTATTCCAATTCTTAGAGAAATAAGCATAATTTTCAAAGCATAATCACATCTGACAATTAAGTGACTTCTTTGTGGACTCCCTTCTGACAAAAGAAAATTGAAAGTTCCATATGCAACAACAGTGACTCACCTTTCTATCTGAGGGCCATTCCTCCTAGCTCAAGTATGACTTGAAAGATGGCTTGAAAGATGAAACCACCCCCATTCTAAATAAATATGACATTTGGACAACTCTTCAAGGATGAACATTTTATTGGAATATAGGAACTTGGCAGAGTAAATATGTGGTTACAAAGTGCTTTAAGTCTATTTGCTTTATATAGTGACCAGAAAAACCCATCCACAGTGCAGATTTTCATCCTTAAAGTTCCAGACTTCAGGAGGCAAGTCCCCAAACCCGCTTACTTATACTAAAGTACGAAGACACATATAGCCAACTTTTTTGCCTAGCGAACCTGATCGTTTTAGTCAGTGATGTCCTTCCCTTCCCCAGATTAAAACTGCTATGGAGCATATAGCACCTAGCACTTTTGATAAAGAGTGAAATTCACTCATCTGGCAGAACCGTGAAACCCTTGGAAATCACAGACTTCAGTCTGGAGGGTTACAAAACCAGACTCGAGAATCTTTGCAATAAAATGTAAAAGATCAGGCCCAGGGACCTGCATTTTTCACAGGCAGATTCTTTATAAAAGCTTTTGGACAGATTGGAATCTTACCCTTGTGGTGTCCAAAATACCTTTTTTTTTTTTTTTTTAAAGAGTTTTCTCTGCGGGATTCAAGGCACCACTATCTCCACTCTAAGCTGCAAAGGAAAAAAAAAATGACGGATAATTTTTTTTCAAGGCAAATATTCTCTTTGTTAAAGGTCAATAGTAACATGACTCGTTTGAAGTCATGGAATTTTTCCCAAAAACCATGTCCTGAGGCTTTATGCATTTCTAATGGATTTGCCTAGAGGAGAGATTCCCCAGAGCAGCTGCTGGAGATCTGCATGCTGATCAATTAAATTATAATAACCTTGCTCTAATGTGGAAGCCACTGAAGCAACATATACAAGTCTATTAAAAATGAGACAAACTCATAGGAATGTGAAGTTACTCCATTCAGCATGTTAAAATGAATAAGAAATATTTTTAATGAACTTTATTTTCCTGTTTTATCTTTAGATGGCACAATCATCCCACTTAGTCTAGTGAACTTGTCTTTTGTGAAATATGTAGAGAAAAATTCTTTGTGTTCTCAAGTATGTCCTACCATGTAGTGCCCAGTGCCCTCTGGCCCACAGGATGGGTAAATGGAGAGCACTGACAGTCATCCACCCAATGCAGATCTGCTTTCTTTCAGGGTTGGAAAAATTTCTTAATTTTCTAAGGGGTCTGAGAAGCCCTGAGGTGAGCAAAGGAAGGAACCTGGGGAAGGAACCTGGGAAGCTCCAGCATGGGTTGGAGCAAGGTTGGGACCTCCTTGCTTGCTGACATTCTCCTGAAGGGCAGTCCTTGGTGGACTGCGCACTCCTCCTTTGGCTTCCAGACTTACTAGGCAACGCATCTGACCATCTGGCTGTCTGCCTCTTGGACTTTGGACTTGACCTAAGGGAAGGCTCCCCAAGGGCAGAAAGCCCAATTAAAAATGTCTCCCTGCCTGACAGCAAGCCCCAAATAGCCCCAGCACAGTAGCGTAGGGGGGTAAACAGGTCTCACGTGTCTTGAGCAGCTTGACACCAGCTGGTTCTTGTGCAAGGCACTAGGGACATGAAAATGACTTGAGAAGGCAGGGAGCCATTACTCAAGGCTGTGTATCTCTAGCAGGAAGCACACATGATTAATAAACCCCAGTTTCTGTCCTTGAAGAGAGAAACTCCAGAAGAGATGGGAAGTAGAAACAATTTCAGTATTTGGAGCTCAGTACAAGGGTAAGAGTGAGCACTGCAGGGACCGGGGAGGAGGGGTCTCTACCTTCTTTCTCTCTAAGGAGACCCTTCATAGATGTCATTCAATGTGAGTCTATAATGATACTGATTATTATTCATTCTTTATCACCTAGAAATTCCTTTTTTAAAAAAAGATTTATTTGTTTATTTATTTGACCGAGAGAGATCACAAGTAGGCAGGGAGGCAGGCAGAGAGAGAGGGGGAAGCAGGCTCCCCGCCAAGCAGAGATCCTAATTCGGGGCTCGATCCCAGGACCCTGAGATTGTGATCTAAGCCAAAGGCAGAGGATTAACCCACTGAGCCACCCAGGTGCCCCTCTCACCTAGAAATTCTTCATGGGGAGTTGGACAGAGGGAGATTTTAATTCCTGCTGGAAGAATTAAACTGTGGGAAAAATTCTCTAAACAGTTGATATAAACTTGCTGAGGATGACCAAACAAGCTTTTAGGACAGTATGTTGGGATCTGATAATAAAATTTGTGGAAGGAAATGTCAAGAGGTACCACTGGGGACTAAACTTCTAGGAAATGATACAGTATTTTTTGGAAGGATAACAGAGCACAGCTTTTTAATCTTCTGCAAGTAAGTTCTCTAACATTAACATTTCTAGGTCACTATCCATTGAGGAGATGTATTTGTGTCTATTTCCATGGAAATGTAAATTCCAGGAGAGAGGAACAGAGTCTTTTTCACTACAGTATCTGTAGCACCTGGAACATGATAGGGGCTCAGTTAACTTACTGAATGACCAAACAAATGATTTCCACTTTTGGTGACATCTTTAAAACTTGACTGGAACTTGACAATGTACATCTGGGCTTTCCATTTTTTTCTTTCCTCCTTCCTTCCTTTCTTTCTTTCCCATTTATTCACTTTGTTCCCCTTCTGGGAATGAATCAGGACCATTTCAACGGATAGACAAACTTGTCATGGTTTGAAAACTGGCATATTTTTTTTCCTTTAAATTCCTGTAGGTCGTTTAATTTAGGCCAGACAAACCACTTTATCTTTTCTTCTCCTCCTCCTTCTCCTCCTTCGTTGGTGTTGCTGTTGTCACTATGCCCAGCACAGCCCGTGGCATACAGCAGGTACTCGAATAATGCTTGTTTAACCTGTAGTCTTTTACACTCAACCATTAGCTAAGGCCCGTCTGCCCAGTCGAAGGCTAGTCTGGAATGCTTTCAAGCTTAAACACGCCAAGAATATTTCCTTGCCACATCTGAATTTCCCCAAAAGGTGATTAATTAATAAGAATCAACGTGATTAATTAACAAGAAATTGATAGCAGAATTAGTAACAGGCTCAGACAGCCCCACAGACCGCAACCTTTCTCCATTGCTGCTCTGCTTGCCCAGGGCTGTCTCGGGCATCATCTCTCGGGCACTGCCCTTCTTTTCCAGTGACCCCTGTCCGCAGTCTGGCTGTGGATGGACGCTGAGCCCTTCAGAGCCAGCGAGGTTGCTAGTGGTTGGTGAAGCCGGATTTCCAATATACCTTTGCATTCCTACCCAAAATTTAAAAGCCTCGAAGTACATTAGAGGAAAACATGCAGTGTACTGGAAACTGTGCACCTACTGTTTTCTTCGTCTTTACTGGAACACCACTGCCTCCCTCCAACATCCTCAGCTGCCTCTCACCCTGAACACGTCCCACCAAAATGCTAAAGCTGTAAATCACGGTAGAGCAGTTCAGTTCATAAAGGTCTGCCTCAGTGTGCATGGCCCGTGTGCACTTCCTCTGGTTTCATTACACACGTTAAGGAAGTACTTAAAATTTTTTTTTTTTTTTTTTGGTAACAGCTTGTGTGCAACCCCTAAGCATACCCACACCTATTAACCTTTGGCTGAATTTGTGCAAAGAAATACTTTTGCCAAATTGTCCCTTTCACTCTTCGGAGGGCTGCCCTAGGTTACTCTCCCCCGCCTCTTGGGAACCGAGCAGATCGAAGTTTGGTGCACTCTCCACTACCCACTGGCACTCGTGGACACCAGCAGGCTTAACCCTCTCTGTACCCGCACCGGCAGCGGTAGCCTGGGCCAGGCTGCTGGTCCCTCCCAGGGCTTCTTCCGCTGAACCCTGGCTCTTGTCGAGGCAGGTGGGGTGAGCGCTGGAGATGCAGCCTTCTTGGGGCCTGGCCTCACCCTCCACCATGGCCTCGACCCCTTCTCCTTCCTGGGCATCCAGTCTGGAAGCCCCTGCTGTGAGCTCCCTCTCAGTGGGCTCCCCGGCCTCTGCTTGCTGCTCTGGGGGGCCTGCGCTGCTGGCACCCTCGGTGAGCCCTTCACAGGCCAGCTGAGCCCCCAGCAACCCCCCCAGCTCCACCCTGCCAGCCTCCGCCTCCTCCGGAGAGGGAGAACGGGCCTCCCTGCCACTGATTTCGCTCCCTTCACAGCTGTCTTGACTGGAGGCAACTGCTTGATCGGCCTCTGTGTCGATCTGGGTTGTTTCCTCTAATTTTTCCATTTCTGGGGGAGCACGGGTCTCTTCACGGGAAGCATTCTCCATCTCGAGGGTGGCCGATTCCACTGGCACTTCAATGGTCACCGTCAACAAATTTCGGAGCTCCTTTAAGGAGCCCAAGACAGAGCTGGCTTCTGGCTTTTCGTGGGTGGGTTCTCCATCCTTAGGAGGCCCTCCAAACTCCAGCTCTGACGAGGGTGTGCCCAGGGCTCCTGCCGTGTCCTCTGTAGTCACAAGAGCCACAACAGGGTCATCCGTGCTTGGAGTCCCCTGTCTGGTGCCATCTGGGGGAGGGGTGGGGACAGGGAAAGACAGGCTTTCTCCTTTGGCCAATGGACTAGGGACCCCAGGCTGCTTCTTCTCCCCTGACTCTTGGAACACTTCATTACTCAGTGTCTCGCTCTGTGAAACTCCTGGCAGAATGGCCGAGGCTCTCCGGGCAGGGCTGGCCTGGTTTGACCCTGAGGGGGTTTTTAGATCAGTTAAGCTAGACACACTTTCACTGGGCAAGGCCATGTTGTCTTCAAATAAGTTGTGCTTCTTCAGGAGAGCAGCTTCCTTTATCACTGGGAGAGACCAGAAAACAACATGACATTGACCCTCTGCCCCGGCTACCCTGCACTTTCCAATGTTATCCCAAAGCCAAACTCCCTTCCCAGCGTTTTCTGACTACCCACATTTCTCAATGTCAAATTACAGCTTATACCCCCCCCCCCACCTTCCTGGTCTCCTTCCTTCATGACCAAAGCCCACAAACTCGTTTTCTACTCTGGACCTCTGCCGTGTTTTCATTCATTCACTCCTTCCCTCATTCATGGGTGCAAATTGGGCAACCGCTATGGGACAAGCTCTGAGAATCCAAAGATGAGTAAAATAGGGTATTTGCTTTGAAGGAGCTCGCCACCTAGAATAGTATTGTCTGTATCAACCACAGACGCCCCGCTGCAGGGGCAGGCCTACATTTCCCTGCTGCTTCTCGTAGCCCCGTCTTGAATGTGGGCTGGGTACCCAGTACCAAGCATGCAGAGAGAGCCTTCTTGACCTGTAGTGTCTAGAATGAAGACCTACATGCTTCTAGCTCAGTCTCAGAGAACTTGAGAGGACTCAAGACAACAATGATGGTACAGCCGACATTTTTGACCACAGGCCTCCAGAAGAGCTGTATAGGCTGTGCGGTGCCCAAGGGTATCATATCCCAGGGGGCGCCCCCTCACGTCAGAGAGAGCATAGATTTGTGTATTCGGCAGAAATTTCCGGGAACAAGCAGTAGAGCATCCTACTCTGATAAAATTGGTATATCACAGCAATGTTTTTGGACGGACGACAGTCAGGTGTCTGGAGAAAAGGGAGCCTTTTCCTAACTGGCGGAAAGGTGCCCTGATGGAATGGCAGTGGGCTTGAGGGAGCCCTTCCTGTCAGACGCTGGGCTGACGTCTTCACATTTCTCATCTCGTTGGATGAGCTACTGGGCCTCATGCTGTGCCTGTTTTCTTTGTGGTGGGTTTTTGGTGATCCTAACACCTTCGCCATGGAGACCAGACACGTTTTAGGCCTACGGTTTTGGGGAACAGCCCTGTCCAGCATATTTCTACCAAAGTTGTCCTGTCCGCGGTCCTATCACAAGCAAGACCTGACTCCACAGGACAGGGGGTGCGGAGTCCCAACAAGGTTCACAGAGAACTGTGTGGGCGCCCTGTGTCTGCTTCTGTCCAGCTGACAGGACGTGAGGAATGTGCTGAGGAGGCAGCTGGCAACCCGTGCTCCTGGAGTCACCTCCTCCTGCCCCAGGGAGGGGTTGGGAGTCTATGGCTAAAAGCACCTGTTTTCCTTTGTTCGGTCTGGAGCAGCTGGAGGAAGACAGCTGCTCACGAGACAGTCCGGCCTTAAACTCCGCAAACGTCTGTTTTCTGTGAAAAATGAAGCTTAAAATTTCCGTCTCCCAGAGTTCTTATTTGTAATTCAAAGGAATAATACTGAATGAGCTAACACAGCGTGTGTCCGACCATGACTCTCAGTCAAGGCTGGTGTCCCCCTCTTTTTCGTCTCCTTCCTTCTGTCTTCCCAAGAAACCAGTAGCGGTTTCTTATTCCCCTTTCACACCTGTTGAGAAACCTAGCAGGCCTCCCTGGGTCCCCTTGAAGGGGTCCTCCCCTGTATTTGCCGTTCCCTCCAGGACCAAGGAAGTCTTCCTCACCTTTCAGAGTTTCATCAAGGAGGCTCTGATGTAAAATCTCCTCATAGACATTTTCCACATGAATCATATTGGTGTGATCTGCAAAAATGAACTGCTCGTATTTCTGGAGCTCCTGGAGGGCGAGAGAGAGGAAGACAGAGGGCAAGGCATGGGACACCAGTTTGTAGAGGAGGTTCGGGGAGCACGAGTCACCCTCAAGATCCCTTCCTTGGAGTGTGGGGCACTCAGGCACTGGTCATCCCCTTCGCTCTCCCAGCCACCAAGGCACGATGCCCCATACTGTGCACACGCTCTGTGTACTTCGGGGGTGTAGACGATCCAGATTTTAATCATCTCAAGGCCCTGTCTCCGAGCCCGTGGGTCTCAAGGCCTCCTTTTTTTCCATCACAATCCAAACATCTCCTTCTTCCTTTTTTCCCCTTTAAACTCCAATAGTACTCTACCAAGGTATAAGTCACACACAGTAAAATGTACACATTTTACAAGTACATCTCAGTGGTTTTAGGTGTAAAACTATACCCGTGGAACCACAACCCAGAAGATCAAGATAGAGATTATTTCCAGCACCCTGTGCCTTTTTCCAGTCTACACCCCCAACAAGAGATAAGCACCACTCTGATATCTGCCACAAAAGGTTTGTTTTTCTTTCTTTCTTTCTTTCTTTTTTTTTTGATTGAGAAAGAACACGTGTGCTAGGGGGAGGGGTGGAGGGGGAGGGAGAGAATCTGAAGCAGGCTCCATGCCCAGCACTGGGCCGGACACAGGGCTCCATCTCCCAACCCTGAGATCACGACCGGAGCCAAAGACAGACAGTTAACTGACTGAGCCACCCTGGTGTCCCTAGTTTTTCTAATTTTTTGAAGTTTATGTAAATTGAATCACATATTCTTGTGTGTTTGGTTTGGAGATTCATCCATGTTGCCACGTGTATCAGCAACTCGTTCCCTTTTGTTGATAGAAGGCATTCATTATATGGGTAAACTACAATTGTGCAGCTATCTTCCTATTGATGGTGTTCAAATTTGTTCATTTTTGAGATGTTACGAATATAATTGCTTTAAACATTCCTGAACATGATTTTTTTGGATTTAAGGACTTTTTTTTTTTTTTTTAAATCTTTGTTGTATACCTAGAAGTGAAATTGCTGGGTTCTGGACTAGATGTCTGTTTAACTGTATTAGAAGGGGACCCTTTCCGGGTATGGAGACTCCCATCAAGAACTCTTCAGGGGCGCCTGGGTGGCTCAGTGGGTTAAGCCGCTGCCTTCGGCTCAGGTCATGATCTCAGTATCCTGGGATCGAGTCCCGCATCGGGATCTCTGCTCAGCAGGGAGCCTGCTTCCCTCTCTCTCTCTCTGCCTGCCTATCTGTCTACTGTGAACTCTCTCTGTCAAATAAATAAATAAAATCTTAAAAAAAAAAAAAAAAAAAAAAAAGAACTCTTCAGGAACATTCTCCTCTTTCCTGCCAGCTGGCCCTGACAGTCACTTGTTCCCTCCAAGGCAACCCAGGCTGGGTGCCCTATGCTTTAACCCCCTCCTGCTCTCCAAGGGTTTCCAGATGGCTTGGGGTCAAGGAAGGGATCAGACTGTACCAAATCACATTCCAGTGTAGTATGAGGACAGAGAAGGGATCAAGATGTACCAAATCACATGCCCGTGATTAACTCAAAAATCCTTAGAGCTAACGGTACTCAAAGGGTCCCAGCGACCAGGGCCTTAGCAGAGGGCTTTGAGGCCTTTTGGCTGAAGGGACAGGAGATCAGAAGTCACCAAATGTAGACAACTCAGTGCTAGGACTTGGGGGCCCCAGCCCAGATCGCAACAGGCCATAATGGGTCCCTTTAGATCTATTCTAGAGCAAAGCCAAAGGATCGAAAAGACATGAGCTTCCCATTGGCTACGGCTGTGCTCATCCCCCCGCCCCGCCCGCTGCTGTAGGCTTCAAACTCCTGCCGGCAGGGACGCTGGCCTGGATCTTATCTGATACACAGTCAATACATGTTTGCCAAGTAGACCTTTAAAATTTCAAACAGTTAGGGGTGCCTGGGTGACGTAGTCGGTTAAGCTTCCAACTCTTGGTTTCGGCTCAGGTCCTGATCTCAGGGTCGTGAGCTTGAGTCCCGAGTCCGGCTCCCACTCAGCTCGGAGTCCACTTGAGATTTTCTCTCTCTCTCTGCCTCTCCCCTCTGCTTACAACTTGCTCTCTCTCTCTCTCTCCAAAATAAATAAATAAATCTTAAAAAAATTTTTTCAACAGCTAAGTAAGTGTGTGGAAAGGAACAATTTTCTAGGGATGTTTATACTGTTGTGACATGTCCAGCTTTTATAACATAGGTCCTCTATATTGACTGATTGAACCCTGACATATGTTTAATTCCTTGGAGCAATTTAATTGGAATCCCTAACGGCGGGTCTTGGGGAATCTGAATTTTTTTTTTCTTTTCTTTTGTTTTACAGCTCCCCAGGCAATTTCAGCGTACACACTGGACTGAGTACCGCAAATCTAGGAAGCTGTGATTTAAAGAACCAAGGAAAACATTTGTTAGTAAAATAAAGAATCCTTCAGTGGAGCAGATAGTCCCCTAGTTACCCATTCTGTAAATCCAGATTTTCAGAAATCTCTTGGCACTGAAATCATATCCTTCATTACTGAAAACTTGGGGTCTCAGTTTCTTTGGAAACCAATCTCTCTTGATTAAAAAAATCACAAGAGCACATTACAGATTGGGTACAACTTTGTTGATGCTTGGAAAAAGGGAACAGACAAGAAAAGGGGACTTTCTTTGCCTTTTTCCTCTTCTGGGAGAAGGTGGCTCTGAGGCCTTTGGGATTGAAAAACACCCTAAGGAGAATGTCCGTGAGCAGACACATCCAGAGGCTGACTAAGTCATCCTTTGGATGGCTAAACTTTTCCTTCCACACATGGCCAAAGGACCACCATATAGACAGATTCTTTATTCCTGTGGTTTGATCAAACTCCCAGAAATAAATGCCAGGTACTAGATATGCCAAAACTCTAAAGAAAAAAGCATTTTTAGAATATAAAAATAACCAAAGAAATTTCTGCTGTAAAAGAACTTATGCAAAGGATTTTAATGTTCCAATTCTTGGAGACCCTCTACACTGCCCAAAAGTCCTTTTTAATTCTAATAAGCTCTTTATGATTTGCTCCAAGAGGAAGAAGGCATTAAAAATATCCAGGCTCATAGATCATTTCTGAAATATAGAAATAATAATAGTAGTAGTATATACCATCTGCTGAGTGCACACCATGTTATCAGCGAGTGTGAGCTCAGTTCTAACTCTGGTGGTTACCAGCTCCGTGACTTTGGGCCCCCTTACTTAATCCTTAAGTTTCCCCATTTGTACAATGAGGATATAAATAGTACTTCCGTGTAGAGTTGTCATGAGATTATTGAAATAATCCACACAAAGTGTTTAACATGGTGTCTGACACGTGGTCAGCACTCATCAAATATGAATAATTTACTCTCCTCAATCTTATAGCTACTGAGAAATACATCATTTTCATTTTCAAGAAGATGGAATCTGGCTGAAGAAAGAGGAAAAGTGACTCGTCCAAGGCCCCAGAGTCAATACATGCAGGAGCCAGGACTTGAACCCAGGTCTTGAAAATGCCTCCACAGGTGGCTCACCCATGGTTCCGCTCTGCAGACCGAGTCACACTTTCATAATCACAGCTGTCACTGGTAGCAGCTTTAAATGGTTTTCATTTCATCGGCTTCACCAAACAAACGTTAAAAGAAAACATATTCCTCTATAGTTGTGTTACTTAAGGTCTTTTCCTGGATGGAGTGGTCGAGTTTAAGAGGACACATGGTAACCAATAGTCATACTATGATGAGGAGCACCTGGTGTCCTCAGGGGCTCTATGACAACCTTTCGTTTGGCTCAAAGTCAGATCATTACCTTTGAGAGTCTGTCTAGTCCAGGGGTTGGCCAATACAGCAGCTGTTTGCTTTTATAAATAAAGTTTTATTGGAACACAGAAGCACCCATTGTTAACGTACTGCCTGTGTCTGCTCTTGCGCTTAGCAGAGCTGAGTAGTCACAGCAGAACCACGAAGCCTCAAATCTTTACTATCTGACCATGTGCAGAAAAAATTTGCCGACCCCACCCTGGTCTAGTCTACTGTTTGCAAGCACATCCTAGCAAAAGACCTTGCTCGGACTTCACAGCAAAAAAAGCAGGCTCTTTGGAGTAATCCATCCTCTTACTGGTTTGCACGTGGATGCCAGTGCCTTCTGCACGGTGGGAAGTGTGATTTGAACCAGTGCCTCTTGAAATATCCTCTTCCGGATGGTGCTGCTGTCATAATCATATTGCTGTCAATACAGAGACGGAAACATATGCTGAATAGCAACATTGCAATCTGTTAACTTTTGCTTAAACAAAAACTCAGTCACTCACTGGTCTCCCTTTTCCCCCTATTTCTGAGGCCCCTACGGTGTTTCCAAGGTCTCAAAGATCTTATTATGCAATTCTCTCCTACTTTGGGTGGAGGGTATGACTATTAAAGACCCATCTTACCCTCCTTTTTATAGATAGGGAAACTGAGGCAAGATCAAAACAGTAACTTCTGCATTATAAAAGTTGGGGACAGAAATGGCGGGTGAGTTTGTATGTCATCACCCCTGTCCTGGGTGGGTCCGTAGGAGCCAAGATCATCTACTTCTTTCACTTTACATCCAAAAAGCAGGATGAGTGGATTGTAATGATTTCTACAAGGAAAGGGAGGGTCTGGCTCATAGCTACTTTAACATTGTGGCATGTTAACTGAGGAAGTTTAGCATGAAACAGTCAAACCTAGAAACCAGAGTTTGGTTTTAGATGACGCTTTAAAAGGGTCACAGATACAATGGAACACAGTCATAGGCATGTGAGCAGAATGGTCAGGCCAAATATGGAATAGTTAATGAGACAAAGGCATTTAGACTGGAGTTAACTTGGGACAAAAATTATAGCTCTTTTCAAACAGCCAAAGGCACTACGTGGAGAGGGACATGAACAGAGGGACTAGAACTAGAATCACCAGTGGTGACAGCTTTGGGTTCACATTAGGAAGCATGTTCTTGCAACTCAAAGTGTCCAGAGAAGAAATGGACTATCCAGGGACATATGGACTATCCAGTGACAATGGGTCACTTCCTGACCCTGGAAGTGAAATTGACATTGATACTATCTTTTCTTTCCAATTGCAAGTTCATTATTACTTGTGTTCCCATAATAAATATTACTTTTCTTATTTTTTTAAAAAAAGCTTTCATTTATTTATTTTTCAGAGAAAGAGAGCCAGAGAGAGCACAAGCAGGGAGAGCAGTGGGCAGAGGAAGAAGCAGGCTTCCTGTGAGCAAGGAACCTGATGTAGGATTCGAATCCAGGACCCTGGGATCATGACCTGAGCAGAAGGAAAACGCTTAACCAACTGAGGCATCCCATAAATATTGCTTTTAATTTCAATGATTTGGTTGTCATTGTTTCCTACTACCTATGAGGTATTAGGATTAGGTCTAAAATTCAGGGATCACCTCCTAGGCTCTGTGTGATCTTCTACTCCAAGATACTGTTTAGGGGGATAGGTAGTTAAGAAATTAGTGGACTGAATTTAAGAACTGCTTTAGCTCTAGGCTCACCACTGAGTAGCCTGTTGAGCTTAAGTAAGTCACACTAGTTCTCAGTGAGTCAGTTTCCTCATCTTTTAATGGATATATATTCTGATCATTTCATAAGTCCTTGTGAGGATCAAACAAAACAGGATAGGTTAAAAACAAAAAAGCTTGAAAACTAGATCATGTATGTGCAAACTGCTATTATTAAAACCATTTTGATATATATACTTAAGCAGTAAGCACGTCAAAAACAATTTCAGGGATGCCTGGGTAGCTCAGTCATTTAGGCATCTGCCTTCAGCTCGGGTCATGGTCTCAGGGTCCTGGGATCAAGCCCCGCATCGGTCTCCCGGCTCAGCGGGAAGCCTGCTTCTTCCTCTCCCACTCCCTCTGCTTGTGTTCTCTCTCTCATTGTCTCTGTCAGATAAATAAATAAAATCTTTAAAACAAACAAACAAAAATTTCATAAGGCAGGTCTCTCTCTCTCTCTGGAGTATTTCCATTGCCAGGAGATTTTGATTTTTCTAAAAAATGTTGGCTAATTTATATGGGTTTTACTATATTGTAAACTCTTTGAAGAAGGAAGCTGTGCCTTGCCTATTTTTACATTTTCTGTAATACCTATCACATCGCTTTGCTTAGAGTGGACAGCTAATAAATATCAAGTTCAATCATTCTATCAAGAACAGGTCCCTTGAAGCGATGGCCAAGAATCCCGGGGACCTGTGGTCCCTACGGCTGCCACTAGATGGCAGAGCAGGCACGAAAGTCCTCCTGGGGGCCCCAAACAGGGAGAGTGAAAGCCAGAATTCGGCATCTTCCACTGAACAAAAGAAGCAGGGGGTCACACTTGTTTCACGCTTCCCACAAATGAGACGCCGGTTTTACCTTTAAGACTCGAAGCTTAACCTTCTCGATGGCGACTGCAGTTTTGGCGGCCTCTCCCTGGAGGTGTGGGGAAAGCAGCTGCTGGAAGGTGAACACCGCGTTCTCCATCAGCTGGAAGCCGAAAGCGACACAGAACAGTGCCTGGTCAGAGGCTGGGGTCTCCATCCGGAGCAGGGAGGGAATGACCATCACAGACCCCCTCCCCAGGCACTAATCTGGGGCCACCCAGGGCAGCAGGTCCTCAGCCCCCTACCTAGTTATGATATAAATGGGCCACAGTGGGACCAGTAAGAGTCTGGGAACCACACACTCGCACACACACCTATGCACGTATGCATACATGTATTTTTTTTCCTCCTCTCTTCTTCTTATGCTCTGAGCTGCAAAACCCATGGAGGCCACGGGATTGAGAATACCGCCCTCTCTGGCAGTCAGCCCCTTCCCCTAGTTTGTAAGTCATCTCCCCTGTCCTGGGTGGGTTCTGTAGGCTTGACCAAGGGAGGTGGGGGGCTTCTCCAGTTACTCCTTGGTGGCTTTAATCCTGCACTTCCGCTTTTTGGTGGGGGGGGGGGGGGATGCAAACCAGTCCAGCACAGCTCTCTGCACTCCGCCTACCCCCTCACTTCTCTTCCTCGCTCTGCCACGCTGGAAGGGAGGCCAGGCTGGAAGGGAGGCCGGGGTGGGGTTTGGTGGACACGTTGGCTGATGTGCCCCCGGGGTAGGAAACAGAAACGATTCTGATTTCATTCTCTGTACTCATACCTGATTCAGTTTCACCAGGGTTCATATGACCAAAGGGACTTCTGTTAAACCATTGCCCGATTTTGCTCCCCCAGTCCATCTTTAATCCTTCACAACTCGCAGGTTAGGTAATAAGGTGTCTCACTTAATCTGCCCTATAACTTTTAAGGAACAAGTGTTCCTTTCTTCCCAAAGCCTCTGATCCCAAAGCCTGAACACACAGCTTTGTCCGGCACTCTCAACACTGTAGCGACCTTATCTGAGCATCTGTCCCTGAGGAGGGGGGTGTCTGGCACAGGACCCAGGTCCCTGAGTGATCTCCCCCCAGGACACCCCTGAAATAGAATTGAGCTCTTCTGGCTTCAGTGGTCACACCCTTCTTCATTTAGAAAGCACTATAACACGGAAAGAATTTGTGCTTCTTTATGGAGAAAAAGTTCCTTGTGGCGGGAGAAAAGGAAAACCGCCCAAGTAGACCCAAGAGATACAAATAGGAAGCTGTGATCGATTGACTGATTTATTCTTAACCGGGTTAGGGAATTAACGTAAGCCGGTAGTTCTCCATTCTGGCTGCGTATTAGAAGCAGTGGGAATGCGGATAGGGGGAAGTTCCTGGGAGTGGGGCCGAGACATCAGCATTTCTTAAAAGCTCCCCAGACAATTCTTATGTGCAGCTGAGGTTAAAAGTGCTGGTTTGACAAATCAATTAATTATCAATTACTGCTACTGGATTCCCTGAGATATTTTTTTTCTTTCTGATGTTCATCAACATGGAAGAAAGATGAAGCCAGATGGAAGGACCAAGGATATCCTCAACTCAACATGATGACGACAGAAATGGACCCCATTGGCCAGAGCCACACCAGCACCCCAGTCTCGCCGGCCAGCCCTTGTTTCTCTGCTGCCTCCGTCCTCACCCCCAGCAGAGGCCCTGGCCGCTCCCACCTCCTGCATGTCGTTCTGTGTCCTCTGGACCACCAGGTCCACGTGGGGGAATCGGAAGCGGCTCTTGAGATCCTGCAAACGCTCCTGGAGCAGGTTGACTTTACTGTAACAAGGTTCCATCTTCATGGAATCCAGTGGAAGATTCATGAGCCGGTCTAGGTGCTACGTTTGGGGAAAGGGAAACATTAAAAACCTTCAAACTCAGGAACAAGATTACATGCATATTCTGTATTACATAAATACTAAATGATTGAACGTATGTTGGTAGAGTGAATCACTTCTCAGGCCACTAGATTTATGACATTTCAATTGTCTTATTTGCCTCCTTCAGGGGTTCCTGGGGCAGGTCTATTGCTAGGGCAGAGACTGAGAAGAACCCACTGGATGACGGGAGGACCCAGGTAAGCATTTGGGGGCTCCAACCTTAGCTCCTGATGGACTCTGGGCTCTGATTTGCAGACTTCGAGAACTAGGTAGGCAGGTTTTTTGGCACCTGGAATTTCTGCTGGGCTCTGGGGACCTCCAAAGCCTACATTAACAAGGTCAGGGTGCCCCTGGACCCTAAGACTCAGGAATGAAGCCAGCATCTTCATAGTTCTCTGAGGCTCTGTCAGGGTTCATGGTGACTTCCTCTGCTGTAGGTTCTCTATGGTGGGTGGTAGGAAAAGGCCTGGCCTGGGAGAGGCCTCCAGTTAAAAAACTGGGATCCTTGCTCCTCTGGTTTACACAAGCGATGAAACCATAGGGCTTCCAGCAAGAAGGCAGCAACGGACCTCCTCCGCTAAAGATGTCAGCTTTCACCAACCTACTCTCACATCATGGGTGTCCTTGCCAACAGAATGCTTTCTATTTTCCAAGCTGATTTTCAAATAATTTAAAAACCTGAATCTGGGGACACCTGGGTGGCTCGGTGGGTTAAAGCCTCTGCCTTTGGCTCAGGTCATGATCCTGGGGTCCTGGGATCAAGCCCCACATCGGTCTCTCTGCTCCATGGGGAGCCTGCTTCCTCCTCTCTCTCTGCCTACTTGTGATCTCTGTCAAATAAATAAATAAAATATTTTTTTAAAAAGCCATCCTGAATCTGGATATCTAGAAGAAACAGGTGGGTGGGCAGAGAAAGAAGACAGGCAGGTGCTGAAAATGGATGCCCAGGGAGACCTGGGCAGTAACACAGGGTGACTGTGAATCACAGAGAACATACTGTCTGATTTTCAAGTCACAGAAAAGAGACAAGGCTTGAGTTCTAGGTGTCTCTAAGTAGGAATTCCTAAAGAGCCTGTTCCTACTGTGTTTGTAAAGAGAACATATCACTTTCCCTGAGAAGGGAGTTGTGGGGAGCCGCACCAAGGTAGAATTAATGATCAAATGCACAAGATCAAACTTGCCCCTGCTCACACAACATGAAATGCATCAATTTTTAAGAAATAACAGTTAAGGGGCGCCTGGGTGGCTCAGTGGGTTAAGCCTCTGCCTTTGGCTCAGGTCATGATCCCAGGGTCCTGGGATTGAGCTCCACATGGGGCTTTCTGCTCAGCAGGGAACCTGCTTCCCTTCCTCTCTCTCTGCCTGCCTCTCTGCCTACTTGTGGTCTTTGTCTGTCAAATAAATAAATAAAATCTTAAAAAAAAAAAAGGAAATAACAATTAAGCAGACAAGAGAGGAAAAATGGGTTGCTGCTTTGCTCCTATCAGACAGTACAAAGTTTAAAGGAGTGGTAATGCCTACTGCTGATAGGCATTTGGGAAGAAAGTCCTCTGTCATACATGGTGGATGGAAATGTAAAATTTAAATCCTTTTTTTTTTTTTTTAATGCAAATGGAAACATCTGTTAACAGGAGAAATAGTCCCACCTTTCAACCTAGCAAACCTGTCTTGGGAAAATATCGCACAGGAATGAAAGCTTCAGAGTATACTCTATGTAGGAAGGTTATTTATTACAGTTTTCTCCATGATACCAGCAACATTTGGATAGTTGAATAAATCATGGTGCATTCAGACATGAAATATTATGTAGCCGTTACAAAGAATGATTTAAAGCTAAAGCAGCTAACTTGAGAGTTTCACAAGGTATTTTTTTGAATGAGAACACTGATAAAGAGTAGGATTTGTAATACGATCCCATTTTTTTTTTAAAAGCAAACAATCTGAAAAAATAATAAAAAAAAAAAAACCAGCCAATAAATGTGTATGTTTTATAGCTAAATAAGCAGGGGGAAGGCTGGGTAGCTCAGTCATTAAGCGACTACCTTCAGCTCAAGTCATTATACCAGGGTCCTACAATCGAGCCCTGAGTGAGGCTCCCTGCTCAGTGGGAGCCTGCTTGCCCTCTCCCAGTCCCCCTGCTTGTGTTCCCTCTCTTGCTGTCTCTCTCTCTGTCAAATAAATAAACAAAATCTAGAGATGCCTGGGTAGCTCAGTCAGTTAAGCGGCTGCTTTCAGCTCAGGTCATGATCCCAGAGCCCCGGGATGGAGTCCCACATCAGGCTCCCCGCTCAGCTTGTACTCACTTGCTATTTCTCAATCTCTGACAAATAAATAAATAAGATCTTTAAAGAAAAAAAAAAACTTACACAAAAATAAAAATAAACAAAATCTTTAAAAAAAAGCAGGGGGAAAAGTACAGAATAGTATAGGCTAAGATTAACACTGGTTACTTGAAGGAAGGTGGGTGGTGGGGGAGGGAGAGAAGGTAAAAGCAAGTTTTTAAAAAGGGTCGCAGAGAAAAAGTTCAAAGTATTTATGAAATGTATCTTGTTTATGTTAGTCACATATTTATGCATGCATAAATAAATAAGAAAGGGAAAAAAAAAGAAGAGAGAGGTATCTGGTTTGATCCAGGGACTGACAGTGATGTGTCCAGTGCAAACCAAGCTGCCTCGTGATGTGAGTGTTTCCTGAACTTGAGGATGCCTCACCTCCTGGGGAGGCCTGTGAAACAGAATGACGGGCCGGAGCCCCCCGAGCTTCTGACTCAGGAGATTGTTGGTGGGGGTCTGAGAATTTGCACTTTGAATAGCTGGGGAAGGACCCTACAGGTCCGGGGACCACACTTTGAGAAACATTGTTTTCATCACGAGTCTGTATTTTTGGAAACAAATCAACAAGCAAAATTTATATCGATGAGGATTATACTTCTATATTTGTATGAACAAGAAACAAGCATGTGAAAACATATTCTAAGTTAATTTGTATTTGTTAATTCAGGGGGTCTGGAGTGGAGGTAGCCTGGAAGTTGGGGTGGACATGGGTTGATGTGGGAAATAAAAGCAAGAGAAAAATTATTAAATTTCCTTACTCCCTACAGCCCAACGAAAGTCTTTGGAACATGCAGAATGACGTTATTCTAGGGGCTCCATGTTAATTCTTTGCTAAGGGCCAAAGCCGAGCTACGCCCAACGCCCAGGATCCTATGAGTCTACTTCAACACATAAATTTGCCTTTGGAAACTTCCTTTATCTCTACCCCCCCGAGACACAAGTTGGCAAATCATCCCCCAAGCATGAGACCCACCGATACACATCTGAAGGGTCTCATGACTCAGATTTTTATAAGACGGTAATAAATGACCCTTTCCTGATAATAGCTCGCCCCTCAAGGTCCTGGAAACGTTGCTTCCAAAATTCCTCAGAGACTTATGCATCCCTAACGCCCTCCCAACGTGAAAGTATACAATGAGGCACTCCTCATGACCCTGTGCTGCCCACGGGTCTTGCCCCTGTGCTTTAATAAAACCACTTTTTGGCACCAAAGACATCCTCAAGAATTCTTTCTTGGCCATTGTCTTTGAACATTAACATCTTTCCACATCATGGGTGATCAATTTGCCCATATTCTCTGTGTGTGTGTGTGTGTGTGTGTGTGTATATATATATATATATATATATATATATATAAATAGATATTACCTATATGTATAATATATATCATGTATATATCACAAAATATTACATATATTTGTAATATCTATTATATATAACATATATAATTATAATAATATATTACATATGTAATATATTATATATAAATAAAATATGTAGTTTCACTTGCACCAGCATATTATTATTTTTGCAACTTGAAAACCATTAATAAAGGAAATCAGGTGAATGGATAGATGAATGTGGTGGCTGGCTGAATGGAAGAAATAGATGAATGGATAGAAGGCGGGGTGGGTAGAAGGGAAGAAGAAAGTCAAGAGTGCACAAATACAGAAATGGCCCAAGGAAAGGGCAGCCCCAGGCAGACCATTCATACTCAGTTCCTTGGCTCCATATCTTACCTCCTTAAGCTGGGCGCTGTCTTTGGTGGTCTGAAAGTTCTGGCTAAGTTCATCCACTTCCTTTTCAAAGAGTGAGCGCACCTCACTGAATCCTGAACTCACTGGCCCCATGAGCTCCTCCAGAATGGACGCCAAGAACGGTTGCACGTTCTCTGCACAGCTGCTTTCTGCGGGCTGGGCCACCATGGCTGAGATAGCAAATAGGCAGAAAACCATCACTTATTATGGGCAAAATTGGGTTCAAAGTCCCTGGAGCCAGACCAGGGGTGGGCAGTGCCCCAGAGAGCCACTTCACAGCCCAGGCAAACTCAAACGAGCAAGACAGACCAGCACAGAGAGTCCTGTGCCAGCACTCACCAGAATGGAAAACCATCTGATGTTTGCAGAATTGGAACAAACTATCCCTCCCCTCCCCAAGCTTTCCTCTACCCAGGGATGAAGTGCACTTTTCTGACTGGTCCCTGTGATCACACAATGCCTAACAGAAAACAGAAAATGCTGGCAATCCACCTCTTAACTCTCATCATTATCATTCTGTGTGCATAATTTGTCTTCTAAAAAACACGGTTTACTAAGTTTTTAAATTGAGGTATAACATTATATCAGTTTCAGCTGTACAACGTAATGATTCAATATTTGTACATAACAACTTATTAAGTTTTAATTAATTTCTCTAAGAGTTAATCAGCTCATATAATTCAATTCCCCTTTCCCCTTCTCAAGAGACTTTTTAAAACCTTGAACACAGTTTTTTCTTGGGCGTACAGAAACAGATTCCATTGAAAACAAACACCACCCCCCTCCCACTCCCACCCCAAGTTTTTTTTTTTTTTTTTAAGGCTATTTTTTCCCATTAATCACAGAAAACATGCATGATGACAAAAATATAGAGAGCACAGAAAAATCATAAAGAGGGATGAAAAAGTGTAACCACACTTCCCAGAGGCAAATCCTACTCTTTGATTTAAAAGAGGAAGAACACTGGGGGACCTGGGGAGCTCAGTCGTGAGTCAGCCAGAGTCTGCTTTTCCCTCTCCTACTCCCCCTGCTTGTGTTCCCTCTCTCACTGTCTCTCTCAGGTTAGCTTTGTGGCACTGGTGAGTCACCTGGCCCTTGTCACAGTATCACGGCGCTGAGAACAGAAGGACAAGTGTATCTGGGTGTTCAATCCTTCCATTTTATACATGGAAAATCAGAGACCTGGAGATATCCCAGGGCTTGTCCAAAGTCATACCTTAATTTATAGATCAAGGACTACACTTCTAGTGTATTTCTTAATCCTTTATTGGCAAATACCGTGCTTATAGGGAGATGAATGGGGCCCATTCTTCTCTCGGTTTGCAGAAGTATTTCACAGGTATGGAGGATCAGACTGCCCCTTCCTAGGAGAATCTGAGATGACTATTCATATTACGAGTAACTCACCAATATTTGGCATATAAAATATTAAAGAGGTCATAGAACTGCTAGGGGGGAAAAAACCCTTTTGATTGTATGATTTAAATATGAAATGATCTGTGACTTCTAGAAACGACTGGCTTGATAACACAATGCAAAAATGTGTGTCAGGAGAATAAAGGACTTATTTATCAATGAACTTGGAGAGAAGAACTGTTTGAAAAGCGCCTAATAGAAATTTCAGACTAGTCATGAACACGGGTCATATGCAGTAAAGATTTAGTGGCGGCTGGTGAGATTCGCCTACTGAGCGGGGAGGAAATGGTCACAGGCAGGGGCCAGGGCGACCCTGCTCTCCTCTGCCTGCTCCCCGCGGATGCCTGCGCGCCAGAGCGGGTTGCGGCCTCCTCCCTGTGCGTGCCTTTCAGCTGGGCCTTCCTTCCTCCTCCTCTGCTTGTGAACATCTCCCTCACCTGTTCAAGCCCCAGTACACACCTCACTCACGCAGACAGTCGCATGCCCTGGGAACCACCACCCGGCTCTCTGAGTGGTGGGTGGGCTGCCTGTCGCTGCTTCCTTCTGGAGGGCATACGTTTGACACCCCCCCCGGGACATGATCTGCTAACCTCCAGGTGTGTAGAAACACAGTTGTGATAGATATGGACTCACAAACAAACCATCCCCAAGTTAGGGCCGCTGCGGCAGAGCCGCGGAGCAGAGGGACAAGAAAGACGGAAAGTGTTGGGATTAGAGGGGTTTGGAACCTGACTCAAGCTTGGAATCTGGGCCAAGTTACTTAGTCTCTGCCTCGGTGTTCTTATCAGGGAGGTGGGGATCATGGGACGAATGACTCCTGGGGGTTGGGGTGACGATGATGTGGGCTGACTGTGTTCAGGGGCTTGGAGCTGTCGGCGGCCCTCGGGAGGCCTCACTCACTGTGAGCCCTCGTCCCACCTGCCGGCATCATCCTTTTCCCCATTGACCGGCAGGAGAACAGCGTTATTGTTGCAGGAGCCCGCAGTGTTTTTTGAAGCTGACCTAGTTCCTGGCTGAGAACTCCAGTGTCCTCAGTTCCTGCTTCTTCAGTGGCACCTTTCCCATCTTTTCCCCCTGCTCGAGAATCTGTAACATGCCTCATATCCTCTTGTTGGGAGATCATGTTGTCTTCTTTGACTCCTCATAGCCCCTGTATTCAGCAGGAGCAGAATAAATGCTTACTGAATGAAGAAATACTTGTCGGGCAGGACTAAAGATTGGTTGCTTGACCGTCAAGAGTCATTTGGGAGGAAACAGGAAGATCACTGCTTAGTATTCCCAAAGCTCTGTCAAAACCCAAAGCCCTTTACTGACGCAGTCCGAAATATACAGTTGATCCTTGAACGATGCAGAGGTTAGGGGTGCTGACCACCCCCGTTGTTGAAAATCTGTGTATAACTTTTGACTCCTCCAAAACTGAACTCCTAATAGTCTACTGTCGACCAGAAGCCTTACCTATAACATAAACAGTTGACGAACACATATTTTGTACGTTGTGTGTGTTATATCCTGTACTCTTACAATAAAATAAGCTAGAGAAGGGTCTCCTGGGTGGCTCAGTCGGTTAAGCATTTGCCTTCAGCTCAGGTCATGATCCCAGCGTCCTGGAATCGAGCCCCACATCCATCAGGTTCTCCGCTCAGCAGGGAGCCTGCTTCTCCCTCTGCCTCTGCCTGCAGCTCTGCCTGCTTGTGACTGCCCTGCCCCTGTCAAATAAATAAAATCTTAAAAAAAAATAAGCTAGAGAAAATAAAATGTTACTAAGAAAATCATAAGGAACAGAAAATATGTTTATAGTACTGGATTGTATTTATCCAAACCCCGCCCCCCCATAAGTGGACCTGTGCGGTTCACACCTGTGTTGTGCAAGGCTCAACTGTACTTGATTGTTTTAAAAGGTGGAGAACCAGAGCCTCAGTTAAAATGTGCTTCTGATATTCCCTTTGAAAAAGATTTGATCGTGACTTCCTTTCAAAGTTCCTTTTAGGAGACAAAGACTAGTCTAGGGCAGAGTGTTTTTCCATTTTATGTGGAATATACTGGAGCCACAGAGACCAGGAAAAAGAGAGAGAGAGAGAAAATGGTTGAATTCGGGCGTGACTGGGGAGCTGGGTGCTGGAGGTTTTAGGTCATACGAGCACTTGAATATAGTCAATTCTCCATCAGTTGTGCTAACAGTGGAATGAGACACATGGAGAGTAGTGACACGTAGCGCTGAGGCTAATCTGTCTGTGCCCTGGAGGGTACGGCGTGGACAGACCCGCACGGGAACAGACACGCTCCCCCTTGCCGTCGTCAAGCCTGCTCTCTACTCTCTCGCAGGAGAGCCCCACTAGGAGGGCTCAGAGGCGAGCTGGGCTGTGGTGTGAACGGGGCCGGAACAGCAGAGCGTAATCCACCAAGCAGACAGCCCCTGTCAGGTGCTGTTTCTTGAGTACAGGAACTGGGTCCCCTGCTCATTGCTAAAGCCCCACCCAGCACCTTGCTCAGAAAGCACCCAGTACCTATTTTTTTAAATGAGTGAGCGAGCAGATAAACAAGTGAGTGAAGAATCTGAAAAATGAGGGCGCCTGGGTGGCTCAGTGGGTTAAGCCTCTGCCTTCGGCTCAGGTCATGATCTTAGGGTCCTGGGATCAAGTCCTGCATCGGGCTCTCTGCTCAGCGGGGAGCCTGTTTCCCTCCTCCCCGCCTGCTTCTCTGCCTACTTGTGATCTCTCTGTCAAATAACTAAATAAAGATCTTTTTTAAAAAAGAATCTGAAAAATGACAATGTAAGAATACTGTTGCTAAACCATCCCAGAGGAGTCTGCATGCATCTTGGAAATGACTTTCGGGGTGCGGTGCTTGTTGGGATGTAGGAATTAACAGTAACATTTCAGCCGATAACATGTTATCCTGTACCATTCCTTAGCAGCCCTCTCAGGCCTCTTGTGAGGGCACAGTCAACCGCTTTTCTGCCAATGGCCAGAGAGAGAACATGTGCGACCTTGCAGTCCAGGAGGTCTCGGTTCCGATTACTCAACTCTGCCCTGTAGCCTGAACGCAGCCACAGGTGATGCATAAATGAATGGGCACGCCTGTGTCCCGATGAAATGCTATTGACAGAAATTGGCGGTGGGCCCGATTCGTTTATCCACGCTAAGCCAGTTTTCTTCTTGTGAAGAGAAAATCCATTTATTCATCCATTCAAGTATTTGCTGAGAATCTGCATATACCAGGAATGGTACTAGGCCCTGGGTATGCCTGAGTGAAACAGGGACTGCATGGTCCTGTTCTTAGACAACTTATGGTGGAGAAGAGGCGCGCGCAGAAGCCAATACAATTAGTGTGAGAAGCACCACAATAGGGGCGGTGTGTAGGGCATCAGAATTTGCAGGCACCACCACAGGCAAGAAGCAAACTCTCCTTCCTGCTGGGGAAGGTCCAGCCCTCACTAGCATACGACCATTACACCCGGTATCGGCTCTTCCCGATTCTGCCAGTTCAGTTTTCCTCTGAATCATGAAATATGACGGCGTATGCAGCTCATTCAGCTGTAAGGGCCTGGATTATCTCCACTGACCTTTGATCTTTCCAATTAAAAAGTTCTTCGAGTTCACGATCTGATCCATGTCTGAACGGATGGTCCCCTCCAGGCCCTTCGTCAGAGCACGGCACTCCTCCTTCAAGGCACTTAGTCCTTCTGAAACTTGGTGTCGAACCAGGTTGTAGGCTTCCTCAAGGAGCTGCAACAGAGAAGAGCACAGAAATCAGGGCTCTGTCGTGTGCGAGCGCCTGCCAGAGTCAAGTAGAGCAGGGAGGGCTAAGCGCAGATTCTCTTAACGTAAACACGACTGCAGGCACACTCATTTTTCTTCCCACATTTGAGCCTGTTTGGGTTAGTCCTCATGTGAGTGAGACTGGGCAGACTCAAGGTGGGCAGTTCTCCACCCAGGGAAGGAATTCTTTAAAAAAAAAAAAAAAGAAAAGAAGGAGGAGGAGGGGGAGGGGGAGGAGGAAGGAAGGAGGGAAGGGAAGAGAGGGAAGGAATGAAGGAAGGGAGAGAGAAAGAAAGAAAGAAACTAAGAAACTGCCCTAAAAAAAAAAAGGAGGGAAAGGGATGTTCATTTTGAGGAGCACAGTCACATAGCAAGGTCATGGCTTACGCCGAGCCAGGCCCTCTTTCGGTCATTCTTCTTCCCCTTCATTTTCGGCAGGAGGTCCATCTGGAGGGTTGGCAGGAGGTCCTCCATCACCAGGTTACTCAGGATCTGGGGAGAGGAAGACAGCCCCAGAGTGAGTTGGGTGGTGACGGGTCAATCTGAGCATCGGGCCAGCTGACGCGGTCATGATCGGCCGTGCTGATCCTGGCAACCTAAGATTGTCCCGGGCTGCATCAAATCCGTCAGCTGATAGTTTCATTCTGGTTCTGAGGCTACAGAAATCTCAACTAAAGACAATCTTGGAGGGTAAACGTTCTTGAATATCTGCGAACAACAGTAATGTCTACTGACGGTTCACCATCAGAAGGATAAATTCCTCATATTTACACTGTTTCAGAAACTAGAACAATCCAGTGCACTTGAGATAAAAGGCAAAATTTTAATTATGGATAACGGCGTCCTTAGCAACCTCATGACTTCCTTTTGGTGGCTTGAGGTGTTGATGTGTCCTCTGAGACCGTCACGCCTCCTCAAGCTCCCTTGGGATCTGTGTGTCTTCAAGCTCTTTGTCCCTGCTCTCCCCTGAACCCCACCTCCATCATCCTTAAAATTTAGAGGAAAAAATGGAGCAACAAACACTTGGAACAATTGGACATTTGTGGGGTGAGCAGAACATGGGCGAGGGGATCCAAAGTCTTCAGAACATTTAAAAAAAAAGTCTGCTCCCAAGTCACTCTTAAAATTTTGGTTGGCTCTGTGAAAATGTGTGTGTGTGTGTGTGTGTGTGTGTGTGTGTGTGTGTGTGTGTGTGTTTTAAATCTGACCATGTTCTCTATGTCCACATATTACAATGTTCCATGTAACCCAAACTTCTCCTTCTTTAACCAACCACCTCCCCGCGAACTGGAGATTTGCATTTCAGATTCAGTTTTACTATGAATCTTTTGGGGTTCACAGCATATTTTTCAATATCAGCCTGCAAGACAAGATTTACAAAAGAAAAAGAGTAATTGGGGAATGGAAAATCATTTGACACCCGTTCTAGGAATTTAAAATAATATTTGTGCACAATAATTGACCTTCTCCTCATACAAATTCAAATTAGGCTTTGGGAATTACAGAAGATCTCGTCCTGAGGTCACTGGTCAGCCTCGTGCTAGTGAAAATGGTCATGAGCTCACTAGATCTTGCCTTTCACCAAGGGCTCTGTTAGAGCAGGGTGGAACATTTTAGCTGAACGGTCCAGGAACACTCCCAGGGTGGAGGTGGGTGAGTCGTCCAATCCCCCTGTGCCTGGGGGTCACTGGGAGAGAAGGCTGCTCAGGTCAGTGTGGGGAGTGGGGTCCGGTCACCTGCGATGTAGAACTTTGTGGTGTGACGAAGATTATAATGGGGATAGGATTTCCCCAAGTCCTGGTAGTTCACTGGTGGGAATGTTTTTCTACCTTAACCATCCTCTGGGAGCAGTCAAGAGGTGAACCAGAATTTTTGAGGAATCTGAGAGGAATGTGATATGTGCAAGCTCCATGGAGATTAGCAGGTCCAACAATTAGATTCAAGTAGGTCATTAATAACATGGATCCTGCCCGCGTCCTGCTCAGGGGAGTAAGTCCTTAGTTGGAACACATCTGCCCAAGACTGACGGAAGGGTAGCATCGGGAGCACGAGCTAGGAAAACAAGGAGATGGAGGCGGGACTTAAAGTCAATGGGAAGTGTTATCTTCGTTGAAAGTGTTAAATTCGGGGTCATAATAATTGCTTAACTCATCCTTTTGCAGGTATTAGTTTGAGTCTGAGCATAAGCAATAAGGGGTTGGGAAAGAAGAAAATGTTATGAAGGTCAAAGGAAAAAGAAATATTCCATTTGGGTAAGTCATAGTTTTCTTTTAGTCTTTCCCATATAATGTTCCAAAAAATTGAGTTCTATTTTATTTATTTATTTATTTATTAAGATTTTCTTTATTTATTTGACAGACAGAGAGCACAAGTAGGCAGAGAAGCAGGCAGAGAGAGAGAGGGAAGCAGGCCCCCTGCTGAGCAGAGCTCAATGTGGGGCTTGATCCCAGGACCCTGAGATCATGACCTGAGCTGAAGGCAGAGGCTTAACCCACTGAGCCATCCAGGCGCCCCAAGTTCTATTTTATAATTTAGGGACCTGAAACGGAAATACGTCTGGGGAAAAGAAAGAAGGGGAAGAGGAGTGGATTGCAAGGGTGTGGGGCAGGCAGAGCCTCGAACTGCTGAGACCCCAGTTGTGCCGTCCAAACGCTGAGTAACCCCTTCCTCCACCTTCACCCCACCGCCCCCAAACTTGTGCCACCCCCTCCCCTGCCCAGGGTCCTCTCTGAGATTCCCTACCTGGGTCGGCTCTTCATATGCAGGGTCCAAAGCCCTGGGGCTCTTCTAGGGAAAGTAGCCAGTCAAATAAATGAACCATACTCATGAAGGGGTCCTCAACCTTCTCGCTCAGAACAAGATCTATCGAGTTTCACCACAAAGGCCCTAAAAATACCACTTTTGCTTATAAAAGAAACGGTGTGTGTATGTGTGTGTAAATTAAATTGCTGGGATGTGTAGATTTTAAAATTCCATCGCACATATAAGAAACCAAACATGCCATTAGGTCAAAATTAACAAACCCAGGTTCACTCCCTGAAGGCCATACCGTGGGTTACCTTCCAGAAGCTGACACTATGGGGAAGGTGTTAAGTCCTGAGAGACTGTCTCTTCCTGAGATTGGCCCCAGGTCTGACCAGGCTGCCGACCTTGTGCCTTTTATATTACTGAGTGGCCATCGGTGAAAGAATCATTTAAAGGGGTCACATTCAAGGTTACTAGATAAAAGACAACTCTGAAATGTATGGAGAAGGCTTAAAATGTGGATAGTTTTTTTGTCTTGAAACAACCTGTTCTGTGGGAATTATGGGCTACTTTCTCAGCTCACCTGATAAATTTAAAGGCAAATTTAAATTTATAATAAGACGTATAAAATAGTAAATACATATTTATTACATAAATATGTTACTGTAATAAGTAATAAACACCAAGTAACTTAAAGTACTTAACATTTTGCAAACTGCTTTCTTTCACGACCTCATCTGATGCATTTTTATATACTGTAAGAACTATATCCAAGTTCTTACTAGTATATAGATTTTTTTTTTGAAAGATTTTATTTATTTGACAGACAGATCACAAGTAGGCAGAGAGGCAGGTGGGGGTGGGGAGAAGCAGGCTCCCCACTGAGCAGAGAGCCCACTGTGGGGCTCGATCCCAAGATCCTAGGATCATGACCTGAGCTGAAGGCAGAGGCTTTAACCCACTGAGCCACCCAGGTGCCCCACTAGGATATAGATAGTTTCACCTTAATCACCTGCAGGTATCCTAAGATATTTGCTCTGCTTGGACACTTGCCTGACAAATAATCACCGCCATGAGGGCCCCCCAGACTTGCTACACGAGTCATTACAATGAAGATAATAATTAACATTGCTGAACATCTTGTGAGTACCAGGCCCCGAGGCAGAGGGGGTTAAGACAAAATGATGATCAAATGCTCAGCTGATATGAAAAAAGTGCAAATAAATCCAGTGGTTTAAACAAAAGGTCATATTCTCAAACTCAGTTATGTCGTGCCATTTCCTGCAACTACTTGGTAGCTGCTTTTGGCCCCTCTCTCTTTTTCTGGTGAGTGTTAGGACAGACGCTCCTTCAGCTCCACGCGTGAGGTAACACGGAAGCCTCCCCCGATGGGCCCCAGATGGGGGCTTTAGAGCCGATGTCCTTCCATTTCCTTTCACCCACTTCTCCAGGCAGAGCCAGACATGGCCCAAGATGTGTTTCCATCCCAGACTGGGTCTGTGACCTCAGCCAACCTCTCTGAATGTTCCTTCTTTCACTTGGAGGGTGTTGGACAGACAGTCCTTGAAATGCCCTTCAGTGCTCACACTTTAGGAGTCTGATTTCCCCATAGATACTCAGATTCCTGGGGGAGTAAAACTTCTCACTGGGTCACTTGGTAACTCCAGCTTTTACTGATCTCTTCTCTGTTTTTGTTTTGTTTTGTATTGCTCTGCTTCCCCACTTACGGTACTTTTTTTATACTGCAAAATTAGCACCTTCCTATCACTGCTTGGTACTAATGCTTTATGATGTCCATATATGTGCAGAGCCACACACAGTTCTAATGCTGCCTCGTACTCTGGATGTTTCTAGGTATGCCTAGCCTCGCCACGATGGCAAGGGATGAGTCATTTAGTTCTCTCGCACCTTCTAGGGCTTCGCACCTATCAACCCAAAACAAAAGGCAGAAGGTCAACAAAAGAAACATGATACTCCATGTGAAGAAAGGATTCATTAAGTACCTGCTTTCAATGGCATCACGAAGGCATGTGAGCTGTCATGAGATTTCAAATGAAAGGAAAGATCAAGCAAGGAGCATAGGTAAACTTGAGGAGTTAAGAAAATGTTGAACTTGGTAGACTCCCATAGTTGGTGTTGATCTTTCACTGGACCAGAAATTGGAAGCCATCATTTCCTTCGCCATTTGTCCACTTAGCATGTGACCATGAAGCTATCAACTGCATGGGTCAGGGACCGACCGTCCTGTCCTGCCCATCTCTGGGTCACTGGCACCCAGCATGGTGCCTGGCATATAGCAGTTCAATAGTTGTTCAGTGACTAAACCTGGACGAATCACTTGACTGCTATATGCCTCCCTTGGCTTTCTCATTTACAGAATGGAGATATGGGTAACCTCATGAGATCAGTAAGACAAACAATTAGGATTTGAGCATTAAAATGCATTACACAAAGGCATTTTAATATTGGTGTATATCTTAAATATGTTGGTTTACATGGTAGGCTAATCAGCATCAAAGTCTTCAACCTCTCCTTTTGCTTTCATTTTTCTTTTTGGCATAAGTACAGTTGGTGCTTAATCCTTTCAGGTTGATAAATGGATGTGCTTCCCCCAAATATCAGAAACCAAGAATTGGCTAAAGTGCTGGAAAAAGTCTCAGGCTGAGAAATAAATGAGTTTAGAATCCTCCAAAGGGGAGGGGAAAAAAAAGAAGCTTCTGAGTCATATGGTTAAACAATGAAGAACAGCCCCATCATCACAAGCAAATGTTTTTGGCTTTAGAAGTTTAACGACCAGATGAAGGCAAGGCCCCATCTGGTCTCTTCCAAATAGTGTCTCCTAATAACAAATTCCACTGGCCCCCAAAAGAGGCACTTGGGGAGATGAGGGGAAATTAAAGAATAGCATTGTTGGACCCTGTGTGCCTCTAATTAAATAATGCCATATCCAGCCTCCTCCTCCTGGCTGAATCAACCATGTGATTGGTGTTCTCATGGACACAGTTTCCTTGGAGATTTGTGGCAATGTCCCTGGTACCAAGCCAATGGAGGTACTCAACCCATGACTAGCATTTAATCAAGGTCATGGGAAATTATATCAGACCACAGGGGATAGAAAACTAGAAGAGGTAAATAAAATGCATAGGAAACTGTCTAATGCTTTTAAAATGTGTTTCCCTGACTTCATTCACAGATCATTCAATAAGTAAAGACAAGCATGTGCCAGAGTTTTCCAGCAACATCTCACTTAATGCTCAGAACCCTGCAAGGTAAACATTATCATTACTCTCTTTTTCAGAGGACTAACCCGAGACAAATAGAGGTCCAATAACTTGGCAAGATTTAGCTCAAGTCCACTGACCTAAGGCTCCACCGCACACTATGCACTTTGCCACACTGCTTATGTTTGCTTATGGTCTAGAAGCATGAGGCTAATTCAAAGAATCATGCTTTGTGTCAGAAGAAGTAGAAGCAGCTCTCCCCACTGCCTTTGCAGGGTTTCAAGCTGCCCTGTTTACTGCCCAGTATGGAGGTGTTTGGAGAGGGTCCCTAATAGTTTGTGTATCAAATGTTTCTAGATGATTCGAGAAATGGCCTTTGGAACCAAATCTTCCGTTCTTGCAACTTTTTTGTTTGATTTTTTTTTTTTTTTTTTAATGACTCTGATCTCCCACAACAGACAGGGAAGAGGATCCAAAATTCTGAGCCATGTTACCTGGACTTCATCCCCAGTGATCATTTCCCATGAGCCATAGTGTCCCTTCTCCTGACGGAAGAACTGGACAGCTTCCAGAAACGCTTGGGCTTCGAACGTCGTCTGCTTCATGTAATCTAAGAGAAAAAGGCAAGGGTGTTTAGCAGAGAAGACTACTTATACATTTTACCATGGTTCTTCAAGGGATCTAACATTACCTGAATACTACGAGGGAGAAAATTATGAGACACACAAAAATCAAGCAGGTGTTGAATTCAAATTTCATGTGCTGATTTGAATCACACTTCTTGCTCCCCATAGCAGCGATTCAGTCTATCCATTGCTAGGCAGACTGGCTAGGATGAGAAGCAGATGAATCACCCTTTATCTTTCTTGTAAATGCTTCCCGTGGGCATGGAAGCACCTACTGGCTTCCTGCTTCCAAATGTAGCACCTCACTATGGCAGACCGTTCCTGCACAAGGCTTTGTGTGTCCCGTGGAATCCCTCCCCATTCCCTGAATGACACTCTGATTTCTTTGCGACTTGATAGCAACTTTCTGTCAAAAGGACATCCAATAATATGCTGCTTGATGCAAACAAAGAATGACAATGGCTAACAACCATGTAACGAGATACTGTTCTTCTAAACATGTTACACATTTCACTACAACCTCACAAAAACCTCTGCGTTGAGTGTTATTATCATCTTGATTATATAGATGGTGCAGAAGCCCAGAAAGATTAATTGCCTCAGGTCATACAGCTCGTAAGTGTGTGAACTCAAGCAGTCTGATTCCAGTCTGACGACACTACCCTGTATAAGCACCGTGCTACACTACCTCAAAATCTACGCAAAGCCCCCAAATCTTTACCTTCAAAAATGTGGAACTAGTTTTCCAGGTTTGCCCTTCTAAATAGATTAGATTTTATTTTTTTTTCTTATCCTATTTTATTTTATTTAAGTTCCATTAGTGAATGCATAGAGTATTATTAGTTTCAGAGGTAGAGTTCAAGGAGTCATCAGTCTTATACAACACCCAGTGCTTATCATGTCACGTGCCCTCCTTAACGCCCATCACCCAGTTTCCTCGTCCCCCCCCACCTCGCCTCCACCAATCCTCAGTTTGTTTCCTACAGTTAAGAGTCTCATATGGTGTGTCTCCCTTTCTGATTTCCTTTTTCCCCTCCCTTCCCTATGACCCTCTGTTTTGTTTCTTAATTTCCACATATGAATGAAATCATACAATTCTTTCTCTGATTGACTTATTTCCCTTAGCACAATACCCTCTAGTGCCATCCATGTCTTTGCAAATGGTAAGATTTCTTTTTCTTGATGGCTGAGTAATACTCCAGTGTGTGTGTGTGTATTTTATATCTCCTTTATCCATTCATCTGTCGATAGACAAACATACTAGATTTTAAAAGGTGTTTTATCTGGGAGGAAATATTTAATAGCAGGATTTTAAGTGTGGTTGTGGAAGCAGGAGCTCAACAGCCTTCCCAGAATTCCACAAATCACACTGTGCATAACAATATCCTCATTTCTGCTGTGGACTGAATACTGTGTCCCCCAGAATTCATATGTTGAAACCCTAATCCCCAGTATGATAGTATTTGGAGATAGAGCCTTTGGGAGGTAATCAGGCCCGGAAGGTATGATGGGATTACTGCCCTTATCGTGAGGAGATTAGTGCCCTTATAAGAAGAGAGCTCCTCCCCCCCAATTCTATCCTCCCACCAGACCCTGGACCTGCCAGTGCTTTGATCTTAAACTTTCAAGACTGTGGTATTTTTGTTACAGCAGCCCAAACTGACCAAGACAATTTTTCAATACACACAGATAGCTCTTGGAGGATATAATGATGACAGAATTATAATAATCTTTTCAGGGAAATGAATCAAAGACATAATCTAATCTAACAATAAAGAAATCAAATCTTAGAAAGGGGAAGTAAGGCTAAATGAAGTGACTGAAAGCACCAAATCTCTTGTCTCCTGCTTCTCCTCCTATAGGACCTGAAATTCCCTTGCTAATAATAGCCTAATGATCTGTATTTATAGAGCGAATTAGATTAGCCAGTTGAAGGCTGCTGATTTGCTGGGGACCTTCAGAGCTTTAGACAATGGGACTACTCAGTCAAGGAGTGGTTGTTAAGCAGGGACAAGGCAGAAACAGAGAAGGCTCAATCTTCTCCAGAAGGTGATAATCGATGGGCTGTAGACTCTTAAGACTGGTTTTCAAGGTCATAGGCCTCAGGAACCTGGTACAGTGAAAATACATTTCGAGGCATAGTCTCTATGGAGTTCAAGCAACATTCTTCACAGTGAGGATACCATAAAGCCCCAAATCTCTACCTTCAAAAATGTGGAACAGTAACTGACATTTCTAATATCGACATAGAGATCCGCTCAAGATCTAAATCAGAAAAAGAGATCAAGTCTTTAAATTGTCTGAGATCAAGTTTTTAAATTGAAGTATTTTCTTCCTTGTTATTTTTTTCTGGCTTGGCAAATGATTTACTGTTTAATCTTAGAGGTTTGGAAAGCACAAATTAAAGTCTTGGTATAAAATTGACAAGGGACTGTGATACGGGGCTCAGTACACTGGGAGGGACTTTACCAACAGGATGGAAACTGTAATTATACATTGAGATTCAAGATTGACTCATGGGCTTTTATTTTTAACAGCTGTTTTCATTTCCAACCCCAGGAAACAAAGAGATGGAAGAAAATGTGGTACTTGACGGAGTGAGGACTGCCAGACCCGCAAGCCTGGGAATAAGGTTTTAAATTCTTCTTGTCCTTACAAAAAGCATAAGTTTACTTATTTCTTCCCCTACAAACCTCAGCAACTGGAGGAGTTATTTGAAACCCTACTCATACCTTCTGTAACTATATCAAAGCAAACTATGGTAGTCGCCCTATGTGTGTTTGCAAAAATCTTTAGAAAAAAATAATTACAGAAGAAATGGTATTTGGAGATAATGATGTGGCAGTCAGAGAGAAGTCCAAGAGGAAAGAGAAGAGCTGGAATGTAGTAGTGGTGGATGAGACACCTTAATCTAGGCAGAGAAGAGAAGGGTTAGTAATCAGATGAACCACACAGGAAATTACGGTAATTGAACATCAGCAAGAAAGCCTGAAGGAATGAGGAGGGAGCTGAATTCTTGACTCTCTACCATTAGGATGGATTTAAACTGGATTTTAACTATTCCTTTTCCACAGGGATTAAAAAAAAGAAGGATCTACTCTACTGATTCATCATTAGATTTTCAGGTTATAAACTGATTAATTAACTTCTACAAAACTTTTAGAACAGTACCTGGCATATAAAATCCATTTTATGGATTTTATGATGGTAAGCCAAACTCGACAGCAACTGCCAGATCATTAAGGAAATAGAGAACAAAGGTTTGCTTTGTGAAAGATAGAACTGCATTGCGATGGTAATACGATCTTCATTTCTTCTAACTAGTTTGCTGAGGCGTTACTGAACCCAGCCAGAATGTACAGGTGTTTGAGAAAAACCGGATTATCAGTTATTTGATCAACTTCCTGCCATCGATCTCATGAGAACAGAATTCCAGGATCACAGTCACCCACTCTCCTGCCAACAACAGCTGAGAGTTTAGTCCAGGGGTCCCCAACCCACCACGGCTTTTGGTTGTTAAGCCTTCTCCTTGTAGGTCAACTTAGAAAAATGGCAGGTTATCAGCTCCATGTACTTTCCCAACAGGTTATCATTCTGAGAATGTTGAAGGAGACAGATGTGCTGGAGCGAACTGAGACATCATTAAATCCAGATCCCTCGTTTGGCGGACAAGGAAACTGAAAGAAAATAAAGGTTAATTTCTTCGTTGAAGGTCACACAGCTGGTCAGAATCGGAGCCAAGAGTTGAAAAAAGTAGCCCTGGCATGCCAGGAGTGGCCTTGGCATTCACGCTGACTTAAACCATAGACCGTAAGAGCTGGAAGTGGTCTTGAAGGTCACCGAGCCACAGTTCTCGTTCCCTGCTGGAAGCCTTCGGAATCCCAGACGCTCATCTGGCCTTAGCTCGACGGTTTCCAGTGACACAGAGAGCTCACAATTTATGAAATAGTCATGGAACTCCTCTGATTATTTGAAAATTTTTCCTTTTATTGAGCCAAAATCTGTTTCCGTGAACTCTCATTAATCTCATTTCTGCTTTTCAGAGCAAAATAGACAAGTTTACTTCTCTTCTATATGCTAACTCTAAAAAAAAAAATAGCTGAATATCCATATTTTCCCTCAACCATTCTTTAAACAATATAGTTTTGGGGATCTTTTAAATTTAGCTCTCTTTTTTTCTTCCTTCTCTTAGTAACCAATTCCATTTAATCAATATCATCCTAAATTTGGCTTGCGCAAATTATGTAAAGTAAAAGATTATGTTCCCTTTTCTGGTCTTTAACTTCTTCTTCTTCTTTTTTTTTAACACAAACGCCTCACACCATTGACTCATACCTTTCTTATAGGCAAATAAAATCCCACTATTTTTCATATAAAACTTTTGTCAATTTAATCCTTTCCTAACCTGTACTTCTGCTTTTGATGTTGAGGTACAGGTTTTAACGTAACCCCTAATAAATGACAAGTTACTATGATCAACTCAGTGCCCCAGAGCCGGCCAAAATCATTTTAAAATTATAATTCTGGGGGCACCTGGGTGGCTCAGTCATTAAGTGTCTGCCTTCGGCTCAGGTCATGATTCCAGGGTCCTGGGATCAAGCCCCGCATCGGGCTCCCTGCTCAGCAGGAAGCCTGCTTCTCCCTCTCCCACTCCGCCTGCTTCTGTTCCCTCTCTCGCTGTGTCGATCTCTGTCAAAAAAATAAATAAAATTTTTTAAAAATTACAAAAAAAAATAATTCTGTTTCCAAACTCCCTTTCCCCTCTGTGTCATTAAAAATGTTGGTGGGCTTGCCTTCTGTCACTTCTACCCAACTCACTGATAAAAATATTCATGAGATCGGGGGCAAGGACAGATCCCTGGTAAATTCTAAACATTTTAGAAGACACGTGGGAGACGCATCTTGGCTATTCATTCCACAGTCACATCCTCAGGACCTTAGTCTCTCCCTATTTCTCATCTGAGCAGCCACATGGAAAACTCATATTTGGGAGACATGATTATGGATTCTGCAAGGAAAAGAAAGCTTCTCTAGGCCCCTCGGGGGAACAGTTATCCAGGGGGCCAGCTTTTGTTTTTTTCCACTGGCACAGATCTCCAGCACGTCTGAGTCAACCGAAACGCCAAAGCTCTAAGGCCTGTGCAGTCATTCTGGGTTTTGACTCTGGCTGCTGGGTTGGGACTCCTGGACTCAGGCTGGGTTTGGAAGCAGCGCTGTTATTTTATTTTATCGGTTCACTGCGCCAAGTCATGTTAGCTGATCCGCCTGGTGATTTGTAAAAGTTATGTAATAGCATTACTCACTACACTGCTATGGGGTTCATCTCGCTAATGTATACTTCTAAATTGTCTTCAGCTTCAGGTCATAAGTCGTCCTTTCTGGGAGAGCGCAGCAAGGCTGCTTGTCCTAGTTTCTTCTCTATGGCAAAGAGAAGAAACACAAAAGCAACCAACGTTTATTGAATCCTGTCAATGTAAGTATGAACCACGGAAGATGTTTACACACACCATCTCATATAATCCTTCCAGCAATCCCCTTAGGGAAGAATTAATATTCCCACTTCAAGGCTGACAAAGAAACTGACTACAGAGAGACAAAACAATTCGTTTCAGCTAATAAGTGGTCAAGTCAGGTCTACGAATTTCCAAAGTCCTGTAATAACACTCCACGGTTTAATTTTTTAAACTTTTTATTTTGAGGGAATTGTAGATTCACGTGTTTTTATAAAAATAAGAGAGGTAGGGCACCTGGATGATGCAATTAATCGTCCAGCCAGTCTGACATGTATGCACAGGAACATGTGTGTATGTTTGCACGTGTGTGTGTATTGTGGTTTAATTTTTAAGTTATTTTTTAAGGTTTCCTTTCCTTCTCAAAGTTTAGAATCATATACAGGCACCTGGGTGGCTCAATCGGTTAAGCATCTGCCTTCAGTTCAGGTCATGATCCTGGGGCCGAGCCCCGCATTGGGCTCCCTGCTCGGTGGGGAGTCTACTTCTCCCTCTCTCTGTCTTTCCCCCAACTCATGCTCTTTCTATTTAAAAAAAACAAAAAACACCTAAATTAAAAAAAAAAAAAAAGAATCATCTAGTCCAAACCACTCATTTAAAACGTGAGTAAACAGGATCAGACAGAATGTGAAGTTATTTAAAGCAAAACAAAAGAAAGCCCCTCACTGGAATTGCAAATGAATGGCATCTGTGCTCATGAAATGGTAATAAAAGTTTTTATTACATTACTTTTAAAATATATTCATTACCAAACAAGCAAATATTTGTCATATTATAAATGACAACTCTATGAGCATTAACCTCAGGATTACTTAGAAGTCCCTGAATTGTATTTTGTAAACTTCTAGACTAAAATATACAGCTACTGGGACGCCTGGGTAGCTCAATTAAGCATCTGCCTTAAGCTCAGGTCATGAACCCAGGGTCCTAAGATGGAGCCCTGCACTGGGCTCCTTGCTCCCAGCAGGAAGCCTGCTTCTCCCTCTGTCTGCTGTTCCCTCTGCTTGTGTTCCGCATCTCTGACAAATAAAGAAATCAAATCTTTTAAGAAAATTTAAAAAAGAAAAGAAAATGTATTTAAAAAAATACATCCATCTACTGACTAAATCCTGTGTTCGTGGATACAGGCCTACCAAGAAGAGAGGAAGAATAAGCCAAGAAAAGAATGTGCTGTCCATGGAGATCCACGGATCTGAGAATGAATTACAACGGTATTGGTCTAGGTGAAAATATGAAGATATGAGACTCGCTTGGAGGATATGAAGGACTTCTCGAATGGATGGAAGAAAGGTGTTCTAGTGAAGATATTGTTGTTGTTGTTGTTTTAATAGATTTTATTTATTTATTTGACAGAGAGAAAGAGATCACAAGTAGGCAGAGAGGCAGGCAGAGAGAGAGGGGGAAGCAGGCTCCCTGCCGAACAGAAAGTCTGACGTGGGCCTCGATCCCAGGACCCTGAGATCATGACCTGAGCCGAAGGCAAAGCCTTAACCCACTGAGCCACCCAGACGCCCCGAAGATATTGTTTTGATAGAAATTTTTAACCACTTAGAAAAGAGCTGCATCCCTCATTTGAGTACGAGTAGTACATCTCATGCATTCTTGACTTGTCAATAAATATTAAAAGACTATTTGTCAACAGACAAAAGGAAGTGGTGATTACTAGAACCAGTGAGGACAGGCTAACCCATTTCCTTTACATTGACATACTAGATTGGCAGATTATAAGGCTGTCAAAGACATCCTATATCTAGATTTTAGCAAGGCAATTATTAAGGTTTTACATGCTTCGTGTACAACCGTATCACATCACTGACTTGCTCTGGGCTCACAGTTAAGGGAAACCACCTGGTTATCTATCTTGCCTTTTTATTTTTTTAAAGATTTTATTTATTTATTTGGCAGAGAGAGAGAACGATCACAAGTAGGCAAAGAAGCAGGCAGAGAGAGAGGGGGAAGCAGGCTCCCTGCTAAACAGAGAGCCTGATGCGGGGCTTGATCCCAGGACCCTGGGATCATGACCTGAGCTGAAGGCAGAGGCTTTAACCCACTGAGCCACCCAGGCGCCCCTATCTTGCCTTTTTAAAATAATTGAAAATGTGTTCAGGATGGGACCCTAGAGATTTTCCTCTAGGATGTCAGCCCTTCAGTCATCACCCATCGTTGAGGCTGTTTATTTGCATTATCAACCAATCTCAATTTCTTCCACGTAGTCTTACTTGTGATCTCTCTCTGTGAAATAAATAAATAAAATCTTTAAAAAAAAAAAAGAATAAAAATTTCAGAGTTCTTAGTGTAATCATTTGGTATATGCCCTTCCCTTCGAGTGTAAATTCCAAGAGGACAGGGAACGTAGTTTGTGTTCACTACTGCGTCCTCAATCCCCAGCCCAGTGTCTGGCCCATGAGGAAGGAAGAGAGAGAGAGAGAGAGAGAGAGCGCGGGTGGGCGAAGGAGGAGAGGGAGAGAGCAAGGGAGACCGAGGAAGGAGGAGGGAGGGATGGGGGGGCAAGATTCAGTTTCCTTTAAAAAAAAATAGAGAGAGAGTGTGTGCCCAAACCCATGTTTGGGGAGTAGGGGCAGTGAGAGAGGGGGAGAGAGTCTTAAGCAGACTCCACATTAAGCGAGTGAAGCTTGAGGTGGGGCTTGATCTCACGACCTTGAGATCACGACATGAGCCGAATCCAAGAGCAGGACTCAACCAACAGTGCCACCCAGGTGCCCCTAGATTAAATCTCCTTTTAAAGTTCAATCCCAACCAAGATTTCTTGGTTACAGAGAAAACCCAAGCATTGCAAATGAATCAGATTCTTTCTCTTTTTAAAAATCTTTTTAAAAAATTAACATATAATGTATTATTTGTTTCAGGGGTTCAGGTCTATAATTCATCAGATTCTCTTTTAATGAGTCTTTTTCTTTCTTTCTTTCTTTTTTTCTCTTTCTTTCTTTCTTTGACAGAGAGAGGGAGATCACAAGTAGGCAGAGAGAGAGGGAGGAAGCAGGCTCCCCGCCAAGCAGAGAGCCCAATGCAGGACTCGATCCCAGGACCCTGAGATCATGACCTGAGCCGAAGGCAGAGGCTTAACCCACTGAGCCACCCAGGCGCCCAATAAGTCTTTTTCTTAATGAATACTTTTCTTACTCTTGTAAAAAAGTAGAGAAGGAACCTGACCTACATACTCCAATGCTTCTCAGACTTTGGTGAGCATCAGAATCACCTGGAGGGTTTACTAAAACAGATTGCTGAGCTCCCCCACTCCAGAATTTTCAGATTCAGTAAGGTATAGGGTGAGATCCAAGAATTTGCATTTCTAGTAAGCTCCCAGGCAATGCTGATGCTCTAGGTCCAGGGGCACACCTTGAGAACAATTCCTCTACCCAACATAAGGGGAGCGGTTCTCCAACACCAGAATCACCAATCTGTTTGCTAAAAATTTAATTCTTGATCTTGCCCCAGAGATCCCAGTACATCAGTGACTGGGCCCAGGAATCTGCATTTAAAAAGCTGTTCAGGTAATTCTGTTGCAAGGAGGTTTACAGGCTAGATTTTGAGAAAAAACAAATTGTGTAGAAGAAAGAGATACAGTAGAAGACCATAACTCTTGAATGCCTAGAGTCTTGGTGAAATTGTTTCCCCCTTATTGGGTTAGGAAATGTCCCTTCTGCCAACTGACTGTTCACCCACAAAACACAAATGAACCCCTGTACTTAAAGTGGTGCATAAAAATAGCACCATGTTGAAGCTCTACCAAAGGGTATGTGGGTAAAGAAATACTTTGGGCAGGCTCATATGGACATCATTTCAAACTAGATTCCTATCCACTGGGAGCAACCCCTGCTTGCTTCCGAAGCAATCATCATTGTCCAGACAGAAATCCTTGGTTGCGACCCTGGTTGAATCTCTTTTTCTCTTTTTTGGTTCTCAGTGGATATTTGGACTATATCTCCTGTGTGGTAACCTTCTTTTCTTCCCATTTCCTTTAAGTTTTTTTCAAAGCCTTAAAAAAATAAAGACGGCCTCCACTCCTATCTCTTCCAAAAAGTAAAGAATGCGTCATCAAAATCCTGATAAGGGAAGAGAGACTATTTGCTTCTTTCTGAATACCATTAACATACTCTGCTGTCCCAAAGCTGTGTTCATCGAACATTTCCACGGGCCGAAAGAGCTCATCAGTCACTCTGTGTGTCTTAGATATCTGGGCAGAGTGAGGCCAGGAGAACAACACAATCAATATTTCCTCTCTGCTTAGGACAACTCTGTAAGTCCATATATATATATATATATATATATATATATATATATATATATATATTTTTTTTTTTTTTTTTTAAGATTTATTTATTTGTCAGTAAGGGGGTGGGGGTGAGGATGCACAAGCAGGGGGAGTGGCAGGCAGAGGAAGAAGCAGGCTCACCCCTGACCAGGGAGCCCAATGCAGGGCTCGATCCCAGGACCCCGGGATCATGACCTGAGCCGAAGGCAGAGGCTTAACTGACTGAGCCACCCAGGCGTCCCGGGAGCTTCTTATTCTAAGACCGTGAGTGCAGAACTGTCTCCTAATATCCTAATAACCATTTCTGCAGATAGTGCTGAAACGACCTCAGCAGGGAAAAAAATAATTACACCTCAAAAACCTAAGCAAAACAAATGAAAAACGATCTAATTTCCTCTTTAAAATGTGAATTTTAGGAAGAGTTCACTCTGTAGTGTTTATAGGCTGTTGCGGCACTGCACACACTCAGATCATCTTTCAGCTCAGACCACAGAAACTGGGTCACGTGCCTCCCGCTGTCGTTGTGGGGAGCTGTGTGGCTTACTCCCTGCAGGCAAAATTTGACCACACAAGCTGGACACAATTTAAAGCAAGCCTGAGTTTTTAAATAAGTAGGGAAGATGCTTCTCTCGCCACAGACTTGTCCTTCATTTTTGATGACACTCTCTCTTATTGCCAGAAATGATTTTTTACCCATGGGTCTTGTTATAATTTGTTACTGCAGCACACAAAAGTATAAGGGAGATTTCTTCCGGACTGAGTCTATGGAAGACCTTTGTCTTGTGAGCTCAAAAGACCTTGCCTAGTCTTACCCACACGCATGGGGGCACGCTGTCTACAAGTAAGGCAGACAGTGGAAGGGCCTGGCCAGATTGACGCTGGAGAAGAAATCACTGGGGTTAACTGGCTGCACTTTACTGTAGTCTCATCTGACACACCCACCAAGTGCAGCACCGTCTGCTGATGCTATCTGGGGATTTTCCGCTCATCACCATTACCAGTGATTAATAATAGCATCCATGCTGCGCTTGTCAGAAGTTTTTACAGTTTACATCTCATTTGGGTCTCATGGCAACCTCATGAGACAGGTAAGCCAGAAGTAATCACTCCTGGGCAGAAAATGGAAAAATTCAAAATCAAAGAAGTTGAAGTCATTACCCAAGGTCATATAAATACCCAGCTCATTTTATTGGGTCATCAAAGGAGAGCAAAAGTAACAAGCAGGAAATAAATTTCATACAGACTCAAACTTCAAAAAGGACCTAACCTTATTTAAAACATCTAACGACAGCAGATGTAGTAGCTACTTTTGTCTCGGATAAAATGTCTGTTTCCGTATTTGTAACCTTTCCCCAAAGGCCCATAAGATTAAATTGACCCATGTTCCATTGTCTCCCTAAAAAGTAGGGATGGCAGCCACAGTCTGGAGGGGCAGTATACAACTTGGTCCTCAGGTTCTTAGGGACCAGATCATTTCTTTAAAACTGGGAACTTTAGCAGGCAGGTACCAATGGAAATAATGTCTACACTCCTGACCTATTACAAGAAGGGGCAGTGCTGCCAACAGAGCTCTTTTTAATTTCTAGGTTAACTGAGCCCACAGTGTGTACCAGTTTTTCATAATTGCTTTAAACCAAAGATACTTGGAAAACATCTTGCTGTTGGGGTGGTCAAAAGCCTAGAACTGCATGAACATACATTGTCTCATTAAGGGATCCTTTGGAGTGGCTTTATAAGTAAACAGGAGATTTTATTGTGAAAACTCCAAGCCTTCACAATTATTTTCAGTAACGTTCCAAGGAGCATCTTGTTTAATAACTTGACTAATAACAAATTTAAGCAAAACATGATAGGATTACTGAATGGAATATTACACAGTCACTAAAATAACAACTATGATGACTCATATACATCACGGAAAAGTAGTTTAAAGATCATTTTAATTGCAAAAACAAAATTATAAAATTACACGTATATCCTGATTAAGCAATGTGAATATTCACCCACAGGATTGAAAGGGAATGCATAAGAAATAAAAAGTGAGCCATGGGGGACTTTTGTATTTGTGGCTCAAACTTTATGAAGTGTTATACTGTTATCCTCGGGAAGATCTGTGCTGATCTAATGTCTTTTTATTTTTTTAATACCAGTCCTCTTATGACCATGAGCAATATTTCTCTTTCCAAAGTCCAAATGCTCTGTGGCAGTTGGCCTCTTAGATCCTCAGAGAACTCTCGTGAGCCCTGGCAACCACCAAATCATGGCACATGCTGTGGTCCAGACACTCAGGTCCATACTGAGAGGTCTGTAAAGTAAATTAACTGAAGAGTTAGTTCATTCTTCTTCTTTCCCTCTCCTTAAAGGTTTTGCTTAGTGTGGTTTACTCAGAATACATCTCCACTGCCTCCTTCAAGTGTCTCCCCTTCATGAATGAAGGGACAACCCTTTCAGGCTTCACAAATGTCCCTTAAAGTATTATTACTGTCCCCTGCTTGTCATGAAAACGGAGCAAGGTCATGGGACGTCACAGGATGACATGCATCAGAATCTGAAGGTTCGTCTGTGACAAAACTGGATGAACTTGTGTCCACTCACATACAATGTCTTCAAGGATAAGGACTGTCATATTCATCACTGTATCCCAAAGCCACAGCCCAGTGCCTAGCACCAAATGTTCTTTTGAACAGACCATTGACACAGAAATAATGGCTCAACACTATAGAGGCAACATGAATAGTAGAGACAACAATCTGGTGGGAATCCAGACTGGGTGTCTCTTTGGCTATGGGATTTGAGATGAGTTCCTTTGCTTCTCTGGGCCTAATTTATCACATTTGAAATGAGAGGCTGTTAGTTCTTTTTCAGCTGTGAAATGTGTGATTTTGTGATAAACTGCAAATATAATTAGTTTACCAACATTTGCGTAGTGCTCTCCATGACAGAGTTCTAACCTGGGGATATAAAGGTCCAGGATATATATATATATATATATATATATATATATATATATATATATAAAGGAGATATAAAGGTCCTATATATCCTGGGGACATAAAGGTCCAGCTGCAGGACCACCTTATCCTTTTCTTCCCACTAAACTTCTCTCTCTCTCTCAAATATTCAACTTTCTCCAGGCTGCAGAAAATAATTAATGTGACTACTAGATGTATTAAGTTACATATGTTGTGTACAGGGTGTTTACTTAAGGAAACAAACACTAATGCAAAAAGATATGTGCATCCCTATTTTTTTTCAAGATTTATTTATTTTGGTGGCAGGGGGGAAGGCAGAGGGAGAAGGGAGAGAGAATCTCAAGCAGACTCCAGGCCAAACGCAGAGCATGACTGAGGGCATGACCTCACCACCCAAGTGAGCCAAACCAGGAATCAAACATTTAAGCAACTGTATCACCTAGGTGCCCCACACCCCTATGTTTGCTGAGGCATTACTTACCATAGCCAAGATATGAAAGCAACATAAGTGTCCACTGATAGACGAATGGACAAAGAAGATGTGGTGTATCTACAATGGAGTATTACTCAGCCATAAAAAGGATGAGCCCTTGTCATTTGCAACACATGGATGGACCTAGAGGGGATTTTGCTAAGTGAAATAAGTCAGAGAGAGAAAGACGAATACCATATGATTTCATTCATATGTTGAATCTAAAAACCAAAACAAGTGAATAAGCACACAAACAAAATGCAGAAACAGATTCATAAGTAGAGACAACAAACTGATGGTTGCCTGAGGGGAGAGGGTGGGGGGAGGGGCAGAAAGGGTGACGGAGTGTGGGAGATACAGGCTTCCAGTTACAGAGTGAATACTACACAGGGATGAATGGTACAGCATATGGAACACCGTCAATGATACATAATGGTGTTGCATCGTGACAGATGGTAACGACATTTGTGGGGAATGGAGCAAATGTATAGATTTCTCCCATCACTGTGTTGTACACCTGAAACTAATGCAGCACTGTCTGTCAATCATACTTCAATAAAAAAAATTACATATGCGCCTTTCATTACATTCCCGGTGGACAGGGCTGACCTGAATCTCTTCGCATTCTCCTCTTCCCCCTCCACTAACCTGAATTACACAGTTCAGTTCATGGTTGTTTCCATGGGACTTAGCACCTGGGCCATTTAATTAAGCTAATAAATAGTAAAATTATTCAAATTTGCCATTTTTTATATATTGCAAGACTACAGCGAAATTGGTTTGTCTTATATAAAGCACTGAATCATTGAATTTGACAGTCATATGAGCATGGTCTGTAACATATCTCCCCCCCATATTTTTCCTTGAAAAAGTACAATCTGCCTGATATCTCATAATTTAAAATTTAACAAAACCATTGTGGTTTACACAATCTTTCAGTTTTCCAGAAAAACCACCATGGTAGTTTGCATTTTTGAGTCCAAATTGTAAGGCCCTTAAAAGATTCTATCTCAACCAGAAACTTCTCTTTTATGAAATGCTGAGGAACAAAACACATTATGGCCTTTGCCCAAATCAGAACTATCAGTTGGAATATAGGTCAGTTCTTGATTATCTTTGTTAACTAAGAAAAGCAACTGTAATGCTAATTCTTAAAACTTCTTATTAGCTTCTGTACAGATGTTACAGAAGCTTTTCGTGGATTTGCATTTGAATTCAGAGGAGTCTGATGTTGCAATGATTCACTCTAGTTTTTTTTTAAAAAAGAGCAAAGTTGCCTTGTGGGGAGCTAAGTTCTGCTCAGCCAGTCCTCCTTCCTTACTCTAAGTGAGAGCGCCGGCATCTCAGACCAACGGAACTGCTCGCTTCTCTTCCTGTCCTTTGTTTCTCACCTTCCCACTGAACATTCTCTGGCTGGCACACACTCACTGTGTGCACAAATGTACACACACACACACACACACAAACACACACACATCTGTCCCTAGTCTGCAAAGAGTAATCAATACCGGCTTTGCAGTCTCCTCCAGAGTAAAGAAAGGGGAAGTGGAGGGGCAAAGAAGCAGGGCTGTTCCGTAGAAATACGAAAGCCACATCCACAACTGTGAGTTTTACAGTAGCCAGATCACAAAAGTCAAATGGTTAAGATTAATTTTAATAGTATAGTTTATATCAACCCATATATCCAAAATTCAGAGGCAATATAAAAATTATTAATGAGATATATTACACTCCTTTTTATAATTTTTTGGAATGTGTGTATTTCACACTCAACAGCATATTTCATTTCAGAGGAGTGCATTTCAGGTGCTCAGCGGCCAGATATGGCTGATGGCCACCGTATGAGACCACGCAGGTCTACGATTTGCACGTGGTTTCAGAGTTCTCTTGTTTATTGGAGTGAGGAAGATGGAGGAGGTAATAAAAGAGAGCACGCCACTGCACACCTCAGACTTATTAAGAGGCATTGTTACAAAGGTAATCTAATTCAGATCAATTCCTATTCTAAATCAATAAAAAAGGAAAAAAAATCCGACTCTGTCTCAAATTCATTATCATACACATAGCATAGGTCATCTACTAGAACAATTCCAGAATTAGAGTAATGCACAAAAATAAGAAATAAGATGACTTATAATGAGTGCCTATATAGATTAAGGTTAGAATTTAAAACCCTTGACAATTATATCTCATTCATAAACACTGCCTTCAGGGCACTGAGGAATCCTTGTGGCCTTAACCTTGAGGGTTCTCTAACAACAGTGCCATGTCTTGCTAGTCCTGTTCCGTGTGGTGGAAAACAGCTAACCACCAACAGACATGTTAGATGAGATCATTTCCAAACAGGATACAGCCTTACAACAATCTGCTGTATTTATAGCAACAAATTGGTCACCCTTCTCTTACCCTTCGCCAAAAAGAAAGAGCAGTTTAAATGCTTGATGGCTTTAGGTGTCCCTCCCATTCCCATTGTAGATAATCTTAGTAGTTGCTATAAACTTGAATTACTCATTCCATGAAACTATTTGGAAGAAGTGGCCCAACGATATAATTCCCTCATGGGAAAACAGAGAAAGAGAGGGAAAAAAACAAAAAACAACTTCAATTCCTGGATTGGAAATGTCAAATTTTCTGAATATATGAGAGAGAGGAGGGAGACAGAGAGAGGGAGCATGTGTGTGTCCCTAGGATGATGTGTTAGTTCTAAGTAAATGTCTCCTGCGGGTTCACAGGCTTCATGGTATTTTTACTATTAAAAAAGGCATAATGGAATCATAAAACTAGAATAAGCTTTTAACGTCTAGTTCATTTCTCTACTAATGGGACAAGAATTTATATATTACATAACTGAAAGGGCATGTAAATTATTCCAGGTCTATGATCATTATTAATAATAGTAAAAGCCAGTATTTACTAAGCAGTACATTCCACTTGGGTTTACAAATTAAAACTAATCCGGGGGACCTGGATGGTGCAGTTGGTTAAGCATCTGACTCTTGATTTCAGCTCAGGTCTCAACCTCATGGTCCTGGGGTTGAGCCCCGCCTCAGGCAACGCACTCAGTGTGGGGTCTGCTTAGGATTCTCTCTCCCTCTCCCTCTGCCCTTCTCTCTTTAAAATAAATAAATAAATGCTTTTAAGCAATTGATCAGATGCAAGTCATTCAACAGCTATTCGCTCAATGTTTCCATGTGTCTCCCTTTAGTACACAAGAGTTCTCATTATTCGGCAGTTCTTCCTCACGGGTAACCTAGATTTCTCATGTTACAGTTGAGTACATTCCTATGAGGAACGTCTTCAGTAGAGTTAGAAATACCATTTGAAAGTCATTACTGTGTCTTCCCAGACCTTTCCTTTCAGGCTGAGTCATACAAGTGTCTCTAACATTCTTTACAGTTTTTATTTTTCAACCCCATGCTTACATTTTTGCATCTCCTCTCATAGTATTCTACAAGTCAACATTTCTTAAGATTAAGGATGGGCATAGTTCCCTCTCTCCTTAATTCTCAGCATATATATTTTTTTAAGATTTTATTTATTTATTTGACAGAGAGATATCACAAGCAGATGGAGAGGCAGGCAGAGAGAGAGAGAGAGAGAGAGGGAAGCAGGCTCCCCGCCGAGCAGAGAGCCCGACGCGGGACTCGATCCCAGGACCCTGAGATCATGACCTGAGCCGAAGGCAGCGGCTTAACCCACTGAGCCACCCAGGCACCCTCAGCATATTTTTTTTTAAAGATTTTATTTATCTATTTGACAGAGATCACAAGTAGACAGAGAGGCAGGCAGAGCGAGAGGAAGAAGCAGACTCCCTGCTAAGCAGAGAGCCCGTTGCGGGGCTCCATCCCAGGACCTCGGGGTCATGACCTGAGCCAAAGGCAGAGACCTTAACCTACTGAGCCCCCCAGGCACCCCAATTCTCGGCATATTTAATATGACCTTATTTTATACCACAGGCTGCCCTCACCCCTCTACCTCCAGCACACTTGGGCTCCTCAACCTACTGAACTATTTTTCCATAGTACTTATTTCCTTTTATCATATTATATAATTTGCTTATTTATTACATTTAAGATTTATTTTCTGTCTCCACCATTGGTCCTTCACTAGAATATAAGTGTCACAGGAACGGACATCTTTATTTTATTCATTGCTATATCCCAAATGCCTAAAACAGTGCTTAGCACATAGTATATACTCAGTAAATATTTGCCTAATAAATGAATATAGATCTGATCAGTGTAAATCCACACGGTTTCTAATTAAATTAATGCATAAATATTCATTTACCATGTTTCTAGTTGATTGATAAGTATGTCAGGCAAGACAAAATCAAAAGTCTAAAATAAATGTTTATTACAAATATAGAAGAAAACTGAGTTATACTGGCAATATTCAATCTTGAAAGAGTTTGTTTTTCTTCAGTATCAAGGATTAGGAATACTAATTATTGGTGTGCCTGGGTGGCTCAGTCAGTTAAGAGTCTGACTCCTGATTTTGGCACAGGTCATGATCTCAGAGTTGTGAGATCGAGCCTCATGTCTGGCTCCGTGCTGGGCATGAAGCCTGCTTGAGTTTCCCCTCTCTGCTTCCCCTCCTCCACCTCTGCTTGCATGTGCCTGCACAGTCTCTCTCTCAAAAAAAAAAAAAAAAAAAAAAAGGAATACTAACTATTTCTGATTTATTCCCAAATTTTTTCTAATTATAGATTCCACAAATCTAAACTATTCAGTTTTGCTCACTCACTTCTTAGTTTAAATATAAGTGTCGGGGCGTCTGGGTGGCTCAGTCGGTTAGGTGTCTGCCTTCCGCTCAGGTCATGATCCCTGGGTCCTAGGATTAAGCCCCACCAACGTCTCGTTGGGCTCCTTGTTCAATGGGGAGTCGGCTTCTCCCTCTCCCTCTGTACCTCCCCCTACCCGTGCTCTCTCTCTCTCTCTCAAATAAACAAATAAAATCTTTAAATATACATGTACATACACATATGTATATATAATCTATTTTAGGCTCCTGACTTCTTTACCTGTTTTATAAGTTAGATCTCATAATTTTAGATTAAAAAAACGTACCTACATGCTATCTGGAGAAAACTGATCCAACTTTCATTTTTTCAAATGGTAGTTCTATTGATGTGGGCTTATTTTTGATCCCCATTTTATCTCCAATCTTACTATGGGAACTAAAATACAGTAGGGGAGCTAAAGAGATTTATTTGTTTGTTTGTTTATTGACTGATTGATTGAAAACCAATTCTGGCAAACTTAGAAAAATTGGACTAAGGGCATTTGGTCTTGAAAAAGCAACAAATATGGCCCATTTTTTAAAATTTAAAGCTAGGAAAAAAAGTGACGATTGATGTAAAATTGATAAAATTATATTTTAACCAGAATTTTTGCTCCCAAGTTCTACTCCTTACCATATTCACTCACTCACCAAACACTGGGTGGACATATTCTATGTGTGAGTCACCGTGAGGAATTCTCTGAATACAAGGGAGCAAGATTTGGTTTACAGGCACCAAGTTTTGTGTGGCAAATAATGATAAAGACACCATCTGCTCACCAGCACCCCCAACCACCACATGGCAGATGCTCAATTTGGTAAATACTGGTAACAAGAATGCAAAATTATCCACAATACAATGAAGAGTATATTAAATGTTATTAGAAAAAGCAAAGGGTCATGGGGATTCAGAAGAGGAAGGCGTCTCCGGTTTGGGACAGTGATGTTTCCCTGGATGCTGAATTGTGGGACGTGGCAGGTATTCAAGCCAAAGGGAAGAACATGATCCGTAGCACAGAAGCAAGCCATACAGAGCACTTGTGACCTGTCCTCATCGAAGAGCATCACCTGTTTTTAAACACCCAAACTATGAAATCTTCAAGGTAACCTGCAGAAAGAGGTTTGGTTTGTTTTTCTAGATTTTATTTATTTATTTGACAGACAGAGATCACAAGTAGGCAGAAAGGCAAGCAGAGAGAGAGGAGGAAGCAGGCTCCCCGCGGAGCAGAAAGCCCGATTAGGGGCTCGATCCCATGATCCCATGATCCCATGATCCCGAGATCATGACCCAAGCCGAAGGCAGAGGGTTTAACCCAGTGAGCCACCCAGGTGCCCCAGAGTTTTTAATTTATATCAGGTGCAGATGTAACAGTATGTGGTTGCAAAGGCTTCCCAAAGACAGTGTAAGGTGGTGGGCTCTGTAGTCCAAGAAGCTGAGGCGCTTTCTAACTGTGACCAAGATGCTGTTGTATTATGTGAGATTCTATGAGCCAGGGACTGAGGACAGAGCCCAGCAGGTTCTCTATGGCTAGGTTCTCTACGGCTGCTGGTGACTTTCCTCCTCTCCTTCACTCTGGGTCCTAACTGCACCCTTTATTTGATTCTGATGGGAAAAGCACACATTACAACATTTAGTCTATCCCCATCAGTGTGAATCTGGTCTTTAAAATGGTATTTTAAAAATCCTCTATTGAATAGACAGGCAATAGGTTAATAATACTTTGTAAAATAGTTTATAAATCTATGTGATTGCAGTTAGAGTCCTCACAGACATTAGAGGATAATTAGCTACAATGAATGTGAACACAAATATGAGTACGTGCCTAAACGCGGGCAAGAGAAGTATAAAATGAATGAAATGTGAGTAGAAGCTTCTCTTACCAGATATAAGGACATCCAACAAAAATTGACTATAATAGAATCAAAAGTGCATTAACATGGGAATAAACAGGTAAACAGAAGAGAGAACACCTAGATAAACTCAAGATATGTATGCATTTTATAGGGCAAGGATAGAGGCTTAATTCACAGATTAAGTGACCAAAGTTAGATTTAATGAATGGTACTCACACAACTCTCATTTAAAGAGAAAATTTTAGAATACCGACATCCATATATACACATGACTTACTGAAATGCTAAAAATAAAGCAACATAAAAACTTCAAGAAAAATCAGTGAAATTACATATATAACCTAGAGGCAGGGGAAATCTTAACAAGGACAGGAAATCCAAAAATCATAAAGAAAAGATGGATGTATTTGACTATACGAAAATGAGACATCCTTGCATGGCAAAATGCATCATAATTAATGGTTAATGACAATGTGGCAAGTCAGTAATAACAACCATGATTTTGAGAAAAATATTTTTTTTTTTATTTTTTTAAAGATTTTATTTATTTATTTGTCAGAGAGAGAGCGAGTGAGAGCGAGCACAGGCAGACAGAGTGGAAGGCAGAGTCAGAGGGAGAAGCAGGCTCCCCACGGAGCAAGGAGCCCGATGTGGGACTCGATCCCAGGACGCTGGGATCACGACCCGAGCCGAAGGCAGCTGCTCAACCAACTGAGCCACCCAGGCGTCCCGAGAAAAATATTTTTAAGTGGAGAACTAGAAAAGAGTTAACATCTAAATTTTCACAGAGCTCTTACAAAAAAAAAAAATAATAATAACCAACTAAAGGCGGGAGAGAACAAAAGAATGAATGAACAGATATACATGAAAAGAGACAAAAAGCACTGGGGGACAAGTCACATAAAAGTAAATCTCAGTGGCCTGTAGATAGCAGAGATTTTCAGCCTCACTGGAAGTCAAGGAAAGGGCACTCAGTAACAAGGAGACACACTCTCCCCTATCAGCTTGTCAAAGCAGAAAAAGAACAAAAAGTCCTCTTGGTTATAGAGATACAGGAAAAGAGTTCTCTCCTACGCTGCGGAGATGTGACATTTTACCCTCCATCTGAAAATTAATCTGGCAACATTGACAAAATTAAAACCATACTTGCTAAATGTTAAACCTAGCAATTCCACTTCCTAAACATCGCCTCATAGAAATAAGAACACGATGATAATATGCACGAAGATACTTATTTCATCATGGATCAGAGCGGTAAAGGTGGAAATGAAGTTAAGCCCATCAACAAGAGAATTGGTTGAATAATGTGGGCTGTGACCCATGGAATATTATAGAGACACTAATAAATGAATTACTGCTGTTGACTGACTTGGATAGATTTCTATAAGGCTTTATTGAGTGAATAAAAAAACAAAAACAAAATATAGAAAAGTATATATCAGGGGCACCTGGGTGCCTCAGTGGGTTAAAGCCTCTGCCTTCGGCTCAGTTCATGATCCCGGGGTCCTGGGATCAACCCTGCATCGGCTCTCTGCTCAGCGGGGAGCCTGCTTCCCCCTCTCTCTCTGCCTGCCTCTCTGCCTACTTGTGATCTCTGTCTGTCAAATAAATAGAAGTCTTTAAAAAAGAAAGAAAAGTATATATCATATAGTACTGTTTTTTTTTAATAATTTTTTTTAAGATTTTATTTACTTGAGAGAGAGAGAGAGCATGAGAGGGGAGAGGGTCAGAGGGAGAAGCAGACTCCCTGCTCATCAGGGAGCCTGATGTAGGATGCAATCCTAGGACTCGATCCCAGGACTCGAGGATCATGACCTGAGCTAAAGGCAGACACCTAACCTACTGAGCCACTCAGGCGCCCTTCATATAGTACTACTTCGTAAAAAATCAGTGACAGAAAACCACCTTATAATATATGAATGGATATACATGGAGAAACACACAGAAAGATACATGCAGAGTTCTTAATATTGTTTATGGAAGAATGAGAGGAGATAGTGAACAAAAAAAAGTCTAGCATTTATGATATGATTGTATTTATGCATTTTATACAATTATGTATATATCTATATCATCAATATCATATTATATATTATATCATGTATATACGATGTATAGACGATAGAGAGATGTGAAAATTTTTAAATAAAAAACAGGGAAACAAAATTTGTCTCAAAAAGCGATTTGGCTCGTTAAAACCATCTGCCGCCAGCAAATTCACCCTCAGCCCTCCCGCGTTTATCAGTGCCACTCTGCCTCCATGTGATCTTGGGTAAATTCTCCCTGTACCCTTATCTATCAGTGATGGCAATGGAGCACATGGTCTCTTAGATTCTCTGATTTGATGCCTCTGCTTCCTATGCCACTGGATTCAGAGAACACAAGCCTGCGTTTGTATTTCCCCAGTAACCATGTAGCCCACCAAAACAAACCGAAAAGGATCAGAAAGCAGAAGCACAGTGCATCTCACTACCTGATTTCTAGTTTATCCATTCTGATTTCTTCCTCGACGAGGCCATCAAGCCGATGCTGATTTTCCGCGGCGCTGCGAAGCCATCCCTGCCCCGCGGAAGTCTGCTCACTTGTTCTGCACCACTGCCACGCTTTGCAATCTCATCACCAGGTACCTGTTGGGTGGCTGCTGGCCACCCAACAGGCATTTTAGGGAAGGTCGAGGGGCCAGTTTCACGAACAGCAGGGTGAGAACGCCTCTGTTCAGCAGGGAACTAAGGTCTGGAATAGTAGTGGGGGCAGCTGAGTGCGAGTGTGCAAGGCAGTCGGCTTCCCCCTTTGCTACCTCTTTGCCTCACGGCTTTCCAGGTGATAACCAACCAGTATGCGGGCGCTCCTGCCATCAGAGCCATAGGAAATTGGAACAAAAGCCAGAACTTCAGGGCGGAATGAGCTAAGGGGAGGTGGAGGGAGCAATGGCCAGGTCAGTATAAGGACTCTAGACAACCGAGAGAGAGGGAAAATAAGAAAAGGTTGGGAAATAGGCCCTTTCGGGAATAGCTAAAAACAAACCCAAGAACTGCAGTGTTGGGTGGGGTTGGAATGTGCGCTGCAGAGTTAACACAGGCAGGGTTGTAGGCAGACGGAGCCAGGGGAGGAAGCCGCAACTTGAGGGGCATTTAGAGATAAGGGAATCAGCGAGGGAATTAAGCACACAGTCCCTAAGTAAAGCATATGGGGAAGGAGATGGGGGAGACAAAGTAGGCAAATTCCTCAAATTTCCAGAGGAAAACATTTTTTAAAAAATCTTAAACATGCTAAAAATTTCAAAACATTATAAAATTGTGACTTAAGCATCTGACCACCCTTAAATATCTTCAGACATCATGAAAAAATGTTTTATTAGGAAAGAAAATGAAATAAAGAAAAGCCATGAAGACTGTTTATGGGATAACATTATAAAAATTGATGTTTAGGGGCCTGGGTGGCTCAGGGGGTTAAGCCGCTGCCTTCGGCTTGGGTCATGATCTCGGGATTCTGGGATCGAGTCCCGCATCAGGCTCTGTGCTCAGCAGGGAGCCTGCTTCCTCCTCTCTCTCTCTCTGCCTGCCTCTCTGCCTACTTGTGATCTCTCTCTGTCAAATAAAAAATTGATGTTTATCTATGAGGATATATTTGTTTATTAAAAATAACATGACACGTATTAAGTACTTACTATATGACAGTCAGTGTACTAAGTCCTGTCGCATTATTTCATGGAGTTTTCACAGAACTATTTGGGGGAACTAAAGAATAATGAGGGCAAATAACAGAGCTCAGAAGTGGAGAAGTCAGGATTTGAATCCAAAATAGTCTGATTCTAAATGTAAGCTTATGACCACCATGTCATAGCACCCTCTGCAAACAGAAAATCCATTTGAAACATGTAATGTCAAGTTTTGGAGAAAGCTTCTTGTCGGCTTATAAAGTCTACTTCATGAAGAGACATAGGCTATAATGTCCAAATAATCTGTCTCACTCTTGCAGAGTCTATGGCCCACATTGCCTGAAAAATGCATCAGTCAAACTAAATACTATAACTCTTATTTTCAAGGATTTTCTAGACTAGTGGCCAGCAAGCTTTTTCTGTCAAAGCCAAATTTGTGAATATTTTAGACTTTGCAGGCCTAAGTTGTCTCTGTTGAAACTACTCAACTCTGCCATTCCATCTCAAGAACAGCCCTATAGTTGGCAGGTAAATGGTGTGGCCAATGTTCCACATAAAACCAGGTAGCCAGATTTGGCCAGATTTAGCATGAGAGAGAAGAGGGAGAGCCAGGTATATAGCCCATAACTTGCCAACTCTTGTCCTAAACCTTACATTCTTCAGGGTTAACTTGCTATGTTACTCCTTCATAGAATCCTTCTCTTGAACCAATCTAAAGCAAGTCCTTCTGTTATAATGTTTTAGTGCATGTTTTACATACACATCTCAATTTGTAACTACATTGTTTTTCTTTATTATTACTAGTTTTTAACCTCTAGGAAGGCAGGGATCATATCTACTTTGTACATCACTGGGTTTCCAGCACTTAGCATGTGTTCTATATACGAAAGGTGCTCAGTGGGTATCCGTTGGCACAAGGGAAGGAGGGAGAGAAGAAAGGCTGAAGGAAGGAAGGCAGGCCCGGCAGGCAATTGGGCAAGGACAGTTCCTCATCCTCAACCTGGTTGTACATCCTCGAGTAGAATTAGTGTGTCCCACAAAGCCACCCTCCCCAGCATCTCGTTACCTAGCACTATGTAGTCTTATGGTACCATCAGAAACCAAGTGTTCTAATGTTCTTTTAGGTGAAAGAAAAGCAAATTTTCTACTCTTTCTCCCACAGGTGCCGTTCAAAGAGAAGAAATAATGACAAGGTTCTCATGGTCTTTCCTTGCACCAAGTCAATATCAGACCATGCCAAAGTACACATTGAAGAACCACCTGCAGGCCTTCCCTTGGTGCTGCCTGTTTATCCTTAAATACTCCTGCTTCCTGGCTCACATCAACCACTGTATTGTGATGGGAAGTGATGGCCAACCCTCAGGCGGCCCGCACTGGGTCTCCTCATCCTGCTCACATCACTTCCCATTTGCTGCTCAACCTCTCACCATCTTCTATTAACTTAACAGTATATGCTTCCTGTAAGGAGTTCCAAGAACTTCATGTTCAGCGTTGACTCGCTTCATCACAATACTGCAGTTGGTGTTATTAGTGGACTTGTCCAATGTCCTCTGCCTTATGAAGGCTTGAACACTGAAGCAATTCCCCTCTCCTACCCTGTCAGTCGACTTTATCATCCTTCAGAACTACTGACTTCCTACTTAGACAGAGGAAGACAAGAAAGATAAGATGATTCTTGTTTTCATTTTGGCAGATAAGGAGCAGACTTGAGGCTTTATCTGTCACTCGAGCAGCGTTGTTCCTTCTCATAGAACAAAAATACATGTTACATGTGATAGATGTCACTCGAGGTCTTTAACTGAGCTCACATTTAGTTGTTAGTGATTTTGAATTATAGATTCAATTTCTACTTTTAATTAAATAAGGCTCCTAGAAGCAAGCAATGGCAATTGGGGTTTTAGAATTGGGATCGCCTACATTTACAAGGAACACTTTTGACTTTTGGAGCAAAATAAAATATGCCCGATCCTTCTTCTATGTGAAAGAATATCATAGATCATTGTGATAGATAGAACATACCCAGTTCTCTCAGAATACAATCTGGTTTCCTGACCTCATACTATTCAACAGTTTCCTTAACACACTTCACTATTGCTGCAGCAAGAACTCAGATCTCTGTATGAATCGAGCTTAGCTCTCTCATAGTTTTGTGACCTTAAATACATCTCTTAATTTCCATGAGTCTCAGTTTCTTCATCTGCAAAATGGGGCTAAAAATCAATTCTGCTTAATATTGTCATTGGGGGGATGCCTGGGTAGCTCAGTTGGTTAAGCTGCTGCCTTCGACTCAGGTCATGATCCCAGGGTCCTGGGATCGAGTCCCACATTGGGCTCCTTGTTCAGCGGGGAGCCTGCTTCTCTCTCTGCCTCTGCCTGCCACTCTGCCTGCTTGTGCTCTCTCTCTATTTCTCCCTGACAAATAAATAAAATCTTAAAAAAAAAATATTGTCATTGGGATAAAACGAGCAGACTTATATCAAACACCCACTACCTTACCTAGCAACGTATTCCCTCAAATACTGGTGACACATATTACCACTTTCTAAAATCCCTCTTGAAATGTGTCAGGAAAAACCGAATGTAATACTTTAGGTGTCAAGCTCTTAAACACACATCATTTAGGAGCATGGTTTTTGGGGTCAAACATTAAGATTTGAAATCTGAGTCTACATTTGATTAACTGTCCACCTCCTAGGCAGGTCCCTTTACCTGTCCAAGCCTCCATTTCTTCAGGATGGCACTAATCCATATGACTATTGTCGGCCTTAGCACATAGCACATGGTAAGTGCTCAATAAATGTTAGCAATGTTAGCCAGTATTTTACCATTACAATTTACAATCATATCTCTGCCAAGCTATAATATACAAAATATTTCATTTTCATTTTCTTTCTCTATGAGCTATCTAATAATAAATACTTTCTGCATGCAAAATTTTAGTCCATGAACAAGTATGACTTGCACATTTGAATAGGGTAGGATTCAAGGAAGATACCTACCCTGGCATTATTCTGGTAAAACTATGTGGAGATTATAGGGCCTTGGAAGCCACTGTAATGTGAGAGGAAAAGTCTTTCCTTCACAGAGGTGAAGAAATGTTGGGTTTTTTAAATTAGGTTACTTATTCAAAAGCAACGTTAAAGTTATATTTACAAATATGACTCTAAAGAATTGTGTGTAAAATAGGAATGTCTGGGTGGCTCAGTTGGTTTAGCCAGTGCCTTCAGCTCCGGTCATGATCCCAGGGTTCTGGGATTGAGTCCTGCATTGGGCTCCTTGCTTTGCGGGAAGCCTGCTTCTCTCTCTGACTCTGCCTGTCTCTGTGCCTGCTTGTGTGCTTTCTCTCTTGCTCTCTCTCTTTCTCTCTCTCTGACAAATAAATAAATAAAGTCTTTTAAAAAAATTGTGTGTAAAATGAAAATAGATGTATAAGAGATAAGAAAGTGGTTTTTTTGTTTTTTTTTTTTTAAGATTTTGTTTACTTTTTTATTTGTCAGAGAGAGAGCACAAGCAGGCAGAGCGGCAGGCAGAGGGAGAAACAAGCTCCTGCTGAGCAAGGAGCCTGATGTGGGACTCCATCCCAGGGCCCCCGGATCATGACCTGAGCTGAAGGCAGATGCTTAACAGACTGAACCACCCAGGCTTCCCAAGGAAGATTTTTAAACAAAAAAAGGGATGTTTAATGAGGCATAGCTGACAAAACAATTCATTTCAATAATGGCACAATTATCATTTTGCCTGGCTGGCCTTGGTCAGGAATCGACTAGTAAAATTGATATTCACAAATTAATTGAATAATAAGCCCAAAGTACAGTTTTCTATCCAGAAGAAAGACTAAACAGGAATGACAGCAAAGGATGAGGAGCAAGAGAAAAAGTTGCAAAGTTGATGCACCTTTGGAGAAATGGAAAATAAGCAATAAACTGCCTGGGTATTTTGGAAATACTATTTAGGAAATACTCAGGAAAGCTGAGTCTTGCAAGGAAAATGCCTTTGCTGTTAATACAAGGAAACTGAACCCTCTTCCCAAACCCTAACTTTGTTAACTATTGTTAACTTTTTGTTAACTTCTAGAAGAAGACCCTTCTTCAAACAATGACTCCGGCCTTATGTTCTTTCACTCAGTTCAAAAATACGAAAATGTATGTATCTTTACTATACCCCAGGCCTGTTGCTAGAAACAATAAGAGATGTGCACTGGCCTGGCCTCTAGGAAATTCCAGTTTTAGGAGACAGACAAGTAAACAGTCAATGATGATATAATATGGTTGGTACTATGTTGGAAGTAGGAATAGAGAGAAAGAAAGGACAGATGAATGCACAGATAGAAAGAAGGAAATCAGAGACGCTTTCATCTAGCCCTGACAAATTAAGGAACGCTTTCCAGGGGAAATGACATATAAGTCAATGCCTTCAGAAAATTGAACTAAGGAGCCCCAAGCGAGCTACTGGCACAGGATTTATTTCTAAGGCAGAAAGAAGCAAAGGGCAGTAAAAGTAGTGCTGTAATTATAGGAAATGTTCTTTGGAGAAAAACTAAGAAGACAAGAAATATAACTTGAAGAATATAATGTGTAACAGTCTATTTAGCCCCGATTGTTAGCTCTCGATTATAACACTTCAATTTCCATTCCCTTCTCTTCAGTTATGGAATTCACCTTCCCACGAACATCTTAATGAGATCATTGGAGACTTAGATTCTTGACCTGCTGAAAGGATAATGGTATGAGCAGAGCAGTACTGCATTCATTGAAAACCACCAAATATGCGGGTGCTTGCATGACTCAGTCAGTGAAGCATGTGATTCTTGATCTCAGGGATTATGAGTTTGAGCCCCATGTTGGGTGTAGAGATTACTTAAAGTAAAAAATCATTTTAAAAATTAAAAAAAAAACAAAAAACAAAAAACACCAAATGGAACTAGAAGTCAGAAGAGAAACCAGAGATGGAAAAAGTTCAGACCACCTTCCCAGTCCAATAGCCACTCACTCATCTATGCTGGGAATTTTCCTATATTTCATCACAACCCAACTGAACCATACATATCAATCAACCAACCTCAAAATTAATAAATTAGTAATATTTAGAACTTTCTGGCAATCTTAAGAACATTTGGCTTTCAAGGTATCTAGGGAAGAAATAATGTAAGTTTTGCTTTTGTTTCAGCCAACCAGAATTCAGTATTTCTTTTCCATTCTATTATTGTTTATCCATCAGCACACAAATGGGTAAACTTGTTCGTTTTAAAGACAAACACGAGCTATGATGACCTGCTTCTGCACAAAAGTTATAAAACACAGTGCCTATACTGATGTAGTGAGGCCAGGCAGGAAGCTGGGGTGTAGCCCCCATCACACACAGCACAGCACACACACTACACATAGGAAAAGTGCCCCAACTGCAGTACTGAATGCCCTTAATGAAGGGTCTTGTTGCAAAATTCTGTGGTTCATGCCTAGGCACACAGTGCCAGGAAGTACAGCTCATTCTGTGCATGTCAAGCTTCCTCTGACAAGAAACGCTAGACAGATGCAAACTACCTATTGTCTTGGCAAGAATGACTCACTGGCGTTGCCTAAAGGAGTCTACAGCTTTACTGAAAGGCTCTTGGTTCCCAAAACTTGAAAATATATCTTATCTGATGTCTTAAAGAGTAGTGAAGGAGAGAAGAGGGGAGACCTTTAACTGTTATCCTCCTCACAAGGGACTGACAAAGGAAAGGACTGTGGTTAGATGTGTTACAAGATTAGCCATGATCTCTGGAAGAGAGACACCTCAGGTTGGGCAGGTGTCGATTTGAAGTGAGATGGTATGAAGTAAAATGATGTTTTTGTCTACTTTCCAGTTGTTATTCCGTCTGTCCTTGAAAATTAGGAGAAAACAATTCCCCAAACTTCCTACTATTGATGGAATGGGCTAGCTTTGCAACCCAAGTCTTGTTTACAGGCAGTGGTTGTTTGGTTTCTGTTTGCTCCCTGCCCCCCACTCCCTGCCCAGTATCTAGGACAATGTTCTGGATATGGTAGACACTTAACAAAGGTTCTTTTGTTTCAAGTTTTGCTCATGTCATTCCTTAAAGTGTCATTTATCCCCATTATACATGGACCAAACTAGGAAAAAAAAAAAAAATCTAGGCAATTGGGAAGTCTGGGCAGTCCTCTAATTTCTCTGGAAAGCTGGGGAAGGAACAGGCAAGTACAAATGAAGAGAAGTCTCAGTTCTTTTCTTAGTTGGTATTTGCGTAGGCCATGCCCCGATCCCCCACAGGAAAGGGAACTCAAGAGGGAGTAGCCTGGTCTGAAACTGGGTGTTATGATGTCATTCCTCCTTCCCAACTTCCTTCTCTTTTACCTCCCTTTTGGAGCCCCTTAAAATAGGAATGTCCCCCTAACAGCCGGATGGTGGTCACTGAAAGCATTATTTGTGGTCTCCACAAAAAAAACGCTAAAAAAAAATCAGGTCAAGTCAGGACTTCCCTCCAGGCACTAGCCAATATAGGAATCCAACAAGCATAACAAAATGCTGATAGGGGGAAAAAAAAAAAAAGAAAAGTAAAAGGCTAAGTACTTAAAACATAAGGAGATGGTAATACACAAGTACCATGAATTTTCAATCCCACCCCTGCAACATACCCCACAAAATTATTCTCAGCTGTATTTTTGTACAAGCCAAGAAAATTGACTTTGGAGAGCATTTTCACAGTACACAATTTACCACAGAAAAACCCATCTGGGTTAAGGCACAACTTCATGTTGAAAAACAGAGAAAAGATTTAACTTCTGCATCTCATTTGCCACCTTAATTTCAATAAATGTGCAGCAGCTCATTTCCCTCTCAGAGAGATATTACAAAGTGAAACATGCTGGTGTCAAGTTCAGTAAGAAGCGACTCATCTGAGCTCCTGCGGACTTGAATAAGGAATTGGATTAGATTTTCCTTATAGCAGCTAGTCAAATAATGAATGAACAATTGGTGCTAAATAAGTGCTTGCCAACTGAGAAGCTGCATGATACAGTGAGTTAGATGGAGTCACACTGCCTGGGTTTAAAGTTTTTTATTAATCACCAGCTGTCTTCCCAGCCAGAATCCTCATCTATAAAATGAAGATGATAATAATAGTAGTGTCTGGATTGCTATGAGGATTAAATGAGTTAATACTGTGCTTTTGCATGTTTGGTCACCAGACCAGGAATATCAGCATCAGCATCACCAGAGAACATGGTAAAAATACAAATTCTTAGAACCGAGCTCAGACTTACTGATTCAGAAACTTTGGCGATGGAGCCCAGTAATCTGTGTTTTAATGGGCTTTCCAGGGGATTCTGACACCCATGGGAAGTTGAAGAATCACTGAGTTAATCCCTGTAAACTGAATAGCACACGTCCTTTTGCTCCTACACTCATGGGGGCACCCAGGGAGCCCTCGCTGACTGTTAACTATTCTTACTGATCTATACAGTGCTTCAAGGCAGCAGTTAGGTAACTCAAGTTTGTTGTTGTTTTAAATATTTTATTTATTTATTTGACAGAGAGAGATCACAAGTAGGCAGAGCAGCAAGTGGGGAATGGGGAAGCAGGCTCCACAGTGAGCAGAGAGCCCGATGTGGGGCTCGATCCCATGACCTGAGCCGAAGGCAGAGGCTTAACCCACTGAGCCACCCAGGTGCCCCTAGGTAACTCAAGTTTTGACAACACAGGGTTCCTACCCTCATCAAGCACAGCCTCCAAGATAGCTGAGGGAAAGGACTAAATGGCTTTTAGAGGTAGTGTTTGTCTCTGGGATTTTAGAGCCATCTCTCATTTAGAGGTAGAAGATAATAATGGGATTCAGAACACACTACCCCTAAATATGACACCGTGGCATATTGAATCTTTAAGCTGAAGTAGTTTGAGAAAATGACAGAAACTGGAAGATCTCCCTGACCTTCTCCCACTCTAACCTCCTCATGTGAGAGGTGCCCTCGCTCGACCTGGAGGAAAGGAGCATCCTTACCTCCAAGCCAGAGGGACACCAAGAAGAATCTGAAAACAGGCCTTGCTGAGCTTCCCTCACTTTACTACCTTTAGCTCGTAGTTCTAGGTCTATCAGGTCTTTCCACAGGTTGCCATTCTTTATCAAACCTAGCATTAGGGGCGCCTGGATGGCTCAGTGGGTTAAGCCTCTGCCTTCAGCTCAGATCATGATCTCGGGGTCCTGGGATCAAGCCCCGCATCGGGCTCTCTGCTCCAGCAGAGAGCCTGCTTCCTCTCTCTCTGCCTAACTCTCTGCCTAGTTGTGATCTCTCTCTCTGTCAAATAAAGAAATAAAATATTAAAAAAAAAAAACAAAAACCTAGCATTAAAAACACTCAGGTGAAATTGTTTCTTTAAGTCTTCATCCCATTATAGATTCTGCCATGTGTTTTAGACATACTTGTATACTTTTATCCTGTTAATCTGTCTTTGTCAGTCCAATTTTCAGACGGAGCAGGGACCCTAAGAGGGTTGAGGAAATTTTTTCCTCCCCTACAGTAGTCAGAAGGTGAGGACACAGGCATAAGGGGAGAGATATTTCATCTTATTAGAGGAGATCATCTCCACACTTATACTCAAGGTGCAGCTTGCCAGAGTGAGCTCTTACGTACAATTAGATAACGTAATAAGAAAGATAAAAGGCTCACACTAGAAATGCAAAACTCAGTAAGTAAATAAACTATTTCTCACTTGTACTTGCTATTAGATTTAAGATCATTTTCAAGAAGGAAGTTGTGGTATCCTAGCTACAATATTATAAATGGTTTGATTTTATCATAAGACTGCTAAGGACATTGTGGCCATGCACTACTTTTAAACAGTTCTATTGAATACCACTTCAAACAACAATTTTGTATTATAAAAATCCTAACTCTCTACCAAGAATGTAACTTAAGAAAAAAATAAAGATTAAGTTGCTTAAAGAAAAACTTACATTTGAGAGGAAGATCCCAGGCAGCCACCATCCTCAAACTTTGAAGGGATGCTGCTCTAAAATATAGATTTCTGGTTTTCCTTTCTCAGAAATTGTAATTTAGTTAGTCTGTGGTAAAGCCAGGGAATCTGATGTTTTAACACCTCCTCACCCCACCTCATTCAGAGCAAGTGGCTGACAGATCACACTTTGAAAAATATTGCTGGGGCACCTGGATGGTTCAGTCAGTTGAACATCCCACTCTTGGTTTTGGTGCAGGTCATGATCTCAGGGTTGTGAGATCAACCCCCACGTGGAGCCTGGTGTCTCAATGAGCCTTCTGCCAAGCTCCACGTTGGGCCTGGCATTGAGCCCTGCGTCTGGCTTTGCACTCAGCACAGAAGTCTGCTTCTCCCACTCCCTTTCCCTCTGTTCCTCTCTCTGCTCCCACTCTCTCTCTCTCAAATAAATAAAACATTGAAAAATATTGTTAAAATTTTTGTCTATGGATAACCTTAAATGAATAAGAGCATCTGGTTAAACAAAGTTTTCAGAGAGCTGAGGCTGAATCCTTTAATAATATATATAGGAAAGGTTTGAATGGTATTTAATGAAACACTTTCTAAAATGTAGTCTGCATTTCTCTATCGTCTTACGCATCACACAGTGTAGAATTTAACCTTGGTGACTGAGATTTCTTTATTACTACCATTATGGCTGGTATGGGCTATAGTTGCAGAGTGCATTCGATACAGAGTTGACGGAAACACTGGTTCCGAACGTGGCCCTGGAACTTGAAAATTTCCTGAAGATCAGCTTTAGCTTCTGAGTCTTTTCCCTGAGGGCAAGGTGGCCTATGTGCAGCGGCCAGACCTCAAAGGCAATGCAACAGGGTTGCAAAATGGACATGTGTTTAAAAGACGGAAGCAGCCTTGGTAAAACTATTAGGGACACCTTATCAACACCACCTAAATTTTATCTGTGGGTGTCCAGCACTATGGTAGGCTCTATACTTTAACCAGTCTTCTCCATGAGGAAAAAAAAAATACGCTGTATAAATTACACTGTGAAAAATATTTTTAATTTTTAAAAGATTTTTATTTATTTATTTATTTGCCAGGGAGAAAGAGAGAGCATAAGCAGGGGAGTAGGCAGAGGGAGAAGCAGGCTCCACGCTGAGCCAGGAGCCCAATGTGGGACTTGATCCCAGGACCCTGGGAACATGACCTGAGCCGAAGGCAGATGCTTAACTGACTGAGCTACCCAGGTGTCCCTTACACTGTGAATAACATTTTTAAATGTCTTGATAAGCTGGCGGGAAAATGGAAATAAGGTCCTTGTGGATGTAGCTAGTTAAGATGAGGTCATTCTGGAAGCTTGACCTTGACCTTGGTTAGCTTGAGCTCCTAACCCAATGTGACTGGCGTCCTTATTAAGGGGGAAATTTGGACATAGGCATGCCCAGAGGAACAATGCTATGTGAAGATGAAGGCAGAGATAGGAGTGATGTTTCTGTAAGGCAAGGGGAGACGCCTGGAACAGACACTTCTCTCACAGCCTGTAGCAGGAGCCAACCCTGTCAACACCTTCCTGCTTCTAGAAATGTGAGACAAAAAATTTATGGTGCTTAAGGCACCCAGTCAGTGGTAATTTGTTACAGCAGCCCTAGCAAACTAATACAAAACCCCAAAACATAAGCCAAGCCATGAAGCTAGCTTTCACTTTAGAAAAGTGAAGGCATCACAGACCCAATGCCTTTACCACCCTAAGCTGGTGACCTCCCACTACCCTTTACATAGTCTCCCAGGAGGCTGAGTACCAGAATCAAAGTCCCAATGCATATAAGGTGCTAAGTTAAAGTGTAGAAACCACCCATATATAAATGGCTTCAGACCATTACAGAAGAACATTGCTCATCTCAAATCTTGGCACTGAGTAAAGGAGATAAACACGTCTCTTGAGAAATCATATGCACAAGCATGTTCCCACATTTATGGCCTAAATGCACATGAACCAAGTGGCGCAGATATCTGGCAGTGCCCTCTAGCATCTGGTAAGAAGAAACACAAATCCTCTCTGCAGGAGTTCACCTTCAACGGGCCTCAACGAAATATGAGCTTATATGAAAAATCACAAAGTACACCAGTTAATAAGGTACCATGAACGAGGACAAGCAGAAATAAGAAATAGCCGAATACAACCCATAAAGATCTCAGATATTGGAATCCGCTACACAGAATATAAAATATAGTCAGTTTAACATGTTTTTAAAATAGAAGAAGGAATTGACAATGCAAATAAAGAGTAAGAGATGATTTCAAAGGACTATTCAAATTAGAAAAGCAACAGAAATATGGGGCGCCTGGGTGGCTCAGTGGGTTAAAGCCCTGCCTTTGGCTCAGGTCATGATCCCAGTGTTCTGGGATTACACCTCGCATCAGACTCTCTGCTCAGCAGGGAGCCTGCTTCCTCCTCCTCTGCCTCTCTGCCTACTTGTGATCTCTGTCAAATAAATAAATAAAATCTTAAAAAAAAAAAAAAAGAACAGAAATAATCACCAGAAATGAACAAAATTGACAATTAAAAGTAAAATTCAGTGAGTTTTACCAGAGATTAAATACAGCTGAGATGAGAGATCAATAGAAACTGTTCAGGAAGAAGCAGGAAAGAAAAGAAAAGAAAAATATAAAAGGTTAAGGGATGAAGAAGATAGAATAAGAATATATAATATGTATCTAATCAGATTTACCAAAGGAGAGGACACAGAATGAGGGAAAAAAAGAGATAATGGTGAGAATTTTCTAAAATTGATTAAATAATAACCTACAGATTCAGGAAAACCAACAAGTCTCAAGAATTCTAAATAAATAGGAACTCCACAGCTTTGACACATTTTTGTGAAACTGGACAATACCAGAGACAAAGAAAATATGTGGGTTTTTCTTTTAAGTGAGAAATACATCAAATACCTTTCAAAAGAACAAGAAATCCCTCATCTTTGGTGAGGAAAGCTAAAATATAGTGGAATAAAATAGTCAATGTGGTGGTAGAAAATGACCGTCACCTCAGAATTTCATATGTGGTGAATTATTTTTTGTGAACAAGGATGAGATAAAGACATTTTCTGATAAACAAAAACTGGAAATTCTACAGGATACAGCTCAGGAAGAAAGAAAAGGCTCCCAGATGGAAGGTCTGAGATGCAAAGAAGGTGTAAAGATGCGGTAAACATTAAAACTGTATAAAACAGCCATAAGAGTACCTCAGAGGGTTAACAGAAAAAGATACCATTAAAATTCAAGTCAATGAGAGCTGATACGTAGTGGTGGTGGAGAAATGTTATAGGAGTTAGTGTTCTAAGTTATCTTTATTTGACACAAAGTGAAGGATGTTGGGGCGCCTGGGTGGTTCAGTGGGTTAAAGTCTCTGCCTTTGGCTCAGGTCATGATCCCAGGGTCATGGGATCGAGCCCCGCATCGGGCTCTCTGCTCAGCAGGGAGCCTGTTTTCCTCTCTCTCTGCCTACTGTGATCTCTCTCTCTGTCAAATAAATAAAATCTTAAAAAAAAAAAAAGAAAGTGAAGGATGTTGATTAATTCTTGAGAAGTTATACAGGCAAACAAGACAGAAACAGGATATACACATTTCTAGTGCACAGTGGTAATAATCAATCTGGAAGAAGGCAAGAATGTAGAGAAAACAAAACAGAAAAAAAAAAGGTGGAATATACAGAAAACACAAAATATGAGAGGCTTAAAACAAAAATGCCTACTTTTTTAAAAATAAAAAAGGACATGTCAGCAAACTAAATCCTCCATTTAAAAGATTGTCAGATGTTTTTATTAAATGGATAGTCTGTACAAGCCCTCAAAAAAGAAAATTAGTGTTGCTCCATTAAAATCACACAAAATAGACTTGAAGGCAAATAGCGTTCATAGAGATAAAACGGGTCATTCCATAATGATAAACGATTCAATTCACGGGAAGATAAAACAATTTTAAATAAGTATCCATCTAGTAACATGGATATGTTATAAAATACTAACAAAATATAATTCAACAATTAATAGAAATGAAAAAAGTCTACCATCATAGTGGCAGATTTTTAACAGATCCCTCTTTGGTAAGGGATAAATTTAGCATAGTAAGAAACAATCAATCAGTAGACACAAAACAGACTGGAATGACACAAAGACACACTTAATAGACACATACATATACAAGTACCCAAGGAGCTTTTAGGCTGCCAGTCCTCTCCCCAGGAAGACCCCATACAGGGCCATAAAGCAAGGTGCAACACATTTTAAACGATATCCTACAGAACAAGTTTTTTTTGTCTACAATGCAGTTAAGCTAGAAACACAGTTCTAAATAACTTATAAGTTTAAAAAAAGACTGGAAATTAGAAAATATTTAAGTCTGATAATGAAAATTACTGCAAAAATAATAATGAAAAATACTATCCATCCAAATTTGTGGGATTAAGCTAAAACAATCTGTAGAGGGAAATTTAAAGCATTAATGTCTGGGGCATCTGGGTGGCTCAGTTGGTTAAGCGACTGCCTTCGGCTCAGGTCATGATCTTGGGGTCCTGGGATCGAGTCTCACATCAGGTTCCTTACTCGGCAGGGAGCCTGCTTCTCCCTTGCGTGCCGCTCCCCCTGCTTGTGCTCTCTCTCTCTCTCCCTGACAAATAAATAAAATCATTTAAAAAATAAAGCAGTTATGCTTATATTAGATGAGAAGAAAGGATGATGATTAGTGAGTAATATACTTTTTCTATTGCTATGGTAACAAATTATTTCCAAAAGCCAATGACTTACAACCATGGTACATATTTATCCTTTCTCATAGTTTTTTGTGGGTCAGGAACTCGAAAGCCCTATGGCTGGGTGCTTCTGGCTTGACGTGTTTCATGAGGGTTGCAGTCATATCATTTGCCAAAACTACAATCATCTGAAGGCTTGACTACAACAGAAGCATCCATGTGGTTGGTATGTTGGGGTTGGCATGTTGGTGTTGGCTGTTGGCAAGAAACCTCAGTTTCTCTCCTCATGGTCCCCACAAAGGGCTGCTGTGTGTTCCCACTAGATGGTGTCTAGCTCCTCCCAAGTGAGTGATCCAAAAGAGAAAAAGCCAGGCAGAAACTATTCTTTTTGTGTCCTATTCTTGAAACTCAACATATTACTTCTGCCACCCTCTATTTGTACGAAGTGAGTCACCAAATCTGGACCATATTTAAAAGAAGGAAAATTGGGTATCATTTTTTTGAAGGAAAAAGTGTCAAAGAATTTGCAAAGATTTTTTAAAAATCACAATAAGCTAAGTATCCACTAAATAGATGAGGGAGAAGAAAAAACAAACCAGCAAAATAAGGCCTGAGGAAACAGAATTAAGGCAATTAAAAAGATAACATCAGAAATTCACATAATAGAAAACAAATACACAATAGTCTGCCAAATCCAAGTTTGGTTTTTTGAAAAAGTTGACAACATGGACAAACTTCCAGTGAAACTGACCAAGGAAAAAAAAAGAGAGGAGATACAGAATAAGAGTATTAGAAACAAAAAAGGAACAAATACATACCCCACAGAGAATATAGGGGGAATCATGAATATATTCTTTTTTTTTTTTTTAAGATTTTATTTGTTCATTTGACAGAGAGAGAGAGATCACAAGTACACAGAGAGGCAGGCAGAGAGGCAGGCAGAGAGAGAGGGGGAAGCAGACTCCCCGCTGAGCAGAGAGCCCGATGCGGGCCCTCGATCCCAGGACCCTGAGATCATGACCTGAGCCAAAGGTAGAGGCTTAACCCACTGAGCAACCCGGGTGCCCCTCATGAATATATTCTTAATAAGAGAATATTATGTATAACTGTATGCCACAAAATTTTAGAACATAAATGAAATGGATAAAAACTAAATAATCCTGTAACAGTTTAAAAATCTAAGTCAGTAATTTGGGGCTCCTGGGTGGTTCAGAGGGTTAAGCCTCTTGCCTTCAGCTCAGGTCATGATCTCAGGGTCCTGGGATCAAGCCCCACATCGGGCTCTCTACTCAGTGGAGAGCCTGCTTCCCCTTTCTCTCTGCCTGCCTCTCTGCCTACTTGTGATCTCTCTCTCTCTGTGTCAAATAAATAAATAAAATATTTTTTTAAATAAACAAATAAAAATCTAAGTCAGTAATTTAAAACTCACCCTCAAAACGAGTAATATGTGTTCATAGACAAACTCCATCAAATATCCAAAATACAAATAGTTCCAGTGTTACATAAACTATTCCACATTATAGTAAAGGAAAAAGAGGAGGGGGCGGACACTCCATCGTAATTCATTTTATGAGATGAGAACAACCTTGATGGCAAAACCTAAAAATGTCATTGCAAAATTACAAGCCAAATGAACTCAACATGGATGTGAATATTCCCTGAGATATTAGCAAACCAAATCAGAGTTACATTTCTTTAAACCAGCAACAAACAGAAAGTGTTCACAGCAGCACTGTCTGGAAAAAATAATGGAAACAACTCAAATGCCTATCAATAGTAAAATGGATATTGGAAATCAGGGTCTATTAATATAATGGAATATATACTTTGCAATACAATGAATTTCAATGAAATACAGCCACAAGCAATAAAAGTGGTGAATCATTCGAGTAAAAGATTGAAAAGGGAGGTCATGAAAGAAGGCGTGTAATAGGATTACAGTTCCACAGGATGCAGAGTGATCAAACACTCGTGATAAAGCTATGAAGGAAAGTAAAGTACAAAATCTGGGTGGTGTTCTCTCAAAGGGAGAGGAAAGCAGTAGGATGAGGGAGGGACACATAAGAAATCACTTGGTGATAGTAACATTCTTAAAACTTCTACAGACTTCATAAGCATTCTTTTATAGCTACTCGGTCTTTAATCTTTAAAAACCCGAAACAACGAATGGAATGAACAACAGGCAGCCCCCGGCGTGGTTCTCTTACATCTTACACATTCTAGATTTGTTCACAGTGTGGGAGGGAGGACAGAGGCTGCCCATTCCAGGATAAGAGGTGAGACTTATTCCCAAGCCCTCCTGAATGGTGATTTTTTTTAAAAGAAACCTAGGAATATGTGTCCAATAGAGTTCTTTCATAACACTGACTACACAATCACATATTAAAGCAGCCATCTCACTTATTGTATCATTTCATACCATAGTCTATCCACAACTAAAAAAAGAAACACACAAACAAAAACCATGAAAGTTTGTTAAGCTGTCGTCAAAGTCGGTCATAATAACATCAAAAACTTTCCAGTAATTTTGGAATTTACCCAATCAAAACAACACAGACAAAAACTTGGCTTGAATTGATTTCAACTCTCTGCTTGTTTAATCTTTTTTATTATTGTGCCAAGTTGTCACCATTAACTACCACAAGAACGTAACTTTTAGACCTCTATCCCTAAATAACTACTTGGTTCACTGGAAGTAGGAAGGGGGTGGGGGCAGGGATCAGTGGTTTCACTGAAGTGATAACATGTGCTAAACAGGCCCAAAAGAAGGATCCAACAGTAGTTTCATGGCCTCATAGCTTTAGGCAACAAGTGAATGGAAGACTACATTTGTAAGTACTCTGTGGTGATAAAGGCTGAATGACTGAGAGAAAACTATTGATTCTAGTCTCTGACGTAGACCCGTTCTTTCAGTATCAACTCTTAGACTGTTTTGAGTATTGAGTAATTTAATCATTTACTAATTTTATTTAATTAATCATTATATTAATTATTAAAATTATCATTAAAATTAAATTTAATTATTTAATTTATACTTGAGTAAGTATATATAATATGAATAAAACCTGTTTAGATCTATTACTTTGGCTCTTCACTTCAGCTTTATTCAGGTATAACTCACATAAAAAGTTATAAAACAGGGGTGCCTGGGTGGCTCAGTGGGTTAAAGCCTCTGCCTTCAGCTCAGGTCATGATCCCAGGGTCCTGGGATCGAGCCCTGCGTCGGGCTCTCTGCTCAGTGGGAAGCTGGCTTCCCTCTCACCTCTCTACCTGCCTCTCTGCCTACTTGTGATCTCTGTCTGTCAAATAAATAAATCAAATCTTTAAAAAAAAATTATAAGACATGTAAAACGTACATCTTGGTGATCATATATTTATAATGAAATCATATATAAGTAATGACTACATATACAATGAAAAGATTCGCCCATCTAGTTAATTAACACATCTCTCACTTCATGTATTTTTCTTTGGTAGGCAGGGGTAGATTAGAACACTTAAAATTCTACTTGTTTTAGTAAATTTCAATGATACAATACAGTGCTGTCAACAATAGTCACCATGTTTTACATTAGATCTTCAGACCTTCTTCATCCAACAGCTGAAAGTCTGTACACTTTTACCAACCTCTCCCTATTTCCCTGGTCCCCAGTCCTAGCAACTACTCTTCTGCTCTGTTTCTGTGAGTTTGACCTCCCCCCCACCCTGATTTCACATGTAAGTGATGCCATGTGGTATTTGTCTTTCTCTGTCTGGCTAATTTTAGATCTATTATTTTTAGACTATTCCATTGCAAGTCCTCACAAACAGCATAATTTTCCTTTACAAATCGGTTTTTATTTCAACTGTATATAAACCATATGCAGCTTTCATTTTACCATACACAAAATTTAACCAGTAAACAAGTTACATTACCAAATATATTAACTTCAGAACGTAGCTAGACTAAAAGATATAGTCAGTTTTAGCAGGTGGGCAAAATGCCAAGCTAAATTCAAGATAGTGGAGCTTATCAAGAAACCAGACATAATCCAGGTCTCAGATGACCTTCAGTGAACAGCACTGAGTTTGCTTCACTTTGGGTCATGCAAATGTATCACAAAGGTCGTCTGATTTAATAGTATTATGTTTTCAGTGACCAAGAGATGAGTCTTCTAAAAAGCAATGCTGACAGACAACAAATTACAAGGACTAGGTATCAAGACAACTAGTCCTCTACTGCTAACCAGCTATGACCTTGGGCATGCAAGTTACTATTTGAGCCTTTATCATGAATGAACCCTGAGAGGTTGGAATAGTCCACCAATAGTCCCTTCCAAAGTTAACTTTTTATGAACAGTAAGCAAAGATCAGAAAGGGGGAAGAGATAAATCCTTAAGAGAAAATGGCATATTCACAAAGGGACAGAGAGAAACATTTACAACTTGTAGAGCATTAACTGTGTGAGGCAAAGAGCACACACTAAAAATCAAGGAGAACGTAGTCTCCAAGAAGACAGAATTTTGTAAAGAATTTTGTCTGGGACAGTCCTATAAAAACTGGAAACTGGTATCTCGTCACTGATTAAACAAAAATTTGGCAAGCATTTTTCTTTACCGTGCATGGAGGTTTCCGTGCATTGCAACAAAGTTACATTGCAGAATGCCTTTTAGAAGTAAAAGCATGCCAAGAGATGTTTATAAAAACTGTACTTTTGGGCGCCTGGGTGGCTCAGTGGGTTAAGCCGCTGCCTTCGGCTCAGGTCATGATCTCAGGGTCCTGGGATCGAGTCCCGCATCGGGCTCTCTGCTCCGCAGGGAGCCTGCTTCCCTCTCTCTCTCTCTGTCTGCCTCTCCATCTACTTGTGATTTCTCTGTCAAATAAATAAATAAAATCTTTAAAAAAAATAAAAAAAATAAAAAAAAAACTGTACTTTTATTTATGTATGTCTAGTGGAACATTCTTTTGTAATAAAGCATCCAAAAGAGCCCAAGCATAGTTAGAATTTTCTGACTCATAGACCGGTGTGTCTATAAATATAAGCACGTGCCACAAATTCATAAGTCTGTGTTTCAGTTATAATAACATAAAACACATTGTATATTTCCAGTTAAACTGGATTGATCCTCACATCAGAACACTGAGTCCCTCAAGGCATGAATGTGTTTCACAGGTGATGATGGGCAGAGGGGATACGGCTCCAAGTAAAAGGTAGTAAAAACAGGTCTGAGATCTACCGGTGAGCACCAGAGAACATAACACATCACATTCAAAGAAACACACACCAAAGAAGGCTTGTTGTGGCTGCTTGAATCAGAAGATCCTTTTCAGTTTTAAAATTCAGTTTAATTTGGCAGCATTTATTGAACACCTAAAATGTGTAAGTGTCAAAACCAAATCTAGTGAAGGCGTTTGATTTGACATGGGATTTCTGGGAGAAGAGCTCCAAGCAGGCAGCCCTGACAGCAGCCGATTCTAAAATGTAATCACTGTGACAGCTTCACATTCAGCCTGACTCACTCCATCATGGGCGCCCTTGGATGCCATCACTGTCGTAAGTGACTGAGCAGCCCAGCTCAAAACGGAGGTCTGCAGAGCGCTTTTACATAATTTTCTTTTTCTCTCCAGCATCCTCTGGGCTCTCCTTTTATTCTGTGTTTTTGACCCAGGTGTCCTCATGCCTCCCAGATATTCTACTGTCCCCTCTTCCTAGTGTTCGTGATGATGGGGATACAGCGTTTACTCAGTGGCGGTCCTGGCTGTCCTTCAGGCTAGCACAGGACCGTCCAACACAACGTGGCGGCGCTCCACATTCTTCCCAGAATCACGTGCATCCAGCGGTGGCCGTCTTCTGGCAACTGACACTTTTGTTCTTCAAACCCTTTAGGCTCTGTACTGTCTCCTTACTCATTCATGCCAGTGTGTTTATGAAGTAGGCCAGGCCACACTTAAACAATCATCGTCTCTCAAACTGCACTTCCAATTCTGAAATCAGCTTTCCTTTAGCAGTAAGTTGTGAATTCACGAAGGTCCTTGAGCCATTTTATGAAACACAAGATACTTGTCTGAGCACTACAGGGGGACACAAAGGGTAATGTACGATTTCCCCTGAGGCACTTGAAATAAAGGAAGAGAAATAGGACGGGTTAGACATGAAAATGAAGAATGTAAAGCAGACTGTGGAGAGTTTCCAATCAGCAGGACAGATAACTGGTGCTCGGGAAGTTAACCCCAGGGTCTTCTCGGGGGTCTTCTCGGCAGGGGTCCGATTGAAGCTGGTTCTTAAAGGAGCAAGAGAGAATGTGAGTAGGTGGAAGGGAGGACTGGCTGTCGGAGATGTATGCAAGCCAGAGGCGTCCCGTGACACTCCTCTCCAAAGAAGGCAGGAGGTGTAAGACTGCAAGATTGGGAGAAAGGAGGCTGGTGCTGGAGAACACAGCAAATCAGGCACAGCCAATCTCCTTGGAATGAGATGTTTCATCCTTGTGACAACAGCAATCGCCACTGAAGGATTTTAATAAAAAATTATGCTTACAGATGATTTATCTGTTACATGCAGAAGGAGGTGGCAGTAATTGGAAGAAATAACATCAACTAAAAGCCTCTGGGGGGCGCCTGGATGGCTCAGTGGGTTAAGCTGCTGCCTTCAGCTCCGGTCATGATCTCAGAGTCCTGGGATCGAGTCCCGCGTCGGGCTCTCTGCTCAGCAGAGAGCCTGCTTCCCTCTCCCTCTGCCTGCCTCTCCATCTACTTATGATTTCTCTCTGTCAAATAAATAAATAAAATATTAAAAAAAAAAAAAAAAGCCTCTGGGAATGTTTTTTATATGAGTCCTGGAGCGGGTTGGTAACAGCAAACTTGAAATAAAATACAGAAGAGACACTGGCAATTAAAGAGGTACCTGTACAGGGTGAGTCAGAGAGCCTAACAGTCACTGAATTTCACAAAGGTTTTATATCCCCGAGGAGCACATTGCCTGAAGGTTCAGTAGTAAAATCACAGATCCCTGTAGTGAGTGAGCAAGTCAGCACTTACCTAACATAAAAGCACCAACCCATTTTCCTTAAATGTTTACAGGTTTTATATACACACATCTTTAAGCTGCACCAACATACGTGTTCTGTGCTTTTTCACACATGAGTGTATTTGTAACTACCGAAGGATGGAGGATGGAGAGATTTACAGAGCCTTTACCTGGCCCCAGGCCCTTGGACAGCTGCTGGGAATGGGGATCCATAGAAAAAAAGACAATTTGCCTTTGAAGGGCTTGCAAATGACAGCCTTCCTACTAAGCCAGCCACAGCTTAATGACGGCCTCCAGGCTGCTCACTCCCCCCTTGGGTCTCCCCTCCAGAGGGTCCTCCCGTCTCCAGCCCTGGGATGCGTCTGTCTATGAGACTTCCTCCCTTGGATGTTCATGGACTTCTCCAACTCAACGTCTACGACACTGACCCCGTTGTCTTGGCACCTGCTCCTCAACACGCAAGGCTCCCAGCTCAGGCAATGGCAACAGCCGGGAATCCTCCGGCTACCTCACTCTCCACACTACCTAACCTGGAGTTCTGTTCATTCCACTTCCTGGACATCTCTTATCCAGCCACCTCTCACCATCTCCATTATCCACTCTCTGGTGCAGGCCCCCACCGCATGGTGCCTGCCATGCTTCCCAAGTGGCCTCCTGACATCCCAGCAAGAGACTCTCCCATCCCTGCCCACCGAGCAGCCAGTGTGACCTTTCTAAAACAAATACAGGACTGAGTCACTTATCTGCTTAAAACCTTTTAATAGTTTCCTGTCGCTGTTAGAATAAAGTGCAAATCCCTTAATATCCATTGCAAAGCCCTGTAGAGCCTGGATCCTGCCCGTCTCTCCATCCCCACTTGGCCCCTCTCTCCTCTCTGAGCACCTGCCACACAAAATTCTTTCAGTTTCCCTAATGGTCTAAAGCTCTGACTCTCTTCCTGGCCCCCACATATCCTACTTTTCCTTCCAGAAACCCTTGCTCCCCATCCTGCAAATTCCTATGCCAAGGAACGATTACCCTGAGCTGAAAAGACAGACTCCTGTCGATAACGATCACTATTCCATGTTCCCTATGTACAACTCTCTGTATTTGTTAAGAGTTTTAACTATCCTATCCCTGTAACTACAATGACCAGATTTTGCAAACTAAAATTCTAAAGAACAAGAATGAATTTTGGACAACAGGACTATCTTGAAATACCTTGGCATTATATAACTCCCATTTTACAGCACTGGACATTTAGAACCCTGGCCTTCCCTCACTGGGGACAAGGGATTGCTGTGTGATTCCAAAAGAACAGAGGACAGCAGTTGCTGCCGGCACATACCGTGTAATGGGCTTGACATTCAGTCCAGTGTTTTGGAGTAAGATGTTCTGCTAAAGAATAATTGTGGAATTTTTTTATGCCTGCCCAAAGAAGAGGTGCCAAAAATAAAACAAAGCCAACACACACACACACACACACACACACACACACACACACACCTTTATGGACCCTAGGAGTGTAAGTCATCTTTGAGGTGCCCAGAACCAGCAACCTCTCTTGAAGAAAGAAGGAGCAGAGAGCCCTCTACTTGCCTTAACCTGCCCTAGGACATAGTCTTATAATCCAAGACCAGAGTGCAATCAGGGCCTTTGTTGGGGTTAAATAGGAAACACAGGCCCCCAGTAAGGAGGCATAGAAGTGGTTCTAGATTCAGAATGAACGGACCAGCCTACCTGTACCTGTACCAATTTGAACCCAGAAGTTCTGGGCAAGTGGGCTGGGTTATGGCGAGATTTGAGCACAAAGAGAGGTCTCCTAGGAACCTCCAGTGACAGACATCCTTGGTGGAACTTACCACAAAGGCAAGGAAATGATCTTCCCTCAAAGATTCCTTGGGAGCCCTCATGTTAAGTAAAATATGCCAGAGAAAGACGAATACTGTATGATCTCACTTACATTTGGAATTTGAAAACAAAACAAAACAAAAAAAACCCCAAAAACCTAAAAACCTCCAAGTCACAGAAACAGGGATCAGATTGGTGACTGCCAGAAGCAGGAGGTGGGGAGCGGGGATGTAGGATGAAGGTGGTCAAAGGTATAAGCTTCCAGTCATAAAATAAATTCTGGGACGTCATGTACAACATGGTCACTATAGTTAACAATACTGTATTGCATATTTGCAAGTCACTAAGAGAATCAATCTTGAAGGTTCTCATCACGAGAAAAAAAATACCGTAATTCTGCCAGGTGATGGATAGTAACTAAACTTATTGTGGTGACCACTGTATTCTATATATACATACATCAAATTAGCATGTGACACAGCTTCAACTGATACAATTACATCTAAATAAACCTGAATAGACAAGAAGAGCCCCAAGGCCTTGCAAGCAGACACGATCCGCAGCGACCTGGCATCAGCTGCTGGAATATGCTGGTTCTCAACAGACGTGTAATGTGGCTTATATAAGCCCGCAACAGTGGACTGACCGTAATTTCACATCAGGTTCTAGACTCTTCTGGTAATTATGGAAAAAAATAATCATGGCTCGCTTATGGGTTTACTCAAGATCATACAATGAATACCGAGTAGAGGTAGAAACAGAAGTGAGACAGTGACGACTAGGAGTTGGGGGCAGATGTGGGGGTAGTGTATTGTGCAGTCAAAAACACAGAAAGAGGGGCACGTGAGTGGCTCAGTGGGTTAAAGCCTCTGCCTTCAGCTCAGGTCATGATCCCAGGGTTCTGGGATCAAGCCCCGCATCAGGCTCTCTGCTCAGTGGGGAGCCTACTTCCCTTCCTCTCTCTCTGCCTGCCTTTCTGCCTACTTGTGATCTCTGTCTTCAAATAAATAAACAAAATCTTAAAAACACACACACACACACACACACACACACACTCAGGAAGACAGGCAGGAAGGGAAGGACTAAGGCAGTCAAGGACTGTTCCTTACAATGTTTTGATGGTCTCTGGCTCTGCCTAGAGCTACTGGAAGTTATGCCATATCCCATCAAGTCGGCATAAAGCCACGGTGAGGAAAAGTGGCTTCTGGACAGAGGAATGTGACGGAAAATAAAGGCAAAATGACCAGACCTCATTATCTTGGTGCTTTTGATAACACTGGGGAGCAGAGTAAGATTTTGAATGGACTGAAATCTTCCATAAATGGAATCTGAATGCAGGCTACGTAACATCCAGAAATTACTCAGGGAATTTCCTATTATGTACATGGAAGGGGGAATGAAGCAAGTCCCATCTGGCTAGGCAGAGAACATTCTCCGCTTACGGAAACTTCATGGTTCTTGTGTTTAGTGCCAACAGCATGTTCATACTAGACCCAGGCCCTGCACACAGAAGTGTAAGTGTATTGAAAAGTGAGCTAGACGGAACAGACAATGCTGGACAATTCTTTTCTCTGGAACATCCAAACCACAAGGCAAGATATTAATAAGGGTATCGTTTTTAAAAGTCTCTGACGAGTTATGAGCCAATAGTATGACCCACGTTACTCAGAGCTGCGACAGCAAAATAGAGTGACGGTATATTTTCCGATTCGATTCCTATCAATACACAGGCTAAAATCAAGAACGGACCAACACACATCATTCTGCTCTTTGGGACTGACAACCTCAGGGAAACCTCAGAACTTTAAAGATACAATGACATTAGCCTTATGGGGGAAAAAAAGGCACTGGTGGGGAAGGTGACTCATCTCACACGTCACCTGATCCAAGAGGTCTCCTCTGACAAATCTAAAGTACTGAACTCCATTCTTTTTTTTTTTTAGATTTTTATTTATTTGACAGAGATCACAAGTGGCAGAGAGAGAGGAAGGGAAGCAGGCTCCCCGCTGAGCAGAGAGCCTGATACAGGACTCGATCTCAGGACCCTGAGGTCATGACCTGAGCCGAAGGCAGAGGCTTTAACCCACTGGGCCACCTAGGTGCCCCTGAACTCCATTCTTCACCACATAGTCGCTTTGAGTTACCCCGAGACAGTTTACGTTTGAGAACTATCAAGTTACCTTGTATTGTCCCTCATGCCTATTTGAATACAAACCCAGAGACAGGGATTTTGCCTGGTTCATTCCTCTGTTCTAACACCCACCAAGGCTGGCAAGGAGTAAGCCTTCAGTGATATCTAATGACTGCCTTTCCCAGCTGCCAAAGAACAAAGAGCTTAATCATCTGTAACTGGAAACTTTGTGGATTCCAGAAAAACCGGCATTCCCAACAATGCATCAAAACATCCCATATTGGGGCGCCTGGGGGGCTCAGTTGGTTAAGCCACTGCCTTCAACTCAGGTCACGATCCTGAAGTCCCGAGATCGAGTCCCACATCAGGCTCCTAGCTCTGCCAGGAGTCTGCTTCTCCTTCTGAACTTCTCCCCTCTCATGATCTCTCTCTCTCACTCTCTCTCTCAAATAAATAAAATCTTTTAAAAAATAAAATAAAATTCCATATTGCAATGAAAAGTCTTTTCCGTTATAGATGTGATGGTACTTAAGTCTGTACCTAGAGGCCAAGTGAAGCAACATCACTCCAGGTGTGGCCCGGGACCAGCAAGCTCTGCATCACTTGGGCAGCTTACTAGAAAAGCAAAACCGGGGCTCCACCAGAAAGCCAGTGAATTAGATACCCGAGGGGGAGCCCCCAAAAATCAGTATTCAAGAAGTTCTCCCCGTGATTGCAGGTACCATAAAGTTTTGCACAAGTTATTTAGAAATAAAAGTGAGGAGCAAAAAACAAGACATGCTGTAAGGACTAAATTCCCCAGGGACAGCTGTCTTGCTGTCATTTCAGTAAGAAACATGAAGAAAAAGGAAGTGGATGAATTATACTCAAAATTATATGCATGAGTGTGGCTCACGTGTGCCATGGGGTAATGCCCCACATTCTGTTTCATGGAGGCTTCCCAGACCTAAGTAAGCAACCAGCACAGTGACCGGGCTCCCAGGTACAGACTCCTGCTTCACGCGACTTCCCCTCCTTCCGGGGGGCAGCACTCTCTAGGAACTGTCCTTGAGGTGAATGACCAGGCCCCTGGGCCAAAGCACCCCGTGGGGGATGTGAGGGCACCGTATCTTACCATGATTCAGATGTCTGATGCAGTCACTGAGGACAGCGCTGAACTTCTTCTGGTCCGCGGCCTCGTGGAAGCAGAAGTAGCCGTGTCTGAGGAATGGCTGCCACAGGTACACCGGGAATTCCTTGGGCAAGACCACGAAGGGCTGGGCGTTGTCCTTCTCACTGGAGGCTAAGGCAATGTGGAAAACACAAAGACATGTTTTTTAAATTTTTATTTATTTATTTAACAGAGAGAGAGAGGAGAGTGCACATGTAGGTGGAGCTGTAGGCAGAAGCAGAACACCTTGCTGAACAGGGCCCTGGGATCATGACCTGAGCCAAAGGCAGATGCTTAACCATCTGAGCCACCCAGGCGCCCCAACACAAAGACATTCTAAAACGTGTGTCTTTTATTTAAAATACTTATTTCGGGTCCTGAAGGAAGCTCTTTGGGGCAGGCCGTGGGACAGAAAGGTGATATGAGATGTCTTCCCAAGATGGCGGGAGATGGCTGTTCAGGCTCTTCTCACTCCCTCCACAGGTAACTGTCTCATTCTAGACAGTGGCCTCATCCCCTCCCTGACAGGGACAGCCAAGGCCACCAGACATCGTCTTTCTCAACTTCCTCAAACAGAGTCTGGGTGTCCCCGCTGGCCCTCTTCAGGCTCACCGGCCTACACAGTCACTCACCTTCCAGTCCCCACAGGCTCCCCTTCCGCCAGCTGCCCTCTGCCCTGCGCTCCCTGGCTCCTCGCCCTCGCTGCCAACCCAACACTTGCTTCTTCCTGCCTCAGTCTGGTTCCTGCCCCACCAGTCCCAAAACCCCATGGCTGAGGTCACTGACGTTGTCCTAACTGCCAACCTGTGGCTTCTTCTTCATTACGTAAGCCTTTTTATGTTCCCTCATGATCTAAGACTTTTAACCTGATCTGAAGTATCTGTTGCTGCTATCTGTCCCTTCTTTCAAAAACATTCTCTCCCCTTGACTCACAGGATCACCTGTCTCCCAGCGCTTGCTGCGGCAGCACATACACTACAATTGGAACGATACAGAGAAGATTAGCACAGCCCCTGCGCAAGGATCACCTCTTCCCTGGTGTCCTGAAAAGGGGCGCCTGAGTGGCTCAGTGAGTTAAGCCTCTGCCTTCGACTCAGGTCATGATCCCAGGGTCCTGGGATCGAGTCCCGCATCAGGCTCTCTGCTCAGCGGGGTACCTGATTCCCCCTCTCTCTGCCTATTTGTGATCTCTCTCTCTCTGTCAAATAAATAAAATCTTTAAAAAAAAAATTTGTTTCAAACTGGTCTGCTCTATTGGCTCCCTCGGCCCCTTCTCTCCATCCCCCTGTGAAGTGCTGGTGTTGGCCCTGCTCTGTCCTGGTTTCACTCCATTTTGATGAGTCTCTGCTCTCCTTGGGCATGGTCCTCCACTCCGTGATATGGAATGTTGCTTCTGCAGGTCCTATTTCCTTTCCCTCTACCCTTTCCACTATGCCTTCTCCTAGAAGATTCTCATTCATCCTTCAAAAGTCAGCTCAAAATTAAATTTAAAAAAAATAATAATTAAAAGAAAATTTTTTAAAGATTTTATTTATTTATTTGACAGAGAGAGATCACAAGTAGGCAGAAAGGCAGGCAGAGAGAGAGAGAGAGAGGAGGAAGCAGGCTCCCTGCTGAGCAGAGAGCCCGATGCGGGACTCGATCCCAGGACCCTGGAGATCATAACCTGAGCTGAAGGCAGCGGCTTAACCAACCCACTGAGCCACCCAGGCGCCCCTAAAAAAAATTTTTTTTAAGTCAGTTCAAAAGCAGCTCCTCTGGCTGCCTCTGGTGGCACCTCCCCGCACCCCTAGAGACAGGGTTGAGTGCTCCCTACCTTGTTCTTCCTAAATATTGCACAGATTTGTTTTCATGTCTGGTACTGACACGCAGGGTGGAGGGTCCTGAGTGACAGGAGCTCCCCCACTTGTTCTCACACAGTTCCCCTCCCCGGGAAGCAGTACCAGTGCCCTGGAACTCTAAGAGGATGGACACCACACCTTATGTACCTTTGGATGCTTAACCCTTAGCAAAGCCGTGGAACCGAGGAGATATTCAACCACAGTTTGTTGATTAAACATGCTATGTTGTCCTAGAAAATCTCAGAAGCTTTAAACGATGGATTTTTACCACTTACTCAAAATCAATTCTAAGAGGGGCACCTGGGTGGCTCAGTGGTTTAAGCCTCTGCCTTCGGCTCGGGTCATGATCTCAGGGTCCTGGAATCGAGCCCCGCATCGGGCTCTCTGCTCAGCGGGGAGCCTGCTTCTCCCTCTCTCTGCCTGCTTCTCTGCCTACTTGTGATCTCTCTCTATCAAATAAATAAATAAAAATCTTTAAAAAAAAAAAAAATCAATTCTAAGAAACTCATATTAAACCATGCTACTATTCAGATCCCTACCTAAATTTTATTCCCTTCCATGCATTCCGGTTATGTGATATTACTCTTGGCTAAACAACCCCCAGCTTACTAGCTCACACTCTCTACCTTATAAAATGGGCACCAACCTCAGGGAAAGGAAGGACCAAAGGGCCCTCTGAGAGGCCACTGAAAGCACCAGGCAAACCTAACAATGAATCAGAGCCACATGGGAGACTCCAGAACAGAGTCTTGCTCCTGGCAAATCAATAAATCAAGATTGGGTAAATAAAAAGTAGATTTCCTGAGGCATATATGGGGACTCTGGTTCAATGTCCTGAAATCTGAAGGGAGCAAAGTAGAATTCGCTAGAACCACAAACTTGGGCGCATCAGTACCTCACAAACTACTTGGTACATAATATAAGAATGAATCACTGTGGGCGCCTCGGTGCCTCAGTGGGTTAAAGGCTCTGTCTTGGGCTCAGGTCATGATCCCAGGTCCTGGGATCGAGTCCCACATCAGGCTCTCTGCTCAGCAGGGAGCCTGTTTCCTCCTCTCTCTCTCTCTCTCTCTATCTCTATCTCTCTGCCTGCATCTCTGCCTACTTGTGATCTCTGTCAAAAAAATAATAAATTAAAACTTAAAAAAAAAAGAATCACTGTATGAATGAACAAACGAATGAATCAACAATTAAATCCGGTAACACAAACTTGTAGTTGTAACACATTGTCTGATGAGGAAGCAGAAGGCAAGCTGAGGAACAAGCAAACTGCCCCCTCCCCACCGCCCCCAGCTCCGGGATGGGATGTGTGTGACATTCCTCAAGCAGTCCTGGCAAGGGAAGGGAAAAACAGAGGGTTTACTGACAGAGATCACAGTCCTGCAGGACATGGTCTCCATCAGTTGCCAAGATCTTAGTGATTTACATGAAAAAGCATTCTTATCAATAGCCGAACTTCCAGAGACCCATAACTCACCCTAACATCACCCTCTCTTCCATGAGTGATGGGGGAAACTGAGGCAGAAGGGAAAGTGAATAAAATTAAATTTCTTTATGACCTGTAGTCCTAAAGAACTCCTCAGACAAGGGTCTGAGACAAGCAGCGCATAACATTCCTTCAGAAAGCTCCCAACTGTCTTACCGTTAATGCCTTACTACTAGAAGGAAAAACAAGCCTCCCATATCCTGCTGTCTTCTTTAGCATAAGAAAGTCCTTTCAGACACCTCCCCTTGTCCTTAAGTCCCCCAACTCCCAAATATATCATCAGCCATTCCTCAAGACTCCAATGCAGCAGCTCTTTCTGCCCATGGGGCCCCCCCCCGCAGGCTTTCATAAAATCGCCTTGTTACACCAAAGGCGTCTGGAGAATTCTTTCTTGGCCATTGGCTCCGGACCTCATCAACATTCCAAAACTATAGCATTATGTCTTGTCCCCTTCTTTCTTGGTTATAAAATCCCTCATTTCCAGTTGAGTAAGTGACCGTGTAAGATAAACACTACAGGGGCGCCTGGGTGGCTCAGTGGATTAAGCCGCTGCCTTCGGCTCAGGTCATGATCTCAGGGTCCTGGGATCGAGTCCCACATCGGGCTCTCTGCTTGGCAGGGAGCCTGCTTCCCTCTCTCTCTGCCTGCCTCTCTGCCTACTTATGATCTCTGTCTGTCAAATAAATAAAATCTTTAAAAAGAAAAAAAGATAAGGACTACATTTCCAGCTTCCACTGCAACTCGGTGGGCCCCAGCCACTAAGTTTGGGTCAATGGGACAGAAAATGAAGTGGCCATGAAACTTCTGGAAGGATCCTTAAAGAGATCCTGCACCTCCTTCTCTTTTCTCCTGCCTGCTTTCTGGAACGAGAAAACCATCCCTGACGCTCCAAAAGGCCCCTTAGAGTGTATCAGTAAGGGCCATAGCCTAGACATGCAGAGAGACAAGGCAGAAAGAGTCCCTGACATTTACAGAACTGCCATACCAGCCCTGGACGTGTAATATCCAAAATATCTTTAGCAAGAAATAAAGCCTTACGTATTTGAGTCTTTTGTTGTTTGCAGCAAACAAAACGCTAACTAATGAAGTGTCACGTAGTGAATCACTTCAGCAAAATATGAAGGCATTATTGCTACATCATCTTAGTAGAATACTGCTTAGTGCTTTTTCTCAAGTGAGTTAATGCCTTCTATCTTTTTTTTTTTTTTTTTTAAAGATTTATTTATTTATTTGACAGAGAGAAATCACAAGTAGATGGAGAGGCAGGCAGAGAGAGAGAGAGAGAGAGAGGGAAGCAGGCTCCCTGCCAAGCAGAGAGCCCGATGCGGGACTCGATCCCAGGACCCTGAGATCATGACCTGAGCCGAAGGCAGCGGCTTAACCCACTGAGCCACCCAGGCGCCCAATGCCTTCTATCTTTATTGTGTCTTTATGTTTTCCTTTTGAATTAGTATCACACAGTGAATCTTCCTGATCAACATGATTTTATGGTACAATTCCCCTCGCCCTTCCTAAGATGTCACAGTTTTGTACAAACAACTCAAAAGCAGCACTGACCCTTTAAAAGCTTCACGCCCCATAAAATTCACTCTTCTTAGCCTCTATTATCTCTCGTTTAACATTTTACAACAATTTTCCAGATGCCATCAATCTGCATTTTTTCTGAATTGAGTACCAAAGATACTACAAATGATCTACTGTAGAATATTCTATTTTTAAAATTCAGATGACCACGCCATACAATTAAAAAAAAAAAAAATCCTTGAAATACCCCAATCTGAAGCCTTGGGTCAAATGGCTTTAGTCACACAGGCTTTGTGTTGTTTATTCCTAGTCATTCCTTCTGATATGATTTCACCAATAAATCAATAAATGTATTGTCCATTCTGATGGATTGCATTGAAAAGTTCTACTGGAGAAACTCCCAAGAGTCATCAAGTTGGCATTCCCATTTCTAGCAGCAGCTCCAGAGCCAAGATGACATACAAGTAGATGTTGAAAGAAAATATAATAATATGTATAGTGCACATAAAGTATTGTTTTAGCCTGAATTACATAGTAATAGTTTGTTAATCTAGGTTTATGGCCCATGTACTAATCCTATAATAGTCCTATTAAAAACACTATGCTAAGCATTCTACACCAAAATAGCAATTGATAGAATGATTATATTTTTCTCCATAAATTCTAATGATATGATTATGCCCATTAATAAGAACCAGGGCGCTCTTCAAGAAACCAAGTAATTACCGTGTGGTATGATTTACACAAAGCCAGATGGAGTTATTATCCACAGTTCATGAATCTCTATGAAACGCGCTATTTGGTCTCTATATTATTCATCCCTTTCTCTACATGCAAAAAGTGGAATAAATGAGAATCCGAGGATGTTAGATCTGGAAAGACCTTTCTACGTTTTTAAGTTCAAGGGCCTAGAATGGGAGAATCAGAAAGCAGAGAAGCTGAGCAACGGCTGGGGAAAACACTGATAAGTGTTGCAGAACTAGATAAAAATCCAGCTTCTAAATTTATAGTTCAATACTCTTTCCATGACAGCAGTTATTACTTCCAGATTAATGCAATGCTATTTTTATACAAGAGTTATGAGCGACTGTAATGCTTGTTTAAAGCATTTTGTCAGTTCAGGATACTTTATTGCATATCATCCTAAAATTATAAAAATAATCTTCCCTGACAGGTCTGGACCTGCTTGCTTAAAGGTGGGATTACGTACTTCACACAGAAATAGGGTCCTACCTATTTGTTTCTGCTGCCCCGTGTGATGTGATTAAAGTCAGGATGCCTGACAACTGAATGGTACATTTTCCATGGGCTAGAACCTGACTTGTACCTGACTTGTGTATTACTGAATGTGATTTACAATAGCAGAAGTGGTAAAACATTTACCCAAATTAGAGAACTTGCATCTTCCATATTTCTACAAAGAACGAGTGGCTAGCCCAGAGTTTCTCAACTCCAGCAACTATTCGACAGTGAACATCTTCTGACAGATACTTCATGTCCAGGGGCTGTCCGATGCAGGAGAGCCTGCTGCCCTCTACCCGCTAAATGCTTATAGCACCAGCCTCCCAAGGTGTAACAACCAAAATTGTCTCCAGACTCTGCCAAACATCCCCACAGAGTGAAATCCCTTCCCCCACTGAGAACCACTCCTCCAGCGAAACAAAGCCAGTGGAGGAATTTTGCCTCGAGAAAGAATACTCAGTGACTCACCAATAGGGTCGGGGAAGAACCGATCAGATAACAAATTATATTCATCTTCTGAGGTTAACACCTTGCCCCCAGCTGGAAGAATTCGGCTTTTAGGAGTCGCTCCTTTCTGATAGGCCTGGGGAGAAAAAGGCATAAATAGGTGATTTTCTTTTCTCCCCAATTTGGATTTTTGGAAAATACCAGGAATATTAGAAGGAGACACAGGCACACACACTCAGAGATAACAATTCCTACACTATGTCTCTGAAGAAGAGCCACATATTTAAAAAATATGTTTTGTGTACCTGTGACTTGCAAGGTACTTTAGTAATGGTCCCAACATGGTAAATCAGAGTCCTTAATCTCAAGAAATTCAGTCTAGGTATGTTTCTCTAGTGGGGAAAACATCATCTCAGTAACTTCCAGAAATCCTGCACCACATCTACCATTTCAGATGCTAGCACTTGAATCATTCGCATAACCACAAGGGTGATGACACACACAGACACTTACTGCACAAAAGGCTTGGGGACCGATGACGAATGACATGGGGGGACATATAATTGCAGTGATGGTTGCCATGGATTTTCACCCAAAACAGAAAAGTTTTGCCATGATAAGACATGACACCACGTGAGACTGTTTTGCAGTAAAATGATCCGGGATGGAAATGTTCATGACATTAGAACAAACGGGGAAATGTAGAAGAGGGGCAGAGAGGGGAACCTTGGTCGCTTACCATCAATAAGATAGTAAGTGAGGAGTCCCAACCAAAACAAATTCTTCTCTTTAAAAAATTTTTTTTAAAGATCTTATTTACTTATTTAAGAGAGAGAGTATGGAGGAAGGCAGAGCAGAGGGAAAGGGAGAAGCAGACTCCCCGTGGAGCAGGGAGCCTGGTGGGGGAACCCTGGGAACATGACCTGAGCCGAAGGCAGCTGCTCAACCAACCGAGGTGCCCAGGTGCCCGGGTCATTTCCCATTTGTAAGAAGCACTACTCAACTGCATAAGCACATCAGGGACCCAGGACACAACGGAGAAGAATCTAAAGTTGTGACTTTGAGAATGCCTAGGAACAGTCCAGCTCAGACAGGCCTTAAGACTGAATTGCATTATTTGTTCTAACAGGCCCCAATCTGGACTTTTATAAACATTATGTTATTCAATACTCAAAACAGCACTAAGAATTAGTTTCTTCCAGCTTAGCAAACTCAACACCCAAAGAACAAATAGTCCAATCAAGAAATGGGCAGAGGACATGAACAGACATTTCTGGAAAGAAGACATCCAGATGGCCAACAGACACATGAAAAAGTGCTCCCCATCACTCAGCATCAGGGAAATACAAATCAAAACCACAATGAGATACCACCTCACACCAGTCAGAATGGCTAAAATTAACAAGTCAGGAAATGACAGATGCTGGCGAGGATGTGGAGAAAGAGGAACCCTCCTACACTGTTGGTGGGGATGCAAGCTGGTGCAGCCACTCTGGAAAACAGCATGGAGTTTCCTCAAAAAGTTGAAAATAGAGCTACCCTATATCCTAGCAATTGCACTACTGGGTATTTACCCTAAAGATACAAACGTAGTGATCCGAAGGGGCACGTGCACCCGAATGTTTATAGCAGCAATGTCCATAATAGCTAAACTATGGAAAGAACCTAGATGTCCATCAACAGATGAATGGATAAAGGAGATGTGGTATATATACACAATGGAATACTAAGCAGCCATCAAAAGAAATGAAATCCTGCCATTTGCGACAACGTGGATGGAACTGGAGGGTATCATGCTTAGCGAAATAAGTCAATCGCAGAAAGACAATTGTCATATGATCTCCCTGATATGAGGAAGTGGAGATGCAACATGGGGGGTTTGGGGGTAGGAAAAGAATAAATGAAACAAGATGGGATCGGGATGAAGACAAACCTTAAGAGACTCTTAATGTCACAAAACAAACTGAGGGTGGCTGGGGGGGGAGGGTAGTGGGGTTATGGGCATTGGGGAGGGTATGTGCTATGGTGAGTATAAACCTGGCGATTCACACACCTGTACCCCTGGGGCTGATAATACATTATATGTTTATAAAAAAATAAAACATTAAAAGAATTAGTTTCTTCCTCCATCATATAAATGAGAAAATTCAAGCTCAAAGAACATGTCAAGGCCCGGTAGTGAGCTGATGAAAATCTTGGGTTCACATCCAGGTCCGTCCATAAGTGTACAGGAAGCAGGGCATGAATCCTGAATGAGAACGTTTCATTTTTTTCCTGCTTAATTACCTGCCAAAACTGGACTCCCAATGAAATAATAGACAATTTATGGATAGTTAATTGTAACTCTTAGGTATAATAAAAAAATGCCTTTCTATAAATTAAAAAACAGGATATTATTAAAACTGCAGGGAATTATGGCAAACTGCATGAGCATTTTTCTAAATTTCCAAGTTTTGGCGACACCTGGGTGGCTCAGTGGGTTAAAGCCTCTGCCTTCAGCTCAGGTCCTGATCCCAGGGTCCTGGGATCAAGCCCCATATTGGGCTCTCTGCTCAGCAGGGAGCCTGTTTCCCTTCCTCTCTCTCTGCCTGCCTCTCTGCCTACCTGTGATCTCTGTCAAATAAGTAAATAAAATCTTTAAAAAATAAATAAATGAATAAATAAACAAAATTTCCAAGTTTTTAACAGACTGAAGTGCCCCTGACTTGCCCCACCAGATGCTCCTGTAAAATTTCCAAGTTTTTAAAAAATATATATAGCTTTTACCAAATTCAGTGACCATATCTTAACAACCTGAACAAGTTTTTGTTTTATTTTGTTTTGGACAGAGAAAGACATAGCAAGAGAGGAAACACAAGCAGAGGAAATGAGAGACAGAGAAGCAGGCTCCCCGCTAAGTAGGGAGCCCAATGTGGGGCTCGATCCCAGGACACTGGGATCACGAGCCTAGCCGAAGGCAGAGGCTTAACGACTGAGCCATTGGGGTGCCCCTGAACATGTTTACTTAAAAATGATGAGCAAACAAAGAAAGCAAGATAGTCCATAAATTGCAAGTTGAAGGAGCGAACTAGAAAAAAATGAAGAGAAGAAGGAAAAAGTCCTCAAATCTGATTCAAAATTAAAAGTTCAGGTAGCCCCAAATGTGCTAAAAGCCTTAACAAGTCCAAGAGCAACCTCCATGAGTGTTTCCTCTCAATTAGTTAGTAGCATTCATGCCATAACGGCTCCACACTGGGCTCTGCCAGTGGTTGACCATACGCTAAGTGCTTCAATATGTTCGTTTATTTAATCCTTACAACAACACGGTCACCATTTTACAGATGAAAAAACGGAGGCTCAGGGAGATTTATAACTTACGCAAGGACACCTATCCAGTAACTGGCAAAGGTGTGGTTCAAAGCACATTATATTAACCATTATGCTCTACTGCCTCTTCTCAAGCTTCCCGGAAAGAACACTGTAATGTGCCACATAAAATATGAGGTGATTTCTTTTATTTTTTTAAGATTTTATTTACTCATTTGAGAGAGAGGGAGCACACATGGGAAAAGGAGCCCAACGCGCGACTTGATCCCAGGACCCTAGGACCGTGATCTGAGCAGAAGTCAGACACTTAACCAACTGAGCCACCCAAGCACCCCTGAGGTGATTTACTATTATCATTATTGTATGTAGTGCATTGATCATTTGCTTCTGAGAGCAAATCAAGTGCTGAATAAAGTCCTAATATGGAGAAGCAGAGAAGATATTCGCTTAATTTATGTTGAAAAGAGTAAGACTACCCAGGAGAGCACTTGAACATTGCCTAGTAGCCTGTGGAATAAGTTCAAACTGTATTTTGCTTCTATTTCCCATCAGAAATGGAAAGGAAATACAATGACTTGCCAATCTTGTTTCTTCCTGAGGCTTTAGCATCTGAGGTATTATTGAAAGTATCCATGGAGGTCACCCTGACTTCTCTCAAACTTGGAGACAAGAAAGCAGAGTTTTAAACCTGGTACCACCTTTAACTGATAAACAGTAACTATTCACTCCAAAGGGAGCATGAGGATCTATGTAGACCAAAAATGGGCACAGCGCAAGATCCGGAAGGAACCAGTGGGATCATTCAGCCTGACTCTCTGACGTAACTGAGGCCCAACCTAAACTTTCATTTTCCCAATTCACGGCCCAGTGTTCTCTCCTCTAGAACCTCTCTCCCACGTGGGGAGAGAAATGGGAACCAACAAAAACAGAAGTCCTCCCAGGCACTAGGCACGTTATACACGACCTCATTTTCTCCATAGCTTGCAGACATCTTACATTAGATAGTCATCTAATGATTTTACAGAAAAATCATATGATAACCAGGAAGAAGTTAAATGAAAAAAAAAAAAAAAAGTCCGTTAAGTATAAGTGGAATAAAGTCTTAAAATACCCGACTTTCTGGGAACCCATACAGATGCAGCCATAGTCTTATTAACTCCTCAGCTGCTTGTCACATTAGGAGGCTTACCAGTAGGAAGACATGGAGACACTGAGCAGAGAGGGAGACATATCAGGGCAGTGACAAAAGACCTTGACTCTGAATGATCCTAGGAAAGGCTCCTGCACTGGTCACTTAGTGTAACCTGTTTGCACACTCACTTGCAAGTACTCGTTCCAAGTCTGCCTTGCCCATTGGACTACAGGTGATGAGGGAGCAGGAGGCTGGCTGAAGACAAAGCAAAAGTGGGCACCTTGCACCCCCTCTCCACCCGCTCCCCTCAGTACTGTGTGTGACATTCCTCAGGCACACCGGACTGCCATAAGTGAGAAACAAATAGTTAACTTGCAGAGATCACAATCCTGCAAGACAGGAGTCTCCCTTGGTTTACAAATGTCCTAGAGATCTACAAACAAAGAAGTTACCTTATCAATAGCACAATTTCCAGAGGCAAATAACTCAGTTCCTCAAGCCCTAAATATAGTTAAATTTCTTCTAAACCCAAATCTCACTAACAAGGACACTTGATAGGAGAAATGTGAAACTTTATCTATAGATTTCCAAGATAGTGTTGAGAATCATTCCCAAGCATATGGCCCATTGATATCCATCTAAAGGGTCTCACAAGAAGATTTTTACTACTAGTAATAAATAACCTTTCTCCCAACAATAGCTAGCCCCTCAAGGTCCTGGAGACCTTGCTTCCAAAATTCCTTAGAGACTAACATCACCCTCTTTGTCCTCACCTACCCAACTCCTGTGTATATAATCAGCCACTCCTCAGGATAACAGCGCAGGATCTCCGTCTGCCCACGGGTCCTGTCTCCATGCTCTAAATAAAACATCTTTTTGCACCAAAGATGTCTCAAGAATTCTTTCTTGGTCATCGGCTCCGGACCTCAGCCCATCGAACCTCGCCTAGGTTCTAGAACTTCATCACAAGCATCTGTTTCACCTGCTGTTAGAGGCTCAGAACCTTCTCGAACACTTGGCATATCATAGGCATTCAGTAAACATGTTAGCGAAAGTAAGTAGCTGCATGAGTGAGTGCTTATTGAAGGAGTCAGTCTCGAAGAAGAAGGCATGTCCATCAACCCAGCCAATGTTGAAGAATGTTGTAAGGCCCAGCACAAACAAGGAAACGTCTTACCTCTTTGTTCTCATAGCTCTCTACAGCAAAATCATTTTTAACCACAATGTACCGCTCCTTCCATTTCTTTATGTCTTCAGCAAACTGGGATAGCTCTGCTTCATATAGAACAGTTCCCGGCTCCAATGGCGGCTTTAAAGAAGGCAAATACCATTAATCATAACAACAAAAGATAACACAGCATGCTGTCACCAGCTCTATCCACGGGAGTTCAAGGAATGTTTTAGGAAACTATCTTGTCCTGAGATCCTGGGGACATTGTTGCTTCCCCCACCTCCCTCCCTACTTCTGCTCCCTGCTCCCTCTGACCAAAGGCAAGTATTTGTCTTATTGATAGGTCTGTGATTTCCATTCCCCTCCATTGTGCTGCAAGAAGAGAAGCAGAAGGTAGAAGGGATTGTAGTAATAAGGCTGTGCCCTTGTATACAGGTCACTTAATGATAAACGGTGGAAGAGGTAGTTAAGTGCCAGTTGTGGCTATATACCCCCAACACCTTGAATATGCCTGAAAACAGGAGAATTAATAGGCTGCTCCCTTATCAACCATACCTTCAGGTATAGCCTCGAGGGTCAGTGGTCTTTTCAGATCCAAAGCCCTGGGGACACAGTCTGCAAACACTTGCCCCACCTACGTGCTCTTCGAGGACACCAAGTTTGCCCTCTGGTTGAAGAACGAGCAGGGTAGCCAGCCGACTCCAGTTCTACCTTTCTCCTTAAGTAAAACTTTAATGATTCCTTGTTAACCCTGGTGACATATGTGCTATAGGGAAGTCCCTGCCAGTTTCTTAGTTAGGCCTCCCTTTGGGCTAACTGCGTGAGGAATAACTCCCATCGTTTCTCATAGTAAAATCCCTGTATTATCTCAAAACACAGGAATGGGCTTCCTGTCTTTCACAAGTCACTGAATTTACATCTCTTTTCCCTTTATTTAAAAATCAAAGGGCTTTTAGAAACCTATCTCTCCACCTTCAAGTAAAATTTGCATAAACCTTATGGAGAAGACAGATATGCTAATCTTTTTAAGAATTGGCTAAGGGATGAACTAGACTGCCTTCTGAATTTATTCTGTCCTGACAGATAAAGAGGCAGTTTCCTATCTGGACTCATTAACAGGTAAGAGAGGATCTCAATCTTCCCTTTAACTGAGACTGAACCCATATATAGGTTGATTTTATAGTTTTATGTGCAGTATTTTTTTTTAAACCTGAGCCACTCAAATCAACTGATAGACTTGTTAAAAATGTGGCCTTACCCTAAATTTACTATATCAGAATCTCTGGGGGTATGGGCCAAACTTTGCATTTTTAACAAGCTCCCTACGCTGTGAGACTCCCTGTTTTTTGGGAATGACACTCAGTTATCCCTACACATCCGTGCTGCTAAACCTATTGGTCACCTTAACACCTGAGCAGTGTCTGACCCATTTATCTCTCCCTCCTTCTTCAAAGTCCTTTGTTACTTGCTTTTGGCACATTCCTCTTTCCTGATTTTTCTCCTCCTGCAAGGCTATTTCCTACCAATCCATCTTGCTGGATCCTTTTCCTTTTCCTTTTCTTGGTCTCCAAGTGTCGGCTAATTATCTATTCCATATTTCCACCGGTGTATGTCAAATATGCATCTCAAACTTACGTGGCCAAAAGGGCACTCCGGGTTCCCAGCCGCCTCTCACTCTTCCTTCGAGTAAAGGCAACTCCTGTACTTACTTGCTCAGGCTAAAAACCAGGATGTCATCCCTGATTTTCTCTCTTCTTCTATAATGTCCTGTCCAATCCATCAGCAAGTTCCATCAGCTCTTTCTGAAGTCCACCTTGACTTGGACCTTTCCTCACAACTGCTACCACCACCACCCTAATCCAACTTGCCTTCACCGACCTTCTCTTGCAGTGCTACAGTGTCCTCCTCACCAGTCTACAACCTCCCCTCTTATCCCTCATCATGGTCTGTTCACTATAGACAGCCCAGAGAGATCGCTGAAAATTGCAAGTTGCTCTGTATTTGATATCCTCCAATAACTTCTCTTCACATTTACAAATAAAGACCCTTATCATGATCTACCTCTCCTCCACGGTCTGGTCCTTCCCTTTCACTCCATAATGATTTATCACCCTTTCTCCCTTGCTCATGCTGTTCACAGGACATAGTTTTCTTGATGTGCTTATGACTGCTACAGGGCCTTTGCACTTACTGTTCCATATTCTGGAGATACTCACACAGCCTACTCTTATTTCACTCCAGTTCCTGCTCAAATTTCATCTTCACAGAGGCCTTCTCTGATCATTTTTTCTAAAATAAGAGTCTTGCTTCATTTTTCTATGAGTATTTATTATGACCTGATACCACCTGGTATGTTTCTTTATTTGTTACTGTCTGCCCCCCCTTTTTTTTTTAAATATATACAGGAAAGCAGAGAATTTATCTTGATCCCCAATTCTTGGAATAGGGCCTGACACATAGTAGGTATCAATGAATATGTGTTGAGGTTGTGGGTAATTATTATCATGGAGCAAAGGAGAAAGAATAAATCAGGAGATTTGAAAAAAAATCATATTTGATCAATGACCAAAACAAAAATGCCCATAATTTAAGGCACTAAAATTATGACTTTTTTTTAAACTGAACTTCACTAAAGCAAGTCAGATTTCCTTATATTAAAGTATCAGTGTGGGAAAAACAATAAAATTGTATCACACTAATTTTCTAATATGGATTATACCATCAACAAGAAACCATACACTCTAACTTCTAGGCAGACAGAGTTGTTTGTTTGTTTGTTTGTTTTCAGTTTTTTGACCATGAAATGATTTGAGAAGAGATTTTTTTTTTAAACTGCCATTTAAATTACTGCTTATTTCAGAAACGTTATGAGTTATAAACCATTGTTCAGTGGGAGACATTGTCAACCAAACGTCCATGAGTTACCTTGGTCTTCAAAAACTGTGAGGTTAAATCTCTTTGCTGTTCTACTTCACTGCGTACATGATTGCAGAAAGCCACAGAGTACTGGCGACTATAGAAGGGACTGAAGTTTTTGATAGTAGCCTCAGTTTTCCCTAGAAAAATAGGAAAATGAGAAATTAGAAATACAGCCTCTCTTACAGAATAGGCACATATCTGCCCCTCTAAGACACTGTTTCCCAGGGATTTGTTATGAGTTCACATTCCCGGAGAACTTTGTAACATGCCACACGTGCTTTATCTCTCCCTCTCCCTGACGTCATCCTGAGAGACTCCGCTTTCCCTAAGGACCATCCATCCAGCAACCGATAGAAACTGTCTCCATCTTACATCAACAATGCATTGCCAAGGCCATAAACATAACCATCCTTCTACAGCTACCGTTCTACCTCACCCGGTTCTCCACCTCAACTTGTTCTTCATCTCCCCTACCTCCAGTCATCCAACTCCTACACAGTCATACCAGGGTCCACCATTCCAACTCCACACACACACCATTTTGTTTTTCTTCAGGTCCCTGAAGCTTTAATTCATCTTGCTGATCCACAACCCTGGATAAAATCAACAAACTCTTTCTTCTAGTTCTGCCCCTACGTTTCTGGGTAAATTTTTTGTGTGACTCAAAGCCTTATATAATTACTATGAAGTAGAGGGAAAAAGCTTTGGTTTAACAGTGTAGAGACCTGAGCTGTGGTCCCAGTTCCAGGGAGACAGAAACCAGCTGGATGACCTCAGTCAAGTCCCTCATTCTCTCTGGGCTCCAGTGATCCTAACTATAAAGGCAGGTGCTCACTATTCCATACTTTACTTGGAAACTCTGTGACATTGAAGTATAACCATGAGTAGAGCTGCCTTACAATAGTGACCAGCAATTGCAGCATGATCTCTCCACACCAGAAGAAAATAAAGATTAGGGTCAATCACAGAGGGAGAGGGGGTTGTTGGAAGACTTGAGACAGAGGAAGAGGGAGAGTCAGGCACTAGGAATATTCTTGAGCTTTTCCAACCCGGGCTTAGTTGTAGAGAGTAGGGAAATTGCAAAAGAGGGAAAGGGGAAAAAGAAATTGTGGAGGAAGGGCAAAGGAATATCTGAGACAGATTAGAAATCCTCACAACCTTTGAAAGACTTGCTACAAAGTCGAGAGATAAACATAGGCCCCACTGACGGTGCTTATAAGCTGTTAGTCCTTGGAATAAGATATTATCTTGAGAAAAAAAAATTAAACCTGATATGCCATTCCAAAATATTTTAAAGATTTTTTTATTTATTTATCAGAGAGAGCGAGCGAGCACAGGCAGACAGAATGGCAGGCAGAGGCAGAGGGAGAAGCAGGCTCCCTGCCGAGCAAGGAGCCCGATGTGAGACTCGATCCCAGGACGCTGGGATCATGACCTGAGCCGAAGGCAGCTGCTCAACCAACTGAGCCACCCAGGCGTCCCCTCCAAAATATTTTAAAATACTTTCATGTGTGGCATAATTTTTGTTTTCAAATTTGATATAGTCACAGAGAAATATTAAAATATACCATACCAGGAAGATTTGTTTAGAGCTATTATGCATGTAGAATTTCAAGAATAAGTGAAGAGTTCTAACTCCATAGATTGAGACATTCGGTATGAGAACCTTGAATTCATAGCTGTCAATTTCTATACCTATGGAATCATAGGTCCAAACACCCATAGTATATGAGTAACCTTTTCATATGGAGAATCCTACTTTAGCTCAGGCATTTAGATCTCATACTATGTATGAAGTAAGGGGGAATTCTTGCTTATTTCCTCCATAAAATGACATTTTTGGTTATATTTATAGGCTTTAATAACTATGACTTGAAAGGTGCTTTGAGACCCATTAATAATAGGTTCTGTAGAAATGCAAATAAAGCTCCTATAATTTGAATCAGGTATGCTTTTGCTTGCTCTGTGAGTCCATGGTATGACTATTAATTAGTATTTGCATAACACTTTAATATACTCAGGCTTTATAATTATCTAATTGGTTAATATTTTATTAGCTTTTACATAGTGCATAAGAAATAAAATTCTCTTTCCTTGTCTATAATTTTCTTACATAGGAGTAGGATATCTTTAAAAATTCCCACAATAACAATGAGTCTCACCTCAACGAAACACATAAACAATTAACAAAATTTGCCCTTTGGGACCAAGTGACCACTATTTTGTCTAACAGAAGAGCAGCCTGCAAATTTATGATACTAATTTTTGCATTCTTGCAAGCGGTTGGATTTAAATGAAAGAAGGTGGATGCCATTTTATGATAAGCTCTACGCTTTGAAACTGGATTTTCTGCCACATCACAAAGGCTTAGTCAAGGATGCCCTGTTTCTACTGAGGTGTTATGATGCCACCACTCCCTCCCACCATATGAGAAAAATGCTTCTGTGATTTGAGCACCAACACACCTTCCACCAGGCAGCATTTATTAAAAAAAGAGATTACAGCTTCCTTTGGTAATTAACCTAATGACTGGTTCAAAATCTGAATGAAACAGCTCACTATAGCATAAGTTCATAAGAACCCGAAAAGATTCTCAAAATGTATCTAGATTTTAGATTAAGCCTATCTAAACCCAAATAGAGGAACACTGAAGAAGATCTTGATATTTAGAGAAAAGTCTGGTCCTGGGGCAACTGTGGTTAGAAGGATGGACTCTGGAGCCAGACAGACGTGGGTGTGAGTGCCATCTCTGCTGCTGACCTTGTGCAAGTTAACTCCCCACGTATAAAATGAAGACAAGAGGAGCATTCTCAAAGTGTCACCATAGTTATTCACAAAATAATGCAGTAAACTGCTCAGTATGGTAGCTGGCACATAGAAAGTGTTCAATGATCATGGTAATTAGTAATTATATCATTGATGATGAAGGTGAGGAGCACCCAAGCCAACCTCCAGCGGAAGGTCCTTAAGCTGAACTAAGGAATCAGGGCAAAGACAAAAGCAGGTTGTCTTGTGTAACTCCAGCCGGGGCCATCCTGCCCAGCTGCATACAGAACAGCCCTCCCACTCACTGCAGGTTTGAAACAAACATAACCTACATTTTCATAGCTGTTTCAGGAACACTTGTCAGCACCAGAAGGGACTCTCAGTGCATGCCTGAATGAAAACCAACTAAGTAGAACACTGGTATTAATGAACCAGAGTGAAAAGCATGAGTTCTTGTGTTACATTGAGCGTCTCTCTCCCCAAGCCTCAATTCTCTCACCTGTAAAATGGGTAAATTGCCCATTTCACAGGTTTTGTGAGGATTATTATTCTGTAGGTTAAAAAAAAAAAAGTGTCTCAATTAGTGCCTAACACTAGTTGCTCAATGAATTTTGACTATTGTTTCTATTACTATTACTAATAATACTAATAATATTTTGTAATATTACAATAAAGTACAATGAAGTAATAATACTAATAATGTTTTGGCTATTATTACTATTGCTATTACTAATAATAATTACTATTATTTAATATTCCACTATGGAAACATCCCAGTAAATGGATCAGTCCACAGACACCACATAAAATAGCCTCGGTCAAAAGCAGCTTGTTTTCCACAGTCTTGAGGATTCTTGAGTATCGAACTGCCTTCATCCTTTCCCCCTCACAACTCCTGCTGTGATTTAGTGTCACATTCTTTTTCCTAAATTGTAAAACCCCCAACTGTTTTTTTACCAAAAAGAAGCTAATCAATAATGGAAAGACGAGAACCAATGGAGGGCTTCCTCCATGCATCCCTACAGCAGCATTTTCGGCACAAGGCATATTTCCTCCAATCCTACCCAATAACTGCAGCCTGTGCAGGGCGATGCGTTGGTACAACTAAGTTGACCAAGCTGCACGTGACACCCTTCGGGCTAATCAGTACCAGAGCTGAAAGAAGATTCTTCAACAGCTCTGTCTACAACACTTAGGTTCGTTTGATTTTGTAAAAGTCAAAAAAGCATCTTCCGGTCCCTTTAAAGCCATTCAAATTTGTGCAGACTCAAAAACTCAGCACTGTCCTTGGATTCCTTCTCCATCGTGCCCATATTCAGTCATCAGCAATCGTCAGATCTTGTCCCTTCTATTCCCATAATACTTCTTATCCCATCCCCTTGGCCCCATCCCAACCAGCACACTTCCACACTGTAGAGGTCTCTTAATCTGCCCTCAGCATCACAGTGGGGGGCTGGGGGAATGGAACATAAACAAACAAACAACAAAAAGTACTAGCTCTCAGCTCTAAAAGAGGAACAAAGAAAGTCAAAACCAGAGCGGGATGTAGGGAATGTCAGTACTGATACACAGATCCTAGGGGATCATGGGAAATAAGCCAAAGCTTGGTCAGGATGGCAGAGGCAAGTCCTGGGGATTGCCCAGAGTAAGTCCAGGGCTGATGGAGCAGAACATGAAAGGCTGAGTCCATGGCCCCACTCACGAGAAAGGGGCACAAGTTACTAAGGCCCAGATGTCAGAGTGGGAAATTGTCCTTCAGAGTCAAGTCTTGCCCTTACTGTTCCCAAGGAACTCTTTTGAAAACCTCATGGCAATAGAGGTACATACACTTGTCTGGGTCCTGACCTGACAAGTTTCATTTGACAGGTTGCTATAAGATCACGTCACTACCTTCATAAAATCCTTCAACAGTCCGCGTTGCCCAGAGTAGTAACCACTTAGCCGAGGGCCAAAGACCCTGTGGTCTGGCCCCAGTGGTTCTGATTTCCTACCTTTCCTACTCAAACTAATTTTCCTTGTCCCCTGTACATGCTCATGCCTTCACCCCTTGTTTCTCCCCTTAAATGCCCCGCCAGCCACTTTCAGAACCTTCAAGCTCAGATGGTGACTCCAACCCAAAAAGAAGTTGGTTCTCCCCAGGTGGAAACAATCTCACCTTCTTTTGTGTTCTTCCAAAACTGTGCTCCAGTTTGCTACAGCTGTTTATATATACCTTATCTTTCCTCCAAGGGTATACTGTATTTATGTACCCAGCAAATATTTGTTGAATTAATGAAAGAATCGCTGAGTAAATATTTAAGAGCAAAGCAAAGTACAATGCATCATAATCTTGAAACCCGTACTGATGTCCCCAGAAAGGAGAAAAGCACAGTTCTCAGCTCAAATTTTTTTTTTTGAGACTTACTTATTTTTTAATTTTTTTTTTTAGAAAGAGAGAGAGAGTGTGAGAGAGTGCGGGAGGGGCAGAGGGAGAGAATTTTCAAGCAGACTCCCTGCTGAGTGCAGAGCCTGACCACTGGGCTTGATCTCACAACCCAACAACCCATGAGATCATGACCTGGCCAAAACCAAGAGTCAGACACTTAACTGAGCCACCCAGACGCCCCTCAACTACTTATTATTAAAAATATACACTCTCAAAGCCTGACTCATTTGTTTAAAAAAAAAAAAAAACAGACCTATTGATTAGTTCTTTTTGAGTTTTTATATGAACTTGTCCATGTAATTATATGTGGGGAATTATTTACAAAAAAAAAACCTTCCTTAGTTTATTTATTTGTTTTTCTTGTCCAGTGTGTAATCATGGAAAGTATATGAAGTCTTACATGAGGTAAAACTTACATAAAGTCTGAACAATCTAAAGGATTTGTATATTTTTTGTCCTAGAAGTTTCTTTGTTAGCCTTTTAGTTCTGTAGTAATTCAACTCCAATCGAGTCTGTATTATGAGTTTTCTTTCTTGAAAGATACAATCTATAGTGGTTTATTTCTAGCTTTCCCATCATTTGCAGTGTCAATATAATACATTCTAAAGTCTTCCCTGAAATACATAGATTCCTCCCTGCTTCAAATACTTATAGAAAAACAACTCGTAAGTATAGAAAGATATAAAAAATCTGAACATATTTTGCTATATTTCCATCTAATCTTTTTTATATTTTTTAATACTTGAGAATATCATATTTTATATCCAGTTTCATTTATTTAACATTTCATTGTTGGTTTTTTCCTATGATATTACCTCCCCAAATCACTATTTCCAAAAGTTGCATTTTTATTGGTAGTATGAAGAAGAAAAATACCAAAAAAAATTTTTTTAAGGTTTCATTTATTTATTTGTGAGAGAGAGACAGAACAAGTGGTATTGTGAGGCAGAGGGAGAAGGAGAAGCAGACTCCCTGCTGAGCCTAGAGCTCAACGCAGGACTGGATCCCAGGGCTTCACGATCGTGAACTGAGAAGAAGGTAGATGCTTGACTAACTGAGCCACCCAGGCGCCCCAAATACAAATTTTTTTTTAAAAATGGATTTATTTTAACAAAGTGGCTATTTCCCAAAAACAGCCAAATCCACATCTGAGATGAGGATTAACTAAGCTTTTGACACATTTTCTTAAGAACTGTTGAGGTTTCTGGTGAAGATTAATTTGGGGGAACAAGAGGAGTAGCTCTAAAAAATAAAATATTTAATATTTATAAAATAGAGTATAATATCCACTATTGTTTATTTTCCCCGAGTTTCTCGAATTATAAAAAGTTTAAAAGTCCTGATGAATTATAACATCAGCTTCAGTCTCGGGCTTCTGAGCATGATCACTTCGCACCTTAGGGTGGGGAATTCAGAAATCCCAATTCACAATACAAAGGTGCAAAAATCTAATTACACAGAATAATGCCCAAGGACTCTCTCTCTTCTAGTAAATGCCTTAGAGAATGGGGATAAATTGGATTCTCCATAATTGAACTAAATGGTATGTGTGTGTGTGTGTGTTTAAGCACATTTATTATTGGTTCTTGAGTGATAAGTTTTTGAACAGATTCTATAGGAAAAGTCAAAAATTCTTCAAGGGGAGCCTTAATCCCATCAACTCCCCAAAGCTTACCTGGCAGAAACTCTCCTTTGTGCTAAGAACAAGAGACATATAAACCACTTACATTCTCTGTGATTTACTTCAGACATTAGTCCACAGAAAAGAAATATAACAAACACTCCCAAGAACTTATATTAAATATTTCAAAGTCATCCCAGGACCCTCTATAGATTCCGAAAACATCTGGATAGAAGACAGACAGGCTTGGGAATAAACAAAGAACGGTTTTCTCATTTCCAAAACTCACACTCACAGAGATCCAAAACTCTTGAGTTGGGCTTGCAATATAACTTGTCCTTGGGCTGTTAAAGACCTTCCGTTTTTTTGCAATCTATGTTCTAGAAGCAGGCCCCTATCTTTACCAAGGCCACAAAGTTTGGCCTGTTAAAGACATTCAGTGAATCCCCATGTACTTACAGATGCTGCGTAAGGGGCCAGACCCCAACTCCAGTGGGTGAACAGTGTGAAAAATCATAAATGAAAACCTAACCGAAATGGAGTCAGGAAGTTCCACAAGGGGAGCTCCCACGCCCTACCATTCTCCATCAATTGTAAATCCCACAGGAAGAGATGGACCTTGCTGGTGGCTACAACTTTACTACCCCAGCAAGAAGAAGATAGCCTATCCTTTCCCAACAATAGCCCAGCCAATGATAGGAAGTCACAATTCAGCCAAAGAAGAACCACCATACTTTGAATGCCCAGTTTACTCCAATGGACTTTTCCCCCTTTCCTCTGTAAAAGAGCATTCCTCTCCTTTGTTCCATGTGGATTTGCTTTGGTTTTACTGTAGCTTGCTTGTCCCCAACTGTAATTCTCTGCTACTCCTGAATATACCCATCTTTTGCTGGTAGAATAAAGGGTGGTTTTAAGGTTAACAGCAGAAACAAAAGCAATGTTTTCTACGAATGACTGAGGCACTGAAATAAATTAAGGTGCTCGTCTGCACTAGGTATTTAGTGGAAAATACATTCACAGATTAATAGAAGAGAAACAGAGGAGACACTAAGAAAGGGAAAAAACACTACCATATTATACCTTGGAATTCCCATTACTTTATTCTATGGAAAAATTAAAAACCCTCGTGGTCAGCTATTCCAGAGATCAGCTTTCTAGAACTCTAAGACCTTAAGTCTGCCCTCTTTTTTTAGAGGAAGAAACTACAATAGTATTTTTGGAAGATATATATATATGCCCATTTTGGGAGGGTGATGGTATATGCCCATATTTTTAAGTACACATTTTTCTTTAGCCATAATTAGGCAGGAGCTAACTTTAAATTTCTTCCATTTTATTTGGAAAAAGTGCTTGAAGTTTTCAAGATTATTTTGCCATTACCTCACAGCATGCCTCCAATTTTCCCCTGACACATCTGATGAGAATAAATCTTGTTTATTTTGCCACTACTCTAAGCTGTCTAATGTCCCCAAAGGAAGCTACAGATTGGCTGTCTTTTTCTTCATTAAAATGAGAGGAAAACATGTGAAAGAGAAAATTAAACCAATCTGACACCGCTACTTTCTCAGAAAGCATCACAAGAACTATGAATTCAGAAGGACTCCTGGTTGCCCATTAGACAAACTTTTTTGGTTTTGAAGAAAATATATAACTAAAGTTCAGAAAGAAATAATGAGATTTCCTTTGCTGCTTTTGAGTCTAATTATAGTTATTAAAATTTTTCTGCACATGTTTTATCGGAGACTCAGATTATTCCAGAACCCTGAAAATATTCTTTGCTTTCAGATTGCAACCATGTAAATGAACACAATAAGCACATTAAACGTAATCAGCTAGACTTAAAATAAACCAGGCAACAAACCTAGGAATTTTATTAAGTTCTTTCCCTTCCAACACAATAGGTTCTGGTGTCTCTTTCAGGTTTCTCTTTTATTTTCCTAATGATATTCCTTCTGTTTTCTTTCTTTCTTTTAAAGATTTAATTAATTTATTTATTTGACAGACAGAGATCACAAGTAGGCAGAGAGGCAAGCAGAGAGAGAGAGGGGCAAGCAGGCTCCCTGCAGAGCAGAGAGCCCGATCATGACCTGAGCCGAAGGCAGAGGCTTTAACCCACTGAGCCACCCAGGCGCCCTCCTTCTGTTTTCTTCATTCCATTTTTCTTTTCCCCACACAGAAGTATATCTGTTTGAAATGCTTTCTGTTACAGTTTCTACTTCTCTCTCAAGAATACATGCTATTAGTGTAAAAAAAAAAGTGCATTTTTATAGATCTGTGTTTGGAGCCCAGATATGCATTGTTTTGTTAGTCTGGGGATATGGGTAACAAACAAGTAGGAGTGACTTGGCTAGGAAAATGAAAGATGATAATGCTAGGCTTGGGAGGGTCCAGGAAGAACTTCATAAACTAGTCAACATTTCTGTAGGCCAGCTAACTTTTTGAAACTATTTACAAGGCAGATAAAGTACTCATTAGTGAAAATTATTTTAGCATGCTCTAACTTATCCTCACAAGAATTTAAGAACTGCCAAAAGGGTTCTAATTCCTGTTTCATTCGGTCAAGCACCGTGTCCTTGGAATATAGTTTTCTGTTAACAACCCAAATATCTCCAATAATAAATCTGAATCTAGCACAGTCTAAAATACAGCTCATACAGCTCTAAAATACAGCTGATTTTGTTTTTTTGACAATCTAATGGTTGCCAGTCAGTGGAACAGTTAATCACTAAATTAAAATATCCCTTTTTAAAAAGATTTTACTTGTTTATTTATTTTTGAGAAAGAGAAAGAGTGAGAGTATGATCGGGGGAAGGGCAGAAAAGAAGCAGACCTCTACTGAGCAGGAAGCCCAATGTGGGGCTTGAACCCAGGACCCTGGGATCATGACCTGAGCCAAAGGCAGATGCATAACCCACTGAGCCACTTAGGTCCCCATAAATTAAGATATTCTTGAGTAATATACATTAGTGAAAAATTATTCAAAGCTATTCTATGTGATACTCTAAAAAAAGAGACAGAAAAAAAAACCACCAAACCTTCTAGTAGTGCCCAGTGTTTAGAAAGTATCAAGCTCTATGGAACCGTCATTTTTTCCTGTGGAAATTGCTCTTCTATAAAGTTAAGTTCACACAGTACTTAACAAACGTGCTGAAACCTCATAAGTTTGGCTTTGCTTAGAGTCCAAGCCTCACAAGGTGAAATTCGTTTAAACTAGTCATTATATGCACCACGGAAATTAAATATAAAGGAGAGCTGTAAATAACTAGGACTGCCTTCCACAATAACCCTAAGAAAGCAACTTGAGTTCATTTGGATGGTAGCACGGACATGCCAATGCCAATCGCACTGCAACTTCCATATATTGATGAAAAGATCAAAGTTACAGACCTCTAGAGCTGAATGGGATCATAATAATAAATGTCAAGGTCCTCCTCTGTTCAGACCAAGAAATTAACCGGCCCATGGTCATAAAATTAGTTAGTAATAGAACATCTATGAAAAAAATTTTAAAAATCAGTGTCAATGTTTTTAACAGAGTTTGTCTCTCTACTAATACTACATTAATTTATGTGGAGAATTCAAGCACTTCTTTTTTATTAATGGAGAAATGTAAGTACTCTTTGGTAATAAAAACCATATTGTCAAGAAGTCTTGTGAAACGATCTTAAACTAACTTAAACTGGAGTAGAAAGATGTTGTTATGGTCGATTTTACCTGTCAACTTTACTGGGCTATGGGGTGCCAGATAATCTGAATGTGTCTGTGAAGCGGTTTCTGGATAAGGTTAGTACTTGAATAAGTAAATTAAATAATGACCTCCCCAGTGTGGGTGGGCCTCATCCGATCAAAAGGGTGAGTAAGAAGGAATTTCCTTCTTCCTGACTTCCTTGAGCTGGGACCTTTGTCTTTCTGGTCGTTCAACTTGAACTGAAACATTGGCTCGTCCTGGGTCTCTAAGCCTACTGACTCTCAGAGTGGAACTATGCCATCAGCTCTTCTAGGTCTCTGGCTTACTGACCTCAGATCTTGGGACTCATCAGCCTCCATAACTGCATGAGCTGATTCCTTATTTTGTTTTTATTTTGTTCTACTTTATTTATTTGTCCAATTCCTTATTTCAAAGAAATCTCTCTCTCTCTTTCTCCTGTTGGTTCTGTTTCTCTGGAGAACCACAAAAATACAGATATAACCAATCAAAATACATTATTGAATCTTGGGACCCCTGGGTAGCTCAGTGGGTTAAGCCTCTGCCTTTGGCCTAGGTCATGATCTCAGGGTCTTGGGATTGAGACCCACATCGGGCTCTCTGCTCAGCAGGGAGCCTGTTTCCCTCTCTCTCTCTCTCTCTGCTGCCTCTCCGCCTATTTGTGATCTTTCTGTGAAATAAAAAAATAAAATCTTTCCCCCAAAAAACCCAAAATACATTATTATTGAGTCTCAACATAATAATCAGTTTATTTCATTTAATCTATACATATTAAGCAAATGGGTCAGTAACAAAATAAAAGCAATGCAAATGTCTAGTGCTTCAATGTCTTTCAAAACACATTCTGAAATTCATGGAATCTGTATTTAAAACATTCCATTAAGTGATTTATGAAAGACAGTAAAAGCATTTGGCTCGGCTTCATCCCAACTGGCCTAAGTTGCCAGCAAGGAGGCAGAGACCCTGCAAAGCTCTGGGCGCTGGGGAAACAAGCTGACCTTATCTGAGTAACCCTTAATCTTACTCAGGTGTTCCAATTAAGTGGCATCACTGTCTTAAATAAAGCTACAGTCTTTGCTGGCTAATATCATAAGGCTCCCTGGGAAATTCACTAATTAAGAAGATTTTCTTATTTACTGATTAAGAATGTGTTTTGTACCAAATCAAGATTAAAAAGCACTGCTAAGGACCAGGCCCATCATCCACATGATATCTGAAATGTCTTCAACAAAGTTTTTCTGCTCTCTTCTCTGTAGCCTACTTTATATGAGTCAAGAGATGAGAGGTAGTGGATGATATAGCACTAATAACAAGGGTTTTGTCTATGTCTGTGCTTTCTTTAATTATGAACTATTTCAAACATCAAACTCATAACATATATTCCGGCTGTCTGGCTAAAAATGTCTTAACATTACGCCATATTTGCTCAAAATTTTCTTAAACAAAACACTATAGCTACTTTTGTAGCCCCCTTCTACCCTATCCCACCAAACTATTAGGCACCACTATACTCCAAGTGGTTTATTCCTGTAAGTCATCTTGCATTCTTCCAACATATATATGTACCCAGACATAACTAGTAGCATTGTTATACACATTTTCTAACTTAATTCTACCAGTCATTCTGCAGCTTGTTTATGGCAGATAGATAGATCTCAGATATCATATATATGATATATATATATCATATATATGATATATATATAGGAATGATATTTATTTCTAGTTTATTCATTTTAACTGGTATCTATACTTCTAATACATACTACAGTTTATTTATCTCCTTGTTTAAGGGCCTCTCACTTGTTTCCTCTCTTTTTGATCTTATAACCAAGGCTGATGTGGACATATATGGTGCAGAGATGTGAGAGTTTCTCCAGAGTGTGCGTCTAGAACACTGGGGCAAAGTGTCAACATCGTCATCTGCACTTGATATTGCCAAATTTCTCTCCCAAGGAGCCATGTCCCTCACATCCCACCAGCGGAGTATGAGAGTTTCCTACCTCCCATAACCTTAGAAACTCTAGGGATTGTCCTACTTACACATTTTTGTGTATTTTGATGCAGGTGAAAAAAGATGCCTACTATCAGATTACTAGTGAGCTGAGCATTTTTCCGTATATTTATTGCCCACTTAGGTTTCTTATTTTGTGAATTCATATCCTCTCCCCTATATCTTCTTCTTACTGACATGCAGGCATTATTTGTCAATTTTAGGTATGAATCCTCAGATACAAACATTCCCTTGTTTTTTCCCTATCTGTGGCTCATCTTTTCCATTGGTTTATAGTGTTGAACAACCATTTTAAAGTTTAACGGAATCAGATATAATATCCTGTTCTTTCTGGTTTGTGTTTTTAATGTCTGGTTTAGGAAATCCTTCCTTGCTATTTTCTTTATAAGGATGTTCTCCCACATTTTCTTATAAAAGGACTTTGAGAGTACCTGGATGGCTCCGTTGGTTAAACTTGTGACTCTTGATTTTAGCACAAGTCTTGATCTCAGGGTCATGAGATCAAGCCCCGCGTCAGGCTCTACACTGAGTGTAGAACCTGCTTAAGATTCATTCTCTCCTCACTCTCTGCCCCTCCCCACCTGCTCCCCCTTTCTCTCTCTAAAAAAGATAAAATTAAAAATAAAAGAACTTTAGCATAAGGCTTTTTACAAACTAGAATTAATGACTGTGTAGACTATGATTTAGGAATCCATACCTTATCATACAGATAACTAATTATTTCAATGCCATTTATTGCATAGTCCACATTTCTCCCAACATGTGCTCATTTCTGATATATTCCAAGTTTCCATATTTGAATGAGTTGCTTTTAAGATCTCTACTATTCCATTGGTCTATTGTCTATCCTTGTGCTCTTAGTACCATACTCTCTTAATGATTATAGTGTTACAAGAACTTCTGATTTCAGGAGAGTAAACTCTTCCCACTTGGTTCTTCTTCAAATTGTCTTAGACATTCTCTAGCCAGTGCTCTCCCATATAAACCCAGGGTGAACTACGTCAAGTCCCATAGGAAAACAGCGTCAGGATTTTGATTGGAAAAACAGTGAATTTGTGATTGGTAAGAAACTGATCGCCTTATGAGGTAATCCTTTTTTTTTTTTTTTTTAAGATTTTATTTATTTACTTGACAGAGAGAGATCACAAGCAGGCAGAGAGGCAGGCAGAGAGAGAAGAGGAAGCAGGCTACCTGCTGAGCAGAGAGCCCAATTCGGGGCTTGATCCCAGGACTCTGAGATCATGACCTGAGCCAAAGGCAGCGGCTTTAATCCACTGAGCCACCCAGGTGCCCTGATGTAATCCTTCCATCAAAATTGCTGCTAGGAAAAAAAAAAAAAAAATTGCTGCTAGCCCATACGGCACTAATGTGCAAACTAGGAAAAGCTACCTTTTCCTCAGCCCAGAGGCAGCCAGCTTCGCATGAGTGGAAAATGCGACACAGGCTGGATTTTAGCCTCCGTTCGCCCCTGCTTAGTTAGGACACTTAGGCTATGAACATCTTGAACGACTGTAGACAGCAGCTCTGTTCTCATTCGTTAGCATGGCCTATCTCTTCATTCATCCAAGTCTTCGTTAATGCTCTTTGATAGCATTTTGTCACTTTTACTCATGAAGATTTTTGCACACATTTGTTAGATTTATTCCTAAATCCCAATTTCATACGGTTTTGTCTTGCTCTTCTGAATGGACTCTTTTTTCCTGTCCATTTTCTGATAGGTTATTACTAGCTTTTAACTTTTATGTGTTTGCCTTATGTCCTGAAACTTTAAAAAAAAAAAAATCTGTAAATGAATTTGTCTTTAAATTATCTTGGATTTTCCATGTACTCAATCATATCTTCTGCAACAACGTTTAAAACTCCTCATTCACACTTCACACACCGGTGACGTTCTAGAGTCTATTAAGTCTCAATATGAAGGTACATTTTAAAACTATGTGGGAATTAAATCAAGTGGGTTATTTCAGCTTAGAAAAAGGTTTTAGGTTCCTAATCAACAGATCCAGAAAATATATGGATAGATAAATTGATTTTGGTTGCCATTTTTGCCCCCAACTATAATTAGTCCATTATTAAATTTAAAAAAAATCAAGATTTGTATTTCATTAAGGACTCATTAAATCAGTGTGGTTCACCTTGAGTTCCTGTACGTTTTATCAAAAGTCTTCCTTTTAGGGGCATCTGGGTGGCTCAGTCAGTAAAGCATCTGTTTTTGCCTCAGGTTGTGATCTTGGGGTCCTGAGATTGGGCCCCTTATTGGCCCTCTGCTCAGCAGGGGGCTTCCCTCTCCTCCATCTGCCTGCTGCTCCCCCTCCTCGTGCTCTCTCTCTCAAATAAATCTTTTTGAAAAAAAGTATTCCTTTTAAAACAAATTGTGTAACCGCTACCATGTATTCTTTTTGAAAATTAAGAGATCTAGAAAAATAGAAAATTCTACTTATTGTATTCCCTACATCAGACCCACTGAATCAGAATGGACCCAAGACAGGCTGGAAATCCTGTATTCTCTACATGTTCTTCCAGTTGATTCTTGTGATTGGGACAGTTTGGTATTGAATAGCATTCCCGCAGGTGTCCCAGCCGTGCAGAAGACATAGCAAAGCTGTGTGTTTGGCTCCACTGCAAACAAATGAGCTCCATCCAGCCTGGGCTGGATCCATCACTCTTCAGCAAGACTTTTCTCATCCTGGATGACTGCCTTGTCTGCTTTCCCCAGCAGCTGTTCTACCTTCATCAATGTCCTCAGGCTCCCTTCCCCACTCCCTCTTTACTCCCAGAAGACTTCCCCTTCCCAGAAAACAAAGTCTCAATTCTCTCCTATCCACTATAAAGTCCATCTCCTCATCCACTATACTTTCCTCTTCCCTGCCTCTCTCAAAAAGAAGACATCCCAATCTTCTTCCTCCAAACGCTTACCCCATCAATTATATCTCTTTTCTTAGATTGTCATTATCTTTCTTTTCACTTCCTTTTCACCCCCAAGCCCAAACAGGTACTCAAGTTCTGCAGGAAAACAAAACAAAACAAACACATCTACCTCTCAGGCAACTGCCCTCTGATTTTCCCTTCATCAAACCTCTTGAACAGTAGCCCAAACCCACTGTTTCCAGACTCATCACCTCCTATTTACTTCTTAATCAGCCACTTACCCCCTTAAACACAATCCCACCGCACAGAGTATATGCCCTGATGACTCCCGCATGCATGTCTGTCATCCGAACCTCTCCTCCACTGTCATATATTTGCTACTGTCTCCTGCAAATAACCCACAGCTCACCGAAAGTGCATTTCTCAGTCTTGACTCCTGAGAGCCTAGGAAGCCAGTAATAGGTACGTGCTATGCTTTGACAAATATTTGTTGGATTGATATTAATAATATTAGTAATGTTAGTTCTATACTGAATAGTATAGCATTTTCCCCACCCATCTTCTCAACTTCGACCCACCATGGGACTAAGGGGGAAAACCAAATGAAAAATTAGTTTGCCAAACAAATGGAACATTTATACCAACACTTAAATCTGTTGGGGGACGCCTGGGTGGTTCAGTCAGTTAGGCATCTGCCTTCAGCTCTGGTCATGATCCCAGAGTCCTGGGATCGAGCCCTATGGCATTGGGCTCCCTGCTCAGAGGGGAGCCTGCTTCTCCCTCTCCCTCTGCTGTTGCCCCTGCTGTGCTCTCTCTCCGTCAAATAAATAAATAAAATCTTTAAAAAATAAATAAATAAACCTGTTAGTACCTTTATAATTCTTTTTAAAAACTCCATTCTAAAACTGTTTCTTTCACACTGTGGGTTTATTTTCCCTTCATTTAGGGAACAAGAAAAGCTTTAAATAAATAATAATTTGTCAGAAAGACTCATCCTAAAGAATATGGCTAGCATATCAGTACATATACTGATTAAGTTTGAGACAAACTGCAAAAATAAAATAAAATAAAAATAAGTAATCTTAAGTGTCTAGATATCTGGTACACACTGGGCTGTCCTGATCCGTTGATGAATCAGGCTGACCTGCCCACAGCAGCCTGGGATATACAGCAGGAGAACTTCCTTCTTTTTCTCCAAATCTGACCTGAACTGCACTGTTCCACTGAGAACAAATCATCAAAACTACACATTTACAAAGAAGGTTGTAAGGCAAACATTTAGATTAAGACCATGCTTACGTGTCACAAAATTACTTGGTTGATTTAATGCAAGTCTGCATGAAAGGGAAAAGAATCAAATTTAAACAGTCTGAATCTCAGAAATTTGCTATGTATTAGAAAAACAAAACAGTTCCAAATTTATGCTGTAAATAATTTTAAAAGAAAGAACATTAAAGAGAAAAGAAGTGAGATATTTGTCATCTGTTTTCCTGTTTTCTGTGAAGGGTATCTGTGGAGCTTTGGACGTATCTATATTTGGGTAATGGCAGCAGGTGAGGCAGACAAAGCAGCTTCATATTCACTTCCTGGGGGAGGGGGAAGTGCTGTAAACATCCTAGGTAATGAGTATAAAATACATGTGAATACACATTACCTTCTGTGAGTCACAGGCTCTTTCATAATCTCTAGATAAACAAATAAGCAGAGCAAGCGCTAAACAATAACCAAAACACAATTTTTAAACCACACATACTCAAAAATAATCTCCAGATTGAAGGAAATTCCCTTAGGAGGGAAAGATGAAAAGTTTTGTCACACTCGGTTACAAAGGACTAGAAAGAAAAAGAAAAATATATACCTATTTCTTATATGTATCACAAATATTTTATATATACCATATATGGATCTTATTTATATTATGGGTGTGTGTTTTTATGTGTGTATATACATGATATATATACACATATATGTGTATGTATACACAGAAGATATATACATATAGGTATATATGCATGTAAGATATATACATACAAGATTTGTGTGTATATATCTTTATATGTGTGTATATGTTTGTATATATATAATATATATGTGTATATATGTATATCTCAGTTGTTATGGTTTTAAATAAATAAGACCTGCCGACCAAAACCAGGGAAATGAATGGACAGGAAATAAGGCAAGCTTGAAAGAGGAAGTGGTTTTGAGCCGTCGACAAGAGAGAATGGAGGAGTAGGAAACCCACAGATGTGTAAAAATGGAAAATCAAGGGCTTTATCTTAAGAGAGAGACTCAGAGTCCATGACTAGATTATCACAAAGATGCATTAACTCAACCAATTAGTCTTTTGTGGCTATTTAAAGAGACGGTAAGAAGATATTCAAGAGAGACCAAAAAGAAGTTGTATATAAGATCTTTTAAATTTCCCATCAAAATATATGGAAATCACTAAATCATTAAAAAATCTCAAGAAAGGGACACTTGGGTGGCTGAGTTGGTTAAGAGTCTGCCTTCACTCTGGTCATTATCTGGAGGTCCTGGGATTAAGCCCCACATCAGCTCCTTGCTCAGCAGGGAGCCTGCTTCTGCCTCTGCCTGCTGCTCCCCCTGCTTGTGCTCTCTCTCTCTGACAAATAAATAAATAAAATCTTTTTTTTTTTTTAAAGATTTTATTTATTTATTTGACAGACAGAGATCACAAGTAGGCAGAGAGGCAGGCAGAGAGAGAGAGGAGGAAGCATGACCTGAGCCGAAGGCAGAGGCTTTAACCCACTGAGCCATCCAGGCGCCCCAATAAATAAAATCTTTTTTAAAAAATCTCAGTGAGGGACGCCTGGGTGGCTCAGTTGGTTGGACGTCTGCCTTCGGCTCAGATCATGATCCTGGAGTCCCGGGATCGAGTCCCGCATCGGACTCCCAGCTCCATGGGGAGTCTGCTTCTCTCTCTGACCTTCTCATTCATGCTCTCTCTCACTGTCTCTCTCTCAAGTAAATAAATAAAATCTTTAAAAAAATAAAAATAAAAATAAAAAATCTCAGTGAAACATTTTAAATGTGAAATAAGAACATCTCTCTTTTGATTATATAACCATCTGGGATTATTTAAAATCCAGTAGTTTAACCTTAGATACAGTAATTATTATAAAATGTGGTAGTTTATCTGCTGCTTTAAAGCTATATAAAAGTTGATGCAAATAAAATTTGCATCCATAAAAAAGTAACATAATTCCTGATCTAAGATCAGGGAAATAAAGTATTGTATATTTCAATTGAATGCAAACATTAAAATGTATTTGTGAAAGGAAACTAACATGTAAAAATGCACATCAGAAAAGTAAGCAACACCAAGAAAAAAGTGAACATAGACTTTCATAGAGAGGGAGATCACAAAGAAGTAAAAGAAACAAAACCAACTGGACAGAGAAAAAAAGACTGGAAGGAACTATATTAATACAATAACAGTTTTTATCATTGAGTAATGGACCCATGGATGAATTTTTTCCCTTCTGTTTTTATGAAGGGCCATGCTTTGTAGGCATATTTTATTTTTGAGTGAGGAAAAGCGAAACTTTCTCCAGAGAAACAGTACAGACAAAATAATAACCTGCTTAGTAAAGGTCTGAAAACCCTGGGTAGAGAGCACACAATTACACAAATAAAACCATTCCGTATTATTAAACTAGTATTTAAACTCAAGGCAAAAAAGTGCCCCTGTTAACTGACAGACCATGGCATAATCAAGCCAATATTTTAAGAATAGTAATAATTAATAGTAATCCCTGCAAAAGCATCAATTCTGCCATCATTTTCAAGAACATTCAGTCAGCTGAAATAAGCAATTGATTTAGCTCAATTATAATTCTGTGCTTGGGTTATTTTATGCATGTAGCCCCAATTTTAAAGAGCCAGTAATTATATAAAAATACCCATTTGGGCTTGACTGTTTCTTTTCTCATTTTTTGCTTCTATAATTATGATTCTAATACATGATTTTGTCAAATATAGTAAATGTTTATTAAGTGCCCATAATCATAGGAAATGAATTCATGCAGGTCAAAGCAGAAGGAATAATTCCCCCACTCTCCATCCGCTCTGGTTACCTTCTTCACTACCGTCATTCTCCTATGAGGCGCACTGACCCCCTGCCCCCTCACCCCCTGCCCCCTCCCTGCTGTCCCACTCCATCTCCACACAAACAAGCGACTGTCACTATGGAAATATCTCACAGGGCGCCTGGGTGGCTCAGTGGGTTAAGCTGCTGCCTGCGGCTCAGGTCATGATCTCAGGGTCCTGGGATCGAGTCCCGCATAGGGCTCTCTGCTTCCTCCTCTCTCTCTCAAATAAATAAAATTAAAAAAAAAAAAAAAAAAAAAAGGAAATATCTCAAACACACTAGGGAGTATAACAGTTATGTAAAGTAGGATGGGGTGCCCAGGAGGCACAGTTGGTGAAAAGTCTGACTCTTGGTTTCAGCTCAGCGCCTGATTCTGGGTCACGTGACTGAGTCTCGCTCTGGGCTCTGCGCTCAGTGCAGAGTCCGCTTGAGAGTCTCTCTCCCTCTGCCCCTGGTGCTTGTGCTCTTTCTCTCTCTCTCTCCCTCTCTCTCTCTCTCAAATAAACAAATAAATCTTTAAGAAAAATAGGCATGTTGGGGGCGCCTGGGTGGCTCAGTGGGTTAAATAAAGCCCCTGCCTTCAGCTCAGGTCATGATCCCGGGGTCCTGGGATCGAGCCCCGCATTGGGCTCTCTGCTCAGCGGGGAGCCTGCTTCCCTCTCTCTCTCTCTGCCTGCTTGTGATCTGTCTTTCTGTCAAATAAATAAATAAAATCTTTTAAAAAAAATAGGCATGTAAAGTACAATTAAATAAAATCATTTGTCTTGGGGCACCTGGGTGGCTCAGTGGGTTAAAGCCTCTGCCTTCCACTCAGGTCATGATCCCAGGGTCCTGGGACTGAGCTCTGCATCGGGCTCTCTGCTCAGCGGGGAGCCTGCTTCCTCCTCTCTCTATGCCTGCTTCTTTGCCTACTTGTGATCTCTGTCCGTCAAATAAATAAATAAAATATTTAAAAATAATAATAATTGGGACGCCTGGGTGGCTCAGTTGGTTAAGCAGCTGCCTTCGGCTCAGGTCATGATCCCAGTGTCCTGGGATCGAGTCCCACGTCGGGCTCCTTGCTCAGCAGGGAGCCTGCTTCTCCCTCTGCCTCTGCCTGCCATTCTGTCTGCCTGTGCTCTCTCTCTCCCCCTCTCTCTCTCTCTGATAAATAAATAAAATCTTAAAAAAAAAATTTAAAAAAAAGAAATACTTAAAAATAAATAATAAAATAAATAAAAATCATTTGTCTTAAAAATTCATTACATTTGGCTTCTGGTTTTCCGTTCCCATCTATGACCTTGGTATCATGGGTTGTCCACAGAAACTCCCTTCCTTGGAATTCTACTGAGTCCTTTTCTAAATCCCAGACTACTTTACTTTTTTGGTCAGCATTATTGTAGCATAATCTACAGATAATAAAATTCACTAACTTTAAGAGTACAATTCAATGAGTTTTGACAAAAGTTTATATTGTATAATCACCACATGATCATGATATATTTTTATCACTCCCAAAACACAATTAAAATAAGAACAATTCATGTTATTTAACAAACAATTAATTTTATTCTCCTTTAAATATTTAACATTTAAAATGTTTCTAAATAGTGTTGTCCTTTGACTAAGTGCGATTTAGTAAGCCTGGTTTCTAAAAGTTTGGAAAAGAAGTCTATGCCACTTATTTTCTGTGAAAAGCAACTTCATAGAAGAATGCTTCTAACGTCAAGAAAAGAAGAAATCTGTTTTAAGGCACTCGTTTAGTTTTGAAGGAGTAAACTCACTTGTGTAAGAATTTCCCTCTGAAATTTTTCCCCACCAAATAGATTGTACACTTAAAATTAAATTTGGGTTTTATTCTGCTTTGTTTTGTTTTGTTTGCTGAATATAATAATAAAACAAATGCTGGTCAATTATGTCAGCTCCATTAATGCTTAGTCAAAAGTGTTAAAGAGTATATCTTCTAGATTAGATTATCAAGAAATGCTAATAGGAAGATTTGTCTAACTTGCACTGAACATTGTGTTTGATGCTTTAAACATCATCACATTTCTGGGCACCTGGGTGGCTCAGTGGGTTAAGCCTCTGCCTTCGGCTCATGTCAGGATCTCAGGGTCCTGGGATCAAGCCCCGCATCGGGCTCTCTGCTCAGCAGGGAGCCTACTTCCCTTCCTCTCTGCCTGCCTCTCTGCCTGCTCGTGATCTCTGCCTGTCAAATAAATAAATAAAATCCTTAAAAAAAAAAAAACAAGATCAAGAACCTTTCCGCCCCAAGAGAAGCCCGAAGGACATCGCCAGGATGAGTACACCGAACACCCTGCTGACATTGTCCTCTTCATGCTCCCGTGACCAAAACCACTGTTCTATCTCCCTTACCCCATAGCCTCCTGCAGACCTTTCAGCACTATCTAGCCAGTCTGCCGCGTCTTTCTTTATCCTCTTGGACAACAGCCTGCACGGTGTTTATTTGTTTGCTTGTTTTTTACATTTTATTTTACCAGTAAGTGACTAGAGAAAAAGAGGTAGGGTAACACTCAAATCTATCTAATCGGCTATGAAATCAGAGTCTTCCAAGATGGAACGCTAGGCACTGCTGAGAGGGAAGTTTGACCTTCATTCAACTCAGAGCAAAGGCTGCCAAAATAGCGATGTATCTCTCAACCTTCCGCCTGGAGGATAAAAGAACTGACGGTTTGATTTCTCTCGGCAGGTCTCCCTCCTCTCTATCTGTGGGGCCCGCTCTGCAGAACCAGGATGCCTGACTTGAGCACACTCACAGTGATAAGAGTGACACCGACTCACGGAGGATAAGTTGTGTGATTTCCACATAGGTTTTCCTGTATGACTATGAAAAGATAAGCTTTACCAAATAAGAACCAGCAAGAAGTCCATCCGATGAGAAAAGCACAAAATCATCCTCTGAGGAAACTCCTAACTGGTACGTAGTATGGTGGAATGGAACCAAGGCCTAGAGATGTGCAATGCTTCTGCCTATCTAGATACGCACAACCGCCAACCTGGGAAACAAAGTTGAAGAGTCTGGACGCCCGGTGCTTCAACCTCCCCTCTGGCAGAGCTGTTTGGTCAGATGATTGTGGTCACCAAATGTGCATGATGGTTTCAGGACACATGTTAGTGCACATCAAGAAACCAGAACCACAAGGGGATGTGGCTCGACTAATTTAGTCTTAGCGATAGAAGCAATATTTCAGCAAGAAGTAGGAGGGTCTCTGGCCATGTTTTAAAATAAACGTGCTCCACTGCTCTGAAAATGCACATTTTCTTCACATTTTAACAACTCTACCTCGGGAGTATGTATTATAATCAGCGGAGCCAGAACTGTCTGCCTGTGGATGTTGCTATTATGACCTGGTTACACGCACACAAACTTGGTGAAAACTTGGTGACAGCTGTCCACGTTGCAGTCACTTTAACTGAGCATTGTTCAGTTAGCAGTCACTTTAACTGAGTATTGTCCAGCTATGGACAATCATTGGACGTCATTGTCATTTTTACATGTCTTTAGAAGATTATACTGATTTGATATCAGAATGAAAAATTACTGCGCAAATAGAAAGGCAGGGGAATGATGTTGTAGGACACATTCAACATTAGCAGAATAAATATTTATCTTGGGAAAAACAACCACAATCCTTGAATGGCAAAGCAACAGTTAATTGTCTTATGGGATCTAAACAAGAGCTAGAAGTGGTTGAGTTGCATTTTGTGCAGAGATCCATGAAAAGGGTGGTCTAGGGGTGCCTGGGTGGCTCAGTGGGTTAAGCCTCTGCCTTCAGCTCAGGTCATGATCCCAAGATCATGATCCCAAGATCCCAAGAGGTCAAGATCGAGCCCCACATCGGGCTCTCTGCTCAGTGGGGAGCCTGCATCCTCCTCTCTCTCTGCCTGCCTATCTGCCTGCTTGTGATCTCTCTCTGTCAAATAATTAAATAGATCTTAAAAAAAAAGAAAAGAAAAACAAGAAAAGGATGGTCTGCCTCATGCCACACAATAAAAGTGAAAGCAGGCCATAGGGCCAAATACCTCCAAAGAGATGCAAGAAATGCCAAAGCGGGGGCGCCTGAGTGGCTCAGTGGGTTAAAGCCTCTGCCTTCAGCTGAGGTCATGATCTCAGGGTCCTGGGATCAAGCCCCGCATTGGGCTCTCTGCTCAGCGGGGAGCCTGCTTCCATCTCTCTCTCTCTGCCTGCTTCTCTGCCTGCTTGTGAGCACTGTCAAATAAATAAATAAAATCTTAAAAAAAAAAAAAAAAAAAAAAAGAAATGCCAAAGCGATGATAAGCCAGTACAGCCGATTCAGGTTTAGTGCAGGATGACTGTTAACATAATGGGCAGAACTTTTTTTCTTCTTAATGGTACATAAAATAGTGGCGCACTTATAATTGAGGTCACAAGCAGATCAATGAAATACCACAGTCAAGTCCGTCTTCAGCATCCTCCTCTCTAGGTAGCCCAATACATTCCCCAGTTGTTCCTGCCTCTTAGTATTACCTCTCTCAGGGATACTAATATTTAAAATATAATAATAAAATGAAATATGGAAACTGCTTTTGCTTTATTCCTTCAAAGAATCCAGCATATGGAAAATCATGGGTTCAAATACATTTGGCTACTTTACTGGTGGCCAGGGAGCACTCACCAATTTCATTCAAAAATCATGAATTCTCCCCTTTTGAAAAGGTAGCTTCTTTGACTTGAATTTCATGATATTTTTTTCAAAAATCTTGAAAGCTATTAATGTTTAGTATAGGATTTAAGAAAGACGAAGCTTGGGCATAATTGAAGAAAAACTTACCTCCCTCTCTATGCCTCCAGTCTCTTTATATCTGTTTTCTTTAGCATATAGAAAAAGCATCTCTTTATCTACACCAAGGGTTGCCCAAACCCCTCCAAAAATAAGTAGTAACACATCAGATGGTAATCGTAATGGTAAACTCTCAATAACCCAGAAAGCATGACCCAAAAAGTCCCTTCTCTAAAATTTGACTGGAAACAGAGGACTTTTGAAAAGTAGACTGGGGGCACCTGACTGGCTCAGTTGGTAGGGCATGCGACTCTTGATCTCAGGGTCATGAGTTTGAACCCCACATTGGGGGTGGAGCCTACCTAAAAAAAAAAGTAACTAGACTGAATTAAATACAAACTGTCCCAAACCCTTTCAATACCCATGTTATATTCCCAGCTTACATTTTATTCTTACTTCTACTACTTCCTCACTAGACTACTGTTCTGCCAGGATAAGCAGCGCCTTCCCATGTCCCTCTACCTGGAATACCCTTTCTCCAAGTCCATTGCAATCTTTCAGAATCCTACCCAGCCTTCAAAGTCCATTCATTCAATGTATATTAAACACAGTCTATGTGTGGAATTCTAAGGATAAAAAAGTAATTTGAAAGGTTCTGTGCCCCGAAGGAGCCACCCATCTGACCTAACTTTTATGCCCTGTCTTCCGCAAAGTCCCATAGATCCACTCAATCCCCTATGACCTCTCCTTCCTATAAATCCACTTCTCTTGTATTATTTCAACTTAACAGTCTCTTACTGATCTCCTAATCTATACCAGAGATATTACTGGATACTTTCACATACATTTAAATTATGTAATCCATACAAGAACTTCACTAAGTAGAGTCTCCACAGACCCACCAGGCTCATGGGAAAACCAATGCTCGTAAATACACATTCATGGTGAATGTCCTATTAAGCATCAGAACCAAGATCTATTGGCTTCTGTAGCCAGGGCTCTTTGCATAATTTTTCAGCAGCATTCTCTTGATTTTATTACTTATGCAATCATCTTACCTTCTTGATTATAATAATTTCTTTTTTTAATTTATTTTGTGTTTCTCATTTTTATTTATTCTTGTTTTAATAAGAATTGAATCTTATTCTAAATTATAGTTGGAACACCAACCCTGTGAAATATCTGGTGCTTAAAATGTGTTCACAGGGTACCCGGGTAGCTCAGCTGGTTAAGCAACTGCCTTCAGCTCAGGTCATGATCCTGGAGTCCTAGGAACTAGTCCCATATCAGGCTCCCTGTTCCCTAGGGAGTCTGCTTCTCCCTCTGACCTCCCCCTCTCATGCTCTCTCTCCCTCATTCTCTTTCTCTCCAAAATAAATAAATAAAATCTTTTAAAAAAAATGTGTTCACAAAACAAAAACAAAAAAAACTGTGTTCCAAGTATTCTGGTGAAGGGCAGCCAGCCCAGTTCATAATGATGCAGAGAACAGCCTCCTCCCTGATATCATGAGAAATGGGGACATGAGAAATGGGGACCCTTATGGTATGTCAGGAAGAGAGGAAAGATGAGAGCTCTAAAGGGCCTCAGAATGTGCATGGGAGCTCACTGGTTCATGGAAGGGTAAGCCATCTGTGCCTGCCTGATTGAGATGATGCCTAAAGTCAGCAACGTGCTGAGAACATACTAAAAGAAAAAATATGAAAAAGAGTATAGAAGTTTGCAAGAATTCAGACTGGACTGATCAAGTTCTGTTCACAGATGGTAGGTGAAATGTAGGTACCTGGGACCAAAGAAAGCCTCGGTGGGTAAATTCCAAAGTCTGAATCCAGGGACACCAGATTAGTCAAGAACTAAGTTGGTTTTATTTTGTTTTGTTTTCCAGCTTTGACCAGAACCTGGAATCCAGGTTCCTCCTTCTCCAGGGCTAACATAGCTGAGAAAGAGCTCAGCTTGTGTCTAGAGGTAGAAAAAGCTACACAGCTTTTTAGAAAGAAAGGCCTACAGGTCATGGTTGAAAGCAAATACAGACTAGAAAGACGGGTTTTCAGAGTTGGAAGGATTCGTAGCTATTATCTCATCAAACCTACTCTTGTGGTAGACACAAGAACAGGGGAAAGTTGAGACTATTTAAAGGTTTACACTTACACTAAGCTAATTAAATAACATGAGTTTGCCCATTTATAACAGGCCTCATCCAAATACAGCTGTGCTCCCGGGTCACCGGAGGGACAGCCATTTGCACCCAGAAGGAATGCTGTGCACCCTGCCTGAACCGTAACGGATCCTGGGATCATAGGATCACTCACCGGAGAGGAAAGCTACTGGAGTGCTCCCCGATTTGGGAGTATAGTTCCAGAGGCAGACACTATTTTTGATCCCCTGTAACATGCAAGTAAAATGCTTTCCAGGGCAAGTGGCACGAAGAGCCACCCCAAGGAGCACTCCGTTTGTGGGGTCTCATATTTACCACATTCCCAGATATGCCTCCCAATACGTACCTCACTGCCTCCCAATATGTACCAGTTTCCTGTGGTGTTTGTAACAAATTACCACCAACACAAAATAACAGCAAGTGTTCTCTCTCAGTCATGGGGGCCAGAAGTCTACGGCTATTGTCACTGGGATGAAATGAAGGTGTCAGCAGGCCCACCCTCTCTCTGGAAGGACCACACTTCTCATGAGTGTGTGTGTGTGTGTGTATATATATATATGTGCATGTGTATAATGTGTGCTTGCATGTGCACACGCGCGAGCCTCCCTCTGCCTCACTTTTCTAAGAACACATGCGATTGCATTTAATCACCTCTCAAGAACCTTAACTTAATCACATCTGCATACATGTGTCGGGATTAGGGACATTCTTCAGTCTACTGAGCCATGCTCACAAAAGCCCACTCTTAATATAAAAATAGTTTCTGTTAACATAAACTGTTAACATAAAAATACTTTCAAGTAAAGAAACTCAGGGTCTCGTAGGAAGCCGTACTGCATGGTTCCTCCATCCTCTTCCTGTTCCTCCTTTGATATTTGCACAGGCACATTTTTGTAAGGATTTGTTCTAAGTTCATCTATGGAGGCGATAAATGTTAGGCACTACAAACATTCAAAAATCTAATAAAACTCTCTAGGTCTTCATTTCTGACTTGTTTTGGCGACAGAATTTAAAGCTCCTTCTGGAGGTTTGGGATAACCTCACGGTTGTCCTATAACAACCCTTCTACTTCAGGAAGCGTCTCCTCTTCTTTGGCTTCTCTATGCCACCACCCAGAAAAGATCAAGGGACCTTAGTCCCTCCCAGACTGTTGGAGCTTGTATACTGTATGTTGTTTGGTTCATTCATTACCTTAGTAAATAGCTGCCTATTTTAAGTCAGATACTGCACTAATCCCTGAAGATACAAAGAGGAAAGGTGGGCTGGTGTCCCCGGTCAGTGCAGCAGAAATACATGTGACAAAGGCCATAATGAAAGTCAACACCAGCGTAGGACGTCTGGGTGGCTCAGTTAGTTAAGCATCTGCCTTTGGCTCAGGTCATGATTCCACACTGGGCTCCCTGCTCAGCAGAGTCTGCTTCTCCCTCTCTGCCTGCCATTCCCCCTGCTTGTGCTCTCTCTCTCTCTGTCAAATAAATAAATAAATAAAATATTTTTAAAAAGGGGGGAAGAAGGGGTGGTACAGTAGAAAGAGCTCAGGCTTTTGAAACAGAAAGAACCGGGTTCAAATCCCAGCTTGCCACTTAGTGTCTTACTGTGTGACCTCAGGCAAATTACTTAAGCTCTTTGAGCCTCACATTTCTTACCTGTGCAAAGGGGACAAAGACTACCCACTTTATTTATTTATTTTAAAGATTTTATTTATTTATTTGACAGAGAGAGATCACAAGTAGGCAGAGAGGCAGGCAGAGAGAGAGAGAGGAGGAAGCAGGCTCCCTGCTGAGCAGAGAGCCCGATGTGGGACTCGATCCCAGGACCCCGAGATCATGACCCGAGCCGAAGGCAGCGGCTTAACCCACTGAGCCACCCAGGCGCCCCGACTACCCACTTTAAACAGCTTTGTGAGAACTACATAGTATAATATATGGGAAGCCCATGGCACACTGTGGAGGGGCACGCAGGACCCGAGCCAGCCTGAGGGAATTGGGGAAGCTTAACAGAGAGGTAAGTCTTGAACTGGAACTTGACAGGCACATAACTCTTTGCCCAGGCAAAAGCTAAAAGTTCAAGGTAATTGAAAAGAAGGTCATGAAGTGAGGCTAGACAGGTGGGCAGGGGTCAGACATCAGGTTAACAGGAAGCCTTTGGTGACCTTCTAATAGGGAAGTGACATGCTCAGATTTATACAAAGATGGTTTGGGATCCACACAAAAACAAAGGTTAGGGAGATCAGTTATGACTGGCTGTAAGGATCCTGGAAAAATTCATAAAGCCTTGAAGTCCGACATCGACATAGACGAGGACAAGAGAAGGGGACTATCAGACACGTTTTGGAGTTAGAATTTACTATATAGTGGGGAGGTCATCTATGACAGGTAATGGAGAATAAGCACACCAGCATGATTCCAAAATTCTCCAGTTACATCTGTACAATATCAAAACAACTACGAGTATCTGTTCCTTCCTTTCTTTCTTGTCTTCTTCCTTCCCTCTTTCCTTCCATCTCTCTCTCTCTCTCTGTTTTCTTTCTTTTTAATGAAATCCAATGAAATCTTTCTTTTTGACCCAAAACACAAATTCAAGCTGGGATATAAATATAAAAGTATGTTGAACATATTTTTCAGCTTTCAAGTGGTTGTTTTGACAGCACAAAGCCACTATAAATGTATTTTTAAATCCTGTTAAGCTTTCTCTTTAAAAAATGTAATGATTCTGGCAGAGTTCTTAAGTTAAAGCATTCTTCTCACTAATAAGAAATGACAGGAGTGCTGAGAGGCTCCAGATGTCAAACAGAAATGAAATTATAAATGGAGAATTGTAGGGTTCACCTCAGTGATTACCCCAGTAATCAAGACCACCATCCCATGACCAGTGGATAAACTGTATCCTTTTTTTTTTTTTTTTTTTAAGATTTTAACTATGTATTTGTCAGAGAGAGAGAGACAGAGAGCACAAGCAGAGGGAGCAGCAGGCAGAGGGAGAAACAGGTTCCCCCCTGAGCAAGGAGCCCGATGTGGGACTCGATCCCAGGACCCTGGGATCATGACCTTACCAAAGGCAGATGTTAAACAACTGAGCCACACAGGTGTCCAGATAAAATGTATCTTTAAAAGTTAGCTGCAGCAACCAAATCAATTTTTTAAGAGTAGATTAAATTGTCAAACATCTACTGGCTTATTGACTCCTGAAGTAAATTGACTACCATCCCCGGGACTCCTGGGTGGCTCAGGGAGTTAAGGGTCTGACTTTGGCTCCGGTCACAATCTCATGGAGCCTGTATCAAACTCCACACTCGGCAAGGGACTCTGCTTGTCCCTTTCGCCCCTTCCTTGTTCCCACACTCCTCCGGCACTCCCTGCGCTCTCTCTCTCTCTCAAATAAATAAATAAATAAATAAATTTTTCTTTACTATGTTTGTTTACTATGTTATGTTAGTCACCACACAGTACTTCATTAGTTTTTGATGTAGTGTTCCGTGATCCATTGTTTGCGTATAACACCCAGTGCTCCATGCAATCCGTGCCCTCCTTAATACCCATAATCTAAAAAAAAAAAAAATTGACTACTATTCCATCTGGCAAGGATTATGGATTATTTTTGCTCAACTCTTCCAATAATTTTACTTCTCTTGCCCTGATTAACATTCATTCGATATTCCGTAAATGTGTATTGAGTTGCCATTAAATGCAACGCCCGAGAAGCCACGGAATTATAAAGAACATAATGTGGTGCTGAGGCAGAGGTGAGATATGACATGTCCAGTTTAAGGAGGGGTGCACTGGGCACCACATAAAGCCGTGACAAGACTCCCAGAGTGCAGAGGGGAGTTACACCTCCAAGGGAAATAACTGATGGCAGAGATGAAGGTAAAAAAAATCTCAGGCAGAGAGAACCACATAAACAAAAAAGCAGAAAGTGATAAACTCAAGCCTTCTCCCTTTGTCTTATCCGCTCTGCGACAGTTGCCCCATCAGAGCCCACTCCTCACTGGGGCTCCATCACCTAAAATGCCTTCCTCCCTTTCTTTCTCCTTCTGCTGGTCTCAATTCTAATGTTACTTCCTCTAGGAAGCCTTCTCTGACCTTTTTAGGTAGGATTGAGTTTCCTTCTTGTAACTCATAAAACCCCTCCAGGCCCCCCTCCTTTTTTTGAGAGAGAGAGAGAACCAGTGTGAGACCGTACCTGCACGCGCATTGACGGGGGATGGGATGGACAAATGGGGAAGGAGAGAATCCCAAGTAGACTCCACACCCAGCAAACCAGAGGCAGGGCTAGATCTCAGGATCTGAGATCACGACCCCAGCAGAAATCAAGAGCTGGACAGTGAACCAAGTGAGCCACCCAGCACCCCCAGGTACATTTTTAAATGCATATTTCACAAATTATTTAAGAATGACTTCCTGGGGTGCCTGGGTGGCTCAGAGGGTTGGGCCTCTGCCTTCGGCTCAGGTCATGATCTCAGGGTCCTGGGATCGAGTCCCACATCGGGCTCTCTCCTCGGCAGGGAGCCTGCTTCCTCCTCTCTCTCTCTCTCTGCCTGCCGCTCTGCCTGCTTGTGATCTCTGTCAAATAAATAAATAAAATCTTTAAAAAAAAAAAAAAAAGAATAACTTCCTGGATTTAAGTCCCTTACTTTTGCCCCTTGATATCCAAAGGACTTTGAGCAAGCTGCTTAATTTTTCTGTACTTTGCTTGCACATCTACACACCTACAGGACAGGTTGGGGTTAAATTATGTCAAGGGCTTAGCACCAAATCAACCAAGGTCAAGACATAAGTGCTGGCCGCTGTTATTATGGCGTACTTAGAACTTTCCCACACCAGACTCTAAACCTCCGATGGGTAGGGATATATCCTATTCATCTTTGTATCTCCAGATTCTAGCATAGCACTTGGAAAATGCTGAGTAAATTTAAATTTTCAGTGGCCGGTGTCTGGTTCTGGGAGTGTCTCTGAGAAGATCTTCAGGAGAAAATATCCAATTAAGCATACGGTGCTCAGATGGAAATTATTTACATTAATGTGAAGACCTGAGAGTTATGTACACAATAGTGATATCGAAAGGCGGAAGAGAGAGAAGAAATGAATGAAGACAAGGAAACATTACAGTGAAAACGTTGCCCCCAAATGACTTTTGTAGGCCTGGCAGTGACTTAGAACTTTTAAAATTCTTCAAATCATGTAATATCACTAACTCCACCCACACCATGCAGCAGCAAGTGGTTTAAAAATACAGGAAAGAAATTTATAACTTATTGTATTTAAATAGTTTTCTGATGAAAGCATTGGTAAGTATATAGGATCTTAATTAGCGTAAATTCCCAATTTATTATTTGGGAGCTAGGGAGAGAACTACCATTGTCTAGGAACCTTCTAACAACAAACAATAAGACTCATATTAACTTGCTTATTAAAGAAAGCATTTGGGAAGGAATTTAAACTAACTTTTGAATAATTAAAAAATATCTTGTTCTCGGGATGCCTGGGTGGCTCAGTTGGTTAAGCAGCTGCCTTCGGCTCAGGTCATGATCCCAGCGTTCTGGGATCAAGTCCCGCATCGGGCTCCTTGCTCAGCAGGGAGCCTGCCTCTCCCTCTGCCTCTGTCTGCCTGTGCTCGCTTTCTCGCTCTCCCTCTCTCTGACAAATAAATAAATAAAATCTTTAAAAAAAAAACAAATCTTGTTCTCATTAGTTCTGTGAGTAAACTGCTTAGTTAGGGACTTTCCATATTCAGGTAATAGACAAAATGGGTAGTATTTGTAAAAATGTGAGAAGGCGCTTTCTGGATGGGAAAGATACAGAAAAAACATGAACATGAACATGCCACTCATTGTGCTTGAGATGGGTTGCTGAGTTGTCTTCCTACATCTAGCCAGTAAAAAAGGAAAAATACGCTGCAAACATGGATACAGCAGAATAGGGCCCACTTCAGCTACCATTTCTTAAGTCCCAATCATTTTCTGGTTCATGTTGTGGGAAAACTTCATAGACATTATATTGCCTCTGGACATCACTTAGAACAATACGCAAATGACTGGGGTTGGCAAATAGAAGAAGAAAGAAACAAGAAACTGAGGCAAGTCAACTGAGGCAAGCCAGTTGAAACCCTTTGGCAGACTTTTCCTTCTCAACTCCAATAAGTCTTGTTCTAAATTAGGAAAGGTAAACACCTAAAATGTCAACACTTTTATTTAAAGAGTCTGAGGGAGAGTTCACGGACCTCCTGAACTCAGATGGGAAGGGAGGGCCTAGCAGATCTATCTTACACTACCAGTTCCTTTATTCTGGTTCCTAAAAACCAATTAGAAAGGCTTCCCAATGTCTCATGCTAGAGGAGAGCCCAGCCTGCTGTCTGTGGCCGTGTTCCGGCAGCATCCTGAGATGCGGCTACAACTGGGCCTGAGCAACAGGCCAGCCACTGGGAGGTGAAGGAGATCAGGTTTGCTCTGCTCTGTAGCAAATTCTTTGCCCTTTACAGCTCTCTGACCTCCTCACACTGAATTCAGGTCTGGTCTCCCCAACACTGTTGAAAAAATGAGTTGCATGAAGATGTTAGTCCCACTGTGAATTGTGTCTGTAGGACCTGGAAAGATGTGCAAAAAGTGTCAGTGATGATGGGCAAGGCTGTAACTGAAGTGTTTGAGGTTGTGGCTGGGTTGACGGGGTTAGTTCCTCTCACAGGGAAGTGCAGACCGCAAGTGAGTCTCCCATAAGAAGGATGTTCGCAGTTCTCAGGAAAAGAAGGAAATTTTCAACCATAAGGGAGGATATGAAGACAGCTCAAAGATAGGTGATGTTAAGGCAGAGAACTGACCTTGACTCATCTTCCCACAACTCACAGCCCAATGACAGAAACTGTATGAAGAACGCCGAGGGGCGCCTGGGTGGCTCGGATAGCTAAGCATCTTGGCTTTGGCTCAGGCCATGATCTCCAGGTTCTGGGATCGAGCCCCTTGTTGGGCTCCCAGCTCAGCAGGGAGTCTGCTTCTCTCTCACCCTCTGCCTCTCCCCCTGCTTGTGCTCTTTCTGCCTGTCTCTCGCCCTTTTTCTTTTTCTTTTTCTTTTTAAGATTTTACCCATGTATTTGACAGAGAGAGAGATCACAAGCAGGCAGAGAGGCAGACAGGGGGGGCGGGGGGAGCAGGCTCCCTGCTGAGCAGAGAGCTCGACAGGGCGCTTGATCCCAGGACCCTGAGATCATGACCTGAGCTGAAGGCAGAGGCTCAACCCACTGAGCCACCCAGGCGCCCCTCTCTCTCCCTTTCAAATGAATAAATAAAATCTTAAAAAAAAAAAAAAAAAGACAATGCCTAGCACATAATAGAGCCCGCAGTTTAAAAAAAAACAAATTAAGTAGTACAGTTTCCTGAAGTTCCTGAGTTACCATTGACTCAAATACACGAAAATTAGTGACCTGTAGAACAACATCTCAGGAGCCAATAGAGTTCATAACGAAAGCTGTGTAGGCCACAAAATATAATAATAAACTATCAGAAAGAGAACATAGTAATTACTGTATCTTTCCACTTCCTGTGTGCATTTAAGTAATGCTTTCTTTAGTCCATTTAGCTGTTTTCAGTTGAAAACACGAGATGCATTTTTCTGCAGGTTGTAAAATACAAAAACACGTATCTTTGGAGCAAATCTGTAGCACAGCAGGAGGAACGCAAATGAAACAGACTGAAGCCTTGAATTTCACCACCTGTTTGGGGAAATTTTTATAAATATATTTAATGGGTTAACTTCAGTATTAGACATATGTGCAATAAAAATATGCTAACAGCTGCCATTTTTAAAAGAATCACATTTCTCCTGGATGCTGTTACTGACATGCCTGACTGACCACATTTAGAACCATGGTCATGACTAGTGGGAGCAGTCTTTCACACTCAAACCCTGTAACTCCGTGTACCAACAATACAGCCAGCCCCGTGATGTGTCACATCAAATATGGGAAAGGCACCTCCATGTGACTTCAAAATCAATGATGCTTCAGAAAAATCCTCAGGAAAAAGAAACATGCTGTGACAAGAACATCAATGAGAATGTGAGCTATGTGGTTTGCTTATTTTGGATAGAAAGTAAGACTTTTTCTTGCAATCCGTCTAGAAAAAAAAAATGGCTCTGCTTTTTGGGTCATAAGCCCCTTTAATAATATGCTGAAAGTCTGGGATTCCAGAAAATGTATACAGACACAAAATTCTGCCAATTCCAATTCCCTGACCCCAAGTCATTTTGATTTAGATGTCAGTGAGGAATCTTTCTGCAGCTAGCAAGCCTAATATTTTCAGTTACAAAGTTAGAATGTGTTCTGTGGGAAGTCTGCATTGGCCAACACATAGAAAAACAACGGGGCTTGTCCTGAAAGAGTAAAGGAATAGAGGAGATTATATCTAAACTTTATTGTTTTGGTTCAGACTTAAATTCAATTTTCAGACTGGTGGTTCTTTGAAATTAATATAGGTTCCTGATCACTGCAACTTTAATATACCAACGCATTGCCATTTCTTAGGGAGAAATTTTTATTTTCTTAATAGCAACACAGAAGTTGGATTTGGGGTTTATTAATGAAGCCAGCAAATGTTAATGCTGAAGGACACAGAAAAAACCAACCGTCCTGTTTAGAACTCAACCGCATATCTTACTGGGTGTATATTTGCAATTTGCTAAGGAAATGTAGTGTAGCAAGTCACAACCAATAACTCAGCAACTGCAAATTACTATTCAAAAAATCTTTGCTCATATAGTTCTCAAGATCTTACATGAATTAATTAAGTTAAAAGATCTTTATCAAGTGCTAACTTTTTTAGAACATTATGCTATAGACACTATGAGTGATATATAAGAGTAGAGTTCACTGTGGAAGAATATGACCCAAGGGGAAAAAAGAAAGCTCAGGACTTGAAGCTTACTACAAAAATTGAGGTGGAGTGGGTAGGATGATCTTCCAAAAAGGAATATGGAAAGATTATGACCTACATTTATCCCTGACGCTTTGTACAGAAACCACTACACAGTAACTTCTCTGCACACTGCCAGTTGCTGTCTTTACATACACGGAGCATCAAAGAGTTATATTCAGAAGATACCCAAGCACTAGAATAAAGAAAGCTGCTCCTGTCTTGGGAGGAAAAGGGTGGGTGATGGTTACCACTCTTGTTTTGGGTATTTAGGGTTCTGTGCACATAAGATATAGTCAGTCATGCTTGCTGTCCATCTTTCTGGTGACTAGTTGGAATATGATAGTCTACAGAACATACTAATTCCCAGTCCTTGGATTCAGTCCTTGGATCTTCTCAGGAATGAGTCACACTGCTAGAAGACAAAAGGAGCATCATTTGCACCTAAGAAGTCACAGGCTGGAGACTAAAATACCAGGGACACAAACATGGTTCTTTTTTTTTAACATACAATGTATTATTAGCCCCAGGGGTACAGGTCTGTGAATGCCAGGTTGACACACTTCACAGCACTCACCATAGCACAGACCCTCCCCAATGTCCATAAGCACACCATCCTCTTCCTATCCCCCCCCCAAGCCTCAGTTTGTTTTGTGAGAGTAAGAGTCTCTAATGGTTTGTCTCCCTCCTGATCCTATTTTGTTTCATTTATTCTTTTCCTACTCCCCAAGCCCCCCACGTTGCATCTCCACTTCCTCATATCAGGGAGATCACATGATAACAAACATGGTTCTTATACCTCTTCCCCTTCATGGTTAGGACTTTGGGAAAGTGAGAATACCGGGGAAGCGAACAGCCTACCCTTAAAAGATGACTAGTAAATGGGATGTCATGTTCTGTTGGATGCCTTTATGTGCCACAGAGATGGCCTTTGGGTAGGGCTGGCGTACGTCTCAGAAGGACAGGGAAGAAAGTCTTTGAGACCACCAGATAGTCTTTAAATTGAATATGGAAGGGGAAAAAAGGCAACGCTCATGTGAAAACATGAAATCAGTTACCAGAAAGGTCTTTAGTCATGTCGTGGGAAAAAGAATATTTCAGGAGGAGCCATGAGACTCCTATAAGGAAACAATTAGGAAAATTTCCCAAAACGATATTCTCAAGTGTCTCATAGCTGTATGGGAAGTACTTACAATGCATGCGAATTTGAGAATAAAATGGTGCATGCAATCTCATACTAATTACTGGGAGGTGGAAGTATTCCAAAGAGATATCTGTAAGAAAGGGAGGTAAAGAGCTATCACTTATCATCTGTGTGAAAATCCAGGTGGTAAAGGTGATGAAGAGATATTCAAATGAGGATTAGATGAGAGGGCAAGATATTGCTTTGTTGATGAAACTGCTATCAATAAACTATGGAGCCAAATGGAAGAAATGGATGATATGTTCCTAATTTAGCTTACAATGCTGGCAAGAGGCACGAAATAGTTGTGATGGGAAACTTGAACCACCCAAACATTTGATTGGAAGCTCTTAACTAAAAACAGAAAGTCTGACAAGTTACTGTCTGGCCTGGATAGTGACTTTCTTTCTTTATAGAAGGAGGAAATAACCAGGGACCTGCTACTTAGATCTAATTCTAAATAAGGAAGATATCAGCTAGTAAAGTGAAATATGGGCATGCCTTCTTTGACCATACTTGGCTCTTAGGCTTCATAGATACACTGTGTTTTTTCAAATAGAAGGTCTGTGACAATCTTGCATCAAGCAAGTCTATTGGCACCATTTTTCCAACAGCATGTGCTCAGTCCATGTCTCTGTGTCACATTTTGGTTATTCTCCCAACATTTCAAACTTTTTCATTATTACTATTATTTTGTCATGGTGATCTATGACCAGGGATCTTTGATATTATTATTGTAATTGTTTTTGCAGCACCATGAACCATGGCCATGTAAGATGGCCAACTTGACTGATAAGTGTATGTGGTCTGACTATCCCACAGATGGCCAGTCCTTCCTTTCTCTTCTTCTCAGGCCTCCCTATTCTCTGAGACACAACAATATTGAAATAGGCCAATTAATAACTCACAGTGACCTCTAAGTGTTCAAGTGAAAGAAAGTGTCATATGTCTCTCACTTTAAATCAAAAGGTAGAAATAGGCTTTGTCAAAAAGCTAAGATAAGCTGAAAGCTAAGCTTCTTGCACCCAACAGTTAGCCAAGTTGTGAAAGCAAAGGGTAAGTTTCTGAAGAAAATTGAAAATGCTACTACAGTGAGCACACAAATTAGAAGAAAGCAAAACAACTGAAGAAAGTTTTAATAGTAAAGACAGAAGATCAAACAGCGATAACATTCTTTTAAGCCAAAGCCCAACTCAGAGCCAGGACCTAAATCTGTTCAATTCTACGATGACAGAGAGCTGGGGAAGCTGCAGAAGAAAAGTCTGAAGCTAGCAGAAGTTGGTTCATGAGGCTTAAGGAAAGAAGCCATCTCCGAAACACAGAAGTGCAAGGGGAAGCCGCAGATGCTGATATAGAAGCTACTGCAAGCTATCCAGAAGACCTAGCTTAGATAATTCTGGAAGGTGGTTAAACTAAACAACAGATTTTCAATATAGATGGAACAACCTTATGTTGAAAGAAGATGCCATCTCAGACTTTCAGAGCTACAGAGAAGTCAATGCCTGGCTTTGAAGCTTCAAAGGAGAGACGGACTCTCCTGTTAGGGCCCAGTGCCACCGGTGACTGTGAACTGAAGCCAATGTCCACTTATTATCCCCCAAACCCCAGGACTCTTAAGAATCATGCTAAATCTACTCTGCCCATGCTCTAGAAATAGAACAACAAACCACATCTATTTCCAACATGGTTTACTTAATATTTTAAGCCCACTGTTGAGACATAAATTAAATCTTCAAATAAAAAAAAAAAGGTGCCTGGGTGGCTCAGCTGGTTAAGCCACTGCTTTCAGCTCAGGTCATGACCCTAGAGTCCGGGGATCAAGTCCCATATCAGGCTTCCCTTGCTCTGCGGGGAGCCTGCTTCTCTCCTCCCTCTGCCTCTTCCCCTGCTTGTGTGCTCGCTCGCTCTCTCTCTCTCTCTCTGTCAAATAAATAAATAAAATCTTTAAAAAAAAAATCTTTGCCCTATACCAAAAAATTGGTGAATCAATAGATAAATATATATCATAATATATAAATATATAGTTAATATATTTTAAATTAAAATTGAATATTCAAGATGCATGTGTCTTTTTATGATTTACCGCTTTAGCTGTCTTTTAATATCCAGCTCCATTCCAACAGCAAGAGATAAAGGACTTCTATCCTGGCTTTTCTGATAGCCAGATAGGAGGTGGTTGAAATGATGACAAAACCTGACTTCAGGAAGGCAGACTTCAAAAGGGGCAGCAGAGGGGCAACTGGTTGGCTCAGTTGATACAGTATGTGACTCTTTTTTTTTTTTTAAGATTTTATTTACTTATCTGACAGACAGAGATCATAAGTAGGCAGAGAGGCAGGCAGAGAGAGATGGGAAAGCAGGCTCCCCATTGAGCAGAGAGCCTGATGCTGGGCTCAATCCCAGGACCCCAAGATCATGACTTGAGCCAAACCCACTGAGCCACCCAGGTGCCCCCAGTATGTGACTCTTGATCTCATGGTCATGCATTTAAATCCCACACTGAGCACAGAGCTTACTTGATTTTTTTTTTTTAAGATTTTATTTATTTATTTGTAAGAGAGAGAGTGCAAGCAGGGGGAGTGGCAGGCAGAGGGAGAAACAGGCTCCCCTCTGAGTAAGGAGCCCAACTCGGGACTTGATCCCAGGACCCTGGGATCACCAACTGAGCCTCCCAGGCATTACTTTTTGAAAAGGGGGAGGTGAACAGAAACAGAGCCATGACTCTGGGGCAAGAGACTCTGAAGAGGGTGAGTGACACCTCTCTGTCTACACAGTCTATAATTCTATCTGCATAACCCTAGACTGGGATTTCAGCAAGGGAGAAATGATGTGGGTTCCTATATAGTTCTATCATAGCCTCTGATTCCAATAGGGCTCAAATAAAAAATAAAAGAGCACCCCAAGAACAAGGGTAAGAAATGTGCTCTAAAAATAGTGACAGATAGATCGGGACCTATAATTTGTTAGGAACAATACCAGAAAGAGGTAAGTCCGAAGTTTGGCACCACTGACATGATGTTGCTGAAATAACAAAGAGAAAGAAGAAGCACTCCGCTGTGATTGTTGTCCTTGTCTTCTTTTCCAAGAAGAATGATTTGGAACTTGAAATAGAAGACCTAATATGGTAAGAGAAAATGAAAAGCCAAGATCAGGAAAGAGATTTAAAGTGAGCAGTGGGATGCTGTAAAAAAAAAAAAAAAAAAAACTACAATCCAGGGCACTGAGAAAACTCACAGATTAGAGTGCTAAACTGACCAATAGTGGTACTAGAAGAATTAGATGAACACATGTCGATCTGACTTTCAAAAAAAAAAAAAAAGAGGAGGAATGGATGCAGATTTTGCAATATACAGGCCTTTGAGCTTTGCTATTGTATCGAGAAGATTACATATTGATATTAACAGGATAGCTTGAAATTCCAAAATCAAAAAATCATAAATAGAATCAAACCAAAAGCAGCCATTAGATCTATTAGAGAAACAATAGAGACTTTTTTTTTTTTAAGATTTTATTCTCAAGTCATCTCTATGTCCAACATGGGACTCGAGCTCACAACCCTGAGATCAAGAGTCCCCCACTCCACTGACTGAGCAGCCAGGCCTGCCTAGAGGCATTTCATTTAAAAAGTGGATCAAAATCAGAATGATTGCTATTGGGGATCGAGAAGGGGGACACATCTTCCCCACTCTTCATATATTCATAGAAGGAAATCTGGCACAACCAGGAAGGAGCAATTGTCCACAGAGGAGTTTAGAGTTCAAGACAAAGAAATGCATTGTTCCTCCTGACTTGATTTCTGTTGAGGCAACTGACATGCAGTGAAAGCCTTTGAGATATTTGTAAACGTGTGACAGGTTTTGGAACTGAGTGGGTTTAAGAAGTTTAAATAGACAAAAGGCAGTTATGATGGAACATGATGCTATGAAGGTAAAGTACTGTAGTAAAAATGTCTGGCTTTAGATACGAAGGACAAGTATTATATGATTCCATTTATAAGAGGAACTTAGAATAGGTAACTTCCTAGACAGAAAGGAAAAAGGAGGTTATTCCTAATGGGTACAGAGTTTTTGTTGGAGATGATGAAGAGTTCTGGGTATAGATGGTGGTGATAGTTATACAACATTGTGAATGCATTTAATGGCATTGCATTGTATATTCATGAATGGCTAAAAAGATAAACATTACTTTGTGTATATTTTGCCATTAAAAAAAAACACACACACACAAAAATAAAAGAGGCCTTGACCGGAGAGACCCGTGTTTGAACCTAGATTTTTATCGATTAAACTCCCTTTTTACACACACAGGAGGCTGGATGCTGACCCAGGGCCAGAGACCAGGGAAGGTTGGTGGGAGATGGGTCAGAAGGGGGGTTGGGCAGAGGGCCTGGTCCAGGAGCTAAGTGTGAGCCAAGAGGCAGGCAGAGACACTAGGAAGAATTCAGTCCTGGCACAGCTCACTAACAAAATAACAGTCCAAATATGGATAGATTGGCTTTAGGAGAATGAGTTTCCTGCTACTAGAGGTATTGAAAACTGCTCACCAGATTCTTTAAGAATATTCAAGCATAGGGGCGCCGGGGTGGCTCAGGGTACTGGGATCGAGCCCCACATCGGGCTCTCTGCTCAGCAGGGAGCCTGCTTCTACCCCCTCTCTCTCTGCCTGCCTCTCTGCCTACTTGTGATCTCTGTCTGCCAAATAAATACATAAAATCTCTTAAAAAAAAAAAAAAGAATATTCAAGCATACAATGACTTTTGATGACCTTTAAATTCCCTTCCAAAGGATAGGCAGATGATATTTACTCCTTTATCATAATCTCCTGAAACTATGAGACATACACAGTAGTGCCCCCAAATAGTGGTGAAGTAGAAAAATAATGGGAATGGAAAAATTACTTTCAGATTATTTCGTTATTCAACCTACTCCTGGATAAGCACAATCAGAATACCAAGAATATGTAGAAAGAAGAAAAGATCCTTAGGAATAAAAATTGTCAGGTGCAATAATCATTATTATAATTGTTTGTGGATTTTTTTTTTTTTTCAAGAGATTCCTAGGTATGGGAATGGGCTTAGAATGGGCTAATTCAAACATATTCCTGTCTGAAAGAGGTCTAGATTCAATTAATTCCAGTCCAAAGCAAATATTTAGTCATTCATTCATTCATTCATTCATTCCACAAACAAGTATTGAGGACAAATATGGAATACAAAGGTGGTAGGAAAAGATGTAAGATAAAATTTCTGTTCTTAAGAGCTCAGATGAGTTACTGAGTCTCAGGAGGTTCAGAAATTCGGTCTGGCTGATACACTGCGCCTACATGATGCCTTTCACTTTAAAGTTATCATTGTTCAAGTTGTTCACACTCTTTGACACCTAAGAAGAACTTCCAAGAAAATAATCAGAGCTGCACATAAATATTTATGCATTAGAATGCTCACTGAAATATTATTTATAGTAACAAAAATTTGAAAATGACCCACAAGTCCAATAAAAGAATGGCCAAGTAAATTATAGGATATATGGAACCGAGTGGCCTCCAAAGTCAATAAAACTTACGCTTTAGAAGAATATTTAGTGATAAAAGAGCTGTTTGTGGTACAATGCGGAGGAGCTGTGTATAGATCTGCACACAAAATACGACCCAAGGCCCCAGCACACTGCACTTCCCTCTCAAGAAAAAGCAGTGATTAATCTTGTGATAATGCCTTCCTTCGGAGTAACTATCAAAACTAAACTTGGATGATGTTAAGGAGCATGAATTGTATATACTCCTGTGTAAAATCAATCACAGGCTAGCATTTAAGTCTTGGATCTTAATCTGGAAATTGAGGGTGACAATACAGAAAATTATGTAGAATTGGGTCTGGGTCCCTCTGCTGCAGACCAGCCGTAAATCAGGCGCTTGCACCACTGAGCCGAGAGCTGTCATCACCATCCATACTGCCCTCAGCATTGTCGAAGGGAGACCAAGGAAGAAGCAAAAGAGAGATAATTCAATGGACTGTTTCTTTAAAACAACTCAATCAAGATAATGATTTTTTAATTTAATTTATCTCCCAATAGTCATATACTATTATATATATAGCTATATACAGCTATAACTATTTATATGGTTAGTTTTAAAAAATCAAGGGTTATAAAGATAAGGACGCCACTCACCCCAACTCACATGACTGTATTAGCCCGATTCACTAGTGCAGAGGTGTCTTTGTTAATATAGAATTCATGGTTTTATGTTGACACTGAATAAGGAATCTGAGCGTGTTGGTGACAGGGTGCACAATTGTTTTTTGCAAGCCATCCAGGATTGCTTAGCGTGTGAGATGAAATTTGCAAAAGGTAACTGAATAATGAGAAAGAGCTAATGTAATTTATTCCCCACTGTAATTTACTCCACATTCTTAAGCAGGCAGGCCCTGGACACACTGCCTTTTCACTCCATCATTCTCCTGCAATGTAACAGGGGCCATTAAACTAGGTAAGAAGATGAATTGCTAGAGATGATTATGCATGCCTTCAGCAGCCCATGAAATGTACCCAAGAACAATAAAGATATCTGATGACCTGTCAGGGAGATGCTTATGCAAATGAGAACATCATGATTATACTTCTGCTTGTTCATCTAAAGGCTATCATGATATACAGATGCAAAAAATTTCCCTGGTGTGGTAGCATCACAAATAAGAAGCTGGTTTCCGATTAGGATATTCTAGAAATGAGAATTCATGACCAAATGTCTCATTCAGCTATAAAAGAGGACAATCATGGCCATAGGATCAGCATCCACGTTCATTTCCTCTGAAAACAATAACTTCATCAGATGTCACCTCTTACTGCTCTCCTGAAATGATAGTATTTGGCACTAAAAATTATTTGTCATCCTCAGAAGTAAAATACATTGTAAATATATGTCACCAGCATCTTTCTGCTCTTAAAAAATAAATGATACTTCTGACGTGAGTTTAACTACCTTCAAGGTGTCCATGGGAATGAAGACAAAAAGAGATGGAGGCAACTGATGGAAAGCCCGAAGCAGACTCCCTTTGGGGGCAGGAACTCAGTTGGGTCATTCTGAAACCCAGCCTCTTCCTCCTCCTCCTCTCCTCCTGCGGCTCTATGGTGACACTGGAACCGCAGGACTCTTGCTTCGGGGAGATCTCCAGTCACTAAATGTTAGACATTTGGCCTAAGCACAGACTTAATCTCCCAGAGCCTCAGTCTTGCCATCTGCAAAATGAGCATGATAATCGTACCCAGCTCAGGAATTACTGTGTGGATTTAGATGAGGTAGTGTATATGAAGTTCTTAAATGTCTGGCCTCTTTTAACAAGTAGCAGTTTTGATTGTAATTATTCATCCATCTGCTTATTTGATATCTCCACTTGGATCTCAAATTTAGCATGACCCCCTCACCCTTGTTCCTCTGATCTTCCCTGTCTCAATAGTGGCAATTCCATTCTTTCTGTGTCCCTGGTCAGAAATCTTGGAGTCGTCCTTCAAGCCACTTTTCCCCTCCTATATCCCACAGCAAGTCCTGTGAGCTCTGCCTTCAAAATGTATTTGTAACCCAACCCCTTCCCACTATGTCCAGCTACCCCATAGCCCAAGCCATCCCTGACCCGAATTATAGAGCTCTAGCTTCCTAACGGATTCCTGCTCCCTCTCCTGTTCCTCTTGCAATCCATCCTCTACACAGCGGTCACAGAAACTAGATTATGTCACTCCTCTGTTCAAAACTCTCCAAGATGTCTCTTCTCGTTCAGAGTAGAAGCCCAGGTCCTCACGGTGGTCTATCAATCCCTCCGTGACGTGACCCCACTTACCTCCCTGCCTTCCCTCTTTCCGGAAGATCCATTGCTCTCTCCTCTCTAATCACACTGGCTTTCTGCTCTTCCTAAGACAAGAGGAGCTCCTTTCCAAATACAGAGGCTTTGAATTTGCTGTTTCCTCTGTCTGGGATGTACTTCCCCCGGGGACTCCATTTCGTTCAAAGGGGAGGGCTTCCCTGCCCTCTGGTTGGAAGGTGAAGCCCTCATCCCTCTCTTTCCTCATCCGTGCCCTTCTGTTTCTTGGTAATACTGATTATCACCTGCCATCCTCTCTTTACTGTATTTCTCCCCACTACCACCTCCACGATGAAGTCCCCCAAGAGCAGTCTTGTCTGCTTTGTTTGTCTCACTTCATGCAACAGGGCACATCCTACTTGATGACTAGAAGGAAAGACACACGATGAATGCCTCAGTCTGAGAGGGAGATGTATTCCATGAAGTTTGGAATTTCATCCTATATAAAATTCTACAAAGAGACTTAATCAATTAAATTGCTTGTTTCACTAACAAGAAAGCTGAGGCCAAAAGACAAGCCCAAAGTCACATGGTAAGTGTTACCATCAGGACTCAAATAGGTTCTTCTGTCCTTGCACCTAAAGCCCAGGCTTTCTACTGCAGCAGGCTATCGGCTCGATTCTGTAAATATTAAAAAAAAAAAAAAAAAAACTGGGGACGCCTGGGTGGCTCAGTTGGTTGGACAACTGCCTTCGGCTCAGGTCATGATCCCGGAGTCCTGGGATCGGGTCCCGCATGGGGCTCCCAGCTCCATGGGGAGTCTGCTTCTCTCTCTGACCTTCTCCTCGCTCATGCTCTCTCTCACTGTCTCTCTCTCAAATAAATAAATAAAATCTTAAAAAAAAAAAAACTGTACAGAAGTTCAGTTCTGGTTCCAACTGCTTGACTGGCAATCTTGTGGGAAGCAATTCTATTTGATTTAAAGTTTACTTAAAATATTTTACTTTGGTTTTAAAATGATTAAGGTAACGAGGCATCTGGGTGGCTACATTGATTAAACATCTGTATTCGGCTCAGGTCATGATGGTGCTGGGATCTAGCCCCACATCTCAGCAGAGGAGTCTGCTTCTCTCTCTCCCTCTGCCCCTACTCATGTGCTCTCTCTCTCACTTACTCTTTCTCTCTTAAATAAATAAATAAAGTCATTAAAAAATAAAGTAAAATAAAATGAATAAGGTATACGCTTGTAAATGATAAAACACCTAACAGCTGTTGAGAAGTCATATTCCTATCATGGTATTAAGTACTTTAAAAGAACTAGCCCAGTGAACTCTTACAAACTTGGGTAGTAGCATTATCTCCATCTTACAGTGGAAGACACCAAAATTCAGATAACTGGTCGAAGGTTGCACAGTCAACAAGTGATGGGACCAGTATATCAACTTCAGTAGTCTGCCTGCAGAGCCAATGTTCTACTGAGTCAAGAAAACAGCTCAGTTCACATTTCATGATGAATGTTTTAGGAAGATTTATCTGCACTGTAAGTTCATCTCATTTTGTCTGCTTTTCTGAAAATGGGACAGATGCATATTATATATAAGTATCATTTTTGAAAGTTTTTATTACAAATCTTAGTCCTCTGCTCTTTTGCAAAATACATCCTATGTATATATTTCTCCTTTTAATTAACAATGCAAAGTTAAAAAAAAAAATCTCTGGGTGCGCCTGGGTGGCTCAGTGGGTTAAAGCCTCTGCAGTCAGCTCAAGTCATGATCCCAGAATCTTGAGATGGAGCCCCGCATGGGCTGTCTGCTCCACGGGGAGCCTGCTTCCCTTCCTCCTCTCTCTGCCTGCCTCTCTGCCTACTTGTGATCTCTGTCTGTCAAATAAATAGATAAAATCTTTAAAAAATAAAATAAAATAACATAAATCTCTGGAGAACTGCTGAGTTAGGTTATCAACTCATCTCAAGACATCATCATATGGTTTCATAAAAACCATATGGAGAAAAGTGAGGGTTTGCGCTCCCTCTCTGACGACCACTGATGTCAACAGCTGTTATGATCCAAAACAAGCAAAGCAGTTATGGTATTACCTTGAGAGTTTCTCATGAAAGTGCCAAGTAACAATATTGAGAAGAAGTGTCAAAATATGATACCGCCAGGTAAGAGGGTCACTAAAGTTACCATGGGCCAGGATGCAGTCCTTATTGTCTTTCTTGGAACTTAGAATTCTAAAGACCATAGAAAATGTAGGGAAGGCAAGTTCAGATAACAATGGAACATCCCAGAGCATAGGTAACATATCATCTTTTTTACAGAGTACTGAGTAAAGTAATGTATTATTTCACTTTCAGCACATTATATGAACCAAAAAGCATTTGTATTATTTAAAATTCCTGAGGGAAAAATTGATGTATTGGTAATACATCATTTAAGGCAAGAGTTATTTTTTAAAAATCTAAACTCAATTGTGTAAGACTGATGAACCACCTGTACCCCTGAAACAAATAATACATTATATGTTAATAAAAATAAATAAATTAAAAATAAAAATTCTAAACTCTTACCTTAAGTTTATTTTAATTTATTTTATGTGTATTTGACACATTAAATATTATTATTTTTAAAAGATTTTATTTATTCATTTGGCAGAGAGAGTGCACGAGCACAAGCAGGGGGCACAGCAGGCAGAGGGAGAAACCGACTCCGACTGAGCAGGCAGCCCAACACGGGACTTGATCCCAGGACCCTGGGATCATGACCTTAGCTGAAGGCAGGCACTTAACCGACTGAGCCACCCAGGTGCTCCCTTAAATATTATTTAAATACACAATGGCTCAAATGCAATCCTATGAAAATTGGTGCACTACAGATGGAGACTGAATGGAAGAGAGAAAAGCTTGTGGAAAGGAATATTCTGGAAGAAAAAGTTCAGTAAGTATTCCAGATATCTTCTTAAAGTTGGCTATAGAGCCCACAGTAGCAGCCAAGAAGAAAAAAATGGAAGAAAAAGTGAGCCCCATTGTTTATTTCTTTTAATTGCTATCCATTAAGCCGTCTCCCGGCTGGAAGAAAGGGGTGGTCATGTTAAGTGTACGAGGGTTCCACACATTTCCATCCTTTTAAGACAAAATACAGAGGCGATAAGAATTTCTTCATGAGCTTAAACATTCAACAGAGAGAAATGTGGAGACCAGGGACAAGAATGACCATGGAGCTTCTTTATTCCAGGATCTTGAGGGGATCAAGTACTGGCCAGTCTCCCTGTCCACCTGAGTCTGCAATTCCTCCGTGGCAAGGGGAAGTTTTACTTAAGTGTTAAAGCTAAGGCTGAATAATATATCTAATTGAAAAAGACTTGTCATTTTTAGGATTTTTACAAATTAAAGTATATTCTGGTTTAGACTGAAAACTTAAAGCTTAGAGATGTTTGGTTTGGTTTGATTTGCTTGAAACACCATAGATTATGAAGAGGGCTCTGTACCAGGAATACGGAGATCTGAGTTCCCATCCTATTTCTAGCTGTTGCAGATAGAAGCAACTCACTCAGTTTCTCAGATTACCACAAAGGAATTGGATTAGAGAACCATCCGAAGGTCCCTCGCAGTTCTGTAAATCTTTATGAATTTTTATTTAAGAGCAAGAGTCTAAAAGAAACATCATGTGAGCCACACACATGAGCCTAATGTAATTCCAACTTAACTAGTGGCACATTAAGATTTTTAAAACAGATTAAGTTTATTTTAATTTATTTTATGTGTATTTGACACATTTTATTAACCCAATAAGATTTCAATATTACCACTTTGCTACGTAATTGCTATTAAACGATATTAAAGAGATATTTTACATTCTTTTCTTTGTATTAAGTCTTCAAAAGCCAATGTATGTTCTACGCTTGTGTCATACCTTCGTTGGACTAGCCACATTTCAAGTGCTCAACAATCAAGTTTAGAGGGTTTGCACATTTCTCACGTAAAAATAAAGATACAGGTTACCATTGAAGGGAAAATAGATTTAAGGTTACAAAAACTATGCATTACATTAGAAGGGTCAACACACTGAGTTGATATCAGAGGAGAGGTGATCAAAAAAGGGATATGATTTCTGATAGAAATCGCCAAATGGAGAGATTACAGACGGAAGCCGTGTCATGTGGAAGTTGGAAAGTTGGACAGAGAGGATGTACAGAGAGGATGTACTCCATCCTCTCTGTTAAAAGGTTGTTAAAATGTTTACACCTAATTCCCTACTGTCACTCTTCTCTTATCTGCAGACATAAGCAGGGTGTCCAGTTAAGTAAGGTCTTTGTAGTGCCAGGAAAAACGGAACCACTAGATCAGGTGTTCCTAATCTGAGGTCTATGGATTCTTATGGGATCTTAAGATGGAATTCAAGGAGGTCTAAAAGTTGAATGGGGGAAAATAACATATTTATTTTTATTAACTTTCAAGTCAAATTCAGCATTTCCTTCAATTATGAATGAGGCAATAGACCATTAGAATTTACCAACACTGATGACCTTCTTTTTCTGCTTTACTTCTGTTATTTTTTCTTTCTTAAAAAATCTTCAATTCCAGGGATGCCTGAGTGGCTCAGTTAGTTGGACGACTGCCTTTGGCCCAGGTCATGATCCCGGAGTCCTAGGATGGAGTCCCACATCGGGCTCCCAGCTCCATGGGGATTCTGCTTCTCCCTCTGACCTTCTCCTCGCTCATGGTCTCTCTCTCAAATAAATAAATAAATAAAAATCTTTAAAAAAAAGAATCTTCACTTCCAGTGAGTTAACGTACAGGTTAGCTTCAGGTGTACGATATAATAATTAAACACATCCATACATCACGCCGTGCTCATCACAAGTGCCCTCCTCAGTCCCCATGGCCTATTTAACCCATCCCCCACCCCTCGCCCCTCTGGTAGCTTGTGACTTCATCATCACTAGAGATCACGGGTGTTTTCACAGCACATTGCATTGGCTGCACATGTTAGGACAGCAGTTCCTCAGAGTGACAGCAGTTTTATTAGACCCACCATGACACCTTGTCATTGAATGCATTAATAAAGAGACTCATGTTATTATATTAGAGGTTTTTAATATATTTTGATATCTGCATTTTAATAAAATCAGTTTCTTTTATAATCCTGTTTGGTTTTTTTTTTTTCACTTAAAGTTATTTCACTAAAGTTGTTTATTAGATTTATTTAATGTTCATTAAAGTTAAGTTAAAGTTATTTCACTAAAGTTATTTCACTTAATGTTATTTTCACTAAAGTTATTCTGAGACGCGAGCCATAGATTTCACCAGACTACTAAAGGGGTCTGTGGCACAAAGCACTACATGGAAAAAGTATGGCTCCCTGAACGACCCACCCCCTCCTTCTCTTCCCCACACGAAATCACACTGGATTGTGTAATGACTGAAATATAAATCGTTACTACATCAAGCCACTGAGATTCGGGGAGTATTGGTTTCGGCAGTGAAGCCCCTTCTGACTAATGTATAACCGAAATCTGGCTTCAGGCCCTGGCAATTGCATATGATTCCAGCCAGACTCCAAATACTGAGGAGAGGACACTGGCAGGGACACGCTGATAAAATGGGTCTTAAAAAAAAGGGGTGGGGGGTCCCTGGGTGGCTCAGTCATTAAGCATCTGCCGTTGGCTCAGATCATGATCCCAGTATCCTGGAATCGAGCCCTGCGTCGGGGGTCCCTGCGCATGGGGAAGCCTGTGTCTCCCTCTCTAGCTCCTCCCTTCTTAGGTTCCCTCTCTTGCTGCCTCTCTCTGTCAAATAAATAAAATCATAATAAAAGAAGAAAAAAAAAAAGACCCACCTAGCAGGGTTAATTTCAAGCTACCAATATGGTGTCACTGAACTCTAAGGAAGGGTGGCCCAGATTCAGCTCTCGCCGGTCGTGTCTGCTGGTTCCCAAATACCATGGGGACTGCTCTGCGGTCACGGTTCCTAGAAAGGTGTCTTGTTCTAGTCCTCGCCTGCCTTACGGGGAGGGGTATGTGTGGAATTTTGAGAGCAGTTGTTCAAAGGCTCCTATTGAAACCATTGTGTCTGACTCTTCCATAATGAATACAGAATACCTTAGATGCAGTAATTTGTAAATTGAACAAGCTGTTGAAAAGAATCTAATTAGTACTAATTACAATACTAGAGTGTCCCAACACATTATAATGCCATTGCTTCTGTAGAGGCATTTTGTGTTTAAACACTTTAAACATTAATTAGTCCTCAGAACAAACGTGTGAGATAGGTATTATTTGGCAGCGTCTAAAAGCCAATTATTTACTCTGGGAAGGCCCGGGACCCTAACTGACAGTACAGGCAAACTGAGAAGCTTAATAGTAGGATTGGGAAATCCAAGAATTCTCTCGCCTTCACTGCCAACCTCTCCTTTCATCTCACTGGGCGTTACCGCTGTCCTCATTTTACACATGGGAAACTGAAGGCAGCCGGCAGACAGAGCGACAATTTACAGAGAATCCAGCATCCCATTCCACAAGGCCTCAGGAGTGTCTCGTGTCTGTTTTTTAAATGTGAAAGTTTCATTTATGAGTCTTTTGAGCCTTGTTTCCCAAATATTAATATTCTCTTTTATAATGAAGAAGTTGCTTATGGTACCATTTATTTAAAGTTAATTATGGGGCACCTGGTGGGTTGGGCCTCTGCCTTCGGCTCAGGTCATGATTTCAGGGTCCTGGGATCGGGCCCCACATGGGGCTCTCTGCTCAGTGGGGAGCCTGCTTCCTCCTCTCTCTCCACCTGCCTCTCTGCCTACTTGTGATCCTCTATCTGTCAAATAAATAAATAAAATCTTTTAAAAAAATAATAAAGTTAATTCTAAGTGACCTATTATTCCCACTTCCACCTATTTGTAATTCCATATTATGTTTTGCTAACATTTTTTTTTTTTACATTTTATTTATTTGAGAGAGGGGATGCAGAGGGAGACGCAGACTCCCCGCTGAGCAGGGACTCCTCCCCCCCCACAACCCAGCCCATCCCAGGACCCAGAGACCACCACCTGAGCCGAAGGCAGATGCTTAACCAACTGAGCCACTCAGGCTCCCCTGTTTTGCTAACATTTAAATGAATTTTAATTTCTGGACTATACTATTTATAATCTTATTCACTGGAAATATTCACTTTGAAAAACAGTCAAATCATTTAGACTTGATGTATGGAATTAAGGGTTTAGTAAATGTTTCAGTCTCTACCAAGAAGTAAACTACTGGTTTACCCCATTTAAAGTCGACAGGCCACTGTTAAGCCTATTGAGTTGGTATTTCTTTCCATTAAAGAAAAAGCTTCGTGGACAAGACCTGGAATTTCTGGAAGAACATTTGACATCCCATTACCTTTTTTTCTGAGACACTCACTTGCCTGGCACTTAGTAGACACTTAAGAAAAGTTAGTATTTACTGTTATTTTTACTATTATTAACCAGGAGTTTTCATTTTTAGTTAAAAACTGATATCCCGGGCGCCTGGGTGGCTCAGTGGGTTAAGCCGCTGCCTTCGGCTCAGGTCATGATCTCAGGGTCCTGGGATCGAGTCCCGCATCGGGCTCTCTGCTCAGCGGGGAGCCTGCTTCCTCCTCTCTCTCTGCCTTCCTCTCTGCCTACTTGTGATCTCTCTCTGTCGAATAAATAAATAAAATCTTTAAAAAAAAAAAAAAACTGATATCCCAATTCAAAGGCACAGGTCTTAGTCGTGCTTTAAAATTCTTATTTACTTTAAGTTTAAACAGTACATTTCAATTAATGTTACTGATTAAATCCTTTCCAATGAAACCATTTTAAATATTTATACTCCAGATATTACACATTTGCTATTATTGCTAATAAAATTTATCTCTATTCCAACCCCATGCCTGTGTCTGTTTTGCTCAGGCAATTCTTAAGGAATATCTACCTAACTCATTCAAGCATGACTTACATAGGAAATAATTTTTTAAACAAACACTATTAATCCAAACTGGGGAAAAAGCCATTCTGAATTCTTCTGAACTAATTATAAGAATTGTCACTTGCCTTGTGTGAGTCCCAGAAGTAATGGCACATGCCCACTACGAACAGTGTCCTTTTTGAAAGAACATCCACAATTTCCCTTCATTTCTGAGTTGATCCTGCTCCTCTGTCCTGGACCCAGCCCAGCCCAATCCCACAGTAGCAACTCCTTGTGCAGATCTACTCTCCTTTCCCAGGTTGACAGGGATTGTTGGTAGCAGATATTACAGATACATTTTCCAACAGCTGTTCCAACAGACTTCTAAAACACAGTAGTCATATTTCTCCTTCATAAAGACTGGAGACAAGTATCATTTTTCATATCTTCTATTTCCTTTCTCATCATGTTCACGTTTTCTTCTACTTCAACATATGGAACACATTTATAAAAACTGTCTTAACATCCTTATCTGCTAATTTCATCCTGTCTGAAATTCCTGTCTGTTTCTATTGATAATTTCTTTTCACTAGAGTTATGGATATTTCCCTGCTTTCATTTGCCTGGTAATTTTTTTTTTTTTTTTTTTTTTTTTTTTTTTAGATTTCATTTATTTATTTGACAGAGCATAAGCAAGAGGAGCAGCAGGCAGAGGGAGAGGGAGAAGCAGGATCCCTGCTGAGCAGACAGCCCAACAAAGTACCAATCCCAGGATCCTGGGATCATAACCTGAGCCGAAGACAGATGCCCAACTGACTGAGCCACCCAGGTGCCCCACACCTAGTAATTTTTGATTAGATGTTGGGTATCGTGCACTGTACATTGTTGAATGTGGGGGTTTTTTACCCAATAAAACAACTATGCTAAATTCTTTATTAGAAATATAGACCAACCCTTAGAGAAAACATGAGAACTCACATTGCATTTGAACAGACACTGAGGGATGTCTGGGTGGATCAGTAAGTTAAGTGACTGCCCTGGGCCCAGGTCATGATCCTGAGGTCCTGGGATAGAGCCCTGTGTGGGCTCCCTGCTCAGTGGGAAGTCTGCTTCTCTCTGTCCCTCATTGTACTTGTGCTCTCTCTCAAATAAATATCTTTTTAAAAAAAACAGAGTCACTGAGATGAATAAATGACTCCTTAGTGATCCATCCATTTCTTAGTTGACTTAAAAGTTCCCAAACTGAGATGATACCAATCCAGAGGTCAACATAGCAGAATACTTCATTTGGAGTTCTCATCAAAAAACTCCAACTGGAGGGCGCCTGGGTGGCTCAGTGGGTTAAGCCACTGCCTTCGGCTCAGGTCATGATCTCAGGGTCCTGGGATCGAGTCCCGCATCGGGCTCGCTGCTCAGCGGGGAGCCTGCTTCCCTCTCTCTCTCTCTCTCTGCCTGCCTCTCCATCTACTTGTGATTTCTCTCTGTCAAATAAATAAATAAATAAAATCTTAAAAAAAAAAAAAAAAAAAAACTCCAACTGGAAAAAACCTCGACCTCTGTTCCTTTTTTGTTAAGTTTTCATTTTATTTTATTTTGTTTTGTTTTAAATTCTTTTAAGGTTTGTTTTTATATCTATTATTAGAGCAAGTCCAAAGCCATATTGCAGGGCTAATTTCTGCTCACTAGTACTGAAGACTCAATACAATGTCCTACATATTATAAGGTTTTCTTATTTTGAATGATGGAAACATGAACTATTTCCAGCTCTGGATGAGGTCCAGGAATCATTTGGCTCTATAAATCCAGAGAAACATGATCTTCTGTTCTAGAATATGGTCATGTATTATTTCCTGGGTAATTTTCTTCATTTTCTTTGTTCTGTATTTTGTGAGACTTCTGTGAGTCACACATTAAAGTTTTTGGATTGGCCCTTTAATCGTTTTTAATATTGTCTCTTCTATCTTCCACCATTTGATCTTTTTGTTCTATTTTCTGCAAGATTTCCTCAACTTTATTTTCCAAAGCAACAATTGGATTTTTAAAAATATTGATCATCAGACTTTTAATTTCCCAGAGCTATTTCTTATCTACTAGCATCGTTTCTTCATTGCCTCCTAAACTTGTTTTACAAACTCAATTTTTAGTTTTAAGGATATTCATTGCAGTTTTTAATTTTTTCCTCCTTTCATTCATTTGCTAATCGAATACTTATTGATAATAAACCACATGCTAGATGCCAATCTGTTTGCTGAAAATAACAGTGAATCAAAACAAAGACTCTGCTTTCATGGAGCCTACATTGTGGGGATGGCAGGCAAGCAATACAAAATTAATGAATTAAACATATCGTATTCTGTTAGTGATAAGTGCTACAAAGACATCCCTTCTGTCAAACTCTTCTCCCTCTTGCTCACTACTCTCTATCTATACTACCTGTTCTTCAGTACCTTCATTATTTCCTTTTCTTGCTTCCCCTTCTATATGCTGAACTCTGTACTCAAATATCCTTCCCCTGGTTCTTCATATCTTAAGTATATCTCATCTCCTTGCCCTATCACTGCCATCAGTTTTCCAAGTACCATTTTAATTCCTTTCATGATATTTATCAAAACCTATAATATTGGTTATTTATCTAATAGCCATTCAGGCTTCTTCCTTGATAACTGAACCTGATTTTATTTAGTTATCCAAGATCCTCCCTAAAGCTATGCGCTTCAGGGAAATTTGGTCCTAGCCCAGTTCAGGGATGAATCTGGATTAATCTAACCAAATCATGGTAATTCCATATACTTGCCAGTAATTGCTTAGGAAGGAATGTGTCACCCTATTTCTGATTAGTGGAATATGAGGAAAGTCTCCTAGAAAGGATTTGGGAAAGGATTGTTCTTATAAAGAGTTTCAAAGAATAGATAGTCCTCTTTCTAGCCTCTGGGACATTGATTTACTTAAGAATGTGATACTTTTTGCTGCTTTTAACTATAAGAAGAGCTAATGCATGGACCACAGATAAAAATAAGCTGACCTTTGGTGATACCACTGATCCACTAAATCAGTCTATCTTCATACTTCTTTATGTTCCCATGAGCTCTTCTTAAGGCATTTACTAGATAATGAGCCTCAAGAACCAGAGAGATATCAATATAAATAAGGACAGACATATTAAATAATACTTATTTATTTTTAAAAAATAAATAAATAATACTTACTTGTAAAACAAGAGAAAAGAATGTAATATAATAGTTGTATACTCTGACATTGTAAAATCATAAAATAAAATTGGAAAATTTGGATAACATATACAAAAATTGTGTTACTGATTTTTAAAACACCTTGTTCAATAGTGTTCTACAATCATAATTGATGGCGGTAGTATTTGTGTTGTTGTCCAAGTCTATTGTATGTATTGGGGGAATACAGCAAATAAGAATTTGGGGATATTTAATTCTATCACCTTGTGCTTTGAGAACCAAGAGAAGTGTATATATATATATATATATATATATATATATATAATGTCATATATATGTATATATTTTAAAATTATATAAATTTATATATACACATATATATGACATTACATATATATATATAAACTATTATTCCAGCTAATAGATGAAAGCAAAATGACATAATTAAGATATCACTACTTTTTCAACCCCCAGTGAATTCATGGCTCTCGGCAATGAGCATCAACGGCTGCTATCATAAAAAGAGACAATCAGAAGTTATGTACCTCCAAATGAAGATCACAGCCTATAGTCTTGACAGAAGTATTAATCCCGAGTCTGATCAAGTTTCACTATAACCCTGTCAATGTGTACAAAATATAGAAGAAATGTGTCGAACTGCACCATGAACAAATTCAAATAGCCCAGATCCTTCAACAGATAATTTGGGAAAAAAAGATATAAGGGAAACCTGTAAATTAAAGGAAACTTAAAAGAGAGGTTTTTTAAAAATTTAACTTACTTATTTGAGAGAGAGAGAGCACACAAGCCAGGGGAGTGGCATGCAGAGGGGGAGGGAGAAGCAGGCCCCCACAGAGCAGGGAACCTGATGAGGGACTCAATCCCAGGACCCCAGGATCACATTCTAAGCCAAAGGCAGTCAGTCACTCAAACAACTGAGCCATCCAGGTGCACTTAAAAGAGATATTTTTTAAGTGGCCGGGACTATAGTGTTTAAAAATGTTTTATGGGTGATAAACCATAAGGAAATATAAGGAGTCATTACTCTAACATCTAGATTAGTGCTGGTATAGTCTGTTATGGTGGTAACGCTTTCCAAACAAAGCACAACTTGTGGTATTCATGACTTTCTGCTGGCCCCTCCTCCTGAATCTGGGCTGGGCTCAAGACTTGCTTTAACCAGTAAAAGGTAGCACAGCGATCCCATGGCCTTCCAGGCCTAAGCCTTCAGAGTCTTCTAGAAGCTGTGGCACTTTTGTTTAAAAAGCCCAGTATTTTATAGGAGAGACCAAGTAGAAAGGCCATCTGGAGAGACAAAAAACCTTTCCATTTGAATCTGGCCACCAGCCAGTCCACCAGCAGAATGCAGCCACAGGAATGACCACCTGTGAAATAAAAGATGTAGAACCACCCAGCTGACCCCAGGGCAGATTGCAAAACTGTGAGCAAACACCATTGTTTTAAGAGTCAGTATCTTTTGGTGGTAATTTTCAAGGCAGGACAGAGAACTGAAAATAGTGGTTATTGTGGGAGAAACAAAGCGGTTTAGGATTGGGATGGAGTAGCTGGAGGTTTCTGGAATGGGTAGTGAAGTACTTTCCATTTCTTGACCTGGGTGATGGCCATAAGGATATTTGCCTTACAGTGATTCACTAAGCTATCCATTTGTTTTGTGTGGTTTTCTGAACCTGTGTTATATGTTAAAATAAAAATAGTTTTAAAAGAAGAAAGAAAACCCACATGGTTTGGCATAGAGACATTTACTCTTCCTTCAAAACCTTCAGACTACAGGCTTTTAAAAAAAAAAATCACTTAGGGGCAGCAGCTCTTTCTGCCCATGGGTTCTGTCCCTGAGCTTTAATAATACCACAATTTTGGGGCGCCTGGGTGGCTCAGTGGGTTGGTTTATTTATTTATTTGACAGAGGGAGATCACAAGTAGGCAGAGAGGCAGGCAGAGAGAGAGAGGAGGAAGCAGGCTCCCCGCTGAGCAGAGAGCCTGATGCGGGACTCGATCCCAGGACCCTGAGATCATGACCTGAGCCGAAGGCAGCGGCTTAACCCACTGAGCCACCCAGGCGCCCATAAATAAATAAAATCTTAAAAAAATAAAAAAATTAAAAAAAAAAAAATAATACCACAATTTTGCGCACGCGCGCGCACACACACACAAATCACTTAGGAGCTCCTAGTTAAAACTACTAATATATTCTAATCCTATAGGTATCAATATGCAAACAACGTCAAGCATGGAAATATATCATTTCTTTGGGTCCCAGAGCCTGCAATTTGCAAAACTGAATTAATTGCTTTCATATCTCTAAATCTTTTCTCCTTGAAGTGAGAAAAAACATGTACACCAAACAAAAAAATAAGAAGAGAAGCAGCAACACTTTTATAAGCTGGCTTGCATTTTCTTACTGGCAGCAATTTACTAGTCTCTTTTTTAAATGAATTTTCCAGTTTCAAAGGAGAAAATCTGTATTGCATTTGGGGTTTCGTTTGTGTGTGTGTTTTAGTTTGAAACCATTGAATTTTAGCCCTCATGTCCTGTGTTTTTCCTCAAGTGTTTCAAACAGAGTGTAGCATCTGAATTGCATTTTTTATTCTTTCGTCTTTAATTCTGACTTCATTTCCCATTTCCCAGTGCAAATTGCTGTATGTACCTTTTCTCTTAGAACAACGTTACTTAGCTTTACTGACCCAATAAATTAAAATTTCTGATTAGGAGATTAAAATTCACTGCCAAAATTCACACTGAATATTTTGTAAAATGTTTGCAGTACATTTATTTTAATTGGATTAGAAATTATGACAAATGGAGTTCCTGCTGTTATACTTTCTACCTGGGAACCCAGTTCAGACCCTCTCAAAGATGACAATAGGGTAAAACTACAATCTGTTCAGTAGTCCAGCAAAAACAAAACAATAAAAAGAATCACTATTGTCATATTAGTAATAACTATTACTAAAGCAGCATTGATGATGTGGTCCTCTCATGGCCAACGTCCTTTGAAAAAAGAAGTGTTTCATCAAGACCAGATCTCGATTCAGTGTCTGACTTTATGAGGTTCATCAAGGCATGAACTGGGACCCAAGAGGGAAAGTCACGGTTTCTTCCACAAGCGTAGGGGAAAATGTTAATTTGTCTCAATTTATGCGTGTTTATTTTTGAGGATTCTAAGAAACTCTCAATTCACACTGAATTCCCAAAGTCTTGGCTTCCGTTTGCAAAGACGGAAGGTACTACGAAGTTCTTGTTGCCACTACAAATTACCAATCTGCAATAGTTTTCCTAATCAGAAACTCCTGCTAGCTTCATCAGTGGCTTGGCATGCTTAATGGCATTACTTTTAGTCAAAATATAATGTGATCAGTAGGGGCTCCTGGGTGGCTCAGTGGGTTAAGCCTCTGCCTTCGGCTCAGGTCATGATCCCGGGGTCCTGGGATGGAGCCCTGCATCCGGCTCTCTGCTCAGCTGGGAGCCTGCTTCTCCCTCTCTCTCTGCTGTTCGTGTCCTCTCACTTGCTCACTTGCTCTTTCTCTCTCTGGGTCTCCGCCTCTCAAATGAATAAAGTCTTTAAAAAAAAGAATAAGGGCTCAGTATACGACTGTGTGTCATTTACTCTAGATCGTCTCCCTCTTTCTCCCATCCCTGCTACTCCCTCCTGGGGAGCAGCATTTCCTCACTTCCCAGGAGAATCCACTCATTACTACAAATTAAGAACTAAGATGGATACTAATAAGACAGATACGAATAGTATGATCTTTACCCACCTCCTACTTTCTTTTGGTTAATTTTTCTTAAAGGGGACTCAATAAAGCAGCTCTTAGTGTGCTGCTTATGACACTTTGGGGCCCAAGAACAGAAGACAACTGTATTGAGGGGGCGTCTGGGTGGCTCAGTGGGTTAAAGCCTCTGCCTTTGGCTCGGGTCATGATCCCAGAGTCCTGGGATCAAGCCCCACATCGGGCTCTCTGCTCAGCGGAGACCCTGCTTCCCTTCCTCTCTCTCTGCCTGCCTCTCTATCTACTTGTGATCTCTGTCTGTCAAATAAATAAATAAAATCTTAAAAAAAAAAAAAAAAGACAACTGTATTGGAATAAGATTTGTCTGTGAATAATAATAGCACAGATAATGCTGGCTTAAATAAGACAGGACTTTATTCCTCTCTTATTGAGGCCCAGGAGGAAGTAGCTCAGACATGGAACAGAGGATCTACTACATGAAGTCCTTAGGAACCGAGGCTCCTTCTGTGCACTTACTTCACTCTGCACGAGCTTCTTCTTAAAAGGATACCTCTGGGACGCCAGAGTGGCTCAGTCGGTGAAGCATCCAACTCTTAATTTAGGTCTTAGACCTTAATTCAGGTCTTGATCTCAAGGTCATGAGATTGAGCCCAGCGTCTAAGATTCTCTCTCTGTCCCTCCCCTCTCTGTTCTGCCCCAACCCCCACCCACTTGTGTGCACTTTCTCCCTAAAGAAAAAAAAATTATTATTTTTTTCAACAAAATCAGGGAAAAATGACATTGGGGGTAACCTGCACTCTCTACCGCCCCAATGCAAAGAGGGGTTAGCATACTACACGAGAAATACTCAGGACAGGGGTACCTCGGTGGCTCAGTGGGTTAAGCCTCAGCCTTCGGCTCGGGTCATGATCTCAGGGTCCTGGGATCGAGCCCCGCATCGGGCTCTCTGCTCAGCAGGGACCCTGCTTCCCTTCCTCTCTCTCTGCCTGCCTCTCTGCCTACTTGTGACCTCTCTCTCTCTGTGTCAAATAAATAAATAAAATCTTTTAAAAAAAGAAAAAAAAATACTCAGGACAAGCAGGTGGTCAGCGAGATGTGCTTGGGCTCCTGCTTCTCTTCTCTGAGACTCTGTAGGCCTGGCCGTGCTCCCATGTGGCCCATGTCTTTGAGCTGGCTCCCTTCCTATTCAGTTCCAGGCATCACATTCAGATGTGACAAAGTCCAAGAGAAGAAAGGGAAGAAGACTATATCTCTACCCTTTGTCTCCTTCTTAAAAGGGAAGAGGACTTTCTTAGAAGCAGCTAGCATACTTTCCTTCAAGCCTCACTGTCCAGACTGCATCACAACCTCATTGCTTGTATAGTCACTGGCAAGGAGAACATACCACCATGGTAGGCATGGACCAGTCAAGACCCACCCCACAAAAGCCCTAAGTGGGGTGAGCTTCCCTGAAACACAGGGCTTTACATAGAGGAAGTTCAATACCCCAACAAAATTGGGGTTCTGTTGGAAAGAGGAAAGGGGAAAATATGTTGCGTTGACATCCAACTGTGTATACTGCAATCCATATCCTAACTTCCCATTATGATATACTGCCCTTTCTAGCCAGGTAAATTGGACTCTCAGATTACATTGTCATAATTATCCTTACAAATCAGCCCAGTTCTTATCCCCAACTCCTATCAACAAATTGTGACTTAAAGATAAACAAATGTATGGAATAGCACACACTGAGGTTAAGCAGACAGCAAACATGTCCAGTTCTCCCTGACTTCTGTTCACCTTGTCTGTGGAGACATCACTCCAGATACTGCTATCAGCAGTAATCTCATATACATATACAGCAGTAATCTCATATAAAGTTAACCCTTTTAGTATAAATATGAGAAAATCTCCCTAAGAGAAATACATGTTGTTTCTAAGCTGTTACTCATTTCCTACTTTATAAGCAACAGATCTCTGATGAGCATTTCACTGGAAGTCACCGCACCCTCAACAGAAAAGTGTGCCTGACTGCAGTAGCAAGTCTAGGAAAAGAAGCGTGCACCAGCCCCCACCCAGACGTGCATGTGCCACAGTTCTCAGTGACAGCACTGATTTCCCTGTACTCTTCCGACTGTCCGCACACCTACGTGGGGGCAGTTTTCAGGTTCATTTTTCTTTTGATTCATGATCAATCCAATGGCAAGTCTAAAAAGGAAAGACAGTTCTTGCTCAAACAAGAAGGCACTGGGTGCTCTGAAGCTACAGGTCACTTTTTTGCATATCAAAGTTTAAAAAGTAAAAGAAAACTCGGAAAGAGGAGAGAAAAGGGCACCAAATTGGTCACCAATGCTTGGATTATATGAGCTTTCCTTCTCATTAAAAGAAGACCCTCTTCGGTCAGTGCTAAAGGAATCACTGAAGGCTAAAACAGATGACACTGTCCAGAGGATTACAAGGAGGTCTTAGTATTATTTCTTAATTGAAACATCTTTATCAAATGACGTTACTGAAAGTTTCTAGAAGCAATACTAAAAATTTGTTCTGTGGTAAGAAATGTATGGTAGTAGGGGCTCCTGGGTGGCTCAGTGGGTTAAAGCCTCTGCCTTTAGCTTGGGTCATGGTCTCAGGGTCCTGGGATCGAGCTCCACATCTGGCTCTCTGCTCAGGGGGGAGCCTGCTTCCCCCTCTCTCTCTTCTTGCCCCTCTGCCTACTTGTGAAATATGTCTGTCAAATAAAAAATTAAATCTTCTAAAAAAAATAGTGTGGTAATGATTTTCAAAATATCTTTAGAAATGAAGTAACACCTTAATACTTCTGATATCCCTTTAACTAGAAATTTACTAAATCCTAAGAAATAATGTATTTTCGAAACATCCATGTGATGAACATCACTATCAACACAAAGTTTCAATGCACACAAACTGGATGGCAGCTGTTAAATGATTTGTCTAAAAGTAAATGCTGATTCAGACTCATTAGCATATCAGAAGTACAGGTGCTTATAACACATAAAAGATTAAGTTAACAAAACTCACTCCAAATATACTGGCTAGTTATTCTCCATAAGTTAGTAAACTTTACCAAGCTTGAAGGAGAGCTATTGAACCAGCTCTAGGAGCTTTCAACTCTGTATTTCACTGGCAGCTATTTTATGAAAAACAGGTCATAAAATTGTATTTAAACTTTACTGTCATATTTTCAACTGCTCTGCATACAATTAGATAAAAACTTGAGAATATGCATGGGCTAAATGATGAGCAAAGTGGAAAAGATAGGGTTATGTGGTTTTTTTATTGTTGTGTGTGCATTTTTTTTTTTTTTTTTTCCAGGGATCTGGGGCTTCAAAACCATCAGGAAATCACAGCCCCATGACCTTCATGTGCTCATCCACTAACAATTCACAACGCCATGCATTTTTCCAATGCTCTTTTTTCTTTTGGCAAGACGAGTATTCTCAAATGAGGCAACGTCTCATTTTCTCTGGAGGTATTCTAACGTTAACTCTTCTCTTCCCTCTGCCTGTACATGCCTTGAAAGTGTCCTCCCAAAGAATTATGAGATAAAATTGAGCAGGACTTGTGGATGTAATGACTGTTACACAATCTGCTATAGTTTTTTGTTGCTGTTGTTTGTTTGTTTAGATTTTATTTGACCGGCAGAGATCACAAGAAGGCAGAGAGGCAGGCAGAGAGAGAGAGAGAGAGGAGGAAGCAGGCTCCCTGCCAAGCAGAGAGCCCGATGCAGAGCTCTATCCCAGGATCCTGGGATCATGCCCCGAGTGGAAGGCAGAGGCTTTAACCCACTGAGCCACCCAGATGCCCCTATCTGCTATAGTTTTATTCATTCAGAACATATTTATTCCAGGTCCTTCCTGTGCACAAGCCTTTACATACTTTTGGATGTGCAATAATTTAAGTTCACAGTAAAATAAAAGGTAACACATTTTCTTTTCACATGAAGGCAGTGCTTGTATCAACAGCAACAACTATCATGACCATGGAGTCTTCAAGAACGTTAATCCCTTACATTGCTGGACTTCACTGATGGCTACGGAGGGCCATGATTCAACTTTAGGTGTTTTTAAGCTTTGCAGTGAAATAAAGTCCTATAAAGGAAATGGCATAAACATATTTTGCAAATAACTAAATGCAAACTCTTTCTCACTGGGTTCCCCTACAGTTCAGGCTCTTCCATGCTGGTGAAAACAAGCACATAGCCAAATTTGTAAGACTGGAGACAGTCTTCGTTTAGCTGTTTCACTGATATAAATAAGTCATCCATCTCCCACCCAGTTTAACTAAAGACAGCAAAGGAATACTTGACCAAGTTGTATCCCCTGACAGAATGAGTTGTTGATGATCCTCTGTCTCCACAAGTACCAGAGCAGGAGGAAGAATCTGGAAAGTCAATTACATTGCTCTCAAGTGCCCTGATTTGATATCCTTTTAAAATGGTGGTGAATACTGTGGTGACTGAAAACAAATATGGAATAAGGACACTAAGGAAATGCTTTCCTTTTAGGAAAGGTTCAGGGCCCAGAAAGAAAAGAACCTAATCAGGAAGAACTTAACCATTTCTTTACAGGATTAGGGTAAAACTTAGAGTTCGATACCTGGTTTAGAAGGTATTTTCTAAAGCCAGAAAATGACTAAGTTGACAAGATAACCAAACGTTAGGTAGTGGTTGTGGGCAAGGTTGCCTGGGAGGAAGACACCCAAGAGATAGCGTCATGATTTTCTGCAGTTTCAATTCAGTTTGGGGTTTTTTGTTTGTTTGTTTCTGCCTCACACTCTGTAGTGAGTCCCTGTATCTCTGAAGATCTCCCCAAACGAGTTTCCCTCCATCGGTAACTTTAGCAAATATTACAAAACCCGCCCGTGTTCCTCTTTCCCTTCCCCCAGCCCCCTCCGGAGAGGGAAAGGAACCCTACATCCTGGGAGCGGGATGACACGGTCCTTTCTGCTTCTGATGAAATCATCCCACAAGTGATCTGAAAGTTCAAGTGAAGCTGTGGCCGATACCTCGTTTTGCAAAACCAGGCCAACGTTACCAGGAGGGAAATTCTGCGTTAAAGGCCGGGAATCCCCCGGGAAGTCTCCACAAACGAGGGATATCCCCGCTCCCGTCTTTTGAGGCAAGCTCAGGAAGAGCTCAGAACTGAAGGGAGAGCGAGGTGTTTTCTGGATCCGGGCCTGAACAGACCCCAGGGCGGGCTGAGAGGTGGAAATGAGGTCGCGCCCCCCACCCCGCGGCCTCCACCTGCCTCCCGCATCCGCACCGCCGCCCTTCCCAGAGCATCGCGGGCGGGCTGACTACCCACCCCCGCTCCGGTCCCCGTCCGGGTCCCAAGAGCGGCCTCGCCCGAGCTCGGGTGTGCGGCCCCGGCGGCGCCGGGAGGCAGCCGGCCGCGCGACGCGCCCTGGCCCCGGAGGTCCCCGCGCCCGCAGGTAGCGCGCCGCAGCTGGTGGGTGGGGGGCGCGGCGGGCACCCGCTCTCCACGCGCCCTCTGGGGCCGGGTGCGCGCAGCTGTGCAGGCCCCCGGCCGGCGCGGTGCTCCCGGGAAGCCCCCCGCGCACGTACCTCGGATGTAGCTGCACTTGCCCTCGTCCAGCAGGCTGGAGGCCGAGCCGCCCATGGCCGCGGTGCGGGCGGTGCACGCCGGGCCGCGCTGACAGCTCTCGTCGGCGCTCGGCGCTCGCTCCTGGAGGTGCCTGCGACGGCGGACCCGGCTCTGCAATTAAAGGGCAAACTTCCTCCGACAGGCGCCGCCTTCTGGGGCGCCTCCGCCAAGTCCGCGCCCTCGGAGCGTCTGTGGGCTGGCCCGGGGGCTGTCCTCCCGCCCTCGCTTCGCTGGGCAGCTCCGAGGGGACGTCCATCTGGGAAGACTTCCCGCTCTTTCCTCCTCCTCGCCGGCTTTTGCTGCTGCTTCTCACCGTCAGGGGCCGCCGAGAAACCCCTTCGAGGAAGCGGGCCATTTCCCTAGTGACTGTGAACCTCTGCGGGCTGGAACCTTCTCCACAGACGAGCCTCGGGGTGGAATTCAAGACCCCGTTGCTTTAAGAAACAGCAGTTCCCAAGCATCACCGAAGAACTTTGTATTTTGTTAGAAATACAAAATTGCGGCTCCCCCAGCCGTCCACGCCCCTCTACACACATGCACGTGTGCACAGGCGCGCGCACACGGCACCCCAGTTAGAAACTCCAGGACTGGAGCTGGCAGCGTAATTCGGGTGCTGCCGAAGTGTGAGATCGAACCGGGAACTGTTCCTTCCCGCAGCTGCGAAGCAGGGCCAAGGAGGGGGTGGGAAATGAAGGGGGAGAAAAAGAGAGAAATAGAAAAACAGGGAAAACCTAAGCTGGGACGGGCAATACGTTCCCAGTCCTGAAACTTCAGACACCCCCCACCCCCCACCCCCCATCAAAACCTGTTCTTTTGTCTTTTGGTCCATTTCTTCCCCTTGACAAACTGGAAATAATTCATTAGAAAGGGCATCGATTCTTTTTCCCACAACCAGTATTTAACTTGGCAGCCTCTCCCGAGTAACACTCGACTGGGGCAGAAGGGTCACCATGCATTTCTTCCTATTCTTAGCAATCAGATTTTTAGCGAGTCCTATTGACTTAACCTCCAAGGTCAGACGGCCTGTACACACCAAAACCAGGCGTGGAGAACACTTGGAAGGTGTTGCCCTCAAAAGTTCATTGACTAGCATTTTTAACACCAAGATTTCCCCCTCCTCACACCCAGTCTCGCTCACCCTGTGTTCTAGTCCATCATGAATCCTCTCCATTCTGCTTTCAAAATATATCCAGTATCCACCCATCTCTCACCCCTTCCTCGGCTACCCTCATCGAGTCTCACCTGAGTAATTGCGATAGCCTCCTAACCGGTCCTCCTTCTTCAGAGAAAAAGCCCTGGTCTGTCATTGACACTAGGCCCTACTTCCTCTCTGTCCCCATCGACCCCCACTTCCCACTGGCCTTTTTGCTCCTCTAGGACACACCTTTGCATGTGCCTTGCTTCCCCTAGGATGCCCTTCCCTCACTTACTCACATGGTGCTCTCTAAGTCTCTCATTTCATTCCAATCTCCTCTTAAATGCTAATACCTCAAAAGAGACTTTTTTTTTTTTTTTGGACCTTCTGTTTATACATCACCAGCCCTCATCTCTGTCCTATCCCTTACCCTTCACTATTTCTTTTTTTTTTTTAAGATTTTATTTATTTATTTGAAAGACAGAGATCACAAGTAGGCAGAGAGGCAGGCAGAGAGAGAGGAAGAAGCAGGCTCCCGCAGAGCAGAGAGCCCGACGTCGGGCTCGATCCCAGGACCCTGGGATCACGACCTGAGCTGAAGGCAGAGGCTTTAACCCACTGAGACACCCAGGCGCCCGCCCTTCACTATTTCTATTCATATCACTTAGGGTTATCTGGTGTGTTTCTTTTCTGTCCCCACTAAAATGGAAACTCCATAAGGTTGGGGATTTCCTTTGTTGATGTTGTTTCTTGTTTGGTTGGTTTTTTTTTTTAGTTATTCATTTTCTTTCTTACTTTTTTTTTCCTTTAAGAGCAGGGATTTTTGTTCATTCTATTCTCTGACATATCTCAGATGCCTAGTACAGCATCTGGCAGATGGGTGCTCAATAAATAACCATTGAATAAGTGAACGGATGAAAGATGCACTATGGGGTATGGACTTAATGGAAGCGGTGAATCTCAATGAATAAAGAAAATTTCCAGGTAACGACTCCATGATTTAAAGTCTTCCATGTTCAACTCTTTTCTCAATATTCTAGTTAGTTCTTAGAATTAAGTGTATCTTGGGGCACTTGGGTAGCTCAGTAAGTTAAGTGTCCAGCTCATGATTTCGGTTCAGGTCATAATCTCAGGGTTGTGAGATCGAGCCTAGTGTGGTGCTCAGTGCTGAGTGTGGACCTTGCTTAAGATTCTCTCCGGGGTGCCTGCTGGCTCAGCGGGTTAAAGCCTCTGCCTTCGGCTCAGGTCATGATACCAGGGTCCTGGGATCAAACCCCACATCGGGCTTTCTGCTCAGCAGGGAGCCTGCTTCCTCCTCTCTCACTACCTGCTTCTCTGCCTACTTGTGATCTCTGTCTGTCAAGTAAATAAGTAAAATCTTTAAAAAAAATAAATTCTCTCTCTCCCTTGCCTTTTCCCTCTGCTCCTTCACCCACAGTGTCCTTTCACACTCTAGCTCTTAAAAAAAAAAAAAAAAAAAAAAAAAAGCAGGGGGCACCTGGAGGGCTCAGTCTATTAAGTGCCTGCCTTTGGCTCAGGTCCTGATCCCAGGAGGGATCAAGTCCTGCAGAGGGCTCCCTGCTCTGTGGGGAGCCTGCTTCCCCCACTCCCTCTGCATCCCCTCTCTCTCTGTCTTGTGAATAAATAAATAAAATCTAAAACAAAACAAAACAAAAAAACCACTTCTTTCAGGTAAATAGCACATACTAAAATGATTATCTTATTAAATATCTTTATTGAGATATAATTCACTTACATAAATTCACCCATTTAGATTACTTTTTTTGAAGGAGCAAATTAGATTAATAGACATTTATTTTATTTTTTTTTAAAGATTTTATTTATTTATTTGACAGACAGAGATCACAAGTAGGCTGAGAGGCAGGCAGAGAGAGAAGAAGGAGGAAGCAGGCTCCCTGCTGAGCAGAGAGCCCGACTCGGGGCTCAATCCCAGGATCCTGGGATAATGACCTGAGCCGAAGGCAGAGGCTTTAACCCACTGAGCCACCCAGGCGCCCCAGATTAATAGACATTTAGTACCAGTACCTATAAACTGTGCATGTGTTTTGGGGATTCTCTTACCTGTCATTGAACTATGAACCCCTTTTTGGGCATGTTTTCATTTGAGTGAGTGACATCTGTGTATTTAGGCATTTAACTGCCTGCAGAGTAGGAACAGTTTCAAACTTCTTTGCACACCCCCCAGTACCTTGTACTGCTGTGTAATACAGGATTGGGAGCTTTGTAATTACTTTCTTTTTTAAAGATTTTTTTTTTTTTTTTTTTACAGAGAGAGATCACAAGCAGGCAGAGAGGCAGGCAGAGAGAGTGGAGAAAGCAGGCTCCCTGCTGAGCAGAGAGCCTGATGTGGGCCTTGATCCCAGGACCCTGAGATCATAACCGGAGCTGAAGGCAGCGGCTTAACCCACTGAGCCACCCAGGGGCCCGTCTGTAATTACTTTCTTTTTTTTTTTTTTAATTTATTTATTTGACAGACAGAGATCACAAGTAGGCAGAGAGAGAGAGGGAAGCAGGCTCCCCGCCAAGCAGAGAGCCCGATGTGGGGCTCGATCCCAGGACCCTGAGATCATGACCTGAGCCAAAGGCAGAGGCTTTAACCCACTGAGCCACCCAGGCGCCCCTGTAATTACTTTCTTGTGTGATAAGTACACATGATAGGTTACCAGTTATCCAATGAAATCTTCACAAAAAACTGACTGAAGTAGGTACTGTTCTTATCACCATTTTAAAGACAAGAAAAATCAAGGTGAAAAAGCTTAAGCAATTTAACTAAGGTCACCCGTCACCTGGGTTTATCTAACTCCAGAGTTCATCCTTTTAACCACAGATGCTACTACTTTTATGTTAAATCTTGCTTTTGTTTATTTACATAAATAATCCAGGTTTTACTATTTAAAAAAATCAGAAACCATGGACAAACAAAAAGGAAAAAAAGGGGAGAGAATCATCCAGATCCCAATGTTAATGTCTGTATTCTTATTTATTTATTATTTAGAGTTAGAGAAAAGGAGAGAGTGCATGTGAGCAAGGGGAAGGGATGGGGCAGAGGGAGAGAGAATCCTTAACAGGCTGCAGGCTCATTGCCAAGCTCCACATGGGGCTTAATCTTCCAACTCTGAGATCACGATCTGTGCTGAAATCAAGAGTCCAACACTTAACCAACTGGGGTATCCAGATGCCCCCGTGTAAATATCTTTTCAGTAACCCCAGTCACCAGTTTGATACAGATTCCTATAAATTTACATATAAATACATGTGCAATTATAATTTATAATTATATAAAATCTTACTTATTGTTACTTAGTTACAGAAATGAGGTGATGCTCTTTATATATTCTATAACCCCATATTGTAATTTTTCATTTGGAATAATTCCATTTAAATAAATATCTAAATCTAGGTCAATGGTAGTTCATTATATAAATGTAACCTAAATCACCTACCTACCAGCAATGTATGCCTGTTTTCCTCCTTCTCAGTCACATTGGACGTATCTTTTTAAAAACTATCATCATTAATTTCATTATTCATTTTAATATTTGGCAATTTAAAAGTCAAAATAAGTATCACTTTCTGTGGTTTACTTTTGAAATCCTTAAAGAGAAAGATTCATTATTTTTCCATGGGCTTTTTGGCTATACATGCTCCCTTGTGAATAAGTTGTTCTTATATTTTTCTGGTTTCCTATCAATTTCTTATTCTTATTGATTTGGAAGAGTTTTGTATATTTTAAAGAAATTGACCCATTTACTCTAACTCACATTGCAAATTAAACACATTTTGTTTATTAAAATGTATTTCCTTGTGTTCTTTATTCAGTAATTTTCTTTGAATATTTGCTAACCATATACAAATTGTAAAATCAATTACATTTTTCTCTGGCATCTTCTACTCCTCCCTTAACACTCCCTTCTCTTTTCTCTTTGTATAGTTTCTGATGAATGTCTAATCTTATCACCAATATCTCTTATAGACTGTTGTAGCTTAACTATTGAAAGTTATTTTTATGAATTATTTTTAATAAGCTCCTTCACTTACTAGCAAAATTGTTACAATAATCTGATATGTCCTATTTTCCTCGGGAGTATACGTTTTAGAAGCTCCAGTTGTCATTCTGATTATCAACTTGTTTCATGACTTTGAAAAACAACTTAAATTTTGTACTTTATATTCCTTATCTTTAAAATGAGTGTCTGTGAAAATTTAATGTGATCATTTTTGCAATGCACTTAATACATATTAATATGCATAGCACATATTTAGCATTCTCTAAATGAAGCTAACATGACAAGAAGTAATAAATAAAAAGATGTTTTATTAACTTTTTTAACTATCAACATTAGTTCATTTTATTTTTCTTCTTATTATAGTACCTTTATTACATGATCGGGAAATCACCTTCCAGGAGGCAGGGTACCAAGACCAATTTTGAAAAAGGAAGAAGTGTATCTATTACATTTTGACTGTATTTTGAAAGACATAAAAAGCTGCTTCATAGTACAAACTACAGAAAACTCAGCTGGATAAAATATTTTCTAGAGAGAATATATACAAAATGAAATTCAACTTCTGCTCGTCATTGATTCTTGAGGGAAAGTTTCAGGAGCTTCTGTGTGAAATTCTTATTAGAAAAGACAGATATGGGGCACCTGGGTGGCTCAGTTGTTAAACATCTGCCTTTGGCTCAGGTCGTGATCCCAGAGTCCTGGGATCGAGCCCCTCATCAGGCTCCCTGCTCAGTGGGGCGCCTGCTTCTCCCTCTCCCTCTGCTGCTCTGCCTGCTTGTGCTCTCTTGCTTTCTCTGTCAAATAAATAAATAAAATCTTTTTTAAAAAGAAAAGAAAGAAAGAAAAGATAGAAAAGACAGATACTTATTTTTAAAAGATTTTATTTATTTATTTGAAAAAAGAAGAGAGACAGCAAGAGAGGGAATATAAGCAGAGAGAGTGGGAGAGGGAGAAGCAGGCTTCCCGCCAAGCAGGACGCCTGATGGCAGGGCTCGATCCCAGGACCCTAGGATCATTACCTGAGCCGAAGGCAGACACTTAATGACTGAGCCACCCAGGTGCCCCCAGGTTTTTTTTTTAATTGAGAAACATTGCTTTTCTTCAACATGCTCTTCCTTTTTTTAAATTGAAATACAATTAGCATACAATGTTATATTAACTTCAGGTGTATGACATATTGATTTGACAATTCTATTCATTACTCAATGTTCACTGTAAGTGGAATCACCATTGTCACTACACATTATTACAATACAATTGAATATATTCCCTATGCGATACTTATCATCTCTTATCATTTATTTATTTAAGAACTGGAAGTTTCTACCTCTTAATTTCCTTTACCTATTTCTCTATCCCCCCACCCACCTCCTTTATGGCAACCACCAATTTCTTCTACTTACGAATTTGATTTTGTTTGTTTGCTTGCTTTTGGTTTTTGGATTCCCCATATAAGTGAAATAAAATGGTATTTGTCTTTCTCTGTGTGACTTATTTCACCTAGTATAATAATTCATGCTGTCACAAATGGCAAGATCTTGTTCTTTTTATGGCTGAGTAATATTCCATTGAATATACAGACCATATCTCTTTTATCCATTTATCTATCATCTATCCATTCATCTATCAATGGGTACTTGGGTTGCTTCCATAATTTTGCTATTGTAAATAATGTTGCAATAAACACTGGGCTGCATAAATCTTTTGGAGTTAGGGTTTTCATTTCCTTTGAGTAAATACCCAGTAGAGGGATTACTGGATTATATGGTATTTCTATTTTTAATTTTTTGAGGAACTGCCATGCTGTTTCCCACACTGGACGCACCAATTTACATTCCCACCAATGGTGCATGAGAGTTCCCTTTTCTCTACATCCTCACAAACACTATTTCTTGTCTTTTTTTGAAAAAGATTTATCTCTTTGAGAGAGAGAGAAAGACAGAGACAGAGAGAGTGAGAATGAGTTGGGGGAGGGGCAGAGGGACAAGCAACATCCCTGCTGAGTGGGGAGCCAGAAGTAGGGCTCCATCCCAGGACCCTGGGATCATGACCTGAGTCAAAGGCAGCGGCTTAAGTGACTGAACCCCCAGGCGTCCCTAACTTGATTTTTTTTTTTAAATGTTGTTGTATATTCATTTCTTAAAACTATATTTTAGACCTTAATCCCTTACCAAATAAATCATTTGTAAATATCTTCTCCCATTCATAGGTTGGTTTTTGTGTTGATTCCTTCCTTATTGGCTTCCTTTGCTATCCAAAAAGCTTTTTATTTTGTTTATTTTGGTGTAGTTCAATAGTTCATTTTTGCTTTTGCTTCCCTTGTCTGAAGAGACATAGCCATAAATGTGTTGCTAAGGCCCATATCTAAGATTTACTGCCTTTGTTTTCCTTAGGTGTACATGGTTTCAGGTCTCACATTTAGGTCTTTAATCCACCTGGAGTTTATTTTGGGGTATGGTGCAAGAAAGTGGTCCAGTGTCCTTCTTTTGCATATATCTGTCCAGATTTCCAAATACCTTTTATTGAAAAGACTGTTTTCCCCATTGTATATTTTTTTCTTCCTTTGTTGTAGATTCATTGACCATTTAGGTGTGAGTCAATGTGCTTTTCCAATATGAATCATCACAATTTTTTTATAGATCTCTAGCACTGCACAGTATCTTGGGCACAGAGTAGAAGTACAAGTATTTTAACAGAAACTAATACAGGCTTAGAACTAAGGATGACAAAGTCTAGAACCAAAGGAGCACTTAGATGTGTTGGTATCAGTCTTCAAATCTGACAAAAAACAGACCAAAGCAATAACCTATTATTGCTGTAGATAAGCAGATGCTACTGGTTCTGAGGGCAAGTCTCTAAACTACCTTGTACTTGGGCAGGGTGTTAGTTTAGTACAAGTGCACAAAGGGTAGAGTGCCACCTGCTGGACCAGCTGTGATACTCCGTGTAGGGTTGGGGCTACTTGGCAATGAGGAAAATGACAGGCTCCAGTCCAAATCAAATTCTTAGCTTGCACTTCAATTAGTTTAACAGTCATTTGGAATTATTATCTCTTACAAGGTTCTTCTGCTCACCTGACAAAGAATTGCTCTTCCAAAACAGAATTTTTCTCTTGAATTTATTTTGGGGGGATAATTCTATTATTTTACCATACAAGCGTATACTTAACTTACTGCTTATAATAACACATTTTGACATTAGTTATAATCCATTTTGTAAAGCACAGTCATGTGGTTATTTCCTCTCAGAGTCACAGTTCACTCTTTTCTCTATAGTGCAAGAAAATCAACACATGAATTCTTCTAGGCAGGAATCATAGTTGCGAAAAGTAATATTCCAGGGCTCTGACTTCTGTTCTAGTATGCTCAAATGGGCAAATGGAAGGAAGAATTGGCATGGAGCCCCACAAGGGTGCAGGAACAGTGGGACGGATCCATAAAGGTGGCAAGGGATGTTATACATTACTGACTTTCTTTGGAATTTCTGTACGTGATAATTTAAAAAATGCGATCTGACTTAGTTTTATTGCTTTTCTGTTTTCTACAGACAATGCACCCCTTATTATCTGAACCAAGGGCAGACCACTCCCAAAGCATCCCCTTGATATATCTCCAAGTATTTGCACTCACAAATAGTATGGGGTAGTAGGGCAGAGACGTCTAGATATATATGACTTATGTATGGAGAAAAATACATGATGATTTATTATATCTGATTAAAACTGCCTTCATCCATACTGCCTTAAATTCCTTCTTATTTTGACAGTGAACCAATTATTAGTTATTTAGGTAACAGATGATAAAACTTCTGTATTGAATACCTTAAGGTGAATTCATTTAATCAGATTACATTCTTTTAAAATTTAGTTAACATCTTGGGACACATGGGTGGCTCAGTGGGTTAAAGCCTCTGCCTTCAGCTCAGGTCATGATCCCAGGGTTCTGGGACTGAGCACCCCATCCGGATCTATGCTCAGCGGGGAGCCTGCTCCCCCCACCCCCCACCTGCCTCTCTGCCTACTTGTGATCTCTGTCAAATAAATAAATAAAATCTTTAAAAAAAAAAAAATGAAAGGACTCATATCCTATAACCCTGTCATTAAAAAGAAAGAAAGAAAAAGTTAGTTAACATCAGCTCACTTCCGGACTAACAGTTTTGAAGGAGAAAAGAGTCATCTAGGAGTGGGAGGGTCTTTAAAATACATTGGTTAGTCTTGGGGCGCCTGGGTGGCTCAGTGGGTTAAGCCGCTGCCTGCGGCTCAGGTCATGATCTCAGGGTCCTGGAATCGAGTCCCACATCGGGCTCTTTGCTCAGCGGGGAGCCTGCTTCCTCCTCTCTCTCTCTGCCTGCCTGCCTCTCTGTCTACTTGTGATCTCTCTCTGTCAAATAAATAAATAAAATCTTTAAAAAAATAAAATAAAATAAAATACATTGGTTAGTCTGTTTCCAAACTGGCCAATCAGGCTCCTTGCCCAGGATTGCTCTATTGTAAGGACTGAAAAAGACAGTTTATTTCCCCTAGGGTTGATAAACTGGTAGGAAATTAATCCTGAGCTGCTGGCAGACATTTGTCCACGGAAGGAGAACCTGTGATTGAGAGAAAATAATTCTCAGATGACATTGCATTAATTGAGTCCGGACTTGCCCAGTTCCATGAAATAATAAATCCTCCCCATTTCTGTTTGTTAAACAAGTTTGAATTGGATTTCTGTTTTCCTCCCCAACCAAAACCATTTTGACAGCGTAAGATCTTAAATATAGTGTTTATATGCCAGATTAAAATGTTCTGTAGCTATACTGTATCCCTTTATATAATTGATTAAAGCATATATATGTAGACATTACTTTCTATGAGTGATTTGTAGTGTATGCCAACAATTGGCAGCACAATATATAACAATTTACTTTTCTTAGTCATTTTTTATTCTCAGCAGTCAGTTTTGAAAGTGATTTATTCTCGGGCGCCTGGGTGGCTCAGTGGTTGGGCCGCTGCCTTCGGCTCAGGTCATGATCTCAGAATCCTGGGATCGAGTCCCGCATCAGGCTCTCTGCTCAGCAGGGAGCCTGCTTCCTCCTCCTCTCTCTCTGCCTGCCTCTCTGCCTATTGTGATTTCTCTCTGTCAAATAAATAAATAAATAAAATCTTTAAAAAAAAAAAAAAAAAAAAAAAGAAAGTGATTTATTCTCATTCTAGACATTTGATTAATTATTGGTCCTACATATACACTAATTCCAATTCAGATTTTAAATTAGCTGCTCAAATTTTGACATGAGAATTAACAGTCTTTCTGCACAACTTGACCTGAATATATATGAATATAGTCCTTTATTACTCTCATTCTATTCTTTTTTTTTTAAGTAATTCATAAAACGCAAAATTTTAGTTCAAGGAGTGCTGTAATTAAATTAGGAAGCATGGCAGAGTTTGGATTAGAACTAAATCAGATTGGCAGAAATTCTGTTGCCTTAAATAGCTTTGTTTTACATGGTGCTATTAAAGTTATAGCTACATAAATTATATCCCTTAATCCTAAAATTCTTGGAAATTAACTACTGGAAGAGTGATAATAACTTTGAGGGAGCTCAGTGTAGATGAACTCAGAAATACTGGGAAAGGGAAATACAAGTAAAAACCAGCTGGAAGACAAGGGTAGCATCAAGTTTTGGGGTTTTCTCTGTTTTGTTTGTTTGTTGAAACTGATGCACTATAATTTTGATGGCTCTGACTTGGCCTTCAGTGTGAACAGTGGTGCCAGGCTTATGGTCAGCACTCAATAAAGGCTTGTCGAGTGAATGAATAAATGTTTTACAATAGATACAAATTTTTGGTGTAGTAAGATTCTTCCTGTAATTGTTGCAAGTTTTAAGACAGTCATTTGAGGACTGAGCCAGAAAGAATTTCAGGTGTCCTTTTTAAGTTTCCTTATTTTAATATTGAAGGAACTGAGATCAGAAGAGGTAAAAATGACTGCCCAAAACAGAGATAGGGGTAGTAAATCAGTTAACAAACACTTATGGAGCACCCAGTACTAGGTAAATGTTTGGCATTGTTTCAGATAATGGACGTATAGCAGAGCATACGTCATCCAAAGTCTGACTTCAAAAGAGCTTATATTCTGGAGCACCTGGGTGGCTCAGTCTGTTAAATGTCTGACTCTTGATTGTGGTTCAGGTCATGATCTCATGATTGTGAGATGGAACCCCACACTGGGCTCTGTGCTGGGCATGGAGCCTGCTTAGGATTCTCTTTCCCTCTCTCTCTCTTTCTCTCTCTCTCTCTCGCTTAGTCCCTCTCCCCCTGCCCCCACTCTCTCTCCCTCTCTCAAAAAAAAAAAAAAAAAAAGTTATATTCCAGTGGGGAGAGATGATTAACATGTCAAATGAATGAATAAATAAGATAATTTCAAGTCTGATAAATAATGCTAGTGAAAATGCTAATACAGAATATTGTGATGGAGAAATGACAGAGGGTGGGAAGAGACACAACTGATTTAGTAGAGGACTCAGCACGAGGCTCTCTAAGAACTCTTCTGTGAGCTGAGCCTTGAGTCATGAGGACACATCCATGCAAATGTATAAAGGAAGAGTATTCCAAGTGCAAGTGCAAAGGTCCTGAGACGGGAACAAGCTTGGTGTGCTTGATGGGGGGGGGGGGGATAGCCATAGTGTTTCAACTGGAAGAAATGGTTGGACAAAATGGACAGAGATGAGGTTAGGTATGGAGGAAAAGGAGTTGGGTTTTATTACAGAGGGTGATGAGACAGCATATAAAAGGTTTCAAGGAAAGGAGACATCTAACCTAATTTTCATGGTAGACAAATCATTCCAGCTGTTCTGTGGAGAAGGGACCAGGGTGGGAATGAGAGGAGACTTGAGCACCTTGGAAGGCTGTCCCGGTCATCCAGGCATGATGGTGGTCACTTGGATTAGGGTGTAGCAGTGGGCAGGGGAGCAATAGCTGTCCTCAAGCATGTTTTGTATGTACCTGCAAGACTTACTGATAAATGCATGTGGGCAGTGAGGAAATGAACACACCATTTACAGTGATGGGGAAATGGAGAAAATAGGGGAAATGAGTAGTTCTGCTTTAGACTTAAGTTTGACGCTTTTTTTTTAAAGATTTTATTTATTTATTTGATAGAGATTACAAGTAGGCAGAGAGGCAGGCAGAGAGAGAGAGGAGAAAGCAGGCTCCCTGCTGAGCAGAGAGCCCGATGCGGGGCTCGATCCCAGGACCCTGAGATCACGACCCGAGCCGAATGCAGAGGCTTTAACCCACTGAGCCACCCAGGTGCCCCAAGTTTGACACTTTTTTTAAAAAAGGGTTTCATTTATTTATTTGTCAGAGAGAGAGAACAAGCAGGGGAATCAGCAGGCGGGCAAAAGGAGAAGCAGGCTTCCCTCTGAGCAGGGAGCCCGATGTAGGACTCGATCCCAAGACCCTGGGATCATGACCTGAGCCAAAGGCAGATGCTTAACTGACTGAGCCACTCAGACATCTGACTTTTTTTTTCTCTTAAAGTTGGCTCCACACTCAGTGTGGGGCTTAAACTCACCCCAAGACCAAGAGTCTCATTCTCTACTGATTGAGTCAGACAGGCACCCCAGTTTGACATTTCTATTAAACACTGAAGTGGAAATGCTAAAAGGGAGTTGGATGAACAAGGCTAAGCCTCAGGATAGAAGTCAGGAGAGGAGGTATGGATTTAGAAGTCATGAGGACATGGGTGAAAATTAAAGCCATGGTGCTAGGGGAGACTGGTGGTAGAGAAAAGAGAACTAAGGTTAGAGCCTGGAGCACAGTGGGAGGTCTGCAGGAGAGGAGGAGCTAGAAAAGGGGCTGAGAAAAAGCTACCAGGCAAGTGGGGCAAATCAAAAGCGTACGGCTCCATGGACATCTTTGCAGACCACCTTAATAAGAACTGTTTCTTTCTTTCTTTTTTTTTTTTTAACATTTTATTTATTCATTTGAGAAAGAGAGAGAGAGTGAGAGGGGAGAAGGTCAGAGGGAGAAGCAGACTCCCTATGGATCTGGAAACCCAATGTGGGACTCGATCCCAGGACTCTGGGATCATCATGAACTGAGCCAAAGGCAGTCACTTAACCAACTGAGCCACCCAGGCACCCAGAACTGTTTCTTATTGATACTGGACTGGGAGAATGGGGGAATGAAAGCCTACCTGGAGTACTGAGGTTAGAAGGAGAGGTAAGGACAAAAAAGTAGCAGGTCTTAAAGCAAGACTTTCAGATGTCTTTCCATGGAGTGAGGAAGAGAGAGAGAATTGTGGTTGAAGGGCGTTGGAAGGTCAGGGGACTGCTAATGGAAACAACACAGTGAAGGAAAAAAATGTGGTGTTAAAAGGAACGGGAATAGCCATGAGGAAGGACTGGTCTGGGGCCTTGGATAGAGCAGGGATGCCTCTTTCATTAGAACGCAAGGGAAAGACAGGTACCTGGTTCAGATGCAGATGTTCTGCGGAATTTGGTGAGGCGCTGTGGTAATCTTTGGCCATTTCCATCAGTATGTATCCAATTTTCCCAAATCCTACTCCTGGGTATAACCATACAGCCTCCATTAGACTTCAGAAAGATGTTAATTCCTACTTTAATTGATTTGCAGCGTGAAAATATTCTCCAAACCGGATCATCTTAGTGGCACAAACATGTCATTGTCCAATTAAGTGGAATTCTTGTAGAACTAAGCTTGTTTGGAGTACAATGTAAAAGGGACACAGTCTTCAGTTTTTAGTTTGAATAGAAGAATAGAGTTAACAAATGGAAAAAGTAGAAGCAGCTGAGGTCCTTGCAATCACTGTTGAACCCCTGAATTAACGAACTCTGGAAGGATCCTATCCTGGATTTCCTTTATGTGAGTTAATAAATGTATCGATGACTTGAGCTGTTCTCCTGGTTGTTGTCACTTAGAGCCAAAAGCATTTTAACGGGCATAGTATTTCATTGAGATGGAAAAATGAAGCTCAAACTTTACACAAAAATAGATAAATCAAAATATAATTTAAAATGTACTGGCAATACTGTGCAATTCCTTCCCAAGCATGACACCAAATCTAGAGACCTCATGTAGATGGGATAGTTATTGAATAAATCATAATACCTTAAGACATGTTATGTGTTTTTTGTTTGCTTGTTTGTTAAAGATCTTATTTATTTATTTGATATTTGATATAACTTATTTATTTGATACAGAGAGACACAGCAAGAGAGGGAACACAAGCAGGGGGAGAGGGAGAAACGTGCTTCCCGCCTAGCAGGGAGCTGGATGCGGGGGTGCATCCAAGGACCCTGGGATCTGACCTGAGCAGAAGGAAGGTGCTTAACAACTGAGCCACCCAGGCCCCTCTGCAATGTTCATATGAAAAAAAAAAAAAAGGATTCACAACATGTACATGCCCCATATACTTTGTGTTTTTTGTTTTCATTTTTAAGATTGATTTACTTATTTATTTGAAGAGAGAGAGAGAGATCACAGGAGTGCTGGACCAGGGGAGAAGGAGGGGCAGAGGGAGGTGCAGGCTCCCCTCGTAGCAGGAAGACCATGAATGGGGGAAGGGGGGATGCATGTGGGCAGATGCGGTCTATAATGGGCCCATGTGGGGCTCCCTCCCAGGCCCCTGGGATCATGACCTGACCTGAAGGCAGACACTTAACTGACTGAGCCGCCCAGATGCCCCATATTCCATGCAAGTTGTATAAGATTATGGCTCTGTGTCCATTGGGTGTTTGGTTTTTTTTTTTTTTTATTGTTAAACTGTAAAGTTTCTTGGATTTCTGATTCATTTTAAAGATGTTGATTTAATTATCAATATAATGCAATATTGAAAAAAAAATCCTAGAGGCCATAAAAGAAAAGACTGATAGATCCATAAATATTAAAAATTCTCCATTAAAAAAAATTACAAGTCAAGGGAAAAATGAAAAGTTGGGGAAATTTGCAATTTGAACCTGGGATGAAAGGCTAATTTTCCTAACATAGAGTTCCACTAAGTTTTTTTAATTTTATTTATTTATTTATTTGACAGACAGAGATCACAAGTAGGCAGAGAGGCAAGCAGAGAGAGAGGAGGAAGCAGGCTCCCTGCTGAGCAGAGAGCCTATGTGGGGCTCGATCCCAGGGTCCTGGGATCATGACCTGAGCCGAAGGCAGGGGCTTTAACCCACTGAACCACCCAGGCACCCCACTAAGCCTTTTTAAAACACCATCACCGGGGCGCCTGGGTGGCTCAGTGGGTTAAGCCGCTGCCTGCGGCTCAGGTCATGATCTCAGGGTCCTGGGATCAAGTCCCACATCGGGCTCTCTGCTCAGCAGGGAGCCTGCTTCCTCCTCTCTCTCTCTCTATGCCTGCCTCTCTGCCTACTTGTGATCTCTCTCTGTCAAATAAATAAATAAAATCTTTAAAAAAAAATAAAAAATAAAACACCATCACCAAAATAAGAAATGATACAGGATATGAATAGTGTATGTTTATAAACAAATGGCTCTTAAATTTATAAAAAGATGCTCAATTTACCTATAAGAGGAGAATTTCACATTGAAACTGCGCTATTTCTTGGATCATCTTCTGTTGGGGAAAGTGTGGGAAACACGCCTGGGAAACACGCCCTCTTGGTAAATTGCTGGCCAGAGTGCAAACTGATTCAACTGAAGAGTAACTTGACAATATCTATCAACCTTACAAATGTTACCTTGAAGTAGCAATTCTACTTTAAGAATGTATCCTATTGAACTATTTGTATACTAGTAAAACAACATTTGTACAAGGTTATTCTTTGTAGCATTATTTATAAAAACAAAAGGTTCAAAGACCAGATAAAGGTCCATCAAGGGTCCAGTTAAATAAATTTTGGAGCAATGATAAAATTGAACACTACTGTAGCTGTAAAAACAAAGAAAAGAATTAAAATTTCCTTTAAAATCTGGGTGGCTGGTTGGTTCAGTTGGTAGAGCCCGTGACTCTTCATCTCAGAGTGTGAGCCTTACATTTGCCAGAGAGTTTACTTAAAATCAATCAATTAATCAATTTAAAAAAAAAGGAGAATTCCTTTAAATTCTGATATGGAAGGATCTTCATGATTTAGTGTTAAGTTAAAAAAAAAACATAAGATTCAGTATGTATAGTATGCCACCATTTATATAAAAATGTATAGATAACTATATATACACACTTGTTTGTGTATGCATAAAAATTTCTGTAAGAATATACAGGAAACTAATAACACAGTTTGTCAATGACAGTAAAGTTGGGGACAAACAGGAAAAGAAAAGGATCTTTAACAACTTACTCTTTTATACATATGGGATTTTAAAGCAAATACATGTATTATATATACTTTTTTTAAAATTTTGAACATTGCAGATTAGAAAAACTAAATCTCTGTTGTTAGACACTTAAAATTCGAGAAATACAAAAATTATTATTGTAAAAACAAATGTTTGGGAAAAAATGAAATGTCCAATAGTAGTGGACAGATTAAATAAACTGTGGGACATCCATACAATAGAATACTAGACAGCCATTAAAAGAGATTGAGGGAGCACCTGGCTGGCTCAGTCCATGGGACACTTGATCTTGAGGTTGTGGGTTTGAGCCCCATGCTGGGTGTAGAGATAGCTTAAAAATAAAATCTTAAAAAATAAATAAATAAAAGAAAAGGAGGAAGCATTTCATGTAAAAACACAGAAAGATCTCTAGGATACATTTTTAAGAAGGAAAAGAAGATATGGAATGGGTCACAGAATAGCCTACCATTTGTACAAAAAGAGGGAAAAATAGTAAGTGCATGAAAGTTTATTGGTTGGAGAGCTTTTTCACTGTATACCCTTTAGTACCTTCAAAATTTTTAACCATATGAGAATAGTGCCTTTTTTTTTTTAAGATTTTATATATTTATTTGACACAAAGAGAGATCAGGTAGGCAGAGCAGAAGGTAGAGTAGGGGGGAAGCAGGCTCCCTGCTGAGCAAAGACCACCCCCCCCATGTGGGGCTCAATCCCAGGACCCTGAGATCATGTCCTGAGCTGAAGGCAGAGGCTTAACCCACTGAGTTGCCCAGGAGCCCAGAGTATTGTCTGTTTTTTAACAAAATAAAATGTGACTACATACATACTCACAATCATGGCTCAGCATTTTAGGACAGTTTAAAAAAATTCCCTATCAGATGGTAGTTAAAAAGGGTTCTGGAGTCAGGTTTCCGGGTTCAAAGGCTCATCCCACAGTGATGTTAGGCAAGCTTACTTAACTTCTCTGTACCTTGATTTTCCCATGTCCCAAGATGGGGATCATAATGCCATTCTGAGGACTATAGGACATAATGCTTGCACTACTTAGCACAATGCTGGAAATCAAAAGTAAGTCCACAGTAAATGGTAGCTAGCACTATACCTAAAATTTGTGTGATTATCAAAAGAGGCAAAAATTTTATTTATTTTTTTTTTCAAAGTAGCAGAAATTTTAAAGTGAAAGCTCTTCTCCTAAGTTTTATTTTGGTTATTCTAAGTTATACTTAAGGCATCTAAAGTGGTCTATCAGATGGGACATAATGTGATGCAGGAAACAAAGGCAGATGAAAAATTATTAAATTTCCTTACTACCTACAGTCCATTGACAGGTCCTTGAAACAGGCAGTGACAGGCAGTCCCCTCTAGGGACTCAGCTGCCTCAATATTGTTACTTGGCTTTAGGGCAAAAGACAATCCCACCCCACCCCAACCCCCCAATCATGTAAGTCCACTTTATTATTATTATTTTTTAAAGATTTTATTTATTTGACAGAGATCACAAGTAGACAGAGAGGCAGGTAGAGAGAGAAGAAGGGAAGCAGGCTCCCCACGGAGCAGAGAGCCCAATGCGGGGCTCGATCCCAGGACCCTGAGATCCTGACATGAGCTGAAGGCAGAGGCTTTAATCCACTGAGCCACCCAGGTGCCCCGTTGATTCTTGTTTTTGATCTTAGTCTCATTGCTATCTCTGGAGGTTTGCTTCTGCTCTAACTTGCTGGGTGTAATCTCACAACTGGCTAGATGATGAAATGTGATGCTGTTTAAAGATTGATTGATTGATTGATTGATTTGACAGACAGAGATCATGAGCAGGCAGAGAGGCAGGCAGAGAGAGGAGGAAGCTGGCTCCCTGCTGAACAGAGAGCCCAATGTGGGGCTCGATCCCAGGACCCTGGGATCATGACCTGAGCGGAAAGCAGAGGCTTTAACCTACTGAGCCACCCAGGTGCCCCCATTTTATCATTTTTTTAAGATTTTATTTTATTTATTTAACAGAGAGAAAGACAGTGAGAAAGGGAACACAGCAGGGGGAACAGAAGAGAGAGAAGCAGACTTTCCCCTGAGCAGGGAGCTGGAAGCAGGGCTGGATCCCAGGACCCTGGTATCAGGACCTGAGTAGAAGGCAGCCGCTTAACGACTGAGACATCCAAGCGCCCTCTGTAAGTCTACTTTAACAACAACCAAAAAATTCCTTTAGAAATTTCCTTTATCTCTAACGCCCCCCCCCCACGATACATATTGGCAATCACTCCCCCTGCCCCAAGCATATGGTCCACCCATATACAATCTGAAGGATCTCATGACTAAGGTTTAATTAGACAGCAATAAATGACCTTTTCTTATAATAGCTAGCCCTCTCAAGGTCCTGGATACCTTGCTTTCAAAATCTCTTAAAGACTTTGCTATCCCTAACCACCCCCAACCCCGCCCCACTTGGAAGTGTAGAATGGGCCACTTCTCATGACCACATGGCAGCTCTTTCTGACCGTGTGTCCTGTCCCCATGCTTTTTTTCTTTTTCTTTTTTTTCTGTCCCCACGCTTTAGAAAAATCACTTTTTTGCACCAAAGACTTCTCAAGAATTCTTTCTTGGTTGTTGGTTTCAAACCCCTTATATCATGATGAGTGGATAATATATGCCCAAAGCAGTTTTTTGTCATTAAGACATTTTTTTCAACACTTATTGTTCTCTTCCCATTTTAGTATGTTGATTTTTCCTAAGTTATAAAATACTACTTACTGGATACTTGCAGACATCATTATCCTTTCTACAGTTAAATATGAGTCTATCAGTAGAACCCTAAATCTACCTCTTTGTGTTCTGTTTCTGTGTGATGAATGCACATGCGCACAAATGAGAGAAAATGGCAGGAAAGTAATTCTCTTTCTGCTTCTGCAGTCTTGCATAGCCAAAAGAGAGAGAACAAAATACTGGGGGTTCATGGAAAGTTCAGAGACCAAGAAAGAGGGTTCTCTTATCCAGTTCACGGGCTCTAGGAGTTGTCGCTCATGGGCAGTTCTGAGAACTCCTATAGGACCGGTGACAAAAACACTTTCTGAATGCCTACTATAGATAAGGCAGTGTACTGGGCACTTTAAAACATGATTTAATCCTCTCAACAATTACATGCGAAGGTGTTATCTTCTAAAAGAGGCGCACAAACTGTTCTACTCTGGGAATTAGCAAATCCTAAAACATTGTGTCTATAGCTCAACAGCCTGAACTCTGCCTAAGTTCCCAATTAACTATCTCCCTGAACCAAGTAGCCTCACTTGGAAGCCAAATTGTAGGGTGTGGTAAAAATAACTAACACAGCAATGCCTCTCTCTATATTTCTAATATCTTTCTAAATAAAAACATTATATAGTTCCCACTGTAGCTGCACCAACAAGGACATACAACATAGTAGTCAAGAATTCCACTAGGATTTACCTTGTTAAATCCAGTTTACTTGATTTTCTTGATTTACTATGTTGTGGGAGAAGATAGAGACATAATGAAGGAATATACTATTGCTTTTTGTCATCCTATGCTAATGAATATATCGAGTAGGGTAGCTGTAATGGTTAAATTTTATGTGTCAATTTGGTTAAACTATAGTGTCCTGTTTTTTGGTCAAACACTAGTGTAGAAGTTGCTGTGAAGATTTTGTAGATGTGATTAACATCCCCAATCAGCTGACTTTAAGTAAAGGAAACTACTCTCTATTATGTGGATGGGTCTCATTCAATCAGTTGAAAGTCTTAACAGAAAAAATTCAAGACTTCCAGAGAGGCAGGAATTCTACTTCAAGATTATAACACAGAAACCATTCTTGAGTTTCCAGCCTGCTGACCTGCCCCATGAGTTTCAGACCCACTGCCCCCAAAATAGCATGAGGCAATTCCTTAAAATAAATCTCTTCATATTTATTTGTACATAAAAAGGAGGTTTATATAATATATATTTTAATCATTTGAGTGAAGGGATATTCATAATGCTCATCTAAAAGCATTTAGAATACCTTTTTTGATCAGAAGTTGTACTATATATTCTAAGCTGTGGGGGTAAAAATATTAACATGGGGGCTGTGATACTGTGATTTATACCGGGAAATACATGTTTGGACTTCATTTCCAGCAGAGAGCTCCTAAAACCCATCGATTTCCTAAGTGGTGAGAATAAAGGTGCCTTTTGTTACGTTAATGACTGACTTTGCAAAGCCTTAGGTAACCAAAGGATGGGGGATGGTTGCTGGGGGAGCCAACCCTGTGATAGAAGGTTGGAACTTTCAGCTCCACCCCCAACCCTCACCCCCAGCCTTTAGGAAGGGGGAGGAGCTGGAGATTGAGTTCAACCTCCAGCGGCCGCCAATGATTTAACTGAACATGCCTATGAAACAAAGCCTCCATTAAAAGCCCAATGGAGAGAGTTCAAAGAAGGGACCTGGAGAGATGCTGGGAGAGTGATGGGCTAGCTGAGGGTCTGGGGGCGCCTTGCCCTTTCCCCATGCCTGCCCTATGCATCTCTTCCAGATTAATCAAACACAAGGAAAGGGTTGTGGGAACCTCGGATTCAAAGCCAATTGATCATGAGTACAGGTACCAATCTGGATTTTCGACCAGCTCCAGAAAAGGGGCCTTGGAGGTGGGGCAGTCTTGTGGGACTGACTGAGTTCTTAGCCTGTGGAAATCTGATGCTGTCTCTGGGTAGACTGTGTCAGAATTCAGATGAATTATAGTATGCCCTGCTGTTGTCCAAGATGTGTGGAAAAACCCTTCCCCACATTGAAACTGGGTCCCAGAACACACTTCTCGGACAACAATAAACAATAGGCAGTTGTCCCAACTATCTATCGTAAATATTTGGGCACCTTGGTCCTCTACACCTTGACTACTTTGCTCCATGTATTTCTTGTCTGCTCACTCCTATTGTCTCACCAGTCTCAGTACTTCTATTCTGTTTTTTGTTTTTTGTTTTTTGTTTTTGTTTTTGTTTTTTTTTAAAGATTTTATTTATTTATTTGACAGACAGAGATCACAAGTAGGCAGAGAGGCAGGCAGAGGGAGAGGGGGAAGCAGGCTCCCCGCTGAGCAGAGAGCCTGATGTGGGGCTCGATCCCAGGACCCTGGGATCATGTCCTGAGCCGAAAGCAGAGGCTTTAACCCACTGAGCCACCCAGGTGCCCCTGTTTTTTGTTTTTTAAGATTTTCTTTATTTGGGTGCCAGGGTGGCTCAGTGAGTTAAGCCTCTACCTTTGACTCAGGTCATGATCTCAGGGTCCTGGGATCGAGCCCCACAGCATGCTCTCTGCTTATCAGGGAGCCTGCTTCCTCCTCTCTCTGTCTGCCTCTCTGCCTACTTGTGATGTCTGTGTGTCAAATAAATAAAGATTTATTTGTCAGAGACAGAGTGCATGTGAGCAAATACGAGCAGGGGTGTGGGAGGCAGAGGGAGAAGTAGGCTCCTCATTTGAGCAAGGAGCCCGATGCAGGATTCGATCCCAGAACCCCAGTATTATGACCTGAGCCAAAAGCAGACACTTAACCAAATGAGCCACGCAGGCGTCCCTCCAGTCTCAGTGCTTCTAAATGAAGCCACCCTGGTCACACAAACCTTATAGAAATATACATTTCTGGACACGAGGGATGTGCACACAGAGAATAAAAGACCATGTGAATAGGCAGCAAGAGGGTGGTCATCTACAAGTCAAGGAGGGAGAACTTCCAGCCTCTAGAACTGTAAGAAAATAAATGTCTTGTTTAAGCCAAACAAATAATATATTTGTATATTTTATTAAGATCCTACATATATATGTATATATATGGAGATATATATAGAGAGAGAGATCTCCTATATTTTATATATATCTCCTATATTTTATATATATATATATATGATCATATATATAATTCTGTTTCTTGGGAGAATCATGACTGATACAACAGCTATATCATTTGCAACAGATTAAAAATAAACTAATATTGAAAAGACTGAAGTAGAGGCACCTGGCTGGCTCAGTCGGTGGGACCTGCGACTTTTGATCTCAGGATTGTGAATACAAGTTCCACATTGGGCATAGAGATCACTTAAAAAATAAATAAATATTTTTATAAAAAAAAAGATTTCTTTACTTAAAAAAAAAGACTGAAGTAATTAGGAGTCTGCCTCTCTCCCTTTTGATAGCATTTATTCAGAAACACAAATTCCAAATCTGCTTTGGAATTCTGCAATCTCTAATTATGGTTCCACCATTTTAAAAAATAAAATTAATTGTGGGTCATTTTATTTTTTTTTTTATTTTTTTTTTTAAAGATTTTATTTATTTACTTGAGAGAGAAACAGTGAGAGAGAGCATGAACGAGGAGAAGGTCAGAGAGAGAAGCAGACTCCCCATGGAGCTGGGAGTCCGATGCGGGACTCGATCCCGGGACTCCAGGATCATGACCTGAGCCGAAGGCAGTCGTCCAACCAACTGAGCCACCCAGGCGTCCCAATTGTGGGTCATTTTAATTTAAAAATTTTAAGACTGTAAAAAAAATTTTTAAGACTATTTATTTATTTATTTATTGACAGAGAGAAAGACAGTGAGAGAGGGAACATAAGTAGGGGGAGTGGGAGAGGGAGAAGCAGGCTTCCCGCTGAGCAGGGAGAGTGGGTCATTTTAATTTTAAAAACTACATGTGATTTATTGTTTTGAGAATACACTAAATAATCATTAAATGAGACAAAGAGAAAATGATGCAACTTTAAGCACTGAAGCACTAATTTCTTGCACCCCCTAGGATTTTTTTTTTCCAGCCTTTAACTTACAGGCAGATTGTATTGCAAAACCTTTCAGATGTGTCCCAATAAGTTTAACACCTATGAAATTTAAGGGTGCCTGGCTGGCTCAGCTGGTAGAACATGGAAGTCTTGATCTTGGGATTGTGAGTTCAAGCCCCTGTTGGGTGAAGAGATTACTTAAAAAAAAAAAATCTTAAAAAAAAAAAAATCCACAACAACCCACAAAGACTTATGAAATTTGATCAAACAAGATGGAATGTAGCATGGGCACAAAGAGCTAGAGGGGAGTGCAATCCCAGTGCCCTGAGTGGGTGACAGCCACAGACCCAGATCTACAACAAAGAGAGAATAAAACACAACATGAATTGACCTTGCTGAAAGCATGTGAACCTCAAATGTGGAAAACACGTCTAGTTCTCTGACAGTTTACATATTGTGGCTCTTTAAGCAGCACCTATCTCAGACCTGGCGGCACACAGGGCTTGGACACAGCCCCTCCCTCCCAAGATTAGAGTCTGCTGGGGACACCATCAGACAAGTAAATAACTACAATGAATTGCAACATGTTTTATAAAATGATTCCACTTGCAACAATTTCCAAGAGCACCAAGGAAAGCCAGGAAATGATTTTGGTAGAGAGAAAGGATTGATTACAAACAGAAGGTAACCAACAGTGGGACCCAGAAGCTGAATTTCCAACGGAGGGGGCAGAGAATTTGAGAGTAAAGAGAATGGAGACCAAAGCAAGGAAATTCATCCTAAAATACTCCAAGCAGAAGGTTTCCAAAGGCACAAAGTCAAATTTAGGTTGGCTTGGCTATGGAGTATGTGGTAGAGCATTGCATGGAGTGAGGTGAGAGAGACAGGGCTTTGGGAGGGGCTGCACGTGGGTAAAGGGAGTGTCAGGGTGGGCACATGGCTGGTAGACAGTAGAAGGCTAACGATGTACAAAAGGAAAAACTGCCTGTCGGGGGAAAGAGGACGAGTTCACTTGGGTGATGATGAGATTCCAGTAATCACTTAATAACTGGGGTCTGCTGCTTTGGAGAGAATTTAGGCTAAACTACAGGGTTAGTCATCATTAGCAAAAAGGATGAGATTCCCCAGAGGAAGAAGGCAGGGCAATCAATGAAGAAAGCCAAGGACCAAAGCTGCTGAGCTTTGGTTTAAGAGGCAGACGAAAAGTGAGGAGCCCTGCAAGACCCTGAAAAGGGTCAAGGACATATCATTGTGCTGTTTTGTTGTGATAAATTATGCACGGGACATGAAATTTACCATTTGAACCACTAGTAAGTTACAATCTGATGGCATTATCGTCACCACGTGGGCAACCATCACCACTATATAGTTCCAAAACTTTTTCATTACTCCAAACAGAAACCCTGCAACCATTAAACGATAGCTCCCCTATTGCCCCTAAACCAAACCCCAGGTAACTTCTAATCTACTTTCTGTCTACTTTCTGAACAATACTTGTTCTTCTGCATCTGGCTTATTTCATTTAACATGTCTTCAAGTTTCATCCACGTTGTAACATATTATCAGCACTTCATTCTCTTTTATATAGTGTGCCTTTTTATAATCAGGAAATAGGAGCAGGAAGAGTAGTACTTGGGGGTATTCTAGGACTGTTATTAAGGCTCACGTGCTGGAGCTTGCCAGAAGGACCCAAATCAACTGGTAGACCAGAGCTGAAACCTGAATGGAGAAACCATGATCCATTAGCCAGGAATTCTATAGAGCAGATGAATATCTGAGAGTTGGATGGTGCCAAGCAAATCTTCATCTGGGAAAGAGACAGTAGAGTGTATCCAGATTCATGGATGAACCCAACACAATATTCCCTTCTTCAGGCTCTCTTAAGCAGGCTCTGCTTAAGATTCTGCCTCTCTCCTTCTCCCTCTGCTCCTCCTTCTGCTCCTCTGCTCTCTAAAATAAATAAATACTTTAAAAAAGAAGAAGTTGGGAAAAATTACAGTAAAATAAACATAAACAAGGACAAGGAAAAATATTAAATAATTTGTCACCGGGCTCTAAAGAATGAAGAGGTAGACCAGACGGGGTGACGGGCAGCAAAGCAAGGCTTATTGAGGGATAACAAAGTCATAGTACAAAGTGCCAGAGGAGGAAGGGGATTTTCATCTGCTCTATAGAATTCCTGGCTAATGGATCATGGTTTCTCCATTCAGGTTTCAGCTCTGGTCTACCAGTTGATTTGGGTCCTTCTGGCAAGCTCCAGCACGTGCTCTCAGCAAGAGCACATTATCCTTCAGCAAGAGTTACTTTGGGGGAATGGGGTGATAAAAATGTTCTAAACTTAGATTGTGGTGTGGTAGCACAACTACCTTCTGTTGTTATTAAAGATTTTATTTATTTATTTATTTGAGGGGGGGAGAGCACACACATAAGTGGGGGAGGGGCAGAGGGAGAAAGAATCTGAAGCAGACTCCACTCTGAGTGTAGAGCCCATGGCAGGACTCAGGGGTGGGGGGTGGGGATTTGAGGGTGAGGGGGTGGCTGGGTGGGTAGGTGAAGAGGAGTGGGATAAGAGGGTGGAGCTCAACCCCACAACAGCAAGATCATGACCTGAGCCCAAACCAGGACTTGGTTACTTAATTGAGTGAACCACCCAGGTGGCCCTGGTGATAAAAAGCCTTTAAACAGGTCCTTAGGTTAAACTGAGGTGATTAGGATACATCCTAACCCAATCTGACTGGTGTTCTTAAAAGGAAAGGAGATCTGATAGAGATATATATTGGTTTTGTTCTGGCAGGAAAGTGAACTAAAGATATCTCAAACAAGATGTTGAAAAAGAAAGAGTATTTTGTCAAATAGACCTGGTTCTCCCCTAAAAGAAATTGTGTATTCAGCTCCCCAAACTATTAGAACTATGTAGGTCTTGTGTAGAAATGTCTTTCTTCCTCTTCTTCTCCTCCTCCTCCTCCTCCTTCTTCTTTTTAAATCTGTTTCCTTAAATTCTTGCTTGCATTCTACATTTTCACATCCTTCCTAATGATAACAGACTTCGTTAATATAAGCTGTGACTTTCAGGAACTGGCTTATTGATTTAGTGAAGAACTGGGGAAAAGAGCACATAAGAACCAGCAAAAACTAAGCTTCTACCAGAGCAAGGCAGCCAATGATTCAAAAAACTCCCTTTGGTGTAATATCCACCCAGCCTAATGGGAAAATCCAAGTTCAGGCAATATAGATTCACGGACCCAGACTTGTAACTAACACTTTCCTACATTTACATTTTCTCAAAGTAGAAGAAATAAAGGATATAGTTTGTGAATTTGCCAACTGGTTTTCATTTAAATAGGAATATACAGTGAAAGCTGTATAAAAAACAGTTTTGAGAGGTATAAAGTTTGTGAAATAAAGGCCATCTGTATATTTATAAATAATAAAAAATTAAATTAATAAGATAATATTTTGAACTTTATATCAACAATTTGAAAATTTAGGGGCAACTGGGTGGCTCAGTGGGTTAAGCCTCTGCCTTCAGCTCAGGTCATGATCTCAGGGTCTTGGGATCAAGACCTGCATCAGGCTCTCTGCTCCGCGGGGAGCCTGCTTCCTCCTCTCTTTCTCTGCCTGCCTCTCTGCCTACTTGTGATCTCTGTCTTTCTCTCTGTCGAATAAATAAATAAAATCTTTAAAAAATTTTTTGAAAATTTAGAAGTGGATAAATCCCTAAAATATTACAGAAGATAAAGACAAATATAATTTATATACTCATACTGATTTAAGTGGTTATTTCTTCTAATAACTCTTTTTGGGGGGAGGGAAAGGCATGGAGCCCAAAGTGGGGCTTCACCTCACAATCTTGAGATCATGACCTGAGCTGAAATCAAGAGTCAGATGTTTAACGGATGGAGCCACCCAGGGGTCCCTCTCCTAATAACTTTAGATATGTAGAAATATATTCCCTATGAAGCTTCGGCAAAACTAGGAATACTTCATCAGTAAAGAAGATGTCAGCTGGCATCCTACTCATTAAAATACAGAAGGGATCAGCTCAAATATTCATTGCCCTAGTAGAAAGTTCAGTATCTTCCTCAAGATTCCTGAAAATTTCTGGGGAGATCATACTCATGTGGTCACCTGGCTTTGACAAAATTTACCCAAACTTTCAGTCAGATTCCTTTTCAACTGGGTTTCAGTCTTGGCTTGTAAGAACTGCAACTTTCCATATAACAGTTTCATCTATCTGCTACATGAGAAGACTTGAAGAAACACTGCCATAACTTCTAAGAGCTCAAGGCTATGTCTCTAGGATCAACAACCCCGCCCCTTAAATTCTTGCCTGAGAAAGCAGCCAGGCTGTTTATTCCCAGCTGAAATCTGATTATAGGGCCCTGACCCTCCTTTTCTTAGGCCTCTGATTTTTTTTTTTTAAATTTTATTTATTTTTTTTTATTTCTTTTCAGTGTTCCAGAATTCATTGTTTATGTATCACACCCAGTGCTCCATGCAATACGTGCCCTCCATAATACCCACCACTAGGCTCCCCCAACCTCCCAACCCCCTCCCCTCCAAACCCTCAGTTTGTTTCTCAGAGTCTCAGTCTCTCATGGTTCGTGTCGTCGTCCAATTTCCCCCAACTCACTTCTCCTTTCCATCTCCCCATGTCCTCTGTGTTTTTCCTTATGGTCCACAAGTAAGTGAAACCATATGATAATTGACTCTTTCCACTTGACTGATTTCACTCAGCATAATCTCTTCCAGTCCCGTCCATGTTGCTACAAAAGTTGGGTATTCATCCTTTCTGATGGAGGCATTGTACTCCATCGTACTCCATGGATAAAGAAAACCATATCTTCTTTATCCATTCGTCTGTTGAAGGGCATCTTGGTTCTTTCCACAGTTTGGCGACTGTCACCGTTGCTGCTATGAACATTGGGGTACAGGTGGCCCTTCTTTCCCTACATCTGTATCTTTGGGGTAAATACCCAGTAGTGCAATTGCAGGGTCATAGGGAAGCTCTATTTTTAATTTCTTAAGGAGTCTCCACACTGTTTTCCAAAGTGGCTGCACCAATTTGCATTCCCAACAGTGTAAGAAGGTTCCCCTTTCTCTGCATCCTCTCCAACACTTGTTGTTTACTGTCTTTTTAATTCTTAGGCCCCTGATTTACTTCAGAACAGTTGGAATCGTAATTCCTCTATCTTTTTGAGATGTGTTTTCTGCAACTTAGAATCCCTTTCTCGGGACACTTGGGTGGCTCAGTTGGTTAAGCGGCTGCCTTCAGCTCAGGTCATGATCCCAGCGTCCTGGGATCGAGTCCCACATCGGGCTCCTTACTTGGCAGGGAACCTGCTTCTCCCTCTGCCTCTGCCTGCCACTCTCTGTCTGCCTGTGCTTGCTCTTGCTTCTCTCTCTATGACAAATAAATAAATAAAATCTTTAAAAAAAAAAAAAAAGAATCCCTTTCTCAAGGACTGGGGGCCAGCCATCCCTTTGAACTGTAGTCACCAAGAAAAATAGGACCCCTGTCTCCTAGGCCCTGCGGGAGAATAGCAGCTTAAGCACCACTTATCAAGCACAGCCTAACTCTTATGGACTAAACCTCTCCCACGAACATCTATTGGTACTTCTCCTTTTGCACACACCAGCATTTTAAAATAAGCCTTCCACCTTTTGTTTTGGCAGAGTTCAACTTCAGGATATACTGTAGTCTCTGCCCAAGTGCACTAGTACTGAATAAAATCTGTCTTGCTGATTTTAACAGGTGTTCAGTACAAAATTTTTCTTTTCTTTTACTTCAAATTTTTGCTTCTGCTGAATTAATTCAGGTAATGGAAGACTCCACTGTCCCACATGGGCCATTTCTGTTCCATACATATGGATCCTGTTGCAAAACCCATTGCTTTCCTCTAACTTCCTTAAAAAAAAATTTAAAAATGCACAAAATTTCCATAGGTAATTAGTGTGAACAGTCACTTTCACTGAAAGTTCTGGGAGACAGAGGGATTTTACATGACAGAAAGGTAAATACCTTAAAGCAGAGTATCAGAGATCCTTTAAAAAAAAAAATTCTTTACCTCTCTATGTTGTTTATTATTCTCTCTCCTTCCTCTCCTTCTGAACTTTGTTCCTTTCTTGTACTGAGGAATATGCCACTTCTTTTGTTCTCTTGTCTCACGCTGACCCTGCTGAGATTTTCACCTTCCACCCCAAACTGTTAAAGTATGTCCTAAAGTAAGACAGATACATTCCAGTGCCATTTACAAAGAGAATTTTTTTCACCTTGCTATAATTCATATATATCTATTTGCATATCATTATTGAAGCTCTTATCATCATGCTTATAAAGGGTCATTATAATACCCTTGGATACCAATAAGCAAATAAATGTTCTCTGCTTTATCAGAGAAGCAAAACCATCAACAGACAGGGGAGAGATTTCACTAAACTAAGGACACTTACAAGTGGCAATTAAAAAGTGCATTACTTCGCACAAAAAGCACTTAAATAGCCATTTATTTGCTGCATAAATATATAAAAATAAAAATCACTTAGTTAGTTAACAGATTATGAGACTGTAAAATGAAATATATTAAAGATTTTAGCCGTGAACCATACCTTCAAAATTCACAAAATTCACTATTTCTCATTTTCCAATAAATATCAACCTTGAAACAATCCATTTTCTCAAAATTCTCCAAGAGTCACTTAGTTATTTTTTATTCTACTGCACTTAGTTTCCATTCTCTCTCCTTCCCTCCTTCCTTCCTTCCCCATCTTCTGGAGCCTGGCTTGGATTATTTTTTGCGGAAAATTAAAAAACTGCTGCGTCTACTTCACACCTAATAGTACCCTCAGTGAGAGCAATGCCTGGGTGACTCAGGTGGCTAAGCATCCAACTCTTAATCTTGACTCAGTTCATGATCTCAGGGCCGTGGGGTCAAACACCGCACTGTGGCACTGCACAGGGATGGAGCCTGGCTAAGATTCTCTCTCCCTCTCCCTTTGCCCCACCCCCACTAAAATAAATCATACTCTCAGGGAGAAGGACACGTTGTTACAACTAAGCAAATCACTAGAAACTTAAATGATGATGATTCCAGAATAGCTAGATAATTACAGATCCGGGTCACTAGTCAATCTACCAAAAACATGCTGAATAATGAAACAGTTAAAACATATTAGCCGTCTAGTATGTCTAGTTATTTCTTTTCTTTTCTTTTTTAAGATTTTATTTATTTATTTGACAGAGATCACAAGTAGGCAGAGAGGCAGGCAGAGAGAGACAGAGAAGCAGGCTCCCCGCTGAGCAGAGAGCCCGATGTGGGGCTCCATCCCAGGATCCCGGGATCATGACCCCAGCCGAAGGCAGAGGCTTTAACCCACTGAGCCACCCAGGCGCCCCTGTCTAGTTATTTCTAATACATATTCTCCTGTAATTCCACAACCTGGCTGTGGGTGAGTATAGTCATCTCAATTTTATAGTTCAGGAAATGAGGCTGAAGGAGGTTAAGCAACTGTCCCTTGTCCCCAAATTAAATAACCAAGAAGTGACAGAATGTGATTAAAAACTAAGTGATGTTTCAGATGCAAAAGCTTATGCTCTTAATACAACGAGATTTTTGTCACACACTATTGCTCTTCACTTTCATATACACGTTTGCAGTCTGGGGATTTTTATCTGTAATTAGGAATTAAGGCAGCTTCCTTGTTGATCCTGTGGCTCAGTCAGGTGAACAGATCTAATTAACAGATACCGCCAAAAAAGGTGCCACAAGTTTTAAGTAATTTTAAGTTCTAAGTAATTTTAATACTCCAGGAAATATTTAAATTATTTTAAAATAATAACCTTATTTATGTTTACATTGACTAGTTATACATATTTTCTAGACCATTACTTACTAAATCCTGGCAGTTTTTTTATTTCTCCCAAAACATAAAGAAATACACAAAATATTTTTAAAAACTCTTCTTAGGGCCACCTGGGTGGCTCAGTGGGTTGAACACATGCCTTCAGCTCAGGTCGTGACCCCAGGGTCCTGGGATTGAGTCCTGCACTGAGCTCCTTGCTCAGGGGGTAGTCTGCTTCTTCCTTTGCCCTTCACCCTGCTCGTACTTGCTTGTTCTCTCTCAAATAAATAAAATCTTTTTTTTTTTAAGATTTTATTTATTTATTTGTCAGAGAGAGAGAGAGTGAGAGCGAGCACAGGCAGACAGAGTGGCAGGTAGAGGCAGACGGAGAAGCAGGCTCCCTGCGGAGCAAGGAGCCCAATGTGGGGCTCGATCCCAGGATGCTGGGATCATGACCTGAGCCGAAGGCAGCTGCTCAACCAACTGAGCCACCCAGGCGTCCCCAAATAAATAAAATCTTAAAAAACAAAAACAAAAACAAACAACCCAAGAAACAAACAAACAAAAAACAAACAAAACACTTTTCTTAACAATTATTAAGAAAAATTTCACTTTTCATCACCCCTTCATTTTCTTAAATCTCATTCATACTATGCAATAACACTCCTGCCCATACACAGACCCAGGATCACAAAAATAAGAGTCCCTAAAGACTTCATGTGTACAAAGTAGTGAAAGGAAAGTGCATTCCCCCCCCCCTTTCCTTTATAGAAGGAATTTCAGATATGGATTAATCTAGTCTTCTGACCTATCAAGTAACTGTCTTTAGTTGAGCAGTGCTGCTGACCTGAATTAAATTTCAGGGACTTAACATGAAATTTTTAATATAAATTTGTTTTTGTGATTCGAGACAAACTAATGCCAAATATTCAATGAATTATTAATTAATGCAGTAATTGTATGAGGGACTAATACCAAATGACCAACACCAGTGGCTGTGGGAAGATCACACATCTAGAATCTGAGCTTTTGAGGTTTGCTGTTAAAGCGACAAAAAACATGTTAACGTTATGGTTTCCACGGTGGAAGGTCTCAAGGAAACGGTCACTTCTATACATGATAGGTGAACATGTAGTTTACTATAATTATTCATTGGGAAAATTGAATAATGTTATCAAACTTTAAAATGTTTACACTCTTCCATGACCAGTATTTTCTTTTTAAGGAGTTCATCCTACAGAAGTATATACTGTTGAAAAGATTCATGTGTAAGCATGTACATAAAGCCTACTTATGCAAAATTTATGTGTAAAGATGTTTACCAGAGATTTTGATACTAAAAAAAACCCTGTGAAACAACATAAATATTGAACAACAGATCAGTTTAATAATTGGTGACATATTGGCATGACAGCACACAGTAGGCAAGGCAGTATGTTATACTAGAGGATAGGCTTTCAAACCAGGCAAACTAAGGTTTAATCCCAACTCAATCAGATACTTGCTGTGTGTCTTGACTATCTCTTAGACTCAGATTTTTCATCTGTAGAGACTACAGTACCTACTACACATAGATATTATGAAAATTTAATGAAAGAATGGATGTTTTTAAACACACAGTCTCTAACACTTGAGAGTTATTCTTTTCTGTCCATTACAAATTATGTTTTAAATATTATTTCAGAATAAGGGAAAATTCTTATAATATATGATTAAGATTGAAATTATCTACAGATGGTTGTAATGATAGTATAATTCAAATAGTTCTACAACCTATTGGTATGAATATATTAATGCCAGGCTTTTCTTTCTAATTAGTCCCTTGCTGGGTAACAGCAAGACCTCTGCTCTGTCTCCCCAGCCTTCCCCAGGCATGTCTTGGAAGCCCCAGGGTAAATCTCATGTGCATTCCATTCCCACAGCATCCAGGCTACTCCTCGTATCAATTTGTCCAGAGCAACTGGGTTGAAATTTTTTCAGCCTCCCAAACCAGTCCTATTGTTAAATGTGATCTGAAATTCTTTGCCCTTTTTGGCTCTGGTACCTGAGCCAAAGGTGCAACACTGAAATATTCTTTAACTGTCTCTGGAGAATTAATGCTACTTGACTTCTACTAACTTTCCTAGCAATTGTTCTCTCTTTTCTTTCACTTTTTGTCACTTGTAGCTCATAATCAAAATCTTATTCTATGATGTCTTATTTTTAAACTGTTCTTCTTTCATAAATATAATTTTGTCATTCTATAAGGAATTACTTGTTTACTCATAGTGACTTAGTGTCTTAAATTACATTATAAATTCCTTAGGAAAAGAGGCCCAGTTTTCTTTTTCTTTAGCATCCCCTCTAGCACTTAGTATAATTCTACCACAGACGGGAAGTCCGAACTCAGGATATTCTTATTAATGCAGTCTCAAAGATGCAGTAAGGAATAAATCATACAATAGATAACTATGATGGGCAAGACATTCTTTTATGCTAATAGGTAGTCCTTTGTATGCTGATTTCTCTCCTTCTTGCTCTGCACTATCACTATCCATCCCAGCCTAAAGTAGTGGCAATGCGGCAAACCTCTGGTCTGGGCTCCTTTGACCTGGCAAATTCTTTCCCTACATGGGCTGCTGAGGCTGTAGAACCAGAAACGTGCTTCCGCGGAGAGCAAAGCAGGTGGAAACACTGGGATGCATTCAGCATGCACTACCCTATATCCCTGGTCAATTTCATGTGCATTCCTGCATCTGTTTCTTTTCTGGTTTCAGGTGAAAGTGAAAATAATCTCGACCAAGTCGTTATTCACATCAAGTCTTAAACCGGCACCAGCTTTTGTGGTCTGACCTAGCTCATCAGGTACAGTTGGAAACTGTAATATAATAATATAATATATATATAATAATATATATTATTCCCATCTAATCCTCCCCAAACAAGGGGTGATGTGTCAGCACACTTAGTGCTCACCAATGACTCCATAACCTCCTCTACATCTCCTAGCCTCCCCTGCAGAGAGGTTGGAGTCATGTGACTAGTTCTGGTCAATGGATCGAATAGAAATAACATACACCTTCGGGTTTCGGCATCCCTGTTTTTAACTCCACCCGTCTTCTGTTCTAATGATCTTGGATTTGGAGCCATTAGTCCCAACAGGGAGGACAACTGCCAGATCCCACTGGAATCTATGAAAGCAAAAAATACGTCATTGTGTTAAACCACTGAGATTTCACAATTTGTTATTGCAGCATAACCTCTTCTGTCCTAACATAGATGACATTCAGAATATTTAATAACTAGCATAGAATGGACACTGACCTACCAGAATACATATGCTATGACCAATCAGACCAGACATTGGTTGTAAACAGCTGGTATGAATTTTATGAGTCCATACCAATTAATAGCGCAGAAAACAATACTAAAAACTTGTTCCATTTTTAATACTTGATGAAATTGAAGTTCAAAGAAGATCAAGTGACCTGCCTAAAATTAATGCCTTGTAAGTGATATTCAATCCAGCTGTTTGCTGCAAAGCCCACTCTCATTCTCAGCATTCCGCTTCCTGCTTGTGGAATGATGGCTAAGTTACCTCAGCAACACATCAAAAAAGTTAGGTTGCAACAGAACTGTCCAAACAGCTTAATTATTTTTCTTAAACTATGGAGGTATGGACCCAAAATATATGTTTATCATTGTATTTTCTTTAACTTGAACCTAGTCTTGCCTCTGTAAAGCATATCAGCATTATCTCTTGCCTTTCCTTTTAAATTTTCCTTTTGTTCTTAGTCCTCACTAACCCTGAAACCGTATTATTTAGGTTGATACATCCAACTTTATGATAAAACATACACATTAAAAAGGCAAGAGGAAAATTAAGCCAGATGAAATGCTTGGCTTTTGGCATGTTCTTTTCCTCCTGCTGCTCATTCTTCATTTAAATGCCTGTCTCTTTTCTCCATGACATGATAATCATCTCCACAGCAACTAACTATTATATCACAAAGGATGGTGCCAGTGAATGAGAACTGATCAGCCAGAGCTGAGCAACACTGAGGCAACAGTGATTCTATTTTCTTACAAATATCTCTAATTATAATAAGCTAAGGAAGAAATATATCATTCCTGTCTTACACCCACCTCTCGAATACAAGCAGTGCTCTGACTGCAGAGATTCTCACCCACAGTTCGCTTTAAAAAGAGCATATTCCTCAGTAAAGATGGTATCACCTGTTAAGGCAAGGCAAATGTATGTCTAGACTGAAAAGTAGACCCAAATTAAATTAAAATCAACACAGATTACTGTGTGATTTACGAGTGGAAACCAAAGCAGCATTTTACAGATGGCTAATAACATTAAAACAAACAGCAAATCAAAACCTCTTGAAAAAGTGATAGGAAGGGTACAGACAGAGTTACTTGGCAAGGGGATAAGTATTATCCGAGCTTCTCTTTCTAACAAGGAAGTGTGTGGAATGGGAGTGGTGTGGTCCCGAGGTTGTACAGGTGCTAATCACAGCAATGACACCCTGCATTACATTGGAAAGGGATTTGAATACTCCACAACACTGTCTCAAGGTGACACCTTCACTGGAGTACAGAATTCTCTAGGGAAGCTAGAACCATAATATAGCCTAGTGATGGAGTCCTAGAGAACAATGGATGATTACTAGATGCTGCCTTTTACCCACTGCTTTTGTATTGGTTTTGTAGAGTTTAAAATCAAATCATATAATCTATTATAACCAGTCTCATAAGTGGCATGTGTTGTTTGAAGAATATTAGTCTTGCCTCTCCCTCTAAGATGACAAGCATCTTGAGGGCAGGTAAGGAGTCATATATGATTATACTAGATTCTATGAACGTATGTCAAGATAACTATGATAAAGATGTACTGTCTCAATTAAAGATTGACAAGGTCCTCAGATCTATATTACACTAGGAAAATATTATTGAAGTCGACACTGTCTCTGGTCTTTCAGCCCTAAAGTTCAAATGAGTTGGGGAGTAGGGTGACCCACCATTCTGGGTTCTCTTGTCATTGGAGTCCTCCCACATTGTCAAACCCATTAGTCTCCTAATGACATTTTACCCTTAACCTGGATTCCACTGTCAACCATCCTAGAGATACACCCTCCCAGTACCTTAAATCTCTAGCCTGTGTTCTCTCATGATCACATCTGGTTTTTCTGGATCATCTCTACTGTCACTTTTTGTGTGGTCTCTGGCCTGATAATTGCTGGAGGAAGTCATGGAATTTTGTTGACATAGCTTTCTTTAAATTTACACTTTTCCTGGGGCGCCTGGGTGGCTCAGTGGATTAAGCCGCTGCCTTCAGCTCAGGTCATGATCTAGGGGTTCTGGGATCGAGTCCCGCATTGGGCTCTCTCCTCAGCGGGGAGCCTGCTTCCCTCTATCTCCCTCTCTGCCTGCCTCTCCGTCTGCTTGTGATCTCTCTCTGTCAAATAAATAAATTAAATCTTTAAAAAAAAAAAAATTTACACTTTTCCTCTCAACCTGGCCTGCCCAGGAATCCTTTAGGTCACCTCTTGCTGATTTCTTAACACTGTCTACATATTCAAAAAATTTTAACTGGTATAGCGAGGCACTGACCTTGAACTGGTAGAGCAGGGTCTGAGAGAAGCGCCTAGCTGCACCCTGTATTTACCCTTTAATTGCCAACTGAGGGCCTGGGAGACACGCCAAGGTTGCCTGGGCAGATGTTTACTAACTTTTGTTACAAAAACGTCAATATTTTGAAAAAGTAGCACAATAATGTGGTTTAAATCAACTATCAATCCTGTTTTCAACTATAACTCTTCCAAAAACTAAATTTTTTTTCTCTCAATTCAACATCAACTTTTTATTTATTTAATTTTTTTAAAAAAAGATTTTATTTATTTATTTGACAGATAGAGATCACAAGTAGGCAGAGAGGCAGGCAGAGAGAGAGGGGGAAGCAGACTCCCTGCTGAGCAGAGAGCCCAATGTGGGGCTCGATCCCAGGACCCTGGGATCATGACCTGAGCTGAAGGTAGAGGCTTTAACCCACTGAGCCACCAAGGTGCTCCCAACATCAACTTTTTAAAGTATTCATTCAACAAATACTTATTGAGCATCAGCCATCATTCTTAGTAAATAAAAGAGACAAAAAAATCCCTGTCCTGTGGCCTTACATTCTAGTGGGAGGGGGTAGGTAACAGAAAACAAAAGCACCAAGTAAATCCTACAGTATGTTTGAAGGTGATAAGAGCTATGGAAAAAAAGAAAAAGGAGAGGGTAGGGGAGTTCTGGACTTTAAGAAGCAGGTGAAGAGTTTGGATATGGTGTGAGGGTTGGGCCCAGTGAGAAGGTGACTTGAAGAGGATGAGGGATAGGCCATGTGATGAGGAAAAGCATTTAGGACACAGGGACTAGGCCATGCAAAATCTTACCTTCTAGGGACTCTTGGATGGCTCAGTCAGTTGAGCACCTGACAATTGATTCTGACTCTGGTGGTTAGGCTCCACGATTGGCAGGGAGTTTGCTCAAGATTCTCTCTTTCCCGCTGCCCCTCCCTGCTTTGTGTGTGGACTAACTAAATAAGTCTTTTTTTTTTTTTTTTTAAGATTTTATTTATTTATTTGACAGAGAGAGAGACAGAGATCACATGTAGGCAGAGAGGCAGGCAGAGAGGAAGGGAAGCAGGCTCCCTGCTGAGCAGAGAGCACCATGTGGGGCTCGATCCCAGAACCCTGAGATCATGACCTGAGCCGAAGGCAGAGGCTTCAACCCACTGAGCCACCCAGGTGCCCCTAACTAAATAAGTCTTAAAAAAAAAAAAAAAAAAAAAAAGCTTACTTTCTAGAAACTCCTCACTATCCGAAGATTATTTAACCTTCAACTTCTTGCTCTATAGAAACCAAAATTATTGGTAAATAATCTCTGGCTTTTCTTCCTTTCCACTTCTAGAACATCTTTACATTTTCTTCATCCCTTATATAAATAAGTGTTCCTCTTTCCAATGTCTCTGCTTTCCCCTATCCTCCCCACCTCATTTATTCTTCTATTAGCTACAATCTCTTTTCATTGTCTCTCCAGATACGCAAAAGTCTTTTCCAAATTAAAGACACCGTTTCACTTAAATATTTCTTCTAATTATAGACTATTTCTTCCGTTTAAAGTCCCTTCAATTTCCTCACCACATATACTCCCTTTAGCCTTGATTTCTGCCTTCTGCCCCCTTCAAATACCTTAAAAGGATCTCTTGATTCCTAAAACCAAACTGTACCTTTACCCTGTTCACAGCTCTGTCAGTTGATGATTTTTTACAAGATTTATTTATTTATCTCAGAGAGCACCAGTGACCGCAGAGGGCAGGGCCCAAGGAGTGGGAAAGATGGAATCTCAAGCAGACTCCCCGCTGAGCACAGAGCTTGGGTCAGCTAGATCCCACAACCCTGAGATCAAGACCCGAGCAGAAACCAGGAGTCAGACACCCAACTGACTGAGCCACCTAGTCAACCCAGCTGTCAGTTGATAATTATTACTGTCCAGGGAAAACTGGTTTGCAGAGGAATATAATTACTTGTATTAAAATCAGTATTCAGTTTGTTAAAGTTGTAAATTTTAAAACCTCAGATACATCCTGCAATTTATCTCTCCTTATCTGCCCACTTGGTTTCCTCTCTTGTGGAATGTTCCTTTTCCGGCTTACCGAAATCCTGCTTATTCTTCAAGGCTCAAACGCTCCTTATCTAAAATTGTCTCCTCCTCTCTGCTCCCCTACCATTTCGCTTATACAGGAAAATGGTTTTATGCGTACTCTTACCTCCTTCAGAAATCTGTGAGCTCCCTGAGGATATATACTATGTAGTGTTTTTGTTTCCTCGAGACATTCCTAAGAAACAGAGAATTCCTTTTTTTCTTGACTTTGTTTTTTAGATATTTTGGGTCTTAAATGAGGCAAAGTGTTTTTATATAATTATTAACGAAACATTCGGTCTCTCTGCACTAGCCGAACAGGGGCTACAAGATTGATTCTTGGCAAAAATAATAATTGACACTAAGGACTGTCATGATAATATTGCAACTGCTCTCCTCACACAGAACTGCATGAGGCAAACTAACTTCTAGGGGCTGGTGGTGGCAACATTTTCCTCATTTGGGGCATTCTTCCTGAGGCTTAACCTTGAGCCTAATGTTCCAAAAACCCCAACCATTGTGTGAACTACTTCATGCCCTTTAATAAAATTCTTTTTCTACTCAGTCAACCAAAGGCAGATTTTGTTGCTTACAACTGAGAACTCTGACTAAAAAGATATTTTCCTTAATTTCCCATGGACCAACTAAGTCATTATCATAATATTTAAAAAGACTTTAGTCATAGGGATAATACAATGAAAACATAACATTGTAAGTTAACTATCATAGGCCCCTAGATATTTGCCATAAGGCTTAGGGCCCACAAGCCTCACCTGTTTTCCTGAGGAAAGTTTCATAGGCCTCTGCACCCAGTTTCTGACGGAGCTACATGCACAGAACCTAGCTTTACCCCTATAAGATCCAATTAGCCTCAGGCACAGTGCCTAGGGCCCCCAATATTTTCAGGAAACCATGAAACGTTTTAATTTTAATTTCTTAAAATGGAATTTAAAAAATTTAAATTTTATTTAATAATGTATATAAATTATTATAAAAATGTAATAATGAATCCAGCCTGGAATAAACAACATGGTAATAAAATGTGTATGTGTGTGTCTGTGTGTGTACAGAACAGAACAGTGAAATCAAAGATAGATAGATCTATCTATCTATATAGTCAACTGAATATTACCAAGGTGTGGAGTCAATTCAATGAGATAGGGAATTTTTTTTTTTTTTTTTTTTAAAGATTTTATTTATTTATTTGACAGAGGGAGATCACAAGTAGGCAGAGAGGCAGGCAGAGAGAGAGAGGAGGAAGCAGGCTCCCCGCCGAGCAGAGAGCCCGATGCGGGACTCGATCCCAGGACCCTGAGATCATGACCCGAGCCGAAGGCAGCGGCTTAACCCACTGAGCCACCCAGGCGCCCCGAGATAGGGAATTTTTTTAAACAAATGGCATTGGAACAACTATAAAAATGTATGGGGAAAAAAAACCCCTCAAGTACTCACTTCTTTTTTTTTTTTAAAGATTTTATTTATTTGAGAGAGAGAGAATGAGAGAGAGAGAGGGAGAGAACCTGAGAAGGGAGAAGGTCAGAGAGAGAAGCAGACTCCCCTCTGAGCACGGAGCCTGATTCGAGACTTGATCCCAGGACTCCAGGACCAAGACCTGAGGTGAGCCACACAGGTGCCCCTCAAGTACTCACTTCTGCAGTACATACATATACAAGAATTGGAATGATACAGAGATTAGCATGGCCTTTGTGCAAGGATGACGTGCAAGTTTGTGAAGCAGCCCATATTTAAGAGTTGACCTTAAGTATTTTCACCACACAGAAAAATCTTAACTGTATGAGGTATTAGATATGTTAATTACCTTGATAGTGTTAATCTATTTACAATGTATATTAATATAAAATTCTTACATTAGGACACTCTAAAAAATGATCAAAAAATGAATAGACATATCACCCAAGAAGATACAGAAGGCAAATAAACATGTTAAAAGTTGAGTGATATCACATGTCATTATATTATTGCAAATTAAAATAACCATGAGATACCACTACACACCTACTAGAATGGCCAAAATCCAAAATGCTAACACCACCAAATACTGGCAAGGATATGAAGCAATAGGAATTTTCAATCCATTGCTAATGGGTATGCAAAATGGTACAGATACTTTGGAAGACAATTTGGCAGTTTCTTACAAAACTTAATATTCTCTGACCACATGGCCTGGGAATTGCACTCTTTGGTATTTACCCAAATGAGCTGAAAAGTTATGGCTACACAAAAACATGCACACAGTTGTTTAAAGCAGTTTTATTCACAATTGCCAAAATCTGGAAACAACCAAGAAGTCCTACAGTAGGTTAATGGATAAATAAGCCATGGCAGGTCCAGACCATGGAACCATCAAGCCATGAAAAGATATGGAAGAACATTAAGTGCATATTATTAAGTGAAAGAAGCTAATGTGAAAAGACTACACACGATTCCAGGTATATGACATTCTGGAAAAGACAAAACTACAGGGCTATAGAAAGATCAATGGGTTGTCGGAGGATGGGTATATATGAGTAAGTAGAACACTGAGGAATTTAGGGCATTGAAAGAACTCTGTATGATATGATACTGCAATGGTGGAGACATATCATTATATTATATACTTGTCCAAACTCATTGTACAACACCAAGCATGAACCCTAATATAAACTATGGACTTTGGGTAATAATGATGTGTCAGTTGACTGTAGCAAATGTACCACTCTGGGGTAGGGTGTTGACAGTAGGAGAGGCTATACATACGTAGCGGCAGGAGGTAGATGAGAATTCTTTATACCATCTGCTTAATTTTGCTGTTAACCTAAAACATCTCTAAAAAAAAAAAAAATAAAATCTATTAAAAAACATAAGCCATACACTGAGAAAAAATTCTTAATACGTATGTTTGGTAAATAACTTATATAATAATACATGAAAGACACCTACAAATCAAAAATAAAAGGATAAAAAAAATTGAAATTAGCAAAAAGACATTTCACAAAAAGTAGCCAATAAGCACATGAAAAGATACTCAACATCACTAGTTATCAGGGGAATATGAATTAAAACCACACTGAAATTCCACTTCACACCCGCTAAAATGGCTAAAACAAAAAGACCAACAACATCAATTGTTGGTGAGCATGTTATACAAGTGGAACTCTCATACACTGTTGATGGAGTATAAAATGATATAATCTCTTTGGACAACTGTTTGGGAGCTTCTTATAAAATTCTATATCCACTTAATGACCCAGCAGTTCTAATCCTAGGTATTTATCCAAGAGAATGAAAAACTACATTCGCAAAAACTGGACCAAGAGTGCTAACAGCAGCTTTATTTTTAGTAGTCAAGAACTGGAAACAAATATAAATATCCATCAACAGGATTACGGATTTTTAAAAAAAGTTGTGCATGTATATAAAAGAATATTTGTCATAAAGTACTCATACAACAATACAAATGAATCTCTAAACAATCCACAGTGTAAAAGAATCAAACACCAAAGAATACATACATAAATCCATTTATGTGACTTTAAGAGCATAATAATAGAAATCAGAACACAATTGCCTCTCTGAGAAGTGAGACTCACTGAAGACATGAAAGAACTTTCTAGGGGAGATGAAAGTGTCTTATGTCTCAGCTGGGGTGGTAGTTACATGAATATATACTTTTGTTAAAACTCATACAACTGTACACTTAATATCTATGCATTTCACTGAATGTAAATTTACCTCCATAAGAAAGAAATGTTATCATGTAATTTACCTTAAGCTGGGCAAGCAAGACATATCATTTACATGGTTTTTGTTTTCTTCCCTGTAGCCTGGAAGTGTTCAGAACACAATGACTGCTCAATACTTGTTTGAGGGAAGTTAAACAAATTAACCAATTGCTTTGGCAGTTAAAGACATACAATAGGATATTCAGGTAGTTTCTTTTAGGTATGTGTTTAGTTTCCTACTGGAAACTCCTTAAAGAGAAAGGGACCTTTTTCTGTGTTTTTTTGAGACTGTCCATGATCGCCCTAGCTTTGAGCAAATTAGCTCTGGTAGTCGATGCACACGAATGTGTACCCATGTGCATGTCTCCATAGAATAATCAGTTGTCTTGGGCTGTCCTCCTGTGATAGGAACTGTCTAAAATTGGCTAATTATTTTTTTAAAGGTGTCTTATCACATAAATATATTGTAAAAATAAAATGAAAAGGAAATCACATGGGTTTTGAGAAATATATCTTTGCTCAATAAATGATTTTCCATTTCCCCTCAAAAAGTAGAGGAATGACTGCAGGTTGTTACATATTGTGTTTTTTTTGTTGTTGTTGTTCAGTCTGTTCCCAAACTAAAGCATTTATTATGAGAAACGCTTTCCTCAATAATGATTTTAAAGTTTTAAAAAATGAAAAGATTACGTAACTATAGGTAGATTATTCGTGTTAGGCTAGTTTTTCTTCCCTTAGATGTACACCCTTAAATGTGACTTGAAAGAATGCATTTTTTAAAAGTTTCAGTTAAAAAAAAGCAGATGGCAGAGAAAGATGTATAACTGAATCTTAGCTATTAAAATTTGGTGTCTAAATTCCAGATGAGAACGAAGCAAACAGGAGTGTGTGCATTTTAACATTTACATACTAGAGCTGTATTTTCCAAAAATGTTTTGCTTTAGATTAAGCAGCAGTTACTCAGAAAATCCATGATCTTTTTCAATATGAAAATAATTGCATTTCAAAAGCCAGAAGTTTCAACAACTTCCAGATTAAAAAATGACGTCTCAGTTAATTTGGAAAGATGACTGAAGAGCTTTTATTCTGTTATATAACTAGCATAAAAGGAAACTTCTGAACCACCACCAAGTTTTGATTCTCTACTTTCAAGCTGAGGTCACATTCCTCTCCCCTGTCTGTCTCGGTATGGCCTCTTCCAGTAAGTATACATCTGGTTTAAATTCCCACCATATGTGATAAATCAATGCATAACAGATAATAAATTTAGAAGACCATATTCCTATAGGCTTTGGCTTCTATTCTCTTAGCTTTTGCAAGTCTGATGATTTTTCCATCTTAGCTTATCTGTGTTAGAGTAATAAGAGAAGCCCAAAACACAGAATGTACTTTAGGACTAATAATTTATCTCCAAAGGCAATCAACAGGAAACTTGAAATGATTAATCCTGTATCTTTATGAGCTTTGAAAAACTGAGCCCAACATTTCATGACTTCTTATGCTATAGACCTTTTTATCCAATTATATTTAATAATTGGGGGTTATTATTAGTAAAATATAATGGTTATTCACTATTTGGATTATTTGCATATTTATTTTTTATTTTAGTACAAATGTTTTTTAAAGACCTAGCACCATTATTACTAGTTAAAGGAGGGTCATCAATTGTGAGAAGGGATTTTAGAATAGTGGTTAAGGATATGGATTTGCCCACCCTATGACTTCAGGTGACTTAGTTAAGTACCAAAATGCATTAAACCTCACCTCTGTTTTCTAATCCATAAAATGGTAGTAATTATGGTAACTTCTTCCTAAAGTTGGCGTAAAGATTAAATGAGATAATGCTTCTAAAATACTTAGCACAGTAACTGACACATACAGAGATTATGAGACTGTTGGCTATAATCCAATAGCCAACAATCTCATAATGTAGCACAATGTAGTTGTGTTTACTTACTTTACTCTGTATGTGTAAGGTACTGTGCAACAACTTTTACTTACTGTCCTACAACTTTTTCTTTTACTTACAACTTACAACTGTTAGCACAGTTGTAAATTTACCTACAACTTTTTCATCGTTTTCAGGATAAAGCTAATATTGCCAAGACTGGAGTCCTTTGAGAGGTGCTGTCCCATAGTGTGTAATTAAAAATGGGCCTCAAGGAAGAATCATTCCTGTTGCCTTTCTTTTATTTACCTCATCACATCTGGTATGTGTCTGTGTCCCCTACTAGATGCCAGGTTCTTTAAGGAGAGGGTCTATGTTTTCTGTCTTTGAATTACTGAGTGTGGTCAGGAGTTATAGACTCTTGCGAAGGTAATGTATAAATGAATATGTATGCAAATATACTTAAAACATTAATATTACATTTTGAGTTATTTATGTGGTTTGAGTAATCATAAGGAGTAATTTCTTTTAACTCCCTTGGGTCTATAAAGTGATTTAGATATTATAGCTACAAATAAAAGGACAGTTAAAAATCATGTGTTGGGGGCCCCTGGGTGGCTCAGTGGGTTAAGCCTCTGCCTTCAGCTCAGGTCATGATCTCAGGGTCTTGGGATCAAGCCCCGCATCAGGCTCTCTTCTCAGCAGGGAGCCTTCTTCCCCCTCTCTCTGCCTACTTGTGATCTCTGTCAAATAAACAAAATCTTTAAAAAGAAATCACATGTTGTTCTCTGTTTACATTTCAAAAAGGAGATCTAGCTTAGACATTTTATATTTGAGATACTTATTAGACATCTAAGAAGAGGGGCTGAAAAGGGAATTGGATATAAGTTTAGAGACGTCCTTAAATTCCAGGAAACTTAGAGAAATCCGTAAGTTTGGAGAAAATTGAGAGTAGTTAACATATACTTACAGCCACAGTACTGAAGAGAATCACCCAGACAGAGGATATAAATTAAAAGGGGAAAAAAGTACTAAGACTAAACCTGGGACATTCCAAAACTTAGAGCTTGAAGTCATGATGTGAAGCCACAACAGAGACTGACCTGGAGAGGGTCAGAGGATCCAAGAAATTGGAACCAAGAAAAAGTCAATTATCACATGCTCAGCTCTCACTGACATTGGCTGTTGCTCGCATCTGTGTTGGGAGATTTTCACAAATTTGGTATGCTATTTGTTTTTTTTAAAACCAGAACATTTATTGTGTGACTAGTAGTTGAAATCCTTCAGATGAACTGGACTCTGCAACAGCAGCCCTCTTGGGCTTCGGTGTTGTTCCTTCATGGAACCCATGCCTGAATCTGCGGTCTACAATTTTTAGGTGCCTCCTCATTCGACCAGTCTCAGTGGTGTTTCTTCTTTTAGCCTTGGCATTCCAGTTACACTTTCCCTTGCGGTTGGCAGGATAGCCACCTTTGCCACAGGTGGACCTCTGAAGGTGGTAGGCCTTCGAACCCCAGCAGCGGCACAACGTGTGCGTCTTACGGCGATGCTTTCCAAACGATGACATCCCGTTTGTCTTCTTGTTTCCACAAGGAGTTCCTTCTTGCCTGTGTATTTGCTCTGGGCATCTGGACACTTTGGACAAACAACCTATTTTTTTCAGCCAGTTCCTGAGTTTATCTCTGCACAACCCCACCCCCATTCTACCCCAAATGCAATGACTAGTGTTCTTGCTTTGACCCCTTGGGTCATCTGATCCAATCTGGAGAGAGGTCAAGTCTCTTGAACCTGGCCTAACATACTGCCCAAGCTTTTCACCATATGGTGATCTCAAAAAGTCTAGAAACTTAGAATTCCCTGGAGTAGATGCATATAAGATGGAAAATTCAAATATGTGATTCTCAACCTACAATTTGTATTTGTTTCCAGTAATCACAAGCTAAATCAGCAGGAATTTCTGGAGGGAGTACTAGAAGTTTAATTAGCAAACAACATCTGATATTTCTCCTAGAGACTGTGGGATATAAATTAGTAGAAGAATAGAATTCCAAGATAATTATATAGGTCCTAGAACTCTTTTAAAGGGTTACTATTTGAGGGTTGTGTAATCATTGCTTGGACCCTGCTTAGCCTAAATTCTTACTAAGTAGGGTCAGGAATGTTTAGGGGAATGGAAATTGAAGTTTAGTAATAAGACATTAATTTCCTGATTTTCAAGGTCACTACACAACTGGAGCTCTAGAACCAAAGAATTTCCAAATTCTAGTTTTTCTGTTTGCTTTGGCTGATATTGCCTGATCTAGAACAGCTTTTTTTTCACCTCCACCCTTCCTCTAATAATAGGTGGATATGTGCAGAAATTTCACTCATTTTTATTAGAGATTTACTTTTTCTTTTTTTTTTTTTAAGATTTTATTTGACAGAGAGAGAGAGACAGTGAGAGAGGGAACACAAGCAGGCGGAATGGAAGAGCGAGAGGCAGGCTTCCCACTGAGCAGGGAGCTAGACGCTGGGCTTGATTCCAGGACCCTGGGACCATGACCTGAGCCAAAGGCAGATGCTTGACGACTAAGCCACCCAGGTGCTCCTAGATGTTTACTTTTTACATGTAATTGTATCTTTACTTTTATGATAAAGTTTAATGTTTTATTCAAACATTATTTATTTATTTATTTATTTATTTAAAGCTTAATGTTTTATTCCAGTGTGAAACATGCAGATGATACAGAAATTAAAAAATAATTCAGGGCGCCTGGGTGGCTCAGTGGGTTAAGCCGCTGCCTTGGCTCAGGTCATGATCTCAAGGTCCTGGGATTGAGTCCAGCATCGGGCTCTCTGCTCAGCAGGGAGCCTGCTTCCTCCTTTCTCTCTCTGCCTGCCTCTCTGCCTACTTGTGGTCTCTCTCTGTCAAATAAATAAATAAAATCTTAAAAAAAAATAATTCAGAAACTGAAAGTCCTCAAAAGATCTCTTTTCCTTAAATATAATTCCTCTTAATATTTTGGTGTATATTCATTTGAATATGTTTGTATTACAAAAATAGGATAGGATATTTGGTACACATTACATACATTGCTGAGAGACTTGACTTTTCACTTGATAATATATTTTTGATATCTTTCTATATCAGTACTTGTAGCTTTTTTTCCTCCAAGATTTTATTTAAATTCTGGTTATTTATCATATATGGTAAAATTTGTTTCAGGTATAGAATTTAGTGATTCATCATTTACATATAACACCCAGTGCTCATCACAAGTGCCCTCCTTGATACCCAGCACCCATTTAGCTCATTTCCCACCCTTCCTCCATCAACCCTCAGTTTGTTCTCTATTTTTTTTTTTAAGATTTTATTTATTTACTTGACAGAGAGATCACAAGTAAGTGGAGAGGCAGGCAGAGAAAGAGAGGAGGAAGCAGGCTCCCCGCTGAGCAGAGAGCTGATGTGGGGCTCGATCCCAGGACCCCGGGATCATGACCTGAGCCTAAGGCAGAGGCTTTAACCCACTGAGCCACCCAGGCGCCCCATTGTTCTCTATTATTAAGAGTCTCTCTTTTTTAATAATATTAAGATTTTATTTTTATTTATTTATTTGACAGAGAGAGAGATCACAATTATGCAGAGAGGCAGGCAGAGATAGAGGGAAGCAGGGTCCCCCCTGAGCAGAGAGCCCAATGCGGGCCTCCATCCCAGGACCCTGAGATCATGACCTGGGCCGAAGGCAGAGGCTTAACCCATTGAGCCACCCAGGCGCCCCTATTGTTAAGAGTCTCTTATACTTTTTTTTTTTTTTTTTAAGATTTTATTTATTTTATTTGACAGAGAGAGAGAGATCACAAGTAGGCAGAGAGGCAGGCAGAGACAGAGGGGGAAGCAGGCTCCGTGCTGAGCAGAGAGCCCGATGTGGGGCTCGATCCCAGGACACTGAGATCATGACCTGAGCTGAAGGCAGCAGCTTAATCCACTGAGCCACCCAGGCGCCCCAAGAGTCTCTTATACTTGGCCTCTCTCCCCTTTCTTTTCCCTTCTCCTGTGTTCATCTGTTTTGTTTCTTAAAATCCACGTAAGAGGGAAATCATGGTATTTGTCTTTCTCTGACTTATTTCACTTAGCATAATACACTCTAGCTTCATCTATGTCATTGCAAATGTCAAGATTTCATTCTTTTTTGATGGCTGAGTAATATTCCGTTGTATATGCGTGTGTGCGTGTGTGTGTGTGTGTGTATGTATACCACATCTTCTTTGTCCATTCATCAGTCAGTGTACATTTGGGCTCTCTCCATAGTTTGGCTGTTGTTGGTAATGCTCCTATAAACATCAGGGTGCATGCGTCCTTTTGAATCTGTATTTTTGTGTCCTTTGGGTTAATACCCAGTAGTGCAATTGCTGGATCATAGGGTAGTTCTATTTTTTTAAAAAATATTTTATTTATTTATTTGACAGATAGAGATCACAAGTAGGCAGAAAGGCAGGCAGAGAGAGGAGGAAGCAGGCTCCCCGCCGAAGCAGAGAGCCCCATGCGGGACTCGATTCTAGGACCCTAGGATCATGACCCGAGCCGAAAGCAGAGGCTTTAACCCACTGAGCCACCCAGACACCCCCTATTTTTAACTTTTTGAGGAACCTCCATGCTGTTTTCCAGAGTGGCTGCACCAATATGCATTCCCACCAACAATGTAAGAGGCTTCCCCTTCCCTGAAATCTTGCCAACATCTGTTGTTTCCAGTGTTGTTAATTTTAGCCATTCTGACAGGTGTGAGGTGGTATCTCATCATGGTTTTGATTTTTATTTCCCTGATGAGTGATGTTAAGCAGTAGCTTTATCTCATTCTTTTTAACAGTTATAAGATACGGTGTTGAATACTAAATTTTATTTAACCAATAAATAAATAAAATTTATTTAACCAAAAACAAAATTATAGTCAGATTTTTACAAATGTAAGCAATGTAAAAATTAACATCCATGTATATATTTCTTTTTTTTTTTTTTTTAAAGATTTTATTTATTTATTTTACAGAGAGAAATCACAAGTAGATGGAGAGGCAGGCAGAGAGAGAGAGAGAGAGAGGGAAGCAGGCTCCCTGCTGAGCAGAGAGCCCGATGCGGGGCTCGATCCCAGGACCCTGAGATCATGACCTGAGCTGAAGGCAGCGGCTTAACCCACTGAGCCACCCAGGCGTCCCCATGTATATATTTCTTTGCACACTCGTGTGAGTACTTCTGTAAGATACATTCCTGGAACTGGATCTCTTAGGCTGAAAGATACACCCCCTCAAAATTTTGAGAACTACCAAGTTGCCCTCTTAGGGGGTTGTGTCATTTTCATGCACATCATTAATATATGTAATATATGTGTTCATAAACACAGACCAACAACTTGTATTATAATTGTGTGAACGTAGTAGGTAGAAAATTATGCCTATTCAAAGTTTCGCTTTCTAAGTATTGTTGTAATTATTAAACACTCTTTGTAAAATACGCAAAACAAGTATATTTAGTGACTGCTTTTTAAAAACTGTAGTTATTCTCATTACCTGAAGACATTCCAGATGTATCTTAGGAGCAAAGCCTATGCATACCCATAGATTATAATGTTTCAAGTATAGGGGCCCACTTAAAATGAATAATGACTGGCACTGAAAGATGAATACTAACATTGTGCCGTCATGCTACTTTCATTCTCTTGGGTGGGTTAGGGGGACATATTTCCATACAACAAATCTAGGCAAGTGAATGGGGGAGAAAATGCTAAATCTGGCTTGAGAAGTAATCAACTTTCAAGTCCACTTGGAATATTGGGAATAATATATAGCATGTTAAACTTTTACTCTTGGTATGAAATATTAGTATGTTTTGACAAGACTCTTCAAAATCAACGTTCAAACTGAAGATCCACCAATAACAAACTTTCTTGTTGGTCATTATTCTTTTGGTGGGGTGGGGGGCAGCTGCAAGATACCACATGACATTCCTAACATGGGTTTTCCTGATCCAGGATTGTTCCTGGAGTATTCTGTACCACAGACAGCAATCAGTGGACATTTGGGCTCTCTCCAAATGTCCTCCTCATTGTCTCTCCAAATGTCTCTCCTCATTGTTTCTCTGTTCTTTTTCACTACAGAGCTCTGTATTTTCTGTATTTGTTGATAAAGATGGCTCTTTTCCCGTACCATAAATGGCATGGTGTCTACAGGTTATGTTTGCCATGTTCTTGTAATGCCGTTTGTATTCACTGTGTGTCAAGCCCCATGTTCAAGGCTGGGGTAAGGATATGGCCAAGCCTAATTGAAGAGCAAGTCAGGAAATGAATAGGTTGGCAAATAGCTAAGAATTGGATCATGTGGAAGAAGGGACAGCTGTGTTGAAGTCAGGCCCACAGTCGTCTTTTTAAATTTTAGGAAAGGGTCAAACCAGGACAGCTAATGTAATAAAGTCCAAGAGTGAAGTCGGAGACTAAGGATGTGTAAATGTCAAGAAGTCAATGAATTGAAAATACACGAAGAGCATCAGTACTGCCTTAAGACAAGAACTAATTAGATCATAGCTGTGAGTGTTGGAGAGGGATATAACAGTGTGTTAGGTCACCCTATATCCTTAACAGGATACTATGACAAGAAGGTTCTTTTGCAGTCATCTTTATCCCATACTTCATATGTGACAGATTTCATAATCCTTAAGGGACAATAGTTAATTCTGATCTCATAAGGATGGGCTGTGAAATGTTTATTTTAAAAATGATATAAATTTTGTACAGACTAAAATCCTTAAAAAATGTCTCTTCCTGGGTGTAACACACAAAACCTCATTATTCTAGGTTGACCAGAATGGTTTTTGGATTTACCTGAATTATAACCTACTTTAGTGTCTTATTTGATGTATATTTTAATGGCTTGCTTCTGTAGAGTGTAAAATGCAAATGACCCAGCAGATGGATGGATACTGCAGGGGTTTCCAGATCTTAATGTAGTCTAAAATAAAACAAAATTTTCTTTGTATGGGTGGGAGTTGGCAGTTCTTTTAGATTCTTTACTAAAAACATTTCCCAGAAATGTATTAGATAAGAGATGTCTTTACCCTCCGCTCTCTCACCGCACAAAAACCATTCTAGCACCATGCTTGTTTTAAGCGGAAAAAATTAAAATGTCCAAAAAGGCAGTTTGAGCAGTTGTCATTTGACTTGAGTATTTTGCACTCTTCAGCTGTACTTTCCCATAAGGATCGTCCAGCTTTCTTCTCCCGAGAAATTTCCATTTTAGTTCTGAGTTTTGATCTTAATTATCTATTCCTTGTTAGCTTCCAGGATGATTCTTGGTGTTCCTATATCAACGCCAAGAAACAACTCTCTTCCCTTCCAGTAAACATTTTGAAAGGAAAATACTTTCAAAGTTCACTTGAATGGAATAAACATTTTTCATGTTAGAAAGCTTAAGCCAGTAATTTTTAAATCATACTTTAACTTATACTTGAAGTTGGATATCACAGTAATATTTCCCATTTATATGTCCCATTATTAACTACAAAGAAACAGTTGGCTATTTGTGTTGCATCAGAATGAAAACTTTTATTCTTTCTTTTGACTTTTCAAACATATGCTAGTTCATTATTTTAATAAAATGCACTACCAGATGTTAGGCAGAATGTGGCCACATCTGGGACACATAAAATACCATTCCAAGTCTCCAAAGGAGGAAAGTAGCAGTATTGTGTAGTTCTCCCCAAAAGTCTAACTTGCCCATCTCATTTAATCTATTTAACTTCTTCAAGTTGAATCGTTAAGAGTAGCACCAATTATTTGGGTTGTCTTGGGAATATAAAGAGGAATGAACTAAAACACCAAGGGAAATGTCACAAGAAGACATGCACTATGCTGAAATACAAATAAAACTTCACTAAAGCCTGTGGCTACAGCTATATTTTTTCAGCTGAAGAGGTTGTAAATCTTAAGTTGCTGGCTTCCTGAAGTCACCTTGAATTATAGGTCTCTTTAGGCCTTTCTACAATGTCCCTACTTAAGTTGACCCCTTCAAAGAAAGCACAACACATCTAAAGGATGGCAAATAAAGAATTTTTTTTAGGAGATATATTTTGACAATAGTAAATATATAGATGGTGATTAAATCCCAAGCTATTCCTGTTTTCTAACCCAACTTTTAATTTTGTTTTGTTTTCATAAAGCAAACTTTTCCTAAAGGTTTTCATTTATTTATTTGACAGACAGAGATCACAAGTAGGCAGAGAGGCAGGCAGAGAGAGAGAGAGAGGGGGAAGCAGGCTCCCTGCTGAGCAGAGAGCCTGATGTGGGGCTTGATCCCAGGACCCTGGGATCCTGACCTGAGCCGAAGGCAGAGGCTTTAACCCACTGAGCCACCCAGGTGCCCCTGTAAAGCAAATTTTCTAAGAAAACAAAACCAAGACCTGCTGGTTTTCTGTCAATGGATCAAGTTTACACACTTATATTTAACATCATCCCTAGCTTCTTAAAAATAGACCACACTGAGGACTGGAATAATACTAGTGTTGAGAGGAAGCTCTGGAGATGTTTCTCTTATATGCTGCTTACCCATTAGAAAGAAAGAAAATGCTGAAGTTTAGTATGCAGCATTGAGCGGGAAGGCACCTGTGGTACGAAGGTAAGGTATCCCTCGGCTTGAATTCAGATGACCTAGGTTTGAGTCTCAGCTCTGCCACTTATGAGCTCAATGTCTGCAAAAGCTAGTTAACCACAGAAGTCACATTTTCCTTGTCTATAAAGTAGGAATTATACCTTGGAGGGCTGAACTGAGGATTCCGTGAAATAATTAATATAAATGTGCTATAGAAACTGTGAGACATACATAGTTTATTGGTAACAAGCTATTGGTGGCCTTAAATCTTCATTTTAGAAAAGCAGGTTAACAATTAGATATTTGGAGCACAACTGAAAAGAAATCCATATGGTATATATAGAATAGGCCGGCATATATTCCCATTTCAAACACACTGCCTAAATAGAGAAAGATTCTGCAAGGACTAACAGCAATCTTAATAGAAATTTCTGCTTGTCAGTGATAAAACTGAGGCAAACCCAGCTCATATGCACTGCTCTATTTCATTACACACTGAGATCAAAGATTCGTCTTTCATTCTTTTAACACCTATTTATTGAGCATCTAGTATATGGGCCTAGCATCACACTAATCTCTAGGTATACACTGGTGGACAGGATTTCTGTTCTCAAGGAACTTATGTCCTACTTACATTTGCATCTTTATTCCAAGAACTTGGCAAAGTGTTGGCACATAGTTGATGCTCAATAAACGTTGTTTGAGCTAAACTAATCTAATTTTGTATCATTACCATAGCAGAAAGCCAGTAAAGCTATGAATTTTGTGATCAGAAATGATTTCTATACTCAGTTCACCATGTGATTAATAGGGCACACTTCTCAAGTTTTGAGGGAAAATAATCTTTTTTTTTTTAAGGTAAACTCCACCCCCAACACAGGGCTGAAACTGACAACCCCAAGATCAAGAGTCGCATGATCTTCTGACTGAGCCAGCCGGCCACCTCAAAAAGAATCTTTTTAACCTAGAGTTCATGGAGTCATCTACCTATAGTATGATACTTGTATTATGTAGTGTTAGCATTTTCCTACTGAAGATATGATTATTACCTTCAATTAGTAATGTAACATGGGTGCAGAGTATTAGTAGGAAATGTTTTTAGGGTAATATCCCTTAGGTCAGGTAAAAAAGTTAGCAAAAGGAATGTAGTTTGGATATGTCAATCACTAGACAGACTGACATTGATTTAATATACAACTAAAACAAAGGGGAAGAAAATGGCAAGTCCATTCTATTTACATGGTAGTCAATTCTTTTTTTTTTTTTTTAAGATTTTATTTATTTATTTGACAGACAGAGATCACAAGCAGGCAGAGAGGCAGGCAGAGACAGAGAGAGGGGGAAGCAGGCTCCCCGCTGAGCAGAGAACCCCATGCGGGGCTCGATCCCAGGACTCCAGAACCCTGACTTGAGCGGAAGGCAGAGGCTTTAACCCACTGAGCCACCCAGGTGCCCCATGATAGTCAATTCTTAACAAGCACAGAGAGTTTACTTTTGGAAGCATAACTTCCAGTTATGGAATAAAACTTCTTGGGAGTTTTTTCAAAATATATAGGAGCTCACTGGTGGGGCCGGGATGGGTGACATTAGTATTGTTCACCAATATCCCTACTTCTGACTTGGTTCAAGGACTCAGTCTCTATGCAGATGGCAGAGGCTATGTAACTAGTTTAGGTCAGTGAAATTCTACCAGTAATGTGTGTGTGTGTCTAAATTTTTTTTTGCAGTAATGTGTTGTGTGTTTTTTTTTCTCCAATATAAGGCTATGAAAAGTTCATTGGGATTCTTTCATCTCTTCCTCTTCCACAGGGAATCAGCTGCTATTATCTAGGTGAGATAGTTACAGAACAGTGGACCCTCTGTCAATCTGGTTCATGGAGTGACTGGAACAGAGGGCGTTTGATCCATATGAAGCATGAACAAGCAATAAATGTCTGTTGTGTTAACGCATGGAGATTTTGGAAACTTTATTATGATACCATAACAAATTCTTTCCCGATTAATATAGTCACGGGTGGCGTATAGCACTTTCAATGCCAAGTTTTTGAGTAAGATAAAATAGATAATATGAGTTCCATTAATTTGACAGTCGTGTCTTTCATATTAAGGATGCTAGCCTGAGGTCTAGCTTTTTAATCACATTTAATCCACATATCCCTTAAGTTTTCCATTTCCCACTAATTCTCCTGTGAATCTTTTAAAAGTACTATATTTAACTTTTATCCATAAAGTTCCCATGCTTTCAACAAATGATCACTTTTCGCAACATCGATTGAATTTCTTTTTTTTTTTTTTTTAAAGATTTTATTTATTTATTTGACAGACAGAGATCACAAGTAGGCAGAGAGGCAGGCAGAGAGAGAGAGGAGGAAGCAGGCTCCCCGCTGAGCAGAGAGCCCGATGCGGGACTCGATCCCAGGACCCTGAGATCATGACCTGAGCCGAAGGCAGCGGCCCAACCCACTGAGCCACCCAGGCGCCCCTCGATTGAATTTCTTTTTTTTTTTTTTTTTAAAGATTTTATTTATTTATTTGACAGACAGAGATCACAAGTAGGCAGAGAGGCAGGCAGAGAGAGAGAGAGAGAGAAAGAGGGAAACAGGCTTCCTGCGGAGCAGAAAGCCCGATGCGGGGCTCGATCCCAGGACCCTGAGATCATGACCCGAGCCGAAGGCAGCAGCCCAAACCACTGAGCCACCCAGGCGCCCCTCGATTGAATTTCTTAATGTAACCATACACCATTATCTTCACAGGCATAACTGGAGCAAAAGGTTCCGAATTATGAAGACACAGGCAGTTGTCATGAGTAAAGAAGTGATGGTTCTGCAACCGCACTATCTTTAGAAAGCGGACCATTATAGGAAGGGAGAAGAAGAAGCATGCTTTGATTGTAGTTCTCCCTTGACTTACGACAAGGCTACATCCTGCTAAACTGGTGGAGGTTGAAAACATCATAGGTCAAAATTCAGTTAATACACCTAAACCTACTGTCATCATAGCCTACCTTAAACGGGCTCAGAACACTTAGATTAGCTACAGTTGGGCAAAATCATCTCACACAAAGTTATTTTATAATAAAGTGCTGAATAGCTCATATAATTGAATATTGTACTGAAAGTGAAAAACAGAATGGTTGTATATGGGTACAAAGTGATTGTATCAGATTTTACTCTCTTGATCGAATGGCTGACTGGAAGTTGTGGCTCAGTGCTGCTTCCCAGTATCACAAGAGTATCCTATCACATATAGCTAGCCCAGGAAAAGATCAAAATTCAAAACCTGAAGTAGTTTCTACTGAACAGTATCACTTTCAACCACTGTTAGGTTGAAAAGTCCTACATGGAATTGTAAGTTGGGACCACCTGTATTTTGACCTTTTTTTTTTTCATACTGGAGAAAGAGCTTGACCTTGAAGATCTTATAGAGTCTGAGAATTGTCCTTCCTTCCTTCCTTTCTTCCTCCCTCCCCCCTCCTTTCTTTCTTTCTTTCTTTGTAAGTAGGGGATTCCAAGCTCAATGTTGGGCTGAACTCACCACCCAGAGTTCAAGAGTTTAATGCTCTACCCACTGAGCCAGCCAGGCTCCCAAGAATTGTCATTTCTATTTAAAGCTATAGACAGTGAAAATTTTCAAGTCACTGAAAAAGAATAATGTTTTGCTTTATTGGATCGTTAGGTAGGATACATAATGTGTTATCTTTAATATTTTAATACCTGTCTTCTTTCTTTCTACCCATCCAAAAACTATCTGCCAAAGTACTAATCAAATCCTAGCTCCTTATGAAATCTTCCTTCCACACACCAGCTGTAATTGATCCCTTTCTTTTCCAAAATCCTAAGTAAATTCATACCGTTTATTTGGCATTGCTTGGAGAGTTTCAGAAAGTTCAAAAACTGGAAAAGACCTAAGAATTACCCAACACAATATTCTCATTTTGCAAATGAAGAAAATTCAGTTCAGAGAGGTTATGCAATTTAAGTCTCATGGTTAGAGACAAAGTGGAGGCTATAAACCTAGTTTTATAGGGTGGTCCATTTCTTTATGTCACAAATGCCTTCATATTTACTGTCTGATTTTGTGGATTATCTTTTTAAGAGAATAGGACATCTCACCAATAGCATACCCTGAGGTCAGGGAACTCTTTCGCTTAACTTCTTCAGTGTATTGCTTAATTTGTACGCATTTCACATTAATTTTTTTGGCTAATTGTTTGTGTTTTAGGTGATGATGACATCTACTTAATCTATTACTTCTCATATTCTCACGTTCAGAAGATAATACTGGAAGGGGCCAAGAAGGAAGAAAACAGCAAGGTGTAATAGAGCTGATGAAAACTATCGGAATACTTACAGACGTCCAACAATGTACTTCTAGAATAGAAGGTCATTTACCCTGTAATAATTAGATGTTGTAGGGTCCCTCTGCCAGGATGGTAAGTGTGTGTCTGTTGAACGGGGAGGCAGGCAGCCGAAGTTCAGGTGAAGTTCTAGGGCTGAATGCCTAACGAGGACGTCTGCCGGGTGGGATGGGAGGAAGAACGGGAGGCAGTCACAGACAGCACAGCTCCCAGCCCAAACCCTAAATGCCGGCCGACGAGGGGTAATGGGTGGGCCGAAGCCGGGGCAGAAAGCTCCAGCAGCCTGAAGCTCGAGAACGAGGCCGCGCCGTCGACATCCGGGCGTTGCCCGGGGGCTGCGTCGACCCCGGCGAGGGCGCCGAGGGGCGGGGCCGGCCGGCCCGGGGAGGGGCGGCTCGCGCCCTCCAGGCCAGCACGCGGCGGCGCCCCCTCCCCTCGCGCCGCGGGCCTCCCCGCGCGGTGTACGTCCGCGTCCCGCGCCTCCGCCCCCTCGCTGGCTCGCTCCTTCCCGCCCTCCCCGCAGTGCCGGCCGAGCCGGCTTCCCCTCAGTCTCTCATGAATATTGAGCGGCCCCTGTTGTATTTCCCGAGCTCCATTGCGGAAGCCGAGGCTCGCCATATTGTGCGGCGGCGCCGGCGGCCGCGGCGGCTTGTACCTGAGTCTCGGTCTGGCCGCGGCCGGCTGAGTCCCGGGCTGGGGCAGGAGCCGGTGAGTGGGGCTGGCGAGAAGGCGAAGGGCCCGGAAACTGCGGGCCGGGACGCGCGTCGGCTCGGCGGGGCTGCGGGCGGCTGACGGCGGCCCGGGGGCCGGGGGTGTGTTGCCCGCGGGGGTGTGAGGGGAGATGGCGCCGCCGCCCCCGGCCGCTCTCGGGGCGGGGATGGTGGGGGGAGGCAGCTTCTCATTGTTCCCGTTCTTCAAGGGTCCGGCTTGCGGAGGACCCCGTGGGCGAAGCTCAGGGATTGAATTCCTTCCTTCGTTGGGAACCCCTTGCTGTCCGCTCCTCCGCGGAGGCCGGGGCCACTCTGCGGCCCCCTCGCCTCTCGCGGCGGGGGCTCCAGCCTCTCTGCGGGGCCTCTCCGAGGCCAGCCGCGTGGACTGCGGGGTTTTTCCTCCGGGCTTCCCCTCGCTGCCCGGCAGTCTGTGTCTACACCGTGGGGGTGGGGTAGGGGCGCTTTGTGCGGAATGCCCCCTTTCCCCCCCGCGGGGCTGGAGTCTGGGTTCGCTGGTGGAGGCGCTCCTCGGCGTCGGGGTTCCTTGTGGGCTGCGGGGAGAGCCCCCCCCCCGGGTTAAAACATTCCTGGAGTGCCGCCTGCCTGCCCGCGAGTATCTGTTGCTGCTCTCTGAAACCGCGAGGTTGCCCCGGAGGAGTCGTGGGGGGAGGGGGTGTCTTGGTTTGTTTCTGATGGAAGCCTCGCGTTTTGAACCCTGTCGTTGACGCCGAGATCTTCGGTATTGGGTGTCGCCAGGGAACCGTAGACCTGGTTGTCAAGAGACTTTGCCTCCTCTGGAAGTAGCTTCCTTGCTCCCGGAGATACTGTTAGTAAAAATTGGTCTTTGAAACTTCCGAGGTTCATTCCGATTATCCGCCCGCTGAGACCTTTATGGTCTTCCCGTCTTTAGACCTTTTTGGGGTATATACTGCATGGCTGTCAGAAAGTTTGAGAGAATGTGTGCCTTTAAGGGGTAAAGTGGCTTGAAAATGTTAGGTTTCCTTGAGGTGTCTGAATAAATTTGCTGTAACAGGATAGGTTTGCATTCAGTGTTTTGGTAATACGCTTTACTTTTAAAAATTAAAAAAAAATTGAGACGTGGGTTGGATGTTTTAGACTGAGCATTATGTTTAAAACTCATGTCTGAGTGATTTGCATTACATAATCTACTTTTGGTGAGTTCCAAGACGATAAGCTGGAATACTTAGTGTAATTGGTAGGTAATCTACTTTCCCCTTTTTGCATTGGGGTATAGTTGTTGAATTTTTTAATAACTTAGATTGGTGTCAGATCAGGCTTCTTACAGTAAATATTTGACCCTTTGATTTACAAAGAATTTAAATGGCAGCAATAAGATTTTTGGTGATTCCCCCCCCCCCCACCCCCGGAATTTATACTTGTCACAATCAACAGGTATCTTTTAAAATCTGGATTGTACATTTAACGTGTTCAAAGCAAAATGATGGGTGGTTTTATAAGACTCCATTTTCCAGCGATAGCACAGCAAATATGGCCCCTTACTTTTTCTGAAGATTTGAGTTATTTCCTTCAGGTACACTTGTGGAATCCTCCTTGAGGTTAATTATAGTATGTATGAGAGTGATTTGGAGAATTTATGAAGGAGAAGTGCCTGAATAGGCTAGCCTGAGTATTTTAAAAATAAGCTTGTGGTCCTCATATGTGCTGCACTGAAAATTTTCAAATTAGAGCCACTAATATTATGTAGACAATGCACACATTCAAAATACTGAGACATTTTGAGAATTTTGAGTTTTTCTCTGCCTGTATTGAGCACTCAGCTAGTTCCTAGGTTTGTGTGGATAGAAATACTGTATAGAGCAGGTCAGCAAATATCTTAGGAATTTCATTTTTGTATTATTGACCTTTAGTGTGTAGTGTGAGGTCATTCTCTGATTTATTCATGATTTGTGTTTTTATTATGTGGTCTTTGGAGTAAAGGTGATTTATGTCTAATGAATAATATATAACCAGATGTTTCAGCGACAGTTTCATTTCTGTACATTAAGCAAAGAAGCATAATTCCTTCCACCAAGAGAAGTGAGTTAACATGAAAATGTACTTTATTAAAGTTATGGACACATTTTTAGTATGACTTAAAGCACTCATAATTTTGTGGCAACTCATTTATTAAGTCTGGGGAAACTAAACAATGCATCACGGTTTGCCATTTTTAGAAAAGGAAAAATACTGTCGGATTATGTATGTTCTGCCCACATACAGATCTACATTGAGTGTTTATTACACTTGGTGTGAAGGCCTTTTTATTAGACACATTATTCAATTTCATTTTTTCCCCATTTCTCTGAAATCCTAGTTAGCATAGTAACTTACTGAATTTTTTTTTGCATTTAATTGAACAGATCCCCATATAATGGGGGGGCGGTGCAGAGGTACAATAACATTTGCCCTGTCCTTTCCCTCTCTGTAGGTCAAGATATCCTATTTATCCCCTTCATCCCTAGGTTTCCATGTAATGTGTCAGATGGGTCCTTGGGTATTTCTTGTTGAAAGGAATAGAGCTTGGTTGATTTTACATGGACGTACTGACTATGGTAATACAACTCTTGGCGCATAAAGAGAAGGTGGTGTTAGTATTTTTACATCGGTAGCAGGAGCTAGGTAATGAGTCCCTGACTTTATAGATGTAGGTGGTAAGGGAAGTAGGTGGCCCACGATCCATTTTTATGCTACTTGGAGGAACTCCAGTAGAATTGGCATTGGATTTTCAAGTTTAAAATTCTTTTCACTTCTCTTTTGCCTTACAGATGTTATAGGCAGGTGAAGTGGGCTAGTATGTCTGGGCCTAGTGATACTCTATGTTGGAAGCTCAGCTGTGAACATTACTAAAAATTACAGGAAGGATTCCTGTTGTTTGCATTTGCTTTCTCCCATTTCATTTGGAAATGGATTAACAGTGTTTTTGCTGCTTCTCCGTATCTTCCATTTTGTCATAATTAAAAATATAAGTTTGTTAGGTACAATAATGAAAGATTATTTTTGTAGCTCACCTTAGATTAAGTTGTCTAATGAGGCTATTTTATTAAGTAACAGACCATATGAAAGCTATCAGAGCATTTTGGTCATTGATTTTCAACAGATGTGTTGATTATGGACTCTCCTGCAAGGGGGATTTCTTTTTGTTACTATGCTACAGAGTGCCTTTGCATTTTATGAAGAGGTTAGATTCTAAAGTTGATGCATAAAGTGAAAGTCACACGTGGTAAAAAAAAAGAAAATGATTTCTTGAAAATCCCTTAGGAAGGGAGAACAATATGCCAATAAATCTAGATTACCTTTAGTGTTGGAAAAGATTAGTGTTCAACAAAAGAAACAGCTTTCTATTGCATTTGGGGCCATATTGAACAATGAAATATGTATTTTTTAAAAATTTTTAAAATCTTTATTTACTTTTTAATTTTTTTATTTTAAAGGTTCTATTTATTTGAGAGAGAGAGAGAAAATGAGAGAGGGCAAGCACTAGAGGGGGACAGTCAGAGGGATAAGCAGACCCCCTGCTTGAGTAGGGAGCCTGATGAGAACTGATCCCGAACTGATCTGGGGACTCCAGGATCATGACCTGAGCTGAATGAAGGCAGTTGCTCAACCAATTGAGCCACCCAGGTGCCCTTTATTTTCTTTTTAGAGTAAGCTTTGTGCCTAGTTTGGGGCTTGAACTCGTCCACAAGGTCCAGAGTCGCATGCTCCACCAACTCTACCAGCCAGGTGCCCCTCCAAAAATGTATTTAAATGTAAGAATCACAGCATGGTCATGCTTATGTGAGTAGACGCTTGTGCGAGCTGAGACCTTTGAAGAGCGGCAGGTGAGCTTTTTACCATCTCATATTTTCTGTGGGATATGAGCTCTAGTAAAGGGAGATGGTTTTGTGTGTTTAGAATACCTTGTGCTATTTAAATAATTCTCATTTCCTTTCTTTTTTTCTTTCCAAGTTGGATAGTTTAAAACACAAAAGTGGAATGATTTTTGTGGTGCACCTCAACAAATTTTTAAAAGATTTTTAAGTAATCTCTATACCCAAGATGGGATTTGAACTCAGTCCTGAGATCAGGAGTTGCGTGCTCCACCAACTGAGCCAGCCAGGCACTCCTTAGCAGACAAATCTAAAGGGTTTTGAGTTATCCTTTATAAAATAGATTTTATCTATAGGAATAATTCCAAATTTTCTTAACTTTTCAGTGAAGGTGCAAGATCTCTAAAAGGAGAGCTGTTTGATAGTGTATTAGTCCTAGTAGAGAAAACAGTAACTTGAGTAAGAATTTCAGCAGAGGAGTTTTATTTTTTATTTTTTATTTTTTATTTTTTTTTAAAGATTTTATTTATTTATTTGACAGAGAGAAATCACAAGTAGATGGAGAGGCAGGCAGAGAGAGGAAGGGAAGCAGGCTTCCTGCTGAGCAGAGAGCCTGATGCGGGGCTCGATCCCAGGACCCTGAGATCATGACCTGAGCCGAAGGCAGAGGTTTTAACCCACTGAGCCACCCAGGCGCCCCTGCAGAGGAGTTTTAATGTGGGGAGTTGGTTGGATGGTTTTAAGAGCAAAAAGAGAACATTACAGTGTAATTGACCTAAGAGCTCAGAAAAAAAGAGTCCATTGGCCTGGTTCTGAACCTTTGAGGAGGTCACCATTCAGCTGCTGATCAGTTTCTGCAAGTACCTAAAAGTACCCAGAGTCGCTGGAGACTAAAAACTGTTGTTTCTGCCAGGGTGAGGGGCTGCAGTTGCTGCTGCTGCCAGGAACTGGAAGCAAGTCCTTTCACCCCTCTTTTTGCTCTCCAGTTTTCCTTTTACTACCTCCACTGTTGAAGCCTAACAGGGAGAGCTGGCAGAAGAGTACGTGAAATAAAATTGTGCAGTCTCAGCCCCAGCGCCAAAGTGCGGTATCTAGAATGGTGGTTTTGGAGTTGAGAGAGTGAGTAAATGATCGGCACAAAATAGTGTAGGTTAAAGTACAATAATTTAAATAGGGATTTTTGTCCTTACCTTGCCTGCTCAAAAAACATGTGTTGATTTTCTTCTGTGTGCCAGACCCTATTCAAGGGGTTAGGGGTAGAAAATGTATTGAACAAGGTCTCTGTCCTTAAGGAATTTAGAGTCTAAGTAGGGATGACAAATAAACCATCTTACAGTGTGTTAAATGCAATAACAGACGAGTGATGTGCTTTGAGAACCCAAAGGACCTTGCAACCTACTTGCCTCTTTGCCTTCTTAAACTTAATGACTACTATTTTTATTTTGTATCTTGATCAAATCCAACTTTATTCTCTCTGCTGTGTTCAGCTCAACTATGAAGGCTCTTTACCGGAGATACCACAATATTGTTATGTAGTCAGAATCATTACTAGTTAAGCATTTCTGTGTGCCGTATTGATTTAGATTGTAAAGCTATCACTTTCTCCGCACTTTTAGCCTAGCCTTGTGCTGTAACATAGAAGATGTTTGAGAAATTTTGTTTTTGCAGTAGATGATGGGAATTAAAATGTGGATTATTACTTTGCAGACATTGTTTCTTCCTTCCAAGGTCATTAGAAAGTAGTTTTGAGTAGAGCGTTTTTTGATTTTACAGATGTGAGAGTTGAAAGATTAAAATAATTGGTTAACTTAACCTGTATAGTACCAGCAGCTGATCTAGAAATAGGAGTTTGGATTTTTTATTCCAGAGCCAGCAATTTTGGCAGGGATTCATTTAATGGCTAAAAAAAAATCCTCTTCTATACCTCTCATTATTTTATAGGCTAATAATCTAAAGTCTCACAGTTACTTCTGGCAGAAAGACAGGCTCCTCATTTTATTTCCTAAAAATATGATCAGTTTCTTTTTATGTTGTTCTTTTTAATTATCCATTTTTTGTCTCCTTTTTTTCCCCTATTCCATTTGTTACTTACTACTGTCTCTATTAGCTATTGTAAAATATGCAAATCTGTAGTATTTCATTTTGACTTCTCTTAGAATAGTGTTCTGTTTGTTTCTACTACCATACACATACTATTAACTTAAATCAACTTAAAACCAACTGATTCTTCACTTTTAAAAAGATGTATGCCTCCATGCCAGTAATTGCATTAAACCTTCACTATTTACACTGTTTGCTATATAGAGTCCAATTCAATCTGGGACTGCTGTCTTGGAATCCGGCCAAATGTTTTATAGGAGGCTTTACTATATTACAGAAAGGGTAGTGTTGTGTATAGTGTGGAAAGAGTTTCAGAACTGAAGGCCAGGAGTCTTGGTTTCTAGGTCTGGTTTCACTACAAGCAAGATTATTGGCCTTTCTGTTTTCTATTTAAAAAAAAAAAAGCCACTCTTGCTGACCTCACAGATTATTTGTAAAGACATAAGAGGTAGTATAGGTAAAAGGTTTTGTAAACAGCAAAGCACATTGCAAATATATGGCGTGTAGGTGAAGAAAGAGAGACAGAGATGGATTAATCTCTGGCATAGATCCTGGTTATAGTTCTGTGTCTACTTTCAGGGGAGTTTTCTTATTTCAAAGTTGTTAGGGTGGAATGGAGTGTGGGAGGAGTTGTGGATGTCTCCTAACCCTTTCCCCAAGTCTAGTTTATGGTATAATATTCTCTCCCCCTTAAATAATTGCATTTTAAGGTTGACCTGTCTCATTAATTTCTTTACACCAGGGTCAGATATCTTCCTTATATCATTAGGTAGTAATATCCCAAGCTTTACTTACACATTAGGAGCAAAACTACCACTTTGTAGATTACTTAAATGACAAGGACCTGGGAGAGTAGGGGAAACAGATTGTATTACTGTTTTGACTGGAAACTACTCTAGTGGTTTTGTTTTACTTATTTGTTATTTTATGATATCAATTACAGAAAATATCTGCTTTTCACAATACACTTAGCAAAATTAGAAAATATATCTCTTGTTTACTTTTAATGAACTTACCCTCTTATCCTTGTTCTTAAAAATTTTAATTGGCCTATTTGTGAAGAAAACATGCCTCTTTGAATTAGTGGAAATATGCCTTTTTCTAGCTTTTTTATTTTTATGAGGTACTGTCCTCCAGGAATGTTGTCTCATGTGGCTATAAAGTAATGAAATATGTTAAAGACTCTTGAACATTGATAGTTGAGTATTGTCTAAAATATTAAGACTCAGTTTCTCTGTCCTTATGTTATTATAATTGTTTATGTTTGTATTTAAATGTAGGTCTCATTTCCAGTTTGGGTTAACCAGTGATAAATTACCAGTGTAGCCTCCTGAAATACTTTTTTTCTCAGTAGTCTCCATAACTTTTGGAAAGGTAATACTATAAATGTATAGATAACATGACAATCAATACTAGTTTAATTTCTTCTGAAACCTTTTGGATAATCTGTTGCAGTAATTGATTTAGGAAAATTAAGAAGACAATATTGGTGAGGGAAAAAAGTGTCACACAGTAACCTAGCTGTTTTTCATTTCTTTTTTTTTTTTTTTTTAAAGATTTTATTTATTAATTATTTGAATGAGAAGAAGCACACGCATGTGTGAGCGTACGGGGAAGGGCAGAGAGTGAGAGAATCTCCGAGAGCTGACTCTGGGCTAAGCATGAGCCTATGTGCTGCTCTGTCTCAGGAATCTGAGATCTTGATCTGAGTCCCCCAGGTGCTTCATGTTATTCATCTCTTAAATGGATTGTTTTTAGTTTTAATACTCATGTTAAATATTTCTTGGTCCTTTAAAAAATAGCTTAGGAGCTGATGGGAAAATTGATAATGTATTGAATTTTTTTTTTTTAAATTAAATATAGTTTCAGTCATCACTTTAATTTTTTTAAGTGTATTTTTGGGGGCATTTTAAGAAGAAAGTTAAAAATCATGTTTTCAGTACTCAGTTTTAATTCCTCTTAAATTTTGATGTATTTCTTTTTGGAAATTTTATCTTTTGGTTTTCGTTTTGTTTAAAATGTAGTTTAGACTGATTTTATATTATGGACCTGAATTTATGTGTGTTTTTAAATTCTTTTGATATCACAAACATTTTCTATGCCATAACCAGTCTGGTAACGTTTTGACAATGGTATGATACCTCAGATGGATTTAACAGTGGTTGGATCGTGGGGTTCCTTTTAGCTTTGTATTTATGTTGGTTGTAGGAAAGTCCAGAATTCATTGTGACAGCCAGATCAAAGTAAACAAGCAATATTTTGGTCTCCATAAATTCACAAGAATCAATCTCTAATCCTTGGCAGTAGCTTTGTTGCATTATAGCTGATGAAAACTGAGAAGGATTAAGAGCAGATAATCTCTGGTTTTTCTGTTTATTAGGTTTTGGAATTCTTTTTTGGAGCCAAGTGTTCTTAGCCTTCAGTTCTGGGCTCTCTTAAGGCACCATTATTCTGAGATTTAGGGCATGTGTTTTGAGTATGGTATCCCACCCCGCCTCCCACCCCCAACATGAGAGTTCCTAACTTTTTTCAGATTCTTAATGGAGTTGTGGATTCAAAAGTTAAGAAATGTGGACTTAAAGGATTTCGTTAAAAAGTGGATGTAGAGGGAAAGCTGTACAAAAAGTGCCTGCAAACAGTATCTTGTGTTGAATTAATGTCAGTTTTCTTTTTTGTTCATTGTTTAATAATATAGAATCAGTTTTGCTTATGAACGGGTGATTTCACTATTTTAGCTACTTACATCTTTTTTCTAAAAGATTTTATTTTTAAGTAATCTCCCAACATAGTGTGGGGCTTGAACTCACAACCCAAAAAAACCAGTAGGTTGCATGCTCCACTGACTGAACCAGCCAGATACCCCAAGTTTTTATTTTTCTATTTATTTATTTGTTTATTTATTTTTAAGGATTTTATTTATTTATTTGAGAGAGAGAGAGAGAGACAGAGTGAGAGAGTATGAGAGGGGAGAAGGTCAGAGGAAGAAGCAGGCTCCCCATGGAGCTGGGAGCCCGATGCGGGACTCGATCCCAAGACTCCGGGATCATGACCGGAGCCGAAGGCAGTCGCTCAACTAACTGAGCCACCCAGGCGCCCATCCCAAGTTTTTATTATAGTATATATGGTTTTCTCTTTTTAACATTATTTGAACTCACATTAAGATTACCAAAGTGTAATTGCTAGTAAGTAGCTTTTAAAAAATATTTTGATATATACAGATTTAAATATATTTTCATTGCTGATAAGGAACTCTGCCTTAATGGACATAAGATATATACATCTGTACACTACCTAAAACATGTTTATTTTATAAAGAGGTTAAATCTTTTTTTTTTTTTTTTAAGGATTTTATTTATTTATTTGACAGAGATCTCAAGTAGGTGGAGAGGCAGGCAGAAAGAGAGAGGAGGAGGAAGGCTCCCCGCTGAGCAGAGAGCCTGATGCGGGGCTCGATCCTAGGACCCTGGGATCATGACCCGAGCTGAAGGCAGAGGCTTTAACCCACTGAGTCACCCAGGTGCCCCTAAAAATGTTAAATCTATATATTAACTCAGAACCATGTTGGTTTCCAGTATTGATGAGCTGTGCCAATTTTTGCTGCTTTAATGAACGTAAAGATTATGCTAATCTTTTAAAAAAGATTATTTATTTATTTGACAGAGAAAGAGAGAGAAATCACAAGTAGGCAGGCAGAGAAAGGAGGGGAAAGCAGGCTCCCTGGTGAGCAGAGAGAAGAAGCAGGGCTTGATCCCAGGACCCTGAGATCATGTCCTGAGCAGAACCCACTGATCCACCCAGGCACCCCTATGCTAATCTTTAGATTTATCAGAGCTGTAAAACTTCTTTCTGTCCTCAGAGCTCCTGATTTCTTTTTCATGCTTCTAAGATCCTGGTCTTTGGAACCCCAGACTGCTTTTTCAGTTTAAAACTTTCTTTGGTGCAAGTTGTAGAAACCTAGAGATAAAGTCCAGAACAGAAGAAAGATTAAATCCATTTATCTTTTTTTTTTTTTTTTTTTTTTAGATTTTATTTATTTATTTGACAGAGACACAGCGAGAGAAGGAACACAAGCTGGGGCGAGGGGGATGGGGCAGGAAGCACTCTTCCGGCCTAGTAGGGAGCCCAATGTGCGTGGCTCAATCCCAGGACCATGACTTTAGCCAAAGGCAGATGCTTAATGACTGAGACACCGAGGTGCCCCTAAATCCGTTTATTTTTTGGAATTGTTTCAAGAACCCAAAATGAGAATCCAGGTCTCCTGGATCCCAGTCTGTCTGCTACTATTGAATATGCATAGGGACATAATAGTTTTTCTTTTCTTGCAAGAGAAAATCTACCTTGTGTGACAAAGAGACAAACGTTCTTCACTTCTCTGTTCTTATCTTTCATTGTCTTAAAACTGTTATAAGTCTGTGCTTACTATTTTGGGATTTGAAAAATGGAAACTCCCTCCACAAACTCCTAACACTGTGTTACCTTAGAACGTAACTTTTATGTAGCTATAATTGTAGCACAGATGCAAATCAGTGGCCTCCTGTCATCATTTTATCTTGTGAGTATCATTAGTCATTGCATATCCTATTAACAATTGTTACATTTAATGACTGCGGAAATTTCCTGATGTTGATGTTGCAAGTGTGTCTCCTTGCTGATGGTGATGTTGCTATTGTAGTAGTACCAGTAGTCTTTGATGTGGTTAAGGGCATGGCCTCCTTAGTCAAATAGACCTACATTTGAGTCTTGCCTTTGACACTTATTATTGTGAGACCTTTAAGCAAGTTGCTTATTAATTTACACTTTAGCTCAATTTCCTTATTTCTTAGGTGAGGAAAATAGTACCTGCTTCATAGGGTTGTTATGATTAAGCAGAATTTCAGAGAAATGATAAACCCTCTAAGTGTTTATTATTATTTTTTTTCAAAGATTTTATTTACTTATTTGACAGACAGAGATCACAAGTAGACAGAGAGGCAGGCAGAGAAAGAGAGAGAGAGAGAGAGGGAAGCAGTCTCCCCGCTGAGCAGAGAGCCCTATGCGAGACTTGATCCCAGGACGCTGGGATCATGACCCGAACTGAAGGCAGCGGCTTAACCCACTGAGCCACCCAGGCACCCCTAAATGTTTATTATTAATAACATTTCCTAGTACTGGGATTACTGGGTAAAAGCATTCATATATTTTTGTATTTGTGGAATTGAATTGCCTCACTGCTTTCTTTCTGAAAGTGTTATTCCATTATTCTAGCTGCTGTTATAAGAGAATTTGGGGGCATAAGCCTTCGGCTTTCTCTGTTACCCTCATTAATCATATTCTTTTGTCATTACCACAGATTTAATTTTTCAGCAGATATGCCTTTGTCAGAAGTGTAGACCCTGTTACTGTATTTTCAGTGACACATTGGAGTGTTGCTGTGATTTCCTATGCTGTTATTTGCTAATGCTTATGTGTGTGTTTATCAACACTTCTGTGTCTGTCAAGAGTCCGCACTTTATGGACATTTCTCTTCCCAGGAAAGGATAACACCCTTGCTATACCACTTTTCAGAAGTTAGCTTTTATTCTGGCATATGGGGCTTTGGACTAAAACTCAGTAGTTATTAGACTTTTTAGCTTTGTCATTAGTGATAAGCTTATTTAAATTTTTAAGCTTTGCTTTTATGCCTTAGTTGTGTTTGACATCTCTCTCTAAAAAATAGAAGTACTGATCTGTCTGTGCCATTAAATCTGCAGATGTTTTTGGGGGGCCACTCCTATGTGCTGCTGACCCAGAGCAATAGTCTACAGCCCAATAGTAAGCTGGTAACTGCTGCCACATTAATATGCTCCTTTGTTTAGTTTCCTCTAACCTGGGGAGAGATGTGAAATGAAGTTGGTAGCATCCCTTGTTCTACTTTAGGAACTCAAAAAACCTTTTTTTTTCTTTGCTTTGCTCGGGAAGTATCAATGTTCTTTGTGTCTCTTGGTCTTAAGGTACTGGGAGAATTAAAAGTCCCTTTCTAAGAATGTGGTTAGTTTGTGGTATAGAGTTGGTGTGTGTTCAGAGCTGAGAACCTAGATTATGCCAAAGTCTGAGATCTAAATTACTAGTGAGTCAGTGGTTTGGCAGGTTGAATCTAGGTTACTAGATCCAAGTAATCGGATGAAGCAGTAGACTGGAAACCCCTTAGGCAAGCAGAGATTGAGACATCCTTGGGAGAGTTAAAAAATCTAGACTGGCAGATGAGAACCAGGAGGTAAAGTACCAGTGTAAGCAATGTCTTGACAGAGGGACAGTTAAGAATTCAGGAAATTAACAAAAATGGAAGGTTTTTACCAAATGAGGCAAAAAGTATAAAATAGCATGAGAAAAAAAAAAAAAGGAAAAGAAACAAAATCCCCCAAGTATATAGCCTCTACTTCCAAGGACACTAGTTAAAGAGAAAATAAATAGTTCATTGTTTAAAGTATGTGTGCAAACAAACCAAATGAATGTGGAGAAGTATGGTATCAGCTATTTTCTTTAAGACAAGGGAAAAAAGTGCAGATAACCTTGGCTTTAACTTGAAATCCTAGATGTGTGAACAGTATGTCTCTTTTGACCTGCTTTAAAAAGAAAAGATTGGAGGAAACTGGTTATGATTGTTTGAAGTATTCAAGTTGAAAGAAGTTGCTAAAGGTAGAATACCTTTTCAGCTTAAGAGGACAGGACTCTAAGCACTATACTGTTAGAGACATTTTTAAATAAGTTTTTTGATATACTAGTTGAGAGGACTTTTTTTTTTTTTAAATATTTTATTTATTTATCAGGGGAGGGGGAGAGCGAGCACAGGCCGACAGAATGGCAGGCAGAGGCAGAGGGAGAAGCAGGCTCCCTGCCGAGGAAGGAGCCTGATGTGGGACTCGATCCCAGGACGGTGGGGTCATGACCTGAACCGAAGGCAGCTGCTTAACCACCTGAGCCACCCAGGCGTCCCAGTTAAGAGGGCTTTTGATGCTACTTTAAATTCTTAAATTTACAAATAAGGTAGCCGGATCCTCAGCAAAAGTAACTAGCCCTGGTTTACTCAAGAATTTAGAGGTAGAACTTCTTTACCATTTGATAATATTTTTAGAAAATTTAGGGCTACTCTCATTTCAGTAACTAATATTCCTGTTATTAAATTGTCTCCACCTAGTGGAAACATATATTTTGCAAAGCTGCCTACAAACTTTGGAAAAACTGCTAGGGACAACTGTTCTTCACAGCTTTTAAGGAAGAGTCAGCCTGGTTAGTGACAGTTGTATTGCTTTTGCAAAGAAATGGAAGAGATGTGTGCCTGATGCTTATTTTCATATTCCATAACCTTACTAAGGAATTTGTAAATTCTGTATACCTGAGTTCGGCAGCACGTTTATTGTTGACAGTGTAAGAAGTTATTAGTATGTTAAGCGTGTATTTTTAAATTTTCATATACACACGTATAAGTGTATATAGTCACATGTTTAAATTTTTTTTCTCCTTATCTTTGTAATGAGTTAAAATGATAGCATGATAACTTCCATCAGTGGAGAAGAGAGAAACTATACAATAAATGATGTTCCCAGTAAGTTACATGGTGGCAGGGAAAAGGGGCAGAGATTCTGATTTCTTAAATGTAAAAAAATGAAACTCTGAAAATATTAGAAAAAAACTTTAGGTGGCTGGTGGATGTTTTTATAATGTTAGAGTATAGATTTAGAGTGTGGATTAGCTTTCCAAAGAAGCCATATAGGGAAAGATAAATATGGTTAAAAAACAAAACAAAACAAAAATCTCTGACCTTAAGAAGTCAAAGCCAAAGAACAGAAAAACAAACTGGGTAAAATATTAAACACTCATGGACAGACAAAAGGTCAGTTTCTTTAACAGAAAAAATTTTTGCAAATCAGCTTATTTATTTGGGAGAGAAAGAGCATAAACGAGGCGGGGGCAGACAGAGGGAGAAGTAGTCTCCCCACTAAGTGGCGGTCCATCCCAGGACCCCAGGATCATGCCTGACCTGAGCCGAAGGCAGACGCTTAACTGATTGAGCTACCCAGGCACCCCGCAAATCAGCTTTTTTGTTGATTTAATAAAGTTTTATTTTCCAAAATGTACAGTTGGTGGATTTTGTTCATGCATCTTCAGATCAGCTTTTAAAAAACTAATAGAAATGGACATGTAGTAATTGACAGGCAAAAAAAAAAAAGGTCAGTAAAGCAGTGACAATAAAATACACTTGATCACTCATGATTGAAGCCTTGCAGATTAAAACATCAGTGAAATGTTGTTTCCTACTTATTAGATTGGGCAGGTTTAAAAAAAAAATGTTGCTAATCCTTAATTGGTAGAAGGGTAAATTGGCATAGGAATTTAGAAGTATTTGTCAGAATAAAAAAATTTTGCTTGCTTTTGATCCAGTAGTTTTTCCTTTAGGAATTTGTGCAACTTCTTACTTAGGGTAACTTATTGCCAAAGATAAGTTAGCAGGGGGTGCCTGGGTGGCTCAGTGGGTTCAAGCCTCTGCCTTCGGCTCAGGTCATGATCCCAGGGTCCTTGGATCGAGCCCCGCAGCAGGCTCTCTGCTTAGCAGGGAGCCTGCTTCTTCCTCTCTCTCTGCCTGCTTCTCTGCCTACTTGTGATCTCTGTCTGTCAAATAAATAAATAAAATCTTAAAAAAAAAAAAGTTAGCAAAACATACATGAAACCAATGAACAGTGAACCACATCTTTATTGGGGACAGTTTCAGGAACTTCTAGTAGTATTTGGAAATGCCATAGGTTTCCTTAGGTTGCTAAAAACTAATCTTTAGAGGTGCCTGGGTGGCTCAGTGGGTTAAAGCCTCTGCCTTCGGCTCAGGTCATGATCTCAGAGTCTTGGGATCGAACCCCACATCGGGCTTTCTGCTCAAGCGGGGATCCTGCTTCCTCCTCTCTCTCTCTGCCTGCTTCTCTGCCTACTTGTGATCTCTGTCAAATAAATAAATAAAAATCTTTAAAAAAACAAAACAAAACTAATCTTTAGCTAGAATAGCAAGTTTTCAACCCTGGCTGTACATAAAAACCACCTGACTGATTCTCTGACGATATCAGGAGCCCCAGATGTAATGACCGAATTGATCTGAAATGGGACCTTATGATCTGAATTGTTTAAACGTTCTCCAGGTGACACCTGTACACAGCCAGATATGAAAACTACTTACTCTCGAGGAAGACCATTTTTCCTGTGGATGTGTTGAATTTTCTTTTGGCAGAAGCCAGTACTCCACTGGGCATGTAAACTGTTGTATGTATTTTTTTCAATTTCTTTCACTCTGCCATTGACTTTCTCATGATAATCTGGGTTCAGCTGGTATATTAGGTTCCTGTTGCTTACAGTTCTAACAGTCAGAAGTCCAAAATGGGTCATAAGGGGTTAAAATCAAGATGTTGGCAGGTCTGCATTTTTTCTGGAAGCTCTAGGGGAGAATTCATACCTTTTCCTTTTCTGGCTTCTAGAGGCTGCTGACGAGGCTGCTCATGGGTCCTTGCTCTGCGTACCAGAAGCATAGCATCTTAGATGTTCACTCTTTGACTATTATCCTTGTCTCCTTCATCACAGTCGCCTTCTCTCTTATAAGGACTCTTCTGATTATTTTGGCCCAAACTCACATAATCTAGGATAATCTCCTCATCTCAAAAATTCTTAATTTAATCACACTGGCACAGTCCTTTCTGTCACGTAAGGTGACATAGTCACAAATGCTGGGCATTAAGATGTGGACACTTTGGGGGGGCCCATTCAGTGTACCGCAGTTGGAGACGTGAGAAGGCCACTAAAAGTTTATAAATGCAATATTTTAGTTTATCTTAAATTGATATCATATTTTATCCCACAGTGTAAATTAGTTTCTACATAGTCAGTTATGATTAATGTTTATTACTCCTCAGGAGCAATATGCAGTTTTTGTCTTTGTTGCTAGAAATGTGGGTTGAATAGGGTAGGCTGTGTTGTCTCATTTTTATTACAACAGTAATAGCTATCATATGTTCTTCACAGGAGTCTGTGAAGTAGGTGCTTTATTTCAGCCCTGGCAAGATTTCATACTTTGATTTTTGTCTCTCAGGTATATATACCTAGAATTGGAATTGCTGGATCGTATGGTAATTCTGTGTTTCATTTTTTGAGGGACTTGCCATACTTTTTTCAAAACTGGCTATATCATTTTATAGTTCCAAAAGCAGCACACTAGGGTTTGACTTTTGCCACATCTTCATAAATACTTGCAGTTTTCTGTTTTTTTTTTTTTTAATACTAGTTATGTAGCCATCCTAATGGGTATAAAGTGTGATATTTTGTTGTTTTGATTTGCATCTTTCTAATGATTAGTGGTATTGAACATTTCTTCATGTACTTGTTGGCCATCTGTTTATCTTCTCTGGAGAAATGTGTCTATTCAGGTCTTTTCCCCATTGTTTTAATTGAGTTGCTTTTGTTGTTGTAGTAATTCTTCATATATTCCGGATATTAATCATTTATCAAATATATGATTTGTGAATTTTTCTCCCATTTTGTGAATTGCCTTTTCCATCTTGATAGTGTCCTTTGATACACTAAAGGTTTTGATTTTTTTTTTTTAAAGTAAGCTCTATCACCAACTTGGGGCTTGAACTCACAACCTCAGATCATGAATTGCCTGCTCTACTGACTGAGCCAGTCAGGTACCCCTAAAAAGTTTTAATTTTAATAAAGTCCTGTTCATCACTTTTTTCTTTTATCACCTGTGCTGTTGGTGTCCTATCAAAAAAAAAAAAAACCATTGTTAAATTCAGTGTCTTCATGTTTTCTTCTAAGAGTTTTATAGTCTTAGTTCTTAACCTTTAGATCTTTGATCTGTTTTATTTTTTATTTAAAGATTTTTAAAAAGATTTTAATTTTTTAAAAGATTTTATTTATTTATTTGACAGACAGAGATCACAAGCAGGCAGAGAGGCAGGCAGAAAGAGAGGAAGGGAAGTGGGCTGTGGGGCTCTATCCCAGAACCCTGGAATCATGACCTGGGCTGAATGAAGGCAGAGGCTTTAACCCACTGAGCCACCTAGGCGCCCCGATTTGTTTTAATTTTTATAAATGATAGAAGGTTATGGTCGAGCCTTGTTCTTTTGCCTGTGGGCATATCCAGTTTTCCCAGTACTTTATGTTGAAAAAACTGACCTTTCCCTGTTGAATGGTCTTGGCATTTGTGTCAAAATAACTTCCCATGTATGTGAGGATTTACTTCTGGGCTTTGTATTCTACTCCTTTGATCGGTCTATATGTCTGTCTTTGTATCAATAGCCAGTTAGTTTGATTCCTGTAGCTTTGTAGTATGTTTTGAAATCAGGAAGTATTGAGTCATTGAACTTGTTCGCTTTTAGGGTTATTTTGGTTGTTTGGGGTTCCTTGAGATTCTTTTTTTTTTTTTTTTTTTTTTTAAGGATTTTATTTATTTATTTGAGAGAGGGAGAAAGAGAGATAAGCAGACTCCTTGCTGGCAGGGAGCCTGACTCGGGGCTGAATCCCAGGATGTGGAGATCAATCAGGACCTGAGCCGAAGGCAGATGCTTAACCCACTGAGCCACCCAGGCGCCCCTCCTTGATTTTCTATACGAATATTAGGATGGGTTTTTCGATTTCTGCAAAAGCCATCAGGATTTTGATAGGAATTGTGTTGAATCTGTAGATTGCTTTGGGTATTATTGTCATCTTAACAATATTAAGTCTTCTGATCCATGAAAATAGATGGGATATCTTTATATTTACTTAATGTCTTTCAACAGTGTTTTATAATTTTCGGTGTACAAATCTTTGCTTTAGTTAAGTTTATCCCTAGTATTCTTTTTGATACTTTTGCAAATGGAATTTTTTTCTTGATGTCCTTTTTAGACTGTTTATTGTTAGTATATAGAAATGCAATTGTTTTTTGTATGTTGACCCCCCCTGCAATTTTGCTCAATTCATTTAATCAGTTTAGTTTTTAACTTTTTTTGTGGAGTCTGTAGGGCTCACTATCAATAAAATCATATCATATGTAAACAGATACTTTTTCTTTTCTAGTGTGGATGCCTAATTGATGTGGGTAGACTTTCAGTATAATATGTTGAATAGAAGTGGCAAAAATACCATTTCCTTTTTGATTTCTCACTTTTTTTTTAGTATCAAAATCTTAACAGCCACAACTTTGGGAGTTTATGGATTTCTTCTCTTTTCTTTCTCTTTTCCTATACCCCAAGTGTTTTGCCTACGTATTTTGCAGCTCTGCTGCCCCTAATTCACCCTTAATATTAACAGACTCATTGTATTCATTTCTTTTTTTTTTTAATTTTTATTCATTTATTAGACAGACAGAGAGCACAAGTAGGCAGAGAGGCAGGCAGAGAGAGAGGGGAAGCAGGCTCCCCGCTGAGCAGAAAGCCCGATGTCCGATGTGGGGTTTGATCCCAGGACCCTGAGATCATGACCCGAGCCGAAGGCAGAGGCTTTAACCCACTGAGCCACTCAGGCGCCCCGTATTCATTTCTTATTTGAAATATTGCACAAGCCGTTTAATTGGTATTCTTGCCTCCTGCAAGTCCATCCTCCACTGTTACAAGAGTTGGTCTGTCTCCGAAGCAAATCTCACCTTGTCATTGAATTGTAGATTTTTCCTGAGACTTTTGCATGGCTTTTAGACTTCCCTGATCTCATCCACAATTTAATTCTTCAGCTTCACTCCCTACCTCTCTCTTTTCACTCATTTAATAGTGATCTAGTTAGAGTTTCCCAGCACACCATACTGATTGTGCCTTTGCTTATTATGATGAGCCTTCTGGACTGCTTCTCTTTCCTTATTTGGTTAACTTCCACTTGACCTTAAAAAGTCTCTTCTTTCTTTCTTTTTTTTTTTTTTTTTAAAGATTTTATTTATTTATTTGACAGAGAGAGATCACAAGTAGGCAGAGAGGCAGGCAGAGAGAGAGGAGGAAGCAGGCTCCCTGCTGAGCAGGCAGCCCAACACGGGACTCGATCCCAGGACCTTGAGATCATGACCTGAGCCGAAGGCAGCGGCTTAACCCACTGAGCCACCCAGGTGCCCCAAGTCTCTTTCAAGGAAGAATCTCTTTCTCTGGGAAACCTTTCTGGTTTTCCATTTGACTATTGTTGTCTGTTTTGTTTTGGTTTTTGGTACTCTTGTAGCATTTACCAAATGGTATTGAAAGCATGTTCAGGACCCACTAGTCAATGAGCACTTGGAGGGTCTCTTTTCCTATCACATGGTAGTTCTCAGTAAATGTTTCCTAAGTTGCTGAACTCAGCTGTTTTTCTTTATGGGTCTGTTAGCTAGCTTCTAATATGGATAGGCAGAGGGAGCAGAAGGAAAACAAGATAGCTGCTGCTGCTTCAACTGGTGTTGACTAATATTATACCTTGGTAGGAGAGACTGAATTGGGTCATTAAGAAATTTGTTGGGGGGCGGTGGAGGTTCAGGAAAATGAAGTAGTGTTAGAGGAGATGAGATAGTGATGGGTGATAAGTATGGTAGGAGGGCACAGATCACACTAATTATCTAGATCTGAATTTTAATTGGTGCTTTAAAAATTCTTTAAACAATTATTTTCCCTGTAACAATAGCTCTGTTATATAGGACTAGAAAACCTTGTTACCAGTGCTTGAAAAAACTTAAGATTGGATAATGAAGATTTGGTAAGTCATCTTTGAAAGTTTCCTGCTCTGCTCTGCGATATGTAAAAAATATAATCCAATTAGGAATTGATTATATTGCCTTTTTATTTTTCACTTATTTATTTATTTTTTTTAAAAAGATTTTATTTATTTATTTGACAGAGAGAGATTACAAGTAGCCAGAGAGGCAGACAGAGAGAGAGGGGGGAAGCAGGCTCCCTGCTGAGCAGAGCCCGATGCCAGGCTTGGTCCCAGGATCATGACTTAGAAGGCAGAGGCTTAACCCACTGAGCGACACAGGCGCCCCTATGTTACCTTTTTAAATGAAGATGCTGTTAGGTTACCAAAGTAATTTTGATGAGTATTCCAGATGTTTAGTACAGTGGTATCTTTTTCAATAAAGAATACTGCCTTTGTGTCTTTACTCTAGAAGCTTACAAAAATTAATGTCTGTTTTACAGCTGTAGTTTTAGATTAAACTGCTGCAAGTGGTTTTTATGAGGTGATACTTACTGCAGGCAATGTTATGATGGCAGTTGGATTGCTTAGTCAGAATTTATTATTGCTCCCTGGTTTGCCTAGCCTTGAATACAGTTTCTAAAATTGAACACCTGTATCCTGTAAGCAAGCAGTGTTTTAATTAAGTAACAAATAGTTTGCTCATTCACATGTTGTATAAAGAGGAAAAGAAAAATGCTAAAGCTTGACAGATCTAATTTGAAATGATGTGTATTTACTTTATGTTCAAGAAAGGACAATAACCATGAAAGAAGAAGATATATTTCTTGTTTAAAAATAAAGAGTTTCTTAGTTTTGTTTGTTTCATAGTGCTTAGGGAAGCAAATCTCAAATGAGGAAAAATGCTTCATGGGAAGATGGGATAATCTAAAGTTATTGTATTTTTTGATATATATTTTACAATTTGAAAAACAAAGGAAACAAATCATGTGCAGGACAAAGACATAAGTGTTGGCTGCAAGGAATTGGTTATACATTTAAGCTTGCTTTGGCAAGTTTGGTAGGCTGAAAAATGGGCTCTTCTGAAATGTCCACATTCTAATCCTTGAAATCTGTAATGTTACTTTGTTTGGGGCTGGATTGTGTGTGTGAGGAAGTCTTTGCAAATGTTATTAAATTAAAAGTCTTGTTATGAAGAGATTATCCCAGATTATCTGGGTGGGCTCTAAATGTCATTCTGTATCTTTTGAGTGAGGCAGAGGGAGATTACTTATACAGAAGAGGAGGCAATGTGGCCACAAGGGAAGGAATGCCAGCTGGAAGAAACAACAGAATTTCCAATAAAACCTCTCGAAGAAGCAGAGCCCTGCCAGTACCTTAATTTTGGCCCAGTGGTACTGATTTAGGACTTTGGGCCTCCAGAAGTAAGAGAGTATGGTAATTTGTTAGAGTTGTAGGAAATTGATACAGCAGTCATTTTTCAAAGTGCAAATGGACCTTTCTAAAGAACTCCATTTACGTAAACTCTTTCTCCTTTGGTGGGGGAGCTGTCATTTATAACTTACTCATATTAGTCTTTAATTCTATTTAAAATATTCTGTACACTAGGCAGTTTTTATGATTAAAGCCACTGGTGAACATTCTTTGACACAGAACTTTGAAGTTTTAGCTCAAAATAATTTATATTTAAAGCCTCCTTTTTTGGGTAAAGTGTATTATCCGGTCTGGAAGCTCCCTTGTGGTTGCTTTGTTATAGCTATATTTTGGTAAGAATACAGTTTAGACTCCTAAAATTTTACAGCACATGGCCTGCCTTTTTGGCTGCACAGATTCTATTTAATACGAATTTTTCTTTAAATATATTACAGAAAATTTACACGTGAAGCTTTTACTGAGAATTATGTTACAAGTTCACTGTGACCCAGCACGTACTAGGGTCTCAGTTAAGACTGACCAGACGATAAATAAAGGCCATGCAAGATTTTTTTTTTCTTTTTTAAAAAGATTATTATTAGAGAGAGAGTGCGAGAGCATGGGGCGGGGGCAGAGAGAGGGAGACAAGCAGACTTCACACTGAGCAGGGAGCCTGATGCAGGAATCATCCCAGGACCCCAAGATCATGACCTGAGCTGAAAGGCAGACACTTAACTGACAGAGCCACCCAGGCACCCCTCGTCTTATACACTTAATGTTCAGACTCAGATGTACCTGTCCTATATTATCTTAGTTCCTCAAAGATTGTGTTCGAAGAGGGAGGGATAATCCAAGAGACATTTGAATGTCTTTGAATGTTCTGCAAAACTGTGGTTCAGGATGAGCTTCTTTATGTTACTTTATGTCATTTTTTAAAAGATTCTACAAGTTTCTAATAAAGTCTGGGCCAGCAATGTTTCTATTTAGTATTTCTCTTTTTCTTTTAAACTTCCAGGAGCTACACTTAATATTCAGCCCATACAGTTTACTAGCAGTAGGCAACTGACAAATCTCTGGCAATTTTTTGTTACTGAAAAGGCCTTAAAGAGTAGTCTTGGATTAATTGGCCTGCTGTTTGATTTTTTTTTTTTAATCACATGAAGCACATAACCAAACATTTTCATGTTTTTTTCTAAAGTAATTTAATTTTTTAAAAAAGTGATTAATGTAATATTTTTAGTACATTAGGGAGTGGCTAAGTAGTTTTTCTTCCTGGTCTTTTATATTTTGGGTGGCCGGGGGCTGAGAAATAAGAATTCTTATTTATTGAAATAAATCAAGGAAATGATGCCCTCTCCATTTTATGGCCATTATTCATGAAATATGCCAGGCACTTTATATGAACACCTCATTCAACTTTGCCAATGACCCTGAACATTTCTGTCACTTTGCAGATTAAAAAAAAAAAGACCTTGAAAAATTTGAATATAGGTCCATAACCAGTAGCAGCCAGTATTATGATGCATATGCAAGCTGATTCAGTTTCAGAAATCATTTACTGTACTTTCTGGGTGTTTTGTTTGTTGTACTATAAAATAAAGACATACCTAAAATACAGAGTTCTCTGTCCTTATTGTTGAGGAATTTATGATTTAGTCTGTCCATTTTTCCTTCTAGGGGAGCTAGAGAATAGTCTCAGGAGCAAATGTATGGCTTATTCAAGGGAGTTGAGGGTCTTGGGGGGGGTCTCGAAGAATTGAATGTTTTATTATTATTATTTTCAGTTTTTCAGAAACCTGTTCTTTACCACATGTAATCTCTAATAGACTTGACCATGATTTTTAAAATTCCCCTTGACCAGTTAAAGGATTGTAGATTAGGGGTGGGATTTAAAAAAAAATGGCAGGGCATCTGGGTGGCTCAGTGGGTTAAAGCCTCTGCCTTCAGCTCAGGTTATGTTCCCCGGGTCCTGGGATTTAGCCCAATGTCTGGCTCTCTGCTCAGCGGGGAGCCTGCTTCCTTCTCTCTCTCTCTCTCTCTCTCTCTCTCTGCCTACTTGTGATCTCTATCTGTCAAATAAATAAATAAATAAAATCTTAAAAAAAAAAAAAGGCACTTTAGGAAGCCTCTATTTGCCAGGCACTGTTAAAAGAATACGTATGTAGGAACAGTGTTGTGATTAGTGGTTAGGTTCTTAGACTAGTCTTCAGAAGACTAATCCATCATGTGATTGAACCTAGTGTGCAAATTTTTCAGTAGTTCATACACTTCATTAAATTTATTACTTAAGTATAGTATGTTTTTAGGGTGCCTTGGTGGCTTAGTCAGTTAAGTGTCTGCCTTGGGCTTCGGACATGATCTCCAGGTTCTGGGATCCAGTGCCACATCCAGCTCCCAGCTCAGCAGGAAGTCTGCTTCTGCCTCTCCCCATGCTTGTGCTCTCTCCGTCTCTGTCTCTCAAATGAATAAATTAAAAAAAAATCTTAAAAAAAAAGTTTACAGGATAGTGTGCATGTCTTTATTTGTTGTTGTTTAAAGATTTATTTATTATAGGGAGAAGAGGATATGCTTGCTGGTGGGACAGAGAGGATGGGACGGGGGTGGGGGGTGGGGGGTGGCGGGGGGGGGGAAGAGGGAGGATCCCAAGCAGGTTCCACACCCAGTGACCTGAGCTGAAACCAAGAGTCCGACACTTAACTATGCCACCCAGGCGCCCCTAAGTATAGTATTTTTTTTTTTAAGATTTTATTTTAATTATTTTGGAGAGGAGGGGAGAGTGAGCGGATCATGCAAGCAGGGAGGGGGCAGAAGTAGAGGGAGAGAAGCAGAGTCCCTGCTGATCTCAGAGGCCAATGATCATGACCTGGGCCAAATTTGAGTATTGGCTGCTTAACCACCTGAGTCAACCTAGGCACCTCTATAGTATGTTTTTAATGGAAAAGCTTAGGATGGAAATTTTAGTTTCCAAGCTGGGGACTTCATGTATTCTTGTCCTGAAAATTTATTTTTTTTAAATTGTCTTTTTTTTTTTTTTTTAAGATTTTGCTTATTTATTTGACAGAGACACAGTGGGAGAGGGAACACAAGCAGAGGTAGTGGGAGAGGGAGAAGCAGTCTTCCCGCCAATCAGAGGCCTGATGTGGGGATCCCAGGACCCTGGGATCATGACCTGAGCCAAAGGCAGATGCTTAATGACTGAACCATCCAGGTGCCCCTAAAAAAATTATTTTTCTTAAAGCTTGAATTACAGTGTTAAGTTTTAGGAGCCAAATTTATAATAGAATGATAAATTTTTAAAAGCTGTATTCTTGTTTTCCTGAAAGTAAACACAAAATTTCTCAGGCAGGGATGGATTAATTATTAAAGTAATAACCCCGTTGCCCCAGTTCTCCCCTCTCAGTGATGCAGTGAAACCCGGATGTTCATTTGGTAGGTAAGGAATCTGAAGAACATGAGTCTGGGAGGTTGTATAGATGTTTGCTCCCTCCTGAAAGAGGGAGGGAGACCTTTGCTTTCAATATGAACAAATTCTCAGTGGTTACTGAAGGGAAGATCCTGTTTCTTACACTTTGGAATGTAAATGAATGTGGGGAGGGGTAGGGAGATCAGACAGGTGTTAGAATTTACAATTCGTGAATGTCTCCATAGTCTTATACCTCCTGAAGTATAAACATATACTTCTAAAGAGGTAAATCTCTTATCTATTCAGTTATCTTTAATTTTTCAAGACTTCTCTTTTGTAGGACAGATTTGTATGCTCTGGTAGCTCTAACTATGTAGATATATAAAGATACTTTCTCTCTATATAGAAAATAGACCGACTGATAGATTTTCTCTTTGTCTTTTTTACCATGTTATTTTGAAGTATGTGTGTTTGGTTATGAAAATATGAAATGTTAAGGTTGTCTAATTTTAGCTCCTTTATTGAGTGATCACTGCTGAGTTCTACAGCAAATATTTATTAATTCCTGTATGCCAAGCACAGTGCAGGGTTTTGGGGATATTGTGGTGAATAAGATAAATATTCTGCATTCAAGGGGCTTAGAGACTATAAAAGTGCTGTGATGAAAAAGAGAGGAGACATGAGCAAATGGCAAAGATAGAATTTTGTTAGAACACATGAAGGAGGTAGCGATGGCAAAATCTTAGGGGGAGGGGTAGGACCAAAGCATTCAGTCCAGATGGAAATGATGCACCAGTAAAAAAATTCTAAAATGAGAATGAGCTTGGCAAGATAGATAGAAGGATGGCAAATATGGATGAAACAGAGTGAACAGAACTCAAAATCACAAATGTACATTTAGGTGTTTGGATTTTTTTTTTTTTTCTGGTATTGCTAAAATAGGGTCATGTTACATGCATTTCGCCCTGCAACGTGCTTTTTTTTTTTTTTTTTTTAAGATTTTATTTTTTTATTTTACAGAGAGAGAGATCACAAGTAGGCAGAGGCAGGCAGAGAGGGAGGAAGGGAAGCAGGCTCCCCGCTGAGCAGAGAGCCCCATGCAGGGCCTGATCCCAGGACCCTGAGATGATGACCTGAGCCGAAGGCTCAGCCACCCAGGTGCCTTGCAACATGCTTTTTAAAAAGTTAATGTATATTGTATATGTATGTTGAATTCTGTGTCAGCATGTATAGCTATATAGCTTCGTCTGTATCCCATTTAGCCATATTCCTATTGACAGACACATACAGACTTCCACGATTTTTTTGCTGTCACAAACAATGCTGTGATCACCATTCTTGTATATATGTTTATTGTACACCTGTATGAGAATTTTTGTTGGATAGATTTCCTGAGAGAAGCATTACAAGGTCAGAACTTTTGACAGATTCAGGCTCCTTTGAGAGGTGAAGATTCAGCCAATACAGTACAGTGTTATTTTTGATTTGGCTAAAAAGCAGAGACAGTTCTTTTGGTATATTTTCTTTCATTGGCATCTATTTGTCAGATACAGTTTTTTGATTCATAACCATTAATTTTATTGAATTTTTAAAAAAGATAAATGAGATTATTTCAGAGTTTAACCTGTGTATGTTAAAAAATATGTATATATATGTGTATATACATATATATGTATAAGTATGTGTATATATGTTTTGAAGTTCTGGGCTAATGTGTCTGTCTACTATTAATACTTTTTTGGGGAGTAAATCATATTTTTTCTCATTTTTAAAAAAAAATTGAAATTAACATGTATTATTAGTTTCAGAGGTAGAGGTCAGTCTTATGTAACACCCAGTGCTCATTACATCACATGCCCTCCTTAATGTCCATCAGCCAGTTGCCCCATCCCTCCCAACCATGCCCTCTCAGCCCTCAGTTTGTTTCTTACGATTAAGAGTCTCTTATGATTTGCCTTCCTCTTCTGATTTCATTTTGTTTTATTTTTTTCCTCTCTTCTCCTGTGATCCTCTGTTTTGTTTCTTAAATTCCACATATAGTGAGATCATGTGATAATTGTCTTTCTCTGATTGCCTTATTTTGCTTAGCATAATACCCTCTGGTTCCATCCATGTCATTGCAAATGGCAAGACTTCATTTTTTGGTGGCTGAGTAGTAGTCCATTGCACGCGCGCGCGCACCCCCCCATCTTTATCTATTCATATCTAGGCTCTTTCCATATTTTGGCTATCGTGGACATTGCTGCTGTAAACATTGGGGTGCAATGTTTATACACTTCACTACATTTGTATCTTTGGGGTAGATACCTAGTAGTGCATTTGTTGGGTCATAGGGTAGCTCTATTTTTAACTTTTTGAGGAAGCGCCATACTGTTTTCCAGAGTGGCTACACCAGCTTGCATTCCCACCAGTAGTGTAGGAGGGTTCCATTTTCTCTATCCTTGCCCGCATCTATTTCCTGACTTGCTAATTTTAGCCATTCTCCCTGGTGTAGAGGTGGTAGTGCATTGTGGTTTTGATTTGTATTTATTTCCCTGATGCCAAGTGATGTTGAGCATTTTTTCATGTGTCTTTTGGCCATCTCTGTATCTTTGGAGAAATGTCTGTTCATGTCCTCTGCCCATTTCTTTTTCTTCTTTTTTTTTTTTTTTTTTTTTAAGGTTTTATCTATTTATTTGTCAGAGAGAGAGAGACTGAGAGCGAGCCTGGCGCTGGGATCATGACCTGAGCCGAAAGCAGCTGCTTAACCCGCTGAGCCACCCAAGCGTCCCTCTTTTTTTTTTTTTTAAGATTTTTTGAATTTATTTGACAGAGATCACAAGTAGAGAGGCAGGAAGAGCGAGAGGAAGGGAAGCAGGCTCCCTGCTGAGCAGAGAGCCTGATGTGGGGCTGGATTGCACGATCCTGGAATCATGACCTGAGCTGAAGGCAGAGGCTTTAACCCACTGAGCCACCCAGGCACCCCTCTCTGCCAATTTCTTGATTGGATTGTTTGTGCTTTGGGTATTGAGTTTGGTAAGTTCTTAATAGATTTTGGATACTAGCCCTTTATCTGGTAAGACATTTGCAAATATCTTCTCCCATCCTGTTGATTGTCTTTTGGTTTTGTTGACTGTTTTCTTTTGCTGTGCAAAAGCTTTTTTTTTTTTTTTTTTTAATAAGATTTTTATTTATTTATTTGAAAGAGAGAGATAGCGAGAGAGAGCACACGAGTGGGGAGGAGAGGAGTAGCAGGCTCCCCAGTGAGCAGGGAGTCTGATGTGGGGAGATGTGGGGCTTGATTCCAGGACTCTGGGATCATGACCTGAGCCAAAGGCCGAGGGTTAACTGAGGCACTCAGGCGTCCCTTGATTTCCCTGCCTTAAATAGTTCCCTTTCTCCTATTGATTATGTAACCCAGAGCCCCTTTTTGTATCTTTTATATGGCACTCAAGAATTACTAGTTTGTTGTATGCATGTTTGTTCTGTTTATTGTTGGTATTTCTAGCACCTTGTACAGTGCATGGTGCACAGTAGATAAATCAGTATTTGAGTGAGTGAATGAACGATTTCTAAACTTATGAAAGGATTAGGGAAGGAGAGGGACCCACCCAGATACATAGGCCTATTCTTAGGTTGTTTGGATAGAAAGACTTCAGGAAAATTGATAACCTGTAAATTAAATTATTGGAAAACTCTCCTAGCCCTGGATAACATACTGGAAAGCTTTTGTCTAGGTCAGGAATATACATGCATACCCCAATTTGAAGACACCTGGTTAAATCATGTTAAGATCAGCTTTAGTAAGCAGTCATTCTCTACTGTTACGTATCATGTAAGGTTCATTTTTTCCTTTCTGAGTATCTTCCCTCAGTCATTTATTTAACTTCTGTTGAAAAGCAGGCTCTCTAGCATGGGAGAAGATATTAAGATGTATTTCAGTCCAGCTAGAAGGGTAGATATGTAAGCAACTATAATGCGATATAAATTGTACTTTGTTTTTTTTTATTTTTAAAAATTTTATTTATTTATTTATTTATTTATTTGCAAGTGTAACCATTTCCTCTGGCTTCTTTCAGGCTTTTTTCCCTTCATCTTTGAATTTCTGTAGTATGAAAATTATGTGCCATGGTGTAGTGTTTTTTGGCATTTATTCTGCTGGGAGTTCTCTGAGCTTCCTGGATCTATGATGTGATATCTGACATTAATTTTGGAAACAGTCATTACTGTTTTAATGATTTCTTCTGTTCCTTTCTCCTCCTCATATTCCCATTATATGTAGTTACATCTTTTGAGGTTAACTCACAGTTCTTGGATATTCTGTTCTGGCTTTTTTTTTTTTTTTTCAGTCTTTGTTCTTTTTCCTTTTCAGTTTTTGAGGATTCTATTGATCTTGTCATCCTCTAGCTCAAGAGCTCTTGCCTGAGCAGTATCCAGGCTACTAATAAGCCCATCAAAGGCATTCTTCATGTCTGTTACAGTGTTTTGATCTTTAGCATTACTTATTATTTTTTTCTCAGGATTTCTATCTCCCTGCTTACATTGCCCACGTGTTCTTATGTCTACTTTACTTATTAGAGCCCTTTACATTCCTGGTGTGATAATTCCAGGACTGTTTTGCCATGTCTACTTCTGATGCTTGCTTTATGTCTTCAGATTGTGTTTTTGCTGTTAGTATGCCTTGTCATTTTTTTCTAGATGGCCAGACATGATGTACTGGGTACAAGGAACTGCTGTAAATAGGCCTTTAGTTATGTGGTAGTGAGATGTAAGGGGAGAGGTAGGGCTCTATAGTGTTATAATTAGGTCTCAGTCTTTTAGTGAGACTAATAGTATGGACTGTGGGCTTCAGTAGTGGTTCTCAGTTATTTTCCTCCCCACTTAGGTGGGATAGGATGGCTAGAATAGGGTGGAGTTGGGTATTGCCCTTTCCTAGGTCATTTAGGTTCTGATAATATCCCAGCATGTTTGATTCTGATTAACTAGTTTTTCCCAAGGGTAGGCCTTGTTAAGAAGAACATACTGCTCAGGCAAGCGTAAGGGGGATTTTTCCAATTATTTCCTGTGGGGCTCTGGTCAAGCTTCTGGAGGTAAATTTCATAGTATTTTGGGGGTTCTCCTATGACTGAGTCCTCCTGGAGTTTTTAAACTATCAGACTTCTTGGCCCTGAGCCTCCAGCAATTTTTTAAAGATCTTATTTATTTACTTAGAGAAAAAACAGGAGGGGTAGAGGGAGAGAGAGAGGATCCCAAGTTGACTTCACACACAGTGCATGGAGCCCAACGTGGGACTTCTTTCACGACTCTGATATCATGACCTGAACCAAAATCAAGAGTTAGATGCTCAGCCCACTGAGCCACGTAGGTGTCCAGCAATTTTTTTTTTATTGCACTTCAGACTTCCCTACCTGACACTAATTCCTGTTGGGAGTTTCCACTCCTGAATTGCTCTGGTAAGCTGAGATTCCCTGTATTTTGTCTTTCCTGTCTTAGAGGCAGTGGTTTTCTTGGGTTGTCTCCTTGCTTATGGACTCAAAAAGAGTTTTTGATTTTCTAGACTCTACAGTTTTTTACTTGTTAGGACAAAGTGGTGACTAACATGTGGAACTGGAAACCAGAAGTCTAACCTTTTTCTTGTTTTAAAAAAGATAAACTTGGGGTGCCTGGGTGGCCCAGTTGGTTGGATGTCTGACTCTTGGTTTCATTTCAGGTTGTGAGCTCCAAGTCCTGGGATTGCCCGCGGCCAGCTTTGTGCTCAGTGTGGGGTCTGCTTGTCCCTCTCCCTCCCTCTGCTCCCTGTCCCCAACACATGTGTGCTCTCTGAATCTCTCTCAAATCTTTGAAAAAAGATAAACTTATTAAATCTTGCTATGTATAACGTGTAAGAATTTCTCATCTCTTTTTGCATATTCTCCTCATTCTGGGTAGTTACTTCTTGGGAGTGCTATCTTGAAAAAGCTTCTGAGATAACTTTGAGCCCCTTGCAGAAGGATTGCATGATCTGCCATACATGTGAAGACACATAAGTCAGCATGAAAGTGCCAGGTATTTTCAGTCACTAAAAGAATATTGGGAATATCGTATTGATATTTCTTCAACTTTGGTTATTGAAGCTGCAAGCTTTCAAAATCTGCCTATAACTAAGTTTTTTTTATCAGATTTATTTTCTATCTCTCCCAAGTTATCTTGTCCAGACTAATGCTTACTTTTCATTTGTACATTCTCTCCACAAAAGTGAGAGCCTAGTTAGGGCAGTTTGTTGGATATCTCTTATTCAAGTATAATTGAGGTGTTGTAAGTTGGGTATTGGGCCAGGTAGACCTAGATCTTTTCTGTTGTTCTGCAAAGATCATCAGGAAGTAGTCATCCAGGAACCACATTCCTGTTGCTGCAAAGAATTTCTAAGATTACTTTTTCTGACCTCATTTCTCATCTTCTCTGGCTTCATGTCTTCTCTCTGTCCTTTCAGGTTATAATTATTCCTAGGCGACCCATTCTTGTTTTCTCTGTCTATATATTAGTAATATCTGTACATAGATAACTCCCAAATACTGTTCATTAAAATGAGAATTCATTCTCTTACGAAAAACAGAAGCTATATGTGTTTCACATTCTTGGCTTGGACAAGCAGAAATGCGGCTTCTAACCAAATGAAAGTAGAAGAAAGGTTTTAAGTGATTTTGGGGAAGGCTAGAGTTTAGATTAAATTTAAATGACCCAGTATATTGACATAAAGAGGAACTAATTCTTGAAAGTTTTTCTGTTTAGTGACTGCCAAAAGTAGAAATCTGAGCTTCCTTTTACACAGATAGAGCATGGCCTTTAGGCCATGTATTAGGTATAGACTTCTTCTGTGTGTGTTAATTATATCTTGAGACAAAAAAAAAGGAATTTTTAAATCTTAGTTTCCATTGACCCTTCTTGGCCAGGTCACAGGAGAGGCCACTAGATATTATTGAGATCTATACTGCTGATATGTTCTCAATAGAGATTGTGGTTTTGACAGTCAGCAAGATTGTATCTTTTTTTTGGGTCTCAGGATAACCTGCTGTATTGTTTGGTAAGGTAACATACATGCAATAGCAGTTAAGACTCCAGATACCAGGAAACATATGATTGTAATATAGACACAAACAGAAAGACTGGAAAACTTACCAAAGCCACATAAATCCTAGTTTTTCCAAATACAGGGAAATCTGCATCTACAACTAACTTGTGAATTATTTCCTGAATCTTGTTGTCACAGGAATACAGATATATAAATCAGATATAATTTGTTTATGTTCAGGAGAGCTGATATCTCTAGAAGTGAGCCTTCAGCAGAAGGCTTTTATTTGATGGTTCCCGTTAATTTGCTGGGGGAGCTTTCTGGAGAAAGAAGAAAGGACTATTCTGTTTATAGTGGACCTTAGGTTAACAGTTAAAGGTTGGGACATGGGATTAGGATTTGAAATTATTAGAAATTCCACCTGAGTAATTTTAGTTCTCTGAGAGATTCATTATGTTGTGGTAGGATTTATGGCAGAAATAATGGCACATGTATCTACCAGGAAGCACAGAGGCTCAAGGAATTTTTGCTTGTTTGGGAGTCCACTACTTCTGATAAGCAAAACGACTGAGAATACTCAAGGTACACTCAGCGGATGGCCTTGAAATTGTAAAACTTCTTTTTTTTAAGGATTTTAAAAATTTATTTGAGAGAGCATGAGCAGGAGGAGGGGCAGAGGGAGAAGCACGCTCTCTGCTGAGCAGGGAACCCAATGCAGTCCTCAATCCCCGGAACTCTGATAATGACCTGAGCTGAAGGCAGAGGCTTAGCCAACTAAGCCACCCAGGCACCCCAGTCTTGAAATTGTTAAAAACAAAACAAAACAAAACCCACAACTTGCTCATTTGAAACATTTCATTATATTTATTTCAAATTTTGTGCTTGGGCAAGGGAGAAATTTCATATGGAATGTGGCTTTTGTTAAAAGAAGAGGCAAGGTATATAGAATTTTAGAGAGGGCTAGAATAGCTTTTAGAAGTGCTTTTAGTTCTCAAAGCAAAGTTGCATTAATTGCTTATTGAGTTCTTTTTCTTAAGATTTTATTTATTTATTTGACAGAGAGAGACACAGCGAGAGTTGAACACAAGCAGGGGGAGAGGGAGAAGCAGGCTTCCCGCTGAGCAGGGAGCCTGATGTGGGGCTGGATCCCAGGACCCTAGGATCTTGACCTGAGCTGATGGCAGACGCTTAATGACTGAGCCACCCAAGGTGCCCCAAGAGTTAGTTTTCTAAGACCACCTTCTTCTCATGTATCCTAGATCCCTTTCAAAGACAAGCATAGAAATTGGCCTTAACATTGTTCAGTTTATTTATAACTAGAGAGGAGAGGCAGAATTAATATCAGGGTGGTGAGGAGACCTTGAAATCATATTAGATGGTGGGCCATAGGCAGAACTAGAATGTTTGGCCAAAAGGAAAGAAAAATCAGGTGGGATACATAACAGTACCCAAATATTTGAAAGACTGTCATACAGAAAAATTATTAGTCATAATCCGTGTGCCTCCAGAGGGCAGCTGTGGGCTGAATAGGTAGCAGTTTTGGGTTCAGCATTAGGAAGAGCTTTCTGTACATTATAAACTGACATATTATATCAAGTAGGGGATTTTTTTCATGAGTGGAGCTGTGAAAGTAGAGGCAGAATGATCAGGAGTTTAAAGTACTATGAAGTAGATTTTGTTATCTCTGGCAAGAATTGACCATACTGGAGAGTCTTAAGTTTTCCTGGTATAGTTCTAAGTTCCAGGACCGTGAATTTTAGAAGCATACTTATTTTTTGGGATTAAGACTTGATTTCTGGACATTCAGTAATAATTTTAGGTCTTTCTTTGTGCTACCTATTAGGCATTCAGAGATCAGTCATGGTGTCTTGCACTTAGATAGCTCGTATTTATAAATGAAAAGATTCTTGCACTTTCAGTTTTTGAGGAGCTGGTGTGTCATTTGATTATTTTTAGGATTCACAATTCCAAAAAATCAGTTTTGAGATTTACTTTCCTTCTGGATACTGAAATTATTTTTCTTTCCTTTTTATTCTTAGCAATGTCTCAGGCTGTGCAGACAAACGGAACTCAACCATTAAGCAAAACATGGGAACTCAGTTTATATGAATTACAACGAACACCTCAGGTAATGATGACTAAGATAAATTTGGGGGAAATATAACACATGCGGAAACTGGGATACATTTTTAGAAAATGAAAGCTTGAAAGGACAAAATGATAATAATGAACTTATTTATATATAGGTAGTCTTGTGTATGTTTGGTTTACACTTCATTCATTGATTCAACAAATAATGTTAGTGTATACTCTATACCAGGTCTTACATTAGGCACTAGGTGAAGTGAATAAAATAGATGAGGCACGAGTTTATGGAATTTAGAGACATTAAATGAATAAATCCACAGAAGTACACATTTGAGAAGTGTAAAGGGGGAAAGTGCTCAGTGCTATAATAAATAACAATGGGAGGGGGCACTAGAGAGATGAAGAAGGGAAAGATGGGAAAGACTGGGGGAGGAGCAAGTTTGAAGGAGATAAACATGCTTAAACTGAACTCATTTTCAGATGCCTGTTAGGCAGGCAGAAATGTTAACCTAGGGGTCTGTACTAAATATAAAATTTTGGGGGGTGTCAGCACATTTTAAGCAATGAAAATAGGATAAGATCACCTAGAGAGAGAGATAAGCAGAGGGGCCCAGAATTTCATCCGAGGAGCTTCAACGTTTAGAAATAAAGGAAGAAATGGAAAAGAGGCTGGAGGAGACTGAGAAGGAATAGGCAAAGTAAAGAAAAATAGGAGATGGAGAGAGGATCAAAATCTAAGAGGAGACGTCTTAAAGAGAGAGGGTGTAGTTACTGTGTTCAACACTACTGAGAGGATGAGTAACGTAGGATTACAGAAGTGCACGTTGTATGTGGCAGTGTGTACTTCATGACCTTGGCAGGAGTAAATTCACTTGAATAGATTGTGCTGTGTTGAAGGGGGAAAAAAGTGAAAATGTGTAGGTAATTTTTCAGAGAAGTTTCATTTTGTAGAGAAGCAGAGAAATGGGAGTAGAAACTGGAGGGAAACATGGAATTGGGAAGTTTTAAAATTTTGTTATAAGATGGGAGATAAGAGGTGCACCAAGGACATCCCCGTGGTCCGCATGGCTTTCAGGTGTATCGGTCAGATTTCACTAGACAGCAGCCCCATGCAGATACTACTCTAGGCTGATCTAGTGGAGAGTCCAGAGATTGCTGAAGCCTGAGAGCAAATAAAGTAATAAAAAGGATATACTTGAAAAGGGAGGAAGGAAGGTACTTTTGATAGGAAGAGGCATATTTTCTCTTTGTAGCAAGAAAGAAAATGATTTATAAAAAGGTCAGAAAATGAGAGAACTCAGCAGTGAAATTTGAGGTAAGGTAAACTTTTGAATATTCAGATGTAGGAAGTTCTGCAGATAGAAGAAAAGGTGTGAAATAGCATAGAAAAAACAAGTTTGTTACAAGAGAAACTTATTGCTGAGGGTGTTGAACGCCAGTTTGAGACTTGTGAAATTTTTAGTGATACCAGTCTGGTTGACCCCCCCGCCCTTTTTTCTACCACAGTGCTAGACACCTGCACAGGTACATAGATCAAGAACGTGGATGGTCGAGTTTATCCTGGGCTGGGATTTTGCTAGGCAAGTTTTAAAGAGGAAAAGGACAGACTTGGTTACTAGCTGAGTCATTGTCATACTCTGATAATTTCCTCATTTGTGAAATGGAGGTTTTAATTCCTGAATCAAAAGTTTGTGTGTATTGAATTAGGTAAAAACACTGAAAGTGTTTTCTATAGAGAGGTTGAGACATAATAAGACATTCAAAAATAGTGGTAGTTATTGTAAATGTAAAGATATTTTACTTGAGTCCTTCGTGGACAGTATCTTAATGGACAGTAGTTTCTGTGTCTTTCCCTGAGGAAAAGCAAGTGTGGCAAGCCAGTGAAAATAGGAAGTAACATATGGGAAGCCTTTTATTTCTACCTGCACCTTCCTCTTCAGGAGCCACCTATTAGACATCTTTCCCCAATCCATAGGAGCCAGGATTTGGTAACTTTAGAGCTAGATAATTTGTGCTCAGTGCCACCTTGTGGGAAAGGTGGGTAATGGTGAAGAAAGCAGGAGTCCTCTCTGCCGCTGGGAGATGTGCTGGAATTCTACACTGGAACTCCAATTGCATTTCTGCACTGAAACATTTTTACACATAACAGTTAGAAATACTAATACTGGTACTGTGGATTAAATTAGTTTGTAGGTTAGCCTGAGAACCTGACCACTTTGTATAAAACTGCTTCTGTGGATCAAGACTTAAGGTTCAAGAAGTGCTTTCAAAATGAAACCCTGTTAAACTGTGTGTAAATTAGAAATACTTGTATTGGAATCTTAAAATATTTAAATGGATGGCATGAAATACATAGTTTGTTATCAAAATGGTAGAATTTTGGAGATAGAAGAATTAAAGTTTATTTTGCTTTACCTTCCTCATTTTGAAGGTAAGAAGACAGTGTTAAATTATTATTTAGAGTCATGTTAATATGGCTGGAACTAGAACGTAAGGCATCTGATTCTAAATTCAGTGTTTTTTTTTTTTTATGTTACTTGGCTTTTCAACACATTATAATGTTATTTTTTAGCATTAAAATAAGATAATTGGTGGGGTTGGTATGTTGGGGAAGATTATGATAAAACTGAGTTGATAGTGGTGGTGGCTGGGTGATGGGCACATAGTTGATTTTTGTCATTTTCAGTTCTTTTGTTATGTTTGAACTTGTCCATAATAAAAAAAAAAAAATAGGTAGCATTTAATTTTAAAGTGACTCTTCTATAGGAGGCAATAACGGATGGCTTGGAAATTGTGGTTTCACCTCGAAGTCTACACAGTGAATTAATGTGTCCAATTTGTTTGGATATGTTGAAAAACACCATGACGACAAAGGAGTGTTTACATCGTTTTTGTGCAGACTGCATTATCACAGCCCTCAGAAGTGGGTATGTTGAAATGAGTTATACTAGGTATTTAATTATACCAACATGGTGCTTATATGGGTTTTGAGAAATACTCTCTAAGTATTCATTTAAGAATTGGAAATTTTTCTAAATCTAAGTTTTAGATCGGAGAATTATTGGAAATTATTGGAGAATCTTTGTTTTGAAATAGTTGGTTTTATACAGTTTAAAAAGCTTTATAGCATGAGTATTTGAGGAAATTACAAAGCATGAAACAATGGTTCTTCCACTTCTAAATTATATAAAAAGTATCTATGAATGCTATTTTAATAAAAGAATCGATAACAAATTAATATGCGTTAGTGATTAAATTTTCCTTGTAGGGCATGGATATCAAGGAAAATTTATATTAGCAAGGAATAGATTTTTTTTTTTAAGGAATAGATTTTTATTTCTAAAATGATTATGTTTGAATTATCATTGGAAAGTAATAGAATTTTTGCCTGTTGGCAAATACTGCCTGAAGTTCCCAAAATCTTGCTTACTCTCCAATCAGATTTTCAAAGAAATTCAGATTAATCATTTTAAATTTCTGTGACTGAGTAAAGGTATTAGAGTAGAGATAACTATCCAGAAGTTGGATGTTTTTGTCCTTAGCTCAAAGATACTGACATTGTTTACATTTTCTTTTCCCTCTTTTTATTTAGCAATAAAGAATGTCCTACCTGTCGGAAAAAGCTAGTTTCTAAAAGATCACTAAGGCCAGACCCAAACTTTGATGCGCTTATCAGCAAAATTTATCCAAGTCGTGATGAGTATGAAGCTCATCAAGAGAGAGTATTAGCCAGGATCAACAAGCACAATAATCAGCAAGCACTCAGTCACAGCATTGAGGAAGGACTGAAGATACAGGCCATGAACAGGTACATGGGAAAGAAGGCCAGTGATGGTGGCCATTTTTCTGAATACAATTTATTAAAGTATTGAATTTACTTAGCAGCCTCCACTTTGAAAAAGATACAACGTAACAATAAATAAAAGTTCTGCATGATTTCCTTTCCATGCAGGCATAATGTATACCTCCAGGCGTTAATAGGGTTTTTGGTTTACAATACTATTCTCTGTTGTACCCACTTCCCCCTCCAATTACCATTTCTTTTCTTTTATTTCTATAGCAAAACTGCTTGAAAAAGTCGTGCTCACTATCTCCAGTTCTCCCATTCTGTTTTGAACCCCCTGTATTCAGGCTTTTTTTCCCCCTCCCCTACCTCCATATCACTTTATCAAATTTTCCATTGACCTCCAAATTGCAAAATTTAATTACTGATTCTCAGACCTCATTTTCCTGTCTTCCTCAGCAGCATTTGACACTTAATTTCTCTTTGAATGGTTTTCTTCACTTGGCTTTCAGGAGACAATATTCTCCTGGTTCCTTTTGTATAAATTAGCTTATTCCTTAACTCAAATTTAACATGTCCAATACTGAACTTTTTATTCTTACCCCCTACTCCTCTTTATTCTTGTTCATTTCAGTTGATGGCAACTGTCATTCCACTTGCTTTAGCCAAAAACTTTGGAGTCACCTTTAATATTTTTCTTTTTTCTCACATTGTATATCCCAACCTGTGAATAAATATATATTTAACTTTTTCCATAATATATCCACATTGGTCTAGGCACCACCATCTTTGATTTGAAGTATTGAAATAGCCTCCTAATTTGTCTTTTTATTTTCCATGCTTTTCCTTACAGAGTCTGTTCTCAGCACATCAGCGGGAGTGATTCTGTTAAATTGAAAGTCAGATCATGGTTCTCCTTTGCTTTGAAGCCTCTTATATCTTTCTTCTCTTCGCTTTCAGGTTAAATGACCTTAATGATGGCTTTCAGCACCCTGCATAACCTGGCCACTTTCTTACCCTCATTGTAGTTTCCTTTCTGATACTTCCTAATATATTCAGGCCTCAGTGAGGGTCATTGTTTTCCAAAGTAAGAGATGCCAGTAAAGCCCCATCCCAGTTTAGTGTTTCTCATCTTGGCTGAACATCGGAATCACAGAAAGTTCTAAAATTTTAGGACCTCCAGTATCATCCCAAACCAAACAAATCAGAATCTTTGATTGAGTTCCAGGCGTTGCTATTTTTAAGGTTTGGAAGTGGTTTTGAAGATGTGCTACATTGTAACTGTATTAAACTGACCTACAACTCTGTTGAGTAAAGTATTAAGTGTTGAGTGTATTTATTTTGAAAGAGTTATGCATTTCTAAGAGGTTGAGGGACTTCAATGGTGCTCATTTTAGATACCATTTTAAGCAGGACAAAGAGTCCTCTTTGCAAAATCTTCTATAGATAGTCCTTTGATTTTGCTTGAACGTTTCTAACAGTGGGCGTATGTGATAGAAGCTCCTTTCATTTGTTCACAACTTTATTACAGTTTTCTTGCTGATCTTCTGATTTCCGAAGCATGGTTTTGTCTCAGGCCGTTTATACTTATTATTCTCTCTTTAAGGAACCTTCCTCCAGATAATCCACATGGCACACTCTTTCTTCAGATGTCTGCTAAGTTCCCATCTTCTACCTCAGGACCCCAACCATCTTACCCTCCCTTCTTCATTTTTCTCCACAGAACTTACTCTCTTGACATTTATGTGTTACCTGCTACATAGAACAATATAAGCCCTTAGAGGGCAGAGAGACTGTCAGTATTTCTGATTGTTATAATTGCAGTGCATAGAACAATGCTTGGCTTCAGATAGCTGCTCAGTAAATATTTCTGAATGTATGAATTTTTTAAAGTTCTATTATATTGAATTAAAATTAGTTTCTTATGTGTAGCAATCTTGATCTGTGTCAAAATATTTATGTTGGATTCTTTACTTATTTCAGATTCTGCTTCTTTCTACTAGTTCTTTAAATAGTAGAAGCTAATATTTTTTTTTTTTAAGATTTTATGTATTTATTTGTCAGAGAGAGAGAGTGTGTACAAGCAGGGGAAGCAGCAGGCAGAGGGAGAAGCAGGCTCCCTGCCAGGCAAGGGTAGAAGCTAAATATTGACATTCCTAATTACTGTTCTTATTCCTCAAATGACTTTTAAGTTTGATGGTGTAGGTCTTGAAATGCTACCTTTAGAATGGTGTGGAGTATTATACATATGATTTGATAAATGCAAGATATAATAAGCTATTAATCTCTATTATGAACATTATTTTAAGAATGATTCCTGAAATAAATTGACCTAGGTCTGTCAACCTCACACTTTTTTGGAAAGAAGTTTGGGATAAAAATAAATACATTAAGACAAGTAACCCTCTTAGCTTACTTTATAATCAACTGAAACAACTTTGCTTTTGCTTTAGTTGTAGATTTTAGGAAATATTTAAGTGTGGTCTTTATATTTTCACTGTTGTATTTTTCTTTTTCATAATTTTGGCCTGTTCATATCATATATATGTATTTTAAATTGTGATAAAAAAGATATAATGTAAAATTTACCATCTCACCCATTTCTAAGAGTACAGTTCAATATTATAAATACATTCACATTAATGTATAACCAATTTCCAGAAATCTCTTCATCTTATAAAACCGGAACTCTGTACCCATTAAACAACTCATTTCATCATCTCTTGGCGACCACCATTCTACTTTCTGTCTTGATGAATTTGACTACTTTAAATACCTCATATACATGGAATTGTGACTGGCTTATTCCACTTTTTGTTAAGATTTTATTTATTTATTTGACAGACAAAGATCACAAGTAGGCAGAGAGGCAGGCAGAGAGTTCCGGGGGAGGGGGGGAAGCAGGCTCCCCGCTGAGCAGAGAGCCTGATGCAGGGCTCCATCCCAGGGTCCTGAAATCATGACCTGAGCCAAAGGCAGAGGCTGAGCCACCCAGGTGCCCCTTATTTCACATTTTTAAGACTAATATTTCACTATCTGTTTACATCTTTTTGGATCATAGTTTTGTCATTTGATATGTTAATGATTCCCCACTTAATTTTGAAATGATAGGGCGCCTGGGTCGCTCAGTGGGTTAGGCCGCTGCCTTCCGCTCAGGTTGTGGTCTTGGGGTCCTGGTATCGGGTCCCACATCGGACTCTGCTCAGCAGGGGGCCTGCTTCCCTTCCTCTCTCTCTCTGCCTGCTTCTCTGCCTACTTGTGATCTCTGTCTGTCAAATAAATAAATAAAATCTTAAAAAAATAATGATCCCCACTTAAATTTGAAATGATATATAGCTTTCATAAACAGTATTTTGTGTTTTTGTTGTTTAAAAAAAAAAAAAAAATTACAGGTTCTTGAGCATGTTTCCTAAGCAGTGGGCTATGATTTCCTTGTACTGGCAGTAAACAAGTAATAATGATACTATCTTAGAAGTGCAGGTCATTTCTCATATTTCTTTCATATACAGGTAGAGAGGGGGGCAGTGTGGTAGAATGTGCATCATATCTTAGCTCTAGTTCTGGTACTTATACTAGCTTATAACTAACCATAGAGCTTTGAACTTCACTTTCATTGGTTTTCTCAACTATAAAATGACGATAATGTTAACTACCGTGATGATCGTTTTCCATTACCATTGTTTTGATGAGTAAGAAAGATCTGTATACAAAGCACCTTGCCCAGTTATTGGTGTTCTTTTGTTTGTTTCTGTTTTTGAGCTTGTTAGACTGCTTCTGTATCCATGCTTGTGATTTAGCTATATCTCATTTTTCTCATCAGCATAATTTTATATTGCATTAGCAGACTTTGAGTGAGGTTGGCAGGGAGGGACTGCTTAATGTTCTCTTAAATCTTGTTTCCATAAGAACCTTTAATTAAAGAGGCATGAATATCTTCCTTTAGAACTTTTACATTTTCATTTCTGAATCATGTCTTTGTTTAGATTTAAAATCTCATAACAAAAAAATTTATCTACATGTAAATAATATAATTCCTATAGTCAACAAAGAAAATTATTTTTGTGACTATAAACAAACATTTGTTTAAGTCATTCAGATATATCCGTGTGAGTAAGGTTCTTTAGAAATTTCTGGGACATGAAGTTTCAAAATAAATGCCATTATCCAGCTTGGAGCAAATTCAGTTATGAAGACTTTTTAGAATTCTAAAGTTCAGTAAACATGTTTCAAAATCAATGCATTCAGAAGGTCTAAATATAAATTTTATGCAACTCCTTATTTTTCCTTCACTAGATTACAGCGAGGCAAGAAACAACAGATTGAAAATGGCAGTGGAGCAGAAGACAATGGTGACAGTTCTCACTGTAGTAATGCTTCCACACACAGTAATCAGGAAGCAGGACCTAGTAACAAACGGACCAAAACATCTGACGATTCCGGGCTTGAGCTTGATAACAACAATGCAACAGTGGCAATTGATCCAGTGATGGATGGTGCTAGTGAAATTGAATTAGTATTCAGACCTCATCCCACACTAATGGAAAAAGATGATAGTGCACAGACAAGGTACGTGTTAGCAAGGTTAGCTTCAGATTATTTGAATTCATAATACTTGATTTGGAGTTAAAAGGCAATTTTGTGTAAGAAATAAGGGCAGTATTTGTCATGCCATTGATTGCCAGGGTTCTTTTGGATGTTCTGGCTGCCTAGATTACAGTTTTCCTTCCTCTTCGTGTGCTTCCTACCCACATTTGTGTATCTAAAAGGAGTGACTCTGGGGCACCTGGGTGGCTCAGTCTGTTAAGGCTCTGCCTTCAGCTCAGGTCATGATGCCAGAGTCCTGGGATTGAGCCCTGTGTTGGTCTCCCTGCCTAGTGGGGAGCCTGCTTCTCCCTCTTCCTCTGCCCCTACCCCCACTCACTCATGCTTTCTCTCTTTCTCTCATTTAAATAAATAAAATCTTAAAAATAAATGAATAAACAAAAGGAGTGAGCCTCCTAGGTAGAGGGGGAAGAAGAGTCCTTTAACTTGTTCGAAGAGTGATTGAATTATAAACCATGCTTTAAGAAAAAGTCTCAAGATTAGTGCTTCTTGGCTCTGTTTTAAAAACCAGAAAATTGATCACTTCTTAGTATAAAATTTGCTCAGAATTTTATTATTCCTCTTGTTGCTGTAGATGGGAGAATTCTGCTTCTTGGGGTTGAGGGGTATTTTCTTTCCCACTGCTGTAGTACTCCTTGTATTTATTTTATTTTTGTCTTTGTCATATTTACAGATGGTAAGGTAGAGCTTTCATGCTCTTGGAGACAGATGGTGTGTGTGTACTTGCCCCTTTTCTGCACCTTGCAATAAAAAATGTTTAGATAATAGAGGAGTAAATTTTTGGTACTCTTTTATCAGTAATTGAGACATTTACATTTTATTCAGCTTGTTAGAAATGTATTCTATAATTTGAGTATGTTTTTATCATTAATGTAGAAGTTAAATTATTAATGATTTATTTTTCCAGATACATAAAGACTTCAGGTAATGCCACTGTTGATCACTTATCCAAGTATCTGGCTGTGAGGTTAGCTTTGGAGGAACTTCGAAGCAAAGGAGAATCAAACCAGATGAACCTTGATACAGCCAGTGAGAAGCAGTATACCATTTACATAGCAACAGCCAGTGGGCAGTTCACTGTGAGTATTTAAAAGAATAGGCTGTTGAAACCGGGAGCACATTCACCATCTGAGACTGGCAGGTGTTTTGGTGGGGCCTAATAAAAATGTTCGGGACACTGAGATCCTGACAGAGTGAGAAATTGCAATGGGGTAATTATTTTGATATCTTTTGGTTGTCCTTTTATGAATAGTATGTGACAAGTTTTATCCTCAGAGTAAAAAAAATGGACTTTGATGTTTGTTTCATCTCACTGCTGTGCTTTGAATAGTTTTTTAATTGTTTCTTTTTCTGTTTTAGGTATTAAATGGCTCTTTTTCTCTGGAATTGGTCAGTGAGAAATACTGGAAAGTGAACAAACCCATGGAACTTTATTATGCACCCACAAAGGAGCACAAATGAGCTTTTACTAAAACCAAGTCTGAGAATGAACTTTTTTTATAGCCTATTTCTTTAATATTAAAGATGTAATGTCTTTACTTTTACGGACAGAATATTGGATATGTTGTTCAGTTTTCTTTCTGAGCCAGACTCGTTTACACTATTAGAATCTTTTCCCCTTAATTTAAAATTTCCTTTTTGGAAGGGACTGCAGTTATTCAGGACTTTTTCTTTCCTTTTAAAAATATATCTAAGTTTTATGTTTTCATGAAGTATGGTTCCATTTGGAGCACCCTTTTGACCCAGGAATCTTTCACAGTTCCATCTTCTTAAGTGAAGATTCAGTTGGCTGTCATTTTCCCTCCCCTCTAAAGTTTTTTAGGCCTACAGAGTGTTAAATAATATGTATTTTGACTTTTTTTCCTGGAGTCTTGTATATTTATAGTTTTCTATATAAGCTGTAGTATCTTCATGAAGACCAAGGCTCAAACTTACTGTGCTTAAAAAACAATTCTCATAGGATTATTATTTTCATGGTATTTTCTTCCATAATATCTCATTTTTTAAAAAAGGTTCTTTATGAACTTAGTGTCCATTGTCATGCAATGTTATTTTTTTCCATTTTTCCCCTCTAATTTTGGAATTTCTGATCCTGGGAAAGAGAAATAAAATGTCAAGTTCTATGAGAACTTGGTTCATTTACAGATTTCACTGAAGAAAGAAAAATTAAATTGGTCTTATGTAGTCTTCAAGTGTATATTTAAAGAGGTCTTTTTGTATTAGCTTTACTGTCACTTCAGTTCCTTTATTATGTGTGTTTGATGTTTTTTCCTATTAAAATACCAGAGATACGGAGATATTTTGCACTTTAGCCTTGATGAAAAGTACAAGATATGTTCAAAGCTTCCCTAATTCTTTTCTTCTTGGTAGCCATGAAAGTTTCAAGAATAACATGGCACATAGAACTAACTAACAACTGGAAAAAAAAAGTTTTCTTCTGTTTGAAAAGTGTGTTCAGCATTTTGGGTGGCCCTATCACTTTATAAATTTGGTGCTCTGCTAATCACACACTAGAGAAGCAAGTTAAAGGAGCTTAAGCCCTGCCCTAATGAGAGATTATTTTGTAGAAGAATGTCAGCAAGTAGGGTAAAGTCATTTTGTTCTTAATTTAGTTTTATATTTAGGGACAGTGTTGGGCTTTTAGAGCCAGAAGGCTTTATGACGACAGATCAGAAATAAGATTGACTTGTGTGTTGCTTTTCATCACTGTCCTGGTTCCAGGTATGTTTCCAGGTTTATAATTATCACAGTATTTACAAAGACTTGATTGCATTGAGAAATTAACCTCAAAGGGTTTTTTTTTTTTTTTTTTTGCCAGCCAGGGTTGAGTAGTCCTCCAGTTCCATTGTAACTAAATAACCTGTCTAGACATTGTAAATATTTATTTGTCATTTTTGACAGATTGGGGCCAGCTTGATGTTTTAAATCTTCAGTCCAATATGAAAACTTATAGGCTTATTAAATTTTTTACTGTCTTACTGAAAATATTTCAAATCTGTTTTTATAGTTTTATTGTGCCGTGAAATTTGAAGACCACCAAAAATCAAGGGAAATTTTGTATTCAATTCCTTTTCTGGTGTAATGTTAAGTTGTATAGATTATTAATGCATGTCCACTGCATATAACTCTGGTTTTGTGATATAACTGCTTAGATTTTATTCGTGATATTAGATTAGTGGTTGCATTAAATAACTAAATTCCCATTGTGATTAATTGAAATTTTGTCTTGAAGCAGAAAATTATTTGTGAATATAAGCTTTGTGCTTAGAGTGTATGTGTTTCTCTCTGTTGGTATGGGAGGATGTAAACTCTGCGTCATTAGTGAATTCGTTAGATGTGTAATTCTTTGCAAAATATAATAGGTATTTGGTAGAGCACTGAGTGTGGTGTGTGTGTGTGTGTGTGTGTGTGTGCGCGTGTGTGTGGTGGGTGGGTACTCTTTACCATCACCACCAACCCAAGGTTTTGTAACTCTTTAAGTAACTTGTATACCCACTCTTTCAATTGAAGAACAAAAGGCTCACCAAATGAGATAAGGGCCTTTAAGATACATTATCATTTTAAAATTTATTATAGTAAAATATACATAACCAAATTTATCATTTGATAAATCAGTTGCATTAAGTACATTCACAGTGTTGTGTACATCACTGCTATCTAGTTTCACAACTTTAAATTCATCATCCCAAACAAACTCTGGATTCATTAAACAGTAACTCCCCATTCCTTTCCCCACCCTCATCCCTCAAGCCCTTGGTAACCTTTATTGTTTCTCTCTTTGAAGTTGACTATCTTAGGCACCTTTTATAAGTGGAATCATGTAATATTTGTCCTTTGTGTCTGTCTTATTTCATTTAGCATGTTTTTAAGGTTCATCCATGTTGTATATTTATGTTGTATTTTGTTTATCCATTTATCTTTGGATGGACTAAGATTGATGGACACTTTTTGGTGTTCGAATAATGCTACTTGTACATTTTTGTACAAGTATCTGTTTGAGTCCCTGTTTTAAATTCTTTGAGTATATACCTAGAAGCACAGTTGCTGGAATATACAGTAATTCTCTGTTTAATTTTTTGAGAAACCCCAAACCATTTTCCCCAGGGCCTGCACGGTTTTATATTCTCACCAGCAGTGTACTGGGATTCCAGTTTCTCCACATTCCCACCAACACTTGGTATTTGTTTGTTTTTTAATAGTTACCCTAATGAGGGTAAAGTGTTATTTCATTGTGGTTTTGATTTACATTTCCCTAAAAGCTTGTGATTCTAATCTTTTCATATGCTTATTGGCTGTTTGTGTATCTTCTGTAGAAAAATGTTCATATCTTGCTCATTTTTAATTAGGTGGTGATTTGTTGAATTGTGGAGTTTTTTAATCTGTTATCAGATATACGATGTAGAGATACTTTGTCCCATCCTGTGGGTTGCTTATTTATTCTCTTGGTAGTGTCTTTTGGTGCACAAAATTTCTAATTTTGATGAAGTCTAGTTTGCCTATTTGTGTTGTTTTCATTGTTGCCTATGCTTTTTGTGTCCTGCCTATCCAAGAAAGCATTATCAAATCAGTGTTAGGAACGTCTTAAATATGTTTTCTTCTAAGAGTTTTATTTATAGATTTAGCTATTATATGTAGGTATTTGATCCATTTTGAGTTTTGTGCATGGTAAAAGGAAAGGATTCAGCTTTGTTGTTTGCTTTTGGATATCCAGTTTTTCCAGCACCGTTTGTTGAAAAGACTGCCATTTTTCCATTACATTGTCTTTGCAGTCTTACTTTACTTGAGATTAGTTGACTGTATATGTGAGGGTTTATTTCTGGGCTCTGTATTCCACCTGGTCTATATATATGATTTTCCTTTTGCCAGTACCACACTGTTTTGATTACTGTAGCTTTGTTGTAAGTTTTACATTATAATTTAAAATTCTTCGAACCCTGTGGTCATGTTTCCCTCGTACATTTTAGGAAATTGAGGGTCAGGATTCTGATTTAAATATCTAAACATGAAATAATTGAAATGCTAGATGAGAAAAGGTGTCTTTTTTTTTTTTTTTTTTTTGAGAAAAGGTGTCTTTTTAAAATCCCCTCACATTTCTACTTAGAAATACTTGCTTTTATAAAAATAAAATAGAAACATAGTTATAAGAAAGGAATATTTGCATGCAGTTGTTGTCACTATAAAAATTACTTCCTTGAGAACACTTCTAAATTAACAGAGTAGGGCCTCTGAAAATCTGTTCTTCCATAAAAATGATGAGAACACTGTGAAAGTTGTCAAAATTAAATTTTTCAGAACTCTGAAACTGAACTAAAGGCTTTCAGTAATCTGAATATTTATCAGTAATAAAAACTGTAAGTTCCATAGCATTAGAGATTGCTCTACCCTTTTCCCCCTACTTCTGGATAGCCTTGAAAAGGAATAGCCTTGCAACTATGGTAGCAGTGAAAAATCTGCAGCCTTGGAACCCCTGGAACGGGCTTAAAGCTCCCTAAAAAGCCCATCCCAGAGAATCATCACTATTTGACTTGTCTGGTCCTTCACTGAGTAGCTCAAGTCCCAGAACTTGTCTTTATTTGATCTAACTCTGCCTGTGTGTACAGAGCTCTATCTACAGCCTGTTTGTTAAAAATAGCTTCAGTTGTTCAGCATTAGCAGTGTTTCGAGGCAGTGATACCAATTGGGACTAAAAAGAAGGTGGCCAAAAAAATAACAGGAAAAGCTGAGGAATGACATGTTCGTGTAGGACTTTGAAAAGCTTCAGCATATTCCTGTGAATATCGAAGGCTGCATGCATGTGCAAGGCCATATGCATCCCCAAGGGGGAGAAGAAGTCGTCACTGATTGTACTTGTGGCACAACATGAGCCTCTGCAAGCAGGAAGTGAATACTAAGGTCGAGTTGGGAAAAAACAAAACAAAACTACATGTTGTGGGTTGGAGGCCTATCCCAACACGTTTCCAGAGCACTTCAACAGGGCCGAGGGAGTTATGCCATTGTTTCAAGGCATTTAAGCATTAGCATTAGCTGACCTCTAAATTAATGAAGTAGAATATAGTGATCACACACAGCAAGAATGCAGTGTGTTATAAGAATTAATCCAGGAAGGTCACCCGACCTGCATTGTTTTAAATGTCTAGTTTTCAACACAAATTTGCAACATATGTGAAGAAGTAGGAAAGAGTGAAGATACCCAGATGTTGGACTTACTAAACAAAGACTTTAAGTTCGTGTCTAAAAACATGTCCAAGGAACTAAAAGAAACCATATCTTAATAAGTAGATATGAGAACAAATGAGAATAACAGTAAAGAGGTAGAAATTATGGTAAAACCACCATAGAGAAATTCTGGATTGAAATAATATAGTGAAATAAATTCATAGAAAATCCTGGGTGTCTGGCTGGCTTAATCAGTAAAGCATGTGACTCTTGATATAGGGTTTGTGAGTTCAAGCCCCACATTGTGCATAGAGCTTACCTAAAAAAATTAAAAACAGAAGGGCTAACAGATTTGAACTGGTAGAAATATTCAACAAATGAGAACACAGTCCAATTGAGAGTATCCTATCAGAAAAAGAAGGGGAGAATGCTGCAGAGACCTGTGGGACACCCATCAAGTGCATAATGAGAGTCCTAGAAGGAGAGGAAGAAGAGGGGCTCAAAACTCATTATTTTAAGAAATTGTTAAAAAATTTAAAAATTTGATGAAAAACAATCTGCATATCAAAGAAGCTCAACAAATGCTAAATAAATAAGACTCTTGTAAGCAGCAAGAGGAAAGTAATTAATCACATACAAGGGATCTTTAATACAACTAATAGCTTCCTTATGAGAAGTCAGAGGCCAGAAGGTAGTGAATGACAGACATTTAGAGTCATGAAAGAAAAAGTCAACTAAGGGGGTACCTGGGTGATTCAGTCGGTTAAGCCACTGCATTCAGCTCAGTTCATGATCCCAGAGTCCTGAGATTGAGCCCAACATCAGGATCCCTGCTCAGCAGGGTGTTTGCTTCTTCCTTTCCCTCTGGCCCTCCCCAGGTGTCCCAGAGATGAATTATATTTTATAATGATAAAAGAGTTCACCAGGAAAACGTAATAATTATAAACGTATTCAAACAACAGGACCTTAAGATCCATCAACGATGCAAAAACTGGCATAATTGAAGGGAGAGATTGACAATAATAGTTGAAGATGTTAATACCTGTTGTCATGGGGGACAGTTCACCTGGGCAGAACATCAGCAAGGAAAGAGAAGACTTGAACAACACATAGTAAAACGAAGTAGACCTAACATACTTGTAGCATACTTCACATGACGATAGCAGAACACGTGGAATGATCTCCAGTGTGGACAGGTTTACATCAAACAAGTCTTGGTAAACTTAAAAAAATACACATGCAGGTACACAACATAGCAGCGTACAGACTGGCTATAATGGAGTGAATTTAGAAATCAATAGCAGAAGGAAATTTGGTTAACTCACAAATGGAAATTAAACAGTACTCCTAAAAAATACCAGAAAAAGTAAAAAAATAAACTAGGAATACTTCAAAGTGAATGAAATGAAGATGTGGCATTCTCAAACTTACAGAACAAAGCTAAAGCAGTGCTTAGAGGGAAATTTATAGCTGTGGATATGTATATGAACAGAAGATCTCAACATAACCTTCTACCTTAAAACTGTAAAGAGCTAAAGTTGCTTCCAGCTTAAACATTTAATGATGCATTTTTTTTTTTTTTAGGTTTTATTTATTCATTTGACAGAGATCACAAGAAGGCAGAGAGGCAGGCAGAGAGAGAGAGAGGAGGAAGCAGGCTCCCCACTGAGCAGAGGGCCTGACGTGGGGCTCGATCCCAGGACCCTGGGATCATGACCCAAGCCGAAGGCAGAGGCTTTAACCCACCGAGCCACCCAGGCGCCCCTTAGTGATGCATTCTTTTTTTTTTTTTTTTTTTTAAATATTTTATTTATTTATTTGACAGAGATCGCAAGTAGGCAGAGAGGCAGGCAGAGAGAGAGAAGGAAGCAGGCTCCCCGCAGAGCAGAGAGCCCGATGTGGGGCTCGATCCCAGGATCCTGGGACCATGATCTGAGCCGAAAGCAGAGGCTTTAACCCACTGAGCCACCCAGGCGCCCCTTAGTGATGCATTCTTACACTTACAAATAGAATGTCTTTATATCACAGGTGATTTGTTTATTTGGTGTAAAACTTAAGACCTTTTTGAATATAACTATTCATTTCCTTCCTATTAAAGAAATTCTCCCCTAGTTGCTCTACTTTTGGAAATTTAAAGCTAGAAATCAAAATTTTCTAATTATAATTAGGAGTTGACTTCAAAAGTAAATTAGTTGTATATCTAAACTGGTTATTTTAGCAGATTGTAATTGGAGAGTTCTGTTCAGTTTAAGTCACGCTAAATTGTACACCCCTCAAAATCTTAAGTGATTTTTCTTTCATTATATATATAACATTTGCTACCAATTTCTACTTTATTTATTTATTTAATTTTTTAAAGATTTTATTTATTTATTCGACAGAGAGAGATCCAAGTAGGCAGAGAGACAGGCAGAGAGAGAGAGGAGGAAGCAGGCTCCCTGCTGAGCACAGAGCCCGATGCGGGACTCGATCCCAGGACCCTGAGATCATGACCTGAGCCGAAGGCAGAGGCTTAACCCACTGAGCCACCCAGGCGCCTCCAATTTCTACTTTAGATGGCTGTATTAGTTTGCTAGAGCTGTCATAACAAGTATCACATTACATCAAAAATTTATTTTCTTACAGTTCTGGAGGCTTGAAATCCAAGACCAAAAGTGGTGGTGTTTCTTTAGAGGCCTCTCTCCTTGGCTTATAGATGGCATTTTCTTCCCTTATCTTCACATGTTTCCCCGTGCATGTATATGTCATAAGATACCAGTCGTATCCGATCAGGGCCCAACCTCAAAGACCTCATTTAATCCAAACTACCTCTTTAAATAACCCTATTTCCACATTCTGATGTACTCAGGGTAAGATTTAAACATGTTTTGGAGGCTTCTGGGTGGCTCAGTGGGTTAAGCCACTGCCTTCGGCTCGGGTCATGATCTCGGGGTCCTGGGATCGAGTCCCGCGTCGGGCTCTCTGCTCAGCAGGGGGCCTGCTTCCCTTCCTCTCTATCAGCCTGCTTCTCTGCCTACTTGTGATCTCTGTCAGTCAGATAAATAAATAAAATCTTAAAAAAAATAAACATGTTTTGGGGAGATAAATATTATTATGGGCTTAGACACAATTTAGACAACTTAGGTAAAGATGAAAGCATACTATATTCTAAATTAATCTCTTAGCAAAAAATAAGATAGCTAAATTTTATTTGGTGACCAGTAATAAAAATACACTGAAGGAGGTACTGTTCAAATGGCAAAAGATATTTGCTAAAAATATACTTCTCTTTAGTCTGTGGATTAAAATGTAAACTGCCCAGTTTAAACCAAACCCCACTAAGATGATGCCAAAGGAATAATTTTTCTTAAATGAATAAATTTGACAGGTCAAAGGCAAGGATTGTTGAGATAGATAGTAGATGTTATTTATCAGCACATTGGGAAGTTAGGTGTTCTTACACGGATGATGAACAGTTGATGGTTACTGATGTACAGAATGAAACAAGATCGGGTGCCTGGGTGGCTCAGTGGGTTAAGCCTCTGCCTTCAGTTCAGGTCATGATCTCAGGGTCCTGGGATCGAGCCCCGCATTGGGCGCATCGGGCTCTCTGCTCAGCGGGGAACCTGCTTCCTCCTCTCTCTCTCTCTGCTTGCTTGTGCTCTCTCTCTCAAATAAATGAATAAAATCTTAAAAAAAAAAAAAAAAGATAAAAACATCACAAAAGGCTTAACGATTGGAGACTTTGCCTTACTGGAACGACTAGTGTGGAAAATGGGCGTGAAAATGAGGTAGGTTAATGGTGTGTCTAAGGAGTATTGGGACCCACAGAAACTTTCCTTTACTACCAGATCACGATTCACTGATCCAGCCAAAGAGGAGCAGTAAGTTCTCTACAGAAAATAAACCAGAGCTGCGTGAGACTTGGGATACGAGCATAGTGGAGACGGCCTCATAATTATGGTGCGATGATTGCTCCCTTCTAACAGAAAGTCCCCAGAATGCTGCCATTGTAGTTTGCAGTGATTTTGCTATTAGTCAAAAATAACTATCCTGGGAGAAAATGGAAATGAAACTGAAGTGCATCTGCATAGATAATTAATGAGTATAAAATACAGTGGTTCAAAGGGTTTCAGTTAGAAAAGATACAGTAGGTCAGTGGTTAACTATAATTTTGTAATCTGTACCAGAATTTTCTATGGGACTGCCTTTGGTGAAGTTACATTTAAACTTTCATGTATGTATTTCCTTTACTAAAGACAAATCACCAAGTGGCTGAAAGCCATGGCACTGAGGTCATCCTGATGATACTGGATCCTGGCTCTTCCACTTGCCAGTTTTAGAACACCATTGGGTAAATGAATCTTGCTTAGCCTTGCTATAAATTATAGGATATAATCTGTGTAAAAACAACACTGTGTCATTCTAAGTCTCATATGAATATATAAGGTATTGCAATTAATATGCCACTTAGGAAATATTTTTGCTTGGCAAATTTTATTCTCTGGCCTACGTGATCTAGAACTCTCCTTCCATTTCAGTTGCATGAAGTAGGTTGAAGGAAGTTTGCAGTTGGGGGTTCATATACACAGTTTATTCACATTTTAAAGTTAACAGTTTTATCTCCTCTTCAGAGCTAGTAAAGGATCTTGGGCTAGAAGAGGGGTTGGTGCTTTCTGGGTGGGGAAAGGAGGGCGGCCGCAGAGAAGGGGTCATGTCCTGCTGCCGGAGATGACAAGGAGGGCGGCCGCAGAGAAGGGGTCATGTCCTGCTGCCGGAGATGACAAGGAGGGCGGCCGCAGAGAAGGGGTCATGTCCTGCTGCCGGAGATGACAAGGCGCTACAGACCAACCGAGACTTTTTTTTTTTTTTTTAAAAAGATGTTCAGTCTTTAACCTCTCATGGGCTTTTGTTAATTCCCTGAGGGAAAGTCAGTCTCGATCGAGACTAAAACTGTGAGATGTTCACTTGCAACCTCCTCTGTAGCTTTAAGGCTGAGCTACTGGTTAAGAAACTGCTCCTGTAAATGGCCGGGATTTGCTATGTTGCTCTCTTTCAAGCCAGAGTAGAGACACTGGTCAGGAAACAGAAGCATTTCTTTTTCTTTCTTTCTTTCTTTCTTTCTTTTTTTTTTTTTTTTTTTTTTTTTTTTATTGACAGAGAGAAATCACAAGTAGATGGAGAGGCAGGCAGAGAGAGAGAGAGAGGGAAGCAGGCTCCCTGCTGAGCAGAGAGCCCGATGCGGGACTCGATCCCGGGACCCCGAGATCATGACCTGAGCCGAAGGCAGCGGCTCAACCCACTGAGCCACCCAGGCGCCCCTTTTTTTTTTTTTTTTTAAAGATTTTATTTATCAGAGAGGGAAAGGATGCACACAAACAGGGGGAGCAGCAGAGGAAGAGGGAGAAGCAGACTCTCCACTGAGTGGGGAGCCAGATGCAAAACTCTATCCCAGGACCCTGGGACCATGACCTGAGCCGAAGGCAGATGCTTAACCCACTGAGCCACCCAGGTCCCCCAAACAGCAGTACTCTGAGAACTGGAATGAGAATTTGGGGAAGGTTTGGATGAATGAGTTTCCTAAATTCCTGACTTCACGGAGCCTCACTTAAAATGGAAGAAACCCCTTGGATGTCTGCTGCTTTGGCAGGTGACCCCTAACCTCACTTTAAGGAGTTTCCTTGGAAAAAGCTATTCATTTGCTGTCTCTTTACAGTCCTTTGCCTGCAGGATAGAGTCAGATTCCTGCGTGTCCTTGGAACAAGTACAAAGTGTGATCTGAAAAAATGCTGTTTTGATCAAATATACTAATGATACATGGAATATGCCTGTGTAAATAAATTATGTTGGATCTTGCAGGAACCTAATTTTAATTGGGTTAAATTATTGGTATGAATACACTTGTACCAGAAATTTTGGTTCAGTTTGTCAGCTGGAAGAGCAGGATGTTACTGTTTACTTGGTTGAAAGAAAAACTCAGCACTGGCTCATCTAAATTAGAGGTAAGATGCTAGAAATTCTTTAATGTAGAGAAAGGAAATCAAATATTTACAGGAATGTTGGGGAGGATGTATTATATTATAGGTATCTCCTCACCTATTGTCTTACTATAGGTCTTCGGAGAGCCTGGTCATCTCTTTACACAGGTACTGGGAAATGTGAACAGAGCTTCCTTGAAAAGCTTTCTAGTATGTCGACTGGCCAGGGACGTCTGTGGAAGAGGCTTCTGTTGACACGGACATCCTCATTCACTGGCCATTGCCCAGGCAGCACTCTGTCAGAAACCTAGTTCCCTTACCTGCTAGGCCAGAAAGGTGGACATAATTTTAGTTACTGTAATAGGCAGTAAAAGACTGACCAGATGATCAGTATAGTCTGACAGTGATTTTTTTTGACCTTGGCTAATTGATCATGTGAGCCAAAGGGCCAGAGTGGTTTAATTTATATAACTGAAAACTACCGGTCTGATCTGAGCCTATTACTATGTTTTAAAAATTATTTTTAAAAAAATTTAAGTTCAATTAATATGTAACGTATTCTTAGTTTCAGAGGTAGAGTACAGTGATTCATCAGTTTTTTATAACAGCCAGTGTTCATTACATCACGTGCCCTTAATGTTATCACCCAGTTACCCCATCGCCCACACCTACTTCTCCCTCCAGCAGCCCTGTTTGTTTCCTATGATTTAGGGTCTCTTAACAGTTTGTCTCCCTTTCCAATTTTGTCATGTTTTTTCTCTTCCTCTATGATCCTGTTGTTTTTTAAATTACACGTATGAGTTAGATATATGATCATTATCTTTCTCTGATTGTCTTACTCCGCTTAGCATAATCCCCTCTAGTTCCATCCATGTCATCTCAAGTGGCAGGATTTCATTTTTTGATGGCTGAGTAGTAGTCTATTTTTTTTTGTGTGTGTGTGTGTGTGTATATACACATTATGGTTTCTCTCTCTCTCTCACACACACACACACACACACACACTCATTTACCCATTCATCTGTTGGACATCTGGAGCCATTATATTAGTCATGATCCCTTAGCAATTCCCAGGCCTGATGTAATTCATATTCCCAGAGCACTGTGGTGAAGCACCCTGCCGTAACCCCCCAAGGATGTAATATCTATCTTCCTCTTAGCTTTCTTCAAAGTAACTTGTGACCATTTACCAGAGCAGTTATGCACAGAGGAAAGAAATTCCTAGGCCTTTAGGATTACTAAACTGGTCTCCAGTTCTGCTTTCTGGAAACCAGAATAGGATACGTTTATTCAGAGTGGAATCTGACTGAACTCAAGTGATAAATGGAGTTTTAACACAATTCCACCACCCTGGCTCCAAACCCATTTCTTTCCTTCTCCTGCTATATCCTGAGTGTATGGTTAGTAGTAATGTAAGTGACTAGCAGAGTCAGCCTACTGATTTCCTGAGTAAAAACTGCTTTCTTGTGTTAATCAGATTTTAATGGAGGGATGTAATTCATGTTCACTTGACAATGCAGTCAGCATTTGTGTGCCCCAGGCTACTACAGTTGTTATGGAAGTGAACAAAGTGCTAATGTAGCATTATTTGGAATTTTAAAATTATTTCCTCTTTAGGTTGATGCATTACCTTAACAGACTTCTTAACTACTTCCCACGGCAGTTTCTTTGGAAAATTTCCCTGTGTATGTGAAATTAATACAGACATTTTTAAAATAACAGTAATTAATATATTCTGATATCACATTAGGCACCTAGCCTAAACCCCAGCTTTATCACTGATCAAAATGTTATGCTGATAAGCCAGATAAGCATTTAGCAAGCGGAGACTGATACTCAGTTTAATAATATGTAGTAAATCAAATGGTCAAAGTGTTGGTTTACATTCTGGATTTATAGTAATTTTTAACTATATAAACAAAAATAATAACTTTATTTTTTTGCTCATTTGTGAGTAATAATTTGAACTGGCAAGAATTAGTTTTTTTATGGTCTTGCACTTCACCTATACCTTTATTTTAGTAAAACATGATTCTGTTAATGGGAGAAAAGAAAAAAAAAATACCCAGCTGTAACTATGCTGTAATAAGGAGATTTTTTTTTTTTTTTTTAAATTTCTGCTAATATACTATGTTAACCTCACTCCCTGGATTTTTGTATATGTGGTATGCGTGGTTTTTGGTTTTTGTTTTGGTTTTTTTTTTTTTTTTTTTTTTTTTTAAAGATTTTATTTATTTATTTGACAGAGAGAAATCACAAGTAGTCGGAGAGGCAGGCAGAGAGAGAGAGAGGGAAGCAGGCTCCCTGCTGAACAGAGAGCCCGATGCGGGACTCGATCCCAGGACCCTGAGATCATGACCTGAGCCAAAGGCAGCGGCTTAACCCACTGAGCCACCCAGGCGCCCTGTTTTGGTTTTTTTTTAAGATTTCATTTATCTGAGAGTGAGCAAGCATAAGCGGGGAGGGAGGTGTGTGTGTGAGAGGGAGAAGCAGGCTCCTGGCTGAGCCCAGTGTGTGGCTGGATCCCAGGACCCGGGATCAAGACCTGAGCTGAAGGCTTCACTGATGAGGCACCCGGGCACCTTTCAGTTCTAACTCCCTCTTCCATCCCCGAAGCCAGTAATACTTGTAAGAAGTTACTTCCTCTCAGAAGTACTTCAGGGTAAATACGATTAAGTCCTTGAGACAAAAAATCTAAACTTTATACCAAATCCTTTTATATAAAAACTCTTACATTCACATGAAGCAAGAACAGTATTTATTAATGGAGTTTCCACTAATTTTCATAGTCATGTTAGCCTGGGCTACTTGTTATACAAAAAAAGGAAGCACATACACACACCCGAAAACAAATCTATCCCTCCCCCCACCAAAAAAATCCTCACTTCATAAGTTCATAAGGTGACAAGTTTTACTTCTGAGAGGTAGCACAACCAAGCAAATGAATATTGTACGTGCGCTAACTGAGGCACTTGAGATCACCCCATTTAATTTACAGCAAAACCTCTCCTCTTCAGAATTTCAGTGCTTACGAAGAATTACTGTATTAGAACAATGGTCTCAATTTACTTGACAAAATCTTACTGACTTGATCCTCTAGACCTTAACTTGGAAGAAAAATGTATTTCTATCTCAGGCAAGAATTTAGATTCTCAAAAGCTACCGATAAAAGATCAGTGTGGAAAGAAGTATGATTTCTTAAAATTGGGAACATATTTTAGCTTTGTAATTGTGAAATCGCATTAGTGATCATGAAAAAACATTGTTCTGTTCAGGGTAATTTCATATGTAAAAGGCTCCTGGCTTCATTTTGTGAGCTACAAACAGAAAAAGATATGAATCAGCTTAAGTAGACATGTGATTAAGAACAGTAAAGGATGGCTTCCATAACAGACATAAAATTGCTAACACTTTGCAAGTGGAAGTTTTCTGAGTTACTAAATGGTAGGGTGATCTCAGTCATAAACTTGGCTTCATATGAAATGTTTTCATTAAAATTTTCAGTTTTCTTTACAGTAAGAAAAACCTGGAAAGCATAGCTCCCAAACTAGCTAAGTTAGAAACTGCTAATTTTCTGAATGAAAACAGCACTGTTTTTATTTTTACACCACTGAGTTGAAAGAATAGAAAAAGAGCTACAGTTGGTATAGAGAACTCTTAGGCCATCTCTACAGACACCTGAGTAACTCTTCTCTACATTTACCATCTTCTGCAACTGCTTGCTTCTGCTTTGTCATTCACGGACATTGCAACCCTGTCAGCTACTGTATCTTCGGAGGCTGACTGGACATGGCCCTCCGACTGTCCTCCAGTGTAGGTAGGGGTGCTGTACTTTAAAAGGATCGATTTAAACTGCATCAGAGGCGCGTCTGTACGAACACCCATGGGGTCAAAATGAGTTCGGCTTACTCGAAAGCCTGCTTGAGAAAGATAGCACAAAAACTTTTTTAACCTGCAGCAAGGAAAGGAAAAAAAGAGAGATTTTGTACCTTACTTAAATCACAATGTCATTAAAATAGCAAATATACATTTTGCCATCCACTGGCTTTGTCTTACTTTGGCATATTCATTCCCTTAATGCTGTGTCTGTGGATGTTGTAATAAAAGGGAGGATGTTCAGAACTGACATCAGTCTTTGGCCTTTTAGCTGAAGTTGTGATTGTTTCATTACCTTTTCTCTTTCCTGAAACATACATATATACACAAAATCAGATACGATACCTTTATAATGACTTTTTGGCCTGATATTTTCTATCATGAAAGGTTTAAATGTTAATCAGTTTTAGAATAATTTTAGAGCTATAGAATAACTATAGAGATGAGTCTAATTCCCTTAATCTGTACATAAAAAAAGGCTCAGAGACTTTAAATATTTTTAGAACTTAGGTTTTACTTTAGAACTTACGTTTTACCTTTCTTTAAAAAAGATTTAAGACACCTCTGCTGAAGGTGAGTAGCTTGGCTGAATTTATACAATGAACAGAAGTACAACGATGCTCTTAAATCTAATGCTTTTTGCAATGTACAATAATACCTTTAACCTCCGACAGAGAAATTAAGTAGAAGAGATCATTTTTAAAAAATCAGTTGAAGATGCCAACTGAAAGTGACTGGTGGGAAGAGCATATAGTAGTTATTAAACTCAAGTTATTAAACTCTTTCTAAATATATATGTGTATATATACACACATATATACATATATATTTGTGTGTGTGCGCGCGTGTGTGTATAAAGATTTATTGGGAGGAGAGAGCAGCGTGAGGGGCTGAGAGAGCATCTCCAGCAGACTTCCCGCTGAGCATGGATGGAGCCTGACACAGGGCTTGATCTCATGACCCTGAAATCATAACCTGAGCTGACACCAAGAGTCAACACTTGACTGACTGTACCACCCAGAAGCCCCTAAGTTGTCTTTTTAAAAAGCAAAACAAAACCTTAGACTTTACAGCACTGACATTATAAATCTTAAAATCCTTTTGAGAGGAATCTGCAATGCCTAATACAACCATATTTTGAAGTGCACATATCTCAAATTGTGAGAAGGGCCATATAGTATATTCTTACAGCTAAGGAACAAAGTCTTCTAGTTAATGAATGGAATTATTATAAACCATATGTTGAGGGGTGCTTGGGCCCCGTCAGTTAAGTGTCTGCTTTTGGCTCAGGTCATCATCTTCAGGTCCTGGGACTGAGCCCTGCATCAGGCTTCCTGCTCAGCAGTGAGTCTGCTGCTCTCTCTCCCTCTGCTCATTCTCTCAAATAATTAAAATCTTTTAAAAAAATCATGCTGATGAGAAAATTTAAAAGAATTAGAATAAAAATCTTTATAGTAATCAAATATAATTTGGTCTTAGTTTGGTTCACATGGTTCTTCAAAGTCTTACAGTTCCTTCAAGGGGGATCACTACATATTAGAGATGTGAACAAGTGCATGTTAATAGAAATTCTGAACAGTGCAAAGGACAGATAAACAAGTTTTACTATAACTGTATTGTCTGTATAATGAAAAGGCATTTTAGAGTACCGCACCAAAGCAATCTGTTCTCTTCCTGCCCTTTTACTATCTGCATTTTTGCACTGATAAATATTTACATACACACACATATATATACATACTTACCTTGTGCAATGTAGTTATCTGTTGTGGTATCGTCTGTAGTTTTAATAAACACACCATATTCTTCTAAAAGCAAATAGGAAAGGAAAATATTTTACAGACTAACATTAGCAATTTGAAGTTTAAATAAAAGCTTAGTAAGTTCTATCCACATTGTTTTTATGAAATACATGAGATTCTTTGGTAAACAGACTGTAAGAATTAGATTTTTTAACTGTGTAACAGTAATTGCTACTTCTAATGACTTACGAGAATATTAGAATGTCTAATAGTCAGTCCCACTCTTGTATCAACAGCCTGATAAAACTACAAAAGCCTATTTACACTAAAGAGAAAATAAAGGACAAAATAGCCTTAATGAGTAATAAGTATAAACAACCTTCGTGTCTCAATGGCTATTATGTAAATTTCTGGCCACACTAATCTCAATTACCTAAGGTTTCTCCTTCTAGAAACAAGATAGAGGCTAATAAAATCACAACAGACTTTTAGTTTTTTTAATCTACTAAAATTAGAGAAAAATATATATTTGTATCTTAATAAAACTATTATTCATTTCAGGCCCTGAATACAAATTAGTCACCTTGCTTGTTGAGATTTGAAGGTGCATGAACTGAAAACTGGCTTTGAGGAGTACACTCTGATTCAAAGATTAATGTCTTTATTAGGGTTTGAATGTCATCTAAACCATGGTGAAAAGATTCAAAGAGCATTCTTTTGAGGAATCCAGTATTGAAAAGGGAACTTGACCTGAAAAAAAGAAAAAATATGAGAAATGGGTATGAAAAATGTCTATTAAAAAAGTATAACTATGAGATATATTATTAGTTATAGGATGGAGAAAATGGTGAAATTAAAAAAAAATTATGATTTAATTTAAAATTATTTTCTGTTTTTCCCACTCCTTTTATCATGTTAGTTCTCTAATGGGATTAGTCATGGGAATTTCATTCAAAGTAAATCAACAAAGGATTTACTGAACCCTCATGTAAGGTGTAAGGTGTAGAGCCCTGTGGTACATGGGGACACGGAGGGGAAACCAAAGTAGAAAATAGTGTTTGCCCTGTAACAGCCTATAAATCTAGACAGACACATAGTGTGATACAGAAGTTTTCACAATGCATCTTCCTGTCAGTAAAATCTTAATCCAATGTGTATATGTAGGGCGGAGTGGGCAGGAGGAGATATAGGAGGAGCATCAGATGTTGTAATGGTGATTCATTAAAAACATGGCACAAGGGTAAGTCTGATTTGCTTCCCATTTGAGAAGCACAGGTGGAACAGACAGAATCTAAATTCCAAGTCAGATAAACCTAGATTTTCATGCAGGCTCCACCACTTACTACCTACGGAGCTGGAGTAATTAGTGCTTTTGAGTCCCTTATTCCTCATTATAAAATAGGAAATAAAACTTCTCAGACTTGTTTCGGGAACTAATGAGATGACACACATAAAATCCTTAGTCTGAGGTGTATCCTCAATGAATGAAAGTTATTATCATTAGGTCAGCAAATATATATGAAAGGATATATCATTTTAAAGTGTCAAATGAATTATCAATGTAAGATTTACTAAAATGGAACTGAGAATCTTGGGTTAAAGCATTAAGAGAGACTTCAAAGAACACAACTGAATCGGAGCTGGAGAAAGGGGAAGAGACTGCATAAGAGTAAAGACATGAACAATGGTTTTGAATGAGGAAATCCTACGACATGGTTTATAATTCAGTGCTGGAATCAAGAAATCTGAGTTCTGGCCCTGCCTGTAGTACTACTAACTTTGGGGGTTCACTTTCAGCCAGCACTTAAAAACACTGTCACTGGGGTACCTGGGTGGCTCCGTCGTTAAGCATCCTGGGATCAAGCCCTGTATCGGGTTCCCTGCTCAGCGCGAAGTCTGTTTCTCCCTGTCCCATCCCCTGCTTGTGTTCCCTCTCTCCCTTTGTCTCGCTCCGTCAAATAAATAAATCTTAAAAACACCAACAAAAACCCCTGCCATAAACTTCTCCATAAAATGAGGATGTTGGGCTTGATCTTCCTTCTGGATCCAGCAACTTGTTACTCCTAATTCCCCCAGTCCTCAGATCAGCGAGAGGAAGAACAATCTGCAGCAAGTGCTATAGGCAAGAGAGTACTAAAGGAAAGGCTAGCTAAGTCATTCTTGGTTTAAGAATACGTGCACGAGATGAGGATAAAATAATGGGCACCAGCACAAACATTTACCATTTGAGTTAAATTTTAGGTTTAGTAGATGACTAAACCTTGACCTTATAAGCAAGGTAGAAATCTGCCATGATATTTGCCACAATATTGTTAGGAATCTCAAATTTCTATCAGAATCTCTAGTGACAACCTAAAAGTAAGGGTTCTGATTAAAAACAATTCAACTTTAAGTCACTAAAAACACAACGGCTAGTTTACTAATGATGCAGAAGCACACATACACACATCGGGCCCCCTGCTCAGAGGGGAGTCTGCTTCTCCCTCTCCCTCTGCCCCCCACCCCTGCTGCTTGTGCACTCTCTCAAATAAAGAAAATCTTTTTAAAAAAATGCATTTAATAGACTAACCTACTGAACATTATAGCCTAGCCTAATCTACCTTACACATGCTCAGAAAGCACTTCCCTTAGCCAACAGTGGGCAAAATCATCTAGCACAAAGCCTATTTTATTATAAAGTATTGACTAGTTCATGTAATTTATTGAATATTCTGCTGAAAGTGAAAAACAATGGTTCTAAGTGTACTGGTCGTTGACCCTCATGATTGTGTGACTGGCTTGCTGTTACTGCCCAATATGAGAGAAGACTATCGCATTTTGCTAGTTTGGAAAAGATCAAAATTTACAATTTGAAGTACATTTTCTATCAAATGTGTATTGCCTCTGCACCACTATAAAGTTGAAAAATCCCAAGTTGGGGACCATCTGTATATTATTAGGCTTAAGCACATACCATAGAGGTCCAAGTTCTATTGCTGTCTTTCCGGGCATGCTTCCGTGACAGTTGCAGGGCAGCTGTCTATATGGGTTTTCTGAAAATATTATAAAAAGAAAAATCAAAGGAGAAATGATATTGTAAATAGTAACTTAAATTTATAATAATTTGCAGCCACTACATAATGAGGATCTACTATGTGCCAGGTATTATGCTGAGTATTTTACACACATTTAAAAATTTTAATCCTTACAACTCTCTGAAGCAGGTACTGTTAAAATCTCAATTATCCAGATCAGAGAATTAAAGCTTAAGAGAGGTCACAGAAATCTGTGTCAGATGGCTTATAAGAGGCATAACTTTTACTAGCTTTTTTCATCACTATGCTACGTGAAATAATTTCAGTAGGAGAAAATCCTTAGAAGTCCACAAGATACCCATTTAAAATCAGCTGATGGGAGGTATAATTTACATGCAATAAAATGTATATATGTTATGTGAAAAGGTTGATGAGTTTTAACAAATGGATATAACCATGTAACCAACATCCCATCAAAATAAAGACATTTCTCATTAGTTGCTTCTTCTGCAATGGGAAGAAAACAAGTTACTCCCTAGACTTGATTCAGCCTATATTCAGCCCTATTACTCCCTAGGCTTGATTCTAGCCTATATTCAGCCCCCAAAATATAGACTAGAAGAATCGTAATTCAGTTTAAAGAACAATGAGAGGCCTTATATAATCCCAAGGAAATTGGAGAAATTGGACAAGTACTAGCATTATTCTTAGTTTCCCAAATGGGCTACTATGAACTGTTCAGTTCCCTAAGCCCTAGATTAGCATTATTTTAAATCATGCTCACCCACTAACTTCCCTCAGGCCATTCTTGGGTTATTATTCACTTTCTTGAAATGACCTGATCTGATCAATCAGTCCTAGATATATCCACAATTCAGAATTATGGTGGGAGGGACATAGGTCTATAGCCATGCTATTGGACATCACTGTTATTCAAGGTGATTAAATGGGTAATGCACAGACGTGAGATCTTTAGATTTATTTGAAGGCTTCTTCCCTCACTGTTTTTACTAGATCTACTTTTCAGTATTATTTAACTCTAAGCCTTAAAGAATGTTATCATCAACATTGGATTCATTAAGAACTATGTTCCTCAAACATTATGTGACTATATCCAAGAAGTCTTCCCTCAAACCATTAAATAAGTAAATTATAAAACTATAGTCAGTATTACCCCAATTAGGACAATTTATATTTACAGTTCTGTCAGTTACACCTACTTACCACAGGTAGGCAGCACACACATGAATTTTTATTAGTCAGTTTGTTTCCTGATGCATTTATAAAATGCTCCCATTGTATCAATGTATGTTTTTTCCTAAACCTCTGGCCTAGGATTTCTCAGTGTTAGGCCAGCAATAGCAAATTTCCTCTTTGACAGGTCAGAACTATCATTTCAAGTCACCAGGAGCAAAAAATGAAAGGGTATATACCATGTCATCAGTATATAGGCTATGAAGACAATTCCAGATGAGGATTAAAAAAATACTCAGAGACTTCTATTTAAATGCAATAGATTGAACAGGTATGTTCTCTCTTCTATCCTTTAAAGCATTATTAAAATGAGAACAAAGAATAAAAGTCAAACCCAAGGATAAAATGGGAGCAGAGGTAACAAAAGATAGTAAGAGATGTCAATAAAATTTTCGAAGTGGAAATGAGGTACACAAGAGGATAGATGATTTAGCAGGCCAGACAATGCTAAAGCTAAGCCTGAAATGGGCAGACAGTCTACCGATAACACAAGTAACCCCCCAGTGCTGTGGGACCCCAGAAAGACCTAAGAATGGAAGGTACTGATCATCTTGGAAGATGGGTATGGGGCAGTAGTGCAAAAAAGAAGCCTGGCTGAAAATTTTTAAGGAGTTTAAGACCTTTAAGATTTCTTTAATACCCACAATCAGACTTCTGTGCTTCCTCATTCCAAAAAATGAAGTTAATCTTAGGTGAGGCTGAACCATGGAGGACCTGGAACCAGAGGCATCAGTCACAGTTGAGAGTGAGATTTATGAAAAGAGAGGGATTAAGTAAAAGACATCATAAATGGTAAGACCTTCCAAGTCTCCTTTCCCAGCATGGCTCTAGAAAGCTGATGGAAGATTCAAAGATTACTCTAGAAAAACTTACCAATATAAGAGAAAAACCCTAATATATTCATTTTCATCTGGGGGATTCCCTTGTGAAAGGGCAGACTAGTGCCTTCTCATTGGAGTAAAATATATCAGTCTATAAGCCCTGACTCCAGTGCTTCCAAAAAACTTGCAGTGTGGAGAGATAACCAAGGACCATTAGACATTCGAGATGTACCATGACAGAGAACAAAATTACAACACAGAAAGAAATTGTTAGGAAACAGAAGAACTAAAACAAAATAACAGAAACAACAATACAAAACTGAACTGAAAAAATCTTCTCTCCCTTAAATAAAAATATAAAAAAAAATATAAAAAAAATTATAACCAATATTCTTAAAGAGCTACGATCTGATTTTGTATCTCCGAAACAAGAATAGGACACTATTAAAAAAACAATGAAAAAATATGAAGTAACTTAAAAACTGACAAAATATGACAAATTTAAAAAAGGAGAGTTGGAAAATAACAATCAGGGAAATCTATAAAGTAGAACCAAATGCCCATGAAATGAAAAAGACTGTCCAACTGGGGCCATATTCTACTATGGACTCTTCAGATCACTTAAGCCCCAGAAGAGTTATTTTATTTTTTTATTTTTTTTTTTTTAAAGATTTATTTATTTATTTGACAGAGAGAGATTACAAGTAGGCAGAGAGGCAGGCAGAGAGAGAGAGGAGGAAGCAGGCTCCCTGCTGAGCAGAGAGCCCGACGCGGGACTCGATCCCAGGACCCTGAGATCATGACCTGAGCCGAAGGCAGCGGCTTAACCCACTGAGCCACCCAGGCGCCCCAGAAGAGTTATTTTAAATCACGCTCTCTCACTAACTTCCCTCAGGCCATTCTTGGGTCATCATTCACTTTCTTGGAATTCCCCTACTGGGTATTTCCTTAAAGAATAGTAAAACACTGGGCGCCTGGGTGGCTCAGTGGGTTAAAGTCTCTGCCTTCGGCTCAGGTCATGATCCCAGGGTCCTGGGATCAAGCCCCGCATCGGGCTCTCTGCTCAGCAGGGAGTCTGCTTCCCCCTCTGTCTCTCTCTGCCTGCCTCTCTGCCTACTTGTGATCTCTGTCTGCCAAACAAATAATCTTTAAAAAAAAAAAAAAAAGAATAGTAAAACACTAATCTGAAAAGATACATGCACCCTTATACTTACTGCAGCATTACTTAGAATAGCCAAGATATGGAAGCAACCTAAGCGTCCATCAACAGATGAATGGATAAGGAAAATGTGGTATTTATATATATTCTTGCACAATGGAACATTATGCAGCCATAAAAAGGATAAGATTGTACCATTTAAGACAACAAGAATGGACCTAGAGGGTATTAAGCTAAGTGAAATAAGTCAGATTGAGAAAGACAAATACCATATGATTCCACTGAAGTGGAATCTAAAAAAATTTTTAAAAACCCCACCAATGAATAAACAAACAAAAAGCAGAGTTAGACCCATAAATACCGAGAAAAACTGATGTTTGCCAGAGGGAAGGGAGGATGGTTGAAGGGGAAAGGGAGATATAGTCCTCCAGTTAGGGAATAAGTAAATCATGGAAATAAAAGTCACAGCGTAAGAAATACAATCAGTGATACTGTAATACTGATGTAATGGGACAGATGGTAGCTATACTTGTGGCATAATGTAGAAATTTGTCAAGATCACTAAGTTGTACACCTAAAAAAATAACATTGTGTGTCAACTATACTCAAAAAAGAAAAATTGAAAAAAAAAATGTGGTATATATGTGATAGAATATCATTCAGCCATGAAAAAGAGGGAAACCTTGCAATTTGTGACAACGTGAATGAACCTTAACGGCATTATACTTACTGAAATCAGAGAAAGAAATACTTTATGATCTCACTATATGTGAAATCTGAAAAAGTTGAACTCATAGTAACAGAATAGATTGGTATTTACCAAGACCCAGGGGTGGGGGAAATGAAGAGATGTTGGTAAAAGACTATAAACCTTCAGTTAAAAGACGATGTGGGGATCTAATAATATACAATGTGATTATAACAATGCTAGATTGTATCATTGAGATTTACTAGAGAGAGTAAATCTTAAGTATTCTTATTACACACACACACACACACACACACACACACACGAAAGGAACTGTGAGGTCATGAAAGCATTAACCATTCATACTGTGGGAGTTCACTATACATGTACATGAAATCAGTGATACGCATTGTACACCTTAAAGTTAAAGAGTTCTTGTCAATTATATCTGAATAAAGCTGGTAAAAACATAGTAAGTTCCAAAGAAAGGACCTCGCCTCTGAAAGAAAAGAAAGAATACAAGAGTTAAGAGAAAAAATTTTCCAGGGCTGAGAAGGTGGTGGATTAAGAGGACCCTAAGCTTACCTTATCCCATGGATACAGTTAGAGAACACTTACGTATCACAAATAACCTAGAACACAACCCGGAGACTGGCAGAACAAACTCCACAACAAAAGGTAGAGAAGATGGGGCGCCTGGGTGGCTCAGTGGGTTAAAGCCTCTGCCTTCCGCTCAGGTCATGATCCCAGGGTCCTGGGATCAAGACATACATTGGGCTCTCTGCTCAGTGGAGAGCCTGCTTCCCCCTCTCTCTCTGCCTGCCTCTCTGCCTACTTGTGGTCTCTGTCAAATAAATAAATAAAATCCTTAAAAAAAAAAAAAGGTAGAGAAGAGGCCACACTGAAGAGGGTAGGAAGGGCAGAAATGTGGTGGAGAGCAAACCAGCATCCTCGTTGGACATGGGGAGGGAGCACTGGAGTGGAAATGGGAGAGAAACATTCTCCTACCTGGGAGCTCACACAGGGAAAAGAGACACCTATAACATCTGGCTTTGAAAGGGAGAGGGGGGCTGAATTTCTTGAGTTTTAGAACCAGTGGGGCTTAACGCCTGGCATTTTGAAAATCAGGAGGCTCAGTTCTGGGAAAGCCTGGAGGGCAACAGGAAGTTCAGACCCTGCCCATAAAGAGCCAGCCTGACAAAGCCCCCAGACATTCAGCAGAGAAGCAGCAATTTGAAAAATGCCCGGGACAGTGGGGAGGGAGAGTAGTTTACTCATTTCAGATCGTGTTCTGGAGGGGCAGGGATTGCTAGGGGATTTCTCTAGGACATATTCAAAAAAAGGAAAACAAAATCTTTTCCCCCTTTGAATCCCATGAATCCCTATCCCATGAATACTCTATTCAGCAAGGCTATCATTCAAAACAGAAGGTCAGATAGAGTTTCTCAGACAAACAAAAGCTGAAGGAGTTCATGACCACTGAGCCAGCCATACAAGAGATGTTAAAGGGGACTCTTGAGAAGACCGGACTGTAAATAATAAGAGTAAGAGATGTAGGAAACACCAAACCAATAAAAGCATATCTTTAAGGGGCGCCTGGGTGGCTCAGTGGGTTAAAGCCTCTGCCTTCGCTCTGGTCATGATCCCAGGTACCTGGGATCAAGCCCCGCATCGGGCTCTCTGCTCAGCAGGGAGCCTACTTCCTCCTCTCTCTGCCTGCCTCTTGCCTACTTGTGATCTCTGTCAAATTAATAAATAAAATCTTTTTTTAAAAAAGCGTATCTTTAACAATATAAGTATATCTTTAGGGGCGCCGGGTGGGGGTGCTCGGTGGGTTAAGCCTCTGCCTTTCGGCATGAGGTCATGGTCTCAGGGTCCTGGGACTGAGTCCCGCATCAGGCTCTCTGCAGAGCAGGGAGCCTGCTTCCCCCTCTATCTCTGCCTGCTGCTCTGCCTACTTGTGATCTCTCTCTCTGTCAAATAAATAAATAAAGTCTATCTAACTATCTATCTATCTCTTTAAAAATCAGTCAAGGGATTCACAAAATAAAAAAACATAAAATATGACACTATAATAGCTAAAATAGTGGAGAGAGGAGTAAAGAATGGGTTCAAACTTAAATGACCATCAATTTAATATAGACTGCTATATGCAGAAGATGTTTATACAGATCTAATGATGACCACTAATCAAAAACCACTAATAGATATGCAAAGAATAAAGAGAAAGGAATCCAAATATATCACTAGAGACAGTAAATTATGAAAAAGAGCAAGAGAAGGACCAGAGAAGTACAAAACAACTACAAAACAAGTACCAAAATGGCAATAAATACAAAATCTATTAATAATTACTTTCAATGTAAATGGACTAAGTTCTCCAATCAAATGAAATAGGGTGATGGAATCGTTAAAAAAATGAGATCTATATGCTGCCTACAAGACTCATTTCAGACCTAAAGACACATGCCAATTGAAAGTGAGGCGATGTAGAACCATTTATCTTGTAAACAGATGTCAAAAGAGCTGGTGTAGGGGCGGCTGGGTGGCTCAGTGGGTTAAAGCCTCTGCCTTTGGCTCAGGTCATGATCCCAGGGTCCTGGGATCAAGCCCCGCATCGGGCTGTCTGCTCCGCGGAGAGCCTGCTTCCTCCTCTCTTTCTGCCTGCCTCTCTGCCTACTTGTGATCTCTGTCTGTCAAATAAATAAATAAATAAATAAAATCTAAGGAAAAAAAAAAGAAAGCTGGTGTAGCAATATTTGTATTGAACAAAACAATTTAAAACAAAAACTGTAACAAGAGACAAAGAATACTACATAATAATAAAGGGGACAATCCAAAAAGAAGATACAATAATTGTAAATATTTATGCAACCAACATGGGAGTACCCAAATACATAAAACAATTAATAACATAAAGGAATGGGGCACCTGGGTGGCTCAGTGGGTTAAAGCCTCTGCGTTTGGCTCAGGTCATGATCCCAATGTCCTGGGATCGAGCCCTGCATTGGGCTCTCTGCTCAGCGGGGAGCCTGCTTCCTCCTCTCTCTCTCTCTGCCTGCCTCTCTGCCTACTTGTGATCTGTCAAATAAATAAATAAACAAAATCTTAAAAAAAATAAAGGAACTGATAGTAATACAGTAATAGTAGGAGACTTCAACATCCCACTTACATCAATGGACAGATCGTACAAACAACAAATATATTAGGAAACCAAATCTAAATCCAACATATAGTCAAAGCATCATTCATCATTATCAAGTGGGATTTGTTCCCAGTATTGCAAAGATGATTCAATATTCACTAATCAATATGGTATATCACATCAACAAAAGAAAGGATAAAAACCATATGATCATTTTAATAGATGCAGAAAAAGCAACTGACAAAGTACAGCATCCATTCATGATAAAAACCCTCAACACAGTAGGTTTAGAGGAAACATTCCTCAACATAATACAGGCCTTACATGAAAAACCCACAGCTAACACCATACTCAGTGGGGAAAAACCGGTTTTCCCCTCAGGTCAAAAACAAGACAAAAGGGTACCAGCTCTTGCCATTTTCGTTCAACATAGTAATGGAAGTCCTAGTCACAGCAATTGGACAACAAAAAGAAATAAAAGGTATTGAAATTGGTACGGAAGAAATCAAACTGTCACTATTTGCAGATGACAGGATACTCTACATAGAAAACCCTAAAAATTCCACCAAAAACTGGCAGAACTGATAAATGAATTCAGTAAGGTTGCAGGATACAAAATCAATGTACAGAAATCTGTGCATTTCTATACACTAATAATAACACAGCAGAAAGAGAAATCAAGAAAACGATTCCATTGGGGCACCTGGATGGCTCAGTGGGTTATGCATCTGACTCTTGATTTTGGCTCGGGTCAAGATCTCATGGTCATGAAATTGAGCCCTATCTCAGACTCTACACTGGGCGTGGGGCCTACTTAAGATTCTTTCTCGCTCTCTATGTCCCTCCCCTCTCTCAAAAAAGAAAAAGAAAGAAAGAAGCAGAGAGAAGATAATCCCAATTATAATTGCACTAGAAGTAATAAAATACCTATGAATAAACTTAAAGAAGTGAAGAGCCTATACTCTGAAAAATATAAAACACTGATGAAATTGAAGATCACATAAAGAAATGGAAAGACATTCCATGCTCATCAACTAGAACAAATATTGTTAAAATGTCCATACTATACAAAGCAATCTACAGATTAAATGTAATCTCTATCAAAATACCAAAAACTTTTTACAGAACTAGAACATCCTAAAATTTGTACGGAACCACCAAAGACCCTGAGTAGCCAAGCAATCTTGAAAATGAAAAACAAAACGAGAGGTATCACAATTCCAGATTTCAAGTTATATTACAAAGCTGTAGTAATCAAAAGTGTGGTATCAACACAAAAACAGATACACAGATCAATGGAACAGAACAGAAAGCCCAGAAATAAACCCACAGTTAAATGGTCAATTAATCTTTGACAAAGAAGACAAGAACTTAAATGTGAGAGAGGAAACCATAAAAATCCTAGAAGAGAGTACAGGCAGTAATTTCTCTGAAACTGGTCATAACAATATTCTCCTAGGTGTATGTCTGTCTCCTGAGGCAAGGGAAACAAAAGCAAAAATAATCTCCTGGGATTACAGCAAAGGAAATGACAAACAAAACAAAAAGACAATCTACTGAGTGGGGGAAGATACTTGCAAATGATAAATCCAATGAAGGGTTAGTGCAAAATATAGAAAGAACTTATACAACTCAACACCAAGGGCCCCCAAGTAACCCCCTAAAATTAGGAGACTTAAACAGACAATTCTCCAAAGAAGACACACAGATGGCCAACAGACACATGGAAAGATGCTCAATGTCACTCAGGAAATGCAAATCAAAACCACAGTGAGGTAACAAGTCATACCTGTTAGGATGGCTAAAATAAAAAACTCAAGAAACAACAAGTGTGGGCAAGGATGTGGAGAAAAAAGAACCCCTGTGTACTGTTGGTGGGAATGCAAACTGGTACAGCCACCGTGGAAAACAGTATGGAGGGTCCTCAAAAAATTAAAAATAGAGCTACCCTATGATCACCCTACAATCCAGTAATTGCACTACTGGGCATTTACCTAAAGAATATGAAAACACTAATTTGAAGGGATATATACACCCCAACGTTTATGGCAGCCAAACTATGGAAACAGCGCAAATGTCCACTGATAGATGAATGGATAAAGAAGACGTGGCGCGTGCGTACGCGCGCGTGCGCGCGCACACACACACACACACACACACACATATGATTATTATTCAGCCATAAGAATGAAATTTTGCTATTTGCAACTTATATGGATTTAGAGTATAATTCTGAAATAAGCCAGTCAGGTAAAGACAAATATCATTTCACTCATATGTGGAATTTAAGAAACAAATGAACAAAGGAAGGAAAAAAGACAAATGAAAAAGCAGACTTCTTTTTTTTTTTTTTAAAGATTTTATTTACTTGTCAGAGAGAGAGAGGGAGAGAGAGCGAGCAAAGGCAGACAGAATGGCAGGCAGAGGCAGAGGGAGAAGCAGGCTCCCTGCCAAGCAAGGAGCCCGATGTGGGACTCGATCCCAGGCGGCTGGGATCATGACCTGAGCCGAAGGCAGCCGCTTAACCAACTGAGCCACCCAGGCGTCCCGAAAAAGCAGACTTTTAACTCCAGAGAACAAACAGATGGTTACCAGAGGAAAGGTGGGCTGGGAGATGTGTTAAATATGTGAAGGAGATTAGGTGTGCACTTGTCTTAGTGAGCACAGAATCATGTATGGAACTGCTGGATCACTGTTATACACCTGAAACTAATATAGTAATATATATGAACTATGATGGAATTTAAAAAAAAATGGGGCACCTGGGTGGTTCAGTCATTAAGCGTCTGCTTTCAGCTCAGGTCATGATCCCAGGGTCCTGGGATTGAGCCGCGTGGTGACCTCCCTGCTCAGTGGAGAGCCTGCTTCTCCCTCTACCTGCTACTTCTTCTACTTGTGCACAGGCTCTCTCTCTGTCAAATAAATATATAGAAATTTAAAAAAAAATTACCTAGAACTGAAGAACTCAAGATTCCTTTTTTTAAAAAAGAGATTTTATTATTTATTTATTTATTTGTCAGAAAGAGAGAGAGAGCGAGCGAGCACACAGGCAGGCAAAGTTGCAGGCAGAGGCACAGTAAGAAACAGGCTCCCTGCCGAGCAAGGAGCCCGATGTGGGATTCAATCCCAGGACGCAGAGATCATGACCCAAGCCAAAGGCAGCTGCTTAACCAACTGAGCCACCCAGATGTCCCAGAACTCAAGTTTCTTAAAGGTCTCACAGATTACCCAAGGACAATGAGCTAAAAAAGATGACCTGCATATTATCACAAAATTTTAGAATATTGGGTAAACAAAAGATACATTAAGACCATTCGTAGGAGAAAAAAAAAATCACAAATGATTAGATGTAAGAACAATAGCAAAGGGGTGCCTGGGTGGCTCAGTCAGTTGAGTGTCAGCCCGACTTGGTTTCAGTTCAGGTCATGATCTCGGGGTGATGAGATGGGCTCCATGCTCAGCCCTCAGTCTGCTTGAGATTCTACCCCATCCCCACAACTTCTCCCTCTGCTCATATGCACTCTCTCTTGCAAATAAATAAAATCTAAAAAAAAAAAAAAAAAAAAAAAAAAGCAGGCTTCTCAATATTAATACTGGAGGCTAGAAGGCAAGGAAATAATAATACCTTAAGCATTCTGAAGAAAAACAATTCACAACCTACAATTCTACACTTTGCCATACAATCCTTCTCAGGAAGCCACAGGAAAAAGTGCTCATTCAAAAAAAGGAAACAGACAAAGATAATAGAAAAATACATAAGGTCCAGATGTAGGAGATTCATCAGATGGAGAAAGCCAAAGCAATTTGGCTGTTAAAGGCCTTCAGAGGACTTAAAAATAAACCATCCAAAGGAAAGCAGAAGTACTGTCTCCAGGGGAGTGAAACTGGAACCGAAGATTACCAAATGTACTTACCCATACAGAAAGGAGCCCTGAAACTACAGCATAGAGTCTGGGAATAGAGTATGAAGAGTGAACATATACAAAGAAGGAAACAAAAGCAGTAATTATTAATTCTGGAGTTATCAAAGAGTTGCATACAAAAAGAAACATTATTACAGCAGAGTAACTGGTTCATCTGTGTTGAAGCAGCCTTCTAAGATAGCAGAGATGACCTGTGTCCCCTGGTTCTCATATCTTTGTGGAGTCCCTTCTTCCCCTTCTTCTCAACTGTGAGATCACTGAATCTAGAGCTCATCTCTAACTACTAAAATATAGCAAAAATGATGGATAGTGTTAGACTAGGTTATGAAGACCATGACTTCTGTCTAGCTTTCTTTTGTTTTCTCTCTAGTTCTTGCTGGATCATTCTGATGAAGGAAGCCACCGTGTTGTGAGCTGCTGGATGAAGAGGAATGTGTGATTAGGAACTGAGGAAGCCTCTGAGCAGCCGGCAAGGTGCTGAGGTCTTCAGTCTAACGACCTACAAGGATCTGAATCTAGGCAACAGCCACGTGAATAAGCTTGTAAGGACATCCTTCCCCAGTCAGGCTTTGATCGCAGCCTCGGCAAACACCTTAACTGCAGCATTGGGAGGGACCCTGTGTTAGTGGACCCAGCTATGTCATGCCCGGATTCTTAATTCAGAAAAATTAGGAGATAATAAATACTGTTGTTTTAAGTCACTAAATGTCAGAGTAATTTGTTACACAGCAACAGATAATACAACTTTGAGTAATAATTTCATATTCATAAAAATATAAACACTGAATATTGATTTAGCTAACCCTGGAGAAGGGAAGCACATGTATGTAACTTGGTTGAAGAAGCTGAATCCTTTCCTTCCATGGAAGGAACTTATAGGTAGTTTAAGCATGCCATTTAGGAACAAGGACATAAATATTAGAGGCAATAGCTGTTGAGATTTTAGCTGGTAACTCCAGGGAGCACGGCAGAGATCCTTATCACTACAACTATGGAACTAGGGCGCCTGGGTGCTTTAGTTAGTTAAGCATCTGCCTTTGGCTCAGATCAAGATTCTGGGGTCTTGGGATCGAGCCTCAGTTAGGTTCCCTGCTCAGTGGGGAATCTGCTTCCCCCTCCTTCTGTGTGTGTGCTCTTTCTCTTCTTGCTCTCTCTCAAGTAACTAAATAAAATCTTAAAATACTATGGAACTAGTTGATTTTTTAAACAATGTATTACAAGTTGATAAAAGTATAGAAAATTCTGAGTGAGCTAACTTCTCTAAAAGACATACTTATTTACACTTTAAGTCCTGTATGATTGCAAGCAAAATGCACAAAATAAATCATTTCTTTACAGCAATTTATTAAGCAAAAAATTCTTGGAATGCCTGGGTAGGCCAGGTGGTTTCTGCCTTCCCCTCGGCCCATGATCCTGGGGTCCTGGGATCAGGCCTTGTATCAGGGTCTCCCTGCTCAGCAGGGAGCCTGCTTCTCCCTCTCCTTCTGCCAGACTTTCTCAAATAAATAAAAATCTTAAAAAAAAATTCTTTAAAATGTTTGATTAAAAATAAGGAAAAAAGGGGGCACCTGGGTGGCTCAGTGGGTTAAACTCTCTGCCTTCAGCTCAGGTCATGATCTCAGGGTCCTGGGATTGAGCCCCACATTGGACTCTCTGCTGGGCAGGGAGCCTGCTTCCCCCTCCCTCCCACTCCCCACCTGCCGCTCTGCCTACTTGTGATCTCTGTCTGTCAAATAAATAAATAAAATCTTTAAAAAAATATAAAAAAAAAAAGAATAAAAAAAAACTACTGTAGGTAAAAGTCTGAAAGCATAAAGGAAAATGAAAGACTGTCAGAGAAGGAAATGGGTTAGATTTTTATGGATTCAGGCTCAAATTTGAACAGAGTGTATTTGACTTTAACTACTTGTTGATAATATAAAACACAATACAGTGAGAGATGAAACATAAAAAATTCAATGTAAGAATTGATTCATCATTTCTAAGGCAAGAATATGATCAATAATACTGGGTATGAGGTAAGAAGAAACACTGAGATGAAATCCACATGACTGCTATCCTTTTAAACTTAAAATGTCTATTATTTTTTACATAAAGGAAAATTGAATTAGGAAAAAATGAAAAAGAAACCACAGGTCACTAAACCATTTTCTTAGTAATCTAGGAGAACCAAAGCCTTCCAAAGTTTCATTAAAGATATTATTGAAAACCTGCATTTTATTTTTTCATTTATTCTTAAATATTTTATTTTTTTAAAAGATTTATTTATTTGAGTGAGGGAGAGAGGGAGAGAGCGTGCGCGTGGGTACCCACGTGCCCAAGTGGAAGAGGGAGAGAGAATCCCAAGCCCGTTGCGGGACTCAATCTTATAACCCTGAGACTATGACCTGAGCTGAAATCAAGAGTCGGATAGATGGTCAGCCGACTGAGCCATCCAGGCTCAGTTTTATTTTAAGTAATCTCTACACCCAACATGGAGCTTGAATGTACAACCCTGAGATCAAGAGTTGCAAGCTCCACTGACTGAGCCAGGCTGGCGCCCCCAAAACCTCTATTTTAAAAAGCCAGACTCTTCTGATTCTATTGTATTAAAAACAAGATTAGGATGGTGGGATGAGCATTGAAACCAACTTTTTTTTTTCCCCTCTCCAACTTCTCTTCTTATTCTAAATCTCTAGATAAATGATGGAAAAGCTTTTTTTAAAAAGATTTTATTTATTTATTTATTTAACAGAGAGAGAGAGAGAGAGAGACAGAGACAGAGGGAGACAGAGAGAGAGAGACGAAGTGTGAACACAAGCAGGTGTAGCAGCAGGCAGAGGGAGAGGGAGAAGCAGACTCCTCCCAGCCCCCTCACTGAGCAAGGAGCCTGATGTGGGGCTCCATCCCAGGACCCTGGGATCATGACCTGAGCCAAAGGCATACGCTCAACCAACTGAGACACCCAGGCACCCCAAAAAAGATATTTTTATAATTCCTAGATAGTGCTAGAAAATAAGGTGAGCCAACACACATTCCAAACTGTTCAGAACTTTCTGAAAGCCTAAAAGCTGAGAGATCATACTATCGGAAGAAAACCACAGTGGAGAGAATAGCTATTAGAGGCAGAAAGAGTCTTTGAGGGTTAGTTGAACCTAAGGCAAATGATGAACATAACTGGAGTAGCTCTAGGATAACAATTACAGGGGTTGTTTGGAAAACTCTATTTGAAACAGCTGATTATATTATTCTAATTCATGATTAGTAGATTACAGACAAGATCTGCCTCCACTTTGAGGTGATAAAGATGGGTTTAGGTTGGAGAAGCAAGGCACTGTCTTATGTCTGATGAAAAGTACTTCTCTACAGACTTAGAAAGCTCAATGAATTCCACTCAGATATATTGTAACTAAACTGCTGAAAGCCACAAAGAAAATCTTGAAAGCAATAAGAGAAAAATAATTTACCAAGTACAAGGGAACAAAAACACAAGGACTGACTGACTTCTCATCAGAAATAATGGAGGCCAAAAGGCACTGGAATGTTATATTCAAAGAGCTGAAAGAAAAAAACCCTGCTGTCAACCAGTAATTCCACATTCAGCAGAACTATCCTTTAAAATGAAAGGTGAGGGGGACTGAGGCAAGATGGCAGAGGAGTAGCGGAATGAAACGACATCAGCTCGCGGGAGTTCAGCTAGATATCAAACCATTCCGAACACCTACAAACCCAACAGGAGATCGAACAGAGGAGAAGCAATTCCAGAAACAGAAAATTGACTACTTTGTGAAAGGTAGGACGTACGGAGTGAATCCGAAGCCATGGGAAGATAGATGGAGGGAGGGGCCGGCTCCCGGCAAGTGGTGGAATAACAGAGCACAAAATCCGAACTTTTAGAAGTCAGCACCACTGAGGGACATCACTCCAGGAGCTAAGCAGGGGTGGAGCCCTCGTGGGGACAGTGGTCTCAGGTCCTGCGGGGTCCCAGAAGGACTGGGGGTGTCTGAGTGTGGCAGAGCTTGCAGGTACTGGAGCAGGGAAACTGACTACAGAGAGGAGCCAAGGAGTGTGCTCTCAGCTTGGGGTTACCTCAAACCGTGATCCCGGGCGCAGTCAGACCACTGCTCTTTGAGCAGGGACCCCACCAAGTGGCAGATCCAGGGAGACTCACCTTCTTCCTCTGGAGGCAGGGATCTGCTGGGTTTGGAGAATCCAAATGGGGCTGTGTGCCAGAGACAGAAATGCTTGGTCACAGGCCAAGTGAGCTCAGAATGTGGTTGGAGACTAGGGAGACAGGAGTGGTGACCCCTTTTCTCCAAGGGCACACTGAGGAGTGGGGTCTTGAGTTCTGGGCTCCTCTAGGCTGGAGATTGGGAGGCCGCCACTTTCATTCCCACCCTCCAGAGCTCTACAGAAAACATTCAGGGAACAAAAACTCCTGAGAGCGAACTTGAGCAGATTTCTTAGCCTGGTCCCTCTCAAGGGTGGCTCAATTCCACCTCGGGCAAAGACATTTGAGAATCACTACAACAGGCCCCTCCCCCAGAAGATCAGCCAGAACATCCAGCCAAGACCAAGCTCATCAATAAAGGAGAAAAGCGGAACTTCAGAGATAGCAGAAAGCAATGCATGAAATTCATGGCTTTCTCCCCATGATCCTTTAGTCTTACAAAATTAAATTTTTTTTTTTAAAGATTTTATTTATTTATTTAACAGACAGAGATTACAAGTAGGCAGAGAGGCAGGCAGAGAGAGAGAGAGGAGGAAGCAGGCTCCCCGCTGAGTGGAGAGCCCGATGCGGGACTCGATCCCAGGACCCTGAGATCATGACCTGAGCCGAAGGCAGCGGCTTAACCCACTGAGCCACCCAGGCGCCCTTGCAAAATTAAATTTTTTAATTTTATTTTTTTCTTATTTTAATTTTTAAAAACCTTTCCTTTTTCTTCTCTTAACATTTTTAAACTAATTTATCTTAACAATACCTTTCTAATAAAGTCGAAATGGATAAAAGAGTTCAATGTGAGGCAGGAATCCATCAGAATCCTAGAGGAGAACATAGGCAGTAACCTCTCTGACATTGGCCACAGCAACTTCTTTCAAGATATGTCTCCAAAAACAAAGGAAACAAAAGTGAAAATGAACTTTTGGGACTTCATCAAAATCAAAAGCTTCTGCACAGCAAAGGAAACAATCAACAAAACACAAAGAGGCAATTCATAGAACGGAGAAGATATTTGCTAATGTCAGCACAGACATCCAAGATCTATAAAGAACTGATATCCAAGACCTAGAAAGGACTGATATCCAAGATCTATAAAGAGCTCCTCAAACTCAAAAGACACAGATAATCATGTCAAAAAATGGGCAGAAGACATGAACAGACACTTCTCCAAAAAAGACATACAAATGGTTGACAGACCCATGAAAAAATGTTCATCATCACTAGCCATCAGGGAGATTCACAACAAAACCTCATTGAGATACCACCTTATACCAGTTAGAATCCCCAAAATTAACAAGACAGTAAACAACATGTGTTGGAGAGGACGTGGAAAAAGGGGAACCCTCTTACACTGTTGATGGGAATGCAAATTGGTGCAGTCACTTTGGAAAACAGTGTGGAGATATCTTAAGAAATTAAAAATAGAGGGGCGCCTGGGTGGCTCAGTGGGTTAAGCCGCTGCCTTCGGCTCAGGTCATGATCTCAGGGTCCTGGGATCGAGTCCCGCATCGGGCTCTCTGCTAAGCGGGGAGCCTGCTTCCCTCTCTCTCTCTCTCTCTGCCTGCCTCTCTGACTACTTGTGATTTCTCTCTGTCAAATAAATAAATAAAATCTTTAAAAAAAAAGAAATTAAAAATAGAGCTTCTTTATTACCCTGCCACTGCACTATTGGGTATTTACCCCAAAGATACAGATGTAGTGAAAAGAAGGGCCATCTGTACCCCAATGTTCATAGCAGAAATGGCCACAGTTGCCAAACTGTGGAAAGAACCAAGATGCCCTTCAATGGACGAATGGATAAAGAAGCTATGGTCCATATATACTATGGAGTATTATGCCTCCATCAGACAGGATGAATACCCAACTTTTGTATCAACACGGACAGGACTGGAAAAGGTTATGCTGAGTGAAATAAGTCAAGCGGAGAGAGTCAATTATCATATGGTTTCACTTACTTGTGGACCATAAGGAAAAACACGGAGGACATGGGGAGATGGAGAGAAGTGAGTTGGGGGAACTGGAGGGGGAGACGAACCATGAGAGACTGTGGACTCTGAGAAATAAGCTGAGGGTTTTGGAGGGGAAGGATGTGGGAGGTTGGGTGAGCCTGGTGGTGGGTATTGTGGAGGGCACATATTGCATGGAGCACTGGATGAGGTGCATAAACAATGAATTCTGGAACAGTGAAATTAACCTTTCTAAAAAAATCTTTTTAAACCTTCATTATTATAGTCGTATTTTATACTTCATTGCATTTAACCTTATTTTTTGTATACACATAGGGTTTTTTTTCTTAAAAAATTTTTTGGATACAATTTCTTCTAATAGATCAAAATATACCCTAAATCTAGCACAGGGCTTTGTTCTAGTCTCCAGCCTGAGCACATTCCTCTTTTTTTCCCCTTCTTTCTATTTCCAACTTACCTTATCAACTCCTTTCTTAGAATTTAAAAAAAAAATTTTCATCTTTACAATTATATTCCATCCCTTCATCATGTTTACTCTTATTTTTGTATATATATGTTTTTTTCTTTAAAATTTTAAGAGATAGTTTCTTCTAAGAGACCAAAATACACCCCAAATCAAGTGGGTGGCTCTGTTCTATTCACTAGTCTATACATATGTGTGTGTATGTATATATTTTATTTATTTATTTATTTTAATTTCTTTTTACCCCTTTGTTCTACCCCCAGTTTGGGGTCGCTTCTGATTTGGTTAGTGCATTTTTCTGAGATCTTTGCCACCCTTTTAGTATTTTATTCTCTTGTTCATATATTCTTTTTTTTCTTTAAAGATTTTACTTATTTATTTGACAGACAGATCACAAGTAGGCAGACAGGCAGGCAGAGAGAGACGAGGAAGCAGGCTCCATGCTGAGCAGAGAGCCCGATCCGGGCTTGATCTCATGACCCTGGGATCATGACCAGAGCTGAATGCAGAGACTTTAACCCACTGAGCCACCCAGGCACCCCTTTTGTTCATTTATTCTTATCTAGATAAAATGACAAGGTGGAAAAACTCACTACAAAAAAAAAAAAAAAAAAGAAAAGAAAAGGCAAACTGACAGCTAGGGACCTAATCAATACAGGCATTGGTAATATGTCAGATCTAGAGTTCAGAATGACGATTCTCAAGGTGCTAGCTGGGCTCGAAAAAGGCATGGGAGATACTAGAGAAACCTAGTCTGGAGAAATAAAATCCCTTTCTGGAAGAATAAAAGAACAAAAATCTAAAGCTGAAAACCAAAAAGGTATTAATGAAGTGTAATCAATAATGGAGGCTCTTACTGCTAGGATAAATGAGGCAGAAGAGAGAATTAGTGATATAGAAGACCAACTGACGGGGAAAAAAGAAACTAAGCATGAGAAACAACTACTGGACCACGAGGGGAGAATTCGAGAGATAAATGATACCATAAGATGAAACAGTATTAGAATAATGGGAATTCCAGAAGAATAATGAGAGAAAGGGGCAGAAAGTATACTGGAGCAAATTATAATAATTTCCCTAATATGTCAAAGGAACAAGCATCAAAATCCAAGAGGCACAGAGAACCCCCCTCAAAATCAATAAAAACAGGTCCACACCCCATCCTCTAATAGTAAAACTTACTAGTCTCAGTGACAAAGAGAAAATCCTGAAAGCTGCTTGGGACAAGAAGTCTGTAACATATATTGGTAGAACTATTTGATTGGCAGCAGACTTATCCACAGAGACCTGGCAGGCCAGAAAGAACTGGCATGATATATTCAAGGCACTAAATGAGAAAACTGTCCAGCTAGGCTATCACTGAAAATAGGAGGAGAGATAAAAAGCTTTCAGGACAAACAAAAGTCAAAAGATTTTGCAAACACCAAACCAGCCCTACAGGAAATATTAAAAAGGGTCCTTTAAGCAAAAAGAGAGCCTAAAAGTAGTAGACCAGAAAGGAACAGAGACAATATCAGTAACAGTCACCTTAACAGGCAATACAATGGTACTAAATTCACATCTCTCAATAGTTACCCTGAATGTAAATGGGCCAAAGGCACCAGTTAAAAGACAGGGTGTAAGAATGGATAACAAAACCCGGGGCACCTGGGTGGCTCAGTGGGTTAAGCCACTGCCTTCGGCTCAGGTCATGATCTCAGGGTCCTGGGATCGAGTCCTGCATTGGGCTCTCTGCTCAGCAGGGAGCCTGCTTCCTCCTCTCTCTCTCTCTCTGTCTGCCTCTCTGCCCGCTTGTGATCTCTGTCAAATAAATAAATAAAATCTTAAAAAAAAAAAAAAACATCAATATGCTGCCAAAAGAAAACTCAATTTAGACCCAAAGACACCTCCAGGTTTAAAGTGAGAGGATGAAAAACAATTTACCATGCTAATGGACATCAGAAGAAAGCTGGGATGGCAATCCTTATATCAGATTAATTAGATTTTAAGCCAAAGACTATAATAAGAGATGAGGAAGGACACTATATCATACTCAAAGGGTCTGTCCAACAAGAAGATCTAACAATTTTAAGTATCTATGCCCCTAACATGGGAGCAGCCAACTATGTAAACCAATTAATAACAAAATCAAAGTGACACACTGACAGTAATACAATAACAGTAGGGGACTTTAACATCCCCCTCACTGAAATGGGCAGATCATCCAAGCAAAAGATCAACAAGGAAATAAAAGCTTTAAATGACACAATGAACCAGATGGACATCACAGATATATTTAGAACATTCCATCCCAAGGCAACAAAACAAACATTCCTCTCTACTGCACATAGAACATTTTCCAGAATAGATCACATCCTGGGTCACAAATCTGGTCTCAAACAGTACCAAGAGATTTGGATCATTCCCTGCATATTTTCAGACCATAATGCTCTGAAGCTAGAACTTAAAGCTAGAAGCTAGAAAGTTGGAAACATATGGAGGCTAAAGAACATCCTACTAAAGAATGAATGGGTCAACCAGGAAATTAAAGAAGAATTGAAAAAATTCATGGAAACAAATGAAAATGAAAACACAACTGTTCAAAATCTGTGGGACACAGCAAAGGCAGTCCTGAGAGTAAAGTATATAGCCATACAAGCCTTTCTCAGAAATAAGAAAGGTCTCAAGTACCCAGTCTAGCCTTATACCTAAAGGAGCTGGAGAAAGAACAAAGAAAGCCTAAATCCAGCAAGAGAAGAGAAATAATAAAGATCAGAGCAGAAATCAATGAAATAGAAACCAAAAGGGCAATTGAACAAATCACTGAAACTAAGGGCTGGTTCTTTGAAAGAATTAGTAAGATTGATAAACCCCTGGCCAGATTTATCAAAAAGAAAAGAGAAAGGAACCAAATAAATAAAATCATGAATGAAAGAGAAGAGATCACAACCAACACCAAAGAAATACAAACAATTTTAAGAACATATTATGAGCAAAAAAAAACAAAAACAAACAAAAAAAAACCATATTATGAGCAACTATATGCCAGCAAATTCGACAATCTGGAAGAAATGGATGCATTCCTAGCGACATATAAACTACCAAACCTGAACCAGGAAGAAGCAGAAAACCTGAACAGACCCATAACCAGTAAGGAGATTGAAGTAGTCATCAAAAATCTCCCAAAAAACAAGAGCCCAGGGCCAGACAGCTTCCCAGAGGGATTCTACCAAACATTTAAAGAAGAATTAATTCCTATTCTCCTGAAACTCTTCCAAAAAATAGAAATGGAAGGAAAACTTCCAAACTCATTTTATGAGGCCAGCATCATCTTGATCCCAAAACCAAAGACCCCATCAAAAAAGAGAATTACAGACCAATATCTTTGATGAACACAGATGCCAAAATTCTCAAAAAATACTAGCCAATAGGATCCAACAGTACATTAAAAGGATTATTCACCACAACTAAGTGGGATTTATTCCAGGGCTGCAAGGTTGGTTCAACATCTGCAAATCAGTCACTATGATACAATACATTAATAAAAGAAAGAACAAGAACCATATGATACTCTTGATAGATGCTGAAAAAGCATTTGACAAAATACAGCATCCTTTATCAAAACTCTTCAAAGTGTAGGGATAGGGGCGCCTGGGTGGCTCAGTGGGTTGAGCCTCTGCCTTCGGCTCAGGTCATGATCCCAGGGGCCTGGGATCGAGTTCTGCATTGGGCTCTCTGCTCAGCAGGGAGCCTGCTTCTCCTCATCTCTCTCTCTGTCTGTCTCTCTGCCTATTTGTGATCTCTCTCTCTGTCAAATAAATAAATAAAATCTTAAAAAAAAAAAAAAAAAGTGTAGGGATAGAGGGTACATACCTCAGTATCATCAAAGCCATCTATGAAAAACCCACAGTGAATATCGTTCTCAATGGGGAAAAACTGAGCGCTTTTCCACTAAGATCAGGAACATGGCAGGGATGTCCACTATCACCACTGCTATTCAACATAGCACTAGGAGTCCTAGCCTCAGCAAACAGACAACAAAAAGAAATTAAAGGCATCCAAATCAGCAAAGTCGTCAAACTATCACTCTTTGCAGATAATTGGATACTTTATGTGAAAAGCCCAAAAGACTCCACTCCCAAACTGCTAGAACTTATACAGGAATTCAGTAAAGTGTCCGGATATAAAATCAATGCACAGAAATCAGTTGCATTTCTCTACACCAACAAGAAGACAGAAAAAAGAGAAATTAAGGAGTTGATTCCATTTACAAATGCATCCAAAACCATAAGATACCTAGGAATAAACCTAACCAAAGAGGCAAAGACTCTGTACTCAGAAAACTATAAAGTACTCATGAAAGAAATTGAGGAAGACACAAAGAACTGGAAAAGCGTTCCATGCTTGTGGATTGGAAGAACAAATACTGTGAAAATGCCTATGCTACCTAAAGCAATCTGCATGTTTAATTCAATCCCTATTAAAAATACCATCGATTTTTTTTCAAAGAAATGGAACAAATAAACCTATAATTTATATGGAATCAGAAAAGACCCTGAATAGCCAGAGGAATGTTGAAAAAGAAAGCCAAAGTTGGTGGCATCACAATTCCAGACTTCAAGCTCTATACAAAGCTGTCATCACCAAGACAGTATGGTACTGGCACAAAAACAGACACATAGATCAATGGAACAGAATAGAGAGCCCAGAAATAGATTCTCAACTCTATGGTCAACTCATCTTTGACAAAGCAGTAAAGAACGTCCAATGGAAAAAAGAAAGTCTCTTCAACAAATGTTGTTGGGAAAATTGGACAGCCACGTGCAGAAAAATGAAACTGGACCATTTCCTTACAACACACATAAAAGTAGACTCAAAATAGATGAAAGACCTCAGTGTGGGAAATGAATCCGTCAAAATCCTGGAGAACACAGGCAGCAACCTCTTCAATCTCAGATGCAGCAACTTCTTCCTAAGAACATCGCCAAAGGCAAGGGTAGCAAGGCAACATGAACTATTGGGACTTCATCAAGATCAAAAGCTTTTGCACAGCAAAGGAGACAGTCAATAAAACCAAAAGACAACTCACAGAATGGGAGAAGATATTCACAAATGACATATCAGATAAAGGGCCAGAATCCAAAATCTATAAAGAACTTATCAAACTCAACACCCAAAGAACAAATTGTCCAATCAAGAAATGGGCAGAGGACATGAACAGACATTTCTGTGAAGAAGACATCCAAATGGTCAAGAGACACATGAAAAAATGCTCAACATCACTCAGCATCAGGGAAACACAAATCAAAACCACAATGAGATACCATCTCACACCAATCAGAATGGCTAAAATTAACATGTCAGGAAACGACAGATGTTGGAAAGGATGCAGAGAAAGGAGAACCCTCCTGCACTGTTGGTGGGAATGCAGGCTGGTGCAACCACTCTGGAAAACAGCACGGAGGTTCCTCAAAAAGTTGAAAATAGAGCTACCTTATGACCCAGCAATAGCACTACTGGATATTTACCCTAAAGATACAAATACCGTGATCTGAAGGGGCATGTGCACCTGAATGTTTATAGCAGCAAAGTCCACAATAGCCAAACTATGGAAAGAACCTAGATGTCCATCGACAGATGAATGGATAAAGAAGATGTGGTATACATTCACAATGGAATACTATGCAGCCATCAAAAGAAATGAAATCTTGCCATTTGCAATGACATAGATGGAACTAGAGGGTATTATGCTGAGTGAAATAAGTCAATCAGAGAAAGACAAATATCATATGATCTTCCTGATATGATGAAGTTGAGAGGCAACATGGGGGGCTTGGGGGGGTGGCTAGGAAAAGAATAAATGAAACAAGATGGGATTGGGAGGGAAACCAAAAGAGACTCTTAATCTCAAAAAACAAACTGAGAGTTCCTGGGAGTAGGAGGGTATGCAAAGCGTTGTTGGGTTATGGACATTGGGGAGGGTATGTGATACGGTGAGTGCTGTGAAATGTGTAAGCCTGACGAGTCACAGACCTGTACCCCTGGGGAAAATAGTATGTTACATGTTAATAAAAATAATTGATAAAAAAAAAGGAAGGTGAAATAAAGATATCACCAAATAAGTAAAAAGTGGGAGAGTTTGTTGCAGAAATATTAAAGTAGGTTCTTTAGGCTGAAAGGAAATGCAATAGAGTATCTTGAATCCAAAGTTAGGACCAAAGAGCACTGGAAAGGCAATTATCTGGGTAACTATAACAGATGTGTGTGTGTGTGTGTGTGTGTGTGTATTCGCACTTCTCCTGTCTTAAATTCTTTGAAAATCGTAAGAATATTTAAAAAATAAATACAATACTATATTGTTGGATTGGGTCACTATATATATATAATTAACATATGGCAAAAATAGCCTACATGGGAAGAGAAAAATAGAATTACATTAGAGCAAAGTTGCTAGCTTTTGCCAGTCTTTAGTCAATATTAACCTGAGGTAGTTCAAGGTAAGTTAAAGGTGCATACTATAATCCCTGGAGAAACCATTAAGAAAATAACTGAAAAATATATAGCAAAAAAATCAGCAGAATAATTAAAATGACACACTAAAAATATGTCTAAGATTTAAAAAGGCAACAAAAGTGAAACAGAACAAGAAAAGGGCATAAAAGACATAAAAACGAATAGCAAAAGAGCTGACATAAAGTCAACCATTTCAATAATGACATTTAGTAGGAACTGTCGAAAACTCTCCTCAAAAGGCTGACACGATGAGACTGGATAAAAAAGTAAGATCCAAGAAGACATTTATGGATTGTAAGTAATAGGAAGACAAAAATATTATGTCAATAGGAACTACAAGGTGGTGTTTATATTACCATCAGATAATATATCCATTCAGATAAATACCAGAGAGATAAAGATGGACATTTCATAATGGTAAAAGGGTCACAGATGAAGAAGATAAAACAATTACAAATCTGTCTGAACATTTCTGGAGATAAAATGATCATTACAGACAGGCTGAGGAGATCTAGCATAAGCATAGTAATACAAAGGCAAGATAAATATCAGAATTAAATAAATATTTAAGAAAATCCTCTTGAAATGAAAGATGATTTGAAATACTGAAGGGGTACACCATGACTTAGGAAAACTTATCCTAAAAAGCTATACCCTAATAAAGTTACTGGACTTCAAAAGTTAATATTTCTTTGTGCAGCCAGGCAAAATAATGTCACATAAAAGAAGGAATATTTGCAATAATATTCAGTGACAGATGACAATATAAAAGCTTTTACAAGGTAGGAACTCAAAGAAACTCTAAACTCATTAAGTATAAAGGCAATGGGCAGTGAGTTTTAAACATGCAAGAAATCACGGAGTATTTTGCCCATGAACACTCTTGACTAAACTCAAAGTCAGATTTCTCAAACTAAGAGATGATTTAAGAAATATGGCAAAAAAAAGTGATGATGAGTACTAAACACATTTAATGTATAGATTTTATTGGCAAAATAAAATATCAGTGTTACATATTCCAACAACATATAAATGCTATAATGAACACAAATTAGGAAGGGAAAATGGAAAATGGGAGGCTGATTATCTCATTTATAATGCCAAGAAATCAAACTACTTAAAACCCAAAACAATATTCACTACTACAAAAGTAAAAGATTAAGAAAGATAATAAATGAACAACAATAGGACAGATAAACCAGTATCTAAAGCAGTCAAGAGAAAAGGCAGAAAAGACAAGCGTTAAAAATTGTAAAAAAAGAAGATAACCACAGAAACCAAGAAAATTTAAAAAGCTAAAGCTATCCTGTCTGTACCCAACCACTGGAAAATAAAGAGCCAAATTCTAAATTCCTTTGCAGTTTAAACAGACTTCAAAGCCCAATCAAAATAATCCTAAAAAGGGAAACTATACACCATCTCATTAATGAATACTAAAACAAAATTTTAAAAATTAGCAAATAGAATCTATCTTAAGAAAATACTCCCTGACAGAGTTGTTTATTCTAGAAAGGCAGAATGGTTCAATACTGGAAAACTTTATTACAATTAATCAAACCAATTGACCTAAGAATATATACCACATAATCATCTCCATAGGTGCTGAAATATGACAAAATTCAACATCGTGCTAAAATACAGTACAAGTGGAAATGAAGGATACTTTCTTAACATGAAAAAATGATAGGTATCTCAGACCCATGGTTGACTCAGAAAGCACTAAAGAGAACTAAAAGGAACGTGACAGGATGCCTTCACTAGCAATGAACACTATAGCAAAAGACTTGCACAAATGAAAAGCATACTAGGTTATTAGGAAATTTTAAAATCATAATAGTATCTATCCTCCTTAATTTAATAAAATTAAAATACTATCTGGCCTATTTATTTACTCTTTTTTTTTTTTTTTGGTCAGTTATTTTCCTTTATTAGTCAGTACAGTTTTTATTTTTTATTTTAAAATTAAAAAAAATTATTAACATATAATGTATTATTTGTCCCAGGGGTATAGGTCTGTGAATCATCAGGCTTACAGACTTCACAGCACTCACCATAGCACGTACCCTCCCCAGTGTTCATAACCCAACCACCCACTCCATCCTCCTCTCCCTCTCCCCCTTTTATTTACTCTTTTACTAAGAGAAAAGGAAGATCCCCTATCAGGAACATTCTGAAAACAGAGCTTTGAAAAGGGACTGCTGTAACAGATATTAAACACTAAAAATCCTCTGTAATCAAAAATAGTGTGGTAAAGGTGTATGAATAGATATTCAACCATGGAACAGAATAGAAAATCCAGGAAGAAACTCAAATATATTCTTTAGTATAAGGAAGAGATGGTATTCTCACATTAGGAGAAAGGTGAATTATTCAATAAAACATAACCTACCCTGAATATAGAAACACGAAAATTCTAACTACAGACAAAATCCAGAATACATAAAAGAAAACTAAATTAACTTTAAAACAGCAACAAAAAACTTCTCCACGTGAAAGGTTAAAAAAAAAACAAACCAGATGTCAACTGAAGTCACAAGAGGAAAAAATACTTGCAACTCATATCACAAGGGTTAAACTCTAGTAAGAGTTCTTAAAAATCCATATTAAAACATGCCAAGAATCTAACAGAAAACAATGGACACCTATTTCTATGCCCCAGAAAAGCAAAAGAGAAACAACTCTAGGAGGGCATAAGCCTCATCTTTTTCTTTGATCCCCATGCCTGGCATATAGTAGAGGCTCAGTAAATGTTTACTTAAGGAATTTTATGACTGATGGTTTTTATATTAAGCCAGAAACATGATAATTACTTTTATAAAATTAGCGATTTGAAACACCCTAGACAAAGAGGTCATCTGACTTATGTTCCTAAAATTAGTGACAGTGGAAACTAAGTTATTTCTAGATGTTTGAATAGAGGGCAAAGCTAGAGAGCATAAATTGTACAGCATGAGTAAATAACTTTAATAAACTCACACGAATGTCTTGTCTGTTGATGAAAGGAAATCCAGTATAGGAAATAAAGTTAGCACTGTAATCTTTAAAATCAAAGGACAACAATATGTGTAATTAGGGATGTGATAAAGACTTATTCATTGGAGGCTTATACATAAGCACAATATCCAGTCAAGAGAAACTTGAATTTACCTTCTACCATATTACCATCCTTCTGAAAAATTCTCTCTTCACACCACTGACAATGGATCAGGTACTGAATCTTCTTGGCTGTTTCATCTGCAGAGGTAGGCCCCCTCAAAACTCTCACAACAACCAACACAAAATGTTCCAGAGCCACTGCAAAGAGTACTTCAATACCTTTGTTACATCGGGCTGCAGCTCTGGAAAGAAATTTTTAAAGTTACTTTGGGGGCTTATCATTTTTCTTTGTTTGGCATTATACTGACAATACAAACCTGGACAGGAAACCATGGATGGGTTATGGGAAAATAAGGAAAGTTCCACTTTTTTTTTTTTTTTTGACAGTTCAATTCTTAATAGTAGGGTTTTTAAAAGATCATTACTGTAACTTTTACACAAACTGAAACACAGGTAATAAAGGATGCTTGGGAGAATCTTCAGTAATTAGACATTTTCCATTATGGTATCCTCTCAGTAGGACTACACCCTCTGATTTTCAGTGTCACTTAATTTTTTTTTTTTTTAAGATTTTATTTATTTATTTGACAGACAGAGATCACAAGTAGAAGAGAGGCAGGCAGAAAGGGAGAGGAGGAAGCAGGCTCCCTGCTGAGCAGAGAGGCCGATGTGGGGCTTGATCCCAGGACCCTGGGAACATGACCTGAGCCGAAGGCAGAGGCTTTAACCCACTGAGCCACCCAGGCGCCCCAGTGTCACTTTTTTTCTTGTCCTCACCACCACCCTTCTTTCTTTTTATCTACTTTTTCTATAACAGCTCTTCCAAACAATGATTACTGAGGACTAACTACATGTAGGTTGGTATGTGCTGAAGGCTCAGTGAAAAATGAATAGGTGAAGTTTTTGCCACTATTAATTTTATAGACTTCTGGATTAAATTCTTTTTTTTTTTTTTTTTAAAGATTTTATTTATTTATTTGAAGGACAGAGATCACAAGTAGGCAGAGAGGCAGGCAGAAAGAGAGAGAGATAGGGAAGCAGGCTTCCTGCGGAGCAGGGAGCCCGATGCGGGGCTCGATCCCAGGACCCTGAGATCATGACCCGAGCCGAAGGCAGCAGCCCAAACCACTGAGCCACCCAGGCGCCCCTGGATTAAATTCTAATTGATATACCATTTATGTACTTAGTTTTCCCTCTGCAGTTATACATACTAAATTCAGTTCATGTGTATTAATTTCAATTTGTTGATATTACAATATAAACATTTCTAAGTATACACAATAGGTCCTTAGCATGTATACACACTGGATATCAGAGTTTTCCGATAATTAGGAATACTGGCAAAGGTATATGAAGCCTAATAATCTGTATTATGTTGAGGTAGGAACTTCATTCTAAATGTTGTGAACCCAATGTTGAGGCTAGTGAATGAACTGGCTGATCATGCATTAGCTATACTCTCAGGGTCAATTTATATAATATTGTACTATTCTTCAAGCATAATATTCTGAATAAAGTGGGTGCTCAAAAAAAAGGGGGGGCGTCTGGGTGGCTCAGTGGGTTAGGTCTCTGCCTTCAGCTCGGGTCATGATCACGGGGTCCTGGGATTGAGCCCCACATTGGGCTCTCTGCTTGGCGGGAGGCCTGCTTCCCTTCCTCTCTCTGCCTGCCTCTCTGCCTACTTGTGATCTCTGTCTGTCAAATAAATAAATAAAATCTTAAAAAAAAAAAAAGACTTTAACTCTTTAGAAATCCTGATGAAAAACAGAACTTTTTGTTTTATAGGTAAGATCATTTTGCAGAATCAAGTTTACAAACCATCACTTAAAATTTATGTTTATGTTTATTTTTGTTTTAGTTATCTCTACACCCAAAGCTTGAACTCAACAACTCTGAGATTAAGAGTTACATGCTCCATCGACTGAGCTAGCCAGGCACCCCATAAGCCATCATTTTATTCAAACTATGTAAAGAAAGGAGATGAAACAGACATAAAATGATTTTGGGGGCGCTGAGGTGGCTCAGTTGGTTGAGCTCCAACTTTCAATTCTGGCTCAGGTCAAGATCTCAGCGTCATGGGATTGGGCCCCGCATTGGGCTCCACACTTGGTGCAGAGTCTGCTTGAGATTTTTTTTTTCTCCCTGGGCTCTTCCCCCTGCTCGAATGCTCTCCCTAACACCTCTCTAAAACAAACAAACAAACAAATAAATAAAATCTTAAAAACAATAACAAATAAAATACCCCAAAATTTTTTGGGGCACCTAGGTGGCTAATCAGTTAAGTGTCTTACTCTTGATCTAAGCTTAGATCTCAATCTCAGGATCTTCAGTTCAAGCCCTGTGTTGGGAGCTCCATGCCCAGCACAGAGCCACTTAAAAATAAATAAATAAATAAATATAAAAACACCCCCTTCCCGATTTTTTGTAAATCTAAAAACAGCCTTTGCTTTTTCTTTTCATGGTGCTAGCCCCCATTTAACCTACATTGTTAAAAAAATAACTGATTTGAAGGTTTACTTTCATTTTTATCTCTTCTTCCGTAAACTACTTTATTTTAATAAAACTTTTAATTGGAGACTAAACTATTTTAGGGACAAAACTTTTAAATCAGATTATAAAAGAAACATAAGATTACCAAACAAATCAAGATTCTAGACATGAATACAGAATTTGGACTTCGTGCATGTTTTGAAAAATGCAACTGGCACTTTTTGTAATATTATCTCTATCATATAACCAAACATATGAGGTATGTTGTTGTCAGTCTGGTACCTTGCCACTGCAGCTACAACAATTCTGGCTGCTAGTTCCTTGTAATATTCAGTTCGGACAATATTACAGCCATAGTGACGCCGGGCAACATGCTGTGCCTTGGCATATAAAGAACTGATATCTGTAGAAGTCACTGATACAATGCCAAGGTTTCTTATATTTCTGAACGCAGAATCTAGATAGTTCACGGATGTTCCAAAAGGGTCTAGATGTCTAAAATGAGAAAGAATATAATTTATTTAAAATCATACTCGTAATCAAAATGATACCACTGTCATTAAGTCTAATGAAAAAATGCCATGGATTCAAAAGTACTTTACAAATCTGTTTTAAATATACAGTTCTGTTTTTAAATTAAGTAATAAAATGATCACATGATATATACATCACATATAAGAATGGATCAGGCTTATAGGAAAACTGTCATGCTTAGGAATTGTATTTCAAATGCTAGAAAATGTTCTTATTGAATTTTTTATGCCAACAAAAAAACCTATTAATGCAAATAAGTAAAAAACAATAGTCTTTTTATCCCCCTCCAAAACCTGGGCCAGTTTAGAAATTCATACACACACACACAAAGTAACACAAATTTTTTTGCACTTACATGAAATCAAAAGATCTCAGATGCATCAGTACATTGGCATCCATTTTGGTCACCTTAATATTACCAAGGTTTTCCTCTCCTTCAAGAATAGCATCACTCTCTTCCTTTTCCTTACTGTCCACCACCACTTTCAATTTGTTTAAATGGCAATTCTCCTGAATTAGTGTCACAGAGTTTTCATTCAAGTCATTAATTGTAACCTTAACTGCACTTCCAAGATGTTTTGCCCATTGTAGTCCCATTATCCCTTAGGAGAAATGTGAAGGAAAAGGAATTTTAAATTGTAGTAATTAAAGAACAGTATATAATAATAAATATTTTATAAAACCAAAACCATATTGTTTCAAAATCTTAATATTGTCATAAATAATTTTTTTTTTTACTTTCTCACTACAAACCCTCTGAATAAAAGTTACCATACACACACAAAATGTGTCTAACAGATTTTCATTAATACTTCTAAAACTTTTCCGAAACCCCCAGTCAAATAAAATAATCATGTTTGTTCTTTATTGGGGGGAACAGGTTTTCTTTTGTTAAAATTTCTTACAATGGAATGCTTTTTTCAAACAAAATCTTACAGAGAAACCCAACATACAATAAGAGTAAGGGCGGAGTTACTCAGCCTGGGGGATGGGAAGCTGAAAACTCCTCCTGCTGAAGTTTACCTAATGCACCAAATTACGAAAACAACTTTAGTGGACTAACATTTTTCACACACTGTACAACAGCATCATTGTGAATTAAACAGAACAACTTTGTACATGTAAGCAAATGATCAAGAATTCAGACCAAGAAAGCCTTTCCTCACAGGCTTTCTAGACCATACTGGATTAGTGCCACAAGCAACATCTGTTACAATATGGGAGAGGTGCCACAGGCCCAGACACTGTGTATTAGAAAACCCTCTATGGTCAATACTTTTAGTACATCTTCTTCACTCATATGTCTCATAAATGTAAATATTTAACATCCACTATGTGCCACGGTCTTTACAAATATTTTCAAGTTCTCATTATAAGCCTGTGATTAGTTCTAACATTCACATTTTAGAGATGGGGAAGCATGGAAACTGACTGCTATGAACTGATACAAGTTTACAAGGGAACATTACACGAAAGGACTGAAAAGCTCAGACATTAGCTTTGATGATCTCAGCTGAAAAAAGAATAGTTCATTGCAGCATTATTTATAATAGCCAAGACACAGAAACAACCTAAGTGTCCACAGATGGATGAAGAAATGTGACATATGCATACACACACTAGAAAATACTATTAAGCCATAAGAAAGAAGAAAATCTTGCCACTTGTGACATCATGGATGGACCACTGGAGGCACTATGTTAAGTGTAGTAAGTCAGAGAAAGACAAATACTGTATGATCTCACTTATATGTGGACTCTGAAAAAACCAAACTCATAGAAACAGATCAGATTTGTAGGTTGCCAGAAGTAGGGCAGGGGGAGGGTAGAGGGTGGAAGAATTGGATGAAGATGGTTAAGAGTCCAAAGAAGATAGACAGATGGCCAACAGACACATGAAAAGATGCTCAATATCACTAATCATGAGTAAAATGTAAATCAAAACAATGAGATATCACCCTTGCACCTACGAGAATGGCTAGAATCAAAAAGACAAGTGTTGGTGAGGATGCAAAGAAAAATGAACCCTCACTCACTGTTAGTGAGAGTGTAAATTGGTGCAGCCACTGTGGGAACCAGTATGGAGTTTCCTCAAAAAAATGAAAATAGAATTACCATATGATCCAGTAATTCTACTACTGGGTATTTACCCAAAGAAAATGAAAATAATTAAAAAAGATGCATGCTTCCCTGTGTTTACTGCAGCATTATTTACAATAGCTAAGATATAGAAGCAACTCAAGTATCTCCTGATAGATGAATAAAGAAGGAAGTACATATACACAATGGAACACTATTCAGCCATAAAAAAGAATGAGATCTTGGCCAACTGCAACAACATGGATGGACCTAGAGAGTATAATGCTAAGTGAAATAGACAGGGAAAGGCAAATACAATTTCACTCATATGTGGAATTTAAGAAACAAAATTAACAAAGAAGAGAAAAAAACAGATTCTTAAATACAGAGAACAAATTGGTGGTTGCCAGAAGGGAGGTGGGTTGGGGAATGGGTAAAATAGATTAAATGTAATTAAAAAAAAAAAAAAAAAGACAAAGAAAAAAGAATAAAGAAAAAGGGTTGGATAAGGGAAAATGCTGGTAATTAAATTTGGAAAAGTAGGTTGGGATCAGATTATGCAAGATATTAAATTGCTTTTAACCACTACTTTTCCAACAAAGAGGAACTTAAAAAGGAGAGCTAATTCCTGCTATCATCCTTTTGCTACAAACTTCCCCAGAATACAGTCCTATGACCTATAAGAAGAAAGACTTGAATTACGTTCAGGTGACTTCTTAGAAATTTTCTACCCTATTATCTTTTCTTTACTCTTAAGTTCTTTTGGGAAAAATGTTCTCAGTATTTAAAATTACCCCTCACCCCACAGCCTAATGACTAGGCAGTTTATTATATCACAAAAAAAGAGATAACCAAACATCAAGTATTTCCTGATTATAATGAACCAGTATTCTTGAAAAAAGAAAAAAAAATCCTATCTGAAACTGATCACACCTGAAAATCCAACTACCAATTAACAGAAATACAGGGGACAGAGGAACATGTTATACAAACCATGGAGATACCATTAGCAAAAATCTAGACTCTGGAAAAGTCTATAAGGCAAACAAGCTACATATCAACAAATGATTATCACACACAAACAAAATGATGGACGTGAATATAGATTAAAAAGAGATTTAGAAATATCAAACAATGAAATATATAGTCTTTATTTGAATCCCTGCTTGATTAAAAAAAAAAATCAGGTAATTGGGCATATTTAACATTTGATATTAAAACATTTGATATTGATTTAATTTTTTAAGATGTGATAATGGTATCATGGTTTTCTTTTTTAAAAATCCTTATCTTTCAGAGAACCAACTGAAATATTTACAGATCAAATGATGTATCACTGATTTGTATCAAAATAATGGGGATAAGGATGGTAGAAGGAGGTATGAGGGAAAAGTGCATGGGATACAGCCAAAAGAACAAGCACAAGTTGATAATTTTTGAAGTGAGTGATAGATAGCAAAGGACTCTATTATGGTCTACTTTTGTATATATTGGAAATTTTTCCACAATGAAAATATTTACTTTGAGTCTTTAATTTTTTATGCCAAAATATTCTGCCAGATAGAATACCCGTATACATTTTCTAAGAAAAAATACTGCATAAAGCTGATAATTAAAGTGGAGTTCCAAAAAAAACATTACTCACCAGTGGCTCCAAAGGCATCTAGACATTCCAAAGGTTTTCTTTCTTCAGCCAAAGCAGCCAATGTACAGAATATTAGTTGCCTAGAAAGTATAATAATCTGAAATAATTTTACTGTACCATGGCTTCATCACTGTAGATTTTATTTTATTGAAGAATAGTGAGATGGGGAGCCTGGGTGGCTCAGTCAGTTAAGCATCCGACTCTTGATTTCAGCTCAGGTCAGGATTTCAAGTTTGTGAGATCAGCCCCACACAGGGTTCAGAGCTGGGCATGAAGCCTGCTTAGGATTCTCTCTCCCTCTCTCTCTCTCTCTCTGCCTCTTCCCCCACCTCAGGCTCACACTCTCAAAAAAGAGAGAGAATTGGGGTTCCTATTTACTGTACAACCTGTTTTAAAGGAAGACCTAGTAATATATTCCCTACTTTAGTATAAGAAGTAAACATTTGTGAAATTAAACTATCAATCTAGTTGGGTTCTATAAACAAGCATTCACCATGAATAATGATTCCATAAATAAAACTTGCCCACAAAAGTACTATTTTACTCTCTGAGAAAAAAATTAGTTTGGTAGGATAAAAGAAAACAATCATTCTAAGAAAATACTAAAACAGATGACTCTCAATCTGTACCTAGTTTTAAATTTCACTGTATTAGAACATAAGATTAAGAGAAGGTACATTTGTTATAATTTGAAACATCCCATAATCCTTTTCCCAATTTATCTTACCGGTTTAGTTTCATTTTGGGATTAAAATAGGAATCTGTTTTTTGAGGTACAGAATAGTTAGGACAAACTTGTACATCTGTGTCTGCCTCTTTCAAAATTTCATTAGGTGGTTTTGCAGAAGCTAAAATGAAAAAAAAAAAAAAAGATTTCCAGTGAAATACAAAATAATTCTAAATATCCAAAACAATACACATTAAAAGAAATAACTTTTCATTTTAATATTTTGTTAATGTAACCAATTGAGTAAATAATGGAAAAAGAAAAACAACCCAAAACTGATTTATTCAGTACTGTCTCTAGGAAAGAGTAGCACTCAATTAAGTATTTGGGTAATTAAAGTTTATTAAGTCAAATCTTCCCTGCCTTGAACATCAAAATATCTGTATTATAACCCTAGCTAAGAACAATAAGCTTAAAATAAAACAAAATTTGGGGAAAAAAAATTCAGGACTCCTGGGTGGGTCAGTCAGTTTAAGCATTTGCCTCCAGCTTAGATCATGATCCTAGGGTCCTGGGATCGAGTTCCACATTGGGCTCCTCGCTCAGTGGGAGGTCTGCTTCTCCCTCTGCCTGCTGCTCCCTCTGCTTGTGCACTTTCTCTCTCTGACAAATCAATAAAATCTTAAAAAAAAATCCTAAAACGCCTTTATTGTTCATCAACCCCTATACTGTGTTTACATAGACTGGCTGCTAAATATATCTTACTGTGATATAATGGTTATAAAGTTAGTATCTCTGTTTCATTCCATAAGTCATCGTGGATGACAAAGAATCACTATACTTCCAGAACATGCTAGATTTCAGAACACTTTCTTATAACTACAACCGTAAAACACAAAATTATCTTTTTTTTTTTTAAAGATTTTATTTATTTATTTGACAGAGATCACAAGTAGGCAGAGAGGCAGGCAGAGAGAGAGGGGGAAGCAGGCTCCCCACCGAGCAGAGCCCGACGCGGGACTCGATCCCAGGACCCCGAGATCATGACCGGAGCCGAAGGCAGTGGCCTGACCCACTGAGCCACCCAGGCACCCAACACAAAATTATCTTAAATTGGGTATAAAGTAATGGGGAAAAAAAAGATTCTACATTTTGTATATATTAGAATCATTTAGCTATGAGCCCAAATGAAATACTGATGTATTTGTGTATGTATATTTTAGGAATGAGACATATATATTATGTGTGGGGGAAAAATAGTCTTTATTTTTGGCTTTTTCTTTTCTTTTTTTTAAAGATTTATTTATTTATTTGACAGAGATCACAAGTAGGCAGGGGCAGGCAGAGAGAGTGGGGGAAGCAGGCTCCCCGCTGAGCAGGGAGCCCCATGTGGGGCTTGAGACCAGGAGACCCTGAGATTATGATCCGAGCCAAAGGCAGAGGCTTAACCCACTGAACCACCCAGGCGCCCCTGTGTTTGGCTTTCTTGATAATATTAAAATCAGAATGTTAACTACATGGCAACCGTACTTCCCTTTTTACAATGCCAAATCATAGTTAACATTCCCTAGTGTTTTTTATATTCTTCTACACCCACCAAAGTGGCATGTGACTTATCTCACAAGATCAGCCTTTCTCAAACCAGTTTCTACCAGCAATTAAGCTCTACAGAAAATTATTTCAGTGACTATTTTTTCAATTCTTGAAAGAAAAGTACATAATAACCATTTTAGATGTATATGAGATAAATTAATTCATTACATACAATGGATGCCTTAGGGCATGAGGTCTTAATTCTTTTTTTTTTTTTTTTTTAAAGATTTTATTTATTTGTCAGAGAGAGATAGAGAGAGAAAACGCACATGCATGTGCAAGTAGGTGGAGGGGCAGGCAGAGGGAGAAGCAGGCTCCCTCCTGCGCAAGTTGCTCAATCTGGGACTCGATCCCAGGACCCTGAGATCACAACCCGAGCCAATGGCAGACACTTAACCAACTGAGCCCCAGGCATCCCATTAATTCTTAAGAAGGGCTGCCTCACTAATAAGCTATTAATAACCCGATATCACTTCAGGATAATAAATGGTCTTTATATAACTCCTTTTTCCAGTGTTTTCAACAGTAAGTATAATATAGCTATCTATAATCTTCTGTTAAGATACCTATATTTAGGAGTGCCTGGGTGGCTCAGTCAGTTAGGTGGCTCACTTTGGTTTGGGTCATGGTTCCACTGTTTTGGGATCACGCCCCACATCAGGCTCCCTGCTTGCTGGAGAGCCTGCTTCTCTCTCTCCCTCTGCCTGTCAGCTCTGCCTACTTGTGCTCGCTCAAGCTCTCTGTCAAATAAATAAACAAAATCTTAAAAAAAAAAAAATATATATATATATATATATATAAATACACACACACACATATATATATATGTATATTTACTTTGGCATCAATCACTTTTTCTACCCACATTAAATATATTTGTTAAACTGAGGACAGTTAAATGTTGTTGGGAGCCTCACAGAAAGAAAATGAAACGTAAGGTAATGGATTAATAGTTAACTAAATGTTTTGGTTAAGTCCTTGTATTTTATCTCCCCGCTGTCTGAAAAGAATAACTCGATCATTGTTTAAGGATTTACTTATCAACACATGTTAATGAGATTGCTCAACTTACCAGCAATATACCTGGATTTCGTCTCTCCTTTATTCACATGTCGCCTTACATGTCCCAGCATATCGGTTCTTCTGGTGATTGTTGCTGAACAAATGATACAATGATAATGGGCGCCCAGTTTACTGGATATCTATCAAACAGAGTATTTAATTTAAATGTACAATGAAAGACAATGAAATAGAAGTTTATTAAGATTGCAAATTGAAGTATGTTAGTGTGTCACGAGTTTAATGATGTAGAAGACAGTATTAATATTGCCATGGGACTTCAAAGGGATCTTTACTTCCTTCTCTACATTTATGTTTGCTTTTTACTTACTTTATAATAGACCACAACTTTGTTTTTCCCATTCATTCTAGTCAGCATATAACTGTACCCTATTTTCTATAAGTAGCACTTATAAAAATGGCATAAAATTAGCAGAACTGTATTAGTAGGTGAGTAACAATTGTTCTCCAGGAAAATAAAGTCCTGATTTATACTGTTTGCAGCTTTCTGTGGTATGTGTACTCTACCACGGCCAATGCCAAGCTACAATTGTGACAGATTTCAAGCTACTGATGTGAAATCACTGAATGTGAGTTTGGGAAAAGATGTGTAATATCCTACTAGAGAGCATGGCCTCCATGCAGATATAATAAATATAATATATAATATAAATATATAATGTATTATATATATGTTATACATATATATGTATATGGCGCCGACAATAGTAAAATAGGTAATAGGAAATAATGAGACTGGAGTACTCATTACATTTGTTTATAATATAATTTATTCACTTTAAAATTTATACAATTTAATTTTTAATGATGGCCATGTTTAACAACCAACTTTCAATATTTCTAGAAATATGGGCTAGTTTCGGCATACCACTGAATGCTAGGAATGTAATAAAAAGACTAATGGTCCAAGTAAAAAATTTTCATTTTGTAATTTTTCATTTAGCTGAAAATAAAGAGATTATTCCAATGGCTTTTTTCTACTTTTGATACCTTTTACCCTTTTACCCTTAGAACTTCTACCTCCTACCTCCTTAGAGCTTCTACCTCTTTGGGATCAAACAGCAAGTAAAGAACAGGTGAAAACATTACACATTGGTACTGTTGTCATCCCATTCAAAATGTCCTGGATAGGGTTGATGGACCAACCATTGTCCTGACCCCTGCTTAAGAAATGTTTGTTTTTTTTCTCCCCAGCACTTTACTCTTTTTAGTGGCCCGAAAAAAAATTAATAATGAGGACTTCTTAAGCGAATATGCATCCAGGATAGTACTACTAAAAACTATTTTGTAATTTGTATTCCCCAAAAGTTAAATGTATCCTAAAAAGGGACATTAGCACTTTTAAACAATTATTAAGATTTCAGAAAGTTTCTTAATTCTGTCCTTTGACAGATTAAAAGAGCACAGAGAAGGTAAATATGAATTGACATACTGATATTTAACTGAATCACAGAAATTGAAGGCTTTTATCCCATAATCAATTTATTTTAAAAGAAGAATATTACTTTTTATTTAAATTCTCCATTCCAAAATTAGTAAATAGGTTAACTTTTGTTCTGAAACCACAAGAGAAAAATTTATCTGAATAAAATTAAAAACTGAAAAATGAAAAGTTCAATACAGTAACTCTTTTTTTCATATAATTCATATTTTTTTCCTACCAGGATAATCTGAAAGCACTCAGACACAAAATCTTAAAGTAAACCTCATTGTCAAATGTGCCCATAGCCTTAAAGCCAGGCAAAAATTCTGCTTTCTTTAAAGAGGGCTAAATTTAAAAATAAATCTCACATCTGATTACCTGTTCTCCAATAATGTTTGGTTTCACTGGTCGACAAGGTAAGTGACAGATGCACATCCTGTAACCTAAAGTGAAGAATCGCTGGTTGTCATATCAGTTCATTAAATATTCAAGTACCATTAAAAATTATTAGCAAATTTTATTTTATAAGAATAACTGGGATTCTTATTTATAAGGTCATAGTTTATTTGAATGAGACTTAGTTTTCTATATTTTTTATATAACACATAGTACAAAAACAAATGTATGATATCCAGGTTTGAATTCTGGTTCTGCCAAGACTATGTGTTACCTTGATTGGTCATTTAGCTTCTTTGGGACTCAATTTTATCATCTATTCTCTGACATTGTGACTTTTTATTAGGCTTCGCCTTCTTTGCCTCATAATACAGCTGCCGCTACATAGCCTCTTCTTCGTGAGAAGGCACTTAGCTCTCTCCCATCCTTCTTAACCTTCTTCATGCATCCTCTTCCCTCTCTTCCACTCTAAAGAACAGATTTTTCTATAGGCTTAATGGCTACATGACTTTCCCCCCTCATTTTCTTGGTAACTTTAATGCCTTTTATGGTTGCAACTATCTCCCCTGGGGGAAGGAATTCCAAATTCTAGGTCTAGTTACCAACTCCTTTCTGAGGACCAGATCTCTCCTTCTGATTGCCGGCTGAGGATGTACGACTGGGTTATCCGGTCAGTATTTCAAAATCTGTCAAGGACTAAGGTGTCCAGCTCCTTTCTTCTCATACCTTGCATCGAATTGTTTCTCTTACTTGTACATACGGAAGTATCCCAGGATGCAGTAACTTCTTTTTTCTCCACTGATATGTACTCCTATGGCTATCCCACCTCATCCATGGCTTTAAATACCATTTATATTCTGACAATTCCCAAATGTGTATCTCTAGCCCCAACCTTTCCCCAAACTCAAAATTCTTATCTAGACTTGACATCTCCAGGAGATGCATCTAAACGTTCGCATGCCTAAATCTGCAGGCTTGGCCTTTTCCCCCCATACCTGGTCCTCAAGCAGTCTTCTCTGCTCAGTAAAGGATACCACCATTCCTACAGCTGTTCAAGTCTCAGGCTCACGCATTCTTGGCTATTTTCCCCTCACATCTTACTTCTACTCCTTCGGCAGGTCTTGTTGCTTCTACCTTAAACATATTTGCAAACTACTTTGAGACCTGCTTGCTAAAACAAAACCTGTGATACTCGCCACGTACCAGATCATCACCATGTGAAAAAAATCCAACAACTTAATGTACTTAAGAAAGTAAAGAAATGCCATGAGCCATTTAAGAGATGGGAATAATAGGGAAGACAAAGACTAACCTAAAGGTTAAACAATGACTTAAATAAAGAATACAAAAAGAACTTTTTAACTAAAATGAGACCATTCTTTTTTGATAAAAAGACATGATTTACGTACATTCTTAAAAATAATTAAACAGGGGGTGGGAGGTTGGGGTACCAGATGGTGGGTATTATAGAGGGCACAGATTGCATGGAGCACTGGGTGTGGTGCAAAAATAATGAACACTGTTATGCTGAAAATAAATAAAAAATAAATTAAAAAAAATTAAACATAAAGGACAGGATGGCCTCTAATTTAGTCTCTAATTCCCTTTTCTCTAAGTGACTAGTCATAACCTTTTACCAATAATACTAAGAAAATTCTTTCCTGGGATTAAAACTCCAGATAACCACATTTAGCAACACCTATGCTCACAAATTCATATACAAGTATGCATATGTTTAAGATGGATATTTAGGGCTTTGAGGGTAGAGTTTTTTTTATCCATATGAAGCATCATAAACTCTCCTCTCAACATGTGTGTTGACACATGCAATAGCAGTTTTTCATGGAAATCCTTCCAAATAAGCTAGTATAGATCTAATATATACTCTTTACAATGGTGGCATAAGAATTTATGGTATGTATACACCATATTACAGTCAACCAACCCGTTTTTATTTTAGTTTCAAGTTTTTGTCATTAAGTATATGCTGCAGTGAATATTCTTGTACATTTATCCTTATTAATTGATTCTTTTACTCCCAAAAGAGGGAGTACCTGGTCGAGAGGTATGTGAATTTTTAAATTTAAAAAACATTGCCAGATCTCTTTCCAAAAACGCTGTACTAATTCACATAAGTCACTCTAAGAATAATTCATTATATCTAAAAAGTCTTTTAACTTGGTGAGATCTCATTTTTTGTCCTTTAATTTTATTCTTTATGAGACCTCTTATTCAGTCCCCCAAATTATATCATTTTTGTCACTACTGTAATTGGTATCTTTTTTATAATTTTCATTTATCTAGAGTAGAGAAAGACTACGATTTTAAATATTTATCTTATATCCCACTACTTTTTTAAAAATCCCACTACTCTTTTCAACTCTAATCTTTTTAAGCCATCAGCAGAAAAAAAGATATTGTCTTCTTTCCCAATATTCACACTATATATTTTTTGTTTTGCATTCACTACACTTTCAAAATTATGTGTCAGATGGTAGTTGTTCTAACATAAAAGAAAAAGTATTAACTTTTTAAAACACAATTCAAAAAGTTATAGGGACCCCAGGGCCAAGCAAAATACCAGTATAGAACAGATGCTTAATAAATGTTTGCTAAACTAAACTACACTTACAACATACATCCATTGCCTAGAGAGTTCCATAATTGTTTATTAAGAAATACATTAAAAGGACATTAAATCCCTCACAATTTTAAATGGAAAATATTTGAATTTGTTCACAATAAAATTCCAAAACTTCTATTAAATCTTGACACATTTAGTTTTTAGCAAGCACAAGAATACTAACCTTCAAATTCAACTGAGACTTTCCAGTGTAAATTCTGAAGGTGACGACGAAGCTTATGACTATTACAAGCTCTGAATTTCTCCTTAGGGCACAACGGACAAGACTGTTTGTTTCCTGACCAAAAAAAAAAATAAATAAAAAAGAACCAATAAAGCACCGAGCAGACAGGCTACTAATGCCTCAATTTAGCTGCGAAAGAAGTAGCAGGGGACTCTCTCCACCCAACACACACACTTCTCAGATAACGTCTATGTTAACAGTAGGGAGAGTCATCTCTGCCTCAACAGGTAGTTAATAATCAGCACATGGTCAGTGATTAATTTTTTACCCTAAAACTCTCCTCTCTGGGGCTACCTGATAACTTTGTTGCCACCGGGAAGAGAAAAAAGGAGAAAGTAATAAAGTACATGATATCCCTCTGGCCAAAAGGCCTGCCAGAGAGAGCATCACTAGGTACACTGGACAGGGGAGAAGGCAGTACTTGTCACACTCCCAGGGAGGCAGGAGCCGGGAAGACAGTGTGAGCACCTGCTGTGGCATTCTGCTCTGGCAGCAACAAAACCAGTTAACATGCAGAGTAAGAAAAATGGAAGGAGTGAAAGGACCTAGTGGGATCCAAAATAACTGCTATTCTGGGACAAGGAGCATGGTTAGAACCACTGTAACCAATTAGCAAATTTGTAAGTTCTTCCTTCTTCATTAATGAAAAGATTACGGATCATAAAAATACAAGTCTTATTTAATTAGAAATGTAATGGATCTCAAATAAAAACTCTGAGCAACGAAAAAAATTAAAATCTCAAATTCAGGTTTAAAACAATAAACATACACAAAAACAATCAGCAACTCACTTAATTTTTAATCCGAGTATCTTTAACATACAGCACACTGTAAATATAGTCAAAATTAATTTTTCTATGTGCTCTGCTTACTTCAAAAAACCATGAAGTGATACTGAGGATGGAATTCAAGCACTGAGGATGGCAAAGCGGAAAGAGAGGAGCTTGAGGCGTGACAACAATGAGGAACGCTTGCTCCAGCCTTAAATTGCCCACCTAGGGACTTTGTTTATGTGACTGAATATAATACGCCTTTAGTTATTAAAGGCAGTGGTTTTTTGGGACTTCTGTTGCTTATAGTTAAATGCAAATCTGAACTAAAAGAATACGCAGTCCTTACATATCCACAAAATTGTAATATCCTTGGGGAACTGTGAAACAACTAGTCTCCACAGCACCTGTGAAAGCAGGCGGCTACCAATTTCCTGAATGAGAAAATTTTATTATTGCTCTAGTAAAGTGGCAGTAAACAAATCTACTCCCAGCAAATTTTCATGAGTTACTAAACTACACTTACAACATACATAAGATAAAAAGCAAAAGAAATTAAGAGGGGGGAAAAAGACCCTCAAAATATGGAAATACCTGCATCAAGATGATCTGAGTTCAATGAACTGGCAGAGTCAAAATCTCCTTCAGCTACGAAGGCTAACTTCTCTAGATCAGCAAGCTGCCTTTGGATTGAGATGTGTCTCTCTGAAAGGAAATTTTAAGAGTTAGGAGATTAGTTTTTAAAAACCTGAATTCTAGTTCTATTTTTATTTGATCGTGTCACAGAGACTCCTCCACTTTTATTTCCTGTAGCATGGTGCCCTGGCACCTAGATGGGGACTACTGCTGCAATTCTGCCTATAAAATGACAAGTGTGCCTCAGAACGTGAAAAGTTGGGGGAAAAAAACACTGTGAAACTTCACACCTTTTATCTAATTATTCAATATAATTCTGCAGAAAATGTTTTTTTCTCCGTACAAAATGCTGAAGTAAGAAACATAAGCCACGCTTCCTATCTTTAAAGAAGTTTCAAGGGGCACCTAGGTGGCTCAGTGGGTTAAAGCCTCTGCCTTCGGCCTGGGTCAAGATCTCAGGGTCCTGGGATAGGGTCCTGGGATTGAGCCCTGCATTGGGCTCTCTGCTCAGCGGGGAGCCTGCTTCCCTTCCTCTCTCTCTGCCTGCTTGTAATCTCTGTCTGTCAAATAAATAAATAAAATCTTTAAAAAAAAAATAAAGAAGTTTCACCTAGGCAGGAAAGATACTGATATGTTACCAACTGTAACACAGCGCAGGATGAAATGAATACCGGGGGTATATGGTGTGGGTATACAGGAAGGAGGAAGGAGGAATTAATTCTAACAAGTGCCTTTGAGAATGTCTTCCCCGAGGAAGTGACATTTGACTGAGATGTAAGTTATGAAAAGAATTTCAGTAAGCAGAAATTTGGTGGCTGGCCTTATAAGCTAGTAATCTCATGAATAAAGGTATAAGGTGTAAAAAAAAAATACAGCCACCTCTATCCCACCCTTGGCTGGAATGTAGTATGTTTGGAGAATGGAGGTGGTGGAAGAAGAAGCAGCCAAAAATGTGGTTCAGATCACGAAAGGCTTAAATTCTATGCAAGTTAGTCTGGACTGTCCTCTTCAGGCAACGTGAAGTCTTTGCAAGTTTTTGAGGGAGTGAGTAATATGATTTGAGTGCACTTCAGGAGGTTATCTCTGTCTGTAGAATCAAAGATCAGTAACTGAGATGAGTTAGTAATAGAAAGGTAAAGAACAGATGGGGAAAAAAGAATGCTAGGTGTGAGAAATAACCATGAATGAAGACTGCATTCAAGAATGGTTCCCAGATTTCAAGTTTACATGGTTGAGAATAATGGTATGATTAACCAATAAAGGAAGAGGAACACATTTCTGGCAGATAAGAGGAAAGGAGAAAAAGTAATTTAGTTTTTGACACAGTGTTTGATATACTACAGGTATTCATCCTCAAGTTCAGTATGCAGTTGAGTTGTTTTTGGAGTTCAGGAGGATATAAATCATAAATACAAGTTAGGTGAAAGTATGAGCTGAAGAAAGCCTAAGGAAAAAAAAACCACTATGGGAAAAAGAGAAGAAAAAGGCCAAAAATCCAGTCCCGGTAACATATTTTTAGGTTTCTCAAACATTACACATTCTTCAAACGACATACTTACAAACTTTGGAATATATGAATATATCTTTCCAAAGTACATTTAACATATTCTTGATTTGGGCTTGGAAATGCATTCCCCAATGCTACTGAACCCACTACTGATTAATATAAATGGTTATAATTCCGAAGGGCCATATGGAGGGATGCAGGTAATGTAAGAGACACGGAGGAAAATCATCAAGGAGGGTAGATTCAAAAACAATAAATGGTAAAGGAGATAGCTTTATCTTATAACTTATCTTATACCTTATCTTATATCTTATACCTTATCTCAAGATAAAGCAGAAGCCAAGAAAAAAAGAGAATGTAAAAGGTTCAACACTAAGTATCACAGATAGTTGTAGAAATCAATAGAAAACTACTGGATTTAGTATTTAGCAGGTCTCCCATCACCTTTAAGAAAAAAGGTTCAGTGAGATGTTCTGGAATACAAATGGGATTAGGAGAAAAAAATATAGAAAATCACACAGATTATTTCAAAAAGTGTGGCAGTATAAAAAAGGAGATAGATGGGATTGGAGGTTGCTTTTTCTTTCTTTTTAAGGAAAGACTTGAATATGCATATCCCAAAGGAAAGTAATGTTTACAAAGGAGGAGCTTGAATATACGAATACAAGACTAGGAGCTGAAAATTGGCAGGAAAAGATCCCCAACTGGAGAGATGATAGTAAACCGCAGGACTCTCTAGTATTCATTACACAACAAGGTTATACAGTTTAGAACCTGAAACCTTTAAATTCTATTCTTACCATAGATACCCTCCTGCCTGTTCCTCTCCAAGCTTCACTCCCAGCTCCTTCTGTGTCCTTGTTTTTCTTTCCCCAAAATAAACAGTAAGACAGCAGGGGATATGCCTTCCTCATTTTTGTAATGATTAAGTGCCCAGTACTGTATCTCGTACACAGCAGGCACTATGGTTTGTTAAATAATTAAAAAAAAATCGTTAGTCTTTTTGGATGCAGTAACAGAGTCAATAATTTTGGAATTCAATTCAGCACTATCAGACATTCCTGCTCAACTTTACTAAAAGACAAATTTTCACCTCATTTTTAAATGAGAAAAGCAAAGAGCAACAATTAACTTGTCATACTAGGTATTGTTCAAATGACTTTATAATGAGATATGATTTCTATAAATAGGCAAAAATTTTCCCAAATGAGCAAAAACTTAATTGCTAGGTGAGACCACAAGATTCAGGCAATGAATCCATGTGTACAAATCAATCCTTTGAATTTGCAATCATAAAGACTTTCAGCTTCCAAAGTTCAAAGTTCTGTTCATGTGAAAGTATATAGTACTATATAAACCTGTGCTTACTGAAATCATCCTAAATTGTACAAAATAAGAGACAGGAGCCTGGTATGTTAGACGAGAATAACGAAAATCCTGTGATCCACTATTAAAACTCTCAAAGATCTGTCTAAAGATTCATGATATGCCTTCGTATGTATACCTCTCAAATTACTTTCTGGTTCAAGATAGTAGATAGCAGACAATCTGTACTTAAATCACTCAAACTTTTTGTAACATGCTAGTAATTCTGAAGTCAACAGGCAAACCTCTTGTTAAATCAGATGAATCCAAGATGCTAGGAGTTTCTTTTACAACTTCTGATACTTTTTCCTCATTTTTCAGTTCTATTTCAAATATGCCATCTTCATCTTGCCTACTTAAGACTGATTTCGAAGGACTAACTAGACCACATAAAAATAATTTTTAAAATGTGATTAATATATATTTCTAACGCATTTCAGATTTCTCAATCACTACATATTTGCCCCAGTAATGCATTTTTCAGGTTTCTCAAACATCATACATTCTTCAAATTACATACTTCCAAATTTTGGAATATTTATCTTCCCAAACTATGTTTAACATTCTGGCTGGTGGGGGGGAGGAGAAAGCACACAGTCCCTAAAGCTGCTGAACCAATTCTGATTAATATAAACAAATCTAATGTAGAGGTAGGGAAGGGAGGCTACTCAGGAGAGTGTACCACCCCCCTGCCAACTGTAGGGACCCTTATTTTGCATCTACTACCTCTGATCTTATATGAGGAGGAGAAGCCTACCCGAAGAACACTTTGGCCTTTTCTGTGATCAACTCTACTCTTTAATTTACTGTGACAATTTTTATGTGGCTTTAAAATTGCAAAGCTACTCTACTGGACTACAACTACCCAAGTGATGTATAAATATTAAATGCCCAACTGTCCTAGAAGAAAATGAATTATTTTGTTATTAATTCAGAAAGAACATAACGGTCAATTTATGGACCACAAAATAATTAAAAACAAACAACAACAACAACTTTCTGAGACTTTACATTTAAAAGTGTTCAGAAGATTCTCAAGTGTTTCTCTTTATGGTCCAATAAATCACCACTTAGAAAACATGCAAGCACATACATTAGCACAATAATACGGGCTATTAATTTTCAGCAGTCCAGTTATGATGGAACGGAGGGCAGAACTCAACTGGTATTTATGACTGAGGGACGACATCCAGAATTTAGTCGACCCTTTCTTAAACTACTCATCAGCCTCAAATTCTTTTTGAAAGCAAGCTGCTAAAGAAGATTAGTAAAAAAAGGCCATCTCTTTGTGTATATCGAGCACAAGAACTAGTTGGTAACAATGGTTTCCACATCTTGGCAGCTACGATCTACCACAGTAAACAGGTTGCCTCGGTTACCATATCACATTTTGAAGGACTTAGTGAACCACCGCAGACGGAGCTGAGAGGGAAACTACCAAATTAGTGTAACTCCCTATTTGCGTAGCAGAAAAAGACCCCCTTTAACGAAGAAGCCCTCGACCTCATTATTTCCTTTTATCTGCAGCACTCCTGGCCTCCACAAACCCTTCACCACGATGTCCTCGAGGTTTGGGGACATGCCTTCTCCCATTCTGTACCCGCTTTACCCGCTACACGGGTCCCTCCTCCCTCCCCCCACATCCCTAAACCTGTCTTTCCCCATAAAAAACATCCCAGTGAAGAAGGGCCTCCCCTACTCCCCAGCAAGGCGCACTTCCTCGCTTCTCTTGCGGCAGAAAGATCTAGGCCTCCTGCACTTACTGCTTTCAGCCTCGTCAGGGGCAGAGGCTAGGGACGGGGACAGGGCCGGAGCCTGGGCCAGGGCAGGGGCTGGGGCTGGAGCCGAGGCCGGAGTCGGAGCCGAGTCCGGGGCCGGAGCTGGGACCCGAGCCGAGTCCGGGGCCGGGGTCGGGACCTGGACCTGGGCCACCTCCGCCTCCTCCTTCTCCTGGGGTAGCAGCTCCTCCTCCGCCATATTCTCCATAGTTACCGCCTCCGTGCCAGGCCCGCCCGGGGACCAGGAGGGGCTCACGGCGGGGTGAGAGAACTGGCGTGAATGCCCAGAGGGCTGGATCCAAGGAGTGGGAAAGCAAATGGGAAGGGCTGGATGCGTGCAACAGACAAAAGATGAAGAACCAGTGACCAAATCCTGTCAGCAGAAAAATAAAAAGCCAGAGGTAGCGATTCGCGGTCCCGTCCGCTTCCCTTTCCCCGAGGCGTTGCGACGCCACCACAGCCTGCGCAGAAACGTATCGGGGACGGCGACCAATGAGGTAAGAGAGTTCTGCTTCCACGGTGCGTCTCGGTTCCAGCCGTCAACCAAGGAAGCGAAGCAAGACTACAATACCCAGGGTGCAGCGCGCCAGCCGGGGCGGAGCCGGAGTTCCAAGTCCTTGGAGGAAGTAAAAGCAAAGCTAAACAAACACTCGCAACGTTGGAGTAGTAGTCTGGGTCCGAGTGCAGAACTACATTTCCCAGCGAGCATCGGGTCCGGGGGAGACCCTTTTTCTTGGCCTGGGCCTCCGGAGTCGCCACCGCTGCGGGCGCTGGTAAGGTAAGTGGGGCGTTAGTTGACGTTTTGCTGGGCAGTTCTCACCTCTCTCCCTCTGGTACCTTAGCGGGTAGCCAGCGGGTCGGAGGATTCCGGAGGCCCCTCGAGCCTGGGCGGGGCGACTCTGTAGGCGGATCCGGGGTTGAGTCAGCTTGGTGAAGGGTGGGGTTCTGGTCGGCTCTAGGTCTGGAGTTGCCCCTCGCCCAGGGTGAGAATCTGGTTTGTTCTTGCCGAGCCCCTGGGCCCCGGGGACGTGGGAGCTGCTAGCGAGCTTCCCTGCTAGCCTGGTTTATTTGGAATCAGTGTCTGCGCTTCCCTTCGCACCCTCATCCACACTGTGACCTGAATACTTCTCCTTTTGTCTTTATTTTGCTTTAACCTACGTATTCTTACTAGCACTGCCCTGGGGTCGTGGGGGTCTTGTGGGTAGAGAAGAGCGTGTGTTTCTGCGCGCGCCCTACACCTGCAGTTAGACTTAATAACCAGAGCTCTGAGTGTCTTTTGAGTTTTGCGGCACCTGATTGATGCGATTCCGATTCCACACGGCGTCTGCCAGTGAGTCCTCTGGCCCGTGTACTTCTCTTCCCTTCACTCCCCGGCCTGCTTGAACTTCAGTCTCAAGCATTCATTCCCTTGGCGCAGGCAGAGGAAAACTTGAATTTTCCGGGACTGGTCCGAATGTTATAAGCAGCAGGGAAGCAGAAGGAAGCCCCTTTATGTCTTAGGAGACTCGAACTTCCAGTTGGGTTTTCTTAGTTAATAAAGGTGCTACTTAGTGCCTAGCGAGCTCATTGGTCTATTTATTTCCTAGTTGTTCAGCCCAGGTGAGAGCTAGTGTGATGATTTGGCGCTTGGAAAGTGTAGCAGGATTTAGTTGCCATCTCCCAACCCCCCAGTAGTTAGGAAGTGCGTCTGGAGGCTTCCCCCTACCTTCCCTAGTGAGTTAGTTCTAAAGTCCTCATACTGCCTTCAACCTCAACTTAAAAAAAAAAAAAAAAAAAAAAAAGTTACTGGGAGAAAGCACGTGAGGGGGGAGGGAGGAGCAGAGGGAGAAGGAGAGAGAATCCACGCCCACTCTCTGGGACCCGCGCGGAGTTGGAGGCGGGACTAGTCTCATCTCCTGGAGATTAGGACCCCAGCGGAAACCGAGAGTGCCATGCTCCACCCACCGAGCCACCGAGGCGCACCCCCACCCCAACTTTTAACTAGTTTTCCGGAATGTAGAACTGCCTCAACTGCTCTTAACAGTCAATTAAAAATGGGAAAATAGGGCGCCTGGGTGGCTCAGTGGGTTAAGCCGCTGCCTTCAGCTCAGGTCATGATCTCAGAGTCCTGGGATCGAGTCCCGCGTCGGGCTCTCTGCTCAGCAGGGAGCCTGCTTCCCTCTCTCTCTCTCTCTCTGCCTGCCTCTCTACCTACCTGTGATCTCTCTCTCTGTCAAATAAATAAATAAAATCTCTAAAAAAAAAAAATGGGAAAATAACACGTTGTAACTTACGGGAATGAGTAGTGGCTAACTATATTGTGCCTCATTCAAGCATCATTGATTTTTTTTTTAAATTTCCAAAAGGCTAGATGGTTAATTGAAAGCTTGATTCAGTGTATCAGTCTCACTATTTAACACCAGCTGGAAACCAGAAGATAAAGAGGGTTAGCTTTTAGAGTGTGAATTCTATGGGACTTTTAATAAGAATTTCTAAACATGATCTGTGCTGTTTTTTTTAAAAGATTTATTTATTCATTCATTCATTCATTCATTTATTTATTTATTTGACAGAGAGAAATCACAAGTAGATGGAGAGGCAGGCAGAGAGAGAGGGAAGCAGGCTCCCCGCTGAGCAGAGAGTCCGATTCGGGACTCGATCCCGGGATCATGACCTGAGCCAACCAGGCGCCCCATGTGCTTTTGAGACTCCTAAAAAAAAGGAATCTTCAAAGTTTGAAGAGTTATATTAAGTGACTGTGTTAGTCATTTATTGCTGCCTAAGTTATCCTAAAGCTTAATGTTTTTTTTTTTTTTAATTTTATTTATTTATTTGACAGAGATCACAGGTAGGCAGAGAGACAGAGGAAGCAGGCTCCCCGCAGAGCAGAGAGCCCCCGCTTGATCCCAGGACCCTGGGATCATGACCCATGCCCAAGGCAGAGGCTTTAACCCACTGAACCACCTAGGCGCCCCTAAAGCTTAGTGGTTTAAAACAACAATACACATGACCTCTCAGGTTCTTTGCATCAGGAATTCAGAAGTGGCTTAATGGGGTATACCTGGTTCTGAGTCGCATGAGGCTGCAGTGAAGATAGCAGCCCCGATGCTTCCACTCAAAGGCTTGATTAGGGCTCCAGGATTGGCTTCAACACGGGCATGCTTACAGGCCTGGCAGCTGGTTCATTTTTGGCAGTGGGCTTCAGTTCCTCACTGGTGGGCTGCTCCGTGGACTATGTGATTGTCCTCATGATATGGTGGCTGGCTTTCTCTAGAGTAAGTGAAAAACACAAGCCACAGTGTCTTATATGATCTAGCCACATACCGCCATACAGCAATTCCTATTGGGGTCACAGACCAGCTCTATGTACTGTGAGAGCACTGCATGAGAGTGTAATTACTGGGCACCAGACATCATCAGGAACCACTTAGGAGGCTGGCCAGCACAGGAAGTCTCCCCTTTGAGTTTGTATTTTGATTTTAATAAAATCAACATGAATTTCACACTATTATAAATATAAACATTTGTCATGGTAAACATAAATGTGTTTTTCCTTTGATAGTCCACTATCTTCAGTGATTTTTTTTTTCTTCAGTTTTTTTTTTCAATTGGCTTATGGGTGAGGGGTTTAAATTTAGCCTTATTTTGTATTCAAAGCAACAATGTAAGATGAACATGGATCAGTTTAAATCAAAAAAGTTAACATAAGTAGTCCATTGCCTCTAAACAGTTCATTTCATGGAATTTATTGTGGTTTTTGTTTGTTTGTTTGTTTTTATTGTACCTTTTCCCAAAATGGAATAGAATCCTTGGAACAAGAAAGGGAAAAGAATATTATTCCTCTAATCTGGAAGCTCAATTGTGAATTCAATTGATTCCATACATGATTTTACAAATCAAAATTTTGGGGTAATTTAGGATTGTTCTTAGAAGTTCAAGGGATACCTGGGTGGTTCAGTCGGTTAAGTGTCTGCCTTCAGCTCCTAATCCTGGGCTCCTGGGGTCCAGTCCTGCATCAGGCTCCTTGCTCAGTGGGGAGTCTGCTTCTTCCTCTGCCTCTGCCCCTGTTGTGTTCTTGCTCTTTCTCTCTTTCTCTGAAAAGTAAATAAATAAAATCTTTAAAAAGTCTGTATTAAATATTCTTTTTTAAAATAGATTTTTATTTATTTATTTGACAGGCAGAGATCACAGATAGGCAGAGAGGCAGGCAGAGAGAGAGGAAGGGAAGCAGGCTCCACGCTGAGCAGAGAGCCCGATGCGGGGCTTGATCCAAGGACCCTGGGATCGGGACCTGAGCCAAAGGCAGAGGCTTTAACCCACTGAACCACCCAGGTGCCCCTTAAATATTCTTTTATTAGTTTTTATTATTAGGCTTCTCTTAGCTGTCAGCATTTTTCTTCTTTCTCTTTATATTATCAAAGCATTCTGAAGTTTGATTTAGTGTTATTGATCATTCTTTTATAGAATTTCACTTACTATAGTCATGACTGACCATGAGTCAGTGCCTGCTTACATTCATAGTTTCCATATGTGTCACTGTCAGCAATAAACTCTCCTTTGGGCTTTGCTGTTAGACTCCTTTTATATCTTCCCATCCCATGACCCAATGAGGTTCCCATTCTCTGGCCTTTCCATTCCAGCACAGGATGCTTCTGCTACATGCTAAGTTGAATAGAGGGTGTGTCAGGAAAATAAAGACTTAGAACTAATTGGTTTTGAGGTGTAGGTTGGGCACAAGGGAACAGTCTTGTAGGCAGTTGAAAATGGTGATCAGAAGCTTGAGAGAGAAGGTCAGGGCTAAAGGCACAGTTTCGAGAGGTCATTCCTAGAAAGGTGGTAGATGGAATTGAAGGAGAGGAAGAGATCAATATGAGGGAGACTATAAGTGAAATAAAGTGGAACGAGAGAATCCTGTTCTCTTGGGAATGGTTAGAAGACGGAAATAATTTTGTAAAACTCCAGTCTTTTTAAAACTGAAAGACGACGAATTTCTAATGTATTTTGTTGTGGTGGTGGTAAAACAAAACAAAACACATAAACACCTAAATATGTTTTTTATTTTAGCTTTTCAAAATGTCCAACAGAGAATCTTGTGGCGAAAAAGAGAAGTCCCGGAGAAAAGGCACCACTGCATCACTGAGCTTTGATGTCCAAGTAAGAATTTTGATTTACTGACGCAGAGAATACTTTCTGCCTGTGTATTTTTGCGTAATGAAAAAAAAAAACCCCTCAGTTTTAAAATGAGTTACGTAAATGTTTTGTTTTGCCCTTCTGACCCAGGAGAAGTAATTTGTTTTTCCCATTCTTTCTTTCCCCCCATTCTTTTTTTTTCTTTTTTTAAGATTTTTAAAATTTATTTATTTGACAGAGAGAGAGAGAGAGATCACAAGTAGGCAGAGAGGCAGGCAGAGAGAGGGGGAAGCAGGCTCTCCGTTGAGCAGAGAGCCCGATGTGGGGCTCGATTCCAGAACCCTGGGATCACGACCCGAGCCAAAGGCAGAGGCCTAACCCAATGAGCCACCCAGGTTCCCCTCCCCCTATTCTTTACTTGCATTATTTTGTCGATTCCTCACAACTGTAGGAGATAGGTACTATTATTATCCCAATTATACAAATGCCAGAACTGAGGCTTAGGGAGGTAAGTAATTTGCAGAGGCATTTCTGACTTGATGCTAGGCCCCCCCAGACTCTCCTTTACATAGAAATAACTCACCATTAGACCTTTTTGCACCACCTTCATCATTTACTGAGCATTGTAAGGTTATATGCTCTTCAGTCAGAATGGGCCATCATATTCAGCGGGAGGCTGAGTTCGGAATGGATGCTCACCAAGTGTCCTTTGCTGACTCCGCCTCGTCTTAAACTATAACTTCAAGTGCCCAGTTGCATTTACCCAGTTGAGAAGTTGCAGTTCCATTCTTTCATTTGGTTGGGCCTACATCCTGGTTGTCACCCCCCACCTGCATCGAGTCTATCAGCAAATTGTATCAGCCTTCTCTTAACAAGATAGTCTGACTCCCTCCTCTGCTACCACCAGACAATCAGCTGGCCTCCTCAGATGGTTGCAGGAGTTTCCAAATTGATCTCCCTGCTTCCACCTTTGCCTCCCATTGTTCTCTTCTCAACAAGCCCCTAGGATGATCCTGTTAGAATGTGAGTCAGATCATGTCTCCTTTGCTCAGTACTACCTGTTGGTTGTCCTCCTCACCCAGCGTGCCAGCTGACGTCCTGGCGGGGGCCTACAAAACAACTGACCCCCCCAACTGGCTTCCCTCTCATTCTCCTGTTGCCTTCACCATTTTGTGGTTTCGCAATCCAGGCACATTCCTGCCTCAGGGGCTTTGCCCTTCAGTGGAAAACTCTAGATAAGCACATAGTTTCTTCTTCCCTCCTTCAGGTCTCCAGTCTTCTGTCAGCTTATCAGTGGGGCTTTTTCTGACTACCCTGTTTAAAATTGCAGCTGCTTTTTTTACACCACCTCCCAGCCCTTCCTGCCCTCTTTCTCTTTTATAATTTTTTCCCTAGTGTCTCATCTGACATGGTAAATATATTGTTTATTTATAAATTCCTGCCCCAAATTTTATCTTCCATGAGGGCAGGGACTTCTGGGTTTTCATTAATCTGTCCCCACCATCTAGAATATCTTTGGTACACAGTAGGTCCTCAAAATATGTTTGTCCTGGGTCTACTGAATTTTGGATCCCCTGGGAAATGACTGGATATATGGTTTTGCTTTGTAGACGACTGAATTCCACCATGGCAATGACTCCTCCCGAAGCCTTTATCTGAGCGGTCAACTGGCCCTCCAGCTTTAGCTCTCGTATCCTATCTCATCTCTAATTCAAGAGCATCTAGATCTTCTGATTTCTACTTGAGTCTTCCTTCTAATTGAGTTTCCCTCCCCCTTACCAAAGTTTGTGTGGCTTTAAACATTTTTCCCTCCAAAGTTTATTATGAATGTAGAAAGAATGTTAGTTTATAATAACAATGATTAAATAACGCTGTCTTAGACTGTGCTTAATTTTGTGCTTTTTTTTTTCTTTTTTTCCAAATGGCATGCTTAGGATAAGACAGAGAAAAAAACTTCAAGTTCTACTAGTTCAGCTTACTGTGTAAGGTCAGTTTCATCAGAGAAGAGAAAACTGGTGAGTGTTCGTATATTGTAGCCAACTCTTAGATATTATTAATATTAAAGTTTTAATGTGTGATGAGAAGGTTTATGATACATATTTCCCCACTACTTTTCCACTCATTTTTTCTTTCTCTTATACTTTGCGATAGCCAATAGAAAAAACACCAGTGTTTGGTTTCTTCCTTCTACTCACCAAAAAGGATTTAATAAGTTATTTCTTTGTGCAGTTAGACTCTATCATGCAGAGTTAGACAACATGGATATAAATTAAGAGAGTTTTTTTTTTTAATTCAATTAGCCAACATATAATACATCATTAGTTTCAGATGTGTAGGCGTCAGTAATTCAGCAGTTGCATATGACACCCAATGTTCATCACATCACATGCCCTCCTTAATGCCTGTCACCCGGTTACTCCATCACCCCATCCATCTGCCCTCCAGCAACCCCCAGTTTGTTTCCTATAGTTAAGAGTTTGTCATGGCTTGTCTCGCTCTCTGATTTTTTCCCATTCAGTTTTCCCTTCCCTTATGATCCTCTGCACTGTTTCTTATATTCCAAGAAATATGAGAAATAGAAGTTATATATATTATTAATTATATTAATCATAATTATATTTATATAAATACACAATATTTATACTATATTAATATATATTATTAGTTAATTATATGAATTATAATCATATTTATAATTCATATAATCAATAAGTAATATATTCCAAATTAATAAATATCAATATATTCAATAATTAACAAAGTATGAATTATAATTAATATAATTAATCAAAAATTAATTATATGAATTATATTTATAATTCATAAAATTAATAACTTATATATAATTAATATATTCCAAGAAATATAAGATGAAATATAAGTGAAACCATATGATAATTGACTTTTTTTGATTGACTTATTTCACTCAGCATAATATCCTCCAGTACCATCCACGTTAATGTAAATGGTAAATATTCATCCTTTTTTGATGGATGAGTAATATTCCATTGTGTGTGTGTGTGTGTGTGTGTGTGTGTATGTATACACACACCATATCTTTATCCATTCATCTGTCAATGGACATCTGGGCTCTCTCCACAGTGGCTATTTGGTCATTGCTGCTATGCACAGTGGTGTACACCCCTTTGGATCACTACATTTGTATCTTTGGGGGAAATACCCAGTAGTGCAATTGCCGGGTCATAGGGTAGCTCTATTTTCAACTTTTTGAGGAACCTCCATACTGTTTTCCAGAGTGGCTGAACCAGTTTGTGTTCCCACCAGCGGTGTAGGAGGGTTCCCCTTTCTTTGCATCCTTGCCAACATTTGTTGTTTCCTGTCTTGTTAATTTTAGCCATTCTCACAGGTGCGAAGTGGTATTTCATTATGGTTTTGATTTGTTGTTTCCTTGATGCCAAGTGATGTCGAGCATTTTTTCATGTGTCTGTTGGCCATTTGGATGTCTTCTTTGGAGAAATGTCTGTTCATGTCTTTTGCCCATATCTTGACTGGGTTATTTGTTTTTTGCATGTTGATTTTGATAAGTTCTTTATAGATTTTGGATACTAGCCCTTTATCTGATATGTCATTTGCAAATATTAAGAGAGTTTTTAAGTCTTTTCCCATATATGGTTTTATTTGGCTTTACAAGATCCTTTGGAGGTAGCCAAGGCAGATGCGTAGCATTTGTGTTTTCAGATTCAGAAATTGAGATCTAGGAGGTTAAGTGACTTGTCCAAGGACACAAAATTGTTTATAGCAACAGAGCCAAATCCAGAGTCATGCAAATAATTAAAAAGACATTAAGCTAGTACATGGGTGGTTGGTGAAGTACTCAGGGCATTCAGGTTGATGTTAGGTGTATGTTGGGATAGCACTGTGGTCATGGGTAATAAGGGAAAGTAATTATGAAAATTGTGGGAATACAGAATTCTGTTTTTAAGGATTTGCTTGTTTTTATATAATGACACTGCTGTTTCAATTTGTTTCTGTATTAGCCTTCTTAAAACACAGATTTCAATATATTTCTTCTCTATTGAAAAATCACTTTTTAGTCTGGCATTCTGGACCCTCCTAAATTTGGTCACACCTTAACTAGCCAGTTTTCTTTTTTCTTCCTGAAAACAGCCCTTTTGCTTCTACCTAGGCTGGTTTATTTTTCTCTTTTGAGTTTATACCAGTCATCTCCAGCTGCTTAGAATGCCTAAGTTTTCTTAGCAGAGGCCACCTTTTTCTTTTACTTGTTAATCTTTATTTAATCTATATTCAATCTTTAGTGTGTGTGTGTGTGTGTATACTTATGTATGTATGTATATACGTGTGTGTGTGTATACACACATATATATATATACATATATGTATATATATATGAATGAAATATTTATTAAGGGTGCCAGGGTGTTTCAGTCAGCTAAGCATCTGCATTCAACTTATCCATTCCTGTGTTGGGCTCCCTACTCTGAAGGGAGCTTGCTTCTCCCTCTGTCTCTGCCTCTCGCTGTCTCTCATGAATAAAATAACATCTTTTTAAAAATTTATTTATTTATTTATTTGACAAAGAGGGAGAGAGAGAGAGCGAGAGAGGGAACCCAAGCAGGGGGAGTGGGAAAGGGAGCAGACTCCTCACTGAGCAGGGAGCCTGATGCTGGGCTCAAACCCAGGACCCTGGGATCATGACCTGAGCCGAAGGCAGCAGCTTAATCCACTGAGCCACCAGGTGCCCCTCAATCTTCAGCATATATTTTGTCCGCCTTTTTTAACCCACTGAGCCACCCAGGCGCCCCTGTCCGCCTTTTTTCCTAAGTATGTTCCAACTTTTGGTGTTCGATATTTTGAACTCTTTTATGACTTACTGTATGTTCTTCTGCTTTCACACTTAGATATATCATTTCATTAGATTATTTGTATATATTCTTCTCCTCTCTGTTCTTTAACGTCTATAGGACAAGGGCTATATCCTGTTTCTCTCTTACTTCTCTTGTGCCTAGGCCTGTATCCCCAGAACACATGAAGAGACAGATTGGTAGAGATAGTAGACAGAACTGTTTCAATCCTGGCTCCGCTGCTGACTTGCTCTGTAATGTTAAGGAAGATACTTTTCTCTGTTTGTACTTTGAGTACTTTACCTATAAAATGGGGCATGATGATAATACCTGTTGTACAGGATTATTGGAAAGGTTAAATAAATTATTGTGTTAGGGGGTGCCTGGATAGCTCGGTCCTTAAGCATCTACCTTCGGCTCAGGTCATGATCCCAGGGTCCTGGGATCGAACCTTACATCAGGATCTCTGCTGGGCAGGAAGCCTGCTTCTCCCTCTCTCATTCCCCCTGTTTGTATTCCCTGTCTCACTGTGTCTCTCTGTCAAATAAGTAAATAAAATCTTAAAAAAAAAATTATTATGTCAGCCTATTCACCATTACATAGATGTGGGGAAAAAATATTGTCTCCCAGTCTTTCTCCTGTAACTAAAGTGTCAGTGCATGATTTCTATTTCCTGAATGATTCATTTTTCTTTTCTTTCAGAAATCAGATCATACAGACATTCTATACTGTGATGTAAAAAGAAGACAAGAGCTGAAAAGGTGAATTCCTTCTTTTTGTTGATATCTTTTACTTTTGGAGGCTTAGAATTGTGAGACTAAATATTTTGATACGCAAAGTTTTTTATTTGATCAGTACTGATTTGCATGCCAATATTTCTAGCTGTAGCACAGGTTATAATTATTGAATTTTTTTTTTCAAAGATTTTATTTATTTATTTGACAGAGAGATCACAAGTAGGCAGAGAGGCAGGCAGAGAGAGAGAGAGGGAAGCAGGCTCCCTGCTGAGCAGAAAGCCCAATGTGGGGCTCGACCCCAGGACCCTGAGATCATGATCCAAGCTGAAGGCAGAAGCTAAACCCACTGAGCCACCCAGATGCCCCTGATTTGTTTTTTGAAGATTTTATTTATCTGCGAGAGAGAGACAGCAAGAGTGCACAAGCAGTGTGGGAGATGGAGAGGCAGAGGGAGATGCAGAGACCCACTGAGTCGGGAGCCCAAATCAGGGCTCAATCTCAGGACCCTGGCGTCATGACCTGAGCCAAAGGCAGATTTTTAACAGACTGACATTATTGAATTTTTTAAATATTAGTGTAGATTTAATAAAAAGTTGAGTGAAATAAAAAGTCTATCACAATTCTATGCTATGTAAATGACACTTTCAAGTAAAATGCAGATTTTTATCTCTGGTGATTTGATTTTGACACATTCTTATAAGATGCATAACTTTGTTACATATAGTAATAGAAGAAGTTGTGTGGGTGGTTTAGAAATGTTGTAAAGATAAGTTATATATTCCCTGTGAAGAGAATATGTTGCTTATTGAATTATTATAGTTTTAAAATCACGTTATTTAAATAGGATATAGCTACAACTAGACAACTTGTAGCATAATGGTAGGGATAATGGAGATTCCTTTTCTTTATTTTCTGTGTTCTTTGGATAAAAATTTCAGAGAACTTTGTGATGATGGCATTTCTTGCCACTAATGGGGTAAGTGTAAAAGTATAGTGTCTGATGAAAGTAGATGAGATCATAGATTCTCTGAAAGTAAGTGGCTGTGGGAAAATGATAAAAATGGCATTAAATATATACATAAAATTTCTGCTTCCCAGACAAATTTAGTTAATGTTTGCTAAAAACAAGAAATTCAGCTTGCCTCTGCCTTTTCTTCAGGTTTTTTTTTGTCTCCTCTTCTTTGTGATACTTTGCTTCTATATTATTATTCTGTTATGAATTTGACATCACATTGACTATTACTTTCTACACTTTTTCAAAATGGATTTTTAATGCCTTTTATCCTTATATTCTTCTTTTTTTTTTTTAGTTCTTAAAACACTGTGGTTTTTCACTAGTTACCTTTAGCCTTAGTAAGGGCACATTTTCTAGCCCTTGATTTTATATGTATGTATAAGAGCATGAATAGACTTTTGATCTTTCTATACAACTATCCTAGACTTGTCCACAATCTTTGGAAGGAGGAAGAAACAGTATTGTTGAATTATTTTGAGAATAGGATCTAAACTATTCCAAGAGTACAACGAAGTGCCCCTTGGCTTCAGTATTTACTCAAAATCTGCAATTTGACTTCAGGTCTTTCAACAATGAATTGTCAAATGCCTACTGCTGCATTTCTGCATTCCTGAACCCACCTGTGATCAATGACCACGCCATTGTGTGGGTTGTCATTGTATCTAATTAGAGTAACAATGTTAGTAATGTGAGCAAGGTGTGGCATTTATATTAATCGTTAATATGTGAATATTTATTTTCAGATATTGGTAAGCTCTCTAGATATAACTTGTAGTGAAATTTTCTTTTGTTGAAGACAAACTGTATGGCATATGAGATATTTTAAAACTGCCTTGTCATGTGTTTAAACAATATGGGATAGGAGCTATTATATAATGAAAAGTTGCCTGGACGAAAGAAAGCTATCCTACTGTGCTTTGCAAACATTAGTATCGACAGTGCAGAACTTCTTTTTTGGGTTGCCTGAAGAGAATGTGGCTCATTCGCTACTGTTGTTTATCCATTGGAGAAGTAAACAAACTTACTTGCCTCAAGGTTATGAGTATTTATTTATGGTATGTGGCATTTTCTGTAAAAATTTCCCTATTCAGTATAGGGATAGTCCCAAAACTGGTGTGCAATGAAAGCTGAGGTGCAGATGAAAAATGAGAATTTTATCATCCTGAAGCCACTTAATTGTGGTAATACATTACCACAATTCTCAATCCATGGTTTGAGTATATATAGATGTATTAACAATGAAAAATCACCAAGGGCAACAATCTTTTTTAAAATTTAAAATCAATTAATTAACATACAGTGAATCATTAGTTTCAGAGTTAGAGTTCAGTTATTATCAGTTGCATAAAACACCCAGTGCTCATTCTGTCAGGTGCCCTCCTTAATGCCCTCACCTAGTTACTCCATCTCCCCACCCACTTCTCCTCCAGCAACCCTCAGTTTGTGTCCCATAGTTAAAAGTCTCTTGTGGTTTGTCTCTCTCTCTCTCTGATTTCATCTTATTTTATTTTTTCTTCCCTTCCCCTGTGTTCATTTGTTTTGTTCCTTAAATTAAGGGCAACAATCCTAAATCTGCTTTTGAAAATATTCAGAGAGCATTTCTCTGAGCAGTGCACTTTCAGTTAGTGGGATTTCTTCACAAGGTTGTATCACCACTGTTGACCAAATCTTTTTAAGTCCAGGAATTGAAGAGGTGAGAAGTTTTGCCTTAGTTACTGTTAGATAGATGGCAACATTGCCACCAGCAAAGCCATTATTGGCAGAATTAGCCGAAAAGTAATTTATTATTCAACTGAGCTAAGTTGAATGTAAGTATATAATTCAGTATTGTGAGTGTATGCCATGATGACCAACAAAGAAGTCTAACCGCTGATAGTATTGACAGATTGTTTCTGAGGTATGTCATATTTTAAAATGGCTACTAAATTTTTACATAGTTTAATAATAACGTGTTGACAAAATTCACACTTATTCTTATATCATGAGAGCTCATCTAGGATGTGTTTCAACTTCAGCTGAATATTGATTTTACACTATGTCACTCATAAAAGATACGTACTTTAAAAAATAAGTATTTGCTGCATGTCTAACTTGTATCTAAAAAGACTCAGAGCTTTAGTATTTTGGGTTGCAAATATAAAACTGCATTATCACAATCTAGTCTTTTGTAAGTCTAGTTGATAAGAGTTAAGTTTACGGTTTAATTTTGTTGGTCTTTTAAAAGGTATTATATTGTTGAGTTTTCATTAATTATGACTATATAGGCCATGGTCAATAGATGACTATAAAATATGCAGCACAGGGTTGTTGTGGAGAACAAATAAAAAGCAATATGAAGGGGTACCTGGGTGACTCAGTCAGTTAAGCATCTGTCTTCAGCTTGGGTCAGGATCCCAGGGTCTTAGGATTGACCCCCACATTAGGCTCCCTGCTTAGTGGTGAGTCTGCTTCTCCCTGTCTCAAAAATAAATAAAATCTTAAAAAAAAAAAAAGAAAAAAGAAAAAAAAAAAGAAAATGCTGAGGGAACTACAGGGTCCCCTTAAAATTTTTGAGTTATGGTTTCTGTGTTCTCCTAGTTTTTCTTTAATACAGTTGGCATTGTAAACGTGGTATATTATTAGAAGCCAAAGTCCTATTAAAATTTCAAGTTTTTTTTTTTTTTTAAGATTTTATTTATTCGTCAGAGAGAGAGTAGGCAGAGAGGCAGGCAGAGAGAGAGGAGGAAGCAGGCTCCCCACTGAGCAGAGCGCCTGATGTGGGGCTCGATCCTGAGATCATGACCTGAACCAAAGGCAGAGGCTTAACCCACTGAGCCACCCAGGTGCCGTCAGGTTTTGTTTTATCATTATTTACTACCAGATAAATAATGGTGGGCAGTCTTTTTGTAGGCAGAGATAGAAAGAAAATGGAATCCAATGAAGACTCAGGTGAAACTCCCATAAAAACTCCCGAGGTGTTTATAGTTTGCTCTTACGTAATTATTTGAGAAATCAGCTGTTTCCTTTCTTTTTCTCCCCCCAACCAGAGTGAAAGCAAATTGGGGGTCAGAACTCTATTGCATATGTCCTCCATGGCTTCTCCAGGGCCTCGTAGAGTGACAGGCACTTAGAAGGCACTCAAAATCATTGAAGTTTTTTCGCCTTTTTTTCTGACTACCGAGTAATATCAACTTTTATGAAGCAGGAAATTTCACTTCTAGCTATTGCTACTTCTAACATTTTAGCATATTTCATTCTTGACTTTTTACTGTATTTATTTAAATTGTTGAGACCACATGATATATACAGATTTTTGCCCTGCTTGATTTTTGCTTAATATTTTATGAATATGTTTTGTTAGATCATTGAAAACTTTCATAAACATCATTTAAAATGACCATGATACTCTGTCATATTTAGTAGAATGACATATTTCTTAGTCATTTCCAAAATTTTAGTATTTACCCTTTTACCTTACTTACTATTATAAATCCTGAATTTTAAAAATGATTTTGGTCCATTTTTAATTTTTTTCACCTTGGTATAGATTTCTAAAATGGGAATTACTAGGAAGTCAAAGAATATGAGCATTTTTAGAATTCTTAATTATATCATCAAATTGTTTTATGAACACTCTCTCTCTCTCTCTTTTTTTTTTCCCTTGAGAGAGAGAAGGAGCACAAGTGGGGGTCAGGGGGTAAAGTGGAGAGGGAGGGGCAGCAGGGTAGGGAGGGAGAGAATCTTAAACAGGCTCCAGGCTGAGTCTGATGTGAGGCCCGATCTCACCACCCTGAGATCATGACCTGAGCCGAAATCAAGAGTGAGGCACTTCCTCAACTGAGCCACCCAGGCTCCCTACCTTTGTGGAACTCCTGTATCATTTTGCATTTCTACCATGAGAGGGCCCATTTTTCAACCCTTTGTCAGTATTTAATGTTGTTTGTTTGTTTTTAAAGATTTTATTTATTTATTTGACAGACAGAGATCACCAGTAGGCAGAGAGGCAGGCAGAGAGGGAGGGGGAAGCAGGCTTCCCGCTGAGCAGAGAGCTGGATGTGGGGCTCGATCCCAGGACCCTGGGATCATGACCCGAGCTGAAGGCAGAGGCTTTAACCCACTGAGCCACCCAGGCACCCCTTAATGTTGTTTTAAAATCTTTGTTAACTTGATAAAAAAAAATGGTATGCTGTTATAATTAGAATGTCTTTAAAAAAAAAAATGATGTCTTTGATTACTAGTAAAGTTAAACTTTTCCCCCAAATATCTATTAGCCAATCCCTTTTTCTCATCAATAATTTTCTGTTTATGTCCTATTCTAGAATCAGTACTTTTTTTTTTTTTAAGATTTTAGGTATTTGTTCGAGAGGGAGAGAGAGCACAAGTAGGATGGGGGGCAGAGGGAGAAACAGACTTCCTTCTGAACGGGGAGCCCGATGTGGGGCTTGATCCTGAGACTCCTGGATCATGACCTGACCCCAAGACAGATGCTTAACCAACTAGCCACCCAGGCACCCAGAGTCAGTACTTTTTGATGAGCTTTTCATTTACTAAGGCTAATAAACTGTCACATATAAAATGAATACCATTTCCCAGTTTTAAAAATTTTCTTATTCTTTAATATGCTAAGGCTTTAAAGTGAATAGTCATTTTTAAATTTATTTTAAAGATTTTATTCATTTGTCAGAGAGATTACAAGTAGGCAGAGAGGCAGGCAGAGAGAGAGGGGGAAGCAGGCTCCTCGCTGAGCAGCGAGCCCGATGTGGGGGGCTTGATCCCAGAACCCTGAGACCATGACCCGAGCTAAAGGCAGAGTCCCAATCCAGTGAGCCACCCAGTGCCCCCTATTTATTTATTTTAAAAATTTTATTTATTTAAGTAATCCCTACACCCAACGTGGAGCTCAGGTTTATGACCCCAAGATTAAGAGTCACATGCTCTTCTGACTGAGCCAGCCAGGCTCCTCATAAATAGTCATTTACAATTATTCTTTTTCTTTGTGATTTTTCCCACCGTTCTTAAGTTTAGGAAGCTCCCTATTAAGAAATTAGATTAACTATTTCCTTTTTTCCCCTATGGTTTTTAAGGGGTTAATATGAAGTGTAGCAGTTGTAATTATTTTGTACTTCAATATTTAATCTGTATGGAATTTATGCTGCCTGGTATTATATAAAGCTGTAAATTTGGTTTTGGTCCAAATAGACCAGTTATGCCATTACCATTTGTAATTCTTTCACTTCTCTTTATGTACCCATTTTTTATTCTTTTTTTTTTTTTTTTTAAAGATTTTATTTATTTATTTGACAGAGATCACAAGTAGGCAGAGAGGCAGGCAGAGAGAGAGGAGGAAGCAGGTTCCATGCTGAGCAGAGAACCTGATGTGGGGCTCGATCCCAGGACCCTGAGATCATGACCTGAGCTGAAGGCAGCGGCTTAACCCACTGAGCCACCCAGGCGCCCCCCCATTTCTTAGTCTTTATGAAATTTGTATCAGACCAGTTCTGTCATTTCTTGACTGAATAACACAGTACAGCATTATGTATGATCATGTATAATTGCAATGTAACTTGGGTTTCTGTGTTGCTTTACAGATTGGACGTAGCAACCGAGCCTCCAGGAAGGAAACAAAAAATCAGTTCTTCATCCCAAGGCCCTGTTAAACTCCAAGAAGCATCATATTCAAATGCTAATCAAATTATTTCACCGAGTCCTTCTTCACAAGGAACTAAAAAAGATCTAAGGAGATATGTAGATTTTAAAGATATTAAATTGACAAATCTTAGGAATAAGCCTGACCATGGAATTAAAAACCTTAGTAATCCTAAAATGGCCAAAGATGTAAAACCTAAAACTGAAGTCCAGGCAAGTGAAAAACAATGGCCTCATGTACTTGCTCAGAGGGAGAAGATGAAAGAACTCAAGAAAGAAAGGCACAGGAAATGTAGGGACAGTTCTGAAAAACGCGTTTCAGAGAAATGCAAGAGAATCCATTTTTCTCAGGATCATAATTCCAACAAGATACTTAAGGAACCCCTTGAATCTAGAAGGAGGAGGATCAGTTTCAAAATCCCCGTAAAATCCCGTGATACCTTCCAGAAGCTTGTAGAAGAAAATGTCTTCAGTTTAGAGTCTAACAAGTCAAAGACTAAGCAGGAGAAGAAACGCCTGGAAGGCTCCCAAGTTTCATTAAATTTGACCAGGCATAAAAGTGAACATTTATTTTCAGATTCCACATCTAAGCAGGTTGTTCATGAGTGGAAAGTAAAAAACCATCCTGAGCAACAAGAAAGTGATTCAAGTTCCAGGGAAAACGTAATCCAGGTAAGGTGGTGTAAAATGTTAATACAGGTTTTAGGAGAGAATTTTAATAGGATCAGGTTTGTTTCTGTTACGAATAAGATCACAGAGAGCTCATTCTGTTTAATCAGGAAGATATATGTTAGTTCCTTTATCTTATCCCTTTAATTCCAACCTCCTTAGGAAGATATCCTGGCAAGTATCAAGGATCCTAATAGAAGGTGATAATGTGAAAGGTGGAAAGAAGCAGTTACAAACAGTCCTTTCAGAAAAGCCCTGCAACTGTCTCTTGGGCACTTCTGTAACCCTGGGTACTATAGAACGTCCAAGGGTCAATATTCTGAATAGCTATTCTTCTAACAGTCATATTAGAGTTCCACTGTATGCCAGGCACTGCAGTCATGGTGTCTGCTTCCAGAGACTTATCTATGTGAGGAGACACACAAACAATCAATCACCTTATGTCTGATAAGTACTTACCACTTAACATAGGAATCCAGAGTAATGTAGAGAGAAACCTTAAGAAGAGTTTACTGGAGGGAGTAACATTGAACGTGAGAGCTGAAGAATGAAAAGGAGTTAACTCAAGGGAAGGCCAGGTCGGTGGGATAGGAGAAGCAGGGATGTTCCCGGCAAAGGGAACTACGTATACCGAGATCTGGGTTGGAAAGTTTTGCTTTTAAGTTATGTAATAAATCAGAATGTGTGAACTAATAGGAGAACCTCATCTCTCTACAGTCTTGTTTATGTGGCAAATAACATTATTTACCTTTAAGAGAACTTTCAAATCCTTGGAATTTCACAGCTTCCAACAGACTAAAATTTGGAGACTGCTTTTAAACAGGGCTGGTTGAGGGGCGCCTGGGTGGCTCAGTAGGTTAAGCGGCTGACTCTTGATTTCGGCTAAGGTCGTGATCTCATGGGTCATGGGATTGATCCCTGCGTGGGACTCTGCACTCAGTGTGGAGTCTGTCTCTCCCCTCCACATCTTCCTTGCCACTCATGCTCTATCTAAAATAAATCAATAAGATCTTCAAAACAAAGCAAAACAAAACAAAACAGGGCTGGTTGAATGTACCTCCTTTTAGGAAGAAAACTGTAGACTGCAGTATAAAATACTTCTTAGGAGAAACAGAGGGACTGTCACGAAGGAGGCCCGAAGAGCTGGAGAGAGGACTTTCTGTTCGGTGAACTTGAAGGAGTCCAAAGAAGAACAACTGAGTTTGTTCTTTTTATTGCTTTCTTAAAGAAAAGCTCCAGTTTTCCTGCGTTATAACCAGTTCTCTAGTATAAAATGTGAGAATGGAGTTTGAAGCTGGGAGTATGTTCATTGAACATCTTTGTGTCGTTGCTTAATGTTCATTCCCCTGTACTGTGCATCTAAAGATGTGAGCAATCCCCAGCAGTATTTTAGTTTAGTTTTTTTTTTTTTCCCCCAAGATTTTATTCGTTTGTCAGAGAGAGCAAGAGAGCACAAGCAGGGGGAGCAGCAGGAAGAGGGAGAAGCAGGTCCTCCACTGCAGGGAGCTCAAAGAGGGGCTCGATCCTAAGATCCCGGGATCATGACCCAAACCAAAGGCTGACCCCTAACTGACTGAGCCACCCAGGCGCCCCTACCTTATAGTTTCTTTTAGTCTCTACATAGAATTACCACATAAATCAAAAGAGGTATATAGTATGAATATTAAGTTGTAGGAGAAGCAGTTTTTGTTTTTGTTTTTTTAAAGATTTTATTTATTTTGAGAGAGAGACAGTGAGAGAGAGCATGAGAGGGGAGAAGGTCAGAGGGAGCAGACTCCCCATGGAGCAGGGAGCCCGATGCAGGACTCGATCCCAGGACTCTGGGATCATGACCTGAGCCAAAGGCAGTCACTTAACCAACTGAGCCACCCAGGCGCCCCAGGAGAAGCAGTTTTTACATGGTTACTTTCCAGTTATTGGAATTAAAACTCTTTATCCGCTATTCTTTAATAGCAGTCCTATCAGACTTAAAGTCATTTAGACACAGGAGCAGCAAGTAAATATTGTTCTTATCTTGAATATATTCTCTAGCATATTATCGACAGTAGCTACTCTTAATATTATGTTTATTGTTTTCCTCACAAGTTCCTCAATAGATAATTATCTTCCTAAAATGATGAGAGTACTTTATAGGGAAATAATTGTTATTTTCTGGATTTGGTAACCCTGTTATTTAGTAATCCTGTTACGCTTTCCTAAGAGAAAAAACTTCTTTTGTTTCTTAAGTTTTATGGTCCTTTGATAGAGACCCCTTTTCTGTATCCTCCCCTCACCCTTGCAAACCAACACTCTAAAGATTTATGGTTTATAGGGCACTGCAAACAGCATCCCACTTAATACTTACAGACCTATGAGGTAGCTGTTCAGCAGTTTATCAAACATTAATTAAAGCTACCTGTTATGTATTAGGTTCATCTCTAGGTTCTGGGGTCTTAGAGATGAGTAAAATGATCTTTACCCTTAGGAAGTTCCCAGGGAGGCAGATTAGTAGACAGATACAGTTGCAATTTAGTGAAATACATATTAGAGCCCTACAAATTCAACTAGTGTTAGTATAAGTTTGGGGGTAAGTTCAGGAAAGGCTCACCAAGGTGGAGATTCTTGAGCGTGGTAGTGAAGGGTGTGTAGAGCAAGGACCAGGTAGGACCAGGATAGAGGGCCACAGTCATGAGGTTGTATGACAGGAGTGTACATGGGCACGTAAGTTGTTCAGCATGACTAGAGTTGAGATGTGTAGAAAATCTATGTATAGGAGAGGCTGTGGGAGAGGAAGCCAGGGTTCAGACAATGGAGTACTTTGTATCCCATGGGAAGGGTTTTTTTGTTTGTTTTATCTTGTATCCTGCAGATGGTATGGAAAGCCATTGACACATAATCGGGGAAGCAGTGTAATCTGGTTTTCAGGTTAGAATCACTCCAGTAGATAAAACCATTGTTAGTTTTGTTATTTATACTCCTATTTGCCATCCGCAGAATACTGTATCCCAGTTCATTTATTTACTAAAGCATGGTAAGAAGAGGGGAACAGTTAAATGCCCACTGAGACTTTCCTTTTTAATAAGGAGAGGTCTTCAGAAACCACTGATGTGAGCTTGGTTTGGAGGAGTGACAGAACTTGTTGAAGTCCCTGGAAGTAGCCTGTGGTCAAAGAGAGTGAAGGGTAGTCAGGACCTAAATAAACAAACAAAACTTCAAACATCAGGAGTCATAGGAAATTCTGGTAATAATCTCTACCTTGTTTGGCACTTCCTAATCAGAGAGAACCTTAGGGATCTGGTGAAATTTAAAGTCAGATGGAGAATCATGGGACAGTAAAGGTATCATGAACTTAGTGTGTGATGTATATGGTGTTATATATACCATATGAGGACTGATGTTGGGAAGTCAGGATGAGAGCCGAATTCCCAGTAAGCAACATATGATACACTTGTTTAAAGACAGTATGTCATTTCTGCCATTTATAGCTGCCTGAGTTTGGTGTTATGTCAGAGAATTCTTAGATGATGATTTTGGTTTAGTGGTGGCTTTTGCTGAGTTCACTATTACCTGTACAGAGGGTCAGGTAAGTCTCATCTGCTTACCAACAGTGCCAGTGAAAACTTGGAATTAATATATTTTCAACCTCTGCTAGAGAGAGAATTAAAACACAAACCTCTGGCCCTCCACCCATGTAGAATACAACTCTTGCAGTTTTCAGCTTTTCCCCTTCAGTCGTCTCCTAATGTTCAGGTTCCCTCTTTTTGTCATGTCACTTTTAGAAATGGGTCAAACTACTTCTGGGTGAAAATTTTCCACCATTGAAGGCCAGCCTGTTTATCTTGTCTGTGGCTCTTTCGGTTTCTCAGGGTGGCATGTAGTTCTGTTCTTAGAACAGGAGTATTTTCAGGGACTTCTGGGTGGCTCAGTCGGTTAAACGTCTGCCTTCAGCTCAGGTCATGATCCCAGGGTCCTGGACTTGAGTCCTGCATTGGGCTCCTTGCTCAGTAGGGGAGCCTGCTTCTCTCTCTCCTACTCCCCCTGCTTGTTCTCTCTCTCTTTCTCTCTGACAAATAAATAAATTCAATTGTTTAAAAATAATTAAAAAAAAAAAGAACATGAGTATTTTCAGGAATGTATATAAGAGGGGCGCCTGGGTGCCTCAGTGGGTTAAACCTCTGCCTTCGGCTCAGGTCATGATCTCAGGGTCCTGGGATTGAGCCCCGCATTGGACTCTCTGCTTAGCGGGGGGGCCTGCTTCCTCCTCTCTCTGTCTCTCTGCTTGCCTCTCTGCCTACTTGTGATCTCTGTCAAATAAATAAATAAAATCTTAAAAAAAAATAAAAAAAGGAATGTATATATGAATGAGTGAACTTTAAAGACTTTCTACCTTGTTTCCTTGACTTACTAGAATGAGGCTTTTCTATTCTAGGGTCAGTTTCTCTTCTAGGGCCGATTTACCCCAGAGGGGGCATTTGGCTGTCGACTTGATGAAGACATTTTTGACTGTCAAGATTGGGAGGGAGTCGTGCTACTGGTATTTAGTGGGTAGAGGCAGGATACTGTGAAACAGCATAATGTACATCATAGCCCTTAAAACAGAGAATTATCCAATGCCAAGTGCCAGTAGTGCCAAGGTTGAAAACCCTACTCTAGGTATATGCTTCATTCTCTGTCCCCACCCTGCAAGGTTTTTTTGTTTGTTTTGTTTTATACTGGTTTTTAAAATTATGTTCAATTAGCCAACATACGATACATCATTAGTTTTTGATGTAGTGTTCAACGATTCATTAAGCTGCATATAACTCCCAGTGCTCATCACAACACATGCCCTCCTTAATACCTGTCACCCACTTACCCCATCCCCTTACCCTCCTCCCTTCTGTAATCCTCTGTGTGGTCCCTGAAGTCCAGAGTCTCTCATAGTTTGCCTTCCTCTCTGATTTCTTTCCATTCAGTTTTCCCTCCCTTCCCCTGTGGTTCTCCATGCTATTCCTTATGTTTCACATATGAGTGAAACCATAGGATAATTGTCTTTCTCTGCTTGACTTATTTCACTCAGCATAATCCCCTCCAGTTCCGTCCATGTCAGGGCAAATGGTGGGTGTTCATCCTTTCTGATGGCTGAGTACAGCCACTCTGGGAAACAGTATGGAGGCCCCTCAAGATATTAAAAATAGAGCTACCCTATGACCCAGCAATTGCACTACTAGGTAATTAGGCCAAAGATACAGTGAAAAGAAGGGGCATGTGCACCCCAGTGTTCATAGCAGCAATGTCCACAAGAGCCAAACTGTGGAAGGAGCTGAGATGCCCTTCAACAGATGAATGGATAAAGATGTGGTCCATATATACAATGGGGTATATGCTTCATTCTTAACTAATAAAATTACTTTTCATTTCAGAGTTTTGAAGCTCCATGTTCTTCAGCGTCGTTTGAAAGTATTCAAGATACAGATCAAGAGGTTACTGACATACTTATTTACTTTGAATATTTCAATGAAATTAAGTCAAAACAGTTCCTATATTAATAATAAATAATGACGGGTGCCTGGGTGGCTCAGTGGGTTAAACCTCTGCCTTCGGCTGGCTTGGGTCATGATCTCAGGGTTCTGGGATCGAGCCCCGCATTGGGCTCTCTGCTCTGCGGGGAGCCTGCTTTCCCCCTCTCTCTGCCTGCCTCCTTGCCTACTTGAGATCTTTCTCTCTCTATCAAATAAATAAATAAAATCTTTAAAAAAAATAATGACTATAAACACCTTGGTAATATGAAAGTAGTGATACCTCTAACTTAATCAATATGTACGTTTTACGAAATTATAAAAAAACTACTTGGAAGATATTTACATTTAATTGATCACCTTTTTGTCTTTGTTTCTAGTAAGCTCTAAATGTTTTGGAATAAAGAGCATGGAGCCTATAGCCAAAAGTTACATGAATTTTGATTTAATGTTACCATACTTTTGCATGCTTATGCCTAAGCTTACCAAAATTCAGTATGATATTAATCTGTTGGCTTCATTTTTCTAATTAGCAATAAGGTGAAAATGTTATTCAGTGAAAATGAGAGTACATGCATATTTATTTATTTTTTCACCTGTTGTTTCATTTCCCAGGTAGAATCTCTTGATTGAACCTCTTGGAATTATTGTATAGCTTTTTATGTTTCTTGGTCCTAAATTAAAATTAGGTTCATGAAATACTTTGTAGTTTTCTATTTAAGGAAGACTTTAAAACCATATTGATTGATTTTTATTTGTGATAATCATTTGTATTTTTCTGCCCTGTGGATCAGTGCTTCTTGATAGAAGAAAGATTTCTCATTCCTACTCCAGATCTAGATGAGACATATTAATTCTTAGCATCAAAATACATTAGGGAACTACTTCCCTGAAGTGAGAAGGGTCTTAAAATCTAGATTTCAAAAAAAAAAAATCTAGATTTCAGTTTTTGATGGCTCATAACTAATCTTAGAACAAGAAGAGGCTTATCATCCAGATGAAAAGATAGTTGGCTCCCAAAGTACATTGATGTGAAAACAGGTTGAGAACCAGGTCTACTATGTACTAGGCTCTGTGCAAGGAACTTCATATTATTTAATCCTCACAAAAATAGTAATAGGAAACAGATGTTTAACGTTCTTATTTTGTAGATGAACAAGCGGAGACCCAAGCTAGCTAAATAATTTCCTTGCCTAAGGTTACAGAGGTAGTAAAAGTTTTAAAACCCTGTGTGTGGTTATAAATCTGTATCATTTGCCCATTTTACCTCCATATTTTTGGGACCTTTTTCCCACAAACCATCTCAAGTAAACTTATTAGAGTTCATTGCTTTCTAATCTTATTAATCTGCAAGTAGATAATCCAAAATGTTTTACTGTGGGTCTTTCACAATTTAGATGCAGATAGTAGAAGAGCTCCATGCTGCACGTGTGGGAAAAAGTGTGGATTTGCCTGTGGTTTTCTCTTCCGGAGAGTTAACGAGCATGGAGATCGACTTGGTGGAAGATGATGTACATTCCTCTGCTGGTATACCCTATCTGTACATGATGATGTCTGTGATCTGTGCTTTCTTAGGAATTAATGAGCCAACATGCAATTTTTATAATATTTAGATGAAAAATGTTAAATTGTGCTCATTTGAAAAATAAGGTATGGTATATGTCTTCTAGTGACAGTGTACAGATCTAATATGTGTCCCATTTGTTTTATACATCTCACATTATTAGGATATTTTAGATAAATTTTCTCATTCTCTTTTTTTCCCAAGGGTCAGTAATCAGGGTTATCTTTTATTCTGCTATCAACTATTAGAGTTGTCTTTTATTCTTGCCCTAAATCATGACTTTTGACAGTTTCAATTATGTAAAGCACTGATCAGAAATAGAGAACAATTGACGGTTACTGGGGGGGAAGATGGGCTGGGGGTTTGGATTAAATGGGTGATGGGTTAAGGAGGGCCCTTGCAGTGATGAGCGCTAGGTATCGTATGTAAGTGATCAATCACTGAATTCTGTATCTGAAACTTATATCGTACTGTATGTTAGTTAATTGGAATTTAAATAAAAACTTAGAAATAATGAAGATTTCTCAAAGGTATTATATTCATGGATTTCTTATTTATGTAGTAAAGTTTTGATCATTCTTCCCACTCGGAGGTGATAGATAATTACCCAAAGTCTGTTAGCATACTATTTTGAATTTATAAAAATATAATGCTGCATTACATTCACATCATACTTTTCAATTTACTAAGTGTTTTCCTGTGCATAAACTTATCTGATCCTCACAATGGCCCTATGAAATAAAATGCTAATGTTACGTGTTTTCTTTCATTTGCACATATTTATCTTTTCAATTATATTTCACTCACAGTGTATTAAAATTAGCCTATAAATCCCAAGTGTACCACTACTAGTGATGCAGAATAAGATTTGGCAAACAGTTCCCACTGGAACAAATCAGTTTATGATTAAAAATGCACTCAAGCAATTCATGATGTTTTACTGGTAGATAGTTAAACATTGATTATTGTTCTTTTAAGGATTAGAATGAACGCAGTTTTGTTTTTGTTGTCTGAAGGACTGCCTTCTCTCTCTCTTTTTTTTTTTTTTTTTTTTTTTTTTTTTAGGACTGCCTTCTCTTAAGAATGCCATCAAAGTTCTATGATATCAAAACTTTAGTTATTGTACAAGTCTATTAGCAAAGGTCTTGAAATCCTGACTTTGCTCTTTTTCTCTAGCAAATACTGCTTCAGATAAAAAGCTTCTAATTGTTATTGACACAAATATTCTGATGAATCACCTCAATTTTGTTAGAATTTTGAAGACAACAGAAATTCCAGGTATTTATAAAGCCTAATTCTGATTTTCTTATTTGAATTGAAATTTTGTATTAACAATGATGTGGGTATTGTTTTCCCCACAAATACATTTCCATTTAGATATGTTATGAAGTATGTATCTTTTTTATTTTTTTAAAGATTTTATATATTTATTTGAGAGAGAAAGAGAGAGCATGAGAGGGGAGAAGGTCAGAGAGAGAAGCAGACTCCCCACAGAGCTGGGAGCCCGATGTGGGGCTCAGTCCCGGGACTCTGGGATCATGCCCTGGGCCAAAGGCAGTGGCTTACCCAACTGAGCCACCCAGACGCCCATGAAGTGTGTATCTTAAAATATATATTAATCAGCAGAAGTTAAAAAAAAAAAAGCCTTCACAGGTCAAACAATCCAAAGTTACTCTTCTTTGATCTCCTACAGTATCTTTTTTTTTTTTTTTTTTTACATTCATTTGACACTTACATCTGTTGTTCTTTTAAAGATTTATTTATTTATTTGTGAGAGAGGGAGAGAGAGAGTGCTTATGCACAGGGGCAGGGGCAGAGGGAAGAGAGTCCTAAACTGACTCCGCCCTCAGAGCTGAACATGGGGTTCATTCCTGACCCTGAGATCACAACCTGTGCCAAAATCAAGAGTCAGATGCTCAACCCACTGCAGGCGCCCCATACTTAACATCTGTTTTTAATTACCATTATTTATATATTACCGCTTCATTTAGACTGTGAACTCCTTACTTTAAAACTTCCAATGCTCCTAAAGCAGTTCAATTTAGTAGTTCAATAAATATTTGTTGACTTAGAACAAATATAAGAAATAAGAAATCTTTTTTATTTTTCAGGCTTTGACAAACTTGTGTTAATAATTCCCTGGGTGGTTATCCAAGAGCTGGATCGTATGAAGGCAGGAAAACTGCTAAAACATGCCCAGCACAAAGCTGTGCCTGCAGTTCATTTCATCAATGACAGTCTCAAAGATCAAGATAGAAAGCTATGGGGTCAGTCACTACAGCTTGCGTCGCAAAAACTTTGTAAGTATTGTTCTCTCAGGGTGTTTCCTGATTAAGGTTTGTTTGGCTGCTGACTCACTGAGGGAAGATGGTGCAGAACTTTAAAAAAAAAAATTGTGAGCATTGGAATGTGAATGGCCAGATGTAGTGATGCTTAGTAGTATTCTAGTAGTCTTGTTTCAGGCATTCTTGGATTTTTATTTTTCTGCTTCTAGACCTTCTTAGGTTATGTCTATTTCACAGATAGTGACTCTATAGTTCTATATGCATAATTTTCCATATTATAGTACTTTGGATTTTTTTTTTTTTTTAAGTACCAGTGTTGAGTGATGAGGCCAGTAAGTAATTAAGGTTTCTAATCTGTCAGTGATTAGACTTTGTCACTGTGGAGTTTGTATAATGCAGCAAGAGGCATTGTTTTCCTCTGGTTTGTCAGAATCTGTAATAAGAAGGTGTTTGTATAATAAATGTCCATGGATTGATTCATTTTTTTCCATATTTGTTTCAGTCATTTTTAAGTCATTTTAGTCTTAGAACCTAAGTATGCAATGTCATATATATATATATATATATATATATATATATATATATATAAAAATCACTTCGAGGGGAAAAAAGATCTATGTGTAAAGCAACACTGTTGACTCTGCAGAGTTTATACATATATTTAGAGGAGGATCTATTTTATTCTTTAAAACCTTGTTTTCAACTCAGAATCATTTATATATGTACATTTATACTAACTTAAATATCACAGACTTATGTTTTCTACTCATATATAGTATAAGATATGAAAAAATTCATTCTATGATGAACTTAATCATGGTATTAACCCTGAGAAGGCTTTCGGCATAGTCTTCTAGTCTTAAATCTTTGAAGAAGGGTCTCCATCATTCATTCATTCATTCATTCATTCCCATTCATTTTCTTTACAAATATTTATTAGCGCTTAGTGTGTTCCATATACAATCCTTATGCATTTTGAGCAGGAGCTTCATGTGGTATTTTTAAAAGCTTTCAAAGGAAAACCACAAATATTAGAGTTAAGAAAATACTAAAATTTTGAACATTTATGTTAAATTGAACATCTCAGGTGGTCTTTTTTTTTCACTTTTCATTATGAAACATTTCAAATGCAGAGGTCAAATAATGTATGACTCCTTGTGTACCTTTCATTCTTTTTCAGTAATTATCAACATTTTGTCATTCTTTTATTCTCTCATTTTCTTTTCTCCTCTTCCTATTCTTGGAACTCCTGCAGTAGTTTGAAGCAAGTCCCAGATATTGTAAGATATCATTTTTACTCATAAATACTTTGATATGTGTTGCTAACAGATAGGACTTTTTTTTTCTGAACAGCTACACCATTAACAAAATTAATCCCAGTCTAAACCATGTCAGTAAAACCCCAAACCTTAAAAGGAGAGGAGAATTTTTTTTACTCTTAATCTTTTACTTTTTTTAGTTTGTTGATATAAACTGTACTTTATTATATAATACTTTGGATAAGGATGATAATAATGGGTAATACTTAACATAGCCATTTTTCTCTGAACCCTTTTACAAGTATTTTACCAGCTAATATCTTGTTCAAACCATACAGTACTTGTGGAAGTTATTAGCCCCATTTTATAAATGAGGAAATTGAGACATTGAGGGGTTAAGAACTTGATCTAAATAGCATGTCTATTTCTTCAATAGATTTGCTTTGAAAATTATTTTAGAAGAGATATTTCAGCCACATTTATTATTTATAGATGCTTGGTATGTTTCTTTTGACTTTTCCATGTTCATATGCTTTTTTGATGCTTTGACTTCCTCAGTCTCTGCTTTTTTTTGATGACTAAGGAGAGTAAGTCACAGTAGTGGTCTCAGACTTCTGTGTTGTTTTAATTTCTGGGTGTCTTCCTCAAAACCCGTGTTTTACTTCAGTGTTTGAGTGGTATCATTAGATTGTAGTTTTTATTAAATTGCTGAAATTGCTTTTAGTTATAAGGCCATAGATATAATAATAGATTATTTGTAATTGTCTGTGTCAGCTAAGTCCTTTATGTGTTTCTCTGTATCACTGTTTTCTTCATTGATCATTAAAACATTACTTATAGGGCACCTGGGTGGCTCAGTTGGTTGAGCTACAGCCTTCGTCTCTGGTCATGATCCCGGACTTCCAGGATCGAGTCCTGCATCGGGATCCCAGCTCCATGGGGAGTCTGCTTCTCCCTCTGACCTTCTCCTCTCTCATGCTCTCTCTCTCTTATTCTCTCTCAAATAAATAAATAAAATCTTTAAAAAAATTTTTCTAAATAAAAAAAAAATTACTTGTATAAAGTACAAGGTGCTTAATAGGTTTATTCTGTTGCTAATGATTTTATGATACCCATTAGAAATATCTTTAGGCTTTTTTATCATAATGAAATTACATTTTGTATTCTAATGATAAACTAATAATCTTATGAGAAAACTCAATTCAGGATTATTATTATTGTTTTAAAGATTTTATTTATTTATTTGACAGAGAGAGAGATCACAAGCAGACAGGCAGGCAGAGAGAGGGAGAAGCAGGCTCCCTGCTGAGCAGAGAGCCCAGTGCCATGCTGGGCTCCTCCTCAGGATCCTGAGATCATGACCTGAGCCAAAGGCAGAGTCCTAACCCACTGAGTCACTCAGTTGCCCCTCCATTCAGGATTTTTTTTTTCTTAAGATTTTATTTATTTATTTGACAGACAGAGATCACAAGAGGCAGAGAGGCAGGCAGAGAGAGAGGAGGGGAAGCAGGCTCCGTGCTGAGCAGAGAGATCTATCCCAGAACACTGGGATCATGACCTGAGCTGAAGGCAGAGGCTTTAACCCACTGAGCCACCCAGGTGCCCCTGAACAAAGATTATTAATAGGTGATTCATAGATTATGAATCTATGGTGCCTCTCAATTCAGGTGCCTCTCAATTCAGGATTATTGAGTAAAATTAAAGTTCCTGTTTGGAAAAAAGCAAAAACAAAATGACACTTTATAAATGTCGGGCACATTTGCAACCAGCTCTTAGTAATTGCTGCTTTTGTGTTCTTTTTCTTTTACATCATCAGTAAGTATTATAGCAATGTATTTTTTAAACAAGCATTTTTCCATTAAAAACAAATGTAGATAATGTTAAATAGTCTTTATGGACTTTAATTTTAGCCTGGTCCTTAACTCCTTTCAAGATTGTATTTATTTAATGTTGTATTTAGTAACATGAGAGGTGAATAGGATTTGAAATCTGATTGATCTGAGTTTATAACCTGACCTGAGGAAAGTTAAAGATGAGGAAACTAAGGAAATAAAATGGGGGAAAATAACCTCCAGCTCAACAAATGATTGTGAAGATTGAGTTCAAGTACCTGACGGTTTATAGCCTAGAATAGGTGATAATTCTTTTGTGTCCTTGCTATGTGAAAAGCTTGTATAAATTTACCAGAAAAACAAAAAGATCCCCTTTCCCTAAATGAACAAAGATTATTTTATCTATCTATCTATCTATCCATTTATTTATTTGACAGACAGAGATTACAAGTAGGCAGAGAGGCAGGTAGAGAGAGAGGAAGGGAAGCAGGCTCCCGGCTGATCAGAGAGCCCGATGTGGGGCTCGATCCCAGGATCCTGGAATCATGATATGAGCCGAAGGCAGAGGCTTTAACCCACTGAGCCACCCAGGTGCCCCTGAACAAAGATTATTAATAGGTGATTCATAGAAAAAGAAGTACAACTAGTCAGCCTCTTGTTCGCTACAATTACTTTCCTCTTTGCCATTTTGAATGTTGTTAATTTCTTACATATAGATATTTCTAGTTTAAATCTTTCATTTTTTCCTTTCTTTTTATTGCTTCTAAGTTTAGAAAGTTATTCTTTTGCATCATACCAGTGCTTTGGGAATATGAATTAGTAACTTCTCAGGAGAGCAGTTTATCAGTGTGTTTGTTTTAAGAAGCCTAAAGATACAATTTCCTTTCTAGAAATGTTCTCTAAGACACAATCAGAGATGCTGTCAGTGATTTATATAAATAATGTTCATAACACTATTAATAGAGCAAAAAAATTGAAACAACTTGAGTGTCTAATAATTGACAAAGTTACAATATTATAGCTTTGTGAAAGAATACTACTGTATTTCAAAAAAATGACAAAGTAGGATTTAAAAGAAAAAAAAATCATCCCAAATTTGTTAGATTATGCATTATATACTTAGAGGTAGGGAATGTCGGATATATGTAGCTGATGGAATTATGAGTTACTTTAATTTTCTTTGTATTTTCCAGATTTTCTAAATTATTTTTCTTTTATAATAAGGGCAAAATAAAGTTATCTGCCACCCTCACACCTCCACACCGCATATTTTGCATCATTTTTATATTTTCTTGTATTATATTTTTGTTGATTCATATATTTGCCAAATACCTATACCAGCACTGTTCTGGGGCTACATCAGTGGGAAGCAGTTGAGAAGCTTAAATTCCTAAATGCTTAAATATTAAACATCATGCTAACTATAATTTATACAGGATTTTGGGGGGTTTTTGGTGTTCTGAGTAGAGATCATGCTGTTGTGCCACTTAAGCTTGAGTTTAACATAATGTGTTTTACTTAAAAAGTACTTGCTATTGCCTCTTATTGGGCCAATTGTTCCTATAAATTTTCTTGTTTCATTTTCCTGGGTAGGCAGTTTGCCCAGGTTTACATGTCTAGTAAGTGGGAAAGCAGGGATTCAGAACCAGATAAATCTATTTCCAGAGTCTTTGTTTTGTTCACTTTTGAACAGTACCTGAGCAGGGGCTCAAAAATATTTGTTGAATAAATATTTTGTGAATATTCTTGCAGTTTTAGGTGAGTTTTCAAGCCCTGCATATTCTAGAAAAAGTGAGAACACAGATGATCATCAATTTTATAGAGTGGTATACTGTAACCTTTAACCTTCTTTCATCTTCTAATTTATTTAAAGCTAATGATTTTTTGCTGCCCATTTTGCCTTATTGTGATACTGACTCTGTGAGCCAAAAGAAGAAAAATCGGCTACTGTATTATATGTCTGCTTGGCTTCCTGGTTTTCTGATAAAAGAACTGAATTGTATCTTCAGGATTATGCTCTGAGATCAATTCAGTTCTGTCTAGACTTCACTAGAGATAGTGAGCTCCTCAAAAGTTTGTTCTTGTACATCCAGTTACTTAGCACAGGGGCCTGGGTACAAATTCAGCCCTACCTAAAAATTCATTCCTTGAATGAATGAGTTTTCTTATTTGAATGTTCAGAGGACTAAGGAAGGTAGACTAAAAGTTGAGGGGGAAAAAAAAGCTATCGTCTAGAAACAGAGTTCTGAGGTTCCTTGTCTAGTATGTCTTGAATCTTAATGTATAAGAGACTCACCAAAGAGTTTAAATTCGTGCTTGGGCCCAGACTTTAAAGATTCTTATCCAGAAGTGGGTCTGGGGTATAGCCCTGAAATCTTATTATTAAGTACTTGAGGGAGTTTTGAGGCAGGCAGTGTAAGGACTTAGGAAAAACATTGTCTTTGATCTTGTTTCTACACATTATATCATTTTCACAAAAACCAAACTTTTACATCATGCTTTAAGGCTTACAGAATGCTAGAGGACACTCTGTCAACCATTGATTAACACTTGGTAGGAATTTTTTGTGTTTTCTACGTAGGATCCATATCACCTTTTCTGTGGATCTCTAAATGTTAATTGCTTAGAGATTAAGGAAAAGCAGACACATGAAAATGGTTCCAATGCTGGTAAACTGTTATTCATTATTTTACAGACCTCTTTTAAGTGGAGATCATTTTAAGTGTGATACAGGTGACTGAATTGAGACTAGAATTAATAGCTTTAGGTTTCTAGTATGGCATTTAACATATTGATCACTTTCTTTTATGTTTATTAATAGTCATATCCTATCCATTTTAGTAGTAAACTAACTACTTTGGTAATTCTACCTGAATTCTACCTTGTTTGGAATTCTACCTGAACTCTAGATCCCGAATTTTTAAGGCATTGTTTTGCTGTGTCTTATTTTTCTCTTTTTATTTAAGGAGTGTTCATTCTTTTAGATGTTTTTGACCTGTAAATAAAGCCTAGACTGTCCAGATTTTTAGTATGCTTATTGATTGTCACTTTTGCTAAATTTCCAGATGGACTGAGTGACGAGAACAATGATGATCGAGTATTAAAATGCTGTCTTCAGTACCAGGAATTAGTCCCTTGTTCTGTTGTTATTCTGTGCACGTGAGTTTCATAGTCATTCCAAACTTTTTTATTTTTTATTTTTCTAAATAGCAACTATACCAGAGAATTTTTAGGAGTCATATTCTACCCACCAGATTAAGGATCAAAAAGGGATATGATTTTCGAGATGTTCCAGGAAGCATTTCAATTTTGTATCACATTCTTATAACATGTTAGCTATAGAAGAATGAGATTTGAAACCTAGGAAGTCTATTTTTTTTTTTTTTTAAGATTTTATTTATTTATTTGACAGACAGAGATCACAAGTAGGCAGAGAGGCAGGCAGAGAAAGAGAGAGGGAAGCAGGCTCCCCGCTGAGCAGGGAGTCCGATGCAGGACTCGATCCCAGGACCCTGAGATCATGACCTGAGCCGAAGGCAGCGGCTCAACCCACTGAGCCACCCAGGTGCCCCTGAAACTTAGGAAGTCTTATTTCAGTTTTTTTTTATGTGACATTCAGAAACCTTTTATAAAAGCTGGGGACAGCCAATTTAATCTGCGAATAAGATCAGAAATAAAAGTGTGACAGATTTTTGATCATGAGGCAAGAAGATTAATTAATTAGTTTGTGGGGAAGAGGCAATGTCTGTTCGTAGAGTGAGGGCTGGATTTGTGACTCGCCCACTTACTAGCCTTGTGTCCTGGGAAAGTTGCTTAACTTAGTTTCTTTACATATAAAATATAGGGGGATACTAATTCTTGCCTCCTGGATTTATTGCAAGGACTTAGATAATGTATACACATAAAGGACTTAGGGTAGTGCCCAGTACAGGAAATGATCTCAGTAAGAGTCTCCTCCTCCTCTTCCCTTTCTTCTCCTTCCCCTCCATTCCCAATTAGTATTTTCATAACTTAGTTCCAAGGTAAAACTAACATAACGTTAAGCAAAATTGTACTCATTGTCTATAAGAAAAAGCTCTGAAGGAACCAAGAAGAGCGACTTAAACTGCCGTTTTAGTCTGAATTTTATTCACTGAAAAATGGAGTTCTTTTTTTTTGTTTTTTTACAGTTTCACAAACATGCCTAAATTCTATATGAAATACAGCGATTATAGAAATGAATAGCCCTAAGGTTTTTCTTCCAAGGGGGCGAGGTCAGTTATCATTTTAAATATATGGAAGCATTGAATCACTATGTTATATACCTGAAACTAATATAATGCTGTATGTTAAAGTGGAATTAAAACTTTAAAAAGTGGAATTAAAACTTTAAAAAACCTAAAAAAATTTTCATTTTAGTTGTCTTCAAAGATGGCAGTATTCTACTTGGAATTAAAGAAAATATTAAAGATTTCTGTCTCTAGGTTATTTAAAATTATATTTTCACCTAGGGCATAATATATTAGCTTGGAGTTTGTGGGAGGTTGAAATAGTATAATATGTTAATCATTTTGAATTTGAGATAAGCTAAATTTGAGAGATAAATTACATATTGTTGCTTTTTTAGTTCAACTTAGAATGAAAATTAAACTGGTGAGACTTTATCATTTCTCCATTATTTCTGCAGTAACTGTTTTAGGAAAGCAGATACAACATTTTTAGTGAAATGAAAATTTGAAGTCAGACTTTACTTTTAATCTAGCATTGTGTTCCCAGGGGAGCCTGTTTTTTGTTTTTATTTTTATCTGTAAAAGGCCAGAATCGTTCTCCTGTGTAAGTGCCACCTACTTATGAGAATACATTTACTTTACTTAAATGGTTGATGGTGACGATTATGATGATAATATTGATAATGATGCCAGGAGAACTCCTCTCCAACACTGTGTACTATACGTAATTCCAAGTGTATTACTTTACATTTACAATCATGAGTGTGGGCCAGCAACCCCTAGTTCATACCTCTATCTCTCTCTTCTGAATTCTATATTCATCTACTATTTGCTTTCTCTACTTGGGTGTGTTATAGACATCTGGGACATACCATCTCCAAAAATGAGCTCTTGATTTTTCTTTCTAAACATTCTCCATCTGAACAAAAAATGCCACTTTCCACCTATTTGCTAGAGCCAGAAATGTAAGAGTCATTTTTGATAACTGCTTCTCCCTCATACTTTATATCTGGTCAATTAATGGGTCCCGTACGATCTTTTCTTCATCTCCCCTGCCACCGTCTTTGTCCATCATGCTATTGTTCCACTTCCTTTTTGACTCGAAGACTAATTTAGGCTCTCTGCTTTCACACTTGCTCTCCTCCATTTATTCTTCAGAAAGTAATAATGGCAATTTTTCACTCTTAATTAAAAAAAGTTTCATTATGGAGAATTTCCAATGATAGTCAAAGTGAAGAAGAACTAATAAACTTCTAAGTATTCAGCTACAATTATAAAAATTCTCCCATTCTTCTGTTATCTAGATCCATTCACTCCCTGTCCCCACTTATTATTTTTATAAGGTTTTTTGTGTTTTGGGCAAAAATGTACAATATTGAAATGCACAAATCTTAACTATATGATGTTGGATATACTGGTGTAGCCTATATATATATACATATATATCCCTCTCAATATATAGAATGCTTCTGTCTTTCCAGAAAATACTCTTATGCCCTTTGTGCCCTTTTTCTGGTTTCTTAAGGTGGAAGCTGATATCACTTGTTTGAGACTGCTGTAAATTTACCTGTTTCAGTTGCATCCCACAAATTTTGATGTTTTGTCTTATTTTCATTCAGTTCAGTATAACTGCCCTTTGATATTTAGATGTTTGTTATTTAATTCCAAATATTTGCAAATTTTCCAGTTTTCTTCTTGCTATCAGTTTGTACTTTAGTTCCACCTTGATTTGAGAACATTAATTTATATGATTTCTTTTAAATTTGTTAGTTTGCTTTATTGCCAAGAATTTGGTGAATGTTTTACATGTGTATAAAAGAATTTGCATTCTGCTTTTGTGGGTAGAGTATTCTATAAATTTCAGTTAGGTCACGTTGTTTCATAGTATTGTTCAGGTTTTCTATGATGTTACCAGTTGTCTGCTTATTCTGTGATTGTTGAGAGAGGAGTATTGAAATCTCTAACTATAATTATGGGCTTAATTCTCCTTCCAGTTCTGTTTGTTTTACTTCATGTATTATAAAACTTGGTAATAAGGTGCATACATTTGTAGGATTGTTTAGGGTTGTCTTCGGAGAACTGATCCCTTTCTCATTGTATAATGTCTTTCTCCGTTCCTGAAAGTCTTCTTTGTTTAGTATTAATACTACCATTCCAGTTTTGTTTTGGTTAGTACTTATCTGGTATATTTTTTCCCATCGACTTACTTTTAACCTGTGTCTTTACAGTAAGTATTTTGTAGGTAGCATGTTGTTGGTACTTTATTTTTATCCATTCTGACAACTTGTTTTTGTTTGTTTGTTTGTTTGTTTTGAGAGAGAGAGAGCACAGGCAGGGAGGGGCAGAGAGAGAGAAAGAGAAAATCAAGCAGCTCAGAGAGAAAGAGAGAATCAAGCAGCTCCACACTCAGTGTGGAGCCCAGCATGGGGCTCAATCTCACCAGCCTGAGATCATGACATGAGCTGAAATCAAGAGTTAGACACTTAACCCACTGAACCACCCAGGCGCCCCACAACTTTTCTTTTAAGTGATAAGTTTATACCACTTAAATTTAATTGGCTGGATCAAATCTACCTTTTTGCTAATTATTTTCTATTTGTTTCATCTGTTCTTTTCTTTTTCTTCCTTGAGTTAATTGTGTATTTTTTATGGTTCCACTTTATCTCCATTATTGAATATTTATACCTTTTTGAAAAAAACATTTTAATGGTTGCCCTAGATATCTTACTTGATCAAAGTTGTCTACGCTCAAATAATAATATATTGCTTCATGTTCAGTGTAAGGATCTTATAATAGTTTCTTTTTCCCATCCTTTGTGCTATCATTGTGGTCTATGTTACTTTTACAGAAATGATAATAAGCACATGTTTTGTTACTGTATTTGCTTTCATCATTTGACATTTAAAGCAATTAAAAATAAGTGAGTATTTTAAGTTAATATTTTATTTTCATTTTTTGCACTCATTATTTTTGTAGATTCAATTTCTGTCTCGTTTTATATTCCTTCTCTCTAAACAGATTTCTTTGACATGTGTGTATCTATTGGTAGTGAAATTCTTGGTTTTGTTTGTCTGATAATATCTTCATTTCTTAATTTATTTTTGAAAGATATTTTTGCTGGATATACAGTTCTGGGTTGGCTTTTTTTCCCTTTCAATATTTTAAAGAGGTCACTCCCTTTTCTTCTAGTTTGTATGGTTTCTGATAAGAAGTCTGATGTAAATGTTATCTTTGTTCCTCTATGTAGGTAATGTGCCTTTTTTTTTTACTTTCTGCTTTCAAGGGCTTTTCTTTGTTTTTTGCTTTTGCAGTTTATTTTAACAGTTTTTAGCAGATATATCCAGGTGTGTGTGTGTGTGTGTGTGTGTGTGTGTGTGTGTGTGTGTGGTGGTGGTGGTAGGGAAACGGGTAGAGAAGAATTTATCCTGGTTGATGTTCTCTGAGCTTCTTGGATCTCTGGTTTCCTGTTTGTCTTCAGTTTTAGATAATTCTCAGCCACTATTTCTTCAAATGTTTCTTCTGCCCATTCCCTCTTTTCTACTTCACCTATTATAGAATTATACTATAGTAGCCAGTTTCCAAGATTACCCCAATGATTCTTGCCTCTTAGTGTTAATGCCCTTGTGTAGGCCCCTCTTGCATTGATTGTACTTAGGGTTGGTTGTACCAGTAACATACTGTCACTATCAGATTAGGTTAGAAAAATTAGGAATTAGGTGAGAAAAATTAGGAACACTGGGACTTCCTTTTCAGGAACTCTCTTGCTTTCTCCTCTCTCAAATCATTTGTTTTGTGGAAGCAAGCTGCCATGCAGTGAACAGCCCAATGGATTAGACCTGCGTGGTGAGTAACTGAAGCCTCCAGCCAAGAGTCTCGTGAATGAGTGTCAATTAAACCTTGAGATAGCTGCAACTCTAGCAACAGCATGTTTCAGCCTTTTGAGAGACCCTGAACCAGAACCAACTAGTAAGGCTGCTCCCAGATTTCTGACTCTTAGAAGATGTGTGAGATAATGTTTGTTTTAAGCTGCTGAGTTTGGGGATAATTTGTTACACAGTAATAGATACATAATATAAGCATGTATGTTGGATTGTTTGATATTGTCCTATAGCTGTTGAATTAAAAAAAAAACACTTTATTCTCTTTTTATTTCAGTTTGGGTAATTTCTTTTGACCTGTCTGCAAGTTTGTAATTTCTTTCCTTGCCTATGTCAATTCTGCCGTGGAGCCTGTTTTAAAGACCTTCTTCATTTCTGTTACTGTGGCTTTTTTTTTTTTTTTAATTGCTAGTAGTCACATTTAATTTTCATCTGTGCTGAAATTGCCCATGTAATTTTGCATGATATTCACCTTTTCCACTAGAGCCTTTAACAAATTTAATCAGAATTATTTAAAATTCCCTATCAGATCACTTCAACATCTGTGTCATATCTAAGTCTAGTTCAGTTGATTGCTTTGTCTCTTGGTAGCATGTTGTGTTTTTTTTTTCTGGGTAGAATTTATATGCAAATTTTAAGGTTCACATGTTCCGTGGCTTCCTCCCTTCTTCAGTTCCCTACTTAAATTTTTGTCTGCTCTGGCTAGTCCTGAACATAGTCTTCTGACATTCCAAATTACTGTGGCTGTGCTTTCTGTTGTAGCCATTGATGAATTAGAGAATGAATGCCCTTGGGCAAAGAGATAGAACCATGTAGCTCTTACGGAAGCAGTACCTCTGTATTGAGGGTAAGCTTCCCTCCAGCTCCTGCCTTCATTTTATTTCTCCTGAGTGCCTTCAGATAGGCTTTTTTTTTTTTTTTGTCCACATTTTCTAATCCTCATCAGTGGGAAGATTAGTCTAATCAATTTACTCTACCATTAGCAAAAGCTGGAAATCTGTTGGATTTCATAACAGCAGTTAATAAACACAGATCTGATCATGTCACTTACCCACTGAAGCCCTTAAATCTTTCCATTATTAATGCCCTTGGCTTTCTCTGTAGCCATATAAACTGGTCTCATGCCCTATGCTGTAATCATACTTCCTTCTTTCAGGAAATAGCAAATTCTCACCATTTGTCTTATGTTCACTGTTAGTAAATTTGTAATTGCCTTCCACGTGGAAATTATTTCTCTTTGGCTCTCTGTTTCTTTCTTTTTGGATGATCGTATTCCTATGTTCAAATCCAGCTTCAACTTACAGGTACAATTTTGGGCAAGTTACTTAACCTCTTTACACCTCAGTTTTTCATTTGTGAAAGGGGAATAAAAATGATACCAGTACTACCTATAAGGTTTACTGTGAGAATTGGATGGATTGACTATACACACACACACACACACACACACACACTTAGAACAGTGCCTGGTATCAGGAAAACACTCATATATAATAATTATTATTTTCAGAAATTCATATGCTGTGACTCTACTGTGTGTTAATTCCTTTATCTTCTCTGTTTTAAAAAACTTATCCTTTGTTAATATACATGTTGAGATCACCCACCTCTGATTAGATCCAATGTGTTTTGAGATGCCATGTGATTTATCTTATAAAAAATAAAATATTTTTTCCTCCTAACCCCAACCTTAGGGATGATAGAAATTTAAGAAACAAAGGCCTAATAAGTGGTGTGAAGTCACTCAGTAAAGAAGAATTGAGTGCAGAGTTATTAAACTTATCTCTGAACACAGATGTATGTCATCAGCCTTGTATATCTAAACAACAATTGAAAGCAGGTAGTATTCTTACTACAAATAATTAGAAATATATCTTTTATGTATCGCCATTATTGATAACAATTGGAATTAATAGTAAATTTTCATCTTGTACGTTTAAAATGACATTGAAGTATTTGCCGGCACACAGATAGTTAGAAATAAATGAAAATAGAAAGAAGGAAAGAAAGAGGGACAGAGAGAAAGAAAGAAATGAAAATTACAATGGTAATCCAAAAGAACACAGTTGTCATTATTGTCTTCTACATATGCTCTTACAAATTTGAATTTTTGTCCATACACTTGCATACATTTTTACATGTTTATAATCACCATGCACAGGCTATTTTGTACCTTTAAATTAATAGTAGCTACAAGAATATATAGGAAATATTCATTCAAAGTGGAGAGAAATTTTTAGCTTCCTATTCATAACCTATTAATGCAATAAAAAACTGAGTAATAGGAGTTCGAAAGATTTAAATACTAGTTTTATTTTACTTTATTTAAGATTTTATTTATGTATTTGGCAGACAGAGATCACAAGTAGGGAGAGGCAGGCAGAGAGAGAGAGGAAGGGAAGCAGGCTCCCTGCCGAGCAGAGAGCCCAGTGTGATGCAGGGCTTGGTCCCAGGACACTGGAATCATGACCTGAGCACAAGGCAGAGGCTTTGAGCCACCCAGGTGTCCCTAATAGTTTTATTTTTAATTTTAAACTAATACTTAAGAAAAGTGAAGGTAGTATAATTGTTTTATTATTATTATTTTTTAACCAGAATAATCTGTCCTATAGCTTGGTATTTGATGGAATGTTATATTAAATTTGACATAATTTAAAAATACATTCCAACCCTTCTCCCTGTTTTGGCAAAATAAATATTGAAGTCTTTAATATTATATGTACTTTTTATGTGTAATTGTATAAAGATTCACATATATAGTACTACTGCTACTTATCTTTTTGGCAATAAGATGTCTTTTGTCATAATGTTCAAAATGACATTTAGATGGAGGAAGAGGATGTTTTAGTTTATGGTGTTTCAGGGGTAACATGCTTTTGTTGTCCATTCTGTTGCTATCACTTTAAGTCCTCAGTTGGTATTTGTAGAGATAAGCCACTTAATATTTTTCATTTTGCCATAAAGAAATTGCTGTTGTCTTTAGGTATCAAAATAGTAATGTTAGTGAAATGATAATCAATTGAAATAATGAACATTTACTTTAAAAGTGTTGGCATAAAGGTAGTTAAATGAGAAATTTTGGTTCTTTCAAAACAATTTACTGATGAGACCTACAATTGTTTGGAAGAAACAATTATGTTTGGAAGAAAACACACTTTGATCCATAATTGTTCATTTTCTATTATTGATTGATGAAAAGCATTTTCCTTTTTTTGAGAATAATAAAACTAAAATTATGGTTAAAACATTACACATTTCCTAAATTTGTTTTAGCAAAAAAGATTTTGTTGCCTTTTGTCATTTTGCTAATGTGATGTATTTATGTTGTATCTAAGGCAACTATTCTACAGATACATGTTTCTAAATACTGTCTAAAGAAGTGAAGTATTGGTTTGGTTTCTGTGTAATTCAAATACTAATTATATGCATAAAATGTTTATTATTTATGGCCAAATACCAGTTATATATGTAAAATATTTACTGTTCTATTGGTGTCTTAAATAAAACCTATAACTATTTATTTTAAAGAAGCAACACTGTTAGAAGAGAGCTATAAGGAAGAAACTCCACATTCTGGACAACCCATTATACTTGAAAGCATTATATCGGATCTTGAAAAATCTCTTGGAACAGCTTTATCTTCAATATTAGAAACAGAAATGAAAATTGCTTTTGGAAACCTTTGGATGGAGGTGATCATTTTAACTCTATTAGTTGAAAATTTCTGTTTCATTGCTAAAGATTTATGACCTTATCTTAGGAAATATGACTTGCATAAAATGTGTAAGCTTCATCGGGATGATCTGTAACCCATTATTTTTTAATAGTTTTTGAAATAACTTCTTGAACATTAAATGATAGACATTTCCTAAAGATTAGAAATGGTATTTTATCATTTATTCTTTTTCAGTGAACAAGTATTTATTAGGTTTTTACTGTGTGTCAGGCACATTGCCCCCATGGAGCTTAATTTGAATTCAGAAAAACTTCTATCTTCTGTAGTTTTTTTGAATTAGAATGTCTACTATAGGGAATTCGCATAGCAATATGTATTCAGAAAAGAAGTGTATATTTTGGCTTAAGTCATATAGATATGAGAATCAAAGTATAAAAATGATCATTATTAGCAAGACAGTTTATATTTTCTAGATTCATATCTTTTCTGCAATCAGTAAAATAATGCGTTTGGCCAAAATGGTCTTTTTAGTTTAGTTAATGTTTGTTTGCTGTTCACATCTATAGCCAGGAGAAATGTGGTTCAGTGATATACAACTACTTTTAATGTGGTTATTTGCTGTTTTATTATATTATCAAGTACTGAACCAAAATGATGAGAAATAATCAGAAGATTCTAGGAGGGTTGACTTAAATTGGATATGTTATAATATCCATAGGAAAGTCATTGCATATGAATGATTCAAAACTGGATGCACTGACATCTTGTAATATTAATTGATTAATCTCCTTTATAAACATGTCTTTGCAGGGGTGTAGCCAGAGTTAATGGTAGTTGACATCTTTCTGTATAGATTTTCCTGCAGCTATATGAACTAATTAGATTGATTTCTTCCTAGAATTGACTATGTTGGAAAGTAAATTGTCCATCTTTTCTGATTGAAACTATCTTCTGATTAAAACAGTGCTTTTGCTTTGCACACATGCACATTTTGTTTTGCACATAGTTTCTAAAACTATAAGGATTAATACTAATATGAATTTTACAGAAATAATTTGCAATGGAATTAGCACTTTAAGATTATGATTGGCTTTTAACAAAACATCTTTTAATTTAAAAAGAACCCAACTATTTTGCCCAGAAATGTATGTAGGAATGCCTTAATAGGTACTTTTAAATAATAGGATTAATAAATAAATTAGCAGGTGGTAATTATTTCAAAATACTTTTTAGATGCTGTACTTGAAACCACCATGGACTCTAATTCATTTATTACAGTGCTTTAGAAAACATTGGTTGGCTGTATTTGGATTAGTTATGGAGAAGAACTTGCTTTTAACCATTGAGAGCCTATATGAAAATCTCTCTAAAGGTATGATTTTTTTATTTTGTCTTCAGCAATGTTATGTTAAAGTTGATATATTCCATGGAATGTGAAGATGAATTATTAAGAAACTTGTCCATTATTTTTTAATCATTTATACTTCTGATTTCTAAAGGGAGTTTGTGGTAGCTGCATGAATGGACCCAGGTCACAGAGCTCATGACTATTCATGGTATCACTCTTGATGTTCCTAGACATAGTGAATATATTATTTTTTATAATGTTTGAAATGCTTTAAAACCATATTTTACAGTTTATTAGGTATATAAATAACATTTAGATTTTTTGGAAACAGTTTTATTTATTTATTTGACAGAGAGAGAGCAAGCACAAGCAGGGGGAGCTGCAGAGGGAGTGGGAGAAGCAGGCTCTCCACCCGGCAGGAAACCTGGTGCAGGGCTGGTTCCCAGGACTCTGGGGTTATGACCTGAGCTGAAGGCCGATGCTTAAGCCACTGAATCACCCAGGTGCTCCTGAAATTTAGATTTTTAAAAAATTTCTTACTGTGGGGGCACCTGGGTGGCTCAGTGGGTTAAGCTTCTGTCTTCGGCTCAGGTCATGATCCCAGGTCCTGGGATCGATCCCCACATGGGGCTCTCTGCTCCACAGGGAGCCTGCTTCCCCCTTTCCCTCTCCCTGCCTCTCTGCTTACTTGTGATTTCTCTCTCTGTGTCAAATAAATAAATAAAATCTTAAAAAAAAGAAATTTCTTACTGTGTTAAAATTTCTTACTTTTGTTAACACACAAACTTTGACCACATTTCATGTACTAATTTTAGAAGTAGTGTATCAAAGTACCTACCTAAAATATATGATAAAGGAATAGGATGAAAAAAAGTTTCTCTGCTAAGAAGAAAAAGATGGGAAAAGCACTGTTGGAATGTTATGAAAGCCCATGTTTTATGATTAGACTAACCCTGAGAAGTTAAGTGATATATCCAAAGTCGGACAACTGGATTTTTCTTGCTATACCTTTAAAAAGCAAAGTTCAGATGTAACAATTACTAGGTTGTTCAGTTGGTCCTTGACTTTTTTGAACTTCTGACATGAAGTGATCTATTTATTTTAATGTATTATTTATATCCTGTCTACTTTTGAAAAATAACCGTGAGTATGAGAGGGCCATTAAGTAATAACCTGAGCACAAGATGGTTTTAAGCCAAGTTTAAAGTCACAAGAGTCAGGTAATGAAGAATAAGAAAGATAATTTTACCATAAAACAAAACTTGAACACGAATTTTAACACTAAGCATCCTGGAAGCTAAAAAGGAAACATATTCTATGGGAGGTATAGCCCAACCCTCTATCCTTCCCGTGAAATCTAAGTTTTTGGAAAATGTTTTGTATTTTTGAAGAGTGCCTCAGGGGATTTCAAGCACCTGGTTTGGTGCCTTATGACTTTTAAAAGTTACTAATTTGGGGGCACCTGGATGGCTCAGTTGTTAAGCATCTGCCTTCTGCTCAGGTCATGATGCCAGGGTTCTGGGATTGAGCCCCACATTGGGCTCCCTGCTCTTCGAGAGGCCTGCTTTTCCCTCTCCCACTCTCCCTGCTGGTGTTTCCTGTTCTTGCTCTCTCTCTGTCAAATAAATACAAATAAAATCTTCAAAAAAAATAAATATAATAGTTACTAATTTTTAAGTTAAAGACATTTCCAGGCATTATCTTTAACAATAGAAGTTATTTATAAGTGGTATTATATGAAATATGGAATGACTTATTGGATGCCTCTTCGGAGCACTTTTACAAGGTATATAGAAACATTTTCCATTACCTTGAATGGAAGCATAATTTAGTTGGTTCAATCAAAAGGGAAAGTTCCTAAATCATAAATGATCTTGAGCAAGATTTAGTTTTAATAAGGTATATCTAGTTGTCATATTCCATTTTTCTCTTTTTCTAGGGATGGGCAGTGTTTGTCTTGTGCACACAGCTTAGAGATTGCAGGCAGCAGTTCTAACAGGGAATAGGAGAGAAGTGAAGAGATGGTGACTTCCTTTTGCTCAAAATTCATTTTTGGAATCATTGTGTGCATAGTTATTGATCCTTGGTCTAGAAAAATCTGATGCCTAATGTTTACTGACTTGTAAAGAATATATAATAGAATTATAAAAGCCTCTTCTGCCCTAAAGTAATTTTGAGTTAGGAAAATCACAGTTTATGATTTTGTTTACTATCTTTTAAGAGTATCCTCGGCTGTTGAATTATATATATGCAGTTAGCTTCAGTTAACTTCTAAAGAAGAGATTCTTAGATCAGTTCATAGAAAATGTGTAAAATGTGTAAAATGATTAGTAGCTCTTTTTGATTTTGTTATACATATTAACTTTAGTCTAAGTGATTGTTGACCTTATATAAGCATTAAAGTATTTCAACCATGTAGATTCCTTTTTATGTTGTGTCTGGGTACTGAATTTATCATTATTTCCCTTTAGCACAAAACCTTAGAAAGACTTCTTCTAAGACAGAGATCAAATGATTAATTCAGGGACATAAGCCCTATTGAACATTGACTACATACTTATAGAAGATGTGCCCAATTTCTCCTTAGGAGATTTACTGGGTTCATCAGATCTACTTCTGTCCTATATGCAGCATCTCTTATCTGTCTTTTCCCACAGGAATTTAAACTAGTCATTGCATTTAAAAATAACTAAGTGCTTCCTAAGGAAATACACTTTTCTGTCTTCGTTTGATAAAGGGGAAGCCAGAAGCCTGACTACAGCCATCACATTAGATTAGAATTTCTGAATATTGTATAATTAATTATTAAAATCTACTTTTTATTTTCATTTGACCTTTCAGTATTTCTATGCAAATATTTGTATAAGTGATACAGAGTTTTTAAAACTCATAGTGCCAGCAAAAAACCATGCTGGTATTTCAGAACATAGAAGAGTTTCTGAAACTGTGAACGTTAAAAGAAAACAGGGTGCCTGGGTGGCTCAGTTGGTTAAGCTCTGCTTTCGGCTCAGGTCATGATCCCAGGGTCCTGGGATGGAGCCTCCTGAGGGAGTCTGCTTCTATCTCTCCCTCTGTCCCCCCCCCCCCCGCCCCCCCGCTTGTGCGCGCTCTCTCTCTCTCTCTCTGTGTCAAATAAATAAAACATATAGAAAAAATAAAACACATTGTATCATGTTTATTTGAAATGCCCTTGAGAGCTGGTATATAGTGCTCTACTCTAATAATGGAAAGATTTCTTCTGTTCTAAGCTTGGCGACATTAGAAATTTGCTTAACTTCATTGTTGATAACTTAAAATCTTTGAAATCATTGTCACCACCTCTCCTAATTGGCTTGAGAATTTAAGGTAAGTAAGATTAGTTGAAAAAAAATTGTTACACCTTTGAATTATTTTTTGTAGATTCACTCACTTTGCTAATTTTTAAGGAAAATATTCTGCTAGCTTGTGTTGCCCACAACCCACCGTTACCCAAATTATTTATATTTTTCTAAAGTTGTGTTAGTTGTGTTGTGCAGAGAGAGGAAAGATTATTTTCAACAAATCTAGTATTACATTTGTTGTAATGGAATTGGAAGGCAAATCACTACATGATTAACTGAGTTGGTTATGAGAAATACTGCATGTAACTTACATACTGCCAAGTGAGTTTTCTGATGCCCTCCATAGTCATCTGTATATGAAACAAGATCTGCCTTGAAACTCTGCAGTTTAACTTGTTTGGTAATTCTGTCTTCTGAAGAATACAGAGTACCCAAATCAACTCCAAGAACATTCTTTTGCTAAATTTAATTGTAATGCTTTTTAAGCCAGAGAGGGAGAAGTGGAGTGGTGTGTAGGCGTAAATGTATACTTTTCTTAAATTTCATAATTAACATTAGATTGGTTTTCCAAAGACATTTTTGTATCGAATACTCATTCTTACCTATTTTTTCCTTCTTAATTTCTCTTACCAGCTAACAATGCAGTGGATTTTACAACATTGAAATTTCTGCTTCAGGATTCTAAAAGTTTGCTACACGCTTTCAGTACACGATCAAATTATGATGGTATTCTTCCACAGGCCTTTGCTCAAGTCAGTGAACTACTTCAAACCTTTGCAGAGGTAAGATGTCTTTGGAATGCAATTTAGAGTACCTAATGACATAACGTTCTAAGAATGTTTTAGCAGACAACAGAGGTAAAGGATATTTTAATTCTACTTATTTTAACACATGAATGGCATTAAGTGATTATTAAGTGAATTGAAGGGTAAATAAGCAATTCTTATTGCAAGTTATAAAACACATCCTCTTATTGGAACCACTGTTACAGCAGTTGTTGGAATTTTATGTTATTTCATTTATGGATGGACGCAAGCTGTACCTTGTTTGCAAGCTTATTTCCCAGTGCCTCAGACAAGTGGATCACAGCATCGATCAGAATACTTTTGGAAGTTTTTTTTTTTTTAAAGATGCAGATGCCAAGCCTCTCTCAAACCTTACTGAATCAAACTTCTGGTAGTGGTACCCAGGAATACTGTTCGTTTTTTATTTTGAAATAATTTGAAACTTACAGAAAATTTGCAAGAAGAGTTCAGAGGATTCGGTATATATCCTTTACCCAGATCCCCCAGTGTTACCCGTTTTTCACATTTGCTTTATTGTTTTCTCTGCCTGCCTATCTATCTGCTTATCTAGCCACATTTTTTTCCTGAACTGTTTAGGAGTATGTTGCAAGTACAATGCTCCTTTATCCCTAAATACTTTCATATATTTCCTAGAGAACAAGGATATCTTATGTAACTAGTATAATTAATCAGGGAATTAGTATTGGTATAATACAATGATCTAATCTGTAGACCTTATTCAGACTTTGGCAACTCACCTACCAATTTTTTTAAACAATCTCTGCATGTGACCCTTATGCAGGCAGTCTAGCACTGATGCCTTTTTACCTCTTTTAAATTAACTCTGTAAGTTTTGTCTCTGGTAATACTCTATTTCTGCAGCCTTCTAATTTCAAATCTAGAAGATTCTGGGAGTTTTATATGTCAGAAACAGGTCAAAAACTCAGTATCACCATTATTAGATATAAGACATTAATGGCACTTAATTTTTTTTTAAGATTTTATTTATTTACTTGACAGAGAGATCACAAGTAGGCAGAGAGAGAGAGGAGGAAGCAGGGGCTTGATCCCAGGACCCTAAGATCATGACCTGAGTTATAGGCAGAGGCTTAACCGACTGAGCCACCCAGGCGCCCCTAGACATTAATGGTACACACATATATATATACACACACATATATATATAATCACCATTTTTTTTTCTTCCGTGTTATGTGGTTGACCAGGTTTTTGCCTGTGGTGGTTCAAGGTCACAGTTCCCACTACCTGTGAAGTAATGAAAGGATTAGATGATACTAAAATTCATCATAGCTGATAGGGAAAGACTTACGTACTTAAGAGAGCATCTCATGAAGTAAAAGAAGCATCTTTTTTTTTTTTTATAAACTAATAAATATGTGGTTGAACTGCAAAAAAATTGATTTAAGGGGTGAAATGATCTTTTGGGTTAAGCTGACTAAAACCTTAGCAGTTGTATTTTTCCATGGCAAATGTGACTCTGAGAACCATCTGTAGGAAAGAATGGACTTGGATATATAGAGGATTGCAGCTTGAGTCTGTTCTTGAATTGTGTAGGGAACCATATATTAGCCTTTCCCATCACATAATTAAGCCCTAAACCCCATCTTTAGTGAAAACAAATGAAAAATTCAGGTTACTCATAGGTTTATCAGTCTTTGAATTAGGGTTATTGAAAATAAAAAAAAAAATTAGGACTGATTGTGATAAAAACAACAACAAATGTCCAGATTTAAGGTTCTTTCATCAATTGGAAACCAAAAGATAGGAGTTACCATGAAACTGTGGCATGAAAATTTAGTGTTATCAGATAATAGTGTGCCAACTGTATGTTGTCCACTGAGTAGTTAATTGAATTTTTATTTATTCTTGGATTCTGATTTTCCAGTTGCTGCATTAGCGAGAGTCCTGAAGCCCATTGATGAAGAATCTACATCCTCATTAGTGCTTTTCCCTTAACACCTGGCATTAGTGTGATTGCTTGAAACCTGTGCTGTTCCATGATTAGAATTCTGAAGTGTTGCTAATTCATTGTCTAAGTCAGCCAGGAACTATGTGATTTAGCTTGGGCTTTTAAAATACACTCAGTAGGAGTCATTTTGTAGAATGCATTAGATTTGGTTTATGACCTAAATATTTATTCCTGCCTATCTCAGTAACTGGAGCAACAAATAGATCACCTCCAGAGACAGTGTATCTAAATACAGTAATTGTTAAATTTAAAAAAAAAAAAAGGCCCCCAAACTTAATGAACTTAATGTACCAAGTGTAGAAAATCAGGAAAAGAGGAATATTCACTTGTTTACTTCTGAAAAGGCTTGTGAGAAAACAAAGCAGAGAGTCAACCAAAATGATCATTTTCTAGATTTTTATATAAACGGGGTGGGAACAGGAAAAGGATATATACATTTTTTCTTTGATAAGCCTTCCAACCAAAAAAATAAGGCTTGCTCTGCCCGGATGATAGAATAATTAAAGTCAGCCTTATGTCCAAGGAGCCTCATCCTAAGTAGATGTGTTTTGGGTTTTTTTTTCTTCTTTAAGTTTTGTTTTGTTTTCAGGGACAGAGAATGGGTTAAGGGAGCAGAGGGAGAGGGAGAGAATCTTCAGCAGACTGCACCCTCAACGTGGAGCCCAACATGGGCTCAACTCACGACCCTGAGATAATGACCTGAGCTGAAATCAAGAGTTGGACGCTTAACCGACTGAGCCACCGGGTGCCCCTGACTAGCTGTGTTTTAAACCTCTGATTAATTAACCTCTCTGAGCCTAATTTCTTCTTTTATCAAATGAGAATAATAATCTGTGCCTCAGAACTGTCATGAGAATTAAATAAATTAATACTTTTAAAGCATTGAGTGCCTGGCACTAGTAAGCACTGTGTAGGTGTTTCGGAAAGACATCCATCTGCATAGTTGCGTACACTACTATATGAGAGCTGAGGAAACGAGCAGTATGTGGTGATCAAAAAAATATATCTCGGAACAAAATATGTCTTTCCATCCATGTATATTTATTAAGTGCATAGTTAATGTAAATAGGGAAAAACAGGAGGAATAACATTCTTTTTTCTTCCTGTTCCCAAAGATAGAAAAGGGGAAGATTTACTTTTATTGTTGGAGAGAGATCAGAAGCCCATTCAGAGTCCGATTTCTGAAGGTCAGGTTCTATTTATGAGTCTTACCAGCTGGGTGACTTTGTACGAGTTATTGACCCGAAAATATGGATAATCATAATATCGGTCTCATAGGGCAGTTCTGAGGATTAAATGAGCTAATAGATACAAAGTTTTTAGAAAGTTCCTATGCGTAAGAAATGCTCAATAAATACTTATTTCCAGTAGTGTTGGAACTTTTTTTTTAATTAACATGAAACTAACAACCCATCGGCTAACCTTTGAAATCATACTGTTATTAATAAGGAAGCTTAGGGAAATGGAATGATTTTATTTAAGTTACAGTAGAGCCAGGACAAAGAAAACCCCAAGTTTTAAATGTCATAAAGTTTTTTTCATTCTATCAGAGGTTTTTTTCCACTTAATATTTTCCCTGAAGGTGATTTTAAAAAAATTATTTGAATCAATAATATAGCTCTTATACTCTGTTCAGTATCTTTAATTATCAATATTTAAAATATACTCAGGTCTGCATTCTTAAGTACTTGTACGTTGGCCATGGTGTTTACTGCACTGACTCCTTCCAACAATTACCAAACTTCTTAAAGAGCGATCTATTAACCCTTGTTTGTTTCTTCACTCGTTTCCTACTTAATCCTTTACAAGTAGAATTCTGCCTCTATATTCTGTTAGGTGAATTAGGTTATCATTGATCCAACCCACCATTTTCTCCCTCTTTCTAGTTTCTCTGCCTTTCTCAGCACTTGATATAGTCCGCTCTTTTTTTCCTGAAACTTACCTCTTTGGGCTTCTCTTGCTTTCGAGTACTTCTGACTCTTCCCATATCTTGTCAGTCTCTCTTTTTCTTCTTGCTAATTTCCTCCCTTCCTCCTTTACTTTGTCTAGCTTTCACTACCTTCTCCTCCTCCTCCTCCTTTTTCTGTTTTTGCTATTTTCTCTCTAACAATCTCATCTACCTCTGAGGTTTGTCTGCATGGGAATGAGTCCCAGCTTTATCTTTTGAGCTACAAATCTGCATATCCAATTACCTGCTAGATATCTTTACTTAAATATCTTTTTATTCTTCACAGTAGACATTCTAAATGCAGATCTGTGGTCTGTTTCTCCTCTTTTCCATAACCAGCCTTTCTTCTTGGCTTTACTACAGGTGGCCATAAAATCCAGAAATGTAGATAAATGTACATTAAATGCCTTACTGCTCTTACATTATAATACATGATACATTCAGGGTGTTGCCTTCAAATAAAACTGTGTCTTTACATTCCTCTGGAGCAGTAAATCAAGGAGGTTTGATCTATTTTTACCTTATGGACAGTTTATATTTCTATTATTTGTGTATTTATTCTTGTAGACATCTAAATTTAAAAAATCTTAGTGTCTCCTTCATTTCCTGAATCTAGATTTTGGCTAAATCTTATAAAATTTTTCTTGTGTACATTTTTTGTTTTCTTTTTCTTCTTCTACCTTTTCAACCTAATTCAAGTTCTCAGGACCAGTCTACTGGATTATTTCAGTAGCCTTCTAGACAGTCTCCTTGCCTCTTGAGAAACTTTCAGTGGCTTCTTCAATGGCAAAAGGTTTACTTTCTGTCTTTTCCTTTTTTTTTTTAATAATAATCCATTCTTGTTAATGGATCGTAGGGTACTTGGAGGCTTGATTCCACATGTTTATCGTTGTATCCTAAGTGTTCTCTGTCTTGTTCAGTACCATATATATAGAAGGGTTCAAATAGTATTCTTTTTTTTTTTTAAGATTTTATTTATTTATTTGACAGACAGAGATCACAAGTAGGCAGGGAGGCAGGCAGAGAGCCCGATGCAGGGCTCGATCCCAGGACCCTGAGATCATGACCAGAGCCGAAGGCAGAGACTTAACCCACTGAGCCACCCAGGCGCCCCCTAATAGTATTCTTAAATTGATATTAGCACGTTGGCTAAGAAAGGTCACTATAATAAATATATTGGAACTATTTGATATAAATGGAAAAGGAAAAAATATGTGTGTTTTAGCTCTGATGCTTTTCTGGAATATTCGGTACATAATCAAGGACAAAGAAGAGTCAATACTTCTTGGAAACCTAGAACACTGTAAGCACAATTGGCATTGTTTCTCTCACTTCCTAGTGAAGAACTAGCTGAAATTTGTGTAATTCTTATTTCCCCAGGTCAAGGCAAAACTTAAGCAAAATCCTTCAGAAACTACAGTGGGTAAAAAGCAAGAAGATACTTCTTTGATGAAGTCTAATAACCAAGAAATCACCATTTTCTCAGGTTCTCATCTTCCGCAACCTAACAGGCATCAAGAAATCTGGTCTATCCTAGAGAATGTTTGGATTACATTATATCAGAACAGGTACTAAATTTCCAAGAATTTTTGAATTCTCGGCTTTTCCATCGTTACTGTTATTCATTAAACAGTTAGTGTTTGGGTTATGAGTTTAATGTATTAGATTATCTAACTGAGGGCCTTTTATCAAATTGGTGCCTTAGAAACAGTGATGCTTAAATAAGGGTGCAATCAGATTTCTCTTGAGTGTTTTAAAAATACATATGCCTAGGCTCTATCCCTAGAAATTCTGACTTGATAAGACCGAGGTGACACTGAGATAGTGCATTAAAAAAAAAAATCTCTATAGGTGATTCAGATGTGAAACCTTCATGACAAGTATTTCCCATGTATGTCAGAACCAAAAAAAGCCACCTAGATTGCTAAACAAATCAGTAGGACACAAAACCTTAATGACATTTAAGATAATCTAAGAAAAGGTCATTTAACTTTAGGGAGAATTCATGTAAGACTTTCTAAAAAGAAGGATAAATACTTATATTTAAAAGGAAGAAATGCTTTTATTCCTTTGATATCCATGAAAGCATACTGTGTTTTTGGTAAAATGAAAAGATAGAGACCATTTGTGAGTAGTTCTTTAAATGCTGCTGGAGTAGCTTAAAAAAAGTAATTTAAAATAACTGCTTTTAAAGTAAACCGACCTTCCCTCCTGTACTTTTTCCCAAGCCCGTAATCTTTATATGATTTTATATGTATTATATATTTGCGGGTCACGAAAGCTTTTTAGTATGATTTTTGTTCAAGGGCCCAGTATCACTGTTATTTTGGATTAAGATCATCTGTCATTTCCTCTGTCAGGAAATGGGCAGCAAAGTAATATGAACACTCTTTTTAAACATCTTTTCTCTCTTATAACACTGTAAACCCATTTTTAGTCTTTGCCTACAATTATAAGTTCTTTCAAACAAATGTGTAGTTTGTCACATTAAAGAAATACCAATACCTAACATGTAAGCTGAAGAAAACAATACTTAAAAATTTGTGTTTTCATGTAATGCATTTGTATTTTCATATCTTTGTTTTGTCCAGTCTTAACATATTGGAAATGTTTTGGCTAATCAGATATTCTTGTTAGCAGGAAGTTACCCCATATACTAGGCAAAGATTATCACTTTCAAAATAAAATAGATTAAAGCCATTTCTAAGATATTTTGATCTTCTTTTCATTTAGAAAATATTTCTAAATTTCATTTAGAAAATAAAATTTTCATTTTAGAAAAATTCAAATATTCAAAATTTGAGTACCTTATTTGTCTTAGAATTGACCTATAATATACATACATTTGTGTTGGATATTAGAGTTCCCGGTAAATTCTGTATAATAAATCAACTTTACTTTGTAGTATTTCAGTATTTCATGAGAAATTCTTAAATTGCTGTATCAGTGCATAGTTCTTAAGCCTACTTCATTGCTTCTCATGCCTGATGGTGTACCAGAGTCACTGTAAAAGTTTTCAATATATTCATGCTTGAGCCCTTCATTGAGAGCTGCTCATTTGAAGGTTGAGTAGTGAGAAGGGAGGCAAGATGGCAGAGGGATCAGGGACCTCATTTTGTCTGGTGCCCTGAATTTATCTGTATATCTACCAAACCATCCCGAACAACCATGAAATCAGCCTGAGTTGTAAGAATATATATCTGGATATCTACAGGCAGAAAAACTCTACCGGGCCTGCGTGGTGGCATCAGACTGCTCCAATTTTTCCTAGGGTGCATCCTGCCTGGGTCATGGTTGACCCATGGACTCTGTACATTCCCTCAACATCCCTCAACAGATTGACTAGGAGAAACAACTCTCAACAAAGAAAAGAACCAGAGACAGTGGCCTCTGCCACAGACTTAATGAATATGGATATAAGCAAGATGTTAGAAATAGACTTCAGAGTAACACTTATGAAGTCACTATCTAGGCTTAAGAAAAGTACTAGCGACAATATAGAATCTTTAAGGGCAGGAATGAGAGCTAATCACGCCAAACTTAAAAATGCTATGAAGGAGATGCAGTCTAAACTGGATACTCTGACTGCCAGGGTACATGAGAAAGCAGAACGAATTAGTGGTCTAGAAGATAAGATGATAGAAAGGAAGCAAGTGAAGGAGGATAGGGATAAACAACTAGAAGCCCATGAGAGCAGAGTTAGAGAGATCAATGATGTCATGAAATGTTCCAAAGTCAGAAATTACTTGGATCCTTGAAGGTTTGGAGAGAGACGGAGAGAGAGAGAGAGAGAGAGGACTAGAAGGTGTACTTGAGAAAATCATAGCTGAGAACTTCCCCAATCTGGGGAAGGAAATAAGAATTCTCGTCCAAGAGGCAGAGAGGATCCCTCCCAAGATCAATAAAAATAGACCAATGCTCTGGTATATAATAGTAAAACTTGCTAATTTTAGAGCCAAGACAGCTATCCTAGGAGCAGCTAGGGGGAAGAGATTTCTTACCTATGGTGGGAGGAACATCAGAATAATGTCAGACCTGTCCACAGAGACCTGGCAAGCCAGAAAGGGCTGGCAAGACATTATCAGGGTACTAAATGAGAAGAACATGCAACCAAGAATACTTTATTGAGCAAAGCTGTCATTCACAGCAGATGGAGAGACAACAAGCTTCCAGGACGGGCAGAAACTGAAAGAATATGTGACCACCAAACCAGCCCTTCAAGAAACAATATAAGGGGGGTTCTGTAAAAGAAGAAAGACCTCCAAGAATATCATAGACCAGAAATTTACAGAGACCATCTATAGAAACGGGGGCTTTATGGGAAACGGGCTTTACAGGCAATATGATGGCACTAAATTAATACCTTCCAGTAGTTACTCTCAATGTGAATGGCCTAAATGCTTCCCTGAAATGGCATGGTGCTGAAGATTGGATACAAAGACAGGACCCATCCATATGCAGTCCACCAGAGGTTCATTTGAAACCTAAAGACACCTCCAGATTAAAAGTGAGGGGATGGAGAATCATTTATCATGAAGGTGTAGTAGGCTACTAGTGTTTCAGAATACTTTTTCTTTTAGAAAGGTCAAACTGTACTTATTAACCATTGTATTTATTCAGATTTCCTAAGTTTTCCCTTTTGCACACTTGTCAAAACGCTTTACCCCTTTCATACATGTAGGAATGTGGAAAAGCAATTTCATGGTTCCTCAGTACATTAAATGTGCCATCATCATATAACCCCGCAGTGCCACTCTTAGATATGTACCTAAAAGAACGGAACACAAGTGTTCAAACAGAAACATGTGCATGAATGTTCACAACTATTTACAATAGCTAAAGTGGAAACAGTCATATGTGCATCAACAGATGAGTGGATACACGAAATGTGTCTCATAAAATGGGTATATCCATAAAATGGAACGTTACACAGCTATAAGGAAGTATCCATACACAATATGGTGTGAATGAATTCAGAAACATGCTAAGTGAAGGAAGCCAGACACAAAAGGTCACGTGGCATATAATTTCATTTATATTAAATATCCCCAACAGGTAAATCTATAGAAATAGAAAATAATTAGTGGTTACCAGGGACTGCAGAGAGGGAGGAATGGTGAGTGCTTAATGAATACAGGGTTTCCTTCTGGCACGGTGAAGATGTTCTATGAGTAGATAGTGGTGATGGTGATACATTGTGAATGTATCAAATGCCACAGAATTGTACACTTTAAAATGTTAAAATGGTAATTTTATGTTTTTTTTTCACCATAATTATTTAAAAAAATGCTTTGGAAAGTACTGTGAAGTAAGCAACTTCCTTGAATGCTACTACCTGAAGATAACCAGTAGTTAACATGGTTATTCTCATGTATACCCAGCTGTATTTTAAAGCATGGTTATTAGTCTAGGGCTGCCATAGCACATTACCACAAACTAAGTGGTTTAAAATAACAGAGATTTATTCACTCATGGTTCCGGAAAGTGTAAAGTCTGAAATCCAGGTGTCTGTCTTCAGGGTTGATTGTTTTGGGCAGTTCTACAAAGATCCCATTTCAAATAAAGTCACATTCTGAGGTTCTGGGTGAACGTGAATTTCAGGGGCATACTCATCAATCCAGTACAGCATATATTTTGATTTTTTTATATGGTGGTGGTTATGTTCTCTAAATAAATTTTGTATACCTTTATTTTTCTATCTTATAGATGGCGTAAGCATTATTTTAGTAGTTCTTTGGCATTTCATCAGGTGGCTAATTCACTATTTACTTAACACTTTTTACATCATGGCACATGTAGGTGATTACTAATTGTTGACCAGTTGCAAGTTATTATTAATGTGCTAGATTTCTAAAATTGGAATTACCAGAGTAAGGTGTATGGATATTTAAAACTTCTAGTTTCAGGAAACATGTGTATCTGATGTCTTTTTTTTTCTTCATCCTTATGTACGGGAGTACTGTTAGTATTTATGGATTGATTTGAATGCAGATTAACAGTATTCTGTGTCTTATGGTCTCTTGATAAGAAACATTATTCCCACAGCTTGTAAGTATTACTTTAGATTAGACGAACATAGTTTTTACTCTGGATCCTTTGCATGAATGGTAGCCTGGACATTCACAGGTCATTGTGTCTTATTTCTAATTTTAATCAATCAGGATTATGAGGGAGGAGTTATAAATATTACCTCATTTTATATATTAGAAATGGAAATGCTTGAATTACCATAAATGTGCATGTATATGAGTATCTTTTCTTTTTCTCTATTTTAGCATGGATGTATTTCAAAGATTGGGCTCAAATGCAGCTTTGACTTCTTCAAAAATAGCATCATTTGAAGAAGCATATGTATCTCTTCAAAAGTTAATGGCAGCTGTGAAAGATATTCTTGAAGGAATACAGAGGTAAACACTAATTAATTTTAAAATTTCATTTATTACTTTTCTCTTTCTTCCAGGTTTATGGGCCTTTTCAGAGTTTCTGGGAGCCTTCCAAAAAATTTGATAAACTAAGGACTTTTAGGCTTACGTTTTCTCTCTCCCTCGTAAAGAATCCCTATTTAGAGTCTGGACCATTAGAATGTTCCTAGTTTTTCCTTTGTAGAAAAAATATACCAGGTTGTAAGCTTCATAAAGAACCTTATTTTCATTATTGTGCAACTTTAGCTCCGAAAACAGTGCCTGGCCAAAAATGGGCACTCAGTAATTCCTTGTTGAATAAATATATGTGTAGGTAATTATCACTACCCTTTAAAAACAAATACATGTTAATATTTGTTAACAGGATTGATTTCCTCAAATACAGTCTCATAGGTCCGCAGACTGAAAAAGTGTGAAGCAGCATAGTCTTATAATGCTTTGAGACTTATACGTATGTGATTATTTTAAATATTTGTGGAGCACATAGAAACCGTGGAGCCAGAGAGCTGTAGAGTGAACCAGACATCACCTTTATAGAATAAAGTCTGATGTTTTCTTTTGTGACAGTAAAGAATACTGTACTTAATCTTGCAAATTTTTGAATACATACCAAAATTGCTTGACTTGAGTTAAATATGCAGCTTGCTCACAGAAGACTATTGTTCCTTATAAATTAAAAACCAAAAACCAAAGAAATAAAACTGATTTGATTTGATTTGATTATGTTCAAACTTTAAAAACTTGGATTTTTGAAACAACAGTAATTTTTAAGCTTTTTTTCCCTTTTCCTTTTAAGGGTTTTTGGAAACTTCATCTCATTGCTAACACATACACTCTTTTTACTCCTTTTTGGATCACAGTTGGCTAAATGATTCTTAGAATAGCTTTTTGGTGTTCTTAAGTTGCTAATGAATTGAAGATGTGGCAGATCCCAAGGCAAGTGAAATTTATCATCTCTCGGTGGAAATAATAAGGGAATACTAAAGAAGAGTAGCTTTATGAGGGAGAAATAGTCAGTTTTTAAATTTTAGTTATCTATTGTCACATTCTAGGTTGCATTAAAGCCATTCTTGACACAACCTTTTCTTCAGAAAGTAGGGCTAGCAATCTGTATTGTTACTCATACAAGCCTTTGGGGAATCCAAATTAGATTCAATCTCTGACTTCAAAGAGGTTGTTTGTAGAAAGAGTGTAAACAGTCACATTACAACAGATAATTGCAATGGAATTGTTAATATTCTAATAGGAAAATATGTAGTGGAGGGAAGAAGTGTTTGGCAATAAATGAGGTTGGTGGTGAATGTCTTGTAGGCCACTCAAAGCAATTTCTACTTTATCCCATAGGCTAGCATTGCACACATTTAGGCCTTTTAATTATGTCCCTGGACAGAAGTGTTTCTGATCCAAAAAGTTGTGGAGATACTGCACACTACACCGTGCTCTCGGAAAATCAGTGTATGCCCATTTACATATTGATGGGTTTTATAAACCTTTTTAATTTTAGGAGCTTGAAACATATAGGTGTCTGGATGCCCCATGCCAGAGACTCTGATGTAATTGGTCTAAGTGTGTACCTGGCTAACAGATTTTTAAGCCTCCAGGAGGTGATCCTAATGTGTAGTCAAGGTTGAGAACCACTAGATAGTATTCTTAACCAGTGGTATTCAAAGTATAGTCACAGAATTGACATCCTCATCTCCACCCAGAACTTGTTACAAATCCAAATTCTCAAATACCTGCCAGACCCTCCTGAATCCGAAACTCAGCATAGGCTGAGCTTGCTATCATGTCAAGCCAGAGTGGAAAAGCATGTACTGCTTCCATAAGCTGTATTTAAAGAAATAAATATTTGAATTTTAAGGCTGATAGAATTTTGTGATTCTTTCCTCTAAGGACACAGCACCTCCAGAAATAAGAAAATATTAGCGGCCCTGTTACTTTTTTGCATGTTAACCTGGGGCCATAAATTGTCTTGAGCCTTGGTATTCATCTGGAAACCTTATATAATAATATAGTATATATATATATATATATATATATATATATATATGTATATATAATATATAATATAATAATATAAACCTAATACAATAATACCTTTCCAGAGCTTTTCACAAAGTTACTGTGCTTTGAAAGTCAGGTGTTGATATAATTAACCAAACCAGTTAGTTACTTGTTGGGGGAACTTGTTAAAAATGCAGAGTTCTAGTTGTAGTGAAATCACAGTATCTGTAGATATTTCATAGAGGGAGGGAAATTGTATTTTTAACAAGCATTCCAGAGGATTTATATGCAGGTGGTGGGGACCACAGTAAGGAAACAAATTCAAATTCCTATAATAAATGTATTAGAACTACTTTGCCACCAGTAGAGGGCATTGTGAATAAAAAAAGTTGCTCATTTCAGCATTCATTAATCTACAGGAAATTACTAACATCGCAAGGTTTTTCTTTTTGAAGCCCTTCAGACAATAGGCATTTAAATCAAAATGTAATAGTAGTTAATAATTATGTTACTTTGTCAAGTGTGTATGTAGTCTTAAAATCTTTTAAGAAACAGTCATGTTCAACTCAGTTAAGTTTTTTTTTGGGTGGCTAACTATGGGTAGATTTTTAAATTTTTTAAACATTGAAAAATATACCCAACTTCATAGTGACTGCATATCATTAGCATTTTCTGATACTTGTTAAACTGGAACAATTTCATTTGATTTTGAGATATATAGCTCAACTCTTGTTTTTATCATAGCAGATCATGTGTGGTGTTACATTGGGAATCAATAACAAGGTGACCTGTTAACCCAGTCTTTTCATTAAAGAAGTATAATGAAAATGTGTTTATTAAACCAAGAGTTTGGGCTTCTAGTTCCAGGCTTATCCCTTTGACTTTAGACCTGTTACCTCCACTTTTTAAGCTGGTCTCTTCCCTTATGAAATGAGAATCCTGATATCTTCTTAGCAGAATGAGATAATGTATGTGGAAATACTTTGTAGTCTGCAACATAAGTGTTAGTCTTTGTTTTCTCCTTAAAGCTGATATGTTAAATTTGAAATGTTGAAATGTTTAAACATGGCTGTGATAAATCAGGGTAGAAAACGTCGGTGGAGCAGTTGTCCACACAGTTATACAATTGGGAGCAGAATACCTGAGTTTGCAAAAGTTGAAAAAGAGGTGGGAATATTGCTGATGGTTATACTTTCTACACACTTCTTCCTGCGTGGGAGAGGGAACTTAATATATTTGCTCTTGGTTTAGAAATTACTTTTCTCTTTCTCATCTCTGCTTTTTGTGTATATAGGAGTAATCTGAGCACTTTCGTTAATGGCCTCTTTATCTGATCACTGGAGAACCAGAGTCCGTACTCTTTCCATGTAGACAAAAGTGCATTAAGGGTTTTTTGTTGTTGCTGCTGTTGGTGGTGTTTTGTTTTTTATTTAGATTTGTACTATTTAGTCTCATTTTATACTTTAGTAAACATCATCAGGTTACTCTCAAGATCACAAAACCCTTTTTGCTTAGTAATTAAAGACTACAAAGGTTCATTTGGAGTGAAAAATTAATTGGGGAGTCATATGACAAATTCTAAAGAGAAGTTCTGCTTGTACAGTAATAAAAAATGTTATATATCTGTGTTTCAATTGGCATCTCTACAGAGTTAAGTAAATAGGTCATATAATCCAACTCCAAAGCATTACTGTAAATGTGGTGTGTAGATTCACTTGAAAGCTAATAATCAAAACAACAATGATAATGTTTTACGGAGGTTTTTGTGTCTCTGAAGTGATGATGAGCTGCCTAGTTTGGAAGCAGGGAAGGAGTGAAGAGTGAATGTAGGAAATTGCACTCTGCCTCAATTTTGTAATCGTGTTTGTGTGTTTCATCGTTATAAAACAAACTTGAAATTATTTTTAAAAAACAAAAATAGGAGCATTTTGAATCTAAAAATATAAGTAGATCATGCCTAAATGGGCACATTCATCTTAACACTTGATTTAACATGTAAAACTGTACTTCATGTTACTTTAATGAACTCTAGATTCCTTGCTCAGGTAGCTTTAGATGAAATTTGAAATAATGAATGTTTTCTGAGTTTCGTATTTTGATCATACGCAGAGGTGGGAGAGGGAATTACTTACTATTCCTTGTAAGTAACTTGCCACATTTTAGAAGGGGGTATGTTTTTATATGTAAGGGTATCTCTTGTTTAAGTAACATTTTCTTTCTAGCTGTCATATTTGCTTTGGTTGTTTTTAAATGAGGATTAATTGAGTGTTAACTGATGCATTGGACTTGGTCATATTCTAGGTGGGTTCATGCGTCATCATAGAATATGATTTTGGAAAATGAGACTTGTGCTTAGATTTAGGAAAGGGAAGATGATTAATTTTTATCATCTTTAAATGCCTTAATGATCTTCAAAACTTCGGTAACCTCTGTTACAGTCCTGTGGCTTTGGTTTGAAATACTTTGTAGAACTGTTTTTCTTTTCTTTTTTTTTAAAGATATTATTATTTATTTGACAGAGAGGGAGACAAGGAGAGAGGGAACACAAGCAGGGGAAGTGGGAGAGGGAGAAGAAGGCTTCTTGCTGAGCAGAGAGCTGGATGTGGGGCTCTATCCCAGGATCCTGGGATCCTGATGTGGGCTGAAGGCAGACACATAACAACTGAGTCACCCAGGCTCCCTGTAGAGCTGTTTTTCTAAAGCACAGTAATAGTCATGAAGTTTAGGATTTTTTTTTTTTTTTGGTGTGTCATTTACATGTCTTTTTATCTTATTAAGCCTCTAAAAATGAATCTTCCCATTGCAGTCTTATGGCATGTTAACCTAAGAGCAAAACAAGTACTGGTATAACCATACATGATTCCTGTAAAAAGGAATCCTATAATTACAGCTTTTCAGATCTGCTAGTGATTTAGTCACTTCAAAGAAGGTGGAGTTTGCATTTGCAGGAATATTTTGTTAACTTCATGGTGCATGTTTTGGTAGCTGGCCTCTTGAGGTGTTTTAGAAAGGGTATTTAGAAAAGGTCATCCTTCAGTTGACACAAGGACAACAATGTTTAGGCTGTTTTACAGATCAAGGTAGTCACTGGAACAGGTTCCAGTTAGAGACATGTGTAGATTATAAAAACAGAAGTGGCTTTTCAGCATCTCAACTCATTGCAGTATGCAAGTAGTTCAGCCGTGGATAAAAAAAATTGTCCCTATCTAGGGTGGAGAAGTTTGTTCTTGGTTAGCTCTGACCTACTTTCTTTGAGGCTTGGCCTTTCTACCCTTAGATCATTGGACTGTACGTCCCCACTCCACCCCCCTGGAGTTTGCACAACTCCCCAGGTATCACTGGACCTCTTTATCAGACTCTTTGCGCACCCCTTGTCCTGTTCAAAACCAAAAGTATCAGTTGCTATGTTGAATAAGAGAAAATAATACAACCTATGAATTAAAAATGAAAGGACCTACTTGCTTTACCCTCCATGCCATCATTTTGTACCAACTTTCTTCTAATTTTTTTCCTAATCAGCTCCCTGAGATTTTGAACAGCTTTATGGGAGAAACTTTGCCTACTTTTGTATATCTACATCTATGCCCAGATCACAACTGTACATAATAAACGGGGGAGGAAAGTATTGAATGGGTTTTTTATGGTCTTTCTAGGGAAGGGAAACTTCTTTAGGGCTAAATACTACTAATAGTACTATGTTATGACATTCAATGAATAGGCAATGTCAAGGTTTTAAAAGCAATAGGAGTGCGAGCTAAGGAAGGGTAAAGAAGGAAGGAGGAAGGAGAACAACTGGGAGGAGGAGATAGAGGAGATAAGATAAAGGTATTTCTCTCTAGAACAGATGATGGAACCCTCAGTAATTTGCCCACATGGCTAGAAGGAAAGACAGGAGCTAATGGGAGGGATTGGAATTCAGGGAATATAAGCAAATATTTCTTATATAAGACATAGGTAATGGGGTCACTTGGGTGGCTCAGTCAGTTAACTATGGGACCCTTGATTTTGACTCAGGTCATTGTTTCAGGGTCATAAGATCGAGCCCCAGGTTGGGCGCTGGGCTGGGCGTGGAGTCTCCTTAGTATTCTTTCTAGCCTCTCTGTCTGCCCCTCCCCCTGTGTGCTCTCTCAAAAAAACAAAATCAAACCAAACCAAAAAAAAAAAAAAACCCAAACCCACATAACAGATGATTATTTAATAAAAGCTTTTTATGGTACCTATATTGCAGCTTGATAAACACTGCTCTAACAACATTTATAGCAAGTGTTATATATAATACATAATAAAATTTACATTTGCTGACAAGATATGAGACATCCACATATAAATCTGACTGAATGACCCAGCATTAGCTGCTGTTCTTTTAACCTGGCTCTTTAATGCTACTGAGGATGACAGATTGCTCAAGACTTAATTTTTAGAATAATTAGATTTTTACATATGTGAAGCTCTTATCTATGCTTCCCAGGACTTACAATTCAAGAATATGACATAGGGACCTTTATTTTTATTCTGAATATCAGTGGGTTGATGTCATAATTACTCCTTCCATCCCTGAAGCATTTCTAAGTGTCAGTGTTCCCTTCTTCTAATCAATAAAATCCAGGTTTGGGTGAGAGAGTTAAGTATTTCCGTTGTAAACCCTTTGATCACAGGAGAATTAAGCAATTAAATGTAAAGGCTACTTCTTGAAGATTACAAATATTTTAGTTTGTTTATGTAGTTTTTATTTATAATCAGTATTCTTTTAAATTTGCCTTTTGTTTATAGGTGGTTATTTCTTATTTCTTGATTTGATATTTGATTAAAATTCCCTGCTATTTAAGTCTTATGTTAAGAAATGGTAAAATCAGTTAAAACTACATTTTTCAGTGAAGCAGATGGAGTAAATTGACTAAACCAGTGGGGTTGAACATTAGTAAGATAAATGAAATAGGGGAAATTAAAGGTGCTGAATAAGGGCTTTTATAGTAATTTTAATTTAAAGAGTAAATATATAGGATAAAGCCAGATGATCAGTTCTGATTCCTTCTCACAGAGTAGTTGTACAAAACGTTTAGAGACTCTATTATTCCCATCTCTTTTGAGAAATATCCTCTTGTGCCTCTAAAGATCTTCTCACATGGTGGTAGGCCAACCATCTGCTTATTTTAAGAAGTGATGCAATCAATATCCTCAAGGCTACTTAATAATATAAAAGATTTGAGTCTACCTCAGGACAGTGTTTTCTACATAGAAGACAATCAATAAATACTTATCTTCTCTTTAAAGAGAGAGAACACAAGCAGTAGGAGCAGTCAGAAGAGGGAGAAACAGGCTCCCTGCTGAGCAAGGAGCCTGATTTGGGACTTGATTCCAGGACTGGGATCATGATGGGAGCCGAAGCCAGGTTCTTAACCAACTGAGCCACCCAGGCACCCCTCAATAAATATTTATTGTATATCAGAAACCCCTGGAATTATCTAACATTTTGACCTGCCAGTTCCTATTAATGAGGCATAATAACCCTTCTAGAATCAACATATACTTAGCCTTAATAATAATATAACTGAAACTCTAGGTTGTAAATTTTCCAGTTAATCTTTCTTTTTGCCAACATTAAGCTAATTTACTTTTTGACAGCATGTAGCCAAATATACTTCCCCAACTTAATTGTTGAGCTAAGACAAGTTATGAAAATCATCAAAATTATATTTTCTATATTAAAGATGGCAATTTATGCAGATCTTATTTTAAACCCTTTTGATTATATAGATTAAAAAGTGTGAGTACTTTGGTACACTAGTGGAGCATAAAATAGTGTAAAGAATGTACCCATCAGCCTTCTTCAAAAGGATTTGCATGCATTTACTTGGGTGACTGCTATAAAGAAGTGAATATTAAAACCTTGTAGGGGATTGCTAGATACTGGCTCAGAGTTAGTGCTAATTCCAGCGACCTAAAATTCCACTGTAGTTGGAGAAATGGTCAGAGAGAATCCAATCCACTTGGACTGATACACAGTAACTACTGGTTTGTTTAAAAACTTGGAGAAAACAAGATTGAAAGTCTGCTGACACAGGTGTCTGGAGAAGAGGTATATAGATGGGCATCTTGGTATGGACACTGCGTGGGAGGGTGTTTGTGTCCCGTGTAAATACAGTAGATGTCAGTCTCTCCCCAGCCACCCGAGTGTTTGGTCAGTGAGCTCATATACAAAGGGACAATGACTGCTTCTATAAGATGAGCTCAAAAGTGGGACTTCTGCTCATGAAGGCTGCTCTGGCTACTACCTGTGCTGAGAGCCCAAACTTTCACCAGCAGAAGCAAATGCTTAGCATTCAATAAGGCACCATTCCCTTGGAGATCAGTAAGTCATTTAGTGATAGTGATTTGTCCTCACCAAGAATAGAATTCTTTTGGGTATGGCTTTGCTTTTCCTCATAGTAATGATTCTGCTAGCAACTCTTTCTATTGATTTAAGGGTCTCTTGGCCACTGCCTTGGTATGCCATTCAACTAAGAAACTAATTTTATAGTGAAAGCGCAGCTATGGCTACATGGAATTCATTGTCTTTATCATACGCTAAGGATCTGGCTTTGCAAAACACTGGAGTGACCTATAAGCATTTTATTTACCATAGCAGTGGTGAAGTTCAAGGCTGTTTTCACCTTAGAATATGTAGGATTCAAGAATCAAGGGGAGTAAGTGGTAATGGTTTCTCTGTTATTGTACTAAATAACTCTTCTCCTGGTAGAAAGTACTGCTTCAGTCATTGCTTAGTCAGGAAAACAGAAGTGACTTTAGGTATTTCAAACAGAAAATTTTAATATATATCCTAATACTGTTGGAAGGACTAGAAGAGAAAAAGGGAGATGATGGGCATATCTGGAGGCACAAAAAAGAAGAGGGTTTTTAATGCATTTTGTAAAGATCTTGTATCCTGTGTACCATAGGAACACAATACATGATTAACTGTGACTTTTCAGTATTTTCTGTGCAGAAAGAGGCATTCTTCAGTATGTTGCATTCAATGAAGCTTTAATTGTTATTTTTGCTTTACATTTTTAAGCTTAGGGCAGCCATTTGTCCTCAAAGCAAAACAAAATACAACTTATTTTCAATACCTTAATCAGGAATTAGTTCTTTTCATAAATGTATAGATTTCCAGAGAAGTTGCAGAGAGAGAATTGTATTATAACTTGAGCCAACTTACTTTTCATACCCATGCATTTTCAACTTTCTATTAAAAGTCATTTTAAAGATTTTTGTCAATTTTATTTTAGAGAGTGAGATTGTGTGAGTGGGAGAGGGGGGAGGAAGAAAAAGAATCTTAAGCAGACTCCGCGTTGAGCCGGATGCGGTGCTCAGTCTCACAACTCTGAGGTCATAACCTGAGCCAAAACCAAGAGTCGAAGGCTTAACTGACTGAGCCACCCAGGCACCCCAAAAGTCACTTCAAATAGAATTCCATGTTCAGAAATGTATTGTCAATTGAACCATCCAGGTGCCTCTGTATTGCCAGTTCTTGAACTTAGATACTTCTATGACGAAATGACTTGTGGGACCGGACCATTGTTTCTGTACCTGGTCCTTATAGATGTCTGTCCTCTGCCTCAGGTCCGTGTTTTATCTGGGCTCTAGGGTGATTGGTTCCTGCTGCCACTACCTATCTGTCTACCACCAATAAAGCCACTGAGGTCTCTTTTCTCTTCATGCTGAGATATGAAAACTATTCTTAGTTCAACTAAGATACAGTAGGACTTTATTGAGGGAACCTTCACTAAAAAGCTAATGAATGTATGACTAAAGAGAAAGAAAAAAAAGACAAGAGCAGTTTTCTTATATAGTTTCAGTCAGATGTTGTCTGGTGTTATCTCAAAGGCTGGCTGATACGGGGTGTTGCCCAGAACACCAACTGTAGCATCTCCATGTACTTCAACTTCCTCATACATTGAAGGCCAGTTTCCAAGAGTGTCCAAAAATATTGGGTGAAAGGTATATTGCCTTAATCCTATAGTGTCATTACCCCTATAGTCACGGACCTGCCTAGACCCAGGGGAAGGGAATGTAGACACTGTTGATAGAAGGAGGAATGTCAGCATTACATTGTAAGAAGGACAAGAGATCTTGTTGTGTGGCCATTTTGGAACACAACAGTTTATATCCCTTCAACTACCCAAATATACTCATTCCCTCTTCTCAAGACCACCATGTTTTATTCCATTATGAAATTAGCTTAAAATCTAGGATCTTATCATTTAAATCAAGTTCAGGTTGGTTGAGACAAGGCTTCTTTGGTGTGACTCCTTGGGTACCATTCTTTTGTGAACTAAAGAGACAAGTTAGTTGCCGCCATCTCCCAGCATATAACATCAAAACGGGCAAGGATACGTGCTATATAACTTCATATTCAAAATGGGGCTGGGGGAACAAGAGGCACACAGAATTCTTAGCAATTCTAGAATTGAGCTATGCACGTGTTGCCACTTCTTTCGTTAGGCAGGGCTCAGTCCTGCTACCTGCAAATTATTTACAGATGTTGACTCTGTTCTCTGGGCTCTTGATTTTGGCCTCTGAACTTTTAACATAAGCTGCAAATGAGGAGCCTTCTCAGCCTGCCCTCCTGTTCATAAAAGGTAGGAGAGTCCGAAACCTCTTTTCATTTTATATTATCTCTAGCCCATGTAGTCCAAGGAGTGGTACTTGTACTAGAACATTCCTCTAAAACACTATCTTCTGTGAATCTTACTGGGGTTCACTCCAATAGATAAAAATAACAACCACAAATTTGTTTGAAATAAACACTTGCACTTAAACCCTACTTTGGGTTCCTGCCACTGCTTCAGGGCCATGTTGTCAATATTTTTGGAAGTCTTGTCTAACGGAATTTGTGAGGCACACTCTTAAGACCCCCAAAGGGCCATTTGTCTGTTTGAAAAATTCTCCAGGGCACCATAGGTCTTTCTGAGGTTTCAGCAAAAGGTTTTATGGTAATACTATTACTGTTTTCATCTTTAAACCATGTTTTCCTGCCAAACCTATTAAAGGTAAATATTGACTAATATAGTTATGACCTGCTGATAAATTCGGTTGTTACTTTATGAACTCTTGATACACTCTGTGCTTTTGCAACATGTTTCCTAGACTCACCCCTAGATCCTGTCCCCACCACCCTCCCCTCTGCAGAGGCTCTCCTTTTGTGATCACATCTACTCCCAATCTCTTCATGAACATTATTTCAGTATTACTCTCACCTCCGTTCAGTTGTGAGCTTGCTGCCTGTCCTCTAACTGGCTAAAACTGAGTTCATCATTTAAATTAGTGCCACGTGACTCCTTTCTGTTTTTGTCTCTATTTCTTTTTTGAAAATTTTCTTACTGTGTTCAGTTAGCCAACATATAGTACATCATTAGTTTTTGATGTAGTGTTCAGCGATTCATTAGTTATGTATAACACCCAGTGCTCTTCACAGCACGTGCTCTCCTTAAGGTACAGTATTCTCTGTCCTTTCGCTTAAATTTGTTCATTGTATGTTCATATTAGTATATGGTTACTGATTGTTGTCTGAGCAGTTCTGTGATTTTTGTTGAACTTTCCAACTGTAATTGTAAGCTTTTCACTTTTTTAGTAATGCATTCAACATTTGCTTCCAGTATTGTGGTGTTATGGTGTATCTTCCTGGCGAATTGATCTCCTTTACTTCTAATAATTTTCCCCTTCAGGGGGGAAAGTTACTGGCAGGTACTACTGCCAGACCAACTCTCTATTTTCTTTTTTGCTAGTATTTTCTCTTATCTCCAACCATTCTAGGTCATTGTTTCTGTAATTAAAAAAATTTTTTTAAACTTAAATTCCCCTTAGTTAACATATAACGTATTACTAGTTTTGGGGGAGAGTTCAGTGGCTCACACACTTGCATGTAACACCCCGTATTCAGTACCTCACATGCTCTTTTTAATGTCCATCCCCCAGTTACCGCACCCCCACCTTCTTTCATTTTTTTTTTACATGACATAAAGCTACACTTGTTTTTTGATTGATAATAAGTAAAATCTATTTACATAAATATTATTACTACTGGTATATTTGGACTTATTTATACCATCATTTTATTTTTTAAGTTTCAAACAGGTTTATTAATCCAGAAATACCACCCTACATTTGTAAATGTTGAGATCTTTAAGGATAAACAATTGTTACAGAAACTATAAGAAAACAGCACTGAAGTGCTTATTCATAGGTTGTAGACATAAACCCACAGAATGAAAGAACTAAAACAACAACAACAACAACAAAACCTTTCTGAGGACTATACAAATGGATATTTGAGATGAAGGGAGACTTCTTACTCATCATTGAACTAAAATGTTGGCTTGTGTTCATGTTATTAAACAAAAACTGTGTTCCCCAAACATCTACAAGGTCAGCTACTAAAATTCCTTTAAAGATCCATAGTAAGGGCCAGCCTGAGGTGCACCAGTGTGGGGCTGCGCGTAATGTCACTTTACCTTTTGTGTTTGTCTTATTTTCCTTTGTCCTTGCTTGCCTTTTATTGGCTTGAGCAAGGTGCAATGTTAGTTTTCTCCAATCCTTCTTTTATACCACTACTCATTGGGAAGTTGCACATTTTATTTCCATTTTCTATTTCTATTGATACCCTTACACTAATAAATGCATACTTGATTTATAAAGTCTAAAACTATCAGGATTGGGGCACCTGGGTGATTCACTCAGTCATTAAGCATCTGACTCTTGATTTTAGCTCAGGTTATGATCTCAGGGTCATAATATGAAGCGTTGGGCTCCCGCTGGGTATGGAGTCTGCTTGGGATTTTCTCTCTCTCCCTCTCCCTTTGCACCCTTCCCCACCAAAAAATCAGGATTATTCAGATCCTGAGTAAAACGAGGATCTTAAGAACAATTAACTTCTGATCTCCCTCTCATGTCTTCCTTATCCTTCCTCCCTTCCTTTTTTTAAAGATTTTATTTATTTATTTATTTATTTATTTATTTATTTGACAGACAGAGATCACAAGTAGGCAGAGAAGCAGGCAGAGAGAAAGGAGGAAGCAGGCTCCCCGCTGAGCAGAGAGCCCATAGGGGGTTTCATCCCAAGACCCTGGGATCACAACCTGAGCCGAAGGCAGAGGCTTTAATCCACTGAGCCACCCAGGTGCCCCTTTATCCTTATTTTCTAACACTATAGTTTCACATTGTTTTAAACCACTCCCCAGACTATTTATTATTACATAAAATAGTTTTTGTTTTTAGCGCCATGATATTTATTAGGTGTTTGGAAATTTCAGTGCTTCCTTGATCCTACTCTTTCTTTTAGGTTCAGTTTCCTATTTCATGAAGCAAATTTTTGAGTTGTTTTTTTAGTGAAGACCTGACTCACAATGTTTTGCTTTCATTCTTAATTGATACTGTGGATTCCAGGCTGACAATTATTTTCCCTGAGCACACTGAACATAAAATTTCATTATCTTCTGTCCTCTTGGAAATGGGAAATTAGCTGTCAGCATATTGCTTTTTCTTAGTAGGTCATCTGTCTTCTTTTTTCTCTGACAGCTTTTAAGATACTCCTCTATAAGTTATATGTTTAGTAATTTTATCTCGATATGTCTAGCTTTGGTCTTAATTTTTCTTTTTTAATTTAAATTCAATTAATTAACATGTAGTATATTATTAGTTTAAGAGGTAGAGTTCAGTGATTCATCAGTCTTATATAACACCCAGTGCTAATTAGATCACTTGTCCTCCTAAGGCCCATCACCCAGTTACTCCATCCCCCACTCTCATCCCCTCCAGCAACCCTCAGTTTGTTTCCTATAGTTAGGAGTTTCTTTTATGGTTTGTCTTCCTCTCTGATTTTGTCTTCTTTTATTTTACACTCCCTTCCTCTGTGATCCTAGCATAATACACTCTAATTCCATCTATGTTGTTGCAAATGGCGGGACTTCATTTTTTTGATGGCTGAATAATATCCCATTGTGAGTGTGTGTGTGTGTGTGTGTGTGTGCGCGCGTGCGTATGTACACATATACACACACATCTTCTTTATCCATTCATCTGTCGATGGACATCTGGGCTCTTTCCATAGTTAAGCTATTGTGGACATTTGCTGCTATAAACATTGGGGTGCATATGCCCCTTCAGATAATTACATTTGTATCTTTGTGGTAGATACCCAGTAGTGCAATTGCTGGTTAGCTCTATTTTCAACGTTTTGAGGAACCTCTCTATTTGTTTTCCAGAGAAGCTGCCCCAGCTTGCATGCCCACCAGCAGTGTAAGAGGGTCCCCTTCTTCTGCATCCTCGCCAACATCTGTCATTTCCTGTCTTGTTAATTTTAGCCATTCTGACTATTGTAAGGTGGTATCTCATTGCAGTTTTGATTTGTATTTCCCTGATGCTGAGTGTTGAGCATTTTTTCATGTGTCTGTTGGCCATTCTTTTTTGGAGAAATGTCTTATGTCTTCTGCCCATTTTTAAACTGGATTATTTGGTTTTTTTGGGTGTTGAGTTTTATAAGTTCTTTATAGATTTTGAATACTACCCTTTTATCTGATAAGACAGTTGCAAATATCTTCTTCCATTCTACCGGTTGTTTTTTGATTTTGCCGACTGTTTCCTTTGCTGTGCAAAAGTTTTTATCTTGATGAGGTCCCAATAGTTCATTTTTGCTTTTGTTTCCCTTGCCTTTGGAGACATGTCAAGCAAGAAGTTGCTGTGGCCCAGGTCAGAGAGTTTGCTGCCTGGGTGTTCTCCTCTAGGATTTTGTTGGATTCCTGTCTCACATTTAGGTCTTCCATCCATTTTGAGACTGTTTTTGTGTATGGTGTAAGGAAATGGCCCAGTTTCATTCTTCTGCATGTGGCTACACAATTATCCCAACATCATTTGTTGAAGAGACCGTCTTTTTTTCTTTGGATGTTCTTTTTGGCTTTGTCGAAGATTAGTTGACCATAAAGTTGAGGGTCCATTTCTGGGTTCTCTGTTCTTTTCCACCGATCTATATGTCTATTTTTGTGTCAGTGCCATACTGTCTTGATGATTACAGCTTTGATATAGAGCTTGAAGTCTGGCATTGTAATTTCTTGGTTGATCCATTTTTTCTTTGGTAGGATGCTCTTCAACCTCCATGTATTTGAGTTCTTTACAAATTTTCTCTCGTGATTGAGTTCCAGTTTCGAAGCATTGTGGTCTGAAAATATGCCAGGGAATGATCCCCGTCTTTTGGTACCAGTTGAGACTTGATTTGTGACCCACTGTGTAATCTGTTCTGGAGAATGTTCCATGTGCACTCGAGAAGATTGTATATTCTGTTGCTTTAGGATGGAATGTTCTGAATATATCTGTGAAGTCCCTCTGGTCCAGTGTGTCATTCAAAGTCCGTGTTTCTTTTTTGATCTTCTGCTTAGGTGATCTGTCCATTGTAGTGAGTGGGGTGTTGAAGTCCCCTATTACTGTATTATTATCAATGTGTTTCTTTAATTTTGTTATTGGTAGGTTTATATAATTTAGCCATGTTATGCTCCCATGTTAGGGGCATAAATACTTATAATTGTTAGATCTTCTTGTTTGATAGACCCTTTAATTATGGTATAGTGTCCTTCCTCATCTCTTATTACAGTCTTTGGTTTTAAATTTAATTTATCTGATATAAGAATTGTTGCTGCAGATTTCTTTTGATGTCCATTAGCATGATAAATGGTTTTCTACCCTTTCACTTTCAATCTGGAGGTGTTTTTGGGTCTAAAATGAGTCTCTTGAAGACAGCATATTGATGGGTTTTGCTTTTTTATCCAGTCTAATACCTTGTGTCTTTTGACACAAGTCCCCAAATTTACAAGTTTAGGAATTTTATCAGTTTACTGAAACCTTCTCAGACTCACAGTAATCAAATTGAGAACAAAGTAAGCTGATACATTAGAATGCCTATTGATTTATTTACCATGAAGTTAGTAACTGAACCAAAATATTTATATCCCGGTTGAGTCTTAGAGGAAAGTTTACATTACAAACTAGAGTATTACCATGTTTTGTTGCTGACTTCTGGGGGTATGGGCCTCAAGCTAAAGTAATTTCTCTTCCACTCAGGTGCTTCTTCTGCTTCGGTAGGGTCAGCCATGCCCCTATAAGGGGAATTTTTTTCCTTTAATCTCTTCTTCCAGGTTCTATGCAGACTACTACTTTTGGTTGACTTTGTCAGTTCTGGTAGTTATCTCAAAATTTTGAAACACAACGGACAGACATCAGTGTTGTTTACATTGCTTTCATTACATTCCTGTTTCCTAAGGATAGATCTTGAAGACTTTGATTTGAATGTGATGATCATTAAGTGTCTGTCAGCTGTGTATTTGCAAACCATATCTTCAGATGAGTATTCATTGTACAGGTTCTAGATATCTAGAGGCATTTTGAGTAGGTTTAAATCACTGCTCTTTTACTTCGTGGACTGACTCCAGAGACTGAGATTATGACCATTACATTATTATGCTTACAAGCCAATATAGAAAATATACTGTAGGTAGAGGCTAATAACCCAGATAAAAGGATGTGTGAAAAGTATATGGATATATAGTATTGTAACCTTCCTACAAAATTAATAGAAAGCTGTAGTATTTGTCAGTATATTTTTATTGTATGTATATATATATATGTATACACACATATATAAATATGCTTAGCACATACTTAAGTCATATAATCTGTTTCTTTATCTATTGGAATTATATTTTACTTCTGTAGAATTGTTTTTACAATTAAATTACAAATGTACTCATTAAAATTACCTATAAACTCTTCTTGTCCTATTACCAGCTTTAGAAAAAAGATTTCCAGTAGATCAAATTTTAATTATTAATTGTGGTCAAACTACTCAAAAGTTCCTATATTTAATACTTATATCTAATTAGGGACGCCTGGGTGGCTCAGTTGGTTAAGCGGCTGCCTTCAGCTCAGGTCATGATCCCAGCGTCCTGGGATCGAGTCCCACATCGGGCTCCTTGCTTGGCAGGGAGCCTGCTTCTCCCTCTGCCTCTGCCTGCCACTCTGCCTGTGCTTGCTCTCGCTTCTCTCTCTATGACAAATAAATAAAATAAAATCTTTAAAAAAAATACTTATATCTAATTAGTATAATCACCTTGCAAAGTTCTTTGTCCCTGAAGGGAAAGCTGGAACATACAATTTATCTAATTTGTTTAATTTTTTTCTTTTTACCAGTTCTAATTATATATGGTGTTCTTTCAAAATTTACAGCTGATGGATATTTCCCTTTTGCATAGCTAATTTCACCAAATTAACTATAGAAAATATATCATTCTAATTTTACTTGTAATAAGTGACCAAAAATAAAAAATAAAAAAGGGTACTCTAGGATCTAAGACTTTTTTTGATAAATTTTCACCCAGTTTATCAGTAATACACTTTAAACTGTCAACAAAATCTAGTTTGGTAGTATTGGTTGTCCAGGGACATCATATATTAAAATCAGAAGAACAGAGCTTTGAGGGGGTCATAATAACAGGGAGTTGAATCCTAGTTCCATCCATCACCAAGTTCCTAGTTCCAACCTATTACCAAGATAGGTTAACCTTTTTGTATCTTTTTTCCTGATCCAGAAAGTGGAGTTTATAAAAGTTGCTTTATTAAATTACAGAGATTAGAGATAGCATTTGTTCAGTCCGGCACTGGTTAGATGCTGAACAAATTATATTATCCCCAATAATAATGTAACAGCAGCTCATAATAATAGCGAAGGCTTGCATCAGTTCTTGGCTTTAGAGAATGTAAAATGAGTTTTTCAAATAATGCTGTAAGCAAACATTTTCACTTTGTGTAATTACTTTTTTTTTTTAAGATTTTATTTATCCATTTGACAGAGAGAGATCACAAGCAGACAGAGAGGCAGGCAGAGAGGGAGATAGAGGGAAGCAGGCTCCCTGCCGAGCAGAGAGCCCGATGCGGGACTCGATCCCCGGACCCCGAGATCATGACCTGAGCCGAAGGCAGTGGCTTAACCCATTGAGCCACCCAGGCGCCCTGTGTAATTACTTTTTTTAATCTAATTTTTTATTGTGGTAAAACATACCATAAAATTTACCATCATTTTCATTTTAAGTGTACTTAAAAGGGTATTCATGTGGTATTAAATACATTCATAGTGCACAGCCATCACACTATCCATCTCTGTAACTTTAAATTCTATAATATTCATCCATCTCTATAATTGAAACTGTATTCCCATTAACTCATTTCCCCCCTGTAGCCTTTAACAGCCAACATTTTACTGTCTATGATTTTGACTACTCTAAATATATACACAAAAGAGTTGAAAACAGGGTCTCAAAGATCATGATCATATGATCATAGCAGCACTAGGCTTAATACATAAAACATGGAAACAACTCAGGTGCCCATCAGGAGATGAATAGTTAAGCACTATGGCATAATACATAAAATGGAATATTATTCAGCCTTAAAAAGGAAGGAAATTCTGACATAGGCTACAGCATGGATAAGCCTTGAGGACATTATGCTAAGTGAAATAAACCATGTAATTATTTTTTAAACTTAATTAATTTTTTCACACTCTCAAAAACTATTTTAAAGATGATATTAATGTAAAACTCTGTCTTGCCAGCAGGGAACATAATATATTCAGTTCTGTGGGATGTAAGTTATGATTTATAAATACCCAAGAATATGCTCTCTCTTCTTTTGGATTTCTAGAATTAGATATTAAACTTGAATATTCTAGCCATCTTTTCCCGCTCCTGAGTCTGTTGCTTTATTTTTTCTAAGTAGGAGGAAAGCTTTGTTTGAATTTTAAAAATTCTAATTGAAAAATTAGTCCATTTAATGCATTGTTTTATTTTTAATTTTAGTCAGATTATTTGGTTAACTTTTATCTTTTTTTTTTTTTTTAAGATTTTATTTATTTGTTTGAGAGAGGGATCACAATTAGGCAGAGAGGCAGGCAGAGAGAGAGGGGGAAGTTTGCTCCCCGCTGAGCAGAGAGCTTGACATGGGGCTCAATCCCAGGTCCCTGAGATCATGACCCGAGTTGAAGGCAGAGGCTCAACACTCTGAGCCACCCAAGCGCCCAACTATTATCTTTTTAAAAATTTTGAGTGGATAGGGGCACCTGGGTGGCTTGTTTAAACATCTGACTCTTGATTTCAGCTCACGTCATGATCTCAGAGTTGTGAGATTGAGTCCCTAGTTGCCTCCTTGCTGGGCATGGGGCCTGCTTAGGATTCTCTGTCTCCCTCTTCCTCTGCCCATTTCACCTTAAAAAAAAAAAAAAAAGAATCAATAGTCTTTCTTTTTTATTAAAGAGATCTATTGATAGTGGCTGAAAGCGAAGTGAAATTTGTGTGATTCAGATGAACATGTTGATTATTTAATGCTAATTGCTCATAGATAAGAAAACTCAAAGTGCTTATATAGTTAAGTGTCAGGACTTCTAGTGAGTCTTAGTTCTGCTTCTAATTATATAGCTTTGAGAAAGATGTAACAACTATAAAGATTGTGTGTTTGAGCATATACAAAACAGTTTACCAGAAGCATTTGATAAAAGGCAAATTAAAGAGTTTCTTTGCTTACATTTAGAACTCTTTAATTATTTTTTTTAAAGATTTTACCCATTTCTTTGAGTGAGAGAGTGCGTGTGCACGAGCTGGGGGAGGGGCAGTGGGAGAGGAAGAAGCAGACTCCTCACTGAGCAGGGAGGCTAAGTCCTGGGGCTCAATCACAGGACCCTGAGATCATGACCTGAGCTAAAGGCAGATGCTCAGTCAACTGAGCCACCCAGGTGCCCCTAAAATTCTTTAAAAGAACTTTATATTTCATTTGACTTTATAAAATCATTTAGAGGCAAGAAGATGGTGGTGATTATCCTTTTTATTAGTAAAAAAATCATGGAGTTAAACCAATTGAGATTTAAATATCACCACTCTCTGTAATCTTGGGCAAGTGTTTTGTAACTCTGACCCTTAGTTTCTACATCTGAAAACTGGTTTTCATAACAGCTAATATATATTGACATATGCCAGGCATGTACTAAACTTCTTAGACACATTATTTTATGTAGTTTGCATAGTAACTTTATAGGGTAAATCCTGCTCCATACTCATTTCATAGGTGAAGACCAGAAGTGCAGAAAAGCAGGTGATTTGATCAAGGTCACATAACTAAATTTGTGATACTAAAAAAATTAGAGATGATGTATGTAATATGGATGTAAAGCAGTGTCAGACTCTGAAGTGTTCAGCAAGACATTATCTATTAATTGCTGATGCTGTTTTAAAAGAAACCAAAGTGCATTTGGGTCAGATTTGGTTTATAAATAATCTACAAGTTGAGGTTTAAATACTATTTCAGATGTCTGATTCCCCAACTCTGACTCCAGAATTCCAAGGTGAAATTTCCAGATTAACAACTTGAAGAGAGGCAACCATGTCTCTTAATTTTCTCTTATTTATTTATTCTCTTTAAAAATTTTTTTATTAACATATAATGGTATTATTAGCCCCAGGGGTACAGGTCTGTGAAGGTTTACACACTTCACCACACTCACCATAGCACATACCTTCCCCAGTGTCCATAACCCCACCACCCTCTCCCTACCTTCTCCCCCTGCAACCCTCAGTTTGTTTTGTGAGATTAAGAGTCTTTTATGGTTGTCTCCCTCCCGATCCCATCTTGTTTCATTTATTCTTTTTTTTTTTTTTTTAAAGATTTTATTTATTTATTTTACAGACAGAGACCACAAGTAGGCAGAGAGGCAGGCAGAGAGAGAGGGGGAAGTAGGCTTCCTGCCAAGCAGAGAGCCCAATGCGATGTGGGGCTCGATCCCAGGACCCTGGGATCATGACCTGAGCTGAAGGCAGAGGCTTAACCCTCTGCCCCTTGTTTCATTTATTCTTTTCCTAACCCCCAAACCCTCCACATTGCCTCTCAACTTCCTCATATCGGGGAGATCATATGATAATTGTCTTTCTCTGATTGACTTATTTCGCTCAGCATGATACCTTCTAGTTCCATCCATGTCGTCGCAAATGGCAAGATTTAATTTCTTTTGATGGCTGCATAGTTAATTTTCTCTTATATTCCATGGCTCTTAATATATATTTGAGAAAGTCGTGTGCATTTGATAAATACTTACTGATGATTATAAATTTCTCTTGAAAGGGAAAATGTGGATGTATTTATAAATTAAAAATGGCCATTTTCTGGGGCTCCTGGGTGGCTCAGTGGGTTAAGCTGCTGCCTTCGGCTCAGATCATGATCTCAGGGTCCTGGAATCGAGTCCCGCATCAGGCTCTCTGCTCAGCAGGGTGTCTGTCTCCCCCTCTCTCTCTGCCTCTCTGCCTACCTGTGATCTCTATCAAATAAATAAATAAAATCTTAAAAAAAAAAAGGCCATTTTCTGTAGAGTATTTCATTTCCTTTAAGGGTTAATTATTTCATTCCATTATTTAAAAAGTTGCCATTGGAGGGTAATTTTAGGACTTTCATTATAAGAGTCTTTTGTTTTCACATTGGTATAAGAAAAAGAAAATGAGAAAGCTATAGAGAAGGCTGACCGCTCAAGAATTTCTGTGTGGGGAATTACTAAGGCATGGAAGTCCATAAGCCATTTTTCTCCATTTATTTTTTTTGTATATTTTCAACAAGCTGTACTTCTGCTTAGTGAAAGTTGGCAATTTTTTTAGTACCAGGCCAAATTCCATTCTCATCAACTCAGAGTTCATAGGACATATTGAAGTCTAAATTTACCCTAGATTGAGTGTGTTTTAATAAAGATGGCCTAGTGTATTGGGGCCTCACTTTACCTCAAAACAGTCTTTAAGAATAGTAAATTTTAGGGCATCTGGGTGGCTCAGTCCTTAAGCGGCCACCTTCAGGTCCTGGGATGAAGCCCTGCATGGGGCTCCTCCCTGCTTGGCGGGAAGCCTGCTTCTCCCTCTCCCACTCCCCCTGCTTGTGTTCCCTCGCTTGCTGTCACTCTTTAAAAAAGAAATTAAAAAAAATTAAAGTTAAAAATTAAATTAAAATTAATTAAAAATTAAGTTAACATTAAAATTAATAAAAATAAAAACATAAAGATAAACATTTAGAATTAAAAAAATATTAATTTTATAGCAAATTCTGTAATACATATCCTAGTTTTAGAAAACAGCTTGAATAGTTTTAGTCTGATTATAACAGTAACATATCTGTGAATGATGCTGGCATACCAGTATGCCTTTCTTTGTTAGAACATAATTTTGTGGTATTTAGTCAGACAATCAGATCTTTACATTTGGAGCAAATGCCTTCTTCCTTTGAAATTTAAGATTTCTGTGTTTCATCACTGGAATAACTTGTGAACTTGTTTGTTTACAAGTAGCAATTGATAAGTGGGAGGAGATTTTCAAATGAGCAACAATGAGATATTTTTCTTCATTATCTTCCTGTGCTTGGTCAGGAATTTTTTTTTTTTTCTTTCACAAACTCTTTAGAATTACGATGCTTTGGTTTACTATGCAGCTTTGTCTTTTTTGTTCACTGATGTATCCAAGGGCCTGGAACAGTGCTTGGCTCATAGTAGGACCCAAATATTTGTTGAATGAGAGAATAAAGGGTCTCTTGTTCGGCTCTTGGGCAACTCTAGTATGCATCTTGCTTTTTCACTTACCAGGTATATTCGGAGGTTTAGCCACTATCCACTAGATTTCGACTCATCCACTGACTCTATATTATAGTAGGATATTAATTTATAGTGACACCTGTGCTTTGTGATGGTAAGAGGGAAAGAACGTACAGACTGACACACTGTAGAGACAGAAAGTAGATTAGTGGTTGCTTGGAGCTGGCATTGGAGGTGAGAACAGAAAGTGGCTGCAGAGGCCAGTAGGGATCTGTTTGGGTGAAGGAAATGCTCTGAAACTGCGTTGTGGTAATAGATGCACGGCACTATAACTTACTAAAAATCACGGAGTGTCGGAGTAAGTGAATTTACAGTATGTGAACTGTATTTCAGTAAAATTGTTAAAAAAACAAAACCAGGTTGGGAGTCTAAAAATTTTTGGAAAAATTGGAAAACTAGCATGATATAATTATTTATTTCTTACTTTAGGTATGACTTGTTGCTATAGATAACTAATTTGCCTCAAACCAATTTTCTTGTGAAGTATTTCAGGACAGAGAGATGTTCATTTATTCTCTGGAAAAGTACTTCTTTGTGATGTTATCTTGGAATATATAAGGCTTTCAATATAAAACATCTTGTTACATCTAATTTCCTAATTCTCCTTTATAGGAATAATCTAAGGCTAGCAAGATGAATAGATGTAAATTACTTCACATTGCTGGTAGTTTATTTACATTTGGTTACAAAATTAGGACATCCTATTTTTTTTTTCCATTGACTTTCTGAAAGATTAACTCTTAGATTACTTTCTTTTCATTTTCTTAAGCGAATTATTTGTGGACTCTCTCACCGATGTATTAACCTCCCCCTCCCATCCTCCACCACTTTTTTTTTTTTTTTTTTTTTGGTTTGGAGATTATTTGTATTTTAAAATTACTTGTTGGGTGAAAGAAGTTTTTCCACGAAACTAGTATTTTTTGTATTCCGTATGTGTCGCCTCCCCAGGAGTACAGCCCCTTAAAAAATTCGACTCTGTCCTGAAAAATTATTTATAAAAGCTTTCCCACAAGTCTAATAAAAGCCATTAATCTAATTAAAGATCTAATTAAGTTTATTGAGATCAGTTAACTCTGAAGTCTGAAGATGTCAAGCATTGGCAAGGACGTGAGGACCTAGAGACATTGTAATTAAAAGGCACTTGTATTTTAAGAATGAATAGAGGTGGCTTGATTTCTCATCAGTTAGATCGTTGTGCAGTTATTCTGTGGCTTGGAACTATTAGATGATAATAGTTGTCATTGTTACTCTTACAATATTTAGTGCTGGCTGTATGTCAGATACTGTTCTAAAGACTTCCCTTAAGGCACTCATTTGATTCTGATAATCCTGCGAAGTCAGGATTACTACTATCCTCATTTAACAGATAAAGGAAAATAGATCACACAGAACTCACAGAGTAACAGGGTCACAGGGTCACACAGCTAGGAAAACCAAAATCAAAAGACAACTTTTCTGTTTTCTTTTTTCAAAAGCAAAAAAACAAAAAAACCTTCATCCTGAAAGGGTTAAGAAATCTGTAGTATAAGAAAATAAGAATTAATACTCTGCTGCTAGGTGGAGAAATATGCTCTTCCATTTCCTTCTTTATTTTTATTTTTTCCTGGTTTCCATTTGTATTTTTATGTTTCTGTTATTTATAAATTTATATTTTTATGTCCTTACGTTACTTTCCATTGTGACTTTTATGACTCATTGTTATTCTCAGTGACTGACATGCTCTGTTTACTCATAATTTTTCATACCATGCTAGGCTGATAGTTGAAACAGTATTACTTGAATTTAGTCAGAAATCTTTTATTAGGATTTCTTTTATGTGTCTGATAGTTTAATCAGTTGTCCACTGGGATTGGTTGAACATTTCTGTGGCAACTCCTCAAGTGTTACCTGTTGCTTAAAAGGTATGAAGTGTAATCGCACCTCTTATTTCTATCTGTGTTTTGAGAAATCTGTATTATTTTAATTCCAAAGGTGAATTTCACATAAGAATGCTTATGCTCGTTGGTTAAGTGGTAATGTAAGTATCAATATAAATAAGTAAAAAATTTTAATAAATTGATCTCTGTTGAATTAAACTAACCATACAGTAAATGATCTCACAGTATGGATATATTTTGAGGAAAAGTTCAAGGTATTATCTTTTTAAATCATTCATTCCCATTCCTTTGTTTTTATTTTATTTTTTAGGATTTTGGCCCCTAACAGTAATTATCAAGATGTTGAGCCCCTCTATAACTTCCTAATCAAGTATGAGGTATGAGAAATATTTTAAAATGTTTATCATATTTCCACCATAAACAAGTTTTACTAAAATAAACATGATAGAGGTCTAAAACCGTCGGAATGCTATTTAACTGGCATTTGCTTTAAATTTTCAAAGGCCACGGAAGTCTGTCAAAGACAGATTAAACTTTTTCTTTCATTCATAAAATAAAAACATAAGAGTCCTATAATAACACACTTTCTCCAGCACAGAATTGTTTCTCATTAGGGGTGCGGTTGGCATTTCGGGAACGGGTCATTTCTCCATTGTGTGGAAAACGGCAGGTGTTCGCATTGCTGCTCCTCACATACTACATCCCAATATCTGAGTCAGTGTAACAACCGAAAATATCCTTCTGCCCCACTCAGCTCACAGACCCAGACGGCCCCTAGGGAGAAAGAGCCACCTCAGTTTGAGAACCAGCGATTAGTGAAAAGGAAAGCTATGATTCCGCTTCCTCTGTAGTTGCAGCATATACCCTTGGTGTGAGAGCTGGGGGCTGTGGCGAGGCTCTGGTGTGTTTTGTGACTGAACTTGGGAGCTTTCCTCATCAGCACTGAGTGAGGGAGAGTATTCTATTCTATTCTATTTTTTAAATTTTTTCAGTGTTCCAAGATTCATTGTTTATGCATCACACCTAGTGCTCCATGCCATATGTGCCCTTCTTAATACCCACCACCAGGCTCACCCATCGCCCCACTCAAAACCTTCAGTTTGTTTCTCAGAGTCCACAGTCTGTCATGGTTTGTCTCCCCCTCTGATTTCCCTCAACTCGCTTCTCCTCTCCATCTCCGTGTTATTCCTTATGCTCCACAAGTAAGTGAAACCGTACGGTAATTGACTCTCTCTGCTTGACTTATTTCAGTCAGCAAAATCTCCTCCAGTCAAGGAGAGCATTCTGTTGATCTTCAGTTTCTCTTCCCATGTACGTGTATGTTCTTTCAAGTGCACACGCGCGCGCGCGCGTGTGTGTGTGTGTGTGTGTGTGTGTGTGTTGTAAGTTTTTAAATGCTCCAAATGAAGGAATGTGACGTATATTCAGGTCTCACATTTCTTATGGAGTCCAACTTTTTTTTTTTAAGGTTTTATTTGTTTGACAGAGAGAGACACAGTGAGAGAGGGAACACAAGCTGGGGGAATTGGAGAGGGAGAAGCAGGCTTCCCGCTGAGCAGGGAGCCCCATGCGGGCTTGATCCCAGGACCCAAAGGCAGACGCTTAACACCTGAGCCACCCAGGCGCCCCTGGAGTCCAACTTTTTAAAATATATTCACTTTTATTTCTGGTTTGCCCTTTATATATGTCTTTGTATGTAACATCTGACATTAAGAACACAGACAGGGGTCAAACTACCTGTGTTCAAATGTCGGGTCTACCCCTTTTCAACTGTATGGTATGCTCTTAGAAGAGTTACTTAGTTTTCTTTGTCTCAGTTTCTTCATCTGTAAAATGGGAATAACATCAGTAGATAAATAAGAGATATTTTTTAAAGAATAAATAGTTTAAGGTACATGAAGTGTTCTAAACAGTACCAGACACATTGCTAAGGGTTCAGTAGTGTTACCTTGTTTATGGAGTGTATAGTGTTTATGTGTGCTTTTTAGAAAATCAGACTTAATACTGTATTGATAATAAACCCATGATGTGTTTATTAAGAGGATTTCTTCTTTGGGGATGATTTATATAATTATTACAGCATACTTTTTGAATTTTAAATGGAGTCATTAATTCTAACAAAAATATATTTGTGGAAACAATAGGGCAATTTAAAAATTACATATCCTGGAAAAATCTGGGACATAGGTCTTTTTTACGTTTAGCACTTCCTATTGCTGGGAGTACTGGGAGAAATGCCTACGTCATTATGTATAAGACTATGTGGCTCTGTTTCCCAGATTTTTTTTTTTTAAAGATTTTATTTATTTATTTGACAGAGAGAGTTCACAGTAGACAGAGAGGCAGGCAGGCAGAGAGAGAGAGAGGGAAACAGGATCCCTGCTGAGCAGAGATCCCGATGCGGGACTCGATCCCAGGATCCTGAGATCATGACCTGAGCCGAAGGCAGCGGCTTAACCTACTGAGCCACCCAGGCGCCCTGTTTCCCAGATTTTTAAAATCCTTTCTCTTAGCAGCACTTACCCCCTATACCAGTTACTACATTGGAGGGATTTCTCACATCATAAACATCACATTTGAGATCGTCTAAATCTTTTAAGATGTTTAGCTATTTTATTTTTATTATTAATTTTTAAAAATATTTTATTTATTTATTTGAGAAAGAGAGAGAGTGAGAGCACAAGCTGAGGGAGTAGCCGAGGGAAAGGGAGAAGCAGGCTCCCTGCCAAGCAGGGTCCCAAATGCGGGACATGATCCCAGAACACCGGGATCATGACCTGAGCTGAAGGCAGACTCTTAACTGACCGAGCCACCCACTCAACAGCCACTCCTGTTGAGCTGTTTTAATACTCAACTTTTGCCTTTTGTTCTTCATCTTTTAAGGAGTAAAACCAGTATAGCCATTTCTAGTACGTGGCATTCATCATAAACAGTTCAACAAAGAATTGACACCAATTCCATAGTCAGCTCTATAGTCGTACCTCTGTTTACTGACAAAGGCATCTTTTATTTTTATTTTTTTTTTTTTTAAAGATTTTATTTATTTATTTGACAGAGAGAAATCACAAGTAGATGGAGAGGCAGGCAGAGAGAGAGAGAGAGGGAAGCAGGCTCCCTGCCGAGCAGAGAGCCCGATGCGGGACTCGATCCCAGGACCCTGAGATCATGACCTGAGCCAAAGGCAGCGGCTTAACCCACTGAGCCACCCAGGCGCCCCAAAGGCATCTTTTAGCTCTTTTTTCCCTAGGAGTTAAAATTGGACATAGAAATGATGCTTAGCAGTGTAATTTTAAATGTCCCAAAATGAGTGGTTAAAAATGTATCGAGACTGATGAATATGATGCAAAGAGATATTGCAGGCTAGAACCTGTAGTATATATCATGAATTTGTGCTTCAGTTTTCCTTTATTAGTAGTAAATTAGCTGCCTACTTTTTAAGTCATGTGCTGTGACCTGGAGCTGTACAATCCTAACCCGCTGAGCCACCCCGGCATTGCCCCCCCCTTTTTAAGATGTTATTTGTTTATTTGACGGAGAGAGAAATCATAAGCAGGCAGAGAGGCAGACAGTTGAGCAGAGAGCCCGATGTGGGGCTCTATCCCAGGACCCTGAGATCATGACCCGAGCCAAAGGCAGAGGCCTCTTGGAGCTGTACAATCTTTATACCTCAACTGTGCTCTGGGACAAATGTCTATATGTATGTGGGTGATTGCTTTTAAAGCTAAAGCTATATCTCGATACATTTTTCTTCTAAAATTCTAAAAGCCCAAGGAACTATTTTATATTCATATTTTTTATTCACATCAGGTTCAGAATCACTTCTTTAGCTGAGTTTTCCTCAACAGTTGATGGAGAACAGATTATTTCCTTCATCCTTTGATCAAACATCAGCAAGGTTGTTGACATTTGCCAGCCTTAAGTCTGCATACATTATAAGTCCTGGCATATTGGGACAATAGTGAAAATACCAGAGTCTTATTCACATGAGAGATCACACAAAGAAAAAGGAATTGGACTGTCTGACATGTATATGGCATGTATATATAAATGTATATCTTAAACATTTTTAGAAGATCTTTTATATTATCTATTTTTTTAAGGATTTTATTTATGTATCTGACAGAGAGAGAGATATCACAAGTAGGCAGAACAGCAGGCAGAGAGAGAGGAGGAAGCAGGCTCCCTGCTGAGCAGAGATCCTGATGTGGGGCTCGATCCCAGGACCCTGAGATCATGACCTGAGCCAAAGGCAGAGGCTTAACCCACTGAGCCACCTAGGTGCCCCTAGAAGATCTTTTAATAAAAATTATAAAGTACCTAAAAATTAATTATAATTAATTTTATAGTCATTAAATCTAATATTTTATTTTTATACCAATTTTATAGTCATTAAATCTAATATTAAATATATATAATTAACATAAAGCATATAATCTTAATTTTAAGAAAAAATTTAAGATTATATAGATTTAAAATGTTGTATTTAAAAACTACGGGAGGATGGGGTGCTTGGGTGGCTCAGTTGGTTAAACGTCTGCCTTTGGTTCAGGTCATGATCCCTGGGTCCTGGGATTGAGTCCTGCATTGGGCTTCCTGCTCAGTGGGGAACCTGCTTCTCCCTCTGCCTGCTGCTCCTCCTGCTTATGCTCTCTCTCTGACAGATAAATATATAAAATCTTAAAAAAATAAAAATAAAAACTATGGGGGCACCTGCGCGGCTCAGTTGGTTGAGTGTCTGTGCAACTCTTGATTTTGGCTCAGGTCATGATCTCTCGGTCATGAGATCAAGCCCTGCAATGGGCTCTTCACTCAGTATAGAGTCTGCTTGGGATTCTCTCTCTCCCTCTCTCTCTGCCCCTCCCCCCACTTGCATAGGCACATGCACTCTCCCTCTCTCTGAAATAAATAATCTTAAAAAAAAAACAGTATTTTTAACCTCTAGTTAATGAAACATGTTCTATACAATATGATAATTTACTCACCCCCAAATTTATAACTATTTAAATATTTTTTAAGTAAATTGAGCTAAAGATAATCTCATTTAGTTTTCCATCACTAATTCAGAATTCGTGAAAATTTAGGCACTGTGCTGTTTGTTATCTGATAAAAAGAATTTCTTAATATCCAGATCTTCCCCTGCACATAAGTAGAATATAACCTGAATTAATAGGAAGCCCCAAGAAATACAGGATTCCATCACTGTGTCCTCCACATGTGTGCCGTGGTGAGTCTTTGTATGATCAAGGACTTCTATATGTATGTTCTATATGTATCAAGGACTTACACTTGTAAGTCCCAATACAGTATTGTAAATTATATCTCTGAATTATATTATGAACTTAAACATATTAGTTAAAGCATTCAGACCTTGTTAGTCTGAAAGACGTATCTTTAGAAAATGTCTGCAAATAAAACTTTTTATAAAGTTAGTATTTAAATAAAAGAGAAGGTTCATCAGTAATAATTTTTGCAAGGGTCAGCCATAGTATTCAAATGTTGTGAAAGTTGAACGGTTAATTTTGTTTTTCAGCTTGAATTATTTCTAATGTTTAGGATATAAATAAGATGTGGCTGCTTCTACTTTTAAAATAGTCTACCTAAATGGACCCAAATCTACTCTAGTCCTTTAAATATAGAGTAATTTTAGCTTCTTAACATTTGCTTCTTTTAGAAAAGATATACTAAATATGTGCTTTAGAAATCTTTTAAAACTCTAGGCTAATTGAAGCATGAATCTTTTTTTTTTTTTTTTTTTAAGATTTTATTTATTTATTTGACAGAGAGAAATCACAAGTAGATGGAGAGGCAGGCAGAGAGAGAGAGAGGGAAGCAGGCTCTCCGCTGAGCAGAGAGCCCGATGCGGGACTCGATCCCAGGACCCTGAGATCATGACCTGAGCCGAAGGCAGCGGCTTAACCCACTGAGCCACCCAGGCGCCCTGAAGCATGAATCTTTTGATGAGCGCCAGTAGGAATAAAATTTAATGTTGCATGGAGTACACATTTTTTTCTTTCCACTTGATCTACAGAGTGCTTATCTGCTCTGTTGTGATTCCCATAACCGCAGAATCCTAGATCACTTCTTCTGGTTCTATAAACAGATTAAGTTGTAACAAGAGGACTAGTACATTTACATACAGTTCAATATTGTGTAAAACATTGCGATCACTAACTGTGGTTGTTCTTTTGATGCGTTGTGATCCTGAACTCGGGATTGTTCTTTTTTGTAAATGCTAGAAACTTGACATTCTGCTCCCTCAGAATCTGGGTCACTCTACTGGTGCTCTTACTGCTCATTTGACTCCATACACATTTTTAGTAACTACATCTTGATTCTTTTCAGGTAAATAGAAATGTCCCATTCACTGCCCAGGAACTTTATGATTGTGTTTCACAGTCTGAGTATCGGTAAGTCCCATCTGTATTCTAGGTAATGCAGTTGTCATAAGTTTTTACTGTATACAGCACCACTTGGTGTGCTGGTGAAGGACTCTTTTTCGTGTCTGTACTGTACTATGCTTTTTAAATTATTTTAATATTTTATTTATGTTTTTTTATTACATGAACTATATTTAGTTCATTATTAATGCATTATTTTTATTACATGTATTTTTTATTACATGTACTATATTTAGTATGTATTACATGTATTACTAATATATTAGTAGTAATATTTATTAAAATAAATATTATTTTATTACTACTACTGTTACTACTACAATATTTTTATTCCTACTACACTAAGATTTTAATTATTTATTTATTAATTTATTATTTTATTATTATATTTCTTTACTAATATGAGATAGTTCATACATACCAGAAGAGCCGTGTGTGTGTGTGTGTGTGTGTGTGTATAAACATGGGTATAAGGTTTAACGTGGTTCTCAGTATTTTTGGTCTCAAGGCTCCTTTATATTTTACAAAATTGTTGAAGACCCCACAGACCTGTTTTCTGTGTGGGGTCATATCTATATTTGCTATATTAGAAATTTCAAAATAATAACTAATTAATTGCATGTTACGATAAGAAGCTTATAACTATGCAAAGAGTGAGATTCTTTATTTTTGTAAATCTCTTAATGTGTGGCTTCATAGAAGACAGATGGATTCCAATAGCTGCTTTTGAGTTTAGTCTGTTTTGATAATCACATGTCATGTATGACTGGAAAACTATCGTACATTCTTGCAAAAATGAGATTGCAAAAGGCAAATTGTGTCTTGGTCTTGTTATGAAAATAGCTTTGACCTCTTTGACCTCACAGACCCTTTGAAAGACTTATTCCCCAGACCAAGTTTTGAAGACAAACTAGTACAAAGACTACTCATGCCTATCATTCATTGGACAGAATAGACCTTTCCCCAGCCCTGAGTGGATCCTTCCTTCCAGCCTCTCCTTAGAGATTTTGTGTTTATATTCTCATCTTTGTGGATGTATGTGTCAATAAAATATGTTGATTTAATTTTACCTGCTTTTGTACTTAATGGTATCATATATACTCTTTTAAAAATAATTTATAGCATTCATATGTAACAAGAAAGGGGGAAGCAATATAAATCTGATTCTTTAATATACAGGGTGTACATGTCAAGCCCTCCAGTCCTGAGTGCCAGCAAACAAATTCATGAAGAACAAAAACCAACTTAACACTGTCAGTGTTGCCCTCCAGTCTTACACTCCCCGTTCCCGTCCTTCTTTTTTGACTCAACATTGAGATTCATTCATGTGGTGGCATGGAACAGTAGTTGGTATATAGTCAGTCCTACTGTGACATAATCTATTCATTCCTAAATATCATCTCCATGCTATGCAAAATCATGCCAGAGAAGGACACTTGGGAAAAATGGGTCTAAGGCACATCATTTAACCCACTGAGCCACCCAGGCGCCCCTATATTAAGGCACATCATTTAAAAACTCAAGAGATACATTAAAAAAGAAGGTAGGAACCTAATCAAAGTGGCATCTGTTTTACAACATGTTAAATGGCTAAAATAGAAATATGTAAATGTGACTATAAATCTGACCCTTTTTGTTGAAAAAGAACCAAAGTTTGCTTGTGGAAGTGGCCCTTGGAATGGTTACAGCTTGTGGGTCAGTGAGAGTGGTAGAAGGAAGGTTATCTGAAATTGAACGTAAAGCCGCAACACCCAAAGTGAATGAGATTCTGGTACATGTTTAAAGTGTGTGCACGTGTGTGTTTTGTGTATTCTTAAGTAGCTTGGTTGAGCTGGATAGTTTTCTCTGTTCCTCTGAAATTATATGTAAGAAAATGAAATTTGCATCATGTTCCATTTGTTCTTTGATACATCAGTGGTATTGGATCAAGTTCATGTGACGGTACTTCTACTGCCGTGTAATATGCCATTTCTGTCACTGAACCACAACTCATTTGCGACTTTTAACTTGCATATATATCTGTGTTGCTATAAAATTTTATGAGCAGGTACAGTGTTAACTATCAAGGTGCATCGGCTGTTAATCTAGACTGATAAATTTATTTGATGCCAAGACACAAGGATTGATAATTATACACAAATGTTATTAAGTACAGCTATAAAAGCTCACTTACTCACTAGATTAAGTTTTCCAAGAAAATCTAAAACCATTGGGCATGCATAGTCTGTAGTAGCTGGGAGTGAAAATGATTTTTTTACCTTCATCTTCAGACTGTCCCTCAGTTACACTCTACTATGGATCTTTACAGATAAGCCACATTGAAAGGTTTTGTGTACAAGAGATTTGTGTCAAAAGTATAACATCTGTTGGGGCACCTGTGGGGCTTAGTTCGTTAAACGCCCAACTCTTGATTTCCATTAAAGTCATGATCTCATTGTCATGAAATCCAGTCCCACATTGGGCTCTGTGTTGGGCATGGAGCCTGCTTAAGATTCTCTCTCTCCCCTTGCCCACCCCCTACTCTCTCTCTCTCTCTCTCTCTTTCTCTCTCTCTCTCTCTGCCCCCCACCAAATACATACATATATATAAATAAATAAAATAACATGTAGCAAACTCAGCAATACATTAAAAAAAGTCATTCACCATGATCACATGGGATTTATTCCTGGGTTGTGAGAGTAGTTTAATATTTGCAAATCAACTTAATACATCACATCAGTAAGAGAAAGGATAAGAACCATATGGTTATTTCAATAAACACAGAAAAGGCAGTTGACAAAGTTGACATCCATTCATGATAAAAACTTTTAACAAAGTAGGTTTAGAGGGAACATACCTCAACATAATAAAGGCTATCTGTGAGATGCTTACAGCTAATATCATCCTCAGTGGAGGAGAAATTGAGAGTTTTACCCCTGAGGTCAGGAACAAGACACTTTTTAAAAAAGATTTTATTTATTTGAGAGAGAGAGAGCACTCAAGGATGAGCAGGCAGAGGGGGGTGGGGAGCCACATGCTGGCCTCCATCCCAGAACCCCAAGATCATGACCTGGGCTGAGGGCAGCTGCTTAACCGACTGAGTCACCCAGGTGCCCCAGGAACAAGGCACTTTTATTAAATATAATACATTGTACAGAAAGTCCTAGCCACAGCAGCCAGACAACAAAAAGAAATAAAAGGCATCTAAATCAGCAAGGAAGTAGCCAGACTTTCACTATATGTAGAAAACCCTGAAGATTCCACCAAAAAACTACTAAAACTAGTAAGTGAATTCAGCAAAGTCACAGGATACAAAATCAATATACAGAAATTGTTGCATTTCTGTACACTAATAAGCAGTAGAAAGAGAAATTAAGAAGAATAATCCCATTTACAGTTGCACCAAAATTCATAAGGAATAAACCTAACCAAAGAGATAAAAAACCTGTACTCTGAAAACTATACAACACCGGTGAAAGAAATTGGAGATGACACAAAGAAGTGGAAAGGCACTCCATGCTCATGGACTAGTATGATATTATTCAAGTATCTATATTACCCAAAGCAGTCTACAGTTTTAATGCAATCCCTAACAAAATACCAAGAGCATTTTTCACAGAGTTAGAACAATCAAAATTTGTATGGAAGCTCAAAAGACCCCAAAAAACCAAAGCAATCTTAAAAAAGCAATGCAAAGCTGGAGGAATCGGTTTTGGACTTCAAGTTATATCACAGAGCTGTGGTGATCCAGACAGAATGGTCCCAGCACAAAAACAGACACACAAACCAATGGAACAGAATAGAAAACCCAGAAATGAACCCACAGCTATATGCTCAATTTCTCTTCAAGAAAGCAGGAAAGAACGTCCAGTGGGAAAAAGTCTCATCAACAAATGGTGCTGGAAATACTGGATCACTTTCTTACACTGTACATAAAAATAAATCCAAAATGGATTAAAGACCTAAATTGAGACAGGAAACCATAAATATCCGAGAAGAGAACACAGGCAGTAATTTCTCTGACATTGACCTGAGCAAACGTTTCTAGATATGTCTTCCGAGGCAAAGGAAACAAAAGGAAAAATAAGTTATTGGATGACATGAAAATAAAAAGATTCTGACAGCAAAAAAAAACAGTCAAAAAAACTGAAGGCAGCCTACTGAATGGGATAATATATTTGCAAATGACATATCCAGTAAAGTGTAAGTATCCAAAATGTATAAAGAACTTATAAAACTTAATAGCCCCCCCCCCGAATAATCCAAATGAAAGATGGGCAGAAGAGATGAACAGACGTTTCTGCAAAGAAGCCATACAGATGGCCATCAGACACATGAAAAGATGCTCAACATCACTCAGGGGAATGTAAATCAAAACTACAAGTTACCACCTCTACTGTCAGAATGGCTAAAATAAAAAATACAAGAAACAAATCAGGTGTTGATGAGGATGTGGAAAAAAAAGCAACACTTGTGCACTGTTGGTTGGAATGCAAACTGGGGCAGGCACTGTGGAAAACAGTATGGAGATTTCCTCAAACAGTTAAAAATAAAACTACGGTATGATCCAGTAATTGCACTACTGGGTATTTACCCAAAGAATACAAGGTCATTAATTCAAAGGAAGGATACATGTGTCCCTATGTTTATTGCAGCATTGTTTACAATAGCCAAGTTGTGGAAGCAGCTTCAGGGCCCATGAATAGATGAACAGATAATTGAATGGAACTCAGCCATCAAAAGAGAAATTTTGTCATTTGCAATGCCATGGATGAAGCTAGAGAGTATATTAATGCTAAGTGAAATAAATCAGTCAGAGAAAGACAAATACCTTATGATTTCACTCATCTGTGGAATTTTAAGAAACAAAACAAATGAGCAAAGGGAAAAAGAGAGAGGCCAACCAAGAGACAGACTCTTGCCTATAGAGAACAAACTGATGGTCACCAGATCGGAGATGGGTGAGGGGATGGCTGAAATACGTGATGGGGACGGAGGAGGGCACTTGCTGTGATGAGCACTGGGTGATGTAGGGAAGTGTTGAATCACTAAATTGTTCATCTGAAACTAATACTACACTGTAGGTTAGCTAACTGGAATTAAAATTAAAACTTAAAATATATAATGTCTGTCAATGTTGGCCAATATTTTTGAGTTGGGCACTTAACCAACTGAGCCACCCAGGCATCCCAACCTTAGTCATATTTGTGAAGGTAGAGAAAGCTCGCTGTGGAGACTTGGAGGGCAGAGTCCCTTGCAGGATGGCTCCAATCAGATGTCTTAAAATTATTTTGACTTTACTGTTGGAACAGTTGGGTTTTTTTTTAATGGGGTGGCATATTGAATATTCAGATTTGAAGTAGTTGTAGTTGGCTTTTTCTTTTTTGTCTTATCACTTTTTTACCAGGGATTTGAAGTATGATGTCAATTAATAAGCTCCCTCTTATACCCAAAAGGATGATTTTTGAAGAGAGATGAAATATATCTAATATCTTGAATACATAGAAAAATGGCAATTGCTGCTTAGAAGGCTTTTGGCAAAGAGCTTTTAGATTTGTTATTGTGTTGTTGTTTTTTTTTAAATTATGTGCTGTCTCCGGAATGACCAGTAGCTCTCAGACTTGCCTCAGATGTGCTCTGTGGCTTGTGGTTTTCAAATAAGCTGCTGAATGAGAGAGGTCCTTTTGGTTTCTGTGGCATACTAGACACAGGGCCAGATGCACCAGAGGAAAGGTGGCAGAATTTTTCTGGGACACAGAGTTGAAAACAGAAGAATAACTTAACTTGCAGACAGCGGACCACTTTGGGGAATGCTGAGGAAGATGATTACTTATGTTGTCTGATTTAGAAATCTGGCTTTTTTTTTTTTAAGATTTTATTTATTTATTAGACATAGCAAGAAAGATCACAAGTAGACGGGGACGGGGCGGTGGGGGGGGGGAAGCAGGCCCCCTGCTGAGCAGAGAGCCCGATGTGGGGCTTGATCCCAGGACCCTGAGATCATGACCTGAGCTGAAGGCAGAGGCTTAACCCACTGAGCCACCCAGGCTCCCCTGGCTTTTTTTTTTTTTTTTTTTTTTTAATTTATAAAATGTTCGTGGTGAAAGAGGAGACTGTTGATATGCCTACCACCACATTTATTGAAACAGAGAAGTAATTCAATAGCTCAAGAACAGAAAACTCTCTCATAGGTTCTGATAAAGTAAGGAAATAAGGTTCAGAATGCAAGTAGCTTTGATCAGACATTGAATTCCAAGACCCAGCAGATAGAACCTTGATGTTTATGTCTATAAATAAGTTTGTGTTTTGTCTTCTGTAGTTCGTAGAATTTTCCAGAGGGCTTTTGTGCTTGTGCTGCCGCTTACCCTGAGCAGACAAGGAGCTGGCCTAGAATATCCAAGATGGTAAATTAATAAGATAATCAAATAGATGGCCAAACAAGTATCCTGGGTGATCACTTTCATATGGATGAGAAATAAGGTAGCTGCAGCCTGCAGTTTGCTTTGTTTGCCCTGAGAGTGCCCGAACCGCGTATTCTAGCATGTGGGCAAGGCCAGTCTCGAAGGTCACTTTTTTCTGTCTGAAATGCAAGTTAGTTGTGACATCAGCATCCTGAAGTAACATCCAGACAGTATGCTGCCTAAACCGGCCTGTGAGTCAGAAGCTGCTTGCTTTTCCTTAGGGCAGGTGCTTTTGGGAATGACTGCTTTCTGATGCCAGGAATCAACTCCATGGTAGTATCTTCTAGATTACCTTAGAGTTGTAGTTCACTTCCTTGTGGTTCCTGGGCCTGAGTATCAGCAGCATCTGGGGACTTGGAAGAAATGCAGACTCGAAGACTCTACCCTGAACCTTCTGTGTCAGAAACTCTGGAGGGTGGAGCCCGGCCGTCTGTGTTGTCCACGCCTGCAGGAAACAATCCAGTTGGAGAATCCTTGCATTAAATGAACCACCTGGTCTGTCCAAGAAGCCTTAGACAGAAAAGAGCCATGGAGAAAAGTAATCTGCAAACTACATTTAGCGCTTCAACACTTCTGCTTTAATTAGAAGAGAAAGACTGTTTTCTGTGTCTGTAGGTAGCAGTAATAGTTTGCAGTAAACTCAACTAATTTTTTTTTTAAGATTTTATTTATTTGACAGAGAGATAAGAGATCACAAGTAAGCAGAGAGGCAAGGCTGACGGAGAGGGGGAAGCAGGCTCTCCACTGAGCAGGGAGCCGGATGCGGGGCTTGATCCCAGGACTCTGGCATCATGACCTGAGCTGAAGGCAGCTGCTTAACCCACTGAGCCACCCAGGCTCATTATTTATGACAGAAGTTACTACAAAATAAACATAGGCACTTTTTTCTTTTTTTTTTAATTGAGATAAAAGTCGCATAAAAGAATTAGCCATTATAAAGTGTACCGTTTAGGGATATTTAGTGCATTCACTCTCTTGTGCAAGTCATCCCCTCTCTCGGTTCCTGAGACATCCTCGTCGCCCCAGAGGAAAGTCTGATGCCCAGAAAGCCTTTATTCCGCCTTCCTCCCTTCCCCCAGACCCTGCAACCCCTCATCGGCTTTCTCTCTATGGATTTGTGTGTTTTGAATGTCTCTTACAAATAGAATCCTACAACCCGTGACCTTTTGTATCTGGTTTCTGTGACTTAGCTTCATAGTGTTGAGGGTCATCTATGTTGTAGCATGTGTCAGTATTTTCGCTGCTTTCCTGGCCCAGTGAGACTCCATTGTGTGGACAGGCCGTGCTGTGTTTCTCGACTCGTCTGTTGATGGACATCGGGATAGTTTTCACTTTTGGACTGTTGTGAAGTGTTGCTGTTTGCATACAAGCATTTGCATTCTTCCAGTTCCTTCAGATTGGGGGTGGGGGGTATATGTACCTGAGAGTGGAATTCTGCATTTAACTTGTTGAGGAGCTACTGCCTTTTTTCCCTGGTAGCTGCACTGTTTTACCTTCCCACCAGCAATAGATGAAGGTTCCAGTTTTTCTGGATCCTTCACAAAATTTATTTTCTTTTATTTATTTATATTTTGATGACAGCTGTCCAAATGAGTGTGAAGTGTGATCTCTTGATTTTGATTTGTATTTCCCTAAGTTCTGATGATGTGGAGCATCTTTCCATGTGCTTATTGTCTGTCTTTGGAGAAATGTCTACGCAAGTCCTTTGCCCATTTTTCAGTGGGCCATTTTCTTGCTGTTGTTGAGTTATAAGAAATCTTTCTGAGGAGTCTGGCTCCAAGCCAGAATCCTACTTGTGACCTTCCAGGCCTGACATGAGGTGTTTCCAAGGCTTTGTCTGGTGGGCTCCCCTGGGGAAAAAGCTGTGTTCCCCATTCCAGATTTTGCACACAGCCAGCGTATGGCTCTCTTCTGGAGAGAGTTATGGGCAAAGCCCAGGCCCCCTCCCCCTAAGCTTGCATGCATATCTGCATTCCTAGCCCAGGCAACTTCCATTTGGTGGTGTCCTTATTGGGGGCTTTGGCTGAGGCATCTCTCAGGCACTTCTGAGAATTTTTTGGAGGCCTTGGCCGAGGTATTTTTCTCCTCTCTGACCCAATGGGTTTCTATTCCTTTTTCCTTTGCTATGTTCTGAATGTTTGTGTCCCTCCCGAATTCATATGTTGAAATCCTGTTGCCCAAAGTGATGGTCTTAGAAGGTGGGGCCTTTGGGAGGTGATTAGGTCATGAGGGTTGAGCCTCATGAATGGAGTTAATAATGCTCTCATAAAACAGGGCTGTCACCAGAATGTGACCCTGATGGTGCCTTGATCTTGGGCTTCCAGTCTCCAGAACTGTGAGAAATTAATTTCTGTTGTTTATAAGCCTCCCACTCTTGGTATTTTGTTATAGTAGCTGGAATGACCTAAGACCCCCACCTCTCAGTCCCCTGGGTCCATGAAGAGATAGGAGCCTTACTTTTGGGATCCTCAGCAATGAGATTATGTCCCCTGTCTGCACTATATATCATCTGGACCTAAGCCAGTTCCATTCTTTAAGGAAAAATGGAGCACTAGGGCACTGGCACCTTTAACTTTGTCTCTTGTTTGCAGTGTCACAGTAAATGAAAAATGTTGATTTTATTTTCAGTTTAGCTTCTTGTTCTTATTAACCAGCATGGTACCTGGCAGCTTGATGTGTTACATGTTCTGGGTATTAGACTCCATCAGATATATAATTTGCAAATACTTTCTCTCTATACATTGTCTTTTCACTTCTTTGATAGCACTCTTTGATACACAAAAGTTCTTAATTTTTTTAAAGATTTTATTTATTTGAGAATGAGAGAGAAAGAGAGAGAGCATGGGGGGGAGGGTCAGAAGGAGAAGCAGGCTCCCTGCTGAGCAGGGTGCCCGACCAGGGACTCGATCCTCGGACTCCAGGATCATGATCTGAGCTGAAGGTAGTTGCCCAACCAACTGAGCGACCTAGGGACCCAAAAGTTTTTAATTTTGTTGAAGTCCAATTTGTGTGTTTTTTCTTGTATTTCCAGGGCTTTTGGTATCATATCTAACAGTCCACTGCCAAAGCTAAACTCATGAATGTTTCTAGAATTTTATTATTTAGCTCTTACAGTTAGGTCATTGATGCATTTTTTGAGTTGATTTTTGTATATGATGTGAGGTAGGGGTCTGACTTTGTCCATTTGCTTGTGGATATCAAGTTGTCCTAGCACCAAATGTTGAAGAGAAAAAAAAAGTTTGTTTTTTTTTTTCCCCCCCATTGAATGATCTTGGCACCCTTGTTGAAAATCAGTCAACCATGTATTTGAGATTTATTTCTGGGCTTTAAGTTTGTTCCTTTGGTCTGTATGTCTGTATGCCAGTACCACTGTTTTGATTAAAGTTGCTTTGTATTTTGAGTTTTCAAAATTGGGAAGTGGGAGTCCTCTAAACACTGTTTTTCAAGATTTGACTATTTGGGGTCCCTTGCAATTCAATGTGAATATTTGGATCAATTTTTGTAAAAAAAAAGATTGGGAGTTTGATAAGGATTTTGTTGACTCTGTAGATTGTCTTGGGGAGTATTATCATTGTCTTCCAATTCATAAGCATGGTATGCCACTAGTTTAGGTCTTTAATTTCTTTTGGCAATGTTTTATGGGTTTTAGTGTACAAGTCTTATGCCTCTTTGAAGTTATTTCTAGGTGTTTTACTTTTTTTCATGCTATTGTAAATGGAATTGTCATTTCCTTTTCTAAGTGTCCATTTCTAGTGTATGGAAATGCAGTTAGGGTGCCTGGGTGGCACCCAGTTAAGCATCTGACTCTTGGTTTTGGCTCAGATCTTGATCTCAGGGTGGTATGCTCGAGCCCTGCGTGGGGCTCTGCACGCAGTCCAGAGTCAGCTTGAGATTCTCTCTCTCCCTGTCCCCCTTCCCCACTTGCTCTTGCTCTCTCAATAAAATAAATAAATAAATATTAAAAAAAAAAAAAAGAAAGAAAAATGCAATTGATTTTTTTGTTTGTTGATTGAATTAGCTTATTCTAACTGGTATTTTGTGGTTTCTTTAGTATCTATAAATAGGGATAATTTTACCTCTTTGATTATAATTTGTATGTTTATTATTATTTGTTTTTTGTGCCTAATTGCTCTGGCTAGAATTTTCAGTACAGTGTTGAATAGAAGTGGTGATACGTGGGCATCCTTGTCTTGTTCACGATTTTAGGGGGAAAGCTTTTCGTCTTTACTATTGAATATGCTGTTAGCTGTTATGCTATTTTTTTATTAGCGTTACATTGTATTCCATTTTCCTTCATTTGAGATATACACTGCAAATAAATAGAAAAGTTCAGAGATTTGTAAAACAAATATCCAATGTAGACTTTCTTCTTGAACCTAGAAAGAATTTTGGAAAAACTGTCATTAGATCATTTAAGTTCACTACTGCCATGCCATTTTGACAAAAGTAGCCATGGACATGAATCAGATAACCACTAAAATTATTTTTAAATTGATTTGCTCAAATTTCCAGTTTATTTTGACCTGAGACTTGGTCAAAGCGAGTTTGATACCCATAATAGGACAATTCAGGGAAACTGGCAGTTTTGTAGAAATCTCTTGAGCCACATAGAATTACAGAACTAGAAGCAAATTCCAGTCTTGAGCTCTCTTCCAGAACAGAGTAGGAGTTGGGATTGTTTAGTTTGCAAAAGAGAAATACGACCACTATGAGACATAAAATATTTGTACTCTGAGATAATGAGTCTTTTTTTGAATTTAGGCAACTCATGTCAGAGAATGGTGTTTTTTTTTGTTTTGTTTTTTTTTTTTTTTAAGATTTCACTTATTTATTTGACAGAGAGAAATCACAAGTAGATGGAGAGGCAGGCAGAGAGAGAGAGGGAAGCAGGCTCCCTGCTGAGCAGAGAGCCCAATGTGGGACTCGATCCCAGGACCCTGAGATCATGACCTGAGCCGAAGGCTGAGGCTTAACCCACTGAGCCACCCAGGCGCCCCTTAAAGATTTTATTTATTTACTTGAGAGAGAGACAGTGAGAGAGAGCATGAGCGAGGAGAAGGTCAGAGGGATAAGCAGACTCTCCATGGAGCTGGGAGCCTGATGCGGGACTCGATCCCAGGATTCCGGGATCATGACCTGAGCCGAAGGCAATCGTCCAACCAACTGAGCCACCCAGGCGTAGAGAATGGTTTTTTTGTTTTTGTTTTGTTTTGTTTTTATGTCCAAGGAAGAACTTTCTAGAAATTAAGAGAGACGAAATGGGCTACCTCTCAGAATTGTGTGTGCTCTCACAACTTGGTGAAAGCCAACATGATATGACTCAACCAGAAATGCTGCAGAATATTATGCAAAGGCATTAAGGTGCCCCCACATCTGATATTCTGCCAGTCTACATAAAAGCCCTGGGGATAAGGAACTTAAGAATTCCTGTCTTAATACAGTAGAGACCAAGCGTACACGATGAAAAACACATGCTACTTTCCTCAGTCAGCAATAACAACTTGCTGCAGAAGAGAGAATCTGTAGGTGATAATCCCCTGTGAGAATGCTGACTCACACACACGAAGACACCAGATGCCAGTAGGATGAAAAGAGGAGACAGAGCTTACTTCTAAACTGTGAGAGGAGGGGAAAAAAGAAGGAAGACAAGACACAGAAATAGGTTCAAAGTCTAGTTGTACAGGGTTCCCCCTACCACATGTGGAATAAATCACCAAGAGCAGGAATGGGCCCTTTTTGTTTCATTTTTAAGTTTATGAGAAAACTTACTTGTGTTAGATAATTTATGAGAAAACTAAGATGGTATTTCATGCAGTTTTTCTAAAATCCTTTCTAGGTACAAGAAGAAAATCTAGTGGGTATTTGTTTTACAACATCTCTCCTATTTGGGGATCTCTTAGGGTCTTCCAAAAATCATTTTCTGAGTAGTTATGAAGAATTGACGGCAACATAACATTACTTGTAAGCACCGTAAATATAGGAAACAGGACTAGAGCAACACAAAACCAAAAGTCAGCTTTTAGGCAGTGTCAGAGAAACCACACATCTTGAGGAAGTGAAGCTGCTCAAAATATGGTGTATTTCCTTTTGCTGTCACTACCACCTCTCGTCCTAATCCCTGAATTCCGAAGGGGGGTGGGGCAGTGGAGAGAGGTGGCTAGTGGTCCTCCCCAACACAGTGGAAATGGCCAGAGCATCTTAGAAGCCAAGAAACTAATAGCAGTGTAATTTACATTTAAAAACCGGCCATTTCTCCAACACCTAATGTGCCAGATACTTTCACTGGTTATTCTTCGTGAGCTTATATAGACCATCTCCCAGTAGACTTAAATAGGTTTCCATGAGATTTGGACTCTAGACATCAGATGTGGTGGGTTGGTGCTCTGATGACTTGCACATCCCGTAGTTTGTAGGCCCAAGTCAGCTTCTGAGAGACAAACTAGGCTTAGTCTTAGATAAAACTCCGAGTTGGCATGGCGTATAATAGGCATTGCTCCCTGCTTCCCTGCCTCTGGCTCAGAGTAATTAGTTAATACTCATTTGTTAATTTAGCAGTTCTTTTTAAGAGCCGAAGCTCTGTCCACTTGCCATCTCCTCTCCATTATCTGCTCCTGTCAGGAGGTGTACCCTCTTAGTATCCTCCAGGCTACTCGTTCTTTTGTTAAGACAACACTCTGTGATCTAGGCTACAGCATTGCTTATGCTTTGGATTAGAATGCCATCTCATCAGCCCATCTCCTGCTGGGAGAAGTCCCTTAGAGACCATACAAAGGACTATTTTTAAGCATCCAACTTTGCTTGTTTGCAGGAGGTCTGCCATGGGAACCCTTAGTCCCGAATTCTAGGAATTGTACCAAGATCTTTTCCATGTTGACTGAGAAATCTGTGCTACTAAGTGCTTATCTCCCCCATGCTGTTTTGTCTGTACTAAGAAACTATAACTCTTAACTGTCAAAGAATGTATTCAAATCCCAGTGTTGTCCTCTTGTATTAATACTTTTTCATTTATCTAACTGGCTGTCTGGCAGTGATTTAACATTTCTTTATCCCCTAGGGAAAAGTTAACCATTGGATGCCACCAGCTGGTTGAGATGGAATGTTCCATGCAGCAGTGCAGTGCCTCTGTCTATAGGGAGGCCCAAAGCAGGGGATGGTGTGAAGACACGCTCAACTATAGGACCTAAATGCTGATCTGTAACTTCAAAGGAATTGCAGTTGTCTTCAAGAACAAGAGTAGCCTTCAGCCTTTTGAGTCAAACCCAAGAGACTTGTAAAAAATGCCTCATAGGTACAAGAAGGTGGTTGCCTATTGCTGAAAATCTCATTGCAGTTCTAAAAAGCCTAAATGCATCCATTGTGGGATAAACTATGGACTCAACTCATTGGAGTTAACAGTACTTCCCTACCTCTACTCCGGACACTGAGCCAGTTTGTCTGAAGGAAAGGAGAGCCATCTTTTTAATCATCTTACGGCAGGAGCCCCTTTGGCATCTGTGGATGGCCTGGGGGCAGGGGATTCCCATCTCTCTCAACCCTAAGCATGGGTCCATGACCAGAGACACTTCCAAACCTCAAGAATTAGGACACGGCCATGCTCACCCTGCCACACAAGAAATCTTACCCTGGGCTGTTTTAAGATCAAATCGTCTTCCCTATAGACCTGATGAACTTAACACATGTCCCTTCCACTTCCGCTAAGGTAATGTAAGTAGAATTTTTACTTCAGCTTGTACTTGCTATATAGTTTTCTTCTCTTCTTCCCTGGGTTTGTCACTTTTCAGTGCAATTCTAATGGGAAGAGCAGGGGAGACCTCTATACTGATTTTTCCCTTAAATGTGAAGGAGCATGGATTTATGGGAGTAGGTGGCAGGGAATTCATATTTGCCTCTAGCTAAACCAAGTGTTATAGTTGATTTCTTAGTTATAGAGTAAGCTGGAAATCCTTGTTTACTAGAGCATATTATGCTTTTGTTAATACAGTAGATTAAATCTAATTTGCTATTCTATGGTGTTAATTTATTTTTTACAAAACAATAAATTTTATTTTTAGTACAATTTTGCTTTTTCATTTTACTTCCAAATTGTGTTTCTGAACTGTGACAAGGTATGATGATAAATCAGCCCTCTCCAGTAAAAGAGAATCTACCCAAGATGCTCGCAGTCAGTCTCTGCAGGACCCACTGAGCTGTATGTTTGCATCGGAAGCCGCACCCCTACCTGGGGCTCCAATGACATTAGGGATAGGGATAAGAGCCATGTGGGAGAAGCTTCCAGAGGATCTTCGCTCTCTGCAAAAAACATTCCCTCCACCCTGAAGTTTTTTCAGATCTTTAACCCTCAGCTGCTTCTGGTGGTGGTTCCTGGGCTTTGGTTCTGCTGTTGCCTCCCTCTCCTTTTTGCCTCTTATCTTTTTAACATAGGTTGTGATTTTTAGGAATTTCTCTCCTGCACTTTCACATGTGCATATAGATTTTATCTTAGTTTATGTATCTTTTCCTTTGTACAGTAATTTGTCAATTTCAACCTCCAAATTTTTAAATATTTTACTGATATGTGAAGATGTTTTCCTCTGACTTCCTAGTCTTTTTGTTCTTTTTAAACATTCTTTTAAACATGTTTAGGCTTTGTTTCTTTGAAATGTCAGGTTTCTTTGGTGCCTTTTTTTCTAATTGTAACCGTTTTTTTTTTTTTTTAATCTAATCTTAATTTTATACTTTAACTATTATACTGTACTTTTCTGTTACATGCTAGTATAATGCAGTTTAGGATTCCCTCTCCCTTCCTCTTTCTTTTTTGGATCTCTCCTCTGGATTGAGATAACTCAGTTGACCTAAGGATCATAAACTCTACCTTGCAAAACACGTTTGTTTTGGTGGAAGATCCTTGGGAGAGGAACTTAACAGTTCTAAAATCTCCATTCTTCATTATGTATGCCTGTTGTATTTTGGGTAGAAGCCATCCTAAGCATGCCAGTAGGGACAGATGAGGGAAGTCAACACAGGGGAAGGGGTTTTCTACATGATGCCTTTGGCCTTGCCTTAGTGAGGAGTCCTTAATAACTTCATGAGGGACATCCATGAGGATTATCCCAGCAAAGTTTCTGGCACCATTTTCCACTAGCCTTTTCCAGTTTACTTTTACCAAAGATAATGCACTTCCTGAGATTAGGGAGGATCCTTTGGGTGTAGCAGCCCCAGCAATTCCAGCATTCTGGGCCAAGGGAATGCTGGTGTTTCGTGCCCTACTGGGATTTTGTTAGTCCCTGTAGTAAGCAATTTGCGACTGCACAGATTAGAACCTCACAGATGGTCAACTTCAGTTTCCTGTTGTGGTCTTTGCCTGTCACCTGAAGGGCAAACCTGAAGCTTGTTTCCTTTATCTTTTGACCGTCACCTTCAGGGAGAACGGGAATCTTTTCACTCTTTAGGGTAGACCCAGATTTCTTTAGATGGGTGTCTTGATCTACCTCGGATCACTTTGTTTGTACTTTCTGACAACCCACCCATCTCCTGGAGCCCTTTTGAAACATCCTTTCTTATCCAATGAGTCAGCATGAATTTCTCTTTTCTTTTTAAGAGGGAATATATCTCACTGTTGAGAAATTAAATACATCTTCCACTCTCAGTAAGTGATGCCACGCAAAGCCCTTTTCTGGTTTAGACTGAATTGACAGGCCAGTCAGCCTCCCAGTTAATGGCTCTTTGGCTATTTTACCAATAAAACCCACTCCAGTGAAAACACCACTATGAACTTGAACAATTACCAGCTATGAAACTATTAAGGTGAGGTGGCTCAGTGCCCCTATCTACAAACTTGTTGTCTCACATGTTAATTCTTTTAGTTCTAATCTTTCCTTAGCTTTTGCAATTCTACTGTAGTCTGATGGTTATGGGTTAAACTACATTAGCTCGGTATATAATCCTTGCAAGGCCAGTGGCAATCAATGGTTCCCGGCTGGGATTTCCAGCAAGGTAAAATAGGCTGTTTCCTAGTCCCCCTTTTAGAGCCTTCTCCTTTAAAGGTTTGATACCTTTTGGGGGGCACCTGGGTGGCTCAAGTGATTCAGCAACTAACTCTTGGTTTTAGCTCAGGTGGTGGTTTCAGGGTCCTGGTATTGAGCCCCACATTGGGCACCATGCTCAGCAGAGCCTGCTTGTCCCTCTCCCTCCATTCCTCCTCCTGCACGCTAAGAAAAAAAAAATTTTTTTTTTAAGGTTTGGTGTCCCTTTGGTTAAACTAGTTTTGAGTTTTGCCAAAACACAATTGCATCATCACCAGCATGATTAAAATATGAATTCCATTGCTCCACAAGACTTCATCTTTTTAATTCCCAAGTAGTATTTCATTGCATGGATGCACCAAATTACCCATTCAGCAGCTGGAAGGCTGTTTGAGTTGGTGACTGAATAAAGCCGCTATACTCACATACAGGTTTGGGAGTGAACAGGTTCTCATTTCACTTGGGTCAATACCTAGGTAAGTGATTACTGTGTCATAGGGTATTTTGTCGGAAACTGCCAGTTTTCCAAAAGGGACCTTCCAATTTTGATTCCTCCAGCAATTTGAGTTCCATTGATCTGCATCCCAACCAGAATTTGATACTGTTTTAACAGGTGTGTATGTAACTCTACTGTCCCCATTTCCCCAGTTTAGGACAGTGGGCATCTTTTCATGTGCTTATTGGAATCCATTTATTTGGTAAAGTGTCTTGTTTAAATCTTTTCCCCATTTACTTGTTGTTGTTGAGTTCTGGGTACCAGTCATTATCAGGCATTTTCGTTCAAGCCTGGACCTTTAAAGACTCAGTACCACCTGTTTGAGACAAAACACTTGCTTAATGCAATCAATTTCATCAATTCAATTTTATCAGTTTTATCAATTATAAGATCTAGAGATCTTTGATTTGGGAGTAGCCTTAATGGATAGTTGGCCCTGCTAATTACTGAACTAGTTACATTTGGTAGGTGCCTTTCAACTTTTAATCTGGCAGCTTATTCACTTGCTGTACATTTCATTCAGCTCATCTTGTGTCATCCCTCATTTCTTTCTTTCATCCAAGTTTGGTACTGTGTGTCCCTTTTTCCCAAGCTAAAATTACTCCCTTTGCTCACTTTGAGCAAATGTGTAGCCATCTATTCAGACATATACCCTTTTTAGATTCTTAAAATCCCCCCAGGTATCAACCCTATACACACTTAGTAACTGAGCTTTTGCTTCTCGCTCTTATTCAACCCACAGGAACACATGGAGTGTGAAGCTTCAATATTCTGTTGGCCATTGTGCTAGGACTTGTTGCTCAGTGCATCATTTTACAACTGAGAACATTCTGGTTTCACTATGAAAGAAACTGGTACTTCAGAGAATTCCTTGTTAACCTACTCATGCTTCCTTCCTATTTCTTGATTTTAAAAAAATGAATAAATGTGACATGTAACACTGTTAAGTTTAGGGTGTATAGCTTACTTTGATGCATTTATATATTGCAACATGAATGCCATGGAGTGATACTTACCACATTACATAATTATAGCATCACATTATCTATACTCATCATACTGCACATTAGATCTCAGGTTTATTTATTACTCATTACAAGTCTGTACCCTTAAACACCATCACTCTTCTCCAACCCCCCCCCCCCCCAATCCTCTGGTAACCACCATTTTACTACATACATTGATGTTTCCTTGCGTTTCCCTTTTTCTTTTAGTTTTTTTAAAATCACCCAGTTAATACACCTATAGTCATTTAATGAAAGACTCTTCAAATCCTTTTTTAGAACCAAGTAGGATACAAATAAATGACAAAGATTATAAGGACAAAATTTTCTGTGATCTCATATTCTTCCAAAGGCAACGCTGAAGTTGCAGAAATACCCTCCAGGGACTCTTTCTGTTACTTTCTTCAGTTTTAAGAATTTTAAGATCTGGAGAAATCACAGGGTACATATCCGAGAGTATTAAGCAAGGATTGTAGTACTGTATCACACTTCCAGATCCAATTTTTTCCTCTAGAATAGAAGGAATTATTTTTTAAAAAATTAACATATAATGTATTATTTATTTCAGGGGTACAGGTCTGTGAATCAATAGTCTTACACAATTCACAGCACTCTAAAAGATAAGGAATTCTAAAACATGTTGAAAGGGAAAGCATGTAAGATGTACTAGAGGCCAAAAATCAAAACCCTACAATAAAATTCATGTGTGAGTATAACAAATTATTAATTCAAGCAGGTATTTTATGGTTTTGCTACTGTTTTAGTCATCTAGTACATTTAAGGTATAGGGTAGTTATTACCAGTGTTCTTTCTAAACTACCCCCAAAACCCATACTGATGGTAAAAACATTTTTTAAATTTTCTCCTTCCCTCAAGAAAAACATGTACCTTTTAGATGGAAATAAATATAAACAAATGGTCAATGAGCACTTTCCCTCCCCTTTATGGGAGCTTCTAACATACTTAAAAAACATACTTTTAACCACCAAACTACCTGTTTGGCATCAATAATATAGAAAAACTCTGACCCAGAGTATTCACACCTATTATTTGCTTAATGCTACTTAGGAATTAAGAAGTAATTTCAAATATTTCACTGCTGAATCCCCCAACTAAGATTTTATTTCCTTGGCCTAAACAGAACATATACAGATCCATTTAAAAAAACAGTCATCCTACAAGGCAAATTCAAATCTGCCAACCTGCTTTTAATCCAGAACCAAACCAGCAATAAATAAAGTCATTTACTACATAGCCACCAGGGTGAGCTTTCTTGATGGTGCTTTATGGAATAAATGAAAGAAGGTGTCTAAGTACCAGTGGAACAATTTTCTTTCTAACCCAAGTTAGCCACTGGTTGTCATCTTGTCCTAGTTGGCTCGTTAGATTCTTACGTGTTGGTCTTCTCTGAGAAAAAAATCTTACCATCAGTTCTATTTCAGACATGGCAGGTGACTGTTTTCCCAAATACCTTAAGCTCATCATTACTGGGGTTAAAAACTGTCCCCCAAACTTTTAAGTTACGAATGAGTACACAAACAACATTTGGGTATTAATTCCATGGTGCAAGGATTTCCTGCAAAGTACCTTTAATATGTTTGCATTGGCAGCAAGCATTAGGATGTGCTAATTTTGGCACCATAAGTTATATGTGTAGCACTACACATTCCATAAAGTCACCCCAACCAGTATTTATCCATATGAAGAGAAAAACTGAGCAAAAACATAGTACTGATAAAGGCTGCATTCATAAACCCAATACAGTTTTAATTTTTTTCACAATCGAGGGTGCTATTTAGGATTGTTAATGATAAATAAAGACAGGAATTATTTAGAAAATAAAGTACTTCACCATTCTTTACTGTTATATATTAAGTGTCTTGCTATATAAAATATACCCTCAAGAAGTCAGAATATTTGAAATCAGTGTTTCAAATAAAAATCACAGCTACGTTACTGTTCAGCAACTCCATTCAAATAAACTATTGGTACTGCAGTCTCCCCCCCCCCCCCCCAAAAGTAGCTGAGGCAAAAGCTTAGAAGTTTGCATTCTGGGCATATAAAAGAAACACTTTACTCTGCATCCTTTAAGACTGCCACTCTGCTTCAGTTATTTGAATCTGCCCTATCTTCAATAGGTAAAGCACTGTGCTGAGAATATAAAAAGTTAAGTTATAAAAAGGCAATCATAAAAGATTAAATCTTGGTAGGCATGTCAGCTTTCTTTTAATAAAAACAAAAATAGTCATTGTCATCTAGTTAAATAAGTCTCTTTTGTATAGAGTGTTCCAGTTATTGAAAAAGGGCCCTTAAAAAAACCCAACTGTCTAGATCTTAAACCCTACCCCCTTGCCCCGTTATACATGTTTGAGGGAAGAGTCATTTAATGTGCAAATTGGCAAAAACAAATGTGGAGGAGGGGACTTCTTGAAATGACATGCCTGATCAAGTCTTGGTTTATTCTTTTACAATATTAATTTCCAAAAAGTAAAATAACCAAAGTAGTCCTAAAAATACACAAAACAGACCTTCATCTTTGCATTCCTTTCCCAATAAACACAAAATGTACAGCATGTTTAATAATATGCAATATGCAAAAGCTTTGTGTTGCTGTTAGCAACATCTGTTACCCACCCACCCTCCTTATTCACAAGTGTACCTCTACTAAACACAATTACATCACTAAGCCTGTTAGTTTGAAAGGGTCTTAAATGTGTTAAAACTGGAAAATCTTCGTGTAGGGGCTCCACTCATTTGACTCGAGGTTATACACTTCCACCGTATTCAGAAATTCATTGCCATCAAATCCGCCCACTGCATAAATGGTGTTCCCTACAGTTGCAATCCCGGCGTTGCTCCTTGGTGAAGTCATGTTTCTCATCATCTTCCATTCATTTCTCGTTGGGTCGTACATCTCCACACAACTGATGGCATGAGAACCATCAAAGCCACCACCTACAAATAATTTTCCTAAAAGAGAAAGGAAACAAGGTAAATCTAAAGAGAGTAAGAAAAAAAAAAACCCTACTTAATTATTTTTTGCTAAAATCAGTGGTTTTTAGTAGAAATGCCTGCTCATTCTGTAGAAAGTACACGCTCTCTAGGAGTTGTGGATACAAATGCAACAAAATTGATGAAAACCCATTCATACCAGGAACTCAGGTAACTTAAAAGGAGAGGGTAGCATCTAACTGAAGTTAATTCCTGTAATTCTTTGTGATAGCTACTATTATTGCCATTTCACAGATGAAATGAGGCACAAAGTAGGTGGACAATTCACCTAAAAATGCAGCTAATTAGTGGCAAGCCAGAGTAGTTTTGTGCACTGGAAATTTTGTAATAGTCTAGTGCCTAAGAACTGAGATTCAAAAGTTAGAGAAAAGCAGGTTTCAGATGACATCATTTTCTTGAGCTTTCCAACTATCTAAAATTACTTTGGCACAAAAACTTCTTGGAAACAGACCAGAAGTTATCACTTATTTTCAAATATATATGCAAAACCGTTAGTAAGTTATTTTCAAACAGATAAAATGTTAGCATTAAAAAAAATCGTTATTTTCTCATCTGTCACTTAAGCTATCTGCATCTATATATTTATATAAGAACTGACAAGGCTGGGGGTGGGGTGCCCTGCAGGCTACGGTCTAGTAGGCTACTGCTGGCATGTCTACACATTTTTGCTTTCAGCAGTTGAGCCACAAGCTTAACTAAGATTCTGCTTTATTCCCAAGATAAGGCTAACTAAACTCTTAATTACATAATTAAACATGTAACTCAATAAAATGGATGTGAAAAGAAAGCTGTTTTATATAAAACCAAGTTTAATGCTTTCAAAAGAATTGTTAAAATGTATTGCTTCCAGTTAGGCAGGGAGTAGACAATTAGAAAAGACTAATCTAGATCGGTACTTATTTTTGCTTTGCAGATCAAGTTCTCTGAATTCTTCTAAAGGAACAAACCCCAAAATGATATACTTTGCATATGGCTTATGGAAGGAAAGAACTTAGAACTTCATTCAGTGAACTCATCAAAAGATGATAGTGTGTTGATATATTTATATTATTATTTTAAGAACTGAGTCTCTTTTAGAAAAGACTTCCAAAAAACAAACCAACAATCCCTATCTCACTGGCAAAGATGGCTGTTCTGAGTTCTGATTATACAAGTATATAGTCATCACTGACATTCGTCCAGAATTTTACAAGAAACTGTTGCCACTCCCTATTCCTCACTTTTCCAAATCCCAACACTCACCATCAAGAACAGCTACGCCAGCTCCTCGCCTAGCCACATTCATGGGTGCAATTAAAGTCCAGGTGTTATTTTCAGGATTGTAACGTTCTACTGTGTTCAGGCAATTCCAAGACTCTGCACCTCCAATTATGTACAAAAACCCACCAAGCTCACAGACTGCAGCCTGGTGTCTACCTATAAAATCAAGTTGAGCCAAAATTATTACTTTATCTCCCAAAACTCTAAGTCGTACACTACATATACTGTTGATTCAGAAGTTAAAACATAAACACACACACACACACAACCAAAAAACAGGACACACAAAAAAATCAACTCACGAATGTTAAGAGGAGCACAGCTTGTCCATGACTTTGTTACAGGATCAAATACATCACAGTTTTTCAGTCCTTTTTGACCATATGGATCAGAGCCACCAACGATGTATAATTTCCCATTCAGAGCACATACTCCTATGTGAATATAAAATAAGGTTATATATTGGTAATCTAATTATCATATTTAAATACTGAATATCCCAGAAGAAAAGTAATTTTACCTGCATTACAACGGTTAGTTCTCAATTCTGGAACAGGAGTCCAGTCATCTATGCTTGGATCATACATCTCTCCACAGCTCAGGTCATCTGAGTGGCCATTCGATCCACCTACCACATAGAGTTGGCCCTGCATCAAAAGTGAGAGATTAGAATTTCTGCCATTCTGAAGTATGAGAACAGCTAAATACGGATTACTTCTTGCAACACAGTGCACTCACCATGAGTACAGCCATTTGAAATCGAGCCCTTGGTGTTCTCATGGGAGCAAGAAAGGACCAGTGATCTGTATGTGGATCATAGCATTCGACTGTTCGAAGACACTCCTCTCTGTTATAGCCACCTAGTAAAAGAATCATCAAGATGTATGTGTAAGATATTAAACGGGACCAGAGTTCCTGGCCTAGAAGGATTTAAGTAATCTGCACAACAAGAAAAGGAATTTTATCCATAAACTTAGTGAGGCCCCATTAGTTGATGTTTTAACAACATTTATCAGTAGAAGTAAATTGCTTAGTCTTGCTCTGAAAATAAGAACAATAATTCAGCTACGTTCTAGTTTAAGAATTAGAAACAGACATTTACTTAAAGGTTAGACAACACGAAGGTATTTACTTTTTATTTCTTGGTCTTTTTAAAATATGGGAAAGCAGAATGCCAAGGAAGGCGGCATATATTAAACCCTATCTTCCAAAGTTCCCATGTCACAAGCAAGCACAAATGTCCATTTAAGAGGCTTAGCCAGTTGAAAGTTTTCAGTAAGAAAACACTCATCCTTCTGTTCTTACCTGCTGCTATAAGCTTGCCGTTCATCTCTGCTGTCCCCAGGCCAGACCGTGCATACTGCATGGGAGACATGGGCTTTTCTATTAGCTCATCTGGTTGCATCTCAAAGCTTAAACTTTTAATTAGTTTTGGAGTACTCGTTGGTGAGCTCTGTGGGCTGTTTCGTCCATGAAGGAAAATTACACAGAATATACCATCCAGCACAGCCAGGCACAAGTAAGTGTTATCTGTAAGCAGAAAAGTTCTATGTTTAAGATGCAGTTATTGTTACTTTTGGTTTCCTGCGTGATCCTGAATTGGACTCCAGATTCCAGCATAGAATGATCTGCTATTGTTTTCCAAATTTAGTTGCTTCTGAGTTTTTTCTCCACAGTGACTTTCAAAGTTATTAAATGGTTCCGCTCAACACTCCTTCTTTAAAAATAAGTACTTCAAAGACAATCTGACAAGCATAATACACTTACTTGAAGTCTTTTCCGAAGCAACGATTTTCCATTCATGCTTAGGGCTTTGTACTGTAGCATTTGGAGAAGAGAGACATCCAGTGGAACTGCTACTTATCGGCTTATGGCCATTCTCACGTGGTGGCTTTTTCTGCAAAATCAAAAGGTAGCTACAGAAACCTAGCCAAAGACCATACCTGGTGTACCTTTCTTTGTTCCTGAGCTATTCCACAACACTGAAAAAAACGTGTCTTTCACCTATGTATGACGTTTATAGCATACCTAAATTTAAGACAAACCAACACTTTCCAACTGACACAAATTACTGGCATACATCCATCTCCACTTGTAATGAAACAACTATAACTACACAAATAGCCTGGCCAGGAAAAGCTCAATTTAAGAAATTTAAAAAACACTGTAGATCAAATATCAGAATACTTCAGTGGGGGGTGGGGGAGATGGGAAGGAACCCCCTTCATAATCTACATAAGCTCACATACTCTTTATACTAAGTGTAGAATCATCTTTCAAAAGAGGTTTTTAATTTAAAAGGGTATGAATGATCTGAAATAATACATTTAACCCACTGTCTCTAAGAAATTATCAAATGTAATAATATCATATGTACTATGATATCCTTCATACAATGCCAGCAAAGAAGTGAGCAGAAATTTATCCAATCCAGGCCCTCTGAGAAGTACTTCTCAGGACCACTTTACAGATTTAGAGTGCTTTTCTAGACAAATCAAACTACATCAAAACACAGAAATAAAAACCAGAAACCAGAAATGGAACAATACTACTAAAAGAACCAAACATTCACAACAGTAGAATACACAGGAACACTAATGGGCAAAGCTACAAATTTTCCCAAATAACTTTAAGAGAATCACATTGTGTTCTTATGTATGAGTTCCCTTTGATGGTTTTCTTCCAATAACATTAGCCCTTGACTTTTAAAGGATATGATCATACGGAATTAGAGGAGTCAAAGACCCCCTAGGCAGAACTACCAAATAAACAGGTACCACCCTCAGTACCTGATCAAGTCTGCTTATCTACTTACTTTGGTCCCCAGGGCCAGAGCCACATGGATAGGTAAGATTTACAGTAGAAATTTGTTTCTTGTGGAAGCAATAAAGCCAAGTAACAACTCTTAGAGGAAAAGATTTTGGTAGCTACTTGAAGCCGTGAAGTTTGGTCTGGGCCATTCAACAATTGTGGTTACAGCGTATGTAGGCTATTTTGAGAACAGGTAGAGCATGTACTAGGTTAACGGTTAACATTAAGTTCTACTTAGACATTTACTATATACCTAGGTATTATTAGGAACTTTATTCACATCATCTCTTTTAATCCAGTTACGGCCAGTACTGCCAATCCATTTTATTGGTAACAATACTCAGTGAAGATATGCATTGCCTAATGCAATACAACTAAAAGAAAAATTAGAAATTCTGAGTATAAAGCCACTCTTTTTATACTATGACAGACTTGTGTCTTCTGCTACTAGAATTACAAAGTACATAAAACCCCATCCCAACCTGTGGGAAGAAGGGATCCAAAGTATCACAAACTGATAATGCTTATATTAAGAGCTTTTATCACAGTAAGAAAACTGTTCCAATGTATGGACTATAATTGAGAAAAAAAATCAATGTAAAAGAAAAGCAGGGTAACAGCAAAGACTATTTTTTTTTTTTTTAAGCAAGTTATACAGAAATGCTGGATAACTCCTTTATATTCCTTCTGCAACATTTCCAAACCCATCCTTCCCTCTCCTTTATCTTCAAACTTTCCTCTATCAGCTCTCATCCAGCCACGCATTGGCTCTGCTTTCTTTGCCTCTGGCTCACCAGAGGGTTATCTCTGGTGGCGGTTTCTTTTTCAACCATTATTACTTCTCAAGCTAATGGATTCCTGACCTTAATATACTTTGGAACTTATATCCACTAAAGATTACAAAGTGGCCTCTCACAATTAATGCAGAAGAGATGGTATCTATAACCTTCTTTTACATGACCTCCCAAAGAATGATTTGACTCAATTAATAATTTATTGTCCTCCTTAAAAATTATCTCCACCTATGTTAGGTGGAGCTTTTAATGTATTTTGATTCTAATTTCTTCCTTCCTTTCTAATGGCTTCTTGTCAAACTCTTTTCCTATTCCTCAAGCCTAATGTGTCATCACATCCTGTTTAACTTCATGATCTTTATATCCAGGGAACCACCTTCTAATGAGTCACATATGTCAGAATTCCATTTTCTCAAATTCTTTCTCTTCCTTTTGCTTAATTTTCTTATTCTAAATGATCACTAAGGACTCATTCAACTTTTGAAACTATAAATGTCTAGAGTCCACTCTTCCTCCTCCATGCCCTTGAATCAAGCCCTTGTCATTTTTTAAAAAATGACTTCTTGTAATAGGCTGTAAATTGGTCTTACAAGCTTTACCCTCTGTGCTTGGGTCGTAAAAACTGAAGGGTTTAATGCCATCCTTTACTGGAGTAAGAAATACAAAAGGAAATAAACCACAGATCAGGTGGAGTCCCATGACCTAGAGACCGCCCATCTGATAGTTAACAATATGACTAATGTATAGATTTTTGCTGTATAGAAGTACAGTAATTTAATCAATCCCCCTATGTAACCGACATACCTCTCTCTATATGCTATGCAAACTCTTCTCAATCATAGGGCTGCTCAAATGTTGCCTCCTCTGTAAAATTCCCCTAGTTTCTCTCCTGTTCTTCCATGCCCTCCCCTATATGCCTTTCGAAGACAACTCCTGTAAGAGTGTACCGTTTCACTCTGCTGTAAGGTCCTACAACCCGAAACTATCCCTCATACACGTTAACATCATGGCCTGCCACTTATTGGGCACGCAAACTTTAATTGTTGAAAGTATAACTTTAAAAAAAAATACATCTTTAGAGTCACGAGGGAAAATATTCTAAATGTTCAAAACGCAGAACTACGAATAAAGTTCTCAACTAACTCACACCCTGACACTTTTGTGAAAATAAAGATATTTGGTGACTACTGCCACAGAATACTCCTGTTTTCTTTATTTCACTTTCTATTAAAAAAAAAACATTCCTTTAAACTGGGTTAACTCAGCCTATTCTACAGTTAATGCCTTACAAATACAACACTGAGCTGAAGGCCAAAAAAAAGAATGCATACTACATGACCATTTATGTCCACTCTAAACACAGGCAAAGTAGTCTGTTGTTTCAGAAGGTAGAATAATGGTTTTGTTTGGGGGGGTGTGAAGGGAGGTGACTGGGAAGGGATAAGAGGTTTCCAGGAAGCAGAAATCTCTTCTTGACCCAAGTAGTGTTTAAATTAGTGGGTACACTATTTGACATTTATGATTTGTGTACTTTAAATTGTCTCCAGACTAAAAAAGTTGATACCTAAGATTTAAAAAAAAACCAAAAACCAAAAAATGGAACAGAACAAAACAAAACAAAAAAAACCCCAGGGTCTAACAACACTTATTCCTGTTGCAAACTATTTTTTTGTAACCTAACCCAAAAAATCAATTTCTACTTTGTTTCATCTTATCGGCCTTTCTTACTACTTGTAAATCCTATTTCATTGAGAAAAAAATCTAAATGTGTTGAATTTATTTATTTTTATGTGCCAAAACAGTAGTAACTGTTAAGAAAGATAGGCTTGTTTTGTCCCCAAAATGTTTCTGTTTAGTTATACCAATGAAATTCTTCCACTTTCCTTTATTAAAGGAAAATTTCAGTATGCTACAAATGCTCTAATCACATTTTAACCTGAGGTTACCTCAGATGTGCAATGTGTACCTGCACAAACTGAATGTGGTCATCATCACTGCCAAACACCTCAGCCTGTCCATCTAGTAGGTTCCCATCAAGCAGCTTGTGATCAGCTGAGTAGTACAAGGTTTGAACCTGCAAAACAGCAACAGAACACCCATGTGGCTACCGTCTCCATGGCTACTCCACTAGTATGCAGCTCACACAAACGCCTCAAGGTAACCTCCAGTGTGCTTCCTGAACTTGACATCTTGCTCTGGCAGGATCCCGAAGTAAAGAAAATACAGGTCATGGTTGTAAAAATTTAAAAAACAAAAATCAAATACAGAATCTTCTAATACTGGCCGAAGAGTCCTTGTCTTGACTGGCTTGAAAGAAATCTTCATTTTCTCATAGCTTCTATTATATAGCATTAAGAAAAAAAGCACTAGTACAATATATATAGACTCTTAAAGAATATACATATTTACAATAAAATATGGAATATGGTTTACACCTTTGAAGTGGTCTGATTTGCATTAACATATTTCTGTCCTGCAGGCAATTTCAAGAAAAACAGATAAAAAGCAAATGCAAAATGCAAACAAGCTGTAGAGACAGAGATAACTCACGTAGCAGATGCAAACACATGGTTAATGCACCTGATTTTCAAGTGGGAAAGGATATAAAACTTTGGGATCACCTGTTAGCCTTCTTAGAACATAATGATAACAATATGTTTCAAGGCCTAACAGATCTGGTAAGCCTTTAGTGAGTCTGAAAGGCTTAAGTGGAATGACAGATGCAGGGCCACTCTACTGCTCCGTCGGCATACGTTCAATTCCCACCATTTCTCCATCAAATCTTTCTTGTGTTATTTTTAAAAAGTAGCCCAAGGTAAGTGAGTGACTATATGTATGCACAACACCATTGAAAAACACAAAGCTTTAAAGAGAGAATCCTGTAAAGGAGTAAACACCATTAAATCATCATCGCTCTCTGCCCACAGCGGATTTTTCTTAGGAGAACTGGGGCAGGACTGCTGCTTCTTTACGTGTCAATACACTGGAGGTTTCTTCTTGTTTCTTCAGTCTTGGGTATCCTAGTTTTGTTAATAAACCTATGGGGAGATAAATCAATGGGGAGGAACAACCATTAGAAGCTTTTACCTACTTTCAAATTTAAAGCAAAAACCTGTGAAGAAAAATTAAGAATCTACAGAAAATTTCAGTATCACCTCCCATTTCTAAAGCAAATTACATGCTACTTTAAAGGAAGTTAACAGCACATAATAAGCAAAGAAATAAAAAAAGAAAAGCAGAAGACCAAACTGAACGGTTCATTCAGCTCACCTGGACACCCCCCCTGTTTCTCAGCTTAGGGGTACCTATAGCAAAATTTAAATTCTTTAGGGTGATGGTTATAAAATAAAAGTGAAAGGGAATCCTTCATGTTATAGCAAAATAATTTTTAAGAATTGCTGAAACCCATTTACTTTAAAACTAACCTCTTCCATCAGCTCTTCCAGACTGTCTCCATTCTCCCAGATGCTACGCTGCACCCAGTTGATTACCTTTGTGTACAATTTGCCATTGCTGGGCAAGCAGACATTATCTTCAAGCATTACCTCCAACTAGAATTAGGAAAAAACAGTGACACATAGATCAGTGTTGAACCTGTAATACTCAGCTTACGGCTCAATTTCATAATAAAATGCTCACAGATGCCCAATCACATTCCACATATTTACTCTAATTTATAAGGAAATCAGTAGCCAGGGTGCCTGGGTGGCTCAGTAGGTGAAAGCCTCTGCCTTCGACTCAGGTCATGATCCTGGGATCGAGCCCCACATTGGGCTCTCTGCCTGCCTCTCTGCTTATTTGTATCTCTTTCTGACAAATAAATAAAATCTTTAAAAAAAAAAAAGAACGGAAAGAAAGAAAGAAAATCAGTAGCCAAAAAAATATACCAATGGGTAGGCAGAAAACTGTTACACTGCCAAAAGTATCATTTGAATGTATTATTTTTTTTTTCTAACCATTACTTACATGCTTGAAACATGTACAAAGATTCCCTGCCTGGAACTAAGAAGTATATATCTTTTTATAGATTTTTACTCACCTTTAGCCGTGGAAGTTTAAGAAACTCCTCCTCTTCTGAAATTTGTAACAAATGCTCCTGAATATAAGCATCAACCTTATTCAACAAACGGGAGTCTCCCATACAACTTGCAAAATTTCGGTAAGAGATGCAGCTGGTAACATCCATTCTAGATAGCAAATAATCACCACAAACCTTGGAAAAGAAACGCACAAGTACCAATACTTACATATATTTTACTTGATGAATATTTAATACTTAGTGTGTAAGCATTACGTGAAGATAGAAAGATGAATTAAGAATCACTGCCCTGGGGCGCCTGGGTGGCTCAGTGGGTTAAAGCCTCTGCCTTCGGCTCAGGTCATGATCCCAGAGTCCTGGGATCGAGCCCCGCACCAGGCTCTCTGCTCAGTGGGGAGCGTGCTTCCTCCTCTCTCTCTGCCTACCTCTCAGCCTACTTGTAATCTCTGCCCGTCAAATAAATAAAATCTTAAAAAAAAAAAAAAAAAAAAAAAGAATCACTGCCCTAATCAAACAACTTTAACATTGGGAAGAACATATGCATACAAACAATAAACATCAAAGAATAGTATACAAATGTCTAAGTTGTTTAAGGAAAGATGCTACAAACTGAAATGCTGTGATAATGCATATGAAATGTTCAAATATTTCTAACTAGAATAATTAGAAAAGACTTCATTATGAAGGCAGTATCTAAACTGGGTTCTACATGAGAGATGTTGCTGAATGCAGAATAGAGGAAGCAGGGACCATGACCTGAGCAGAAGACAGATGCTTTACCAACTGAGCCACCCAGGCACCACAAGACTTAAATGCCCTTTACCCTATGAATTATTAAGCAGCTCTCAATGGCATTAAATTCTAGAAGGAGTCCTTTTAAAGAGGAGCTCCAGCATGTAGAACAACAAATGAACTGAGAATATAAGCTATATGATTAACTCTTGAGGAAAAGCAAGTATTTTACACCCTATCAGTGACTGATACAGCTACCCAGCCCAGAAGACTACTGGAAGAGCAAGGGTTTAGCTCAAATTATCTGAGAGAAGTATGACCTTGCTACATAACTATAACTGAATGGTTAATAAATGGTTAAAATAACATTCAGTTCTCTATGGGAAAAAGGGGGCCATTTTTCAAGTTCTTGAAACTAAGAAATGGCTTAGGACAAATTATGCCCTCTAACCATGTAAAAGCAGACTTGCTAGTAATAGTTCCCCTTATATACTAACTTCTTGTACTCTACCTGCTTTACTCGGTCCATCTTTAGCTTTTTTGCTGCAGAATAGACATCTTTTACCAATTCTTTATCGGCTTTCAACCTATTAAAAAAAAGTTCTTTATCATTTATGATACTAAGGCCTTAAAACACAGATACTTAATTGAAATAAATTTAGAGAGACTTGGAATTTCCTGATGACATCCCCTAATTACACAGTTTATAAAGTACTTACTGAGCAGTGTAGGCGTAATTCAGTAAGACTTCAACAGCTTCCGGATTGAGATCATCAAATTTAACATGAGAAATTCCATGAGGATCACTATCACTATTAAAGATTTCAAATAAATAGGGACTGCAGCAAGCCAGGACTGCTCTGTGTGCTAACATCTCATGGCCACAGACCTGAAATTATGAGGAATTAAAATCAGAAGTACTGTGGACTATGTATTTCTCTAGCTAATTACCACCTGGGATGATTCTTTATCTAATATTTATAAGTAAATCATTGCTTTTTAAAGTTATTTCATGAAATGCCTACCATGAAAAATAAATTAAGCAAATCTGCTTAATTTACTGCTTTTAGTAATAAAATATCAATTTTTATACCTGAAGTCGAACATCACAGAACTGGCCACTTTTCCTCAGAGCATTTAATTTGGCAACAGAAGACTCAATAAAATTTTCGTCTTCAAACATTAAATATCCGTTGGGAATCATTTTTCCTTATAAATTTGGCTAAAGAGCAGAAAGAAAGCTGAGTTATTACACTTGTGAATGAGGAATTTTATGATTATACCTTAAAGAGTAACATGGTACCTTTATTTTCAAAATTCCATCATATCAACACAAAAATGTTATTACACAAAAACACTGTGGAAACACTGGCACTGGATGTCCAAGTTTCTCTACCCCTGTACTCTGGTCCTAAGTCTTTTTGAGGATTCATACAGCAGTGAGTTATCTCAATGCTTTTGGTCTAGGTTTCCATACACATTCATTCTGAGGGGGAAAGAAACATCACCCAAGCTTGGCCCAAACCCATACATTGAGTAACCCTAAGAAGCCTGGAAGGATGTAGAGCAGTCATCACTTACAGGTTTCCATCTTTTGGGCTGCTGTCATTGCTTGACTCCCAAATGAAAGATATATAAGACAAATGTAAATTCTGTTCCCTTTGCAAGATTCAGATATTAGGGATCACTTATCTCCTAAGAATACATGCTAGAAACTTAAAAAAGTTTTAATTCTCTTTTAAAAAAAATGTTCATTTCACCTTTACTTGTGAAGAATTGACCAATGGCTATACAAAATCCACTATTAAAAGGCAGTAATAAATTTCAGTTTGAGCTGATTTATTTAAATTCAAAACAATTTACAGAAAGAAAAAAACCAGAAAAGTGTTTTTTTTTCCTACACATGATCACTGACGTTCCCTTTAAGAAAATTATGAAAGGCTGGTAGTATACTGGGCATAGTCTTCGGAAAAAAAATGTGTCTTAATGTTGCCCTGGGCACTGAATTCACTTACCTACTGAACTGGTGAGAAATGGATTTCTGGGAAGTCTTAGATAATCCAAGGACAAAGGAGTGTTAAAACTCAGCAACTTCCTCAAGGTATGAAGACAGGTGGTTGAAGTGAAGGCAGAGGTGTCTTAAGCTCTAAATGGTGATTCCAAAACTATCAGGCTTGAAATGATGTAATCAAGTCCTTAAAAGCTATAGACATGAATTTCTTCTGTGATAATCATGCATCATAATCTGTAATAATGACAAATATCAGTTACTCAGGATGATCAAAGACTGTCATTGATCTAAGTGGATTAAATCAAACAAAGTCCTTATCTTCGAGGAATCTTTTTTTTTTTTTTTAAGATTTTTATTTATATGTTCGACAGAGAGAGACACAGTGAAAGAAGGAACACAAACACGGGGAGAGGGAGAAGCAGGCTTCCTACGCAGCAGGGACCCTGATGCAGGACTCGATCCCAGGACCCCGATCATGACCTGAGCCAAAGGCAGACACAATGACTGAGCCACCCATTCGGCCCTCTAGAAGAAATCTTGATGTAAATGGACACAAATACAGAAAATAACTAACACAAATGCAGTTATACATAAACATTTTTCTTTTAACCTGCAACTATTCAGGTTGCATTCAGATTAAACAAACAAAAAACACCTTCCCTGGAAGATAGGAGCTAATATATATCATTTATTTTTTTTTTTTTTTTTTTTTTTTTAAAGATTTTATTTATTTATTTGACAGAGAGAAGTCACAAGTAGATGGAGAGGCAGGCAGAGAGAGAGAGAGGGAAGCAGACTCCCTGCTGAGCAGAGAGCCCGATGCGGGCCTCGATCCCAGGACCCTGAGATCATGACCTGAGCCGAAGGCAGCAGCTTAACCCACTGAGCCACCCAGGCGCCCAATATATATCATTTAAATGAGATATACAAGCCCAAGACTGGAGAACAAATATAAATACTTGTTAACTCTGAGATTCTTTACTCTTAGATTTTAGATTACAACTAACATACAAACATATGATCTGTCCATTTTCACCAGCCAGCAAGCAACCTTTGGGCATCATTCCCAGACACATATACAATGTTAACAGTCAAAATCGGATACACTGTTCCCCAAAATGTGGTCTGCTTACCCAGCCTCTGCACCTTTGTTCAAGTTGTTTTCTCTTCTTGGAATACCAAAATGTGGTCTGCTCTACCCAGCCCCTGCACCTTTGTTCAAGTTGTTCTCTCTTCTTGGAATACCGTTAATGCAACCTCTGCCAGATGAAGTCTTACCTCCAAAGAGCTCCTGCCAAATCCCCCTAGTTGAGAGAAGTTTCTCCCTATCTTCTTCATTCTGAACACTGTCTGAAAGGCATGTGTAATCTTCCAGCTGGTCTGTTCTGAGCTGGGCTTCTGTGGACCTTCTTATCTCCCTTGATTCAAGGCTCTGGAAGGCAGAGCCTCTGTCTTGCTCACTTTGTATCCATCCCATCTCCCCACTACCAAAACAACTAGCCTAGAAACTTAAATATGAGTACTTGTTGAGCTGAACTAAATAAAAGGGAAAATACCGATGCCTGTTTTTTATATGGTACTTGTACTTATATATAGTAATAAACTACCAATGGAATTATTTATAGTTCAATCCACATCTTAAAAGTAATCATATTCAGTCCTCCTACCTCCATTTCCCCCCCCTCATTTTCACGTGGCATCAACTGCAAGTGTCAAATTCAGATGGCAATTATTTAAGCACCTGAACTGTTATGACACCACTGTCAGTATAATTTAGGAAATGAGAACTAAATACTTTGAAAGATGTGCATACTTTTTAAAAACGGACATCTTAAAATTACCTGGATTTTCCTTCTACATCTATCAAACCCAGAATTCTAACAATTATGTTCAGGTTAATGAATAATCACTTAACCCAGAACCCACTGAAGGCTGGTCCAGCTCCAACTGAACAAATTGTTAAGTTCAATACATGCATACTCTGTAATGGAGCTGGATGCCACATGCCCTAACTGGTTTCTCTATAATGTAAGTTCTACTTCAAGGACATCCTGGGTAATTCTGACTTAGGCTGGGGTTGTGGTCAATGCTTTCCCCTGCAACATATTATATTAGTATGTAATACTGATTTCCTCTACTCTATAGCTGCATCTAGATTAGTTCAGCTTTTAAGAAATTAGTTCTAACAAATTATTTCCAAGTACCACACAATTCTATGTACACAGAGAGACCCACCATCCTAAGGAAACATTCAGACATTTCAGTCAAGATTTATCTAGCTCAAATTAAGAAAATCTTTGTATATATGATACATACTTGGGGGTGGCCAATTCACAGACATAATTGGTAACTCCTCATTTCAGTTTCATAAACTGCTCTTTTTTTTTTTTAAGATTTTATTTATTTATTTGACAGAGATCACAAGTAGGCAGAGAGGCAGGCGGGGGTGGAGGGAGCAAGCTCCCTGCTGGGAAGAGAGCTCGATGCCCAGGACCCTGAGATCAGGACCTGAGCTGAAGGCAGAGGCTTTAACCCACTGAGCCACCCAGGCACCCAGTCATAAGCTGCTCTTATAAGGGTAAAGAGGGGGGGAATCCCTCCATGCAGATTATGTTGGTATCATTAAAATGTGCTTTTTGAAAAACCATAAACTTATGTTATAGAGATTTATAAACATATTAAATATTGACCAGTTTTATTCATTCTTCAGTGTTTTTCTGTAAACTAGTCTTGATCTAACCAAGAATAAAAATGACATCTAAGTTCTACCTTAAATTTTGGGGGGTGGGAGGGAGATGGTTAAAATCACTCAGTCCATTAGAAGAAAAAACTGGAAAATTTTGGGAGCAACTCTAGGTATACAACTTTGTACAATATTATTGATTTGCAATAAAATGAGTTCTTCTACATTTAGAACTTGGAAGACTTTCCAGCATATCAGGGTCTTAATATGAACCTCATCTCTTTAATGATTAGTACAACCCTACTCGATTTTAAGAGCTAGCTCAAGTCCACTTGACATTTTTATTCAATTATTGTCCTCATATGCTGTAGGTCCCTACTAGCACCCCCACCCCTGCCTAGTTGGAGGAGATCGTATCAGCTCTTGCCTGCAAAACCATGTCTTTGAAAGTTCATAGTCACTTTCACTCAAGTAAGCATTTGGCAAATTGAGTTTCAAAAGATGCTAAAAATTTTAGTACATCTTATTTTGGTTTGTGAGACTCAAACTCAACAATTGGTGGAATAAAAATACACAGATTTTTTTTTCTTTGAAAAGCCAAACCAAAAGCCCAACACCCTAGAGTTACATAAAAGTATAAAATTTAAAATTTCTTTGTTATTTAAAGAATACAAAAACACTAACCTAAAGTGATATATCCACCCTACGTTTATTGCAGCCTTATTTACAAGAGTCAAACTATGGAAGCAGGCCAAGTATTCATCCACAGATGAACGGATAAAGAAAATGTGGCATATATATACATACATAAAACGGGATATTACTCAGCCATAAAAAAGAATGAAATCTTGCCATCTGCAACAACATGGATGGATCTAGAGAGTATAATGCTAAGCAGAATATACCAGAGAAAGACAAATACCACACCACTTCACTCATATGTGAAATTCAAGAACCAAATGAAAAGAAAAAAAGAGACAAACCGAAAAAAAGACTCCTAACTACAGAGGACAAAGACACGGTTACAGAGGGGAGGTGGGTAGATCAATGAGTGAACTAGTAAGGGGATTAAGAGTATACTTGTGTTAATGTGCACTCGGTAATATATGGAACTGTTAAATCACAATATTGTACACCTGAAACTAATAACACTGTTCACTACACTGGAATTAAAATCTAAAAAAAAAATGTCTTTGCTACTTAAAATATACAATCAATTAATCCACTTTAAAAATTAAAACTGGGGTCAAATACAACATATTCTGGTAAATACACCTTCATTCCTTATTATGGCCAGTGCAAGAAAATGGGAGACAGAAGACTCATAAATGAGTAATTAAACTGCTTCAGTAACACCCAGAAGTTCACATGTTATGTTACCACAGGCCCCAAAAAGATTAGCTTAACTGAAATACAATTCAACAGGTCTTACCCAAGAGTTGTAAAAATGGTGGGCACACTATGGCCTGGCCTCCAAATTATTCTTGGGCCTTCAGTAAGCCCAAGAATAAAATGTCATCAGTTTTAAAAGATAAAATGTTATTAAATTTTCAAAGCATTCTTAAAACCTCAAGGCACGTAACAATTTTATTATTTAAGTTTCAAGGCAATCTTTTGAGGGCAGCCAACTCACAAAATAGCAATGAACTCTATTTTTAAAGGGCAGATTTTTATAATTACAAATTCAATCTTTGTAAAACTAGAAGTTATACATTCCACGTCACCTTTCAAACTACGATCTCAAAAGTCAAACTCACTCAATTCCTCCATCCTCATTGTTCCGCAATTCTTATATCCCCATTTATGGCACCAAACATATGGCTGGGACAATCGGGAATGGGATGCTTATAATACCAATGGAGTTAACTCCACTCCCCAGCACTGAACACTTCACAGACCAACCAGAAAGACAGATACCAAGCAGTGAAAATAGTTCAAACAAAAGAGGAAAGGGGTATGACATACATATTCCAGAAACTGCAGCTATTTTTGTTTCAATGGATTATGGTCTGCAGGATGCAGATGGTAAATAGGGGGAGAGGAAGTAAGAAAGATCAATGCTAAGATTTAAACAATGCTGGAGAGCAGAAAAGGATTATAGTAAGAACACTCTAGCAGAATTGGGGGGGATGGTCTAGAGGAACATATAAAATATAGAAGTGGGGACATTAAGATATTATATATTCCTGCTTATCCTATCATTTTAGCTTGGATATGTGTGGCATCAGTATCAAAATCAGTATCAAAATTAGAATTCCGAAAAATGTTTAACAGTTATTTGTAGTTTGCTGCAAGCTCAAGGTTAGTTAGAAGAGGAATTTGCTGTGGGACATTGTAATGCGGAGTTTACTTGCTCAGTATCCAGCTTGATACCAAATGTGTTAAAATACTGATCTGATAGGTAGGAAAATACTGATAGGTTTAGAAATCACTTACAAGGTGGTAGCTCAAGTTTACAAGTGAACATAAGCATGTATTTTCTGTGCATCTAACAAGAACCCAGAGATCACTCCCGTGTTCATAATTTCTCCATTTACACTCTGTAGCCTAAGGCGGGAGGATCTCCAACCTTTTAGAATTCCTCCATGGAGATTGACTATAAAATCATACTGCTGTGTCTCTCTCTGTCACATAAATAAATAAAATCTTTAAAAAAAAAAGAAAAGTCAATGAAATTATCTTTAGGAGTACTTTATCTTGGTATCAGTAATTAAGACATTTCCCTAATAAAAGAACATTCTACATTAAAAACCAGATTTGCAAAACTACATTCAATTGCCATCACAAATATACCTCAACCAAGGAAAAAAGCCCACTCCAAAGTAGCCCAAAAGATACCAATTTAAACTAAAACCAAACCTGGGATCCTCTGGGGGGTTTTTTGCGGGGGTGGGGGGGAGGTGGTAGACAAACAGTACAAATTAAGATAAAAGGTATAATTAATATCTATTAACTAACTATATAGCTTTCACATATTAGAAAAATTCAGAGGAAAACCATTCCAGGTCTCTTTTAGGTCAGTGTGTGTTCTAGTCCAATTTTACCACCAACTACCAAACTACAGACATCTGAGAAGCCTGCCAGCTAGCTTTAAAGGATACTATTGTTAATCCAATTCTAAACAGTGCTTGTCTCATCTCCAGATATACAGCTGCTCTCCTTAGCATCCTTAAGAGGAAGATTTCAGCACGATTATGCCTGCAACTAACTATTCATCCGTATTTTGTTATCCTAAAATCAACTGCCAGTGCCAGAGTTATTAAAGGAAAATACGGATTCTGGTAGTCTGGCCCACGCTGTACTTGTTCAACTGTTAAAGAGTAGTTAAGTACCACGCTTCCAAAGTTGTTACTTATCACTAGACCGAAGATCACCACGCAAAGTCCTCAAACAACAGTTTGATACGAGAGTATTCTAATCCTCCATCACTGGCAATAGACATTAGGAAACAAAACCACGCTCTTTAGGCCTATGTCTACTTGCTACAGGTTTTGAAACGTCCGCTGTTTCAAATCTACTATGTATTGAGAAACAGTTAATCTATTTCTAAAATATTTGTCGTCCAAGTCTTCTTACATTCAACTCTCAATCTGATATTGCCTGATACTTTCCTACCACCAAGAATTTACAAGCAAACGCCGTTTTGCAAGCCGCGTGCAAGAATGGAAAAAGAGCAGACCTCTCCGCGGATTTTTTTTTTTTTTTAAACAAGGCAAGTGGCGATCGCCTCAGAGTGACTCAAGAGTCGGGTAGCCCCAGGCCTTCCTCCCAGCGCGGCCGGGAGGGCGCCCACTCCCAAGGCTGGAAGGCGAGGCGCCCGGCGCCCGCACACCCCCGGCTGGGATTGGCCGGCCACGCAGTCATTCAGCGCCGACACGTCAGGGCAGCCGCTCCCTCCCTCCTCCCGCCCCCTTCTCCCCGCGCTTGGCAAGAAAAGCTGGCAACGTGGAGCGGGAACAAAGGACCCCGCGGCCCACGGCGATCCGGGACGCGGTGCCACCCCACTCCAGGCCCGAGGCACCGAGGCGGCCCGGAGCCGGCTCCCCGCCCACACGCGCCGAGTCCTGGGAGGTCCCAGGGAAGAGAGTCCAGACCTCGTGAAACCCAGACACCCGGAGTCGGTTCCTGACAGCGGGAAAGGAGATTCCCGCGTTCTCCTTCCGGCAGTCATCCCTGCCGCGTGTTGCCCTGACCCAGGCCCCCGAGAATCCCATGGGCAAAAACTCCCGCCCTACTTCCTCTGCCCGAGCTGAGGCGGCCCGCAGCCGCCTCGGCCGCCAACGCGACCCGGCAACCATGGCAGCGCCGGGAGCGCGGGGCCCGCGCGGCGCCAGCTCCTCGCCCCCAGAAAGCGGCAGCAGCGGCTTGGAGCGTCCTCCCCCGGGACCAGGACGCTGCTCCGCGCCTCGCACCGTCTCCCCAGCCGCCCGCGCCATCCCTCTGCTCGGACTCCGGTCGCGCCCTCTTCCTCCTCCACCGTCTGGAACCTGCGCGTATTACCTGGTTCATCCCTGAAGAGATGGAAAAACTCATGTCTGGAGCTTCGATGGGGAGCAGGAGGAAGCGGGCGGGAATCGGCCCAACGGAAAGCGCCTCGAGGCCGCGGAAGGGGGGAGCGGTCGGGCGGGAAGACCAGCGGTCAGCCGCAGAGGCTGCGAGGAGGGGCCGCGCCACCGAAGGTTCGCGGGGACTCGCTCGCTCGCTGGCACTGCCGCGCCGAAGCAGCAGGCGGGGAGACTGTGCAGCTCGGCTGTGAGCGACCGACCTCCACGCGCGTCCCGGAGACACTGCCGCCGCCGCCGCCCCGCTCGCGCCGCACCCCCTCGCACGTCACCACGTGCGCCGCCGCCGTCGCCGCCGCCGCCAATGTCTCCCGGCAGCTTCCGGCCCGAAGCCGTCAGCGAATCACAAGCGAGCACGAGAAAGCTCCCGCTCGCGGCCCCGCCCACCGCTCGCCTAGCTTCTCCTTCGCCGGCTTGGGTTCCTTCCTGCTCGGCTCAACTAGGTCAAGGCAAGGTGATCTCAGGGAGAGAGAGAGACGGTGTTTGGGGCTCGCCTCCTTTTATTGATCGCGTTGTGATCTCCTTCCCTAGCTTCGCACCCTGGCTTCGACTGTGCCGGAACTGGTTTCCTCCAGCCGCCCTCACCTGTTCTGCCTCCCCCTCGAGGCACAATAGCCGGAGATCAGACGTGGGAGATTAGAGATCTCGACGTCCAATTTACATCTAGGCAACTGCCCTAGACTGGAGTTGGCCGCCCTGGACCTTAGAGTCTGCGGTTGGCGTGGGCCCTCACCTTTGTTGGAGGGAGGGGGGGGGCATGGGGCGTGGGGATTGTGAGTGAGAAGAGAGGCACGCTGCGGGAAGGGGTGAAAGGGTTCAGGAACCGGAAAAAAAAACCCCTGTTGAAGCGGTCAGAGGAGGCCTTCTGTTATATTAGTGTTGCTATAAAAACCTTCTGCTTTTGGTCCCCCGGATTTGTTTTGTCTGAGCACGGCTCTCCTTTCGGAGGCAGTCCGTTCTTTGCTGGTCTTGGCTGTCTTAAAAAGAAAAAAACAACAACGACGACAACAACAAAAAACCAAAACCTGGAGAACCGGCGGTCCTTATCCTAGTCTTCCGGGGCTTTTCAGACCACATGCCAAACTTAGTTATCCACCCTGCCACTTTGCCCCCAAGAGTCAAACCTGTCCCCTGGGGACAGGAGGTATCCTGGGCTCTGACGGTAACTTCATGTGACTGAGGACATGGTGGAAAGATTCCTAGATTAAAGGTGAGGGGATTTACAGAGGTGAAGTTGTTTGGCAGAGGCTTCCAGGCTAACGTCCTGTTAGTTTATCCTGATGTAGGGAGGGCGCTTAGGCGGCGTGTGCCCAACTTTGTATTTGACCACTCAAGTTAATTTGTAGACATTTCCAGGAGCCTACCATTCATTATCATGAAGTATTTATGCTTATGGGAGCAGGAAAAATAAATGTTGGGGCCCTTCATCTGCAATAGAAGCTTTACAACTTTTCTTTCTAAAATCTTGAGGCACGGCGGCTTGTTTTCTCACCCCTGTTCAATTGCGGGAGGAAACAGGAACTGAGATATCTATTAGTATGACTCTTCTATCTTGAGGATAAAAAGACTGCCATTTGCCACTGGGCTCTTGTTTTTGCCTCCTGATAATTAATAACCCACAACAGTGTTCACTTTTACTGCAAATGAAACTATCAGAGTACATGCCTCTTCAGGTTTTTTAAAAATATCATGGGGTTCATTCTTTCAGTGAGAGAGTATGAATTGCCTGCTTTAGAGAAGCACATGACTGTGTGGCCTGCTGGACACATGGTCCCACTTGCTGTACTCTAAATAGTGCCTTTGTGACCTGAAACAGTCAACACTTTTCTTAAAGCTACAGTGTGATCAGTCAGTACATTTTTGCCCTGTATGGAACCTCATATTTACACGTTACCTTTTCTGTAGATAATGGCATAATTAATTAGTTCCATTAGTCCTACAGTCAACTCCAGACTCAAGCCTATCCAAGTACTGTGTAATCTAGAGGAAGACTTGAAAATGGAACACTGGCAATTTCAACCTTATAAAGTAACAAATTATAAGATGTTTTTCTTAATATTTAACTCGGGCAAGATATATGTGGAGAGTGCTTAATAAAAATAAAAACTATCAACTTCTGTTTTATGTCAGGCACTGAGAAAGATAAATTGGGAATTGGTGCCCATCTGTAATCTCTCCATTTTTCTCTCGGATCCTGCTTCAAATGTCGTCCCAGTGCTAAACTCTGACTTGTGTTTTATTCATTATATACGAGTTTGCTAGGGCTCCTCTAACCACAAACTGGATGGCTTAAACAACAGAAATTTATTGTCTCACAGTTCTGGAGGCCAGAAGTATGAGGTCAAGGTGTCTGCAGGTCCATGCTCTGCCTGTGGGAGCTAAGGAAGACTCTGTTCCAGCCTTTTCTCCTGGCTTCTGGTAGTTCTTTGGCTTGCATGTCATTTTCCCTGTGTGCTTATCTCTTGGGTCCAAATTTTCCCTTTTTTATAAGGATGCCAATTGTATTGGATTAGTGGCTCATTCTAACTGAGTATGATCTCAACTAAATCAGCAGTGACTCTTTCCAAATAGGATCCCATTTTGAGGTATTGAGGGTTAGGACTTTTAACATGAATTTTGGAGGGGACATAATTGAGCACATTGTATTTTTCAAGTTTGGTTCACTGACCAAAACCACTCGGATATTCTTATTAGAAATGCAGTCCATAGGCTTCACCCTAACAAGTGATTCCCAAAGGAGGAGAGTGATTTTTGCCCCCAGGGCACATTTAGCAACATCTGGAATAGGCCCAGGGAAGGATGTTGTGATATCTAGTGGATCTGGAATGCTGCTCAACTACCTACAAGGCACAGGGTAGTCCCCACAGCAAGAAAATAATCTCTTAATATATTAATAGGGCCAAGATTTGGAAACCCTACTCTAGAACTGCTAGATCAGAATCTGGGAAAGGGGCCTGGAAATCTACATTTTTTAAAAAGGATTTTATTTATTTGACAGACAGAGATCACAAGTAGGCAGAGAGGCAGGCAGAGAGAGAGGAGGAAGCAGGCTCCCTGCTGAGCAGAGAACCCGATGCAGGGCTCAATCCCAGGACCCTGAGATCATGACCTGAGCCAAAGGCAGAGGCTTTAACCCACTGAGCCACCCAGGCGCCCCTGGTCTACATTTTGATATGCATCCCAACAACCTGTATCCATACTAAAGTTTGGAAACCACCACAGATACAAAAGCCTTTTCTAGGCATGTGAACATGAACCATTTTGTTTCGGATATGAGTCACACCTCTTCTTGATTAGCCATGCGAACTATAAGTTAATCTAGGTAAATATTACTACTTAGCAATTCACACAGTTTACTCATCTCACCCTAACATCTTTTTTTTTTTTTTTAAAGATTTTATTTATTTATTTACTTGACGGAGAGAGAGATCACAAGTAGGCAGAGAGGCAGGCAGAGAGAGAGGAGGAAGCAGGCTCCCTGCTGAGCAGAGAGCCCGATGCAGGGCTCCATCCCAGGACCCCGAGATCATGACCTGAGCCGAAGGCAGAGGCTTAACCCACCAAGCCACCCAGGTGCTCCTTCAACTGGAAACATGTTTACATTTTAACACTTCTATACCACATTACCTTGTTTTAGTCAACTGTCTTCATATTCTGGATGTCCATTGCCAAATGAAAAAAGCGTTGCAAATTTATGGTTTGACAAGTCAGTGCTTTGCCTCCTCTTGTCCACTGGTTTCTGTTGTACTCTGAATGGCCCACTGACTTGTCTATTTCATATATTGCTCTCATCTCTTATAGTCTATGCTTGCTGTCCACCCCCATCTTTTTTTTTTTTTTTTTTTGTCTCTTTTGGCATTTGAAAATATTTTTGTGGTACGTTAGTGGTGGCTTAAGAGCACAAGCAAGAAAATGGTAGTGTCATAAAAGGCACAAGAAACACAGGGGAGAATCCTAAAACTCCATTAAAGTGGGTCTTTGGAAACTATTATGTATTACAGTATATAACAAATGGAGAACTTGCTACCATTCTAAAAATTGTTTTAAGTATTCCCTTTTAGACTCTTCCATTTTCCTGCTAAGACTTCCATAGAAAATTTGCATCAGAACAGATAATATAATCTGATATTTTGATCCTGCATTAGCCTCGCTCTTATATTATCTAAGCCAACTGTTTTACAAAGTCATCACTGGTAAAATTTTAAGAACTCTAGCCCCTTCTTCCAGTAACCAAAACCCCTAATAGTTTCTTTCTTAGGAAAGAACGATTCCTTAGGAATTAAAACGATTCCTTAGGAATTAAAACTTCTCATGTCATTCAGACGTTCTTCTAGTGACATTATATGACCTTCAAGCCTGCTACCTTTTTAGACTATGCAGCCAACAACTGTATATTCAGCTCTTGAATTCTAATGTGTAACCTAAGCTTTACTAAGTCTTCATCCAGAACACCTTTTGTTTAAAAAAATAAATTAATTGTTGAAAATAAGCAACGCATGGAATAAACAGCTGAGTTTTTTTTTAATGTTAGGTTAGTCACCATACTAAGCTAAGTTTTTAATGTCAACGTTACAATCAAATGTATAAACATAACTGTGGTAACATAAGTGCAAATCTATACAGTTCAATCCAGGAGCGATCTTTTATTGTGTTCACATCCAGAATTTGATCCCTAAATGGATGGAAGTTACACACTATAGTTCAGTTGGACTAGCCACGAACTGTTGCCTAGTGTAAACTGATCACCTGATAAATGAAGTCTTTAGAGAACGAAACAGAAAAGATAGAGCAGTGGGGTTGTAACATCGGTTCTCCTTTTTCTGTAATGTGTCCTGCTCTCTGGAGGAGACTGGAATGAAGGACAATGAGATAATACTGAAATTTTACAAGAGTCTAATAAATTAGGCTTTCTAAACTACTGAAGACAGAAAGTCATAAACTTGTTATCTAAGGGTTCCCCCACTCTGATAGTGATCCCTCAAGGCTATGGTCTTCCTAAATTGGTACCCTCAGGAACAGAATTGTGAAGTAAGAGGTTTTCTGTCCCAGTCGTCTCTTCTCTAATATCTTACTAGAGAGAAAAATGTGAAAGGAAATCTAGTGGCAGTGTGTTCTCCCAATACCCTTAAGGGTGACCAGGCCTGAGACACACTTCTCTTCCTTATGGACTTGTCTCTTCTCAATACCTTGCTCCAATCTATATCTTTCAAGACCCAGTTAGTACCTTGCTGCTTCCAAGAAGTGGACTAGTGTTACGGGAAGAGTGCTGGACTGGCAGGTCTAGGCCCATATCTTGTCTCTGGTCCTTAACTATTTAAGGAAAATCTCTTGTCTTAATGATTGTGTTTTCTAATCCTTAAAACGGGAACAATAATACCTCTTTCACAGAATTATATACTTGGCGCATGGTGGGTGATAAGTAAATATGTATATATAAATTTATTTAAATACCTCCCCCAGTTACTCCAGAATACATAATTTTTCTTCTGTCTTCCTGAGCCTGGGCACATCACTTGTTAACACTCACTTAATTCACCACAGGATACTTTTATCCTTGCAGATCTAAGAGATCAGTGAATTGAATATTTGAATTCGTAACAGCAACTCAGGCTCTTAAGTCAGTTGTTCCTCTGCCCTCAGGTATCTTTGAAGCCGTTGGAAGAATGAATGTCAGAATCACATTCTTTCATGGCTCTTTCTGTCAAATGGATGTTTCCAAATGATGAAGATAAGTAATGGAGGGCAAGGCTGTGATGGAGCAGAAAAATTAGAAAGGGAGTGGTAATTGGGGCATATCCCATAGCAGAGGGAATAAAGTTACTTCAATGACTTAGAACAAGGACATTGGATCTCCTTACCTAATATCCCTTCCCCTTCTCAAAGAGGTCTCAAATATGCTGAAGGGGCTGTAGGATTGTCAACTCTGCTTCATCTTGATTTCTCGTGGTCCAGATTCAAGGTATGTTCTATTCCATAAGTTGTAGGAACCTGAAAATCCATACTGTTGTGAGGAGAGGGTAATCTATTCCACTTTGTGCTCTGTGGGGATAAGGACCGTGGTTCATTTTTTTAAAAAATCTGATCATAGCACCTAACCTAGTATTTTTGTGAATGATTTTTGTCTTCTAAAGATATCTATTGAACTTCTGGAAATTGTTTTTTTTTGTGTCAGTTAAATAGGAAATTCTGCTTTTTCTTTTTCTCTGCAAAGTACTAACATTTTCTTTGCTATTAAGGGGATTCTGTCAATTTATAAGCCTCTTTCTTCAATAACTTATTATAGTGTTGTAAATGATTTAAAGCCTGCCAAATCATGAAAATTTTATTGCTTTTACTCTATCTAGAATGAATTTATGGATATTCAATTTGCATAGTAACCATAAATGAAAGAGAAAAATCCTTTAGTTATATGCATTTTTTAAAGGTAACAGATTGCCTACTGAGAAATTAGCTTCATTAATTGGCCACAGTGTCACTATGTGGAAATTTCTGGTTAATTTTTTAGTGTTGCATAAATTCTTATTCGTTCCATTAAGTTTATGAAATGTGATGGACTCTCTCACCCAAAGGGATAGTAATATAGACATACCTTATAATTAGCCTGAACTTCTATGAGGGTCTGCATCAAGGAAACAAGTTAAATATAGATTTAAAAAATTTTCAAAGACACTGCAGAATCATGATCATTTCTTTACTGTGTTATTTTTTTCTTAAGGATTTTATTTATTTATTAGAGATAGAGAGAGAGAGAGAGAGCGCGCATAAACAGAGGGCAGGGGCAGGGGAAGAGATAGAGAGAGAAGCAGACTCCCAACTGAGCAGGGAGCCCAGGACCCTGAGATCATGACCTGAGCCAAAGGTAGACGCTTAACTGAGACATCCTACCATGTTATTCTTGAAGTGGTATAAAGAATTAAGCCCAAGTTACTGAAAGCTTGAACACTTTAATGAATTGACAAGTTGTTTAGAATATATGTACAGTAACAGTATACTGCTTTTCCTGTGTTTCTTCTATGTGGAAAAGTGGTACTATGTACCTGTTTCTCTGATTTTGCATAAAATTATTTTCTGCCATAACAAAATGAATCCTCTTTTGTTTATTTGTTTGTTATTTCTCTGCATGTCCTAGAAAATTAAGAGAAGCCCGTGAACTGAGTCATCACGGCGGGGATCAAGATTCTTCATGGTATGTGTCTGTGCAGGGATACAATATCTGGACCTAGCAAATCTTATCTTTCACGTTCCTCTTCAGCCACACTGAATCCTTCCCATCTTTAATACACCATGCCCTTTGGACCTGCCCTTTGCACTGATTGAAGCACCCTTCGCTTGGTTAATTTCTGCTCATTTTCTAGGCCTCAGTGTAGAACTCACTTGCTTCAGGCAACATTCCCTCACTGGCCAAAGCTAGATGGGCTGTCCCCTCCTATGAACTTGCCTAGTGCTCCAGTATATCTGTTCTCTCCGTAGCGTTAATCACATGGTAATGAAAATCTCACTTGTCTGTGCCCCTTCTGTGTGCTCCGTTCTGGGAGGACAGATGCCATCTTTTTCATCTTCACAACCGCAGTGCCCACCCTGGGCCAGGCACGTAGAGATCTGTAACACATCTCTGCAAAGGCAGTGGGGACTAGAGAGTGCATCATTACTATTGCCATAAGGCTTGAAGACATATGGATGTAAAAAAGGGACTTTTGGCTGAATTTTTGTAGTGCGATGATCAGTTTGTTTTAGCTTTCACATTCTAACCTAAAGTAATACGCGATGTTCACGGAGTAGTCAAGAGAGTATCACGCAGGTACTTCTCTGTCACTTTTCAGAAAAATGTAGCAGGGGGGCCACTGCAAGCATTTCATGTGACCCTATTTGTGTACGTGGGGTGGCCCACGTGTCAGTGCTTGTTACCAAACAGCAAATCAAGCACACAGATCCTTAACAGATTGAATCATCCCATTTTCTGGAAGATAATGTATCTAGCATTTTGATATAAGTCAAGAGAGGTGTCATTCTAATGTTGCACGTGTGTAAAACCTTTCCTTCTCTGCAGAGCCTGTTTCTGTGTGTCTTAAGCTCCTGTATTACATCATGAGCTCTCTGCATTTCTTCTTTAGGCTTCAACAACCATAGCATCCAGCATGGTATCTAGCACATTGCCGGGGTCTGAGAACAATGAATGAATTACGGAAAAATGAGTTTGAGTGCTTAGGGGCATAGGGTCACTTCACATGTTATTTAATTCATTCCTCATAGCAGCTTCAAGAGGTATTACCCTTCTTGTCTTATGGAGAAGGAAATGGGAATTTTGAGATGCTGGAAACTTACCCAAAGTCATGTTACGTGAATGTTGGGGACAGGAGTTCAGTCCAGGGGAGCTGAAGCCCACCCCTGTTCCACCACCACACTCTGCCTTTCCTTCTATGTTTCCTGACTCAAATTATTAATAATTTCCATAGGAGGCAGATGAGTCATCAGGCACAGCCAATTCATTGGAGGAGGGTTGGACAGGGAGGACGTTGATAGGTTATATAACTGAACTGTTGTCTTTGGGACTAGTGGCATTAGCTATTAAAGATCAGAAGCACAATATAACCAGTAAATAGAGCTGTGAACACACTAACCTAACAGGCAGACATAAGGAAGGGAGTAACTGTTCTTGATAAAAAGCATCCAATCTAACTTCACCTACAGGTCTTTAAGAGAAACTAGAACTTCATGGGAGTATCCTTCAAAGGATGTCCCATGGGGACTTCATGGGAGTATCCTTCAAAGGAAAGAGGAGTCCTCTTCTTCTTTCTTTTTTCTACCTGGCTGGGAGGTAGATGTGATGGATTAAAATCAAGTAGCCATTGTGGATCAGGTGGTGATAGGCCCAGGACTGACCAAAGCAGTGCCATAGGAAGAATCTAACTTCTGTTGACCTTGGAGCTGCCATTTCTGCCCTGGACTGCCAAATTCTGGATTTCTTCTCTTTGAAAGGGTAACAAATTGTCATCTTGTTTAAGCCCAAAATGGAAGTGGAAATAGCCAATTTAGTGATTTCCATCATTTAAAAAAGTGTCACTTCTGTGTGTTATTCTGTTTCTGTTCAATTTATTTCATTTTAACAATCCTGCTGCTGTTTCTACTTCCTGGACCTTACACTGCACATTAAAACTAGCAGGCAGCAAATATCATTTCTGTGTTATAGTCTGTTTGGGTATTGATCCTTTCTAACAAGTTCACAGTGAGACCTTTGTTAGTGACTCTAATTAAAGGTCAGGAATCCACATGTAAACCCTACAAATAATCTCAAGTTTTGAATTATCCTACTTAGGAAGTTAAGCCCTCCTTCAGCTTTCCCTGATCTGACCATTATCTAGTGCCACATCATTTTCCCCCCAAATAGCATATTATAATACTCCATACTTAGCAAATGTGTACTGTTTGCACACATTAGTGCGTAAAACATTGTGTTGTGTATGGTGAATTCACAGATGGATTGTAAGGGTTTTGATTCTTTTAGAAACTAATCAGTTTATTGAATAAAGTAAACTCTGTGAGGTATACATAGGGAACGCTTTATTTTTCTCTAACCTTCAATCATGCACTTACTCATTCCTGCCCTGGAGATAACCCTTCATATAGATCTCATGGCTTTCCAGCCACTTTAATACCTGAAAAGTAAGGCTTACCTTCAGGTATTAAAAGACAAGTACAGTTCAGTCTAAATCCAAACCTAATGCCTAATTTTCTAATCTAATTACATCTAATCTCACATGTAGTTCAAAGTTTCCCTGACCACCTCCAGCCCCCAGTCCAGGCCTGAGTGAAAGCTCAGGCAGTACATTATGCAGGGTGTGGTGTGTGGTCTTGCACACACTTCCATTACTCTCCACCCATTGTAGTAAATGCAGCACCATTCTAATCTTCGCCCTTTATCCCTTCGACATTCCCTCTTGCTCCCTTTTCTCCAGTCCTGTTGGCTCCTTTCCTCTCCAGAAACTACTAACCATGTTCTTGCTAAGGACCTTTGGGTATTCTGTTCTCTCTGCATGGCTTTTCCCCTCACTTTTAGGCCTTGGCCCCAGTGTCCTTTTATCAGTGAGGTCTTCCCTGATCATTCCATCTCAAGCAACACAGCCACACCCACCACCTACTCTGCTTTATTTTTCTCATCTCATCATCCGATAAGTTGTCTGCTAAGAAGCAAGGCGCCTGTCTCCCCTTCTGCAGATTCCTTCCATCTTTTATGGGGGAAGTTGGGAGGTAACATACCTTTCTCTGTGAGGAGAAATGGGTGAGGAGAGAAGGAAAAAGAACTCAAACACTCTCCACTCCTTTGAATTCCTGCTTCCTTGACCTTCTTCCATGATCTTTCACAATTTGGCCATGTCCTATAAAAGCTGGAAGTGAGGGCTTCACAGAGACTGGACGGATTTGTCCTGTTTTGTTTTTTAAGATTTATTTATTTGAAAGAGAGAGAGCGAGAGAGAGAGAAAGAGAGTATTGGGGGAGAGGTCAAGGGAGAGGGAGAGAGAATCCCAAGCAGACTCCCCACTGAGCTCAGAGCCCATGCAAAACTCAGTCCTGCGACCCAAGCGAACATGACCGGAGCTGAAATCTAGTTGAATGCTCAACTGACTGAGCCACCCAGGTGCCCCTGATTTTTTTTTTTTTTTCATTAAGTCTGGCCTGTATGTTTCAGGCACTCTCTTTAGAATGGGGCTGGGGGGTGGTGGTGGAATTGTCTCTTACTATTCTCAGCTTTGGGACTTCAGCTACAATATAGAGGCAACACGCTGAGTAGATAAGAACCTTCTCACAAACTGGTGTGCTCTGTTCCAAAAAGAACATTTGAATTTGAGGTAATCATATGATATGAGCAGATGGCTCCATGAATTCAAGATGTCCAAATTTTAGGAAACAGGAACCTAGGCATTTATGTAGCTCAAAAGCAATATAAAATTGGTTATGTCTTATTAGGATAGAAAGCTACTGGTTCTTGCTGCGTAGCATTCACTCTCTTCTGCTTGGACCAGCATCCTTTGGCTGCAGTGAATGTTCAATGGGTGTGTGACCAAATTTGTGCAAATAGAACAAGTACTTGGGTATTGGCTGGATAGGAATGGAAGATATATGCCTAGTGCTGTTCCAGCTGTCACAGGGAGAGAACTTGCCTCAGAGGGAAGGCAATAAACAGGAAAGTGGATGTGAGAGATAGAAAGAGACCAAAGCGCAGTGATGTTGCACTGGATCCAGCCATGCCTGAAGTCAATGCCTACACTTTTTGTATGGGTCAGTTAATCCACACACCCACCTCCCCATAAGCCAAGTGATTTGGCTTTTCATCACTTACAGCCCATTAGGGCTGGTTGTTATGCCATTTATCGACTTAAATCTTTGCCTGTGCATTGTCATCAGAACTGGTATGGCCCTCGCATATTTTCTCAAGATGTACTTTTTTCCAGAGAATGATGATAATTAAAAGGACCTATTATTGTCCTGCTCTGGGATTCTTCTGGCCATGGGGCACATGAGAAGAACTACTATTAGTAATGATTTTGAGAAATACACTAATGTTTTATTTGAATGCATAGTTTGTGATTCAGAATTTTACTGTTTTATGTATGGCTGAAGAAATTTTCTTATTCATTTCCCATAATAATTCAACAAGGAAGGCTTATATTCATTTTTTTCATCATTTTTATTAATCTTTAGAGAAACTATCTAAATATCTTTAGGTTACTAATCTTTCATGTTCCAGTATAAAGTATATAATTAACCCTGAATTACCAAAACTTTTAAAGTAAACTAAAATTCTTTAACATGCAAAGAATTATATTCTTCCTAGTGCCTGAGACATTCTTCTAATAAAGAGATTTAAAAGGAAATATAATCCAGAGTGGTTTATATCTTTGAGAACTCTTTGCAGTGTAATTGGGAGAATTAATTTTTTGGACAAAATCAGAAATTATTCATATTACTGTGATTTTATACACAATAAAGTTCTTTTTTTTTTTTTTTTTTGGATTTTACTTATTTATTTGAGAGAGAGAGCATGAACAGGGGAAGGGGCAGAGGGAGAAGCAGGCTCCCCACTGAGCAGGAAGCCTGATGTGGGTGGGGCTCAATCCTAGAACCCTGGGATCATAACCTGAGTTGAAGACAGATGCTCAACCAATTGAGCCACCTGGGATCCCCAAGTGTGCCAATATTAAATAATAACCAAGCAATGATTAGTTTTCAGGGTCCTTATTTTAAGGATGAATAAGTCAGATAAAATATGAATATATATATTGGCCTTAAACACAAATCAAACTAGAATCCTGAGAGTCAACTTAGTAGACAATCTGGGAAACCATAGCTCTACTCATTTCAAAGAAATAAAATAGGGAATAGATAATATGTTCCTTATCTCCCCACCTGAAATTATTTCCTAATGCAACTCAAAACTCAGAATGCGAGTTATAATTCTAATGTGTAAAAGCAGAGATGGAACTTTTGACCCGTCTAAAGAACATTACCACTAGGAATGTGACATTAGGTAGCCAGAGATAAAATTTGGGTTGTTCAAAGAAACTTCTCGAGAATAGTTAGATTTTGTAGTGATTTCATTTAATCCTGGTATTGCAAATAGATTTCAATTTAGATGTCAAGACCAGTTAGTTGACAGTGTTGTTCGCAGTGTTGGGTTGTGAAGAATCAAGACCAAGTCTCAATGTAGTGGAAAAAGTGTAACAATTGATGAATGATATCTGCCTTGTACAGGGAGAGAGACAGTGAAGCTCCCCATCCTTGTGGCTACCGTCCCCCTTTTAAGTTATATTTGGAGGTATGTGAAGTCATATAGGGAGCTGGTGACCTGGATTGGGTCAGAAACAACTATTTGGGAAGTATAGTTTCTTGAAAAATGATTCATGGGGCACCTGGGTGGCTCAGTCAGTTAAGCGTCTACCTTCAGCTCAGGTCATGATCCTGGGGTCCTGGGATTGAGCCCCATGTCAGGCTCCCTGCTCAGGGAGCCTGCTTCTCTCCTTCTCGCACTCTCTCTCAATATCTCTGTCTCTCTCTCAAATAAGTAAATAAAATATTTTAAAAATGATCAGAAGACCTTGTCCAATCACCCAGTGTATATAACTATATCGGTCTAAAAGGGAGCCATGTTACACTGATTTGGGTTAGAAATGTGAGCTTTTCAGAAATATGGTACAACCCCCAACCCCATAGACAGAGGTCCTTGACAAAGAAATCTACAAATCTCTTTTAGCACACAAAATGTAAGTCTTCAAATTTAGTAAAGTATGATAATTTCTGTGGGGAGACTACATAGTTGATCTTTTCTGAGTACATCAAATTCATGTTCATTATCTATTTTGCCACTTGGCGCTGTAAATCTTTTTTTTTTTTTTTTTTTAAGATTTTATTTATTTATCTGCCAGAGAGAGAGGGAGAGCACAAACGGGGAGAACAGCAGGCAGAGGCAGAAGCAGGCTCCATGCTGAGCAAGGAGCCTGATGTGGGACTCGATCCCAGGACCCTGGGATCATGACCTGAGCCAAAGGCAGACGCTTAACCAACTGAGCCACCCACGTGTCCCTGGCACTGTAAATCTTTAGTGGAATTCTAAATATAAAGAGGAAGGTAGTTTCTTTCCTTTAGCAAATGGGGTGTCTGTTGTTTACAGGGATCCCAAAGTCCCTCCAATGGGTGACACTGTCAAACTGAAGGCTACTTCACGGAGAATGGAGAAGGAAAGTGCTGTGTCCTTGTTGGTCATGCTGTATCCAAACAAATCCCAGTGCACATCTCTCGGTGGGACTCATTCTGTTGGTTGGATATGTTGCCACCCAATCTGGGTGACGCACCTGGTGAGTCAGGACAGTGACAACTTCTTACCCAGCTTCCTGGCCAGACTCAAGCCAATTTTGTTTCTTAGCCAAATGACATAAAAAACAATTTGAGGAAAATACAAAGTTATGTCTTTCCAAGACAGTTGGTTTCCAGTAGTGTCTGGTTTGTGGCTAAAATTCTAGACTTGAAATTAGGAGAACTCAGAATCTTGGACAATTCAGCTTCCTTGAGCGCCTTAGTTTTGTCTTATTTTTAATTGGGAAGAGGGACTGGTTAGATAGAGACAGTAAAGGAAGGGATTTCATATTTAATGACTTCTAGACTTTGATTTAGAGTTCCCTGCTCTCCCCAGACCAAACCCATGGCTCCCAAGAAAGGCAACGAGATGCTGATCCTGCAGATTGGAGGAAATACAGGGTCTCCTGACCCCTCCCACCTGCTGCAGGATGTCTCCAAGGTCTGTCACACAAGCGATTTGACCTGTGGTCTCCCTTTTAACCATTCTGAGAGACCACAACAAAACAACAAAACAACAACATTATGTTGTTTTTTATGGCTACCTCACAGTTTCAGATATTTCTGTGGCCTTGTGGCTCTCGAGATGAGCGCAGTTGTGAAGATAGTACCTCACTCCTCACTTGCGTTGTAATCTGTCTTCCAACAGTGCCTCCTTGAGCAGTTTCCCACATGTGTCTGGGTAATGTGGCCTCACATTATTATTTACCAGCACTCTTGTAGATGTCTTTTCCCTGGGAATGGGCAGAAGTTCCTGAGGATTGGGCTGAGAATAATCCAACTCATTCAAAATCACCTTTTCCTCTAGAAGGCCTGCATAGAATCTCCCTCACTGGGTTAAGTTCTTTAAACCAGTGGTCTTCGAAATTCTGTATAACTCTGTGTCTTTGCGCATTTGCAAGTTGGCATCTGAACATGTACAAATAATACATTTTATATTATCATTATGCTTTAAAATCTTTTTCTCAAAATCTCAGACTTGTTGATTTCCCTTATTCAGATAAGACATTGTTCATAAAGTGAGAGAGCAAGTTATTTTTTTCTCCACATTCTCACCAACACTTGTTGTTTTTTGTATTTTTTATTTTAACCATTCTGACAGGTGTGAGGTGATATGTCATTGTGGTTTTGATTTACATTTCCCTGACAATGAGTGATGTTGAGCATCTTTTCATGCGTCGGCCATCTGTATGTTTTCTTCAGAGAAATGTCTGTTCACGTCTACTTCCCATTTTTTAATTGGATTATTGATTTTTTTGGTGTTGAGTTGCATAAGTTCTTTATGTATTTTGGATATTAACTCTTTACTGGATATGTCATATGCAAATATCCTCTCCCATTCAGTATGTTGTTTGTTTTGTTTTGTTTTGTTGATTACTTGTTTGTCTTCTGTGCAGAAGTTTTTTATTTTGATGTAGTCCCAATTGTTTATTTTTGCTTCTGTTTTCCTTGCCTCAGGAGATTTATCTAGAAAAATGTTGCTACAGTCAATGTCAGAGAAATTACTGCCTGTGTTCTTTTCTAGGGTTTTTATGGTTCCAGGTCTCATGTGTAGGTCCTTACTGCATTTGAGTTTATTTTTATGTATGGTGTAAGAAGGTGGTCCAGTTTCATTCTTTCGCAGGTAGCTGTTCAGTTTTCCCAACACCATTTGTTGAAAAGACTGTTTTTCCCATTGCATATTCTTGAGTGCCTGGCAACTTATTGTTCTCAGTAGACATTCATTGATTGAATGAAAGAAATAAAGTGTCTGCCTTTGGTTACAGTGTTGCTTTTGACAAGTTTAAAAATGCAAACTTTGAATAGGTTCAGCATCCCTCTGAACATAATGGTTGGCTTTGTGGACTCTTCATCTTTCTTGCTTTTTTTCTTTTTTAAGACTTTATTTATTTATTTGACAGACAGAGATCACAAGTAGGCAGAGAGGCAGGCAGAGAGAGAGAGGAGGAAGCAGGCTCCCTGCTGAGCAGAGAGCCCGATGTGGGGCTTGATCCCAGCACCCTGGGATCATGACCCGAGCCAAAGGCAGAGGCTGTAACCCACTTAGCCACCCTGGTGCCCCAATCTTGCCCGCTATTGGCAAACAATGCACAGACTAGGATTCCTGCCCTCACTGAAGTTAAATTAGAATCTGGGTGTTGAGGGGCACCTGGGTGGCTCAGTGCACTAAGCATCTGCCTCTTGATTTCAGTTCAGGTCATGATCTTAGGGTTGAGAGATTGAGCCCTGAGTCCGGCTCCACGCTTAGTGGAGTAGTCAGGTTGGGATTCCTTCTCTCCCTCTTTCTCTGCCCCTACTCCTGCTTGCTCTCACTCTCTCTGTCTCTCTTAAATAATCTTTTTTTTTTTTTTTTTTTTTTTTTTTTAAGAATCTCAGTGCTGAAATGTAATATGGTTAAGTGGCAGATGTCACTCATGTTTCTCTAGTTATACTTCTATTACACATCTCCTTACAGGTTTTTCAGAATGCCTCTGCAATTGTAGGTATATATGATTATGGAACCCGGGCCTGCAAAAAACCAAGCAGCTGTCGGTGTGGACTCTGCCAATGTACTTTGAGAACATGTATGTGTGTATATAATTGCTTGCTCCTTCCCTTCTGTGGAGCCCTTTGGGGTCAGAGCTCAGGGACAATGGGATCTTCAGTGTTTGCTGATAGATCAAGGCCAAGGAATTCAGTTTATAGTGTATAGTGTGTGAAACCTCAGGATGGTAGGAGCACAGCTGCCTGAGAGAAGAAAATATTATGTAATTTGAAATAGTTTTGACATGTTGGATTTATATTTATGTCATTTTTCATTGGCTTTTTAAAAAGCCAGATCACTCGAACCATTGCAATATATTGAAAATGTGTATAGTTAAAAAAAATAATTTCTTTCCTGAAGGAAAGCTATATCCACAATAGTAGTCTTTCAGTTTTTGGTTTTGTGTCAAGTTGGACACTATCAACAAGTTCTATGCAAGTGAAAATGCAGACAGAACTTTACTCCCAGCTGTTTACCCGTAAAGGTAAGTATCTTTAGGACAGTGCAACTAGGTGTTAGCTCTTAGCTTGCTCTTTAAAGCTTTGTGCTGCTCTGTGAGATCCTGGAGCACAGTGGGGAGCATCAGAAACCCAAACCAGGAGCCATGCAGGTACATATCCTGAGCCCAAGGGAGGAGGATCTCTGCAGGACATCACTGTGCTTATAATTAATTCAGTGGTTAATGATTCACTTTTACATTTCAAATTTGCATTTATGCTAGTCAAGCAAAGAATCCTCGTGAAACACTAACTTTAGGGCTCCTCACCTCTTTGCCTGGGTTGTTGTCATTGGGTCCTGACTGGTATGTCCACTTCTGTTTTCAGGGAACTTGAACAGTGATTAGAATCACGAGATAAAATACAGAAGATTCTGTTAAATGTGAATTCCAGAGAAGCAAAATGATTTTTTCTTTTTTTTTTTGGTAACCATTGTGTCCCAAAAGATGTAGTATATTTTGTCCCCAGATATTGTATGGGATCACTATAAGGTATGATGGCATTACTTTTAACAATTTTTTAAAAAGATTTTATTTATTTGACAGACAGAGAGCACAAGTAGGCAGAGAAATAGGCAGAGACAGAGGAGAAAGCAGGCTTCCCACTGAGCAGAGAGCCCGATGTGGGGCTTGATCCCAGAACCCTGGAATCATGACCTGAGCCGAAGGCAAAGGCTTTAACCCACTGAGCCACCCAGGTGCCCCTTAACAATTTTTTTTAATCTATCAGTGCTGACCAGTTCCAAATCTCAGTATCTAGTCTTATCATGTGCTCTTAACTAAGTATCTCCACTGTGATGGCTTGCAGGTAGTATGTTGAAATCTAAGCTCATTATCTTCCCTACCCATAATCTCAATTTCATCTGTCCATCCAGTTGCTGAATTGTCCTGGACCATTCATCTGCCCCTGGAACCCTTTAGGTAGATCTGCAAGAGCTTTCACAAGCCTCTTTGTTTCTCTCTCTCTAGGTGATCAGTGATACCTTTAAAAGATTCCAGCACATTCCCTCTATTGTTTTCCCTCTTTTTACATCTTTCCTGTTTAATGAAGTGACTTTCAAACTTTGGACAATGACAAACACACACACGTATATGCATGAATATATGTATACACAGAATCAAAAGTTTCCTGCCCCTATCCTTACCCTTAAAACCTGAGGGGCATTATGATGTTTTCTATTCTGTTTCATTTTTAAAAAGTTGCAATTTGATCATCTCCTGAATGGATGAGTCATGACCTGTGGTTTAAAAAACGACTACTGATTCCATTTTGCAAATAACAATCTGACAGTTGTTATAAAACATTGAACAGATTGTGTCACTCCCTTGCTTAAAATCTTTCAATAATTAGCCTTAAGAGAAAGTAGAAGATGCTCACTGTGGCATTAAAAGCCTCCAGCTTGCTCTTTTCTCTCATCAGCTGGTCCTCTTGTCAGAAGAGAGCGCCTCCCTTTTCCCTAGTGCTAACTCCCCACAGTAAACCAATTCTTCAGGCTCAAATGCCATTTGTTCAGGAGGTCTTCACTGACTTTTTACCTAGGTGCATCCCTTTACTAGATGGTCTTCCACACTTAACACTTTCATAGCAGAACCAACATTTAAAAATATTGGTTAGTCTCTCAGCTGTTCAAAATCCTTCAAAGACTCTTCATTTCATTCAGACTAATGTTCAAAGTCCTTGGGGTGGCTTATGCTATCCAATATGATCTCTCTTCCCACATCCCTGGACTTCTATGACCTTCTGCTACCCATTCTCCTTATTTATCCTGCTCTAGACGTACTGGCTTCATTATTATTCCTCCAGGTTGGCCAGGTACCCTCCTGCCCCAGCACCTTTGCATTTGCTGTTCCCTCTACTTGGAACACCTCCCATGCTGCAACATTTAGTTGACATGCTCTCATTTCTCAAATGAAACATTGCCAATGAGGCCTTCTGCGGTCCCCTAATCTGTCATTCTCTATTTTTTCTCTGTTTTATATTAATTTATTTTACTTATTTATGTTGCTTATTATATGTCTCTCTCCACTAGCATGTAAATTTTAAGATGATAGGGATTTTTGTTCAGTGCTAAAATCCCAGCCCTTAGTCTAGTGTTTAGTTTGTAGTAGGTGCTCAACAAATTTATTTGTGGAATAAATATCCACTCTTATATATCCACTTTCAAATTGTTTTTCTCTTTAAATCTCTTATTTAAAATCTTTTTTTTTGTTTTGTTTTGTTTTTAAGATTTTAATTATTTATATGACAGAGAGATAAAATGCGGGCAGGGGGAGCAGCAGAGGCAGAGGGAGAAGCAGGCTCCCAGCTGAGCAAGAAGCCACATGTGGGACTCGATCCCAGATCATGATCAGAGCCAACCGAAGACACGAGCCACCCAGGTGTCCTGTCAAATTGTTGTTTTCTTAGAGGAGAAGATACCAGTTCTATTTACCAGGGTACCCACCTTATTGGCTGGCACATGGTAGAGTCTCAAAAAATGGTTTCCTGAATTAAATCCATTATTTATTTATTTATTTAAATTAAGGATTTTTTTTTGGAAAAGATTTTATTTATTTATTTGACAGAGAGATCACAAGTAGGCAGAGAGGCAGGCAGAGAGAAAGAGATAGAGAGGGAAGCAAGCTCCCTGCTGAGCAGAGAGGCTAATTCAGGGCTTGATCCCAAGATCCTGGGATCATGACCTGAGCTGAAGGCAGAGACTTAACCCACTGAACCACCCAGGTGTCCCTAAATTCATTGTTTAAACTGGGTTTGATAACAGTGGAGAGAAAATAGGGTGTGCCACTTTAAGAATAGTTACATTTGTATTCATAATGTTCCTAACGGGGTCATTACTGCTTTGTACACAATCCTTAAAAGAGGAACTCTTAGTACAGTTTATTTTCTTCTTTGCTGTCTGCAAACACTAAAACTCCATACTGTCTGCAAACACTCAAATACTGGACGAGCATTTTATGTGGGAACATGGTGGTAAAAGAAGTTTACTGGCTTCAGAGTAGTGGCACCTGCTATCACAACCAAATGGAGTGTAGGTCCACAGTTCTTTGCTCAAAACCTTTCAGACAGGCTGGTTTCAGGATTCATGTCCCACCCTCAACCCCTCCCTCCTCACCCCCCACAGGTTTCAGAAGGTAGAATGTGCTCATTCATTACATACACAACAGGCTTTGGGGCAGGGCCCCACACTCCACCATGTCAGCACTTCTGCAGAAAAAAGTACAGTTGACTCTAAAACAACATGGGTTTGAACTACATGGGTCCATGTATATGTGGATTTTTTTTTTATAATTACAGTCCAGTACCATAAATGTATTTTCTCTACCTTATGATTTTCTTAATAACATTTTCTTTTCTTCAGTTTGATTAACTGTAAAAATACAGTATATAATGCATGTGACATACAAAATGTATTAATCGACTGTTTATGTTATTGGTAAGGCTAAATCAACAGTAGGCTATTAGTAGTTAAATTTGGGGGTGGGGGAGTCAAAAGTTTAATGGGGTTTTCACTGTGCAGGGATTGGCATTCCTAACCTTCATTGGTCAAGGGTCAGCTATAGGACTAGTCACACTTGGTAGGATAAAGACAACAAATAGTCTATATCCATTCCATTCGAGTTATTCCACAGCAGTGATCTTTGATGCCAAAAACATGGAAAAAACTTGGTTTTCAGAAATTTCAAGTTGTTCTTCTGGCTTAGGGGTATTATTTGTTGTTGCTGGTGGTAACACTGCACACTGCATGGCCAGAGGGCTGTTGGCCACAGGAAAGGTTCTGTTCCTTCTCAGTTGCAATGCCAGTGTTAGAACAAATGACACATGATTCTGATCAAATGACAATTCAGTTTCATCCAATAAACCAATTATCTAATAGTAAATGATTTCGTCTATAATAATTCAAGCAAAAATACAGAGGAGGGAAAATATCCGTTTCTATTCAATGTTCCAGAACCATGACTAGAAGAATGTGGTCACATCATTAGTTATGTAGAACCAAGATTTTGATCTGACTGCCTCTAGAGTTTGAAATCTTTAAGTTCTCAAAGGTCAGTGTTTAGGCTCTATAGCAGGGGTCAGCAAACTTTTTCCATATAGAGACAGTTAGTAATATTTTTGACTTTGCAGATTACTTTTCTTCTCTGTATGTGTGCATATTTTCAGTGCCTCCTCTCACCACCTCATTCTTTGCCCAGAGAAGAGTGCCCGACATTGAAACCATCAACATGTTTGGATAAAATGTCAGAAGAAAATATTTGGCATTTACCATTTGGATTTATTAAGTGTTTTGTAGGAGTTAGGCTTGATCACATAACCAGTCTTCTCACTCCAGTAGATAGACAATAACCAAATTTTTTCTGGCTCCTAGGAAAACAGCTTCTCAGTGAAAAGCCATTCCTTGGAAAAGAATCACCTCCAGCAGGAGATGGCCTGAATGAAGATTGTGCTGCCATGGAAGGGCTGGCTGATGTCAGAAGCTGCCTTGTAAGTTCTAGATTTTTTTTTCCTAGGATACTGTTTGGGTATACCTTATTGGATCTATATCATCTAACTAAACAAAATCCTGATTTTTTGTTTATTTTAAGTTACCTGACAGCCTGGTATTGTTTTATCATCATCATCATCATCATCATCATCATCATCATCAAAAGGTGATTTTTCTCTCCTAAGAACTTTATATCCATTCTTCTGGGTAGACTCTCATCACAATCTCTGGGGATAAGTACTGTTAGGAAACCAAGATTTAGATCAAATGATTTGTCTACAGTCACCCAGGTAGTGTCAGGATTGAGTTTCTAGTCTATGTCTTACAGAGTCAACCCCTGTATTTCTGAGTATTATGGAGTATAATCTCATAAATGTATATAATTTTTTGCCTGAGAAGAGGAAAGTCGTATTGGTTATGTCTTGATGTTTGTGTAGATGACCCCCCTACCATGAGAAATATTAAAAAAAATTGTTTTTCCATATAGTATACTGGGTGCCATTCTTTTTGTCAGAAGGTTGGTGACATGGACATTTTCTTTTTTAGGGATATGGGCTCTTTTTAGCATAATCTTCTGGTAGATGGTCGTTGCATTTTTCAAATGTGGTTTTTAAAAAATTAGCTTGAATTTTGTCACAAAGATGTTATTCCTAAGGGAGTGTTAAAACCCTTGTGACATTTTTCCATTTAAGTAATTAATACAGTTTTAGTAAGGTTTGAACATGCATGAGAAACAGTGAAGAAATAAAAAATTGCTAATTTAACACCTATGGTATGACTCACAGTCTTTTCTCAATTAACTTCTGATGAAAGTCTTCACATTTCTTGTTCCTTATGTTTTCTGTATCTAGAGAAGCAATATCAGTACTGATCATTTTAAGCACATTGAAGTCTTTGGAGTCAGTATTTTATCATTAGTGTATGGGCTAAAGACTACTTTCCTCATTATAAGAATGAAGCTTGACTATACCTAGAAAAGCAATAAACATCCCTTTGGAGACTTTCTCCTATGAGAGGAGGTAAGAGGCTGTATCATAAAGGTAATGCAGGAATAAATAGCCTGTTGGAGAAAGTGATGAAAGAGAAGGAAAGAGCATCTATGCTCCTTTTATATTTGACACAAAATACAGGGAATTCCAGGTATTAAAACCAACACAGTATTTTCCATCCGAGTCTCCTTTTGCAGAGGAGCAAGCTCTACTGCTAATTTCTATTCTTGATGTATCAGTTCTTGGCAATAGGTACTGACTATTTGCTCTAAAGAATGGAAAGAATTCTCATCGAAACTTCTATCTAAATTACCATCTTTTGCCTCCTGGTATTTTTTACCCCCATAATATGTTCAGTTCTACAGGTTGCCTTTAATGACTGGATAATATAGATGGTCTCTATTTTCTGACTGATGTTTAGATGTGTCTGTTGACTCAGAGCTATGAAAGTTGGGGAAATTAGCATACATATCCACTGTTCTACTCTTTTCCTCCCACTTTTCCTCAGTTATGTTTTTATTTTTATATTGCCATAGTTTATAGCATTCATATTTATCACATGCTTCCTTGTCTTCTAGCAGCTCTATCAGGTCTTTGTGCTCTCAGGATAAAGTTCTCAACCATATTCTTTATAAATTCTCTACCATAAATAAAATCCTTAACCACATGGCCCATCGTATCTCCCTAGCCTAATCTGCAGTTCAGGGTTCTCACTGTTTTTATTACACTATGACCTTTTATCTTGCCGGGACTTTGCATACTGATTAACTCTAACTCTGGAAATCCAACTGCTTTCCTTTCTGGCAAATTCCTGCTCCTACTTCAAGACCCAGATCCATGTACCCTTGGACAGAAGCCTTCTGGACTCCCAGTTTCTTAGGTGTTCAACTCCAGGGACTGCCGCCGTGCCCTTCCTACCTCCAGGATAGCATTTGCCTATTAAGCTATGATTTCAGGTTTATGTACCTGTGTCCTGTCCTTGCAGGTGAACATTAGATTGGGCATTTCATTTCTGCGTCCCTAGCTTTCAGTGTCATGTGTCCACACTGGACAAGTGAATGGATAAATGGATTAAGAAAAAGTCTTAACAAATATCAAACAACACACTTGGGGTTTTCTTTTTTCCCAAAATCAGTTTTAGTAAGCAAAATTTTCAGTGGCTCCTTCCTGGTCTTTTTTATATTTTTCTTTACTTTAAATTCCTTATTTACCTCCTCAAGGTGGGAGTAATGGAAGGAGAAAATAATTTCTGCTGATTGCTGGTAAATACTCACCTTTGCTGCATTGGGCTCAAAAGTGAGGAAGAAAAAGAGAAACTTATACACCAAAACATCGCTTTCTATCAGTATATACTATTTTAGAAATTCAAATGACAGAATAAAGAGAGGGTGAAATTATTCTGAAAGGATATTTATTTATTTTCCAAGCCACTAGTATTTTATTTACCTATTTATTTATTTGTATTTTTAAAAATTTTAATCCTAGTGTAGTTAATATACAGTTACATTAGTTTCAGGTGTAAAATGTGATTCAGTAATTCTATACATTACTCGGTGCCCATCTTGGTAAGTGTACTCTTTTTTTTTTTTTTTTAAAGATCTTATTTATTTATTTGAGAGAGTGAGAGAGAGAGGGAGCATGAGAAGGGGGAGGGTCAGAGGGAGAAGCAGACTCCCTGCCGAGCCGGGAGCCTGATGTGGGATTCTGGGACTCCAGGATCATGACCTGAGCTGAAGACAGTTGCTTAACCAACTGAGCCACCCAGGTGCCCCTGGTAACCATCTCTTTGTTCTCAATAACTAAGAGTCTGTATCGGGGTTTGTCTCTTTTTTAAAACTTGTTCATTTGCTTTATTTCTTAAATTCCACATATAAGTGAAATCATACAGTATTTGTCTTTCTTTGACTGGCTTATTTCACTTAGAATTATACCCTCTAGATCTGTCTGTGTTGGAAATGGCAAGATCTCATCCTTTTTTATGGCTGGGGAAAATATATCTATATCTGTATCTATATCTATATGTATGTATGTATGTATCTGTCTATTTCTCTATATCTTCTTTATCCATTCATCTATCTATGGACACTTGGGCTGCTTCCATAATTTGGCTATTGTAAATAATGCTGCAATTAACATACGGGTGCCTATATCCATTCAAATTAGTGTTTTTGCATTCTTTGGGTAAATACCCAGTAGTGGAATTACTGGAACATATGGTAATGCTATGTTTCACTTTTTGAGGAACCTCCATACTGTTTTTTTTTTGTTTTTTTACAATGGCTGCACCATTTTGCTTTCCCAAAAACAGTACAGGAGTGTTTCTTTTTCTCCACATCTTCACCAACACTTTTTGTTTCTTATATTTTTTATTTTAACAATTCTGACAGGTATGAGATGACATCTCAGCTTGATTTTGATTTGAATTTCCCTGATGATTAGTGATGTTGAACATCTTTTCATCTGTCTGTTGGCCATCTGTATGCCTTCTTTGAAGAAATGTTTGTTCATGTTTTCTGCCCATTTTTAAATTGGATTATTTATTTTTTGGTATAAGTCTTTATGTATTTTGGGTACTAACCCCTTAGTGGCACATGTTTGCAAATATCCTCTTCCATTTAGTAGATTATTTTGTTTTGTTTTGTTCGTGGTTTCCTTTGCTGTGCAGAAGCTTTTTATTTTGATGTAGTCCTAATAGTTTATTTTGTGTGTGCTTTTGTTTTCCTTGCCTCAGGAGACATATCTAGAAAAATTTTGCTATGGCTGATGTCAGAGAAATTACTGCCTGTGTTCTCCTCTAGGATTTTCATGTTTTCAGGCCTCATGTGAGGGTCCTTAATGCATTTTGAGTTTATTTTTATTTTTGAGTTTATAAGAAAGTGGTCCAGTTTCATTCTTTTGCATGTAGCTCTCCAGTGTTCCCAGCACCATTTGTTGAAGAGATTATCTTTTTCTATATTTTATCTATATTTATTCCTCCTTTGTTGAAGATTAATTGATCATTATAATCATGGTTTGTTTCTGTGCTCTGTTCTGTTCTGTTGATCTATGTGTCTATTACTGTGCTAGTACCTCACTGTTTTGATTACTACAGCTTTGTAGTAGATCTCAAAATCTGGGATGGTGATACCTCCAGTTATGTTCTTCTTTTTCAAGATTCCTCTGGGTATTTGGGGTCTTTTGTGGTTTCATACAAATTTTAGGATTATTTTTTCTAGTTCTTTGAGTAATGCTGTTCATGTTCTGTTAGGGATTGTATTAAATCTGTAGATTGCTCTAGTTAGTATGGACATTTTAACTATGTTCTTCTAAGCCATGAGCATGGAATGGCTCTCCATTTCTTTGTGTCTTCTTCAATTTCTCTCATCAGTGTTTTATAGTTTTCAGAGTACATGTCTTTCACCTCCTCAGCTAAGTTTGTTCCTAGGTATTTTATTATTTCTGGTGCAACTGTAAATGGGATTGTTTTCTTAATTTCTCTTTCTGCTACTCCACTATTAGTTTATACAAATGCAATGATTTCTGTATATTGATTTTGTAACCTCCGACCTTACTGAATTCCTTTATCAGTTCTTGTAGTTTTTTTGGTGGAGTCTTTAGAGTTTTCTTTTTAAAAAAATATTTTTTAAAGATGCTTATTTATTTATATGACAGAGAGATCACAAGCAGTCAGAGAGGCAGGCAGAGAGAGAGGAAGGGGAGCAGGCTCCCCACTGAGCAGAGAACCCATTGCAGGGCTCGATGCGGGGCTGGATCCCAGGATGCTGAGATCATGATCTGAGTCGAAGGCTTTAACCCAATGAGCCACCCAGGCGCCCTTTTAGGGTTTTCTATATAGAGTATCATGTCATCTGCAAATAGTGAAAGTTTTGTCTCTTCTTTACCAATCTGATGCCTTTTATTTCTTTTTCTTGTCTGATTGCTGTGGCTAGGACCTCCAGTATTATGTTAAATAAAAGTGGTGAGAGTGGACTTCCTTGTCTTCTTCTTAACCTTAAAGAAAAGCTCTCAGTTTTTCATCATCGGGTATGACATAGATGTGGTTTTTTCATATATTATATTGAGTTATGTTCCTTCTAAATCTATTTGTTGAGGGTTTTTATCATGAATGGATGTTGCACTTTGTCAAATTCTTTTTCTGCACCTTAAACAGGTAGTTATTATCAAGTATTCTCTAAATGAAAATAATATGTCTTTTATTTTTGCTTTTATTTATTTATTTGGTCTACTGAGTCAATCTTTTTAAAAGTTACTAAGTATATATTTGAGAAGAAAACCAATTCCCAGAAGTAGTATTTATTTTAAGTGATTCCTTAGAAATCTACTTTGAGTAAACACAGCATGAAGCTCAGGTTCAGTTGAACTGGCACAATTTCTGTTCTCTGTTGACTAAAATCAGCCCACATGTTGCTCCTCATACACTTATTAGATTTGTTATGCTCTTAACGCCTACTGATGTGAAACTGATTGAAGCTGTAGGTGGAAAGCTGCTAATGAATTGAGCACCCAGATATAATTCTGTGTGTCCTGAGATAATATAATTAGGAAAAAAAGGTATTACAGGAACCACCTTTACAAGGACAAATAAGTGAAGTGGTGAAGACCTGGAGTCTCTCTGCCCGAATTAGAATCCTGGCTCTCTACTGCTTTCTACACGTGTAACCTTGGGAAAGTTATGCAACTTTTGAGCTCCTTTTCTTATCTGCCAAAGGGAAATACTAATGTAACAATACATAGAATGAGCTTAAACAGTACCCAACATTTCCTAAACACCCAGCAACTACTAGCAATTATTATTTTCATTATAAAGAATACATAGAAGAAACAGCAAATGGTTATTTCCCACTGGTAATCCTCCCAGGGCATTAAATATGTAGGGGTTTTAATTTTTTAAAAATATTTTTAAAAGATTTTATTTATTTATTTGACAGACAGAGAGAAGGAGAGAGAGCACAAGCAGGGGGAGCAGCAGAGGGAGAGGGAGAAGCAGACTTCCCGCTGAGCAGGGAACCCAATGGGGGGCTCAATTCCAGGACCCTGAGATTATGACCTGAGCCAAAGGCAGTGCTTCACTGACTGGGCTATTTAGGTGCCCCTAAATATGTAGTGTTTTAAAGAAAGATTTATTTATTTATTTTAGAGGGAGAGAGAAAAAGCATGAGTGGGGGAGTAACGGGGGGGGGGGAGAGAGAGAGAGAATCTTTAGCAGACTACGCTCTGAGCATGGAGCCAGATGGGGGCTTGATCTCACAACCTTGAGATCATGACCTGAGTCAAAATCAAGAGTCAGACACTTAACCGAATAAGCCATCCAGGCACCCCTAAATATATAGTTTTAACCAAAAAAAGCAGTATTACAAAAGGAATGTTGATGGCACAATGACTTGGTTCAATAAACTCTAAGTGTATAGTTTACAAATAATTTTTCTAAGGAAATTTGCTTCAAAACCTGGTTTCTGTATTACTTCATGGTTTCTCAGTAGTAAGAAAGATGCTGGAAGAAAATACAAGATGTATAGTTACTGAAGAATTCATGATCAAATGTACTTGGAATTCACACACTGTCAGTGTGAATTCAATATTCAGGACAAGCATTCTGGGTGAATAGCCAAACTATGGGGCTGAGTTTCTCTTTAACTTCATATATATATGTATATTGTATTTTAGAAATTGCCCTTCTATGTATTCTATTTCTGGTCATTGAGAGGAAAGCTGTTGCTTAGCAACCAGTGGTTTCTGCTTGGTTGATGTGTAAAATGGAAAGTCGTGCAAATAAGAGGCAAATAATTCTGTCCATTAGGAGTGCTGAGTTACTGGTTTTAACAATTAAGTTAACTCCCAACTTAGTTTATGGTTCCTTGTGTGGAAAATACACGAGATGGAAGCTGTATCATGATATTTACTAATTATTTTTAAAGAACACAGATTGATTCACAAGATGTAAATTAGCGTATAAAAAAGGAATAATTCAAGGATAAAAATATTACCTGAGTTTTGATGTATATGTTTAATATTTCAAACAGGAAATGTTTAATCTTAAAACAAAAAGGAAGAAAACTAAAATACATACTGAATACTCAAGCTGTAGCCAACAAAAAATATGTTTATACCCTTATAAAACTTTCAGCATGATTTTATTGTATTTCCTCTTTTTCTTTCTTTTCTTTTCTTTATTTATTTATTTGGGAGGGGGAGAGAGAGCAAGCCAGGGAGAGAGAGAGAGAGAGCATGAGCAGAGGGGAGGGGCAGAGGGAAAAGCAGGCTCCCAATGAGCAAGGAGCCCAATGTGGGGGCTTGATCCCAGGGTCCTGGGATCATGACCTGAACTGAAGGCAGACACTTAACCAAGTGAGCCACCCAGGTGCTCCTGCTCCTTCTTCCTTCATTTAGTTTTTTTGCCTAGATTATTCACTAGGAAAAGAGAGCTCATGTCCTATGGTGGTAAGAGATTATATGGTGGCAAGATTCCCTTGTCTGCTGCTAGCAAACACTGACTCTAAAGCTAAAGAATATTGATTGGAATGAAAGGATTTGGTGGTATTGATGGTGAGCTCAGGATTGATAGGATTATTGAGGAATAAGGCTTAGAAATGTCCTGGAATTTCAGGTACTTCAGAATACTTCTTGTGGCAGTTGCTATTTCCTTCTGTCTTACTTAATATTTCAAAAGTCCAGGGGAGAGCACCTGCTGGCTAATTCCTTATATGCCTGCTCTTTGGCTGGGGTCAGTGGGGGACCAGGAAGGATCTGGTGTTTTCAACTTCCATAAAGGTATGCAACTGGATTTATAGGACTGAACACTACTCAGGAGACTTCTCTTCCCCAAAAGTAAATCTGGGTGCTATTAGAAATGAGTGTTGGAGATGTATATATGGCTATAAACATGGAAAAATGTTGTGTAGGACTTACAGTAAGTCTCCAGGGTCTACAGATCAACTCATCTATGACCTAATTGCTTATGTCTCCTGATGTTCCTTACCTCTAAAGTGATATAAAAATCATCAACTTTATATACTTACTAGGTACTATAAAATTATCATTGAGTTGTATCTAGGTGGTATCTAGGTCATTTTAGAGAGGTAATATGTAAGTTTAGTTAGAATTTATAAACAGTATTGTTTGTATATTTTTGTATACAATTTAAGTCATTAATTTTTATGATTTGAAACCTTATTTAACTTTATACTATTGCCAAATATCAAGGACATTGAAAAAATCTGTAGAATCACAGAAATTAAAACAAGAATTAATTAATTCAAGAATAAAATTAAACCAAAGTTATTGAGTGTAACTTTTTATGCAAGGTAGAAGCAAACCAAGAGGCAATATGCCAAATAATACCTTTGCATAACTGGATTTTTGATTCAAAGAAAAAGCTCCTTAGATGGTGAAAGAGTTGGCACATATTTCTCGGGTAAAATATTTTGGCTTCCACTTACTTGGTAAAATATTTTGGCTTCCACTTACTTGGCTTACTTGTTTCCTTGTTCCTCCACCCAAAAAGGCCTCTATTACAATTTGATCTGTCAATTGGATTATTTCCATAATTACCATTGAACATAAATAGTCGAGCTCCCCAAATTATCCCTATGTGTTAGGATACCAATTCAATCCCTAAAACAAAGGTCGAAATAATGGTCTCAAACAAAGTAGAAATTTGTTTCTTTCTCACAAAATAGCCAAGCTTGGGTAGACTAGGGCTGATTGGCAGTTTTATGGTGCAAGGTACTAGTGTTTTTCTATTTAGTTGCTCCATCATCTTCAACATGAAGTTTCCATCTTGTGGTCTAATATGGCTGCCTGTGCAACTGCCATATCTGCATTCCAACCAGTGGGAAAGGCAAAGGGGAGGGCACATATCCTTTAGCTTAGGTATCATTGACCAGGACCTAGGCACATGGCCATACCTAGCAGTGAAGAGCTGAGATACATAGCTCTTAGTTGGTGGGTAAGTTCTGTTCTTTTAGAACTTACTATAGGGTAGAGTGGAGGTTTTCTTCCATATCATCTCATCACAAACTTATTACTATCTTATTGTGCTAAAATAGAAAATGTCTACTTATTAAAAAAAATAATAACAATAACAACTTTTCTACTCAAAGAAACAAGCCCTGGAGGAAATTAAAGTAATATTATAAAATGATGTGTAAAATTCCTACAGAGTGTGTTATCTACACATAAACTGTTGTCTTTCAAACTATTAGGATAATACACATTGTACCAAAGAATTAATTAACCTATTGGCACCCCAGAGTTCTAATATCCTTAGAGAGCAAGTGATTAAAGATATATTAGGTATAGTTCTGCCACTTTCAGACTCCTCATATCATTGGTATGTTCCTGAAATTCTATATAAATGTTTCAAATGGTCCTTAGAAAAAGACATAGTCTTATATCAAAACCCTTAAAAATATATATTCCCTGTGATTCAGAAATTCTACTTTTAGGAGTTTATCCTAAGGAGAACATTGAAGATGCAGGAAAAGATTCATCTATAAGGATATTTACTGCAAAATGTTTTGTTGTTAAAAAAAAAAAAAAGAATAACTTAGATGTACCCAAAAAAGAAAGTGTGTGCATAAATTGTTATGTCCGTACAATAGAATAACATACCAGCTTTAAAAATGATAGATGAGAAAAAAATGATAGATGAGAAATATATTTATTGACATGGAAATTTGCTCACAACAAATTGTTAAATGAAATATATACAGAGTAGGAAACAGTATGTACAGTGCCATCCAAATTAAAGGTTTACATTTTTATAAAGATTTATAAATTAAAAAGCTGTAAATATTCTTGAAGAAGGCTCACCAGAATACAAAAAAACTTGTTATTTCTGGGTGGTGGTATGATAGGTCATTGTTGTTGTATTCTTTTTGCTTCTTGGTATTTTTGAAATTAGAAAAAAAAAACATTTGTGTAATCAGTTTTTTTTTTAACATAGGAAGAAATTAAAAACTGTGTTCTCTTAACTCTCAGCCAGACTCAGACTGTGTAGGAAGACAAACATTCTCCCAGCCTCATCTCCAGGGAAGCTCTTCTTCTGGAAACAGTCCTCCCCAAAGCATCTTTGGCAGTTTGGTCACCAGGAGCAGTCACATCTCCCAGAGACAGAGAAAGATTGTAAATGGTCTTAAAGTTCAAGAGCATGGGTTTTATTCTCTAAGTAAATAGACACACTGAAAGTTTTAAAGCAATGATACAGAGTAAGGATGTATTTCTTCCCTCTGTCTCAAGATTGTCTATGTTGTAGGTACTTAGGAAACCATTGTTGAATGAATGAAGGAGTGATCAGATGGGTGAGATAGTGAGAAGAGAGACCATTTTAATGTCCTAGAGTAGAAGGTCAGTGGAAGTACATTGGCAGGTTATAGACAAAGACTGTATAGAAAAGAGTTGGTGTGTTAGACAACTCTGGATTTAGTATTTAGAAACCGGAAATAAATGACCAAGAGAAACTGGAATTCAGAAGGATTAGCTTTTACTTTTGAAAGGTAATGTTAGTTGGTTGGCTTTGACTATGGAGACATGGAGCATGGAGTTGGAAATGAGAGTCTGGAAATCCAGTAAGAGGACTGAGATCTTTATGGAGAATTTAGAATTATGCCACAGGCAGGCTAGTTGAAATTTGAGAGTGGATGTTTAGAGAGAGGGATCTGGGGGATTAAGCTGACCTGCATTTGTGGGGGAAGAACATAAAGGGGGAGCTGGTGAAGCAAAGAGGGAGATTGGCCAGTGAAAAGAACCCTTTTCTATCCTCCATGCCTGAGATGGCTATGCTCAGGTGCTTCTACAGCATATTGTATGCCCTCTATAACCAAATTCTTCCATAGGGAGAAATATATTCTATTGCCCCCCTTAAAATACTAAGGGGGAATGTCTTTTTTTTAAATTAATTTTTAATTTTTTATAAACATATATTTTTATCCCCAGGGGTACAGGTCTGTGAATCACCAGGTTTACACACTTCACAGCACTCACCAAAGCACATACCCTCCCCAATGTCCATAATCCCACCCCCTTCTCCCAAGCCCCCTCCCCCCAGCACCCCTCAGTTTGTTTTGTGAGATTAAGAAAATGCATGGATAGCAGTATTAAACATTAGAATATTGTTTTAGCACCAAAAAAAAAAAATACTAAGGGGGAAATTTTCAAATGTATCAAAAAAATTGAGATTAAGATCATGAACTCAATGTACCAATTGCACAGTATATCAGAGTTCAATAAATAAAGCAGAACCACCCAGATGTGTGTGTGTGTCTAAATATAGGTTTCCCTAGCTATTCAAAAGTAGAGCATTCTGGGGCGCCTGGGTGTCTCAGAGGGTTAAAGCCTCTGCCTTGGGCTCAGGTCATGATCTCAGGGTCCTGGGATCGAGTCCCGCATCGGGCTCTCTGCTCAGCAGGGAGCCTGCTTCCCCCTCTCTCTCTTTGCCTGCCTCTCTGCCTCCTTGTGATCTCTGTCTGTCAAATAAATAAGTAAAATCTTTAAAAAAAAAAAAGTGGAGCATTCCTCTGAAACCATTCACAAGTCCTCTGAAAGCATTCACAAGCCAAAATGGTGTAAAGCAAAAAAGCAATTACCATTCATTTATATAGAAAATTTTTTGAGTGTTCCCAGACTGAAAAAAGTAACCCCTCTCAGGTTTTTCTAATACCTTTAGCCACATCTTGCCAAAGGATGCCCAAAATAAATCAAGATAAATCACAGATGCTCAGAGACACAGTTCAAAGCTATGGCGGCTTGATGAGTTGCTGAGTGTCGTCCCCAGGGCAGGAACTTGGCGGTGCCACTCTCGCTGCCTGGGGCACGCACTGCCTCTGGGACCGCTCACTGCCGGACAAACCCTGAACATTATATTTGCTTTTTGCCTTTTCTTAGTAAGAGGGAAAATCCTCTTGGGATTTTACTTGGTTAACCAAAACAGGTACTCATGTAGGTCTTCCGTCAAAGCAGAGTGGCATAACGTGAACTTTCAAAAGTAGGGATACCTGTATACATCATATGTGTGTACGCTGGTACGATCCCGCCACGGTGGGACTGATTCCATAGTGTCTGGAAGGCTGTTGTCCTCGTCCTTGCCTCTGCTGCTGGGATTTGAAGTGCCGGGACAGGCAATCAGGAAGGGAAGCTGGGTACAAAGTGGGGGAGCGCAAGAACAAGCCAGAGCTGGGAACTCGGAGGACAGACTGAAACTCATCTTGCCTCTGACCTTAGTCGCGTGGGTGTCCTGCTGAACTTGGGTCCCTTCATCAAAGAGCTAGAGGCACACACCTTGCCCTGGAGTTGGAGAAGCTGAAGAGAGTTCCAAGAGTAGGCGGAACCGATGTAGGCTGTCCATGGTCTCATCAGGCTGCTGAATGAGCAGATAATGTATGGCTATAAAAGTAGCTGCAGCTTTACTTCCATTCCCCAAATTCCACACAAGAATGGCTCCGGTGGACCACCCTAACCAGAAACATAGAGGGAAGAGAGCTCTGGGAAGTGAGATCCCGTGTAGCCAAGCTGACACATGGCGAAGCCACCACACCTCATTGCAACAATTGTCATCCCACGGCGCGCTCGGTTTCATCAGCTCCTCCACCGTCTTCCCATCACCCATCCATCTGGGGGGAAGAAAATCCTAGGCGTCATACCATTTTATCTTCAAATCATGTTGTACTTTAAAAGTTGAGATTTTCTGCATCTAAACCACAAGGTTTTTTGTTTGTTTCTTTGTTTAAGATCTTATTTATTTTTTAGAGAGAGAGCACAATCAGGGTGAAAGGGCAAAGGGAGAAGTAGACTCCCTGCTGAGCAGGGAGCGCGATGTGGAACTTGATCTCTGGACCCTGGGATCAGGGCCCGAGCTGAAGGCAAATGCTTAACTGACGGAGCCACCCAGGTTGCCCTAAACCAAGAGCTTCTTGAGAGAAGGATCCTTGTCTTACATAACTTGCACCTCACATGTATAGGTACATAAATGCTTGTTGACTGAGTGATGAATGCCTTTCATGTGAAAGAGTAAAAGTCTAGTGAGAACAAGTTTGATGTAAGGCAGGCTTTGCCCTGAGGAATTGGATTCAAGTGTTGCTACCTCCATAAAGTTGTCAGTCCTTTCTCTCCAGTGCCTCTAAGTCGAAATACCCACTCCTTTGTGCCCCATGGTGAGCAATGTTCATACTTCTAGCACAGTACTCTTATACTTTATTTTTAATTTGTTTACATATCTTCCCTTTCTTTAGATCTAAGCATCTCTAAAGAGAGAATCAGACTATTGGACCTCTCTGGCTTTTATCTTTTAAAATGATCAGATGTGAAACTGACAATATTGGCCTCCCTCACCAGGATTCCTGTGAAAATTTTTTGTGAAGGGAAAGAGTTGGACTTTTCTGTTTTTATTATTCTACTGCCTTGGATTCATGACAATTACTTATATATAATTTTCCATTATACCTTAATAGGTTCAAGGTCAGTGCATGATGTAATATACATAGGGAGTTAGAGACTCTTATCAGGACAATGGAAGTGCTGCTTTTCTCACAAGAATTGTAAAAGGAGGGGCGTCTGGGTGGCTCAGTGGGTTAAAGCCTCTGCCTTCAGCTCGGGTCGTGATCCCAGGGTTCTGGGATCGAGCCCCGCATCAGGCTCTCTGCTCGGCAGGGAGCCTGCTTCCCTTCCTCTCTCTCTCTGCCTGCCTCTCTGCCTACTTGTGATCTCTGTCTGTTAAATAAATAAATAAAATCTTTGGGGGAAAAAAAAAAGGAATTGTGAAAGCATTATGAGTCCTACTTTTCACAGTAGCCAGGACTCTGGACTACAAGTGACAGAATCTAACTTGAACCAGAGTAAACAAAATGGTGACCATATTAGCTCATATAATGAAACTGCCAGGAAGCAGGAACCACAAAGCCTGGGAATTTGATGGCATAAGGACTCACACTTGCCTTCTATTCATCCTTATATCCCTTTGTATGCCAACCTCATTCTCTCAAGCCTGTTTTCCTCACAGGGCTAACGTAGCCCTGACTTCTCTACCTAAGAGGAAAAGCCTCATTTCTTTAGACCTTAGTTAAAAAATTCTGAGAAAGGTGCTCACGTATGTGGGAAAGGTAGGGAAGAAGTATGGGTTATATGAGAGGGATATATGAGAGGGTACTGTGATTAGCAGTCTTCATCAGAACCACATAGTTGGGGTGAGGTTGGAGCATTTCCCCCAAAGAAGTGTAGTGCAGGGTTCCCAAAGCAAAAGACAGTGGCTGCACCTGTGCACCATTTCACTACAACGAAATTGGAGCAGATATGAAGTGCTAAACAGCAAGAAAATTCTGTTGCTAATTTTACAGACATTTATCACTGTGCTAGGTGCCACAAAATAAAAAGAACAGAAATAGACTTTATTCTTAAAAAGTTTATAATACACAGAGAGATTAAAAAATGCATATGTAATCATGATTCAAAGGAGAATACTGTTTATCAGCAGAAGCACATGAAGTGCTACAGAAAGTTTTGTGCAGAGGGAGAGACCCTATTGATTTGAACAAGGCCTTTGGTTTGGACTTCATGGAGCATCAAGTTTGATAAGCATAGTTGGAATTTTGGACAGGTGATGAGCAGGTACTTCTAGCTGAAGCTACATGCGGAAGTCTCCTCTTTGGAGGAGGTGTGCAGAGTGTTTGGGGACCTGCAGGGAATCCATCTGCAAGCTGGAGGAATGATTTAAAGTCATACTGGGGTGGCCCTTGGCTTCTGACTTACGGAATGTGTGCTAATAAATCCTATGCTGTCTCTCACTGAAACCAATGGGAACACCAAATGGGTCCGTGGAGGGAAAAAATGTGATCTCTGGATATGTCTTCCTGCAGAGCTCTCATAGTGAGAAGAAAGCATGGCAGTGAACAAAGGAGAAACAGGTGTCAGCCGTGCTGTTATCGTCAGCACGTCTGATGTTAGAAAAGGCCTACAAAAAGTCAATGACCTAGAGCTTGAAGTGGGAAAATAAAACAAGATAATTTTTAAAGTACTGGATGATGTAAGCAAGTGGTTCTCAGAGTGTGAACTTGGGACCAGCAGCAGCATCACCCAGGAGTTTGCAAATAATTCAAAATCTGAGGCCCCATCTCCCACTTACTGAACAGAAACTTTTGGAGTGGGCTTCAGCAATATGTGTTTTTTTTTTTAATTAAATTGATTTATTTTCAGAAAAACAGTATTCATTATTTTTTCACCACACCCAGTGTTCCATGCACTCCGTGCCCTCTATAATACCCACCATCTGGTACCCCGACCTCCCAGCCCCCCGAGCAATATGTGTTTTAATAAGCCTTCCAGATGATTCTGATAAGTGCTAAATTTGAGAACTTCTGTATACTAGGCTGAAAATAAAACCCCAAAAGATCCATGTTCTAATCCCTGGGACCTGTAAACTTTACCTTATTTGGAAAAAGGGTCTTTGCAGATGGGATTACAAATCTTGAGATAAGAGATTACCCTGGATTATCTGGGGGAGACCCTAAATGCCCTCACAAGTGTCCTCATGAGAGAGAGACAGGTAGATTATACAGAAGAGAAGGCGGTCCTGTGCCCGGGAGGCAGAGAAGCAGCCAGGAGGGAAGGAATGTCCACATCTACTACACAGAAGCTGGCAGAGGCAAGGAATGGACCCTCCCTCAGGCAAGGAATGGGAGAGTGCAGGGTGGCCTTGCAGACACTTTGATTTCCACTTGATGAAATGGATTTCAAACTTTTGGGGTCTAGAACAGTGAGACAACAAATTTCTATTGTTTTAGGCTACCAAGTTGTGGTAGTTTATTAACCAGCAGCCACAGGAACTAATACACACCAAAATAAGAAGAACTGTAGGATAAAGTACTTAAAAATTCACTAGCTTCTTATAATAAGAAAATGTACTTGCTATTACTTTCAAATTCTAAAAATAGTTATTCTTTTGTATTTAGTGAAATTTGCCACATCTAAAACATTTTCCTAACACAGTTTGCTATTGAGTGTTAAAGTGTAATAATTTTCATAATGTTGGCATCAAAGATCGCCTTTATACACCTTGATTTCCTATGATGGCTAATCCTGCAGGGAAAGGAAACAAATCCTGTTAGGTTAAAAAAAAAAAAAAATGCAAACAGGAGACATTTTGCTTATAGGTAAGATTTGCACGAGTTACAGAGCTGTAATAAAGTTTCTTTATGGATAAGAAAATGTTCTTGAAAAATAATAGCGACATTTATTTAAGGAAAATGCTTCAGAACAAAGGTGAGAAGATGTGTTTCTGTCTCTAATTATGCTACTTGGTAAAATACTCAAGCTTTTTTAGAATACATGGACCAGGGGGCACCTGGGTGGCTCAGTCATTGGGCATCTGCCTTCCATGACCTCAGGTCATGGTCCCAGGGTCCTGGGATCGAGCCCTGCATCAGGCTCCCGCTCGGTGCGGGGACGGTGGTGTGTGCCTGCTTTTCCCTGTCCCACTCCCCCCCACCCCGCCTGTGTTCCCTCTCTCGCTGTCTCTCTCTCTCTATCAAATAAGTAAGTAAGTCAGTCTTTAAAATGAAATAAAATACCTGGAACATCGTAATACTTGTAATGACATTTCTCTTGTGCCTAGTGCTTCTCAGATACACACACACACATATAGTAATCTCCCCTTATCCACCGTTTTCGCTTCCACAGTTTCGTTGCCCACTGCCAATCGCGGTCAGGAAGCAGATGACCCTCCTCCCCACGAATCATTGGAAGGTCAATGGTAGCTTAACTTTACATCACAACGCCTGGGTCATTCACGTCTTTTCGCTTCCTCTCATCCCATAGGCACTTTATCATCTCCTGCCATCACAAAAACGGTGAGGACAGTGCAATAAGATATTTTAAGAGAGAGCACCTTACATAACTTTTATTACATTTATTATTATAGTGGTTCTATTTTATTATTATTACTGTTAATCTCTCACTGTGCCTAATTCATAAATTAAACTTCACCATAGGTGTGACTATGTATAGGAAAACATATCCTATATAAGATTTGGTATTTTCCCTGGTTTCAGGCATCCACTTGGGGGTCTTAGAATGTGTCCCCTGCAGAGAAGGGGGGACTCCTGTATTCCCACTTACTCGTTGCAACTACTAGTGAGCTGTGCAGAGCAGGTATTTTTATTTTTCTTATTGTACAAATAGGAAATAGTGATGCCCATAAAAGTTGAATGACCGGCCCAAGGTCACAAAAAAGGTAGCTATTAGCTTTGAAATTAGAAACAACCAAAATCTATACAATGCTGTTTCCAGGGATCTGGGTTTCCTTAGCTACCCTCAAGAAGGTGTATTAATATTTGTGGTAATTATGCGTGGCTAATTACACTATGGTTCTTGTGGCCTGTTTCATTCCACCCGACAGGCATTTGCGAACATCTGTTGCATGTCTAGAACCATGCTAGTTGGTGTGGGGTCCTTTGTAGAAAACAGGGGACATGGTGCTTGCTCTCAGAGAATGCATGTCATGAGGGAGGAATACCTATGTAAATAGAGTGAATAGTCAGAGAAAGAATAAAATCAAAGGCTGCAATCTGGGAGACTTTATGCAGAAAACCTTGAAGAATGGATCTGATCCAGAGGGGTGAAATGTGGAAAAGCATTCTGAGAGGCACCAGACCTATGTGTTTGTGTGTGTGTATATGTGTGTGTGCGTGTGTGTGTTTGTGTGTGTGTGTGTGTTGCAGGGGTGAGAGTGAATGGGAAGAAGTGTACAGGCTGAAGCAGCATGTGGACCTGGGGAAGGTGATAATGTGATCTGTCAGAAGAACAAAGTGTGTGTGCTGAGTAACGGGAGCTAGGCTTCGTGGTGCCCACCTGGCTTCAGAGTTACACAGCAGCTGAGAATCTTTTTAATATTTCCAGTGAGCACTGCACCCTAGAAAAGTAAGGAAAAAGCTGTACTCCTATCTAAACATTAAAATACAACTTAAAAACCTCTCTCTTTCTGTTCAAGTCTCCTGTTCTAGTCCTATGGACATAGCTCCTCGGAACTTACAGCTCTTCTCCTGGGTTTTCTGAGGATCACAGGTGTGTGTGTGTGTGTGTGTGTGTGTGTACGTGCACATCCATGTCTGTAGGTGTGTGTCAATGTATTTGCATACCAGGTCATTAAGTTCCTCTTAGGAAAATGTTTTCAGGATGCAAGGTGAAGACGTAGTCTGCAAATAGGGAAATCAAAGTAACACTTACCTAATAAAGCGACAGAATTTAGGAGAAGGGGTTAGCAGGAGCCAGAGGGGAAGGGAGGAAGTAGAGAAGGGAAGGTAAGAGCAGGGGAGGGCAGAGCCTGAGGGAAAAGTACAACAGGTAAGAAACCCTTGGGGCTAGGGCGGTTGAAGGACTCTCAAGAACAGGGCTAAAAAAGGAAAAAAGAACAGGGCTATTTAATTTTTACTTTTAAATTATTTTTGGTGCTTCCATGCAATTCTACGCCATTGCCTTGAATCCTCCATAAAAAGTTATACCCAGGGACGCCTGAGTGGCTCAGTCAGTTAACGACTGCTTTTGACTCAGGTCATGATCCCAGGTTCTGGGGATCAAGCCCTGTGTCAGGCTCCCTGTTCAGCAGGGAGTCTGCTTCTCCCTCTCACACTCGCCCTGCTTATTCTCTCTCTCTCTCTCTCTCTGTAAATAAATAAATAAAATCTTAAAAAAAAAGTTTGTACCCAGAGCCTTGAGTTGGTGATCCTTAGGAAGGCACATACAGTGTGTGTGAAGGCAGCAGGGCTACGTCTAGCATGAGGCAACAGCGATGTAGCTCTCATGCAGTTCCAAAGTGGTTGGCTGACCAAATTAAGTTGGAACCAGTGGTGACAAAGACAAATGTAGGTACATTGTCCTCCTTCCTCCAGTCCCTGCAGAAAGTGGGAAGGATACCGAGTTTTCCATTTCATGGAGCTGGGGGCTCCAGCCAATTTCCCCTGAACGATATAGGACATGGTAGCCCCTGCTTACATGTGGGTTACACCAGCTTGTGGTCACTCACAGCGATGCTCAGCCTCTGCTTCTTGGGGCTCTCTGTCACCAAGGAAAGGCCTTTCTGTTTGCTGAAAATCGCCAGGCGAGTTAGCCAGCTCCTGGAGGAGGAGGTAGAGTTAAATTGGCTAAGGGTAGAGTCTCCAGAGAGTGACTCAGGTTTGGCTTCTCTTGGCTCTAGAGCCCATTTTCTGTTTACCAGCGAATTAATCATGGTTTCCAAATTGGTCTGCCAGGACGCCAGCAGGGCTGGTTAAAGAAAGCAGAGGTGCTGAGTTTGGGATTTTTCCATGCCCTGGTCAGTGATTTTCAGCAGGAAAATGAAGGGATGGGAATTTTCCTTTCTAGCCTTGCAATGAATTATTGAGGGTCTTAGAATTCATCTGATTCTGGTCGCTTGTCTCAGAATAAACTCGTCAGGTTTATAGCAGCTGAGGTGAGATGCCTGACTTCTTTCTTTTTTTTGCTCAGGATAAGAGTGAATTTGTAGTGTTTATTAACCAGATTTGGTAGGTATTTGATTTAATTCACCCTAGCAACTATTTAATAAACAGCCGGCATGTGCTAGGCTATAGAAGGCTAACGCTGATATTTACAAGGATCAGGGAGGGTTTGGAAATATATAGAAAATAAATAATAAATGAAATAAAGAAAGAAAGAATGAATGAATGCTTATATACATGCATACATACATACATATTTAGTCCTAGAATGGGTTTGAGCCTTTTTGCTATATTCATTACAACCCTTTTAGGATATGCTTTTTCATATATTTATATATAAGCAATGCATCAACATAATATCTTGCGCACTTGACAGTGACATAACGGAAGAAGTCTTTTTAGAAGCAATAATGGGCTTGCTCTCATTTGTTGCGTTGTTTACCATAGGGGGTGGTTTGATTGCTTTGCACTGTTGCTACTTCCACAGATACCAAGACAGATTCCATTTCCCAGTGAGGGCGAAGAAGCTCTTAAAAACACGAGAGATCATTTTATTTTTTATTTTTTATTTTTTTTTAAAGCTGGGTAGAACATTGCTTGCCCAGTATTTTTTTTTAATTTTTGAATTTTTAAAAAGGTTATTTATTTATTTGAGAGAGAGAGAGAGAGAACGCACAAGCAGGGGGAGCAGCAGGCAGAGGGAGAAGCAGGCTTCCGCCAAGCAGGGAACCTGATATGGGACTTGACCCCTGGACCTTGGGATCATGACCTGAGCTGAAGGCAGACACTTAACTGACTTTGCCACCCAGGCATCCTGAGAGATCATTTTTAAACGGAGAACTTATTTTTCAATTAGCTAAAGTGACCTTAAGTAATTTGTGATAATGGTGCTTCCAAATTTAATATATAGGTAAGAATAATATATTGGCAAGAATAATCTCTAGCTGGGAAAATGGTGTTAATCTCACAAAAAGATTTTTGTTGTGAAGTAGATTGGTAAAAGAAACGTGTGACAGGTGTATTATGGTATATTTTGTTTTATCAGTTTTTTCTTTCAAAGTAGTAAAAAAATTAGAAAGAATAGATAGAGAAAGATAAAGGAACAGATTCCTGTATTATAACATTGCTATTGGGTCCTGATTAACCTGCATCCCTTCGACCACTTGTATCATATACATTTGCATTTGCAACACATAGGGACTAGCATTATTGTGATATATGCTTTGATTAGAACATAGATAGATAGATAGACAGACGGACAGACAGCAAAGAAGTACTCTTGCTAACTAAATCTCCAAACCCTACTGATGCCTGAAATGCCCCTTCCTCCATAGTGTTGGGCATAGTCCCTTTCAGCAGTGTTTTGCACGTGTGCTCTGGGCAGCGACGCTACCTTAAGGAGCACTGATCATTAGGAAGTGTGGCATATTCGAGGAGCATGTTGTCACCTTTTGTGATACCTTTCCTCTGTGCCGTTAACCTGGCACTTCTTACTGGACAAGAATGGTGATAACCAAAAAAGTCCCTTCAATATTCCTGACTGATGAGATAGAAAAGAAAGTAAATATTGGGATAATCGTTCTCACACACTCTTCTGAATCTGACTTAGGCTTGCAGAGGTCAATCACACAGAGCCAGTGAGGATAAAAGTGGCACATAAAGTTGAATTCCTCAGTCTGAGGTTGAGGGTTAGGGAGTCCTAGCTTCCAACTGCTCTGTGGACTTGCTGAATCCTGGGCCTCTGTGATGACCAAGTGAAAGGAGGCTGGGATTATGTCAGAGCTGGAGGCTCCTGAGTGCATCCTTAGGAGCTGTACACTGTGGTGTTTTAATAAGGCTCTTTGGAAAATCTTAAAGAGTTGCCTGCTCTGTGTCCATGGAAGGCAGTGTCCATGGAAGCAAGAGTTAAACAGGAGTATTCAGTTGAGGGAAACCTTTTAAAACCTTTTAAAAATCATTTTGAAATCTATGGTTGGAAGGGCTTTAAAGGTCATCTGATCTACCTCCCCATCTGCTCTAAGGACTCCTCTACAGCGTCTCTCACGAGTCATCATCTATTCTCTGCATGAACTCCTATCATGAAATGGAATATACTTAAATACCCATTTTGATAGTAGCCTTTTGAGGCATATTTACATATTCCCCTCACATAGTTTTAATCTTTGAGAAACATTCTCTTCAGTGTGGTAGCCAAATAACCTTTTCCTTCTAGGTTTCACCATTTTTGTGCAAAAGCACATGCTAGATACTACAGAGAGAGGAGAGGATTGAATAATATAGAATCAAATTCTGGCTTTAAGGACATTTCAGTCTAGTGGACGAATTTAGGCACAGGATGCACTTTGGGAGGAATAATCAAGGAAATTTCAGAGAAGAGATGGCATGTGAGCTTAACCTTAAAGTGTGGGTAAAATTTGGAAGGACTTTTCCAAAAATGGCCTAGAAAATAAGCAAAATTCTATCACATGGGAGAATAATGCAGTAGAATTCAGGTTACTTGCTTAAGGAATCTTATTTCCCAGAAGACAGAACCAGGAACTTTCCATCAAAGGACCTGGTTTTGGGAATGTATATTATTGCACCCTTTGATTTTTCAAAGATAATGTTAGTAGTTCTCTTTTTCAACAGAAGTTTCCTACTAAATCATATTTCCTCTCCCCAGAGTGATCTTAAACTGAATAGAAGAAGGAAGTAAATAGAGTTCCAGAAAGCAACCTTAAACCATATTTATTTTGAAAAAATATCCAAAGGAGACATTTTTAAAGGTACTTTTATAAAGAACTTTTTTTTATAAAAAGGAACAAAAAGGCAAGTAGCCCAGATATTGTCCTGTAGAATACAAATGCGTCCAAGAGGGAGAGCCTTGGCATACTTACTCTGCAGAAGTTTGAAGTCTGAGGTTTTTTGATTTACATTCCCTGGATGTGCCATATGGGTTCCTCATGGCCAGAATATAAGCTCTTTTGTTCATCACCTCCTTCCTTGGGCCAGTCCAGACCCAGATCTTCTGTGTCTCTTTGGGTTTGCTTACTGAGCGCAGAGGAGGGATATGGTCAGTGGCTAAGCCACAGCGTAGAACGCTGTCTCTTCCACCACTGACTCACAAGGTGGCTGGGCCAGCTCACTTCCCCTTCTGAAGTTTCTGTTCCTTTGTGTATAATGGACAATTTTCACTTCACTTCATTCCATGGAAAGGAATGTGTATATTTGTGAGTATTTTTTGAAACAAGAATGGAAAGGAGAGTAGGCAAAGCACAGAATCACTTTCAATTCTATTACTGTTGCACCAACAACACCCATGGGATAGCCCATCAGGGATAAAAACAGCTTTCTCAATGTTGGCTTGTTTATTGCAGGGTAAGAATGAAATCTTAGGCTAACCAACTTATATTCCCATGTTGACTCACTTCCTTACCTTCCTCCTAGCTGCTAGAGCAATAGGGCCAGTTGCCAAAGGGCTTATTTTGCCTTCCCCAACCAGGGTTGCTCTTTTGCCCTTGAGTTCAGTCCACAAGCTAGATTCTTACTCTTCTACAGATACAGAGGTGCATTGCTTTCTGCAATAGGCTCTTTATAGGATGAGTGTGGTGAATAGTAAATATCTTCAAACAAATCAGATTTCTCTCCTAGTTGGATTTATTATTTCAGAAGAGTTTCTTCTTTGTTTTGAGTTGACTTCTTAGGAAGAGCATAGGAATAAGAAATAGATTAAGCTACCTGTTCTGGTTGTGTCTGTAATTAACTATGTGACTTTGGACAAATAGCACTCTAAAGTCTTGCTAGTTTATGATCTGGCCACGTGGAGTGTCAGTTTTGCCATGTCTAATATTTTGGATTCAGATTAGGTGGTTTTTACAGTCTAACTATGGAATTCTCTAACAATTTCAGCCATCTATAATACTGTTACTTTAAATGTCTTGTTTTTAGTCTTTTCTTAAGGAATTTATGATAATTATTAACTCTTGAGAATTAATTCAAAAGATGAACATATGAAAGTTAAATAAGCTTGCATTTTACAAGCAGGCTTCCTATTTAAAATTGTAACTTAAAAAAAAAAAGATTTTATTTATTTATTTTATTTGAGAGACAGGAAGAGAGAGCAGGAGTGTGAGCAGGGTTCGGGGCAGAAGGAAAGAGAGAGACTCAAGCAGACTCCGAGCTGAGCATGGAACCTGATCCAGAGCTTGATCTCAAGACCCTGAGATCATGACCTGAGCTGAAATCAAGAGTAAATCACTTAACTGACTGAGCCACCCAGATGCCCTGTAACTTGTCTTTTCTAGCAAAACATTGGACCATATATTTTTAGCAGTTTGATACATGTTTTGCACATGGGCCACCTGCTTAGCTCTCCAGTCAACGGACTCCATTGCTCTCCATGCTCAGTTCCGTAGTGATTTGTATACCTGTGGCTTTAGATTCCAAGTCTTCATCAGTTCCAGTAGATTTACATATCCAGCCCAGGCTTCTCTCCTAAAATCCAGACTCGTATTCTAACATCAGTGACATCCTCATTTGAATTTCTAGTAGGAACCTCAGACTGAACGTGTCCAACACAGAATGCCTCCTGTCTGCTGCCTCCCAAAATACCCCCCACACCCCCCTGCTGCTCCCCATCACTGTTGGAGCGACTTAGACCTTCCACATGCTCACGCCACAGTTTGGATGTCATCCTTACCACCTCTCCTCCTCTCACGGTTCACTGTCTCCTAATTGGTCTCCCTGCTTTCTGCCCCCATTCTTTTATGAATCATTTTCCAAACAGCAGCCAGTGCAGTCCATTTACAAATGAAGTCAGAACTCGTGTCACTGGTCTGCCCAAAGCTCCTTAACTTATCTGAGTTAGTAATTGATTCTTGATCACTCAGAGCACAGGCAGAAACTCAGGCCATGGTATCCTTTTCGATTTCATCTCTGGCCCCCCCCTCCCCCAAGCTCACTAGTCCCTGCCACGTCTCTCTCCCTGGAGCTTGCCAGATGTGTCGGTCCCTGAGCCTTTACATTTGCTGTTTCCTGCCCTGCGATGTTTTTCCCATAGATAATCCTCAAAGCTCCTGCCTTGTCTTGCCCAGGTTTTTGTTCAAATGTTATATTCTTATTGTATTCTTCCCTGAACTGCTTCCCTGCCCTGCCCTCAATTCCCCATGCCCTGCCCCTGCTTTCTCCTATCACCTTTTTCTGACCTTTTTCTGACCTTTTTCTCCATAGTTCTTGTCACTACAAAATACCGGGTTTCTCTGCGTTGGCACTTTTTTTTTTTTTTTTTAAAGACTTTATTTATTCATTTGAGAGAGAAAGAGAGCATGATCAGGAGGAACAGAAGGCAGAGGGAGAGGGAGAAGCAGGTTCCCTGCTGAGCAAGGAGCCTGACTCTGGGCTGATCACAGGATCCTGGGATTATGACCTGAGTGGAAAGGAGACACTTAACCAACTGAACCACTCAGGTGCCCCACCATCTTGGCACTATTGACATTTTGGAATGATTCTTTGTTGTTGGGGATTACTCTGTGCTTTGTAGGATGTTTAGAAGCATCCCTGGCTTCTTACCCACTAAATACTAGCAACTCTTTTCTTCTTCCCAGTTGTGACAACCAAAAATATCTCCAGACATTGCCAAATGTCTCCTGGGGAGAAAAATCATCCCTGGTTGAGAACAGCTCATCTAATACGATATGTGTTTTTCCTATTTATTCACCTCCCTTTTCTACTGCTAGAATATAACCTCCATGAGAACAGTGATTTTTGTCTCTGTTCACTGCTCTACTGCGAGTGCCCAGAATAGTAAGTGCTTAGCAAATATCTAATGAATGAATGAATGAATGGACTCCTACCTCATGCCTCCGTCCTCACTAAGCTGTAGTCATACTAGCCTTTCTTCTGCCTCTTGTACATCCTGAACTCATTCTCACCTTCCTGTCTTTTTCTTTTAGTTTCTGCTTCTGGAAAGCCCTATCGACACATCATCACATAGGGGTGGACCCCAGCTTGTTACTTAGGTCCCTACTCAAATGTAACTTGCTCAGAGAAGCCTTCCCTGAGGACTCTCCCTGCCTGCCAGAGATACTGTGTATCATGTTACTGTGATTAATTTCTTCATTACATTTATCTCTGTAATTATTTGTTTTATGTAGGTTGAATTATTCTTTGTTTACATGGTGAATTTCTGTTTTTCTCTCTCTTACAAGGATGCTCTCTGAGCCCTCAACCTTATTTGCTTTATTTATCATGGCAGCCCCCTAATGAAAACAGTTCCAGGCCGAGAGTTCGTGTGCTGATTGAATGAATAAGCCTATCTCCTAAGCAATTTCAGCATGGAAGAGATTCTCAGTAGTTAGAAGTGAAGGGTGCTATGTCTGTCAGGGTTCAGTTGCAAAGAATAGAATCCATTTTAGCCACCTTAAGCAGAAAGGGATTAACTGTAGCATGTGGTTTACGGAATCCCTGAGAGGGCTGAAGAAACAACCTCCAGGTTGGGCTTTCAAGAACAACCTGGAAAGCCACACACTGACTGAGCCCCCAAGGGAGCATTCAGGAGCCCTCTCTCCTGCTGGACCAGGAAGCTGAAGTGTCCTCTGCTGGCTCTGAGACCCAACCATGACTGCCAGGATCACGAAGTTAGCATGAGAAGGTCAGCACTGTCAGGAGCTGTCAAGATTGGGAAACTGCCCCGGAAAAACCAGGTACTGTCATCTCTGCGTTGGCCAAAAGAAAGAGCAAAACGACCAATGCTTCTGCTTTGGCTTCCCTGATCTCCCGGCTCTTGTGCTTCTGATTAGTGGGACAAATTAAAACTAAAACCCTGGCTGCTGACAGGTCTGGGAGACGTGGATTTTTGCTCTCCAGTTTCTGCAGCCCAAGAAGACATTTTGGGACGCTGAGGACGGGCCACCTAGAACACAGGTATGGTGCTATGGAAGGATGGAGAGATGAGTGATAAAAAAGTAAATGAATCTTCAAGTTTATATCTGCCAGGAAATACGTATTCATACTAAAAAAAACAGCCGAATAATCGAGAGTCCCTTGTAGGTAGTACTGATCAGTAGCATTTACACGACTTCAGAAATAATTACTTTTCCCCAATGATGCGCAGCATGTCTGTGACCACAAGTAGCATGGCGGCCCTGAAGCAGCAGTCTCAGACGAACCAAGGTCAATAAAACCATGATCTGAGATCTCCTGGAGGTCAGAGCAGTTTATAGCTTACAGCTCGAAAAGTGTGAGATTGTTTAGCCTGAGCACTTATTTCTACTTTAGAGCACTGGTTTAAACTTAAGTCTTAGAAAAGGCTTAAATTGCATAGAATCTCGATTGGCAATTTTTATGTTGGCTAAGCTAAAATACTTGACTTGATTTCTTTTTTATTATTTGACATCTATAAAGGTTTCTTTATTTGAATAGATCTATTTTTATAAGATTACTGTGTACCTCATTCATCTTACACCACCGAGTGGTTATATATTATTTAATTCATTTTATTGGAAGAATAAAACCCACACAGTCTTCTATTCTTAACTTTCCATCTGCATGCTTTTCAATATTTAAAACCTAATTGCAATGATACATGGTTTATCTGTTTTACACACTTAAAAATCTAACTCTAAACAGAATTAGTATGAAGTTATAACTGGGGGGCCATTAAAAAATATAGAGATACAGGGGTGCCTGGGTGGCTGAATGGGTTGAGCCTCTGCCTTCAGCTCAGGTCATGTTCTCAGGGTCCTGGGATCAAGTCCCGCATCAGGCTCTCTGCTCAGCTGCGAGCCTGCTTCCCTCTCTCACTCTCTTCCTCTCTGCCTACTTGTGATCTCTGTCTTTCAAATAAATAAATAACATCTTTAAAAAAAAATAGAGATACAGAAAAACCTGAGCAAGATTTTAGAATACTCTTTATTTAATTTAATTATTTTATTTTATTTATCACATATAGGAAGCTTAAAACTCTCTACAACTTTTAAATTCTTCTCTTTAAGTACTTCACACTTAAAGATAGCTTGAAATTTCTTCCATCCTTTCTCTCCAATTTTCCTTGTGAAGGATTTTCTTAAACAGCTACTCTTTTTGAGTACATGCTGTGGACTAGGCCTTGAACATTTTCTCATTTAATCCCCATAGCTTCTCTTTGAGGTGTGGATATTATTTCTGTTATGCCAATGTGGACACTGAGGCTCAGAGAAATTGCTTGTTCAAAGACTCCTGGCTATGAAGAGGCAGAGCTGGGGTCACAGACTGGCATTCGACTGCATACCCTCCCAACTTCAAAGCTCACTCCTTCTTCTGCAACGTTTATTTATTTATTCACGCATTTATTCATTTATTCAGTTAATGTGCTCTAGTGCTTACTATGGGCCAGACATGTGCTGTTTGCTGGGATTAAAATGACGAGCCGAAAGAGGGGTACCATCCCTGCCTGTGTGAAGCCGAGAATCTCTACTCCCTCTAGGTTAGTTGCTTATTCAGGATTTATAGATGAGGATTAACTTCCTGCAAAAACAGACAGGAATGTAAAGATTGCCTTTTTTGTTTTATGGAGGAGATGACCATTTTATAAAATATTCCCTTGTGAAAGAATATTAAAATTGATTGCCAGCCCCAGGTTATATGTGTTTGCCTAGAGTCCTTGATGACTTCAGGATTAATGAAGCACAGAAATTAATTAGAGAGGCTGAAACTCAAGAAATCCCTGGTGAGGAAAATAAGGTTTATCTGATTTTTATATGAGACAGAAGCAATGACAGAAATTGAGTTCCTGTCGCAAAGGATCAAGTATTTAAGACATTGTTTAATAATGTTTCTGGGGTGCTAGTGGCCTGAGCACATTTGGAAGGAAAACTCCCAAATTTCTGAGTAAAAGGACTAAACTCACCAGCCATCAACTAGAAATGGCAGAACCTATGACGCATGTCAGGACATCAGTGCCTGGAGGGTCCAGTCGGTCATGTGCTGGGTGTGGAGCGCCAGGTCTATTAGCAGGTGGGAGTTTTCTTTACTTCCACGCACAAGAATGTGTTTTCTCCTCTTTGTCGGTCTTTCCCATTTTGCTCCTTCTGAGAGACACATAGATGTAGGGGATGTTTCACTTTCTGCTTTACCATAAGAGAAACAATAGGCCCAGGGCAGTGATGAATGGCAGGTAGTCAGCCTCTGGGGAAATAGTGTGGAGTGCCAAAGCCTGTGGCACCCTGGAAAGAACATGCCTTATCTAAAGGGGCAGCAGATACTCAGCTCCTGCTAATTGTTGCCACGGAAGAGGACCCAGTGGGGCCAGACATTTCATTTCTTAAAGAGAAGCCAGAAATCTGGATTTTTTTTTTTTATGAAACTACCTGATAATTACATCTTGGCAACTAATTTAATATTTTATTTATTTATTTAACAGAGAGAGAGAGATCACAAGTAGGCAGAGAGAAAGGCAGAGGGAGAGCGGGAAGCAGGCTCCCCACTAAGCCGAGAGCCTGACTTGGGGCTCGATCCCAGGACCTTGAGACCATGACCTGAGCCGAAGGCAGAGGCTTAGCCCACTGAGCCACCCAGGTGCCCCTTGGCAACTAATTTAAAAAGCAAAACAAAACAAATAACACTTCTCAGGCAAACACTTTTATTTTTAATTTTATTTTTAAAAAAAGATTTTGTTTGTTTGTTTGGAGAGAGAGAGGGAGGAAGGGCAAAGGGAGAAAGAAACAGAATCTCAAGCAGAACTCCATGCTGAGCATTGAGCACAATGGGAGGCTTGATCTCACAACCCTGAAACCATAATCAAGCTGAAATCAAGAGTCAGACACCCAACTGACTGAGTCACCCAGGTGACCCTTGGGCCAACATTTTTAATGAGGTGATCAACCATCCTGGTTTGTCGGGAACTGAGAGTTCTCCTGGGAAGTGGGTCTTTTGGTGCTAAAACAGGGAGAATTCTGGACAAACTGGGATGGCTTGGTCCTTCTAGAATGTGGAGGATAATGGAAACACCTCTGTAGGCTGAACAAAGTCTGTAGGTGGTCAGTTGATGATCTCTGATGAATAGGACTGGGAGCTAGAATAAGGTTCACACAGTCAGATTTTCAAGGAGGGGAAGGTATTTGACAGACAGAGAAGGACCACACATACAGAACCAGAGCATATCCCACTGTTCACTTCTGTTCTCCTGACAGTTCATATAGGATGTCCATGACCAGGTGAGAAACTACTGTGATAAATGATCGCAGTGTTCTAGTGTTCTTTTTTCTTTTCAGCTGTTCATCTTGAAATGTGTTCAACCAAGGAACCCACTGGGGAGGAAGCCCTTCCCTGGAGAGTGGGAGATCCAGAAGGTGGAAGGAAGAGACTGTGTTTTCTGAAAGTATGCAGACATGTTGGAAGATTATCTAGAAGTATCTTGGACTAGACTACTTATATTCTACCTAAGTTTTGTAATTGAAACTGCAAGGAGTTAACTTTTCACAAGCTTTTCTTTAAACAAATAACAAACATTTTTTGGTGGGGGTGGTATACAGAATATTACCATGGAAAGGGAACTTAAACACCATGTAGTCCCAAACTTCCAATATTGGAGAAATTGAGGCCCAGCGTTCCATAGCTGGTTAGTGGCAGAATGGTTCAACCTGGATCTGTTTGGAATGGTGTAGATGGGTGCCAGTAGCATTGTAAGTGGGGGCAGCATGGCTTCTCTGTGTTGCATTGCCAGTAATGAAGAAGGTTCTGTGGCACAAAGAAACATAACCATTAAAAGCTAAAAACAACAAAAGTTATTTCAACCATTTGGGGGTTGATGAAATAAGAATAAGAGTCAACAAGACACAATTATGAAACATTGTTTTGGGGGCACCTGGGTGGCTCAGTGGGTTAAGCCTCTGCCTTCAGCTTAGGTCATGATCTCAGGGTTTTGGGATCGAGCCCCGCATTGGACTCTGCTCAGCAGGGAGCATGCTTCCCCAGCCCCTCTCTCTGCCTGCCTCTGCCTACTCGTGATCTCTCTCTGTCAAATAAATAAAATCTTTAAAAACAAACAAACAATCCCCCCCCCCAAACCCCACATTGTTTTGGTGTCCACGTCAGATTTTTTATTTAGGAAATTAAATGGTAATGAATCACTAAGTGGTCATATTTTTGAAACTCAGTGCAAATTGTTTAAGATGAAGGGCACTAAACAGGAGAATCCCCTATTGAAAAAGCTACTAGGTTGTATCTGGGTCATTTCATGTGGGCAGCACACATTTCAAAGTAAAAACCTATGATTTGAAAAACATAGACAAGGAAGTTTAAAAAAAAAATCTTTGCAACCATCATTATAGACAAGTATATATTTAGTTTCATTCTCCAGTTACTGAAGAAAGGCATCATTTCTTCACAACAGAATTTGCTTTGAAGTCTGAGAGTGAACTTTGTGGTGAGGATATGCCCCCAGGCCCACACGGAGCAAGTGAAAACAAGACCGATTTTTATCTTATTACACTGGCATTCTGGACCAGCCAAAGAACTTCCTGCTCATATTTCCAGTCACAAAGAGTTATCATTAAGGTCCAAAGATTCACAAATTCCTTGTTTGAATAATTAGAATCCTCCTTGCTTCCTTTTGGGCCAAAATGAAAATACATAGTTCATCTTTAGCACGTGTTTGTGTAAATTCCTAGAAATCTCAACAGGGTAGGATAGAAACGGCCCAGTAGCAAGAATGTCACACTAACAGACCACATAAGCGAACCTAAATCCAATGCAGCCTCATGGAGAGTCTTCTAGAGGCTAGAAATCAGTGTTCACACTGTCTTTATTGTGGGTAGATTCCCTGTAGCTGTAGGGCACTTTAATATAAGCTTGGTGAATAGAATAGGGTCAGAATGATTTGATATGAGAGGCCAACACTCAACAATGAGTTTATGGTTAAAAACCAGACTCATAGCTGCCCCAGAACTTACCATTCTCTTCCTGATAAGATCCAGGAGGGCAGTGAGATGGGAGAAATATGTTAGCTCTTGATAACCATTTGGGGGCTGATGAAATAAGGACGAGATTCAACGAGACACAATCCTAAAACATTGTTTTGGTGTCCAGGTCAGATGTCCTCCCAGGGAAAATCTCTGAGGGAGCGGTTTGGGTATTCTATTTCAGGGGCAAGTCCTACTAGTATCATTGCTGGTGTGTGGGGGGTGTGCGTGTGTGTGTGTGTGTGTGTGTGTGTGTGTGTGTGTGTTTAAGCTCAACATAACAAACATTACTATCGCACATGATTTCCGAGGGCCAGGACTTTGAGAGTGGATTAGCTGGGTAATTCTGTCCTAGGATCTCTCATGAGGTGGTAGGCTAAGGATCAGCCAGAGCTGTGATGATCTGAAGGCTTGACTGGGGGCTCCAGGATCTTCTTCCAAGATTGTGTGTCATTGGCTCAAGGTGGCTCATTCACATGGCTATTGGCTGGAGGCCTTAGTTCCTTACGTTTTGCCTTCAACCTGTCTGGGGGCCTACTTGAGTGTCTTTATGATAAGGTAGCCAGTTTCCCTCAAAGGGCAATCTGAGAGAGGAGGTAGGATTCTAATCAGTGTGGCTTTTGGAATTGGACTTTCGAGATTTACAGAGTCTTGACGCCAATAACTTCACGCCTCTAACAGCAGAGTGTGGCTTCCCCAGGGTGTATTTCCCAGGGTGATTGTCTAACTTGCTTTAACTTGAGAAGAAAATGAGTCCACACTTCAAGAGGCAGAAGGAAGGAGGTGGCTATGGCACTGAAATCAGGAGAAGTCTTTTAAATAAATGACCATTATGTGTTGCTGAAAGCAGTGGTAAATTATCCTTTTTTTTTTTTTTTTTTTTTTTTAACGTTTGGGATAGAAGGGTTTGAGCAAATGTTTAGCCCAAACCTTTCATTTAAAAGCTTTTATTTATTTATTTATTTATTAGACACAGAGAGAGAGCTCGCAAGTAGGCAGAGAGGCAGGCAGAGAGGGGGAAGCAGGCTCCCCGCTGAGCAGAGAGCCCAACGTGGGGCTCAATCCCAGGACCCTGAGATCATGACTGGAGCTGAAGGCAGAGACTTAACCCACTGAGCCACACAGGTGCCCCATACCTTTCATTTTAAAGATGAGGGCATGAGAAGTGAAATTCTAAATATTTGACAGTTTTTATTTAGAAGACCCATCTTCTTTAATTAACCTTTGTTTGTGGGTAGATTATACAGGAGAGTATAGATAAGCCATCTGTGGACTCTCCAAGCTCATAACAAAATGTTTACACACCAGGCGGTAATGTTATTAGTGCATTAACATGACAGAAGGAGATGATCATTCTCAGTGAACAGATAAGATAGAGATGGGCAATGAAGACAGGAAATGCAGTTCTCAGCAACCTTTGAATTGTGTGAATTCGAATGCAGGAAAAGGATCAAGATCATAAACTTAGTTGTTCCCCACACAGGTGGGACAGTGGGTTGTTGGGAAATTATAAATAAAGTTTCTTCTTAGGCTTCCAAACTTTCAGAAAAAGTAAAGGAAAATCTTGGGTAAATTGCCCAACCTCGTTAATGCCCATTTCCTCTCTGTCAAGTGAGGCTGTTGTTCGCAACCTCGTGGGATTATTGTGATAATTAGAAATAACCCTATGCTAAACTCAGTAAGTGGTAGCTGATTCTATTAATGTTACTGTTATTATTGTTATCATCATTTTTCTTCAAGTTATTAAGCTCACAACCAGTATGCCCTTATTCCTACCTGGGAGAACTTTTATACCCTTGGTTTGCAAAACTACATCTAAGTATCTGAACGTTGCTGGTTGACTCCCCAGTCTCCTGCAGCGTGTTACGTAGTGTTTCCCCTGAGACCACTTGCCACGGAATTACCCGGTCATTTGTTAAAAATGCAGATTCTACCTCAGATCTACTGAGTCAGCATAAGGATGAAACCCTGTAATCTGCATTCTTCCAAGCAACCCAATTGATTCTTATGCCCACTAAAATTTGGGAATAAGATGTATTTTGGAACCCTTGTAAGGCTCACAGAGGGCTAGGCAGCTGAACTGATCTTAACCAGCAGTTTACAAATTTTTAAAATTATGTACCCCCATTAATAAAACTTTTATATAATGTAATACTAATGCTTACATACTTATATTTATTTATTTATTTGTAAATTATTTACATGTACCACCATGTACAATAATTTATAATCCAAAATATACAAAATACAAAATAGATTATACTACAGAATAGAAATTTTAAAAAGATGATGAATATTGTATGTAAAAATTTTAATATTTGCTTCTCATAACCTACTGGATTATATGATATACCCTTTGGGATTCATAGTCCTTAACCTGGAGACCACTGGCCGGATTATAAGTGGTCACTATGGTTGTGTTTATTCAATCACCTATTAAGCAAACATTTACAGAGTTCCTTGCAAAGACTCCAAGACCTCACCATGAATGACCATCTTCTCCTGTACTATGGAAGCATTAATAACATCACTACCTCATCATCTGCAAGCACTTTGTCACTTCTAGGTTTTGTGGGTAGGAGGGTTTAGTTCATCTCCAGGCACAAGAGTGGTATTACATCTAATCTAGTTCATGGCTATGTTTGAAGTCACAAAAATATAATTTAACAGAATATTTGGAATTGGAATAAAGTCCCAGATAGTCTTGGTACGTCATTAAGAATATGAGCAACAGGGGTGCCTGGGTGGCTCAGCGGGTTAAAGCCTCTGCCTTCAGCTCAGATCATGATTTCAGGGTCCTGGGATCAAGCCCCGCATCGGGCTCTCTGCTCAGCGGGGAGCCTGCTTCCCCTTCTCTCTCTGCCTGCCTCTCTGCCTACTTGTGATTTCTCTGTCAAATAAATGGATAAAATCTTAAAAAAAAAATCTAAACAACAAATTAAAATAGGTAAACAGTCCTCACTGAATTAGATAGAGCACCCTGTTTGGGAAGGTTATGTGGTGTTGTGGGGAGAACACTGGACTTGGTTTTGGAGGACCTGTGTTTGTGTCTGTGCTTCTTTCCTTACTGGCTGTGTGCCCTTCTATAAATTATTTACCCTCTCTGAGGTGCTTTAAGTGCTCTTTTTGTTTGTTTGTTTGTTTTATGATTTTACTTATTGACTTGAGAGAAAGAGAATGAGTGAGAGATATCACCAGTCGGGGGGGAGAGGCAGAGGCAGAGGGAGAAGCAGACACCCAGCTGAACAGAGAGTCCAATGTGGGACTTGATCCCAGGATCCTGGGATTATGGCCTGAGCTGAAGGCAGATGCTTAACCAACTGAGCCACCCAGGCACCTTGTAAATGCTCCTTCGTACCATAAGGATCATGACACCTTCTCTGCTTCTCTGACCCAGTTGATATCACAAACTCACTCTCCTCATCTTCGACGATGTTCTCATAGAATTCCAGGCTTGATCAATCAGCTGTCAATCACTGCACATTTATTGAGTGCCTGCCGGATATTCCAAAGTGCCACCAGGTAAATGGAATTTCACTTGTCTTGATTTTGTAAGAACAAGCAAGATTTTATTGCCCTGAATTTAACAACTGCTCACCTTCTGTCTGTGACACTTCCGCTGTCACAGAGGTTAAGAGAAGTGACTTCAAGACTGGCTTTGTCATTCTGACATTCTACTACCTTAAGCCTTCGCTCCTTCATCTGTGAAGTAAGAATAATGATATTTACCTCCCAAATTACTGTGAGGATTATATGAGATAATTTATGTGCAATGCTTGGTGCAATTGAAACATAGTAAAAACCAAATAGTGATTATTACTTAAACGGCAAATATGGTGAGGTACTCTTCCAACATTTTGGTCAAAGCAACTGCAACTTGATATATCTGTTCAGAATTGGATTTCACTTGGTGATTCTAGAAACATCAAGTGGTTTGACCTTACATCTGTCAAATGATTAACCTTTTTATACTGGTCTTTGAGAATGAGGTTAAAAGATTTCTTTTAACATTCAGGTAGGGAATGAATAATGACTGGCTTGATAGAATGGAACTTTTTATCAGACTGTTTTAGACTGCTGTAGGTTTATGAATTGCCCACCAAAGAAGACTTACTATATACCAGACATAAAAATGAAGGGAAAAAATATTTTTAATGTGATAAGGTATAATCATGAAGTAAAGAGCTCGTAGTTTGCATGTGCCACAACAAAGTTGCCTTCTTGACTTTTAAACTATGTGGCACAAGTCTTACCCTAATATTTAACAACGGATTTCTTTTTCTTGTTACACAAGCTATTGACATAGCTTAAGTGACTCACTTAATGACTCATGATGCAATGGACTGGCATTTCCTTCTTCCTTACTTTACAAGGATGATTTGATTGTACACATTTCAGCTGACCATAGCTTACCTTCGTAATAGCCCTGCAGCTTAAGAAAGGCCCCACAGACTGACCAGTACTTGTTTCTGAGTGAACTTACATGCAGTTTTCCTAAATGTCCTAAGTACCAACCTAATCTTTAAAACATGGGCTCATGTCCTGCTGCTGGAGTTTGAGGTTGATGTTCTGTGTTGTTATTTCTCTTGGTATCTTACTCTGCTTTTTGTTGTTGTTGTTGTTATTTATTTATTTGAAAGAGATCACAAGTAGGTAGAGAGGCAGGCAGAGAGAGAGGAAGCAGGCTCCCGGCTGAGCAGAGAGTCCGATGTGGGGCTCAATCCCAGGACCCTGAGATCATGACCTGAGCCGAAGGCAGAGGCTTTAACCCACTGAGCCACCCAGGCGCCCCCTACTCTGCTTTTTCTATCATTGTAGACTCATAGTGGCCTAGGGTATCAGAACAGGAGAGAACCTTAGAGGTAATCTAATTCCACTCCCTCAGTTTTCACATATGAAAACTATGATCCAGGCAAGTCAGTCATTTTCGTCAGCTTCGGAGTATAGACTAGATCATAACTCTGAGCTCTCTGTTGATGGTTTGTATTTCTACCCAACTCAGCTTCTTTCAATTTCTCTGACTCCTGATTTAATTTTTTTCTTCAGATGTATTAAAGTGTGGGAAAATTAGATTAATCTGAAACATCATGTTCAGTCTTTTCTCTAGAACAAGCCTTGATGTGTGAGTGGAAACACTGGTATTTCGAGATTCTCACCACTGAGGTGTGGCAAATTGGCCATAGGATATGCTGTTGGATTTGGCTGTACTCATCCTATTGCGTGTTTGGCAATTGCAACTCATAAATTGTGTGCAAAATTGTGCCTAATTTTAGTGAATATTCACATCGAAAAATCATGTTTATTTCTCCTTATGCATTGCAGTATGACTTCAAGTATTCCTTACTGAATTAATTACATAGCAGTTACTGAGCCAAATTCAGGATTTATATATATTCTTTTTTTAAAGATTTTTTTTAAAAATTTATTTGACAGGCAGAGATTACAAGTAGGCAGAGAGGCAGGCAGAGAGAGAGAGAGGAGGAAGCAGGCTCCCTGCTGAGCAGAGAGCCTGATGTGGGGCTCGATCCCACGACCCTGGGATCATGACCTGAGCCAAAGGCAGAAGCTTTAACCCACTGAGCCACCCAGGCGCCCCTAGGATTTATATATATTCTAAAAGGATTTTTAAAAACATAAACGTTGATTAATAAATCAGATATTGGAGAACCAAAACTCATTATTGGACTTCAGTAAAGAACTTCTTTTCTTTGGAAAGAGCTAATCTGATATCCTAGGAGTTGTAAATATTGTATAGGAATGGCATATATCATATTGTTGAAACAGAAGATGATATTTATCAAAAGCTGAAGTAAAAAAATTACCAAAAAAGGCAAAGTAGGTGTATGAGTGGAGCACCAGGATGGTGTATGGCAGATAGAGAAAAATGGTATCATGGAGATTTGGATATACCAGATGAACACAGCCTAGATGTTGCAATTTCAGAGTAGAGAGTTGTGAATAAAGAAATCATCCCAGAACCAGATAATGCATTTTTATTTATTAAGGAACAGCATGTAGTGTGAGGAATCTGAGATTTCTAGAAAAGTGTTGATTGCATCCACTTCCTTATTTTTTTAGCCTCTGTACTTGTTTCTACTCCTCCACTCTCCTGAAACTGCTTTCAGCAAAGTCACTAACGAATTGCAGTTTGCCAAACGTCCATCTTCAAGAGGAATTTGACATTTGACACTATTGTCTACTTTCTCCTGTAGACTCTCTTCCTTCTATAATGTTGCTTCCATGATATTGCTATTGCTGTGGAATAGTTTTCTGCTGTTTTTTTCTTTCTTTCGTTTACTCCTCTCATAAATATTGATATCCAGTATTCCATACTTGGTCTTTTTTTTTTTTCCCTACAAAACAAAATTGTGAACAGAGCGTATGAACCAAATTACACATGCCCAGTAGCAGATACTGCTAATTGATTTTGGCAATTTTCTCTCATTCTCTCATTCTCTCATTCTCACAAATGGTTCAGGAAACTACCAAATGATCAGAGTTCATGTATGAGAAGAAATATTTTTCCCCACGCCTGTTTTACATGTCCATCTCGGAGGAGCTCATCTGCAGTCGTGACTTTAATTCCAGAAATCCCAGGGCTTATTCTTTACAGTCTCTAGTCTCTTGCCCAGTGCCTGGAGAGCGTAGTTTGAGTTGGATAAATATTTGAAGAATAAATGATGAAATGTTTGATTAGTTAGCAACATCTGAGTATATTCTGACATACTTTTGATGCCTGAGTGCAATTAAAAATTGAAATGCAGTGATCATAGAGGATATACAAAATAGTGACAATATTACAATGACGTATGTGCATGTTGAGACATTTTGTTTCTAAACAAAAATTATCTTCTATATGAGACTATATAATCATTTTCAACCAGGTAAACTTAAGATCCGTTCAGGAATGAGAAACACGCAGGGAGCTGAAAAAGCTTGAGTTGGGGGTATAAAGAGGTAGTAGTAGGTAGTTCAGTGTGGTATTTTCCTTAAAGTTGTAAATTTCAATCCAATGGCCAGTGAGAATAAAACATGCTTTCTATTTATTTCTAACCAAGGTTAAAATAGTAACATACAATTTTTCACTGTACCTTACAACTTTTTGAAAGAATTCTAAATCTTCAATAATCAGGGCTGCAAGCTGATATTTTTTTTTTCTGAACGTTAATAAGGTAAATGAATCACTAAAATGTTTACTACAAATATGCTTCCGATAAAACATGTTTAAAGAAGTAGAATAAAGTGTTATCAACTTGGAGCCTAATTTTTCTGCTTCCTCATTTTCTCATTTTTAGAGGTCAATAAAAGAGGATTATTATACAATAGGGAGTATTATCCACTGAGGCAATATTACCTCATTTTATTTTATTTGTATTCCACCATTATCATTTTTTTCCCTGTTTTATGAAAGCACAATAGTACCTAGTATATAGTGCTGAACAAATGTTGGATATTACAATTGTGTATTATCAAAGATACCTGGCTCAAGTTGGGGGTGTGAAGCATACATTTTTCAAAGCATGTAATAGTGTGGTAGTTCTCAGGGGCCGGGTTTGAAGGCCAGAAGTGTGAGCCACCCACTCATATGGCATTTACACTAGGAAGCCTTCAATTTCAGGGTATAGCCAGAAGGCGGAAGTCCAGAGGTAGGGTAGAAGGGCCCCAGACAGAAGGGCCAGATTGTTTGTGATGTATTAATTTTCTAATGCAGGTGTTGGCAAACTTTTTCTGCAAAGGACCCCTTGGTAAATATTTGACACTTGGTAGGCTGTATGATTTCTGCTGTAATTATTTAACTCTGCTGTTGAGACAATACCTAGTCTAATAAATACAACCGCAGATAGTACATATTCCAATAAAGTTTTATAAAAATAAGTGGTGTTCTGGATTTGTGCCAGCAGTCATAGTCTATAGACTCCTACTCCAGTGGTGAGGTTTTGGTGCTCAAGTAGTTTTCTTAACAAATTATTTTTGAATCTCATTTTATTTTTTTGAAACTCTGTGTGTGTATGTGTTTGTCATTGCTAAGTCACAAAAATTTTTTTAAAGATTTATTTATTTGACAGAGAGAGAGAGATCACTAGTAGGCAGAGAGGCAAGCAGAGGGAGAGGGGGACGCAGACTCCCTGCTGAGCAGAGAGCCCGATGCGGGGCTCGATCCCAGGACCCTGAGATCATGACCTGAGCCGAAGGCAGAGGCTTACCCCACTGAGCTCCCCAGGCGCCCTATGAATTTTTATCTTTCAATGTGGATTAAACTTTAGTTTGCTCTCCTCATCTGAGATTTGTTTCTCTTCACTCAGAGGAAGGTTTATGAGCTCCATAATGAGATTAGAATGACGTGCAGTCTTTATCGGAAGACCTGAGCCCTGTTCTCTCACCTGAGGTTTTCCCGAGTATTCTATACTAAAGATCAGTGAAACTGGTTGGGAGTGCATTTTACTCTTGGACAGATTCTTTTAGGTGTTAGTTCACTCCCCGATTCTTTATGGAGTCCTGGAAAATGGTAAAGCCTGGAGTGTTAACCAAGCCTATGCACTCTTTCAGTTCTCTAAATGACTCTAAATTTTGGGGGTGGGAGAGAGGAGAGAGGTGTTAGCAAGAATTTTCCGGATTTGCTTGACTCAGAATATTCAATATTGCTTTTGGTAACTAGAAATAGGATTGGTAGCACACTCAATTCCTTTTATTTCCTTTTTTTTAAGACTTATCTTTTCAAAGTTTATGACATAACCTTAGACTCTTGCCTTGTCTGGTGGCTTTTTTTTTTCTTCTTTCTGCTTTCACATTGCTTACATGCTTATTTTGTCTATTTGAGAGCAGGGTAATATGGTTGTTAAAAAGATACAAGCTTAGACTGCTTGGGATCAAATCTCGGGTCTCCCAATTACTACGTAGGACCTGTGCTTCAGTTTCTACATCTGTAAAATGAGGATGATGGTAGTATTGGTTTTCACAAAGATATTATATTATCAAGTGGGTTAATAAGTATCAAGTCCTTAGAATAATGCCAGGTAATGCATTATAAACTGTTCACATTTTAAATATTATTGATAGCATATTTTTGATTTTTGTTTTCTCAAATATTTAGATAGGTGGTCGTGCTATTTTGTTCCCTCTGCCATATTGGCCTTCAGATTTACTATTCTTGAAGCTTTATAGTCATTCTTTATTAGAAATTAAACCTAAAAAGCTGATAACAAACTGACTCATAAGCACTTACGGACAGTTGAAGAAACAGAAAGAAAAGTGGGCATTTAATATATTTATAGATAAGTAAGTTGGAAAGGGTTGGTCCTACAACTCTGTTTATAGATGAGACTGCTTCATTTTCAGCTCTGGGTAACCTTGATTGATTCTTCTGGCCTGGCTTCTACGTGACTTGACTCGCCACAGAGCATACACTTCCTACTGTGTTTTGTCTGTTTGTCTCACCTCAGGCTCTTCCAGATCCCCTCCCTTGACCTTGTCTTTTGGCCACAAATGCCTTTTCTCATCTCTTGCCATCAGTAATGATGTTGGTTTCACTCTCTCCATTACTTTCCATGTAAAGGTAATGTTTGTATTCCTGGCTCTAAGCAGCAGAGAGATTGGTCCTTGCTTGCTGAGTTTCCACACAACGTGTTAGGTACAGATCGAGGTTCTTCATTTAATTAGATTCTGGAGTTTAGGGTGAAAGGATCCTGTCAAAACCAGGGACACTGGCGCCTTAGAAATCTCTTGGCATGTAAAGATTAGTGGAACTTTTTCAGCAGGTTGCATTAGGGGCTTCGGATTTATGGACGAGTTTGGTTTTGGTTTCTGTTTTTAATAAGTCAAGATTTTTATTTTTTATTTGTGTACAGTTGACACACAATGGATAGATCTAGTTTTGCATAAATTCTTTATAAGGTCTTCTCCCAGTCTTCTTACGGTGTGAAATTTTTAAAAAAATGGTTTCTTTTATTTGACAGAGATCACAAGTAGGCAGAGAGGCAGGCGGAGAGAGAGGAGGAAGCAGGTTCCCCGCTGAGCAGAGAGCCTGATGCAGGGCTTGATCCTAGGACCCTGGGATCATGACCTGAGCTGAAGGCAGAGGCTTTTGTAAAAATCTGTAAAAATCTAGTAGCATGATAAACCTTCAATACATTTGGGTTGGAATGGTGACTGTCTTATCCAAGTTTGATCTTGGAAAGGATGAACTGGGAACTGCCTGACAACACCAGAAAAAAAAAGCCTTTGACTTGTCACGACATGCCTATTATGCAAAAGACCTTGAAATGACCTTCCAGGCGTCAGGGAAAATATTCACTTTAACAGTGATCGAAGATATTTGAAAACTAACAAAATGAGAAAAGAAACAGCAAAAATTTGATTTGACTGCATAAGAGTTATACTAATTAAAAGCATCTGTGTGCTTCCATCTACATTTATTGTACATGATATCAGATTTCACAGATTTTGTGCATTTATTATATATGTTTTATTTTATAGCAACATGTTCTTCCCATTGGGCCTCTCAGACCACATCTGAGTACAGAGAAGGGGCACAGTATGGGCTTGGCGGCCGTCGTCATCTGGGTCTGAAACCCGCTGCACCTTTTATTGGCTGTGAGGCCTGGGATAAGCTATATAAATTCTCTAAACTCAGTTTTCTCATCTGTAAAATGGAGATAAAAAGGTGAAGGGCATGTCTTAAATCTAGGATTTAATACATGTAAAGGACATGGTGCTTTGCTAACTAATAGTTGTATCATTATAATGAGTAATAAGTATGGCTATCCAATCAATTTTGAAAGCTTGAAACAGTTTTTTTTTTTAAAGATTTTATTTATTTATTTATTTGACAGAGAGAGATCACAAGTAGGCAGAGAAATAGGCAGAGAGAGAGAGGGAGAGGGAGAAGCAGGCTTCCTGCTGAGCAGAGAGCCCAATGCGGGGCTCCATCCCAGGACCCTGAGATCACGACCTGAGCTGAAGGCAGAGGCTTAACTCACTGAGCCACCCAGGCGCCCAAGTTTTGGTTTTTTAATTAGAGGAAAACATTGTCCTCACCTCCCTTTATTCTGCTGTTGTGTTTCTAATTTATAGTCTCACCTCCTCACTGCCGCCCATGCTGGGACTTCTATATCCTTCAGCAAACGCAGTAACTCGCTGAGAGAGGAAAAGAGAATAAATGGAGTAGAGGGCGGGAGTAGCAGGAGCATGAGAATCAAAGGTGGAGGCTATAGTAAGTTTATACAACAACCTCCACTGACACACAGCAGAAATAGATCTAGCATGGTGAACAGAAAAGGAACCATTCCTCGTGATTCTTCTGGAGTGAAAGGGCAAAACGTTCACAGCAACGAAGTAACCAGGTTTGGTGGAGAATAGACCTGTTCACTACGCAGGCATACTCTTGTCTGGTCACACAGAAATACCCAGCATCTAGATACAACCACTCTGGTCGCACCATCAGAATAGCCAAGACAGGGGTGCCTGGGTGGCTCAGTGGATTGGGCCGCTGCCTTCGGCTCGGGTCGTGGTCTCGGGGTCCTGGGATCGAGTCCCGCATCGGGCTCTCTGCTCAGCGGGGAGCCTGCTTCCCTCTATCTATCTCTGCCTGCCTCTCCATCTACTTGTGATCTCTCTTTGTCAAATAAATAAATAAAATATTAAAAAAAAATAAAAGAATAGCCAAGACATCTAAAATAGGAGCTGGTGAACCCAGAGGTATGTTCTATGGGATTTTAAATGTTGGAACGGGGGAACCAGGAGATACCATTCTAGGGCTTGATACTGGCCTTAAACATATGATACTAAATATGTATAAATTGGAGATGACAGAAATCATCAGCAAAGTGTGCATGAACGAATCAAGTGCTCAGTAATCCTTGGGAAACTAATGTCTGATACTCCTTTTATTAAAGGGGAGGAGGAAGTAGGTCATAGGCTCCTCGCTCAGAATGGAGAGCGAGTCGAGCATCTGAGCCTGTTGAGATGAAAGAGGATGCTTCTGGGGGCCTGGAGGGCAGAGAAGCAGGGAATCCTCCCAAGAACATGCACTGGGGTCTTCATGAAGCTCTCAGTTGTGTTTAGAAGAGTATTTATGTTTGAGATAGTATACAAGAATCTTATCAATGGACCAACTTCTAATGGATACGTAGTTGGAGAAACACTTATCATTGAGTCACTGTTTGCTCCTGGGACCTCTATTTAATCTTTATCACTTTATCTGTCAATAAAATATGGGAAAAACTATGGCCTCACCCTGCATTTCAGAGAACTGCATAAGGGGGCTGCCACCCATCAGGAGAGCTGCCTCTCAGGCATGGAGTCCTGACAAAAACCTCTGCTCTGCCACAACCACCTGTGGAGGATGGAGTGGGGGGGGGTTGTGAACTCTCATGTGTAAATTCAGAAAGTGTGGGACGCCTGGGTGGCTCAGTGGGTTAAGCCACTGTCTTCGGCTCAGGTCATGACCCCAGGGTCCTGGGATTGAGCCCCAAATCAGGCTCTCTGCTCAGCAGGGAGCCTGCTTCCTCCTCTCTTTCTGCCTGCCTCTCTGCCTGCTTGTCATCTCTCTCTGTCAAATAAATAAATAAAATCTTTAAAAAAAAAATTCAAAAAGTGAAAAATGAAGAAGAATGGGTGAGAAGACTCAGGGGCCTGAGGTATCATAGGAATATGAGACAAATCAACAATAAGAAAATACAAGACACCCCACCCCATGCTCCTTCTGATAGGACCCAGTCAAGCTTCTGCTGCCAAAGTGGCCCTTCCTCTTGGACTCCTGCTCCTTCAGGGCAGGCCTCAACACCACTTGGGAAATCGCACAATGCCACCATAACTGCTGGGACACACAGCCCCTTCACTGTGCCTTATTCTTCCTGTTTCTCCACCCACCGCCACGCTACTCCCTAGGTTCCCGCCCTGCCCTACCCCACCCCATCTGCCCTTTCACTGACTCCTGTGCTTCTGCTTTATCAAACTGAGCACAAGTTCCAATCATATATTAGTTTACTAAGGTAATGGAGGCAGGATCCCTCTCTCTGGGCTTCGTTACTATATTGTAGCTCCTAATACTGTTCTGGGCGCTTGGACGCCACTCAGTAACACATTTTCAATGGATGGATGAGCACATGGCTGCCTGATCCTGCTGACTGTCTCAGGCAAACCACTCATGGTCAGGTGCAGCCTGTGCCACAGGAGGGCTTGTTTATTGTCCCCGGGGCTTGGCGTAGAGGAGAAATCTACTTAGGAGTTGAGTGCCCCCAGAAGGACTGCTCTCCTAGGAAAACAAAGCAGCCACTTCTCTGGGAGGGTTCCTGTCCTCCACTGTGCAACTGTCCCTCTCTGGACCGCACGCATAGGAATAAATCACCACCCTTCAAAAGGAACCCCCTCTCTTCAAAGACTACCTCCCTGCTAGAAACACCACGAAGCATTTTCAACCGTCCACTCCTTCCTGCCCGCAGCCCATGCAGACAAACCCTACCTGAGAGGCCAGGTCCTCTACCCCTTGTGACAGCAGGTCCTCTTCAGATAAAAGGAAATGGCAATATGTTCAAATTAATTTTAAAAGGATTCTGTGATTTGTAGTGTTGTCTAATAGAAAAATCAACAGAAGCTTTTCTAACCAAAATAATGTAACCCATGCTAGTGTTGAGGCTCCTGGATGAAATGTGCTAAAACGAATAGTCTCTTTCATACCCATGCAGCAGTGAAGATGAAATGCTCCCAACACCTGTCTTTTAAAACACAGGTATTTTATCCAGGTCCTGCTCTAGATCTTTATTTTCTAGATCTCCTTTATGTTCATCCTCAAGAAACACCTTCACATTCCCTAGTAAAAGATGCAGAAGGTTGGCATGAATTTTTCTGACTGACTTGGTTCCCTACCACAAGGTTGCTTCTTCACCTGTTAACATTTTTGGTTCAAATAGATGCAGTTCATTTTTGAGTTTCCCAGTTTGGGCCTCAGATTTTGACACAAATTTCTCAGCATGGAGAAAAAAAAAAAAAGAACAATTAAAATATGTGCTTGCTCACAGGTTATTCTGATCCTGAGAATTGTATTTGCTTCTCTTTAATCCTCCCTTATTAAGTCTACTTCTAAGAAGTGACTTCATGCATCTTGCAAGACGCCACACCCTTTAAAGTGGAGGCTTCCGTTGGAACGCCGACTAAAACCCTGGGCTGCTTTGCATAATGTTCCCCAAGCCCTTATATTAGAAAGAAGATAGGCATCTGCTAGTGCCTCTTCTTATATCAGTTCCCAAAGGCACAAAGCATGACCTACATGTCACAGGCTCTCTATAAATACAGGAAAAGCCATTGCCATGGAGTTGGCTACATTTAAGGTCATTTTAAATTGTTGTCAACTTTGCTTCTCTATTTATGAAGTGGCCCGCCACCACGACAGAGCTCTCCTGGGGCTCTAGGACTCAGACCCAGGTCACTCTACCCTCTGCTGTTCCTTCCGCACCCGTGGGAGAGCATCTTAGCCAAGAGGCTTCTGGGTGAAGTCACCTCTTCTTGCTACCACTCTTCTTCAATATTAATCTGTCTTTTTCTTAGTCTGAAGGAAATCTGTCTAGCAAAATCTAGCAAAACCTCAAAGTTTTTTACTCACTCCAAAAAACGCTCACAGAACAAGGATGTCAGCCCGGATTAAGAACATATTCAAGCAAATGCAAGTTAAACAATTTTTTATTTCTCTTACCCAACTTTAGTTAGAAAAAATTACCAGGAAGGACTAACAAAAAGAATGAAGATTATACTGAGTCGTTTGCTGGGATTCCATGATTCTTCGTTATTTTTCCCTTAATCCTGGCCACTTCTCAAATATTCTTTACTAGTTCCCTTCTTTGACTCCTTTTTAAAATATACTTTTAAAATGGCTAATGTTAAATTGAGACATAATTTACATACCATAAACTTGACATGTTTTAAGTGTCCAGGTCAGTGATTTTTTGGAAAATTTAAAGTCACACAACCATGCTAACTCAATCCAGTTTGGGAGCATTTCCATCACTCCAAAAAGGTCCTTTGTGTGCATTTCTTTCTTAGCCAGGAGCTTAGTCCTGGACCACTGCTCTTTACACTCACATCCTAGATGATCTCATCTGGTCTCCACATTTTAAATACCAGACATATACTGATGACTCCCAAATCTCTATCCCCACCCTGAACCTCTCCCCTAAACTCCAGACTCATCTCCTCTTAGATGTCTAATAGGCATCTCAAACTCAGCCAGCCCAAAATGGAGTTTTGATCTTTCACTAAAACTGCTCCTCCCACAATCCTACCCAGTTAATAGCAATTCTTTATTCCAGGTGCCCCTGCCAAAACCCTGGGAGCCATCCTGACGCCTCTCTTTCTTCACACCCCAACACCCAATCCACCATGAAATCCCGTTGGCCCCACCTGTAAAATACTACCAGAATCCAGCTGCTTCTCATGCAGACGCCGTTGGCAGAGGGGTCTAAGCTGCAACAGCTGCCGCCTGGATTCCTGCCATCGCGCCACTACTTCTCTCCTGCTCCGGTGCTTCCGCCTCACTTTCAGTCCTCAACACAGGTGCCTGACGGATTCTTTTAAGTTTTAAGCCAGACTGTGTCACAACTCCATTCAAATCCCTGCAATGGGGGTGCCTGGGTGGCTCAGTGGGTTGAGCCTCTGCCTTCAGCTCAGGTCATGATCTCAGGGTCCTGGGATCAGGCCCCACATTGGGCTCTCTGCTCAGCAGGGAGCCTGCTTCCCCCATTCTCTCTGCCTACTTGTGATCTCTCTCTCAAATAAATAAATAAAATCTTAAAAAAAAAAAAAAAACCTACAAAAAAAATACCCTGCAATGGTTTCCCATCTCATTCAGAACAAAAGCCAATATCCTGACAGTGGCTCACTGGTCCCCATATGCACTCCCCAGGAGCATCTGTGGTCCCCATAAGACCACAACTCCTAGTGCTATTCCCCTTGTTCACTCTGCTTCAGTTTCACTGGCCTCCTTGTTCTTCAAACACACCTGGCTCAGAACCTCAGTACTGACTGTCCTTTCTTCCAGTATGACTCTTCCCCAGGAAACTGTTTGCCTAATTTCTTTATCTCTGCAAGCCTTTCCTCAAGTCTTACTTCTCAATGAGGCCTACCTCCATCACCATGTTTAATACCTTAGATTCCCTCCTGCACTTTTAATCCCTCTTGCCTTATTCTACTTTTTCTCCTTGCATAGCATTTCCCACTCTTTAACTCGATAAGCTGCTCTTAAATTTAATAGGAAAAAGCAAAGGGCAAAGAAGAGCCTAGATAATTTTGAAGAAGAATGAGGAAGGATATTATTCCTACCAGATATAAAACTTACTATAAAGCTGCTATCATTAACAAGGTACAGCAATGGGGCAGAGATGGAAAAAATGGGACCAATCATATAGCATAAGGACCCAGACAGAAATAAAGCCATGTCTACACAGGAACTTGGGATATAACATTTTTGCAACACAAATCATTAAGAAAGAAAAGATTATTTAATAATTTGTGCCAGGACAATTGGCTTTCTATTTGGAAAAAAATAAAATTAGATGTCTATTTTATACCATACACAAAGTATCTATTAATATGTATGTATTAAATATTAACCCAGAGGGATTAAGAGGCTAAACACAAAAAGAAAAACTTAGAATAAAATATAGGAAAATATATTTATGACATCTCGGTAGGGAAAGTTTTCTCAAAAAGACAAAAAATACACAACCATAACAAAACTAAAAGGCAACCTACAGAATGGGAGAAGTTATTTGCAAATGACATACCCAACAAAGGGTTAGTATCCAATATACTTAAAGAACTTAACACAACTCAACACTTAAAAAAAACAAAAAAATCGAATTGAAAGATGGACAGAAGACATGAAAAGACATTTCTCCAAGGAAGATTATACAGAATGCTAAGAGACACATGAAGAGATACTCAACATTGTTCAATTCAGAGAAATGCAAATCAAAACTACAAGGAGATATCACCTCACAACTGTCAGAAAGGCTAAGATCAATACCACAAGAAACAACAGTGTTGGCAAGGATGTGGACAAAAGGAACATTCATGCAGTGTTGGTGGAAATGTAAACTGTGTAGCCATATTGGAAAACAGTACAGAGGTTCCTCAAAAAGTTAAAATTAGAACTACCCTATGGTCACTATGCATTACTTTGTATATACCCGAAGAATACTAATTCAAAGGGATACATGCATGTCTATGTTTGTAGCAGCATTATTTATAATAGCCAAGACATAGAAACACCTCAAGTGTCCATGGATTGATGAATGGGTGAAGAAGTGGTATAGATAGATAGATAATAGTGTACACACACACACACACACGACATTTTATATATATAGATGAAAAAGCCATAAAAATAATACTAAAAATTGGGCACCTGGGTGGCTCAGTGGTTAAGCCTCTGCCTTTGGCTTAGGTCATGATCTCAGGGTCCTGGGATCGAGCCCTGCACTGGGCTCTCTGCTCAGCAGGGAGCCTGATTCCCCATCCCCTACCTGTCTTTCTGCCTACTTGTGAACTCTGTCAAATAAATAAAATCTTTAAAAAATAATATTAAAAATATACATGTAATGGAATATTAGTCAGCCATAAAAAAGAATGAAACCTTGCCATTTGTAAGGACATGGATGGAGCTATAGAGTATAATGCTGAGCAAAATAAGTCAGTGAGAGAAAGAAAATACCATATGATATTATTCATATGTGGAATTTAAGAAACAAAACAGAGGATCATAGGGGAAGGGAGGGGAAAATAAAATAAGACAAAATTAGAGAGGGAAATAAACCATAAGAGACTCTTCACTATAGGAAACAACCTGAGAGTTGCTGGAGGGAAGGCAGGGAGGGAGATGGGGTAACTGGGAGATGGACATTAAGGAGGCACTTGATGTAATGGGCACTGGATGTTCTATGCAACTGATCAATCACTGAACTCTACCTCTGAAACTAATAATATACTACATGTTAATTAATTGAATTTAAATAAAATTTAGGTGCACCTGGGTGGCCCAGTCAGTTAAGTGTCTGATTCTTGATTTTGGATCAAATCGTGATCTCAGAGTCGTGAGATCAACTCTGCAACCCACTCCATGCTGGACATGGAGCCTGCTTGGGATTCTCTCTGTCCCTCTCCCTTTTCCCCTCTCCCACCATGCTCGTGCATGCTCTCTAATAAATAAAATTTAAATGTTTATATATGACGAGGCAATTTACAGAAGAGGAAATGTATCTGGCCAGTGTACATATGAAATATGTTCAACCTTACTAAATGACATGTAATTAAAATGATAATCTTCTTTAACTGGCTCCACATAAAATAAAAGTAAATCTAATAATGCAAAGTGTAATTCATAAAGATGTAGGGGGAAGTGAAACTTATACATCTTGATGGGGTATGTAAATTGTTCTAACAACTTTGGAGAACAAGCTGACAATATCTAATAAAGCTGAAAATGTATGTATGGTACAAGCTAATAGGTTCATTTTTAGAAATGTACCTTAGAAACTCTTAATGCATACACACAAAATTTCATACAAGCATGTTCATTGTAGCTTTTCTTGTGATTGCAAAAAATAATGGGAAATAGTTTAAATAGCCATCAGTAAGAGAATGTATAGATAAATTGTGATATCCTATGCATTAAATTCAACATAAGAGTAAATTTTAAAAACATCACTAAGAATTTTTTTAAAAAACAATGTGCAAAGCCATATATTGAGTAGAATATTCATTGTGTTAATTTTTTAATACAAAATATTATTTATAAATATAAACACACCTAAAAATGTAAAGCCACATACATGAAAAAAATACACAGGCTTTGTAGTAAGTCATAGAAATAGACACAATCCTCCTCCCCTCCTAGAAATCCATCCCCCTTTATAATATTTACCACTGCTTCCACCAAGAAGCAGTCTATTTTCCTGTCTCTTCATTCTGGTGTCTTTGTTGACATTCATTTTCACCAACAGATTGCAGTAGAAGCAATGTTTTGCCAGAGGCCCTACACACTTCCATTCCACTTTCCCTCTTAGAGCCTCTCTGTCACCTTGTGAATAACCCTGACCTAGGCTGGCCAGCCATTCCAAACGCTTCAGCCTACAATCAGTTAACCACCAGACACGTGACTAAGACTGTTACCACAACAAGCCAGCTCCCTGCTGACCCACCATTTGACCACAGACATATGAGCAAGCCTACTAAGATTAGCGCACGCCATTTCATATCAGTAGAATCACCCCGCTGACCTGTACACTCATGAGTAATAATAACAGGCTGTTGTGTTAAGCCACTGAGTGCTTGCAGTAATTTTTACATACAGCAACGGCTTAAGTGCTGCGTACACCATCTTCAGAACAATGACCTTTCAGGATTAAGAAAGACTCTTAAGGAATGGAAAGGGAAGAGTATTAGGGAGAGACAGATAGCTTTACCTTTTACATGGAATTTTTTAAGGATTTATAAGTCCTCAAATCCTGTGTAAAATCTGGATCACAGTAACTTGAGAGTCTGTTATATTATTTTCAGAATTACTCTGCTTGAAATGTTGCCTAATGTGATTAAAGAAGCATGCCACTATTCTTTCCATTTTTGACATATTCATCTCAATAGAGTAGAACAAGACATGACTACAAGATTTGTTTCCTCACTGGGATCTCATGTAGACTAGCTACACAGAAACTTGGAGATATTAAACCTTGACTTATGTTCCTGACATCACGAGCCACCATGACTCAGACTGACTAAATATTATGGTCACACCTCATTCTGTGGTAGCATATAAACAAGAGCTACAAGAAGAATATCAAACCCTCAATTAATTAAAACTCAAGAAACACATTTTCTTTCATGAACAAAGAAATCTATTTTGGGGAGGAAACAAAAACAAAATGTTATCAAAGATCTTCTTTGATTTTCAGATTAAGTGCCAGCATCAACACTGAGTCAACTTAATCTTCTCATGTTCACTATTAAGGTAGGAGAGTAGTTGTACACTTTTGAGAAATATTTTCATTAAAGGCTGAGATAAAAATGGGTTTCTATTTGATCTTTATTTTACCAAAAAAATTAATTTCACTGTGCATCCCATCCAGCCCTGCTCCTTTTATTAAAAGGCTTGTATCATTTTACCAACATCTCCCCATTTCCCATACCCTCCAGCCCATGGTAACTACCATTCTAGTCTCTCTGAGTTCAACTTTTTTTTTTTTTTAGCTTCCTCCTATCAGTGAGATCATGCACTATCTGTCTTTGTTTGGCTTATTTCACTTGGCATATTGCCCTCAAGTTTCATCCGTGTAAAGGGCAGGATTTCCTACGTTCTTATGGATGAATAATATTCCATTGTATGTACATACCACATTTTCTCTAGCCACCCATCTGTCAGTGGACATTCATGTTGTTTCCGTGTCTTGGCTCTTTGAGTAACGTGCCATGAATGTAGGGTACACAGAGTGCTTTGAAATCCTGATTTCATTTGGATAGATATCCAGAAGTGGGATTGCTGGATCATCTGGTAATTTTATTCTTAATTTTTTGAGGAGCCTCTATACTGTTTTCCATAGTGGCAGCACCAATTTACATAACCCACCAAGAGTGTGCTTGTGTGTGTGTGTGTGTCTTGTGGGGGAGGGTGCCAAGTATTCTGATGTGGCTATGAGAGGATTTCAAACTCAAGTTTTAACTTGAATTAAAACTCAAGCGCTCAGCCGCGTGCTGCTCTTTCTCCTCAGAGTTTAGGGTTAACACGAAGAGAAACTTCAGTCTCTATTCTGGATAGTTTCTTGGGAAATGTTTCCAGCCTTGTTTCTATGTTTCAGAACCAGCCACAAAGTTTGTCTTTCCATTCTCACAAACCAGCAGACGTCATCTCCAACGTCATCTCTAAACAGGGACGGGGGGGACAATTTTGGTGAACAGCTAAACCGAAAATATGTATGAAAGGCGTATGGAAACTTTCATGAAACGTTCAGGATGCTATAGGAGCAACTTAAAACACAAGATTTGGATGTCTAATGCGATCAGGAGGCTGTGCCTTAAGCAGAAAAGAGAGATCTCTGTTTTAAAGCTCACTGTTTTGAGGGGCGCCTGGCTGTGGAGTGTGTGACTCTTGATCTCAGGGTTGTGGGCTTGAGCCCCATGTTGGGTGTAGAGATTGCTTAAAAATAAAATCTTTAAAAAATAATACATAGATAAGTCGCACTGATTGTTTTCAGTGTTCTTTTAATTTTACCATCCCATTCCTTATGTATCTGTTAAGTTCTGCCAGTCTGATATCTGAAAACAGTCACTGTAGGGCTATTTGTGTCTGGTAAGAGATCATAAGGTCCTTGAGAGTATCAGGAGGGCCTTATTCATAATAAATCCTTTTGAGATATTCATTCAGAATTCAGTTGATTATCTTAAAGAATTTTTCTTAAGGGAACATTGGCAAAAGTACGCTGTAAACTGTAGAGTCATGAATAACCTTTAAAATAGACCCTATAAGGATCTTAGCCTTAAAGGAATGATTAAACTTATTCTGAATCACCAGACTAATGGGAGAGCAAAGGGAGAGTGCAGAGGAAGGACCTTTCCAATCCCAGTGACCTTTTGGGGGAGTGGTAGGCTTTCTAGGGAATTAGTGAGTTTCTGGTCACTGGGTATGCTCACATGTGACCTGAGCATCTACTAGTCATGACTATTGTAGGGAGCCTTTTTCACTCTGTCTTACAAGTGTATGGTGGAGTTTTTTAGATACTACCTGATTTGTGATTTCACAAGTGACTAAATAGAGATAGATATATGAGAATCCAGTTATCTCCTGTCAAATTGGGCATTAAAAAGCTTTGTAAAAACATAAAGTGATGCCATTCTTGTAACTAATTTTTGTTTTGTGAAATTGTTATTTTTCACCAAAATGTTATCTGTGTTAACATGTACTGTGTATATTTATCACTGCTGTTTTCAATGAATTAACACACAAATATTTTTAACACGCTTCAGTTTTAATCTCTAGTAGGATAAATACTAACAGTTATCATTCACATAAATGCAAACTGTTTGAGGCCTCCTATTTATTATCTATTGCTATGTAACAAATCATCCCCAAATTTAGTGCCTTAAAACAACAAACATGTACTATGTTGCAGTTTCTGTTTGTGTGGAATTCTGGGTCTCATGGGGTTGCTGCCAAGACGTTGACTGTAGTTGCTGTCATCTGGAAGGCCCACCTGGGCTGGAGAATCGTCTCTAGCAAGGCTCACTGGCTGTGGGCAAGAGGCCTCCGTACCTTGTCTTGTGTGTTCTCAAAACTTGACAACTGGCTTCCTCTAAACTGAGTGATCCACAAGAGAAAGAGAGAGAGAGAAAAATGGAAGCCACATTTTATGACCTTTCATAACCTAGCCTCAGGTCACACCCCACCATTTTGCCACATTCTCTTCATTAGAAATGAGTCACTGCGTACAGCCCACACTCAAGGGGAGGGGAATTAGGCTCTGCTGAAGGGGTGAGTATCAGAGGATTTACAGACATCTTAAAAAGGCAAAGTCCTCTTTAAGAACCATTGGACTGGATGATCTTCAAGGGTATTTTTAACCCCGAGTTTCCATGGGTAAGGGAAATGAGGTCAATGATTAGGTCAGAATAGAGATCCATGGGGCCCTCTCGAAAGGATTTCCCTCATTACCTACCTGGCAGATTTCCACTAATTCTTTGAAACTAAGTTCAGAAGTCACTTCCTTCAGAAAATGTCTAGGTCCCTTCCTCTGTACCATCTCTGTTCCTACGTGTACATTCGTGATGATGCTTTTCTCCCTGTGTTGCAATTCTTTTGTCTTTTTATTCTCTCTTCTTATTGGACTGTGAGCTTTGGAGGTCAGGGATATTCTTTCTCCCATACCTCATGCTTTGTCACACTCACCCATCTTCTGTAGCCACATTTATTCTGCATTCATTTATTCGTTCACACTCCTGCCTCTTTAGTGTCTGTCGTGCACTGTGTTAGCCCTGGGCAAGATTCCTGCTCTCACGGTGGATTTTGGTAGGAAGACACACAATAAGCAAATAAACCAACAAAAAATATCATTTCAGAAAGGGATGCACATTACGCAGAAAATAAACAGACTGAGTTCTGTGGGTTGTGGTGAGTTCTGGGTCTTGTCAGCTTAGGGCAGTCAGAAACTATTACATCCCAGGTGCCGTGTCCAAATGAGAAACAGATCTGAGGTGAAGAATCTGTAGGGTCAGTGTGGCCAGCAGTGGCGCATCTGTCACTTGTCCGTACCATATCTATAGACACTGAGTGTCTGGTTGTTTGGGTAGAAACGTGTGCATGAAGGAGGCTGGGAATTATCCAGGGTCAGACTCCACCCAGTTGGGCCTCACACCCAGGCCAGGGGTTCAGTATAGTGACCTTATGGTTATTTCTACTGAATGCCAAAACTTGCTGGAGGGCGATGAAGCCCGCCTATGTTAAAGAACTAGAAGAGCAGAGGTGGGTGTCAGTGTGGTGCATGTGGGACATGGAAGTGCAGAGCAAAGTGCCAGTGAGCGTGGTACTGACAGAACTTGTTCTGGCCTTCCAAGTTCACACTTGTTCCTGCCTCCTTGTTGTCCCATCGCTTCAGGCCCATCCAAACCTGCTCTCAGGGAAAATTCCCCAGTCCTGGAAACCTGCAATTGGTGCATAATGAAGGTGTGGTCCAGCTGGTTTCCATGTGGCACAGGTGCCGTGTTCGGGAAATCTCACTGGGGAAAGATTCCTGTGGGTGTCTCTTGACTTGGCAAATATTTGCAAAATTAAGCCTTAATGACCTAAAAATAAAGCAGTTAACAAACAAACAGTAAAAGCCCCCAAATCTCAAATGTTGACTCCTCCATCAAACCTTCTCCCCCTGTTATTGTATATTGTACAATTGTTTACAGGTCTCTCTCCTTTGAGGGCAAGAACTTACTTTTATTCATTTTTAATATATTTTACATGGGTAGATGCTCAATAAAGTTAAAAAAAAATCTAAAACCATGTACACTAGAATACAAGGGGCTGGTGTTTGCTCGAGATGCTGTCCCTTCCCCAGAAAATGTAAATGTACAGCAATAGGAGTTTCCAATAAGGGAGATGCTTATGTTATAATGTTGAGTAGAGATGGAGCTGATTGAATTTAATGTAATATATAATCATGCATAGGAGAAAGATCTGGAAGGAAATGGACCAAAATGTTTAAATGATGATCTCAATTATAGCATTATCAATTATTTTAATTTTTATCCATCAAATTTTCTGCATTATCTGAAATTTCTGGAAGGAGCCTGTATTAACATATATCAATCAGAAAACGAAATTTGATTTTCTCCCAAAATATTTCCCTCAGAAAAAGGGGAGTTAGCTTACATTCTCATCCTTCCAGAATGTTTTGCATTATGGGATGTTCTCTTTGACTTTTTTTGAACCACAAAGTACTGGTTGGAGAAAACACATTAGCTTGAAATGACATCAAGAAATCATAACTTTTGGGGCACCTGGGTGGCTCAGGCAGTTGAGTGTCCAACTCTTGATTTTGGCTCAGATCATGATCTCAGGGTTGTGAGAGCAAGCCCTGTGTCGGGCTAGGCATGGAGCGTGCTTAAGATTCTCTCTCCCTCTCCCTCTGCCCTTTCCCACCCCTCTCTGTCTCTCTCTCTCTCTGCAAAAAAAAGGGGGGGAATAAATCATGAAATTTTAGATGATTATGGTGGCCTTTTGGCTAAAAAAAAAGAAAGCAAAGAAATATAATGTGAATTTAATGAATTTGTTCTTTGGGATAAGATCCCTAAAGTGCAAGCCTAGCTGTCCTCATAAACCTGCTTTCCAAAAGTTCCTTACATGATGATCCTGTAAGTGATTCCCCTGTGAAGATCATGAATATACACTTGTAGGATGAATAAGACAAACCATTATCTTAGTGCTTTTTTGAATGGGTACTTGTGGCTCGCCATTAAGAACGTCAATGGCAACATCAAATTTGTATTTAAAAAATACAAATTAGGTGTGAGGGAGGGTGATGTTTTCCATCTGGAAGACTGTCAGATGGCTCAAAAAGTGTCTTGTGACATGGAGAGTACTTGCCACTAGATGCATCTGGCGAATGTAAATCAAATACCTTCACAGAATGCAAGAGTGGAAGAAAGAAATACTTTTAAGTCGAACGTTGTTTTATATGTTATTTTAAATATGTATGCTTAATTAAATTAATCAGGGGCACCTGGGTGGCTCAGTGGGTTAAAGCCTCTGCCTTCAGCTCAGGTCATGATCTCAGGGTCTTGGGATCGAGCCCCGCATTGGGCTCTCAGCTCAGCGGGGAGCCTGCTTGGAGAGCCTGCTTCCCCCTCTCTCTCTGCTTGCTTGTGATCTCTGTCTGTCAAATAAATAAATAAAATCTTTAAAAAAATAAAATAAATTAATTAATCAATTAAACATTGAAATCAGATACATAACTGTTTTGTTGATGTCTCTCCTTAAAGGCTTATATTCCAACTGGTAAAAACTAACTTTTTTTTTTCCTCTTTGGGAAATGACCTTACTTTAGGGTCACTTTCTATTCCTGTACACTTTTATAATAAGAGCAAAATCAAAAGCACAAAAGTTGTTATCCCTTCCAGGGACTCTTAAAATTTAATAGACATTTATGCTTTTATGTAAGTAATTAAACTTTAATGGTGAGATCCGAGGCATGAGCCAGTGGCTGGGGGAAGTACTTAGGGAGGCGGCGAGGTCTTTGTACTTTTTATCTTAAACCTAAGTGAGGCTGGCTTGTAGGGGAGGTTTCCATCAGGGAAAACTTCTTGGAGGAATGACTTTGAAGTTCAGGCTACAAGAAGGTGATGGGCATATTAGGAAGAAAGGAATTAAAAAGCGTGTGTTAGCATGTCTACTGCTACATTACAAACTACTCAAAACTTAAGGGCTTAAGAGGTCCCTCATTTGTCACTGTTCTTTGGCTTGGCAATTTGGGCAGAGCTCAGCTAGGATGGCTCATCTCACTCTGCGTTTGTTCGTAGTTGTTGGTGGGTCAGCTGGTCACAGAGGGCTTTGCTTACAGCCTGGAGCCTCAGTAAAGGCTCCTAATGGCTGGATGGCTAGTCCTGTCCTTGTGGTCTCTCGTCCTCACAGATGGGCTTATTCACATGGCCTCAGTGTTCAGAGTGTGAAAGCAGAGGATTTGGGGCTTCTGGAAGACAAGTCTTGGAAGTCATAGGATGTCACTTATGCCACGTCCTATGGGACAATGCAAGTCATGAAGTCAGCCCAGATTCAAGGCAGTGGGGAAATAGCTTCCACCTTTTTATGGAAATTGCTGTAAAAAAATCTGTGGCCATCTTTAATTTCTTGCATGGATTTCAGATGGGGAGGACAGCTTCTGGAAGGGAATAGAGACAAGAAAATGTAAATGCCATAGTAGGAATTTTAAGGAGTTCAACCTGATTAAAATAGAGAAGGCCTGTTGGGGAGCATCTGGAAATCAACCAAGGTGGGGCAGCCCAAGAGGCCCAAGGGTTGAAAGCCTAGAACCAGAACTCTGACATGAGGGTTAATAAACCTCTGCACATACCCTGGCTCCCGCCTCAAAGGGTTCACTTTCATTCATTTTCATTATAGTTTCTATATTCTTTAAAGGTGGTTTTGTTTTGTTTGTTTTTGAGAGAGAGAAAGGGAGAGAGAGAGCACGCAAGCTGGTGGGGGAAGAGAGAGAGAGAATCTCAAGCAGACTTCCCACCGCACATGGAGCCGGCCGCGGGGCTTGATCTCACAACCCTGAGACTGTGACCTGAGCTGAAATCAAGAGTCAGAGGCTTAACAGTCTGAGCCACCCAGGTAGCCCTTGTTTCTACTTTTTTAAGAATTTTTGCTTTGAGAGCTTGGAAGAGCCTACATCATGAAACTGCCAATTCCAGAAATGGACATTACCAAAGCCTTTGTGACTCTCCGAAGACAAGAGAGCACAGAGACAATGAAGCACCTGAACTCTGGAGCCAGACAGACCTTAGTTCAAATCCTGTCTTCATCACTTGAAGCCATGTGACATCTGATCAGTCATTTGGCCTCTCTGGGCCTCAGTTTCCTCCAGTATCACATGGTGCTAAATTCCCGCCTTCCTCACAAGATCAGGGTGAGGACTGATAACACGCTTACATATTTAGCTTAGGGTCTTAAGCATTAAATACATAATGTCAATTAATGTCAGCTATAATTATAGCCTTTGGATTTTAGTTCTTCACCTGTAAAATGAGATGCTCCTGTTGAAATTCCAGGGTCTCATTTTAAAAATAGCTTATTTTTAAAATGGAGCATTGGGAAGTTTGCAAATGAAAGGTCTACTCCTATTCCCCAAGGGTAGAGTTTTGTCTTGTGATTTGCATCCAAGAAAGTCTTCTTCAAAGTTAATGACTTCTCTTCTCTGAAGGGAAACTGACCCCTTGGCAAGCATATCTTTCACGCAGTTGATGCTTTGAAGAATAAATTCATTTATTCTCTATTTGAATGTATTCTATAAGATAAATCAGGATGCTGGAAACTGTTCACTTTTAAACACATATTTTTTGCGTATTTAACACATACTGTAAATCTACTGTGTTAATAGATTCTGTGCTAGGTATTAGAGATGTAATGATGAGTGAAATCAATGTTGTGGCATTCAACAGCTGCTTTTAATGATCTGCACTAAATAAGCCCTAAGTAAAAGTATCTATAATTTTTTTCCCAGGGAATGTTGACAAATAGATTGCCTAATTTTTTTGTCCTTGTCCCGAGCCATTATTCATATTACTAAAATAATTTCATCTGTTTGGAGTAAAAAAGTTATTTTGAGAGATAGTTCCAGAGCCAACCCTAAGTCAGATGGTCCATCTGTCAGGCAGGTAGAGTGAAAACCACATGGGCTAGTAGTATAGGGCTTCCCAGAGCCCCTCATCCAGAGAAAGAGGTTTTTCCAAGGCTGGTTGGACCCTTATTTTGAGCAATACCAGGTAAGGGAAACCTTTAAACACAGTACTTTTTTTTTTTTTTTTTTAAAGATTTTATTTATTTGTCAGAGAGAGTGAGCGCACAAGAAGGGGGGAGCGGCAGGCAGAGGTAGAAGCAGGCTCCCCCTGAGCAAGGAACCTGATACAGGACTCGATCCCAGCCCTGACCTGAGCCAAAGGCAGACACTTAACCGACTGGGCCACCCAGGTGTCCCAAATCACAGTACATTCTAAAATAATACGTTCTAATGTTCTAATGTGGGGAGAATGAATACGTCTCGGACCATGTTATTTTGGATTTATACTTGGTTGTATTCACATTTTTCTTATCTCTACAAATGAATAACCTTTTGACTCAGTAAATAGAAGGCATCATAATCGTGTATAAGGAGGCCCACTTTAGGGCTTAAGAGACTTCAGACTCAGGATAAATGTAAATAAAACATAAACCATTTGATAGATTATGGAAGTAGATTCAGCAGAAAAACATGCCATGTTCTGACTTCATTTTTGTTCCAGGAAGTGGGAGATATGTAAATGGAGGGTGCATCTTGGCCTCAAGCAGGAGGTCACAACCAGAGAAAGGTGCCCCACATCTTTTTAATTATTCCATTCAGAGCATCTGCTTGAGGCACAAGTAGGATCCTGGCCTCCCCACTGTGTCCCACTCTTGTGTAACTTTCCAAGGCCCTATTTGGAAGAATAGATTTTCCACTCTGTATCTCTTTCTCCCACTCCTGAATCATACCTGTAATTCTCCCTTCAGCCATTTCCCAGGACATAGTTGAATCAGTCACATCGTCTTATGGCATAGGCTTTAATTATTATCCAAAAAGCAGGTAATGGAAAGTATTGGCACACAACTCATTATCAGACAAAAAAAGCAATGTTTCCTCAAATGTGGTGAATAAAGTAGCATGTAACCTACTGTCAATTAACTATGAATGTGCCCATCCCAGTACTTTTAAAGAGAACCCTGCAAGAAAGCTGAGAAATACATTTTTAATGCAGCCACCTGTGCCTTCAGGCCTCGAGAACTTTAACAAGGATCAGTCCATGAAAAGAGTTGCTATAAGCCTGTATAATAAATTAAACATAAATTTTAAATTATTCATTGAGTCTTCATAAGAGATTGAGATGCTGTAGGGATAATGAAAATGCAATTTAATAAGCAATCCATAGTTATTTTAAAAGGGAGGTAAAAAAGCAGTGTCCATTAAAATTTTACCTTTGCTAAAGAATGAGCTAAAAGGATTAGTTCAAATTAGTAGTACTAATTAATGTGAACTCGCAATGCAAGACAGTGCTTTATTTTTAATTTTATTCTATTATGTTATTTTTAAATAAAATATATTTGCCATATGACACTATATAAGGTCAAGGTCTATAACATGTTGATTTGATACATTTCCATATTGCAGTAGGATTGACACGGTTGACATTAGCTAATGCCTCTATCGTCTCTCATAGCTATTTCTTTGTGGTGGGAAAAATTAAGATCTGGTTTATTAGCAAGTTTGATGGAATAATATAGTATTATTGTTTATAATCACTATACTGTGCATTATATCTCTAGGACTTATTTAGGTACTAATTGTAGGTTTTACCCTTAGACAATATCTTTCCTATTCCCCTACTTCCAACTCCTGGCAACCCCCATTTGCTATTTTATTTTGTATTTTAATGCCATTTTATTGGTTTATAGTGTTACCAATTTAATCACAGAATAGAGCTCAGGGAGAAAATAATAATAGTCATAATAAAAATGACAGATACTCCTTGTGAGTTACTTTGATTGGATTTTGTCACAAGTTATAAATTTCATAAGAGAGATTAAATAACTTTCTCATGGTTGCAGAACTAGGATTTGAACACTGCCTTTAGTGAGGCTATCGCCTGTGTTTCTCCACTAGACCGTTCCAGTCAAACTGTACTGCCTCATGAAGATGGATCGACGAAGAGACGAACCTAAGGGCTCCGGAGTCAAGAGTTCAGGTTCAAATACCAGCTCTTCCTCTTACAAGAGCTGTGGCACCTTAGATAGTTAATCTAACTCCTCTGTGCTTCAGTTTCTTCTCATTAATAGTCCCCTTAATGGTTCTTCCCTTAATAGTTTCTCCTCATTAATAGAGATAATAATGTGTGAGAATTAAGTGGGAAAATGTATAAAAAGCAATTAACCCAATGCAGCAAAAGTTCAATACATAGTAATCGTTATCGCTGGTATTATTGCTTTACTGAAAGTAAAGAAAAGAAAAAAAGAATGGTATGGTTGTGTTAGATGACAAACAGCCCTAAGCAGTGCCATGTGTTCTTGCTGGGTCACTCTTTCAAGTCATCAAACCTGAGTGATCCCAGTTGGTCTCACTCATGACCTGGTGTCCAAAGTGTCTAATGCATCCAACTTAGTGATGCTCCCCACCCTGTACCACCTGTTGACGAGGCAGGAGACCCCTCAGCTTCCTTTGGGTATGGTCATGGCAGGTTCATGGTCAAGTTCGTTTCTTTTCCTTTGTGTATGTCCTCCTGAGCTGCTAATCTCAAAAGGGAAAATCTCTGACAGGTTTCTCCATTTTGAAACATCTCTTCCCCACTTCAGATGCTAGAACCTTTTCTCTTCGAAGAAGACCTGATATAACTTTTCTGGCTAAATCACAAAACAATGGTTTTACCCTTGTGGCTTTTGAAATTCCTTTCCAAAGATGGGAGGGTAGCATGATGGGTTGAATTGTGTCCTTCCAAAATGCATATGTTGAAGCCCTGACCCCGGCACCTCAGGACGTCACTGTATTTAGATATAAGCCTTTAAGTAGATAATTAAGTTAAAATGAGGTCATACGAGTGAGCCCTAATGCAATGTGACCGGTGTCCTTATAAGAGAGAAGATTAGGACATATGACCACGTGAGGACAGTGAGAAGGCAGTCATCCAAAAGGAGAGAGGCCTCAGAAGGAAACAAACCTGCCAAGACCTTGATCTAGCCTCCAGAACAGTGGGACATTTCTGTTCTTTAAGGCACAGAGTCTGTGGTGTTTGGTAATGGCAGCCCTAGCCAGCTACTGCACGTAAAATTGTCTTCAGGTGATCTTGAAGCAGGAAATACTGCACTCAAAGCACTCTTTAGTGAAGCCTGGGTTAGAGGAAGAGCCCGCAGTGCCAGGCCCTCAGGGTCGCAGGTTTTTGAGGGCCAGTGGACAGACAAAAGCTCTGGGTAATTTGAAGGCACCCTCTTGAACAGGTCTCCCATCTTAAATATCTTTCTCCACAGATCAGGTATCATATCATTAACAATTTGTAGGGAAGTATTGAAGCCTTTTTTTAAAGTGTTGTCACCTTTAAAAGAAAAGGGTAAGCAATTCAGCTGGGAAAATTGAGTTTATCTGGGAAGAGCAGAGGAATCTCAATTTGGGATAAACACAGGATGGTGAACCATAGGCGAGAGTCCAGAGAACCACGGAGGAAAGGGGAGGTGGGAGGGGTTGTTCTGAACAAAAGTTAATTGGAAGAAAATGAGAGTTTGAAGTGGTTGTGGCTTCTCTTGAGCAGGCAAGGGGAGCTTGCTGTTGTTGGGTCGAGAGAGACTCTCCCTTCTTCATGCTAAATGTGCAAGCTGTGTTGAGCCGTGCATGTGAGAGCCCTTACTTCATGGCTTCCCGACTCCAGTGACTGAGGTTTCCTTAGCACATTTCCCCAGTGTTCAGCATCTCATGGTAAAGTGAGACTGTACTAGGTCTGTTGGTGGACTGTGAGTGTGGGATGTGGGTTTTGAGAGAGTCCGGGAAAGGGGCCGTGAAGGAGGCGGCGGAAAGGCACAGATCATCAGGTCCTTTCCTCCCCGGATCTGCCCGACATCAGCCTGGAAAGAGTCTCTGACTGGTTTGTGGGAAGCAGGGTGGAATGTTGTTTCTTCCTCGGGGTGCCTCCTTCCCAGAATGGGAGCCTCTCTGGCCCTGAGGTCACAGGGCTATGGTGGTTGCTTCACGGTCCCATGGTTGAGATGGCTAGTCTCTGAGGTCCTTCTTTTGGCCTCTTAGGTGCTGCAACATTCTGATCAGAAATTTCTGCTTCAAGCGTAAAGGATGTGGTGCAATTGGGGAAGGAAATGTGGAGAACAATAAAAACAAAACACCCCGGCCAGCTCTCAGTAAGCCAGAACCCATTCCTGCCCCCTGCCCTCCACCGAAGTGTTTAACTTTTCCTGACTATAGTGTGGTGTAGTTTACAACGTTGGTATTTTTATTTGTCATCATTTTGTTTTCAACATGAACACAAATGAGTCTTCCACGGCAGTAGAAAAACTGTGTAGCTTGTAGAAATGCTTTTGTGTTTGAAGTCAGAGGCAGTCTGTCCTCCTGTAAGATTTCTGCTCCTGCATAATCTCTCTCTCTCCTTCCTTCACTGGGCTCTTTCCCCCCAAAACTGCAGCCCATCCCCACACCCTCAAGATGTAAGTAGTTTTAGGGAACAAGATTTACTCTTTTTCTCAGTGAGATTGTTGAAGACTGAAAAGGAACCGTTAAGACTCCCCAAAATGAGCTTCTAAGGATATAATTTCTGAGCACTGGGGGAGATTTTGTGAGGCAGAAGACCCTCCTAAAGTTTCTAGTAGATCAGTCTCTATAATCAGTGAGGGTTCAGTGTGTGAATAAATAGGGAATGCTACGAGGGAGAATCATGGTAATAGCACATGGATGAATGGCACTAGAGGTAGCCTTCTAGAAACACAAGAAACCTGCATCCCACTGTATTCTGGGTCAAATAAAACATTACATATTACAGGAAAGAAATTATCTAGGTAATTATTTTTATGCTATTTCACTTAAAGTTTCATTTGATTGAAATGATAATTACTTCTTTTTAAAATTTTTCTTTTTCTTCTTCTTCTTTGTAGGCATGGGGATGGGATATATGTCAATGTATGGCCCCTAGGTGGGGAGTGGTCCCAAGGAAAGGTATAAAAAATGCCCATTTCAACCTCAGTGTCTGTATTCATGGGTGGGAGAGAAATAGCCATTAATTATGTGGAAGAAAAAAAATCCCTTGGCTAAATTGCATGTCATTTCTTCTGATGTTGCAATTCTCTTTAAATACATAACCCCAACACTTCCCCAAAGAAACCGAATGTATATCCGTGAGGGATAATTAAGACTGTGGCTCAAACACAAAAATAATGCTTTGGAAGAAAATCTTTTTAGAATCTTTACCATATTCTTTTTAGTCTCTGGCCTAAATGACAAAGATGAACTTTGTAAATGCATTTATGTGGGCCTATGTATTGGCTGTCTACTTGTTGGAGAGGCCACCTCAACGAGGCACAGTAAAAGAATTGCAGATAATACCCTCATACAGGAGTATAAAGGAGAGTCTATGGCTCTGGCCAAGAAAAGTCCATTGCATATTTTTATTTGGATAGTTTCCTCTGTAGCACATTTTAGATACTATAATGAAGTAGATCAATATGGAGTAGATTGCATTTTCTCTATAGAAACAATATTAGAATTGAACTTTGAAACAAATGAGTCATTGATATGGTCAATAGCATGTAATAGGGGCACGTGGGTGACTCAGTGGGTTAAAGCCTCTGCCTTCAGCTCAGGTCATATCTTGGGGTCCTGGGATCAAACCCCACATCTGGCTCTCTGCTCAGCCCGGAGTCGGCTTCGCGCCCTCTCTCTGCCTACCTCTCTGTCTACTTGTGATCTCTGTCTGTCAAATAAATAAATAAAATCTTTTTTAAAAAGTATGTTATAAAAGCAAACACAGGGCGCCTGGGTGGCTCAGTGGGTTAAGCCACTGCCTTCGGCTCAGGTCATGATCCCAGAGCCCTGGGATCGAGTCCCGCATCGGGCCCTCTGCTCAGCAGGGAGCCTGCTTCCCCCCCCCCCGCCTGCCTCTCTGCCTGCTTGTGATTTCTCTCTCTGTCAAACAAATAAATAAAATCTTTAAAAAAAAAAAAAAAAAAAAAAAAAAAAAAGCAAACACATAGTACTCAAATAAGTAAATGTGTTTAATCCTAATAAAATAGCATCTGTATTGATTATAGAAGAGGATATGATATAAAGATATACTTTTACTGTATCAAAAATTTATTTGGCAACTAGAATTAAATTTTATCATGGACTGACTTGGTTATCTCTAAATTTAGAAAGTCCCTTTTGGATGCCTTGGATGTTTTGAAAAATAATTTTAAGCAATTTTCTGCAGAAGATGACTTCTTCTGCCTGTTTATTATACTCTCCATAGCATTACTCTTCGGTCATACTGAAAACATGCTTGTTGTCAGGAAGGCTGGCGATGTTTTGTTTACCAAATGTTTTTATTTTAAAGGTATATTACAAAACTAATACATATTCATAGTATGCAATTTGAAATAGGCAAATAAGCAGAAAAAAGAAAAGTAACACCTCATAATTTTGCATGTCAGAGATAATCACTGTTCCTAACGTGTATGTTCACAATCTTATAGCAACCAGTCTTTTCATCTAAAAAAAAAAATCTTATTGAATATTCATAGCATCATTTAAAATGGATGCATATTATTTCATTCTATATACCTTGCTTTATTTAACCAATCCCCATTTCTGGGCATTTCCATTGTTTTTATTGGTTTTGCCATTATGCTTGTAGAACCCACACCAGGGGTTTCATGGGGTGTTGGCTTCATTCAGGCAAAGGGGAAAAGCTTGAGTCCAGTTTACAGATGGTTCTGCTGTCACCCATTGGATGTGGACTACTGAGGTACCAGCAGAGCCATCTGCTCTGGAGGTTGGAGGAAGAGGGAAATCCTCCCAAGGGGCAGCATTCTGAATAATCTACCTTGTGTTCCATTTTGCCTGGCAGGAGAGAAGACTTGAACACTGATGGCAAGGAGGTTTGGGAAGAGTCCAGTAGGTGATTCTCTTGCACTGGGCTCTAGGATATGTCTTGTAAGAGGACTGGCCAAAGTACATGACTCTCCACAAAAGGGTGTGCATGGTGAGCTGTTCTGTGGATGTCACTCGGCTTCCTCCCCAGCTGTGCTGATGCTTGTCCAGTGTTTTGTGAACAAAGTAGGAGTCAGGGCTGCAGGCGGTGTGTGCATTCAACAGCAAAGTTTTCCCTTTTGAAGACTGGCTTGCCCACTAGCCAAGTTTTCTAAGCAATGCCCAATCCTGGACATTTCATATGGTAACATATGCCAAGTGAGGTGTGGAGGGATGATCCACTGTTTGGATCTCTTCTGACCCAGCAGCACCAATTGTGGAGTAAGTACTTGAACCACCAGGATCTGTATTGCTTTTTGGAAACAACAGCAGAACTCCGTGAACACAGTGAATTGTCTTTCTGGGAGAAGTTATTTGTTGCCCTGATGGCTTTTGTTCCAGAGAACCATTCACAAAGCACTTAGAGCGCTTTGAAGAATCCATGGCGTGGGGTTGGGGGCCTTCCAATGTCATTCTCTAGGTCCTCTGCACTGGGTGCACCTTGATTAGTAAGACTAAGAGATGAGTGTTTCACCATCATCTCTTCTGGGTTTTTATTTGCTCTTGTCCAGGTGGTTGCTTCCACATGCTGCTATAGAGCAGGGGTGACTAATTGTAGTGTTGTCTTAGGCTATGCATTGGCTTTTCTTCAAAGAATAGGCTTAGAGAACAGATAACTAGTTGGTTTCTGTGGAAGGCTTTGTTCTTTTCTAATATGCCGTATATGGTGCTGGTTCCCTTGCCCAGTCATGACTTCTTAATCTAGGAGATGGTTACATATTCTGTGACTTAAAATTGTTTTTTTTTGTAGTAATATATATAAACAAAAAAATTATTCTTTGACAAATTTTAAGTGTACAGCTTTATGACGTTAAGTCTGTGGTTTTTGCCTCTAAACTTGAGCTCACCTTTATTTTCCACGGAAGCTCTATTTTTTCTAATGCCATGACTGTATTTCCTCCAGGTCAAGATGCCATTAATTGTAAAACAAACTGCTATATTAATAGCAATGTTTTATTTAAAAGGCTATTCCTGGCAAATTTCCTTGGATGTCATTTATAAACCACATTCCTATTTCAGAAGTATTAATATGTAGAAAATCTGCGTCATAGAATTGAGGAAATATGTAGCTGTTCTGTGTCCTGTGGCAATGGTGGGAATTAAAAGGTTCCTTTTTTTAAAGACTTAATTAAATTAATTAATTAATTAGTTTTTTAAGATTTTATTTATTTGTCAGAGAGAGAGAGCACAAGCAGGCAGAGTGGCAGGCAGAGGCAGAGAGAAAAGCAGGAGTCCCTCTGGACAAGGAACCCGAAGTGGGACTCGATCGTAGGACCCTGAGATCATGACCTGACCCGAAGGCAGTGGCCCAACCGACTGAGCCACCCAGGCGCCCCTTATTTTATTTATTTTTTAAAGTAGGCTCCGTGCCTAATGTGGGGATCAAACTCACAACCCTGAGGTCAAGATCACATGCTCTACTGACTGAGCCAGCCAGGCCCCCATGGAGTTGAGTTTCTGAGGGGAAAGTCACTCTCTGCGTGCTGTCCGTGATGACAGTCTGTAAACCGATACCTTATCGGACAGTCACAAAAGCTCATGACACTACCAGTGTGGAGACTTCTGAAATAAAATCTACATATTTGGGAGAATAACAGTGTCGTGACAATTTCAGAAAAATTTTTGTTGAGGACTAAACAACTCCTGCCAAGGGAAAGGCTTCAACATTTTTAGCATCTACTTACTATCTGCTGAGAACTTTACATACATTCTCACTTTAACCTCAGTACAATCTTGGGAGGTACGGTTGACCCACGTTTTACAGAGCGTTTAAGTAATTGCCCCGATCTGATGCCTGGCAAGTAGTGGAGCTAGGGTATAAAACTTGGTCCGGGGGTGCCTGGGTGGCTCAGAGGGTTAAAGCCTCTGCCTTTGGCTCAGGTCATGATCCCAGGGTCTTGGGATTGAAACCCACATTGGGCTCTGCTCAGCATGGAGCCTGCTTCCTCCTCTCTCTCTCTCTCTGCCTGCCTCTCTGCCTACTTGTGAACTCTCTCTGTCGAATAAATAAATAAAACCTTTAAAAAACAAACAAACAAACAAACAAAACAAAACAAAACTTGGTCCATAGGACTCCAATGTCTGCGTCCCTCTCTATCATACCAATTACTCACTGTGCTTTAGCTACACCATAACATGATAGAAACAGCTGGTTTCCTAGTCTCCTAGCCTTGCTGTTTCAGTATGATTTCCTTCTCCTTAAACCCTCATGGTGGCCTTTGCCTATGGAATTGTGTATTGTCTATCCATGTACCACATTGTAACGAGTTTCTATTTTTACCCAATATTTAAAACTTTGTCATTGAATAGTTTACATACTTACGTTCTTTCTCTTTAGTAGCCTTGAGAGGGTGCTGACTTTGACTGCCGTATCTCCCACACCAATTCACGGATCACTGATGTTCAATTACTACCTATTGACTTGATTTTAATGAGTGTTAGGGAGACACTTGCTGATAGAGTTGATCTGAAATAGTCAAGATCGTTTTAAAGCATGAAGTACAGTTCATGGGACTTGGCAATTCTTATACCTACCGTGTCAGAAATCGAGGGAGACTGGTGAAGGAATAAATAGAATTTTAAAATTTGAGAATAGATTATTCATTAAGGATTTCTCTTTTTTTAAAAAAAAGATTTTATTGGGACGCCTGGGTGGCTCAGCTGGTTGGGCGGCTGCCTTCGGCTCAGGTAATGATCCCAGTGCTCTCGGATCGAGTCCCACATCAGGCTCCTTGCTCAGCAGGGAGTCTGCTTCTCCCTCTGCCTCTGCCTGCCACTCTGTCTGCCTGTGCTCCCTTCCTCTTTCTCTCTCTCTGATAAATAAATAAAATCTTAAAAAAAAAAAGATTTTATTTATTTATTTGACACACAGAGAGAAAGAGATCACAAGTAGGCAGAGCAGCAGGCAGAGATAGAGGGGGAAGCAGGCTCCCTGCTCAGCAGAGAGCCCCATGTGGGGCTCCATCCCAGGACCCTGAGATCACGACCTGATCTGAAGGTAGAGTCTTAATTCACTGAGCCACCCAGGCACCCCTCATTAAGGATTTCTATAAAATATTTTTACTACTTTAAATCTTTACTGTTAAAATCCCTTTAGGTTTCCATCATAGTTCTCATTATGTATGTTTTGTCCTCAATCAGAACTTCCCTTACCACACAGACAACCTATCGTTTATCCTCTGAGCTTTACCTTTTTGAATATTTCAGAAAACTAAAACTGAAAATTTTTCACGCAGAAATATCCACCAACATCGAAAGGGGGCAGGAAAACAAAAGCTAATTTCATTTGGAAGATTCTCTTTTCTCTTGGCCATAGTGGTGGTTTCCTGCTCAAGTCCCTTCCCCTGAGAGGGTAACACTGGACAGCAGCCTCAAGAGCCAGTGAGAATTGTCTCAATGAACAACAAAAGATATAAACAAACTTTCTTTCAGTTCATGGCAGTGCTTATTTTGCATTGGAAAGTATGTGTAATTCAAACTACTATAATTCCATTTTTATGCCAAATGTAATCCTGGAGGAGGCTATTGCTGGCATGAGGTCTGGAGTTTGTACTGCATCAAAGTTAGTAGCTTGTTTTTCCATCTGGGCTAGGCACAGAGTTTGCAAGCTTTTTTTCTGAGTTACTCATTCTCTGGTAAATTCCAGTCCTGGGCTACTGTAGGACATATGCAAGGCTTTGACCCAAGAATTGGAAATGTAATATGGCCCTTGTTTAAAAGTGTTTTGCTACTGGAAGTACAACTAGTTCTAGTGAGGTTTGTGTTGGCCACCTTAGGCTTGTGGGTTCAGTTCAAATTTTTTATTTAGTTCTACAGGTTTTATGGCTCGGCTACCTGAGAGACTGGCCCTCACACTGTTCCTTCCTCTCAGCTGGGAATATTTCCTGGAGCACTTGGCTAAAGAATTCCAGATTTTACTTTGGAATAGTCATAATGATGGCTCAAGTGTTCTGGGAGGGTTCATATTTGGAACTTTTCTATCTGGTCTGACATGGCTCCAGTTGTTGGCTTTTCCTGATGGGGTGGTATTGCCAGACTTGGTCTTAGGAATGCACTGAGTATGTGTTGCAATGAATTGATTTATATAGGTCTTAAGTTTAGAGACTGTATTAGTTTTCTGTTGCTGCCACAAAAAAATTCCCCAAATGTAAAACAAAGTAAATTTATTTTCCTGCATTCTGGAAGTCAGAAGTCCAAAGGAAGTCTTGAGAAGCTAACATCTAGGTGTCAACAAAACTGGTTCTTTCTGGAGATTACCGGGGAGAGTCTGTTCCTTACCTCTTCCACTTCCAGAGTACCCCCGCAGGCCTTGAACACATCACTCTGATCTCTGTTTTCATGGTCACACTGCTTTCTCTACTGTAGTCAAAATTTCTCTTCTTCTCTCCTACAAGGAATCTGTGATTAGACGTAGGGCCACCCAGATAATCCAGAATAGTCTCCCTATCTCAAGATTCTTAATCACATCTGGTAAATAGATTTGGCCATATAAGGTAATATTCACAGGTTCTGGGGATGTGGTTATGGACATCTTAGGGAATCATTATTCAGCCTACCACAGAGCCTCATGCATCTGAATTTGAATCCTGGCTCTAATGTTTTATATTTTCTGAGCCTTAGGTTGTTCATATCTAAATGTTGATAATAATGTTATCTCTCACTAGGTTGATGTAAGATTTTGATGAATAAAGTATGTAAAGCATCAAGAACCCCACAAGGCTTTAGTTAATATTAGTTTTTTTCCCCTGCCTTCTCATATAATATCTGAGAAGTTAAAGATTTCAGTTCGAGGCCAAGTGAGCCTTTGAAATTTATAAATATTGTATTACAGGTACAAAATATGAAAAACATCTCTGCTGAAGTGAATATCAGATGGACAGAATACTGGTTAATATCCAGTTAGGGATCAGTCAGTATGAAACTATAATGTAATGCAACAAAGAATGCATTATTGTGTTTAGAGATACAAGTTTTACAATTTGAAGAGAATGAGAGGCTTTCCAAATTAAATATGATATTGAGGATTATCTGCTTTCATTGTCTCCTCTGATTTGTTTCAACAAATCAGATCACTGGGTGTTTGAGGGAAAGGAAACCAGAGAAGAAGGCATATCATTTTTCAAGTACCAATATGGTTTTTATTTAAACATGGAATACATTAAAGCAATGACAATTTATAAATTAAAAAAAAATGAGTTGAGCTTCTCTGATATATCAGATAGTGCCCAATATGTTGAACACATAAGGATAAACTGCCATAGTTCTTACCTTTAGATGGTTTATAATCTGATGGAGAGACAGATAATAAGCAGGTAATTACCAGAAATGTGGATAAGAATTATAAATGGGTATAATGGATGCACAGGGGAAGACGTTTTTACGTCTGCAGGGAGAATTGGGTAAGATGGTGTGGGGAAGAGGTGGTTATTCTTGAGCCAACTTTTGAGGGAGGGGAAGTCATTTTCCAGGTGAATGTGGGGATAGGGTAATCCAGGCAGAGAAGTCTGTGTCTGCAAATGTGTGAAGGACTACATTATCATATGCTCACAGAACCATGACTAGCTTAATATGGTGGGAGTAGACAGACATAGAAATTTATCTTGAGAAACAAACATACCTGACACTGAGTTCAGAGATGAATTCAGGTTCATTTTGTGTAAGGAACACTGGATAACATCATGCTCCATTCATTTACTCAACAAATACTTCTTGGATGGCTTTTACATGCAGGAGAGAGTGTCAGGTTTCAGGCATACAAAGTTTAGAAGAGTTAGTTCTTACCCTCCAAGTCCTTAGAGCCTAACAGATGAGCTTATCATCAAAATTTCAAACTCTAGAAATTTGAAGAGTTTTCAGTTAATACAAGTGGCCGTAAAAATTAGAGTTAAAACAGTACTTAAATCGCATTTATTTTATTATCCAGTGGTAGAAGCACCAATGGGCTCTTTGTCAAAGATTTGCTGTCTTCTTCCATAGTGAGGAGTAGTTACTGGGCAGTGGCTTCTTGGCAGTGGCCAATGACTGCATTTCCCAATTGCCCTTATACTTCCGTGGTGGTGTATGACTAGCTCTCACTCTTGGAATCTGGCACACATAACTTGTTGCCTGAGGTGGTCAAGAAGCATCTTCTCTTTCTTCTCTCATTTCTGGCTGGATTAAACAAACAAACAAACCTCCATGTTTCTGAGGATAGTGGAGACACAAGATAGAGGGAAGCTGAGTGCTTGAATCATCACATGCAGGAAGGCTACCAGTCAACTAGAAACATTCTCATTGATTAGTACAAGAGTGAGACATAATATTATATTGTTTCAAGCTACTAAAAATTTAGTACTTATTTCAGCAGCTCGTGCTACCGGAGTTATCACACAGTGAGGATTTGACTATACATATTACATACCGTGTTTCCTGGGATGTGTCTTCATTATACCATGAAGTGCCAGTGCTTTTTAAGAAAAAAATTTTTTTTTTATTATTTATTTGACAGACAGAGATCACAAGTAGGCAGAGAAGCAGGCAGAGAGAGAGGAGGAAGCAGGCTCCCTGCTGAGCAGAGAGCCCGATGTGGGACTCAATCTCAGGACCCTGGGATCATGACCTGAGCCAAAGGCAGAGGCTTTAACCCACTGAGACACCCAGGTGCCCCGCCAGTGCTTTTATTCACATGTCTAATTATTAGAAATATCTCCTCTTTAACAAGCCAAAGTATGATTAAATCCTGTGAGTTTTAGCTATTGATCTCTAAAGCAAGGCCAGGTAAGAAAATGTATGTTTGTGGTGTAGAGGGGCTTCCTCATTATGGCATTGTAGAAAGAAGAGAGAGGTGTTTGAGGCCAGCTCGGTCTCATTGGTGTGTTACCTGGAAAGGAACTTAAGAAAACATCATGCTGAAGGTAGTGTGGTCAGAGGCAGAGATGGTCTTGGAAGGGGTTATCTAGAAGTTCTAGGTGAGCCTACAAAGACCAAGAAGACTCTTGTGTGATAAAGACCATGAGGACTGAGAGTTCAACATAAATCCAATAATAAGAATGAGAGGCTAGATGTCTTTCCATGAGTGGTGGTGGGAAGCTTGTTCCCTAGAGGAACCAGAGCAGATGAGGCAGCAATAAGAGGAGACAATTTACCCTTCTCCTTGTGTCCTTCATGAGTTTTATCTTCTCCAACCTAAATCAGCCTTTCTTTTTCTTGTTTTTCTCAGTTAATAGACTTTATAGAATTATTTGCATTTTCCTCTGGATACATTTTAAATTGTGTAGAATTAAATACAGTACTGCATCTATGGCCAGTTTATTGCAAAGCTTGCTGAGATGATTATTCTAATATCTGAAGGTTACACAGAGAGTGTTAGGAAGTTAGGCTTTGAAATAAAATAAATTGAGTGTGATTTCCCAGTTTGATTTGGGGTACAGACTTTCATCTGTAAGGTGAATAAATTCTGAGGATGTAATGTACACTATGATGACTATAGGTAATCCTCTATTGAATATTTGAGAATTGGTAAGAGAGTAAATCTTAAACATTCTCATCGACACACACACACACACACATACACACACACACAAATATATGAGGTGATGGATACTAACTGACCTTTTTGTGCTAATCATTTAATAATGTATATAAAATCATGTTATATACCTTAAACTTACACCCTATAATATGTCAAATATATTTCAATAAAGCTAGAAAAAAATAAAAAATCACTCGAATTTCCATTATCCAGAGTAAACTACTATTAATATGTTGGTGTTTTCTCCTTCCCTCCCTTTTTCCTTCCTCCTTTCTTCCCTTCTTTCTTATTTTCCTTCCTTTTTCTTCCCTCCCGCCTTTCCTTCCTTCTTTCCTTCCCTCTTTCCTTCCTTCCATGCTTTCCTTCTTTTTTTTTTAACATTTAAAAAAAAATTTTATTTATTTCCAGCATAGCAGTATTCATTATTTTTTCACCACACCCAGTGCTCCATGCAATCCGTGCCCTCTATAGTACCCACCACCTGCTACCCCGACCTCCCACACCCCCGCCACTTCAAAACCCTCAGATTGTTTTTCAGAGTCCATAGTCTCTCATGATTCACCTCCCCTTAAAAGAATGCTACCCATCGTCTTTCGTAGCTTTCTTTTTTATATCATCAATTACTGATATATTTCCATGTTATTAAATAACCTTCTAAAAATAAATTGAATATTATTCTTCAACATCATTTTTGATGGTTGCATACAACTTTGTTGTATGAATGTAGCCTAGTTTAATTTGCAGTTCTCTATTTTGGGGCCTGAATCAGAAATATCATTGTTTTGACTAGTGTGGTATTTACCATGTACTTATCAGTGAAGTCAGAGGAACATTTTGATAGAATTTTTGTTTGCTCTGATCTCATCTTATTTTCTTCTGCATTTGCAACATCACTGTTTTGTTTTGTTTTTCAGTTTAGATAACTACTTCCTTCTCTTTGCTCTAAAGCATATACTTTAGTGAACTCAGTGGGTCTTACAAACTGACTAAATTTAGTTTTTAAAAAAAAAAATCTAGTGGGGCCCACAGGTATTATTCTTTCTCATAAAGGTTTCGTATTTTTATAATTTTAACTCAGTAGCATTTATAAATGACAAGTTCTATTCATGAAATTGGCCATTGGATGAAAGTCATCAGATGGGTTTTAAAGTGAACTCCAAAGCTCTAAAATCTTTTTGTCTCTAGAGGCAGCATATAGGCAAATACTGTAAGAATACCTAAGCTAGTCAGTTAGCAATTGTGATATGATGGAGTCAGCCATTGATTCTCAATGTAAAATTGTTCAAGGGAAAGAAACTAATATTTCTTGGGAACCAGATATTTTACCTACATTTATATCATTAAATCCAAACTACAGTTTTGTTAAGGTTACATGTTAGCACTCCAATATTCAGAAGATATTAAAGCTAAGGGATAAATCAATTTGCCTGAAGCCGCATAGCTGGTACAAAGTAGAGCTGAGATTGAAATGCAGGTCTGCCTGCCCCCAAAATATTTAGGGCATTCAAGATCATTCCTGCCCTATTTATAGTTCACTAATCAGTTGAACTCTTGGTTCAAGAAAATATACCTTAAATTCCAAGAACAAGTAACAAATGAATGTGCTATTAGATAATCTGTGTCTGTACCCTCTGAGTGTTAAAGTAACCAACATTGGAATACAGTTGCATTGTGGTTCCTTCCTATGTACCAGGATTAATGATGGTCAGTAAAGATCAGGAATCTGACTGCGTCAGTAAAGATCAGGAATCTGACTACGTCAGTAATTCTTCTTATGGATTGTTCAAATTTCTGATAAAAACAAATTAATACTTGCTAGCCATAGATTTATAGTCCTAGAAACACTGGCCTGAACAGGTCACCTAATAATCCTACTGTTAATTTTTTTTTTTTAAAGATTTTACTTATTTATTTGTCAGAGAGAGAGCGAGTGAGAGCGAGCACAGGCAGACAGAGTGGAAGGCAGAGTCAGAGGGAGAAGCAGGCTCCCTGTGGAGCAAGGATCCCGATGTGGGACTCGATCCCAGGACGCCGGGATCATGACCTGAGCTGAAGGCAGCTGCTTAACCAACTGAGCCACCCAGGCGTCCCCCTACTGTTAATTTTTAACACACCATGCCACACTAATGGGGAAAAAATAGACCATACCAGAATTCATTGCAAAACATAGTTCTTAGATGAGACAGTAATGAGGCAATGTCTGGTTCTTATTAAAGGTCATAAATAAATGATTCATAACCCAAACAAAAGTATAGACTTTGTCATAAACATCATTGCTAACCAATGCATTGTCAGGGGAACATGCTTTGAGAAAAGTATCTTTCTTCATATCTTATTTTGCTTTAGTTGTCACTTGACTCTTTCCTGACAGTTTGCAATCCAACCAATTTTAAAAGTCTAGAGAAAGAGATACCTTACTCACACTGGAAAGAGTTCCAGAAGAAATTTATCCAAGAGTCACACCAGGAAGGGACAAATGTATTGTTTTTGTTTCTTTTTTTTTAATAGAGATATGGTTTTGTCTCCATAGAGGTTTGAATTTCATGCTCAGGATTAAAAGTAGTAAAGTGCCAGCAAACATCAGTGTCTTTGGAAAAACTATGTAAGATTTCAGGTCTAAACCTTGTAAACATTACTCCTTTCTTCATTATTTGACTTAATCTGTTTTCCTTTCCTATGGAAACTAGCTTTTGTTTTGAAATATGACATAGTAAGAAATTGTTGCAAAGGAAAACAATTGAAAACACATACTTATTTTTGATGTTATATGCATGAGTATAATGTGTTTATTATTTTTAAGCTAAGCGTTTTGTCTTACTTGTTTGGAAAAATAAACCTCTCTGTGTCACAGTGAATTGCCTGCCAGTATTTTATGGAGCTGTATAGGTGGATGCTCAATTATTTTGGGGGGGGGTGGTATAGATGGAGGATAGCAATCTCATGCAAAAGATGTATACAGGGTAGCATAAAATAAAACTTATCTATAAGTTAGGGACTGAGGGGCAGCCTGACATTGTGGAAAGAATCCTGGATGCAGAGTCAGAGGATCAGGGTAAATGAGATGTGGTTGTGTTGGATTCATTCTGGAATATTCTGTGACAGGAAGTGGACTCAGGAGAGGAAGCAAGAGGAAATTCATTAGAAGGGAGAAATGAAGGAGAAATCAGAGTGGGAGATAAACTATGAGAGACTATGGACTCTGGGAAACGAAAGAAGGGGGTTGGGGGGATGGGTAAGTGTGGTGATGGGTATTAAGGAGGGCACCGATGGCATGGAGCACGGGGTGTTACATGCAAACGATGAATCATGGAACAATACATCAAGAACTAATGACATACTGTATGGTGATTAACATAACACAATAAAAAAATAAAAATAAAATTTTTTTAAAAAGAGGAAATTCAAGAGCTTCAGAGCAAGATGGTGGAGGTAAAACAGATAAGCCTGTTCACTTGAAAGTGAAAAAAAAAAAAAAAAGATAAAGGGCCAGTGAGGTAAGAAAACTAGGAGAGTGGATGACACTAAGGCAAGACTGAAAGTGTTTCAGAAAGTAGGGAGTAGTCAATAATGCTAAATGTTGCTACCCGGTTCAGTAGGATGAGGGCACAGATGTTTCCATTGGATTAGGCAACCTTAGTTTATTTGGGACCTGGACAAGAAAATGGAAGAATCAGAAGCTTGATTGGAGTGGCAGAGATGAGGACACAGAGGAGTTTGAAAGGATGGACATGGAACTGTGGGATCCGGACTGAAGGGAGATGGATAGATGAGTGATAGGGACTCAGAGTTCAGAGAGTGGTTGTCTAGAAAGAGAAACAGGTGTAAGAGATTAGTCTTGATGGCCTCTTACGAGGTAAGAAAGTTGGGATATATTTACTCTTCTGAGGTTTTTGCTATAAAGAAATGGATTACTATGCAACCACCAAGCCAACACTGCAGGAAATATTAAGGGGGGTTCTATAAAAGAGGAAAAATCCCAAGAATAGCATTGAACAGAAATATAGAGACAATCTACAGAAAGAAAGACTTCAAAGGTAACACGATGTCAATAAAAAGGTATCTATCAATAATCACTCTCAATGTGAATGGCCTAAATGCACCCATAAAATGGCACAGGGTTGCAGATTGGATAAAACGACAGGACCCATCCATATGTTGTCTACAAGAGACCCATTTTGAACCTAAAGATACACCCAGACTGAAAGTGAACAGATGGAAAAGCATCTTTCATGCCAATGGGCCTCAAAAGAAGGCTGGGGTAGCGATTCTCATATCAGATAAATTAGATTTTAAACTAAACACTGTAGTCAGAGAAACAGAAGGACACTACATAATTCTTAAAGGGATTATCCACCAAGATGATCTAACAATTGTAAATATCTATGCCCCCAATATGGGAGCAGCCAATTACATAAGAAAACTGTTAATCAAGATAAAGAATCATATTGATATGAATATATTAATAGTAGGAGATCTTAACACGCCTCTCTCAGAAATAGATCATCGAAGCAGAAAATCAATAAAGAAACAAGAGCATTGAATGACACATTGGACCAGATGGACCTCATAGATATATAATATACAGAACATTCCACCCTAAAACAACAGAATACTCATTCTTCTCAAGTGCACATGGAACCTTTTCAAGAATAGACCACATACTGGGTCACAAATCAGGACTCAATCGATACCAAAGACTGAGATTATTCCCTGCATATTCTCAGATCACAATGCTTTGAAACTGTAGCTCAATCACAAGGAAAAGTTCAGAAGGAACTCAAACACCTGGAAGCTAAAGGCCACCTTGCTTAAGAATGCTTGGATCAACCAGGAGATCAAAGAAGAACTGAAACAATTCATGGAAACCAATGAGAATGAAGACACTTCGGTCCAAAACCTATGGGATACAGCAAAGGCGGTCCTAAGGGGTAAATACATAGCCATTCAAGCCTCCCTCAAAAAAAATTGAAAAATCCAGAACACAGCAGCTCTCTCTACACCTTAAAGAACTGGAGAATCAACAGCAAATCAAACCAACTCCACACATAGGAAGGGAAATAATCAAGATTAGAGCTGAGATCAATGAGGTAGTAACCAGAGATACAGTAGAATGTATCAATGAAACTAGAAGCTGGTTTTTTGAAAGAATCAATAAGATCGATAAACCATTGGCCACACTAATCCAAAAGAAAAGAGAGAAATCCCAAATTAATAAAATTATGAATGAAAAGGGAGAGATCACAACTAACACCAAGGAAGTAGAAACAATCATCCAAAGTTATTATCAACAGTTATATGCCAAAAAGCTAAGCAACCTAGATGAAATGGATGCATTCCTGGAAAACTATAAACTCCCAAAATTGAACCAGGAAGAAATCGACAATCTAAATAGACCGATATCTAGTAACGAGATTGAAGCAGTGATGAAAAACCTCCCAAAAAACAAGAGCCCAAGACCTGACGGATTCCCCTGGGAATTCTACCAAACTTTCAAAGAAGAAATAACACCTATTCTCCTGAAGCTGTTTCAAAAAATTGAAGCAGAAGGAAAACTTCCAGACTCTTTCTATGAAGCCAGCATTGCCCTGATCCCCAAACCAGGCAAAGACCCTACCAAAAAGGAGAATTTCAGACCAATATCACTGATGAACATGGATGCTAAGATTCTCAACAAGATCCTAGCAAACAGGATCTAACAGCACATTAAAAATATTATCCACCATGACCAGGTGGGATCAATTCCTGGGCTACAAGGATGGTTCTACATTCGCAAATCAATCAATGTGATACAACAAATTAATATGAGAAGAGAGAAGAACCACATGGTCCTCTCAATTGATGCAGAAAAAGCATTTGACCAAATCTAGCATCCGTTCCTGATTAAAACGCTTCAAAGTATAGGGATAAAAGAACATTCCTGAACTTCATCAAATCTATCTATGAAAGACCCACAGCAAATATTATCCTCAATGAGAAAAAGCTTGCAGCCTTTTCGTTGAGATCAGGAACACGACAAGGATGCCCGCTCTCACCACTCTTGTTCAACATAGTATTAGAAGTCCTAGCAACAGCAATCAGACAACAAAAAGAAATAAAAGGTATCCAAATTGGCAATGAAGAAGTCAAACTCTCTTTCTTCGCAGATGACATGGGGAAAACCCAAAAGACTCCACCCCCAAACTACTGGAAAACTCATACAGCAATTCAGTAACGTGGCAGGATACAAAGTCAATGTACAGAAATCAGTGGCTTTCTTATACACTAACAATGAAAATACAGAAAGGGAAATTAGAGAATCAATTCCATTTACTATAGCACCAAGAACCATAAGATACTTGGGAATAAACCTAACCAAAGAGGTAAAGGATCTGTATTCGAGGAACTACAGAACATTCATGAAAGAAATTGAAGAAGACACAAAAAGATGGAAGACCATTCCATGCTCTTGGATCAGAAGAATAAACATTGTTAAAATGTCTATACTACCTAGAGCAATCTATACTTTTAATGCTATTCCAATAAAAATTCCATCGGTATTCTTCAAAGAACAGGAGCAAATAATCCAAAAATTTGTATGGAACCAGAAAAGACCCCGAATCACTAAGGAAATGTTGAAAAACAAAAATAAAGCTAGGGGCATCACATTACCTGATTTCAAGCTTTACTACAAAGCTGCGATCACCAAGACAGCATAGTACTGTCATAAAAACAGACACATAGACCAGTGGAACAGAGTAGAGAGCCCAGATATGGACCTTCAGCTCTATGGTCAAATAATCTTTAACAAAACAGGAAAAAATATACAGTGGAAAAAAGACAGTCTCTTCAATAAATGGTGCTGGGAAAACTGGGCAGCTATATGTAGAAGAATGAAACTCAACCATTCTCTTACACCATACACAAAGATAAACTCAAAATGGATAAAAGACCTCAACATGAGACAGGAATCCATCAGAATCCTAGAGGAGAACATAGGCAGTAATCTCTTCGATATCAGCCACAGCAACTTCTTTCAAGATATGTCTCCAAAGGCAAAGGAAACAAAAGCCAAAATAAACTTTTGGGACTTCACCAAAATCAAAAGCTTCTGCACAGCAAAGGAAACAGTCAAGAAAACAAAGAGGCAACCTACGGAATGGGAGAAGATACTTGCAAATGACAGTACAGACAAAAGGTTGATATCCAGGATCTATAAAGAACTCCTCAAACTCAACACACACAAACCAGATAAACATATCAAAAAATGGGAAGAAGATATGAACAGACACTTCTCCAATCAAGACATACAAATGGCTATCAGACACATGAAAAAATGTTCATCATCACTAGCCATCAGGGAGATTCAAATTAAAACCACATTGAGATATCACCTTACACCAGTTAGAATGGCCAAAATTAGCAAGACAGGAAACAACATGTGTTGGAGGGGATGTGGAGAAAGGGTAACCCTCTTACACTGTTGGTGGGAATGCAAGTTGGTGCAGCCACTTTAGAGAAGAGTGTGGAGATTCCTCAAGAAATTAAAAATAGAACTTCCCTATGACCCTGAAATTGCACTACTGGGCATTTACCCCAAAGATACAGACATAGTGAAAAGAAGGGCCATCTGTACCCCAATGTTTATAGCAGCAATGGCCACGGTTGCCAAACTGTGGAAAGAACAAAGATGCCCTTCAAGGGATGAATGGATAAGGGAAATGTGGTCCATATACACTATAGAGTATTATGCCTCCATCAGAAAGGACGAATGCCCTACTTTTGTAGCAACATGGACGGGACTGGAAGAGATTATGCTGAGTGAAATAAGTCAAGCAGAGAGAGTCAATTGTCATATGGTTTCACTTATTTGTGGAGCATAACAAATAGCATGGAGGACATGGGGAGTTAGGAGAAGGGAGTTGGGGGAAATTGGAAGGGGAGGTGAACCATGAGAGACTATGGACTCTGAAAAACAATCTGAGGGGTTTGAAGTGGTGGGGGGTGGGAGGTTGGGGGAACCAGGTGGTGGGTATTATAGAGGGCGTGGATTGCATGGAGCACTGGGTGTGGTACAAAAACAATGAATACTGTCATGCTGAAAATAAATAAAATATTAAAAAACAATAATAAAATAAATAAAATTTAAAAATTAAAAAAAAAGGAATGGGTTGAAATGGGTTGAAAACTATAGACTATTTTGGATCAGGGAGGAGATGACTTTTAAGATCAAATAAACTAGACCAGATGAGACCAATTCAGAAGAGTGGGAGAAATAGATGATGGAGGAGAGAGGGAGCCCAACTGCAAGGTAATAAGAGGACATGGATCAGGAAGTCCCAGCGGAGCAGGTGGGCCTTTTTAGAAGAAGGTACACAACTCCTTAGTATCTGTAGGAAAGATGATAGAATGAATAGGTACAGAAGAAAGTAAATTTATAGAAAGATAAGGGCACTCCCTTTAAACTGCTTCTAACTTCTCAGGAAAGTATAAGGTAAGGTCAAGGGTTAGGTGAGACAGAGATGTTTAAGGGGAGAGCAAAAAATGTGGGATGGTCATGTATGAGAGTGAGATAACAGATGTTTCGGGTACATGTAAGTAGTTGTCAGGAAGGGTCAGATATCCATTTGTGACTGAGTTAGAATTTATTGTGGAACTAGTTAGGAGTATTAAATGGTTTTGTCAAACTTCACTTACTAGAATACGTCTGAAATTGAGTTTAATCTGTTTTGGAGATTTTCCATGTGAGTAAGAAGGAGAGAGAGAGAAGGAAAGTAATTAAAGGAGTTTGCACATAAGTGATTTTTCTGGGCATAGAAGGTAGTGAGGACATGAAGGGTGATAGGCTGAGGGAAAAAGTCTTTAGGAGGTGGACTTACATGATCTGTAAGTAGGTAGAAGTGAGTGAATTGTAGTCTGATGGTATGGGCTCCAAATGAGCTGTATATTTTATTTATTTTTAAAATTTTTAAAAATATTTTTAAAGATTTAATTTATTTATTTGACAGAGAAATCACAGGTAGGCAGAGGCAGGCCAGGGGGCGGGGGAAGCAGGTTTCCCAGTGAGCAGAGAGCCCAATGCGGGGCTCGATCCCAGTACCCTGGGATCATGACCTGAGCTGAAGGCAAAGGCTTAACCCATTGAGCCACCCAGGTTCCCCTGAGCTGCATATTTTAAAGAAGAGAAGACAAATAAACAAAGGTTTTGAAAGTCATGCTGGAAGCTAGGGGGACAATAGCCAGGCTCTCAAGTTCATGAGCTATAAAGAAAACAGCGAACTTTTCTGTGTCCTTAGGAAGAACAAGGTTTCAATTAGAGAAAGGGGGTGAAGGAATCATTCAGGGAAGGTAAAGACTATATGGCCCAGTAAGGGAGAAGGATGAAAAGGATAGACATAGGATTATGGGATTCAGACTGGAGGGAGACAGATGGACGAATGATAGGGGGTTAATGAAGGGGAGCAGTGGAGTAGAAGGGGATATAAGACATGATAGCCTTGACGGCCTGTACAAGAACGGTCCAGCAGTTCAGGTCTCTATCTTGTAAAGCAACTAGAAGGAATGTGGAAATGCAGGCAGGAGGTGCTGGCTGGGCTCCCTTGAGGTTTCTGGACTCTCTTCTGGTTCTTCTGCCACTGACTAGCGCATTTTTCTGGCTCTCTTTCCTCACATATACAGTGATTCACTTCCAGTGCTCATGTGTTGTTCTGATTCTTTGAAATTCCTTGCCAGCCTGTTGAAATCCTAGCCATTCTTTAGCAATCTTCTCAGAAGCCATCTCTTAAACTTTTCTTATTTCATCACCCATCCCAAGCAAGGGTGACCTTTCTGTTCTCAGAATCACTGTAGCATTGAGTCACTCTGGTGGCGTTATCAGTCTTCTAAGTGATACAGTTATTTGGGTTTATCTCGTATCCTTCTGAAAAACTTCATTTTTTCAGAACAGGAAATGTGAAACCTCTTTTTGCTCAAGTCAATCCTCAGTAAGTGACTTTTGAATGAACCAGTAAAGCATACTTCTGGAGGACAAAGTAGTAATGAAAGAATAGATACTATTAGAAGAAGTGGAGAAATATCTTGCATTATATTTCAAATTTGCATGGGACATTTAGGTAAGTGGAAAATGTGATTTTTGACAGGTCTAAGCATTGTTTTTGTTGCTCCTGGTACAAACCTAAAGCAGTTACAGATACAATAAAGATATTAGTAAAGACCTGACTGTTCTGAGGAAAGAGCTTAATGGGGTTTAAGAAATCCTGCCATCTTAAATGGAAAATAGCAGAGGAAGAAAGAAAGATGTGAAAATGAATATATATGAAACAATACAGATAATATAAGGAGAGCATGGGGCACCTGGGTGGTTCAGTTGGTTAAATGTCTGCCTTTGGCTCAGGTCATGATCACAGGGTCCTGGGATTGAGCCCCGTGTTGGGCTCTCTGCTCAGCATAAAGCCTGCTTCTCCTTCTCCCTCTGCTTGTCCCTCTGCCTACTTGTGTTCTCTCTCTCTGTCAAATAAATAAATAAAATATTAAAAAAATATATAAGTAAAACAAACTGAAAGGAATAAGGTAATTTCTAGGTTTAAAAAAAAGACATAGAATTTGTCCTAATTACACAAGGGGGGAAGAATTTCTCTAGGCTAATGGTTGACTAAAAATGTATCTCTATTGGAAAGTGTATTCATTATTGCACTGTGGAAATTGCATGCCCTGATTTGGAATGTGATGTGGCTTTGTCTGAAGTAGAGTATTTTAGTGGTTGCATATTTTGAATCAAGCATTGAATGACATGACCTGACAAGAAAGAATGTGCTTGTTGCCATCAGTGGGACAGAATATTTGAACAATCTTGGAAAATTCCAGAAGTGTATGTATGTAACAATACCAATACTACCACCACTGACAGCAAATATAGTTGCAAAGACTTTCTGAGCCCTTACTCTGTGTCAGTCTCTAATCCACAGCTTTATATGTCATATCAGTGTTTAATCAGAGACACAGGAGCAGTAGGAGACATATGTATCAGGAGGTTGATTGCAAGGAATTGGTATATGTAATTGCGGAGATCCATAGACTAGGTTGTTAAGGACAAGTTGGAGCTCTTGGCCATGAACTCTTAAGTTCTTTCAACTGACTGAATCAGGCCCATAAAAATTACCGAGAATAATTTCTCTGAAAATCAATTTGATTATGGACTTGAATTATATCTATAAAATGCTTTGAAAGCAGCACTTAGATTAATGTTTGCTTGAATAGGTAAGAACTAGAACCTAGACAAGTTGACCCATTAAACATGTATTATCTCAGGGCACCTGGGTGGTGTGCAGTCAGTTGAACCAACTCTTGGTTTTGGCTCAGGCTGTTATCTCAGGGTTTTGAGATTGAGCCTGGTGTTGGGCTCTGCACTCAGTGTGGTTTGCGTAGAACTCTCTCTCCCTCTTCCTCAGCCACTCCCCTGCTCTCTTTCTCTCTCTCTCTCTCAAATAAATAAGCACACACACACACACACACACACACACACACACACACACACAAAATGGACTCAGCTATAAAAGAGAATGAAATCTTGCCATTTACAACAACATGGATGGAGCTAGACAGTATTATGCTAAGCAAAATAAGTCAGAGAAAGAGAAATACTCTGTAATTTCACTCACATGTTTTTGTTAAGAAACAAAAGAAATGAACAGGGGGTAAAAGAGGCAAACCAAGAAACAGACTCTTAACTATAGAGAACAAACTGGGGGTTACCAGAGGGGTGGTGGGTGGGGGGATGGGCAAAATAGGTGTTGGAGATGAAGGAGTGCATTTGTTGTGATGAGCACTGGGTATTGTATCTAAGTGTTGAATCACTAAATTCTATACCTGAAACTAATATTACACTGTATGTTAATAACTGAAATTTAAGTAAAGACTTGGGGAAAAAAAACTTAGGTGATGACTATAGAGGATTTATTTTCATCTAAATCCTTCTGAGCTAAAATAGGAAAGAGTAGACCATCTGGTGGAAAGTGTAGAATGAGACAGATATGCAGTGTTGTGAAAGAAAGGGCATTTGGTGACTAGAACTCTATGGGGATGGGGGAGAGTATGGAGGGCTGTGTTGTCATGACTATCTCTGCAGGACCCTCTGATAGTGTGAGAGTCCTGGGGGTCCTGGTGGGAGGTAGGATCTGACAAAAGCCATAAGTAGGTAAAAATAGTATGAGCTCCTAGCCCAGTGTTCTGCTGGGTCTGGCTCCTATCATCCCTGGGCTTCCCTTGGTGACCACACTGTTTCTCTCTTCTAGATCCCCTGTCAGTTGTATTTTACCTTTGTAAGTGCATTCCCCAGCAGGGTCTTGGGTACTCTGATGAACAAGGGCAGCAAAAACACACACTCTTCACTCTTGTTCCATGACAGACTCTACCCCTTTCATCACAAAGTTTCTTGAATGTGGCTCTTCAGAAAAGGGAAAATCCTCAGGAGTAAGCTAGACATTGGCCTCCAAAGTTAGCAGATCTCATCTCTGGAACCTGTGAATGCTACTACATATGGGAAAAGTGTCCTTGCAGAGGTGACTAAGTAAAAAATATCCAAAATGGGAGATTTTGCTGGATTTTATGGGTGGACCCTAAAGCAGCTAGAGACATCCTAACAAGAGAAAGGCTAAGGGAGATCTGATACAGACAAAAAAAGGAGAAGGCCAGGTGAGCACAGAGACAGATTGGAGTGATGTGGTCACATGCCAAGGAATGAATGCCAGCAGCCCCCAGAAGCTGGAAGAGACAAGAACTGATTCTCCTCTGGAACCTTTGGGGATTCTCTAGCGCAGATTTTGGCCCAGTGATACTAATTTTGGACTTCTGACCTCCAGAACTATGAGAAAATAAATGCTTGTTTTATTTATTTATTTATTTATTTATTTGACAGGCAGAGATCACAAGTAGGTGGAGAGGCAGGCAGAGAGAGAGAGGAGAAAGCAGGCTCCCCACTGAGCAGAGAGCCTGATGTGGGGCTCAATCCCAGGACCCAGGGATCACAACCTGAGCGGAAGGCAGAGGCTTAATGCACTGAGCCACCCAGGTGCCCCAAATGCCTGTTGTTTGAAACTGCTGAGTCTGTGGTACTTTGTTACAGCAGCCACTGGAAACTAATACGGCCTCCCAACTGTTCCTTCAAATGATTCCTAGTATCTTATCTCTATTAAGGACTATATGAAAAAATAAAGAGTCCCTAATAGCACTTCCACACACCATCCACTGTTCTATTTACTTGATCTTCCGGAGAAAACCCAAATGTTTATTGCTTTTCTGTATCATAATTGCTTTTGGTTTGTTATAAGCTAAAAAATAGAAAGGAACTGTTCATTCAGTCATGATGTACCCAATCTAATGCACTATAGATGCTGTTTGAATGGCAAAGAATATGGAAGACTTTAAAGGAGAAAGAATTATGAGAATAACAATTTTAACAAAAATATCTCCTCTTTCATTAAGTCTGAGCTTGGGGTTAAGGTGCCTTGCTTTTTAACATAAGTCAAGGTCACAAATGGAAAGTAAGAAACTTTATGTTTTTAGTACAGGAAGGAGGAGAGAGATAATGTATTCTATCAGTTCTCATTCTATGACATTCAGAGTTTTCTGATTAACAATATAATCTTTCTTGCAGATAAATGTACTTTATCATTTTCTTATGTTTAGGGTTTACTTAGATCCTTTTAATTATCAAGTTTGTCTTAAATTCTTATCTACACTTTAGAATGCAGTTATTTGAAACAGCTGATTTGTATCCCAAAGATTTGGTTAATCTTAATTCTTAGAGAAGATAGATAAATTTACATTTCTAACTTAGGATATAATTTCATTTTTTTAATTTATTTTTTTCAGTGTTCTAAGATTCATCATTTATGCACCAAACCCAGTGCTTCATGCAATACGTGCCCTCCTTAATACCCACCACCAGGCCCACCCAACCTGCCAAACCCCCTCCCCTCCAAAACCCTCAGAGTCCACAGTCTCTCATGGTTTGTCTCCCCTTCCGATTTTCCCCAACTCACTTCTCCTCTCTTTCTCCCAATGTGTTATTCTTTATGCTCCACAAGTGAGTGAAACCATAAGATAATTGATTTTATCTTTAAAAAAAAAAAACACTTCAATTGGTAAAATTTGTAATAATTTGTGTTTTTTTGTACCCCCAAATCAATTTAGGAAAAAAAGGAAAGTCAAACAATATGTATTCAATGTACAAGGCAACTTTAAAAAATCAGTTTATTTTAACAGCAACATTGAGAATTTATACTATCAGCAAATGAGACATGTTCTTTGTCTCAAATCTGGGTTTGATAAATGGCTTGACCACATCCATTACTCTGGTGAACTCCTCACAGCATGAATTCTAACTCATACGGGAAGGGAGCCATTGGTTTATTGTACATTCAGAGTGGTCTTACCACATACAGATGTCTTGCATAAAATAATGTTAACTTTGAGTGCTAGGAAACAGTCTGAGTGCCTATTAATAGGAACTAGTTAAATATATTATAAATTCGTAAGATGGAACATTTCACATCCATTAAAAATTCAGTATGTATACTTATATGGAATGATCCACAAGACATACTTTTTATTAATAATTATTCTTATTAACATATAATGCATTATTTGCCCCAGGGGTACAGGTATGTGAATTGTCAGGCTTACACATTTCACAGCACTCACCATATCACATACCCTCCCCAGTGTCTATTACCCAACCGCCCTCTCCAGACCTCTCCACCCAGCAACCCTCAGTTTGTTTTGTGAGATTAAGAGTCTCTTATGGTTTGTCTCCCCCGATCCCATCTTGTTTCATTTTTTCTTTCCCTACCCTTCCAAACTGCCCACCCTGCCTCTCAAATTCCTCATACCAGGGAGATCCTATGATAATTGTCATTCTCTGATTGACTTATTTCACTCAGCATAATACTCTCTTGTTCCATCCACATCATTGCAAATGGCAAGATTTCATTTCTTTTGATGGCTGCATAATATTCCATAGTAGATATATACCGAGACACCTCCAGATTTAAAGTGAGGGGGTGGAAAAGAATTTACCATGCTAATGGACATCAGAAGAAAGCAGGAGTGGCAATCGTTATATGAGATCAATTAGATTTTAAGCCAAAGACTATAATGAGAGATGAGGAAGGACACTATATCATGCTCAAAGGGTCTGTCCAACAAGAAGATTTAACAATTTTAAATATCTATGCCCCCAACGTGGGAGCAGCCAACTATATAAACCAATTAATAACAAAATCAAAGAAACACATCAACAATAATACAATAATAGTAGGGGACTTTAACACTCCCCTCACTGAAATGGACAGATCATCTAAGCAAAAGATCAGCAAGGAAATAAAGACCTTAAATGACACACTGGACCAGATGGACATCACAGATATATTCAGAACATTTCATCCCAAAGCAACAGAATACACATTCTTCTCTAGTGCACATGGAACATTCTCCAGAATAGATCACATCCTCGGTCCTAAATCAGGACTCAACCGGTATCAAAAGATTGGGATCATTCCCTGCATATTTTCAGACCACAATGCTCTAAAGCTAGAACTCAACCACAAAAGGAAGTTTGAAAAGAACCCAAATACATGGAGACTAAACAGCATCCTTCTAAAGAATGAATGGGTCAACCGGGAAATTAAAGAAGAATTGAAAAAAATCATGGAAACAAATGATAATGAAAATACAACGGTTCAAAATCTGTGGGACACAACAAAGGCAGTCCTGAGAGGAAAATATATAGCGGTACAAGCCTTTCTCAAGAAACAAGAAAGGTCTCAGGTACACAACCTAACCCTAAACCTAAAGGAACTGGAGAAAGAACAAGAAAGAAACACTAAGCCCAGCAGGAGAAGAGAAATCATAAATATCAGAGCAGAAATCAATGAAATAGAAACCAAAAAAACAATAGAACAAATAAACAAAAGTAGGAGCTGGTTCTTTGAAAGAATTAATAAAATTGATAAACCCCTGGCTCGACTTATCAAAAAGAAAAGAGAAGGACCCAAATAAATAAAATCATGAATGAAAGAGGAGAGATCACAACTAACACCAAAGAAATACAAACTATTATAAGAACATACTATGAGCAACTCTACGGCAATAAATTTGACAATCTGGAAGAAATGGATGCATTCCTAGAAACATATAAACTACCACAACTGAACCAGGAAGAAATAGAAAGCCTGAACAGACCCATAACCAGTAAGGAGATTGAAACAGTCATTAAAAATCTCCAAACAAACAAAAGCCCAGGGCCAGACGGCTTCCCGGGGGAATTCTACCAAACATTTAAAGAAGAACTAATTCCTATTCTCCTGAAACTGTTCCAAAAAATAGAAATGGAAGGAAAACTTCCAAACTCATTTTATGAGGCCAGCATCACCTTGATCCCCAAAACAGACAAGGATCCCACCAAAAAAGAGAGCTATAGACCGATATCCTTGATGAACACAGATGCGAAAATACTCAACAAAATACTAGCCAATAGGATTCAACAGTACATTAAAAAGATTATTCACCATGACCAAGTGGGATTTATTCCAGGGCTGCAAGGTTGGTTCAACATCCGCAAATCAGTCAATGTGATACAACACATCAATAAAAGAAAGAACAAGAACCATATGATACTCTCAATAGATGCTGAAAAAGCATTTGATAAAGTACAGCATCCCTTCCTGATCAAAACTCTTCAAAGTGTAGGGATAGAGGGCACATACCTCAATATCATCAAAGCCATCTATGAAAAACCCACCGCAAATATCATTCTCAATGGAGAAAAACTGAAAGCTTTTCCACTAAGGTCAGGAACACGGCAGGGATGTCCATTATCACCACTGCTATTCAACATAGTACTAGAGGTCCTAGCCTCAGCAATCAGACAACAAAAGGAAATTAAAGGCATCCAAATCGGCACAGAAGAAGTCAAATTATCACTCTTCACAGATGATATGATACTATATGTGGAAAACCCAAAAGACTCCACTCCAAAACTGCTAGAACTTATACAGGAATTCAGTAAAGTGTCAGGATATAAAATAAATGCACAGAAATCAGTTGCATTTCTCTACACCAACAGCAAGACAGAAGAAAGAGAAATTAAGGAGTCAATCCCATTTACAATTGCATCCAAAACCATAAGATACCTAGGAATAAACCTAACCAAAGAGACACAGAATCTATACTCAGAAAACTATAAAGTACTCATGAAAGAAATTGAGGAAGACACAAAGAAATGGAAAAATGTTCCATGCTCCTGGATTGGAAGAATAAATATTGTGAAAATGTCTATGCTACCTAAGCAATCTACATATTTAATGCAATTCCTATCAAAGTACCATCCATCTTTTTCAAAGAAATGGAACAAATAATGCTAAAATATATACCACATCTTCTTTATACGTTCATCTATCGATGGCCATCTAGGCTCTTTCTGTAGTTTGGCTCTTGTGGACATTGCTGCTGTAAACATTCAGGTACGTGTGCCCCTTCACATCACTACATTTTTATCTTTAGGGTAAATACCCAGTAGTGTGATTGCTGGGTTATAGGGTAGCTCTATTTTCAATTTTTTGAGGAACCTCCATGCTATTTTCCAGCGTGGTTGCACCAGCTTGCATTCCCACCAACAGGGTAGGAGGGCTCCCCTTTCTCCACATCCTCACCAACATCTGTCATTTCCTGACTTGTTAATTTTTGCTATTCTGACTGGAGTGAGGTAGTATCTCCTTGTGGTTTTAATTTGTATTTCCTTGATGCGGAGAGATGTGGAGCACTTCTTCATGTGTCTGTTGGCCATCTGGAGATCTTCTTTGCAGAAATGTCTGTTCATGCCACAAGACATACTTTTAAGTAAGAAATGGAAGATGGAGAATGGTACATACAGAATACTACCATTTATGTTTTTAATTAAAAAATTTTCCTTTCAGTTTGAAGTAATTTATATTTACAAACAGTTACAAAAATGGTACAAAACAGTCCTGTTTACCTTCACTCAGTTCCCCCAAAAGTTAGAACTTTACATAACTAGCATATAATGATCAAAACTAGGAAATTACATTGATGCAGTTTTACTAATTAATCTACACACTGTTTTCAAATTCATTTTCAATTGTCTCACTAATGTCCTTGAGCATACTTTAATCTGGGGCACCTTCTCCAATTCATTAGTCTTTGCCTTTTATGACCTTGACAATTTTGAAGAGTATTCATACTAGATATTTTATAGAATGTCCCTCAACTGGGTCTTTCTAATGTTTCTTCATAGTTAGATTCAGATTATAATTTGTTTTTTGGTAAGACTATCATGGAGGTTGTGTGCACTTCACAGTACATATCAAGAGATGCATAATATTGATATGTCTCATTGCCGGAGATGTCAACTAGATCATGTGGTTAAGGTGGTGTCTGAGTTCTCCATGGTCCTTATTATCTAATTAATAAGTATCTTGTGGGGAATTAATTTGATACTACATAAATATCTTATTGACATCATGCTTGCTTTTCTACTAATTTGAGTATCCATTGATGATTTTTGCCTGAACTGTTATTACTGTGATGTTTTCATTTGTGTTTTAAAAAGTTATATAGACACCTATGATGTCACTGTGCAGAATATCTTGGGGATGGTTTATACGAAACTGGGAAAAGTGATTAGTTCTGGGGAAGGAAATCAGGGAAGAAGGCATCTGGACAGCCAGGTCAGGGAGATGTTTCAACATGTAAACTTTTATGCAGCATGAATTTACCTGTTTCATATCTTATGATTTAGTGAAGGACCGTGGACAGGTGAAAAATAAAAATAAAATAATCTTTTCAAATGACACAAGAAAAAAAAAAACTTTTCCTCAAAGAAATAAATTTATAATGAAAAAACAATGGGAGAGGAGAGAAGCTAACTTATGCTGAACAAAAAGGATTTTGCTGTTTTTTTTAAAATACACATCAGGGACTATTTCACTATATTATCTGAAAGCACAACTACCTGCGTTTGTGGTCCATAACTGTAGCAAGCTGGTTCATTGTATCTTTAAAATACAGTAAGTATTAAAATTTTACTTGTAATTTGTGATTGCTTTTCAAACAAGGGCTGCATTTTTATGTGTCTTTTGGCATAAACATTAAATTCTAAAGAACCCTCAGGTTTATGGAACTCTTACTATTCAAAGAAACCATGTGGATCAAGTGTATTAGAATTTTATTTTGAAACATTATATTACTTTTCACAACTAAGAGAAAATAGTTTCTTTAAAAATTTCAGGTCATACATAACTATGATTTGTTAGCACAAGCATTATTCTAATAAATGTTTTAGAACCAATCAGAATGTTTTCGAAGCACTGACTCTCCCTGAACTGCCCTTGTCAAACAAAACATGCCTGTGCTACTTGTAAAGTGATGGGATGCGATTCTTCCTGACTTGTGAGCACAGTGGGTCCCATGTATATTTGTAACTTGAAGGTCTATCCCTTTTGTCATCAGAAGTTTCCTCTTTTAACATGGGAAAGTAAGTAGGGGGCTTAATCTTACAGATCTCTGGAGTATCCACACACAAGTTTCTTCAGTGTCTTGTAGAATTTCCCACTGCTCCAAGTTTCTCCTGAACCCCAGTGGTGATACTGTTGACCCTTGTTCTGTTTCTCTGCTCTCATCCATGGATGAGATAATGCTCCTCTCATGAGAACTACTGGAGAGAAGGAGAATGGGACGTGTGTGTGTGTGTGTGTGTGTGTGTGTGTGTGTGTGTGTGTGTGTGTATTTTTAAAGTAGTTTCTTTAATTGTGTAAGTCAAAATAGCTATTGAATAGAACTTTCTGCAGTGACTGAAGTGTTCTCGAGTTGGCACTGTCCAGAAACAGCTGTCGCTAGCCATCAGTGGCTACTGAACACTTGAAATATGGCCAGTGCAACTGAGAAACTGAATTTTTAACACTATTAAATTTTAATCAAAATTTAAGTGGTCACAGGTGATGAGTGGTCACTGTATTGGACAACACACATGGAAAGCATGGTTTCTGGAATCCCATTGTTGCCAGCTGTGTGATCTTGAGTAAGTCCCATCATTGCTCTAGGCCTAATTTTCCTCATCTGTGGGATGGAGGTGATGATGTACCTACTTCATAGGTGTGGTTGTGAGGATGAAATGATGCACAGGAGTCCCCCCTCAGCTACAGTTCCATTTCCTGTTTCACTTTCTTTGTTTTAGTTAGCAGCCATCAGCTGTGGTGAGAAACAAACATTCTCCTTCGGAGGAATCCTCAGAAGGTCAACAGTAGCCTGATGCTGGGTCACAAGGCTGTGTCATTCGCCTTACTTCATCTCATCACACAGGTGTTTTGTCACCTCACAGCATCACAGGATGAAGGCTGGGGACAGTACAATAAGAGATTTTGAGAGAGAGAGAGACTACATTCACATAGCTTTTACTAGAGTGTATTGTTAGAGTTCTACTTTGTTACTGTTATTAATCTCTTACTGTGTCTAGTTCGTAAATTAAACTTTTTATCATAGGTATGTGTGGAGAAAAAACAGTATCTATAGGGTTTGGTACTATTGCAGGTATCCACTGGGGGTCTTGGAATGTATCCCCCATGAATAAGGGGAGGACTATTGCATGGAGAACACAGTGCTTATGCACCCTTTTTGAGAAGGGTTCAGTAACTCCTGGCTGCTGGCCAATCCATTTTATTGGCAGGAATATCTCTCCTTTTCTTTTCTCTTATTTTCTTTTCTTTTCTTTTTTCTTCTCCCTTCCTTCCTTCCTTCCTCTCTCTCTCTCTTTCTTTCTTTTTTTGAGATTACTCCGCTAAGTATCTGTATCTTTGGGGTAAATACCCAGTACTGTAATTGCTGGGTCATAGGGTAGTTCTGTTTATAAATTTTGAGGAAACTCCACACTCTTTTCCAAAGTGGCTGTAGCAACTTGCATTCCCACCAACAGTGTAGGAGGGTTCCCCTTTCTCCACAACCTCTCCCACATTTGTTGTTTCTTGCCTTGTCTATTTTTGCCATTCTAACTGGTGTAAGGTCATATCTCAATGTGGTTTTGATTTGAATTTCCCTGATGGTTAATGATGTTGAACATTTTTTTTTTCATGTGTTTGTTAGCTATTTGTATGTCTTTTTTGGAGAAGTGTCTTTTCATGTCTTCTGCCCATTTTTTGACATGATTATTTGTTTTTTGAGTGTTGAGTTTGAGAAGTTTTTTTTATAGATCTTGGATATCAGCCTTTTATCTGTAGTGTCATTTGCAAATATCTTCTCCTATCCCATAGGTTGCCTCTTGGTTTTGTTGACTGTTTCCTTTGTTGTGCAGAAGTTTTTAATCTTGATGAAGTCCTAAAGTTCATTTTCGCTTTTGTTTCCTTTGCCTTTGGAGACATGTCTTGAAAGAGGTTGCTGTGGTAGATGTTGAAGAGGTTACTGCCTATGTTCTCCTCTAGGATTTTGATGGATTCATGTCTCAAATTGAAGTCTTTAAGCCTTTTAGAGTTTATCTTTGTGTATGATGTAAGAGCATGGTCGAGTTTCATTCTTCTATACATAGCTGTCCCATTTTCCCAGCACCATTAATTGAAGAGACTGTCTTTTTTCCACTGGATTTTTTTTCCTGCTATGTCAAAGATTAGTTGACCACAGAGTTACAGTTCCATATCTAGGCTCTCTGTTCTGTTCCATTGGTCTATGTGTCTGTTTTTGTACCAGTACCATGCTGTCTTGGTGATCATAGCTTTGTAATATAGCTTGAAATCAGGCAATGTGATGCCCCTAGCTTTGTTTTTCTTTTTTCAACATTTCCTTGATGATTTGTGGTCTTTTCTTTGTTACATACAAATTTTTGGATTTTTCCGGCAAACACCAATGGTATTTTGATCGGGATGGCATTGAAAGTATAGATTTCTCTGGGCAGCATAGACATTGTTTATTCTTCAATGTTTATTCCATGAGCATTTCCATCTTTTTGTGTCTTCTTCAATTTCTTTCATAAGTGTTCTGTAGTTTCTAGGGTATAGATCCTTTACCTCTTTGGTTAGGTTTATTCCAAGGTATCTTACTATTTTTGGTGCTATTGTAGGTAGAATCAATTCCCTAATTTCTCTTTCTACAGTTACATTGTTAGTGTGTAGGAAAGATTTCTGTGCATTGATTTTGTATCCTGCCATATTATTGTGTTGCTATATGAGTTCTAGTAATTTGTGGTCTAGTAATTTGCGGAGTCTTTTTGGTTTTCCACATAAAGTATCATGTTATTTGTGAAAAGAGAGAGTTTGACTTCTTCTTTGCCAATTTGAATACCTTTTGTTTCTTTCTTTTTTTTTTCTTTTTTGTCTGATTGCTGTGGCTAGGACGTCTAGTACTATGTTGAACAATAGCAGGAGAGAGGGCATCCTTGTTGTGTTTTTGATTTTAAGGGAAATGCTCTCAGCTTTTCCCTAGTGAGAATAATATTTGCTGTGGGCTTTTCATAGAGGACCATATGATTCTTGTCTCTTCTCTCTCTTTTTTTTTTTTTAATTTTATTTATTTATTTGACAGAGAGAAATCACAAGTAGATGGAGAGGCAGGCAGAGAGAGAGAGAGAGAGAAGCAGGCTCCCTGCTGAGCAGAGAGCCCGATGCGGGACTCGATCCCAGGACCCTGAGATCATGACCTGAGCCGAAGGCAGCGGCTTAACCCACTGAGCCACCCAGGCGCCCCTCTTGTCTCTTATCTTATTAACGTGTTCTATCACACTGATTGATTTGTGAATGTTGAACCACCCTTCCATCCCTGGGATAAATCCCACCTGGTCGAAAAGGATAATCCTTTTAATGTACTGTTGGATCCTATTAGCTAGGATGTTGTTGAGAATTTTGGCATCTGTATTCATCAGGGATATTGGTCTGAAATTCTCCCTTATGATGGGATCTTTGCCTGGTTTTGGAATCAAGGTAATGCTGGCCTCATAGAATGGGTTTGGAAGTTTTCCTTCTGTTTCTATTTTTTGAAACAACTTTAGGAGAATAGGCATTATTTCTTTTTTGAATGTTTGGTAGAATTCCCCAAGGAATCTGCCCAGTCCAGGACTCTTGTTTTTTAGGAGTTTTTTTTTTTTTTTTAAAGATTTTATTTGTTTGACAGAGAGAGAGATCACAAGTAGGCAGAGAGGTAGGCAGAGAGAGAGAGTGGAAAGCAGGCTCCCTGCTGAGCAGAGAGCCTGATGTAGAGCTGGATCCCGGGACCCTGAGATCATGACCTGAGCCGAAGGCAGAAGCTTAACCCACTGAACCACCCAGGTGCCCCATTTTGGAAGGTTTTTGATCACTGGTTCAATCTTATTATTGACTATTGGTCTCTTCAGGTTGTCAATTTATTCCTGATTCAGTCTTGGTAGTTTATAGGTTACTAGGAAGGCATCCACTTCTTCCAGGTTGCTTAACTTATTGGCATATAGCTTTTGATAATAATTTCTAATAATTGTCTATATTTCCTTGGTGTTAGTTGTGATCTCGTCCCTTTCTCATAATTTTATTAATTTGGGTCCTTTCTCTTCTTTTGGACAAGTCTGGCCAGTGGTTTATTGATCTTATTAATTCTTTCAAAGAACCAGCTTCTAGTTTCATTGATCTGCTCTACTAGAGTATAGTTTCTAATTCATTGGTCTCTGCTCTAATCTTAATTATTTCTCTTCTCATGTGTGGCTTTGGCTTTATTTGTTGTTCTTTCTCCAGTTCTTTTCTTTTCTTTTTTTTTTTTTTAAAGATTTTATTTATTTATCTGACAGAGAGATAGAGAGCACAAGTAGGCAGAGCAGCAGTCGAGGGAGAGGGAGAAGCAGACTCCCTGCCAAGCAGGGAGCCAGATGCAGGGCTCCCTGCTTGGCATCATGACCTGAGCTGAAGTCAGACGCTTAACCAACTGAGCCACCCAGGTGCCCTTTCTCCAGTTCTTTAAGGTATAAAGTTAATTTGTGGATTTGGAATTATTCTGTTTTTTGAATGAGGCTTGGATGGCTATGGATTTTCCCCTTAGGACCACCGTTGCAGTATCCCATAGGTTTTGGACCAAAATGTTTTCATTCTCATTGGTTTCCATAAATCCTTTAAGTTCTTCTTTGATTTCCTGGTTGACCCAAACATTCTTTTTTTTTTTAAGATATTATTTATTCATTTGACAGAAAGAGACCACAAGTAGGCAGAGAGGCAGGCAGAGAGAGGGGGGAAGCAGGCTCCTTGCTGAGCAGAAAGCCCGACGTGGGGCTCGACCCCAGGACCCTGGGATCATGACCCGAGCCAAAAGCAGAGGCTTTAACCCACTGAGCCACCCAGGCATCCGGACCCAAACATTCTTAAGCAGAATGGTCTTTAGCTTCCAAGTTTTTGAATACCTTCCAAATTTTTTTCTTGTGACTGAGCTCCAGTTTCAAAGCATTGTAGTCTGAGATTATGCAGGGAAATAATCTCAATCTTTTGGTATTGGTTGTGACCTGACTTGTGACCCAGTATGTGCTCTATTCTGGAGTAAGTTCCATGTGCATTCAAGAAGAATGAGTATTCTGTTGTTTTAGGGTGGAATGTTCCACATATATATTTACGAGGTCCATCTGGCCCAGTGTGTAATTCAGATCTCTTGTTTCTTTGTTGATTTTCTGCTTAGATTAGTTGTCTACTGCTGAGAGCGGAGTGTTGAGCTCTCCTAATATTAATGTATTATTATCAATATGTCTCTTCATTTTGGTTAACAGTTGGTTTGTGTAGTTGCCTGCTTCCATATTGGGGCCATAGATATTTACAATTGTTAGATCCTCTTGTTGGATAGACCCTTAAAATATAGTGTCTTTTGTATCTCTAACTATAGTCTTTAGCTTAAAATTTAGTTTATCTGATATGAGAATTGATACCCCAGCTTTCTTTCTTTTTTTTAAGATTTTATTTATTTATTTGACAGACAGAGATCACAAGTAGGCAGAGAGGCAGGCAGAGAGTGAGAGAGAGGAGGAAGCAGGCTCCCTGCGGAGCAGAGAGCCTGATGTGGGGCTCGATCCCAGGACCCTGGGATCATGACCTGAGCCAAAGGCAGAGGCTTCAACCCCCTGAGCCACCCAGGCGCCCCCCCTAGCTTTCTTTTGAGGTCTGTTGGCATGAAAGATGGTCCTCCATCCCTTCACTTTTAGTCTGGTTGTATCTTTAGGTTCAAATTGAATCTCTTATAGACAGCATATGGATGTATCATGTCTTTTAATCCAGTATGCAACCCTGTGCATTTCATGGGAACATTTAGACCATTCATGTTGAGAGTGATTATTGAAAGATATGATTGTATTGTCATCATGTTGCCTGTGAAGTCCTTGTTTTTCTAGATCACTGTAAATTTCTGTCCTTTATCACTCTTGGGGTCCTTCTCCTTTTATAGAACCCCTGTTAATATTTATTGTGGGGCCAGCTTGGTGGTCACATATTCTTTCAGTTTCTTCCAGTCTTGGAAGCTCCATCTCTCTTCATCCATTCTGAATGATAGCCTTGCTGGATAAAGTATCCTTGGCTGGGGGCGCCTGGGTGGCTCAGTGGGTTAAGCCACTGCCTTCGGCTCAGGTCATGATCTCAGAGTCCTGGGATTGAGTTCCGCATTGGGCTCTCTGCTCAGCAGAGAGCCTGCTTCCCTCTCTCTCTCTCTGCCTGCCTCTCCATCTACTTGTGATTTCTCTCTGTCAAATAAATAAATAAAATCTTAAAAAAAAAAAAAAGTATCCTTGGCTGTATGGTCTTCTCATTTAGTACCTTGATTATGTCTTGTCAGCCCTTTCTGGCTTGCTAGATCTCTGTGGACAGGTCTGACATATTCTGACATTCCTCTTTTTGTACGTAAGAAATCTCTTCCCCCTTGCCACTTTCAAGATTGTTTCCTTGGATCTAAGATTTTCAAATTACACTATTATATGTCATGGCATTGGTCTGTTCTCATTGATCTTGGGAGGGGTCCTCTCTGCCTCTTGGACACAAATGCTTGTTTCCTTCCCCAGATTAGGGAAGTTCTCAGCTATGATTTGCTCAAATATATTTTCTACACCCCTTTCTTTCTCCACCCCCCTCCCCCCTCACCGTCTCAGGGATCCCAATAATTCTGATATTGGAATGTTTCATTGAGTCCCTAATATCTCTCAGTTTGATTTCTTGGGTTTTAATTTGTTTTTCCCATGCTGTCTCAGTTTCCTTCTTTTCTATCATCTTATCTTCTAGCTCACTAATTTGTTCTGCCTCATTTACCCTGGCAGTCAGAGTATCCAGTTTAGACTACATTTCATTAATAACATATTTAAGTTTGGTCTAATTAGATCTTATTTCTGCTCTTAGAATTTCTGTATTATCATTAATATTTTTCTCAAGCCTAGATATTGATAATTGTTACTCTGAAGTGTATTTCTGACATCTTGGTTATAGCCATATCCATTAGTTCTGTGGCAGAGGTCACAGTCTCTGGTTCTTTCCTTTGTCAGAGGTTCCTCCTCTTGGTCATTCTGTTGAGGGGTGGTTGAGGGAATGTGCAGAGTCCAAATTATTGACCACAACACAAGCAAGGTGCACCTGTTTTATAGGGACCTTAGGGTTGTTGGCCTCTTGTTCTTTCAGCCTGTCTTCTGGGGGAGGGACCTACCATGCTGTTATTCAGGCAACCCTGTTTGGGCTGAGTTGCCCTGCCTGCTGTGTGTGTGGGGGGGGATGAGCTAGTGAAAACTGTTTTTTGGAGTCTTTTGTTCTCTGGCAGCTTTCCCTGGTGGCTTTTGTCTCTTCCAAGAGTCAGAGCAGAAGTGACCATATCCAAATTTCTGTCTCAGAACAGAAAGATCACAGTCTGTTCTCTAGGCCATACTGACTCCATTTCTGTCTGTGCTGCTAAAAACCACTTTCTCCTGGCTTGTTTGCCCCACAGCAGCACTCCCAGCCCTCACTCCCAAGGCTGGGCACGTCTCTGCCCTTTGTGCTTCTAAAACTGTCAGATGCCCCTAGTTCACACACATGCCTGGGCAGCTCCAGGTTTCAGTCTGGCGGGCTGCCCTAAAGTCCGTTCCTGACCACTACCAGTCTGCAAGTCTGTGCCTGGTCCCCAGTGCAAGAGACTTTTGTGTTCTTATGTTATTTCACCTTACTAGTGCCAGCACTTACAGCAGCTCCCTCCTCCTTCCATTTATCTTCCAATATCTGCCTGCAGAATCACGGCTCCCCCCTTCATACCTTGAGAGCAACCGCCAGAGATTTTTTTTTTTTTTTTTTTTGTAGTGATCCAGGTATATCTTCTTACATCTCAGGCTGATGTCTTGGGTGTTCAGAATGGTCTGGTAGATATCTGGCTCAATTCAGGGGACCAGTTGAAATAGGGTCCCCTATTCCTCTGCCATCTTTTCATCCTAAGTAAGTCTTTATTTTATTTTTTTTTAAAGATTTTATTTATAATTTATTTGACAGACAGATTACAAGTAGGCAGAGAGACAGGAAGGGAAGCATGTTCACTGCCTAGCAGAGAGCCTGATGCAGGGCTTGATCCCATGACCTGAGCCGAAGGCAGAGGCTTTAACCCACAAAGCCACCCAGGCACGCCCTAATTAAGTCTTTAAAACAAAAAACAAAACACTACTGCAACAATAAAATAAGAAATTTAAAAAGATTCTGCTTGCAAAATACCCCTAATAATACAAAAGTGTACTATACCGAAGGAGCATTAACGATCCCTTAATTTTTTGCCTGACATTCTTTTGATATTTTCTTTATGTATTTTGGTGTTTTGATTTCATGTATAATATTCATAATTCTTGAGTGTATGAGGAGGAAGATTTTACCAAATGCTAATATTGCTGTTTTAATTGAAAAGAATCATTAAATTTTAAAAACACTATTTAATCAAAATTACCTTTAATTATAGAGGAATATGGTCAAAGCTAGAATATGGATGGTAGAATATTTCCTATTATAAATCTGCTGAAATCTGGGAATTATTAATTAATTCTGATTGGTTAACATAATGTTCACAAAGTCATAGCCCCTGATAGGGAACAACATTTCTGTTCATTGTATCACAAAGACACTTGTCTTCTTTTTCATTGTCATAAGCTGACTCAAAAGCAAAATTATCAATATTCATTTTATCTATTATTTTAATAGAATGTATTGTTCCATGTGAGTAAATTTTTTACATAAGAGAAGTTTGCCACTTCAAGCACTAATATTGTCTTCAATAAGACTGTAAGCTTCACAAGGACAGGGACTAACAGTTCTTTACTATATTTGGAACATATTTCCTAGTATAAGTACTGTTAGGCACAGGCACTTAAATTATACCTTTTGACTTTTACATAGTTTACTGTTCATAGCCTCATTAAAAGCGGCAGTGTTGGATGGAAGGAATCCCATATGCACACTTTGATACAGTTATTGGTTTATATGTTTTCATGCTTTTGTAGACACTTAAGTTCTGTTTGGTTTACTTCTGCATCCTTGGCAACCATCATGGTGCCGGTTCAGCCGCTCTCTCTAAATGTCAAATGGCTTGACCCGAACTGCTTTAGAGTTAGAATTACTGGGTGTATGTCTTCACTTTGCCAATTATTAGCCGAGTGACTTTTTTGCCACTTACTTTCCTTGAGTCACAAATTCCTCATCTATAATGCTGGGAAACTAATGCAAGGTTGTTATGAGGCTTGTCTAAGGTAATTCATGTGTGTGCACATAACCCAGTGTCTGGCATAAAAAAGTCACCCAATACATGTCTCCTTTCTTCCTTTGTTTCTTTGAAGACCAGATAGTCTTTTTCCTCATTTTATAGATGAGGTAATTGAGGTATAGAAAAACTATGTGACTTACCAAACTTTACTTTTACATTTTATTAAAAGCACCAGAATTAGACTTGTGTCTTCTGACTTTTTTACTCATGCTTATGTTATTAGATCATGCTGTCTCCTGCGTATTTATCAAAGTCCATAGATAATTATTGGATTTAGGGGCTCAAGCCCAAATGGAGAAATAGATAAGAGAATAAAATTCAGACTAAAAGACAATGAGAATTTTATTAATTTATACAACAAATGTTTCTGTGTTGTAGACTCAGTAAAAAGCACTAAGTTTGGTCCTATATGAGGTTCAAAAACCTTATTTGAAGTTGTATGTGGTAAGGTAATTGCCTTAAAGAATCTGTAACTGGTAGAAATCAAAAGACATGAATCCAAAAGATGATAATCCAATGCATTACATAGTAAGAGCCTCATGAGTGGTATAAAGTGCTAAGGGAATTCTGAGAGGCAGGAGAGATTACCTGTAGAAGGTAGCATGTTTGGAGAGGTGTAATGATCCCTCCTCTACCATAGTGGTATAGAGTTTAAGGCGACTTGAGTAGTGCTTATTCTCAGTTCTTCTGCCAGTATTACTTATTCCTTGTTTCAGGTACTGTCAGCATAGGAAAACACCTGAATTTAGATTCAAAGACAAAGCTCTTTGTAAAATCAGTTGTGCAAGTATTTCTGCTGCATTGTCCCTATTCGTAACAGCGGTTCTGGAAAGTATTGCATTTGCTTTCCACATTTAATTAGTCACTAATGACCAATGTTGTTTATAAATCAGTTCTTTGCTTATTGTTGATGATTCAGGTCAAATAAAGCAGATGGTTCCTTATGCTGGGTTCTCCAACATGCATTTATTATAAGATGGATGCATCCATTTTGATAGAACAGCCCAGAGCAAACAGTTTGCAAATGGCTAGGTTTCTAGCATGGGGATATTTCACCACAGGATTCTTTACCACAAAGTGCAGAGTCTCTTTTGAAGCAGACCTTCCTGTCTGCTTCCTTCTTATTCCATCCCTCCTCCCTTTCTCCTTTTTTTTTTTTCTTTGCTTTTTATTTCTTGTGTTCCTACCCAAGGGGAGTATACAAAAGAAATAGAAACTATGACTTCTTCCCAGGTGAAATTGACAATAAATTTTGGGAGATAAACCTGAAACATAAAATGATATGTGGATAGAGATACATATAGTGTGTGACAGCCCAGCCTGTATATTTAAGGGTGGAGAGAATTTACAGTAAATAAGTGAGGTAGGGTTTGCTGGGAAAATTTTTGGAGGCCAGTTTGCTTTTCTCTTCTGCTTGTACTAAAGCAAGTTACTCCAGGTTCTAGTCCTTTGATTCCGTATGGAGGTTCTTTATTTGCATTAACAACACAGCTAGATTTAAAAAATCATCCAATCCAAGCTAACTGATGCCCACTTTTCTGATCCATTCCCAATGTTTAAATTATATAGTGTTCAAACTTAAAAGTTGGTTTGTAATGAGTGTGGCCTTTTTATGTTCCATATATCCTTATATTGATGTGACCATAGCTTCTAGTGGGATGATAATAGTGAAGTACAAGTAATGATAATCATAAGAGAGTTTGTTTTGATTACAACTTAACTCTATACTCCAAATTAAAACTTCCCATTGGCCAAACATTGCCAGGGAAATCCTTGGGAGTGCAAAGGAACAGAGTTAATATTAACTGAGCACAGGCTATGCCAGAGACTGTGCTACATATTTTAGACAAAACCATTCCATTGTTGGCCACAGTAACTTAGGTTATGGAAGAAGGAACTGAAGCTCATAGGGTTAAGTCTACTTTCTTAAAATCATATAACTGGTATACAATGAATCTAGGATTCAAACATAGGTCTCTCACTCCCAAATCCATACTTGTTCCATCTTACTAAAGAGCTTGCTTAATACAGGGTGGTTCACAAAGGATTCCCAGATGCTAGGAATGCAACAGAATCTCAGGCATGCCATAGCCACCAAATCCACGGCCTCATGTGGGAAGAGCTGGAGTCCAGGGCTCCTGAGGCCCCAGGAACTACTATGGAAACTGAGTGAAATGTCTACAGAGGGGACTAGAACAAAGGGAAAGGCAAATGTGTAAAAGATATGGGGAATAGGGAAGGAAAAATGAAATAAGATGGGATCAGGAGGGAGACAAACCACAAGAGACTCAGTCTCATAAAACAAACGTGAGGGTTGCCGGTGCAGGAGGAGGGTAAAGAGAGGGTGGTGGGGTTATAGACATTGGGGAAGGTATGTGCTATGGTGAGTGCTGTGAAGTGTGTAAACCTGGTGATTCACAGACCTGTACCCTGGGGTACATATGTTATATGTTAATAAAAAATAAAGACTTTTTCAAAAAAGATATTCCTCTGTTATCAGTTTTGTGTTCAGCTGTGGACACCACTAGAGAAGGTCTGTATTCCCAAAGTTAAAGCTCAGTAGTAATACTGGTCTCTCAGCTTGCCTGCTTGTTCACAGCTACTTTAGGGAGAGTGCCAGTGCTGCTTCTATGGAGTCTAGGTGGTGTCATTCACTTTGTAGGTTCAGAACCAATGTCCCCTCTGACCATCTTAGGGCATGAACCAACCATCTGGTTCAGTTTCACTTAAGGGTTAGGTTTTCTTTTCCCTTTAGGAATCTCACTGCCTTTTTTTGGTCATCCAAGCTTGGACAAAGCCAGTTCAGTACATCCCATCAACTCTTACAACTTTAAATATTGAGGGAACTACATAGTAATCCTGGCTCCTTTTCCTGAGGAGACTTTGGACTGTATGGCAATTGCATGCATCCATTTCCAGAAACCTTCCTACTTACTTCTTAATGGTATGAGAGAGAGGGGACTTGCCCTTATCTGGTAAATCCTGGAGCCCAGTCTCTCAGTCACTCAAAAAGTGACCTCTGTTTAATCTCAGAACCAGAGTAACCAACACATGCCCCTTTCTAAACAAGATGGCAGTACTCTCTGGGCCTGGATACTTCTTGAGCTCAACCCTAGTTTTGCATTTCCTAACTTGCCCATCCTGTTACTATCCATGAACTGGAACCAACCGGGGGACAATAAGGCAATAGCAGGATATTCAGAACCAAATATAGAGAAACAAACTGAAAGAGGGGATGCATGAAGAGGGATGGAAGTGAAGGAATGAATTTCCATTACAGAAAAGTTGATTTAAGGCAGCTGTTCTTGTGCCAGGGGCAGATAGGGTAGCTGAATTTAGTGATGCTTGAGCATCAGGTCCCTCAGTTGAATGGGACTCTTCCAAGGCTCTCAGAGAGACTACAAATTTTTATCTATAATTTTACACTCTTTTATCATAAAGGGGATTCTCCACCTCCAAATTGTATGTAAGTTAGGCCCCACAAAACTGGAATCCATTACATCCCTTTAAAAAATTGTTCTTTGGGGGCGCCTGGGTGGCTCAGTGGGTTAAAGCCTCTGCCTTTGGCTCAGGTCATGATCCCAGGGTCCCGAGATCGAGCCCTGCATCGGGCTCTCTGCTTAGCAGGGAGCCTGCTTCCTCCTCTCTCTCTACCTGACTCTTTGCCTACTTGTGATCTCTATCTGTCAAATAAATAAATAAAATCTTAAAAAACAAAAAAAAAGATTCTTGGTAATACAGAGACCAGTCTTAGCTTGGCCAGTCAAGAATTAAGATGGCTTGATAATTAGAAACCCCTGACTGAAGCACCTGTTTATTGGAAAGAGGCAAACAGTAACTTCTGGCAGCTGACTTTATTTGGGCCAGGGATGCTAAATGATGTCAATCTCAATTATATGGTAGTGGCTGTATTTTTTTTTTTAAGATTTTATTTATTTATTTGACAGACAGAGATCACAAGTAGGCAGAGAGGCAGGCAGAGAGAGAGAGAGAGGGAAGCAGGCCTCCTGCGAAGCAGAGAGCCCAATGCAGGGCTCGATCCCAGGACCCTGAGATCATGACCCGAGCCGAAGGCAGCAGCCCAAACCACTGAGCCACCCAGGCGCCCCGGTAGTGGCTGTATTGAGAAGGATTCTGAAGCCAGGTCCAGGTTCATGAGAACCAAGAATTAGTGATGGCTGCCATGGATACCTACCCAGTACTAGCCTTGATTTGGGTTTGGACTCCATACTTTCCAACTGGGAAGCTGCAGTTTTACAAATGTAGCTAGAAAATGTAAAGAGCAAAAGTATGACTTTCACTTTGGTAAATTTTCTTTCAGAAAACACAAAGCAATTCTTTTTTATTTGGCTTCATGAATTATGCAACTTTGGGACATGTGACAAAGAAAGATTCGCCATAACACTCTGAGCCTGGCTAGTAGCTCTTCACTGAATGCAGAGCTGGATGCTGCACAGAAAGTGGGCTAGACTCCAGTGCCTCTGGGCATGTTGTGCCTCTGCCATGGGTCTGATGGATCACACGAAGACCTAGTGGTCACTCTCTACATGGGCAGTGAATAGTCAAATGCTATATTCTTAGCACATTCTCAGTGTTCAAAGAAGCAACAATCACTGTTCATTAAATAGTTAATAGGTGATAGCAGATTTATACTGTGTACTTTTCCTATGTAGTGTGTGTTATGGGTTGAATTGTGCCTCCCCAAAACATATTCAGTACCTCAGATTGTGACAGTATTTGGTGATGTGGTCTTTAAAGAGGTAATTAAATTAAAATGACATCATTATGTAATCCAGTATGACTTGTGTCCTTATAAGAAAAGGAGATTGGACACAGACATACTAGAGGGAGAATGCCATGTGAACATGAAGATGGCTTTCTACAAACCAGAAAGGGAGGCCTCCAAAGAAATGAAATCTGCTGACACTTTGATCTTTTATTTCTAGCTTCCTGAACTGTCAGAAATAAAATTTCTGTTGTTTCAGCCACCCAGTCTCTGGCACTTTATTATCGCAGCCCTAGAAAACTAATATGGTGGATATGCAGTATTCTGTTGGAATTTTGTTCTTATCTATATCCTATGACATTTCACATATTTTCTGGTTTCTGTTTTATTCATAGTTATTGAAAAATTCTCTCCTCGTTTCTCCATTTTCCCCGTTTACCGTGTATGCTCTCAGCAGAACATTTAACAGTGGTGATTTTTTGCCAGAAACCAGTCTGTCTTGATGATATTTCTATTTAAACTGCCAGGAAGATTTATTGAGAAGCTGGTAAGAGAGGAGGACAACTCAAATTAATTTCACTGAAATGTACTGGAGGATGTAAATAACCCATGGCTTGAAAATCTGATTAACAGTCCTGTCACTCCAGAAAAATGTTGCTGGAGAGAGAATAGCAGGGAAGGCTATAAAAGTACAGGCTTATCATGGAAGAGAGTATTTTGATCTATATTTCAAACAACATGGTGGAGGTTAGTAATACGTTTATTTCAGGAAAAAGATGATGAATTTTGGTAATTATTTGGTGTGTATCATAATCAGCTATAGAGTCATCACGTGAAGTGCACTGTAGCCCTCAAAGGCTGGGATCACAGGAAACCACATCTTGATTAGCCGTAATTCATTAGCCAGAGTTCATCTGTAATCTTCTCTTAGGAGAAAAAAAGTGTGATAACAAAACACAAACATTTGAAAAAATAATCAAATTTCTGAAATGTACCCTGGGATTCAGTATAAATTCAGACCAATCCCATGTGTCATTTACATCTATATCCAAATGTCCACTTAGTATGAATTATTGTTAAGAATTAGGATAGTGAGGCCCGTCCGCCCGCGCGTCCCTCGGTCCACCTGCAGCGGGCAGTCCCTCTGGCTGTCCCACTGAACGGCGCCGGCCGAGCCCGAGGCCTGGGCTCTTGCTCTCCCGCGGAGGGATCCGCGGCGGCTGAGGAGGCGGCGCTGAGATTAGGTGGAAGAGGTAGCTACGGCGGCGGCAGCGGTAGCGGCGGCGGCGGCTCGGACGGCAGCGCATAAAGGGGCCGCCGCCGGGTGATGCGGTGACCGCTGCGGCAGGCTCAGGAGCCAAGTGGGCCTCGGCCCTCAGTCCGTCCTGCCGGACCCGCGCTCCCGAACTCCCCATCTTCTCCGGCCGACCCGCGATCACCGAGGAGGCCTCGCGCCCCCTCGCCCCTTCCCCGTCCCTCCCCTGTCCCCGTCCCCGCCCCGGGGGCCACCGCCACCCGCCTCCCACGATGGCTCTGAAGAGAATCCACAAGAGAGAGAGAAATCACAAGTAGGCGGAGAGTCAGGCAGAGAGAGAGAGAGAAGCAGGCTCCCGCTGAGCAAAGAGCCCGATGCGGGGCTCGATCCCAGGACACTGAGATCATGACCCGAGCCGAAGGCAGTGGCTTAATCCACTGAGCCACCCAGGCGCCCCTTTAAGAGAGAGATTGGGCGAGCACGGGAGAAGGGGAAGAGGGAGAGAAAGAACCTCCAGCAGACTTCAGCTGAGTGCAGAGCCCATCGCAGGGCTTGGTGTGTAACAACCCTGACGTGATGATCCCGGCTGGAGTCCAGAGTCTGAGGCCTAATCAACTGACCCACCCAGTTGCCCCAACAAATTAGAATTTAAATAAAAATTTAAAAACAAGGGGAGGAGTCAAGATGGCAGAGAAGTAGCAGGCTGAGACTGCTTCAGCTAGCCGGAGATCAGCTAGATAGCTTATCTAAAGATTGCAAACACCTGAAAATCCATCGGCAGATCGAAGAGAAGAAGACAGCAATTCTGGAAACAGAAAAACAACCACTTTCTGAAAGGTAGGACCGGCGGAGAAGTGAATCCAAAGCGACGGGAAGATAGACCCCGGGGGGAGGGGCCGGCTCCCGGCAATCGGCGGAGCAACCGCGCACAAAATCAGGACTTTTAAAAGTCTGTTCCGCTGAGGGACATCGCTCCAGAGGCTAAACCGGGGCGAAGCCCACGCGGGGTCAGCGTGGCCTCAGGTCCCGCAGGGTCAAGGAAGGATCGGGGGTGTCTGAGTGTCGCAGAGCTTGCGGGTATTGGAACGGGAAAGCCGGCTACAGAGACAGAGCCGACAGTAAGCTCGCAGCTCCGTGTTACCTTGAACCGGTCGCAGGCTCGGTGAGCTCGGAGCGCGGCCGGAGGTCAGGCAGACGGGAGTAACTGGGCGCTGTTCTCTGAGGGCGCACTGAGGAGTGGGGCCCTGGGCTCTCGGCTCCTCCGGGCCGGAGACCAGGAGGCCGCCATTTGTATTCCCGTCCTCCGGAACTCTACGGAAAGCGCTCAGGTAACAAAAGCTCCTGAAAGCAAACCCGAGCGGATTACTCACCCCGGCCCCGGGTAAGGGCGGTGTAATTCCGCCTGGGGCAAAGACACTTGAGAATCACTACACCAGGCCCCTCCCCCAGAAGATCAAAAAGAAATCCAGCCGAGACCAAGTTCACCTACCAAGGAGTGCGGTTTCAATACTAAGGAGAGCAGCAGAATTAAAGAGGAGGAGAAAGCCAAACACGGAACTCATGGCTTTTTTCCTGTGATTTTTTTTAGTCTTGCAGTTAATTTAATTTTTTCTTTTTCATTTTTTTTTTTTTTTCTCGCCTTCGGGTAAAAATTTTTTTTTTTTTAACTGTTACCTTTTTCTTTTTTAACGATTTTTTACTAGTTTATCTAATATATATATTTTTTCTTTTTTACATTTTTCTTTTTTTTTTTTTTTAAAGATTTTATTTATTTATTTGTAAGAGAGAGAGTGAGAGCGAGCACAGGCAGACAGAGTGGCAGGCAGAGTCAGAGGGAGAAGCAGGCTCCCTGCGGAGCAAGGAGCCCGATGTGGGACTCGATCCCAGGACGCTGGGATCATGACCTGAGCCAAAGGCAGCTGCTTAACCAACTGAGCCACCCAGGCGTCCCAACTTTTTTACATTTTTCTTAGGTGTTTTATTTTTTTTAAAATTCTTTTCTTTTCTTTTTTTTTTCTTTTCTTTTTGTTTTTTTTTTTTTCTTTCTTCCTTTTTGAACCTCTTTTTATCCCCTTTCTCCCCACTCACGATTTTGGATCTCTTCTAATTTGGTTAAAGCATATTTTCCTGGGGTTGTTGCCACCCTTTTAGTATTTTACTTGCCCCTTCATTTACTCTTATCTGGACAAAATGACAAGACATAAAAATTCAACACACAAAAAAAAGAACAAGAGGCAGTACCGAAGGCTAGGGACCTAATCAATACAGACATCGGTAATATGTCAGATCTAGAGTTCAGAATGACAATTCTCAAGGTTCTAGCCGGGCTCGAAAAAGGCATGGAAGATATTAGAGAAACCCTCTCGAGAGATATAAAAGCCCTTTCTGGAGAAATAAAAGAACTAAAATCTAACCAAGGTGAAATCAAAAAAGCTATTAATGAGGTGCAATCAAAAATGGAGGCTCTAACTGCTAGGATAAATGAGGCAGAAGAAAGAATTAGTGATATAGAAGACCAAATGACAGAGAATAAAGAAGCTGAGCAAAAGAGGGACAAACAGCTACTGGACCACGAGGGGAGAATTCGAGAGATAAGTGACACCATAAGACGAAACAACATTAGAATAATTGGGATTCCAGAAGAAGAAGAAAGAGAGAGGGGAGCAGAAGGTATACTGGAGAGAATTATTGGGGAGAATTTCCCCAATATGGCAAAGGGAACGAGCATCAAAATTCAGGAGGTTCAGAGAACGCCCCTCAAAATCAATAAGAATAGGCCCACACCCCGTCACCTAATAGTAAAATTTACAAGTCTCAATGACAAAGAGAAAATCCTGAAAGCAGCCCGGGAAAAGAAGTCTGTAACATACAATGGTAAAAATATTAGATTGGCAGCTGACTTATCCACAGAGACCTGGCAGGCCAGAAAGAGCTGGCATGATATTTTCAGAGCACTAAACGAGAAAAACATGCAGCCAAGAATACTATATCCAGCTAGGCTATCATTGAAAATAGAAGGAGAGATTAAAAGCTTCCAGGACAAACAACAACTGAAAGAATTTGCAAATACCAAACCAGCTCTACAGGAAATATTGAAAGGGGTCCTCTAAGCAAAGAGAGAGCCTACAAGTGGTAGATCAGAAAGGAACAGAGACCATATACAGTAACAGTCACCTTACAGGCAATACAATGGCACTAAATTCATATCTCTCAATACTTACCCTGAATGTGAATGGGCTAAATGCCCCTGTCAAAAGACACAGGGTATCAGAATGGATTAAAAAACAAAACCCATCTATATGTTGCCTCCAAGAAACACATTTTAAGCCCGAAGACACCTCCAGATTTAAAGTGAGGGGGTGGAAAAGAATTTACCATGCTAATGGACATCAGAAGAAAGCAGGAGTGGCAATCCTTATATCAGATCAATTAGATTTTAAGCCAAAGACTATAATAAGAGATGAGGAAGGACACTATATCATACTCAAAGGGTCTGTCCAACAAGAAGATTTAACAATTTTAAATATCTATGCCCCCAATGTGGGAGCAGCCAACTATATAAACCAATTAATAACAAAATCAAAGAAACACATCAACAATAATACAATAATAGTAGGGGACTTTAACACTCCCCTCACTGAAATAGACAGGTCATCCAAGCAAAAGATCAGCAAGGAAATAAAGGCCTTAAACGACACACTGGACCAGATGGACATCACAGATATATTCAGAGCATTTCATCCCAAAGCAACAGAATACACATTCTTCTCTAGTGCACATGGAACATTCTCCAGAATAGATCACATCCTCGGTCCTAAATCAGGACTCAACCGGTATCAAAAGATTGGGATCATTCCCTGCATATTTTCAGACCACAATGCTCTAAAGCTAGAACTCAACCACAAAAGGAAGTTTGGAAAGAACCCAAATACATGGAGACTAAACAGTATCCTTCTAAAGAATGAATGGGTCAACCGGGAAATTAAAGAAGAATTGAAAAAAATCATGGAAACAAATGATAATGAAAATACAACGGTTCAAAATCTGTGGGACACAACAAAGGCAGTCCTGAGAGGAAAATATATAGCGGTACAAGCCTTTCTCAAGAAACAAGAAAGGTCTCAGGTACACAACCTAACCCTACACCTAAAGGAGCTGGAGAAAGAACAAGAAAGAAACCCTAAGCCCAGCAGGAGAAGAGAAATCATAAAGATCAGAGCAGAAATCAATGAAATAGAAACCAAAAAAACAATAGAACAAATCAACGAAACTAGGAGCTGGTTCTTTGAAAGAATTAATAAAATTGATAAACCCCTGGCCCGACTTATCAAAAAGAAAAGAGAAAGGACCCAAATAAATAAAATCATGAATGAAAGAGGAGAGATCACAACTAACACCAAAGAAATACAAACTATTATAAGAACATACTATGAGCAACTCTATGGCAATAAATTTGACAATCTGGAAGAAATGGATGCATTCCTAGAAACATATATACTACCACAACTGAACCAGGAAGAAATAGAAAGCCTGAACAGACCCATAACCAGTAAGGAGATTGAAACAGTCATTAAAAATCTCCAAACAAACAAAAGCCCAGGGCCAGACAGCTTCCCGGGGGAATTCTACCAAACATTTAAAGAAGAACTAATTCCTATTCTCCTGGAACTGTTCCAAAAAATAGAAATGGAAGGAAAACTTCCAAACTCATTTTATGAAGCCAGCATCACCTTGATCCCAAAACCAGACAAGGATCCCACCAAAAAAGAGAGCTATAGACCGATATCCTTGATGAACACAGATGCGAAAATACTCAACAAAATACTAGCCAATAGGATTCAACAGTACATTAAAAAGATTATTCACCACGACCAAGTGGGATTTATTCCAGGGCTGCAAGGTTGGTTCAACATCCGCAAATCAGTCAATGTGATACAACACATCAATAAAAGAAAGAACAAGAACCATATGATACTCTCAATAGATGCTGAAAAAGCATTTGACAAAGTACAACATCCCTTCCTGATCAAAACTCTTCAAAGTGTAGGGATAGAGGGCACATACCTCAATATCATCAAAGCCATCTATGAAAAACCCACCGCAAATATCATTCTCAATGGAGAAAAACTGAAAGCTTTTCCGCTAAGGTCAGGAACACGGCAGGGATGTCCATTATCACCACTGCTATTCAACATCGTACTAGAGGTCCTAGCCTCAGCAATCAGACAACAAAAGGAAATTAAAGGCATCCAAATCGGCAAAGAAGAAGTCAAATTATCACTCTTCGTAGATGATATGATACTATATGTGGAAAACCCAAAAGACTCCACTCCAAAACTGCTAGAACTTATACAGGAATTCAGTAAAGTGTCAGGATATAAAATCAATGCACAGAAATCAGTTGCATTTCTCTACACCAACAGCAAGACAGAAGAAAGAGATAGTAAGGAGTCAATCCCATTTACAATTGCATCCAAAACCATAAGATACCTAGGAATAAACCTAACCAAAGAGACACAGAATCTATACTCAGAAAACTATAAAGTACTCATGAAAGAAATTGAGGAAGACACAAAGAAATGGAAAAATGTTCCATGCTCCTGGATTGGAAGAATAAATATTGTGAAAATGTCTATGCTACCTAAAGCAATCTACACATTTAATGCAATTCCTATCAAAGTACCATCCATCTTTTTCAAAGAAATGGAACAAATAATGCTAAAATTTATATGGAACCAGAAAAGACCTCGAATAGCCAAAGGGATATTGAAAAAGAAAGCCAACGTTGGTGGCATCAGAATTCCGGACTTCAGGCTCTATTACAAAGCTGTCATAATCAAGACAGCATGGTACTGGCACAAAAACAGACACATAGATCAATGGAACAGAATAGAGAGCCCAGAAATAGACCCTCAAATCTATGGTCAACTAATCTTCGACAAAGCAGGAAAGAATGTCCAATGGAAAAAAGACAGCCTTTTCAATAAATGGTGTTGGGAAAATTGGACAGCCACATGCAGAAAAATGAAATTGGACCATTTCCTTACACCACACACAAAAATAGACTCAAAATGGATGAAGGATCTCAATGTACGAAAGGAATCCATCAAAATCCTTGAGGAGAACACGGGCAGCAACCTCTTCGACCTCTGCCGCAGCAACATCTTCCTAGGAACAACGCAAAAGGCAAGGGAAGCAAGGGAAAAAATGAACTACTGGGATTTCATCAAGATCAAAAGCTTTTGCACAGCAAAGGAAACAGTTAACAAAATCAAAAGACAACTGACAGAATGGGAGAAGATATTTGCAAACGACATATCAGATAAAGGACTAGTGTCCAGAATCTATAAAGAACTTAGCCAACTCAACACCCAAAGAACAAATAATCCAATCAAGAAATGGGCAGAGGACATGAACAGACATTTCTGCAAAGAAGACATCCAGATGGCCAACAGACACATGAAAAAGTGCTCCATATCACTCGGCATCAGGGAAATACAAATCAAAACCACAATGCGATATCACCTCACACCAGTCAGAATGGCTAAAATCAACAAGTCAGGAAATGACAGATGCTGGCGAGGATGCGGAAAAAGGGGAACCCTCCTACACTGTTGGTGGGAATGCAAGCTGGTGCAGCCACTCTGGAAAACAGCATGGAGGTTCCTCAAAATGTTGAAAATAGAACTGCCCTATGACCCAGCAATTGCACTATTGGGTATTTACCCTAAAGATACAAATGTAGTGATCCAAAGGGGCACATGCACCCGAATGTTTATAGCAGCAATGTCCACAATAGCCAAACTATGGAAAGAACCTAGATGTCCATCAACAGATGAATGGATCAAGAAGATGTGGTATATATACACAATGGAATACTATGCAGCCATCAAAAGAAATGAAATCTTGCCATTTGCAACAACATGGATGGAACTAGAGCGTATCATGCTTAGCGAAATAAGTCAAGCAGAGAAAGACAACTATCATATGATCTCCCTGATATCAGGAAGTGGTGATGCAACATGGAGGCTTAAGTGGGTAGAAGAAGAAGAAATGAAACAAGATGGGATTGGGAGGGAGACAAACCATAAGTGACTCTTAATCTCACAAAACAAACTGAGGGTTGCCGGGGGGAGGGGGTTTGGGAGAAGGGGTTGGGATTATGGACATTGGGGAGGGCATGTGATTTGGTGAGTGCTGTGAAGTGTGTAAACCTGGTGATTCACAGACCTGTACCCCTGGGGATAAAAATATATGTTTATAAAAAAAAATAAAAAAATTAAATGGTAAAAAAAAAAAAAAAAATTTTAAAAACAAGAAAAAAAAAAAGAATTAGGATAGTGAACTAATGCAAATCTTCAATCATCAAAACATAAGTTAATTTTGTTCACTGTGTAACATCTACTCAGTCAAGGATATGATCTGATTGTATTAAGAAAGTATTTTCCATAGCAAGCATAGGAACAAATGAGAATTCTTATTTGTCATCTAAGCAGAAACTCCAATGAATAAACCTCAGCCCTTAAAAATAGAGATATTGTCGTTGCTTGAGTTTCATTGGCAATAGTTCTTCATACCACTCTCCAGGTGTAAATGTTGACTTATTGGCTTCCAAAACTTTCTGATACTTTATTAAAGATAAATGAATATTTAAAAAAAATGTTCATATGACTGTTACCCCTGGCCCCAGACCAGAAATTGCTTGATGGGCAGCCATCAGCAGGGTGGTTTTTTGTTTTTGTTTTGTTTTGTTTTTACCATGGATGCCACAGCCCCTGGACTGAGCCTCTATCCTGTTTTGCCTGAAACACTGTAGTAGCTTCTGATAGAGGCTACTACTGGTTTCTCCCCTTGATCCTCTATAGTCTGTGCTCAACACAACAACCAGCATGAGAATTTAAAATACATCCATCATTTTGCGGTTTTCCTTAGTTCAAACCCCTCATGACTTCCTATCTGTCTCAAAGTGAAAAACAGAATACTAACAATGGCTTCCAAGGCCTGCATGATCTGACCTGTACCTCTGTCCCTTCTGTCATGGGCTTGATTCATCCCCCTATTCTGGTGGTGCTGGTCTTTGTTATTTCTCAGTCCTGCCCAGCCTGTTCCCTCCATCTGGAATCCTCTTTCCTACAGTGGTTTGTATGGCTGCTTCTCTCATACCTTGGGGATTTTTGTTCAAATGTCATTGCCTCCTGAGACCTTTCTTTTTTTGAAACTGCCACCCCTCCTCAGCTGTTCTTCCTCTTCCCTTTCCCTGATTCATTTTTCTTTATTACCCTTACCACCATTTGACATAGTCTCTACTTTAATTGTTTTATTATCTCTCTTCCTTTGCTAGGATGTAAACTCCACAATGGCAGGAATTTTTGTCTGTTTTGTTCACTGTTTAGAATCCTGTTTGGCCCATCAGAGAGCCAGTCAATATTAGTTTAATGAATGAATGTTTGATGGGGACTTTTTCCAGTAACTTATTTACCTATTTGCAAAAGAGCCAGCAAGAGAACTCAGAAGTAAATGAAATTCCAATAATGGATTACGGCTCTGAAAACAGAATGGAACCCAGGGAGATAGCCGAGCATTCTAATGCCATCTTGCTTTCTGTGGGATTTGACAATAACACACAAAAGCCAAAAGAGATAGACTGATCTATCCATAGTATTGTCTCTTTCTATATATTTATACTATAAAACAAACAGCTAGGCAATATCAAGATAATATTTCTTTCTTCCTTTATTTTCACTTTTTTTTGCTTGCCTAATCATATACACTATAAAAATTAATGACAGTCCCTTTAGAGATAGGCCATTTTCTAGATGTTTGATAAGTAAAAATTCACAGATGCCTTTTTTGTTGTTGCTGTTGAACAGATTTTTTAAAAGATTTTACTTATTTATTTGAGAGGGAGAGAGTGGGGAGAGGGGCAGAGAGAGAGAAAGAGAGAGGGACACTCAAGCAGACTCCCCACTAAGCATGGAGCCCAATGCAGGGATCACTCTCACCACCCTGAGATCATGCCCTGAACTGAAATCACGAATCGGCTGCTTAAACTGACTGAGCCACCCAGGCACCCTGTTGAACAGATTTTTAAATGAAGATGTTTAATTAGTGAGTTTTGTCATTACATGCATATGCTGATTACAGCTGTTCCTAGGCAGTAGATTAGAATATACAGTAGATTAGAATATACTTTTTTTCTCCTCAAATCAAAACCCGACATAAAAATAGTCATTGCTCATTTGAAGATGGTGATTTCAGCATTTTACTATTTTTGACTCCCAATTATTTAGAGTTTCACCAAAGAGTACTTGTTTGTACATTTAACCAATATAAAACGGTGGGGTAGAATTTATATATGCTTTCAAAGGAGTAACCTATTTTTAGGGTGAGGATGACTTTCATAATACTTGCTTGTTTCCAAAATATATGATTCCTCTTTCAGATAGTGATGTAGAATACCAGAAATTCCTTACAGTATATATTCTTGTTTCCCCCTCCATCAGCTGTAATATCTTTCAAAGGCTGGCTCAGGTAAGTAATATTTAAAGACATCTAGGAGAAGGGAAGGAGCAGGCAGTGAGTGTTTGTGCATTAATAACTTTTTCCCTAATACAGAGTACAATTTCTTATAAATTGTGTTTTCCTTTTTTTGCTATGGCTGCCAGGAAGCTCCAAGTCACATTTATTAATAATTATAGTAACTAAATTAGCACTTGCGGCTAGCATATTTTCTTCTTCTAGGTATTCATGGCTTTGGTGGAAGCCATGAAACATTTCCATTTTGATTATCGTGTATTGAAATTATTACATATGTCTTTGGTGGACACCTTAACATCCTTTTGTAAAAGATATGGATTACAAAAAAAGAGAAACTTATTTCAGCCCTCATGGCTTCTTTATCCACTTTTCTCTTTTTTTCCTATCCCAATTACAGCTTGATAAAATATGACATAATAAAAAATTTAAAATTGCTTCATTTGTAGTGCATTATGATGTAGGCCTATGTAGCTAACAGTTCTGACTGTAATTAGTGACCTTTTATTAACTGGATTATTGTATTGAATTACTAAATCATGAAGACAATTGAAACAACCAAATGAAAGTTTTTGCAGTCTGGAAGGAATTACTCAACATATAAATAAAACAACGTCAGCCAGTTGCTCTGTGACTGTCATACTGTGTTCTCATGTTCATGAATCAGAAAATCAGATGCTGGGATGTGAGCTCAATGAGCTTGTTAAAGGGGCTTGTCTGTTTTGGTCAGTTTATCCCCAGTGTCAGTTGGCTGTTTTGGTTAGTTTACACCCAGTAGAATAGGCTCAAGGCATATTTGTTGATGACTATTGATAAATGTTAATTTACTAATTTACTGATAAATATTAATAGGTGATTAGTATATAAATTATATATATGGAATTAAGTCTTGTTCAGTTGTATTTCTAGGTGGGACATGGACTGAGTGGTAAGGGTAGGGTGGAAATAGTGGAAAAGTTTCTCTCTAGACCCAGAATAGTTACCACTTTTGGTACTCTCATTCCTTTGATAGATCTAGATTTCCATTTGATATTATTTTTCTTCTGCTTGAAGGATTTCCCTTAACATTTCCTGTAGGGCAGGTTTGCTATTAATAAATTCTTTCAACTTTTGTATGCCTGAAAATGTCTTTCACCTTCAATTTTGAAAGCTATTTCACTGAGTTTAGAATTTAAAATTGACATTTTTTTTCTTTTCATACTTTAAAGATGTTGCTCCATTGTCTCTCTTTTTTTTTAATAGCTCATCTTATTTTTATTTTTATTTTTTATTTTTTTTCAATTTTGTTTTTTTTAAATTTATTTTTTATTTTCAGCATAACAGTATTCATCATTTTTGCACCACACCCAGTGCTCCATGCAATCCGTGCCCTCTATAATACCCACCACCTGGTACCCCAAGCTCCCACCCCCCCGCCCCTTCAAAACCCTCAGATTGTTTTTCAGAGTCCATAGTCTCTCATGGTTCACCTCCCCTTCCAATTTCCCCCAACTCCCTTCTCCTCTCTATCTCCCCATGTCCTCCATGCTATTTGTTATGCTCAACAAATAAGTGAAACTATACAATAATTGACTCTCTCTGCTTGACTTATTTCACTCAGCATAATCTCTTCCAGTCCCATCCATGTTGCTACAAAAGTTGTGTATTCATCCTTTCTGATGGAGGCATAATACTCCATAGTGTATATGGACCACATCTTCCTTATCCATTCGTCCCTTGAAGGGCATCTTGGTTCTTTCCACAGTTTGGTGACCGTAGCCATTGTGCTATAAACATTGGGGTACAGATGGCCCTTCTTTTCATATCTTTGGGGTAAATACCCAGTAGTGCAATGGCAGGGTCATAGGGAAGTTCTATTTTTAATTTGTTGAGGAATCTCCACACTGTTCTCCAAAGAGGCTGCACCAACTTGCATTCCCACTAACAGTGTAAGAGGATTCCCCTTTCTCCACATCCTCTCCAACACATGTTGTTTCCTGTCTTGCTAATTTTGGCCATTCTAACTGGTGTAAGGTGATATCTCAATGTGGTTTTAATTTGAATCTCCCTGATGGCTAGTGATGATGATCATTTTTTCATGTGTCTGATAGCCATTTGTATGTCTTCATTGGAGAAGTGTCTGTCCATATCTTCTGCCCATTGTCTCTTGATTTTGTTCTTCGTGACGAGAAGTTTGCTGTCATTCTTATCTTTGGTCTCTGTACTTCATGTATCTTTTTTTTTTTTTTCTGTCTTCTTTTTAAGTTGTTCTCTTTATCATTGGTTTCAAGCAGTTTGATAACAACATGGCTTGCTGGAGTTCTATTCATGTTTTCCCATACTTGGAGTTTGTGATGCTTCTTGGCTCTGTCATTTTAATTTTCATCATCTTTGGAAAATTTCAACTATTATTTCTTCAAATAGTTTTTCAGTCCCACACCTTTCCCTTGACTCTCTATTTACCTAGCTATAAGCTCCTTGAAATCATCTCATAGCTCACTGATGCTCTGCTCATTTTTCCATCAGTCTTTTTCCTCTGAGTTTCATTTCGGATAATTTCTATTGCTGTGTTTTCAACTTTATTAATAATTACTGAAGTGCTTGATCTGCTATTATTTTTCATCTCAGACATTATATTTTTATATCTCTGTAAGTTTTCACTTGAGTCCTTTTATGTCTTCCAAGTCACTGTGAAACCTCAATCATATCACTTTCCTCTAATATCTTGAACAAGTGGGATACAGTTTTAATAACTGATCTAGTGTCTTTGTCAAATTATAATTTTTTGGTTTATTTTTGTTTTTAAGATTTTTGTTTATTTATTTGACAGTCAGAGATCACAAGCATGCAGAGAGGCAGGCAGAGAGAGAAGGAGGGAAAGCAGGCTCATTTCTGAGCAGAAGGCCTGATGTGGTGTTCGATCCCAGGACCCTGGGATCATGACCTGAGCCGAAGGCAGAGGCTTTAACCCACTGAGCCACCCAGGTGCCCCAGGTTTTGTTTTTTAAATTAATTTATTTTTTATTATTTACTTTTTTATTATGTTCAGTTAGCCAACATATAGTACACCATTAGCTTTTGATGTAATCAAATTCTAATTCTATGATCCATATATTTCGATTGATCGATTTTTCACAATAGGTCAAATTTTCTGTTTATTTGCATGCTTGGTGTAATGGGTTGAATTGTGTTCCTCTAGAAACTCATATGTTGAAGTCTTAACCTTCAGTACTTCAGAATGAAACTTTTTTGGAGACAGGGCTAATACAGAATTGATCAAGTTAAAATGAGTTCTTTAGGAGAAGCCCTAATCCAATAACTGGTGTCCTTATCAATAAGGGAAATTTAGAAGCAGACTTATACACAGAATTAGCCATGTGACATGACACAGGGCCATCTACAAGCCAAGGAGGAAGGCCTGAGCAGATCCTTGCCTCCCATCTCTCCATTCCTTGAAGGAACTAACCCTGCCAACATCTTGATTTCAAACTACTACTCTCCAGAACTGTGAGGCAACCAATTTCTGTTAGGTCACACAGTTTGTGGCATTTTGTTATGCAACCCTCGCAAACTTAATTACTTGGTAGATTTTTTTTTTTTTTTTGGACAGAATTTTCAAGTTTTATTTTCTATGTTTCAACATTCATAATACAAACTTTAATATGATAAAATCTGACCCCAATCAGACTAATTATTTCCATTTGTAACTAGTTAAATCAGAAAAAAATTTAATTTCAAATATATGCCACCAAAAATAAATATTCACTTAATGTAGTCTTATCTGTTTTTTATCAAAAGATATTTCCTCCCCAAATAAAGATTCTAAAATAAATTCAAGATTCCTTTGAAAGAAAAAAAAAAGGATACCTTCTAACACAGTGAGCTTATAAAACAATGCTAGGGGACTGCAAGGCACACTTACTCTAAGAGGAAAGTATGTCCACTGAAAAGGAAATTTAAAACATGACCTTAAACTTTTATGAAAAATTTTAACGGCCTTTACTTCATTTACTTTTAGCTATTCCATAAAGACCGGGAGAGAAATTAGTTTGTAATGAAACTTAAAAACATTTCTTTTTCCATAAAGCAAACTTGTCAATCTTTCCCTTTGGCTCCTTCTTCCAATCCTCCTTCACTGTGCTGAAGAGCTTTTGAGTTCTTCCAGATTTTTGGGTAGGCAGGTGGTTTCTAAGCTGACTGGGCTTTCCAGGTAGGTAGTTCCTGCACAGGGTTTTCCAGTCACTGGATCTCTGACTCGTCTGACTTTGAAAATGATCTCGGCCAGTTCATGTTTCACGTGCTTTGTTCGTGGAACAGGTAGAGCTTTGAGAAGCACAATATCCCCAACTCTGCACTGCTGAAGAGCATCGTGGGCAAAGTAGGTTTTTCGTTTATTAAAATACTTTAATAAATAGGGATCCAAAACAAGTCTGGTCACTCTCACTTTGGCTGTTTTTTTGCATTGCTGTTCCAATCACCTTCCCCACGACCCACTTGGCGTGGACGGACGAACGAACTACTGACATCACGTGGCTCCCGTCACCGGGCCTAACCCTCCTCGGGATTCACCCACTGCAGCCGCAGGACGCGGGCCGCGCTCGCCAACGCGCTCCGCTTTCCCCGCGCGTGGTGCGGACGGGCGGTAGATTTTGATTAGATGTGAATTTTACCTTGTTGGGAACTAGATATTTTGTGTTTCTAGAAATATTCTTGATATTGGTCCTGGGATCCAGTTAAGTTACTTGGAAGCTGTTTGATCCTTTCAGTCATGCCTTTATTGCTTGGTGGGGGCAGAGCAGTATTTTGTCTAGGGCAGATTTTGCCCCACTGCATAGGCCCGAGCCCTTTTGATCACTCAGTCCGATGCCTCTTTAATTATTACTTTTCCCACTGCAGCTGGCGGAACAGGAACTATTTCTAACTTTTTGTGAGCTCTGAGAATTGTTTTTTCTAATCCTTTTGAGTGGTTGTTTCTCAGACCATGGATAGTTTCCTCACACATGTATGTTGACTCTTCGGTAGCTGAAGGCTCAAGGGAGACCCACTGCGTATCTCTAGAGCTCTCTGTTCTCTGGTATTTTTCCTTGAAAATTCTAGCTATGTTAGCATTCCTGGATTCCCAGCTCCAGCTCTTAGCTCAGGGGAGCTGCCAGTCCCAGCTGGAAAGTCTTGTGTCTCACGTGTCTCATACATCCACCCATCAGGCTAACCCGGGCATATTCTCATGGATATGGCAAAGGGGCATTATTGGAAAGAAAGCAAGTTCATTCGTCAAAGAAAATTACATGGGTGAGCCCGGAAGGACTATTTCTGTGGCCAATTTCCACAACTAGTTTTATGATCCTTATTATATATTGTCAAACTATTCTTTAGAAAGCATATACAGTATTGCCAGTGTGTGTGTGTGTGTGTATACATATATATACATATATAAATAAATATATTATATATATCATATTTTATAATAAATAAATAAATAAATATTTATTTATTTATTTATTTATTTGTGTTATCTAGCCAGCTTTGGGTTTTACATTTTTTGTTTATATGTTCAGTGCTTAGTTTTATACTTGGTTTTTCTTCTTGAGGAAATTGTTTCTGAGCCATCTATAATATTACTCTTTTCTGATTCTTGTTTCTGAATATATATAGTATAATGTCTTTTGATTATTCTCACAAATAATCATCTAGACTCCAGAAATATTGATTACTGTATTTTTTCTTTCTCAATTAACTTATATTAATATATTAGATATAATCAGTACTTTATTTTAAATCTTTATTTTAAAGATTTATTTATTCATTTGAGAGATAGAGAGAGTGTGTGTCATTGGAGGCAGGGTCAGAGGGAATAAATCCCATGCAGGCTCTCTGGGGAGCCCTTAGATAGGGCTCAGTCTCAGAACCCTGAGATCATGACCTGAGCTGAAATTAAGAATTAGGCTCAACTGACTGAGCCACCCAGGCGCCCTGAGTACTAGCGTTTATTTTAATAGTACATTACCCAAAGTCAATTTACTTAGAAACGAGTGTGATTGAGAAACAATATGGAGGTTAGAATTGGACTTTGAAGTAAAGACATTTAGAACTACAAAGAGGTAAGATTATCTGGTACAGTGTGCTCTTTAGAGAAATGTACAAATAAGAGCACTGGGGGGGCACCTGGGTGGCTCAGTGGGTTAAGCCTCTGCCTTCGGCTCAGGTCATGATCTCAGGGTCCTGGGATCGAGCCCCACATCGGGCTCTCTGCTCAGCAGGGAGCCTGCTTCCCCTTCTCTCTCTGCCTGCCTCTCTGCCTACTTGTAATTTTTCTCTGTGTCAAATAAATAAATAAAATTTTTACGAAAAACAAAAACAAAAACAAAACCCTGAGGCATAGAGCAAGTTAGTTACTTGGCAAAGTGAAAAACCTATCAGTGATGGAGGGTCTGGTATATAATAGGTATCTAGTAACCATTTCTTGAGTAAATAATAAATAGGACTGGAATTCAGGTCTCCTGTGTCTGCCACTCTCAAATGTATTATTATAGAGGTATACTATTTCTAGGATCGAAAACAACCTAAACTAGAGGATAGAAACAAACAAATTAGATCAATTTAAGGAAACACAAATTTGGGGGGTTTTAAAAAACATTCTTCAATAAGATGGCTTTCTCCAAATATACAAGTAGAAGAGATTGTACCATTCTCCAGAGGTATGTAGACCAATGAGTGAAGATGGGAGGGAGGGAGAATATCGCACCCTAATGTTAGTAAGGGTGATACAGCTTCCCCAAACCTTGGGTATGTGGAGACTTGACTGAGTTAGGGGGAGATGGTCTAAGACAATGGTGCAGTTCCGGCCCAATGAATTCATCTATGTGAATAATAAATTGAATGTAAAGAAAGTATGTCAATTCCCACTGTGAGGATATAATTATCACTAATATGGAAAATGGTCTATTTTAAACTTTATGATGCTTTTTAAACCTAGGAGATAGGCTTATCAGCAATGTCTAGTAAATCCTTGGATATAGGCTCACCAGGAATGTCTAGTAAAGCTTTTCGTAAATTATCTCTTTATCAAGTAAAGTCTTAGAATTTTTACTGAGGTCTTAGCAGTTTTTCAACATAAAGTGATGAGAAAGACATTCCTCAGTTGTTAACGACTAGTGTCCCATGGGTTGAGAAAGGTTATCGCTTGACACAGCTATCAGGTCCCGGGGACAGCGAGATGGCGTGAGGGATTGGGCAAGATGGTGGTTATGCAGGAATGAATGGTCCACCTCCCTGGGAACTGGACTAAATCTCCTGCAGCCTTATTCAGTAAGAATTTTATAGCTGACCGACTTGCAAAATCTGTTTTCTGTGGGCTGTTGGTGTTAATCATCAACAGGTATTACCAGGCAGCTGGCCCTGATAAGAGTGTTCCAGAAAGAACCAAGACACAGTAGTCCTGGGAATCTGGCAACTGCGATGATAAGAGGGATAGAAACTCATTTATGGATGTGATGTGCATTCTTTAGTCCACAACAATTAAGGTTGACAGGATTTATGTATAAAGTTTATAAAGTCATGAAGAAGTACACACAATGGTGAGCTGTCCAAGGGAAGGGGTTCCTTGGTTTTCTTCCCACCTGAAGACTTCGAATTTTTATTTCCTCTTCCTGGAAAGCGCATGCTGGCTTCAGGTCTTAGTTAAATGTTACCTCCCCTGAGAGGCCTTTCTTGGTGACTCAATCTAAACTACTTTCCCTATACCCACTTCACTCTCTCTCACTCATCCTGTGTGATTTCCTTCATAGCATTCATCATCATCTGTAGCCAAGTGTTTGCTTATTGCCTGTGTTCCAAGCTGGCAGGAAGCACCCCCCAGAGAAGAAATGTCACCAACCTCGCTCACTGTGGTATTCCAGAACTCAATAAATGCTTGTTGAATGACTGAATGGAGTCAACGTGGCTGATTTGGTGAACCATAGAATCGAGTCAGAAGTACAGGAGACATCTTGACACTAAAAGTGAGTTTTTCAAGTTCATTAGAGGTATTCTAAAAAAAATCTACAGGCTTTCTTCCTTGATAGCATTACTTGGTTCACAAGGGCATGATGTATTTGTGAGTGATCTATTAAAGTTTATTAAGAGGCAGTAAGGATTGTGGGTTGCAGCTGTCAATGTCTTTTATAAAATAACTTGTTTTTTCCTGTTATAAGGCAGAATGCTGCACAAGGTTGTTGCTGGTCTGATCCAGAATAGTGTTTTGTTTTGGTCTGTTTTCTGCATCACATTTTCATTGTAGACCTCAGAACAAGGGCATGTCTCTCAGATAGAGACGGGGTAAGGCAGGGAGATACTTTGGGATATGAACTTCAGGCATTTCTCTTAGATCAGGGAATCTACCCAGTCGTGGGGACACCTTGGGACTCTGATTGTATAAAAGTAGCATTTATTTGACATCAGAAACTATAGAGAAAAAGAAGGAGAGGGAAGAAGTAGAGAAGGAGAGGGCAAAGAGGGGGGCAGGCTGAGGGAGAAGGAAGCTGGCAGTGATTTTGGAAGGATTTATTTCACTTGAACATACAACTTTTATTATTATTCTTTTTAAAGGTTTAATTAATTCCTTTATTTGAGAGAGAAAGAGAGTGTGAATGGGGGGAAGAACAGAGGAAAAGGGACAAGCATACTCTGCACTGAGCGTGGAGCCCGATGTGGGTCTTGATCTCATGACCCTGAGATCAAGACCTGAGCCTAAACCAACTGAACCACCCAAGAGCCCCCACCTAAACACACTCCTTATACAAAACCAAAAATAGATGCCATGTAGGCTGAGGTTTCAGTCTGAGCGAGGAATTGTGGAAATTTAGCAAGTGTTGGCTGCTAGAACCACACACTGCCCAAGGTTGCATCCTGGCTCTAACTCTTATCACCTTCCGAGCCTCTGTTTCATCACCTGTAAAATGGGGATAGTAATAGGAGCTGCCTCCTGATTTTGTTCTGAATGTTAAATGAGCTAATACATTTGAAGCGCTGAGGCTAGGCTGGGGCCAGTCACATAAATGTTAATTTTGGGATTTTAGAGTGAGGTAGCCAGGGGTATATAAGGGTATATAAATATATAACTTATAAGTATATATACGTATATAACGGGTATATAACTGGAGGTGGAGGAGTTCAGTGTTCCATGCCTCAGAAAAAGGTATTAGGGAAGAGAGTTAAGGAGAAGGCAGAATAGAACATGAAGCCCAAGAGAGGCCAACAGAAGAGGCGACGAAAGATCCAATTTCAGACTGTGGAACTGCAGCCTTGGGTTCAGAGGGTTGGGAATCCTGTGGGCAGGAGGTTCTCATGGACCCAGGAAAGCCACACGGACCTGAGTCCTGGGAAGGAGGATTGTAGAATGCCTCTTTGGCCATGCACAGTGGTTTATGAGAGCTTATCTAAAGAGTTTTTCCTCTCAAGCAAGTCTGTGCTTCTCTGTTTAGGAGACCATGTTGGAACTTGAAACTTGAGGAGTTAACAGCCCCAACCCATGAGATCAGATAGGCATCGGACACTTGGATGCAGATAAAACACACCTTCTGGCAGTATGTAGATTATTTGCCTCAAGGCAAAATGAATTTGTGAGCAGCTTTATAAATTACAGGGCAGGAAACTCTTTAGAAGTTTTCTAATGGACACGGAGTCCTAAATTACTACTATAGTAATCATAATTGCTCTTTTCAGAGGTCTTAATGTCATTGGTACTGTTTTTACTTAGCAAGCTGGGTTATGGTTTCGTTTTACTGAATTCAAAGTAGGTCAGGTGTAATGCTGCCCTCAGTTTCCTAATCCTGTCTTCCCCATAAAGTCTAAATTTCTTAACTGTAAATTTTCTTCCCCCAGAGGCTTTTAGGGCCTCTGGGGAAGCAAGGCTGTGCTATTATAGAGATGGCTTGTAAGTGGGTAAGCAAAAAGCTTCTCAGCAGACATTCGAGTTGGGTTTTAAGAAAGGAAAGCATGTATTGTATTATTCCTGGATACTTGACACCAAAGCATACCAGGAACTTTATACATCTCTCAGTTTTCCTCTCACAAGAACACTACATAATGGGGAATTGTTCTCATTTTATAGAAGAAACTGGAGGCCGCAGATACTAAGTGATCCTTAGTATCACTTAGTAAGTATAAGAACAAGGTGATACTTGTTCTTCCTTCTATACCATCTTCCTTTAAATATTACTGTAACCAATGGTATGATGAGAAGGGTGGGTGAAGATTTATGGGGGGAGAGGAAGAAAGGGGAGTCCTAGAAACAGCATCTGGCATCAAAGCAACAACTTGATAAAATAAAGAGAAGTAGTAAAGTCTTCCATTCACAAATCCAAGTGAGCTCTTATGTTCTAGACACCATATAAAAGTTAGTTGACTTGTGAGTTAGGTACTAGTTGGGGAATGTTGACTATCTGGCTGGAGGATGACCCGTGAAAGAATGGATGATTGCAGGGCACCTGGGTGGCTCAGTTGGTTAGGCAGGTGCCTTTGACTCAGGTCATGATCCTAGGGTCCTGGGATTGGGTCCTGCATCGGGCTCTCTGCTCGGCGGGGAGCCTGTTTCTCCCTCTCCCTCTGCCTGCCGCTCTGCCCACTTGTGCTCTCTCTATATCTCTCTTTAAAATAAATAAGTGAATATAATCTTAAAAAAAAAAAAAAAGAATGGGAGATTGTTTGGGTAACTCTGGCCTAGAAAGCTAGGTAAGAGGTTAACTTTGAGGGCCTCAGGAGCACCTAGAACTCTAGCTGTGTATGTTGCTTTTGTGATTGATTTGGTCTCCTCTTGCTTTTCTGATCAAAGGCAACCAGGAGACACATGAGCTTTTCTGGGGTAGTTTCAGGGAATTAGAACCTTCTACACTCAAACTGAGGTTTACCTGGAGAGGTAGGTGAATCACTTGGAGATAGTGAAGTTTGTACTTCTCTCTGTCTCTTTTTAAATTTTTGGGTGTTAGGACCAATGAATGAGTCAATCATTACGTTTCCTGATAAGAAGAATGAGTGGTTTTCAAATGTGTTTTTCCAAGTAAGCAATTAAAGAATGGTTGCGGTGACTTAAGTTACTTTGTCATTAGCACCGCTGATGTCCCTTCTAGCTGTCCAACATTCGCCGGGATGATCAATATTCTTCAGTGCTTCTCTTGAACCCACCATTCTCTCCTCTCAAGTTTCTTATAGTCCTCATCACTCCTTAGCAAAATTATCTGTTTTACACACTTATATCCATCACTTGATTGTTAGTCCTGGACGGCAAGGGGAGTCTAGTCATCCCTGCCCCAGCTCAGTGCTGGGAACATAGTAGGTGCTTAATAAGTCTTTATTGAGTTAATTTAAAAAAAATTTTTTTAACTCTCAGAGGCAGTGTATTAATAATAGTGAGCAGTACAGGACAGTCTAAGGTTCCACTATATCTAAGTCTGCGTTAAGTCCAAAGCAGCAAAATCTGTACCTGGTCACATCAGGCAGATGCTAATTACTACCTGCTGCCCCTTGGCCCTTCTAGATAGTCCTCAGATGTGAAAATGCATTTGTAGCTTATCACTTGATCGGTACTAGTACGCTGATACGGTAGAACTGTTGTTACTTTTGGTGGAATTTTCCATTTCATGAAAAGAGCCTTGGAGAGGATATTTTCACTACTGGGCTTCTCCCACCAGGAACTGGAGCGTGTTTTGAACTACATGTACCCACAACTTTGTAAACCAGTGAACTGGATAAATGCACAAAGTCCTTTGATGTTGCCTCTAGGAAAATAATCTTCCTCAAAGTTCAAACTTGATTTTTTGTTTGTTTGGTGTTTTGTTTAGTTTTATTTTGTTTTGGTTTCAAAAATCTTATTTAAGGGAGTTAGCTAGATTTATCCTCTTATTATGACCAGACATTTTGCTTCCAGTTTCTGGCCACCAATCTTTCAGAAATTCACTGCCACAGGCCTCAAGTGTGTCTCATTTTTTAAAGTGGTAATTGAAGAGACTCCTCTTTTTCTCTGTGGAAATTTCGGACGTCCTAGAGATTGAGGGGTCAGCAGCATCTCAGCAAAGAGGATGAATATCGGAGTGAAAGTCTGAATTATTCTTTTTTTTAAAAATTTATTTATTTTTTTATTTGACAAACAAAGATCACAATTAGGCAGAGAGGCAGGCAGAGAGAGAGGAGGAAACAGACTCCCTGCTGAGCAGAGAGCCTGATGTGGGGCTCGATCCCAGGACCCTGAGATCATGACCTGAGCTGAAGGCAGAGGCTTAACCCACTGAACCACCCAGGCGCCCCTGAAAGCCCAAATTATTCTTGACATAAAAATGGTTTTTCTATCATGCTGACCTGACTTTTTGAATCCCTAAGTCCAAATTGACCATGTTCATAGAACAGAAGCCACCTAGGTAATTTCTCATCAGAATAGATCCCTACATAGTTCCCCTGGAAGTGACACCAAGAAAATCTAGCATTTTCAATTTCTCCCTTGAGAAGAGTCAGGAGCCTTGATGACTAGGTAGTTTAGGTGGTAATTTTGTTCTTTTTTGTTCACTTAAACCATGTACTTAAACAGTTAATAAACAATAAGCATTTGCTCTGGTAAAGCCCTGTACTAGAAGGAAGAGACGAACACTTGGATGGTCTTCTTACATAACTACTTACAATCTAGTTGAGGAGAAGGGACATTTGAAACAGTACAGTGTCACAAGCACTGATAAGGGACATATGTGACAAGTAAGTATATAAATGTCAGATTTTAAGGCAAGTTGTGCCTTGACGGAAGTGTAGGAGAAAGGGCAAGACACGAAGGATATTTCCGTGTGACCTCTGGTGAGGAAACAGAGCAATGTGACTATTTAGAAAGGTGGTCAGTTTGCCTGATTTATATAAAACAAAGGTCCTATCCAAAGATGTACTCTGAATTTTAACCCATCAGCTCAGGGCCTTCACACATGTAGTTACCTCTACTTTTGCACCATGACCTTACCTATTCCCTAACTTTCCATATAACCAACCCTTGCTCAGTTTCACATTCCATCTTAGACTTCCTCTCTCTCACCAGTGGTCTTCTAACCACTTACACTAAGTGGTTTTCTTGAACTCTTAACCAACATGAACTTCTTTTAAATTTCAAATGTCCTTTCTCCTCAATTGGATTTCCATTATGGTAGGCCATACGTCTTCAGAGCCCGAAATATGTCTCTGTATTGGAATTGGCTGTTTCCTCTGTTCCTGCAAAGACTCTAAACAGCCTGAAGATGGGACCAACTATGTCTTCTTGACTTTTTGTTTTGTTTCGTTTTGGTTTGGTTTGCTTTTAGACTAAGGGCAGCATCTGACACCTACTGAGCGCAATAACTTGCTGTTGAGTGAATTAAGCGATGAACGAAATAGTGGAACAGACTTGGACCGAAGGGGTGAATATCACTAGAATAAAGAGAGTGGAGGGCCTCTGCCTCTCTGGAAACTGTGGCAAAAATTTTAGGGGTCAGGAATTAGGGAAGCATGGGATGGAAGAACAGGGAGAGAAATGATTAGAGGGTGAGAAGGCGAGGAAAAGGGAAAAGGAAGGCTACACCTAGTTCTAGTCATTAAACTTCTTAACAATTTTATTGAAACAACAGCTGATTTTATAATTGCTATTTGGATGCTGATTTTGAATTAAGTTGTTTTTAATGTCTAATACTCAAAGCATATTTGTACCGTGCTAATTCTTGTAGTAGAATTCCCTTCCCATTCTTCCTTTCACCCATGGATTCTCCTTCACTGGTTAACTCATTTAATGAATATTTGAGGACCTATTCTATGCGAAGTTTATAAAAACGTTAGTAACTGTATAAGTCTTGTAAAACATCCCATCAGTTTTCCTAACTGGACTTAAGGATATTTGACAGGAAGTCTTAGCTATTGTGAATAGTTTAGCAATGATAATTTGAGGAAGGCCCTTTAAGTTTTTTATACTAGGTTACAGGGTGGTTAAAAAATAAATCTTGGTCAGCTTCTTCCCTACTCCTACCTTCTTTACCTATTACCAGGAAGTAAATGGCTGAGAATTCAGAGTACCAAAGGTTGCTTTCACATTGTGCTAAACTCTAATGATTTCTTTAAAAAGATTTTATTTATTTGAAAGCGAGAGAGAGAGAGAGAGAACATGAGTAGGGGAGGGGCAGAGGGAGAAGGAGAAGCAGACTTCCTGCTGAGCAGGGAGCCCAAAGTGGGGCTTAATCCCAAGACCCTAGGATGATGACCTGAGCGCAAGGTAGATGCTTAACCCAAGGCAGATGCTTATCCGACTGAGCCACCCAGATGCACCATAATCTCTAACAGTTTTTAAACAGGAAGAGGAAAGGCAAGGTGAAAAAGGAAGTTTCTTCTCCCTCATCATTTTCTAGTACCACATTAGAAACAAACAAAGGGTGATACTCTTACATTTAAGCCATTTCAGGTGCTCCCCTTAGCATTAAGCAGTGCTCAGTGAGTATGTGGGTGCTGCGCGAAAGCCAGCTGTGGTCTGCTGCCTCCTGTGTTCCCTGGAGGCAGAACATCCATACCCAAATACGCAGCTTGGGTGACGTCAGAGTTGGCTTTTTCTTATGTTCACTGCTACACCTCAGTAACGCATGCTACCTGATGCAACAGGAACCACGTTGTTCTAGTAACGGTGGTATTATCTGGGACTCAGGAAGTTGCTAGGAAATCCAATTAGTGACCGCTGGAAGACTGCCAGTGTTTCAGATTATGGACAAATCAAGTTTGCATAATAATGGGAAGTCTTAGCTGTTGTAAATAGTTTAGCAATGGTAATTTGTTTATGCCATAATTCAGCATAGTGGGTTACCGGTGAAGTAGGAGTACACTGATGGAAAGACAGTTTGAGAGAGATGTTTCAAATGACTCTGACATGCTTAACATACTTCCAGTGGTCATTCCTGATCTGGCCCGGGAGCTCGCTCGCTCTCATTCTCTTCTGGCACATTTTGCTATCACTAGGTCTCAGATGAACAATGTCTCCTGAGACGTCTTCCCTGACTCTGTTGTTCTGCTTACATCTGTTGTAATTTTTTTTTTGAGTGTCAATATCTTTATTGTGTTTCAATACTTGAACAAATTGGTGAGATAATGATATTAGGGTTTTATATTCTTTGGAGGCTCAAGTCTTCCCATTATTGATGAAAGTATTCATTTCAGTATTTGCTCTATTGTCATTCTAATTGCATTGCCTTGTTCTCTCCAGACTCCCCCCTTCCTCCCTTCCTTTCATTCTCCTAGCTTCTTTTTTCATAAGCCAATAAAGCATAAATACACTATATTTTTAGATATAATATGAACCTACATTAATCTAGTTTTTTCTTTTCTCTTTTTGGAACTTACCATCTAATGGCCAGCTAAAATGGCCTCTTTATATTCTCATCCTATTTGACTATTTGGAGGGAGTGCCCTGGTCTAAAAGCTGGCCTTGCTATCTAATCTGCTTTCCTGGTTCTTTTATTATCTCGGACAACACTTTTTGTTTTATTTATTTCCTTCATTGCCCCTCTTCTTTTGTCCACCCTTTTAATGCTTGATCGGCTAGCATTGTTTGTGGCTGTAAATATAGAAAGACTTATAATAGTGCTTAATAGATTGGGATTTATTGACATCAAGCTGACAAGAAGTCCTGTTGCAGTTCTTTTCCACCCAACAAGGACATGTCTTAATTTATTAACCCCTTCCCCCCCAATATATGTAAAGAAGCACCCACAGAATACAAACACGCAGATTATTGAATTATAAAATGAACACCTGTGTAATCATCATCCAAGTCAAGAAATAAAGTATTGTCGATATCCCCCAGACACATCCACTGTTGCCCATTCTAATCCCTACATCCTTTCTCAATCCCTCATCCTTTCTCAGTTGATTTTGTGGTATAAACATAGCTGGAGAAACCCTACTCAAAATAGTAAGTTTGTGTGTCGTACAGAGGCACGATTCATTTTGTCACCATCTAGCCTCTGCGGTTTGGTTTCACAGGGACTGCAGTTTCATTTTTTGCCATGCAGTAAGCTTTGGGTAAGTGGGTAAAATACGTCCTCATTAAAGTCGGGAGCAGGAGAAACCCATTTTGTAGAATGAGACTTTCCATTTTGGATGCTCTGGGATCTCTTAGTTGTTTAGTGTTGGCAGAACCAAAATAGGCAGGACAGTTTTCTTCCTCCCTCTCCTTCCTTTCCTGGAGCCTGGTATATAAAAAGTTGGTATGGAGAGAGCGAAAGATGCTCTTTCAGCATAACTGTGTGTGAACACGGGTCTGAACACTGGGAGAGATTAATACTCTCCCAAATTTTATGGTAATTGCTTCCTTATGTTTCCCCAAGTTTCTACTGCCTCTGTATTATTTGAACTGTACTAACTGTATTGGGTATACTAACTATAGTTGAGTTTTGTCCATTTCTGACCCTTTTATATATAGATGTGAAAATGCGTTTTGTGAGTTTAGTTTCTTTTGGTCAACATTTATTTGTAAAAGTCACCCATATTATGTATTGTATTCATTGCTATATGAATTCGATTACATGAATATACCAAAATTTGTGAATCTGTTCTACTTTGGATGAACATTTGGATAGTTTCCAGTTTGGGGATATTATGAATAACGCTGATAGGAACATTCTCATCTGTCTCCTGAGGTACATGTACATGTATTTCTGTGAATATGTACAGAGGAGTGGAATTGTTGGGCTTCGTGTTTTTATTTGGAAGAGAAGTCCTCTCCAGTGATGTGACAGACCCAGGAGGAACACACCCAACATGACCCATAGAATCACATCCCAAAACTGATTCCATCTTAGAGCAGGAGAGCAAAAGTGAGTTTGACTTGCGTGTATGGAGGGGGTTTCAGTTGTCTGGCTCATTTGGCTGTTGAGAGAAGTATCTGGTCAGAGAGTGAGGTCGTGGGAGGGGGAGAGGGTTCAGTTAGACACTAGGGGAGAAACTCTACCTCTTGGGGATACAAGGGATGGGAAGAAAGGTTTGGGCTTGGCTCTATTTGGAGATCTCTTAGTTGTTTACCCATGACTAAATAGCATCAGTGTAATTTAGAATCAGAAATTTGGGCAGATGGTCATGGAAAACTTCTCTCTCTGAGAAGGTGACATTTGAAGAGAAACCTAAATCTTGAGAGTCAGACACTTTGGGGAAGAACATTCCAGTGAGGGAAGACCATGTACAAGTGGGGACACATTTGGAGACATTAAGAAACCGCAAGATGACGGGGAAGGCTGGAGTGCAGTGGGTAGGAGGGAAGTGGGAGATAAAAGATGGGGAATGCAGATTGGAGGCAGGGCTCGTTAGGGCCAGTGGCTCATGGTCGGGAGTCAGTGGACCTCAATATAATGGAAGAAATATTAAGTAGTAAACAGATTTGGTTCATGTTTGAAAGGGATTACTCTGACTGGTTTGTGGTTGTAGCAAGAGTGGCAGCAGGGAGACTGGTGGAGGCTGTGCCTCTGGGGGAGATGACATTGGCTGAATCATAGTAGAGAGATGATGGGACTGAATGTAAAAAGAGAAGTTGACTATGTTATTGTGGCTTGAACAATCCAGTGGATGGCAGTATCACTAGAGACAGGAAGAGCAAGGGTAGGAATAATTCGGGGTGAAGGGAAGAGAAGGCAGCTATGGGAAAAAAGTTCTGGTGTGTCCATGTCAAGTTTGAGAAGCCTATTAGATATTTCAAGGAAGCATTCAGATACATGAATTTGGAACTGAGAAGAGTGTTCTTTATAGACTATGAACAAATCTGTGTATCTCTGGGCCCTGTCACATGGCCTAGCACATGGTAAGTACTCAGTACCTATTTGATGAATGAATTTATTCAACAAATATTTATTAAGGTCCTTTTTTTTTTAGATGATTTTTTTAACTTTTATTTTAAATTCAATTTAATAACATATACTCTATTAATAGTTTCAGGGGTAGAATTCAGTGATTCACCAGTTGCATAATAACACTCAGTGCTCCTTATATCAGGTGCCCACCTTAATGCCCATCACCCAGTTACCTCATCCCTCCATCCACCTCCCCTCCAGCAGCCCTCAGTTTGTTTCCTATAGTTAGGAGTCTCTTACGGTGCTGGAACACTGATTAATATAAAATAAAATAAAATAAAGAGTCTCTTATGGTTTGCCTCCCTCTGTTTTTATCTTATTTTAATTTTCCTTCTCTGGAGGTCTTACTCCATGCCAGGCACTCTTCTAGGAGCTGGGGATATAGCTAGGAGCAAAACAGGCAAAAATTCCTGTTTTCCTAGAATTTAAAATATAAGCATACATGTATGAATGAATTGTGTACCGCAAACTAGATATTTAATAAAGGATTTCTCACTTTATTTTTTCTTCTAGGTCTTTAAAAATCTTTGAAAATATTAATTAAAGATGGAACTCTCCAGTGGGATTAATTATAAGAATAGTGTCTAATGAGACCTGATTATAATAACCCAATTTTCTTTTTTTTTTTTTTACTTGATTTTCATTATATTTATGTTTAGTCCGAGACCTTTGTATCATTTGGTGGTACAGTAATTTTGGTAGATGGGTGTTGTTTACAGGTGCTTTGAAGTTGATTTCTAATTTTCTCTTGAAAAATGTTATTTACAAGCACACTGTTTTCTAGCAGGTGTGAAATGGCTGTATGCCACATGGAGAAGGAGCAAATGTCACTTCCGAGGTTTGTGATAAAATTTCCTGATAGATTCCTCAGGTGGAGTGGGAGACCCTCCTCGGCACTGTAACACTCTGTACTGCCAAGGTTGAGGAGCCAAAGGGAAAATCCGTATGCCTGTGGTCTCACCACTGTGCTAAATATAGTTCCAAGAAGCTCTGTGTTAGTTAATATTCTGTGAATGTCATTAATGTCTTCTGAGCTGTCAGGGAGTTTGTAACTTGGAACAACCTGCAGTGATTCTGTTTTGCCCAGAGAGTTACCTATTAAACCACACAAATAACTAGTTTCAGTAAATCATTCTTAGGCATTTAGATGCTTATATATTAAATATCAACGTTAATACCCAGAATAGATTATTCACTTTCTATACTAAGCCCTACTAGTCATGATGCTAAAAAAATCTATTTTCTGGGGCACTCGAGGGGCTCAGTCTGTTAAGTGTGTGATTCAATTTCAGCTCAGGCCATGATCTCGGGGTTGGGAGATTGAGCCCAGTGTTGGGCTCTGTGCTGGGCATGGAGCCTACTTGAGAGTCTCTCTCTCCCTCTGCCCCTCCCCTGATCGTAGTCTCTCTGTCTCTTGAAAAAAAAAAGGAAAAAACAAACAAACCATGTTTTTCTGACCTGGGTTTTTATTGAAAATAAAAAGCTCAGGAGCAGGTCAGTTATCTTTTGTCTCATCAACAAGGTGGATATTTCTCAGAAAGTTTGTTTTCAGTCAGGATTTTCCCTTTTGATTGCCTTCATCAGGGAAAAGACAGCCTTTCTAAATGAAATACCCCCAGTCTTGCCAGAATTAGAAAAGGGAAATACTTTAAAATTTAAAAGGCCTGAACTTAAAAAGAAGGTCATTAAAATGCTTACATATTGGGGCACCTGGGTGGCTTGGTCTGTTGGGCATCTGCCTTCCCCTCAGGTTGTGGTCCCAGGGTCTTGGGATCAGAGACCATGTCCCCCACACGCCAATCCCCACCCTCCTACCTCCCCACCTTCTACACCCCCACCCCCCATCGGGCCCCCTGCTCAGTGGGGAGTCTGCTTCTCCCTCTCCCTCTGCCTGCCACTCTTCCTGCCTGTGCTCTATCAGGTGAATAAATAAAAGTTTAAAAAAAGATGCTTACATATTAAAGGATGTGTTCATTATCCGCAATATGTGCTTGCAAGAGAATCTGTAGGTACTGACTTGGGAGAGCTTAAGAAAAACTTTCATAACTGTACATTTTATGATTTAGTATGTGCTCTCTCCTTTTTTCTACCGGTTCAGTGGATCCCCACTTGGATCTTTTGACTCCCTGTACCAGCTCCTCTAGATTAAAACTGGGAGTCAGAGTCTCGTGATCTGTAAAGAAGATTTTGACTCATCTTCTGTAGCTGAGGACACATATCTGGAGGATTTTAGCAGAGGAGGAAGAGAGGCAAATTCGTCTTTTAGAAATCTGACTGGGGGTCCTGGGGAGGAGGACCGTGGCTGGTGGATCTGGGAGCAGGAGACCAGGAGACGAGTGTCTCCCACTCGCAACCTAGCTTTGTGTTCAGAATTCTCTAGACAGAAGCTTAGGTCTCTGCTTCTAGCAAATAGTTTGCAGTACAAAGAAGTTGCAACAGTTGACAGAAACAGCTAAGTCATCATCTTCACTCTTTCCTGAAGCCCTGATCCCATTTCTCCTTAAGGTTTGTAGGAAGAAAATCTTCACTGGGATAGCCTTTCTCTGTATTTGTTCCAGGGTCACTTATCTTCTACCAATGCAAAATTTAGTTCCTTTTTTTTTTTTTTTTTTAAATAATGGGCAGAATTGGGAAATCTCACTTTGGGATATGGCCTGGCCCTTCTTCATAACCTGTTCATCCAAGCAAACTTAAGTAGGTTATTAAAACAGGCATGAAGAGACTCTCCGGTGACACTTCCTTTTTTATTCAAAGTGTAACAAAGGGAATATGTTTCAAGAACTTGACGGTGCTCCCCTAGCAGGTGAAACTGCTGCCCGTATCTCCTGATGCTGGTGGTATGTTCACGGGCTCCCTAGGGAGGGCCTTGGGGGCTCGGCTTGATGCCTAAGGGTGTTGAGTCTCTCCTGGAGTCAGATGACTCTTTTCTTGGGATGGAAAAGAAATGGAATTTTGGTATATGAAATTCTTTTTTTTTTTTTTTTTGAGATATTTTCTTTATTTATTTGACAGACAGAGATCACAAGTAGGCAGAGAGGCAGGCAGAGAGAGAGGAGGAAGCAGACTCCCCCTCTGAGCAGAGAGCCTGATGTGGGGCTCGATCCCAGGACCCTGGGATCATGACCTGAGCCAAAGGCAGAGGCTTAACCAACTGAGCCACCCAGGTGCCCCGTATATGAAATTCTTAAGCATGTCCATATCACTGGGGATTTGTCTTCTTCTTTTAGGATTAAGTCTTATTTCAGTGTGAGTGTGTTGAGGGGCAGATGATATTTGAAATCAGCTTTCCTCCCTAATTGATGCTTCAGGTAGGAAGGAAATTGGGCTGAGAATCGAGAGAGGCAAGTTTTAAATGTACTCCATTACTAATTTAGATAAAAATTAAATAAAGTTTTTTTATTAACATATAATATATTCTAGGTGTACTGGTCTGTGAATCATCGGGCTTACACACTTCACAGCACTCACCATAGCACACACCCTCCCCAATGTCCATCACCCAGCCCCCATCCTTCCTCTCATCAACCCCAGCAACCCTCAGTTTATTTTGTGAGATTAAGAGTCTCTTATGGTTTGTCTCCCTCCCGATCCCATCTTGTTTCATTTTTTCCTTCCCTATCGCCCACAAATAAAATTTTATAGTGCATAATCTTTATACTCATTTTTATATTTGATTTTATTTCTTTGATTCTCTTTTTATTTTAATATAGAGACCTAGCTCAGAAAATCTTCCCATCAACCTATCCATGTCCATGTATTTTTTTCTCCCTACAATATCCCTAGCTTGAATGTCTTCAAGCTTCTTCTGACCACTCTTTCTTGAAAATGGCTTGAGATCTCACCTCATACACTGAAAGAACTCCAGAGCAGTCTCACATCTCTGAAGGGCTAGAAGGTGGGTATGTCAGTGAGTCTGCCTTACAACGGGCAGTCTACATTGATGATTTAGTGGAGTGCTACAGACAGATGTTAGAACCAGATCACCTGGGATTGAACCCTGCTTGTGCCACTTCTTGTGTGATCTTCGTCAAGTTACTTCTCTGTTCCATCTTAAAAATAGAATAGTAATTGTTTTTTGCCTTATAAACTTATTTCGAGGATTAAATGAGTCAGTGACTTAAAGGCTCATTGGGACGATTGAGTAAATGAATATGCATGAGACCCTTAGCACTGTGTTTGGCATTCAGCGAACATTATATAGATGTCTATTGTTTTTTCACAGCTCATTTTTCCATGATTCAGTGGCTCCTACCCCCTCCAGGCTAGCCTGCTGATCCAGCCGTGCCCTGTTCTGTACCGTTCTGCCTCGTGCCACACATCAGCCTTTTCCCTTTATTCTCCTGAAGGCATTGCATGTATAAGGCTGTTGTGAGTAATAATGACTCTTTGTAATAACAGCTATTATCTGCTGAGTGCTAACCCTGTGCCAGCACTGTTACAAGTACTTAAGTATCTATTAACTCACTTAATTCTCATACCGGCTCTGTAAGAGAAATATGATCAGCATCCTCATTTTACACTTGATCTTAGCCAAAAGGTCGAGAAGCAATTAGCATACTCATTTTACAGATGAAGAAACTGAGGCACAGATAGGTTAAATAACTCATCTCAGCCTACCCAGTTAGTAAAGATTGAAGCTAGGTTTTCAAAGATCATGTACTTACCGTTCTCCTGGCCCTTGATGTATAAGGAAGTATCTTGGTTTTCTTTCTTCCCGTGAATGATATCCTCATATTATTCTTCTCATTTGGGACGTCAGATTCCTTATTCCTGCTATTACTGCTAAAGGGGCTGGGGCCCAGAAGGAGGGAGAAGGATTCTTAGTTTGTAAAGAGAAGCCCAAGGAAAGGCTTAGAGTAGACTGAGCCCCAACTGTGTGCCAGCATTGTGTGAGGCCCTCCCACATATACTCTCTCTGGAATTCTCACCACCACAGTTAATTACTATTATTGTCCTTGTACAGAAGAAGAGGCTACGTTTCAGGAAGGTAAGGATTGGCCTCAGGTTATACTGCTCATGAGCTGTGGAGAAACAGATTGTGACCAGGTCCGTCTGGCCCCAGAGTATTTCATGGTACCAGCCTGGCTTTCTCAGGGTCAACCCTGAGCCTTTCTGCCCTCAAGCACTCCATGCTGTGAATTAGTTCAATGGGTGACTTTCCTTTTGGTAGGCCTCTTCTCCTTTTTTAACCTCTCAGATTTAGCTTTTCTATTAAACTGTTTCAAATAAATGAGCAAATATTTTAGTGTTGATTATGTTAATGTTAGGTAGGAGTAGCTGATGAATTAAGGATTTATTTATTTATTTATTTGTTTGTTTATTTATTTATTTGACACAGACAGAGAGATCACTAGTAGGCAGAGAGGCAGGCAGAGAGAGAGAGTGGGAAGCAGGCTCCCCACTGAGCAGAGAGCCCAATGTGGGACTCCATCCCAGGACCCTGAGATCATGACCTGAGCCGAAGGCAGAGGCTTAACCCACTGAGCCACCCAGGAACCCCAAATGCATTAAAAATTCTTTTAAAAAAATATTTTATTTATTTTTTTGACAGAGATCACAAGTAGGCAGAGAGGCAGGCAGAGAGAGAGAGAGAGGAGAAAGCAGACTCCCTACAGAGCAGAGAGCCTGATGTGGGGCTCCATCCCAGGACCCTGGGATCATGACCTGAGCCGAAGGTAGAGGCTTTAACCCACTGAGCCACCCAAGTGCCCTGGATTAAGAATTCTTATTGAAATATTTAACCTTATCATTCCAATGGGCTATAACTATGATGCCAGTAAGTATCATAAACTTTGTTCATCTGAATAACATCTTATAGTGTTATTAGATGTTAGAGCATAGCCTTTAACACCTCAGGAGGGAGGAGCGTGTGTGTGTGTATGTGTGTGTTGTACACAGGTACCATTTCTCATGAAGTTCTCCGTGAAGTAGGACTATCAGGACCCTGTGTAGGTCAACTCAAAGCCACTACCCTGTTGAGATGCCGTACTTGCTGTCCCAGATTATTCTGGCAATGTATTTTAAGGGTTTGTATCTGATAAGGATTTGTATCACACAATGAAGAGAGTCTATAAGATTGATTTTTTTTTTCATGGCCGAGCAGCTTTATTGCAAGGCAGTTTATAGAGTCATATTCACATCGTTGGTGATGGAATGTTACTGGGGAACTTTGGGTTGTCTGCCTTTAAGATACACTTACCCACTGGGTTTCCAGAACTCACTGGTTGGTAATGGTCAGCTTCCAGAAGCTAAGGGATTGTGGCCATTAGTTTTATGTTAATGTGCTCTCAAGGTGACTTTCTTTAATCTTTTTGATTTCTATGTGAAAAACAAAGTGTTGAGGCAAACTGCTGTGTACAAATCACCACAGATTTCATGGCCTAAAACAGTACCCATTAATTATCTCGTAGTTCTGTAGTTAGAAGTCTGAGCATGTTTGACTGGATTCTGTGCTCAGAGTCTCACAAGGATAAAATCAAGATGTCCTAAAAGATTGTACATGGGAAATATTTTCTCCTCTCTAAGCTAGAGATTATATCATCATTTTAAGGACAATCCAAGACCACTTGATATTCGTATTGGAAAATGTAGCTATAGAAATTTGAGAGGATGAGCATTTTGATATTCCATTTAATTTAATTTAATAGTATTGAGTTTCAGAATTTATTCACACAACATAATTTCGTCTCGTAGTCAACCGACAGACCATCTTCTGGGACTAAAAAACCCTGTGCTGAGAACATATCTGAATTGGACTTTCGGTTTTGCCAGTTGAACAAAAGATTTTTCCTTGTCTCCATTTCTCCCTCTAAAGATGGCATCGATACTACTTTTTTTTCTCCTTATGTATGTTTCATTTTGTAAAACACGTGCTCAGCAGAGGCTCAGTGGATGGTACAGAGCTTTTGATCTCAATTTCTTTCTTCTGAAGCCAGTGTTCATCTCATATTTTCACACTAGGAGAAGTAACCTCTTTGCAAGGGGACTGTGCATACCTCATCTCTTCCTCCCATCAGTCCTTTGGCTATGTGTTGCAGTAACATGTGACATTTGCATTGCATGTTACAGTTTACCAAGGGAACATGACCTGTTCAGTATCTGCGATGGACTGAAAGTTTATGTCCTTCCCCAGCCCCACCAAATTTATGTGTTGAAATCCTAACCCCCAAGGTGATGGCATTAGGAGGAGAGGGAGGCCTTTGGAAAGTAACTCGGTCATGAGGGAGAGCTTTCATAAATGGAATTACTGTCTTTATAAAAGAGACCCCAGAGAGAGCCCTTGCCCCTTCAACCATGTATGGTTCAGTGAGAAGATGAGGAAACAGGTTCTCACCAGACATGAATCTGCCTGAGCCATAATCTTGGACTTCCCAGCCTTCAGAACTGTAAGAAATCAATTTCTGTGGTTTATAATCTGTCTAGTATGTGGGATTCTGTTACAGAATACCAAATAAACTTAGACAGTATCTAACTTGATTCTTTCTAAAATTCTGTGTGGTAGGGAGATGCCTAGGTGACTCAGTTAATTAGGTGTCTGACTCCTGATCTTGGCTCAGGTTTTGATCTCAGAGTTGTGAGTTCAAGTCCCGTCCTGGGCTCAACGCTGGGCATGGAGCCTACTTAAGAAGAAAAGAAAAAATAAGATTCTGTGAGATGGATGTTGTTATTACTTCTGTTTTATAGATAGGGCGAATAAGATTCAGGAATTAAATGATTTGTTCAAATTCACCTAAGAAACAGAGCCAAGACTGGCACTTATATTTCTGACTTCAAATGCAGTGCTGTTTCTGCCTCATCTGAGCTAAGCAGTAAGAGGTCAGAGAAGCATAGAAGGACCCAGACATACGTAAAAACAATTTCAGATACGAGGAGTGACTTTAGTTCGGGGTCATTGTCCTTCTTGTGCTGTTTGAACTCTAAATTTAGGCCCTTTTGATTTTTCTTCTCAAGCTTGTTTTTCCAGAATCCAAATCAGCGTGTTGGCACTGTCCTGCACGACTGTCAATATCTACCCTGGGGTACAGCCATGCCTGGTGTGGGAGGAAGTGACTGCGCCAAAAGGCTATCTGTTAACACTGCCTCCTTGATAAAAGGCAGTTGCGCTATTTTCATATGGGCCTCACATGTTTATAATCCACATGTTTCAATTGAAGTGTGAAAAGGGAGGGGTCAGGTCAATAGGGTTCTCTAAGATTTGTATCTCTGAGACTTTGTGGGTCCCCTTACAGGATGATTAGCACAAGAACTTACAGACAGGGGCACCTGGGTGGCTCAGTGGGTTAAGCTTCTACCTTCGGCTCAGGTCATGATCCCAGGGGCCTGGGATCGAGCCCCGCATCGGGCCCTCTGCTCAGCAGGGAGACTGCTTCCTCCTCTCTCCTCTCTCTCTCTGCCTGCCTCTCGGCCTACTTGTGATTCTCTGTCTGTCAAATAAATACATAACATCTTAAAAAAAAAAAAAAGAATTTACGGACAAAATATTCTAAATAAATCCAGGAATTTACTCATTCTTAGCATTGTTTCCTAATCCCATACCTAACACAATTATTCATGTATCCAGACATTCCAGAAATAGTAGATCTAGTAGCAATGTAGATTGGGGATAGGAAATGGGCCTCTGAATCCAGGGTGGCTGAGTTGAAATTCAGACCCTGCCACTTATTAGCTGGGTGACCTTGGCAAATAACTTAATTTCTCTGTACCTCATCTATAAAAGGGGGGTGATAATAGAGCCTACTTCTTAGGGTTTCTGTGAAGATGGTGAATTATTAAATGTAAAGCACTTGGAACAGTGTCTGTGACCACTTCTCAAGTGGCCCTCAAAGATGTCCTGCCATCATCCCCAGAACCTGGAGCTACGAGGAGATATCACAACCACAATCCTGTTATGTGAGCATAGTTGACCTTAGATAAGGACCCTAACCCATGGCCCTCAACTAATCACACAGGTCGCTTTAAAAGCAGAGAACTTTCTCCAGCTGATGGTGGAAAAGGAAGTCAGAGAGATTCCGAGTGTGAGAAAGATGTGATGTGCTGTTGGTAGCTTTGACAATGGAACAGGCCAGGTGTGAGGGAATATGGTCAGCCTTGAGGAGCTAACAGAGACCGCTGGTAGGCAGCCAGCAAGGATATGGGAATCTCGGTCCTACCGCTGCAGGGAATGAATTTGGCCAACAACGTGAATGAGCTTAGAAGCCGATCCTTCCCAGAACCTTCCAATAAGCTCATATGACTAATAGGTAGACTTCAGCCTCATGAGACCCTATGCAGAGAGCCCAGGCAAGCAAGCCTGGACTTCTGAACTACAGAATTGTGAGACAATGGATGGGTGTTGTTTTTTAGCCACTAAGCTTGTCGTAATTGGTTATGCAGCAATACAAAACGAATACAGTTACCAAAGTGCATAATAAATATTAGCTCTCATTGTTACATTTGTTTTGAAGGTGTTCAATGATTGATGTACTGTATACAACGCTGGGGAAACAACAGTGAATGAAATACAGGATTTAGAGTGAAGAAGATAAACAATTTCATTTTTTGCGGACATCCGGGCTCAATGAACATCCACCATATATACATTTCTTCTTTTCTTCCTTGCTTTGGCTCATGTCTTTCATGATAAATATTAATTCTTAAGTTTCTCTTATTTTTAGCCAGTGGCTAGATGCTATTCAGCCATCAGCAGCAACTGATTGCCAGGAGAGAGTTGGGAGCAGGATTTATTGGATGTCTCCTGTGCAGAACCGTTAGGAGCTGTGGGAATCTCCTAGCATTTGTGCTCCAGTGTTGTAAGGCATACAATGGGGACGTCTGTTTTTAACAAAGGATCTATATAATCCTTTATCTCTAGAATCCACCACCTGGTGTTCTCAACAGCCCTGAGCACAGAACAATTCCCAGTTTAATCAAACTGGAATATAAAAGGAGCAATGGAGGCTGCAGTGTGTGATCCCCTTGAAGTTGTTCCAAGGGAAAGGGACCTTTTGTTACAGAGACAGCTCATTTTAGAGTTCAGTGGCCTGTGACACTTCCCCAGCTGGCAACTCAGCGGGGACCTTCTGATACTTTCCTGCACTCAAAAGCCATTTTTGGTGGGCAGAACGGTGCGACGGTCATTAAGGGCTGCTTGGTGGGAGGGGTGGAGGTAGGGGAGAAGGACAGCAATAAGGAATGGTGGTATTGGCGAGTGTGCCTGCAGGGACTATGATTTTTATTCAAAGATGAGATGTGTTCATTTTCCGAGTCTTTGCTTTATGATGAGGGTGGGCGGGGGAGGGGGGTTATATATATTTACTAAGAGCCGGGATGATAATATCACTGGAGTTTTGTTTACATTTATTTATTTTTTTTTTTAAATTTTTTATTTTTTATAAACATATATTTTTTATATACATATATTTTTATCCCCAGGTCTGTGAATCACCAGGTTTTTTAAAGGCCCTTGGATTGGAGCTGGGGTGGGAAGAGGGAACCTAATCTGTTCGTTGCCCATGATAATTTTGAAGCATCCTGTTCCCTTCCTGAACTAGGAATTAGTTTCTTCCTATTGAGATTTTTCAGAGGTAAGACATGAAAACTTCCAAAAGCCGTTCCAATATCAAAATGCATTTTATAGAAACCTAGAGTTATAAACCTAGGAGGTGTCTCGGGGTCATGAGGTCTCATTTGGCCACGCTTGCCCATGTGGGTCGGAGTCTCATCACCACGTCCCCAGGGGAGATCATCTAGCATTTGAACAGTGAGACACTTTAAAGAGCAGGAGCCTGGGGACAGACAGAGTTGTTTTTAGATCGTTATTCTATTACTTTCTGGCTGTGTGATCTTCAGCAAATTATTTGTCTTTCCTAAGCTTCAGTTTCCTTACTGGATAATGGGAATAATGCTATCTCACCTTTAGTCTAATTGTGAGGATTAAAATAAATAACCAATGTAAAGTGATGTCTAGTAATTTCCATCCAGTAATTTTTAAATTTTTAAAAAAAATTTAAAAAAGATTTTATTTACTTATTTGACAGAGAGACAAAGAGAGAGGGACCACAAACATGGGGAGTGGGAGAGGGAGAAGCAGGCTTCCTGCTGAGCAGAGAGCCTGATGTGGGGCTGGATCCCAGGACCCTGGGATCATGACCTGAGCAGAAGGCAGATGCTTAATTACTGAACAACCCAGGTGCCCTGCATCCAGTAATATTTTTAAAAATTTCCTGTGTATAAATTATTGCCATATTGACTTGGGCAAGTGTCAGTCTAGTGTGGAAAGCCTGGAAGATAGGGAAGAAGGAGGGGCGGTAGACTAAGTCCCTGAACTTCACACTCTATGTCCAACCGGTTACTTGGTATCTCTTCTCAGGTGTATGAAAGGCATTTCAGACTTAACACATTCAAAACCAAGATCCCATTTTTTTTTTTTTCTTCAAAGCTGTACCTAGTCTTTCTATGTCAGTCAATGACAACTCCATCTCCTCTTTCCATTGCTATGACCAGATCTTTGATGTCATCCTTGATTCTTCTCTTTCTCTCACCCATTCAACCTGTCAGGAAATTCTGTTCACGCTCTTCTCAGATTATGTCAAGAGTCCAACCACTTTATACCCTCGCTGCTGTTTCTGACTTTGGTTCAAATCATCAGCATTTTTCAGTGCAAGAGACAGGAGTGATTCTGTTCAAGTATATCAGACCAGATAGTTCTTTGGCTCAGAACTCTTCACTGGGCTCCCCGTGTCCTTAACTAAAAGCCAAAGACCTTCTGGTGGCCTACAACAAGGCTGCTGAAGTATGGGACATGGACATGAGTCTCTCTGCAAACTGTCACTAGTTCTTGGGGACATTAGGAGCTTGTGTCATAATGTAAATCAGCGATGTCACTAAGCATAGTGCTTAATTTGCCTGTCATTTTGTTCTTACAAGACTTTCTCAATAAAGGAAGCGGTGCACTGATTGCCGTTCTGGTGCCAACTCCTCCACCTGCCCTCAATGTTCTTTCTTTGACCTCATCTCCCGTTCTCGAGTCCCCCTTCTCTGCCTGTTCTTAGTCAAGCTGGTCTGCCTGTTGTTCTTCAAACACAAACACTGGCTGCACTTCTGCCCTCTGCACAAGCTAGTTTCTCTGCCTGAAATGCTTTCCTCCCAGATGCCCAAGGCTTCTCCCCTGGCCACGTTCCGGCCTTTACTCAAATGTCACTGCTTCTGTGAAGTCTTCCCTGATTACCCTGACGTTTCCTCTCACACCTCACTGCTTTATTTTTCTCTAAAACTCTTATCTCCCTTCAAATTGCTAATATAATTTATTTATTCATTAAAAAATCATCATCCCCATTCTATTGCAATGTCAACTCCATAAAATAGAGACTTTTTAAAAAATTTTGTTTTCATTTAACCCTGGCATCAAGAAAAATGCTGGTAAATAGTAAGCACTTGGAAAATGTTTGAATTTGAAAGTAAAAAATGAAATGGCTTGACAGAAGCTATATTTTTGTTTGTTTTATGGGACCATATTTTTAAAGCTTTAAAAAACTGTCCAGAGGTACTACTGTTTGAGCCAGGAGTATGTTCTGTCAGGCTGGGATGGAACTTGGGATGTCCAGGAAGGCAATTAAAAGACTTATACAAATCAGGGGTGTCTGGCTGGCTCAGTTGGTGGAGCAGGCAACTCTTGATTTCAAGGTTGTGAGTTTGAGCCCCATATTGGGTGGAGAGATTACTTAAAAAAAAAAAAAATCTTTTTAAAAAAAAGGTCTATGCAAATCAAAAACTTGGTCAAACAGGCAGTGTTGACAGTGAAGTTTATGAGTAGCTCATCATTATTTGATGTTTCTATTCCTGCCAAAATAATATTATCTTATTGTTTAAGTTTAATTTAATTTATTTTCCTTAATGAGTATGAGTTCCATATTTTTGCTCCTTCTAAAATTTTGTTTTGTGCAGTGTCAGCATTTATTTTTTTTTAAATTTAATGACTGGTCTTATAATATTTTAACAATCTGTATCAACTTATATAGAAGTTTCTCTCTATATATGAAGATATTAAACAGCTGTAGGCTTTTGTATTTGCTCATATTTTTCTGTCAGACATTTGCTTTTTCATCTCTAAGGTTTGTACCATCATAGTTTTGAAATTTTCTTTAGTTAAATATGTTGATCTTTTATCTTTTTAATATCTTCTCTATCACCTTAGGGTTTAGTATTCAGCCTTCCTCCAGTCTTTGAATTTCCAATTTTTGTACTTTGTATTTCGAAATGCTTTTTGATTTACATGAAAGTTGCAAATACAGCATAGAAAGTTCCTGTACACTCTTCACCCCGCTTCTCCAAATATTAGCATCCTGCCCAACCATAGCACAATTATCAAAACTAAAACATTGACATTGGTGAAATGCTATTAACTAAACTTTTGACTCTATTTGCATTTCACCATTTTCTGGTAATGTTCTGTTTCTATTTCAGAATTGAGTTTAGGGTCCCACATCTCATCTCATTTAGCTGTCATGTCTCCTAAGTCCTCTCTTTGAGTACTCACATCTTCTTAGCTGTTAACATTGTTCCTCAGTCTTTCCTTCTCTTTCATGATGTTGATACTTTTGAAGACAACTGGTCAATTATTTTGAAGAATGTTTCTCTGGTTTGACTGACTTTTCTTTCATCAGATTGAGGTTATGTGTTTTTGGCAAGAATACAATAGACTTAATGTCCTTGCCCTTCTCTGTGGCATAGCACGGGATTCATGATGTCAGTATGTCTTATTACTGCTTATTACTGGTGATGTTAACCGTGATCATTTGGTTAAAGTGGTATCTGCTGCATGTCTCTTCTGCAAAGTTGCTATTTTCTTCTTTGTAATTAATAAATATCTTGGCAGGGGAGGACATTTTGAGATGTTGGAAATACCCTGTTTTTCCTCAAACTTCTGCCCACTAATTTTATGATCTATCTGTGGATCTTGCCTCTAATAATTATTACAGTGGTGTTCTAATGGTGAATTTTTTTTACTTCCCTTGTTTGTTCTACTTTCATTAAATGGAACTCTTTTGTAAGAAAAATCTTTCTCTTTGGCTGAATTCATTCATTCATTCATTTGAGTATGGACTCAAGGATATTTACTTTGTTTTTCTGGGCCATAATTCAATACTATTACTATTGTTTTGTTGCTCAAACTGTTCTAGCTTAGTACCACTGGGTCATTTTTACGTGTCTCCACCCTTTTTTTTTTTTTTAATTATTTGAGTTTTTTTATTCTTCTATTTTTACTTTTAAAATATATCTGTTTGGGGGGCACTCAAACAGTAGGCTCAGTCGGTTATGTGTCTGACTCTTGATTTTGGCTCAGGTCATGATCTCAGAGTCATGAAATCAAGCCCTGGGTCCATGCTGCGCACAGACCCTGCTTGAGATTTTCTCTTTCTCCCTCTACTCTTCCCCTCCACTCATCTCTATCTTAAAAAAAAAAAAAAAAATTAAATGAAAAAAGTGTATCTGTCTTTATTGGGGATATGAGGAGAAGTGGATGTAGGTTGGCAAGGTCTCATGGAGGCTCAAGTGTCCAGTTAGGTTTTGTGGCTTTTTAAGACTCCCTTCAGGTAGAAAGATCCTTGGACACAGGGAAGCTGGGTGCCCTGGGTCATATGATTGTTGCTGTTTAAATCATTTGCTGTGAGTAGGGTCTCAAATATAGCCTTGGTTCCAACTTTGGACAATGACCTGACACATGTCATCTTAGTGATTCTGAAATTAATACATGATAGCAGAGATAGAAATCCCAGCTTAGCAAACTCAACACCCAAAGAACAAATAATCCAATCAAGAAATGGGCAGAGGACATGAACAGACATTTCTGCAAAGAAGACATCCAGATGGCCAACAGACACATGAAAAAGTGCTCCATATCACTCGGCATCAGGGAAATACAAATCAAAACCACAATGAAATATCACCTCACACCAGTCAGAATGGCTAAAATCAACAAGTCAGGAAATGACAGATGCTGGCGAGGATGCAGAGAAAGGGGAACCCTCCTACACTGTTGGTGGGAATGCAAGCTGGTGCAACCACTCTGGAGAACAGCATGGAGGTTCCTCAAAATGTTGAAAATAGAACTGCCCTATGACCCAGCAATTGCACTATTGGGTATTTACCCTAAAGATACAAACGTAGTGATCCAAAGGGGCATGTGCACCCGAATGTTTATAGCAGCAAGGTCCACAATAGCCAAACTATGGAAAGAACCTAGATGTCCATCAACAGATGAATGGATCAAGAAGATGTGGTATATATACACAATGGAATACTATGCAGCCATCAAAAGAAATGAAATCTTGCCATTTGCGACAACATGGATGGAACTAGAGCGTATCATGGTTAGCGAAATAAGTCAAGCAGAGAAAGACAACTATCATATGATCTCCCTGATATGAGGAAGTGGTGATGCAACATGGGGGCTTAAGTGGGTAGGAGAAGAATCAATGAAACAAGATGGGATTGGGAGGGAGACAAACCATAAGTGACTCTTAATCTCACAAAACAAACTGAGGGTTGCTGGGGGGAGGGGGTTTGGGAGAAGGGGGTCGGATTATGGACATTGGGGAGGGTATGTCCTTTGATGAGTGCTGTGAAGTGTGTAAACCTGGTGATTCACAGACCTGTACCCCTGGGGATAAAAATATATGTTTATAAAAAATTAAAAATTTAAAAAATAACAAAAAAAAAAAATAAAGTGACAATTAAAAAGAAAAAAAAAGAAATCCCAGCTTCTTAGTTCCAGCCCAGTATTATTTCCGTGTTCTTAAGAATGCTTAAGGCTGACTCTGCTACTTCTGAGGATATGCCATCTGGTTGTGTGTCAGCTCTATGGATTTTGAAACATGAGGAAAGATGGAGAGAGTGGTAGCTTCCTGGGTGTGTGTAAACTTCATTAAACTGATCATTTTCATTCCTGTTTTCATTGGAGAAGGCAGTGACACCGCCAAGTTGTGAGTGCTTGATGCCTCAGATAAAAATGGATGTTCACGTTAAGAGTTTTGGTGTTGGGTTGCCTTCTTGGCATTCCCAGCACTCAGCTGCTTTCTTCTAGTGGTCACCTGAGACATCTGGCTGAACAGGGTCTAATCCCTGTGCTCTCGTCCGTGACTAACCAGCACTTCTCTTGCTGGATTCGTCTCCAGGGATCACAGGACAGCTTGGCTTCTTCCTTCCTGGAGCAATGTTCTGTTAACGCCAACCGTGGGGAGCTGGGTGTAACGTAATACAGATACTTGGAATCGCTGAGTCACTTCACAGTGACCGTCATGCCTGTGAATGTGAGGGAGCAGCATGGAAGTAAAACAGTCTTTAACAACATTACTAGACTTCTCAGACACTCTCATCTTCCCCACATTTGTGTTAAACATTTGGCCATGTCATGAATTCAGGTTGAGTCAAGAAGAATTTTCTGATATTAAGGATTGAGATAAGTGAAAAAGATTACCCCTGAGATCATATTTGTGAAAGTGGCTTAGACCAAATGAATAGCCCTTTAATCCTCTATTGCCATATAGATGTTTTTTCTTTATTATTTTCTGTTTTGGCAGCCTGTTTATAATTTGAAAACTATATCTACTTGTTCACCAGTTATAGATTGATAAGCTATCAGTTTGAACTAGGGATGAACTGTCTAATCAGGTTGTTTAGACCCTATCTCGGGAGCCTGGGTGGCTCAGTTGGTTAAGTGACTGCCTTCGGCTCAGGTCATGATCCTGGAGTCCCGGATCGAGTCTTGCACTGGGTTCCCTGCTCCCTGGAGAGTCTGCTTCTCCTTCTGACCCTCACCCCTCTCATCCTCTGTCTCCCTCATTCTCTCTCTCTCTCTCGAATAAATACATTTAAAAAATTAGACCCTTTATCATAACGAAATATAAAATTGTGAGAAGCTCTGGTGCTCATGGCGGGTAGAGAGCATGGGGGACTGGAGAGGTGAGCTGCTGAACTCCCTTACCAAGTTCTTTATCTTTGTTGCCTCTTTTTCTGCAAAGAAGAATCCTTAGCTTAAATCCCAATTGTCTAGAAAAATTTATTTTTTCAAACTATATTCACTAAGCCAGTTACTGTGTACCAGGCACTGCGCTAATATAGCTAGGAAAACACTCATAAACAAGATGGTCTTGACATCATGGAGCTTAAGGTCTACAGCCCAATAGAAGTATAATGTACACACATGTAGCTTAAAATTTTCTGGTAGCTATGTAAAAACAAAAAAGCAAAAAGAAGCAGATAAAATCAATTTTTAAAATATAATTAATAGATATACTTAAAATGTAAATGTATAATCAATATAAAAATAGTGAGATATTTTACATTCTTTTTACTGCATTCAATCTTCAAAATTTGGTATTTTACACTTGTAGCACATCTCACTTTGGATGAGCCACATGTTAAGTGCTCAACAGCCTCATTTGCCAGTGGATACTGGACAGGGCAATGCAGGTTTGACTGAAAAATAAAAACATTCAGATCATAATGGTAATAAGTGCCTTAGCCAGGGAGGAAACTCTGCTTGCTCAGCACTGGGGAGCTGAGACCTGAGGGATGAGCGGGAGGTGACCAGAAGAAAGGAAGGTAACAGAATTCTAGGCAAAGGGAACTGTGTGATGTCTTTGAGTTGAGAAAGGAGTGAAAAGGAAACCAATATGTGGAAATTTGTGAATGAGGGAGAAAATGATGGTACTAAGAACAGGAAAAGAGAAATCATCCAGATAGGAGAAATCTAGTTCTAGAGGTAGGATAATGTTTGATTTTAAAATGTTGACTTTCAGGTGCAAAAAGCAGAGATGGGGGAGAGGCAAACGGGAGAGTGGAGAGACTAGAGGTTCAGCCTTCCGAGTCGACGGAGCTGTGGCTTCTGTTCACGTCCTAGAGTCTGAACTTCTTTTCAGGGGCCACTTGTTAGGTGGGCTGGAGACCACAATGGGCAAGAGGGAATCAGGTACATTGGTTAATGAGCTCAGGAGGGCGAAGAGACGGTGAACATAAAATTGTGTTCTTGAGAAGGCCAAAGGTCATGATGCGGAGATCGAAATGATGACGTCTTCGGATCGAAAGGAAAAGGAATGGAAGATAAAATCAAAGGGTTAGAAGCTGGGAGAGGGGGCATGGAGTGGGAAGCAGAAATAAGAAGGGAAATCAAAGTTAGAAAGTCAAAAGTGATAGGTGATTAGCTGCCTGTGGCATGGTGGATGGTGAGTGAGCCAGGTTTAAGGTGAAGGTGAAGTGATAGCTCTCATGTTACTAATGCTTCTACAAACTGGTGGTTTCAGAGGAAATGACCTGGAGACTGAAGAGAGGCCCGGGAAAATGGGCTAATCTCTCTAAGAGCCAAGATATGCTTCTAAGCCTGGACAGAAATCTTCCTTGCTTGGGCACTGTGGGAAGCCTGCTCCGACTGGTACCAGACCCAAGTGAAGTGTCTGCTACTCTCGGCAAATCTTACAGAGGTGGTGGTGATGAAAGCTGGTATTTGTCTTTCAGCTGGGGGCTCTCCTCTGCCCATCACAAGGAGCAGGCAGGGGATTCCTAGATCACTAGGCTCCTGGCCAACCACCACTAGTGTTGAAGCTTCAACATCATCGTTAAGTCACTAAGAGCTTGCTGTGTCCATGCGGAGATCACATGACAAAGCTTGATTCCTAAGCTCCCAGAGTTTTTGTTTCTGACCCTTTCACCTGGAACACTGGACCAGCGGTGTCAGTTGTGAGAGAGAGAGAAGGCAGCAGTTCTTTCAGGCCTTTTGTGGATGGGAAGGGAGAGAGAGAAAGGGGAGGTGGTAGAGGAGTTTGGAAGCTATAAAGGACCAGATTGTTCAGGGTTTGGAGGTCATCAGAAGGACTTTGCTTTTTATTCTAGGAGTAATAAGAAGATGGGGGAGTGTTTTTACATAGAGGAGTGTTCAGAAGATCTGATTTGTGTTTTTAGAAGTTTGCTCTGGCTGCCTTGAGATCCAGCTGTATTGGATCTAGAGGAAGAGTCAAGTTCCCCTTCTAATTCTGGTCTTGTAGCTGGTCAAAGGTCTGATTCCCAAGTGACAGCAAAAGAAGCGGAAACAACGCACAGAGGCAAGAAAGGAGGAGCAGGACAGGGTAGCACAGTCGCGGGAGGTTCCCCCTGCCCACATTCTACCGGCTTGCCAACGCAGCCGACGTCAAAGGAAGTCGAGCATGCAAAAGACGTCTTTGAAGTTTTGTTTGAAGAGAAGCCATGCTTAGGAACGGGTTTGAAAAACTTGAAAATGGGATGATAAATGAAGGGCTTGCCATGCTGGGGGGCTGGCCCACATCAGGTGTGCTGAGAAGACTGGCCAGAGCAGGCCCCAAACAGAAGCTCCCTGGCAGGACTGTTCAGTCCTGCTTCTCCTCGGCCACTCCCCCCCCCCCCCCCCCTTATGGAGGAGTTCAGAGGGGATTTGCCTCCAGAAGGACCATCTGAGAATGGAAATCCACTTCTTTCACTCCCTGTCCTGACAGACTTCCGCCTCTGGGCCACCTGCCCTTCACCACAGTGGACCAGCCTCCATTCTCCCTGTAGCGAGGCCCCTGTGAGGCCCAGGTGCACTGCGCCCTCTCACAATTTATCGTGCACAGGGGAGACAGAAAGTTCATCTCTGGCAGGTAATTTTAGTGCAAACCTTTTGTAATTACTAAGAGGAAATTTCAGGGCACGGGCTGCATGCAATCCTTCTTCTCCTTTGGTTGGAGTCAGTTAACGATGAAGTAGTGGCTCATTTTGTACCTCTGCCTTAGCTGCAGGATGTCAGGGCATGTTCTAGAAACCGCTCCGCACAACGCTTGGTAAATGAACTCTTCCTTTCTGTTCAGTCCTGACTCCCAAACCTTCCAGAGCTGGGCTGGACTGGTTCAGTTGATCTGTTTCTCTCTCTCTCTCTCTGCCTTTGAGATTTCTGGAAAGGTAAAGTCCACTTGTGTGGGCTCAGGCTTATCTCTTCAGCCGCAGGCTGGGGTGGTTTCTTTTCAAGCTGCACAACCCCCCAGGTGGTTAGCAGTCTCTGACTTTTGCCCTTGGACCTTGCTGGGCTCACCCCCACACCCCCTGCCCCATAACTCTTCAGCTCCCTGGCCTGCTCTGCTTGGTTGAGACCTCTGTGTCTGTCTGCAAAGCCTCCGCTTTCTCCTCTATCTTTTTTTTTTGTTGAACCTCATCTCTCTCTCTCTTTTTTTAAAGATTTTATTTAGTTATTTGACAGAGAGAGATCACAAGTAGGCAGAGAGGCAGGCAGAGAGAGAGGAGGAAGCAGGCTCCCCGCTGAGCAGAGAGCCTGATGTGGGACTTGATCCCAGGACCCCAGAATCATGACCTGAGCCAAAGGCAGAGGTTTTAACCTGAGCCACCCGGGTGCCCCAAACCTCATCTCTCTTTCCAGGACTTCACGACCTGCCCTTCCAGACACAGCTTAGTCTGGCCCCTCCTGTCATCTTTTCCATCTTGAGCCCTGGGACCTGAAACAGGTGAAGCCAACTTGCTCTCATGTAAAATCCCAGGGCCCCTATGCTGTACATTATACAACTTTTTTCTTATTCTTTTTTTTTTTTTTTAATTTATTTGACAGAGATCACAAACAGGCAGAGAGAGAGAGAGGAGGAAACAGGCTCCCCACAGAGCAGAGAGCCTGATGTGGGGCTCGATCCAGGACCCTGGGATCATGACCTGAGCTGAAGGCAGAGGCTTTAACCCACTGAGCCACTCAGGCGCCCCTGTACATTATACAACTTTAATAAATTTTGAGAATGCAACTCAGTCGTTTTGCAAAGGTCATATCTGTGGATTTCTATGAATCAGATTTCTTTTTCAAGGCTTTTCTAAAAGGTATTGGTTTTATTTCAAAATTTTTACACTCTGCATATGTTTTCTAAGTATCTAACCCCCGAATGTATTAGTACCTCTCTTTAAAGCTCTACTGTTTTTGTTAAAGAAATACTGTGTGCTCTCTCTCTTTCTCTCCATCTCTCTGTATATATGTATATAAGGTTAAATGATTTTTATAAAAAGCATTCAGAAAAGATTTGAATGTACATTTTGAACTTTAAATTGAGATGTCAGATCTTTTTATTTAAGTAATTATAGTTGAAAGTAGTTGTAGTCCTAATTTTATAAGAGGTAAATCCTAATAATTATATCCCTGTGTACATTAGTAAAGATGGGTATTTCTGTTAGTATAAAACAAAGGTTCATTGGAGTTGCCTCGGGTGGGGTTCTGGCTTGGTTGCAGGTGCCCGGAAGATTTAAGGTAGTGATTAGGGAAGCGTCTGTAAGCTACGTGTTTCACAAGTGCAGGCTTAATAGGCTGGGTAGGGGAAGAAACAGTATTTGCCTTCAGTCTGGCTTGAGTCAAGCTTTGGGAAGTGTATTGAGTTTTTAGAACTTAGGGAGGACACCCCACTGACCCTTCTTGGATCTTCCCCCCCACTCCAGTTGTAAATTCCCTTGAGGCCTAGTCATATATGAAAATATAAACACAGAAGGGTCATTAAGTAGCCTATAATGAGGCCAAAGTGCCTGTAGATTCTCTACTTTCCTTTTGTTGGATTACCTATTAGTGTTTCCTGGTAATGCACAATGAATTAGGCATTCAGAACCTTTCGGGACTCAAACGGAAAAGCGTTTGCAGAGAACGCAGTGTGACTGGCTTTGAAGCGGGCCCGTACGGACATCCCTCCTTTTCTTTTCTGACTCCTGACTTAGAAACGCAGGTGCCTCTACAGTGATCTTTGAGTCTTTGCTGGATTCCATGTCTGCACTCTTTGCTTCATCTTGATCTGTGGCTTTTAACAAGTTATGTATCAGTGGAGCTTATTATGGGAGTCTTTTCTTTAAAAAAAAAATTAAGAACAAAGGGAATACAGTTTAGAGATAATTTTTTTCCTTCTATTCATACGCCTCCTACTTGTCACTGTTTCCATCAGGATGATTTTTTTGAAAATTTATACAAGTACTCCACGTGCATTGTGGAAAAATTTTAAAATACAGAATAACTAAGAAAAAAAGAAAAAGTGACTCCCAAATTTCACCACACAGAAATGACCTGTTTGGTTTATAGCAGTCTTCTCAGTGGCATCCACTGGCACATCTAAGTTTCTAAGAACTCTTCATGGGGCTCCTGTGTGCTGTGGGTCTGTGTATAAAATTTACCGTTACTAGAAGCACAGAGAGACAAACTCTTCCTGAAATGAAGTATAGCACGTTAATGAGAAAGCGGCACCACCCCAGTGTATGTGCAATTAGCGCCCAGGGAAATGGCGCCGGTTGCATGTTTGCTGTCCCGTGGAACCACTTGGCTTTGTGAGAACAGAGGAGGTCCCTGTCAGAGCAGTGAACACAGACTGAACTGCAGCCTGACAAACCAAACAGTGTGGGATGGCTGTGGGATCGCTTAGGGCCTTTTTTTTTTTTTTTTCCCCTTTCTCTCTTCAAAAAGTCTTTGAATTCTTTTCAGTGTCTGGCCTAACCTAAAATTAAAGAAATATTAAAGAAAACACCTCTAAGCTCTACTATTACTTATTAAATTTTTTAAAAAAGAGTTATGGTGGCAACATCCAATGGTAATGGCAGTGTGGGAGAATAGATACATTCCTATGTTGCTAGTGACTTTTCAATTGCTCCAGTAGTTCTGGAGCGCATTTTGTCCAATTACAGTGAGAGCCATAAAACTGATTTTGTGCCCTTTTCCTCAGTTATCACTCACATTGTGGGATATAGCTTGAGGAAATAATCTAAAAATAGAAAGCAATTTATATAAAGATGGTTACAATTCAAATTATGGGTAATCAGGAAAGCCGTCATCAAGAGATTCCCCTTCTGTTTTACCATCCTCAGAAATGTGTTTTATCCACTCAGGAGAGCTTTTCTAGTAATGAAGCCTTTGAATGTGACTGACACTGCGGATAAGAGAAACCTCTCTTGTTGAGGTGAAAAGATGCATTTGGCTACTTCCTTCCTTCCTTCCTTCCTTCCTTCCTTCTTTCTTTTTTTAGTATTTTATTTATTTATTTATTTTTGACAGAGAAAGAGAGTGAGAGAGCGAGAGCACACAAGCAGGGGGAGCTGCAGGCAGAGGGAGGAGAGGGAGAAGCAGGATCCCTGCCAAGCAGGGAGCCCAATGTTGGGCTCCATCCCAGGATCCTGGGATCATGACCTGAGCTGAAGGCAGACGCCTAACTGACTGAGCACCCAGGCACCCCAGTTAGTGACTTTCTGTGCAAAATAAGCAGCTTGTGGATTTTCTTTAGTCCTACCAAATTTTCCCAAGATGGACACTAATGTTGATTTGAAAGATACTAGAATACAGAGTGAACATAGAGGACATCTTGAACTCACTGGCTGCGACAGGCCCTTCCACTAGTGTACAGGCCGATGTCTGGTCATTGTCTGATCAGCTTATTACCTCTTGGGGCAATTTGTCAGCAATTCTGCTATTTAGAAAGCTCTTTTTTATGTTAGAACAAAATCAACCTACTTGCAACTTCTGCCTATTATTTTCATTTCAGCCTTCTGAGAACATGTAGAATAAATCTAGCTTTCCTATAAGTCTTTTCTTTTTTTCTCCCCAGGCTAAAAAGCCTTAGCTCTTTTAGACTTTCCTCAGATGTTCAACATATGTTCAACATATGGTTATTTTTTTCTGGACGCATACCAATTGGTTGATGTACTCCTTAAAGAATTCAGAAGAAAATGACCGCAATGCCCAGAGTGTAGTCTAAACATTGAAGAGAAGGCCTGGTTCTTGACACCACGATTTCAGGAATATTAAGACCTCATTACCTTTTATCCATGCCATGTATCTAGATTGTGTGTGTATACACTAAAACCCGCTAGTATTTTCATTTGCATGGCCTGGCCTCTTCTCTATCCTGTAGAGTTGCTTATTTGAATCTAAGTGCTATTTCCTGTTCTTTTTTGTGTGTGGGGGGGGACCTATAACATATATTTATTTATTTGTTTGTTTTGTTTGTTTGTTTATTTATTTATTTATTTTGTGATCCATAGTTCATTGTTTATGCACCATACCCAGTGCTCCATGCAATACATGCCCTCCTTAATACCTACCACCAGGCTCTTATATACGATCTTTTCAGGGAGGAATAATTTAGATGTAGTAACAGGCACTAATCTGAATTTCTGTAGATATAAATGTCAATCTAACTGCCACCCAGGTCAATACATGGAATTTTTCCAGAATTCCGGGAGGTTCTCTCACGTCCTCTCACAGACAGCAGCTCCCCAAATGTAACCACTATTCTCGCTTCTATTTACCATGAATTAATCTTGCATGGTTGAACTTCATGTAAATGGAATTGTGCAATTTCAGTTCTCACCTGGTGTCTGAGAGATTTATTTATATTGCTGAGTAAGGCAAAAGATTATTCTTTTTATTGTTATGTAACATTCCATAGTATAAATTATACGACAATTTACCTATCTATTCAACTGTTTGGCTTTTTGGATAAAGCTACCATGACAATTACAGTACATGTCTTCTGGAAGATATACGTACTCATATCTGTTGATTACATATCTAGGAGTAAAACTGATGGGTCTTAGGGTACATAGCTGTTTTGTTTAGTACATACTGTCAAACAGTTTCCCCAAGTGGTAGTGCTGGTTTATGCTCTCACTAGTAATGTATAAAATTCCAGCTTTCCATATCTTTTCCAGCACTAGTTACTGTAAGTCCTTTAAGTTTTAGTCATTTTAAAGAGGTATAAAGTGCTATCTCACTATTGTTTTTTTTTAACTATTGTTTTACTTTGCATTTTTTACCAGTATAGTTTTCATGTAAAATTAATCGTGTGATTTAGCTCTATTGAATTCGCTTTGGATTGCTACTTGGTTGTCCCATGAATTCCATACTCCAGCTAGCTTTTTGCCACCCACTCATTTATTTATGTCGTTTATCTTCCAAGTCTTCATCATACAGGATGTGGACAGATTGTGGTATCAAACCCCTCTAAATTGATATTCGTGCTTTGATTGGCATCCTTTGGTAGGCCATTCAGCCAGTTCTGAAATCAACCCAACTGTATGATTATCAGCTCACATTTCACCATGCTTTCAATAAAACTATCTAGAAGCACTAAAATTCAAATCCTTGCACACCTATAATATTCTTCTGATCTACTCCTATCAAAAAATGAAGTCAATTTAAGTTGGTATTCTTTGAGAATCCACATGTCCCCCATTAATCATTTATTCCCTCTCTGTGAGCCAACAAATCATACTTTTGATTTCCTAATGGTATATCTTTCACTTTATAAATGTAGGACAACATTGCAACTTCTGGTTTTTCATAGTTCTATGGTCTTATTATCACAAATATGATATGCACATAAGCTATCTCTTCATTTTCTTCCCTGCACAGCCTGGCATCAGGACTGGTGACTCTGATGGCCAGCTGAGTGGCTCTTTCTATATAGCTATGTGGTTCTTAGAGGAACCATTGTGAGCAATCTCTGCATAGTAAGATTTATTGTGTATCAGCAGCACTTCAAGCTTCTTGACATTGTGGACGAGGAACTTGTGGAAGCCACTGGGCACCATGTACTTTGCTTTCTTGTTGCTCCCATAACCAGTGTTGGGCCTCAAGATCTGGCCCTTGAATTTTCTGTGTACCCTCTTGTCAATGCCTCTGGATTTCCACCAGCTGCACTTAATTTTGACATATTGGTTGGGCTGGTGCTGGATGAACTTCTTGGTCCTCTTTTTAACAATCTTGAACTTCACTAGAGGTCTGAGGGTGGCCATGATGCTGAGTAGGAGAGGGCTACCACCACTGCAGGCAGCATGGAGGAAGAAAGAACATTTGCAACTTCTTACCTGAAGCAGAAGTATGGTTTACAATGGTCTCCTTGTTTCTTTTGATTGCTGTGTTTAAACTGACTTTCTTTTTTATGAATGGAATTCTTCCATAAAGATTTTAAGATAGCTCATGAGTTGACAACTATATAATAAGTATGTTTTGGGAGGATGAGCATTAAGAAGTATTTTGCAATGTAAATAATCATTCACTAATTTATCTCTAAACTTGAATTTCTAATTATCTGATTTTCCTAGTCACATAGACACTAACATTTTACTTTTGCAAATGGGCAAAATGATGACAATGACTGATAATGGGAAAGATTAAAAAAAAAAAAGAAGGTAGTTCAAAACTATAAACCACTGGAGGTCATTTAATGAAGTTAACTTGATCTATTAAGTTGGAGCTCAGTGGGCTTAAAGAGAGAGTCAACTTTTAAAGTGTCTCAGGCATTAAGAGAATCTGATTTAGCCTTGAGAAATCTGGAAGCAATAATAGAAATAACCAATCTATGTGATAAGACTAGTTGCTATGTTTCTTTGTGCTTTAAGCAGGAAAAGCAAACATTTCATGGCACATATCCAATTGGCTAGAAGAGCTGCAGTAATCAACTGAAGAGTTTTTGGCCACCATAAACCCCAATAAGCCTTGTATTTTATGCTTCTCATTATATTGTATAATAATAAAATTATTAAATTAAAAAGAAACTAGAGGTTATTTAATTTAGTCTTTAAAATTTACCTATGAGGAAACTAATACTCAAGGAAGCTAAATGATTTACCTAGGTTTTACCACCCGAGGACTATTGAAGAAGCAGACAGACAATGTTTCTGCTCTCATGAAGAACACATTTTAGTCCAAAGGGGACACAGAAGAAGCAAAACACACATATTTGAAGAATAAAATAGATGGTGGTAAGTGTTAGAGAAGAGTGAGATGCATTATATCAAGTGGCCAGATCCTTCCCAATTTAGTCCTCTTTCTGCTTTACCAAAATGCTTTCTAAATGACTATTTCAGAGAAATAGAGGAGTTAAATGACACATTACTCTGAAGGTGTATTGAATGTCACAAAATTTATTTTCTTTCAATCAACTTATCCCCATTTGTTTTTTGAGAAATCAAAATTCAGACAGCATTTCCAGAATGAAGATATATATAAATGAAAAATATACATAAGACGATCAGAAAGTCCAGCAGGGCTGCCTAGGGCAAGTGAAGCATATATTTTCATCTTCAAAACTGTTTGTTCAGATATATTAATTAAAGAGAAACTTCTTTTCTCAGAGGAGTTTGATGAAATGTTTCTAAGGAACATTGGAAAGATGTTGCAAGAGTTCTACTCCAATCCTAGTTTTTGAATTGAAGTTGTCTTGTGTAGAGTTCGTCTACTTTGGCTGTCCTTCAACTTTCCTGCCACCAAACAGGGAAAACATTCAGCACCAAGCAATGTATTAGACTTGAGGGAGATTAAAAAAAAAAAAAAAGAAAACTGAGATAGGACTCTGGGCCTCAGGAATGCCATACTCTAATTAAAGAGAAAAGATAACAGTACCAGGTGGTAAGAGTGTTGAGCAATTGGTACAGATAAGAGGTTTGATAGAGATCTGAAGGAGGGAGAAATGCCTTTCTGTGGGTGGAAGGTTTCTTTGAAGGAGTTATAAGTTGGGCTGGACTCTGGAAAATGCGTGCTTTGAAAAAGAAAGCTATAATTACAGCAGTGCTTGAGGAAGATTTTCCAAATAAAGCTTTTTTAGGGAGCAGGGGCAGAGGCAGAGGCTCTTATAGCTCTTCAGTGCTATAGATACAACGTCTGCTGATGACTGATAAACCTGGGTGGCTGGATGCGGTGAACGGGGTGGGGCAGAGCCAATGAGGAGATGGGAGAAGACTTTGTAGTCTGAGTCTGGGTAATAGATAACTTCATCCATAGGACTGAGGAAGTCTGAAGGGAGATCTGGTTAGAGGGTCAGGTAATATTTGATTGCAGGCATGTCAAGATGTTGGCAGCAAATCTGATTTAAGATATCCATCAGATGATAGCAGAGAGGAACCGGGGGCTAAGACTAAGGTAATGGCAGAGTTGAAGACTCACGTGTATGAGCACTGGTAAGTGAGAGAAGAGGATGTGCGAATTCTAAAGTGAAACATTGACCAAGAATCACTGAATCTTTTCCTTGGGACATTTCTAATTGATCTCTTAGAGTCAAATAATTTTCTGGCAGCTGAAGAGAGCTGAGAGTTATTATTAATCTGATACTCATCATACTTGATGTTGATGAAAGTAAGTAGGATAATCTATATTTGTATCCACCTAGTCCCACTCCTGCTTACTGACAGGATAAAATACGTATGCTATATGTTGTCTATATTCTTTATCTATATAGATATAAAGATAGGTAGATAAAGAGACATAGTCTATATACTTATTTTTACGTCTATTTATCTATGTCATGTAGTTTATCACCCAGAACAGGATTTATTTGTGGGCTGAAGGAGGGCACGGTTAAATCATGCCAGGACAAGATGTGTAAGCCAGTACTGCACCAGGTAAAGCAGTTAAGCAGGGGCCTCCTACGTATCAAGAAAGTATAGCACAATGGTGAAGGGTATAAGGTTAAAAAAAAAAAAGAAAGAAAGAACAGTCTCTAACATTTTATTAGTATGTGATCCTGAACAAACAATTCAACCTGTCTAAGCCTTGGTTTTCTCAACTTTAGAATTTAAGATAATATCTTTGTTCCTCTATAGCTCTTTTTAACACAGCTACCAGAGCGATCCCTCCAGAATGCAGTTGAGTTCTGAGTACATGGGTGAAAGGTGGAAGACCAGTCAGAAAACTGCTTTGTCCAAACCAAAGGTGACTTTAGTTTGGACCAGAGTAGTAGTAATAAAGATAATGAGAAGATGTAAGATTCTGGAGATAATTTGAAGGTAGGGCCTATAAGATTTTTTTGGTGAGAGAATGAGATGTTAAGGATGAATTTTAAGTTATTTGGGGGCTAAGTAACTCAAGAATAAACCCGGTGTTCCTCAGGTTGGGAAGACTATGAGTGGAATAGAAGATCAGGAGTCTCATTTCTGAAATGTTATGTTTGAGGGGGTGTCTGGGTGGCTCAGTCATTAAATGTCCGCCTTCGGCTCAGGTCATGATCCCAGAGTCCTCAGATCGAGTCCTACTTCAGGCTCCCTGGGCTCCTGCTCAACAAGAAGCTTGCTTCTCCCTCTCCCACTGCCCCTGCTTGTGTTCCCTCTCTCTGTCTCTCTCTCTCTATTCAAATAAATACATAAAAACTTTTTTAAAAAAGATTTTATGTATTTATTTGAACACAGAGAGAGAGAGGGAGAGTGCACAAGTAGGCAGAGAGGCAGGCAGAGAGAGAGAGAGGGAAGCAGGCTCCCTGCTGAGCAGAGAGCCCGATGCAGGACTCGATCCCAGGACCCTGAGATCATGACTTGTGCCGAAGGCTGAGGCTTAACCCACTGAGCCACCCAGGCGCCCCTAAATAGATAAAATCTTTAAAAAAAAAAAAGAAATGTTATGTTTGAGATGTATATTAAACATCTAAATAGAGGTATTAAGTAAGATCCTGAAGTCTGTAGTTTAGGAGAGAGTTCGAACTGGAGATGTACACTTGGAAGTCATCAGATGAAGGATATGAGACCAGATAACATCCCTAGGAGAGTGGTGGTAGATAGGGAAGAGGAGAGATCCAAGGCCTGAGCCTTGCACATTATGGCTAAAAGAGAAGGTAAAAGAGAAGGAAGGAAGCAGCAAAGAATAGAATATTGAGAAGGAGCAGCTGGAGTGGTAGAAGAAAACCCAAAGTGCCTTGGGAGAGAACAAATTAATATTTATTAATGGGAAGAAGATGACCAACTGTCTCATATACTTTTTTTTTTTAAGATTTTATTTATTTGACGGAGACAGAGCATAAGCAGGGGGAGCAGCAGAGGTTGAGGGAGAAGCAGGCTCCCCGCTAAGCAGGGAGCCCGATGTGGGGCTTGATCCCAGGACGCCAGGGTCACGACCCGAGCTGAAGGCAGACACTTAACGGATTAAGCCACCCAGGCACCCCTCTCACATACTTCTGATAGATCAAGTCAGATGAGAACTTGGAATTTAGTGACATGGAGGTCTTTGGGAAATGGCGGGTACAACGTTTAAAATAGAAGGTTTTAAAAGAAGACGGGAAGAGAGAAATAGGCGACAGCAAACCTAGGTAATTCTTGAGATTTTCTCTAACAGGGAGAAAAGAAATGAAGTGATAGGTGGAAAGGAAAGTGAGATCAAGAGCATTTTTTCCCAAGATGGACAATCATCAAGTAGAAAAGAAAAAGAATTGAAAATATAGCAGTGAGAAATGAGATTTGTGGCGCAATGTCAAAAAGGAGTAGAGCTAGCACACAAATTGGAGTGGATGGTCTTTGCTTATAACTCAGGCAGTTCACCTATAATAATAAAAGCACGTGTCAATAGGTAGGCGAGGGTTAATGTGAAGAGAGGTCATAGTCCCTGGTTTGTTCTGGGTATGAGCCTGGCCATTCCTTAAGTGACTTACTGTCTGCCCAGTAAGTGTAGTAGCAGAGAGCTGCATGTCCACTATGGACCCTTTAATAAGACATGCTATGCCTAATATATTAGTGTGAGTTTGGTGTTTCCAGTGTTTAAGACAACAAACGTCTTGGGTTTTATCTTACTTCCATGTAAATTTCTCCAAATCAAGTTATTTCTCTAAATTTCAGTTTCTTCATTTATTGAGGAAAGAGAGAGACAGAGAGAGAATTTACCTCAGTCTCATTGCTCTTCCTAGAGATGACTACTGTTAACAGCTTGGTATGTGTCTCTCCCTTTACAAACTGGCCTCTGGTGTCTTTATCAGGTTAGCAAAGTAGTATTTTGTCTTTGTAAAAATCAAAAGAAGAAGAAAAAATCAGCCATTTGTTATCTCACTATACAGAGATGGATATTTTAGTGTATCTCCTATTAGTCCTTGATTGCATATATTTATAATATACATATTTTACATAATTGTAATTTTAGTGCATGTACAGTTGCCTGTCTTTAAAAAAAATTTAACATTATATCATAGACATTCTCCCATGTTACTAACAATTTTTTTAGAAACATCTTTTTTTTTTAAATTTTTAATTTTTTATAAACATATATTTTTATCCCCAGGGGTACAGGTCTGTGAATCGCCAGGTTTACACACTTCACAGCACTCACCAAAGCACATACCCTCCCCAATGTCCATAACCCCACCCCCCTTCTCCCAACCCCCCTCCCCCCAGCAACCCTCAGTTTGTTTTGTGAGATTAAGAGTCACTTATGGTTTGTCTCCCTCCCAATCCCATCTTGAGAAACATCTTATTTTTAATGAGAGCGTATTTCTTTAGTTAGGCATGGTCTCATAATTTACTTAACCATTTACTATAATCTAGCTGTGTTTGAGGGATGAGACAAGCCCAGGGTCCCCCTACTACTCTGCCATCCTAACTCCTTTGGACAATTATTTACTATAATATTGGAAATTTCCAATGTTATTGCAACTATAAATAATGTTGGGATAAATTATCTCTGTTTAGAAGGTGAGAATATTTCTTTCTCTCTTGAATAATTTGTGTCTTCCTTTATTGACCCCTCTGAGTTTTTTGTAGGGAGGGAGACTAGGTACCATGTTAATTATTGAATCTCTTCATCTGGGTAAGTGCCTCACATCTACTGAGCCATTTATATCAAAGGAATAATGGTGGGGACAATAATGATGATCATGCATCTTTGGTTACTTATTAATGCCATCTGCACGGTAAAACATTAATGAGCTTACACTTTTGACCCGTGAAAAGTGCTTTTAATTAGAATTCTTTTCTTTGACTTTTTGCTATTTGATTCTGCCAGACTTCTGGATCCTTTGAACATATTGTCCATTGTTTGGAGTACTAAATGAGCTTGCTGGTTTTGAGCTGACTTAAACATGATGATAGAAAAACAATGATTAAAAACAAATATCCCTCTAAACTTTGGACATTGCACTGAATATAGGATGAATGTTATAGTGATTAAGAATTCCCACAGTCTATTTTGTTTAAAAAAATCATAAAACTTTTGCATAATAGACACTCAGGATTACAAATGAAAACAAAAACATAAAAATGATCCATCTAAATAGTAATCAAATAAATAAAAATAACTACTAAAATTAGATGACCTTCAAACCTATGAAATTAATAAAGACTTTTTAAAAATGAAATATCTCAATTTTGTGAAGAATAAAGAAAAATAAGTATTCAAAAGAGCTTATTGGCCAGTGAGCCTGTAAAATGATTCTATTTGGTCAACTTGGAAATAAACATTAATGCCTTAAAACCTGCCTTTTCTTTGAACCAGAATTTTTACTTAGAGAAGTGTATCCTAAATAAATAATTATTACTATAGATTTTGGTAGAATTTAGCAACAAAAATGTGCATTTGGCATTTTAATATTAAGAAATGAAAAGAAATAGTCTCAATATTAATTTATTCAGTCAATACATATTATTGAATCCTGGTATATGCCAAATTCCATCATTCCTCAGTATCTTTGGGTACAATGGCGAACCAGGTAGGGTTTTTCCCATCAAATACCTATAGTCCAGATGATACATCCATTCCATGGAATTCTAGGCACTCATTAAGAATGTTGCTATATACTCTGGAAAACAACATGGAGGTTCCTCCAAAAATTTGAACTAGAGCTACCCTAGGACCCAGCACTTGCACTACTGGGTGTTTACCCCAAAGATACAAATGCAGTAATCTAAAGGGGCATGTGCACCCCAATGTTTACAGCAGCAATATCTACAATAGCCAAACTATAGAAAGAGTTTGTATGTCCATCGACAGATGAATGGATAAAGAAGATGTGGTATGTACGTATATGTGTATATACACCATGGTATATTAGGCAGCCATCAAAAAATGAAATTCTGCTTTTTGCAACAATGTGGATGGAACTAGTGGGTATTATGCTAAGCGCAGTAAGTCAACCAGAGAAAAAAAATTATGATCTCACTGAATGGTATGTGGAATTTTAAAAACAAGGCAGAGAATCATAGGGGAAGAAAGAAAAAAAAATGAAACAAGACAAAGCCAGAGAGGGAGATAAACCATAAGAGGCTCCTAACCTCAGGAAACAAACTGAGGGTTGTTGGAGGTGAGGGGGATGGGTAATGGACATTGGGGAGGTTATATGCTATGGTGAGCACTGTGAATTGTGTAAGACCGATGAATCACATACCTGTACCCCTGAAACAAATAATACATTATATGTTAATAATCAAAATAAATAAATAAAAGGAAAAAAGAAGGCAGGGGGTGGTGGAGAATGATATTGTAGACTTCAGCTTCAGCCAGGATGGAATTATGGGTTTGGATTTACTCTACTATGTTAACTGAAAAGTACCAGAGAAATTATACAGAGTAATTTTTAAGTATCGGACAACAAGCAGTGTAGGACTGACAAAAAAGAAATAAACCAGATGAGTATAAGATTATACTAGGTTATTATCTAGAGGAAATGAGATGGGGGGGGGAGGGAAAGTCTCTGCTAGTCTTGCTGAATTAAAGAGATGGAAGTCAGAGTTTGGGGAAGTCAAGGCTGCCAGAATTTTTAGAGTGGAGTACTAAGGGGAAAGAACTCAAAAAGAGAGAGCTCCAGAGATCTCTAGAGGGATCCCCTGGAGTGTTTGAGTAGTGATCTGTGCACATGTGAGAGGATATTGAGGCCAAGGAAGTAACTGCTAGAAGGATGAGTAGAAGAATATTTGGAGAACACAGGGTTGGCAAATATTCATGTTTTTACCAGCTAGAGCTCAAAGATTTCACAGAGCACAATACTTGGAAAGTTACCACTTTAATAATGGAGATAAATTGGACTTGACTAAAGGCTGCTCTGGACCTTCTCTAACAGAGCTTAAAAGCAAAACTAAAAAGGTTGCAGCTGGTTGCAAATAACTGTACATCAGAACAGAATCCAGCAACCAGGGATGTAAATTTCACTCTTCCTGGCAATCAATAAAAAATTCTTGGTCATGCATAGAAGTAGAAACATACAAACCCACAGTCAGAGAAAAAAACAGCCAATAGAAAGAAATTCAGAAATTACAAAAATGCAGGAACAAGCAAAAAGAGGACATCAAAACAGCTTTTATTACTATATTTTTTATGTTCAAAGAGGTAAGGAGAACATGATAATGAAAGGAACTTAAGTGAGAAGACAGAGTTTAGAGATGAGAAATAAAATATAAGAAATGAGAAATACATTGGATTAGATTAACAGCAGAAGGCACTGTAGAAAAAGAGATCAGTTTGAAGACACAGCAATACAAACTATCCAAAATGAAGCAAAGGTATAAAAAAAGTTAAAAAGGAAAAAAGCATCAGTGATGTGTGAGGCAAAAGAAAGCAGTCTAACACATGTGTTACTAGCAATATGGAATCCTAGGAAAAGGTGGGTAGAAAAAATAGAAAATAATTATTTTTGGAAATGGGCAAAAGTTCAGAAGTTGATTGAAAAGGGGAAGGTAACTTTTTATTATTATTATGGTTTATCTCCCTCTCTGGCTTTGTCTTATTTCATTTTTTTCCTTTTTTCCCCTATGATCCTCTGCCTTGTTCTTCAAATTCCACATATCATTCAGTGATATCATAAGATAATTGTTTTTCTCTGATTGACTTATTTCGCTTAGCATAATACCCACTAGTTCCATCCACATTTTTGCAAAAAGCAGGATTTCATTTTTTGATGGCTGCCTAATATTCCATATATATATATATTCCATTGCCATGTATCTACATCCCATTCTATATATATTCCATCCACATTCCATTCCATATGTGTGTGCATATATATGCACACACACACACATACATACATACCAAATATTCTTCATCCATTCATCTGTCAATGGACATCTGGGCTCTTTCCATAGTTTGGCATTGCTGCTATAAACATCGGGGTGCAACGTGCCCCTTTGGATCACTGCATTTGTATCTTTGGGGTAAATAGACTGTAGTGCAATTGCTGGGTCATAGGGTAGCTTTATTTTCAACTTTTTGGGGAACCTCCATGCTCTTTTCCAGAGTGGCTGCACCACCTTGCATTCCCATCCACAGTGTAGGAAGGTTCCTCTTTCTCCGCATCCTCACCAACATCTGTAGTTTCCTGACTTGTTAATTTTCGCCATTCTGACTGGTGTGAGGTGGTATCTCACTGTGGTTTTGATTTGTATTTCGCTGATGCTGAGTCATGTGTCCTGTGTCTATTGGCCATTTGGATGTCTTCTTTGTCATGTCTCTATTGGCCATTGGATGTCTTCTTTGCAGAAATGTCTGTTCATGTGTTCTGCCCATTTCTTGATTGGGTTATTTGTTCTTTGGTGTTGAGTTTGATAAGTTCTTTATAGATTTTGGATACTAGCCCTTTATCTGATATGTCACTTGCAGATATCTTCTCCCATTCTGTGAGTTGTCTTTTGGTTTTGTTGACTATTTCTTTTGCTGTGCAAAAGCTTTTTATCTTGATGAAGTCCTAATACTTAGTTTTTGCCCTTGCTTCCCTTGCCTTTGGTGATGTTTCTGGGAAGAAGCTGCTGCAGCTGAGGTTGAATAGGTTTCTGCCTTTGTTCTCCTTAAGGATTTTGATGGATTCCTATCTCACTTGAGGTCTTTCACCCATTTTGAGTCTATTTTTGTCAATGGTATAAGGAAATGGTGCAGTTTCGTTCTGCATGTGGCTGTCCAATTTTCCCAACACCACTTGTTGAAGGGACTGTTTTTTTTCCATTTGGACATTCTTTCCTGCTCTGTTGAAGAGTAGTTGACTATAGAGTTGAAGGTCAATTTCTGGGCTCTCTGTTCTGTTCCATTGATCTATGTGTCTATCATACTGTCTTAATGATTACGGCTTTTTAATAGAGCCTGAAGTCTGGAATTGTGATGCTGCCAGCTTTGGCTTTCTTTTTCAACATTCCTCTGACTATCTGGGGTCTTTTCTGGTTCCACATAAATTTTGGTATTATTTGTTCCATTTCTTTGAAAAAAATTGATGGTATTTTGATAGGGATTACAAAAGGTAACTTTTTGGATGATGGATTCTATATCATGACTGAGGTGGTGGTTAAACAACATTGTTCATATGTCAAATCTCATAAATTTATACTTAAAATTGGAAATTTCACTGTAAACTTACTTCCATAAAAAGTTAAAGAATGGTGTCTTTCCAAAAAATGATGTGGAGAAACATGAAATGGTGTTCAAGAGGTAGTAGTTTAAAAAAAAACATAAAATATACTTACATTAAGATTACAGTTTTGAAAAAAAATGTAGAAAAAGACTGAAGTGATATATGACAAAATATTAGCAACACTAATTACTGTATAAGAAAAAATTTAAAAAATAAATTATTGTTTCTTATTTTTGTCTTTATTTTGAATTTTTATTTAGTTTTTTCTCCCACCAAGAAAATACAGTATTGATGTACCAAAGAAAAGAATTGCTAATTTTTTCCTCAAGAAATCTCATAGTTTGGGTGATGGTCTGCACAAACACATGCTAATGGTTCCTGAGAGAGAGGAAAATATGAATATTTTCCCTCTGAAATGGAAAAGACACCAGCATCTTTGTAGTACCTCTGTTCCCCAAATTAGCTGAATATAGTAATTCAACATCATGACTTGTGTAAAAGAGTACTCTTTGATAATATGGTGTTGGAAAACCAATTCAACCAGTGAAATCTGAGAAGATAATTTATTGGCTCCTATAAGTGAAAAATCTAGACTTCAGGTATAGCTGGATCTAGTTTTAAGCATCAAGGCTTTTCTTCTATCTCCACAGCTTTCAGCTCTGTTTTTCTTTTTGATGACTTCATTCTTTAGTTGTCAAGTAGCCTTGATAAGTGTTAAGTTCATGTTATGGAGTCCATGTATAGTTTTCGTTTCTGCCAATATCACCATGTTGCTCATGAGCTAATCAGCAAACACTGGGGAGGCAGTAAGGAGATGTGGCTTGTTCATCTTTCCAGTTTCTCCCTGTGGTCTCTTGATGAGCATTCATGTAGTCTATGGAAATTCTCACAATCGGAATCCATTCAGATATTTACATACCTTTCTGCGAACTTCACCCTTAATCCTCTAGTCTCCAGATATCTGAATGTCTGTCCAGACCATTAGCAGGTCCCAGTGCATCTGTATAGATCTAATCTCAGACCATTGCTATTGACAAGAAAACTGGAAAAAGAGATTTCAAATTTCTATTCAGAGTGAGGTTTCCCTTCTTCACTGTCCCTTAGGAGCACCCCTAAATGTGTATGAAACATTTCAACAACCCTTTTAGCTGGTGCTTGAAAATCATGCAGAATCTTCTCTAAACCCAGTTCTAGATTTTTTCCTCTGTAGTCAGTCATTCACAGGTCACTCTCCAGAATCCTAAGTATTAGCTGAAGAGGGCTGGCATTAGGTCAGAGGTAGGCATGATGGAATTATTAACCACTTGCTCATACAGCTTATGCTTTTAGAATGTGTTTGTCCTTTGAGACCTATAGAAAAACACTTCTACTTGATGATAATATGCTCCAGGGTGAACTCAGTTTATGGTGAGGAAGATGAGATAATCCAGTCACAATGGTCATCTGGTGTCCCGTGACTGCACAATTAGTCTCTGTCAGAGTTTAACAGCAAGGTGTTTCTCTTAAGGGAAATAATGATTTGCAGAAAAGGGCATGACCTTCACCAAAACCCCTAGGGGCCACTACATGACTCTTGTATTGGTATTTGCCATTGGCTCTATTCAGCATCCTTATTTTCTCATTTGATATTTTAAACACTTTGGATCTGATGAGTCATAAAGGCCAAGTAGCAGAGCTGCTTGAACTATGGTTCATACCAGATAGAAAGCTCTCTACTGATTTGTGTCCCACTCAAAGTAAGAAGCTTTTAGGTTCAGTCAATGTGTCAGAGAAACACATTAATGGGAATGTTTCTCCAATTCCAGAAGAAGGCCATGAAATCTTTTGCTTTTTTTTTTTTTTTTCCCCTGTGAGAAAGGGTAGAAGGTTAGTAACTTTACCTGCACGTTGGGGGTGCTATTTCAACCTGTCCCAAATCAGTGGACTCCCAGAAACTTTACTGAAGTTTCAGATCCTGATATCATCTTGGATTTTCTTCATTCTTTTTATATACATTGTCTTACCAAGTTATCTAGTGTAACATGCTTCTTTTTGTCATATGGAGGATCAGTGAGATACGAGATGGCATTTTTAAGGGATCCATTGAGTAGGTCTTTGTACAGATCCAGGAAATTGAACGGAAGGAACATGAAGATAGGGATTTTGATGTCTGCATACTGAAGAAAAGAAATAAAGAATTTTCTTTATTAGTAGCTATATATCAGATCCTAAGGACAATATTGATTTACTTAAGCAAAGTGACTACCTCTAGAAGAGCAGATACAATTAGATATGCTACTTGATTAAATTTATAATAATCCGCTGTTATTCTGTAAGACCCATCTTCCTGCTACAATGATCAAAAGGTAAGGTAAATGGAAACATGATAAAAATCACGATCCATGGGCACATGTGTGGCTCAGTCAGTAAGTCTGCCTTTGGCTCAGGTCGTGATCCCAGGGTACTGGGATGAAGTCCCATGTTGGGCTCCCTAGTCAGCAGAGAGCCTGTTTCTTCCTCTTGCACTCCTCCTGCTTGTGTTCCCTCCCTCGCTGTGTCTCTCTCTGTCAAAAAAAAAAAAAAAAATACGATCCATGCATCTTTCATTTTTGATGGTGGAACTCATGTTTGTATTAGTGGTTGGGAGTTCAAAGAGTTTTTAATTGTCCATTTCTATCATTCCACAGTTCAGGGCACTAATGTGCAGATTCTGGGTCTACCTCTTCCAACTATACACCCAACTTGGAATATAATCACACGATGGCTTTATGGTTGCACTGGACCTATGAGTAGATGGGCTTCTCTGATATTATAATCCCTAACTATGAATGCTGTATTGCAGGATAGGTCTCTAGGAAATAGCACATAGCACATCAATAAAGATTCAAAGTACTGGGTATTTCCCTTTTTGACAACTTCTCTTGTCATATGGCATACTTCCCATATCTTCCATAAAAAATGCTAGAAGGAAGATGGCCAATACTTGCTTTTCCATGGCTGCAAGTATTTTTTCCTCAAAGGTACCTTTCTTTTCCTTCCAGGTCTATGAAATGATCAGAGAATGGGATGAGGAGAGTGGCTTCCTATTATAGTGGCTCAAATCAGCCTTTTATCTGCCACACCATTAATACCAAGTGGATTTTTATTGTATTCAGCCTCAGTCAGGTCTGGTGATAGTTTCCAGACTGCCCTCATTGCCTTAAGCCTCTGTTGCCTGTAGGTATACCTGGCAGAAATATCTGTCTGGTTACGTTCTGCGATGGGCAGAACAATGCCTCTAAAGATGTCCACAATTTGGGGTGCCTGGATGGCTCAGTGGGTTAAAGCCTCTGCCTTTGGTTCAGGTCACTATCCCAGGGTCCTGGGATCCAGCCCCGCATCCAGCTCTCTGCTCAGCGGGGAGCCTGCTTCTCGGTCTCTCTCTGCCTGCCTCTCTGCCTACTTGTGATCTCTGTCTGTCAAATAAATAAATAAAATCTTAAAAAAAAAAAAAAAGATGTCCACATTTTAATCTCTGGAACTTGTGAATGTGCTAAATTACATGGCAAAGAAAAATTAATGCAGATGAAATGAATGTCGCTAATCAGCTGACCTTAAAATAGAGAGAGCCTGGATTCTCCTAGTGGACCCAGTAGAATCACAGGGATTCTTAGAAGTGGGAGAGGAAGGCAGAAGAGAGGGAGTATCAGAGGAAGTCGGGACAGGGAAGAATAGTCAGAAAGCTGCAATGTTACTGGCTTTCAAGATGAAGAAAGAAGCCTGTAAAAGCTGAGAAAGGCAATTAAATGGATTATTGTCTGGAGACTCCAGAAAGGAATGCAACCCTGCTGATACCCTGCGTTTAGGGCTTTTGACTTCCAAAAGTATAATAGAATTTTGTACTGTTTTTTGTTTTTAAAAGTTTGTCTTATTGGGATGCCTGGGTGACTCAGTTGGTTAAGCATCTGCCTTTGGCTCAGGTCATGAGCTTCCAGCCCCATGTCAGGATCTCTGCTCGGTGGAGAGCTTGCTTCTCCCTGATGCTCTGCCTGCTTATGCGCTCTCTCTCTCTCTCTCTCTCTCTCTGTCAAATAAATAAATAAAATCTTAGAAAAGAAAGCTTGTCTTATTTATTATTTTATATAGAGAGTGAGGGAGTGCAGGAGCACGAGCAGGAGGAGGGAAGGGCAGAGAGAGAGAGAAAGATGCCTCAAGCAGACTCTTTGCTGAGCGGGGAGCCCCACACGGTGATCCCAGGACCTGATATGACCAGAGCCGAAATCAAGAGTCGAACTGCTCAACTGACTAAGCCACGCAGGTGCCCCAGAATTTTGTGTTGTTTTAAGCCACGAAGTTTGTAGTAACTTATTACAGCAGCAATAGAAAATAAGCAGATTCCTAGTTTTAAGAAACTAAAGGGTTATTTTTAGTAGAGACGTACTGAAATAGATTTTTCAAGTAGCTCACAGAACCTCCAGGAAGGCGGGAAGGCAAGCCCCAGAGGTCCTTGTCAGAAGCCATAACACAGTCCGCCTGCAGACGTGCTTCACCGACCTGCAGCACCCCCCTGGGGCATTGTACTGTCCACAGCAATGCTAGACACTGGGCCTCAACCACTGTCGCTTCTGGAGAAATAAGGAATGAGTCGCTCCCTGCTTGGATTCCTCTCGTCCTATTTGAGTGCTTCTATTCCCATTTGCATCCCCACCCAGGCAGGGTTTTGACCCTTAGAGGACAACCAGCAAGCCTGAGTCTGAACTCCTTCATTTTTTCCTCTATCTCCTCTCATTCCCAGATTCCCCAGTGATTAAGAGGGTTTTTTTCTCCTTTCTTTGAGTTGAGAGTTCTATCATATCCTGAGTTCTCTCGCGCTTCACTTTCCAGTGTTGTCTTTCAGGCTCTCTAGCTCTTGGTACTTCAAGGAAAGCCCATGGAGTCTGCAAATTTCCATTCCTTCTTAACGAAACCTGGGATCAAAATTAAAAATGGAACCAATAAATATAATTTGCCCATTAAAGCTGAACAATATAACTCCTTTGGTCTTTAAACAAAGAGAAAGTGTTAAAGGTTCTTGATACCAGGTTGGTATACCAGGATAGTATTTCCAGAATAGCATCCCTGCACCACCAGCTCTGGAGTGGATGCTTGAAAACAAGCTGTTCTTATTATTTTATGTGAATATACCTATTCAAATGAAACCAGTGAGTAATGCTTAACTTTATGCATAAATATTGGAGTTGCTCAGCAATGTACTAGAGCTCTATACCATTTACTCACTCGTTCTCTCATTCATTCATTCGACAAATATATATGAAGAGGCCATTATATACTAGGACTAAGTGTTCCAGAACACTTGTTCCAGAACACTTAAGTAACACCATAAATTTTTTTTAGAATTTAGGCAAAATCAGTGTTAGGTGCTTTTAATAGTGATATTTTTTACAAAGCACCTCCAGGTTCTTTAGTAATTAAGTTGCATATGGCCCCACATGGATTCGGTATATACCAAATCTACCCGTTAACCAATAGTAATTTTTCAACGTAGTGTCCCAGTTCAAGGAGGCTAAATCATTTCCTCTGTCCCCCGCTCAGTATCGGCTAAGTCTGGAGAGAATGATCCACTTGGTGCTGAGTGGCACTGCAAATCTTTCTGCTTGACCAAACCCAATCCAGCATAACTGGCACATTCCCGGTTCTGTTCACTTATTTTTCCTTTTTGTCCAGCCCTGGCCACAAACTCTGACATTGGCCATGGCAGTGGTAAGTTGTACTGAATCCAAGAAGTGCCGCTTAGCTCACTGATTTCTGGAAAGGGAAACCACTGGTAAGATTGGATTGGTGTCTGTCTGTTACTGAGGAGAAAAGGCAATATCCCAAGCCGCACAGTCCTGACTACATCTTTCTGACCCTCTGTTTTCTGTTTTTTTGTAAATTATTATGATTAGACTTTACATAGTGAGGTCATTGAGGAAGCAAGTAATTGGAAACATCTTGGTTATACTATAGCTCATATGTAAATCATAGCCAGTTAATAAGATAGTATGTTGGGCTCATATAAATTTATAAAACTTAATTTTAACCAGTTCTCAGTAATGATAAAAATATAAGCAATTTTCCAGAGGCCATATGACTTTTTTTGTATGTGTGATGGAGATTTTGAGTGTTTTGCTGTATGTGAAATGGCAATTTTTCATGTGCAAAATCAGCTTTTCGAAAGATAGCAGTAGATATGTCAAGATAAAACTGAAGATGCTTACCCATGCAGGAAAATGTCATATGTAGCTAGATTGACTTGTAAGTGCAAAATCTCCTTATAGCTTTTTTAATCCTCAAAAACGTGTGTTTTCCCTGTGTGCTAGGAACACTCACATGGGTAGCTCACCAGTTGTGACATGCCTAGTATGAGGACTATTTCTTTGGAAAATGAACTCAAATTACCTGTACTTCAGGGACTATTAAGTCAAATGCCTGAGAGATTCTTTGGAACCAAGATGATTAAGATATTTTCTAATTTTTAAGCTGATTCTATGCAGCATATATGTTCCTAGAAAGCTATTTTAAACTATGTATTTGTAAAGTTCATCATTTTTCAGTGTAGTAAATGATATTATTATTTAGAGGAATTCCCAAACAAGTATCCAGAGCAAAAATCATCTTGCATTCTGACTAATCATAACATAATTTAGCTATTTTGTAAATTTTTTTTCTTAAAAGCAGGGCATACCTACTTTATATTTAACATAGATTAAGGAATTTGCAGGTGCTAGATTTTTATTTGTTAATGTATAAAGTGTACAGATCTTAACTGTACATTTTGATAGTTTTGACAATGTATCTACCAAAGAGAACATCCCAATAAAGATGTAGAACATTTCTACGACTTGTGCAATTGCCTTACCTGCCTTTGCAGTCAGTCCCCTCTGTCTCCTCCTCTCTCCCAACAATTGTTCTGTTCTCTATTATCATAGTTTAGTCTATTCTTGAACCTTCTAAAAATAGAATACACTCTTGCATTTGGATTCTTTTGCTCAATAAAATGTTTTTGAAATTTGAGATTCATGTTGATATGGATATCAATAGTTCATTTTTTTATTACTGTGCAGCTTTCCATTTTATGATTATATCACAATATGACCATTCTTTTATTGATGGATGTTTTCGTTTCCAGTTTCGGGTTACTAGGAATAAAGCTGCTACGAACGTTCTTATTAAAAAAGTCCTTTTTTTTTTTTTTTGCCTAGGAGTAGAATTCTTGGGTCATAAAGTAGGGATATGTATCACTTACATAGAACAAAAATTTTCTGAAGTGGTTGCAGCATTTTTCTCTCCAATCTGTAATATGAGATTTCCAAATGTTTCATATCTGTGCCAATATTCACATTTTAAGTTTTTAAGCTCTAGTTATTTGAGTGGTATATAGTAGTATCTTGTGGTTCCAATTTGAATTTCCCTGATGACTAATGATGTTGAGCACTCTTCACTTGCTTCTTAGTCATTTATGTGCCTTGTGTTTCTTCTTTTTTTTTAAGAGACATTTTCTTTATTTATTAGAGAGAGACAGAGAGAGAGAGAGAGCATGCACAAGCAGGAGGAGTGGCAGGCATAGGGAGAAGCAGGCTTTCCGCAGAGTAGGGAGCCTGATGCAGGGCTCAATCCCAGGACCCTGAGATCATGACCTGAGCCGAAGGCAGACAGTCAACCAACTGAGCCATCCAGGCACCCCTTGTGTTTCTTTTTTAAATTACATTTTCAAGTTATACCTATTTAAAAAATTGTATTGCATTTATTATTGATTTACAGTAGTAGTTTATATATTCTGGATATATATCAAATATGTGTAAGTAATATTTCTCAGTTTCTGGATTATTTATTCATTTTCTTAATGTGTTGCTGATGAGCAAAAGTTTCTAATTTTGATTAAGTCCACTTGATTATGTTTCATTTATGATTAGCACGTTTTTCGGTCTTGTCTGCAAAATCTTTACCTATCCCAAGGTCATAAACATGATCTCTGAATTTTTCTTCTAGGGGCTTTACAGTTTTAAGTTTTATGCTCAATTGCTAACTTTTTATATAGTGTAAGATAGAAGTTCAGACTGTCCTTTCCCATATGCGTATACATCTTTTTCTGCACCATATGTTGAAAAGGCATCCCTCCCTCCCACTTAATTGCATTAATACCTTGTCAACAATTTTCCATCTAGAAAGGATCTATTATTTGACCCAATTAAATTCCACCAATCTAGTGTATATCTACACACTAATATTAGACTATCTTGGTTACTGTGGCTTATAGTAAACCTTGAAATCAGTTGCTAAAAGTAGTTTAATTTTGTTATATGGACTTCATAACCTGAAACCTGAAATCATCTATTATGTTTGTTTCCTTATGGATTTCTTAGGATTTTCTATGTACAAAATCAAGTCATCAACAAATAAAGACAATTACAAATTTCCTTTTCTAATATTTGTGTTCTTTAAAAAATTTTTTTACCTCATTGCACTGGCTAAGATTCCCAGTTCAAACTTAAATAGAAGAGCCATTCTAGGAGAAATTGTTTCTAATCTTAGGAGAAATATGTTAGTCTTTCACTGCTAAGTATAATGTTGACTGTGTTTTTTATAGGCGTCCTGGTAAGTAATAAGATGTATATTATTATATAATCTGCCACCAAATCCTCTCACAGAACGTTTAAGAAAACTTGTAATCTCCTGAGTGACAGGGATGCTAAGAGCATCTCATGTTAATATTTGGTCTTTGATCTCAGTTCCTGACACTGAGTTCCTAAATCCTTTGGAATTTCTGGAGTGATAGGAGACTCTTGTTCTAATGAGGTGATAGTTGGTGGACTCATTGTCGTCTGGATAATTATCCAGACAACTTTAGGAGTGGGACTGGTCACCAGAAAGACCAAACCATAGTTAGTAGCTTGGAACTTTTAATCCTCCTCTCCCATCCTCAAAAGAGAGGATAAGCGTTAGAGATTTAATTAAATCTTCATTATGCCTACATGACGAAGCCTCCATAACAATCCCGAAAGTACAGCGCTTGGAGAATCTGGGTTGGTGAGCACAGCCATGTGGTAAGAGGGTGGTACATCTTAACTCTACAGGGACAAAAGTTCCTTAAACTAAGGATACTTTTAGACCTCACCCGATATACTTCTTCATCTGGTTGTTCATTTGTATCCTTTATCATATCCTTTATGATGTAAACTGACAAATGTAAGTAAGTATTTCCCTGAGTTCTGTGAGACATTCCAGAAAATCATTGGTCCTGAAAAGAGGGTTATGGGAACATCTAGCTTATAGCTGCTCAGTTATAGGGATGGGAGGTCCAGAGTTGCATCTGGCATCTGAAATGGGTAAAGTCTATGAGCCCTTAACTTGGGTTATTTGACCCTAACTCCAGGTAGATAGTGTCAGAATTGAATTGTAGGACACTTAGCTGTTATCAGATGGGTTGGTGTAGGGGAAAACCCCATACATTTGATGTCGGAAGTGTTGGTGAGAGCAGAGGAAAGAAAAACATAGTTTCTTTTTATGATTTTTAAAATCACATTTAAGATATTCCCTTTCTATTCCCAGTTTTCCCAATTTATAGACTTGAATTTTATCATATTCTATGTTTTTAATGAGATACTGTAATAATAAATTACACTGAATGGCTTATCTTGTATTCCCAGGAAAGAGCCTATTAGTAATGATATGTAATACTCTTTATATATTACTAGATTTGATTTACTAGTATTTTGTCAAGAATTTTTGCATTTATATTCAGTAGAGTTATTGGTATCTACTTTTCTTGAAATGGTCTTGTCAGGTTTTACTATTAGGTTTATCCTGGCCCCATAAAACACATTGGGAAGTTTCCTCCTTTAATTTCTGAGTTTGCTTAGAATTTGTATTAGTTCTGCCTTTAATGTTTGATAGAAGTTGACTAATGAAACTACTTAAGTTTTGAGGTATCTTTGTGGGAAAGTTTAAATATTTCCATAAATGTACATATCTTAAACAGTTATATGAATGTTCAGAATTTTTTTTATTACTTCTTGTGACAGTTTTCATAATATTTGTTTTTAACGGATTTTTCCCATTTGATCTAAGTTAGAAAATTTATTGACATAAAGTTTTTCATGATACTCTCTTATTCTCTTAATGTCCATAGTGATGTCTTTTTTTTTTTTTAAGATTTTATTTATTTATTCGACAGAGAGAGATCACAAGTAGGCAGAGAGGCAGGCAGAGAGAGAGAGAGGAGGAAGCAGGCTCCCTGCTGAGCAGAGAGCCCGACGTGGGACTCGATCCCAGGACCCTGAGATCATGACCTGAGCCGAAGGCAGCGGCTTAACCCACTGAGCCACCCAGGCGCCCCACAGTGATGTCTTTATTCCATTCCTGATATTGGTAATTTGTGACTTTTCTTTCTTTCTTTCTTTTTTTTCTTGATCAGTCTTGACAAAGTTAATCACTTAGAAAATCTTTTCAAAGATTTAGCTTTTGGCTTTTTTATTTTACCTATTGCCTTTTTTATAATCTCATTGTTTTCCAGTTTCAAATGTTTTCTTTCTTTTAATTAATTTGAGTTTAATTAGCTCATCTTTTTCCAGCTTCTTTATGTAGAAGTGTAGGTCATTATTTTAATATGTTTCTTCTTTTTAATACAAAGCTAGAAACTACCCTGAAAGCACAATTTTAGCTATCCCCCACAAATTTTGACTTCTTTAACATCTTGCTTGAGATATTTTCTAACTTACTTTTAAATTGTTTCTTTGACGTATGGATTATTTAGAGATAGGTTTGTTAATTTCCAGAGTCTGGGTTTTTTTTTTTCCATATGTCTATTTACAACTGATTTCTATTTAATTCTGTTGTAGTCAGAGAAGTCCCCTGTATAATTAAGTTCTTTGAAAATTTTTGAGATTTGATTTATGCCCTATCACATGGTCCTTGTAGGTATTTGTTCCATGTGCATTTGAAGAAAAAGTATTTTGTGTGGTTGTTGGTTGTGCTTTATAAATATGAAGTACATCAGTTTGGTTTTTAGTGCTGGTTAAAAATTCACTATCCTTATTGATTTTTTTCTCTATTTGATACAGTAATATAATGACTGAAGGAAAAAATGTATATTCCATCTCTGTCTATAGATTTGTCTCTTTTTCCCTTCAGTTCTGTCCGTTTTTGCTTCATATATTTTGCAGCTCTGTCATTAGATGCTTATGCATTTAAGATTACTACTTAAAAATAAGTGTTTACTATGGTGAGGGCTGTGAACTGTGTAAGACTGATGAATTGCAGACCTGTACCCCTGAAACAAATAATACATTATATGTTAATAAAAATTATTTTAAAAAAAAGATTACCATATGTTCTTAATGAATTGACCTTTTTAGCATTACGGAGTATCTTTGGTAATATTCCTTGTCTTGAAGTCTATTTTGTCTTATAGTAACATAATCAACAAGAAAATAGTAGACTTTAAAATGCTTTATGTTTATTTCTTTTATCTGCCCACGACCTGTCCCTCCTGCTGTCCTTGGCCGTGTTAGGACACTAGCAGGCCACAGGTGGTATCAGGCACTGCTGGTCACTGCAGTTCTCTTAATCCTGGCAGTACTGAGACCAGAGCAGGGAAGCCATGTGAGTAGTTTGTGTCTCAGGCTATCTGAAAAGGAGGATTTGGCTTTCTCTACTTTTGGAAATGTTTTTGATTTTTGCTTCTGTTAAGCTAGTAAAGGTATTGTTTTGCCTGAGGGAGATTACAACTGAAAGTATTTTCAGGTGGTATCACTTTGCTAAGAATTATAAAGTTCATTTTTCTTCAGCTGTCTTGATTTTCAATATTTTTACATACTAGAGGAGTTCTATGGCATTTTGATTTGAAAAGTTTGAGATTCACTGCACTGAAAGTTCCAGTCTGAGAGCCAAGAAAATGGTATTTTTGCTTGTTTAAAATTCCAAATGTATGACTTAAGCCCAGTCCTTTAAAATTGATCCCAACAAAGAACAAAGATAGTGATGTGTATCCTAACCTACAATTCATGGAATTTTATAATTGGATATGACCTTAGAGATTATCTGCTCTTACCTGGTAATTTTATGTGTAAGGAGAATGAGACTTTGAAAATCTCAGTAATTTGCCTCAACACATTCAGTTTGTTCAAAGCTGATTGGAATTTGAACCCTGGATTCTTGTTACCAATCTAATGTGATTTGTTTTTTAAATCAAAGTATGGTAAATTTAGAGAACATTTAGAAAGACTGCAAGATTCCAAAATAATGAGTCTACACAAATCGTGACTAATATAATGTGTTAAGTGATATAAGACATTAAAAAATGCTGTTCTGTGAATTTCAAAAGGCATATTTATTTTTACAGCTGAGTTTAAGCTCAAGCAAATATGTTAGAAGAGCCCCACAAATTCTTGTCAAGTACCAAATAATCTGATTTAGAGAAAATATCACTTTCTTCTTTATTATTCACATAAAACACCAATTTGTATAGCTTTCAAAGATTACAAATGTTTCATTTGACCCTTACAAAGAGCAGTATAAAAATAATTGCTAATATTAACTTTACTGTGTGCCAGTAAAGTTTACTGTGTGCCAGGAGCTATTCTAAGTGCTTTCTACCTATTAACTTCATCCTTAAAACAGCCCTTATTACTATTACCGCCCTTATTTTATAGATGGGCAAGCCAATGCACAGAAACAAAGTGACTTTTTCAGCTTTGAGGCTGAGCCAGGACTGGCCCTAGAATGGATAGATGTCTCAGCCACTTTGCTATGGACCTTCTTAAGTGGGCAGAACAAAGGTACAGATTGTTCTTTATCTCTTTCCCATGGTTTGGTTTGGTTTTATTTTCCCAGTGCTGCTGTTTACACAGAACAACTTTACCTAAGTACCCCTTCCAAGGCCATATGATGCATTATACAATTTGGCACTGGCCACATTTAGGGCATTAGAGAGAATGTTTCTCATAGTTGGTTTTTTTTTTTTTTTAACTTTTTTATATTTGAGCCTTCAAACCACAGTGATTAATCCTTAGACAATATATCTTGTTTTCTACTTCAACTTTTATGACCAATAGGTCTTTCCTCTGGCAAAATTTATTTCAGAAAAAGATGTAATTTCATGTAATTATTTTTCTATATTCTAAAAAAAAAGAAGAAAATCAACAGAATGAAAAGACAAATCACAGACTGGGAGTGAATATTTGTAAAAGACTCTTTTTAAAATAATTTTTTATTTTTTTAGTAAACATATAATATATTATTAGCCCCAGAGGTACAGGTCTGTGAATCGCCAGGTTTACACACTTCACAGCACTCACCATGGCACATGACCTCCCCAATGTCCATAACCCAGCCACTCTCTCTCCCTACCCCCCTCTTCCCAGCAACCCTCAGTTTGTTTTGTGAGATTAAGAGTCTCTTATGGTTTGACTCCCTCCCGATCCCATCTTGTTTCATTTATTCTGTAAAAGACTCTTTTGATAAAGAACTGTTATCTAAAATATACAAAGAACTCTTAAAACTGAACGATAAGAAAACAACCCATAAAAAAATAAGCCAGAGACCTTAAGTGACACCTCATTGAAGATCTACAGATGGCCAATAAGCATATGAAAAGATGTTCTATGTCACTCACATGTCATCCAGGAAATACAAATTAAGGCAGCAACGAGGTACCTGTACACATCTATTAAAATGGCCAAAATATAGAATCCTGACAATACCCAGTGCTAAGGGTGTGTAAGAACAGGAAGTCTCCTTCATTGGTGGTAGTAATACAAAATGGTACCACCACTTTGGAAGACAATTCGGACAGTTTTTTAGAAATCTAAACATACTCTTACCAAGTGATCCACCAGATGTTCATTGGTATTTTCTCAAAGGAGATAAAAACATGTCCACACCAAACCTGCACATGGTTGGTGGTAGCACCTAAAACTTGAAAGTAACAAAGATGTCCTTCAAAAGTGAATGGAAAGATAAAACTGTGGTACATCCAGACGATGGAATATTATTCAGCATGAAAAAGAAATGAGCCATCAATCCACAAAAAGATGTGGAGGAAATTTAGATGCCTATTACTAAGAGAAAGATGACAATCTGAAAAGGACACATACTGTATGAGTCCAGCTTATGACATTCTGGAAAAGACAAAACTATGGAGACAGTAAAAGGATCAATGGTTCCTAGGGGAAGTGGTAAATAGGTGAGGCACAGAGGATATTTAGGGCAGTGAAAATATTCTGTATGGTACTGTAATGATAGATACATGTCATTATACATTTGTCCAAACACAGAATGTACAGCAACAGGGGTGAAACTTGATGTCAACTATGGACTTGAGTGGTTATAGGGCAATATAAATTCACCAGTTATAAAAAATGGATCTTTCTGGGGAATGTTGATAATGGCGCAGGCTGTGCTTGTAGGGGTCAGGGAGTATATGGGAAATCTCTATACCTCCCTCTTCATTTTGCTGTGCATAAAACTGATCTAGAAAAATAAAGTCTTTTTTAAAAAGATTTTATTTAAGTAATAGAGAAGAGAGAATATGAGAGAGCATAAGCAGGAGGAGTGGCAGAGGGAGAAGAAGAAGCAGGCTCCCTGTGGACCAAGGAGCCCATGGGGGCTCAGTGCTCGATCCCAGGATCTGAGATCATGACCTGAGCTGAAGGCAGTTGCTTAACCAAATGAACCACCCAGGCACCCTGAAAAATAAATTCTTTAAAAGGAAAAGAAGAGGCACTCGGTGTCTCAGTTGGTTGAGTGTCTGACTCTTGATTTTGGCTCAGATCACCATCTCAGGGTTATGGGACTGAGGCCCATTGTGGGTGCTATGCTCAGCAGGGAGTCTGCTTCTCTTCCTCTCTCTCTCTACCCCTCCCCTACTCTCTCTCTCTGTCTCTTTCAGATAAATAAATAATTCTTAAAAAGAAAAAGAAGATAACCATTTGTATGTCTTCATAGGAGAAGTGTCTGTTCATATCTTCTGCCCATTTTTTGATATGATTGTCTGTTTTGTGTGTGTTGAGTTTGAGGAGTTCCTTATAGATCCTAGATATCAACCTTTTGTCTGTACTGTCATTTGCAAATACTTTCTCCCATTCTGTGGGTTGCCTCTTTGTTTTGTTGACTCTTTTCTTTGCTGTGCAGAAGCTTTTGATCTTGATGAAGTCCCAGAAGTTCATTTTTGCTTTTGTTTCCTTTGCCTTTGGAGACATATCTTGAAAGAAGTTGCTGTGGCTGATATTGAAGAGGTTACTGCCTATGTTATCCTCTAGATTCTGATGGATTCCTGTCTCATGTTGAAGTCTTTTATCCATTTTCAGTAAGAGAATGGTCGAGTTTCATTCTTCTATATAGACACTTCTCCAGTGAAGACATACAAATGGCTATCAGACACATGAAAAAATGTTCATCATCACTAGCCATCAGGGAGATTCATTGACATTCAATGACATTGAGATACCACCTTACACCAGTTAGAATGGCCAAAATTAGCTAGACAGGAAACAACATGTGTTGGAGAGGATGTGGAGAAAGGGGAACCCTCTTACACTGTTGGTGGGAATGCAAGTTGGTGCAGTCACTTTGGAAAACAGTGTGAAGATTCCTCAACAAATTAAAAATAGAGCTTCCCTATGACCCTGCCATTGCACCACTGGGTAATTACCCCAAAGATACAGACATAGTGAAAAGAAGGGCCATCTGTACCCCAATGTTTATAGCAGCAATGGCCATGGTCGCCAAACTGTGGAAAGAACCAAGATGCCCTTCAATGGATGAATAGATAAGGAAGATGTGGTCCATGTGCACTATGTAGTATTATGCCTCCATCAGAAAGAATGAATACCCAACTTTTGTAGCAACATGGACTGGACTGGAAGAGATTATGCTGAGTGAAATAAGTCAAGCAGAGAGAGTCAATTATCATATGGTTTTACTTATTTGTGGAGCATAACAAATAGCATGGAGGACAAGGGGTGTTAGAGAGGAGAAGGGGGTTGAGGGTAATTGGAAGGGGAGGTGAACCATGAGAGACTATGGACTCTGAAAAACAATCTGAGGGTTTTGAAGGTACTGTTACGCTGAAAAGAAATAAAAAAGAAAAAGAAAAAGAAGATAGAAGAACAGAAAGGAACTAAGTGACCCACAGGATATAATAGACATGGAAAGAAATTTAGGAGGATGGAACTGAATGAGGGACACAGACTTATATGTGGAGATAATGAGGCCGTTTTATATTTTATAATGTTTATTTATGGAGCACTTCCCATGAGCCAGGTACTGGTCAAATATTTTATAAATCTCACAATTTAATGAAGTAGATGCCATATTATTCCCATCCTATTGTTGTGGGAACGGAAGCTTTGAGAGGGGGCAGAAACTGAAGTCTCATTATAAGCAATAAACAGAGCTGGGACCTGAATCCAGGTGGATTTGGCTCTGAGGGATGTCCTCCTAATCACCCTGCTCTACTGCCTGTGAGATGCTTATGGGACCACCTCATAGAGATATCCATTAGACAGCTTAAAACAGAAGTCCAAAATCCAGGATTAGCAATGAATGAGTAGGTAACTGTAGAATGGAAGTGGCTGTTGAAGTAAAAATTAACTGAAGACAAAGGAGATGATTTGCCACTTGCATGACTTTAGGTGAGAAATAACTTTGTGATAGAGAAGGCAAGGAAACACTGAATGTTTTATTGGCATCCAGGCCAAGGAACATGTTAGTCATCTGTTATGGGGTGAGTTTATTATGGTCAGGTCTAGGGTCAGGGGATTGATGAGACTGATTAGATTCACAATTTAGGCCTTTTAGGAAAATCAACATTAAGCAAATTATTAGCATCCACCATTGGTTAAGAATATTCAGAATACCCTTAAGTTACTCCATTGAAGAAAGCTAACTTTGAAAAGTCTTATCTTACTTTCTAACTGGGAATTTGTGACAATTGTCACAACAGAAGAAATGGCTTTATTTAGGAAGATTTCTTCATACACAGTAAACTCAGACTGTACCTACAAAGTTATCCATCCCCAGTCAGATGACCCACTCTAAGGCAAATGGTATTGTTTTTCTTTTCTGTTTACGGTTGTCCACATACATTGGAGATTGGACCTCTAGTGATCCTCCAAGCCATCTTCTCTCCTTTGGGGATAATGCTGTGGCAAAATACTGTGGATTCTGTAGTTTGAAATGGACAAGCACTCACTCTGTGCCGTGTAGAAGACACAACGTCATGACCCTGCCCCCTCGAAAGCTCAGCCCCTACTTCCAGCTGAGATCAGGGCTCTCTAACCTTGATTTAAAGATGGATAAAGATGAAATGTGAAAATAATGTGTCTTTTACCTGGTTATGTTTTGCTACTTTAAAATTGTTTAGTCTTGAAGCTTCACATGGTTTTTCAGCCTCTTTCCCCCATTAAACTAATCTGAAGATAGTTTCGGTCTTTCTCTGCTGTTGGGGTATATATATATTTTAAGATTTTATTTGTGTATTTGAGAGAGAACACAGAGGGAGAGAGAGAGGGAGAAGCAGACTCTCTGCTGAGAGGAGAGCCTGATTCAGGGCTCCATCCCAGGATGCTGGAACCATGACCTGAGCCAAAGGCAGACACTTAATGAACTGAGCCACCCAGGTGTTGCTATACTATTGGCTTCTTATACAGAGATTCAAGACATTCATCAAAAGCAGTATTGAAATAACATTTTTTCATCTATTTTTTTTACTCTCAAGAAAATGTTTATATCTAAAAGCATGTGAATTTGCAGTTTCTAAGAAACAACTTGAAAGGAAGACTTTGACCTTCTTTGTTTCCACTTTTTTTCTTGGGAAGAGCTACCTCGGATCAGAGATTTCTAGATTTCATTACAGTTGCACCAGGGACAGGCATCGTGACACTGGGCAGAGTATTCAGATACTCTGATCCTCAGTTTCTTCATCTGTGAAGTGAGGCTAACACCCAAGCTTTAGAATGTGAAGATGCAGTGAGATATGTCTTCCATATTTGTCAAGTGTCTTGGTCTGATACGTACTTGTGTCTCTCTTGTCCTCTCTCCCTCCTTATTTAACTTATACTTCTTTCTTTTCCTCCTGCTAGAAGGGAAGGAACTGAGGGGAATAATTTTGTGTCTAGATAGATCTCCAGTAGTGCATGGGAAAGATTTTTCTTTGATTCTGCCTCTTACACATTTTCTGTGCTCTCCATTCCAGCCTACCCTGTCTAAATATCCTGTTTTGAGATTGTACTCTGCTATTTGATATTTCTCTCAAATATACCTTTCTATTGCTTCCCCCATTTCCCTGTTTTTTTTTTTTTTAAGAGCAGTCCCCAAGATTGCTACATCTAAGAAAGGAAAAACAATATATGAAGATAGCCTAAAGAGTAGGATAAAATTGCACTTGAAACCCTCTCTTGTAATTCTGTGTGTGTCTAGAAGCTGAAAAATACACAGGTATATTGCACAATATTTACCTGGCAAAGTAGTTGTACAGAATGGAGGTCTTCAAACTTCTTTGTACTGGAATATACATCTGAATGACATTCTCCTGTTCAATATACTTCTTTGGAAGCAGAGACAAGATGGGTTGTGGGTTATGGAAAACTAGTTTCTAGCTGTATCTGTACCTTCTCCCTCCACCTCTCTCCTACACAAGAAATGCAAGTGAATTTGGGTGAGATGATTATGGGAACAACTTTTAATCTATCCTTGTGTATAAGAAAAGTGAAACATTTTTACTACTTTTTTTTTCATTTATTTATTTTCAGCATAACAGTATAATTATTTTTTCACCACACCCAGTGCTCCATGCAATCCGTGCCCTCTATAATACCCACCACCTGGTACCCCGACCTCCCACCCCTCTGCCACTTCAAACCCCTCAGATTGTTTTTCAGAGTCCATAGTCTCTCATGGTTCACCTCCCCTTCCAATTTACCTGAACCCCCTTCTCTCTTTTTTTTTTAATATAATTTTATATTTTTTATAAACATATATTTTTATCCCCAGGGGTACAGGTCTGTGAATCACCAGGTTTACACACTTCACAGCACTCACCAAAACACATACCCTCCCCAATGTCCATAATACCACCCCCTTCTCCCAAACCCCCTCCCCCCAGCAACCCTCAGTTTGTTTTGTGAGATTAAGAGTCACTTATGGTTTGTCTCCCTCCCAATCCCATCTTCTTTCATTTATTCTTCTCGTACCCACTTAAGCCCCCATGTTGCATCACCACTTCCTCATATCAGGGAGATCATATGAATGTTGTCTTTCTCCGCTTGACTTATTTCGCTAAGCATGATACGCTCTAGTTCCATCCATGTTGTCGCAAATGACAAGATTTCATTTCTTTTGATGGCTGCATAGTATTCCATTGTGTATATATACCATATCTTCTTGATCCATTCATCTGTTGATGGACATCTAGGTTCTTTCCATAGTTTTGAACCCCCTTCTCTATAACTCCCCATGTCCTCCATGCTTTTTGTTATGCTCCACAAATAAGTGAAACCATATGATAATTGACTCTCTCTGCGTGACTTATTTCACTCAGCATAATCTCTTCCAGTCCCGTCCATGTTGCTACAAAAGTAGGGCATTCGTCCTTTCTGATGGAGGCATAATACTCCATAGTGTATATGGACCACATCTTCCTTATCCATTCATCTGTTGAAGGGCATCTTGGTTCTTTCCACAGTTTGGCGACCATGGCCATTGCTGCTATAAACATTGGGGTACAGATGGCCCTTCTTTTCACTACATCTGTATCTTTGGGGTAAATACCCAGGAGTGCAATGGCAGGGTCATAGGGAAGTTCTATTTTTAAGTTGTTGAGGAATCTCCACACTGTTCTCCAAAGAGGCTGCACCAACTTGCATTCCCACCAACAGTGTAAGAGGGTTCCCCTTTCTCCACATCCTCTCCAACACATGTTGTTTCCTGTCTTGCTAATTTTGGCCATTCTAACTGGTGTAAGGTGATATCTCAATGTAGTTTTGATTTGAATCTCCCTGATGGCTAGTGATGATGAACATTTTTTCATGTGTCTGATAGCCATTTGTATGTCTTTATTGGAGAAGTGTCTGTTCATATCTTCTGCCCATTTTTTGATATGATTGTCTGTTTTGTGTGTGTTGAGTTTGAGGAGTTCATTATAGATCCTGGATATCAACCTTTTGTCTGTACTGTCATTTGCAAGTATCTTCTCCCATTCCGTGGGTTGCCTTTTTGTTTTTTGACTGTTTCCTTTGCTGTGCAGAAGCTTTTGATTTTGAAGAAGTCCCAAAAGTTCATCTTTGCTTTTGTTTCCTTTGCCTTTGGAGACATATCTTGAAAGAAGTTGCTGTGGCTGATCTCAAAGAGATTACAGCCTATGTTCTCCCCTAGGATTCTGATGGATTCCTGTCTCACGTTGAGGTCTTTTATCCATTTTTAGTTTATCTTTGTGTACGGTGTAAAAGAATGGTCGAGTTTCATTCTTCTACATATAGCTGCCCGGTTCAGCACCATTTATTGAAGAGACTGTCTTTTTTCCACTTTTTTCCTGTTTTGTCGAAGATTATTTGACCATAGAGTTGAGGGTCCATATCTGGGCTCTCTACTCTGTTCCACTGGTCTATGTGTCTGTTTTTATGTCAGTACCATGCTGTCTTGGTCATCACAGCTTTGTAGTAAAGCTTGAAATCAGGTAACGTGATGCCCCCAGTTTTATTTTTGTTTTTCAACATTTCCTTAGTGATTTGGGGTCTCTTCTGATTCCATACAAATTTTAGGATTATTTGTTCCAGCTCTTTGAAGAATACCAGTGGAATTTTGATCGGAATAGCATTAAAAGTATAGATTGCTCTAGGTAGTATAGACATTTTAACAATGTTTATTCTTCCAATCCAAGAGCATGGAATGGTCTTCCATCTTTTTGTGCCTTCTTCAATTTCTTTCATGAGTGTTCTGTAGTTCCTTGAGTACAGATCCTTTACCTCTTTGGTTAGGTTTATTCCCAGGTATCTTATGGTTCTTGGTGCTATAGTAAATGGAATCGATTCTCTAATTTCCCTTTCTGTATTTTCATTGTTAGTGTATAAGAAAGCCACTGATTTCTGTACATTGACTTTGTATCCTGCCACATTGCTGAATTGCTGTATGAGTTCTAGTAGTTTGGGGGTGGAGTCTTTTCGGTTTTCCATATAAAGAATCATGTCATCTGCAAAGAGAGAGAGTTTGATTTCTTCATTACCAATTTGGATGCCTTTTATTTCCCTTTGTTGTCTGATTGCTGTTGCTAGGACTTCTAAAACTATGTTGAACAAGAGTGGTGAGAGCGGGCATCCTTGTCGTGTTCCTGATCTCAATGGGAAGGACGCAAGCTTTTTCCCATTGAGGATGATATTTGCTGTGGGTTTTTCATATATAGATTTGATGAAGTTCAGGAATGTTCCCTCTATCCCTATACTTTGAAGCGTTTTAATCAGGAACGGATGCTGGATTTTCTCAAATGCTTTTTCTGCATCAATTGAGAGGACCATGTGGTTCTTCTCTCTTCTCTTATTAATTTGTTGTATCACATTGATTGATTTGCGAATGTTGAACCATCCTTGTAGCCCAGGGATGAATCCCACCTGGTCATGGTGGATAATCTTTTTAATGTGCTGTTGGATCCTGTTTGCTAGGATCTTGTTGAGAATCTTAGCATCCATATTCATCAATGATATTGGTCTGAAATTCTCCTTTTTGGTAGGGTCTTTGCCTGGTTTGGGGATCAGGGTAATGCTGGCTTCATAGAAAGAGTCAGGAAGTTTTCCCTCTGCTCCTATTTTTTGAAACAGCTTCAGGAGAATAGGTGTTATTTCTTCTTTACTACTTTTTAAAAAAAAATTAATAACAGTTTATTGCCTCTGGGTACTTGGATAGCTCATTCGGTTAAATGTCCAACTCTTGATTTTAGCTCAGGTCTTGAGCTCAAGGTTGGGACTTCAAGCCCTACGTTGGGCTCCACACTGGGCATGGAGCCTACTTAAAAAAAAAATTAAAAATTAAAATATAAAAAAGTAACAGTTTTCTCGATCTTCACAACTGCTTATACCCTGAGTCTCAAAATTATAGTTAGTTATAAATTGCTCCTTTCAAAAGATCTGTTAATCCTCTATAAAGTAAAGTGGTTGAATTTGGTGATTTTGAATGTTACTTTGAACTTTTTAATTCTAATTCCTCACATTGTGCTACAAGGTCCCAGATCATATTGGTAATGGATGGCCAGTTTGCTTCTGTGATGTAATACATTTCTGCTGTTTGTAGTAATTTGTTATGGCAGCTCTAGGAAACTCATACACCCAGCAAACCTCAGCTTTAGTTAGTCCTGACCTATGTTTTAATTTTGTCTTCAGTCGTCCCTCTCATGTGCTCCGTGACAGGACATGTGTCTTCAGCAGGCACGTGCATTGAGAACCTGGACTGTGGGCTGCTTTTCCTGCCTTCTTCCCATGGAAACCCTGCAGTCTTTCTGGTCTTTCTAAGGCACTCTCTTTTCTGTTTACCTGGCAGTTGATCCTTATGGATTCGCTTGACCAGTTCCCACTGTGATCCTTCCAAGGGAGTGACTTCAAGCCTAGACTGGAACTGAGAAGAGATTTTAGAAAAACAATTCTTGACCTCCTTTCACTGCTGTGATTTTAACTGATAATTTTCATGTCAGGGTGATCACCAGGAAATTTTTTTTTTAAAGTTATTATCTAACAATTTCACAAGAGTGTCGTTTTATGCTGATGAGGTAATTTGTCCCCTTAGGAAGAGCTATTTCTTGAGTAATTATTTTGGGTACTAAGTGACAGGTTCAGACTATTTTAGGTCTCCGTGGCCTTGTCTCATGACATGCATTTACCTTGAGGATAATGCAAGTGGCAGGTATTGCCTGTGACTCATTGTTTCTTCAGGAGCTCACCGCACTGTTCATGTCTTTAGCAGACAGCAGCACGTGACAAGGATGGCTGGGGAGATTGGCTGCCAATGTACTTCTTATGTAAGATTGGCCTAAAAGATAGTCCGTGTTCCTTATGAAACATCTTTTCACTCCAAGTGGACTTTTTGGTGACAGCCCAAGAAATTCACTAGATGTGAGAAAATATGGGATAACCAAATATCATATTTGATAGTTTTATGTAAGTCTTCTAATTTGAAGTTGTCTCATTTAAACTAATATGGGTTTCCATAAAGTTAAGTTTATGTTTCCTAAAATGCAGACTTATTAAGCCATATGTTAATTTGTACTAAAAGGCGTAAAGACACATGGGCTGTTTAAATTAATTTGAAAATATTTAGGATAAAACCCTTCCAAAGTTTATAAAATGCAATGTATTTTCAGGATGATGACTTATATTAAAATAACATTCAAATCTTTCAATTTGAATGTTATTCTTGCCCCCAATTTTCCTTAATGTGGCCAATGGGTCTGTTGAACGCCCCATCTTATCTTTCCACGGCCAGGGTTGATTTTACACAGATGCTCTGTTTCAAATCTATAGCTCAAATCTGAGTGCCAGAGTTTTTCAATGACTAAGAGATAAAATGGTTTTTCAGTAATACTGCCTTTTGAATATCCAAAACTCTCTGAAGACAAGGGTGAAATGTCCATTGCCCACTGTGCCCAACAATGGTGTGAATGTTCAGATAGACAAGATAATTCTTTTTTTTTTAAGATTTTATTTATTTATTTGACAGAGAGAGATCACAAGTAGGCAGAGAGGCAGGCAGAGAGAGAGAGGGGGAAGCAGGCTCCCTGCTGAGCAGAGAGCCTGATGCGGGACTCGATCCCAGGACCCTGAGATCATGACCTGAGCCGAAGGCAGCGGTTTAACCCACTGAGCCACCCAGGCACCTGACAAGATAATTCTTATTCTCTCAATTTTATATATGAAGAAACTGAGATTCAGATAGGTTCGATTACCTACTCCCAAATATATAAAACAGCAGCAAAATGGAAGAATATTCCACTGATTCCAGACCAAGAATTTAAACATATGTGCTCACAAAAATATTTGGACAAAATCACAGAGTGTAATGCAATCTCACTGTTTAATGGATTTTATTTAGTTTTGCCTATACACAATTTAATTCCTAGCCATCAGCTATAAACTTTTCAGCTCCTTGGTGGTTTTTTAAAATATGAAGAAAACCTTAAGCCAAAGACCCAAGGCACAACCCACAATTTTTCCCCTGATGATGACATTTTGCAGACATGGTTTTTCCTGCTGTCAGAGTGTGATAAAAGGCTTGGGTTTACAACTTGACTCAAGCCTTACCTGGGTCTTGCCAGGAAGAAATATGTGTTTCACTAAATTAACAACAGATCTTAAAGCAGAAAGAAAAATCAAGCTAATCCTCAGAGTCAGTATTTTGTCCCTGTAACCTGCAGGTGTGTGTGAGGACCATAGAAATCAGCTTAACATAATTTCCCATTTTTCTCTGTTCAACTTCTGAGATGGCCACTGTTGGTTTCAGTCTGGGGATTTCATCTTACAGAGCTGTCAAGAATTCTAGTAGCTACAAGGAGAGAACCCTAAAGATAAAGTTCATGACTGATTCATGACTACATTCATCCAAAACAGGAATGGAATGTTGAATGGCAAGAAACACAAGGATGTTTTTTACATTCCAAAAGTTAGAATTTCTGTATAATGAAAAAATAACACCTAATATTTGTATGGTACTTTTAAGTTCATAACGTGCTTTCATTTAATTCCTATAATAATCCTATAAGGTAGTGGAGTTGTTGAGTTACAATAGTACTCAACACACACACACACCCACACACGTTCAGTTTCCTCTCCCAAACACTACCATCTCCTCAAACTGTTGTATCTGTATCAAACATTATTAATTTCTAAAATTCTTGAAAGGTAAAAATGTTCCCATAGCTGTATTCAGCTCTTAGCTACCACTCCCTGAAACTGGGTTTAATCTTTACCATCATAGAAAAGCTCTTTATTATTGATAACTTTGTTGGTGCCAAATCTAGTGGATTTTTCTATGTATCATCCAAAGCTCTTTGCAGTTTTGGATTCTGTGGATCAACTCCATCTTTTCCCCATTTGGTCTTTCTTTTGAGGGTTCCTTACCATAGTTTCTACAGCAACAGAGTAGTTTTACTCACACTACTATTTCCTTTCTCTCTCGGATGTCTTTGCTGGTGGCTCCTTCCTTTCTTCTGGAAAATGGGCACATTCCCTAGGCTTGAGCTTATAATTCTTCTTTCTTTCTGGCTCTTCTCTCTCAGTCAGGGCCTCAGGAATTCCCCCCCACACACTCTGCCCCCCAGCATTAATTTTACCTATTTCTATTCATCCCCCTCTTCCACTTTCAATAGCCACCCATGTTCCACCCTGGCCCCTTCCCTTCTGGCTGGTGACTGTCCTGCTCCTATATTGAGAAAGCAGCTCTATTGAGTGTGAGCGCCTTGGCTTTTTGTCCACAAGTTGACCTCTAAATGCACTCACTATGTGACCCCCTCTCCTCCAGTTTATGAGGGAAAAGTGCGACTTTCTCTATTCAAGACCAGTCCGTATTCATGATGCTATTCCATTCTGTCCTTTCTGGAAATAGAACCTTATTCTATTGATTATTTCCTTCTTATATGTTCCTTGCAACTTATCCCTCTTTATTGTTTGGAGTCTATACACATGTTAGGTCTTCCCAGTCCTTATGAGGTCTGTCTCTACTTGGCGTTCTCTCTAGCTACCATCCTATCTTGCTCTTTCGCCATAAGGGCAAGCCCCAGTAAGGAAGAGTTTGTGGATGCTCTGTTTCCTCTCCTTTAACTCTTTAATTCAGGTACTAATTTCAGCCTTCAGCTTCTATTGAGGCTTCCAGGGAAATTTAATTGCCCTACATCACCAGTGTTACTTAATTTCTCAGAAGCCATTGACACTGTCCACTTCACCCCCTTTCTCAAGACTTTGCTCCATTGATCTCTATTAAGCCACTCTCTCTCAGGTTTATTCTTTGTTTCCTTCGGGCTCTCCTCTTTCCTCATTCCTCAAGTTGTTTTTCTTTCCTTCTTTCACCACTGCCCTTAATCCCCCTATATTTCCTCCTCCTCCTCTCCTTCTTTTTCCTCTTTCCCCATTGATTCTCTCCTTTTGTTTACAAGTTTAAAACCCTACAGCACAGGGCAAGCAGCTGATATTATTCACAGACGCCTCCCAGGGGAGTGTTTACTTTGCTGGCCTTACTGTCTTCTTTCTGGCCCACTCAGCAACATGTATTAAAAAAGCAGGTGAGTTGGAATGGCTATTATAGAAATAGGTTTGGATCAGTTTAAGTTTCTGAAAAAAAGTAAATAATTTGCAAACTTCAGAACTTTAACCTTTATTAGTGACAGATTGCTGGAGACACACCTCACGAATGATTGGGACACAATAATATTATCATGGTAACATGATTGGTTAAGGCTGATAGGTCAGGTGTTTAAATGATTGTTGAATTCACTTGAATTTAATGTTTGTAACTGTGGAGTTACTTCCTGGAAAATGTAGAACCGAAGAAAGATTGTTTCTTTTTTTAATCTTCCAAAAGACTCATTAATTTAATTAATTTTATTTTATTTTATTTCAGTGTTCCAAAATTCATTGTTTATATACCACAACCAGTGCTCCATTTACTTATTTATCTTACAAATAGGTTAAGGCCTTATTCTATAAACATACTGGAATCGGAGGGTCCGTGTTCTTAAATTCTTGGAACTGAGCATTGAGATAAATCTTTCATTGGGTTTTAATGGTTTGGGTACCCAAGAGTCTTGTATTATGATAAACAGCTTCTAAGGGAGCTATGATATTAACATTCGTATTAAAGAGAACTTTCAAGGATAGGGTCCCCAGAAAAAGAAGTTTCTGGTATCAGAAGAGGATGAACTGAATGGAATACCCACACATTAACTTGAATTGCTCTGTCAAGTTATAATATCTTGAAACCTGGAAGGAATAGTTGAGAGATTCATGTGAATCAGGGCAGCTTAGGTCTTGAAATATTACATATCTTCTCACAGTGGTTTTTAGGATAACTTTAAATTTTATGACCTCAGTGAATATAAAATTTGAATGGAAAAGATAATGTTTTCCACAGACTTATAGCAAGCACATTTCTTCCTTTATTTTTATAATCATTTGAAGTAAATACTTCAGTCATGGCCAACTATTAAATCTGCTTTTCCTTTAATATTTAAGGCTTCGAAGGCCAAAATTTCACCTAAAATTTGCATCGACTCAACTGATATTTACTAATATTACCTTTTTTCCACTCTAGCTGTCCCTATCTACTCCTGTTTTTAGCCCACTTCAGTAACTGTATACAACAGCCCTCCTACAGCAAACACATGGATTTTCCTCAGCAACATTAGATTAGAAACTTTCTCAAAGGCAGAAACCAGGTCTTATTTTTTCTATTCTTCAAGTGCTTTGTACACAATTTATGTGCAGTAAATAATTTTTAGGAGCTTTTGTGCCATCAGCAAGTAAAACATTTATAGGAAATATAGATTTTTAAAAGGTATTTTATTATCCTATTAACCAGAGAAACTTATGATCCGCAGAGTAGCATAAAGCAGAGGTTGGCAAACTTTTTTCTGTAAACAGACAAATAGTAAAGATTAGAGGCTTTTCCAGCTTTACAGTCTCTGTTGCAACCCCTGAATTCTGCTGTTGGTGTGTGAAAGCAGTCATAGTCAAAGGAGACAAGACACTCTATAAACAATGTGTGTGGCTGTGTGCCAATAAAACTTTATTTACAAAACAGACAGTTTGTACTTGCCTTCCAGGCTATAGTTTGCTGACCCCTGTATAAAAATATCCTTTAAGCCCACATATATGTAATAGTATACTAATATATGTGTATAAAAATATACACATGTAATGTATAATTTATATATATATATATATATTTTTTTTTTTTTTTAAATAACATCACAAAGAGATTGCTAGATATCCTTTCAGGAATATTGGAGCATCTGGGGATTGTCATGAATTGTCAATCACCCAAAGGAGGCAAAAATTGGTTCTTTATGGATGGAAAAAAATTCTTAGTTATTAGAATGGTTTGTGGCTTTCCAAAGTTCAGCTTTACTCAACAAAATCTTGTTCTGTAGTATTTAATTTGGTGGTGGGGAAAGGCTGAGGTTAAAAATGCCTAAAAAGTCTGCTTTGGAAATTAATAGTAAAAAAGGGACTAAGAAACACTGTAGTAGGGATATGAACCTTTGTCTTCAGTTAGGCTCTTTTTCAACTCTATTGTTTGTGGATAACTGACAAATTAGTTATGCAAATAATTCTTGTCTGTAGACTTAGAAATCATATCTGCACAGTGGAAAGATACCCCACCCCAGACACCCCTCACCAGGAAAAAGCCAGTTTTTTTGTCTATTTGTGAATTTATTTCAACATTCATTTCTTCCATGTAAATTTGTGGTTCTTTAATTTCTTCTTTGAATTGACTGAAACCTTTACCTCCTTCCCTCATATAATAATTTATAATGTGATAAATAAAAATCTTCTACAAGTGTTGTTTTATATCAGTCATGATCTTAGCTTTGCCAAAAAGATGTAATTTAATAGTTTTCATTGGTTTGTACACTCCTTGACATGATATTAAAAATATTTTTATATCATTATATATTTTAAAGGTCATCAATGTTCTAAGAAATGTATCTTTTTAAAAAATGTACCTCTTATTGTTGGGAAATAATTTTTTATGAATAAGCATTGATTTTCTTCTTAAAAACATGCTGAATGTTGAAAGTCATTAAGTGTGTCAAAAGTCCATTACTTAATTTTTTTGGCACAGTGCTTGTTTGCTTTTAGTTCCCCGTTGACTTTTTTGAGGACATGGGCCAGTGGACGTAAAGGCCAATGCTATTTTCATGGCTCTGTTGACAGAAGGTTGCATGTGTTGCCACTGTGAATCTAAGATCATTTGGGGGAGAGCGCTGGGCCCTGGCCTCATAAGAGGTGCACACGAGGTGTAGGACACTGAGCGTGCTTTGACACTTGCTTTGGCTCAGTGTGCCTGGTCAAGATTCTGGTTTGGCTTGCGATTTATTTTGGGAGCATGGAAGGTCCACGGTTTGTCTAGCTTTACATTTATATTGCCAAATCCTTCTGCCCTTCTCCTTACTCTTAGTGCACTAACTCTCACTCCCTGCCCCTACATGAGTATTTTACATTCTTTAAAACTGCAAGATGGAAGCCAGAATTTTAGAAATGAGTTTTCCCAGTTTCCATCCTGAAAACAGTGTTTAACTCTTTTGTTAAGCCTTCTATCCCTTTGTTTCTTCCTCTTGTTCTATCCCTCAGCTTCCCTCTTTGCAGCTGGTAAGTGAATGACTCTGGGCAACAAGTACCAAATCTCAGAATATAACATCATTCAGGAAGCCAAATAAATGTTTCATGCACAAAGGGGGAGACAGAAGATAAAGTGATACTTTTCAAAGTGGATACTAGTTTTAGGATCAGAGTAATGAGACGGAAGTCACCTCACCTAAAATCCTATAAGGCAAGCCCACTGTTATAAGTCTATGTGTATCCAGTCTATCAATATCAATATTTTTCTTGTTGTTACAAAGAAATATAAATAGCAACACTTACAAAATCAGGCGGCATATTATAAAGTAATGCTAAATTAAATCCAGTGGCAAGAAGGATGATCTAGACCTCTGATGTTTAAACTGAAGAGCATCCTAAATTTGAACTTTTGGTAAGATCTAGTTAACAATTGGGGAAGCAATCTGTGGTAAGTGTCTGCAATTCTTAAGTAATCTCTGCCTACAGCAGTGTCTAAATTAAGCAATTGCTTTTTAAAGAAAACATGATATTGGGTTTTATCTTTATTACATACATGCATTTGAAAATTAATAACAAAATGGCAATTACAATGTTAAAAATGAGCAAAGAAACTAACCCTACAGTAAAAATACAACCCAAGGAGGAGTCAAGATGGCGGAGAAGTAGCAGGCTGATACTACTTCAGCTAGCAGGAGATCAGGTAGATAGCTTATCTAAAGATTGCAAACACTGCAAATCCATTGGAAGATTGAAGAGAAGAAGAACAGCAATTCTAGAAACAAAAACAACCACTTTCTGAAAGGTAGGACTGGTGGAGAAGTGAATCCAAAGCGATGGGAAGATAGACCCTGTGGGGAGGGGCCAGCTCCCGGCAAGTGGGGGAGCAACGGAGCACAAAATCAGGACTTTTAAAAGTCTATTCCGCTGAGGGTCATCACTCCAGAGGCTAAACCGGGGTGAAGCCCACACAGGGTCAGCGTGGCCTCAGGTCCCACAGGGTCACAGAAGGATCGGGAGTGTCTGAGTGTCGCAGAGCTTGCAGGTATTGGAATGGGAAAGAGACAGAACCGACAGTAAGATCACAGCTCGGGGTGACCTTGAACCGGTCGCAGGCTCTGTGAGCTCGGAGCGCGGCTGGAGGTCAGGCAGACGGGAGTTACTGGGCGCTGTTCTCTGAGGGCGCACTGAGGAGAGGGGCCCTGGGCTCTCGGTTCCTCCGGGCCGGAGACCAGGAGGCCGCCATTTGTATTCCCATCCTCCGGAACTCTACGGAAAGCGCTCAGGGAACAAAAGCTCCTGAAAGCAAACCCGAGCGGATTACTCAGCCCGGCCCCTGGTAAGGGCGGTGCAATTCCGCCTGGGGCAAAGACACTTGAGAATCACTACACCAGGCCCCTCCCCCAGAAGAACAACAAGAAATCCAGCCAAGACCAAGTTCACCAACCAAGGAGTGCGGTTTCAATACCAAGGAGAGCAGCAGAATTCCAGAGGAGGAGAAAGCAAAGCACGGAACTCATGGCTTTCTCCCTGTGAATTTTTTTTTTTTTAAAGATTTTATTTATTTGTCAGAGAGAGCGAGCGAGAGCGAGCACAGGCAGACAGAGTGGAAGGCAGAGTCAGACGGAGAAGCAGGCTCCCTGCGGAGCAAGGAGCCCGATATGGGACTCGATCCCAGGATGCTGGAATCATGACCTGAGCCGAAGGCAGCTGCTTAACCAACTGAGCCACCCAGGCGTCCCTCCCTGTGATTTTTTAGTCTTGCAGTTAATTTAATTTTTTTCTTTTTCATTTTTTTTCTCTTCTTCTGCTAAAATTTTTTTTTAGCTTTTACCTTTTCTTTTTAAACGTTTTTTTTTAACTAGTTTATCTAATATATATATTTTTTCTTTTTTTATACTTTTCTTTATTCGTTTTCTTTTTAAAATTCTTTTCTTTCTTTTTTTTTCCTTTCTTTTTCTTTCTTTCTTTCTTTTTGAACCTCTTTTTATCCCCTTTTTTCCCCTCATGATTTGGGATCTCTTCTGATTTGGTTAAAGCATATTTTCCTGGGGTTGTTGCCACCCTTTTAGTATTTTACTTGCTCCTTCATATACTCTTAGCTGGACAAAATGAGAAGGCAGAAAAATTCACCACAAAAAAAAGAACAAGAGGCAGTACCGAAGGCTAGGGACCTAATCAATACAGATATTGGTAATATGTGAGATCTATGACAATTCTCGAGGTTCCAGCTGGGCTCAAAAAAGGCATGAAAGATATTAGAGAAACACTCTTGGGAGATATAAAAGCCCTTTCTGGAGAAATAAAAGAACTAAAATCTAACCAACTTGAAATAAAAAAAGCTATTAATGAGGTGCAATAAAAAATGGAGGCTCTCACTGCTAGGATAAATGAGGCAGAAGAAAGAATTAGCGATATAGAAGACCAAATGACAGAGAATAAAGAAGCTGATCAAAAGAGGGACAAACAGCTACTGGACCACGAGGGGAGAATTCGAGAGAAAAGTGACACCATAAGACGAAACAACATTAGAATAATTGGGATTCCAGAAGAAGAAGAAAGAGAGAGGGGAGCAGAAGGTATACTGGAGAGAATTATTGGGGAGAATTTCCCCAATGTGGCAAAGGAAACGAGCATCAAAATTCAGGAGGTTCAGAGAACGCCCCTCAAAATCAATAAGAATAGGCCCACACCCCATCACCTAATAGTAAAATTTACAAGTCTTAGTGACAAAGAGAAAATCCTGAAAAGAGCCCGGGAAAAGAAGTCTGTAACATACAATGGTAAAAATATTAGATTGGTAGCTGACTTATCCACAGAGACCTGGCAGGCCAGAAAGAGCTGGCATGATATTTTCAGATCACTAAACGAGAAAAACATGCAGCCAAGAATACTATATCTAGCTAGGCTATCATTGAAAATTGAAGGAGAGATTAAAAGCTTCCAGGACAAACAAAAATTGAAAGAATTTGCAAACACCAAACCAGCTCTACAGGATATATTGAAAGGGGTCCTCTAAGCAAAGAGAGAGTATACAAGTGGTAGATCAGAAAGGAACAGAGACAATATACAGTAACAGTCACCTTACAGGCAATACAATGGCACTAAATTCATATCTCTCAATAGTTACCCTGAATGTTTTTTTTTAAAGATTTCATTTATTTATTTGACAGAGAGAGATCACAAGTAGACAGAGAGGTAGGCAGAGAGAGAGAGGGAAGCAGGCTCCCTGCTGAGCAGAGAGCCTGATGTGGGCCTCGATCCCAGGACCCTGAGATCATGACCTGAGCCGAAGGCAGCGGCTTAACCCACTGAGCCACCCAGGCGCCCAATAGTTACCCTGAATGTTAATGGGCTAAATGCCCCAATCAAAAGACACAGGGTATCAGAATGGATAAAAAAACAAAACCCATCTATATGTTGCCTCCAAGAAACTCATTTTAAGCCCGAAGACACCTCCAGATTTAAAGTGAGGGGGTGGAAAAGAATTTACCATGCTAATGGACATCAGAGAAAGCAGGAGTGGCAATCCTTATATCAGATCAATTAGATTTTAAGCCAAAGACTATAATAAGAGATGAGGAAGGACACTATATCATACTCAAAGGGTCTGTCCAACAAGAAGATCTAACAATTTTAAATATCTATGTCCCCAAGGTGGGAGCAGCCAACTATATAAACCAATTAATAACAAAATCAAAGAAACACATCAACAATAATACAATAATAGTAGGGGACTTTAACACTCCCCTCACTGAAATGGACAGATCATCCAAGCAAAAGATCAACAAGGAAATAAAGGCCTTAAATGACACACTGGGCCTGATGGACATCACAGATATATTCAGAATATTTCATCCCAAAGCAACAGAATACACATTCTTCTCTAGTACACATGGAACATTCTCCAGAATAGATCACATCCTCGGTCCTAAATCAGGACTCAACCAGTATCAAAAGATTGGGATCATTCCCTGCATATTTTCAGACCACAATGCTCTGAAGCTAGAAATCAACCACAAGAGGAAGTTTGGAAAGAACCCAAATACATGGAGACTAAACAGCATCCTTCTAAAGAATGAATGGGTCAACCGGGAAATTAAAGAAGAATTGAAAAAAATCATGGAAACAAATGATAATGAAAATACAACGGTTCAAAATATGTGGGACACAACAAAGGCAGTCCTGAGAGGAAAATATATAGCGGTACAAGCCTTTCTCAAGAAACAAGAAAGGTCTCAGGTACACAACCTAACCCTACACCTAAAGGAGCTGGAGAAAGAACAAGAAAGAAACCCTAAGCCCAGCAGGAGAAGAGAAATCATAAAGATCAGAGCAGAAATCAATGAAATAGAAACCAAAAAAACAATAGAACAAATCAACGAAGCTAGGAGTTGGTTCTTTGAAAGAATTAATAAAATTGATAAACCCCTGGCCAGACTTATCAAAAAGAAAAGAGAAGGACCCAAATAAATAAAATCATGAATGAAAGAGGAGAGATCACAACTAACACCAAAGAAATACAAACAATTATAAGAACATACTTTGAGCAACTCTACGGCAACAAATTTGACAATCTGGAAGAAATGGATGCATTCCTAGAAACATATATACTACCACAACTGAACCAGGAAGAAATAGAAAGCCTGAACAGACCCATAACCAGTAAGGAGATTGAAACAGTCATCAAAAATCTCCAAACAAACAAAAGCCCAGGGCCAGACAGCTTCCCGGGGGAATTCTACCAAACATTTAAAGAAGAACTAATTCCTATTCTCCTGAAACTGTTCCAAAAAATAGAAATGGAAGGAAAACTTCCAAACTCATTTTATGAGGCCAGCATCACCTTGATCCCAAAAACAGAGAGCTATAGACCAATATCCTTGATGAACACAGATGCGAAAATTCTCACCAAAATACTAGCCAATAGGATTCAACAGTACATTAAAAAGATTATTCACCACGACCAAGTGGGATTTATTCCAGGGCTGCAAGGTTGGTTCAACATCCGCAAATCAGTCAATGTGATACAACACATCAATAAAAGAAAGAACAAGAACCATATGATACTCTCAATAGATGCTGAAAAAGCATTTGATAAAGTACAGCATCCCTTCCTGATCAAAACTCTTCAAATTGTAGGGATAGAGGACACATACCTCAATATCATCAAAGCCATCTATGAAAAACCCACCGCAAATATCATTCTCAATGGAGAAAAACTGAAAGCTTTTCCGCTAAGGTCAGGAACACGGCAGGGATGTCCATTATCACCACTGCTATTAAACATAGTACTAGAGGTCCTAGCCTCAGCAATCAGACAACAAAAGGAAATTAAAGGCATCCAAATTGGCAAAGAAGAAGTCAAATTATCACTCTTCACAGATGATATGATACTATATGTGGAAAACCCAAAAGACTCCACTCCAAAACTGCTAGAACTTGAACAGGAATTCAGTAAAGTGTCAGGATATAAAATCAATGCACAGAAATCAGTTGCATTTCTCTACACCAACAACAAGACAGAAGAAAGAGAAATTAAGGAGTCCATCCCATTTACAATTGCACCCCAAACCATAAGACACCTAGGAATAAACCTAACCAAAGAAGCTAAGAATCTATACTCAGAAAACTATAAAGTACTCATGAAAGAAATTGAGGAAGACACAAAGAAATGGAAAAATGTTCCATGCTCCTGAATTGGAAGAATAAGTATTGTGAAAATGTCTATACTACCTAAAGCAACCTACACATTTGATGCAATTCCTATCAAAGTACCATCCATCTTTTTCAAAGAAATGGAACAAATAATCCTAAAATTTATATGGAACCAGAAAAGACCTCGAATACCCAAAGGGATATTGAAAAAGAAAGCCAAAGTCGGTGGCATCACAATTCCGGACTTCAAGCTCTATTACAAAGCTGTCATCATCAGGACAGCATGGTACTGGCACAAAAACAGACACATAGATCAATGGAACAGAATAGAGAGCCCAGAAATAGACCCTCAACTCTATGGTCAACTAATCTTCGACAAAGCAGGAAAGAATGTCCAATGGAAAAAAGACAGCCTCTTCAAAAAATGGTGCTGGGAAAATTGGACAGCCACATGCAGAAAATGAAATTGGACCATTTCCTTACACCACACACAAAAATAGACTGAAAATGGATGAAGGACCTCAATGTGAGAAAGGAATCCATCAAAATCCTTGAGGAGAACACAGGCAGCAACCTCTTTGACCTCAGCCGCAGCAACATCTTCCTAGGAACATCGCCAAAGGCAAGGGAAGCCAGGGCAAAAATGAACTATTGGGATTTCATCAAGAACAAAGGCTTTTGCACAGCAAAGAAAACAGTTAACAAAATCAAAAGACAACTGACAGAATGGGAGAAGATATTTGCAAACGACATATCAGATAAAGGACTAGTGTCCAAAATTTATAAAGAACTTAGCAAACTCAACACCCAAAGAACAAATAATCCAATCAAGAAATGGGCAGAGGACATGAACAGACATTTCTGCAAAGAAGACATCCGGATGGCCAACAGACACATGAAAAAGTGCTCCATATCACTCGGCATCAGGGAAATACAAATCAAAACCACAATGCGATATCACCTCACACCAGTCAGAATGGCTAAAATCAACAAGTCAGGAAATGACAGATGCTGGTGAGGATGCGGAGAAAGGGGAACCCTCCTACACTGTTGGTGGGAATGCAAGCTGGTGCAACCACTCTGGAGAACAGCATGGAGGTTCCTCAAAATGTTGAAAATAGAACTGCCCTATGACCCAGCAATTGCACTACTGGGTATTTACCCTAAAGATACAAACGTAGTGATCCAAAGGGGCACGTGCACCCGAATGTTTATAGCAGCAAGGTCCACAATAGCCAAACTATGGAAAGAACCTAGATGTCCATCAACAGATGAATGGATCAAGAAGATGTGGCATATATACACAATGGAATACTATGCAGCCATCAAAAGAAATGAAATCTTGCCATTTGCAACGACATAGATGGAACTAAAGTGTATCATGCTTAGCGAAATAAGTCAAGCAGAGAAAGACAACTGTCATATGATCTCCCTGATATGAGGAAGTGGTGATGCAACATGGGGGCTTAAGTGGGTAGGAGAAGAATCAATGAAACAAGATGGGATTGGGAGGGAGACAAACCATAAGTGACTCTTAATCTCACAAAACACACTGAGGGTTGCTGGGGGGAGGGGGTTTTAGAGAGGGGGATGGTGTTATGGACATTGGGGAGGGTATGTCCTTTGGTGAGTGCTGTGAAGTGTGTAAACCTGGGGATTCACAGACCTGTACCCTTGGGGATAAAAATATATGTTTATAAAAAATAAAAAATTAAAATAAATAAATAAATAAATTTTAATTTTGAAAAGTATTAAAAAAAGAAAATAAGTTTAAGAACATTAAAAAAATACATTAAAAAAACATTTTAAAAAATGGTTAAGAACAACCATTCATCTGTTGATGGATACCTGAGTAGCTTCCACTTTTTGGCTATCTTGAATAATACTGCCATGAACCTGGGTCTACAAAGTCAAGTTTACAAGCATAACCAATCTCACTAACAAAATAATTGCCATTAAAAGTGTGTGTGTGTATTTTAACATCTTAACCATTTTTAGGAGACAATTCGGTGACATAAAATACCATCACAGGGTTGTACAACCATCACCACCGCCCATCCCCAGTGCCCTTTTCATCTTCTCTCCATCCCCCAGCAATGAATGATTTTCTGTCTCCAGGAATTTGACTCCTCTAAGTACCTTATCCGAGTGAACTCATACAGTATTTGTGTTTTTGTGACTGGCTTATTTCACTTAGATAATCTCCTCAAGGTCCATCTATGAAGTAACATGAGTCAGAATTTCCCTCCTTTTTAAAGCTGAATAATATTCCATTGCATGTATCCATCATAATTTGCATATGCATTCATCTGCTGATGGATACCTGAGTAGCTTCCACTTTTTGGCTATCTTGAATAATACTGCCATGAACCTGGGTCTACAAATTCCTATTCAAGCTCCTGATGGTGACAGTTTGCTTTCACTCACCCTATTCCTTTTCTCCATGGCAGGAGTCCTCCCTCTTTAATTAAGAGCCCAAACTTTTGGAAACAAAAACAAAAACAAAAAAACAAAACAGGAGACATTTAATTATTTTGAGTAAGCTGGAAGTGGAATTGCTGAATCATATGATAATTCTATTTTTAATTTTTTGAGGAACTGCTATACTGTTTTCTACAGTGACCACACCATTTTTACATTCCCACTGCAAGCACACGTGGCTTCCAGTTTCTCTACATTCTTGTCAACACTTGTTATTTTCCATGTTTTTGGTGGTTTCTATCCAAAGCATTTCCCTAATGATTAATGATGTTGAACATCTTTCCATGTGTTTACTGGCCATTCGTATCTCTTTTTTTGGAGGAATGTCCATTCAGTCTTTTGCCCCCTTTTAAATTAAGGTAATGGACATTTAATGGCCTTAGGAATTTTTTTCATACAATATCCAGCTAAATCTTTAGGATATTTTAGGGGATTACCCAGTTAATGATTCAGAGAACTCTCTTGAAAATATAAAAATAATGGATGCTTTTTGTTTGAAAATGAGACTCATGTATTTCCAACAAGGTCAGCCATCTGCAAAATTCATCTGGCATCAACCAAAAGATCAGCCACTTAAAAATACATAGGCAAATTTATAACTAACATTTGTGATTATGAATAAGTGATAGTTGGCTAAAATAATTCTGTTACACATCAGGTAAATATTACCAGGTGTTAAATGGAGAGCAAGTCCTTGGATGTAAGGGGATGAGACCTCTTTTTCTGTTCGGATTTCAGCAAAGGGTCAGTGATTTGTTAGTGTCCCAGTGAAGAATGCTTAAAGTGATAGCCTGTCCTTAAGTCGTGGGAAAAAAATGTTGAAGAATGGGTTCGAGAAATCTGAGTGGCCTTCAAGGTGACCCTACAAGACCAGATAACTTTGCCTGTAAGCGCAGGAGCTGAAAACCTCTCCATCCAAATCCATCATATTCTGGTGTCACCTTGCTTGACCCACCTAATTTCTCATTTCTCTTTCCAAATGATTCTCCACCAGACTAACTTGTTCTTCATTCCAAGAACCCGTTATATACTCCTAGAGCAGGTACATCTCGGAGCATGATGTATGAAGTTAATGTGACAAGTTTTCTAACAGTTTCACTTCATTTCAAGCCATTATCCTGAGGGGTTATAAAAACAATGTCACTAAAATTGGAATTTTCCTGTATTCAGGTCCCAGAGGCTTAAGGTGAGCCAAGGCATCAAGTGGAGAGCCCATATTGCCTTGGAGTCTTCTGTCTACTAGGTCTACACCTCCACAAACCTGGAGAATCATTTTCTAGCTCCAGATGGTGACAGTTTGCTTTCACTCACCCTATTCCTTTTCTCCATGGCAGGAGTCCTCCCTCTTTAATTAAGAGCCCAAACTTTTGAAAACAAAAACAAAAACAAAAAAACAAAACAGGAGACATTTTTCTCTCTGTTGCTACATACCTCTCCCATGATCAGGCATGTAGACCAGTATGCTGACTGCACAAGGGAAATGGTGAAGGAGGGCTGGGGTGAAGTGTGTGTGGGGATGAAACAGTGCCAGAAGAATGATCAGTTAATATTCAAAAATGTATCTCACTATACTAACTTCAACCCTTTTACATCTGGTCAGTGGTTCTTCCTCTTTCTCACCTATTTTGCTCTACTTTCCTTGCATGCTTTGGTTTAATTCCCTCCCTCCTCAAGGTACCTGCTTATTTTCCCTTACTATAGCCCTTATACTTTGTATCACACAGTTTGATGTTGAATGTCAATAACTACCGCATGGCTGGAAGAAAAGTCACCTGACTCAAACTCTTGTTCCAGGCTAGGATTTCTAAGGCACCCCGTCAAGTGTTTGTTTAACCCAGTCATTCTCAAAGCGGTTCTGTGGACAGCATGAAGTGAGAGCTTGTTAAAATGCAGATTCTCAAGTCTCTCTCTAGGTCTGTTGAGTCAGAAGCTCTGAGGTCAGCTTTAGAATTTGTTCTCTAACAAACCATCCAGGGGATACTGATGCACACTATTTGAGAACCGCTGACTTAACCTACATTAGCCAGTGGAAGGAGAAGTTAGCTAACAGAGGTGATCTCAATGTTTGAATGCCGGTTGTCTGTGCTTGAATACTTCTAAGGGACGGGGCACTCATAATCTTGGAGAGCATGATTCTAGCCATCTTTGGAAAACATTGACCTATATTGGTCTTAAATCTTTATTGGTCTGGTATCTCTTATCAATAACCAATATTGTTCATATATAGCTTCCTAGAGCCACAGCAGAGAGGTCAAGTCTTCCATCCCCACGACAGACTGAAATATCTCAATACAACTATCATTTGCCTATCCCAGCTCTTCTCTTATCTAGGCTCAAAGTGGCATGAGTTTTTAATCCCTCACACTGTCTTTTTGGCACACTGCTGAACACAATCCCATTTGTTTATGATTCTCTTTAATGAGCTCTCACAAAATTGAATGCTGTAGCTTAGGGTCTGAGAAGCTAGATTGGAGTGGTTATCAATTACTTGCTTCCAGTACTATACTCCTAGTACCATAGGCTAATATGGTCTTAGTTATTTTGTTTTGTTTTTTTGGTTTTTTGATGGACACATTGTTAATTAACACAATTAATTAATACAAAGCATATTGTCAGCTGAAAATTTTCTGTTCTCTATCCTCATCTTCCTCTTTTTCACAGATACCAATGCTATATCACATCTCCTCTATTTTATACCTGTAGGGGAATTTCCTCAGATGCAAGTGTATAGTTACGTCTATTATATGTTTTCTAATTAGTTCTTTGTCTGATGATTAACTGACACAATTAACTTTAAGAGGATATATGTATCTCCTATCCCTTGAAAAATGTCCCAGATGGCTTAATAGGTACTCAATAAATTAGAAATGTGTAATTGATGTATTAGTAGAAAATTTCAGTGCAAAAGAAGGTCACCTTTTTCTTGAGTTTTATAAAAGGTATTCATTGGACACTAGGTTTATTGCTTCAGGACCTACAACTTATGACTAAATATAAAGTAACAGCACCACTTGCTTTCAGTAGCAAACATCCAGAATCTATACACAGCGGTCTTTGAAGTTGTCCTATTGGATGATTATGTTATCAATCAGGCTGTAATCTGTCAAGATAATTTTGTAGTTTTGTCTTTAGAATTGCTTCCAGAAGCTACTTCCCGAGTCACATAAGAAAAGTGTTCTTATTTTGTATTGAGGTTTTTTTAAATTCAAGTTGGAGTTCTTCATATTGGTGCCCACCTCAGCCTCTAATATCATATGCCAAAACCTGTGTGTGTGTGTGTGTGTGTGTGTATAAAGGTAGTACTTCACAGAAATTCCAATGAAGACTTTTCTAAAAGGTTTCCAGCAATGGCGATGTCCTTGGGAGGCGCAACTAACACAAAACTAGACCTATATCTTTGTGTGTTTTCTTCTTACAGTGACCTTGCCTCACATACTTACTGCATCAAATGTCTCCACCCTAACAGTAGAAACAACAACAACAAAAAAACCAGATTTGGCCTCATAAAACAGAATTGGAACACTTGTGGATCAAAGTATCCAGGCTTCCTAAAATATTAGAAAATAAAAAATATATTCAGTAAAGATTATAAAATATACTCAATTTGATAAGACTAATAATGCAGTCATCAAATGGAAAAGACATGAGCTTTCTTATCCCTTATATATAATGTGTGGGAAGAGAACTAATATTTATTAGGTTCCTGGAATATGCCAGTCATTTTACGTTGAGTCCACAAGAAGTAGAACCGATTATACCATTTCATAGTAGAGAAAATTGAGGCTTTGAGAGGATAAGTTGCCCAAGGTCACAAATCAAGTAAGTAGCAAGATGGACCCAGGACTTTTAGTCTTCAAATTTTGTTCCCTTTCTACTACACTATATGAGAAATACTACAATGAGAAGATATAGTTTCTGTCCCCATAAAGCTCAGGGAACTTTATGGAAAAATATATAAAGATAAGATTTTTTCCATTCTCTGTACAAATCAAAGAAAGCCAAGTTAAAATTAAAGATGAATTGATTGAACAAAATAATTTTTAAATGGCAGTGTTTAATTTTTATGAGTTGATTAAAATCAAGCGTTTTTCTGTAATATGGCTATTTTGAAAGAAATTTAGCAATATGGGTCAAGAGCCATACAAATGTTGGTACCCTTTTGTATATAGCCTTTATCTTTTATCTGTTTTTGGAACTTCAGCCTAAATTCTAAATTCAGAAAAATGGAGTAAAGGTATTACTGTCCGAGATGGAAAAAAATTCTCCTGTATTTCTCCTTTACTCCCACACTATTACTACAGTCACAACACTGCTGATACCGTATCTGTGGGTTTTCCACACATCTAGTGATTCTGCATTATACCAGCTGTGTGTCCTATGATTCAATTCAATCCTGACACTGTCTACCTAAAGTTCGTGTCGGATTCCATAAGTTAAGGGCTCAGCCCCACAAGATTGCTCCCACTTCAGAAGCAAATCACAAGTTCCAGGTTGTCACCCAGGCTCCTGACCAACTCACCACAAATCAGGGTTCTTATAACCTCCTACTTAGGTTTGAAAATTTGCTAGAATGGCTCATGAAACTCAGAGAAATGGTTTTCTAGTTTATTGTAGAGGATATAATAAGGGGTAGGAATGAAGAACCAGATGAAGAGATATACAGGACAAGGTTCAGTAAGGTCCCCAGGTGAGGAATTCTGTTCCCATTGAGTTGAGTCACATGACCCCCTGGCATGTCCATGTGTTCACCAACTAGAAATTCTCTGAACCCCATGCTTTTGGTATTTTTAGGGAAGCTTCCTCATGTAGGTGTGATGACCTTTAACTCAGGCTCCAGCCTCTCTCCTATTATTTGGAGAGGGTGTGGGGCTGAAAGTTCTGAGCTTTAAACCATGGCTTAGTCTTTCTGGTGACCAGCCTCCATCTTGAAGCTATCCAGGAGACTACCAAGAGTTGTCCCATTAAAACAGAAGATACTCTTATCACCCAGGAAATGCCAAGGGATTTATGAGCTCTGTATCAAGAACCAGGGTCAAAGACCAACTATTAAAACACCAAGATTCTTCTAGTGCTCTTATGGCTTAGACAATTACAAGGGTTTTAAGAGCTCTGTTCTAGGACCTGGGAGAAGACACCAATAAATACACGTTCTCTATTATTTTACATTAACAGTTTTGAAAAACAGGAAATAATTAGAAACAACCTATATATCCAATTTATTACCTAAATGGTCATGTAAACATTTGCTGGGTCTATTATGTAACCATTAACATAAGAAGTATAAGATTAGCATTAAAAATGTTTATATTGTAATAAAGTTACATTTGAGTATAAAATCAATTATGATTTATGTTGTAAGAAACAAAAATATAGTCTAACGATGATATAAATAGATGAAATACTGATGTATTATGGTGATGGGATAGTTTTAAAAATTGCATTTTTAAAAAATTTTCTATTCATCTCTATTAATCTCATAAGGAAGGGAAAAATCTCCAAACATTCCTAGTATTCTTTGCTTGTTGCAAGACAAGTCATGCTCTTTGTTTTTCTAAACTTCCAACAAAACTAAGTTTTTGGAAACCAGTTTTCTTTATGGGATAATTTTTAATGAAATATTTGTAGCTCAATCTTCAATAGTTGTCAGTAAGGGAGAAATGACACATTTAACACTTAAATATAATTGTCACAGCCTCTCCGTTCATTGTAAATCTGTACAATTAAAATTTTATGGCTTTCTAGGATTAATGGTTGAAATTGGAATGCAAGTTTAGTCTATAGATTTCCAAAGAAAGTACTTCCTTTCATGGACCCTGGGTATAGACACAGGATTTAGAGGGCTTGCTCCTAAGATGCAAATTTTCTTTCTGGAGAAGGCTGTTGGGACTTTGTTACATATTTTTGAAAGAAGTATTTTGAAAGAGGGATGATCCCTTAGCTTTGCTGGGACCTCAGCTTGGGACTTGGTGACCCTCTGGCTGTCAGATAATGTGGTAGGGGAACTGAACCAGCATGGGTGGCTGGACAGGAGCCAGGAATTCATGTTAGATATGGGCAAGCATGAACTCAAAGACCAGTGAAGGAATAAGTGGGATGTGGGTTTAGTGAGAGGTGGATAGGTTGGAGAGGGTTGGGTACCAGACAGGGGACAGAGTAGAGCTGGGAACAAAGGCAAAGCCAGGGTAGAGCTCCATCTGAGACGGAGCTGGCTCAAAATAAAAGACATGCTCACAGAATCAAAGGGTAGGCATAGACTTGTGCAGTAAGCCTCATCAAGAAAGCAAAGGCAAGAAACCAGGGCCAGGGATGAAGCTGGGCTGAAGCCCGGGGAAGACTGGTATTGCAGATAGGAGCAAGGGAAGGGAGGTGTTCAGGTGGAATTGAAATTCTTCCCAAATCCTGCGGTCTGTTATGACTGCTCACACTCTCCAGGTGCAGAGGATCCTGTGTCCGGAGTTCCCCAAAGGAGCTCAGTAGCATCTGACTAAATGCCAGCTGGCTTTCTGGATATGGTATCTCAACCAACATCCTCCCTGAGGTGCTACCACTGCTCCAGTGTCTGTAGCCCCGACTAAAAGTCCTCCTGACTACTGGGAAGCTCCTTCTCTTTAGAACTATGGCTTACTTAGAGAAGAGGTATTCTTTGATAACTGCCCAGATAAGTGGTCCAGAGTTCAAGTACTTTCAATGCTATACTTTTAAAACATAAAACATTAAAATAAAAAAAATGCTATACTTTTAAAAATATTTGTCATTTCAAACAATCAGGGATGGTTTCTCTGATAATCTTTACAGATGATTTTTAATCTCAGAATATATATGTGTATACACATCTCATTCCTCATGTAGATATTTATAATATGTATATATCCATATAAATACATTTATTTGTATATTTATATATATGTATACACACATACATATTGCTTATCTTGTTTTTGTTTTGGGAAAAGTATTTTATTTTTTTATTGAAGTATATTTGACATATTGAAGTATATTTGACACATGACATCATGCAAATTTAAGATGTACAACATATTTTTATATTGTAATGATATTACTGTTATAGTGATAGTTAACACCTCTATCATGTCACATCATTATCTTTATGTGTGTGTGTGTGTGTGTGTGTGGTGTGAGAATGTGACTAAGATCTAGTCTCTTAGCAAGTTTGAATGATGTCTATATTCTGTAGAGTGTATTTGGTCTCCAGAACTTTACTTATCTACTAATTGCAAGTTTGTTCATTTAGATCTCTCTTCTCCAACCCCCAGCTCCTGGCAACTACCAATCTACTCTTTGATTTTATGAGTTCAGCTTGTTTAGATTCCATATATAAGTGATATCATACAATATTTGTCTCCCTTTGTCTGATTTATCTCAGTAAGCATAATGTCCTCTGGCTACATCCATGTTGTTGCAAAGGTAGGATTTCCTTTGGTGGGTAATATTCCATTACACCTAGATAGGTAATAGATAGAGGTATATAGAGATGTATATCCCCATTGTACCTCAATTACATTATTTGAAAAATGGGCATAAAAGACTGAACTGTTAAGGTTACGAGGAATAAATGAAGAAACACTTGCAAAAATCCTTAGGATGTTATAGTAACATAAATAATATTATTATAATTTTGGTGGATTTACCCAAAGAGAAGGAATGTTGGCATACTTTACAAGATGAACTGCTATTAAAATGTGTTTCTGGTTTTGGAGATATCATGCCAGCTTGGACCAGATTTTTTTTTTTTTTTCTAGGAAGAACCACTTGTTGGCTCTTCTCAGAAATGTGAATGTTTGTATGGTAACAACCGTACCTGTTTATGTAGCAATATGGTTATGCTTACATTGCAGTCAACAAAAAGAATAACAATTGAATAGGCAATTGAGGCAAATATTTATGATTCATGTTATAAGATACAGTATAAAGATGAAGGAAATGCATGAGATACAGATATATTATGGTGATGGAATAGGATTCTATTTGCCCCTCTCTATGCTCTTGGTACTCAGTGGCTGCTGGTTGGTGTTTGTGGGGTAGGGAGAATGAAAGCATACTTCTACAAGATGCCAAGAAATTTTTAGGAATAAGAAGGTGAGATCTTCACTCTTCCCTTTTGAGGTTCCATATTGTTAGAACATCTCTCCTTGTGGGCTAAGGTAGTTCCAACCAAAGTCATTAGTCAGGGAAGGAGACCAGATTTCCCCACCCAGGAAGGAAATCTCTGTGAGAAGGGAAAGGTTCAAGGTTTGTGGTACATGTTACATACAAGGACTAAATGGCGATAGGGGAGGGCTGGTTCAGAACTGCTCATCTAACGCTTGCAACAACTCTATAAGGTAGGACCTGGTCATTCTATTTTTCCCACTACAAAATTTAGGCTTAAGAGAGGGTATGCAACTCGCTCCAAGTACGAGAGCTAGGAGATGACTCAGAGTTGGGGCTGGGACCCCATCTGTCTCTAGGGTCTTTGCATCTCACTGTTGCACTCTCCCTGATACTAGGATCTTTGCATAGTTTTCATCCTCCTTGGCTGGCAAAATAAAGAGATGCGAGTCAGGGTTAAGGGTGAGGACGAATACTTTAGTGAGGAAGGTACTGGTGATCGCAGAAAAGGAACCTAAAAGGGCTTTGAGGTTTCCTGGCCGCCTGAAGGAGGGTGATGATTATGTGATGTAATCCACATTCTTCCCCGACTTTTGGAAATAAGAACTGAGAATTTTCAAGACAATTGCCTAAGATTAAAGGTCATTCTGCGGCCACAGAGAGATGTGTGTGTTGTGTTTTGTTTTGTTTTGTTTTCTGTGCAAACTTGGTCTTTCTGAACCTTAATGATCTCATCTATAAAATAAGAGGTTTACGCTAAGTCATTGTTAAGCTTCTTTTCATGCTGTAATGTTTGTGAGTCTAGGAATTTATAAGCTTTCTCTGGTATTTAACCTTTGGCCTTAATGTCTTCAGCACTAGGATCAAAACTAATGGACTCAATTTAAAGTTTATGTGACAGGTAATGAAGCCAGGATAAAGGACTGAAGGAAGGTTATGAAGCAGGGAATATGGCAGCAACAGTTTTTACAGCTATGTATTAAATGGAGTTGAAAGGATAGAATTCAGGATCTCAGAAACCGGTGGGTAAAGCCAAAAGGCTGAAGTTCAGACAAGTCCTTCCGAGGACTGATTACATTGAGAAATGGATAAGATTCGGTCATGCCCAGATGTTACCAGGCTTTAAGTAGATTGGCCAGTTTGAGTTAGAAGAAAGGATGAGCCATCACAGGGGTATGTTGGGTCTGGCTCCCCATCACACGGCCCTGGCTCCCTCTCTCCAGAGCTGGTGTAGTTCTGACGCTATCACCAATAATTCTACTCCCAACAGTGCAAAGCTTTCTTAGCCTTCATTCAGGTGAGCCAGAGAATGCATATTAATTAAGTAAAAGAAAAGTCAAACCAAAAAACCCACAAAAACTTAGAGGGAAACAAACTTTACAGAACGTAAATTTCTGGGTCTTCTTTGAGAGAGGAACCGCCTTCTTGTCCTCTTCTTCCTTCTTTCTTCTCATTTTCCTTCTCCCTGGTTCCTTTCCCTCCCTCTTCATTCTTTCTTTTCCATTCCCCCAGCACTCACTGAATCCCATGTTTCAAAGTCCGCGCTGGACACTTTGACCAACAAAAGATAAAGGAAATGCGTTTCCAGCTTCTCAAGTTGCTCTCAAGCGACAAGGCAGACAGACACAGACAAGGCGCTGCAGTAAACTGGATTTATAAAAATCCACCTCCGGGTTGCTTTCCCTCACCTCCAGCCAGGTCCGGCTGCCCCACCTCAAGCTGGTCGGTCAGTCAGTGTCATCTCTCCTCCCCCTCCAACTGTCGGGGGGGGGGGGGGCGCGGGGGGGCGGGGGGGCGGATAACCTCTTAAATCCCACTGTGCCATATCAAGCAGATTCCAGCTGTCTGCTCTCTGAGCAGCTAGGTCTTCCTCCTCTTTTTGTTAAGACAGTTTCACAGAGGGTTTTGAAAAATGGCTTTCAGTATTTGCTCTTTTTATTGGTGTTTTTAGGACTTGATTGGATGCTTATTTCGTGTTAAACACTCGTATGTTATTTCTAACCCTTGTATTATTACTCCTCCTACTATCATTTCATAGATGAGATAACTCAGAGAGGTTGAATGACTAGTCAATGGGGAAATAGCTAGAGATGGAATTTGAACGTGGCTAACTCAAAAACCCAAGCTCTTTTCACTACCTCTATGTTTAAATGACAGAGGGCAGGTTCCATATAGTCTTTTTTTACTTCTCTCCAGAGGAATTCTACTTCCAGGCTTTTTTGTTGTTTGCTTGTTTCTTTCAGTTGTTCTGTTTGTTGAACCTACCCACAAAATAGAACATATGTTTAAAGCTAGGCTATTAGTTTTAAGATATAAATGGGACCCCTTCTAGCTTACTCAATGAACATAGGATCTGTTTTTGCCATCAGTTATAATCTCTACTATGACAGTCAATTAAAAATTTAATAATTAGAAAAGCTCCCTGAGTGGAATAATTTTTAAAAAAAATTTTTAAATTTTTTAAAATTTATTTTAGGTGGGGAGCAAGGAGGAGGGGCAGAGGGAGAGGGAGAGAGACTCTCAAGCAGATCCAGTGCTGAGTGGGGAGCCTGGTGCAGGGCCTGATCTCACCACCCTGAAATCACAACCTGAGCTGAAACCAAGAGTGGGACACTTACCTGACTGAGCCACACAGATGCCCCTGAGTGGAATAATTTTTTGAAGTTAAGACCTTTTCCTCTTAAAAATGAATTAAAGCTTATTTGTAAAAAATATATATGGTCTCATAAGCATTAAGGTTAGTTGTGCAAAACACATGTGGACTTAATAGGCATCAACAAAAGCAAAAGGCAATTATAAATGTGCCCTTCCTGATTGGTGTTATGTACAAATCCAGTGTATATTCACTAGACTTGTAGAAGCTGCCGGAAAAAAAAAATCTCACTTTAGTATTGTAAAGCTTCAAAGAAACATTGTGAATTTTGTAGCTGATTTGGTTGGAAAGACTGTAAGAGAAACCCAATGGATTATTAATCTCAGCATTGATTACATCATTCTTGCTGCATTAGTATTAATTTACCATAAGAATATTATACCAATATACTTCTGTTGTTACACAATAATAATCAGTAGGGGAAATTTTGGCATTGAATTGAGATGAATTTTAATAGATGGTAACATTGATTTGTGCTCATTCTGTCATAATGGAATTTTTATTGAATTGGTGAACAGATGCGGGTTGTGTCCATCTTACAATAGTATCTCAAGCCATGTCCATATGGGGCACAGATATTAGTGGCAGTGTTCAAACATAAGGGGTTCCTTTAACCTCCTTTGGTGTCAATTTTTTTCATCTGCAGGGACACATTATATTGCATCAAAAGAGTGCCTGGCCCATCACTAACATTTAGTGTGGGTCTACTCTTATAACTGATGAAGCTCTTTTTAAAAGCAGGTATATTATTAGTAATGTTGCCTGGAGCACCTGTGACAGAAGCTCAAACCCACCCCCCTGCCAAGGGTCAGAGATATTAAACCTGCTTAAATGTGGACCTCTGGTTTCTTACCTAATGTAGCTTACAATCCATGAGGGAGATCCCTGGAGGACTTTGACAACATTTGAAGGATGGGATCTTTTAAGAGGGGAGAGGAACAACATTTCAGATATCAGTCATCAATGAAGTTCTTAATTTTCAAGTTTTTCCAGACTGTAATTCCAGTGCATGCTCACACAGAAATGTCAGTCCTTCGTCCCAACGAGCTTTAAAAACCCCACAGAGCATGGCTTTCATCTTGGAGACTCACAGTACTCAGTTTACACTGTAGAGTTCTGGGAGATGTCTTGCAAAGAAGAAGCCTGTTTTATTTCACCCAACTTTTCTCAAACTTACTTTTTGATGGGACCCCTTTAAAACCTACCACCCTAAACAATCTGTGTCATTAGTATTCTGTGGACTACTTATAGAGAAGTGCTGATTCGGAGAGTACTTAAAACTCAGCTGCTTTTTCCTTTTTAAGACACATGGGTTTAAAGCAAATCGTGTTGAGAAGTAGCTTCCCAAATTTACCTTTCATACATATCTAACAAAAGCTTATTTAATGTGGTAGGTAGCGAGTTCATAAAACCCAGGCGAGGCACTCAGAGGCCATGTATATGCTAGATATGTCTCTGTTTATTTATGTTTTATTTTTTAAAAAAGATTTTATTTATTTGAGAGAAAGAGACAATGTGAGCACGAACAGGGCGAGGGTCAGAAGGAGTGAGAGAAGAGGGGCTTCATCTCAGAAGACTGAGATCACCCCAGGACCCTGAGATCAAGACCAAATGCTTAATCAACTAAGCCACCCAGGCACCCCAATATCTAAAAAGAACATTTAAGACTGTGGTAACTGTGTTTATATTCCCATTCCAATTTCTTGAGGACCACAAAGATGAATTTGGGAGGAAATGGCCATAGGAGGGATAAAATCACATTATACCAGGATAAATTTGCATCTAATGATCCAGGCTTTGGTGTTCCTAAGTTTTATTCAAATATTGTTTAGTGCTTTGTGCAAACAGTGCTAGGTTTGTTCTTGAAACACTTGATGGTCATGTACTTTACAATTTAGATTTTGAAGCTCATTATTTTTCGACATTATGTTATGTATCTCATTCTGCACAACAAATTACTCCCAAATTTAACCTCTCAAAACAACAAACATTATTGGGTGCCTGGGTGGCTCAGATGGTTGAGCGTCTGCCTTCAGCTCAGGTCATGATCCCGGGGTCCTGGGATCGAGTCCCACATCGGGCTCCCTGTTCGGTGGGGAGCCTGCTTCTCCCTCTCTCTGCCGCTCCCCCTGCTTGTGCTCCTTCACTTTCTCTCTCTCTCAAGTAAACAAAACCTAAAAAAAAAAAACACCAACAAAACAAAACAAAAAAACAAAAAACAACAAACATTATTATCTTATGCTTTTGGGGGCCAAGCTGCAACCAAAGTGCTGACTAGGACTGCAGTTATCTGGTGATCTCGAGACTGGGTGTGGGAGAATCTGTGTCCAGGCCCACCAGTGTGATTGTTGGTAGGATTTAGCTCCTTGTGAGCTGTTGGACTGAGGGTCTCAGTAGTTGACTGGCTGTTGGCAGGAGAGCTCCCTCCGTGCTTTTCCGTAGGGTGGCTGACACATGGTAGATGGCTTTTACTACAGCAGACAAGTGAGAGAACAGGAGAGGGTTAGCAAGACGGAAGCCAGCCTTTTCATAACTTCATCTCAGAAGTGACATCTCTCATCACTTTTGTCATATTCTGTTTGTTCCCAGACCCAGCCTACACTTAAGGGTATGAATTATACAAGGGCATGGATACTAGGCAGTAGGGATCACTAGGGACCATTTTAGAAGCTGCCTATCATACACATTAAAAATCCTGATGTTAAAAAAAAAAAAAAAAATTGGTGGCACGAGGGTGGTGCCTGAATGGCTCAGTCGGTTCAGTGGCAACTCTTGATTTTGGCTCAGGTCATGATCTGAGGGTCTTGGGATTGAGCTCAGCCTCGAGCTCTACACTCAGCCAGGAGTCGGCTTGAGGTTCTCTCTCTCCCTCACCCTCTGCCCCTCCCCCCACTTATGCACTCATTCTCTCTCTCTCAAATAAATAAATAAATAAATATTTTTAAAAGAACATCTAATTCAGCAGTATTTATAATAAATAGTTCTTCATAATTAAATGAATCAACATGATTTGCAATGTAGTATTTTAGAAGCCTAGATCCTCAAACTTTACTTCCATTCTGAAGCACCATTCTGTTACACTGTTTTGCACAGAGCAGCTAAGAATCGGTGCAAATAAACAGAAGTAGCAAACAAGCAAATGCAAATCCCAAACAGAAGTTAGACTAATCTGCCATTTCACTACTTTACAGAGTTCCTAGCCTGGAGATTGCTTATGTTTTTGTTTTTGTTTTTGCCCTTTTCCTCAATTCCTAGGTTGAAGCACAAATGAGCAGAATGAGTAAGAAATGATAATAAATGCTGAGTAACTTTGGTATTAAAATTCTTCCTTTCTTTTAGGGGTCAGCCTCTTTAGGACTGCTTCTGAATTCTTAGGTAGTCTTGAACTTGGGATACCTTCCCAGATGGGCAAGTTCATATCTTGCTTTTTTTTCTTCATCCAAGCACTTTGAAGACATCTCCTACCCCCAAGAGGTATGGAAATGTGGAGAGATGTTTTTGGTTATCGCTGTTGACTAGAATTGCTCTTGGCTTTTAATGGTCATGTGCAGTATGGTCTCACCCCATAAGTAATTGTCTGGCTCAAATGCCAGTTGTGCTGCCAAGTGAGGAAAGCTTCCTCCTTCTCTTTTCAGTTCTGCCTCTAGTTTAGGTTGTATGCTCTGGGGGAGAAGGATATATTGGACCCTGTTTCCTATCCTAACCTCAGGGCCTAGAAGAGCACCTTTTAAGTAGTGACTGCTCAGTAAATATTTGTTGAATACAGTACTACTTATAAAGACAATGATTGGGGCGCCTGGGTGGCTCAGTGGGTTAAAGCCTCTGCTTTTGGCTCAGGTCATGATCCCAGGGTCCTGGAATCGAGCCCCCAGCATCGGGCTCTCTGCTCAGCAGGGAGCCCGCTTCTCAGTCTCTCTCTGTGCCTGCCTCTGTGCCTACTTGTGATCTCTGTCTGTCAAATAAATAAATAAAATCTTTTAAAAAAAGACAATGATTAATTGGTGGACAATGAGATATAAAAACCTGCTGACCAAATTTCAATTTCCTTAGGCCTTAAGTTTAAATACCTGGTGTTGGGTTCCTGGATATAAGTTTTCAAGAAAAGTCTCATAGATTTTGTGTATGTCAACTTTGAGTTTACTATTTTGGGGGTGCTCGCCCTGTGTGCCCAAGTTCACTGTGAATACGGATTGTGAATGTAATCTCAGCTCTGAGGAATCACGGGCTTAATTTTATTTTGCATATTTGTATTTAGACAGGGTAAAGTATAATATATTCTTTTGGGGTAACTGTTTAAACCTGAATTTATAATGATATTAACTTGAAAATGTGATTCCCTAGATTTCCTGGAAAAGTTTGAAAATCTTATAATGAAGCTCTAGAAGTCATAGAGTCTGTTTTCAGTTTGTAAAATATGGTATTCAAGGTTAGAAGGAGTAAAAACAGGTTTGTAAGGCTTTGGATGGATGTGATTCTTCTTTCATTAAGATTTTCCAAAAAGCAAATTGGCTATAAATATGTGGCTGTGTTTCCTTAAAATACCCCAAAATACATCAATGATCAAAAAATAGTGTTTCAATGTAATTTGTATTTTATAGAAACTACATTAAAATACTTTTTCCTCCTTATATCAATGAAAATTTTCATATTAATTCACTCATCCTTTCTCTTCTTTCTTCTTAATGTTAATTTTATTATTAATAAGCATGTTACATGCAAATTGCTCTCTTGATTGGCATTTAAAAAGTCTGTTCTCTGGGGATGTCTTTGCTTTGCATTTCTAGTTTTTATATCATCAGAGAACAACTTTTAAAACATCAGCTGGATCACAAAACAAATATTTACAAATTATTTTTCTGATGGCATCAAGTGTGCATTTCACCTTCTCCCCTCCTTCTGTATTTATAGTATATTCACATGTTGAGCATTTAACATTTTCTTTATAATTCCACAACTGAGCATCTTTCCCACCAGACATCTAATTAATGTTTTTGTCACAACGCACATTTTTTTTTTTGTGGCATAAAATTATGCATTTTTTTTTTTTTTAACTGGAAGGGGGCGTTTTAACCAGGGTAGCTGACTGATTCTGGGGACTTATCTGCAAGGCTAGGTTCAGCGTGGCTATTTCCATAATGGTCCCTGCTCGTTCTGGTTTTTAATTTCTTTTTTAAATGTAGTACCAAGTCTCTTGGAAAATAATGGTCACCCAAAAAAGAAAACCACTCCTACAGAACCACCACTTTCCTGGGAATAATTGCCATTATTTATAGGCTGGTATTCGTCTGGTTAAGTTGCTTTTGCCAGTGCACGCAGCGGCAAATCTCATCAGACTCTGTTCTCCCAGGCATTTCTTCTCCCCCACGATATGCAGAATCATTTCCTTTGAGTAAATATTTGGAGGTTCTGAAGTAAGCTCATTCAGCTATGCTCTATTTCTGAATTTGCCATGATTGAGTGGTGGTGTGTGTCTGCGGGTGGTTAGGTTGCTCGGCCCTCTTCTTTCCTCCGAAACCACCTTTTGGGGATGGGAACCCTGAAATAGGGAGAAGATTTGGAGGAGGAAAGTACATTTAGGCTGTCATTTCTGTTTTAACCAGAAAAAAGTTTTCAAGGCAGAACCTGTGGTGGGAAAGCAGAGGATGGTTCTCAGAAATAAATGGCCACGGAAGAGCCTCGAGTTGGGTGATGTTCTCGCTGTGATGACCATTGACATATTTGTGCAGCTCTCGAGAAAGGATTTTTCAGATTCTATAGGAAAGAAAGTCACTGACCAAAATTAAACATCTAGACTCTGGACCCTTCGTATTACAAAGGCCTGAGAAATCGGAAATATGAGATTAGTTCTGCTCTTTTTTTTTTTTTTTCCTGAGCTAGAGTTATCTCAGAAACAAAGGTTAGAGCTGAACGGGTTCTTTACTGCTCTCTAATTGAGGGAATCTGGATGAGCCCCCCCGGGGGTGGGACGAATGACTCCTCTGTCTGAATGGCTTCCTCATGACCTGCCGGCCCCGATTTATTTCTTTGCCTGTGGGTCCTCACTGCTTCAGAATCAGAGCACCACTTCCTCAGGGTCGAGGGGGCGCATGGTTGGAGAATCATGAGCCTCCAGCCCTCATTGACGGGTCTAAGGGGCAACTCTTCTTTACTGGAAGGATCAAAATAAATGCTTCTTGGCTTAAGTCAACCAGCCTAAGGGGGAATGAAACAAGTTGAGGGGCTAGGAATAAGCTGATAAAACATAAGAGCAGTGAGTCATAAAAGGTCTTTTATCTGATTTCGAGTTCGGCTGGGTTTCTTGACATTCCAGAATTACTGTGAAGTCCTGAAACCATCATGCTGTCTTTTATCTCTTTGAGTAGGAAGGAACAGAGCCTTAAGTCTCTCACAGTATCGCATAAAAATATAAGTTCTCTCAATCATACGAGCATTCTCACCTGTTTCTAGAAGCCGTACTGACTACTGGGTGGTTTTCAGGGAGGGCTTTCTTTGCCCTGCACCATAGAAGTTTGCCACCTCCCCCATAGAAGTTTGAATCAAAGCTCTAGTTTTCAGATTGTGGCTTCTGGATAGGTGCTTCGGGGGTTTTGTAAATATTTGATTCAAATATTATTTCCATATTCACCGTAACTGGTATATTAATAAGGGTAAATAACGCTAGCTGTCATGACCGAATACCACCCTTAGTTGCTGAACACAGTAAAAGTTTTCTTGCTGTTCCAAATCTATTAAGGGTATTCCTGGTCTGCAGGTGGCCTTCTACAGGGACTTTTGGGAACAGGCTTCTTCCATCTCATGGCCCTGTCCTCTTGTCTGGATCCTCAGGGTGTGTTCCAGACCCTGGGCTGTTGAGGAAAGGGGGAAGGGGTGCGTGTGGCAGGTCTATGAGGGGCGTACGCCACTTCTGCTCACATTTCAAACAAATGGCTACAAAGAAAGCTGGGCAAATTGTGGTTGAGTTGTGTACCAGGGGGGGAAAGGAAAAAAAGAGCTGATTTTTGTGAAGAACACAGCTGTCTTTACCAGCATTTTTTTTAAAGATTTTATGTATTTATTTGACAAAGAGAAGAATCACAAGTAGGCAAAGAGGCAGGCAGAGAAAGAGGGGCGAAGCAGGCTCCCTGCTGAGCAGAGAGCCGGATGTGGGGCTCGATCCCAGGACCCTGAGATCATGAGCCACTGAGCCACCCAGGTGCCCCCCAGCATTTTTTTTTAAAGGATCTTTTAAATCTGTGGAGACCACAACTTCTTAAGATGTTACCAATTTTAACTTGTTTTAGTGCAGACTTCGGAATTAAGCTTATTTTGCTTTATTTAATTAGAGAATAACCTAAAGTTGCAAGAAAAGCTGTTACAAAAACATCTATCACCATGTGCAGTGATTTGTCTGTAGGAATCGCTGCCATCACCCTCGAAAGTAGTTGCAAAGAAAATACAAAAATAAATGAGATCCTAAAACGGATGTAAGTCCGCAAGTCATCTGTAAATCCTGATCTCATTCATCCAAAAAAATTTTCCATATTCTCAGTGACTGACTTTATAGTCTTTAACAGAGATGTGAACTTATAAAATAAATTTATATCAATAAAATATTTCTTACATCTGTTCTAGATCTCTTGGGATTTTATATAAGATTCATCTTTAAGAAAGAGTTCTTTTGCTTAAATTAAAAAACAGTGATGTCTACAGTCTTTCCCAGCTCTAATTTATAACGCTTTCTATTTTTATTTGTTATTAAAAGGAAGAGTAACTCTTGATTGCATATAAATTGTGCAATGCAAACTACACAAATTGTTTTTCATAGTAAAAAGTTAAGTTTCACTTCGGTAACTATTGCACAACGTGCTTCGCCAAATTGTGTTAAATCAATTATTTAAAAAATTCCTAGAGGCTTGAAATCTCCGGAGGTGCTTACCAGCTGATAATCGGTGCTAATAGTTTCCACAGTTTTTTTGATGTTTTGCAATTGAAACATTCTTTTCCTTGTCCATAACTAAGCTCATCTCTCTCTCTCTCGGTAACTATAATGTCGAGTCAGGGGTCTGTTTAATTAAAGAACCACAGGCTGGCCAAACCCCAGCATCGATTCTTTTCTCCCTTGGATTTCTTCTTGATTAGGTTTGGACATTTGCTTTGGGACTTATGGGCTCCCCTGCTGTCCCTTTAATGGAGCAGCCCCTGCGTACCTCACTCTGGGCTGCCTTGGGCCTGAAATAGAGAGCCAGGCAACTCAGCCATAAATTAGATGTTGCTGAGGAGGGAGGTACCATAGCTTTTGTTTTCAGGGTTGCAGTTTGAGGCGAAGGTCATAATTCGTGTCCCCGTGACTGGTGGTAGCCGCTGCAGGGTTGCTGAGGGAGCAAAGTGGATGGGGAGAAATGAACTCAGGTGACCCCGATTGCCTTGCATACATGAAGCCATGCGGAGCTGGGCCTCCCCTGGGGGAGTCCTGGCATAGGGCCAGGCTCTTAGATCTACCGCTGCCCTCTACTGGATCAACGTAGGTGTCGTAGATGCACAGGGCGGACTTTTTAAGAACAATGTTCGCTTTATAGAACTAAGCACTGAGGAAGTGGAGAGCACAAAACATTTCTGATTCCAACTGCATGCCATTAGCCAGTGACCGTAGTTTGCTTGGTTTGACATCTGGTTGCCCTGAAACTAGTCCCATCTGTAAGATCTGCTAGATGGCATTCTGGATTGATCTGGCACACTTGGAAAGAAATACCATTTGGGATTTGAAAGCAGATGCATTTAGATCAGACACAAGGGAAGGTAAACTACTTCAGAACGCTGAAAAGAGCCCGCTACTTTAAGATAGTGTTTTCATTCAGGGCTGATTTTGCATGTCAAAGCAGACCTGGGAAGTAATTTCCCTTAGAAATTACTATTATTTCTATTACTCTTAATCTTTCATACACAGAACAGTATAGAGCCCATTTTCTTTAGCCCCCAAGGGTATCTTATATGAGAATATATGAGGGACCAGTCACTCTTCATGATATTCTTCCATACTTTCTCATTTTCCTGTTTATTTTCAGTCTTTTGGTTTTTTGACCACACCCCCATTTTATCATTCATTCAACCCACTGTGAAGATGGAAAAAAATGGTATGCCACAGTGGGGACAAAATCAAAACTGTTTTATGTACACCTTTCTGGAAAAGAAAATTAAAAAATCAGTTAAGAAAAAAACAAATTAAATCAGCCTGCTTGTTGCTCTACCCTGGTTAGGGCCTGGGAGACTGACCAGTACCCAAAGGCTGCCTTGCCTTCTGCCTTTCGCTTGAATTCTGCCAGTGTGAGTGAGGTCAGGCTGTTTATTTCCCCAGCATCCTCCCTGTGAGGTTGCTGCCAACTGGTGGTGTGTCAACTACAGGACACAGCTCCTGTCCAGCCATCCTTTCGACCTCGTTTTCTCTCTACAGGTTCAGGAAACCACTCCCTCCCCCAAACCCTACTGGCCTTGGGTGGTAATGGGGCTTACCAAGTAACGTGTAACATCCTTCCCCTGTTATCTTACAAATATTCCCTGGATATACTCTCCTCAAATTACTGCTTAAGAGTTTCATATCTTGCTGAAAACTCGGGTAATAAAATGATCATACTGATAAGCATGATCATTTCCTTCCCTGCCTTTATTTATGATCCCATGTATGGGTGACAGATTTCACTTAATTTGTGTATATACCTTTATATCTTATATTTTCCCACTTATAATTACTTATGACTCCCCTGTTTGTAAAAATCTTCTGTACCCCAGATCACGATTTTTATTGGCTACATTTTGTTCTACTATATGGCTACAACTTAAACTTATTTTAGTATTCACAAGCAACCTTATCATCTACCTTCTCTTCATCTCCTCAAACATAGTTTCTCCTTATTTCTTATGTGTTTGTTTCACAGTTTTGCTTCTCAAGAGAGATTTGACTGGGTCAGTGTGTCACTCCCCATTTGGGAAGACCCACAGTGGGCACAATCTTAAGCCATGTTTCCTTATGGACAATGAGCCTCTTTAGTGTTCAGTCTTCACTCGTGTCAGTGGTTGAGTGACTTTTCCAAGGTTGCATTCTAGTGAATTACAAGGGTGAAACTTGAACCCATGACTACTATCTCTAAATTTGGGGTTTACCTGCTCCAATATGTTGTGTTTACTGAATTGCAAAACTCAGATTCTACCTCTAAACATGGAAACCACTGTTTTAAGTTAAGGAAAAATATTAATTAAAAATACTGTGTAGTTCTAGGGGCATCTGGGTGGCACAGTGGGTTAAGCCTCTGCCTTCAGCTCTTAGGGTCCTGGGACAAGCCCTGCATCTGGCTCTCTGCTCAGCAGGGAGCCTGTTTCCCCCACTCTCTCTCTGCCTGCCACTCTGCCTACTTGTGATCTCTGCCAAATAAATAAATAAAATCCTTTTTAAAAAATTTAAAAAAAAATAATGTGTGGTTCTAAATAAATGAGCCATGAAGTCATGAAAAGACATGGAGGAAATTTAAATACATATTACAAAGTGAAAGAAGTGAGTCTGAAAAGTCTACTATATGATTTCAACTACATGACATTCTGGGAAAAGATAAAAGTGTGGAAACAGTAAAAGGATCAGTGGTTACCAGGGGTTGGGAGGGGCAAATAGGTAGAAACTATTCCTGATAATATTATAATGGTGGATTCATGTCAATGTATATTTGTCCAATCCATAGAATGTATAACACCAAGAAGGAAACTCTTAAACATCAAGAATAAACCATGGACTTTGGGTGATCCTGAGGTGTCAATGTAGGTTCATCAGTGGTAACAAGTGTATCATTCTGGTGTGAGATGATAGGAGAGATTAAATAGGGACAGAAGATTTTTGGGAACTCTCTCTTTTTCTTTAAAAACTTAAACCTAGTCTAAAAAGCCAAGTCTATTTTAGAAAATGCAAATTTCCTTTTGAATAGGTATAGTATTAATTTTCCATGCCAACAGACTTGCTGTGTCTGATTAATTTTCCTTTAAAAAAAAATGACCAGCTTTCTTCTTGTATCACAAATAGCTACAATAATTGGCATTCCCATCTCTGGGGCTTTCTCAGCGGAAATCAATTTTCCTATTGTTATTTTAAAGCAGCATCAGCATTGGTCTCCTATATTCAGATAGTGTGGACACATAATCAATTATGAGATGTATCTAGCTCTGAGGATGTTTTCCTGCTGGAGAGTTTTATACCTGAGTCTGATATAGAGAGAAGATATTAGAGATAATTTTTATTTAAAGCCATGAAGATTTAGAGGAATAAACTAAAAGCTTAATTTGAGACTTTCAAAATCCTAAAATCTATCCAAGCATCCATCATATAGAACAGAATGTTTATATTACCTCCAGAATTAGATGCACAACTGTATGTATGTTGCATTGAGTTAATCTGACTCTCAATTCTAATGTACACTATATATATCTTTTCTTCAAAATATCAAATACAAGAACTTAAAATTCAGAGTTCTGAAATGCCAATGCATTAATTTCTTTTGCCTTAAACACTATAAGAAAATTTTCTTCAATAGAAAGGACCGTAATGAGCATATGTTGGATAGGTTGCCATGTTGGTTGCTCAAAAACTAGCAACTGAGACCAAAAGGTAAAGAAGAGTCTGTGCATACACACATTTTCTGAGATTGGGGGATTTGAGAAATGCATAAGGGATTAATGTCTAATTAGTGTTGTGTGACTCATAACTGTTTGTACCGACCATGCATGCTTCCAGAGTCTCCTTCTTGTTGGTTAGGGGTTACAGTGATGATGTTTTAGAAATCTGATTACCTCCTGGTTTGTAAAATCGGGACACCCTGGACAGAGAGTTTTGGTTTTCCTTTTGTCTCCTGAGATAGATTCATAGACAGCTCTTGTTATTTATACTAAAGGGGGGAGGAGAGAGCTGTAGGTCTGATAAAATTGGGTCATCCTAAGATCACTTCTATTTGGGTTTAAAATCATTGTTTAATTTTAGATGACAGACAAGCTTTCTTAATCTCATTTTCTTTAGGTCAATCTTAAAAATTGTATTACTTGAACATACAGTGATAAAAGGCAACAGAGGCATTTCTGAGACATGCAGGGTGGTAGAGGAAGGGAATAAGACTTAAACTTTACAATGGATATTACCATGTGGTTCATAAACACATAGACAATTTAGTTCTGTGATATTTGCTCACAATGTTGTCTCTTTAAAAGTTGTGTACTAATTAAAGAATACAATTAATAAGACTATGCTTCTGCCATCAACTTGCTATATGATCAGTGTGGGCTGAGAGTAGAATGACCACCAACCAAACCATGCCCATCTGCCTAGGACTGAGGCGTTTTCAGGGATGTGAGATTTTCAGTTTTAAAATCAGGCTCAGGGGAGTAACTGAGTCCAGGGGAAGGATAGGTTCTCTTAGCAACTTGAGCGAGGCGTATGTCGCAAAATATACAGCCCTGGGGACAGTGAGTAAAAATAGTGGATCAAGGAAAGGGCCAGAGTAGAGTGAAGAGACTGAAGATAATGGCCAAATCAAAGTGTTAGGCAGTGAGTGGGAGTCTTTGTACAGAGCCAAATGAAATTAGGACAAGCTTGGTCCATTCTAGGTGGATAATGAGGAATCATTCCTCCAAGAATTCCAGAAGAGATGGCTGCTGTAAGGGTTTTCTGTTTGGTTTCTTCTGCTAAAAGGACAGTCCTGTGTGGGAACTTACAGAGCTCATAGTGGAAGCCAGCACCGTACTTCAGTGGGTAGGCTATTTCTATCTTATACAAGGGATAAAGTAAATGTTTCATTCTCATAATGAATTCTCATTTCTTATTTTCACTGAAAAAAAAAAGTACTGAGCATTTTATTTTATGAATATTCAGGAGAATTGGGTGGTATTGTATGATACTTCAAAATGCATTCCCTAAAAGTTGCTTCCCAACTCCCACCCCCATTGATGAGATGGTCTGACAGGTGGTGGTGGTCTGTGATTATAGAGTACTTTATCCCTATAAGGAGGAATTTCTTCCTGGATCTAAATTGGTAGGATTTTTGTCCAGCTTCATTTTATATGCTTGCTTTTCTCCATCTGTGGGCAGGACAGATGCTGCCCTGAACTCATGGTACTTTTACTTAGTCAACAATATGCATTAACTATTCCAAAAAAATTTAAATGGGAATATTTGAATGCACAGAAAGTAGAGGTAGGGAAATAATGAATCCAGGAGTGAATTTACAAAATGCATGCTGAGAAGGTCTTGGGTGGACAAAGGTCATAAATTGGTTCTATGCCCACAGAGAAACATGGTCTATTACATGAGTCAGTGTCTATGAGATAAGAAGCCAGTGACAGAAGAGAAACACAGTGCTTCTTTGTACCAAGGCAAGAAGGCTTTTTTTTCCAGTGGTCTTCATAAGGATACTTTGAAATTAATGAATATCATTCTCAACAGTACATTGATGGGAGTTCAGAGAAATGTTTCCCATTATGTTTCTCAAAGGCTAATGGTGTAACTGCATAGCTCAATACAACAAAAAAATCCTATGTTAAATATTTTACAAAACAAAGTATGTATATATATATATACGTATTTTTTTTTAACAAAAATTTTAAAAAGCCATCAGAAGATGGGAAGAACTAAATGAGGCATTCTAGATAGGAAGATCTCCATGGGCTTGGATCATTCCAAGGATAGATAAATTATCCAGAAGACTGTCCGTATTTTCTATCCTTCAGGCAATTCTCCATAATGATGTTTTCCAATAAGCATTTGAAATATTAAAAGCAATGAGTTTGATGAGATTCTGCCTGACAAATGCTTCCTGGAATTGATTCTGCTTTGTGGCCTACTAATGTCCAGAACTCATGGGATAGAATTCCTTGGGCAAATGTTGAGAATTCAAACATGGATGCCCTGGAGAGGCCCTTTATTTGTGGTGGGCCAAGGAGCGGTCGCTGCAGTGCTAATGCTCTCCTTACAATTCTGGTTCCTTCTTCCAACACATAGATGAATGGAAGATCCCCACATTCTACACCTGTAGAAGAGTATGGTAAGAATTTAAGTATGCAAAAAAAGTTAAGCTCTTTTTGAGTCTGGGTCCATGGAGAACTGAGATCCTTTTATGACTGGGCTTCAATTATATCTCTTTGGCTTCATTTTGACCCTCTTCCAGACATCACCTCAGAATGGTACTTGGAATCTCTGCTTGTTAAACTCACTTTTTGACTTTTTCTTTCGTTCTCAGAATACTGCTGAATGTCCCCAACACTGAGCATCTTGGCCTGTTTTGACCAGATCAATCTATTGTCTTTCTTTCTTCTCTCCCTTCTCCTTTCCCTCCATCCTTCCTTTCTTCCTTTTTGTCTGCCCTCGTATAGCCCCCAACCCCCCAACTTTAATCCATATCTAAATTCACAGACTTTTAGAGCTGTTACGTAAAACCCAAACCCTGTCTTCTCTACCTGAGCTCAGCCAATCTGGTAACCCAGAACTCCATATCCTCACAGAGTTTCCACTACTCTCCTTAATTAAATTTCCAGGCCCTTATTTTTGCACAATTGTTTCTTAGTAAACACACATGAACATAAATGATTGTCTCTGTAATTTATTTCAGTCCAATTACTTTGTTATCAGCCAGTCTGAAAACATCCCCGAATTAATAATGTTTCCTTTAGCAGGGGTAAAACTGTCTTTTTTTAATTATGCCATGTTCTATCTAACAGTGTGGGGATTACATGATCTTGTTAGTGATTTTATCTTGGGATGCTAATCACATTATACACATGTCCTCTTGATATTTCTAATGTTTTTATAGTTCATGCAAGCTGTATATTTCCTCGATATTCATGAAAAACTGATGCTTGGAAAAATATTTTTATTTGATGTGTTCTTAGAAATGGAGATCCTTTGAGTTTATGAGCTATGAGACATTTTCTTTATCATTACAGGTTTTTCAGTGACCATTTTAAAAAATTTGTTTTATTTTATTATTTTATTTTTTATTAACATATAACATATTATTTATTTCAAGGGTACGGGTCTGTAATTCGTCAGTCTTACACAATTCATAGCACATACCCTCAATAATCATTTTGATACTTCATATTTTCTGTCGAATTTTGTCAATAGACATACTCTTTTTTTTAAAAGATTTTATTTATTTGACGGGGGGGGGGCATCACAAGTAGGCAGAGAGGCAGGCAGAGACAGAGAGGGAAGCAGACTCCCTGCTGAGCAGAGAGCCCATTGTGGGGCTCGATCCCAGAACCCTGGGATCATGACCTGAGCTGAAGGAGAGGCTTAACCTTCTGTCCCACCCAGGCGCCCCCAAGAGACATATTCTTAGGAGCAGTTTTTAAAAAATCTTTTTCAGTGTTCCAAAATTCATTGTTTATGCACCACACCCAGTGCTCCATGCAATACATGCCCCCCATAATACTCACCACCAGGCTCATCCAACTCCCCCATCCCCCTTCCCTCCAAAACCCTCAGTTTATTTCTCAGAGACCACAGTGGCTCATGGTTTGTCTTCCCCTCCGATTTCCCCCAACTCCCTTCTCCTCTACATCTCCCAATGTCCTCTGTGTTATTCCTTATGCCTTAGGGTTGACCAAATTCTGCTGCTCTATTAGTAACCATGAGACTGATCTCTTTCCTATTATGGAATTAGCATTTGGCACCTATTTGTGAATTAATAAAATTGAAGTGCCACTTTCTATGTTAAGCAGTATTTTTCACTTCTTTGGCATTTCTAGCTACTCTTTATTTTTTTTTAATTGTGTCCTTGGGGTAGTCATTTATTTTGGATCTTAAATATCAGGCTTTCACCATTTGTCCTTTTATTTTTTATTTTTTAAAAAGATTTTATTTATTTATTTGACAGACAGATTACAAGTAAGCAGAGAGGCAGGCAGAGAGAGAGGAGGAAGCAGGCCCCTTGCTGAGCAGAGAGCCCGATGTGGGACTCAATCCCAGGACCCTGAGATCATGACCTGAGCCGAAGGCAGCGGCTTAACCCACTGAGCCACCCAGGTGCCCTCATTTGTCCTTTTAAAGACTATGTCATGAGGCTGAGCTCAAAGATTTGAAAATGATTAGTGTTTATCACGTTATAACTGTTCAGATAGTTTATCACCTGCTCTGCTTCCAGCTTGTTCATAAATTCCGGTGTTTAGTACCTGAGTACATCAAAATGTTTTGAAGTATTTTAGCAACTAAGCAAGCCATGCAATGAGGAGGAGTTTCAAACAACTTGATGTGGTTATGGATGTCAAGGAAACTATGTCATTATATAATGTTTGACAGTAGCTCTTTTTTTTTTTTTAAATACCATAAAAACAAAGCTTGTCTGGTACTGTTGGAGAAGAAAGTGTACAATAAAATGCACAAGCCAACTGAAAATTGCACAATCTGCATTAGATGCAAAATGCTAGGCATTAACTGATATGTTATTTTATAATATAGAGGGATAATATATTGAAAGGTGCGGCAGAATGGGAGTAGGAGTAAAATTTCCTTTTTGAAATAAGTCCAAGCTCACACTATATTCTCAAAATATACTGTATGCACTGGGTGGTTGGGGGGCGTCCAGGATTGTTTCATTAAACAAACAGATGACCTCATCTTTGCTATATACAAACTCATGGGATGGAATTCTAAAGAGATATGATAGCATAATCAGTAAGATGTTTGAATACATTGTCTAGTGATAGACAACACTGTTAGAATCTATAGGGGCTGCAGGAAATGAAAGACCTATTTTTTGGGTTTGTCCAGTTCATGCTTTAAGATGGAAGAAGTGTGGGGCACCTTGGTGGCTCAGACGGTTAAGCCTCTGCCTTCGGCTCAAGTCATAGTTTCAGGGTCCTGGGATTGAGCCCCACATCAGGCTCTCTGCTTGGCAGGGAGCCTGCTTTCTCCTCTCTCTCTGCCTGCCTCTCTGCCTACTTGTGATCTCTCTCTGTCAAACAAACAACCAACCAAACAAACAAATAAATAAATAAGGAAGAAGAGGGAATGTGGCACGTGGGGATACTAAAGCTCCCTATAAAGGAAAAAGGATCCTAAACTGTTGGTAATGAATGAAATCTTTCTTCTTCTTCTTTTTTGTTTTCTTTTCTCTTTCTCAAGGTGTTTACATGTAGAACAAGATTTCAAGGAGGGAAGAAATGATGTTGTTTTGGGTGTGGTAGCTTTTGATTCTGAAAATTGGGGTTTCCGTTTATAAAATATGAGCTTAAAGTGTGACATGAGGAGGTGGAAGTTGTCCGGCAAGGTGAATGATTTTATAGAGAAAAGGGGGAAAGTGAGGCTCTTTTGAGGCTATCCAACCTATGAAAAAAGGACTATATTTCTTAAGAGATGATTTGACGGGCTTTTGGGTGGCTTAGTCAAGTAAACGTCTACCTTCAGCTCAGGTCATGATCCCAGGATCCTGGGATCAAATCCTGCTTTGGGCTCCCCTCCCCCTCTCCTGCTCCTCCCCCTGCTTGTGCCATGTTCTTCCTTGATTATTGAGCAGTTTCTTTTCTTATTTTATAAACTATTAGACTCATTTTTTATGTAACAAAAAATTTTTTATGTAAAAAAAAATTTTTATGTTACATTTTTATGTATCAAAAAATTGATTTTATACCTCTCCCTTCCTTAACCTTCAACATAGATAAATAACTGTAGCCAGATGACACAGTAAAATGTTCACTTACTTTTTTCTTTACAATTTGCTCCAAAGGACATGTTTGGAAGACTTAAGATGTCCAAAGATATGTACAGGAATTCAGTAAAGTGTCAGGATATAAAATCAATGCACAGAAATAAGTTGCATTTCTCTACACCAACAACAAGACAGAAGAAAGAGAAATTAAGGAGTCAATCCCATTTACAATTACACCCCAAACCATAAGATACCTAGGAATAAACCTAATCAAAGAGGCTAAGAATCTATACTCAGAAAACTATAAAGTACTCATGAAAGAAATTGAGGAAGACACAAAGAAATGGAAAAATGTTCCATGCTCCTGGATTGGAAGAATAAATATTGTGAAAATGTCTATGCTACCTAAAGCAATCTACACATTTAATGCAATTCCTATCAAAGTACCATCCATCTTTTTCAAAGAAATGGAACAAATAATCCTAAAATTTATATGGAACCAGAAAAGACCTCGAATACCCAAAGGGATATTGAAAAAGAAAGCCAAAGTCGGTGGCATCACAATTCCGGACTTCAAGCTCTATTACAAAGCTGTCATCATCAAGACAGCATGGTACTGGCACAAAAACAGACACATAGATCAATGGAACAGAATAGAGAGCCCAGAAATAGACCCTCAACTCTATGGTCAACTAATCTTCGACAAAGCAGGAAAGAATGTCCAATGGAAAAAAGACAGCCTCTTCAAAAAATGGTGCTGGGAAAATTGGACAGCCACATGCAGAAAAATGAAATTGGACCATTTCCTTACACCACACACAAAAATAGACTGAAAATGGATGAAGGACCTCAATGTGAGAAAGGAATCCATCAAAATCCTTGAGGAGAACACAGGCAGCAACCTCTTTGACCTCAGCCGCAGCAACATCTTCCTAGGAACATCGCCAAAGGCAAGGGAAGCCAGGGCAAAAATGAACTATTGGGATTTCATCAAGATCAAAAGCTTTTGCACAGCAAAGGAAACAGTTAACAAAATCAAAAGACAACTGACAGAATGGGAAAAGATATTTGCAAAACGACATATCAGATAAAGGACTAGTGTCCAGAATCTATAAAGAACTTAGCAAACTCAACACCCAAAGAACAAATAATCCAATCAAGAAATGGGCAGAGGACATGAACAGACATTTCTGCAAAGAAGACATCCGGATGGCCAACAGACACATGAAAAAGTGCTCCATATCACTCGGCATCAGGGAAATACAAATCAAAACCACAATGAGATATCACCTCACACCAGTCAGAATGGCTAAAATCAACAAGTCAGGAAATGACAGATGCTGGTGAGGATGCGGAGAAAGGGGAACCCTCCTACACTGTTGGTGGGAATGCAAGCTGGTGCAACCACTCTGGAAAACAGCATGGAAGTTCCTCAAAATGTTGAAAATAGAACTGCCCTATGACTCAGCAATTGCACTACTGGGTATTTACCCTAAAGATACAAATGAGTGGTCCGAAGGGGCACGTGCACCCGAATGTTTATAGCAGCAATGTCCACAATAGCCAAACTATGGAAAGAACCTAGATCAACAGATGAATGGATCAAGAAGATGTGGTATATATACACAATGGAATACTATGCAGCCATCAAAAGAAATGAAATCTTGCCATTTGCGACAACATGGATGGAACTAGAGCGTATCATGGTTAGTGAAATAAGTCAAGGAGAGAAAGACAACTATCATACGATCTCCCTGATATGAGGAAGTGGTGATGCAACATGGGGGCTTAAGTGGGTAGGAGACGAATCAATGAAACAAGATGGGATTGGGAGGGAGACAAACCATAAGTGACTCTTAATCTCACAAAACACACTGAGGGTTGCTGGGGGGAGGGGGGTTGGGAGAAGGGGGGTGGGGTTATGGACATTGGGGAGGGTATGTGCTTTGGTGAGTGCTGTGAAGTGTGTAAACCTGGCGATTCACAGACCTGTACCCCTGGGAATAAAAATATATTATATGTTTATAAAAAATTAAAAATTTAAAAAAAAATGTCCAAAGATAGAGCCAGCTCAGCCTTGCCTATGGCCTCACATTGAAGGATATTTTATTTCTAAAAGACTATGGAACGCTTATCTCATCCTACTGCCAGTACACATTATTTTAATAAATATTTTAGTCCAGAAAATAGGAATAGCAAAACAGAATTAATATATTTTAATAACAAGATGACCAACCTCACAGAAGAGAAGGCTGTGTGAAAGTAAACAAGAAATGAACTAGAGGAGGAAAATAAGGCATCGTAGAATTAAATGCAGAAACCTGTGGCATTTGAGTTTGTAGTAAAAGGGCCTAAAAAAATGATTGATTGATTGATTGACTGATTTATAGTACAGGCAGGAGGGACAGAGGGAGAGAGAGAATCTCAAGCAGGCTCTGCACTGAGCACAGAGCCCACCATGGGCCTGGATCTCATGACCCTGAGATCATGACCCTGATGTGATCACCCCTGTGGCAAAACAAGGAGTCAGACATTTAATCAACTGTACCACCCAGGTGTCTTGGGCCAGATTTAGTTCTTAACATGTAGGTGATTAATTTTTCCTCTTCCATTACTCACACACCTACCCCCCAATCCTGCCAACTATATTTTTAGATTTCTTATCTTTTAGGTTCTCTCAGAGTTTCCTTTTTCCAGTTAGTCAATCTAAAAGCACGAGAATGACACAAATGGTGAAAAGTCTGGAAATCATACTGTATTAACCTTGGTTAAAAGAAAACAGGGCATGCATTGAAAGGCTGTCATCCAGAAGGGGCATTTAAGCTGTTCTGTGTGGTTTTCATAGATGGGACCAGGGTCAGTGGGAAGAAAATATGTCAAAGTTGGTATTCAGTTTCTCAGAGTTGCCAAAAATGGGCTAGGCTGCTTGAAGAGGCAGAGAGCTCACGATTATGGGAGGTGTACTTAGCTTATTACCTACTCTGTCTTGTACTTTAAGTCTCATTTTGGGGGAAGGGGCACCTCTAGGGTTTTACTGTATCAGCTACCTCCTTTCTTTCAAATGGCCTTCCCTCTCAGACTAGATATTCTCATGTCTATCCCTCTTATCTGAGCTCTTTTACTCCTAATTTTCTTATCCTCCACGTATTCCATCTAAGTGATAAACAGGCACCAAGACCTATGAGTTTGACCTTCTCACTGTCCTTCGAGCCTACCCTCTTCTTTCCGCCCTACTCCCATTCCATCATAGTTCTTGTCTCCCCTTGAGAAGTAAGTTTTGGAGGGAACGAGTTGCCTTTTATTTATTAAATCCTGAGTTAGTTATCACAATAGCCGAACACTGAGAAAATACATTTAGAATGAATACATGACCATCAACCATTTATTGCGAGGCCACTTTTGCTTTAAGTGGCAGGTTGATCAATTCATTCAGTAAATATTTTTGAACATCTACTATATGCACTGGGGATAGACGAATGAGTAAGACCCCAGTGGTTTTCCCCCAAAAGATCATAGCCTAGTTCACAGGAAAATATGGAAACAAAATTTGACTTTGCTCAGGCAATGTTATAAAGAGAAATAGACCTGATAAACTTAACTGATCAACTCAGCTGGGCCTCCAGAGTATCCCATTGCCACCACTCCTCAGGAGCCTGCCACCAGCTCAGGCAGGTGTTCTTTGGGAAGCCATTGGCAGGTGTGAGTTTCTCGGGGCTGAAGGTAGATCCTCCCGGAAGTAACAGAGGATGCTAATATCTGAATGGGTGAACTAGCAAGTTCAGGAGAGCAAGCCGGAGGTCTGGTTCTGACTACCAGTCTCTCTTTACTAGGAACTATCCTCCCTTAGCCCAGGGATTCTCTTGTTTTCATTTTTCTACTTGGCCTTCATCTGTTTCCATATCACATTCTGTTCTATGCTGGTTCACCATCAAACTGGCCACTCCTTAGAATGAGAGTGTCCGTAGAACTACAGGCTTCTGATTTTTCCATTTACAGATGTTTAAAGCTCAGACTCTCTGCTTGGCTTCACAAACATAGTTAGCTGTTTTACGATCACCCTGGTTATTTATTCTTCTGTTTTCACATTTATGGATCCAAGCAAATGCACACAAGTTTAGGCACTAGAAGCATCTCCAATGTTATATGTTCTGTTAACCAGTTCATTGGAAATACTTATAAATGTCTGTGTCCTTCCCCGCCTTAGTTAGTGTCTTGTGTAGCTTCAGTGAGAGTGGTTTTATAGGCTACCTGGATTTAAGAAGGGGAAAAAAAATCTTGACTGAGTGTGGCCTGGAAGACTTTCCCTCATTACTACACATACATTTCTCCCTACTTATTTCTGGTCTCCAACTAATAAATGCCCCCAAACTATAGTCTTTCTGCAACAAAATGTGATTTTGTTACTTTATCTGTTTCATGCTCTTCCCACATCAGCAGTCCTGGTTTTACAATTTTAATAAAGGAAGAAAATAAAGACAGGAATGTGCATGCATGTGTGTGCTTATCAATATGTTTACTTAAGTGGGTATATGAGAAACAGAAGAGTCAAGGGAGGAAGACCAAAAGAGGCAAAAAGACAAGTAAGCACAAGAAATAAAATTTGGAATTCTGTATTTGTGACCTCACTTTCCTTTTTTGTTGTTGCTGTTGTTGTTTGGTCTCAAATTTCCTCCCATTTAGTCTCTAATTGTTCTGACATTCAAAATGCCAGACGTTTGAAATGAGCTTTGTCTCCTGAACTCTGATGCCAGGCTCTGTAGACTGAGTGACCGACTCCATGCTGCAACCTATGACATCCCTAAGCCATATGATGCCATCACATCGGAGTCACATGAGGAACAAGTGAAGTTTAAAGTGTGCAGGTGGAATCATGGAAGATACCCTCGGGTTACTTTCCAAAAGCATTTGACTTTTTTTAAAATGTCGGTATTCTGATTTTATTACCTAGCCAGTTACCCATTAACCAAAAATGTGTTATATGCCAGTGATGCAAAACGTATTTACTTTATCAAGTTATCCCATGGCGGCCTTGTCATGATTGGGAGAAGGTAGGGAGGTAGGAAAGAGCCAAAAATAACATGTTCGAGTCTTTCCAACTCATTTAAGTTCTGATTAGTGTAACAGGTGTTTGTTTTGGTTATTACTTTCTAACTCTTGAAATCTATCCATGTGCCTGTATGATTTTGTGTTTCTCTTTCATCTTTTTCTTTTCAATCAGAATTAAAGAATCAAATTCTGTTATTTACTGCTCGTCAAACTCAACATCTCTATTGGTTTCTGGAGTCACAGGAATGGAAGTACCTTGCCACAGCCTACTTAGACCTCTTGGGTTCAAGATCCCATAGATCTTTTTTCCTCCGTAGTTCATTCCAGAATTGGATAATAAAGAATTGCATGTTTTAGACAATGTAATATATCCAGTTTCAGATTAAGGAAAAAAAAAAAAGATTTTGCCATGGGTAATCTTGAACTTAAAAATATGTCAACTCTATAATGAAAATTAGACAGAACATTTAAGTCAAGCACGAACTAATCATCTTTCTAAACTTATCCAACACTCTCTGCCAACTCCTGATTATGTAGGAGTTGCTGATTTGTTTTTCAGATTCTCTAGGGTCTCCTGAGGTCATATTCTGTCCTAGGATTCAGGTTTCTAAGCTTAAATAGAGGCCCAAATTCTAGGCTGCTGCTTTTAAAGAGGAGAGGGAGGAAATGCCCACTCACCCATCCCCCCCTTTTCTGAATCTTGAGAGCCTGGTGTAGGGGTAGGGCCAGCTCTACTTTGGGTCAGATTAAGTGGCAGGTAAACTGCCTGACTTTGGAAATGTTCCCAAAAGTACCACCTTACCTTGGTCTGAAAATCTCCTTTAGTGTATTTTATGCGGAGACTATTGTTTTCAGAAGACCATTGTTAAAACAGGCAGGACCAGGTCTGGTCATTGTTAGGTAGTATATATTGAACAACAAATCAGGGCTTGTCTGTATTTGTCCAATGGATGGAGTTTTTTGTTTGTTTGTTTGCGGGCAAAGAGAAGTCCTAATTTAGTTGATCTGATCAGCTAAATTTACTACTATGAATAGACAAAGATTGTGACCAGAGAGAGTATCGCTGGAGGAAAACACTGATGAGAGGCAAAAGGGGAAATTTGCTGCTCATCTGAATACAGATGCTGAGAACTCTCTAGAAATACTGAATCACGCATTTGGAGAGTTGGGCCCAGGAATAGGTATTCCTTTCCACCCAAACCCCCTCCCTCCAAATGCAGGAAATTTAGTCAGAGCCACGATTGGGAATTATTCCAAAAGAAGGTTGTTTCCTAGGATGGTTTTGAATATAGTGCTTTCTGGATACATGGAGACACAATAGATGGCATATGAAATGCTTGACTGAATGAATGAATGAGTCAGGCCCTGTGGAGAAGCTTAATTACACTTACAGCTTTGCTACCTTGATCGCATCCAAGCCGCACTGCCAGCTTCTCAGCAATAATCCGAGGATACAGACAAGACAGGAAGAGCAATGAGGAGACAAGCCGAAGATGACGGTTTAGATAGTTTCTTGGGATGTTTTGGGTTACATCTGGTCTCCCTTGCTCCCCCCAAAAGAGGCAGATTGACATCTCCTCTCCTCTAGCCGGCTTATAGCATATGCATGATTGAAAGTAATTTATGGCTCCTTTCCAGGCTCAGCCTCCAAACAGGAAAGCTGACATTAAAATGGTGCATGTGACAGAAATGTGGCCTTGCAGGAGCCCCAGAGGAGCTCCAAATCAGATCAGCTGTCCTTCATCAATCAAAAGTTGGCTGTAGCTCACTCCTCTATTTGGAGCAAGTCTAGTCTTCCATCATTATGGCAGAACGGTGGGTTCGTGAATAAGGTTTTAGCATGAAACTCAGTACACACTTGTTCTTGGAATCTCAGCCTGTAAAATGAAACGTCTCCAGGGTGAATCAGCCTCCTCATCTGCAGTACCGCATTTAGAATGTCTTTGTGCATTCTTTTTTATTCTTGGATTTCTCCCTCCTTCTTTCAGTGCAAACGTGTGGCTGGTGCTCAGTCAGAGTGTCCTTATGCACTCAGCTGAAATCTCCAACTACAAGTCGGGACTGGGGGCAGTCTTCGATGAAGAAACCCTGGCTGAGGGGAAGACTTGATCTCTGCGCCATTTAGCCGAGTACTGTAGTAATCACCCTGCAGCACACATCCATTGTGACGGGATATTATTATCTCCATTCCTTGGATGAGGAAGTGGAGATTCCACGAGGTTGAGAAATTTGCCTAAACTGACATATGCAGTAATGTATGTTGATAGTCAGGAATGAAGGGTCAGACTGGAGAGGAGGAGGAGAAGGCACAAAAAAAATCCCAGTCATGAAGCAAGAGGAAGATGTAGAAAGGAGCAAGAAGAGGGGTCAAATGGGTGCACTGGTTTTGGCTTTTTTGTTTGTTTGTTTGTTTGTTTGTCTTGCCAAACCCTATTTACCTGGAGTTCAGTTATAAATCATTGGAAATATCCATTAGCTATGCACTCACTGCTGGTCTAAAGTCTCTTCTCGCAGAAGCCCAGTAGGGGAAATTTTTTGGGCAGAGCTGGATAACCGGTCCGGTGCCAGATCAAGCACATTGGGGATTAGAGTTGACCTGTGGACATGACATTCTCTACCACTGGTATCAAGTAAATGTGACCCAGTCAAATAGAGCTCTTACCTGCCCCAGCTCTCCCCTCCTACACAGTCAGCAAGCACGAGACATGCGTGCTCCAGGAGACAAGTGGTTTGTGTCCTCAGCTGGTCATTGCTCTGTGTCTCTCACATCTCAATGGCAGCAAGTTGTACCCTGAGTCATATCACGTCACATGATGTGGTCAGGAAAATATGCTATCTGACACATGTTCCCTCAACACTCAGTGTGCTCACCTATAGATAAAATAAATGTGGCAGAACAGTAGTTGAAATATTAATGGCACTTTTCTTCTTGATATTTTCTTATACTCTTTGAACATTAAAGGCAACTTTAAAATAGCTACATTTCGGGGCACCTGGGTGGCTCAGTGGGTTAGGCCTCTGCCTTCAGCTCAGGTCATGATCTCAGGGTCCTGGGATCGAGCCCTGCATCGGGCTCTCTGCTCAGCGGGGAGCCTGCTTCTCCCTCTTTCTCTGCCTGCCTCCTCTGCCCACTTGTGATCTCTCTCTGTGTCAAATAAATAAATAAAATCCTTAAAAAAAATAAAATAGCTACATTTCTTATACTCTTAGACTGCGAGTCACTACCTATTAAGTGAACCTTAGCCCTTGAGCAGAACTTGGTGCTATACCTGTAAAATTTTTAAAAATAAACAAGTCTAATAATTTCAGAACTCTGACCGTTATGCAAACAGAGAGAATTGAGGCTTATTTGTGGTATCTTTATAACTCCCTGGAAAGTAAATATTAAATCCATGTTTTCCATTAGGAATCTTGCTTTCATTAACCCAGTCCTTGAAGAGATCATCAGGGAGATCACTGTAGATTTAATGAAAGTTTGGGAATTGCCATAGTTTGCACTCACAGAGAAATTGTTGTCATCTGGGAACACAATAATGACAAGTCTAATATATGTTTTTAAGAACCAGGCACTTGAATCTCCCTGCATTATAATTATCTTTCTTTTCCCTTCCCTTCTCTTCTCTTCTTTCCCTTCCCTCCCTTCCCTTTCCTCCTCCTCCTCCTGCTCTCTCCTCACCCTTGCTCTTGTAGCAGGGAAGGCTCAGCAGTAGCTCTTCCAGGAATGGGAGTTTGTATTGTACTTTTCTTTCTTTTCTTTTTTGAATGATTGAATTGTTAATCACAACAATGCTCTCTGCCTGTCTCCTCAAAGCTGCCATCAATCCTGGAAAATGTTTACTTTGATGAGAGTCAGTTAAGGGAACAAACTGAATCAGAATTCTGAGGGTTATGAAAAGCACAGCGGAATTGTGTAATATGCCCTAAATAAAATGAGATTGGACTTCTGTTGGAGGGTTTGGAGTGGGGAAGCCACATGATTAGATTCCTGTTTCACAGATTTTCTTGGCTGCAGCATAGAGAGGAGGCAAGGCTGGAAGAAGGGAGACCACTTGGTCATAGACGCCTTGACAAAAGACTGAGGTAGCCTGGGCTGGTGTAGGGAAATACGCAGGAAGTAAAATAACACAGTATTTACTGGCAGACTCTATGTGGAAGATCAGGGGACGTGATATATCCTTATTGATGAGAAACACAGAAACTCCATGGAAAAGATGTGCAGAGAATGAAGTGGGGTTTTTTCTAGAGCTTGGAACTGATCGTTGCTCTAACTCTATATGTGATCTTTTCTTTACTAGATGAGAAAGTCCAGGAAGATAGAATCACACCGTGGAGTTTCTCTCTACCAGTTTGGTATCATGAAAGAACTCACAGAATAACTGGGGTTTGACACCAGCTCTGCAATTTAGTAACTTTGAAGTATTGGGCAAAAATACTTAAGGTCTAATCATAGCCCATGTTGGGCCCCAGGAAAATAGCCGTGAAGAAGAATGAAAAATCTCTACCTTTATTAAGCTCTGGCTGGGAAGACAAACAACAAGCAAATAAAAAACTAGAGAACCAAAAATTGTGCTAACTGCTATAAAGGAAATAAAAAAGGGTGATGAGATGCAGCTAAAAAATGAGAATTGATTGGCTGCTCAAGAGTTGCGGGGAGAAACATTACAGGCAGCAAGTGGAATGGATAGCAAGTACAAACCTGCCCATGGGAAAGGGTTTGGTAGGCCTGGTAACACGTGGAAGTAGACCTTGAAGGCTCTACGGAGATTGAATTTCATTTGAAGAGTGAGAGAAACCATAGGTGAATTTTAAGCAGGGAAATCATCAGGCTCAGATTTACATTTATCAATGTCATTCCGGCTAATGAATGGAGAAAGAATCAGGGAGAAAGTGAGAGATTAGCTAAGAGACATTACAGTTCTCCAGAAAGGATAAAGTGATTCAAATAATAATAGTGTGTCTATAACCTTATACTCTTGTAAGCATGTTTTCATAAATTATATATTTATTTTGTCTAAGTTTAAGACAAAAAACCCTACTAAAAATATATTACTCAATTTATAATTTTCCATAATTTTATTATAAAAATCCAGAAAACTTCAAAAAGTTTGACACTATATGCCTACCACCAAGATTCTAGAATTAACCTTTCCCTATTCTTGCTTTGTTGTATATATATCCCTCTAATCATTCCTCCATCAAGTCTTATTTTTTGGATCCAATTCAAAGTACAAGTATCAGTTCACTTCACTCCTAAACACTGCAGCATGAATATAATTAACTAAGAATTTTTATTTTTTATAGTGCCTTTTTTCTTTTGTCATAAAACATACATATTTGAAATACACAAATTTAAATGACTATTCAATGAGTTTGCCAATCTCTTTCTTCTCTCCTTTTGTGACCCAAAATGATGACATTTTATGAGACTCATTGATATTATCCCACAGGTCCTTAAGTCTATAAATTTTTTTCAGTCTTTTTCTGTTATTCAAGTTGGATAATCTCTTCAAATTCACCTTTTTGTCATCTCCAGTCTGTTAATCTTATCCAGTGAATTTTTAAAAATTTGTTTTGTATTTTTCAATTCTATAATTTTTTTGGTTCTTTGTTATAGTTTATGTTTCTCTGACAAATTTTCCTTCATTTTTTATTATTTTTCTTTGTAATATTTTCTTTTTAATTTTTTTGTAATATTTTTCTTTGTAATATTGTGCATAGCTATAATATCTACTTTAAATCCTTGTCTGCTCATTTGAACATCTGGATCATTTTAGGGTTAGTCTCCATTGATTGTTCATTCTTTCTTGCTTTCCTTCTTTCTTTCTTTCTTGGGGGAGAAGGAGCATAGAGGGAGAAGAGAATCAGGATTATGACCTGAGCTGAAACCAAGACTGGGATGCTTAACCAACTTAACCAACAGGTGCCCCAGGAGAGAAAGAATTTTCTTTTTTTTTAAATTAAATTTAATTTATTTATTTGACAGAGAGAGAGATCACAAGTAGGCAGAGAGGCAGGCAGAGAGGGGAGGGAGGAAGCAGGCTCTCTGCTGAGCAGAGAGCCCAATGTGGGGCTCAATCCCAGGACCTGAGATCATGACCTGAGCCGAAGGCAGAGGCTTAACCCACTGAGCCACACAGGCGCCCCAAAATCTTCTTCTTCTTCTTCTTCTTCTTTTTTTTTAAAGATTTTTATTTATTTATTTATTTGACAGACAGAGATCACAAGTAGGCAGAGAGGCAGGCCGGGGTGGGGGGCAGGTGGGGAAAGAAGGCTCCCTGCTGAGCAGAGAGCCTAATGAGGGATGCCATCCCAGGAACCTGGGATCATGACCTGAGGCAAAGGCAGAGGCTTTAACCCACTGAACCACCCAGGTGCCCTGAAGAGAGAGAGATAATCTTAAGTAGGCTCCTTTATCAGTGCAGAACCCCCTGTTTAGGCTCGATCTCATGACCCTGACATCACAACCTGAGCTGAAATCAAGAGTCAGAGTTTCACTGATTGAGCTGTCCAGGCATCCCAATTGTTTTTTTCTTTTGGATTTGGTTCATATTTTTCTTTTTCTTTGTGTGTAAAGTAATTATGAGGGGTTGTATCCTGGACATGTGGATGATACTCTGGGTAGACTCTGGATTCTGTCAAGTTCTTCAGAAGAGTGTTGATTTTTTTCAACTTAAAATAAAACAAGAGCTCTGATCCTAACCTAAAAACTCCAGTTTCTGTTGTTAGTCAATTATGTGTATTGACTGATTACTTTTCACAACCCTATTGATTTTATAAGGTAGACCATTTTGAAGATGAAGAAACTGAGGCACAGGGAAGTAACTTGCTGGTACGTGGAGAATCTTCAGAGTCTAACCCTCAAGCACTTCTTGAAATGGAGTGCAAGCCATGGGCATAGACATAGGTGGGCAACTCTGGAAACCATTAACTACTTAGAATTTCTCTAAGACTTGGAGAGACTAGATATGAAAGGTTGGTGGAAAGGGAAGAATCTAAGAATATTCTGGGGCTGTGGCTTGAGCAATGGGTTGTGGTGATAAAATTTACTGATATAATGAAAACAAGAGGAACACCTATATTTTGCTGCTGCTGCTGTTGTTGTATTATTTTAGATTTGTCAATACAATTCTATTAGAATTCTATTAGAAATTCTATTAGACATTTGAGTGGAGTTGTCCAGTGGGCAGTGGGAAATATGAGTCTGGAGCTTGAAGGGAGGTTGGATTAGGGCTGGAGACACAGCTTTGGTAGTCATCAGAGTATGGGCATCTTTTAAAACCATTGGATTAGATGAGGTAACTAAGGCAAAAGTACAGAGAAGAGCCGATGGCTTAGGTAAAATTCCCAAGGCACAAGAAACACTAAGAATTTTGGGTAGAATTTGGCAAAAGAAAATAAGAAAAAGCAGTCAGTAATTGTGAAGGAAACCAAAGAGAGTGTAGTACCATGGAAGCCAAGAGAAAAGAAAGTTTTGGGGAGGTAATAACATGTATGAAACGCTGTTGGAAGGCTTAGAAAGATGAGGACAGAAGAGTCTCTGTTGGATTTAGCAAAGCAGAAGTCAATAGAGTAATAAGGTTGGGATATGTAGTGGAACGAAGAATCGATATTTGAATGAGGAAGTAGAGACAGCGCATTCTGAACCACTGGTTAATAAGGTTTCTTGTGAGTGAAGAACAGGAATGAAGAGAAATTTTTTTATGCAGGTGGAGATGATACAGTAGAAAGGGAGACATTTATCAAGATTAGCCATTGAGCAAATAGCTGATTTAAACGATTCACTGGTTTTGAAAAGTCAAATGATTTCTGCACAGCTGCTCTGTAGACTATAAATTGCTTTAAGAAGAATTTTGGGACTCTATTATTTCTAGGCTTTGTAATATTGTGGGTTTTTCTGTTTATCTTTTACAGTAAATACCTGTATGTTGATTGATGTTTAATGAGTGCTTTTTCTAAATCATCTCTTTTTGGAATTTTGACTAGTTGTTTTACACTCCTGGATTTCAATATTCTGTTTTGAAAATGTATGGTAAATGATGAAGAACTGTATTTATTGTTATAGAGTGAAGTTCATACATATTGCTGAGTGGAAAGAGTGAGGGGGGAGTTGAAAACAACATATAGTGTATAATTTCATTTTTGCAGAACTGTATACATCAATGTATTTATTTCCTTCAATTCATTTATTTCATTTGTCCACATCTGGAAGTATTTTTAATAGAATATCAAAATGGAACTGTTTATCAAAATTTAATAATGTGAAATAGAAAAATACAAATTTCTATGAAATAGAAATTCTCTTTATTCTCTAAAGAGAGTAAAGAAGACAAAACCAGGAAGAAGTAGATAATATTTTCTTTCCCAAGGTATGCCAATTTTATCATTTGCAAAGGTATAAGTCTCAAAATCAAGGTGGATTGCATGGAGAAAAATCCAGTTTGGTTTATGTGAGCATGAGCCCACGGAAAAGGACCATGTTAATTTTGAACTTACTACTACTCCTAAGTGGGGGAAAAAAAAAAATCAGCCTGACTCCAGGTGTCTTTTGATTCTTATCCTTTCCCATTTTCTATAAGCCATTCCTCCCACAAAGCTTCCCTCTGTCTCTGCTTCGCTACCAGTACCAACCCCACCTCCTGACCCAGTTCTTTGGGTTCTGGCTTTGCAGATTTTGTCGGTTGAATCGTGCATCCTTCCTTTTATTCTTGGCTTTACCCAGAGAATGCTGAGTTCCAGCTCAGTGTCAATTCTGGAACACAGATTTCCTCCCTGGCTCTGCAGGACAAATGCTACTCTGCCAGTACTTTTTGTGGCTTTGTTCCACTCTATCTGCAGTGGCCAATAGTAGGCATCGTGTTCTGGTGCCCTCTGATGCAGTCTGCCACTTGCCCGACGACACCTTGGCTTCCATCTCTGTGTACCAGTGTTCTTTGTGATTGCCCTTTGTGAATTAGACATGCTTTATAAGAAATTGGTAACTGTGCTTACTTTTGGCTGCTGGGAAATGAGTCTTAAAAGTCTTGATCTTGGTGATTCACAGACCTGTACCCCTGGGGATAAAAATATATGTTTATAAAAAATAAAAAATTAAAAAAAAATCTTGTTATTTTTCCAATAGTTTTCTTTGCTTTGAAAAGTTATCTGAAAGTGAAGGAGTTGAAGGACATATTCTTGGGCTGTTTACTCTGCCTCTGAGGCCCTCCTGCTTTCTCCTTATCTAGTACAGCCCTCCCTTCAAGGTTCCCCTGAAATCCCAGGCACTCTGTGAAACCCTCATCACCCCCGCTTTGGGGAACTGCCCTTTCTCCGTGTTTCGGTATCACAGAATAGCTGCACTGTTTTGTTTTCCTTTCCAACTTAACCTGTGCTGCCTTTCTGATAAGCATAAGCTTTGTTTTTCCAATTAAACAATCAGCTTTTTTCTTCCCCTCACTCATTGATTCCAGGGATAGGCTCTGGAGTATGAATTCCTGGAATTCCGGCTCTGTCGCTGGTGAGCTGCACTATCTTGTTCAAGACACTTACGTTTCTATGCCTTAGGCTCCTTCTCTGTTCAATGTGGTAGTAATACCCATATTTGGAGGCTGTTGGGCTAACGTGGAACATGTTCAGTACAATGCCTGGCACACAGCTGGTGTCCAGTAATTTGTATCTTTTGCATTCTGATTGTTACTTAACTCCTCTGTAGCTGGAGAACTGGAGAAGAACTGGAGAGATAGCTACAAAACAGACAATATTCTACAGAACTGGTTTCTGCCCTGATAGAATTCACATTCTAGTCCTTAATAAGTGATTACTCAATTATTTCTTTAAATTCTACTCTTTTAAGAAGTACAGGGTGCCATGAGCGTGTCTTCTGACTTCCTCTGGAGGATTTGGGAAGGTCTTGCTAAGGAAGCAATAAATGACTTTATTTTTTTTTTAAGATTTTATTTATTTGACAGAGAGAGAGAGATCACAAGTAGGCAGAGAGGCAGGCAGAGAGAGAGAGGAAGGGAAGCAGGCTTCCTGCTAAGCAGAGAGCCCCATGCGGGGCTCGATCCCAGGACCCTGAGATCATGACCTGGGCTGAAGGCAGAAACTTAACCCACTGAGCCACCCAGGCGCCCCAATAAATGACTTGAAATTAGAAAAAGGGATAGATAGGGATCAGATTAATGTCAGGAAGAGTATCAGCAATGAGAGAATCGGGAAGGCAAAGGGAACAGCATGTGTGGGAAGGCAGTCCATGTGGCTGGAATTCAGTGATCAAATGAGGAGAGAGTTTCTAGACAGCCACCCCTGGGTTTTAATGTCTCATCATTTCCCTAATATCTTGTGCCTACATATTAAGGAGCCTAATTAATACTTGTTAATAATTAAGTCTATGTGGATAAAGCTGGTTTATCGGATTCCTTTAGGCACCGAAAGAAAATGGTTTTCTGGGTCAGTGATGTATAAGTGAGGGTCCAGTCAGGAAAAGAGGAACATGTTGGGCATTTCAACACTGAGAACTTAACATAAGGAGGTGGTTATACTGGCGTCAGAGAAGTGAAAAACCAGAGTGACACCGAAGTAGCAAAGAAGGAGTAATGGCAGGAAGCCGCCACCTCTACAGACCAGAACCTCAAGCTGGTCTTCATTTCATTTTTTCCCTACATGCAGTCTCTCACAAAATCCTCTAGCAAAATCCTCTCGCAAAATTTCTAGTCCAGAGGAGATGGAACTCGGGCCTGAGGTGAGGGTAGGGGAAGGTACGTGGGGGAAAGGGAAGCAGTCTCTCTGCTGCTACTCAGCAGATGCTGGGAGGACATTCCATATAGTGCTGGTACCTGTATCTCTAAGAGTGAACCATTCATGTCAGTTCTAAGCATACTGAAATAAAGGAGGAGACCAAGACCAATTGTCCATCCTGGACTGGAGGGCCATTGCTAAGATAACAATGATAGGAACAGTCAAAAGCAGGAAGGAACCTGCCTTCTAGTCTTTCTCTAGTAGCCATGATGGGTGGAATCCAATAGGGAGTCAGAAAACAAAGGGGACACGTGATCTGCAGAGCCCCAATACCAGCATCACACAGCATAGGATAGAAAGGTGCAATGAAGTTTCTATTTTTATGATGGGTTTATAGAAAAGATAGAGGGATTGGGTGTCGACTCTTGGTGCGCATGGGGTCTTAATTTTGGGGCTGTGGGATCAAGCCCCTCCTAGAGCACCATGTTCGGTGCAGAGTCTGCTTGAGACTCTCCCTCTTCCTCCCCTCCACGCTGCTGTCTCTCTCTCTCTCTCTCTAAAATAAAATAAATAAGTCTTTAGATTAAAAAAAAAAAAAGAAAAGATACAGGGGATAGGAAGATAAGAACAAAGGAGAAGGTAAGCATGTTCATTGGATATCAAGGGTGGCATAGTCTTGCTTTGGATAGCATCCGATTTTCCGATTTCTGACCTTCAACATATAATAAGTTACTTTAAAAAGACTTTGCCGAAAAGAGATTCCATTAACTCTTTCTTTGGTAGTAATAAGATGAATTCCTCCGCTAATGTACAATCACAGTGAAAACCTCTTTGTATGTTTATGCCACTGTCATCTGAGTTGGAAATATGTATATATGTATATATGCACATATGTGTAAAAATAAATAATACATACATGTACACACGCATAGATATACACATCCATATTTAAGTATATCATATTTATTTAAGTCTGTATTTTAAATGATGGGAAAAGAACAGATTTTGCAAGCTCTCACCTGTGGGCTTAAAGCTGTTGAAAACTAGCACACCTTTCATTAAAAGGAGACTGCAGGTCGTTCCGCAGGCCTAAAAGGGTCTTGCCATATACGAAATCTGTTGCCTGTGCATGCCAGGGAAAGCTCTGCTTCCCTACCTTTGCCTTGCCGGTTGACTGTAGACTCCCCGGGATCTGGGGAATCACTTGTTCCTTTTCTCCCAGCTTATAGCCTAGGTTTCAACTGTCTAGTGAAGCCGAGCAGGCGCCACCCAGAGCCCTTTTTATTACTCCCTTTGCCCTGAGTTTCATGGTATGGGAGAGTTCACCTAACCCACAAATCACAGTTTACAAATCATTGCTCAATATTTACGAATAAAAATATTCTTAAAGGTTAGCCACTGTTAGGACACAAAGTTGATTGAATTCCAATCGTAAACAAATGGATGTTTGGGTCCCCCCAGATAGTTCCAACAAATACAAAAATGTGATATTAATTAGCTATCTTGGAATCTCAAAAGTAATGATTGGATCCCTGACAAGTACCTAACAGACACAGATTTAGGCATAACTAATTTTTTCCCATGTGTATTGTATTAAAAGATATGTTTGCATGGAAGGTCTATTTAGTACAGACGTGTGATTTGACCAATTCCCTAAGTACGACTGTACTTGACTTAAGCACTTTACTTCCTTTATTTCAACTCTCCTATTTCTCCAGAGAATTAGTGAAATAAGTACTTCGGTGGGGAAGGAATTGATACTACAACATTTTCATATAAAAGGAGCATTGAAAATGTTACTGATCATTCAAATTGACTCATCTGTCTCAAACATTCATTTCCTAAAAAATAATCCCTTGTAATAATTGAAACCTTCTTGTTTCATTTCACCTGCTTTTCTTGCTCTGATTTTCAGCATTAGAAAGCAATAATAACCTTGGTACAGATAATTCCTGTGGATCATTATAACATGGCTAGCCCTAGCTGGCCATTAATCCCTCAGTAATGCTGAATACTTTGATTCTGTTGAGTCAAAAAAACCCACAATTACTGACCGTCACAAACCAAAGTCTGATAATTCAGTGTTCAAATGTAAAACAAAATGCAGTTTTTATCAGTAATATGAAATACAAGTAAACAGATAAATATATTTTTCAAAAATCTTGGTTGACAGAGCTCATATTTGGGGAGGAGGTAGGAAAATCTGCGTTAAGAGCCAAGGAGATTTCTGAGACTGAAGAATCAAGAACCTGACCCATCTCTTGTGAGTTTCAGTGTTATTAGAATGCCTTCAGTAGACAGAGTTGATGCTAACTGAAGTCTGCTGGCAGGAAGAAATGTGCCAGCATTCCTAGGGAATGTGCCCAACTGGTACTTCAGTTTTAACACCAAGGTTTGCATGTTGAAACTACTTTTGGTCAAGCCAAAAAACTACTTGGGTCAAGTTTTAGTCGGAGTGACGGAATATTTGATCATGACCTAAGAAAAGTGCAGTAGGTACCAACAAAGACATCATCACTACAAGTGGACGGGTATCCTCTGGGCATCCAATGTGCAGTAGCTCTGTGATGTAGCTACTATTGTGCAGTTACACTAGTGGTCTCGTTTGACTTCCCGGTTTTCTTCACTTGGAATTGAGAAGTAAGACTGACCACTTCAGACTGAATAAACATGAAGAAACATACACAGTTCAAAGCAAGTATGGTTCCCAAAGGCAAATATAGGTCTTCAGCTAATGAAGTAATTAGTGGTATTATAGAGGAGTTATAATCACCTTTGTACTCTAAGCTTGATATAAAAAGTATCATCAGTAATGTAAGGTTGAAAATGTTAAGATACTCAGAATTTATTCTGAACTTCCAAAGAATTTCTCTTACATTATAACATCATGTTTGTTACATTAATTTTTTTTTTTTTGGCCAAGAAATGAAATCTTGCCATTTGCGACGACATGGATGGAACTAGAGGGCATTAGGCTTAGCGAGATAAGTTTATCAGAGAAAGACAATTATCATATGATCTGCCTGATAGGAGGAAGTTGAGAGGCAAAGTGTGGGGGTTTGGGGGTAAGAAAAGAATAAATGAAACAAGATGGGATTGGGAGGGAGACAAACTATAAGAGACTCTGAATCTCACAAAACAAACTGAGGGTTGCTGGGGGGAGTGGGGTAGGGAGAGGGTAGTGGGGTTATGGACACTGGGGAAGGTATGTACTATGGTGAGTGCTGTGAAGTGTGTAAACCTGGCGATTCACAGACCTGTACCCCTGGGGCTAATAATACATTATATATTAATAAAAAATTTTTTTGAAAAACTTTTTTTGCAGGGGCGCCTGGGTGGCTCCATTGGTTAAGCATCTGACTCTTGATTTTGGCTCAGATCATGATGTCGGGGTTGTGAGATTTGCCCCGTAATGGGCTCCATGCTCAGTGCAGTCGGCTTGAGAGTCTTTCCCTTTCCTTTTGCTCCTCCCCCAGCTCAACTAACTAACTAAATAAATAAATAAATAAAATCTTTAAAAAATCTATTTTTGCAAAGGTCTTATCTCTCTCTCCAACTTTTGTTTATTGAAGGGCATGGCTTTATCTTCATTCTTGCTTCACCTCCCATGGAATACAGCAAAGTGCTTTACCTAAAATAAGCGTTAAATTTAAGTGTTAAATTATGGAATGAAAGCATAAATTTGGAACACCCAGAATATTTCAGATACTGAAAGATACACACATTTTTAATGAGCCATATTTATTTTACTTGAGAAAATAATTTTTTTTTTTACAACTAAAGTTGACAATCATGGCTATGGTGTTATGATGCACAGAGAATTGGTTTAAGGAGATGAGTTTCAGTGAAAAGAAGAATTAGCTCTCAGATGTGCAGCCAGAAATTCTAATCTGTATTTGGAACTTGCTGTTATGTATTTTTGGAAGGTCTTTTGATCTCAATTTTCTAATTTCTTTGTCAATTTTATTTGTCATTATATATTTTACATATAGTATTAAAGTGTGTTCCAGTGGTTTTATTCTCAAGATTTAATTTTTTTAAAGATTTTTAAAGATTTTTATTTATTTATTTGACACACAGACAGGCAGGCAGAGAGAAAAGGGGAAACAGGCTCCCCCCTGAGCAGAGAGCTCGATGTGGGGCTCCATCCCAGGACCCCCTGATGAGATCATCACCTGAGCCGAAGGCAGAGGCCTAACCCACTGAACCACCCAGGTGCCCTCAAGATTTAATTTTTAAAAGTTTGCATCCTATTCTCTTAAAAAGTTTGTATCTTGTTTGTAATGGTTGTTTATGTGTGAGTTTAGCTGGTCTATAGAACCCAGATATGTGCTCAGACATTATCCTAGATCTTTCTGTGAGGGTACTTTTGGATAAGATTAACATCTAAATTTCATAAAGTAGATTTCATAAAGTAGATTGCCCCCCTTAATGCAGCTAGGTCTCATCTAATCAGTTGAAAGCTTGAATAAAACAGAAGACTGACCTCCACAGGAAGAGGAAATTCTGCCAGCAGATGGCTTTCAGACTTGAATTGCAGCATCAGCTCTTCCTTGGTGTCTAGCCTGTTGGCTTATTCTTGCTGACTGCCACAATCATGTGAGCCAATTTCTTAAAGTAAATCCATCAATCAATCTACCTATCTATCTCCTATTGGTACAGTTTCTCTGGGGAACCTTAACTAACAGAAAGTTAATGAAAGAAAAAAGAACAGAAACCATGGTATAACAGGATTGTCATGTACAGTAGTTTCATTGCAGAAATGAATTATTTGGTATTCTCTTTGATTTTGAGAAAATGTAGAGAAAAGGAGAATGTATTCAGTGACGGATACAAGGAACAGAGGAAGACATTAGAATGTGATACTATCACTAATTATCCCCTTGTATCAATTTCTCTTTAAGTGATAGGATCCCCTTTCACATCTTCATTTATAGCCAGCCATGTGTGGTCTTGCGTCTAAACTCTGTCCAATGGTATATGCAATCGACTGGATGTTTATCGAGCTCCCAAATTCATATATTGAAATTCTATGCCCCAATGTGATGACATTTAAAGATGGGGCCTTTTGGAAATGACTAGGTCATGAGGGTAGGGCTGTTTTTTGAAGCAAGGATGTAAGTTTCAGGGTCATTGGAATGGTATCAAATCTTAAATTTATGTTTAAAACAGACTAATTATAGATAGAGGAACAGAAGGTCAGTACACACATACACACTCAGTGATTGTGTCCTGATTATGTTATAGCCTGTCCTGATTATGTTAGCAAGCCTTTTCTCAACCACTCTCCTTGGGGTCATCAAAACCCCACAGGGTAGGGTCTAACAACTAAAATTCCTAGTGTTGAGGGGTCATGACGTTTGCATGTGATTTCCTTGAATGGAATGTCTAAACAATGGTTCACTACCGTGATGGAAACATCCTGGTCCCTGAATTATGAATTGAATATTATATCATATATGCCTGAGTGTAAGAAGTAACAAGGACCTAGAAGGAGTCTTTCCCAAGTCCGTGTTTTAGACTAATAGAAAAGGCTGTGAGGCAGCCTGAGGAGTTATGCACTCCTTAGGGGTGTGCTCAAGAAGGTAAATTCAACCACACAAAGGAATTTAGGCAACAAAATTCATAACCTTGAGATTATAACCCCAAATAAAAAATGGATCCAGCACTCATTTAAATGATTAAAATGTGGGAGAAAAGACAAATCTTCCATTAAAAAATCAAATAATTTAAGCAGATTCTGCCCTTTCAAGAAGGTGGAATAGAACTCTTTATCCCTCACGTGAGGACCACACTTAGTTGCTTAATTCTGAAGAATACAGGAAAAATAAGGAAGAATAACTTTATAGTGGAGAAATCTGGCAAATGCTGCGTCAGCTGGGCCCCCCAAGTTAACCCTATCAGTATATACCCTTGACATGACATGATAAGAATGACACTTCACCGCTGTGTTCTTTTTCTCCAAACTTATAATCTCAGTGAAATAATGAGAACAACAGCAGACAAAAAACCCAAAGTGTGGGGCGCCTGGGTGGCTCGGTGGGTTAGGCCGCTGCCTTCGGCTCAGGTCATGATCTCGGGGTCCTGGGATCGAGTCCCGCATCGGGCTCTCTGCTCGGCGGGGAGCCTGCTTCCTCCTCTCTCTCTCTGCCTGCCTCTCTGCCTACTTGTAATCTCTCTCTGTCAAATAAATAAATAAAACCTTTAAAAAAAAAAAAAAACCCAAAGTGTGTGACATTCTATACCATACTTGACCAATACTGCTCTACACGGTCGAGGTCATCAAAAACAAGGAAAGTCTGGGAAACTATCACAGCCAAGAGGAGTCTAAGGAGACAGGACCACTAAGTGCAATGCATCCTGCATGGGATCCTGAAACAGGTGAAGGCTATTCAGAAAAACTAGAGAAATTTTAATAATCATGGCTTAATTAATAATAATGTATTAGTATTGGTTCATTAGTTGTGATAAATGTACACAGCTGTCTGAGATAATGGGAGAAACTGGGTGTTGGATATATGCCAACTCTCTGTGCTATTTTTGCAACGGTTCTAAAAATCTCAAACTATTCTAACATGAAAAGGAGTCTGTTTTTTAAAAAAAAGAAATTTAGAGATAAAACATATGCTTTTCTTCTTAAAGAATCAGTCTAAGCATATAGTTCACAGCAAAATTGACTACAATCCCGTTTCTTTCTTCTCTGATTCTCCAGGTCTCTGAAACTCCCTGGTGGACTCTCTCTCTCTCCCCATATCCCCACTGGTTCCTCATTTCATGTCTCCCTGGTCACCTTCTTGATTATATGCTTCTGTAAGCTCCATCTTTCTCAATACAAGAAGTTCCCCACCAGGCTTAGCCCCATGGAAATTTAGTTTGTCCTCTGTTGCTACTGTTTTTCTTGGAGAAGTTAGGTGGCCAGGCTCTTGTCCTCTGCACTCTTCCTATCTTTGTTTCATTTCTGGCGGAGGGCTGGGGTGGATTGTGGACCTGTTGGTCATTCTCAGTCCCACTACGTGCACAGATGACAATAAATTAGCAAATTAAAGGGGGGGGAGAAAATGTCTTTATTTTGGAAAAGTTATTGCTAAATTAGCATAGGAGGAAGTGACCAGCCCAACATAATATAGTTAGTGACCAGAAGATCCTGGACTATTCTCCTCCTCTTCATTTTTTCTGTTCTTCAAACACTGAATTCAAATTTTTGCCATGATTGAGGAGAATTGCAGGCTTTCATGTGGTGATTCTTCTTTCTTGTCAACCAAGAAACATGGAAAGAAATGAAAAAGGAAATGAATACACTGGAAGGATGAAACTGACCGAATACTGTTATATTCCCTTTAACTTAAAGAATATCTAGAGATGTGCATCCAATAAGAAGGCTTGTGTCAGCAGCATGACAACCTGCTTGGTGAACTACTGCCTTATGGTACTTATAGTCTCCAGAACTATGGGGCTTCTTAGCGCCAACCTTCAAGTAGATTTCTCATTAAATAACCTGCAACCATTGTTTTTATTGAAGCCTTTTAGGGCCTTAGGAAGCAAACATCTTGTTTAATTACTTCTGTCTTTATCGCTTCATTCAGGTGGGTAGTCATTTACTCACGTGCTCAGGCATCCATTCATCCATCTCCAAGGTGCCAGACACTGAGCTAGATGCTAGAAACACCAACACGAGGAGGCATCATCCCTAGAGTCAAGGTGTACACTGCCTACTAATTTGAGTGTTGATGAAGAAAACCTGACAGTGTTTCGTGTAAAATCTCTACAGTTCTAACTTAACTGTCCTCATGAAATATTGAACCCTATTTCATGACCTATTAGATAAAGACTCAAAGGGTGTCTATAGTAAATACGAGCGGAGAATTCTTAAAAACCACAAAATTCAAGAAAAGAAATTTAATTGTACATCGTTTCTTCTCTCTTTTTAAGTGTAAATATGTATACACACACATGCAAGCATAACACTTTCCATGTCAATCAACAAAAATTCAGTCTCAGAAAGACACTGAAACATTATCCTACCAATAATTATTTTAAATATTTATAAATAAAACTGTATAAATGTATCAAGTCCTCTGTTCCCCTGTACCTCTGTGACTTGGGTTATCCAGTGATGATTTCAGTGTTTGTATGTCCTTTGTGCACCTGTAGGTGCCAGAGCTATCTCAAGTGTTAAATCCAACCCAGACACTTTAGCTTCCCTTTACAATAGAAATCAAGAAATATTTTCTCATCAGTTATGCATAAGGGAATGTATTGAATATATAGCCCAGGTTATTGTAGATGGAGTTATTAAAGAATGAAGTTCTTTTACGGACTTAGACAAGAAAGCATAACTACAATGCTTTAGCACCTAGTGGCAAGACTCAGGACATTTGTTTTTTTTGTTCACTACATCCTGACACTTACCTATAAAGTTCAGTGTCATTGCATAAATTATGAATACTAGCTCTGTTTGGCACAGTCCCTGAGAATAAAGAATGTTATTGTCCTACCAAAGAAGAAAGACTTCAGGATTATATTACATCATTCCCGCAGCTAATCAGTCTGTTCCCATGCCACACTCTGTCCGTGGTTGCCTTTGAAAATTACAATTTCTTGTATAGTCTTCGGTGCCATTCCTGGTATTCAGTCAAGGTATAATGAAAACATTGTCAGTTGCTGCTCAAAGGCAGAGGCAGAAAAAATGGCTGCAGAAACGTTCCAAACCAGCTAACTGCCTGAGTTCTAGGAGACATTCTGGGAGAAATTCTTCACGAGAATAAAAATAGCAATAGTGAAAGTAGCTAGCATTGTGACATTTCCTTTGCCTGCATCATCTTATTTAAACCTCACAAAACCCTTTTGAAGCAAGTGTAATCACTATTCGCATTTTACAGGTGAGGATATTGAAGGTCTGAGAGATAATTTGCTGAAGTTCATACATCTTATAAATGGTGGAATTGAAATTAAAATGGAGAGCATGCTGTCCTTGTAACCATTAGTTTTTAAGGAATTTGTATTTCAAAAAAGAATGACTTAAGCTCTTTTTTAAACAGCTACTGTTTAGTTTTGGAACAAGATCTAGATTGGTCATACTTCGAAGGAGAGTTACAAGTAAGTTACAAGTTACAAGTAACAACTCATTGAAATGTGCCCCCAGTTTTGTTTTCATTTCTGCCATTGATCAGGATGTTAGAAATGTGTATGTGTCTAGACACATACATACACGTGTCATTTCACGTATCAGGCTCCTATCTTAACATTTTAAGTTTCACATTGTGATTCTTGTGTCAGCTGAGCTTTCTTGTTTTCCTGATTTTGTTCATGATCTTCTCCTTATTTGGAATATTCTTTCTCCCATGTCTACCTAGCTAACTCCTTCTGAAACCTCCAGCTTTGATCAGTTACCTCACCTAATCCTCATAAGCAGTATTTTAACATTTTACCACTCTCTACTGAACCCTCACTTTATATTTAGCTACCTATTGCTGCTCTAGCAAATTACCATAAACCCAGTGACTTAAAACAACAGGAACACATTATCTTGCAGTTGTAGGGGTCCAAAGTCTGAAATGAGTACTGCTGGGCTAAAAGCAAAGTGTCAGTAGGGCTGCATTTTTTTCTGGAGGCTCTAGGGGAAGATATATTTGTTACCTTCCCCAACTTCTGGAGACCAGCTACATTCTTTAGCTTGTAGTCCCTTTCATCTTTAAAACTAAGAATATAGCATCTTGAAATCTCTCTGTGATTCTGACCCTCCTGCCTTCCTCTTTTACTTATAAGGATGCTTGTGACTACACTGAGCTCACCTAGGTCATCTAGGATAATCCTCTCTATCTTAAGGTCAGCTGATTAGCAACCTTAATTCTATATGCCACCTTAATTCTTCCTTGCCATGTAAAATAGGTTTGGGGGATTAGGGCATGGACATTTTTTACACAAAGAGATATCTGTAGTCCCACATTCATAGAAGCATTATTCACAATAGCCAAGGTATGGAAGCAACCTAAGTGTCCGTAATACACACACACACACAAACATACACACAGACACATACACACACAGAGAAGAATATTATTCAACCTTAACTAAGAAGAAATCCTGTCATTTGTGACAACATGGATAAAACTGGAGGACGTTATGCTAAGTAAAACAAACCAGAAAATGAAAGATAAATACTGCATACTATCTCTTATATGTAGAATATATATTTTTTAAAAAAGAAGACAGATGTATAGATATAGAGAGTCGAAAAACGGTTGCCAGGGTCTAGGGAGTGAGGAAATTGGCTATTTTTTGTTTGTTTTTGGTTTTGTTTTTTAAGAAAGGGGGAGTGGGAGGGTCTGCGAAAGGTAGAGAGAATCTTAAGCAGTCTCCATGCCCCGTGGAGAACCCAATGTCCGGCTCCATCTCATAGCCTTGAGATCATGATTTAGGAGAAATCAAGACTCAGATGCTTAACCAACTGAGCCATTGAAGCGCCCCGGGGGTGGGGAAATAAGGAGAGGCTGATGAAAGGACGCAAACTTCCAGTTATAAAGTGAGTAGGAAAAATGAAGTCTGAGGATCTAATGTATAACATGGGGACCATAGTTAGTAACATTATATTGTGTAATTGAAATTGGCTAAGAGAGTGGGATTTAAATGTTCTACCCTAATAAATAAATAAATAAATAAGGCAGATATGTGAGGTGACAGATGTGTTAATTAACTCAGTGAAGGTAATCCTTTCACCACAGGTAGTGAGAGGATATATATATATATATATATATATATATATATATGTATTTATATATATAATTATCACATTGTATACTTTAAACATCTTGCAATTGTATTAGTCATTTATACCTTGATAAAGCTGGGGAAAAAAGAAAAGAATCCTCCCTTGATTCTATGGCCTTCTCCAGTGACGATTCTGTTGTGCCCTTCTTGAAAGACAGCTACTATATAGGCTTCAATTAGTTCTATAGAGTCTATTTTAGGTGTGTCAGTTTTGTTCCATCAAAATGTTTATGTTTCTCAACATCAATATCATAGTTTATTTATTACTATTATAGCTTTAGAGTAAGTCCTGAAGTCGGGTAATGTAAATCCTCAAATTTTCCTTTTCTGTGTAAAATGATTTGGCATTTATTTTTTCAAAGATTTTAATTATTTATTTATTTATTTATTTATTTATTTATTTTGACAGAGACAGAGATCACAAGGAGGCAGAGAGGCAGGCAGAGAGAAAAGGAAGCAGGCTCCCCACTGAGCAGAGAGCCCCATGTGGGGCTCGATCCCAGGACCCTGGGATCATGACCTGAGCCAAAAGCCAAGGCTTTAACCCACTGAGCCACCCAGGCATCTATGCTTTGGCATTTTAAAGAGCTATGGCTTTTGGCATAGAAAAAGAACACACTAAACCTGAGAATGTGGTGTACTGAAATAATAAAAATAAGAGCAGATAATAACGAATAGAAAACTAGATACAAAAGTGAAGAATAACAAATCAGGAGTTGGTTCTTCAAAAAGACCAATAAAATTGATAAGCCTTTGAAGTCCTTGATCAAGAAAAGACGAGAAAAGAAATAAAAGCAATATTAGGAACAAAAATGGGGACCAGTTAGATATAACATAAGCTATAAGAGTACTAGAGAATATTAATAAGCTTATGGAAAAAATTGAAAAGTTATTTGAATTAGATAGTTTCTTAGATAAAAATATAACTTACTGAAACTAACTTAAAAAGAAATAAAAAACTTGAATGGTTTAATAAATATCAAAAAAATGAAATTATGCCCACAAATAAATTTAGGTCATTTTAAAACTGAATTCTTCCAAACATTCAAAGAATTTCATAGTAAAATTTTAGCACATAAATAAAAATGAAAAAAATCATAAAGGACAAAAAGGTATATTCTGATAAGAGGAACAATAGATTAAGAAGATACTGAACGGAAAAGGATACATACCAAACAACAAATACACTTAAAATATGGAAAGCAAAAGCAACAGTGGTTTGAAATAGTTAAATCACCAACAGTAATTAGAGATTTTACTATACTTACCTCAGAAATAGAAAATAAAGCACAAAAAATAAACAAAATGTAAACGATCTGATTAATATGGCCAAACATCTCAAACCAATTGATATATGAAGACCGACCCGGCTATCGTTAGGGTCCTGGATAGTGCATTCAAACAAAATAAAATGAATCTATAAAGATCAAATGGAAAAGTTGAAACTGCTATTGATTGCAGATGATACACTCATCAATAGAGAAAATCTAATAGCATCAACAGATAAAATATTGGAACTGATAATTAGGTAATGTAAAAGCAAATAAGGTGTATCCACAAAAGATTTATAAAGTATCCAGGAGTTGATAAGATAGAGAATGTATAAGATCTTGGGGTGCCTCGGTAGTTCAGTGGGTTAAGCAACCAGCTCTTGATTTGGCTCAGGTTCTGATCGCAGAGTCATGAAAGCCCCCTGGGGAGCTCGCACTGGGTGTGGAGCCAGCTTAAGATTCTCTCTCTCCTCTTCCTCTGCCCCTCCCCTCCAACCCTCCCCTCTCCCCCGCCCCCCCGCCACTTGCTTGTGCACTCTCTCTCTCTTAAAAAAAAAAAAAAAAAGTGCAAGATCTTTATGGAGAATATTTTATTTCATTTTTAAAGATTTTATTTATTTATTTGACAGAGAGAGAGATGACAAGTAGGCAGAGAGGCAGGCAGAGAGAGAGGAGGAAGCAGGCTCCCTGCTGAGCAGAGAGCCCGATGCGGGGCTCGATCCTAGGACCCTGAGATCATGACCTGAACCGAAGCAGCAGCTTAACCCACTGAGCCACCCAGGCGCCCCTATGGAGAATATTTTAAAACTATTTAAAGATACCAAAGAAGAGGGGCACCTGGGTGGCTCAGTGGGTTAAGCCGCTGCCTTTAGCTCAGGTCATGATCTCAGAGTCCTGGCATCGAGCCCCACGTCGGGCTCTCTGCTCAGCAGGGAGCCTGCTTCCTCCTCTCTCTCTGCCTGCCTCTCTGCCTGCTTGTGATCTCTGTCTGTCAAATAAATAAATAAATAAAAATTATAAAAAAAAAAAAAAAAAGATACCAAAGAAGATAGTGCTTAATAGTAGAATACATCATATTCATCAGGGAGGAGATACAAGATTTTAAAGATGCTAGCTGCCTTTAAATTAGGTATGTACTCAATGTATTTTTTTTTAAATCACACATTTTCTCACTTCATGTAAAATTTTCATATGTATTTTTAATTATCTGAGGAGTTGTAAAGAGCTTTTGACCAATTGAGTCAAAAATTATGTGGAAAGATAAAGGTACACAAAAAGATATATTTATAAAAAAAAGAAAAGACAGATGCTTTACCATACGTGAGCAATCAGTAATAAAAATGAGGTCTGTCACAGGAACATACATTTTATCAATGAAAGAGAAAGGAAACTCAGCACATCTCCCTTATGAATGGGAAATTGGCATGATAAGGTTGATATCTCAGAAATATGGTGAAGGGGATGGATTATTAGTAGGTAGTATTAAGGATCTAAAGTCTTAGTAGGGGGAGAAAAATAAATTTGGATTCCTAACTCATACTATATATAAAAATAAAGTTTGAAAGGACTGAGGACCTAAAAATTAAGAAATAATGCTCTAAAGCTTATAAAGAAAATATAGAAAGATATCTTTGGCTTGGAATATCTTATTCAACAAGATAAAAAGGGAAAAATATGAATTTGCCAATAGCACAATTAGAGTTTCTGTTACACAAAATTGAGATAAGTGGCTGGGGACAATGGCAATGTCTAACAATGACAAGGGGTTACTGCCTAGATTATGTAAGAAATTGCTGCAAACCGATGAGAACGAGAACACACAATAGAAAAATGGGGAAAGGATAGGAATTAGCAAGTCACCAAAGAGGAAACCCCAGTGGTTAACATGCGTAAGAAGAGATGTCAATGTCAGTAGTAATTAGATAAATAAGAATTACAATTTAAAACTTCCTAATTTATATACATCAGATTGGCAAAAAATAGCAGGTTGTATGGTAACAGATGCTGGAAAAACAATAGAGATTCTAAATGCTCTCCAAGGAAGTACATACCAGTGTAGCGTTTTGAAAAAGCAATCTAGCAGCATGGGGGGGAAATTTGATCTGTGTATATTATTTGAGCCAAAATGTATATGTCTATGTGCTTATAGAAGTCTATTAGGGATAATGTACTAGAATACTGAACCCATCCTACTTGTGGTAGCAATAACCAAGAGTCTGTTACTAGAAAATAGATAAAGGATACATTGAAAGCATGCATTAGAACACCGCAAGGTTTCTTACTTAGATATACATACAGCAACATGGATACACCTGCAAACTCAGTGCTAAGTAAAAAAAGAAACTATTTAAGCAATGCCACACTTCCATTTATATTAAATGGATTAAAATGCGTAGGGACACAAAATAATATGATGACTTATATTTGTCAGCTCAGACTGCCCAAAAATACCACAGTCTAGATGGCTTAAACAACAGAAATGAAAATACATTTCTTACAGTTTTTGAGTTGGTAGTAGCATGGTTGGGTTCTGATGTGAGCCTTCTTTCTGACTGCACATGGCGCCTTCTTACATGGGAGAGAGACAGAGACAGAGACAGAGATCCTTCCTTTTATAAGACAATGGTCTTACTGGGTTAGGGCCCCAAACTATGACCTCATTCTCCAGTAAGCACCTCCTAAAGACCCTATCTCTAAGTACATTGGGGTTTAGGGCTTCAACATGTGAATTTTGGAGGGACACAATTCAGTCCATGGCATTTTACCCAAGCTTCCCAAACCAGATTCATGTCCTTATTACAGAAAAAATACATTTATTCCATCCCAATAACCCCCCAAATCTTAACCCATTCTGGCATCAACTCTAAAGTCTAAAGTCTGAAGTCATATCTAAATATCATCTAAGTAAGATATTGTGAAGAGAAATAAATGCTAAACAAGAATGAGATCTTGCATGAAGCTGTGACCATAGCGCGTGATCAACAGAGAAGTAGGATTACCTCACTAACTGCACTCGAGGTCCAAAGAGAAAAAAATGAATCTAGCTTTAACCTTGTGCTTGAATAATTAGTTACAGCTCATAACAATTCTCCTTGTATGACCTTCTGCCGTGGAAATTGAGAAAACAATTCCTATGATATGTTGATGCCTTGGCTAAATTTTGACTTTTCCAGATGAGCCTTAAGAAACAAGTATAGGTTTAAAAATAAAAACCAAAACCCATAAATGTTCATTAGCCCAAAAGGAAAAAGAGGCAGAGGGGAGATTCTGCCTACAGCTGAGCTCATTTGGTTATTTAGTAGGAAGTGGGAAAGGCAGTGAGGAAGGGAGAATAGGGTTTCCATTTGGTGACTGGTTCTCAGGGTTCACTTTGCTCTGCATTGTCTTGCGGGAGGCATGTTTAGGTTCTAGTTTGACGCTCAGGCAGGGATGTCTCTCCTGCCTCAGAGTACTGAACTTTGGAATGTCCTTGAGTACCTTACTGAGCACTTGGCTAGGACTGACTGACCAGAGCAGTTTTCCAAGAAACCTTGGTTCTGCCTGGAATTATGACGGGAGCAGCATCTGACGGAGTGTAGGTAACCTCTAGAATGTCAAAAATGAATTAATACTCTATTTTCATAATAAAACACCATTTCAGTTGAATTCCAGGCTAGCCTCTAGAGCATATACATTTTTCTAAAAACAGAGAAGGATATCTGTGCCTCTCTTGGCTCCCAGCACACTAACAACTTTTAGTACTTTTTTCCAAATATAAGGTTCTAATCTTTTATTAATGCTCAGCTCACCATATTTAGGGAGTCAGTCTTTTCTATGACTCTCCTTCAATTTGAACTTCTCTGCTTTGTTTGGTCTGAGGAAGAAGTATCTTTGTTTCTCATTCTGAAATTAAGACATACTGATTTATTTCTGTGGTTCATGGGGGACTAGATGTTTATTTCTTTCTTAATTGCGTACACTGTTTGTAAACTTCTAACAAGAAGCAAAAGGAAGATGCATTAAACAATAAATTTAATGGCATAATATCATTTAGCAACCTACTTATTTGTGTTTGGGGGCATACAAACAAATGTAAACATTATTTGCTAAGAAATAAATAGTGGGTACAGAAAAAAATAAATTTCTGGATTAGGTTCAGGACAAGCCACCTTTTCTTTTTTTACCCCCACCCCCCAACCCCATGACACTCAGTTATGTTTTTCTTTGCAGGGAATTATGTGCCAGGATTTTAGATCTGTGATCTAACTCTTTAATCTCCGTGCTTCTGAAAAGGAGTTAGAAAATTATGTGGCAACCAAACCAAAGTTGGGGATACAACTCAAACTTCCAATTTTCTTGGATTTTAGAATTATGGCAAATTCAGAAAATAGAAAATGGACACAGTAGAACCTGTTTTCAGTAAGAATCTGAAAAGTTTGATTTGGGGGCAGGTGGAGTTTCAGCTGTCCATGGAATCTTTGAAGTGTCCCTGGCATTAAGCTAGAGCAATTGGCCATCAGGACAGAGTGTGGAGTAGAAGTTCTATTTTGGGAGCCATTGGTGTGGTTTATTGAGCTATTATTATGTGTCCAGTATTGCACATATGTTAATTCATTTTACAGATAGGGAACTCTGGCACAGAAAGGTTGAATAAACTGCTTGAGGTCCCAGAGCTACTAAAAGGCAAACTGGGATTCAAACCCAAATAGTTATTGAGGAACTTTGTAGTTATCAATGAACTTGTGGGGGGAAAAAAAGTCCTACAGGGACAGAATTTATAGAATTAAAATCTATAGAATTAAAGTGACTGTTCTTTAGAGCCTACAAGCCTATATTTTCTATTTTGCTTGGTATTTATAATGGACGGTGTTTCTTAAGCTTTGTGCCATGCTATGACATAGTTTGAGATGATGAGGTATTTTATTGATCTACTAAAAGGACAAATCAAAGGATGAATACCCAATTTTTGTAGCAACGTGGATGGGACTGGAAGAGATTATGTTGAGTGAAATAAGTCAAGCAGAGAGAGTCAATTATCATATAGTTTCACTTATTTGTGGAGCATAACAAATAGCATGGAGGACAAGGGGAGATGGAGAGGAGAAGGGAGTTGAGGGAAATTGGAAGGGGAGGTGAACCATGAGTGACTATAGGCTCTGAAAAACAATCTGAGGGTTTTGAAGGGGCGGGGGGCGGGTGGGAGGTCGGGGTACCAGGTGGTGGGTATTAGAGAGGGCACGGATTGCATGGAGCACTGGGTGTGGTGCAAAAACAATGAATACTGTTACGCTGAAAAGAAATTTAAAAAAGAAATAAGAAAAAAAAAAGAAGTAGAAGGGTTTGGGGTATCTGAGTGGCTCACTTGGTTAAATTTCTGCCTCTTGCTCTCAGCTTACATCTTGATTTCAGGGTCGTGAATTCAAGTCCCATGGTGGGCTCCCCGCTCCTTAAAATTTTTTTGAACACATAGAACCTGGCTTAAGAGTCCTAACTCCAGACGAGATCTGTCTTTCTAATAGCAGTATAAGGGCTCCACTACGAACTCCATATCGTAGTAGGTAATTCTGACATACATCATCCAAGAAATTGCCTAAATCAGATTGCTGGGATGAAGAAAGTAATTCTGCAACATCAGTACTAATGCTTTGTCCATGCTGTCGACAGTCTTTATAAGGTGGTGCTGGTGAAAATTTCACCTCCTACTATTGCACGAGTTTGTCAGCTTTGCTAGATTTAGGTGAATTAGTATTGGGGCCATACCAGCCCTTTGAATGTGCCTTGGAGAAATGGATCCTTCCACTGTGACAGGTCAACAGATGTAACTTTTCCCATTTATAAACTTTTGGTGGAAATATTCTAAATACCTTGGAGCCTCATATCACACTTCTACCTCTGTATTAAAGTCCTCCTTTGGCCCGCACTAGGGATAGGAAGCAAACCTCTTTGTTCCTCAGACTTTTGTTATTGTGGTTGTTTTTAGTTGCCTCTTTATTGGCACCCACACCAATGTATTACCAGGACAGGCTGTACAATGTCAGTGAGAAACTGATAAGGACCTATATTGGACCAATAAATTGTCAAAAGCATTACAGTCCCTATTCAGCATTCTCCATGCTACTTGTTTTCAGAGGAGGTCTCTCTCAATATATCAATCCGAGGAAGTATACTGGGGAATATTGGGCATTTCCATTCTTGGCTAAATAGACTAAAGATCTATTTGGGTACTAAATCTGCTTCAACTTAGGAGGAGTTGTTACCAATTGCTTTTCAGTGGATTTTTAAAGTTCTTTTGCTGGCCATTATTACCTTCTGTTTACAGAAGTCTTAATCATTTTTTTTTCCCCAAGGATTTGAGAATGGATAGGTGTTCCTAATAACATTTATTAATTAAATAACACTTAGAAGTAAAAATCTAGATTAAATCACTGACACATAGAGTACTAGAAATGGAGACCATCAAGATAATAGCAGAAATCAAAAGGCACCAAAGCCTCTGGCCTACTTAGTGGTACTAAAACAAATCTAGCTTAGTGGTTTTCATTGGATTCAGTTCTTCAGCTCTATGGTTTCTAATATTTCTTTTTTTATTTCAAGAGTCTGGTAACAAATATCTTAATAGAAGAAAATATAATTTTTCTCTTAAAGGAACTTTAGGCTTCACAGAAAACTGTGTACCTTTGGAATCTCTATTAGCAGTTATGGATAGCACAGGAATGTGGTTTAAACAACAGCAGCAATATATTTTTCAAAAGATTGTATTTATTTATTTCACAGAGATCACAAGTAGGCAGAGAGAGAGAGAGAGAGGAGGAGGAAGCAGCCTCCCTGCTGAGCAGAGAGCCCGATGCAGGACTCAATCCCAGGACCCTGGGATCATGACCTGATCTGAAGGCAGAGGCTTTAACCCACTGAGACACCCAGGTTCCCTAGCAATAATATTTTTAATATCCTAGATTGTCTTTCTAGAGAAGTATACCTTTCCCCACGTTCTCCACTTTGTTATCAATTTTACTCTTCATCCCGATTTGTGGTGGTGATATTTTCCCTCTGTTCCATTTAATTTAATTTTAAATTCGTGAGTTAAAAAAAGAAGAAAAATAATAAGATGCTTATTATTACTAATATGGACTTAGCGCTAGGGTGGGTGAGATCGTTGAAACATGTCATCTAACTGGAGAGAAGAGATGTACCTGTCCGGGTTGGTCATGGTGGGCTGTCATGGTGGATCAGAGTATTCTGTCTCAAAAATGATAGAAATTTATTTCTTCCTCAGGTAACTGTTTATTGTTGGCTGTTCTGGGACGGTGGAAGGCCTCTACTCCATGCAATCATTCAGGAAACCAAGCTGATGGAAGCTCTGCAATCTCCAACCAGTTGTTCTGTTCATCCTTGACACCTTCATTCTTTGGGAAGGGGGACAGCATCGAAGGGCTCAGGAGGTTGTGCCAGTCTAGCCCTTTTTATCATTTTACCATTTCCACCCTTTTTCCGTTGGAAAGGACATAGTCATTTAGCCACATAACTGCGAATGAATCTAGGAATCATGGAGGAAAGGGTGAATGGATTTTAATGGACAATTAGCAGTCTCCGACATGAGATTTGGGAGAGGCCAACAGTGCTAAAACAATAATTTTTAAAAATGTATTTAGAAGTTGAGAGAAGGTAGAAATCAGCGTGGAACAAAATCTTCGGGAAGAGATGGGATGTGATGGAACAAAAAACTGGATAAATGAAGAAAAAAGGTGAGAAAAGGGGGAGGGGGCGCCTTTCCTTCATTTTTCCAGTCTTCCTCCTTTTTAGCGAGAATGTCTCCTTTCCATTACAATATCTTTAATGATAATGTCAAAAATTCTGTGACTGTGTCTCTTTTTAGTAACACTTTGGTCATCCCACTCAGACTTTTCCTAATTTCCTCCTTTTTGTTTTTCTTCTGCACAGATTACTACACAGGTGTGTGCATACACACACACACACACACACACACACACACACACTCATTTACCGGGCAAAACTTGCCTTTGTTTTGTGCACTCCTCTGATCTCTGCTCGACGATCTATTGCCTAATGATTAAAACAACTTCCATTTCTTTACATGCCAGGTGGGCACTGTATTTGGGGCTGTGGGTACAAAGGTAAAGAAAACAGAGTTCTTGCCCTTGAGAAACATGTGGCAGCAAAGCTAATCAACTAATTCTTGAACATCATCTGATTTGATCCTTGCTCTAATTTGTATGTCTGGTGTACTAGATATTATTATGCTCATTTTGTTGATAAGGAATTTGGAAACCATAGTTTAACTGACTTCCCCGAATTTAGGCATCTATACAGATAGTGATATAACTTTTTCACCCAACTGGATCCTACTCTACTACTGTTCCAGATTACTCAACTTCCTCCTATGTTCTCTCTCTTACTTCCTTGCTCCTTTCTATCTATAATATATCCAGTAATTAAAATGATATATTTCATACACTCAGCCCTTTATTTCTATAAATTCACTCCATCCTTACATTTTCTTATACTCTCAGCTAAAATATTTCTACTTCAATTTTTAATTAAACAAAAGGATGGCATAAAACTGATCTCCAGTGCTATGGCATTGAGTTATTTAATATTTAAATATTTAATATTAATATTTAAAACAATAAGCATATTTTAAAAGTAAAATGTGAAGTGGTAACTTCTGAAATGGAATCAATATTTAAGAGCTTTGTGGGAAACTTAAGAATTGGGAATTTAGTAGGGAAATGTACTGTACTCCTGCCAAAATTATGAAGTAGTGAAACGGACTCACTTATGTCCCCCTCAGTTGCTCAAGAGAGGCATCCATCCATTTCTTTCCAACAGTGCAATTCTTGTGGACCTACTATATGTAGCTACTGTCTGGGTGCGGAGAATACAAAGACACAGAATCCGCCCTGCAAGGGGAAGGCAACTGAACCAAAAATTATAGAACAGTATCCCTCTGCTGTCCAGAGTCTCCTGTTTCAAGATTAGATAGAAGTCTGACTCCCTCGGACAGTAAATCAGGCCCCGGATCGTTCCCTGCCTCCTTCTGTAAATGACTTTCTCTCACACGGAACATAGATCTCATAATCTCAAAAGGTGTTACAAGCTAAAACTAGAAACAGCCTACCAAAAACAAAAGGGTTAAGATAAATTCATGTATAACATGCACCGTTGGCTCCAAATGGAGACTAAGACACCTCTAACTTCTGAAAGTGATGACAAGAACAGCCATAGCCATCCATGTTTCTTTGGAATCACTGCCACCAGGAAAATACTGTGTTGTATAGAGAGAGTCAAAAGTAAAAAACAAATGTCGAGTTTGGAATACAGCTCAGCGTGTTAGGCTTCCATATTGGGAAACTTAATTGACTTTTTTTTTTCCTCATTGTGATCTGAGGACACTTTGAAATTACCATGGAGAGAAAATTATGCAAAAAAAAGAAAAGAATACTTTTGAGAAAAATAGCAAGATTGCTTAATTACTTACACTAGGCATAGACTTGAATGGTCTCTTTATTAGAGTAATGCCTCAAAGAGGAGAAATAAAATCTGAACCAAAGGATGAAAAAAGGGACGTATTTGAACTGGTAAATCTAAATACAAAATGCTAACAACAACACAGCCCTAAAAAGATTGCTTCCTTGTAAGGCCTTAAGCTTTACAGTTGGTTGAATGTTTGTCCTGTTATTGTACTGCTATGCTCTTCCTTCCCAGACACCCGGACCTCCCAGCGTCTGTGTCTGCATTCCATTTGACTAGATTTAAAATGCTAATGGATAAAGCTTCTGGATTCTGGGCCTGGCAGACTTTTTTTTAATCTTTCCTGATAAAACATTGAAAAACACCACCAAGGTCTTCCAAAATAGAACGTGTGGTAGATGCATTCCATTTTCCAACACAACAACTGCAGTGTAACAGAACTCGCCATAGCATTGAAGATCAGTTTTATACCATCCTATATTCTATCCAGTGGTGTTTTTAAAGCCATTTATTTATTTATTTTAGAAAGAGAGTGTGTGTGTGTGTGTACTTGAGAGAGAGCGCGCAAGCGCGTGGGGGTTGTGGGGATAGAGGCAGAGAGAGGGAGAAAAACCCAAGCAGACTCCCCACTGAGCATGGAACCAGACTTGGGGCTCATTCCCACAACCCATGAGATCATAATGTGAGCCAAAATCAAGAGTCAGATGCTTAACCAACGGAGCCACCCAGGCACCCTTTCGATGTTGTGTGTATGTGTGTGCGTGTGTGTGTGTGTGTGTTTAATAAACTTTATGTCCAAAGAACAGTAAAATTCATGGCATAAGACCTGTGGATATGACAGTGAGGTCTTAGTGAACCAGGAGTCACCATGTAATTCCTAGGATCTGAGCAGTTAGCTCTTCCCTCTACGGCATGTAACAGTCGAGTACACTGGTACACTGTTTAGGGATATGAGCAAACTAATGGATTTCCCAGTTCTCATTTTCCCCCCTTGGTCAAGTTCAAAATGTAAATAGGAGGCCTCAAAGCAGTTTCAAGTTCCTGAGACACCACACCTGGAAGCTTCAAATTAGATTATAATTTGTCGCCTAATAGTGGAACAAACTATCCTGTTGCCAAATTCTATCTGGGCTGCTCAGATTTTGACCCCAAATACTGTTCATTTGGTTTTAATTCTCTCTGCACCAGATATATCAGGGATAATGGGAGATTCAGAACAAAACAGACTTGCATTTCTGCCATAGGATGAATCCAAAACTTCTTTGGAAGCAAATTTTGAAGGCTATTGATTGTAAGAAAGAGCAAGTCGGGAAACAATGACACGACACTCATTATGCAAAGATTTTACCAAACTCCTAAGGGGGCTTTTCAGCCCAGTTTCTTCTTTCAGGCAAGGCCACCATTTGAGCTTCATTACACAGTGTTTAATCTCTGTCCTTGAAGATCACAAATTAACTTGCTCTGTGATTTCCTCCCTGTGACAGCCTCTGGCTGTGTTTTTACTGCCTTAACAGCTACCGGCAGGCAGCTTGTCTCCCACATTCACTACAAAGTAAACAGGAATTTGGTCCCAGGGTAATTGGCTGTTCTCCAGCGTAAGAATGCAAGTTATCCATGAGCTTTGTGGGCTGGCTTCTGCTTTACTCAGACTGTTTTCACTAGAGAGCACAAGGACAAAAAGAGTTGTGAAGGTTCTGAATCTTGAGGATTATTCCTTTCAAATCTGTGATAACCTGTGATTCTTCTCCCCATCTCCTTGCTAATCTTTCCCCACCTCTTCTACCATCTTTCATTTCATTCTGACTACTGGAAATTTACCAAGGAAGTTGCCTGAAATTAGGTACTTTTTTTTTTTTCCAGAAATACAACTCACTCAATAAATACATATGGGTGCACTGTATTTTGGAGAAAGAATATGTTTGCAAAGCTTTTTAAATTAAATCTTCATAAGAATGTGGGAGTAAATGCCAAAGGAATTCGTGAGTACCTAGTTTAATGATAATCCAAAACAAACTTTAAGAAAACAATGGAGAAAAAGACTTGTGGCTTCAAGGATAAGAGTAAGTATTCTTTGAAATTTGAGTTGGTGAATACTAGATTTAAATTTATAAAAAAAATTAAGAGATTTAAACAAAATCAAAAAGGCAAAAAGAGTCACCCCATTCATCATGGTTGGGAGAAAGTAAAAGTAAGAGTTCTAGGTCCCTCTAAAGTAGGACACCTAAAACACTTTAGTCTTTTATCTTATTTGAAAGTTCATATTTTAACACTGAATACCACACTTTCTAAATTCTGCCATGAAGAATGGCAACTAACTACAAGACTCCTATATTTGATATTCTAGTCCTAAACTCTATTTGGCAGAGACACAAGCAATTGTTTGAGATTTGAGAAAAAGAAAATGTGTTAATTCCTTCAGTTCACTCAAAGCCATACAGTGAATGGCAAAGGACAAAATATTTAATACATTATGTGCTGTGATTTACTTAAATGTTTATTATTGTTTGCTGGAAATTGGAAAGGAAAAGTTTTGCTTTTTTGGAATATCATTTACAAGTGGATCAATTCTTTCATTTTTTAAAGTTCCTAATCAGTGTGTGGTGTCCTCTCTTTCCTTGCTTATAGATCAACCTTTGGATTGGCCCCTGCCAGTTGTGTTGAACCTTCTGAAATAGACACATGGAGACTTGGAAAGGTCTGTTTTTAATAAATGTGCGGAATATCATATAAGTTAACTTTAACATGCCACCTGCAGCTTTGAAATGCAGTGTATTTTGAAGATCAAATACTTGCATTCCAGACACTAGAGCTCTGAAATGGAATAGGGTATGATTTCTGCCTTCAAGGAGTCCTTGGTCCTGTGGAGAATCTAGTCACACAAACAAGCATTAAAGATAAGATCTAAAAGCAACAAAGATGAATATGGTAAACTGCCGTTGAAACACTGATGAAAAAGCAATTTATCCTGGAAGGGAAATTGGTAGAGTCCAGTCTTGGAGAGAAGGTAACAGCTGAGCAGGGTCTTGAAGCATGTGGTGGATGGGGGGAGGAGAGGTCGAGGAAGGTGTTTCAGGCGGAGGGGCAGTGTGGACGGAGGCGTGGTGGTGTGAAGGCGGATGGGACTTCTGCACAGTGGCGAGGGGAGGATGGCTGGAGCAAGAGGTCTTCTGTGCAAAGGACATCCGAGTGCAAGTTATACAGTTTGGACTTTGTTCTGGAGATAGGACTCTTCAGAGAAAATGGCATAATCAGATCCAGGAGCCATCTGGGATTTTACATGTAAGGAATCCAAGCGTTTATTAAGTGCTTATAAACCAATTAAAGGTAGAAATGGATACATATACTGATGTGTATATTTGGGCAATGGATTAGTACAAGCAAATTATTCCTTAGAGATTAAGGAAGTTCTTAATAACTAAAAACCTTTGTCTTAGGATATGTGAAGAACAGGATAAAACTAACCAGGTTTAGCATGTGTCTCATGAATACCAGCTTGAGCCAGATTAGACCTTTCAGTGGTCAGACCTTTTCTCTTCAGAGCAGGGACGGTGGCATCAGAAGACCCAGGTGTCAGTTCCACGGCCTCATTACAGCTGCAAAGCCAGCTGGGCCCTCTTTGGCAAGACACTCGACTTCTTTGGGTCTCAACTGTTTTACCGATAAAATGGGGGAGATAATTATATCTATTTATCTCAAAGGATTATGAAATTAAAAGAGGCCGAATTAAATTAATTAAATAAGGAGAATTTTTGGAAATTGTAAAGTATCACATATATCACATACAAAAAGGTTTGGGATTATGCTTATCAAAAGTGGAAGTCCATTATTATTTAATATTATTTGCTATCATTTGATATTTGATTTGATATTAATATTATTTGATTTTATTAGCTATCATTTAATACCATTTGATATTATTAGCTATCAAAAGTAGAAGTCCATCTGATTATCATTCCAATAATGAGAATAATCATTTTATGTAAATTATTTATTAAAATAATTTAATAAGTAAAAAATTATTTATTAAAATAAGAAATTACTTATTGAAAATTTGTTTTGTGGCAGCAGCACGGTAAGTTCCTTACATATGTGATCTCATCTAGCCCTCATAGCAATCCTGTAAGGGAGGTTTTCACAGAGAAGGCAACTGAGGCTTGGCAAGGTTTAGAGTCAAAAGTCAGACCCGTGCTTTCCAAACCACAAAGCTAGGCTCTTCACCACTCCTTCTCAATTAGTCTTTTAAAAAATGCTTTGCTTTGGGGCGCTTGGGTGGCTCAGTGGGTGAAAGCCTCTGCCTTCGGTTCAGGTCATGATCCCAGGGTCCTGGGCTCTCTGCTCAGCGGGGAGCCTGCTTCCTCCTCTCTGCCTGCCTCTCTGCCTACTTGTGATCTCTCTGTCAAATAAATAAATAAAATCTTTTTAAAAAAATGCTTTGCTTCTTGCTTTAAAGTCTGGGCAACTGACAAGAGATCATCAACACAGGGTCATGGCAGAATTACTAAGCTAAAGCTTATGAGTGTTCCTTGTTACTTTCAGAACTAGGACTCTAGACATGGGAATAGAAAATGTGACCCCTTGCCCTTTATTCCATCTAAGAGGAGCTATTATTGTTGACTACAAATAGAACATGCTGTGAGTTTTTGTTGTCAAAATATGACTCAAGGAAGAATTTAATATGGAAGCCATTTTTTTCAAGGAGGCAAAACCATAGTCTTTCAAATTATGTTTTCTATATTTTGTCCTTTAAAGACAACGTCAAGAATAAGGGAGCACAGAAAACGTGGAATGTTTGTTCCTAGTCCCCGTCTCCAATATCTAAAGGTCCAGCTTCCTTTGAAGAGTGAGTGAAGGAGGATCGTTTGTCTATTTTGGGTCCTTGAGATACTGAGGGAACTAAAAAAAAAAAGTACAACTGTTCTTCCATTCGGGTTGCTGAGCATTCAAAGACATTATATAGATTGAAATTTTTTGTCTTTTAGTGTTGAAGCTCTTAAAAGGGTTGAACACAATTAGTTATATGTAAGATATAGATATATCAGAAACCCTGGTTTAAATTTAACTGGGTTAAATTGAATCCAGTCTCTGTTGTTTGCTAATGCAAGTCTTGTAGTATCTCTTAGGGATAATCTCAATGGCTTCTATCCCATCTTTCTCTAAATGGGGTTGATGCTCTAGTAGTGACCCTGGGGACTGGAACAGATGGTCTCAACCAACCATGGTTTCTGCTGCCAAGCAGCAGATGGCAGAATTGAGCTTGACTTTTGTGATTCTCACCTGTCTTCACTGTTGAGGTTGAAGTACTCAAGCGCTCTTTAAAATGTTTTATTTTTTAATCAAAAGTAATTTGATTTGTTTCTTTATTCTATTGGAATCTCATTATGTTGCATACTGTATAATGCTTTTTTTTTAGATTTTATTTATTTATTTGACAGATAGAAATCACAAGTAGGCAGAGAGGCAGACGGGGGTGGGGTGGGGGGTGGAAGCAGGCTCCCCGCTGAGCAGAGAGCCCAGGACCCTGGGATCATGACCCAAGTTGAAGGCAGAGGCTTTAACCCACCAAGCCACCCAGGCACCCTGTATAATGCTTTTTTAAAAAGCTTATAGTAACTTGAGTGCATTTCTACCTCTCACTTGGACGTTTTCTATCCTAACAAAGGACACCATCCACATTTCTATACTTTCTCTTCTGTGCAATTCCATTAAAATTTTCTATTTACCTTCCCCTTCTCCGTGTACTAAATCTAAAAATGAACACCAGGACATTTTCTCTATGTCCTTCAAGTCATTCAGAGAGCTCTACTGGTCCTAAGAATACAATGAAAACTCCTACCTCCACAGTATGTGAGAACTCAGGTATACTCTGTCGAAAGAGGAAGGGTCCTTTTGGTATAAATGGGGTCTTGCAAAAACTAGTGTTTTCAAAGATCTACAACTTGAAGCCAAGGAGAGACCTTGAGGACAAACTATAGGAGTTGAGTAAGGAAGAAGAAATGGAACTTTACTAAAACAGGAATCTGAAAGCCAAATACTTGGTAAGAGTACCATGGAAAAAAGCCAGAAGCCAATGGACTCAATTTTGTTAGGAAAGGCTGGAAAAGCAAAAAATGAATATTTCAGAAAAACTTCCATTGGAGTGTATAGGGCAATGACGGGGAGTTTTGTGCCTCCCCAAAATCAAGAACTAACTGAACCAGTTTTCCATAAGAACTTCTTGAGTTCATAAGGGCTTAATATTCAATGTCTATTCTAGAGAGACTGTATAACTGAACACTTATTATTTTAGCAATTAGTAGAACTAACTGAAGACTCTTATCAGCTTAGGGGTAGAAATAAATTGCAAAAGATCGACACTGACCCAAACTGAAGTAAATTGTCAGTTGGTTTACTTATCCTTGAAATATAGATCCAATATTTCTTCTCGCCAAAGAAAATATGTGCTTTGCAACTTGCTGACTGATGAAATATTTTATGAAAGACTCCAGGTAGGAAGGGTATTTGAGGAAATCAGAAGGTGGAAAGCACAGGTATCAAAGTGAGGATAGCCAAACAACTAGAGAATTTTTGTTATGAGACTACCCAAGACCTATTTCTTCAAAATAATTTATATGATAAAATCCAAAATTAATAGTTGAATTATTCTACTATCCACCTGTCACCTTCCTTCTTTCGTTTTTTCCCCCTTTCTTTCTCTTTCTTCCTCTTCATCGATGTCTGTATATTTGCCAGCAGAGATACACGGGATATTAAAACTTAGTATATGCTCGTCACACTTCCCTTTCCAACATGAGAAGTTGTCTTTCACCAATCAAGCGTGCTACATGTTTATACGAAATTACACTTGAGAGAGACCCTTCCTAGATGCTGCCTCGTCTCTCTTTCCCTCCATCCCATCGAGGCAGGAGGTTGTCGAGTCTGATTTTTCAGAAACTGAGGCTCAGAATTACAAGATGACTCATCGGAAGTTTCATAACTGATAAATGGCTTGAGCTCTGTCTAGGTTCGCATATCTAACAGCCCACTGGTGTTTCGATTTGAATGTCTTGTTGACGTCACAAACTTAATGTGCAAAACAGAAGCTTTCATCTTTCTTTGTCCTCCTCTGCAGTTTCTTCCTGCCTCAGTTTTTTATCACTCAGTAAATCCCACTTTATTAAACAGTTGCTCAACCCATAAACCTAGGAGCATTCCCTGACGATACCATTCTTTCCTTTTACCTCTCACACCGACCTATCTCCGACGCCTCTGGATTCTCTCCTTAAAATATATCACAGATCCATCTTTATGGTGTCCACTCTAGTTGGACACCAAGTCCTCCTACAGTTTTTTTTTTTTAAGCCATTTTACTTTGATCCTATTTCTGAGCATTCATAAAATAAATGTCGTCATTGTACTTAGAATCTTTTACTGCCTCGATAACTTACTTCCTAACATGCCCACAAGTCTCTGTGCAATCTGGGCCTGTTTATATCTCTAACGCTCACCCTCCTTTTGCCTGCCCTGTTCTAACCCCATGAACCTCTCTGTTGCTCAGACATGTCAAGCTTGTTCCTGCTTTAAAGCCTTCCCCCTGCTGTTTTCTCTGATTGAAATATTCTCCCCCAGCTCTTTGTTACTTAGTTACCCAGATAACTCATGCGCAACCTTCAGTTTCAATGCCCCTTCCTCGAGAGCACTTTCCCTAAATTCTCCAATTCAGTATACATCCCTCCTGCGTTTTAAAATTATACCTTGTTCTTTTCTTTATGGTACTTCTTATAATTGCAATTAAATACATTTTTTTTTCATGTTCTTTTAGCACCAAGAAGGCAATGATTGTATCTGTTTTACCTGCAACTATATCCATCCAACTAAAGAGTTGGCGAAAAGGGTTTGAGATAAGTAGGCACTTGATACACATTTTTTGAAAGAAAGAAAACAAGCCAAATCCCAGAACCAAAGCTTCTAATTCTGAATTCAGGGGCTTTTCCCCAGTGCTACCCTTTGTCTTTGGAGAACCATCTTTATACTTTTACTATTTCTTTTTCAGTTTCACTTTTACAAATTTAAATTTTTATTACCCAAATAAAACATTATTAACTCTTTTATCATTAATATTCTCAAGTGTTGCATTAAAAATTTGGAAATGACTGTGCCCTGAAGAGTGGTCAAGTCAGTGAAGGGAATTGAGGCTCTTACTCTTAAGGCACTAAATCCTAGTCCATATTAGACATTTTCATCCTCCATGTCACCTTGTTACCTAATTCTGTATTTTCCTTTATTGCCTCATTCAAGTCTATACTTTACAAAGACCTACCAGTTGGTCTTTCTACTAACATCCACACAATTCAATTCTCTTCTTTTCAAATTCCTTTTAATTTGAGGTTAAGAGAACCACCTTTTCCTTTAACCTGTGTTGCACCACAGAACTTAGAAAGAACAGCTTCCCATCTAAAGGAGGCATAGAGGTGCCATTTATTAAGGAGAAGCTATGTAACAAACACAAAGCATACACCACCTCAACCCTCACGGTTATTTTGGAATGGAGGTGTTATTGTTTCTATTTGTAGTAGTTACCTACTGCTGTGTAACAAAGACCCCCAAAACTTAGTAGATTAAAAACAACACACTTCATTTAACTCATGGCTTATGTGTGTCAGATATGCAGGCATGGCTTAGTTGGTTCCTCTGTTTCAGTGTCTCTCACATGCTGGACTCAAGGTGTTGGCCAACAATGCAGTCATCTCACAGATCATCCAGGGAAAGGTACATTTCCAAACTTCCAGTAAATTGTGCTTCCACCTCACATGGCTATTAGTAGGCCTCAGATCCTTACTGGCTATTGGTCATAGAAGGGAAGAGAGGGAGAGAGAGAAAGAGAAAGAAAGAGAATGAATATGGGAGTTATTGTCCATAACCTAATCTTGTAAGTGATATATCATGACTTCTGCCATATTCGATAATTTATTCATTAGAACCAATACACTAGGTCCAACCAACCCATGAAGGGAGGAGACTACCCAAGGGTATGAATACTAGAAGTCATCACTGGTGGCTATCTTAGAGACTGCCTACTGCACATTGTACAGACAGAGAGATAGAGTGACAGAGATAAATTAATGGTGAGACTGGGAGTCAAACCCAAGTGTGTTTGACCCCAAACCCACATTTTTTTCCTCTGCATTTTGAGGCTAGATGTTGTTCAACAAATGATTGTTGATGAAGATGATTCTAACATCACAAATTGGTGCTTATAAAATAGAACCAGGTATTTTTCCATACCCAGGGACTAAACTACTAAACTTGGCTATTCATTTAACAACGGCTTACCTGTGTTCCAAAGAAATGTCTAGTTAGATCATCAATAGAGTAGAAAATCATGAGCAACAATGCAGAGAGCACAGCCTAAGAGCAGGGACGATGACATGTATGAGAGACATGTAATTATTACTGTAGAATCGTAGGAAGGCTGGTATGGCTTCTATCCAGATAAATACTGTAGAGAAGGAGAAAATTTTTCTCTGCCCTTTAGATTCTTAGGCTGGGAAATTGATATAAGATTAACAGGAGAAAAACACATTTAATTCCATACATGTGGGAGCCCCATAAGAATATGACATCCATAGGCAATCAGGCAGTTGAGGTGTATATGCTGTCCTAAGCTAAGGAGAAGGAGGTAGAGGTCTGAAACTTCAAAGGGAAGAAAGACAGTTAATACGAAAATAGCAAGAGCAAATGTTTGGTAAACAAATGTTTGCCATGCCTTGCAGAGACAATGGGACACAGAATTTGATCTCCAGGCCCTGCCAAGATTTCCCCCAGCTTACCACACTTAGCTTACACTCTGTAGTTATCTCTGTTAGTAGTTCTCTTCCTGGACCAGACTCTTCTAAAGTCTGTTAGGCAGTTAAGGGGAAGGTGAAGAACTCTTCCTGAGTTTTGGGGTCTTGATTGACTTCGGCAAAGTAATCCACGTGCCAAAGTGGCACATTTGGGGAGGCTCATTTTGAACCCCTCCAATGGTAAATTTAGTCAAAGAATTATTGGCTCAAGTATTCAAGTATCTAATAATTTCACAGATTCCTGCTTGTTTATAAATAAGTCTCCTAGGTCCAAGATTATTTCTTTTATACCTATCTTCTTCTGTTTGATTTTTGAGTCCTGTCTATTGTGCATTTTCTGTACCCCAGTCTGGGAATAACGAAAATAATAAAGAAAAATAATAAAGAAAAGTCACTCTCACATAATTCATTCTTGCCTTTTAAAAAAATCTTTGTTAGATTTGCTCAGGTAGACAAAGCGTTGGTTTAAAAAACTATTGGATACTGAGTACCAGAAGAGACAGGGAATGGCAGGCAGCCTAATCTCCACCCCTTATGTGCCTCTCATTTCTGTCTCTCCGACGCTACTCCCAGAGGCTCTGGAGGGGGTGAACTGCCAAGTTCTTCTTCCCAGAGGTATTTATGGCTTGAACTCCAGACATGAAAAGACTTTAGATCCTAGGTGTAAAGTTTATTCTTCATATCATAAAGCTAGTCTGGAGCTGCAGATTTATGTCTGGCTATAAGAACGACTTGCTGAAATAAAATAGCTGTGGCATTGTTGGATGTCAATTAGGTGGTCACTGATTGTCATGTACATCTGGGCATCCTCTTCTTTGGAGCCTGGGGATGAGGATCCTAATAGAGAAGCATTTTTTTTATTTTACAAACTTTCTCCTAACTCTTTTTTAGAATAAAAGTGACAAGAAAAGGGAAGACTGCATTTTTAAAACCAACAATATTCTTGTCTACAAACAAAAAGGTTCAGAAAAATATGCTACTTAGAATGGGCAGATTCTGAAGCTTTTTGAAGCTTCTTTGAATTCATTACAGGTCACAGTATATAAGTCCCTCCTCAAGAAACTTGGAGAACAGTTTGATCCTCATAATAACCCTTCAAAGTCATCCTCTCAATGTCAAACTGCAAAGAAACTGCTCTTATCAGATCCACTGAATGGTTTCTAGATTATAGAAATAGAAGAAAGGGCAAGGATTTCATGCTAATCTTCTATTTAAATCTCATCTGGAAGAGATAGCTTATGTGTAAGTGAAAAGAAAATTAGTGCCTTTTTCTGATAAGTGCCAAGGTACATGAGCTCTTTGTCAGTAGTAAAGACCAGAGAAACAGGATAACCACAGCCAGCTTGATGGCAGGTAACCAGCCCTGTGTAATTTGGCTTTCTTTGAATTTTCCTTTCACAAAACTGCTTTTAAAAAGCAGCCCAGCAACCATGCAGCTAAATTGTCTGGGTCTTTCTTTCTTGGACAAGAATGACTTCTGATTCACGTGACAGTCACGAATAATAAGGGAACACACTAAGCATCCTTAACTCACAAGAGGGCACTTTATCAAATAGCTTTACAGATCATGATTAGGTTGGGTCAAAGAACATCTTTTCTTTCTCTGCTCGGTGGTATATGAGATCCAATTAGCTCACGGGCAGTGGAGCTTGTGAAATTCTCAGCTTTGGCTCTAATATTATTTATATTGCCAGAAATCCAGAACTCCCCTGCTGACCAGAGTTCTTAAAAGACGCAAGTCACACTGGAAAAACTGTGATGTCTGACCCACCTTTCTAAAAGGTACACATATATGTCTCTTGTAAACACACACACACACACACATACACACATCAAATGAGAAATATAAGTATTACATTAACATAATGTTTAATGCCTCACTGAAACTGCCCTAATGAATTTTAAAACAGGAAGAGAGTTTGGACACACAGCCAAAAAAATGGTCATGTTTATGAATACATTACCTAATTAATCCCACAGTATTTAGGTGAGACTGTCAGCCTGCTAATTAGTGGTGAACCCCACTTGGACTCCGCAGGCTTTTTTTTTTTTTTTTCCCCCCAGCAGGCTTTTTAGTTATGGGCACAGAAGTGAACTTTGGACGATTTAGGCAGAAAAGAGATTTCTTTAGAAGATATTGTTTAGCTCACAACACCTTCAGAAGGGCTGGAGAATCAGGACCAGAAAGGGGTTGGGAGCAGGTGACCCTGGGCAGCAGACATCATCATGTTTCCCAGGCCAGGCCTGTGAGGTGGTATCTGGACTCTATGGGGTATCTGAGGCTGGTGGTACCACTTTCCTTGGAAAACTGTGTTCCATTCTGGCCTCTCTCTGCCATCAATGTGCTAGAACCACCAGGGTCTCTGCTTGTCCTAATCTGAAATGTGTCCTAATCTGAAATGTGAGTGGGGAAACTGAAGTTACCAGGGGTCTGGGTTAGTATCTAGCTTAAGACAAAGGGACGTTCTTTAAATACAGAAAGGGTTTAGATGATTGGAGTCTGAAACATTGACAAACAACCGCTGTACCAGGCATCCTGTGTTACAGTGTGTCAGAGCACATTAAAGACCACTCCACGCTTTTATACTAGTTCACTCCACAAAATCTGTAGAGCCACTAGAGGGTCCTGAGCATAAAACCATGACTTTGGTAACCTCTATCTTTCAGGATTTCACAGGTTATCAAAGCTGTACAGATATAAACTATAATAAAATAGGATGAACCTAGTAACACAGTGGGCTGCTATAAAAACAGAATACCAAAGACTGGATGGCTTATATAACAAACACTTATTTCCCACACTTCTGAAATCTAAGAAGTTCAAGATCAAGGTGACTGCAGATTCCGCGTCTGGTGAGGGCCACTTCCAAGTTCACAGACAGCATCTTTTCTTCATCTTGTAGCCTCATGAGGCAGAAGGGGCCCAGGAGCTCTCTCGGGGTCTCTTTCATAAGGGCACTGATCTCATTCGCAAATGCTCCATCCTCATAACCTCATCATTTCTCAAAGGCCCTCTAATGACAATGTCATTGCATCAGGGGTTAGGACTTAACGTATGATTTGGGGGTGAGGGCACAAACCCTTGGTTTATAGCATACTGGTATGAGCAAATGTCTCAAGAAATTTGTCTCTAATCTTGTAAATAAACTATATTCTTCCTGCTCCCCAGGAAATTAAATAATTCTAGAATAATTTAATGGGTTAAAGTAAATTATTTAGTTATTTGTCTGCTTGGTGGTAGTTTAGAAGTTTTTCTAACAAAAAGAAAACAAAACTAAGAGGGACAGATTATGTTGTATCCTTACTGGAAATAAACTCATTTTTGTCTCCAGTAGAATAAACTTCACTATTTTTTTTCTTCTTGTTCAATGAACATTTACAAAGCCAGAATACTGACGTCCACTGAATTTAACATGGTTTAAAAATCCTATAAATTTGGACTTCGTTAATTCTCGTTATGAACTTCAATAATAAAGGTTAAAAGCAACTTTTATTTCCTTTTTTTCTGTACAAAACTATATGCGTAATAAAGCTTTCATCAGTTGTGGTCTTTGCCCAGACATACTTAAATTAGGAACAATTTAGAAGTAAGATCAGACATGTTTTTAATACATTGAAAAGAAAAAACATTTTGTTTACTTAAGACCGACCCATGGGAAAATTGTGAAGGGAAGTTTGCTCTCGGTGCCACTGCCCTCCGACCCGCCCTGGCCTATAAAAGCTTTCTCTCCCAGCAGGCGCCACTCTCCAGAGCCCTGTGCTGTGGGCTTGACCACCACAGCTCCAGGGCTTCCTGTCTTATGCAGTATTTGCTGCTGTTGCTACCATTATTTTTATTTAACCAGTTCTGTATTTTCTTTCTTTCTTTCTTTCTTTTTTTAAGATTTTACTTATTTATTTGACAGAGAGATTATAGGTAGGCAAAGAGGCAGGCAGAGAGAGAGGGGGAAGCAGGCTCCCTGCTGGGCAGAGAGCCCAACGTGGGGCTCGATCCCAGGACCCGAGATCATGACCTTAGCCGAAGGCAGAGGTTTAACCCACTGAGCTACCCAGGCGCCCCCAATTCCATAATGTTTTTTCCTGAGCTGGGCTTAAAATGACATTTAGCTGAAATGATAAACATAATAATTTTGTAATAAATAAAGTGGGGGCCACAGGGGAGCTCCTTAAAGTAATGATGCTCAGTGTTCGCTCTTCTGTCTTCTGACGATAAGAGGTACCATTTCCTGAATGTTTTGACAGCTTGTGAAACCCTTTATGATTCTTACGTCAATGTCGATGGAAAAGAATTTCACTGAGGCTCCCTTCATACAGATTCATGAACATTGACAGGACTTCTTTGAAATCCCGTAGATGTGGCTGGTTTTTAAATGTACATCAATAGGCTCACAAAGAGATGTATTTTCGTTAAGGAATAATCTCACTTCTGAGAACTTGTGTGTTTTCCTCAAAGATAAGATTATTCATAATAAACTCTAAGTCTGTATATGTTTCTTTCTTCCCTTGATTTCTCGGTCTCTCCATTTTTTTATTTTCAGTAGATCTCTTTCCATTCACTTGCATCTTCTCTTATTTTATAATTCCTTTCCTTGGTATCTATCATGGCATAGGATGAGCCAAATTTGAAGTAGCCGTTGGCAGATCAGTTTAGTTTTTATAAATAGGCAGTATCCTGTATGTCCTGGATACCAAAACAAACAAACCAAACAAAAAAAAAAAAAAAAAAAAAAAAAAAAAAAAAAACCACCCACAAAACAACACAACACACAACAAAATCATCCTAGCCTGTGCAGTGAGCACTAAGGAAGAGGATGCGTATCAGCTTCCTAGGGCTGCTTTCACAAATAACTACAAACCAGAGGCTTAAAAACAACAGGTATTCTCATAGTTCGGGAGGCTAGAGGCTTGAAATCAATGTGTCACCAAGACCATGCTCCCTCAGAAGGTTCTAGAGAAGAGCATTTGCTTGCCTCTTCCTAGCAACTGGTGTTGCTGGCAGTCCTTGGCATTCCTGGGCTTGTAGATCCATCCCTGCAATCTTTGCCTCCATTGTCACATGGACCTGTGCGTGTCCATTCTGTGTCTCTTCTCCTCTTCCTGTAAGGACACCAGTCATTCTGGATTAAGAGCCCATCCTACTCCAGGAAGACCTCATTTTAAACATAACTAACAATGTCTGCAATGACATCTCTTTTCAAATAATTTCTGAGGTTCTGGAGGTTAGGACCTCACCATGTCTTTTGGTGGGGGTGGGCTGGCCGGGGCAGGGTGGGTGGGACCCAATTTAACCCATAACAGGATGCTAACAATTGAGTTAACATGAGTTTTCCTTCTTATTCCTTAGGGCTTTGAGTTGGTACTGCCATTACTTTTTTAAAAACACATATATGAAAAATAGCCATAAAATAAATGATCTCTATATTGAGAGTAAAAAAAAAAGTGGGTTCTTGAAACATTATTGAATTAGTATTTACTTATGCCTGGAGCTAGATATTGTGGAGGAAGATACAAAAGAAATAAAACTGCACCAACATCACCTGGCAACAGGTTAAAGTGCAGATTCACAGGATTCACCTGAAGAAGGAAACTCTGCATTTTAGCAGACCCCCCAGGCTGCACTAAAGGTCAACTTTCCCCTACCCCCAGTGCAGTGATTTTTAAACTCTGTTGCATATTAGAATCACCTGGAGATCTTTGAGAAAATCCCAAAGCTCAAGATGCATCCTATGCAGATCAAATAGAAATTTCTTGGACTAGGATCTAGGCAACAGCATTAAAAACCCAAACAAGCCCATGGGATTGCGATGTACAGCCATCACTTGCCTCTCAAACTTTCACGCACACACAGATCACCTGGGCCTCTTGCTAAAATGCAGATTTTGATTCCTCAGGTCTGGGGTACAGCCTGAGAATCTGCACTTCCAACCAGTTCCTAGATGATGCTGGTGCAATTTTAGGTCTCTCATTTCCTGAGCAGTGCTTAACTCCAGGTATAAGTATATGCTGATTAAGTAAATTAAGTATTTTTTAAAAGATTTTATTTATTTATTTGAAAGAGATCACAAGTAGGCAGAGAGGTAGGCAGAGAGAGAGGGAGAAGCAGACTCCCCGCTGAGCAGAGAGCCCAACGCGGGGGCTCCATCCCAGGACCCCGGGATCGTGACCTGAGCCTAAGGTAGAGGCTTTAACCCACTGAGCCACCCAGGTGCCCCAAATTAAGTATTTTTTAAAGACAAAATTATCTAATTACATTATTAGTAAATATTTTAGATATGAAGGAAGAAATAGTCTCTGACAGTGTTTAATTTGTAAGTACTTCAAAGAGAAGGCAAAAACACTTCAAACAAGATGCCTTTTGTTTTCTCAGGATTCTCTATGAGAAAATAGACTCAATAAAAGATAACAGCCTGGGTTGTTTTCCTGTTCCTCTTACATAGTTGCTTCAAGTTTCTTTATTAGGTTCCCTGGGTACAACACTCGGGGATCGTTCCCAGAGCGTATTAAGTTCCTGTGGAGTGATTATTTCATTACGACCCATGTACACAGACCAGTGGTTTGATAAACAACAGATCACTTCAGACTATTAAGGTTCATGGCATTAATGCGCTGTTTTCTGTTTCATTGGAAATACATTGCAGGTTTGTGTGAGAGATGCTGTTTGGGATAAGAGCTACAGGATTTCTCAGTCTCTGATCAAAGTTTAAAATGTTTGAGTTGATTAAAAGCAATACTTCTTTAAAACAAAACCCATTGCAGACAGTCACAGACTTTGGTGGGGTATATCTGTTTTTAGACATTCTAGAAGTGAGAGCAGAAAACTATAAAACTCTCAGTGCCTGTAATTCATTCTTACTTCCCTCACTCTCACTGCTCCAAACCTTCATGTCTCTTCCTGTTTCTTCCCCCGGCCCCATCTCATTCTTTTTTAATTTTTAATTTTTTAAATTTTATTTATTTTGTTGTCAGAAAGAGAGAGAGAGAGAGCACATGCAAGTGCACGAGCAGGGGGAGTGGCAGGCAGAGGGAGAAGCAGGTTCCCGGCTGAGCAAGGAACCCAATGTAGGACTCGATCCCAGAACCCTGGGATCATGACCTGAGCCGAAGGTAGATGCTTAACCAACTGAGTCATGCAGGTGCCCCTCTCCCCTCATTTTAAAGGTACTTCTGCTTTAAGTCTGCCTTAAATCAACGACTGCGTTCTTCATATGGGTTTATAAGAGATCCAAACTTGATCTAATAATAATCTGCTCAGTCCTGTGTGTTCAAATACAGCCCATACTTGTATTTTGTCAGTTCTCCCCTCTCCTCGATTTCTCCCTCCATCCCTCAAGGCATTCCTCCAAATTATTCTGTTTGTCTAGGTACAGACATCTGGTATTCTATCTGTTCTAAGTCCTGAGCACAGAGCTTAAGTACATTGTGATGAATAAAACACACCATTCCCTGACACCTTTCTGAGTTTCCCTTTTTACTGAACTCCACTTGTACTTTTAGTGAGTACAGTGTCATTTAGGATTAAATTGCTCTTTAATTTTTTTCCTGTGAGTTATTTTTGAATTGCTAAGTAGATCAAAGCCTTGTTGAAGATTTTGCACTGATGATATTCATGCAGAAAATGCATCCCTGGACTGTTGAAGAGGCTCTGGAAAATGACAGGGGGCACCTGTTCTAACTTTTAGGGTCATAGAAGGTTCATTGGAGAAGACAACATCTAAGGGAGTAGGATGAGTGGGAGATAGTCAGGTGAAGAATGGAATAGGGAGAGCAGGGCAGAGTGTCAAGTCCTATTTCATGTTCAAGGAGAGGTATCTGCAAAGAGAAGAGAAAGTATGGTATGTCCCAAAAGTTGCATGAATAGTTCAGAATCACCAAACATTAACTTCAAGAGGGTGGATGTGAAAAAGGAGGTAAACCGTAAGAAGCAAGCAGGGAACAATACAAACAGAACTGGTATGTCAATTGTGTTATAAGCAAAAATTCTACAAAGTAAAAATAAGAGTTTGCTAGTTTTTCCAACAATTTTACACAGCCAACAAAATGCCATGAGGTAATAAAGAAGATGTGGTGTATATATATACAATGGAATACTATGCAGCCATCAAAAGAAATGAAATCTTGCCATTTGCAATGACATGGATGGAACTAGAGGGTATTATGCTGAGTGGAAATAAGTCAATCAGAGAAAGACAATTATCTTGTGATCTTTCTGATATGAGGAATTTGAGAGGCAGGGTGGGGGTTGTGGGGGGAGGGAAGGAAAAATGAAACAAGATGGGATCAGGAGGGAGACAAACCATAAGAGACTCATAATCTCACGAAACAAACTGATGGTTGCTGAGGGTTGGGGAGTAGGGATAGGGTGGTGGGGTTATGGATATTGGGGAGGGTATGTGCTATGGGGAGTGCTGTGAAGTGTGTAAGCCTGATGATTCACAGACTTGTAACCCTGGGGCAAATAATACATTATATGGTAATAAAAATAATTTTTTTAAATGCCATGAGATAGACCAAAGACCAGGGAGAGTTAGGGTGGGCTTGAGTCTTTGGGTCTCAAAAATATCATCATGATCATTATTCTTACTCCTATGCTTTCTTTTAGATATTATTTTTAGACAATTTTTGAAAAGATTTTATTTATTTATTTGACAAGCAGAAAGAGAGGAGGAAGTAGGCTCCTGGCTGAGCAGGGAGCCCAATGCGGGGCTCGATCCTAGGACCTTGAGATCATGACCTGAGCCGAAGGCAGAGGCTTTAAACCACTGAGCCACCCAGGTGCCCCTGATACTATTTTTAAAGTTCTTTTTATATTCAAAGCTCTGTGGTAAGTGCTTTATAAGTTGTAAGAGACACAAAGCATTTCTACATGTCTAACATCCCTTCCCTCTTCAGAAGTAATACGTCTCTTTTCGTGTGTGTGTGTGCGCGTGTGTGTGTTTGGGGGAACCAGCCCTTCTTCACTTTACCTCCACACAGTCCATTCTATGCATCCACACCACTGCCCTTTCCCTGTAGGATTTGCAGTGGTGGTAGCTATGGTCTGGATGAATCCACTGGTGGGCACATATCCCAAAATGGACTGAGCCACGCCAGGGTCTAGATTCTTGTTGGAGTGTTTGGAAAAGATGTATTCTCATTTTTCTCCTTGGGTGTGAGAGCCATTGCAATCTAAGGCTGACCAGACCAAGTGGCTCCCATGAGAAGAAGACCTACCTAAGAGTGAAGTCAACACGTAGGAAAGCAGAACCAAGAGAAGGAGACGGAGCAACGGCATCCTCAAGACATTTAAAATCTGAAGTCAGCTATTTCCAAAGGGAGCATTCCTCTGGGCCTCTAGTTATGGGGCTCAAGAAATTCCTGTTGAGTTAGGCTTTTGTTCTGGGTCACAGAAATAGTCAGGATTTTTTTTTTTTTCCCTAAAAAGCTCCTGTGTTTAACCACCAATATTTCCAAGGATGTGTCCTGGTGAAACGATGTCAGTAATTTAACGTAGAATCACTCTCCGCCTGCCCCCTGCTCCCACCGGAACTCTTCTAGGACTCACAGGGCTGATCAGGTTTTGAGGCACTCTGGATCCAAACCCCAAACAACACAGCATCCTCACTCTTTTCATCTGAAACTGGTGAGCAAACCCTTTCCACCACTAGGTGGGAAGCCTGCTCTTACCAAAAACTGTTCTGCTCAATTCTATTCAGGGCTGAAATTGATGAAATGGCCCCCTCCGGTGGTGAGAGCAGCCACTATGTTCTCCTTGAAGAAACTTCCTTAGGTAGGAGACCTGAGATGAACCTAGTGGACTGAGACTCCACAGTCTCCTAACACTTACTGTGTTGATAATTGCACAGCTAGAAGGCAGTGACAATGGTGGGACTCGGGGCACCATTCAAGAAATCTCCAGTTTGACTGACTTCTAAGTACAAGGACAGAGTTCCTTATATCCTGGGAGTGTTCTTTCACAAGGGGAAGCTCATGAAGTAAGGTTTTCAGGAGTAAACACGAAGCAAAACAACCCTAACACAGTAGACTAGCTAATCTCTGGTCATTCTCTGTCCTGCAGAAGGGCAAGATTCAAATGGACATAGTATACCAGAAGAGCAAAAAAATGCAGGCTCCTTGAAGTCCCTACGCATTTGGCCTAAATGCTTCCTGGCTTGTTTTTCAATCAGCTGATGTGAATGACAAGTTATAAATAATCAGGCGACCAGCGTGCCTTGCACTACACAGAGATGACCTTTATGTTCCCTGTACATCTATTCTAGTGGTCTCTAGGGAAGCTACCTGGAATTAGAAGAGTTTACCATGGATGTTAAAAATAACTTTCCTTCTTTTCCCTCTTAAATGTGATGGCACTCAGTGATGCTACAGTTCTTGAGATAATGTTTTAAAAAATATTTTCAGAAATAATAACTTTTCATTTTGCTGTCAGATTGGCAGGGCCCGACTCCTATAAAATTACTTGTTTAGTTTGAAGACGTGACTTGGTAGATGTCACTGCAGTGTGAGTTCTTGGTTTTTTAACCTCCCTCTGGTTCTAAAATCATGATGATTTTCTGAAACTGTTTATGGGAGAGATACAACTCACACCGAATAGGTACCATTCCTCCTTCTCTTTTGGAATGGTCCTGGCTTTGAGGTATCTGATTTGGGGGCTATTTCTGTCAGCCCCCAGCTGGTCCTTCATCCTCAGCAAGTAGCTTAATCATGGCCCACCCCAGTGCCCTGTCCTGGGCTCTCTCCTCAATAACACCCTCTCCCTGGGTGATTGATTACATTCAGCTTCGCAGTTCTACTTAACCATTCAGTTCTACTTAACCATCTGAGTCCTAACTTCCAGATCCCTCCATAAAGCTGACTTCCAAACATCTACCTGAATGTCCTATGGAGACTCTAATGTAGTAAAACTGAAATTAGTGTATTTCCTCCTACAACCTAGTTCCAGTTCATTTCATGTTATCAAAACCTGGGAAACATACCGGGATCTTTCCTTTCCCCCTCCTTCCTCAACCAACTCATCACTGTACGCTATGTTACCTGCTCCTCTGATGTGTCCGGTGTTTGTCCCCTTCTTACCACCCTAACTGACGTTGTCCTCATTCAGGCATTTGTCATTCTTACTTGAACTACTCCAAGAAATCCTGCTTTGAACTCAACCTACATGTTATAGCCAGAGTGACTTTCCCAAAAAACAAATCAAATCATGTTCCTCTCTTCTTAACACCCTTCAAAGGGGTTCCGTTTCATACACATACATTTAAACTCCATACACAAACATTTAACCATTTGTACAAGACCCTTCACATCTGGCAAATGACCACCTCTCTGGACGAGTTGTCCATTGCCGCAACAACGCTGTGTAACAATCAGACATGAAATCTCAGAGACATCTTAGGAAACATTTATTGCTCCCTTGTCTGGAGCGGTCTGCTGGGTCAGTTTCTTTATCTTGGCTGGACTTGGCCGGTCTAGGGCGTACTTCACTGGAATGACTGGGGCAGTTTGGCTCTGCTCCCTGTGTCCCTTGTCCTCCAGCAGGCGAGCCTGGATATGATTTATGGAGACGACAGAGGTGCAAGAGAGAGCACACGCAGAAACATGCAAGGTTTCTTGAGGCCTAAGTTTAGATTTGGCACAATATCATGTCTGCTGAATTTTATTTGGCAGTGAATGTTAGAAGATTGGCCCAGATTCAGAGTTCAGAAAACAGATTCTGCATATTTAATGGGAAGAACGAGGGTGGGAGTGGGGAACTGGAGCCTTCACTGTGCTCCTCATCTTCTGTCTTCACTGTTCTGTGCCTCTAATCTGGCTGCACAGAATGGATAGGAGTCTCCTAAAAATGTCCAGCTCTTTGTACTCCTGTTTTTTTAGCTCCTGCTATACCATCTCCCAAGATCCCCCTCCTCCAGGGGGATCTGGAGATCCCCCTTCTCCAGGGACTGGCCCGAGGACATACGAGCTTGCGCATCTTGATCTGGCTCTGCCTGATCTCCCTCTGCCTCCTTTGTGAACTCTGTCCAGCCCTTACTAAGGTCTGCCTAAGACCTTAACTATTATTTTGTCCTTAATTTTTTATATGCTTGTTTGCCCCTAGTGACTACAAATCTATTCAAACCAGAGACCTTTCTTAATTACTTTTTTTACCCTTACGTACTCAAATAGTTATTGTCAAATATTAAACACTTTATAACTCTTGTTTGATTAGACATCTGGAAGTGTAACAAGTATGCGAGTGACAGGGCGCCTGGGTGGCTCAGTTGATTAAGCATCCAATTCTTGATTTTGGCTCAGGTCAGGATCTCAGGGTCATGAGAAAGAGCCCTGACTTGGGCTCCACACTGAGCATGAAACCTGCTTAAGGTTCTCTCTCTGTCTCTCTGCCCCTTCCTCCTGTGTGTGTGCACTCTTTCTTCCTCTCAAAAAAAAAAATCTATCTATATCTGTATCTATATGCATATATATATATATATATATATATATATATATATATATATTACAAAATCTATCCACTTGTGTTCAGATCCACTGAATTGCTAAAAAGAAGTAGCTCATGAAGGTGATTGGTTTGGGAAACAACTTTTGGGTAAACATGTACGAGAAAACTTTTGGGGGGAGTAGTATATTTTTTAAGCAAGAGGTGAAAATGAGAGGACCGAGACACTTCCAGCCCCCTGCTCTAAAAATTCACCCCAAATAAGGAAAATAAGTTAGAAAAGCATCCATACCATTTTGATGAGATGAGGCGATCTTTATGACCCTAGAGACAGATGGTGGTTGGAGCAATGACAAATGACTCATCGCGGAGGAGCAAGGTGAGCCCAAGTGTCTGGAGAATGTGTGGGTAAGTACACAAAAGTCATTACAGGAATTACAGGGTCTAGCATGGCATAGAAAGAAAGGGCTGGAAGATGAAAGCGAGATTGCTGGAAAGTCTGGATGAGGAATATTAAGAACTCCCGGCTTGCTGTTCTTACCCATCACAGTCAGATAACTACGTATCTCACACTCTCTCAGGAGAGGTTTGTTGCCTGGAGAAAAGCCAGAGAAGTTTAGGACTTGGGACCCCACAAGAAGAAGAGGGGAATGCCAAACTGAAAACAGGGGAGTGCTGAAATCTGCATGCGGAATGATGAACCTCAACCCCTGTCCCCGCAACGTCCAGCTCCAGAATGCCAGTCAGGCTCATTTGTCTTTAGACAGACTGAGCATCCTTCACTGGAGAACCTAAACTTTCCCGGAAAAAAAAGTCTCCAGATACAGACATTTGGGGGGCTTGGCACACAACTGATCGAGTCCCCTACAACTCTCCCACACTCTGCATCTCTCCGAGACCTCTCATGCGCACAGAGCTTCCAGCAAGGTGAAGTAGGGAAAGCCCAGAGTGGAAAACCTGAGGAAGCCCTTCTTCCATTCGTAATGAGCACAGTCTTGACATTGCGTGTGTGCAATTCTGAGCATCTGTGCTCCCCCTTGCATTTTGTGTCCCAGGCATTTTGCTCACCTTACTAACTCCTGGCTCTGGTTTCCAATCAGCTTTATAATGCCCCAATATTATATATGCATGGACAACCAAGGATCGCCAGATATTTAAAGAAAGCTTCTAATATCCAAGAGAGACCCCACAACAAACAAAGTGGAAAAAAAAAAACCCTCAGGAAATGGAGATAATGTGAGGAGAATTTAAAAAATCTTCCCAGGAACTATAATTTTCACATCCTTGGAGAGAAAAGAAATGTCGCATCTATTTAAAAGAGAAAGTGAGTGGCACAATGAAAAAAAATGAAGAAAATATCAACGCGATCTAGGAAATTAAAAATATGATAACAAAATACAAATTACTGGAAAAGCTGGAAGATAAAATTGAAGGCTATCCCGAAAAGGAAAGCAAAAAAGACAGAAAGGAAAAAAAGGGACCGTTGGGAAGAAATGCTAAGAAAGTCAGAGTCAACACAGAATATTCGATATCTTATCAATAAGGCTTCCAAATAAGGAAACGAAATGATCAGAAGTATAAGAAAATGTAGATGCCCAGGGTTTATCATTGGAGAGTTCTGATTCAGAAGGTCAGTAGGCTGAATTAATGGATTGATTTTTTATCTTTCCTCCAGCATCTTTTTTTTTTTTTTTTTTTTTTTTCTGTTATATACATGCATATATTTGGTTATTAATGTATGTCTATACAACTAGTAACATCCCTAGGTTTATTTTTTTTTTTTATTTTTTTTTTATTTTTTATAAACATATATTTTTTATATACATATATTTTTATCCCCAGGTCTGTGAATCACCAGGTTTACACACTTCACAGCACTCACCAAATCACATACCCTCCCCAATGTCCATAATCCCACCCCCTTCTCCCCAACCCCCTCCCCCCGGCAACCCTCAGTTTGTTTTGTGAGATTAAGAGTCACTTATGGTTTGTCTCCCTCCCAATCCCATCTTGTTTCATTTATTCTTCTACCCACTTAAGCCTCCATGTTGCATCACCACTTCCTCATATCAGGGAGATCATATGATAGTTGTCTTTCTCTGCTTGACTTATTTCGCTAAGCATGATACGCTCTAGTTCCATCCATGTTGTTGCAAATGGCAAGATTTCATTTCTTTTGATGGCTGCATAGTATTCCATTGTGTATATATACCACATCTTCTTGATCCATTCATCTGTTGATGGACATCTAGGTTCTTTCCATAGTTTGGCTATTGTGGACATTGCTGCTATAAACATTCGGGTGCATGTGTCCCTTTGGATCACTACATTTGTATCTTTAGGGTAAATACCCAATAGTGCAATTGCTGGGTCATAGGGCAGTTCTATTTTCAACATTTTGAGGAACCTCCATGCTGTCCTCCAGCATCTTTAAAGGACACAGTATGACACACAGACACAGCAGGATTCCAGAACCAGTGAATTGATATTTGATTTGAAATGTCGAGGTTGGTTGTGGGAAGAGGGCATAAGGATGGGGATAGCTATGTTTTAAACTTATTTTGGAAGTGGAAAACAGCTACACATCAGTGTTCAGTGATTACAGGAAGTGGAGACAATGTAGCTGCTAAATGAGTCCCTTAAATATTGACAGGACTGATTCTAGTGTGGCTTGTTTAGTAGGAAGTGGGAGAGAAAGCAAAAATAGACCAAAGCAAACATTTGCTCAAGATAAATGAAGAGAAGTACATCCTCTCCGTGCTCCTCCTCCCCTATGAAAACATGGCCATAAACTCCCGACAAGTTTGTTTGCCTCACATTTCTATTGTTATGGCCATGGTTGTGACTTAGCACATTCTAACGACTTTTATTTGTGCTTATCTGTCTGTCTAAATGCTAGGTAAATATTTTATGCTTATATTGTCATAGCTCTTGAGGGATGAAGATTAGTGCTCTCCTTCATCCAAGACTGGAAAGAAGTAGTCAGCAGTACAGTCTCATGAAGATTATTTTCAAAACACAATCTCAAGTGAGGGTTTCCATTCTAAAGGTTATGGAACTGTATAGAGATTACCACAAAGGTCGTGGGAGAAATTGAGGCAGCTGTTTAGGTAATTTAAAAAGACGTCATTTTCCTGAAGTTTTAGATAATTGAGGCAAAAGTCAGTCAGCTCTGAGATAGCTGGATGACTGCCTTACTTCTCTACTGTGCCTTTTATGTGTAATGTGGGCCGCTGGGGAGTTGAAAATCTCTGTGGAGAAATCTCAAAACAGAGGAATGGAGAGTAGATGAAAGAAGTTTCATTTATCTTCCCTTTAATAAGTGAGGGAAATGTGCCATAATAACGATTCACTCAAGCTATATGGAATGTTAGGTAAAAGATTTTTCTCTGTCAGGTAATGTAATTCATGATATCCCGTCTTTACTGACTGAGAAAACATTTCTAGAGACACGTTAGGTAGAATTGTTGCAAGCACATTGAGAAAGGTCTACTCTTATTGAATTTGTCTATTTGTCACTGTACTGAATAGATGTATTTAGAATTAGATTGAATTTTTTAAAAAGATCAAAATTACAGGCATTCGCTGAGTGAAATGACAAAAATTCATGTTCTCTATTTGACTTACTATTTCATTTTTATTTAGACTACACTTTCCTTTGACATTATGTACCTAAAAATGAACAATGTATTGTGCTGTTAATACTTCTATTGAATTATACCGTGGGAAGCAGAAATATTCTGTTAACAAATACATTCAGTCATAAATTCAGAGAATATACTGGAGGTAGTGTCCAATATGAAATCATGAAACTTAAGCAAACTTTCAAGCAAAGAATAGCTGTAAATGAAACAAAATACTATAGTCAACCCTTGAACAACAGGGGGTTAAGGGCACACTATTGCCCCCATGCAGTCAAAAATCTGTATATAACTTTTATATAAATCCCCAAAACTTCACCACTGATGGCCTACTGTTGACCAGAAGCCTTATACATAACAGAAGCAGCTGGTCAACACATATTTTGCATGTTGTATGTATTACATACTACATTCTTATAATAAAGTAAGCTAGAGGATAGACAATGTTATTAAGAACATCTTTAAAAACAGAATTTCTCTGTATTTCTCAAAATAAATCCACATGTGAAATGGACCTGCACAGTTCAAACAGGTGTTGTCCGGGGCTAACTATAATTGCCCATGTCATAAAGTCCAACTCTGGGTCATCTGGAAACTTGCCATAAGTTTATTCAGCCACATCCTACCATAGCTATTCCAATGTGAAAGAATTTGCCATGCTTTTCCAAAGATTCTCCTCATGTTTATTAACAATGACAGATGTGTGAGTCAAGCATGGCCTAATAAGATGCCAATTACAGAAGGAGACCATTAGTAGAATCCAGCCAGAACTCTGCTACCCAAGTGTACTTGAAGCTTATTTGATTCTTTTTAGAGCCCATTTAAAATTTGTTAAAATGTGTGGTGAATACTGATTAACTTTGGCAAATCATAAGCTGCCATCCCTTTCTAAATACATTTAATATGATACTTTTAGGCAATAAAATGGAGCAAAGCAAAAAGGAATAATTCTTCGGACTAACCACAGACTAATATATATATTCACTGGATCTTTTTGGAAACCATCAAAGATAGGATAACAGAGACTAGTAGATAGATAGATATAGATACAAATATAGATATAGATACAGATATATAACCTATATATACATATAGATAACCAGAGACGTGTGTGTGTGTGTGTGTGTGTGTGTGTGTGTGTATTTATTCACTGGATCTTTTTGGAGATCATCAAAGATAGGATAACATTTCTCCCTAATCCTTAAATTCTTTCTCTAGGCTACCTGGCACAAAACATAAAATAAAAAGAAAAATAAATGATTTTTTATTCTGGGTAAATTTTAACAATTGTGCTTTTTTTTTTTTTTAAAGGTCTATGTTCTTCCTACCATCGCTTCCTACCATTTACTATTGCCTTTTCCTTCTGCTTTACTCTTGTCCAAAGTTGCAATGGAAAAAACCCATTTCCATGAAAAATATCATCTCATGTATCGGAAACCATGTGGCAGAAGCAGACAGGGACTGGGGTTTATTAACACATCAACAAATCCATACTATCTATATATTGTCAGGGACTTGAAAAACATTGTCTGATTTAATCTTCAAAACCAGTCTGTGAAGTAACAATTAATTCCGCCGTTTTACAAATGAAAAAAAAAAAAAAAGAGAGAGAGACTCAAGGAGTTTACATAAATGTACTCGAGATACATAGCAAGGAAGCAACAGAACTCTCATGGGGAGGTCAGATGGCGTGATTCCAAAGTCCACGTTCTTGCTATCTTGTCACCTAGACCTCAGCTCGTGAAGAAATAATGCCTACCCCAGTGCATGGGAGCGGTGCGGCACAAGGACGCCCCTCTGTGACTTCTTGGTGACCATCTGCAGAGACAGTTTGCACCAGAGTATACTTCCGCACCCTGCTTTCTTTATTGAGAAGCTTTTGCCTGGAAAACAAATGTCAACTGCACTCAGAAGAGCGTGCTTAGTGAGGTAATTGATTTCCTTTCTGGAACAAGCCCCTTATCACAGATTCATTACAATAGCCCGGGGAATGGCTGGGGTCCTCGGACCACACTTGGAGCAGTGCAGGACCCAGAGAAGAGGCATGACTGCAGTGAACTCGTGGGGTCGCCGTTAGCCACCAAACGGTGCTGAGCCTCTTTGGAACTAGAATCAGTTCCATTGTACCCCTTGCCCCGGCCTTACTGGTGGCATCGTTATCCACTGCAGAAATCGAAGTGTCTAAGGATGCTCGGTATTTCCCACATAAGACGAGGGGAATGGTTCTGAAAAACAGGCAGAATCCTGACTTCAATCCTGGCACTTTCCGGAGCTCCGGTATGGAAATCAATCAATCAATCAGGCTGTATGTTAGAAGTGTGAGAGCTTTGGTAATTAGGATGGGCTGTGGCAGGAGTGCCATAATGAGGTTAATAGCCCTGGCCTGAAACCCAGAGCACATCAGATTGAAGGCTATAAGGCTTACCTTAAGGGCTGTTGTGAATGCTGTCCAGGGCTTAGCACAGCCTGGCAGTGGGATTCAGTAGATGGCTCCTCTGTTATTAGGATCCACTTTACAAGGAAGCAGATCCACATGTGAAGGCACTGGATGTTACCTGGTGGGGCATCTAGTCACCGTCTTAAATTACGATTTCTTCCCATCTTAAAGCCTTTACAATCTCCCAAATGCCTCTCCTAAGATGCAAATACTCCAGATATCTTCTTATCTTTGGCTGGTATACAGAGAGGTCAGTTTCACTTTTTACCGTGTTATTTGCAAGTTTTCAAAGTAATCACTTCCTTCATAATTATAACAGAAGTATCTAAATTTCTGAAAAGGACACATCTGAGCTCAGCTCATTAGAATTAGCTTATGTCACAGTGTTTCCCAAATTATGTTTCACTTTATCACAGTGTCTGTGACATATGCTGTGTTTAAAAAAAGAAAAGAAATCATAGCAAATAAGGTTGGGATACACATACTCCAAGATTTGTGAGTCACATTGACATATTAAGGACCTGAACAAGCTTACAGAAAGAAACCTTTATCATCAAATTTCCCAAACGAGTTTGATTAGAGAGCACTTTTGTTAGGCATCACCTAGTCATAGTGTGATTTAAGATCACCCACTGCCTTAAGAGATTATTTTCCAAACTCAATGGTTAACTGAGAAATTCAGACTCTGTTGGTACAGCGCACAGATTAGGCATTTGGAACGAGGGGAATGTGAAGAGAGGATCTTCAAATGGGAGGCACGGGGATGATAGTGAACTCTCTCCTGCCTGGAAAGAGCAGATAAGAGAGACTCATGACCTTCTGCCCATTTCCAGTTTATTCATATACTAGCCACTGACCCGTTGTTTGCCACTACATCACCTAACCTTGCTAGACCTCAGTTTTTCCCTCTATCAAATGGGGAGGGGGCAATGCAAGACACGGTCTCATCCAGATCAGCTATCCTAGTCTTCAGTTCAATTTTGTTTTGGAAAAGAATGCATGCATGATCATTTTTACATTGATAGAAGTAGTGGTGTTATAAATTTGTTTTACCTGTTTAGAGGTTTTCATTTTCTTTCAAGGATTCTAGCCTGTTCCAAAGGTCCATCAAAATGCTTGATATAAAGCATTTCAGGAATCTTTTTAGTTTAAAGATTGCTACTTGTTCTAGCTCAAAGTCTCTATCTAGATTGTGATTTTTAAATAAAAGTTGAATTAATATTAAGATTTTTTTACATAATGGGAGTTATTTTAGTGGCTAGATCAACTTGTGATTTCATTGCCTTGCCTTTTATGTCTATTCAGCTCACTGACAAAGTGAATGAATCTTTAAACAATGGGGGAACTAGAAGATGCCTCATGCTCAGTGGCTAACAGGAATAACTCCATAAACCAGCAATTGTATTTCACTAATGTGTTCACTGTTGACTCAGGTTATCACGGTCTTAGGGTGGGATTAATGTATTTTCGCAAAACCAGGCCTGCATGTCAGGTGGTCGACTTTTGTGATGAGATGAGCTGGAGAGGATTCAGAAGCTTTATGGACTTAATAGCCGTAAAGTGAGTTGGCTGACAAAGGTAGAGAATAAAAAGAGAGATCCAGAGGGCATTACTAGCCTCTGAATAATAGGTATGCATATCCCTGGATTTTTAGAAGTAGCAGGTGGTCATGAGTCACTGTTTTCAAACTTGTTCGCTTTTCTGTTACATAAGGGAGGTATTTTGGCAAAATACATGGTTATATTGCAAAATAATTATTCGCCCATTACAGCAATTCCAATGATATTGCTTTCTTTGGACATGAAGTGTTAATCAATATTGCTTTTAGCAATATTTAATACTGATACAACAACAATTATTTTTGCTCTCAACCTTGGGTTTTTCCCTCCTTTTAATTCCTGGGGGAGAAAAACACTTCCTGTCAAATCAAAGTGATTTTTTTTTTAAATTCTTATGACAGTGTGATTATATAGAACATGAAGTCTCTTCTTTTACCACGTAGGAAGTACTTTGAACTTGTTAGATAATGACATGTCAGTGATTATTTTTGATGAACTTCTTAAGAATACTAAATAGATTTGAATTAAAATTTTTTACTAATTCTCATTTAATATTCATTCTTTAGAACTGCAGTTAGCCTGGAGAAATTAAAGTCTTCACTCTAATAATCTTTCATCTTTCTAATTGAATTGATGTATATCTGCTATTTTCAAATCTCCAAAATGTATTTGGACTTTCATGGCTTAATAAGACAAGGATTTCAAGTAGCAAAGAGGTAAGTGATGAACACACTCTTTTAGTTCAATGAAAATAAAGGAGTTTAAAAAATGAAAATCAAACTAGCTAAGATGAAATAAGGTCTGAGGAAGTTCTAAGGCCTAAGACACAAAGGAAATCTCCATCTTTCAAAAGATTCCAAAGACTTGCTTTTATGCTAAGCTTTTTAAGAATAAAGTCCAAATGCAATGCAAAAACTGAAAACAAAACAAAACAAAACAAAACAAAAAGGAACCCATTTGGAAATGTTTCGTGGAGACATAGCCTTCAATCTTCATAGTAGTTTGGAATTTTAACTGGAAACATGTATTCCTAAATGTATAGTTTGGGAAGGGAGCATGTGCAGTGGACTAGAATTTTCTGTAGCTTAGCCTTGGACTGAGGAATAGAAGACGTCTATTGTACCATTTCTCCACCCACGAGTTTTGCCACCACAAATCACATCATGTGAGTGCCTCAGCTTCCCTCATCTGCAAAGTGACAGGACTGAAGTGATTATTTCATTGATCTTTCAGGCCATTTCCACCATATTATTTTGAAAAGCTTTATGATTTTTACGGCCAGTTTTTCTTTAGACATTATTGTTCCAATCCTAGCTCACTGGAGAGCTAATATTTTTACACATACTATATGGTGTCCTTCCAGTTGTCTGAGGAAATAGATGAAGGTTTACTGCAACTTTAGGAAGGTTCATTTTTAATATCCTCAAAAATTGAGGAATTGAATTTTACTAGACAGTCTAGGTCACGAAGTAGGGCTTTCTGCCACTCAGCCATTCGGACAGTTCTATCACAAAAGCCTTTCTGTGAGGGTTTCAGGCAACAGGGTGAAACTCCTTAGAGCACAACAGAACTGAAAAGGCGCGCGAGAACTGCAAACCACCGCCATCCGTCCTGACAAATGCCTCACCCTTCCAGAAACTCTCACGACCCGTGTCAAAGACACAGGCCTTGATCTCATCATCGGTCCAGGAAAAAACAAACCCTCAACGTGCGTGTCTGAAACAAGTGTGCGACTTCGCCACGACTCCCGAGACGGTGCTTACGTTAGGGAAGCCGGAGTGTGAAAGACAATGAGGATTTCCTTTTATTTGGCAGGACAAATCAGTTTATAGAGTAAACCCATTGATGAGGAAGAGAAAACAAGCGTCCTTGACCCGGGCTGAACTTCCTCCTGCCGGTCCCCGCAGGGGTGAGGAGAATCTGGCTGACAGATTCCCAGCACACGGCCAAGGACGCGGAGCCCGAGGCTCCAGGGGCGCAGGGGCCGCGGCTCCGGGAAGGGCCACGTGCGCGCGCGCACCCGCGCCGGCAGGGCGGGGAGTGGGAAGACAATACGTGCAGCAGAGCATCCAGTGGCCTTGCGGACCCCGTAGGCCTCTTCCTCTATTACATAACATCCTAACCTGGCTTCAACAAGAACCCAAATAGCAATTAAAGAAAAAAAATTTTTTTTATTATTTTTTTAAAGCTGTCATCTGTAAGCCACTTGGGCACTTTGTCTACGGGTAAAACGACATGGGGCTGTTTCATGAATTTTGGTTTCGTGAATTTTTTTGCCATGCCCCCTCCCCCCCCCCCCCCCGCCCCCATCCAGACTGAAGGGTTACGTAGCCAAGCGAAAATCACCAAGAGTGTTTCTGCTTGGAGTCTTTTGCTATCACTTCCCCCAAAGTATCCGACTTGGATGGCCCGGCTTCATCCCCTTTCTGTTTTTTGGTTTCTGAGATTCAGAAAGCCCTTCTATGTTCAGGGAGAGTCAGGAGGAACAGGAGGGGACATAAGGTAGTAGAAAGAAGAAAAGGAACGAGATGATCTATAAACTGGGCAGCCGTGGCAGAAGTGTAGAAGAAGGGTTGGTTTAAGGAAGTACTCTTCATGGATCAGACTGATCCAATAAGTTTTAAAAGCAGAACAGTCCTATTAAGTTACTCTACAAATATTTATTGACTGCTGCGTGCTTGCTACAACCTGAAGGGGAACTTGAACCTAAGATCCCTTCCCTCATTTCTGAACAGATTCAACACCTCACCTGCCCTGGCCTGGGTTCAACCATCACAAGGAACCACGCCCCTCAAACCCCCACCCCACCCACCCCACCACCGCTACCTCTGTGCCTCTCCCCGGGTTGCTGTCCTTCCCTGCCTCTTCTTATTACTTAACAGGTTCTTTGCTTCTGACCCTGGTGTGGGCCTCATTCTTGTCTTCTACCATTTCCTTAAACTTGATGATTAGATTAGCAAACCCTGAAATATGTTCTCCCTAAAACCTTGCTTTTGCCTTTTGCTATATTCTGTCACTTTTACTTACAAAGGATCTGCTCCACCATCAATGTCAAAGTACTCTGGCTGCTCTGGACCTTGTGTTCCCCCAAATTCATATGTTGAAGCCCTAACCCCCAATGGGTTGGTAGTTGGAGATGGGGGCTTTGGCAGATGAGAGGGTTTAGTTGAGATCATGAAGGTGGGGCCCTCGTGAGGGGATTAGTGCCCATAGAGAAGGAGATACCAGAGAGCTTGCTTTGGCTCTCTCCCTGTGCACACACTGAAGAGAAGCCCTGTGAAGGTCCAGTGAGAAGGTACACATCTGCAACCCAAGGAGGGAGCTCCGGCCAGACACTACCATGCTAGCACTTTGATCTTGGGCTTCCGGTCTCCAGACTGGAAGAAATAAATGCCTATTTTTCAAGCCACCCAATCTGACGTGTTTTGCTATGGTAGCTTGGCCTAAGATACCGGCACAACACTTGGCCCATGTGAGGCACTTAATACATACTTATAGAATAAATGAGTGAGAACTTGGGGGGTCTTCTTAGCTCCTCTGACCCTTCTCTTGGGGGTCTGAGCCATAGATTCACTTACCCTCTACTCTTACCCCACAGAAACCAGCTCACCCTCAGACTCTTTCATATACTCCAGCATTGGACTCCCAGCTGAACCAAAGCCCTGGTTCCACTTACCTGGGAGAGGAGCTCAGACCACTGCACTCCCAATAGCTTAGCATTCATTTGGTGCATAAACATAAAACATTCACAATGATTGCCTTGACGCGGTTCTTAAACAGCTTAATATTCCACATGTAGCATAACTCTCGGGTAAATGGCTCACTCATGTTTGTGGAAATCTTTCTGGACCCTCTTCCTTTGACTAACTTGCTCTCATTTCTATTCTCTCCTCCATTTCCTACATCTTCGCTTTGTCTGCTGGGTACCATTGTAACCTGATCCCTTGATTCTAGGGCTGGTGTCTAATCTCTTATTTCTGATTGATGGCTCCCTCTTGTGGATATTGGTTTGCCCCATCAGTCCTACCTAGGCTGAGTTGGCTCTGACCCACTCCTTCCTTCCTCTCTCTTCTCTTCTCTTTTCCTTCCCTTCTCTTCCCTTCCCTTTTCTTTCATTTTCTTTTTTCTTTTATTTTCTTTTTTTAAAGATTTTATTTATTTGAGAGAGAGTGCACAAGCTGGGGAGAGAGGCAGAGAAGAGGGAGAAGCAGACTCCCTGCTCAGCAGGGACTGACTGACTCAAGGCTTGATCCCAAGACCCCATTCTTAGGGAGGATACATTCAAAGGACGAAAATATAAGAATATACTCTACGAGAAATATGATTGAGGTATAGATGAAATGTTAGGAAGAGTTAAGTCTGCTGGACAGAGTCAGGTGTGGCTACACAGAACCGTGAATTGTGAGAGAAAATGGGAATTTCTCAGGCAGACAAGAGGAAAGTTAGATCTTAGACAACATGCACTTTGGTAATCAGCTAGATGAGGCCCGGAGAAAGGGTGAATCCAAAATAGAGCTAAAGCCAGGTTTCTGGTTTCAGCAACTGGGTGCTGTCCCCCATACAAGAAAACACTGAAAGTCAGGAATAAGTAGATACTTCTTTTGATTTAATAAATTATTTCTTTGGAGGTGACACTACTATATATTAATATATGTAAATATTTTCAGCACATACTTGAATATTTAAAAATATTATTTATATCCAGATAATTGTCAAAATAATATGTGGCCAAATATGTATTGATATAACATTAAAAAAGTTTTTCTAAAATCTTTTATCAAGATTTTTGGCTTTAGTATATTCTTAGAATAATACCTATATATATGTCTTCTTCTGTAACATAGACTTTTAATATTTGACCTTGCTTCCTTAGTCCAAACTTACAAGATTCATTCACTTGTTCATTCAATTAAAATGTGGTCGTCTTCTTTGAGGGGCATGCCCTGTGTGAGCCTATGATGGTGTAGACCATGATAAGTTGACCCTACTTAGTACAGGTATATTAGAGAATTTGTTACAGTGATCCTGGTTTCTGTTTTGTAAGACTCTGTGCACTATTAATATCTTTTGGAAAATATATTTTATCTTAGGATTGATGGGATTAATTGTATTAAGAATATCTCTGGGGATGCCTGGGTGGCTCAGTTGCTAAGTGACTGACTCTTGATTTGGGCTCAGGTCATGATCTCGGGGTTGTGAAATTGAGCCCCCTGGCTCCATGAGCCTGCTTAAGATTCCCTCCCTTCCCCTCCATCCAGTCCTCCCTCCTGTCCCCTTGCACTCCCTCTCTCTAGAAAAAAATAAAATAAAATATTTTTAAATTTAAAAAAATATCTCTGGCTGCCAGACTGTGCCATCATTGAGCAAGATTATCACAGGTTTTGAAATGTTGACTCACCTCAAGCACTTAACAAAGTTAAGTACAAAGATATGGTAAACAAGTAAAGCAGGTTAGTTAAATATATATTCTTTGAAAGTACTCTATTTGATGTGAATTTTTCTTAGCAGATGATGTAGTTTTACTCAAATTGAGGCAAGTAATCTCCCAGGAAGAGGGAAATATCTCAAAACTAGAGTGTATTAGCCATCTTACCTTATCATGACATTGATGCTATTATTTGTGCTTAATTTGGAATTGGGAGTGGCTGGGTGTCAGAGACTCCTAACCCTCCCTACTTACTGAAACCTGTAGGACTTAGCCAGTTTCATATTATTAGTAAAATAAATAACTTGCATAATATGTTTTGTCTTTTAATTTTTTAGGAAAAATTAAGTCTCAGAGGAAAAACCGAAGTTGTTTTTATTTTCAGCTTAGGTTTTATTGAAGAGGGCTAGCAACCCTCATGTAGCACATGAACACAGTACAGAAAACAAGCAGAGATGCTAGATACTGTCACAGGGATACTAACTTTGTTGTTTATTTGCCTGCTTCAATTAGATTCTGAAGGGACCAACAATGAGAAAACAATTAATTGGGTGTGTGGGCACACATGTATCTCCATGGATACTCCAAAGGAAAAAGAGAGCTGTTAACAGAGAGTATATGGTCCCCAGCCGCAGGATCTTTCACACATGGGGGCGACTCAAAATATATGTGTTGGGGGAATGGAATCACATCTGCCAGATCACTTTCCGTAATACAGAAGACAGCTACCCAGTTTCTGTTCTCTTGAAACCAATGTCACCTTCATTAAAATCTGATTATTCTAGTCTTTGGCTTGTCACTTGCAGAGATGATGCCCAGTGTCTGTTTTTCTGCTGGGCATTATAGCTGGAGTTGATGAAAGAATTATCAGGAAGATACAGACATTCTCTGCCCTCAACGGACTAACTGTCCCATGGGAATGATACATGCGACACAAGTGACAGTCATGAAATGGTCTAATGATAAAGGAACCCAAATGACTAGGAGAGCAAGAGGGGCACTTGGCTTTTAGGAAATAGAGCTGGGAGTGGAGCCCCAGGGAAGGCTTGTTAGGGGGGCAGGAAGCCCAATCCGGCTTTACCTTTTTTTCTTCTTCCTTCCTAAAAACTTTATATGATGGAAATGTTCAAACATATACAAAGTGGAGAGATGATTTAACAACTATTTACACGGGCGCCTGGGTGGCTCAGTTGGTTGAGCAACTGCCTTCGGCTCAGGTCATGATCCCGGACTTCCCTCATCGGGCTCCCAGCTCCTTGGGGAGTCTGCTTCTCCCTCTGACCTTCTCCTCTCTCATGCTCTCTGTCTCTCATTCTCCCTCAAATGAAACAAAAACAAAAAACAACTATTTACAAATGACAGTTTTGTTTCCTTTCTACTCTCCTCACTGCCCCAACCCCTCAATGGACTATTTTGAATCCAATTCCAGACCTCATCTTATTGTTCCATAAATATTTTGGTATGTATCTCTAAAAGACCAAGATTCCTGTTTTTATATAAGAAGTCATAACTACAATACAGTGTCTCACCTAAGAATCAGTAATAATTTCTTAATATTTTCAAATATCCACTCAGATTCCAATTTCATCTGTCTCAAGCTTTGTTGGTTTTTTTTTTTTTTCCCCGAGGTTCAGATGAGGTCCACATGGTGCATTTTGTGGATACTGGAGTACATTTTGAATGGGATGAAGTCATCCAAGGGAATATGCAACCCAAGTAGGAAGCAGCTTTTTGTATGTTTTCTTCACTGCTTTGTTATTTTGTGGTGGTTGTTCACCGTTTTGGTCAGTGCCTAGAACAGCACTTAACACATAGTAGGTGCTCAACCAATACTTGTTTAGGTGAGTGAACGGGTTACGGATGCATCGCCAGCTGAGGGAGCGGAAGTGAGTGTGAAGGTCTGAAGACCTATGAGGTCACAACGTGTGTGTGTGTGTGTGTGTGTGTGTGTTTTCACACCACCAAGTGATTCTCTGACACCTGCTGGGTGTCCTGCAGTTCAACTCAATTCTCACACTATCTACCCAGAGATAGCATCAGCTCCCCCAGGTTAAGGACTCTGTCCCAAAGACTGCCTTGTCACTTTAGCCACTGGTCACAAAATCAGGTTGTTCCCTGTGCTTCTGACCAACTGACTGAAGATCAGAGGTCCCCACAACCCCCTACTAAGGTTTGAGTCATTTGCTAAAGTGGCTCCCAGAACTCAGAGAAACATTCTACCTACTAGATCACCAGTTTATTATAAAAGGATACAACTTGGGAACAGTCAGATGGAAGAGATGCATAGGGCAAGGGATGTGGGAAGGTGTGCAGAGCTCCTCTACTCTCTAAGCAAGCAACTCTCCCCACATTTCCAAATGATCACCAGCCCAGAAGCTCCCTGAAGCCCGTCCTTTTGGAATTTTATGGAGGCTTCATTACGGAGGCACAACCAATGAAATTGCTGGCCATTGGTGATTGACCCAACCTTCAGCTCCTCTCCACTCCGCAAAGGTGAAATTGAAAAATTTCAACCCTCTACTCACAGGGTTGGTTCCCCAGGCAGCCAGCCCGCCCGCCCCCAAACTTAGGTTACTGAAAGTCATCTTATTAACATAACAAAAGACATCTTTACCTTTGTCAGCACGGAGGAAACTTAAATGGTTTTAGGAGCTTTGTGCCAGGAGCAAGAGAAAGACTAAAATATGTATTTCTTTTTATAAGGCACAATATTACAACAGAACATTTTGGGAACAATCCATTTTATGTGTGGATGGAGCATAGACTGGGTGATGGCAGGATATGTGTCTGAAGCAGATCATGCAGTGCAAAGCAGAGTGATTAGGAACTTTCTGAGTACTTTCAGGAGAGAAGCAAGGTAATCAGATCCTCAGCTTGGAAAGGTCGACTTCAAGTTATGCCTGAGGGACTAACAGATCCCTTGCAGGTGGTGTCCCAACTCAGAACAATATCAACCAGGCAAAGAAAGTTAATTAAAGAGAAACTATATATTGATTGCTTGCCTCCCTCAAAGTTCTGGGAGAGAGCTCATCCTTAGCATAGTGAACCTCATCAAATTTTCCTATGTCTCTCTCCCACTAAAATCTGTCCCATGAACTCAGTTTGCACAGGCTCTCTTGAATCCTTGACTTGTATCTTTCCCTCATCTGTTTTGTTTTCCTGTCCTCTAATAAAAATCCAGATGGGCTTCAGGCTTTGCCAGTTTCCCTGAGCCTAGCAGGCCAGATGGAGGTCTCTTTAGTTCTCTAGGAGGCAGTTCTAGAGTAACATCTTGTCTCTGTCACTCTCACACAACACAAACTTCTCTTGGGTCTGCAGCACCTGTCTGAGGGACAGTGAGATTCTGACTGATGCTTTTTTCCCCCGGAAGTGCAAATCCTAGTTATTACATTTGAAATCAGATCTCTTTCCTTTTCCACCAGAACACGGCTCTGTTACATACTTGAAAATTACATCATCAACGCCTTGACGATATGTGCCGTTCATTGGAATGTCACTGCTGCAGTCTCAGAATTTCACCTGGGTTCCTCTGCGTGTGGAGAGCAGCACCCCGGGGCTCTTCTGTGAACACAGGGGGAAGGCACTGGGCAAGAGGGGAGCCACGATGGGGAGATGTCAGGCAGAAAGCCAGGCCTGCTGGCTCCCAAGAAGCTGGTTTCTGGCAGAATTCAGACTTTAGAAATGCATAAAATGTCTCGATTTAGGATTATACTTGATATCTGGGAACTAGATTGTTTTGGATGAAAGAGCAGTTAGTGGTAAGATAATGTTACAAGTTTTGGGCCAGTCACTTTGTATTTGTGTATTTTATAGCCTACTAATTTATATTACTGTATTTAAAACTTGATAATTATTTTAGAATTTCATTTAAACACCATGGGCTTCTTATAAGAAATCTTTATAGACCAATGATGAGGAGGTGGGTTGTTTTTTTTTGTTTGTTTGTTTGTTTGCCCTTTCTAAGAAGCCACCACCATACTATCTTTGCTTTTATTGGATTTCTTTTAAAAGCCTATTTAGAAACAGGCTTATTTTGAAAAACCTTTGGGAAAACTCGCATACTAAAAAATTCTTAATATCACTGTGAAAGACACCAAAAATATCCTCTGATGAATGGCTGTAAGGAGGGTTTCCTTAGATTTAGAATTAGCATAAACTCGAATTGCTTCATTACCAAAACAATCTTTTTGCCATCCAGTGGAAAGTTAAAGGATCATTCTCAAAGGGATGTTTAGAGAAACAGATGGGTAAAGTACTAAACTTGGAGTTTAAAAAACTTGTACATTGCAATAAAATCAAGAAACTCACGGGTTTCACTGTTTGCCTTCCACTACCAGTGAGTCCTTTTAAAAAGATATCAATATTCAAACTATTAGCAATTTCTTCTTAAATTCATGCTAATCCGTGACACAGTTCTGAAAGAAAGAATAAGAGGTGAAACAGACCAGTCATAAGCCTTAAGGGACATACTTAGCAATTCTTTTATTTATTTATTTATTTATTTAAATTTTCATTTATTTATTTGTTTATTTGTTTGACAGACAGAGATCACAAGCAGGCAGTGGGGGGGGGGGGGGGTGGCAGGCTCTGGCTCCCCGCTGAGCAGAGAGCCTGATGTGGGGCTTGATCCCAGGACCCTGAGATCATGACCTGAGCTGTAGGTAGAGGCTTTAACCCACTGAGCCACCCAGACACCTCCATACCTGGCAATTCTTAACGAGAAAGTAGAAATTCAAGTGAATTGGTAACCTGTTAGACCACAGCTGATTTCAGCTCTGCCTTCGCACCGCGTTTCACAGGTGATAAAAAAGTAGCTTGATCCTGGTTGACAGCAGAGTGGACACTAGAGCATCACCTCTACCATCTCCTGGAGCAGAGTTTTCTTTTTTATGTTATGACTCTATATGTTTCTTTTTGCTTTGGAAACAGTTACTCCACATATATGCGGATTTGTGAGATTTCAAAGGGTCAGATCAGGAACAGAGTTGCAGGACATAGAAAGAAACTCAGATTGTATCCTAAAGGTAATGGGGAGTTATTGATGACTTTGGAATTGTAGAAAGCTCTCTCTTCCAAAACTCACTATTCTTTGTTTGACTTTATGTCATCTCTCAATCTCTGTATCTCCTCATTTCAATATTATCTCATGGTATAAATGATAGAATTGGGTTCAGAGGTTCCCACATTGAGATTTTAGACATATTTGTAGCATATGTATATACTTATGGCTTTGAAGTCCTTCCTTCCACTAAAAAGGAAATAAATTGCAGAATGGTATATGGCTTCTGGCAAGAATACCATTTCAACTGTGTTTTTTCAGTAATGCTCTTTTTTCCCGAGTCTGGTATGAATTATGATTTCCAACACTGGATTTATTTTTATAGAAAGCTCAATTTATCTTAGAAACTACTGTTAACAGCAGTGAAAGCTAAGGCCAAATATTGATGCACACTGTTTTAATGGCAAGCACTCTATTTTCCCAACTTTTAGTACAATTCTATAGCATCCACTGAACACGCTAATGTTATTACTGAAATGATTGAGAAGATGATGGAGAAGTGTTGTCTAACAGAACTGAACTTTCTTGAGGTAACCAAAAGGGGTGACACAGACCTTGTAAATTAAAAATAAGCATAGCAACCTTCTTCCATTGTTTTTTTTTTTAAATTTAAATTCAGTTAGCCAGCTTATAGTACATCATTAGTTTCAGATAGTGTTCAGTAATTTATCATTTTCTATAACACCCAGTGCTCATCACATCTTGTGCCTCTTTAATGCCCGTCATCCATTTACCCCAGCCCCCAGCCCTACCCTCCCTCTAGCAACCCTCAGTTTGTTTCCTAGAGTGAAGAGTCTTCCATTGTTTTTTAACTCCAGATTTTGTTCAAATCAGCAAGCCCCAGGAAAAGGTAATCTTATTTATTAATCCTCAACCACTCGTTTTCATTGATTAAATAATAAAAGTCTGAAACTCGTAGAGCTACCTAAAATAAGGCATGCACTGTGCTGAGCATTTTATGTACATGCTCTTCAATACCACGGAAATATATATATCTATTCAATGTATAGGACAGAAGAAGGATTCTATGGCAAAATATTGAACATCTGCATTCAGCACAAGAGGGGCATCAAAGCCGAAGGATTCTCAGTCTGGGGTATTATTAGCATGTGGGAAGCTCAGCTCTTTGCTCTGTGCGAGGCCCCCAAAAGGCAAGGTGTATAGCATCTCTGGTCCTTGACCACCAAGTGCCCATAGCGGCCACCAGTCAGCAATGTGACCTCCCCACCTAGATTTTCAAATGCCTCCTAGAGGGATGGTTGTATCCATGGGATGAGATGAGGTGATAACCGTCCTCCCTTCACTCAAACCTCTCTCTAAAAACAACTTTAGAAGAAAGATCTCAACACATTTGTCTGAAGCAAAATTCCTGACCAACCTACTTGATTGACCTAATGAATAAAGCTCTCCAGGCCACTGCATTGGTGTGAAAAGCTTAGGGTTATGAGTAACCCGCCTCCTTCCAAAAGGAGGAACAGTGGTGCATCCACATAGGGCTATAGTAGCTGCCATAGAGCTGTAGTTCCTAAACTTCAGTGTGCTAGGAATGGTTTAGAATGTTTACAACAATGTAGTTTTTGATTTAGGACCTGCATTTTGCAGAACAACTTCAGAAAAATGTAATTCAAGCTGTCACCTATTCTGCCCTTCTATATATACTCCCTTAGAAGATTTCAACTCCAGGAAAGTTATTTTAGACAAACTGGCAGTAAAACTCCCATTTAATAACAGTGTGCAGAAGACTGGGAAGATTCTAGTATAAGTTGAGAGCAATGTTAGAGGAAGAGACAGCAGTAGTCTTGTCTTAAGTATGTCTTTTGACAGAGGGTCAGGGGTCAGACCTATCAGAAGGTAGAGAAAATAAACAGCCTGACCCCTAGGAGTGGCCCCGCTGAGCTTTCTATATCTTCCCCAGAGGTGGGAATATGGGACATGACCTCTGCCCAAAGATGGATGGGAATGGAGGAGTGGTTTTCTGAGCTGTGATAGATAGGAAGTCTATGTTCACAGACACAGCTGTCTATCTTAATGGGGCTCATTTCCAATAACGAAGAGTAAATAAGAAAATATGTGCTGGAATTCATCCTCATTCCTGGTTGATATCCTCTAGAGGGAGGGTATTGTGTAAAACCAACTTATAATGGTAGCCTTCTTTCTATAACAGCCTGCCACAGCTCCTCATTTATAAGGTTCGCCCCAGCAAACTGGAGAAAGGAGGCAAAATTTGTCTTTAGTGTCTCATCCCGTCTTTCTGCATTCTGCTTCCATACTCCATCCTCTTCTGTCATCTCCTTAGGCCTCCTAAGGAAGACCTTCATCCCTATTTTTCCAGAAGCTCATTCTCAGCTCGTGTGTATCTAATCCTCACTGGTGGCTTAACCAGAAAGCAAACTAAATTTTTCCTTTGGGAGGCATTGTTTCCAAGGTGTTCCCCAAAAATTATGAGCCTTTACCACACAAGAGATGAAATGCAAATAGTGAGTTCAAGCATCTCGGGGATGGGTATTGGGCAAGCTATCCAATGACTCTGAAACAAAATGAAGTGTCACTCATAAGGCTGATCATGTGACAGTGTGAGTTAGAACCTCACTGAAGTCATGTCAGGGTCTTGAGGAAATTTTGAATGAGCATGTGGTCCATTTGTAGACTTGCAGACATACTGATACTCAGACTCCTGGACAAATGGCGGGTTTTTTTTTCTTCTTCTTTGCATAAATTTCCACAAAAGAAAATTACAAAGAATAACAACTATTCCATCACCACAAAGTCCAATCTACTATCATTTCTCTCTCATGGGGATTGTAATGGTAGTGCCCCAAACCGCACTGACTCTTGCCATTACCACCCTTTTGCCATTGATTTCCCTCTCCTCAACCTCATGACCCCACATCTGGTAACATATTTACCACCCTGAACCCCGTGTGGTCTCCCACAAATGCTCATTAAATTATTGCCAATTCTGTGATTAAAACTCTTTTGTGGCTTCCCACTGTCCCTAGGATGAAGACCTACTTGCCTGGCCTACAAGACCCTTCACGATCCTGACATAGCCTTAGCTCTCCCCTCCAGCCTCTCTGGTCTCCTTTCATACTTTCCCACGTGCCATCTTGCTCTTGTTACTTTATGACTTTGCACAGGCTGTGCTAGCTCCCGCAGGCTTCCAACTGTGCTGCCCCAAAGCCCTCACCGCTGCATTGTTTCAATCATATTTTTGGCCCATTGCACCAACCACATCATTGTTTCTCTTTTTGCTGTATTTGTGTGCTGCTTTGATTAATGTTCATTTTCCCAACTAGACTATAATCTCTATGAGGTGAGGACCTGGGTGTCTCTTACTCATAAGTATATTCCCCATGTCACAGAGAGACCACAGTACGTTTAAAATGAATATACACCTAGTAAATGCATGAACTATTCCTCTTATCTAACTTTGGGTTAAGCCAACTTTTAGTCATTGAAAGCGATGGGGAGCTTCTGTCTCTCCCTTTGCTTTTGGATGTAATATACTATCAGTTTGATCAAAGTGCACAGGTGCCTCATTAACATGGAAATCAGGCAATATAAATTAATTCTAATGTCACTATTAGTTTATTAACATATATTGTTAATTTTCTTCAATTTGTTAATTATCCTCTTGTGCTCAGACTCTTATTTGGTAACTTGAGAGGGTTAACTCCACTACATAGGGGTTTAGAGCCCCTAGAATTTTCCACATTAGAAAAAAAGAATCTTTCTTCCTCTCTTCCTTTCTTCCTTCTTCTTCCTTTCCTTCCTTCCTTCCTTCCTTTTTTCCTTCCTTCCTTTCTTTCTTTTTCTTTCTGAATAACAGAGTAGAGAGATCTATCAGCAAGAGACAGAATAAAGAAGTAAATGTTAGAATGAGCTTTAAGATGGCATTAAAGAAATGGGAATTACTGATAGTTTTCAAGAAAGAACCAGGAATCTTTTGAGATTTTTATTTTAAAGGAATAAGATTGTACTTTAAATTTCTTTTTATGGATTCTGAATCCAGTAGGAGCCCACATTGTATCCTGACCAAAGTTTCTCCTCGCTTAGTTCTCAGAGATCACTGCCTATATCTGAATGTATTTGTTTGTTTACTTACTAAGAGTGTCTGTAATTTTTTAAATAAAAATAACTGTTTATAGAGTACCATGTGCCAGACACTTTATATACAGTATCTCATTTGCTTCTCAGATACAGTTTATGATTATTTCCCCCATTTTACAGATAAGGAAAGTATGGTTCAGAGATTTAAGCATTTTGCCAGGACTCACAGCTTTGGACAAGCCAAGAAAACCCCAAGTATGGCTGATTCAAAACCCTGTGTTCCTGTCTCACTTCCTCTTTAAGATGAAATCCCAACATTTGCTAAGGTTTAAGGGTTTCCCTCATTTTCACAGGCAAAATCACTTAAAGCAGTGGTTCTCTGAGTGTGTCTCTCAGATCAGCAAAATCAGAATTACCAGGTATTGTGCTAGAATCACCAATTCTCTGACCTGGTGGTCCCAGACTTAGTGAATCAGAAACCATGGTCTGGGTAGGATGGACCCAGTAATCTGCATTTTAACCAGTCCTTCGTGCCATTTGGTTGCATGCAAAGCTTGAGAACCACTGTCTAGAGGAGTGAGACCTGAGCAGGCTTTAATGCTAAGCTGGGAACTGGTCATTGGCTCACACATCCTACTGGCTTCCCAGATGCCACTCGTGGAGAATGTTTCTCCCTCTTTTTCAAGATCCCCCTGCAAAGCAACCAGTGCATGGTGACCTCAAAGTCCTCCATGGACTTTGTTTTGGTTTGGCAATGGTGGCACACAGGCTTACATCAGTTAAGTAAAAGGGCAACTTTTGAACATAATTTAACCTGGATGTTGTGGCGGATCGCAAAACGTCACTGTATTTTTTTGGTTCACGTTTGTGTGTGTGTCTACTTCTTTTTTCGTCCAGAACAGGAAGCGGAAGTTCTAAACTACACCAAAACCAGCTCTGGTATTTCCGGCCTTGCTGAGACCAGAAAGTAGCGGAAGAGACAAATCTCTCTTGTTAGAGTTCCAATTTGATTTCCAAATCAAGGTGCACAGGATCAAAGGTCTCTTGAGTACAGATCAGCATCCCAAACTTTGATGCTTATCTAAATAAACAGCTTGGAACTCTGCTCCACTAGTTGTGACCTAGGCAGGTGACTGAGATAAAGTGATAATCAGCTGCTAAGGAATGAGGGGAAATTCCCAGCTGAGAGCTGAAAGCAACAGTATTTGAACCTGTGATTGCCTTCCTTTTTAATTTTCTAAGGTACGGTGATCAATACCTTTAATAAATTGAAGATTGAAGTTCTTAGAACTTGAGTAAACTAGGAGGAAAAACAATTTCCACAAATGGATTCTTTCATTATGATTAAAAAAAAAAAAAAAATAGCAGAGGAACTTTAAGGAGTTACCCTGCCAAGAATTTTGGCTGCAGTTGAACTAGTTAATATGCTTCTGTTGTACAACCTCTAAAATAAGTTAAAGCATATGGAAGTAGAAAAACAGGGAGAAAAGATTATATCATGTTTTTTATTTATTATTTAGCTTCCATTTTCTCTTTCAATTGTTTTTTGTTTGTTTCTAGAGGGCAAAAACAATTATTCGCCCTACAAGAAATCAAAGGAAATTTGGATTATTTTTTTAAGATTGTGAAACTTCTAGATGAGTGAACATGGAGGATAATCTATGAATCAAACAAGGGCACTTGGTGCATCATTGGGCAAACTGATAAAACCTGTTCCTCTTAAAGGAGATAAGGAGTTGCTGTTGTCACCAGGACTTCCCTTGGTAAGTTAGTCCTACCACTGCGTACAAATGAAATAAAACTGGAAGAGTATTTTACTCATACTCATGGTTTAGAATCTTCAGAACCACCAGTCTGGTCCTTCTCTCTGTTGTGTTTTAAAGGGAATTAGTTTTCAGTAACAGCCTTCCAATATCTGGACTAAAATAATCATATTAGCTCTTGTTAAAATGTACTCACGATCAAGTAATAAAACAATAGCATTCTTCCTACTTTATACCTGAAAACTGAAATTTCTAATCAATGTCTCCACTCTGCTGCATATCTGAGTGACATTGGGTTGCTTAGGGCTTCCTGAAATACTTGTGCACCATATACATTTCTAATCTGTATAAGAGAACACTGAAACATAAACAATGTCTTTTCCTTTAGCTTAAAGTAAGTATAGTATTTCAGACAGTTCATTTTAGCTTAAAGTAAGAAGTCAGATTCTGCACAGTCTGAGAACACAGACACCTCTATCTTGGATGAGAAGCTCTGGATTCTAAGTTGAGTCCTGTTATGAAACTACTCTTTGCTTTAGATCTCCACCTTGTGGCTAGATGTTTAAAATGAAGATCCCTCTGGATTTTATGATCCTGGTTTATAGATTCTTTTAAAAAGGAAGTCAGGATGGACGTTTCCTGAAAATACCTTAGTCGAGATGAAGTCTGAAAATAATGAGACTTACAGTTGGGTATTTAAAACCGTATCACTCAGGTCCTTCTCTCTGTTGAGTTTTTCCTACTGAGGCACTTGTTTGCCACTATTTGTTAGGAAATTAGTTTTGGGCTTCTTAAGGATTGAAGAGACTTTCAGGGACCATCTGTTAAGTTAGTTCTGGTATTGAGGGAGCCACTAAGGGGACCCTCATCAGTAGAATGTTCCCATGCCCTCTGTAAACTCCAATGGGTGGACTCAGTTAGATATTACAACCTCAAAACACTGGGTAGAAACACAAGAGATACTCTTCTAATACATGGTTTAACTTCGTTCAAGAAAGCAGACAGGTGACAACTAGAACCTCCCGTGATTTCATTTTCGAAGTTGTCTCGTCACAACATAGAAAAGCCATAGGGCGTCCACCACGTGTACGGCAGCGCCCCCTAGAGCTTACAGACCACACCGTCCAGTGCAAAGTCCTGCTAGGGCTAAGCCTGTTGTGCTGGGACCTTTGTGTGCTAGGGCTCTTTGGATTTACATAAAGTGCGATTTACAGAAGTTAGTTAACAAACTACAAGTTATTTTATTATACTGACTTGTTTACATGTTATCCTTGACTCCTGTTGGGTTTTCTCTTTTCCATGCTCCAAAGTGAATGGTGACTCCACCTTAAAATCCTACCCAGGATCTGACAACTCCTCCTCACTTCCATTGTTCATAGTGATCAGACTGAGCCTATCAGAACAGAAGTCAGATTCTCCCCACTCCTCTGCATCAAAACTTTCCATGACTTCCCTATCACTTAGCAGAAAAGCCCAAGTCCTCACAGGAGTCTTCAAGGCCCACTCTACATTCTGGGTGTTTCCTCTCCAACCTCATGGCCTCTGATTATCACCTGCCCTCCTTCTGCAGCAGCCACACCATGGCCTTTGGATTACTACTCCGTCTGCCTGGGCGCTCTCCTTTCTGACATTCACAAGGTGTGCTTCGGGATTACCTAAAATTCATGCTTCTTTCCCGGCCGCCCTATTGGAAATTTCAATGTTCTTCCTACACTCCCAATCCCACTTCACTGCCTTTTTTCCCCTTAGCCCTTATCCCACATCTTATACATTTTATTTATCTCATGTATTTCCATCGCCTTGGTTATAATTAAGGCTCCACGAGTAAGTAGGGAGTTCGCTCGTTTTGTCCACTCCTAGCACTCAGGACAGTGCTTAGGTCAAAGAGGGTAACAGTAAATATTTGCCAAAGAGACAACTTTCTCACCCACTTGTCTTTAAGTCTCTTAGGTTCATGTCTTATTTGTTTGTATTTTTGCACCTGGCACCGTGCCCTGCGTTTAGGTTATTAATAAATGGTGGGTAAGTGAAGGATTGTTGAAGTGCCTTCCTGAAGTGCCTTCCTCCCTGATGGAACATATAATCATGGAACAATTGCAATTTTTTTCTTATGTCTGATTTCAGACGTTCTCTGTTGAACTTGCCCTTAAACGCATCTTGGCCAAGGTCACTCTTGCCGATTTGATTCTGAGGACAGTCCTGTAAATATTTCAGACAGTTCATTTTAAAACGTCATTCTTAAACTTCATCTAAAGCTTTTCTCTTCCCTTTTCCCTGACACTGTCTACCTGGTGACCTGAAAATGGAATGTTTATGGACTTTCTTACATACTCATTCTTCTTTCTTTTCCTCTTGGACATTCCTTCTCCTCTCTTATCAAACCCCAGACTCCCACGGGGTCCCACAGAGCTTACTGCAGCCAACTCCGCGGGAAGGGGCAAGCAGTTCTGCTCCCCTGACTGGTCACAGACTCATGGTTTACAGCACCATTTCTCAGACTTTTACACACGTATCAATTTCCTAGTGGTCTTGATAAAAAAGCAGATTCTGATTCAGAAGGCTGAGGGTGGGGCTGAGACCGTGGGTTGCTGATAACTCCCAGGTGATGCCGATACTGCCTGACAGTGGGTGACGATTGAGTGACAAGGGATCGAGAGTCCTCTGCTTCTTCGGATTTAGCCATTTCTGTCTGACACTGGTGGCCTCTGTTGATATTGCCACCTCTGCATGGGGACTATTGGTGGCTTGTAGGGGTCTCAGTTTAGCTTCATTTCGGGCCCTTCACTGCTGCCAGGAGTAAAAATTCTAAACATCTATCCAGGTTGGGCTGCCTGGGCAGCTCCCAGGGCTCCTGCCTCTTGGTTAAATTCTTTCTTACCTTCTTACGGAGCCAAGGAATGAGAGGGATGATAGTACATACCCTCTTTGAGCCATGGAGAACTGGTATTGGGGAGGGGTTGCCCTCTTCCTCTCCTAGACACATCACAGAATCATCTCATCAGATCTTCAGATGTGGCCTCCTACTTCTGGAATCTTCTAACATGGGAACAGATGTTACACAACCCTTTGTTTTTCCCCAGATCGGGGAAGAGACTGTAAAGGCAAATATGCCACAGGTCTCTTTTCTAATAATGGCCTCCACCTTGAGAATGGTCTCACCACGCTTGACTTGTGTACTGGGATGAATGTTGACCTCTGGACTCTGCAGCCCAGTGAGGATCTAGCTAAAAGTGATTTTCTCAGAACTTTCCTCACTTGCCTTTTGGAAGGAAAACTTCCCTCTGCCCCTGCCCGAAGAAGGTGGGGAATTGGCACCCTTCTCACAGACACTTGACCCTCAAATCACGAATGATGACCTCTTTCATCATCTTCTTCTAATAGGATCTGTTAATGCCCCCTCACATGGACTTTGCCTCCATTTTTGGTTTCTCCTTTTCTCCCTGTTTCCTTCAGGCTTCAGTGTGGACTCCAAATTTAAAACTGCAGTGGAGGGTGGAGGTCTCAGAAAGCAAGGACCCAGGGATGGGTAGGGAATAATGATTAATCTGCCTTGGTCCCTGGAAGGATGAAACAACAGGATAATAAAGGGTTGTAAGTATTATACTGTTAATCATTATATGCTCATTGCAGAATTATTGTGAAATCCAAATTTAAGAATATCTTGAAGTTACAAGTGAGTTGCACTGGATCAAAATGAGCATACACAGCTTTGAAGACAGATTTTTTATTTTTTTTTAAGATTTTATTTATTTGTTTGCCAGAGAGAAAGATCACAAGTAGGCAGAGAGGCAGGCAGAGAAAGAGGGGGAAGCAGGCTCCCTGCTGAGCAGAGAGCCCGATGTGAGGCTTGATCCCAGGACCCTGAGATCATGACCCGAGCCGAAGGCATCGGCTTACCCCATTGAGCCACCCAGGTGCCCCGAAGACAGATTTTTTTTAAAAATTATGCAAAAGTTTTCCTTGAGCTCAGAAGTCTTATCATACAATGGTTGCAATAGTAAAAACAACTGATACTTATTGAGTAAAACTACACACTAGTTACTGTATCAGGCATTTTAAATAGCCATTTAACCTTCAAAATGTATACCGTAAGTAGCATCCCTGTCCCCATTTTACAGATAAGGTCGCTGAGGCTTTATGAGTTACAGTGACTTGCCTAAAGTCTCACAGTCTGTGAGCATCAAACCCAGGATTCATGCCCCTGTTTGTAGTCTCAGTAAATGGAAAACTATAGGCTTGATCTAGCTACCCTTGCAACGAGCTAAACATCTGTAAATTAGATAGTTAATGAGAATTAGGGCTGTAAGAAAGATCTGATCTGATTCCATTAGACTCATTCATTCATTCTTGGATAAGGAATTTCTATCCAAGTAAGATGAATAGTCTTCCCTAAGGTGACACACCACCAGCAGTACCAAAGCCTTGCTCATTCTACCTCAATGCTTTGAACATTTGTATTGAGAAAGAGAGAAGAAAAAGAAAAGTTTATAGTCCTAGGGAGTCTCACTCCTAAAAGTATTATGATGAATTTTTTTAATAAAGATTTTATTTAGGGGCGCCTGGGTGGCTCAGTGGGTTAAGCCGCTGCCTTCGGCTCAGGTCATGATCTCAGGGTCCTGGGATCGAGTCCCGCATCGGGCTCTCTGCTCAGCAGGGAGCCTGCTTCCCTCTCTCTCTCTCTGCCTGCCTCTCCATCTACTTGTGATTTCTCTCTGTCAAATAAATAAATAAAATCTTTAAAAAAAAGATTTTATTTATTTATTTGTGAGAGAAAGAGGGTGAGAGAGAGAACATAAATAGCGTGGGACAGGTGGCAGAGAGAGAGGGAGAAGCAGACTCCCCACTGAGCAGGGAGCCAGATGCAAGGCTCCATCCGAGGACTCTGAGATCATGACTTGAGCTGAAGGCAGGCGCCTAACCAACTGAGCCACCTAGGTGCCCCGGGATTATTTTGGATAGTACAGAATCCTTCTATGGAAGAATAATTCAGCCCCATTGGTACCTTTCTTGTTTTCCCTATTTTGAACCTAATGGATTCATCATATAGTTCAATATTTGTTCGTGGAAACAAAGATCCATGAATTATTCATAAAATTTTACATTAAAATCTGGGTTTTCCAAACCTTTCTTTCTTCAAAACCTTGAGCATAGAAACCTATGGTAATTCACAGAGCTTAAAGTATTCATGAATTAAGCAGAGATTTGGCTCCAAGTGTTGCCAAATGGTTTCTGTGTTAATGAGCATTACAGATGAACAAGGTGCAAATCAGGTTCAACCAACAAGCCCACCCTTTCAGAGTCCAGCTTTGTTTATTCTCTCCCTTTGGCAAGAAAACTGGAGTCAAACTACTTCATATGTGTGAGGTGGCCAGACATTGTGAACATGTGGTTACATGAGCCTTATCTCTCAGACCATTAATGCAGACTGGAGTAAGCAAAGAAAGGGAAGCCGATAGCGACTGTCGCAGAGATTTTGAATTCATTGCAAATATAGTCGAATAAGAGATCTTAGAACTTCTGCCAACTTATCTTGCTGCAGCAGGTGGCAGCGGTACTTGATACTGCCAGTGGTCGGAACACAAGAACGCCCAGCTCTAAGAAAACAGAAAAACTTGAACTGATTTAACAGACACATTAGAAAGTGATAATTCACATTGCCAAATACATTTTCATTTTGTAAAGGATTATAGTACTTAAGTTCCTAATAAGCTTTCTCAGGGCTGCTAACATATAATTTTTAAAAAATTAAAATTATGACTTACATGCAAATATAAAATGAACACATGTCAAAGATTTTATTCACTCCTTTACTAGTGAGGGAATTGGGAATATGTTAAGACTGGGTCAAAGAGCATTTGAAGACTTAAGATACTTACAGGCAATTTAATAAGAAATGTTAGGAGATTACTGAACCAGATACAAAAAAACTAGTTAATATCTTACTGGGCAATAACCATAACCTTTGGGATAATCTGTTCCACAAAACATTATTTGCATCTCTACTAGACAAAAATATATACTTTTCATGGTAACATCATTAAATTTGGAAACTTTGATCAGCAGTAAATAGAAATATTTTTTGTAAATAACAATTTTTTAAAATATTTTATTTATTTGTCAGAGAGAGAGTGGCATGGCGGGGGGAGGGTGTGCAGCAGGCAGAGGGAGAAACAGGCTCCTTGCTCAGCAAGGAGCCCACCGCAGGACTCGGTCCCAGGACCCTGGGATCATGACCTGAGCTGAAGGCAGATGCTTAATTGACTGAGCCGGGTGCCCCAGTAAATATGAATTAAAGAAGGACCTCTCCTAGATAACCCTTGGATGCCCCTTCTGTCATATGATACTGACAGGACTTGTCATCTACTTTTTTTTTCCAGTTTTTGATACTTTTCCTTCACAATGCATTTAATTTTTATTAATTATATGATTTTTGGTAATAGATGCATAACATAAATATGTATGTAATGATATGGAAATGAAACTCAAATTATCAGATAAAATAAGAGTTGTATATAGAAGAATGGAGAGTCCTTAGAGGAACCATTTCAGATGAGGCAACATGGTCTGAAGACCCCTTTGGATTTACTACTACTGTTTATCAAGTGCTGCCTGTGTGTCAGGCATGACCTTAGATGCTTTATAAGTACTATATCTACTACTCATGTAATGACCCTGAAAGTAACTGTTATGAGAAGACAACTGATGATAAGGGAGCTAGACAACTTACCCGAGGTCATATAACTAACTAGATAGATTGTTGGGCTCAATTGTTGTGCTCTAAACTTGTGCTTTATAGAGGTTACTCTATACTCTGCCATTGTCAGCATTTCATTATGGGGGTAAAGATCTTAACGTTTCCACATTTAATTTTTTATCTTATTTTATTTAAATTCCAATTAATTAACATGTAGTGTATGATCAGTTTCAAAGATAGAGTTCAGTGATTCATCAGTTGCACACAACACCCAGTGCTCGTTACTTCAAGTGCCCTCCTTAATGCCCATCACCCAGTTACCCCATCCCCCTAGCCACCTTCTCTCCAGCAACCCTGTTTGTTTCCTATGGTTTGTCTCCCTCTCTGATTTCATCTTTTTCTATTTTTCCCTCCTTCCACTATGATCCTCTGTTTGGTTTCTTAAAATCTACATGGGTGAAACCATATAATTGTCTTTCTCTGATTGATTTATTTCACTTGGCATAATACCCTCCTGTTCCATCCACATGGTTGCAAATAGTAAGATTTCATGCTTTTTGATGGCTGAGTAATATTCTATTGTTTATCTATACCACATCTTCTCTCTCTGTTCATCTCTTGATGGACATCTGGGGTCTTTCCATAGTTGGACTATTGGGGACATTACTGCTATAAACATTGGACTTTTTAAAAAATATTTTTATTTATTTGACAGAGATCACAAGTAGACAGAGAAGCAGGCAGAGAGAGAGGAAGGGAAGCAGGTTCCCCACTGAGCAGAAAGCCCAACATGGGGTTCGATCCCAGGACCCTGAGACCATGACCTGAGCCAAAGGCAGAGGCTTTAACCCACTGAGCCACCCAGGTGCCCCTAAACATTGGGCTTATAAGCACTGACTCTTAATACTTGTCTCTGTATGAAACCTGGAGCTGATACTTAATGGAGATTTTCTAATGGCCACTAATTGCCTTGTCCTTATTGTATTATTTAACCAGAAAAACAGTTCTGTGAAGGGGATTGAGAAGCACCTTTAGTTTACAGCAAAACACAGTGATACTTAACTAGATCTCTATTTGTTCTAATTTAGGAATCTCCAAATGTCTGGTAGCATAGTGTATCTGTAAAATAGACTGTCTTCCCCTTTCAGAGTTTATAATCCATGAGAGACTGTATAAATATAAGAACATATTGACATTTATAAAACTCTGCAAATATTGAACAGAAACAGATTAAACAGAGAAGTGAATCGTATACCATTAATAGCTTTCCTAAAGCACTGTGATGATTTCACTGAGATAAATGTATCATTGGTAACTTCTAACTTTTAGAAAAGCTTTTGCTTGCTTCAATATTCAGATGATGCAGAGGACTGGTTCAATAATTTGGACTTTCTGAGTCCTGGCCCTCAATTCAGGGAGTGGTTCAGATACCCTGATGGACATCCATCTTTCCTCCTTTTCTTTCTTATTTCCTTCCTTCTCCCTCTGTCCCTCCTTCCTCCCTCCCTCCTTTCCTTCGCCCCTTTCTTCCTTCTGTTCTTTCTCCCTCCCTCTTTTCTGTCTTCTCCTCTTCCTCCTCCTCCTCCTTCTTCTCAACCTTTAGGCAAGACAAAATAAGAAACACAAATTTTTCACATTCATATTTCATCTTCTACTTTTTGTAGCTAATAATCCCAAATAGTTGTCATGTTAATCTATTACGATCTCCTTCCGACATCTTGCCAGAAGAGAATGTTGGAACTCATAGGTAGAGAGTGTAGACACCTGCGTTATTGCAGGAAGCTGAGAACATCGGTTTTAAGATTTGTGAGGTTTTTTTTTTTTTTAAGATTTTATTTATTTATTTGACAGGCAGAGATCACAAGTAGGCAGAGAGGCAGGCAGAGAGATAGGAGGAAGCAGGCTCCCTGCTGAGCAGAGAGCCCAATGTGGAGCTCGATCCCAGGACTCTGGGATCATGTCCTGAGCCGAAGGCAGAGGCTTTAACCCACTGAGCCACCCAGGCACCCCAGATTTGTGAGGTTTAAATGAACACATGTGTCAGACATTTGTCTGGGCTTTCTAACCCATTAATTTCAATCTATATATCTAGTCTACATATCTTTGGTGTGAAAAACTTACTAGATGAGTGCATTGGAGAATCAGAGTCAAGAGGGACCTTTAGAGATGATCATGTCCAAATTCTCTTTCAGTGAATTATCTCTTTCACAATATCCCTGCTGCACAATTGTCCAATCATCAGTAATTGTCTATGCCTTCTTGGACTCTCAATGACTAACAGGGCTAGTTTTTCAAGGATGGCCGTAACAAATTACCACAAACTTGGTGACTTCAAACAATAGAAATTTCTTCTCCCACAGTTCTGAAGACTAGAATACTGAAATTAAGGTGTTGGCAAAGCCATGTTCCCTGTGAAGCATCTAGAGGAGGATCTTCCCTTCTTCCAGTTACATCTGGAGATATTCTTTAGTTGGTGGCAGCAACTCTAGTCTATCCTTCTGTTGGTGTCTCTTTTCCTATGACTGTCTTCTCATATAAGGTTACTGGTTGTATTGGATTAACGGCCAATCCTAATGACCTCCTCTTAATTTGGTTACATCTGCAAAAATCCTGTTTCCAAAAATGGTCCTATTATAGATATGAAGAGTTAGGACCTTAGCATATCTTTGGGTGGGAGGAGGTCACGATTCAATCCATAACACACAGTATAACTGAAAGAGCTAAATGATTTATATGCTCATACTTCTGTTCTTGGCTTCTTGGCTAAGAATACCTCACATCTATCCAGTCCTGAAGCCTAGCCCATCATTCTTGCATTGTGATCCCTCCCACTCCACTTGCTTGACCTAGTTTTGCAGGGATATCCCAGACCCAGTGTTACCCCAGGCTTACCCCAGACCCAGCCTTAACTCGGCCATTCCAAGAAGCTTGTTTCATTGTTGGTTCAGTTAACCTGTTAAAAGTTCTTTTTTATCTTTGGTACAAAATCTGAGCCTGTGTAACTTCCATACTTTGATCCTAATCTTTTTTTTTCCTATAGCAACATATAAAACCAATACATTTATTCTTACAAATAATGCCATATTTTTATGTCACTGTAATTTGCAAAGAGATTTCATATTGTCAAAATAAACCTCAACAAAATGGTTGTAGATTAGCGAAATGAATTGTTCATGGTCATATGAGCTTTGAGCTGCAAAACTTGGGTTCCTTGAAAGTCAGCTGACTCTAGGGCCAGTTTTTTATATTATGCCTTAAATGTAGTCCTCTTCCTTACCATACTCTTTTATTTATTTTTTAATTTTTAAAATTTTTAATTCAAAAAAGTTTTTGGTTTTTGTTTTTTGTTTTTTTGTGGGTTTTTTTTTCCTGTGGTGTTTTTTTTTTTTTTTCTAGATAGTGTGCACAAGCAGGGGAAGGGGCAAAGGGAGAGAGAACATTTTAAGCAGGTTCCACATTCAGCATGGACCCTGATGCGGAGCTTGATCTCACAACCCTGAGATCATGACTTGAGCCAAAATCAAGAGTCAGTCGCTTAACTGACTGAGCCATCAAGGCATCCTATTACCACACTCTTAAATATTTGACCAATACTTACATATCCTACTTTCTAGTAATCTCAGTCTTAGCTTTATGCCTAAGATCAACTTTTGTACAAGTACTCTAGGAGATATACCTGAGAATGTTCTTGGCAGCACTATTCACAAGAGCAAAAACCTAGGAAAACCTAACAGCTCATTGACAGGAGAGTGGATATTAGAGTATATTTACTGAATGGAATATTACTTAGCAGTCAAAACTATTGAACAATAGCTTTCACCTTGGATAATACAAATATAATGTTAAAAGAAAAAGTCCCCAAAACATACATTAAATATGATATCTTTTTATAAAGTAAAAAATAAAATGAAATTAAAACTATACTCTTAGGCTTACTTGAAAATGAGATCTAATTATAAAAGATGAAAGGAAGGGATAGATTAAACACAAGATACAGGTGGTGGTTTAAGTTGAGTGCAAAAGGGAAATGCATGGTAATGACCACATACTGGTATCCATTGCTAGTACTGTGTAACAAACCATCCAAAACTTAATGTCATAAAACAACTATTTAATAATGTTCACAGATTCTATACATCAGAGAGTGGGACAAGAAGCAGTGGGGATATCTTGGGTTTGGTTCATGATGTCTGAGCCTCAGCTGAGAAGACTGGAAAGATGGGCTGAGTTTTTGACAGTTGGGAAATGGAATCATCTGGGGATGTCTAGCTATTGATGTTGGCTAATGGCTGGAACACCTTTCTTGGCCTCTCCACATGGATTCTCAGTGTGGGCTAATTTGACCTTCTTCACAGCATAATGGCTGCATTCCAAGAGCAAGCATCCAAAGGGAGGAAAGCAAAAGAGCATGTCATCTTTATGATCTAGTGTAGTTGTGTAATGTCATTTTTGCCAAACATTACTGGTCAAGGCAGTTGCAATGGTCCGGTTTCAAGAGGAGGATACAGAGACCTCCCCAATCCACTGGTAGAATTCCAATAATATTGTAAGAATGGGAGCTATTTTTTGTGGCCATCTGCCAGAGGTACCTTGTGGCCACTGCCAGAAGTAGAAGTAAGTTGTTGCCAAATTCTTGTTTTCTTTTAGGGTGGTTCATGGGATCTTACTACATCATTAAAAACAGACAAACAATCAAGCATGAAAATAAATAATTAAGCACATTTGTAAATCAGTGAAGAGAATGTGTCTTAAACCAAGTATTATGATTCCTATACTTTTGTGTCCTTGGAGTCCAATAAATAAGTAAAAACAAACCTGAAGCTTGTATTCATCTCCCCCAACTTGGATGCTCTCAATGTCTTAATTTTTCTGATATTCATCTGATATTCCTCTAAAGCGTCTCATCATCTTTCTCATGCTCGTCCCAACATTCTCCAGTTAATCAGCATTTTTGCTAAAGTGTCATAACAGGAGGGCAAAGATACGATCTATCTAATGTAGAATACAGTGGACTATTTACTCTTATAATCTGTAGAGAATATTTCTATTATTATTCTAAAGTTACACTAAATTTTTTAGTAGCCATCTCCCATCATCAGCTCATACTGATCCGAGGTCATCTGAAACCTTTGTCCTGTTTTTCTCATGCCGTGCCATACCATACCATGTTTTTCACATCATTGAATCCAGATTCTCTCATCTTGAATTTTTAAATTGTTTTCATAAATCTGAAACAGTCATCTACATTTTTCTTCGTTAAATTTTAAATAGATTGTTTTCAGTCCATTTTTCAGAACTTTGAAACAAAGTAGAATCTCCATTGTATTATTTAATGTAGTAACTGTCCTCACCAATTTTGCAACATCCACACATTTGATTAGTATGCTGATTATGTTTTGATCTAAGTTGATCAGACAGGGCAAAGAGTAAAGCCCTGGTGGGTTTAGGATGATGTGATTTGTTTTTAGTGAATCCAGGCTCTTTTCTTTTCTTTTCCTTAATTTTCTTTTCTTCTCTTCTCCTCCCTTTTCTTTTCTTTCTTTCTTTTTTAAGATTTTATTTATTTATTTGAGAGAGATGGGGAGAGAGAGTGAGCATGAGCTGGAGGAGGGGTGGAAGGAAAAGAGAAGCAGACCCCTCTTCTGAGCAGGGAACCTGACTCCAGGGCTTGGGGCTCTGGTCTTGATCCCAGGAACCTGAGACCATGACCTGAGCTGAAGGCAGACACTTAACTGCTTAACTGACTTGACCACCCAGGCAGGCAGGTGGCCCCAAATTCTCTTTCTTTTTAAAGGTAAACAATTCATTGATATACTTCTCATTTCAAGAGAAGGTAGATGCTATATTTGCCGGTCTGTGGTTTTCAGAATCTATTTGAATTGATCTCCTCATTCTATTCATTCGTTTTCACTCTTTCATTCATTTTACAAACACAATACTAGGTAAGACGCAATAAAAGTAAATAAGTAAAAAAAGAAAGTAAAAAAGATGTTGCCTTTAACTTCAAAGACCTTGTATTTTGTTTCTCCTGCTCCCCACTCCTTTGGAAATCAGGGCTTTGGGTATCTTAGGTCTTCTGGCACAGCTCCATCATTTCCCTTAAAGTGCTTAAAATGGGATCAGATTTATGAATGTTAGATTGGGAAGATGAGGGTAGGGCAGGAAAGGGCAGGAAACTGCCACCTTACTGAGCAAGTCTTTGCAGAGAAGATGGAATTTCAGGAAGTCTTAAAACATCTGATGAATTTTATTTAAAGCTTCACTGAATTTTGTTAGATTTGACATAATACAGAAATATAGTGAAACTTAGAAGTAGTTATTAACTTGGCCTGAACCACATGGTAAGTGTAAACATTTCTACCACTGTTGGAATAGATCTTAGAATGTGAGGACTAGCATGCATCTCTCACTAAAAGTAGTTTTCTTGAAAAAAGAACTAACCTTATTAAATTTCCCACTGAAAGTTTTATTTTGATATTCTGTGTGTGCACATAATACTAGGTTAAAAAATCTTCTGGAAACAGTATGTCAGGCATTGAAGAAACAAAGTTTACACATTTTATTGTAGAATCCACTTTTTTCTTCAAAGCAGTAACTTTTTACTGTCTGCTTGTGTTCCATTATTGTGCTAATAAATCCATAGAGATAAAAAAAATTGAGATTTTTACTAGAAGTGAGCCAAGTATAATTCTTTCCCAAAACTTAAGTGTTAGCATTGTCATTTCACTATGAAGATGGACTTTGTTTTGCCACTCAGTTATTCTTTCCAACCCCAATTTTGCCATTTATGCAAGGTATGTATGTGTGTGCATTTTGCTGCTGTTTTCTTACTTGTCTGTCCCTTTCCCATCATGTAGCAGTTTATTCTTTCGGAGTGGAAGAGGAAGAAAGAAAGATTGTCATGGTTCCCTTCTCCAGTTTTGTTGTTTCTCTTCTCAAAGACTCGTATTGGCCAAATTGAAGGTGGTGAGAAGCATTGAATTTGAGATGACTTTAGTGACAAAGTGTTTTTTTCCTAATGAACATTTTTATTTATTTGTTTGGCACAAAAAGAGAGAGAGGGAGGGAAGGAGAAAGCAAGCAAAAGCAAGGACAGCAGCAGGGGTGAGGCAGGCTCACCACCAAGCAAGGGGGCCCCCAGATGTGGGGCTCGGTGTCAGGACCCTGGGACCATGACCCTAACCAAAACAGTCCCTTAAACCAATTGAGCCACCCCAGTGCTCCAACAAAGTAGTTTTTCTTAGGGCTTCTTAGAAGCAATTAGTCAGGGACGCCTGGGTGGCTCAGTTGGTTAAGCGGCTGCCTTCAGCTCAGGTCATGATCCCAGCGTCCTGGGATCGAGTCCCACATCGGGCTCCTTGCTCGGCAGGGAGCCTGCTTCTCCCTCTCCCTCTGCCTGCCATTCTGTCTGCCTGTGCTCTCTCTCTTCTCTCTCTCTGATAAATAAATAAAATTAAAAAAAAAAAAAAAGAAGCAATCAGTCATTGAGAGGTTTTTTTTTTTTTTTTTTAAAGATTTTATTTATTTGTCAGAGAGAGAGAGAGTGATCACAGGCAGACAGAATGGCAGGCAGAGGCAGAGAAAGAAGCAGGCTCCCTGCCGAGCAAGGAGCCCGATGTGGGACTCGATCCCAGGATGCTGGGATCATGGCCTGAGCCGAAGGCAGCCGCTTAACCAACTGAGCCACCCAGGTGTCCCCAGTCATTGAGAGATTTTTAGAGAGAAGGGAAACAAGTAATATAAAGAAGGTGGAAATGGTGAGGCTATAGAAATTGTTGCCACACATTCAAGGATATTTCTTCAATTACTGTGCTATTGAATAAAGTCCTGGGATGACTTCTCTGTCTCCAAAAGAAAGACTACTCTTTTCAAAATTTTTAAAATATTTTATTTATCTGAGAGACACTGAGAAAAAATGAATGTGGCAGGGGTGGGGGTAGAGGGAGAGGGAGAAGCAGACTCTTGGCTGTGGGGCTCGATGTGAGGCTTGATCCCAGGACTCCAGGATCATGACCTGAGTCTAAAGTAGACACTTAACTGACTGAGCCACCTAGGCACCCCAAACGTCTGCTTTAATATTATTTCTTTTCTCTGGTTTTTGTTTTTGTGTGTGTGGGGGGGAAGGGGATTAGGGGATGTCAGGAGCAGAGGCAGGGCCAGGAGGGATGTTGGAGAAGGAAAGGACAGCCAGGAAGTGGGGATAGGAAGGGAGGTGGAGATCGGATGCCTTATATATCCATCAGAACTGAAATTAGATTTCTTTCTTTTTTTTTTTTAAGATTTTATTTATTTATTTGACAGAGATCGCAAGTAGGCAGAGAGGCAGGCAGAGAGTGAGAAGGAAGCAGGCTCCCCAATTGAGCAGTAGGCTTGATGCGGGGCTCGATCCCAGGACCCTGAGATCATGACCTGAGCCAAAGGCAGAGGCTTAACCCACTGAGCCACCCAGGCACCCCTGAAATTAGATTTCTTATTAAATTCCAAATTGGGGTGCCTGGGTGGCTCAGGTGGTTAAGCCTCTGCCTTTGGCTCAGGTTGTGCTCTTCAGGTCCTAGGATCAAGCCCTACGATAGGTTCCCCGCTCAGTGGGGCGTCTGCTTCTCCCCCCTGCTGCTTCTCCCTGCTCATGCTATCTCTCTCTCTCTCTCTCTCTCTCTCAAATAAATAAATAAGTATTTTTTTTAAATTCCAAACTTGAAGGCAACTTGGGGGAGTATATCGGTGGCCAATACCATGTCACACATTATGGTGTTGGATATTGTAAGGAAAATTCAGAACTTCTGAAATTCTTTCTATTCTGTGATAGAGAAGGAAGATGGACAATGGCTTTGAACTGGCTGCTTTACTTGGCCAATGGGAAGATGAGCAGAGAAAAGCAGGGCATATTGGCAAATTATGATTCATTGATTTATAAATTATTTACTAAAATTAAATATATGCTTCCTTTTGGACATAGCATGAGCTCATACACTTGAAAAATGACATTTGCTTTTCAGAAAGCCTCTTAGAGAAGTTGATACATACGTTTATTGTTAATATATTGACTATGGTAAAATTATGGTAGTAAAGCTTCTATTTTATAACCTACTCTTTTCAAGCAACTCATCATATGTTGCCTGTTAGCAGATTCACTGTTTATATTTAACTTTCTTATCCCATGTTTGTATCCTTACTTTATTTAGTCTTTAACTTAACTCTTAGCGGTTTCCCATTGTTGACTGAGGTTTTTAAGACAAGGAAACAATTATTATTATTTTTCCAAAGAAAATTAATATAGAGGGATATTATCTCATCAATCTTTTTTTACTCTTTTTCCAAATAATGAGTCCATTTGGAAATCTGTTGAAAGTATGAACCTTCTCTTCCTAAAATGTATGTACCCAAGTTTGCATACAATTTCAGGGGGATAAACTTTCTTTAAAGGTAGAGGGGTCCCAGCTTAATACATTTTATTTAGAATGTGGGGCAGCAAGAGTGAATTATACTGAAAGGGACTAGACGAGGAGATAGATCTGGTACAGAAACAGCTGCAGACAGGTGTTGTACATTTTTGCACAGATTATTTCTTGGTGGTGTGGGAGCTTCTTTAATTAAAATATCATGAGAACAGCTGGCCGCCAGCTAGCACTGGCAACACAACAAGAATGTCAATAAATGCATCACAGAAGAAAACTTCCAGCCACAGCTGTTTCCAATGGAGACTCGGAGTCTGTAGCCCTACGGACAAGAGCTTCAACTTTTCCATTTTGCTCACACTTGCTGTAGCATCTTTAATGTTGAAAATAAACTGAGAACTTCCCCAGTATTGTTAAAAATACCACCAGGGGCATTTAGGCTTTGTAAAACGTTGGAAAAGTAGTTAATTCCAAACAACTCATCACATGTCTCCTTGTGAGTCACTGAGCAAACAAACAAAACAAAAAAAAAAAACAAAAAAAACAAAACAAAACAAAACAAAAAAAAAAAAAAAAATGAGCTCCAGGACTCATGACTCGGTTGTCTCCTTTAACTCGGAGACCGCAATCCCACTGGCAGCGCGAGAGGGCTTGGCTCCAGGATGCAGTGCCCGGAGTGGAGGGCAGGGAGCACTGGCGAGCACGTCCTGGCAGCGCCCGAGGCGCACACATGATGGGATGCATCCCAGGTGGGTCAGGAACGATCCCGGGACAAGTCAGGACACGGGGTTTCTGGTTTTATTCCCCTCATTTGCAGTCACCCCTTTCTTCTTTCGGTTTCCTTAGCTTTAAAATGGGACTAATGTGAGAAGGAAGTGAGAGAGCAGAGATAGTGTTTTCAAACCTGCAGGTCAGGGGCGCCTGGGTGGCTCAGTGGGTTAAAGCCTCTGCCTTTGGCTCCAGATCATGATCCCGGAGTCCTGGGATCCAGCCCCGCATGGGTCTCTGCTGCTCAGCAGGGAGCCTGCCTCTCTGCCTACTTGTGATCTCTATCAAATAAATAAATAAAATCTTAAAAACAAAACAAAACCCTGCAAATCATTAATCGAATGGAAGGCATTATAATTTCTCCACTTTCACATAATTGGAAAATGATGGTAAGTAAAATATAAGTACCTTTAAAAGTAAAGTAAAAGTAAAATAAGTAAAAATAAGTGCCTTTTCTAGTGTTGGTAACCTACTTTAAAGTCGGAGGAATCCCTACTGCGGGCACAATGTGTGAACTTCTATACAGCAGCCCCCTGTTACCCATGGATTTGCTTTCCGCAGTTTTGGTGGGGAGTGTTCAGCTGTGGCTTGGAACCAGGTAATCCTCCTTCCGAGGGATCCTCGGGTCAATAGCAGCCACACCACGCCCGTGTCATTCCCCGGCTTCATCTCATCACGTGGGCAATTTACCATCTCTCCTGATCACAAGACGGGCCAGTACAGTACAGTAAGATGTTTCGAGAGAGAGAACCACATTCATGTAACTTTTATTCCATAAATTGTTGTTTGTTCTGTTTCATTATTACTTATTGTTGTTACTGTCTTACCGTGCCCGATTCGCAAATTCAGCTTTATCGTAGATAACTACGTCTAGGAAAAAGCGTAGTGTATGTTGGGGCTTAATACTATCTACGGTTTCAGGCATCCCCTGGGGGTCTTGGAACGTATTCCCTGAGAATAAGGAGGGACCACAGTATACATATTCTTATTCCTGGTGGGGAAAGAAGGGCTTGAAAATGTAAACAAGTAGTGTAATTACAACACATTCCCCTTACACTTTTCTCAAAATGGATCTGAGTGAAATGTTTCCTACAGTCTTGATTAAAAAGAAAGAAGTGAGCAATTCACCTGAACAGAAAGGGAAGAGAATGAAATTTTTGAAAGCTCACTATGTGCCAGACACCTTACATATTTTAGCTCGTATAATCCCTACGACCACATAGGAGGAAAGTGGTATGTTTCTTATTTTACAGAGAAAGCTGCAACTTAACGAGGTCGGTGGCTTTCTTACCACTCAGCTGGGTATCAGATCTAGGGTTTAAATCCAAGTCTGTCCAACTCCAAAGCATATGTTCTTTTTACATACCACATACAGTCCGCCCTAAGCATTTTATTGTGAAAGAAGGACAAATTTAATTAAACATAGTAAAAGGAATAGGCCAATTCATTTACCAATTCAATAAGCCTTTCTTAAATATGTATTGTATATGGGACACTGTGCTAAGTACTAGAAATACAAAGATACAATAAGAGGACACTTGTTCACCACAAAAGCTTCTTGAATTCATCTACATTGATCAAAAAAGAGAAATTCATTTTAAAAAAGATGGAAGCAACTCCCAAACATGATTCAAATCTTTTAAAATAACAAGGAGCTTTTATTTCATAAAGCCTCTCAATATATTAACATAAAATCATTTAAAACTAAGAGATTCTTCAAATACCCTAAGATCTCCATCTCCAAACCTCATGCTACATCTGAAGTTTTAACTGGAGTGATTTTATGCACGTCTATGGTCAAAAGAGAGGCACAGTTGTCTATCATGTGGGCTGAAATGGAGTAGTCCATTTCAGGGGCTGCTTGGCAAGAGCCAGGAGAATCTTGAATGATTAGATTCAAGTTCAATAAATTAAGATTAAGGTGTCCCTGAATTTTGAACCACTATGCTGTGAGACGGTGTCTTATCATGTCGATTGAGCTATAGTTTAAAAAGTATTTCTTTCGGTTGGTGCTGATGGTATCATCACTGCCTAGACATTTTGGATTTTGTTTCAGAAGAAATTCCAAATACTACTCATAAGAAGCAAACTCTAATCTTTTAAGGACAAAACGCATCCCCAGCCACTGAGAATAAGGTAAAATGGCAAAGCAAACACAATTTTTATTGGAAGGATCTGCCAGCAGAGGGCAATGTTAGTTTTCACACTTAGTTCCTAATACTTCTATGGATCCTAAACCATTAAGTCTAAAACAGCTGCTTTAGTAGAAAGCTTACGTTGTAATTTGTTGTTGTTGTTCTATGCAAATAAGACTAGTAACATAAGAGAAGCAAAGATAAGGCATAATGTTGATTATTAAAATCCCAACATCTCTGAAAAGAATTAATGAAAACCAGAAAACTCACAAAAGGTCTCGATATTTATTGATTAGAATGCAAGTGGGCGGTTACCAACTCTTTATGCTATTTTCCTAGTGTTTAACATACAGAAGGTTTTCAGTGACTGTTCTTTGAATGACTTAGGAGTAAATTAGTGTCGATCAAATATATATACATGTGTGGGTTGGAATGGAAGCTGAGGGTAGAATGAAAACTCCTCACACTTCCTTCTCATTTAGAATGCAGTCATTACTGTGCATGGCTTCTCCACAGAAAAATGCACATTTTGTGCATGGTTTCCTCTACCATCTTGGAAAGGAGTTTCTGGTCTTTCTGAAAATTTTAGGGCAATCATAAATCAATGAGCTTAATCTTCATAGCTTTGTATCAGTGGGAGGTAAATGTTATTCCTGAATTTTCTAAAGGAGAGTTCCAAGGCTTATTTAAGATTGGTAATTATTGGATTTATGTAAAGTAAGACTAGTAAATTAAAATATTGTTGATTGATTGCTGGTTGCATTAAATGAGCTACTTGATAAAAATAAAGTCACAAAAACTGAAACAATGATTTTCTTTAGGCTGAATTCAGTTGAGAGAACACAAATTATGAGTCAGTGTGCATCTGGATGTCTCTGAATCTTAGTTTGTCAATTTTGGTGTGCAGTTATTTTATCATTGTTTATTTTGTTCCTTACATAAAATGATAGCAGCAATGTTGGGAATTTGAATTAGTTGGCATAATGCCACTTTTTTTCAACATCTGTTAAATATGGTTCTCATTTCATACTCTGTTTCAGCATATAGCTAAATATTTAGCATTAAAAAATACCCTTTGGGGATGACTAAATTAGTTTTTATGCTTCCAATAATTCATTGTGCATTTGTGTTTAGAAAATCAACTTTCAGGCATAAACTATAAGCCCAGGGGGAAGAAACCCTTTTTTCTGTGCACTCTTGATGTTCGGTTTTTTGGTCAGCCTATAAGTCACTGCAAAAGAAATTTGTAGAAGTGCTTAACTGTATGTAGTGCAGAAGGTCCTCTGCTGAAAGCCTTGGGATTAGCCGCAGTGTGAGTAGAAGGATTTTGCTGAAATGTTGTCCATCACATCTCAGCAGTTTTCCCACTCGAGTCATTTTTAGGTTAAGGCAGCTCAAGTGCCATCAGAAAATAATACCCCATGATCTATCATCAGTAAGATGTTCTGCGTAAGTAGTTTTTCTAGAGAAGGATTTAGGGTTATGCTGTCTTGGCACACTCTTGTACCACACTGACTAATGGCTGTGTTTGGGGCTGGAGTCTGTCACCCATGCCACAGTCAAATGAAGTGATACAGATTCTGATGACTGGTTTCATTAGCGGGCTCTTCTGATTGAGATAAAAGTTGCAATTTATTATAGATAGGATTTTTTTTTTTTAATCACAAATCTCTTTCACCCTCAGTGTTTCAGAAATAACACTCTACTTTCTTTCTTTCTTTTTTTTTTTTTTTTAAGATTTTATATATTTATTTGACAGAGAGAGAGAGATCACAAGTAGGCAGAGAAGCAGGCAGGGCTGGAGCAGGGGAAGCAGACTTCCTGCCCAGCAGAGAGTCTGATGTGGGGCTGGATCCCAGGACCCTGAGATCATCACCTGAGCCGAAGGTAGCGGCTCAAACCACTGAGCCACCCAGGCACCCCAACACTATACCTTCTAACTGGGCTTGAGCAGCAGTGGTTTGCCGTACGGCAGTGAGCAACAGTAGCATTATTGCTTTAGGGTACATTTTCGATGTTTATTTACGCTATATAATGCCTTTAGTCTGACTTCCAATAGGCCCAGTAGAATTTCTTTCAGATGTTCAGTCTTTGAAGTTGAAGACGCTACTCTGCTGGTGAAATATACTCACGAATTACCATGAATTATTTAATTCACTTCATTGTATAATGACAAATTACTAATAAACATTACTTGGATTTTCCTGATGCTATCATGTTCATGACTCATTAAAAATGCTTTGAGGGGTGACTTTTGCTATTTATTTGTTTGATTTTATAAATAACCTTTTTAGTTTACCATAGTTTTAGATTTATAGGAAAATAACGCATCTAGAACAGAAAGTTCCTTTATTCTCTATATCCCATTTCCCCCAGTGTTAACATCTCTCATTGTTATAGTAGATTAAAAAAAAAAAAACTTTTTCTTTAAAGATTTTATTTATTTATTTGAGAGAGATAGAAAGAGAGAGACAGAGAGAGCACAAGTAGGGGGGAGAGGCAGAAGCAGATTCCCTGCTGAGCTGGGATCCTGATACAGGACCTGGAGATCATGACCTGAGTCGAAGGCAGATGCCTAACCATCTGAGCCATCCAGGCGCCCCTGTTATGGTAGATTTATTACAACTAGTGAACCAATATTAACTAAAGTCCACCATACTTTAGTCATATTTGCTCAGTTTTTAACCTGGTACTCCTTTCCTGTCCCAAAATTCCATGCAAGATAGCATTTGCACATTAGGATTCTCTATAGACTGTGACAAGAAGTCTTGAAAAGACTCTTAGAAGATGACGGATGCTATTCTTATCACATCATATCAAGAGTATGTGCTATCGACATGACTTTTTATCGTTGATGTTAATCTTGATCGCCTGGTGGAGTTACCATTGGCCATGTTTCTAGTTTGTAAAGTTACTCCCCCCATTCTTTACTGTATTTGTGAGGGGTAAGTCACTATATACAGCCCACATTTAACGGATAGGTATTTATCTTCCATCTTTTCGACATGGGGTTAAGTATATATATCATCTGGAACTCTTCTGCATGGGAAGACAATCCTTCACTTATTTATTCAGTTATTTGTTTGTATTAATGGACTCCAGGATATTTATTTCATACTCTGGAGTATAATCAATATTATGTTTTTGCTCAAATTGTTCCAAACTTTGGCTTCTGGAAGTTCTTTCAGTTGGTTTCTGTATCCCTTTGACATATCTCACCATTTGTGTGTGTGTGTGTGTGTGTATCTTTGTTTTGTTTTGCATTCCCTTCATTTATGGACCTATAAGATGCTCTCAGGTCATCTTGTATATTTCCTGTCCCAGAGTTAGAATTGTCCATTTCTCCAAGGACCTCTGTTTTTTTTTTTTTTATTGGAAATTGCCATTAGAAGCCAAGATTTGGGCACTAAGTGTACCCATTGCTATTGACATGTAATGTTACCTGTCATTGTTTCTAGGCTCTCTTAACTGACAGAGCAAGGAAATCCATGTGTGTATATTAACCTGTATATATACATATCCCATTAAGTATTTTTACATGTAAGTGTCTGTAATAAGTCAAACTTGAGATCAGTCTTTTCTTTTTTCTTTCTTTCTTTCTTTCTTTCTTTCTTTCTTTCTTTCTTTTTGTTTTTTTTGCACATTCTTTTCTTTATTTCCCAAAGTAGTAAAAAGGATGTTGAGTTCCAAGGGTTATGGATAGGAAAGTTGTATGTTCTGTTGTGAGCTTCTCTCAGCTTGGCTTCTGTCATCTCCCCACCCTACTTCTCTCTCAAGCAGAATTCAGTCCTCCTGTCTTCCCACACATTCAGACACTCGACATTTGTCTGATATTTCTGGAGGGAAATCCAGATCGAGGTGCTGGCAGATTGGGTTCCTCCATGAGGACCACTTCCTGGTTCCTGGGTCCCGACCTGGTGAAAGTGCCACAGACTTCAGTCCATTTTGAATATTTTGAACCTGTTATCACACTATCACACTAGCCTCCTTTATACTTAAAAAAAAAAAAAAAAAGATTTTTAACTGAGTATAGGCTGAAAATAAAAAGAAAAAAAAAGAAAGATTAGTTTTCATGATATGTTCCCTTATTTCTTTAAAGGAACCTAGAATTATTTATTACAATTTGGTTAGTGCATTTTGAATATAACTAAGGTATTTAAATTAAAAATTCTCAGTTGAGAAACAAACTGAGGGTTTTGGAGGGGAGGGGATGGGGGGTTGGGTCAGCCTGGTGGTGAGTATTAAGGAGGACAGGTATTGCAGGGAGCAGTGGGTGTGGTGCATAAACAATGAATTTTGGAACACTGAAAAAAAATTAAATTAAAAACTACCTCTGCCTGAAAATAAATAAATAAATAAATAAATAAATAAAGGCAGAAAGCTGAAACTAGTTGTTTATTATTGAAGCCGGCACCTTTCCCCTTTCATTAATTGGTAAAGAAAAAACAAACAAACATGCGGAAGGTTGTGACCAGCTGTAGTTCTTCTGAAAACAGAAGAAAGAGGCTTAAATTGTATTAGAAGAAATATAAGGGGGGAAATATTCTGATAAAGAGAGTTGCTAAATGTTGGAATGTAAGATAAGAAGAGAAATTAGAATTTTTCCTCTGTTTTTTAAAATTAGGGCAGATTCCCAGCTGTCTAGAATAGTAGGTGTTTTCTGATTTTCAAAGTTCTTTTCCCTCCCTGAATTCTGGCACCCTTCACATCTGGAATCAAAACCTTAGCATAGGAAAGCCCCTACTTTGAAGATGTGGGAGGAAGGTGTGCAAAAAGAAAAGAAAGATTTCACACTTAAAAAAATCTTAGAATAAAGGTGAAAATAGAAATTGGGTTGTATCTACCATTTGAGCTATACTTTCATGCCTTTTCATATTTTTCAGTATCAAGTAAATCTATATTGAAACATTGATCTTCCTCTTTTTCATAGCCCCTGATATCAGGTTAATAGAAACTGACCACAGGATCTAATAGATGTTTCCTTCTGATTAATAAGTCAATGGCCAGAGAGTCACAGATTTATAGCATTCCCCTTTTTTTTTTTTTTAAAGATTTTATTTATTTATTTGACAGAGAAATTACAAGTAAGCAGAGAGGCAGGCAGAGAGAGGAGGAAGCAGGCTCCCTGCTGAGCAGAGAGCCCGATGCGGGACTCGATCCCAGGACCCTGAGATCATGACCTGAGCCGAAGGCAGCGGCTTAACCCACTGAGCCACCCAGGCGCCCAATAGCATTCCCTTTTTAAAGAGCTTTTTTTTTTTTTCAAGTTACTTCCACTAAACTGTCCTCGCTTCTACAACTCTTTAGTTGTCTATCTGGAGGTAAGCAAAGGTAAGTTTCACATAAACAAAATGGTTTAAAACAAGATGGTTTAAACACTTGTTTTGGCACTATAATGATTAATTTTCCCTACAGAATATTTATTTTCATAAAAATGTCATATTCAGGCTAGTCATAAAATTATTTTGCATGGTGACAATGGAGTGTATTGGAAAGAGTCCTAAAAGACCTAGGTTTAGCTCCTGGCTCTACCACATACTACTGATGTCATCTGGGATAAGTTGGTTAATGCTCTGAGTTTAATTTGCTCGTCTCTGAGATAGTTAAGAAATACTTATCTTACAAGGTTATCGTAACTATTCATGTATATGAATCCATCCAAGTGCTAAGAACAAGGCTAAAGTACTCATTAGATGACTGTTACTATTATTACCATTATTATTAATCATTTTACATTCAGCAGTTCATCCACATTGAATTCTTATGGTGTGTTTGGCATTATGTGCTTATAAAAAGGAATCGAACAGAGCCCTATTCTCAAGGAATTCATAGCATTGTGGGAAAATATGAAATTAGTTTGAATTGATAAATAATGAGGGAGAAAGCTCAGAAATAAGCTTAGGGATAGGAGGAGTTCATTCAAGGCCAAAGAATGCCTGATGCACAAAGCAAAAGAAACCGAGACTATAGTATCTTTTTTTTCCCTGAAAAGGCCTATACAGGATGGCTATTATTATACTAATGATGACACTCTGAAATATACTAGAAAGCAATTATATATCTCAAAGTTTTATTATTAAAAATTTCCAATTTTATTGTAAAATAGTAGGGAAAATGCAGACAGGAAGCAAAAGGAGGAGAATGAAAGTGAAGGAGAGGAAGATGTGGGAACCATGACGGATGATCTACCCCCTTTGTATGAACTTCATTTTCAGTTTCCTCTTCTGTGAAATGGGGATCATTCCTTTAGTGACCTCATAATTTTTTGGAATAAGGATTAAATGTTCATACATGTAAAGCCCTTAAAATAGTGCTTGGGACATAGGAAGTGCCTGGTGATTATTAGTTAATCTATCTGGTGTGGTGGGAGAGGAATGATTACAGATCCAAAATAGATCGACAGCATGACTTCGAAAGTTTACGAGATCTGGGGCGCCTGGGTGGCTCAGTGGGTTAAACCCTCTGCCTTCTGCTCAGTTCATGATCCCAAGGTCCGGGGATCGATGCTCAGCGGAGAGCCTGCTTCTCCCTCTCTCTCTGCCTGCCTCTCTGCCTACTTGTGATCTCTATTTGTCAAATAAATAGAATAAAAATCTTAAAAAAAAAAAGTTTATGAGATCTTAGAGAAGTCACTCTCTGAGCCTCAGTTTCTCCTTTCAAAATGAAGTTCCTAGGGTAGAAAAATGATCTCTAAAATCCTTCCCAGCTTTTGAATTGGGATCAAGTCTCAGAAAATACTGGGTAGATATGGCCAAGTTCTTGACTTTATGGAGACAGAGACTCTCTATGAGAGAGGATGGGGGCCTCAGGGGACACCTGGAAGGGATCGTTAAGGATACATTTTAATTTCTTCAATATTTTTTTCAGAAAGTGAGGCAGAGATATTCTTGGTTCAGGCCCCTTCCATTATCCCAAGTAGCATGAGGACAGCTTGTAGGTCTCTTGGTCTTTATTTTGAGAGCGGGTGGATCCCTGAGATTCTTATAGAGAAGATCACAATTGAAACACAAACCAGAATCACGAGTCCTCCAGAACTAGGACACTGGCTGAGCCAAAAGGGAGGCTCCCTTGGACCAGCTACCAGACACATGGTGCTTGTGTCTTCACCCACTTGCTGAGAGTGTTGGCTCGTCCCTAGGAAGCTTACTTCCCATTCCATGAGAGAAGATGGGAATTTCAACTATGTAAGGAGTAGGGGACTAGGCCCCTGATGCTTTCCTCTTTCTGGGGCTGTCCCCCTTGCTGACCACAGGCTTCGTGGCTTCACATAAAGTAAAAGCAGAGTGTTACATTCCCCAGAGTACGCTATGACATAGTTATTCTGTGCTTTCTTCTCTTGACATTAGTACCAAAAGAGAATAAGAATGTAAACATCTGTTTTATATAAGCAAATTCTAGACTTTTAATTTGATTAGTATAAGAGAATATTTGATGTGATTAATTTTCCAGTTACAACACAATGGCTTTCCATTCTTCTACTGCCTTCTTAAGGGAGGCAAGAGAAGAAAAAATAACCTAACCTTTTTTTTTTTTTTTCATTTCATAACAGTGCCAAGTATAACCATTAGGGTTGGTGCAAAAGCAATCTATTTTAAATTCAGTTGTAATAACAAGTTACCTATCCTGTAGAAATGTGCTAAAAAAAAAAAAAATAGGGGCGCCTGGGTGGCTCAGTGGGTTAAGCCTCTGCCTTCAGCTCAGGTCATGATCCCAGGGTCCTGGGATTGAGCCCCGCATCAGGCTCTCTGCTTGGTGGGGAGCCTGCTTCCCCCTCTCTCTCTGCCTGTCTCTCTGCCTACCTGTGATCTCTCTCTTTCAAATAAGCAAATAAAAATTTTAAAAAATAAATAAATAAAATAATGCTGGTTCTCCTTAGGCAGAGAACCAGATATCCTGGGAAGTATCATTCATTGAGGATAGCATGAAACCATCCAGTGGTTTGTAGGAGACAGTTTACAATAAAGCAGTGTATGTCCATACCAATTTACAGCAATCTTCAGGATTTACTCTTCCAAGTCACTGTTTTTCTGAGCTATGCTTTGTCAGGCGTAGTGGGATGAATGCTTTGAATGAGGTGATCACTTGAACTCCTTAACCCGTAAGGAGGATCATATCTTCTCCAGAGAAGGTAGAAGAATTTTAAGAGAGAATACTGGATCAGAGAGAGGATTTTAGTATTGACTTTGCTATAAGTGAGCCCACACTACTTTTAAAAAGATGGTACCTTTTCATACTCCCCTGATGCCCCAAATAGAACCTTAGTGATGAGAACCTAGATGAAGAGATTTTTGAGGACTAATTTGCTAACTGTTAGCAGACACCAGAAATGGTCCACAATCTGCTGCATGTCTCCAGAGCTGGCTAGTGTGTGAATCTGCAGGCAGAGCTCATCTCTTCTCCACTCGCATGTCCTACTTCCCAGGACTTTCTAGGACTTTCTGGAGAAATCTGGAGGTGTAGGGGTGATACAGGATAGATCTATGATAAGATAGATAAACCAAACCAGCTCTGGGTAAATCAAAAATTCCTTCACTTTTTCCTCTTGTCCCTGTCTCTGACACAGAGCCTTAAAGAGTATTTTTGACTTGTGCCTCTTTGGTGCTACCTATACACATCTCTTCATAAAAAGCAACTGAAGAATAATAATACTTTTGATATTGTTCTCACAGTCTCTCCTTGTCTGTCTTATCCATTGCTATTATTTTTAGTTCACGCCCTCAAAATCTCCAGCCTGAGGACAGCACTGGAAAGCAGTAAGGAACACGGGCGTGGCAGTCAGCTGCCGGGGTGCAAGCCCTGGTTCTACAGCTCATTAACATTGACCTTAGACAAATGGCTTAAACTCTCTGAGTTTCAATTTCCTGAGGTGAAGAATGTTGTTAATATTATTACTACAGTCTCCTCCTTTTCCCCATTTTGCTTCCCTTATTCTATTTCTCACTCATTGTCTGAGTGATTTTGCTGAAATATACTAATTCTTTTCTGCTCTTCAGCTTCAATTCCTTCAGTATCTTTTTATGCCCTCAGGATATAATCTAAGCCCCACTCAGCTTTATGCAGGTGCAACCTGACAGTGTATTACCTCAGGCTTTCCTTCTGTGTTTCCTGTTTCTGTCCTGGGCTTATCGGTGGATAGGTGGATATCTTGGAGCAGGATACCCAAGAAATCAAATCTGCATCTGTGTATGTGGGACCCAAAAATGTGGGGTTGTTTGGGCCCCATGGGGTAGGTCATTGACCAATGAGAATGGGAGGTGATAAGTGAGTACTTCCCCTTTTACCACACCGACTCCCCTTTCTCCTTCACAACAGTCTTGAGACACCTAACCTCAGGGCTTTTATTCAGTTCCATGAGACCCAATAACCCAGAGCAGATAGAAGCCAACTTCCTAATGTACCTTACCCAGGCTCTCTTCTTCAGTCCTCCTATCCCTCAGGCCTACAGCCTGGGAATCACACCCAGACCTTCATCTCAGGCTCCACTTTCCGGGGGACTTCTGCCAAGATGGTCAGATAATTTTACAGCTGAAATAAATTTTAGAAATTGTGTAGTATGATGAGTTTGTAAAGGACAGAACTGAAGTAATTAGTCCTAAAGCAAGACAAGATTCCCAGACCAGTGCTCCTTCCAACCTCACAGAGACTGTTTTTAATAACAAAAGCAGGAAATGGGCTAGAATATATTGTTATTTCTGGGCAATACTCTGATTTGGGCATAACTGTCCTTTTTTGCCCAACCCTTCCTACCCCCACCCTGGGCCATGCCCCCTTCCTAACCTAATCATTTCTCCTAATGTGTATTCTTGGTATTCTCGGCTAACTGCCGGCCAAAGTCTACTTTCAGGGACTCATTTATTTTAAAAAGTCTAAATAAGATTTCTGCCCACAGGCTACCTTGTCCCCAGAGATCTGTATTTCAGCAGAGATCAAACTTTATTGAAAAGTAGTGGAAGGGGGAGGAGTCAAGATGGCGGAGAAGTAGCAAGCTGAGACTGCTTCAGCTAGCCGGAGATCAGCTAGATAGCTTATCTAAAGATTGCAAACACCTGAAAATCCATCGGCAGATCGAAGAGAAGAAGAACAGCAATTCTGGAAACAGAAAAACAACCACTTTCTGAAAGGTAGGACCGGCGGAGAAGTGAATCCAAAGCGACGGGAAGATAGACCCCGGGGGGAGGGGCCGGCTCCCGGCAAGCGGCGGAGCAACCGTGCACAAAATCAGGACTTTTAAAAGTCTGTTCCGCGGAGGGACATCGCTCCAGAGGCTAAACCGGGGCGAAGCCCACGCGGGGTCAGCGTGGCCTCAGGTCCCGCAGGGTCACAGAAGGATCGGGGGTGTCTGAGTGTCGCAGAGCTTGCGGGTATTGGAACGGGAAAGCCGGCTACAGAGACAGAGCCGACAGTAAGCTCGCAGCTCCGTGTTACCTTGAACCGGTCGCAGGCTCGGTGAGCTCGGAGCGTGGCCGGAGGTCAGGCAGACGGGAGTAACTGGGCGCTGTTCTCTGAGGGCGCACTGAGGAGTGGGGCCCTGGGCTCTCGGCTCCTCCGGGCCGGAGACCAGGAGGCCGCCATTTGTATTCCCGTCCTCTGGAACTCTACGGAAAGCGCTCAGGGAACAAAAGCTCCTGAAAGCAAACCCGAGCGGATTACTCACCCCGGCCCCGGGTAAGGGCGGTGTAATTCCGCCTGGGGCAAAGACACTTGAGAATCACTACAACAGGCCCCTCCCCCAGAAGATCAACAAGAAATCCAGCCGAGACCAAGTTCACCTACCAAGGAGTGCGGTTTCAATACCAAGGAGAGCAGCAGAATTCCAGAGGAGGAGAAAGCCAAGCACGGAACTCATGGCTTTTTTCCTGTGATTTTTTTTAGTCTTGCAGTTAATTTAATTTTTTCTTTTTCATTTTTTTTTTTTTTTCTCGCCTTCGGGTAAAATTTTTTTTTTTTTAACTGTTACCTTTTTCTTTTTTAACGATTTTTTACTAGTTTATCTAATATATATATATATTTTTTTACATTTTTCTTAGGTGTTTTCTTTTTTAAAAAAAATTCTTTTCTTTTTTTTTTTCTTTTTTCTTTCTTCCTTTTTGAACCTCTTTTTATCCCCTTTCTCCCCACTCACGATTTTGGATCTCTTCTAATTTGGCTAAAGCATATTTTCCTGGGGTTGTTGCCACCCTTTTAGTATTTTACTTGCCCCTTCATTTACTCTTATCTGGACAAAATGACAAGACGTAAAAATTCACCACAAAAAAAAGAACAAGAGGCAGTACCGAAGGCTAGGGACCTAATCAATACAGACATCGGTAATATGTCAGATCTAGAGTTCAGAATGACAATTCTCAAGGTTCTAGCCGGGCTCGAAAAAGGCATGGAAGATATTAGAGAAACCCTCTCGAGAGATATAAAAGCCCTTTCTGGAGAAATAAAAGAACTAAAATCTAACCAAGTTGAAATCAAAAAAGCTATTAATGAGGTGCAATCAAAAATGGAGGCTCTCACTGCTAGGATAAATGAGGCAGAAGAAAGAATTAGTGATATAGAAGACCAAATGACAGAGAATAAAGAAGCTGATCAAAAGAGGGACAAACAGCTACTGGACCATGAGGGGAGAATTCGAGAAATAAGTGACACCATAAGAAGAAACAACATTAGAATAATTGGGATTCCAGAAGAAGAAGAAAGTGAGAGGGGAGCAGAAGGTATACTGGAGAGAATTATTGGGGAGAATTTCCCCAATATGGCAAAGGGAACAAGCATCAAAATTCAGGAGGTTCAGAGAATGCCCCTCAAAATAAATAAGAATAGGCCCACACCCCGTCACATAATAGTAAAATTTACAAGTCTCAATGACAAAGAGAAAATCCTGAAAGCAGCCCGGGAAAAGAAGTCTGTAACATACAATGGTAAAAATATTAGATTGGCAGCTGACTTATCCACAGAGACCTGGCAGGCCAGAAAGAGCTGGCATGATATTTTCAGAGCACTAAACGAGAAAAACATGCAGCCAAGAATACTATATCCAGCTAGGCTATCATTGAAAATAGAAGGAGAGATTAAAAGCTTCCAGGACAAACAACAACTGAAAGAATTTGCAAATACCAAACCAGCTCTACAGGAAATATTGAAAGGGGTCCTCTAAGCAAAGAGAGAGCCTACAAGTGGTAGATCAGAAAGGAACAGAGACCATATACAGTAACAGTCACCTTACAGGCAATACAATGGCACTAAATTCATATCTCTCAATAGTTACCCTGAATGTGAATGGGCTAAATGCCCCTGTCAAAAGACACAGGGTATCAGAATGGATAAAAAAACAAAACCCATCTATATGTTGCCTCCAAGAAACACATTTTAAGCCCGAAGACACCTCCAGATTTAAAGTGAGGGGGTGGAAAAGAATTTACCATGCTAATGGACATCAGAAGAGAGCAGGAGTGGCAATCCTTATATCAGATCAATTAGATTTTAAGCCAAAGACTGTAATAAGAGATGAGGAAGGACACTATATCATACTCAAAGGGTCTGTCCAACAAGAAGATTTAACAATTTTAAATATCTATGCCCCCAACGTGGGAGCAGCCAACTATATAAACCAATTAATAACAAAATCAAAGAAACACATAAACAACAATACAATAATAGTAGGGGACTTTAATATTCCCCTCACTGAAATGGACAGATCATCCAAGCAAAAGATCAGCAAGGAAATAAAGGCCTTAAATGACACACTGGACCAGATGGACATCACAGATATATTCAGAATATTTCATCCCAAAGCAACAGAATACACATTCTTCTCTAGTGCACATGGAACATTCTCCAGAATAGATCACATCCTCGGTCCTAAATCAGGACTCAACCGGTATCAAAAGATTGGGATCATTCCCTGCATATTTTCAGACCACAATGCTCTAAAGCTAGAACTCAACCACAAAAGGAAGTTTGGAAAGAACCCAAATACATGGAGACTAAACAGTATCCTTCTAAAGAATGAATGGGTCAACCGGGAAATTAAAGAAGAATTGAAAAAAATCATGGAAACAAATGATAATGAAAATACAACGGTTCAAAATCTGTGGGACACAACAAAGGCAGTCCTGAGAGGAAAATATATAGCGGTACAAGCCTTTCTCAAGAAACAAGAAAGGTCTCAGGTACACAACCTAACCCTACACCTAAAGGAGCTGGAGAAAGAACAAGAAAGAAACCCTAAGCCCAGCAGGAGAAGAGAAATCATAAAGATCAGAGCAGAAATCAATGAAATAGAAACCAAAAAAACAATAGAACAAATCAATGAAACTAGGAGCTGGTTCTTTGAAAGAATTAATAAAATTGATAAACCCCTGGCCCGACTTATCAAAAAGAAAAGAGAAAGGACCCAAATAAATAAAATCATGAATGAAAGAGGAGAGATCACAACTAACACCAAGGAAATACAAACTATTATAAGAACATACTATGAGCAACTCTACGGCAATAAATTTGACAATCTGGAAGAAATGGATGCATTCCTAGAAACATATAAACTACCACAACTGAACCATGAAGAAATAGAAAGCCTGAACAGACCCATAACCAGTAAGGAGATTGAAACAGTCATTAAAAATCTCCAAACAAACAAAAGCCCAGGGCCAGACGGCTTCCCGGGGGAATTCTACCAAACATTTAAAGAAGAACTAATTCCTATAATCCTGAAACTGTTCCAAAAAATAGAAATGGAAGGAAAACTTCCAAACTCATTTTATGAGGCCAGCATCACCTTGATCCCAAAACCAGACAAGGATCCCACCAAAAAAGAGAGCTATAGACCGATATCCTTGATGAACACAGATGCGAAAATACTCAACAAAATACTAGCCAATCGGATTCAACAGTGCATTAAAAAGATTATTCACCACGACCAAGTGGGATTTATTCCAGGGCTGCAAGGTTGGTTCAACATCCGCAAATCAGTCAATGTGATACAACACATCAATAAAAGTAAGAACAAGAACCATATGATACTCTCAATAGATGCTGAAAAAGCATTTGACAAAGTACAACATCCCTTCCTGATCAAAACTCTTCAAAGTGTAGGGATAGAGGGCACATACCTCAATATCATCAAAGCCATCTATGAAAAACCCACCGCAAATATCATTCTCAATGGAGAAAAACTGAAAGCTTTTCCGCTAAGGTCAGGAACACGGCAGGGATGTCCATTATCACCACTGCTATTCAACATCGTACTAGAGGTCCTAGCCTCAGCAATCAGACAACAAAAGGAAATTAAAGGCATCCAAATCGGCAAAGAAGAAGTCAAATTATCACTCTTCGCAGATGATATGATACTATATGTGGAAAACCCAAAAGACTCCACTCCAAAACTGCTAGAACTTATACAGGAATTCAGTAAAGTGTCAGGATATAAAATCAATGCACAGAAATCAGTTGCATTTCTCTACACCAACAGCAAGACAGAAGAAAGAGATATTAAGGAGTCAATCCCATTCACAATTGCATCCAAAACCATAAGATACCTAGGAATAAACCTAACCAAAGAGACACAGAATCTATACTCAGAAAACTATAAAGTTCTCATGAAAGAAATTGAGGAAGACACAAACAAATGGAAAAATGTTCCATGCTCCTGGATTGGAAGAATAAATATTGTGAAAATGTCTATGCTACCTAAAGCAATCTACACATTTAATGCAATTCCTATCAAAGTACCATCCATCTTTTTCAAAGAAATGGAACAAATAATGCTAAAATTTATATGGAACCAGAAAAGACCTCGAATAGCCAAAGGGATATTGAAAAAGAAAGCCAACGTTGGTGGCATCACAATTCCGGACTTCAAGCTCTATTACAAAGCTGTCATCATCAAGACAGCATGGTACTGGCACAAAAACAGACACATAGATCAATGGAACAGAATAGAGAGCCCAGAAATAGACCCTCAACTCTATGGTCAACTAATCTTCGACAAAGCAGGAAAGAATGTCCAATGGAAAAAAGACAGCCTTTTCAATAAATGGTGCTGGGAAAATTGGACAGCCACATGCAGAAAAATGAAATTGGACCATTTCCTTACACCACACACAAAAATAGACTCAAAATGGATGAAGGACCTCAATGTACGAAAGGAATCCATCAAAATCCTTGAGGAGAACACGGGCAGCAACCTCTTCGACCTCTGCCGCAGCAACATCTTCCTAGGAACAACGCAAAAGGCAAGGGAAGCAAGGGAAAAAATGAACTACTGGGATTTCATCAAGATCAAAAGCTTTTGCACAGCAAAGGAAACAGTTAACAAAATCAAAAGACAACTGACAGAATGGGAGAAGATATTTGCAAACGACATATCAGATAAAGGACTAGTGTCCAGAATCTATAAAGAACTTAGCAAACTCAACACCCAAAGAACAAATAATCCAATCAAGAAATGGGCAGAAGACATGAACAGACATTTCTGCAAAGAAGACATCCAGATGGCGAACAGACACATGAAAAAGTGCTCCATATCACTCGGCATCAGGGAAATACAAATCAAAACCACAATGAGATATCACCTCACACCAGTCAGAATGGCTAAAATCAACAAGTCAGGAAATGACAGATGCTGGCGAGGATGCGGAGAAAGGGGAACCCTCCTACACTGTTGGTGGGAATGCAAGCTGGTGCAGCCACTCTGGAAAACAGCATGGAGGTTCCTCAAAATGTTGAAAATAGAACTGCCCTATGACCCAGCAATTGCACTATTGGGTATTTACCCTAAAGATACAAATGTAGTGATCCAAAGGGACACATGCACCCGAATGTTTATAGCAGCAATGTCCACAATAGCCAAACTATGGAAAGAACCTAGATGTCCATCAACAGATGAATGGATCAAGAAGATGTGGTATATATACACAATGGAATACTATGCAGCCATCAAAAGAAATGAAATCTTGCCATTTGCAACAACATGGATGGAACTAGAGCGTATCATGCTTAGCGAAATAAGTCAAGCAGAGAAAGACAACTATCATATGATCTCCCTGATATGAGGAAGTGGTGATGCAACATGGAGGCTTAAGTGGGTAGAAGAATAAATGAAACAAGATGGGATTGGGAGGGAGACAAACCATAAGTGACTCTTAATCTCACAAAACAAACTGAGGGTTGCCGGGGGGAGGGGGTTGGGGAGAAGGGGGTGGGATTATGGACATTGGGGAGGGTATGTGATTTGGTGAGTGCTGTGAAGTGTGTAAACCTGGTGATTCACAGACCTGGGGATAAAAATATATGTATATAAAAAATATATGTTTATAAAAAATAAAAAAATTAATAATTAAAAAAAAAAAAAAAAAAAAAAAAGAAAAGTAGTGGAAGAGCCCAGGTGTGTCTCTCCTGCGTCACAAATCATGTAGTCATCAATTACATGAAACTAAAGTGGAGATATGCATCTGGGATTACAGAAGAAAAATGTATATTCCACATCCATACGTATATAAGTACAAATGCTTTCTGAAACACTGAATATTCCTTTCCTTTCTTAACCCTCTTTCCTTACCACAATGCCCCATGGACATTAAGCATGTTGTCAAGTGCTACCACCCACTTAGATATCAGGATGTTAGTGAAGCATAAAAGACCTTCTATAAACAAATAGATTTAAAAAAAAAAAAAAAGCCCCTCTAGTTTTCTGTTTCTTCCAAAGCATTGTGTCTCCAATGCATATACATATAGGTTCCAACTTTCCAAAACTGTATCCTCAAATACATATAATAGTAGGCTTAAGTTTTAGGCTTAAAACTTAAGTTTTACTTTAAGTTTTACTGTGAGTTTTCTACATTGCTGGACACTGGGATGAATGAAGTACAATCATCCTTTGATTTTACTCTCAGGCAAAGAAAGATAGTTATTCTAGAGATGGGAAACAGATGAGGCAAGCTGTCACCGTTTACTACCTTCAGAGAGTTTCCTGGTCATGACCTCTGGAGGTGGAACCAAGGTAGAACCTAGAAGGCTGCCTGGGTTGAGGAGATGGAGGGGATTTCCCAGGGAGACTAAGAAGCTTGAGTTTGCAGGAGAGAGAACCAGAAGGTGTTAGGTAGATTGAAAACTCTGGAGATCTGAATGGAGTCCTTATATATTCAGCTGAGTACTGACCCCATATGCTTGTTAGAAAATTGCCTAAGGCTGAGGAAAGAACCACTTGAAAAGAACAAAGGTAATGGTTTCTACACTACATGGGGATGGGAATAAGTCTGTCCCCACCTGTCAGCGTCAGCATGGAAAACCTCACGATTCACAGAATTTTAGTAGAGTGACAGATGGTCTTTGCTCAGCAATGGGAAATAACTAGTTCTAGACTGAAAACTGCTTTGGTCTGACCTAACAAATTTTAAAAGTCAGTCCCAAAAGGATCGAACTGTTTCCAAATAACTTAATTCTGCCCCAGAAAAAAGCTCAAGAATATTTATAGGAATACAAAAATATCCCATATCCAAAAGTAAAATTCAGTGTCTGACAGCCAATCGAAATTATGAGGCCCAAAAGGAAGCAAAACAATACAACCAGAAAAAATCAACAAGCAGAAAAAGTCCACTGAAAGTGATGCAGAACTGACACAGATGTTAAAATGACCAATCAAGGACATTAAACCAGTTATTATAAGTGCATTCCACATATGCACACTTAAAATGAGACACGGAAGATATAAAAAAATATCCAAATCAAATTTCTAGAGATGAAAAATACACTGGATAGGACAGAATAGACTAGGCAATGGAGAAGAAAAGTTGAGTGAACTTGAAGAAATAGTTATGGGAACTATCAACAAATGAAACCCAATGAGAAAGGAAAATAATAATTTTTAAAAAATGAACTGAGCATCAGGGAGCTGTGCAACAACTTCAGGTGGCCTCATGTATGTGAACTGGTGCTTTCACAGGAAAGGAGGACCTTATTTGAAGAAAGAAAGGCCAAAACTTTCCAGTTTTGATGAAAACCATGTATTGACAGATATAAGAAGTTTGATAATCCATAAGTATAAGAAAAATGAGGGGAACAACACCAAGGCATAATCATAATCAAACTGACTAAAAACAGTGATCATGGGGTGCCTGAGTGGCTCAGTTGTTGAGCGTCTGTCTGGCTCAGGTCATGATCCCAGGGTCCTGGGATCGAGCCCCACACTGGGCTCCTTGCTCAGCAGGGAGTCTGCTTTTCCCTCTCTGGCTTCGCCTCGCTGTCTCTCTCTGTCAAATACATAAATAACATCTTAAAAAAAAAAAACACAGTGATAATAAGAAAACTCTTCAATACATCAGAGAAAAGCATAGATATCGTTTATACACATGTAAATATGATAGAGATTTCTAAACTTTTAAAAAAGATTTTATTTAGGGGCGCCTGGGTGGCTCAGTGGATTAAGCCGCTGCCTTCGGCTCAGGTCATGATCTCAGTGTCCTGGGATCGAGCCCCGCATCGGGCTCTTTGCTCAGCGGGAGCCTGCTTCCTCCTCTCTCTCTGCCTGACTCTCCACCTACTTGTGATCTTTCTCTCTGTCAAATAAATTAATAAAATCTTTAAAAAAAAAAAAAAAAAAAAAAAAAAAAAAAAAAGATTTTATTTATTTATTTGTAGAGAAAGAGCACAAGCAAGCAGAGTGGCAGGCAGAGGCAGAGGGGGAAGCAGGCTCCCGGCTGAGCAAGGAGCCCAATGCAGAACTCAATCCCAGGACACTGGGATCATGACCCGAGCCAAAGGCAGATGCTTAACCGACTAAGCTACCCAGGCATCCCATGATAGAGATTTCTTACTGGGAACAAGGCAAGCAAGAAGACAGTGACGTAATATCTTTACAGTACTGAAAGAAAAATAAAAACCTGTCCATTTAGAATACTCTCTCAGAAAAAAAAAAAAAATCTTTCAAAAACAGAAGTGAAATAAAGATTTTCAAATCCACAGAATTGAAAGGTTTTTTTTCATCAGCAGAACTACACTATAGGAAATATTAAGGCAAGTCCTTTAGGGAGAAGGGAAATGATATCACATGTAAATTTAGATCTATGAACAGCACCAGAAATGGTGAGTATAGCAGTAAATATATAATTTTTTTTCTTATTATTTAAATCTCTTTGAAAGGCAATTGCCTATTTAAACAACAAAAAAGAACATCAACATAATGTGGGGTTTTAAAAAAAGTAATGTAAAATAAAATGAACCACAATAACAAAAATGTTGTGAAGGGAGTAATGGAAATATACAATTCTGAAGTTATTTTACTATGCATGAAGTAGTGCTATTCTTTGAAGGACTATTGTATTGGGTTTATACACTATAAACCCTGAAGCAAGCACTAAAACAGTTATAGCTAATAAGCTAGCAATGGAGATACAAGGACTCATAAAAAATATTCAATACATCTAAAAGAAAGCAAAAAAACAGAAAAGAACAAGGAACAGAGGGAACAAATAGAAAAGAAATTGCAGGATGGTAGATTTAAGTTTAACCTTATACATAATCACATTGCATGTAAATCGTCTAAACAGCCGAATTAAAAGGCAGAGATTATTCAATTGCATAAAAAAAAGGTGAGACTGAATTGTTTGGTGACTACAAGAAACACACTTTAAGTATAAAGACACAAATAGGGGAGCACCTGGGTGGCTCGGTGGGTTAAAGCCTTTGGCTCAGGTCGTGATCCCAGGGTCCTGGGATAGAGCCCTGCATCGGGCTCTCTGCTCAGAAGGGAGTCTGCTTCCCTTCCTCTCTCGCTACTTGTGATCTCTCTCTCTGTCAAATAAATAAATAAAACCTCAAAAAAAAAAAAAAAGACACAAATAGGGTAAAAGTGACAGGATAGAAAAGGATATATCATGCTAATAGTAATCAAAAAAATCTGGAGTTGCTGTATTATTATTACCTGATATATTTCAGAACAGATAATATTACCACGGATAATGAAGATAACTTCATAATGATAAAGGTGTCAATTAGTTAAGAGAATATAATTTTAAATGTTTATGCATCTAATTATGGGCCTTCAAAATGCTTGAAGCAAAAACTCCCAGAACTACAAGAAGAAATAGACACATCCACAATTACAGCTAGCGATCTCGACTGATGGAATAGGCAGAAACCAGTAAGGATAGAGAAAATTGGAATAACGCTATCAAATGACTTAATTGACTTTTATAGAACATTCCTCCCAACAACAAATGTTCTTTTTAAGTGCTCCTGGAACATTCACCAAGATGGCTCACTTGATCCTTATTAGGTAGGTAGTATCATTCTTAGTATTTGCAGTTAGGTGACTGTAACTTAGTATTTACAAGTTAGGTAACTTGTTGGAGTTATTAAGTGTCACTGCTGGGCTTTGAACCCAGGGTATCTGACCCAGAACTCTTTATCGCTAGGCTATCTGACCTTCCCTGAACACCTGGAACAGCTCAGCTCTCAGGACTTAGAATGCAATCCTTTTTAAATAAACAAAGGAGTACGCTACTCAAATAGCATTCTGTAAATACTGCTTGGAAAGGAAGTACTTTCCCTGTCTCCTCTCATATTCCCACTCAGCCCAAATGGCCTGTCTGCTTCCTTTAAGTGACATGACTTATAGGTACCATAAACTCAGGTCCCACTGCTGCTGGGTCTAAAAAAGAAGACAGTTGCAGACAATGAAATGTTGATGGGAGCAGTCTCTCCCTCAGGCTGCGTCTGTGTGTGAGAGAAGGGGGATCAAGGGGCACGTTTGCCCTCCTTAGAATGCCAGCATCCAGACAGCAATTCCTTTTCCGCGAAGGAAATGTTTTTTTTTTTTTATCTAAAATGAAGCAAAGACTCTCTAGCTTATGGTTGATTTTCTTTGTCTACCTTCTTATCTCTGTTATGAGTTCTACAATGTATGTAATAATTACAAGATGGAAAAACTTGGTAATGTTTTCCAGGGCGAGGTTTCCTTACTTATCGGCAAGAAAATGCCATGGAGGGGGAACACCTTTTTAATGGATGTGTGGCTGAGACTTGGCCCATGGCTGTTCTATGGGAGGAAATGTGACATGGGGGATATTATTCTGCCTCCCCATGCTAAGAGGAGGATTCGAACTGCTCAGGAGCATGAATTTCGATGATGAAATATTTTTTAAAAAATTAGTTTTCTCTTCGATAGGCACTCTTTCTCTCTCCGCATGCACTCCCCGGACCTCCATCCTGTTTTCACATCCCGCTGCCTTCCCTTCGATCCTTCCTAACTACAGTCAGTGGCTCCCCAGTTCCTGCTGTCTCTCGTTTCCCTCACCAGCTCCTTTCCTTCTTCCTCCCGCGTCCGGCCCATCCAGCGCTCTCCTCCCGCCCTCCGCAGTCCCCGAGGAGATCAAAGAGTGACAGCGAGGCTGCGGCCAGGAGAGACGCTTCCAGCTCCCCCTCCCGGCTGGGCTGAGCTGCGGGCTGCGAGACTGGAGGCTGGGCCCGGGCGTCTCGGCTTCTGGGGGGAATTAGGAAAGCGTGTCGGCAGCAGCACTGCCTACAGTAAAAGCAAAATTCCCTTTGTGCTGGTTCGCGGGGTGTCCCCTCGGCCTGGGACTTGGCCGCACGTTCCTGAAAGCCATTGTTCGCCCTGAGGGGTTGCGGGTCGGGAGCAGCGCGGGCGGGAGCCGGGCTGACCCTCGGGGGCGCTTCCCTGGTACCAAGCTGACCCCGGCGACGTCGGTGGAGAGAGCAGTCGCCCAGCCGGACGGGGGCTCCAGCGCCGAGGAGGTGGGGAGGGGGGCCGCCGCCGGCCAATCAGGAGGCGAGGCCTCGCCGGGCTTCCCTCCGCGCTCCCGAGCGAGCGGCGCACAGTGGAAAGTTGGGAGCGCGAGCGGCTGGCCCCGGCGGCGAGCGGCGGCGGCGGCGGCGGCGGCGGCGAGGGCTGCGGGACTCGGCGCGGCGCCGCAGGGCTCGGAGCGGCCCCCGGGGCATGGGCCGGGCGTGCTGCCCGCTCTCCGCGACTCGCCGCGCGCGGCCCGCGGGCACCTAGCCGTCCCGGAGGAAGCTGCGTCCAGACAAAAGCTGCCGCATCTCCGCCCGCTCAGCCCCTGCAGGTCTGCGGGGTGGGTGCCCGTCCCCCTCGGACTGTCGCCTCCAAACTTGTCGCTGGGTCCGAGAGCTTTCGAGAGCCTAATGAGCGGCCCTGAGCGGAAGCCCCCTGCGTGTTGTTGAGGAGGGCTAAGCACAGGGCTAAGGCGTCCCGGGGGGGAAAAAAAAGAAAAAAGAAAAGAAAAAACATAAAAGGAAAGAAAAGACAATGATTTCCTGGGACGTTGTCCACACCGTATTCCTGTTTGCTCTCCTTTATTCTTCCCAAGCTCAAGATGCAAGCCCCCAGCCCGACCCCGGGGCTGAGGAAATTCCCGAGGGGGCCTCCACCTTGGCTTTTGTGTTTGATGTGACGGGTTCCATGTACGATGACTTAGTTCAGGTGATCGAAGGGGCTTCCAAAATTTTGGAGACGTCTTTGAAAAGACCCAAGAGACCACTTTTCAACTTCGCCTTGGTGCCGTTCCATGATCCAGGTAAGGGAAATATTTATTCTTTGTGTTTCTTATTTCTCATGATTAATTACCTTATGTCTTATGCTCCAAAATTGTTTCAGTGCTAGGAAGTTTCTAAATCTTTTTTTTTTTTCTTCCTTTCTTTTAACGTGTAGCTGAAACCCATTGTAACAAAGAGCTGCTCTTTGGCATCTGACTTTGCTCCCCAATTCCTCCTCAGGTCTTGGAGGTGTTGGGACAGTGGCCCCAAACCTGGAAGTGTGGAACTACAGTTAAAAACCAGACCCCAGAGTTCCGAGCAAGGACGTGGAAACTGGAGGTCATTGACTTTTTAATTTCAGAGCTAAAGAATGCTTAATTATGAAGGCAGATTTGGACCTGGGTATCCAGCAGCGCTGCTCCTGGAGCTCCCATCCTGGCCGAGAGCACCCTCAGGATAGCTTAAATGAGAGAGGGAGGAAAAACCTGTTGTGTGAGACCCAAGGAAGCTTGTTGAGTAATTACTAGTGGAACCAAAGAGATGAAACTAAGAGAGAAGCCATTCATTTCTTAACTGAATCTATTCATTTTTGCCCCAAGTCATCATTAGTTCGGTTCCCAGATGGGTAGAAACATTATGTCCGTGTCTCATCCAGGAGAAATGCATGTAATTTGGTCGTCGGTACTCTTTAAAGGTAGTTGGAGCAAAATAACTGTACTTTTCCCCCTAAAGCGATGGGTTTCAGCTGCTCCACGGTAACATGATCCTATTTACTTTTTTTTCAGTTGCTATTTCATGTGGCACCTTTCTGTGAGGCTCAGAGGAGACCTCATTGTCATTGCCAGGGCAGCATTGCAGGGGGAGCCCTGGGGCTCCCTGTCTGACAGCCACCTGAGTTTCATTAGCGCAAGTCCCTGCCCAGTTGAAGAAAGACAGCAGTACTTTCTTAAAAGTCCTCCCCCACTGTTCTCCCACATTTTTCCTGCTTTGAAAGTCTCTCTCTTCACCTCGAAGACCTCAACACAACCTCTTCGCAATGGGAGCTTGATACTGAAAATCTTGAATTCTTTCCTTGCACCTTTTGACAAACATGAGCTCACATTATTGCTAGGTCTTAAATAGGCTTTCTTTAAAAAAAAATGGCAAAAAATAAGAGGGAAATGGAACTTTCTGGGATTTTTTTTTTTTGTTGTTGTTGTTGTTGTTCTTCTTCAGATATTGAAAATAAGAACCTATCCTACTTTTCTGGGACATACAGAAGAGTAGGATAGGTTTTTCTACACTTCTACATCGATTAAGCACAAAATGTTCTGCATATTTGAATAAAGAATTAAATGGTCCTTTACTGTTTTTCCTCTCTTAGACACCTCATGTGTTATGTTTTGATTTATTAAATGTCAGGATGCCAGTTATGAGGCAGTTCAAGGCTTTTGTTGTTTTGGAATAGCTTTTGTATATTTCTTCTATGGGGATATAGCTGAAGTTGGCTAAAAAATCAAGTAAAAATTGTTTTCTCTAAATAACATCACAATATACTCTTCTCCAAAAGAATCTTATGAAACATGATGTTGCTGCTCACAACACAAAAAATTGCCTCAAGTCATGAATGGAAACTGGATCATCATGATATTTTGATGCGATATAAAAAATTATTGGAATAAATTGTATTGTGGTGTGCTGCTTTCCAACTGTTACCAAATGGGAAAGTGTGTTGAAGATGACTTTCCTGTAGTACTTGGCATGCTATAGCTTTTTGAAATAATATGAGAAAATGACTAAATTGGTTCCATAAAATTAATTGCGTGTATAATTCCGCAAAATTAACTTTATTGGAATTCAAAGTAGAAGTGGCCAAGTGTTTATATTATCTAAGACTAAAGTATTTTCAAAGATAAAGAGAGAGATAGGAATTAAAACATACTAATAACCTTTAATTTAGTTTGCTAACTCACTTTACTGGATTATGATATTGTCTTTGTGTGATATTTGCGTGTGTGTGTGTGTGTATGGTGTGTATAATCATTTAAGAAAATTTGATTCTCGTGTTCTTTTGATTGGTGATCAGCCTGGAATGACAGAAAGAGCCTTGAATGGGGATTGGCAGTTTTACTGAGTGACATTAGAAAAGTCAATTTACCTGTTTCCTCAACTATGAAATGAGAGAATTGGATTTGAGCAGCTCTAAGTTCACTTCTGACTATGACATCTTGTTGTTGTCTGTTTGACTTGTGGTTGTTTTTCATAGCTCCCAATACCTATCCTTACCGTTGGGTGCTACAGCAGACATGGAGAGAAATAATGGGCAGATTTAAATACAAGAATTATAACCTTGGCTACCTACAGCTTTTCAAAGCTGGGTAAGGTCTGAGATATACTCTAAGTCATTTGACAAAAATCTTTAGGCCTTTGTACATGATTGGACTTATGGTTTGCAGTTTGGCTCAAGGTGGGTGCGGGTAAAAATTAAAATACGTAGAAAACACAGACATACATGAGACTCAAGTGTAACAGGTTAACAGGTAGATGATAAAAATTGTTCGGAAAATGTGCACATAAGGAAGCTGGTGTTGGAGGACCAAAAACATATTTGTGGTAGGAGGAAGTACCAGAGAGGACGATTGATGCTGACTGTGGTTAAGATGGGTTTTTCACTTCCATAATTACATTTAATATATTAATTTTTAACAGCTTCATTGAGATATAATTCCCTTAGTATTGAATTATTCATGTAAAATGTATAATTCAGTGGTTTTCAGTTTATTCACATGTACGTGCAACCACCAGCACGGTCTGGAACATCTTCATCACCTCAGAGAGAAACCCTGTGCCTTTTACGTCTCTGTCCCTTAGCTCCCTATCATCATCCCCCCAGTGCTAAGCAAGCACTAATTCACTTTCTGTCTATAGATTTTCCTGTTCTGGCCTTTCATCTGAATGCAGTCATATAATATGTGGTCTTTTTTGACCAACTTCCTTCACTTTAGCGTAATGTTTTCAAGGTTCATTCATGGAATAGCACGTGTCAGTGCTTTATTCCTTTTAATGGCTAAATAATATTCCATTGTGTGGTTGTACCACATTTTGCTTGTCTATTAATCCATAATGGCTATTTAGGGTTTTGGCTCTTACGAGTAGCGCTTCTACCAACATTTATGTACTAGTTTTTGTGTGGATATATGTGATGATGTAATTTATTAATAAATGTATATTTGGTCTTCATTCCCATTTCTTGCATAAAGTTCCTAAAAAAACCCTTGTAATATCTTAAATGATGAGAGCCATAGAGTTGCCTTTTGTTATGTTAGCGGAGTGACTTTTGGATCCCATCTAAGAATGGAGGCTGGTTGCCAGCAGCTTTAACCATGTGATTAGAGAGTTGGGATTTTTCAGTCCCACCCCAGATGTCTGGGGAGAGGAGAAGGTTTGGAGGTTGAATCCCTTGCCGGTGGTCAATGCTTTAATCAGTTATGACTATGTGCTGAAGCCTCCGTGAAAACCCACTAGGAAAGGGTTTGTATTGCTTTGGGGCAGTTCACCTGTAGAAATTTGGGGAGAATGGCACTCTCAGAGAAGGCATGGAAACTTCACACCCGTCTGATGTTTCCTCATGCATCTTTTCCATCTGGCTGATTCTGACTCATCCTTTTATAAAAAACTGATAATCTAGTGAGTCAATGGGTTTCCTGAGTTTTTTGAGCCACTCTCGCAAAAAGAAGCAGGTTGTGGGAGCCTCTGATTTATATCCAGTTGGTTGGAAGTCCAGGTAACATCCTGGACTTCAGCTGGGCTGGGGGTGGGCTGGGCAGTCTTGTACAACTGAACCCTTACTCTGTGGCATCTGGTGATGTGTGAGAACAGCTTGTTGTGACGTAAGGAAACCTCCTCATGCCCACATTGAAATTAGGTGCTCACAACACAGAAGAACGTATGTTTTCATTTCTCTTGGGTACATACCTAGGAGTGGAATTGCTGGGTCACAGCAACTCTGTGTTGAATTATTTGAGGAAATTCCAGACTGTTTTCCGGAGCGTGGGTACCATGTTCCATCCTGTCCTGTGGTGTGTGAGGGTTCGGATTCCTTCACATCCTCATCACCGCCAGCTTATTATTGAACTTGTTGATTCTTACGTGTTAATTTTTGCTGTGCTTTTTACAACACTCAAAACGTGTTTCTGTCTTTCTCAGCACACAGCTTGGAGGAGGGCTCATGGTCTTCCTCTAATGGCAACTCTTTTTTTCCCAGTCGTCCAGTTCTCCTCTCTGTAAGACAAGTACTAGAGACAGAGGAAAGGGTAGTGTGTATAGATGAGTCACTTCTTATAAAGAAAAGTTCTCTTCTCTTTCATTATGTCTCAGGCTTTTCCCCAGGGTATCTTTTATGTCTGCCTTCATTCATTCATTCATTCACTCACTCACCAGTTCTGTTTCAGGCACTGCTTCAGACACTGGGCATATGATTGTCTGAATAAAACAAACACTTCTGCACTGACAGAGCTTACATTCTCCTGAGAGAGGACACCAGCAATAAGGAAAATAATTAAGATATATATGATGTATTTGTTGGTGGTAATTGGTCTGGAGAAAATAAAAAGCAGAAAAAGAGCATGAGGAGTTTGAAGTGAGTTGAGTGTTTTGATATTTAAAATGTGGTGGTCGCGAAGCTCCTGATTGCAAAGGGCACAGTTGAACACAGTTGAAGGAAATAAGAGGGAGCAATGAGGATATCTGAGGAAAGACTTATGCAGGCAGAGGAACCATAAATGAATTGTTCTGAACATGGCAGGAGCATCCTGTCATAGTCAAGGTACTGTGAAAAGACCAGGGTATCCAAGCACAGAAGGGGGGATAGGGAGAAGTTAGGAGGTGAGATCAGAAAGTTGGTGGGGCACATCATGAAAGGGCTCATAGGCCACTCTGACCTTGGCTTTTCTCTAAATGAGATGCAGAGCCATTTTAGGGTTTTGAACTGAGTAGTGACATTATCTGACTCATGCATCCACACAAATCATTCTGTGAGTTTGAAAATAATTCTAAAGCAGAGGAAGGGCAGCAGCAGGGAGGATAGGAGACTATTGTATTGTTCAGGCACAAGAGGATGGTATACCGTGGGCAAAGTTGGTAGCTGTGGAAGTTTGAAGAGAGAGTTGGATTCTGTATATATTTTAAAGATTTGACCAAAAGGATTTCATGACGTGTGAGGAACAAGACAGAAGACAAAACCGATACTGAGGATTTGTCTTGAGTGAATGGAAACATAGCAGAGCCATTTACTGAGATGGAGAAGGATGAGCAAGAAGCAGGTTTGAGAAAATGTTTGGGAGGATGAGGCTTTCATTTTTGGATATGGTTAAGTTTGAGATGATTTTTGGTACCCAAGTGGATATGTTAAGAAGGCAGTAGGATGTATGAAATTAAGGTTCAAGAGAAGAGGTCTGGATCTGAGATATAAATTGGGGATCCAAGCGTAAACATATAGTTGATATTAAGGGCTGTGAGTCTAGACAAACCATTAAGGCACTGATAACTTGAAGAATATTAAAGGTCTGTGGACTCAGAGAGATTAGGATATACCAGCAAAGTAGCCTGAGAAAGTTGAGGTCAGAGAGGGAAAAGGGTATGTTATGCTAAAGGTCAAGAGAGGAAAGTATTTTCAGGAAGAAGCACTAATTGGTTAATTAAGAGAAGGATGGAGAATTGGCTAGTCACTTTAGCAATGTGGAAGTCGTTGGTGACTCAGCAACCCTAGCGAAGTGTAGTGATGGAAGTGAAAGCCTGTTTGGAGAGAATTCAGAAGAGAATGGGAGAAAAGTCATTGGAAATCTTTGGAATTATATTGTTTCCAACTACTGGAATGTTTGCTTTGTTCATGAAGCAAATATTGAAATTAGTTTTAATAAATGATTCAACCAGTATTTTGCAAAGTGCAAATTCAATGTATTAGAAAGAACATCCAATTTGGAACAGAAGATTTGAGTTCTTTTCCTTAGTCTGTCATTTGAGCAAGTCATTCAGCCTTGCCAGACTTCTGTTTCTCTATCTATAAAATTTCTGCCTTGGTAGGTTAATATTTAAAGTGTGTGATTTTAATGATTGTAATTTGGTGAAAGATAAGTGACTGCAAAGGGATTCCAAGTAGCAAGGACTTGATTCACTGGGAGAAATATCAGATTACTTTCTCTATACTTAAAGAGTTTCATAGTAATAAAACTTGTGAGCCCTCAGTGACTTTGTATATTTCTTTCTGCAGGACCTTCAAGGTGTTAAGAAAGCACTCTAAGACTTCATGAAAAGATTCCCTTAGACTAATTTTCTGAGCAATAGCAAAATCCCTGGAAGCCATAATAACTAGAAAGATTTTTATGAAGAAAATATTGCACATTTAGACTTTGAAAACCTATACAAATTTATATGAACTCAACTTCAAATTGAAATGTTTTGAGTTCCAATATGTATAGGAAAAAGAGCTACAAAGCTATTAGTCTCCTTTTGCTTCTAGCATATTCTACAGGAAGAAGGATTTTCATGAGGACAAGGATTGGTCTTTAAAGTCCAAGAGAAATCCAACCAAAGGCAACAAACTAACATTTAAGAATGAGAGATTTTATTTGGACAATGATAACTCTGTTTCCTAGGATGATAGAATATTTTAACCTGAGAGAGTAGAGCTATGTCACTGGATGTTTTCTGAGGATATGTAGAGGTGTTTTTCTATGTACAATGAAAACTTTCTCCCAAAATAAAAAGGACCAAATTTTGATAAATAATGCTTAATGTGTTAGGGATGTTTCTATTGAACCAAATCCTCTCTGACTCCCACACAATGGTGGGGTTTTTCTTTTTGTTTTGTTGTTGCCATTAAGTTGAGGAGGAGCCTTCTAACTGATTGTTGGTAAATCAGAATTTGGTTTGCTTATGGTTTGTCTCTGGTCAAACAAACAATACCCATCCTCAGCGGCCTTTTTAAGTCTGCTGACCTACCTTTCTCTCTGACTAGATATTAACCTCCTTGGGTAGGGACTGCCCCATTTATCTCACAGGTCTGGAACACAGTACACACACACACACAAATATTTCACGAATGAATTAATGAATGCTGGAAACAAGAACCAGTGATTTCTCTGGGTATTTTAATCTTACCTTTCATTTCTGTGACTTTACTTTTTGTTATTTAAAGATTTTATTTATTTAACACTGTGGAGATTCCTCAGAAAGTTAAAAATAGAGCTACCCTATAACCCAGGAATTGCACTATTAGATATTTATCCAAAGGACACAAACATAGTGATTCAAAGGGGCATATGTACCTCAATGTTTATAGCAACAATGTCCACAATAGCCAAAATACAGCTTTCTGTATATAGCCCAGATGCCCATTGACAGATAAATGGATAAAGAAGATAAGAATATGTGGTGTGTGTGTATATATATATCTTTTATGTATTTATAAATATATAAATGTGGAATATACATATATCTATAATGGAATATTAGCCATCAAAAAGAATGAAGCCTTGCTATTTGCAGTGATGTGGATGGAACTAGAGGGTATTATGCTAAGTGAAATAAGTGAGTCAGAGAAAGACAAATATCATATGATTTCATTTATATGTGGAACTTAAGAAACAAAACAGATAAACATAGGGGAAGGGAAGGAAAAATAAAATAAGATGAAATTTTATTCAGAGAGGGCGACAAACCATGAGACTCTTAACTATGGGAAACAAATTGAGGGTTGCTGAAAGGGAGGTGAGTGGGGGGTTGGGGTAACTGGGTGATGGGCATTAAGGAGGACAGGTGATGGAATGAGCACTTGGTGTTATGTGCAACTGATGAATCACTATATTCTACCTCTGAAAATAATAAAACATTACATGTTATTAAAGTGATTTTATTTTATTTTATTTTATTTTTTTTTTTAAGATTTTATTTATTTATTTGACAGACAGAGATCACAAGTAGGCAAAGAGGCAGGCAGAGAGAGAGAGGAGGAAGCAGGCTCCCTGCTGAGCAGAGAGCCCCATGTGGGGCTCGATCCCAGGACCCTGAGATCACGACCTGAGCCGAAGACAGAGGCTTTAACCCACTGAGCCACCCAGGCACCCCTAAAGTGATTTTAAATTTTAAAAAATTTGTTTATTTATTTGACACAGAGAGAGGGAGAGAATGCACATGAACAGGGGGTAGAGCAGAGAAAGAGGGAGAAGCAGAATCCCTGTTGAGTAGGGAGCCTGATGTGGGGCTCGATCATAGGACCCCAGGATCATGACCTGAACCTAAGGCAGTCGCTTAACCAACTGAGCCACCCAGAAACCCCATGCAACTTTTCTTTTTAAATGATAACAATCAGAACAAAACTAAACAACATAATGATTTACTAACTCAGCCTTTTGGTGACACATATGTCCCATCTAAGACTGAATATGATTTGGAGATCTTGTGATCCAGGTAATGCCCGAGTCTTTGGGTAGTCATTGAAAGTTTGTATAGCACATGAATTTGGGGAAGGATGGATTTCTATGCAGTCTGGACTGTGTTGGCTGAACTACCTTCCGCTTTTTACTAAACTGGCTGAAGAAGTATCACAACAAATAAATTAATTTCTAAGGAACACTGTGAACAAAAGACCCACATTATAGGTAGTTCTCACAAGTCTACAGGGATTCTCCACCTTGGTTTTATTTTTTCTGACAAATCCCCATGAGAATTCCCATCTCTGTGGAGTATAGGAAAAATTTAAAAACCGGACTCATGTCAGATGTAAGGTGTAATGATATCAACTTTCCCTATAAGAGTGATATAATGGTTAAATAAGACAATATATGTGAAAATCCTTTAAACGTGGTATAAAATTGGGGATGCCTGGCTGGCTCAGTCATTGGGCATCTGCTTTTGGCTCAGGTCATGATCACAGAGTCCTGGGATTGAGCCCTGCCTCGGGTTCCCTGCTCAGTGGGAAACTGCTTTTCCCTCTCCCCTCTGCCACCCCTGCTTGTATTCCCTTTCTCGCTTGTGTGTCTCTCTCTGTCAAATAAATAAATAAAGTCTTATAAAAAAAATGTGGTATAGAATCAGTGGTGTTGCTCTTACTGAATGACTCCCATTTGTCAATAAATTTGAATGGGTGCTGCAGAGGAGCCAGTTATTAAGAAAAACAGTAGAATATTTATACAATAAGATTAAAAAATTAAATAGAAAAATATCCTCTTGATAATGGGACTAGTAGTCTCTTGGCAAAGGGCAATTCAAACAAGTTCAAATGTAGTACCATTCTAATAACATTCACTGCTTGAGAAGCATCAATTCTTTGCTGCCCTCGGCCCTGGAGCCCTTGACCACTGGCTTTATAATTGGGAAACCAACAGGAGAATTTAAAAATCCAAAGGTAAGTCATCATTGATTCATTCATTTATTCACTTACTCATCAGTCAATAATAGGCTTCTTACTATTTGTCAAGGACTGTGGTAAGTACTTTTGATTCAAAAATAATGAAGCATAACTTAGAAGAAGTGAACAGTCTCTGGGGAAAGCAAGAGAAATAGGAATAATATATACCATGATATGTTTTATAGTGGAAAGAAGCACAGGAACTGCGTGAGCCCAGAGCAGTGCCCTTGATTCACAATTGAGGGAACTTGATGGACCCTAAAGTGTTTCTGGAAGGGTATCCTGGCCTGAAACCTGGACATAGTGCATAAGTAAAAGTAGTTTAATCAAAATATTAAGGAATTTGCATTACATCCTGAAAGCTTTCAGGAGCTTGGAAGGATTTTGAGTGAGGAGTGACATAATTGGGTTTTCACTTTAGATCTCTATCTCTTGGTTGGATTGGAGCAAGGCATCCTGAGAGCTGAGAGCTGAAATCTGAGGCTATCACAGTAATTCCGGGTGGAAATACTGAGGTGACTTGGATATAGGCGGAAGGCTGTAGATTTCTGAGCTATTAGCAAAGTCCATTGGACTTTGGGACTGGACTTAGCCCTCCTAGCATGAGAAAAAAGGGAAATATGAATTCCTGCTTAGGTTAAAATATGGAATTGGCTTACAATTGAAGAGAAAATATATGTAAAGCCAGTTTTAAGAGATACCATTACTCTCAGGCCAGTAGTCTTGATAATAAGCTCCTTATACATAACTTGCGTAAAATAAAGTATCAGCCAAAAGTATGGGGGAGTCAACAATGAAAATGAGAGTCACAGAAACAACTAAGTCATCGTCCAACCAAGTTCTTTATTTTAATTGAGGTGTAACTGACATATAACATATTAACTTCAGGTGGAAATGTAATGATTTATTATTTGTATATATTGTGAGATGATCACCACAGTAAGTCTAGTTAACATCTGTCACCATACGTAGCTATAAACATTTGTTTTCTTGTGATAAGAATTTTGAAGATTGACTTTTAAATATGCAGTGCAGTGTTAACTAGAGTCACCAGGCCGTACACCATGTTCTCATGACTTCCTCATTTTATTACTGGAAGATGGTACTTTTTGATGTCTTCACCATTTTGACACCTTCCCCAACCCCCATTTGGGAACCATCAGTTTGTTTTCTATATCTATGAGCTTGGTTTTGTTTTTAGATTCCACATATAAGTGAGATCTTGGGGTATTTGTCTTTCTGTGTCTAACCAATCTCACTTAGCATTATACCCTCTAGGTCCATCCGTGTTGTCACAGCTGCCAAGATTTCCTTCTTTCTTACGGCTGAATAATATTTCATTGTGTATATACTGCATTTTCTTTATCTACTCGTCCATCGATGGGTATGTAGGCTGTTTACATATCTTGATTATTACAAATAATGCTGCAGTGAACATGGGGGTCCATATGTCTTTTTGAGGTAGTGTTTTTGTTTTCTTCAGATAGATACTCTTGTGGTATTGCCGAATATTATGGTTGCTCTATTTTTCTTTTTTTGAGGAACCTCCGTACTGTTTTCCTTAGGAGCTGCACCAGTTTACTTTCCCATCAACTGTGCACAAGGGTTCCCTTTTCTCCACATCTTTGCCAACAGTTGTTATTTCTTGTCTTTTTGATAATAGCCATTCTAACAGGTGTGAGATGATATCTCACTGTGGTTTTGGTTTGCCTTTTCCTGATGATTATGATGTTGAGCAAATTTTCATGTACCTGTTGGTCATCTGTATGTCTTCTTTGGAAAGATGTCTATTCAGATCCTCTGCCCCGCTTTTAATTGGATTGTTTGGGTTTTTTGCCAAGTTCTGTCTAGGGCTCAGAATGTTAGTTCATTCTACACTTAACGAGTCCACCCATCAGTAACATTCTAACTATGGCAGTAGACTGTTTATCTTTATAAATATGTAATGAGGTCATTACATATTTGGATCATACTATTAACTCTCCTTGTTTCGATTGCATGCTCACTGTACAGCCTCCTGATAATTTAACCTAATGCACTTTCCTTATGGGGAGAGAATGCTCTGGTCAGACTTGCACGTACATCAGATTCACTAGACAGCTATATTCTTCATTGGTAACTCATATTTTGGCATACTGTTTTCATGTATCAGTCTCTATTGTTTAAAATATTCTGACGGTGTCAAGTTCAAGTTTTTGAGTTTGCAAGTCTGAGAGCCAGACCTTGGTTGGTGGTGAATTTAACAAAATAAATGTCTCCCTGTGTGGGTCTGTTTGGGTGGCCTGTCTCCAGGTATCATTCCTCAAGCATCTGCAACTGTCAGTGTTAGTATGAGTAGTGCCAAGTAGCTGTTCTGTCCTCTTGAAACTTGTATAGATGACAGCTGAAGCCATTGGAATAAATGAGATCATCCAAGGAGAGTATGTACACTGAGAAAAGAAAAGAGAGGGTAGAACTATGGAGAATATAAGCATGTAAAAGAAGAAGGGAAGTTCATAGGGGATTCTAGGGGATTCTGGAAAAAGTCCAGGAAAATAGGAAGAGAAACTTGAGTGAGCAGCATTTGGAAATCTAAGAGGTAATGAGTTTTAAGCAGGAGAAGTTGTTAATTCTGTCCATTTATAAGGTTATAGAAGATAAAGGTTAAACTCACAGGCTGAAGTGAAGTTCATTGGGGTTGTGGAGCCACAGGGCTGAAATGGGTAAGAAAATGGTGCTAGCAAATGCAGTCTCTTTATTTTGTGAAACATATCATTTTGGTTAAAATCATGCGCAGTGGAGTTTGATGCTTGGGTCGGAAGCCTGGCTCTATCAATTACTTGTGTGATTTTAACTTCTTTGTGTTTCAGTTTCAGTAACTGGGAATTGTGAGAATGTGAGCATTGAAATAACAGATGTCCAAAACTTAGCACAACCCTTTGCCACACAGTAAATTCTCAATAAACATTAGTTATTGAGACTTAGTTTTAAGGAAGACTTTTTTTTTTTTTTTTTTTTTTTTTTAAAGGGGAGAGAGGAGAGAATGTTTAAATACTGCTGGAAAAAAGTCATTTCAGTAGAAGACTTGGAAAATGTCAGAGAGAACAGGTAATTATGAAACCAGGACTTTGAGGAAGCAAGAGGAGATGGGATTCAAAGTAGAGGGACTGGTTGTTGGCAGGAGAAGACCTTCAGTTCTTTAGTGTGATAGACAAGAAGCAGATCACAGACAGGCATGGTCAGAGACGAGCTGGTAGGTGGGGAGACAGGATCTTAGGTCACTTCTTGTCTGATGGACTCTTTTGACTCAAGGAAACAGATAGTGATTTGCTGAAAGGAGGGAAGTGGCAGAGGATAATGGAATTTTGGAGGTAGAAGGTGACTATAGGGACACATAACAGGATGAGCTGTGGTTCGGAAGATGAATTTATAATGCTCGAACACTGCCTAGCTATGAAATTTCTTTTTTTTTTTAAGATTATTTATTTATTTATTTGACAGAGAGAGAGAGAGAGAGAGAGATCACAAGTAGGCAGAGAGTCAGGCAGAGAGAGAGGGGGAAGCAGGCTCTCTGCTCAGCAGGGATACTGAGGCAGATGCAGGGCTCGATCCCAGGACCCTGAGATCATGACCTGAGCCAAAGGCAGCGGCTTAAACCACTGAGCCACCCAGGCGCCCCAAGCTATGAGATTTCTTTAGCAGCTCTCAGCAACTTGGGCATAACTTCTGAGGTTGACCTCTGGTTTGATCTACGACTGGGATTTTGTCGAGCAGATGTGACTAAAGAAATAGGATATGGTTGAGCAGGATATTGTTAAGAGAAAGACTGAAGTGACAGATCATAGAGTCAGGTCTGGATATCTTGGATGGACAAAATTTGATATTATGCATGTGGAGGATTCTATGACAAGGAAGCTCAGGTCATTGATTAGAATAGCCAGCGTGACTGATCCTAGAATTTAGCTTGCATAGCAAAGGAAGTTTTAACTAGGATGAAGATAGTGGGATTGAGATCAAGGAACTCGGGTCTGCAGAGTTGAACGTGGTTGTTAAAGTAACCCAGATGGTAACAGTGCTTCAAACAGTGAGAAAGATAGTAAGTCAGGCATCAAATTTTTATTTGATAAGAATTATTGAGAAGTCTTCAGGTGGTCCTTGATGATGTTGAGGAGGGTTAGAGAGGTCATAGGTGACATGCACCCCAAAAGGCGGGTGTTTTCTTTGAAAGTAGAGAACTAATGGACTATGGACCGGGAATGGGTCAGCACCACCTCCTGTCCCTGTCTCCAACACCTGAGCAGACCCCACTAGGGAGGACTGTCGGGGAGATGGTGCCATCCAAGGACAACCCTGTTTCAGCTGAAATGGGAGGTAGATGGAGAACTGTGTGGGAAGATGGGTTGGAAGTTCTAGGGATTTGGGAGGGCATAGGATGTTGAAGGAATGGGTCAAGAGAGGAAACAGAGTAAGTGAGAAGACGAATGGTTTGTATCTGACTGAAGCAGCGACCACAGATCATTGTGACATGAAGCAGGGTGAATACGCTGGTTGCAAAGTCTAGCCATGGCTTGTATGTAAGTTTAAGATACTAGGTCAGGGTCTGGGAGAGTCAGAGCCTAATGAAATGAGTTGTTGGCAACTCTGAAGGCAACGTGGCTGGTAGGGACTCCTGATGCAGCATCTTATCTCACACGCCTTACTGACACAGGCATAGTAACATGATTTTTATTTCTCATAAGAACAGCCACCATTTTATTTTTCTGTCATGACTGTGGACCAGACACCGAACTAGGCACATTCCATGCTTTATCTCATTTAAGGCTCACAAAAATTCTTGAGTGATAGATGTTATCTTTACTCTACATATGAGACCACTGAGGCTTATATGATAGGAACTCTCACAAAATGTACAAAATCTCCTGAAAAAGAATAGCTTTCTGTAAGTTATTATTATGATTATTATTTTTTGCAGCCTCGTATTTTGAGAAGTATGCGAGATTGAGAGAACGTGCCCAAGAAGGCATGGCTGAGGGACCACTGTGTTAGTCCTTCTAAGGCTACAATAACAAAGGACCACAAACTGGGTGGCTTAAACAACAGAAATTTATAGTCTCAAGGTTCTGGAGGCTGGAAGTCTGAAATCAAGGTGTTGGCAGGGTTGTTTCCTTCTGAAGGCTGTGAGAGGGAATCTGTTCCATGCCTCCCTCCTAGCTTCTGGTGCTTTGCTGGCATTCTTTGGTGTTCCTTGGCTGGTAGATGCACTGATTTCTGCCTTCATGTTCACAGGGTGGTCTCCCTGTGTGCAATTTCCCTTTTTTATAAGGACACCAGTCATATTGGATTACTGGCCCACCCTACTCCTATATGATCTCATTGTAACTAACTGTATCTTTTATAACCTTATTTCCAAATAAGGTCACATTCTGAAGTGCTAGGGGATAGGACTTGAACATGAATTTTGTTGGGACACAATTCAACCCATACTGAGACCACTCACTCAGTGATTAAGAAAAGTCTTTAGCTCTTAACGAGTCAGTTAAGAAATTATTAGAAATTTCTAAATTATTAGAAATTTTTGATAACAGTGTTTGCATCAGTGAATATCATGGACTCTAAGCTCTGATCTCTTTTTGGGTAAGAATGGGGTTCTCATTGGGAATTATGGAGAGGGTCGTTAATATGTTGAGGTGCTGTTTAAGTCCTTAAAATAATTTTGAATTTTTAAAAAATATGTGCATTTTACTCTTAAATCATTTAGTACTTGAGATCTTTTACTCTGAAAACATTTAATTAAGTTTTATTGATTTTTTGAAGATGTTGAGCCATTTACTTGAGTTTTGAAACAGAGAAAATTATAAAGGAGCTAGGAATTCTGAGGATTATGTGTGGGTTCCAAAGTATTTTAAGTTTGTATACCTCTAGGTTTCTCTTCTTGGAAACTTCAAACACACTAATTGGAGCAATTTTTCCACAGCACCAGATCTCTAAGAGCTTACCTTTAAGCTCTGTTTTATAGCAGGTGGGAGGAGTTCCTTGAAGTTGCCTGGCTGGAAGGAACTCTGATTACCACTGAAAAGGCCTCAGGGCAGTGGTAGCTGTTCTCTTGCCAAGATCTGACCGGGGGAAGCTGGCTGGTTAAATGAGACTAATGGCTGATGGAAAGAAATAAATTTATGAGATGGTTCTTGTTCTTTAAGTTTTTTTTTTTTTTTTTTTTTTTTAAACCAGGTAGAAGGTCAAGACAATACATTATTTAATGAAGCAGTAGAGAACAAAATTCTAAAACAATATTGTAGCATCTGGCATATCAATTTTTAAGATTCAAAGTGAAATGTTTTGTTTTTTGTTGAGTTCATTATTTGTACTTCAAAGCCCTTTGCCAGAGCACACAGAAAACCTCATTTCTATTGTTCTGTATTCCCCAGAGGGTCTTCTCTGCTCTTCTTAGGTGACCCTGTTCGCCACCCCCTGAATCAGATGATCACACTTTTGCCTTTAAGTTTTCTCTTAAGCCACGCCCTATGTTGGAATGTCTCCCTGTGTGCCAGACATTTTTGTTTCTCTAATTAAAAGATTGTTCAAAATTTCACCTCTTCCAAGGAATTTTCCTGGATTATTGGAAAAGTGTCATTCAATAGTGACATTTATTATATGTTTTATGGACTTAATTTATGCCTTTGATAACTTCACTTCTTTTTTCTTCTTCTTCCACAGTATAAAAAAAATGAACAATTGAGTTGATTTATCTTGACAAAGTAAAATCTGGTAGAGTTAAATTTAGAGATTTTGAGTGAATAGACTCTAAAATGAAATAGACCAGAGTTTGATTATTAGTAGGTTACTAAGTTCTCAAGGCTGTAGTCTCCTTACCATGAAAGTGAGAGAAACAGTCATGCTTCCTTGTCAAGTTGTGAGAATTAGAGGGGAAAATGGACTGGAACATTTAGTATGAAGCCTGACATAAAGTCAGGACTCAGGAGGATTTTTCACAGGAAATTAACACTTGATATAGAGTCAAAACTCCTGGGTCCTGGCTCTAACAGGACGGGTCCTTTGACCTCTTAGAACCCGTTTCCTCCTGTCTAAAATAAGGATGCAATCACTAGTTTGCTGTTAAATGGTAAACCACTGGCTCTGGAGTGGGGCATGGGGAGGGGTCCTTATTTGTAGCATCTGACAATTTCCATTTCACAATTTCCACAATTTCCAACTGTGCCGGAGCCAATTTCAAACTACCACATGATGTCGTTGGGTGTGGAGCTGTGAAGAGATGTGCACAATTGTTTCACCCACCCTAGCACAAAGGGGAATATTTATGTTTAAATGAGATGGTATTTATGAAAGGACTTTGTGTAATAGGTTTTCACCAGATGTCAGCTTAACATTCCTTGGAAAAGTCCTTTAGATAGGTAGAATTATTGAGTGTGGCATTAATTCTGACAGGAAGCAGACTGAGCACTTTCTTCTCCATGGCAGTTTGAGAAATTTCAACAGTAAAGACCCAGAGATGCCAGGCAGACAAGACTAAGGCAGATTTAGAATAGGAGGAAACTACCACATCTTTAAATATTCACTGAGGGCATCTCGAGGGTATCTCACATTTATTAGCACCCCCTCTCCATGCCACATGCATCTTTTCCTCTGTTCCCCAACTCAGCAAGCATTTTGCCAGTTTCTTGCAGCTGTTTCAGACCACACCCTTGGAGTCATCCTGGACTCATCTGTTTTATACCCTACCAGCCACTGCAAGTTCTCCTGGCTTGGTCTTCAAGTCTTAGTTTGACCACTTACTTACCCCTCTACCTCAGGTTGCCGGGAAGGGCCAGCAATCCCGGTATCAATGGATGAAAGATTACTTCAAACTTCACTGTGAAAAGAGAGGAGAAGGCAAGGGAGTCAACGCTCAGAGAAGAAGACCCTTTACTCTTCTTTGCTCTCGCCTTTATTGGTCCTTCAGGAGAATCATAAATCTTAATCACTCTTTCTCAGGCATGTGATGTGTGACAAGGGATCGTACTGGAACCAGGAGGATCTGTTTATGTATGGGAAAGATAGGATATGCTGGTCTGGTGTTCTATTGTCTGCTACACATAGCCTGGGGACAATGCATACATGTCTTAGATCACAGGGAGGTTGGGCTAAGAAAGCACTGTGGGGGGCAATTTCCTGCGGCTTTCCTACGGCAGAGTGGTCTGCAGTGCTTGGCATTCTGAAGGCCTATGCCCTTCTCGGAAACCCTCTGTCCTCCCAGGGCCTCCATTTTAGCAAGCCAGGTACTGTAGATGATTTCATGCTCTACCTTAACCCCAACACTGAGTCACTTTAGCGGGTCTCCCTGTTATTCTCTCCAGAGCCACCAGAGGAGATTTTAAAATGAAAGGCAGCTCACATTATTCCCCACTCCCCTTTCTGACCTCCTCACTCACTTCATTTTTCGCACATTGGCATCTTTATTAATTCTTACAAGCCAGGCACACACCCTCTCCAGAACCATTGCTCCTGTTCCTTCTTTCCCCAGAATCTTGGTTGGCTCATATCATGACTTCACAAATCTCTTGGCTCAAGGTTACCCCCTCAGAGAGGCCTTCCCTGTCCACCACCCTAACAGAATGCCCCGTATGACTTTGTCCTGTCAATCTGCTTTATTTTTCTTTTTATAGACTTAGCCCGGCTTGACGTTAGAGATGACGTGAATCCATTTATTAGAGGTCTAGCTCCTCCACTCAGTATAAACTCTCTGGGGTCAGACTTAGTTTTCATGACTGAATTCCCCAGAGCCTCACAAAGAAGACTCCTTGACATATAGAAGGTACTTAGTACGTGGTTATTCAATGAAAGGGTGAATTTCTGTTAATGTTCCATGTGTATTAAAAAGAAATTCTTTAACTGAGTGCAAACCTTCAATATATGTCCATAAGATCAAGCTTAATTATGTTGTTCATAGATCCTGTGTCTTATTGCTCAATTGATTTATCAGTTTTTGAATAAACTATAAGTTTTGCATTTGGATTGTGGTTTTGTTCATGCTTTTTGTAACACCAGTCATTTTTTGTTTTTAAGGACATATTGTTGGGTATATACTGGTGCTGTTCTTGGTGAATTGTCCATTTTAACATTAAATATACGGTCATCTTTATCTGTGATACTTTTGCCTGTAAATATATTTTGCTCGGTATTAATAATGCTGTTCCATATTTGGTTGATATTTTTGATATATTTTATCTTTTTCTTCTCTCCAAACTATTTTAATAATCAAGTTTAATCCTGTACTTTTATTGTGATTATTTATGTATTTGGACTTATTTTTATTATCTCATTTTGTGCTTTCTGTTTACTGTGATTTTTGTTAATCCTGCCTCCCCTTTTCCTGCTATTAAATTGAATTATTATGTTATTAGTTTGGTAATTATAGATTGCATTTCTCTCTTTTCACCACTACTCTTAATTTAGTTCACTTAATGAAGTCATTAAGTCGAATTAATCAGTGTCGATGTTCCTGTGTAGTACAAAAGCCTCGAAACGTTTTATTCTGATCACCCTCCGCCTACCCTCTATAGCATTAACTGGTTTATTCGATCCATCTTGTTTTTAAGCCCCAATGAGTCATTTTTGTTTATATAGTCTATGTTTGTATAGGTTTGCCTTGTTTACTAATTTCTTTACTTCTTGTTACTTCTAGCTTCCCACTCCATTTTGGACTCTTTCATGTTTTTTTCCATTCTTTTTTACTTTCTTTACCTCCTTTACTGGTTTTTTCAGGAATCGTATATAAGTGAGTGTTGGTTTGCAACCTCAGGAGTTTCCTGGGTAAAATTCTGAACTACCCTCTGTACACAGGAGGCAAGGAAAGACCAAAGAAGGAAGTAGACCCCTCCAGATTGGTAGGTGGTAGGTTTAATAAGTCAAGGGAAGTTTTAATGCTTTGGGCAGCAGCCTGGTGAATAGTCCTCTACATCTGGCCCCTAGAATCTTAAGAGTTTACGTAGGAGTCTTAATAGGATTCAGTCATGTATGCAGTTCAGATGTTCTCAATAACAAGTTATTCTCTCAAGGCTTCTTCCTTGAAGTAGCTCTTCATGCAGGAATGGTGGGCGAAAGGGTGAAAAGCCTCCACCTTGCATTTCAACCTGTAGTCACCTCCTCTCCATGACCTCCTTCAACAATAGGAAATCCTTTTGGCTTTCGTTTATTTGTTTGCTTAGAATTTATGTATAGCATCTTTTTTTTTTTTTTTAAAGATTTTATTTATTTGACAGAGATCACAAGTAGGTGGGGTGGGGGAGGGGAAAGCAGGCCGCCTGCCGAGCAGAGAGCCCAATGCCAGGCCCAATCCCAGGACCCCGAGATCAAAGGCAGAGGCCCAACCCATTGAGCCACCCAGACACCCCTAGAATTTATGTATAGTATCTTAATTTGTGATTACAAGGTCAGGATAGAATTTTGTATCTAATTTAGCCCATTAAAAGTATTCTTTTATTGTTTTCTGACTTCTTTGCTGTTGATGAGAAATCTGTCAGTTTGTCATTCCTTTTTACTTAAGCTGTCTTTTCTTTCTGGTTATTTTACAATGATCTCTTTGCTTTTCTGTTTCTGCAGTTCTTTATTTAATTTCTAAGCATGGATTTGATTTTGATTTTCCTGCTTGAAACCTAGTTTGCCTCTCCGACCTGAGGACTTAAGTTTGTATCCAATTTTGGATAATTCTTATTTTTCAAATATTTCCTCTCTTTATTCTGTAATGTCCTCTTCATAAAACCACATTAGGTGTACTTTTGATCTTTTCATTGTATTCACCAAGGCTCTTTATCTTTCTTTCATATTTTCCATTTCTTGGTGATTTCCTCAAATTTTGTGTGCAGTTCACTTCAGCTCTATTTAATGTACTCTTGAAGTCATCCATTGAGTTTTCAATTTCAATAACTGTAGTTTTTTATTTCCAGAAGTTTCATGTGGTACTTTTTCAAATTTGCCTATTTTATTTTGTATCATATGCTTTCCAATCTTATAGTCTCTTTAATAGTGTTCTATTATTTCTACCTCTTAGAGTGGCACAAATTCTTCCAAGTATTTGGTATACTGACTCTCCCTCATTGTGGTTTGTTTCCTTGTGTGTTTGCTAATTGTTGACTGTGAATACATCTTCAGCAGGGAGTCTAGTGTCCCCTAGATTGTACACTACTGATGTTTATAGAGAGGTTTGCGTTTGCTTTTGTTGTAGTCCTAAAATTAGTTTGTGGGCTTATTTATTTATTTATTTATTTATTTATTGGGCTTTGGATTCTTGCACCATAGAGTTAGTATAACTCCTACTAAGTCTTATATGTTTCTGGTTTAGGATTTCAGTTTCTCTCAGGAGATTTATCCCCCCCCCCCCCCCATTAGAGACCTGGATAGATGGCAAGTTTTCTTGCCAATTTTTTAGGTTAGTGGGAGGAATTTCCTGATCCCCATTTCATTGATAGCCCTGAGCTTTAAGTGGGGTACTCTCTTGTAGTTCTCTGATCCAAAAGACGCTGATACCAAGAAATGTACCTCCATGACATTAAAATTTTAGCAGCCAAACCCTATATCAGGATCTGATACTCTCTTTTGCTGCCATGGTGACAACAGAAGTTTAATTTTGGTTTGAATTCCCTTTTTATTTTAGGTAATTGGAAAATTTCTTATTATTTTTATCATTTGATTTTGGCTCTTATATTAAAAAGGAAACTTTATATTTTATCCAGCATCCCTGTTTTGTATGGGGAATGTCTTCCATGTCAGCTTAGTCTGCCACTTCTCATATCTTAATGCTTTTCCTTGCCTCTTTTTTTTCCCCCATGTCTAGATTTCTCCCATTTAAAAAAAAAAAACCAAACTTATTTTTTCTTCATAGTAAAATATTTGCTTACGAAGAAAACTCTAGGCTGAGATAAGTTCTCAGGAGAACTTTACTAAATATTCAAGGAAAGTAATCACAATTTTACAGAACTACTTCCTGGCAATAGGAAAAAAAGGAACACGTTTCATGACGCTGGGTAATCCTTGTACCAAATAACTACTATCGACCATACAAGAAAGAAAAATTATAAGTCAACTTCCCTCATAAGTTTAGATGCAAAAATTCTAAATGAATTTAACAAATCAATCTAGCAATATATAAAAAGAGAGTCTTGTAATGACCAGGTTGTTTTTATGCTAAAATGAAAAAGATTGGTTTAACACTACAAAGTAAATCATTGTAACTTATTATATTAGTGTGGAAAAGAAGAAGAATCATATGATCATCTCAATAGATTCATTTGCTATATATCAAATGTTATATATGCATTCATCATCAAACGAGGAAACAAATAGCTCTTAGAAAACTAGGATATATAGTAATTTTTTTTAATCTAAAAAGAACTCATTAAAAAACCCTTTAAAATAATTATCATACTTGATGGGCAAGCTAATTTTTTTCCACTGAAATTATAATCAAGATAAAGATGAAATCAAGTTATATACATTATACTGTAATGTAATTTATATTTATAAATTTATATTTTTACTGGAATAAAGTTATATACATTATACTGTATGTAGAATGATGACTCAGTTTTCATTTCCAGTATTATTTACTTATGCCTTCTCTTTTCCTCATGATCAGTTTATTTTTATTTTATTTTATTTTATTTTTTTAAAGATTATTTATTTATTTATTTGTCAGTGATAGAGGGAGAGAGAGCGAGCAAGCACAGGCAGACAGAGAGGCAGGCAGAGGCAGAGGGAGAAGCAGGCTCCCTGCCGAGCAAGGAGCCCGATGTGGGACTCGATCCCAGGACGCTGGGATCATGACCTGAGTCGAAGGCAGCCGCTTAACCAACTGAGCCACCCAGGCGTCCCCCTCATGGTCAGTTTAGATCAGTTTTTCTATTTCAAGGGAACAGCCCCTCATTTTTTGAGCATCTCCAGTTTTTTTTTTGTTTGTTTTATTAATTTGTGGTCCTATTTTAATTATTTCTTAGCTTCTACTTTCCTTAATTTTTATTCTGTTGTCCCTTTTAATTTCTAAATTTAAGAGTTTATTTTTACCTTTCTTATTTGTAATACAACTATTTAAGGCTTTAATTTGAATTCATACATTTTCTGTATTTTAATGAACCACTTTAGTTGCATCCCAGAAGTTTTTATTTGTTGTAAATATATATATTATGTATAATATATATATATATACATTTAAAGATTTTATTTATTTATTTGACAGACAGAGAACACAAGTAGGCAGAAAAGCAGGCAGAGAGAAAGGTAGGGAAGCAGGTTCCCCACTGAGCAGAGACCCCAATGAGGAGCTCCATCCCAGGACCCTGAGATCATGACCTGAGCTGAAGGCAGAGGCTTTAACCCACTGAGCCACCCAGGCGCCCCTTTATTGTATTTATTATTGTCATGCAATGCTAACTACTTTTTAAACTCCATTGTGGTATCTACTTTCACCATCTTTTTTTTTTTTAATGAGATGTTGCAAAGAAAATTTTTTCCTTTAATTTTAACTATACTGGAATTAAAATTAAAAATTATTAAGTTTTTATAGTTAATATAGATTTTTTATTATATTAGTTTCAGATATAGTTAATATAGATTTTTTATTATATTAGTTTCAGATATACAAATAGTGATTCCACAATTCTGTACATTACTAAGAGCTCCTCATAGTAAGCATACTTTTAATCCTTTCATCTGTTTCACCCATCCCCCCCGCCACTGGTAATCATCAGCTTGTTCTTTATAGTTAAGAGTGTGCCTTGGTTTGTTTCTCTCTCTCTCTTTTTTCCCCTTTGATCTTTTGTTTTGTCTCTTAAATTCCACAGATGAGTGAAATCATATGGTGTTTGTCTTTCTCTGACTTTTACTTAGCGTTATACTCTTTAGCTCCAACCATTTTGTTGCAGATGGCAAGATTTCATTCTTTTTATGGCTAAGTAATGTTCCACTGTGTGTGTGTGTGTGTGTGTCCGTACCGTACACCCTCTTTATCCATTCTTCAGTCAATGGACACTTGGGCTGCTTCCCTAATTTGGCTATTGTTGATTCTGCTGCAGTAAACATAGGGGTGCATATACCTTTTTAAGTTAGTGTTTTCATATTCTTTGGGTAAACACCCGGTAGTGTGATTACTAGATCATAAGGCAGCTCTATTTTTAATTTTTTGAAGAACCTCCATACTGCCTTCCACCAGTGGCTATACCAGTTTGCATTCCTACTAACAGTTCACAGGTGTTCCTTTTTCTTCACATCCTCACCAACGCTTGTTATTTCCTATGTTTTTGATTTTGTTCACTCTGCCATGTGTGAGGTTATTGTGGTGATGGTGATGACGACTGATGTTGAGCATCTTTTCATGTATCTGTTGGCCATCTGGTGGTCTTCTTTGGAGAAATGTCCATTCATGTCTTCTGCCATTTTTTAAAATTGATTTTTTTGGGGGGTTATTGAGTTTTGTAAGTTTTTATATATTATATAAATATACATATGTATGTTTATCAGTTCTATCATTTGCAAATATCTTCTCCCATTCAGTAGAGTTTCTTTTTATCCTGTTGATTGTTTCCTTTTCTGTGCAGAAGCTTTTTATTTTGATGTAGTCCCAATAGTTTAACTTTTCTTTTTTTTCCCTTGCCTCAGAAAAATGTGGCCATAGCCAACGTTAGAGAAATTGCTGGCTGTGTTCTATTCTAGGATTTTTATGTTCAGGTCTCACATTTAGGTCCTTAGTCTACTTTGAGTTTATTCTTGCTATGATGTGAAATATGGTCCAGTTTCATTCTTTTGCATGTAGCTGTCTAGTTTTCCCAACACCATTTGTTGAAGAGACTTTTTCCTATTGCATATTTGTGCCTCTTTTGTTGAAGATTAATTGACTGTGTAATCACAGATTTGTTTCTGGGCTTTCTATCCTATTACATTGATCTATGTTCTATTTTTATACTAGTTCTATACTGTTTTGATTACTACAGCTTTATAGTATAACTTGAAATCTGGAATTGTGATATCTCAAACTTTGTTTTGTTTCAAGACTGTTTTGGCTCTTTGGGGGTCTTTTGTGGTTCCATGCAAATTTTAGGATTATTTTTTCTAGTTCTGTAAAAAATGCTGTTGGTATTTTGATAGGGTTTGCATTAAATTTGTAGATTGCTTTCTATGGTCTGGACATTTTAACAGTATTTTTCTTCTGGTTCATGAGCATAGAATGAATATCTTTCCATTTGTTTATGCCATCTTTAATTTCTTTCTTTAATGTTTTATAGTTTTCAGAATACAGGTCTTTTACTTTCTAGGTTAAGTTTATTCCAAGATATTTTATTATTTTGGTGCATAACTATCTGTTATTGAAGACTGAACATATATTTTTTCTATTTAAAAAAATTGTCGAGACCTCTTTTATGAACCTATTTGATCAATGATTACTATATTTGAGTGTGTTTGAAAATCAAGAGTATTCTTTGCTTTTTGGATATATGATTTTTTTTTTTTTTTAAGATTTTATTTATTTATTTGTCAGAGAGAGAGCGAGAGCGAGCACAGGCAGACAGAGTGGAAGGCAGAGTCAGAGGGAGAGGGAGAAGCAGGCTCTCTGCGGAGCAAGGAGCCCGATGCGGGACTCGATCCCAGGACGCTGGGATCATGACCCGAGCCGAAGGCAGCTGCTTAACCAACTGAGCCACCCAGGCGTCCCTGGATATATGATTTTTAAAAGGTTTTTATTTATTTGTTTTAGAAAGAGAGAGAGGTGGGGGAGGGAAAGGGAGAACCTCAAGTAGACTCCATGCTAAGCATAGAGTCTGACATGGGACTTGATCCACAATTGTCCCTGAGATTGTGACCTGAGCCGAAATCAGGAGTCAGATGCACAACTGACTGAGCCACCCAGGTGCCACATGGTGGATATGTGATTTCTTACATATATTTTAGATAAACTTATTGTTGCAACTTATTGTTGCAATATAACATGGTGGTTAAGACTCAGGTTCTGGAGTAGACTTCCTGGATTTCAGTCCTGGCTCTGCTGCTTACTAGCTCTATGAAACTGGGCAGTGGATAACAGGGATTGTGGTCAGGGTTAAATTTATTAATATATAAGATGTTTAGAATAGTGCCTGGCACATATTAAGTGCTACAGAATACAGCTAAAATGCTGTTGTTCAAATCTATATTTCTAATTAATTTTGTGTGCTTGCCTTATCCACCTTATCCATATAAGATAGAGGAATGTTGAAATCACTCATAGGATCTGTATTTTTCTCCTTGAACTTTGACCAGTCTTTATTCTCTTTTTTATAATGCTATAATGGGTGCATATAAAATTTTTATAATATTTAATTGCTGAATTTATTAGTTTATAGTATCCTTTTTAATGTAGGGCCTCTACCTAATCCACATATCTTTGTGGAGATTAGAAAAAGGCACATTCTGTGCGTCAGGCAGCTTGACCTCTGGCCAACTCAGGAGGTTGTTCAGGACACTTTGGAGCATCTCTGCCAAATAGCATCAGAGCTGGCCAAAACCTGTCTAAGGCTGTATTTGATTGGTTTTCCACTGGAGGGTGCTGCCAAGCTTCAGGGTACAGTGCTGGGGTAAAGACTCTATAGGACCCCACGTTAGTCACTGTGAGACCATCATGGGCTACTTGGACATTCCTGGATGAGGCTGGGAAACCTAGGGTATAAAGCCTCAGGTATTGCCTTATCAGCTGGCAGAGGAAATCACAGCTGCTCTGACAACTACCCCTGGGGTTCGGGAATAGTCTGGAAACTGTGGCAGGCCGGGGTAGCCATGTCTGATGAGAACTGGAGGAGATTGGGAACTCCATTATTCTCTGGGGCTGGTGGGGTTCCAGGAAGTGAAAGGGCTACCCATGAGTGAAGTAAACCCAGACCCAATTTGTTATCTCCTGTGCTACAATCTCAGAAAGCATGGGCACTTCTAGAATATCAGATTTATCAGATGGACAGGACGAGCTGTCCACATGAAGGTTTGTCAGTGGAAGTTCATAAGACAGTGTGAGCGGCTCTGGGAGGTGGAGCCTGGAGAGATAATTCGGGCCAGGATTTTTGTAGGGCATCTGGATGATGAAATTCTGGGAAAAGAGAGAGAGTTGTGAAGGGCTATAGACATTTTAGGTTCTTACTATTTCCTTTTAAACATTCATTCTTCAGTCAGAGTTTGCTGTGCATACCTTTTCTGCCATTGTGTCTTTACTCCTGCCTTTCTCATAACCCTACAGATATACTGAGTCATAAACGTCACTTTTTTATCTCAGAAGGAAATAAAAGAAAGATGGGATACTAATATTTACTTCTATAATTATGAGGATTCAATTAAAAAAATTAAGATTAAAGTACCTAGGTGTAGCAGGGTACCAAGACATGTGAATTTCTTTCTATTTTTCCTCTTTAGGTTGCCTTTTTTTTTTTTTTTTTTGCTGCCAATATTCTAAATGGTATGGGTCTTATACACCCATACCCACCCACACTCACTTTTTTATCTCAGCAGGAAATAAAAGAAAGATGGGATACTAATATTTACTTCTATAATTATGAGGATTCAATTAAAAAAATTAAGATTAAAGTACCTAGGTGTAGCAGGGTACCAAGACATGTGAATTTCTTTCTATTTTTCCTCTTTAGGTTGCCTTTTTTTTTTTTTTTTTTGCTGCCAATATTCTAAATGGTATGGGTCTTATACACCCATACCCACCCACACTCACCTACCCACACGCTTTTATTGAACATGTTTAATTCTGATTCCAAAATACAGTCTGGATCTGTCTACCGTAGTTGTTGCTACCAACGTCCTCTCTCTCAACTTCCGTGGTAGCTTTCTGCCTGGTCTCCTTGCTGCTGATCTTGCCTCTTTCCACGCAACAGCCATGGTAATCTTTTAAAAATGGAAATAAATAACATTAGAAGCCTTTCTGCAGCTTTCTGTACATTTTATTTCCCCTTTCGCCTGTAGATTTTAAAGATTTTATTTATTTATTTATTACACACACACACACACAGAGCGAGAAAGAGAACACAAGCAGGGGGAGTGGGGGAGGGGAAGCAGGCTCCGCACACAGCAAGGAGCCAGATGAAGGGCTCGATCCCAGGACCCTGGAATCATGACCTGAGCCAAAGCAGATGCTTAACGACTGAGCCACCTAGGTGCCTCTGCCCACCTAGGTGCCTCTACCCACTGATTTTAAATAAAATGTGCATTTCTTCCTGTTACCTGTGATGCCCTATGCGATCTGGCCCCTGAGGATCTCTCTTTGCATTCTTCTCCTACCCTTCTCTTCTCCAGTTATTCTAGTTTTTTACGAACCTTCTGTTATCCTCAGCTCATTCTCATTTCAGGGCTTTTGTACTTCCTGTTTTCTGTGCCAAGAACGTTTTCAGTTCTCAGCTCGAATGCTAGAACCATTCTAGGGGTTCTTTTCTTGCCTGCTTTATCTCAAGTTGCTTCCTCCTGTCCCAAATTGTCCTCCATCAGATCACTCTATTTTAATTTGTTTGAAACCAATTGTCATTATCCAAAATTATTATATATGTCTACATGTGTGTGTTTGAAACCAATTGTCATTATCCAAAATTATTATATATGTCTACATGTGTATGCTTATTTGTTGTTTTCTTGCTCTAGAGTATAAGTTTTATCTATCCTGATCATGGATATGTTTCTGAGTCCTTAAGTAGTATGTGGTATAAGGGAAAATGCCAAAGTACATTTGCTTAATGTGTGAGTGAATGAATCAGAATTATTTTCTTCAGAAGGCTTTTCTGAAGGTAATTCTTTTCTCTTTGGAGCCCCTATTATATTTCATTTGCAGTACTTACTATATGTATCACATTATTCCTTGCATTTGGTTTTTTTACAGATATTATCATGTATCCTCTACTAGACTGTTGAGCGCTGGAAGGCAGATTTAGAGGGTGAATGTTGAATAAATAGTTGAAATGATGAATCAGTTACAAACAATAATATCCTTCTTATTTAAAATACTGATAGAAGAGGAATCCTGAATATGGCTATGGTCTCTACTTTTCAGCTCCCTTTTGACAGTTGGGGCATTCAGACTGTAGCTAGGCTTTTTGGAAGATGTATACACTCTTTAGGGATGCTCTCCACATGCTACACTCTCAGCCCCATTAGGTTAGTAAAATTAATTCACTCTTTATTCATTTATACATAGTATCTCAAGTGAATTACCAGCTCATAGCTTGATTTTATTCTTTGAATGTTAATAGCTGTTCTAATTTTGAAGTCAGAGGGTTACAGTTTCCATGCCTGATAACATTCATGATTTAAAAAACCTTTCCATTGTATTTCTCCTCCCCCTCCTCCTTTTTTAAAAATTAATTTTTGACTCAGTAGAGAATAAAATTTGTTAGGCATCTTCCTGTAACTTAAAAAAAAAAATCCCTAGATCTGTGAAGTAGCCATTATTTCTGCCATTTTGTAGATGAAGATCACAGCTTATCCACCCCACCGATAGTGGAGATGGGATTCAAACTCAGGTTTCCTGCTTCTAAAGCCACAACTCCAGGCTCGCTCAGAAGTGTTCTTTGGAACTGTATCAGTAGACAAAACAGCAGAGACATTACTGAAGGCCATGGCTAGAGATTTAGTAGCACAGATCACCTCTTTTCCTTACAGGCTACAGCTATATTGGATGAAAAGAGGGGACATACAAGGATCACTTGACCAGAACCTGTGGGTTTTTTTGTACTGTCTATGTCTGATTATAAACACTTGAGAATGTTGGCCTTTCCCCTGGTTTCTTCTTGCCTTATGAACACACTTTTCACTGTTTTAACCATGGCAATAATGTGAGTGCACTGTACGGATGAGGAGAATTGTGGACTGTGGATGTCAAGCTTTGCTTTCCTTCCTGCCTTTCCTGGGATGCTTCCTGGAATGTTAAGACCATTAACATTAGAATTGGTTATTCTGTTAGACACTATCCTGAGCTAAATAAAGGGTCATGAGGAGAGAAAGTTCTTTTGAATATGTTGTATATATATTTAGGGAGATTTAATAAAGCAGTATACTTCAAAGGAGGTGGTTTGAACAGCTGTCGTCCAAGTTATGATGGCACCATTTTTTTGGTTGAAGAGCAAAATTAGAAAACAATGGTTTTATTGCTAAGGTACTACTTTTACTGAAATTTAAGTCCACTAGCTTTTGAGCCTTTGAAACTGAATATGGAGTATGATTTATTCCTCTTTATATATTTATCCTTTATTTTAAGGCATGGAAATATAGTTGAAATTCAGTGCGTGTTTTTCAATGACCAGATGAACTAACACTGATTTAGTACCCTTGATATGGACTTGTATATAACCCCCTAGTATCATCCCATGATTTTGTTAGTATTAAACACTTTCTAGTGTTTGTCATGGGGTTATGAATATGGAAGGTTTTTAAACATTGCAGGTAACAAAACACAGAAGAGTAAACTGATACTCAGTGTATTAAAGCATTATTAATAAAACCAGTTGTCACTGTACCATAATAAGTGTAAGTAACAAATAATATAATCCTAGTTGATAAACAGATAATTCTTTTCTTTAGAGCTACCTAGTTGGTGAACAAAGTCATATTTTGAGGTGCTGTATTATCAATTTCCTCAGGTACAGGTGGGACTAGGGTAGAGATTAGAAGTGAGGAAATGGTACCCGTGGCAGATATTTCTTTCTTTCTTTTTTTTTTTGTTAGGTATTTCTTATGTACAGCTAGAATACAAAGTCAGATAAACAGTCCAGGAAACAAGCCAATCCAGACATTCACAAGTCTAAGAATTAAGTCGTTTTATCCAGGAGTGAGATCAGCACATTAGATACTCAACTCAAGTCCAAAACCTGGAAGATAACACACAGTAGAACGGAGTGTGAGAGAAGCCAAGGAGGAAGTCTAGAGCAGGTAGACCCCTGTAGTTGTTAACAGAGGACTTGTGTTTCTAGTGATACAGTGACAGTCCCCTAAAATGGAAGATGGTACTCATGCTTGGAGGCAGATTCATTTTCTGACAATAATTCACTATTCATTGATTCATAAATGCTTGTTGAGTAAGTATTTTATGCCTTGTACAATATATGGTGCTTAAAATGCAACAGTTAACAAGTCAGACAAGATCCTTTTCCTTAAAGAAAAGGAGCTTATAATGTTTGGAGTGTCATGTTAAGAAAATAAGAATTATAGTATGATAATACTATAATGTACCATATTAATAGTTTGTTGGAAATCCAACAAACAACTAATGTGCTTATTGAATAGTTACTGTGCATCAGGCACTATTCTTAGTGCTTTATATCATTAACAGGTTTAATCCTCACAAGAACTCTACAAAATAAGTATTAATGTTATTTATATTTTATGTATGTGGAAAGGGAGCTTCAGAAAGTTGAAGTTTTTCTGCTCAGGACGGACCTCACAGCTAGTAAATGGTAGATTTAAAGTTTGAAATCCATGATTCATTTCCAGAATCCATGGTCCTAGTCATTACACACTCCCACTGTCCTATTGTTTGTTAATTACTCCGGTCTTCAGTGGAAGGTGTGTGTGGGGCTGGGACAAGGAGCCAGGAAACATTTCCCCAAGTGGGGACATTGCATTAAGACCTGGGTGAGGGAGGAGGGTAGTTGGGGAGAAAGATAGGTAGCATAGGGCACAGGGGAAGAGAGAAAGCATGTTCAAGACTCAAAGGCTAAAAGGGGGTGGTAAAATTGGGGAGCAGTCAGATAGTTAAGGTAGAGTGGTCGAGCTGTTTTTGTTGGCTGATATGTGAGTTTCAATGTGAAGTTAGTGGGCTCATGGAGGGAGGCTTTTGACTGTAGACACGCAAAAACTAAACATCATGATCAGAAGAATGAGTTGGGGGCACCTGGGTGGCTCAGTGGGTTAAGCCACTGCCTTCGGCTCAGGTCATGATCTCAGGGTCCTGAGATTGAGTCCCGCATCCGGCTCTCTGCTCAGCAGGGAGCCTGCTTCCCTCTCTCTCTCTGCCTGCCTCTCCATCTACTTGTGATTTCTCTCTGTCAAATAAATAAATAAAATCTTTAAAAAAAAAAAAAAGAATGAGTTGGGCAGGTGAAGTCTTAGGAGGTAATTACTTGACTAGTAATAAGATCATAAATCCTATATAATTAATCTCAAAAGAAGAACACGCAATTTAAGTGTTTTAGCATGATAGGAAGAATTAGCGGTAAATAAGAAGGCAATGCCTTAAAAACGGTGTTCATCTTTAAAATTGTGTGCAAAGGATAATTTCCTGGCCCGTTCCCCTAGTAAACTGACTGGCAGCAGGCATTTCAGCTCTCCCAGTTGTATGGGACAAGAATTTCCATGTAGAATACTTTGTGTGATTTGTGCTGTAGGGAAAAAAAGAGGGGAGGGCTATTTTACAATGATTTCCTCTGTTTCTAGGGCAAGACTTAAACTCTATCCAGGGTTTCAGTTCTGTCTAGATAGGTATAACTGATACTGTTCTTATTTTTAAAGGGTTTGGTTTTTTTTTTTTTCCCCAAGAAGTTTTAGATGTCTCTACACTTAAAAGGAAAAAAAAAAAAACCTGCAGTAATTTGTTTTAGTGATTTTCTAGTTTTAGCAGGAAGAGATTTGCTGATGTTATGTAGAATGTTCCTTTAGAGACGCCTGAGTGTTGATGGCATCTTTTGAGCACACATCATCTGGGGACTTGTAACTTACGGCACAGTGCTCAGATTTTGTGTGGACACCGATGTAATTAAAGTGAATGAAATTTGTGCTTGTGGTTTTTTAATCCTAAAACTTTAGTTGCCATAGTCATCGTTCTGAGTAAACAAGAAAAGGAGGGACGCGAGATGCTGTCATGCTATCAGTCTATCAGTAACTAATCAGAGGGGAAGGAAACCCCCCCCCCCCCCCCCAGTGATGAATTCAAACAGAGGCGCTAACAAGACAGGCCAAATAGATTTCAGCAATACTGACCTATAAACACAAGATATGCCATTAAGTGAATCCATTTTAACACTGGTCTGGATAATATAAGTCTTAACAGTATCCTAAAGGAAAAAATATATCAGGAGCCTGAACTGAGAGCTTTTAGAGTAGAAGAGATTTAGATGTTGGCTAAGACCACCACAAGATCCCAGATGTTTTAAAGAGTGGCTTTTTTTTTTTTTTTTAAAGATTTTATTTATTTATTTGACAGACAGAGATCACAAGTAGACAGAGAGGCAGAGAGAGAATGGGAAGCAGGCTCCCTGCCGAGCAGAGAGCCCGATGCGGTCTCGATCCCAGGATCCTGAGATCATGACCTGAGCCGAAGGCAGAGGCTTAACCCACTGAGCCACCCAGGCACCCCAAGATCCCAGATGTTTTAATACCTAAGACGTTTATGCAAAATGTTTTAGACTTTTAAACTAATTTTTTTCTTTTCTCTAATGGTGTTGTCCATCTCCTTCTTGTCTTCAAATGATACAAGTTTCTGCCTTGGTTAATTTGCTTTTATCCCTTTATTTGTACTCATAGCCCAAAGGTTAAGGAACAGAGGAGATCTGTCTCCTGGGGGAGGTTGTTTGGAAAAAGGTCAGCATTGAGTGAGGAGTACCTAGGCCCCCAAACCCAGGGGCACTGGTAAATTGATCAGGCCTGGAGAGATTCCATTTTCTACAACAAAATGTGAGGGAGAGCTGCTAGCAGATATGGTATCAGATACCTGAGAGCTAGCACTGAGGCAGCCAGAGACAGACTGACGACCACAGAGATGAATATAGGCCGAAGGGAGAATTCCAAGGGTGAAGTGTGGGGTCGAGAGCTGGCAGAAATTTCAGAGGAACGAAGGCAGATTCCAAAAATGTCGTTGCTGAGAAGAAGAGAGAGAGAGGGAGAGAGAGAAGAGAAAGCAAGTTAGTAATAGGAAGCAAAGTTGGACGTATACAAAGAGGTAAAAGGAGAACAAATACTGAAATATAATTTGTTTAAAATAGGTGAGAGACCAGAAAAAACAATAGTAGCTGCTATTTCCAAGTACTTGCCAAATAGCGGCACTGTTCTAAGCATTCTGCATCTCCTTATTTCCATTTAATCTGCTCAACAAACTCTTTGAGGCAGGTGCTACCAGTTTACCTATTTTGCAGATGAGGAACCTGAGTCACTGAGCCAGGAAAGTGAGGGGTGGGGAATAAGAGACCAAGTCTAGCTTCGCACATGTAGTTGATGCAGAGCTGGGATTGGGATGTCAGCAGTGTAGCTCAGAACCCCGTTCTGCAGTGTGGAGATTCCTTAAGAAATTAAAAATAGAGCTTCCCTATGACCCTGCAATTGCACTACTGGGTATTTACCCCAAAGATACAGATTTAGTGAAAAGAAGGGCCATCTGTACCCCAATGTTCATAGTAGCAACGGTCACGGTTGCCAACTGTGGAAAGAACCAACATACCCTTCAATGGATGAGTGGATAAGGAAGATGTGCTCCATATACACTATGGAGTATTATGCCTCCATCAAAAAGGATGAATACCCAACTTTTGTATCAACATGGATGGGACTGGAGGAGATTATGCTGAGTGAAATAAATCAAGCAGAGAGAGTCAATTATCATATGGTTTCACTTACTTGTGGAGCATAACAAATAGCATGGAGGACATGGGGAGTTAGAGAGGAGAAGGGACTTGGGGGAAATTGGAAGGGGAGTTGAACCATGAGAGACTATGGACTCTGAGAAACAATATGAGGGTTTTGAAGGGGCAGGGGGTGGGAGGTTGGGGGAGCCCGGTGGTGGATATTATGGAGGGCACGTATTGCCTGGAGCACTGGGTGTGGTGCATAAACAATGAATTCTGTTACACTGAAAAGAAATTAAAAAAAAAAAAAAAAGAACCCCATTCTTCAGCAATAACACAGTCTAGCAGTGGTTTTCACAGGGTGGTCCAGGGACCTGCAGCAGCAACATTACCTGAGAATTTGGTAGAAATGCACATTCTCAGGCCCTACTTCTCAAACTGCTGGTGGGAGGTAGCAATCTGTGTTTCAACATTCCTCCAGGCGATTCCGATTCTCTCCGAAGTTTGAGCGCCCCTGAGATGGAGCATAAGCCCACAGTCTCCTACAGTTTCCAGTTCTTCCTGTCTCTATGTGGCCCATGTTAAAAAGCTCCTCCTCTTTCTGTGGTTTGGATTGTTTAATTGCTTCTGGGGTCCTGTGCACCCATACCCTTATAACAACCCTCAGTTATCTGAGATAGCTTGAACTGTGTTTGTTACTTGCAATTAAAAAATATAACTAAAGCAGACACATCATACACCTGGAACAAGTTTTCTTTAATGAGACTTATTAAAGCTGGGTTAGGTTATCTTTCTGGAAACTTAGTGGGCTAGGATACTCAGACCAGTCATGTTGCTGAGAACACCTGAAAACCTGAGATGAACAGGTAGAGAATCTTAAAGGCATTAAAAAGCGAAAAACTAATCAGGAAACCCCAGCCAGAATCTCAGGGGTAAAGGAGAACCCAGAAAGATTGCTGGACCATTGAAGGCACTCTGCTGGACGACATTGGCCAGGTGTTATTCTAGGTCGCAAAACCTGGTTACCTTGAGTTCAGGGTCCACCCATTGCTGGGATTTAAGAGGAAACATTTTCCTTGCATAATGCTGAGTGCTCAAGGGCCATACCCTCAGGGTGAAAACTGCCTGCTCTCCCATCTCCGGGGAGTTCAAGAGGACTCAGTTTAGTGCTGGATAAAAGAGGGCACAAAACCCAAACCAAAATGAAATAAATTATTGAGTTGTTATAGCTAAACGCTGGTATTTTCAAGGAAATGCTGCTTAAATGCACCTCAGTGAGGCTGTTCAAAGAATGCCAGGTGTGAATTTGATGTAAGGTAGTCGCGAACTGTTAGTGTCCCTTTGTGTGCCTCGTAAAAGCAAACCCAAATCCTCGGCCTCCAGGAGTGCCCTGTAGTGCTACAAGGAAGATGGGCCAGTCACAGTAAAATTTAGCCAGGCACCAAGGACAAGAACCAGCAGAAACAACCAACTGCCAGAACAGACCCATAAAAAAAGTAAGGTTTTAGAATTGTCAGGTCATAAAGCACAATCCTTTCTTTAAAGAAACAAGATGAGCTTGAGAATATTTTTTGAGGGCATAGGAAAATAAAATCCTAAGCAGATCTAGGAAAAAAAAAATTTAAAGAAAAGAAAAAAAAATAAACCAAGGGACTAATGATAAAACATGAATGTACACTATTTTCTACTCTGAATAACTTTCTGTAATTTTTTTTATTAAGAATATGTTTTGTGAGATAGATTTTATGCAATTAACTTTCAATTTAAATTTATTTGAAAATGAATATATTGCATGCTTAGATTAATATTTAAATACTAAATTGTCAAAATGTAGAGATAATTCAAAGTGCATTATACTTACATTAAATTTGCTTCAGTTTCTACATCCAACTGACATATAAATATTGATAACGATGTATGAGCAGGCGCTCCAGAAGATTAAGCAATGGCCCAGTTATTGGTCTTGATTATCTGACTATATTGTGAATACTTGTGATATTGTGATTTTGAAACTGAATATTTCTGTTAGATGATGTCCATTCTCCATTTTATTATCAACTTTAATTAAAGTGTTTTAAGGATATAAATAACTTTGAAAGAAATGTAAAGATTTAACCCTAGGTTCAGTTTTCTAAACATGCAAGGGGAAAGCTTCTGGGCTCCACTATCGTGCTCCTCACTCATCAGTAACACAATCTGTGTTCCCCAGAGAATAATTTCAGTTTTTAGGACTGGTAGAACTTGCAGCTGAGGCTTACTGTGGGGAAAGGATCACTGTTTTCTCATTGTGGATAAATAGATCTGCAGACGTTGGATATCTAATATCCAACTCATCCCCAGAGATGCTAATTATTCCTTAAGAATGTGGTAATGAGAAGAAACATGCAGTGTGCCAGCAGGCAGAATAGATCACATTTCGTATCATTCATTTAAATCAGGACATTCATTTTCATTACAAGATAGAGTCAGCGATAGAAACGGAGGCAAACTATGGGGAAAGTCAAGTTGAGCAAGTACAGACAGCAAACCACACAATAGTTGGCTCCTGAGGTGCTGACCTCATTTACTTGTAGCCAGACTTGTTGAAAGATGGCTATCAGAAAAAAAACAAACAAAACCCAAACTCCCCTCTGTGGTGCAATATTAATGTTAATAGCCGTTAGCAAGGAAAAAACGTAAAGTTCAAGTTAAAGGCCATATAAGTTAATTCTTTTAAAGGCAACTTAAAGCCAGGGCGAGGGGGCAAGCTATGATTTCCACTTTCGTGTTACTATTCCTCAACATTTCTTTACTGACCAGCCATCACATCAAAATGTAAAGGAAGATGTAGACCTTGTCCAGAAAGCTCACCATATGTGTAACCGAGGGCTGGGGGGGTGAATGTCCCAGGCAAGTATAAGTTGGCCTCTTACTGTTAATGAATGTTTTCATGTCTTGATTTGCATTTCATCTTTCTCCTCCTCTGTTTACTTCAGTTACAGATTAGAAGGCAGGCTGGAAAAAGTAAGAACTTTTAAAGAAGATGGCTGATTTGTTCCACAGGAAAGCATACACAGAAAAGAGTAGGGAAAAGTGGCATGGCCTAGTCATAACCTCTGAGAAGAGGAAACAAGTAGGAAAATACCCAAGTAAACCCCAAGATTTGGTGCTCAGGAGCATGGTGGAATCCAAAGAATGTGTATTTTTTTTTTAAGATTTTATTTATTTATTTGAGAGAGAGACCGTGAGAGAGAGCATGAGCGAGGAGAAGGTCAGAGAGAGAAGCGGACTTCCTGTGGAGCTGGGAGCCGGATGCGGGACTCGATCCCGAGACTCCAGGATCACAACCTGAGCCGAAGGCAGTTGTCCAACCAACTGAGCCACCCACGCATCCCCAAAGAATGTGTATTTTTATGCTGCGTCTGCCACTTGAATGAAGGAGTAAGCAAACACACTTTAGGATTTTGGTTTAAGTTCCACAAGTTGATGTATACAAATGTTGGGATATCTAAGTCTTTTAAGAAATTAAGGCATTCGTCACATGCTCTCCAAGTGAAAACAGGCAGTAGGATTTAATGGAAGAAGCATAGGCTTTGAAATGAAACATATGAAGAAATGAATTTAACTTTTTTTCTCATAGAAAAGATGAACAAGGAGGGGGCACCTGGCTAGTTCAGTCTGTAGAGCATGTGACTCTTGATCTCAGGATTATGAGTTCAAGCCCCAGGTTGGGCGAGGAGCCTACTTAAAAAAAAAAAAAGATGAAAGGACATATAATTTGTACAATAGTTGGCATAGAGCAGATTATAATCTTAAAAGGAATAGAAAAAGATTTGAAAATCATGTGAATTAATAGAATCTTAAATGCTTGATTCTTGAGGGAAATTTTGTGTGGTACCTCCTTTGGTATCACTGAGGCTAAGAACACTCTTTCCAGATACTTTGGGAATGAAGAAAATTTTGCATTGAACTATAAGAATTTATGATATGTGCTTAGGTGAAAGAATAATCTACCTGGTGAGAAATATTTAACCTATCATATAAGAAGAAAAGTAGCAGGATAGAGAAGAGACTTGATTGTTAAGGAATGTGTATGTTAGTTAGTTAGTTATGTTAGTTAGCTTTTGCTGTGTAACAAATTATCCCAAAACTTAGTGGTACAAAGCAATAACCATTTACTAAATTTCATAGTTCTGTCAACAGTTTTGGCGTTGCTGGGCTGGTAGTTCTTTTGGTCCTGACTGGTCTCACTGATGGTTTGGAGATAATTTGCTATGCCAGCGAGGGTCTGGCTCCTCTAAGAAGACCTCAGCTGAAATGGGTGGCACTGCTCATGGTGGTGTTCCATCATTCAGGATCTAGTTGAGGCTTCATCTAAGAGATATGAGGGGTTCCAAGAGAGTGAGGAAAAGTGTGCAAATCCTCTTGGAACTGGCATGCTTTCACTTCCACTGTCTTCTGTTGGCCAAGGCAATAACACCACCAGTTCATATTCAAGGTGGCAACGGGGGAGACATAGATTCCCCCTGGCTAGTGGGAGGCAGAGTCATATTGCAAAGGGCATGCATATAGGTCATTGTGGCCATTTTTGCAAACTGCTACAGCAGGGAAGTGAGTGTTAGTAGATTTTATGATGAGAGACAAAAGAATTTGAGAAGGAATGACAAGAGACTGATTCCCAAACCTAACCATTATCTGAACAGAGGTGGTTAGAAAGGCCTGTAAGGGTGATAGGGAGCTTGTAAGGAGCTGTGTTTGCATAGAATATGAGGAGCAATTGGGGATCTAAAGTTTTCAGAGAGATTATATATTAGAATTTTTCCAGAAAAAGAAGAAAATTATTAAACTTTAAAGAAAAAACCAAATTAATTAACTTTAACCTATAAAATAGAAATACGCTATTTAGCTTTAAAGTTTAAATTAGATGAAAATTAGTCAAGTGGACTATATAAATCTTAAAAGAGAAAGAGAGAGAGAGAGAGAGAAGGACCACATAAAGAAAAATTCAGATTCTGTTGGGAAATATCAATATGATTTTTTTTTCCCCTGTAGAAATGTAGTGCTTTTGTTAAATAAGGCATTAAGCCTATTTTAGGTTAACTAAATGCAAGCCGGACTTTCCGAGAAGTCTGATTTTTTGGACTCATAAACAGGATGGGATGTCAGGGAGGGGAAGTAGAATCTTGGGGAACAGAGCACCTCTGGTTCCACAGTGTGAGAATATGCTTTGCCCTTTTCCACAGTTTATACTCTTTCCATGCCCATAACTGATACTCAGTTGCTTCCTCCGTAGAGCAGTCATTTAGCAGCAAGTCTCATTCTATTCCGGCTGGTTGAGCAGGAAACGAAAATAAAAGGGACATTTAAGTGCATGACCTTATTAAGGCCATATTCGTGCTCACCAGACTGTTAGTTCAAGGCAGTAGAATCACGCTGCACCCAGCTCAGCTCAGGCCCACTGATTACCTCTTGCCCCTTTTCTTGGTGCCTGGAGCAGTTTTGGGTCATTACAGATGAGAGCTGGATCCTGGGCTGTTCCTGGCAAATGGGACTAAGTGGAAATCCAAGGAACAGAGAAGACAAGGGCCATAGTGTAACAGGACTGTACAAATTTTGCTCTGGATATGAGATTTAGTAATGCTCTTGTGGGGCACCAACGACATCTCTTTAAATAGACTTCAGAGATTGATTTTATGTATGCACAAAAAGAGGAAGCCGTTGGGACAGCAGCATTCCAGAACCGTGTCTGGCTTGCACCATGGCCCATAGTCTAATGCGGTTAAGGTCCTTTATAAAGGACGGGAGGGGTCGGCAGGGTTTGGCATATAACCCCAGGGGTTTCTTCACCCTGACCAGAAGGTAAATGTCCAGATGGGGGCTTCCTTCAGGGTGCCACAAACAGTTCATTACAGACTTTTTTTCCCGAGTGAAACTTCATAGACTGTTGTTAGCTAATCCATATCTAAGTGTGACTTAGCCTCTGTGGTTCTCTCCCTGACTTGAAATTAAACTTTTAAAGAGTAACCACAATATGGAAAGTTTAGAAGATAATGAAATTATAAAGTTGAGAAATTGCTTATGCTTTGGCACAACTATTGCCTTTTTTTTTTTTTTTTGGTATATTTAGAACATTTCCAAATATTTTTTTTATTATAATTGTGTCTAGACCATAGGGTATCGAGTGTCATAAGTATCTTTTAATGTTTTCACATAGGTGTTACATGGTCTTCAGAGCTAATTTCATTGAGTGAATGTAAAAAGAGGTAATCAATCTTTTATGCTGGATCTGTATATCACTTTCGTTTTTTCTTATAAAGAATGATATAAACACATCTTGGTGCTTACCAACTTTCTTCTGGGATTTTGATTATTTGCCTGGCAGACTCCCAAAGTAGGGAGCAGAGGTCTTTATGACTCAACATATATTGACACATTGCTTTTCCAAGGTACAGGCCTTTATAAATTCTGTATTTGATATTTACCTTCTATTTAGGCATCCTACGTAGTAAGAAATGTAACAGCAGACTAAAAGGAATTATGCCTGTTAGTGACTGTCCCCAGCTAGTTTCCCTTTACTGTGACTTCTGTGCTTTGTACTCAGTTTCTACCTTGGTTTGGTTTAAAAAGCCACACAATACAACAGAGCGCAACACAGAACGAAACAAAACTTCCCTCTTGCCTTCTAGAAATGTGGCTTTTGCTTAGTTTCTCAGACTTGGTTGCTTCTGTAGTTTGGCATCTCTTGGGATCTAAGGAGACCCCACTCTAGCCCGTGTTCTCAGAGACCCCGCCCATATTCTGTTTGTCACTGGAGGTGAAATTGTGGAGGGATTTTGTCTCCAGGAATATACGTGTGTGGTGGTCTCTCTGAACCATGCAGAGAATTGGAAACCACTATCCCTCTTCACATTTTAATGATTTTACAGGTGATGTTGTATTTTTACTTGTCACACTGATTTTCACTTTCTTGATGTATTTGACCATTTAACATATATTTATTAACATTTCATATGGTATATTAATTTTTTAGAGGGTTTACCATTATTAGAGATAAATAGTGCAACAACATTCAAGCCAATTTGAAGATCTAATTGGCTTAGTAAAGATTCATGAATTGAGGAGCATTCCATCTAGCAAGTAGAGAGGCATACCACCAGAGGAGTTCTAGAATAAGAAGTTTTTATAGCTGGAGGATGGGGGCAAGAAAGTTATTAGCAACAGAAAAGATTGTTTCTGACAAGAGTGTTCACTAGGGGGAAAAGCACTGTCTTACCATGCAGATTATTTCATCTTTCTTTGGGGGATGGAGAGGACCCAAGGAACAGACTTACTGGTGCTGATGGGAAAAAAAAAAAAAAAAAGTCCTGACTGACTGGTTAGGGCCAAGTTTCTGGAGGAGGTTGAAACTGCAATTAGAATGGGTACTAAGCCCAGGTTTAGGAACTCAGTCTAAATGATACCATTTGGGGCCTGTGGTGTTATTTTTTTAATAATAAAAAGAGTGATTAGACTTTGTCCCTGAGACTTAATTATAATTTTGGGTATATACACTGAAATCAGTTCAATTTAATTCCTTTATTTCAACAGTCCTTCATTTAGAGTTGTCCTGTTATGTTCTAAGTGCTGTGCCAGAAACTGTTGATAAAGGTAGAGCTAATACTCATCTTTAATAGCCCATGATCTAGCAGTGCAGACTGAATAAAGCTGTAATATGATGCATTAAGGGTCTCAGTGAGAGTTACGCTTTTTTTCTTAGTGCCTTTTTTTTTTTTAAAGATTTTCTTTTTATATTTGACAGACAGAGATCATAAGTAGGCAGAGAAGCAGGCACAGAGGAGGAAGCAGGCTCCCTGCTGAGCAGAGAGCCCGATGCGGGGCTCGATCCCAGGACCCTGAGATCATGACCTGATCTGAAGGCAGAGCCTTAACCCACTTAGCCACCCAGACACCCCTCTTAGTTCCTTTTTTCTTATGCTATGCCTTTCCATAGGAATACAGTTGTTAGAGTAATTAATTTTCTCATGAGGAGAATAGAAGTCGCTAAGAAAGAAATAATGCCTGGAAAGTGGAAGGACTCAAAGTGACTGGTATATCAAATGGTATGTCTGGGTTGAGGAAGGGTAATACTCTGGAGTAGCTAAAGAATAAGATGAGGGAAGTGACCGGACTTGAGGTAACTGCAGTGGGCAAGGGACAAATCAATAAGGGCTTTGTATGATGACTGAAGATGTTCTCTTCAGTTCTGTGGGTGATGAGGAGTCATCCAGTGGTGACTGATTTGATCAGATTTGTTCTTTAAAAGATAACTTCCCAAATGTGGGAAAACTGATGAGGGAGGAAGGAAGCACAGTGAGGAGGTGACCATTGAGATATTTAGGTGACAGTGGGAATGAGAGAAGAGAACAGATCTGGAAGATGCTTCGTCATCCATATTGTCAGGAACTGTTGGCGACTAGACATGGGCAATAAGGGAAGTATCACGAAAAATCTGAGCTTCTTAATTTGGGCCACAGAGTATCTAGACAGTGATATGTTAATCAACAATGGGGATTCAAAAGAGGAAATATATTTTGGAAGTGGGAAGTAGAAAACAAGTTTGGTTTTGGACATTGTATTGGTCACTATGGATTGGAGAGTCAACATTTATTTCCTACCTTCTTTCTTAAGAGGGATAACCCTTATCTGTGTTCTAAGCATTTGTCATGGTTTGTCTAACTTAGCAGTTCTCAACCGGGGGTGATTTTGCCCCTGCAGGGGAGGGACATTTGGCAGTGTCTGGAGACATTTTCAGCTGTCCCAAGTGGGGAATTCTACCGATGTGTATTATGAGGTAGAGGCCAAGAATGTTGCTGAACTTTCTCCAATGCCTGAAACAGCCCCTTACAACACAGAATTACCTGACCCTGAATGTCAATAGTTCCAAGGCTTAGAAACCTTGTTAAGTCAATGTGTAATCTCATTCCATTTGCCAGTGATTGACTTAGGAATAAGCATGGACCTCATTCAGAGGGACTTCTGTATAGTTTTTCTCTTAAGGAGGTGAAACACTTCTCTTTATGGATGATCTTATGTTTGAATATAACACTTAGGATTGTTTCATGTACTAGCTACCAGCCTGAGGAGGAAGCCCGCATGCAGAAAAGAGCAGAGCCAAGAAAAATGCAGAAAAGAAGGTCCAGAGTCTTGATGGACATCTAACAGTGCCTGTAGCCTGTTCTATCTCTTGTTACTTGGGGCTGTAAATCTACTTATGGTCTAAGAATGAATAAGTAGAAGTTTCCTGTTACTTGTAACTAAAAGCATCGTGATATACCATATTGAATTGCTTATGGATGACTCAAAAGAGTAGTAAGTAAAGGGTTGAAAACATGATATTGGAGTTTTCAAAAGGTTATGTCTGGAGTTAGAGCAGGGAGAGTTCGAATAGCGGGGATAGGCCTCGTTGTGGAACTGATGACCAGGCAGGTCTTAGCAAGAAAAAGCCAGTGATAATAGAATAATAGATAATAGAATCTTAAAATATAACTCTTACAAACTGTGTCTGAGAAGGGGAGGATTTGGTAAGATCTGCTGAAAGGAGTCAGAAAAGCTATGCTAGTGCTGAAACTAGTGAGAGATGTGGTATGATAGAGACAACCTGCGGTCTATTGAGAAGTTGTGCTTTTTTGTTCCATGCTATGGAATCATCACTGGGATGCAGGTGCTCAATTAGAAACTACATTTCTGGAGCACCTGGGTGGCTCAGTGGGTTAAAGCCTCTGCCTTTGGCCCAGGTCATGATCTCAGGGTCCTGGGATCCAGCCTCACATCTGGCTCTCTGCTCAATGGGGACCCTGCTTCCCCCCCTACCCCCTCCTGCCCCTCTGTCTACTTGTGATCTCTCTCTCTCTCTGTCAAATAAATAAATAAAATCTTAGAGAGAGAGAAAAAAAAAAAGAAACTACATTTCCAAGATCCCCCACCAACCCTTAGAAAATCTAATGGAAGACAATTTTTTCTTTACATTTTGGAGGAGTTTTGAGCACATATCCCAAGCTGAAGGGGAAAAAAAGGCTCTGGAGTGGAAGAGAAACATTGATAAAAAGGTGTGATGGATAGATGGCTTTGGAAAAGGTATGAAAAGCTGCATTATTCATCACTGAAGGATGGTATAGGTTTGGAAAAGAAGCAACACTAACTTAGTTTGTCTACCACAGTGGGTCGAATGGAAACAATGTAAATGAAGAGAAGGGCAGTTGAAGGAGTTCTTGGCTAAAGTCTGTTTTTTTTTTTTTTTTTTTCCCTGCAGACAGTTGTCTGCTGAGAAAGAGGCAGAAGCAGGGAGTAGAGTGCTTGCAGTGAGTGATAAAGGTTTGGAGTAACTACTTTTCCTCAATGGAAAGGGAAGCAGAGGAGAAATAAATGAACGGATTGCTGAGCAGCTGGAGTTGAATCTCATAAATCTGCGATGGCTCCAATTAGCATATTTATATGATTCCCCAGACAATGTTCAATGACCTTTGAAAGAAAATAGATAGTTATGCTAATCCAAGCTCTGGGATTGGAAAGAGGACTAGAATAGAAGGTAAAGTGGCAAAGGGATGATTGAAAATGCCAGGAGAATTGCTGAGATTATTGAACATCACATTGTTAATAAAAGTGCTTCCAGATAAAATCTGCAACTTAGGGTATTGAGAAAAACATTAGGAATGATGAATGGTTAAAATGGATCATTGAGCCATCAGTCTTACAGGGACAAGGCTTATGGGGTGGGGTTGGGTGGCTTGAACACTAAGTTAAAATAAGAGTGAGCTGAAGTGTTATTGAAAGTGAACAGATCACTTCTTGGATGTCCTCTTTTTCACAAATTAACAACATTTTGAAACACAATTCCATTTCAAAATTCACTCAGTTTGTAGGTAAAGAATGAGAGCTTCACAGATGCCAAGGGCTGATAAGAAGGCAAGGTAGCTTTTAAAGATTAAACTGAGATTATAACCTTGATATCTGGGTCGCCTGGGTGGCTCAGTGGGTTAAGCCGCTGCCTTCGGCTCAGGTCATGATCTCAGAGTCCTGGGATTGAGTCCCGCCTCGGGCTCTCTGCTGAGAGAGCTTCCCTCTCTCTCTCTGCCTGCCTCTCCATCTACTTGTGATAAATAAATAAATAAAATCTTTAAAAAAAAAAAATAACCTTGATATCTGTTCTCAGTTAAAAGGAGCAGTTCTGGAGTATATGAAAGAAAGACACAGGACAAAGCCTCCATGATAAATACGGGAAAGGGAATAAATGAGCTTCTTCAATTAAACAAATATTATAAATTCCTCATTTGCCCTAGGGAATTATTTCAAAAATTTTTTTTGTTGTTGTTTTTTTCTTTTTAATCTACCATACTTCTATAGAAGTTCTAGTAGGCTAGTCACATCTCCACAGGCTGTCTCCTATGGTGTGGGAGGGGCATGCTTTGCAGGGAATCTGGATGAAAGCCAGGTGAGGCATTTGTTTAGGAGTCAAGTAACAGGGTGGCAAAAAGTCACTGGAGGGAAACAAAAGGGGATTTGATGTAACTAATTGATTGTGAATGTAGCCTGAAGCATGCGAATTGGGGGGACCTTCACAGTCCACTGGCTAAGTATGTGCTTTCTAATCAAGAGGTTAGTGTTCATGTGAGTCCTGTTTCTCTTTTGAAAGGGCCTTATTCATTGGGGGAGTTATTGGGAACATGTGTTTATTAGGCTGGAATGGTGAAAGCTTTAACATTGTTGAAAGAGGTCAGCTGTGTTACTCAACTGTGGCTGAATTGTATACTAGAGTAATTGACAATGGCGTTAATAGCAGCCGACTGTATAGAGAAGCTGTGTTTTTCCCTTCAGGTTTTATTGACTGTTCTTCTGTATGTTGAGATGTAATGTTGCAAAGTCTGGGTTTGTTTTTTTATGTGAATCAAACCATGGCTCGGAGTATATGGTTTACTAGGTGATAAGCTATTGGTATTTCCTGTTTGTATTTATTAGTAGATCTAGTTTACTGTTTTCATATTTAAATTCCTTGTAAGCTCTCTCTAGTTTTCTTCTTGGAGTTGTTCATGAACCTTTAAATTGTCTCTCTTGCGTATTTAATAGTTGGAGAGCAGAGCTCTCTTTCTGCATTATAATTAGTTTGTTTTTAGGGGCCATTTACTTTCTTCACTCTTTGAGTGGAATGTCCATTGCTGTCATTGACTTACCTTGGGCCCCGCACATGGGCAAATGATGAACATGCCTTTCCGGTGGCGATGAACTTTTCAGTGTCTATAATTGTATAGGTTTTTTCCCCCCCTTTTTCTTTCTTCAGTCTTCACTCAATGAAAATAACCTTATTGCAATGTGGAATAAATACAAGAAAATAAAATACTATTTTTTAACAATTATATTCTCATGTCTTTCTTCTTCTGTAATAATAATAATTAAAAAATCTCCCTAAGGATGATGCTTGATTCATTAGGTCTCTGCTGGAGGTAAATTGTTTTGAAAGCTTCACAAAATAAATAGGGTTATTATGAGAGTGGAAAAAATATATAAGCTTTTACCATCAACAGATGCTTTACTTATTCTAGAATAACAGAAAGCATGAGTCCATAAAATTGCATAATATAAGTGGCACGTATTCTGGTTGCCTGTTTAGGATGCTGGCTTTTCTTTTATCGCCTTCCTGGCAGAACACTCCTTTTTTATAAGACTACAGGTTTTCTTTCAATAATTGCTGCTTTTATTTGGTGAACTCCACTTTTTGTATTACCATTTAAGAATAGGGTCTGCGGGGGGGGGGGGGGCCTGGGTGGCTCAGTGGGTTAGGTCTCTGCCTTCAGCTCAGGTCATGATCTCAGGGTCCTGGGATCGAGCTCCATATCAGGCTGTCTGCTAGGCAGGGAGCCTGCTTCCTCCTCCTCCTCTCTCTCTCTCTCTCTGCTTGCCTTTCTGCCTACTTGTGATCTCTCTCTGTCAAATAAATAAAAACTAAAAAAAAAAAAAAATAGGGTCTGCATTGCCTTTGAAAGTATGGTTTGCTCATAGCCAATTAAAAATCAGTGCAAGAGAGTGTGCAGTCATGGAGCATGTCTTACTTTTTTGAGATACTCTTATAAAAGTTAAGTCAGTAGATCAATTCAGGAAAATACTTATGATTAGAGTCTTACTTTGCATAATTACCAGTCCTCGGGGGTTGCTGTAAGTTCCAGCGCTTTTTCCCATTCTTCATTTCTCCTTTTTCTGTTTGGCTGGTTGTCTGATAAATAAGGCATAGAGAAGTGGGAATGAAGAGAAGAGTAGAGATGTAGATTTCTTCTCTCCTCTCCATCTCCCTCTGTTCAAATACTTTAACACAGAGCACGTCATCTTCTGATGTCTCTATCAGGCATTTACTGGTTACATTCAGTAACTCACTCTCCATAATCTTACGGTTGTGTTACAGAAGTTTCGGCAATTTCAGATGTTTGACAGAACCTTAGAGTAGGATTATTGGGATATATATTATATGCAATTCTGGCGCACCCATGCCATTTCTTTACATCTTATTCATGTGAGATGTAGGCAGCTTCATCACCCTCTGGTGTGTGATGTGGTCTTGATGAATTCTCCTTGCCTTCATCGTATCTGAGGTTTACTTATCATGTGTTGAACTGCTCTTCCAGGACTGGATATATTAAATCTTCAAGAACCTTTTCTTTGACCTGTTACTGTGGGGAGGGGAGGGATGTAAAACTTGAAAGGAACTGTGACTGGGGATGATGATTGGTGGGCCAGTCTCTGTTTGCCTAAAGTTGATGGAGAACACAGAGGCTAGAGTTTCCTCTACCTCTGGGAACTTACTCATCCCTGTGGGTTTCTGATCCTTCCTGATTTAAGGTGAACTTCTGGAACCTTCACAGCACTCAAAAATAATTGACCCCACATGTCTACTTGCCTTGATTTGTCCCAGAGGCTCTTATTCCTTTCAGTGAGTGAAGGAGAAACACTGGGTTTTAGTCACAGCCTGTTCACAGAGGTGTGGGGACTTCCATAGGGGCCCTCCATGTGTTCTTCTCTGAAGGGTCTCCTATTCCTTCAGAAAATCATCTTATCTTTCCTTTTGTTTTTCCTCTTGGCAAATCCTTCATTATTGCTGGAGGTTTAGTGGTTGGTTTTCATAGTTATGTTTTCTCATCCCACCTTTCTTGTAGGTGGGAAAAAATGAATTGGTCAGACTCTGTGGAAATTTCTGAGCCTATGTCACACTGTGGAGTAGGGAGTCCTTATATATGTGTGTGCGGGGGTTCCAGATCTTTTTCCTGGGCTGTACGCTTATCTCCTCAGCTGCTTTATTTATTTAGGTTTTTTTTTTTTTTTTTAATCATAGTTTAATTTACGTGCAGTAAAACATGTGGGTTTTAACTGTATGGTTTGATGAATCTGACAAATGTATGTACCATGTAATCCATAATGCAGTCAAGACAGAGAACATTTCCATTTCTCCAGAGTGTTCCTTATGTCCCTTGTCTTCTGTTCCTCCCACTATATAGGCAACAGTTTTTTCTATTAACTGTCATTGTAGATGAGCTTTGCATATAAGTGGAATCAAACAGTATAAACTCACTTGTGTCTGATTTCTTTCACTCAGTTCAGTGTTTTGCATAGATCAATTCCTTTTTCATTATTAAATAATATGCAGTTGTGTGACTGTACCACAATTTGTTTATCCATTATTCTGTCAATAGATATTTTATTTATTTTTTATTTTTTATTATTTTTTAAAGATTTTATTTATTTATTTGATAGAGAGAGACACAGTGAGAGAGGAAACACAAGCAGGAGGAGTGAGAGAGGGAGAAGCAGGTCTCCAGCTGAGCAGGGAGCCCAATATGGGGCTCGATCCCAGGACCCTGGGATCATGACCCGAGCCCAAGGCAGACGCCTAACGACTGAGCCTCCCAGGTGCCCCTGTCAATAGACATTTAAATCACTTATTGCTTTTGGCTATTAAAAATATTCTTACATAAGTTCTTTTGTGGACAACATATGTTGTCATATCTTTTGAATATATCAGGAATTGCTTGGTCGTAGAATCAATATATGTTACTTAGGCTGCTTCTTTAAAAAATAATTGGGAATATTAGTGGGAAACTTGGGACTGTCATCCACTCACCTCTCTTCCTCATTGCTCTGGTATACACAGGATGTGTTTCGGGATGACTGAACCACTTTCTAGAATCTTCACTCTCTCCTCTGGCCATATTTCTTAAAAAGGAAATGGCATAGATTGCTAGGGTATATTTCTTGGTCAGTTTTAATCATATTCTTTTTCTTAGGTTGATGGGAAGGAAGGTTCTGAGATCTGACTTTAAATCGCTAATTTTTCTTGGAAGTCCAATTTATAGTAGAGGAAATATTGAAAATTACTCAACTAATTCGGAGCCCTTCACCCTTTCATGACATATATATTTTTCTCAAAGCAGATATATGTTTTAAAACTAAATTTGGCTTTATTCTGCCATCTTGCCCCAGAACTCCAATAAAGATTCTGTTCTGAAGGCTAAATAGGGCATGTTTTTCTGCAGCATGACAAATACCGCTGTGTGTGGCTGATAGGAGACTCCCTATTCTTCAGAATCAAATACTTCATTAATATGAACAAATCCTAGGACAATTCTGAGGAAGATTCATCTTCTTTCATGGGATATTTAAAAACACATGGATCAGGGCGCCTGGGTGGCTCAGTGGGTTAAGCCACTGCCTTTGGCTCAGGTCATGATCTCAGGGTCCTGGGATCGAGTCCCACATAGGGCTCTCTGCTCGGCAGGGAGCCTTCTTCCACTCCCCTCTGCCTGCCTTTCTGACTACTTGTGGTCTCTCTCTCTCTCTCTCTGTTAAAAAAATAAAATAAAATCTTTGAAAAAAAACCACACACATGGATCATTCTCCTCACTTACGGGATTGTAAGTGATTCTTTTGTGAATATACTTGGCTTTTAAAACAGCATTGCCTACTGGATAGATGTCTGTTATTATAAATTGGGTGACCTGGTGCCTAATGCTGTCTCCACTTATCAGCTGTTGTTGGCAAGTCATTACGTTTTCTGTGATTGAAATCCTCAGTCAGTAAAATGCTGCCTGTGAACCTCACGGAATCCCGTGTAGATTAATGCAAAGATGTCTGTAAGACACTGAGATATTTTAGAAGAATGCATTGTGATTTTATAACATCATGACGATGTTGTTATTTATCTGGGTCCAAAGAGGCCCCTTTCAGTTTCCAAATTGAGGCCCAGGAATCATTTTCCCTAACATGAGGTTTTCCATGGAAATGTAGAAAACAGTGTTTGGAATTTTGTGTTTATGCATAATCTTCTATATTTTCTATTCATGCCTGTTATTTTGTATTTTGCCTTATTTTTTCCCCCCATTAATGATTACCCTTTTCTTCTGTCATTTGTTTCTTTGTAGAGGGCTATGTGGCCAGTAAGAAACAATCTTAATTTTGTTTTGGGATGAAATGTACATGGGCAAAGGGAGGCTGGGCTTTGTATTAAAAATGGCGTCTTGGCTCTCTTTGCCTCATCTGGGGTTCTCTTGTATCTTGGCTTTCTTTGACTTCCTTGGAATTCTGTTCTATGGCTCAGTCCAGTTCCAGCAGTTGCAATGTATCATTGTGTAAACCTTTGCTAGCTGAAAATACCCTCTTAAAAAATGTATTTAACCACAGATCTCAATCTGCAAATTATTAATGTTAAAACTATTTGAAGAAGGACACATTTCCAGATACCAGGCCAGCATGAAGCTTTTACATAAATCAAATATGGCAGAACCAGATTAATACTATTGAGTTTTTCCCAGCCTCTAGGTTTGGGCCATAGCAATGGTCAAATTACCCGTTTGTGGTAAGGATTATCATGTATACCATGTATCACCCCAATGCTGCGTTTGCCAACATTATATATGCAGACTTTTCCCCTTCAGGTTTGTTAAAAGTTAAATGTGGGATGAAGGGACGTGCTTTTTTGACTTGTCTCTGGAAGCATGAGTTGACTTTGTTTTTCAGTGTTTTCTTTTTCTTTTCCTCTGTTTCAATGTAATATCACAAGTTAAAATATGTTCCTTTAAATTTGAACCTATGAAGTCTATGTGTGCCTGTGCGTGGTAGAGTCAGAGAGAGAAAAGGGCATGGGGGGACCATGTTAATGTAAGTTTTCTTGATGAAAGGTCATCCTCATAGGCCTATTGAAAAGATATACCTCCTGGGGTACTCCCTCTATCACATAGAGGCATGAGGTGAAGACAGGTCTTGAAGGTGGCAGAGGATGCCCTTCTCAGAAGCTGCTTTCAACTCCAGTGGGGCTTGCTCTTCCACTGTGGGTGAGAAGAGTGGGAATCGGCAGGCAGATGCCACACTACATTAGAGTCTGGAGGGGTTGGCTGGATCACACCCCGTGCCCAGGGATGCCACTTGACCAAAGCATATAGTGCGCTAACATTGCAAAATCAACTGCCGTGATTTTGAGAGCTCACGGGGAAGTGTGCTGGGGAGACAGTCACCATTGTGGGAACAAGGAATACGGAAAGCTGTAAGAATCTTCAACATCCTCGCATGTCTGTTGTCAGCTCTCCTCGGCAAGTCCTTATTCTCTCTGTACCTAAAATCCTCCATTAGCAAGATGCTAGAGTATGTTTTACTCATGGATCTCAGGGTAGAAAGAGCAAATGCTGGGAAAGAGAGAAGGAAGGAAATGAACATTCATGGTGCTTATATGCATTTTCTCTGTTGATACTGTGTGATAGCATTTCTTTGTTTAAACCACATTATAGATAATAAAGTAAAGCTCTGAGAGGTCAAGTAACTTACAGAAGGCTAAATAGCGACAAGGTAGCAGCTGGAATGCTGGCCCAAGTGTTTGGGTTAATCTATACGAAACCTTTCTCTCCCACTCAGTCTCCAATACTGATGTCTAAAGTGGAGGTGTATCCTCTAGTTCTCTTCTGCAGGCCATAGCTCAGTGAATTCCATTGAATTGATTGTAGGGTAATGGTTTAATGACTTTGAAATGCAGGATACTGTCTTCTATTTTGATTTTTGTTTTTAAAAGCCTCCAAGGATTATTGCAAAGTTTTGACATTTCTGTAATGCCAACATAGCAAACAGAAAGAGGATGTAGTTTTATCTGTGCATTTGTTTGAGAGATATTGTAAAATACTCAGTTCAGCACATCTCGGTTCATGTATGTAGAGCATTGTTCCCAGCCTTCCCCTCTTCTCACTCCTTCTCCAAAGGAATAAAAAAAGGAAAAAAAAAGATAGTGAAAATTAATATTACACTAGAATACATGATGGTTTCTTTTTATTTTTGTGGAATATTTAAAACATGTGGAACCTGAAAAAGAATTTACTGTTGACAAATAAATGCACAGATCAGCCTTTAAATAATAGTTGTAATCTATACTAGAGGTTTGGTTGGAGTTTTGCCATATTGTTTAAATTAGCCCCACGGTGTAGAGGGGCCTTTCGTAGGAAGCCATTGTAATTTTCATCCTTTAGACACTGGTATTTTCATGAGCTGAGGTTAAGTGTCTCAAGGGATAGTGGCATATCATGAAAACATTTCCTGAGCTTGCTCGGGCCGTATATTGGTATGCCCAAGTCTGCGCTTCGAAGAACAGGGCTTTTGTTTTGTTTTGTGAGGAAATGATCTTGCCCCCAAATGCAAATTTTCTTTTTAATGGAGATTAAAAAAAAATATGTATTCAAAAAAAATCGTTCAAGCAGTTTATTCAGTAAAAATGTCTCATACTTAGCTTGAAGAAGTCATGGGGATTTTATTATTTTTTATTTGCCTTTTAATACCTATATAATATAGCAAGAAATTCAAAATATTTGGTTAACCCAAGGTTTTCTAAAAAAATTATGAAATAAAGCTTCATAGGCATTTTGAGATAGAGAAATAAAAATACTTTAACTATACTTGTTTTTATTAGGAACTCAGGGCCTTCTAAGTTATTTTTATAAAATTAAAATTCACATATAATATTCTTTACAATTTTTCCACCAGTGATATCTATGAAGCAATAAAAAGCAGTCATAAACAAGGCACCTTAATGGATATTGATGTAACTTGACAGATGTTTATTTTATGTTCCTAGCTTCTGCAGCTGGGTGAATGGGTTTTTCTGTTACTTAAGGGAAGGAACAGGGTGTGTGAGAAAATAGTGAGCTGTTTGGGTCTTGCTAATTGAGTAGTTTTTGGAATCACACACACTAGTGATCACAGAGACACTGACAGATAGCTACGGTGTTCAGACCTCCATACGTTTGGGTAACATTTTGAAATCATTATAATCTCACTAGGTTTTAATAAAGAATGCTTGATTATGTTAATTATATAGCATGTCATATACACTGATTACTTTGTGATTTTGTGAAATATCATTATAGTTATTACACAACAGATAGATCATTGTAACTTTTAACTGAATTATGCCACCAAGTGCATCGGTTGAATGATGTACGACATGACTGCTTTCTCTACTATGTTTTTAAGTGGTGGCTGTGTCTGTGATTGTGGCCCTGTGATTATACTAGATGAACCGTGTGTTGACCTTTCAATAATTTCAGGAACCTGCCCTGGCCATTGGCAGAGGCAATTTTATTCAATATCTCTTAGCTCCTATGGGCTTAGGCAATAAAGCCTCTGTTCCAGGGTCAGAAACAGTTACTGAATTTACTGCTTACTGGTGCAGTCATTAATTCTATGCCTTTTTTTTTCCTTTTTATTCTTCTTCTTTTTTTTTTTTTTTTTTTTTTTTGGTCCCATCTCTGGTGTTTACCTGCTAAGAACTGTGGAATTTGCCTGAGTCTTTCTGTTTTAAAGACCTTCAGTACTTGACTCTTTGTCAGATCCTTCCTTAAAAATATCTGTTCTGTTTTCATTCCTCTGAGACACTCTTCTTCATTCAGTTTCGATTGGCCCTTGCAAACAGTTCCTCCTGTCATTCATGAAATACACATACACGCACACGCACACACACACACCCTAATAGTCTCCTGGTCAAAACAAAAACAGTAAGAACAAAAACTTGCTGTTCCAACCTACCAGTGCCTTCAAACTGCTACTTTAATATCATGCATTCCTTCATTGTCAAATTTATTGAAAGCACATTTTAAACCTACTCTAAATTTCCACTTCCTAATCACCCCTTCCTGTATTCTTTGTAATAAAGCTACTCTTCTCCAGTGGTCGCCAACAACATGCTTGTTGCCAAAGCAAACAGCGATTTGGTCAGTTTCATTCTCCTTCCCTTTTTCATCGACTGTGATGCTACTGACCCTTTCCAGAACACTGTCTTTATGCTTGATTTTCATAGCACTATATTATCCTGCCTTGTGGAAGGAGCTTCATGATCAGACAGCTTTGGTGGGAATCTCAGACTCACACTGTGATCCTTAATTCTGCAAATGGGCACCGTGTTTAACTGCTAGGTGTCTAGATTAGGAGGCACAGAAGGAGGAGTGGAAAGGAAGGGCTGTTTGATGTTTGATAACCTGGTGAAGACCCAGAGAAGTGCTTTTTCAATGGGGCCTCATCAGCCTTTGGAATGGGACAGTTCTTCCTTTTGAGGGACCCTCCAAGTGTGTAGGATGTTTGGCATTTCTGACCTTCAGACACCAATGCTGGTTGTATCCCCACTGTGCCAACCAAAAAAATATTCCACAGATTCCCGAATGTCCTCTACAGAGGTGACACTGTGCTGGTGCAGGGAAGTGGGTGGTTATGGTCAGGTTTTTCCTCAGAGAGTCCTTAGCATTCCATATAAGCTTTTTCTCACTTCTTTTGAGAGGCTAGTGTGGTATGTGAGGTCCAGTATCATTTATTTCCATTATCCCTGTTACAAAAGGTTCGCCTCCCATATTATCTTATTCATACTTTTTCCCCCCAATTTTTTTTTGGTCCCAAGTTTCTGTTGATCAGGAAATGTTGTGTTTGAGAAGCTCCTGCTCATATATTGGATTTCAGTTAGACCTAAACTCTTTAACCCCCAGATATAGGAGCTGCCACTATGAGCACCCTTACCACCCGCACAGCATTTATCGTATCAGACTCCAGAGCCCATTTTCATATCTCTCTCTCTCAGTATGCTGAAGGCAGAGACTCCATCTTGTTCATGCCTATTATAGTGTCTAGGGCATAGTAGGTCCTCGATAAATATTGGCTGTTATTGGGAATTAAACAAAAAGGAAGGAAAACATGGTAAGAATCAGGAAAATGATTAGGTAGAAAGGAAGTGGAAAGAACTTATGTTAACGGGTCACAAGTATTGGGGTGATGTGGATTTGTTAGGAAGCTGAAGTGTGGAGGAAAGTTTCACTGCTCTGTTACCTGGGCAGAGCCAACAGGGAACAAATAGGTGATGAAGTAGTACATGCTTCCATCTGAGCTTAGAAAGAAAGTCTTGTAGTACAGTTAACTTTATTTTTTATCTTTTTTTAAAGATCTTATTTATTTGACAGACAGAGATCACAAGCAGGCAGAGAGGCAGGCAGAAAGAGAGAGAGAGGGGGAAGCAGGCTCCCCACTGAGCAGAGAGCCTGATGTGGGCTCGATCCCAGGACCTTGGGATCATGACCTGAGCTGAAGGCAGAGGCTTTAACCCACTGAGCCACCCAGGCACCCCTAGTTAACTTTATTATTTTTTAAAATTTATTTATTTGAGAGAGAGAGAGCGGCGCGCGTGTGAGCATGATGGGGGCGGGGGCAGAGGAGTAGGAGGAGCAGGCTCTCTGCTTGTCAGGGGCTCCATCCCAGGACCCCTGGATCATGATCTGAGCCAAAGGCAGACTCTTAACCAATTAAGCCACCCAGGTGCCCTTAAACTTAACTTTTTTGGAAGTAATTTTCAAAAAAACCCCAGAGCAAGGTTAAAACAAAGAAAATGTAAAGTTGAAATCAGAAACATGGTGGAATTGTGATTCTTCAGAAAGATTTCCAAAGATTGGGATTGGACAAGAAGGGAGAGGAAAGGTTTCTCATAATTAAAATTAAAAAAAAAAAAAAAAAAAGGCAATGAGCTGTATGTCTTTAATGCAGAGATATAAATGGCTTTTGAGAATTTCATTTTTCATAGTCTCTGAAGCCCTTATCTTTATCATGGAAGAAATTTTAAACATAAATCCTTATTTTAAAATTTAGCTTTTCTAGTTGCCAGATTACATTCTCAAAATTCTATTCCATTTTCTCTCAATTCTCTATAAACATTTACTTTTTATAGCTATCACTAGTTGGCACAGCTGGTTTGTGTAGAAGCCCTTTTTCTCTTAGCCCATAGATAGATATTAAGTGCTATTTGGTGTGCACAAGCACATCTGCTTGTATTTCTCTGGCCTTAAATCTTAACTTTATTGATGCTATGTAAGATTTTATGTGGCTCAAGAGACAGAATACCAGTTTGCTTTCCTCGTAGTGTTCTAATTTTGTCAGTACAAACTTTCTTCTATAGCTAATAAACCAAATCATTAGCTGAATGAAGGTCCTTGTACTTTTCTTACTCTGTGGTCAGGAAAGCTAGAGAAGAGGACTTTGCCTTAGGACATTACAGTTAACTGTTCTTATACCACTTGTTTGGATATAAAAATTTAGTGAATGCCTAAAACCAGATGAATTCATATTTTTTTCTGGATACCTTTTTTTGCTGATTTTATTCAGCAATTTTTGAACCCTTAACTGCCAGAGTATATTTATGTCTTTGTATAAGAAGAAAAAATTGGAGAACTCAGAACTAAATTATCCATGATTGGTTCATATATTCAGATTGAATGCTGTACTTTTTAAAACATCATAAATCTACAGAACAATCCTAAATATCTCAAGCAAATCTTTGTAAATCTTCAGCTTGCAACAGGAGACTTGCTGTCCTTTGCTCTAGGATATGCTACCCCCGATCAGCCAAGATGAGAGAGATAGATGGATAGATGGATAGATGGATTGACTAACTGAATAAACATTTGTAAGATGCATTGTATAAAATGGAATGTATGTGGGGTGCCTGGGTGGCTCAGTGGGTTAAAGCCTCTGCTTTCAGCTCAGGTCATGGTCCCAGGGTCCTGGGACTGAGCCCCACATTGGACTCTCTGCTCAGCGGGGAGCCTGCTTCCCTTTCTCTCTCCCTGCCTGCCTCTCTGCCTGCTTGTGATCTCTGTCAAATAAATAAATAAAATCTTTAAAAAAAATAATAAAAAAAGAGGAATGTATGTTCCAGGCAATGAAGGTGTAAAGATGAGTAAATAGACATGAAAATATATCAATAATAACAATTCAGAACATATGAAGTAGAAGTATAGAAGTCATTATAGAAGGACAACTCTGAAGAGGGAGGTAACCTTGGTTGGCTCTCTTGGTAAGTGGCCATCACCATGCTAATAAGAGCAATGATTGGTGGTTGCACAGACCATGTAGTCTAAATCATTGAGGTTTACTTAAAGTAACATTTTAAATGCTGATTATTGATGTCAAAAGACTGATATCAAATACTGAAACTAAAAAAAAATTTTTTTTATTAACATATAATGTATTATTTGCTTCAGGGGTCCAGGACTGTGAATCATCAGTCTAACAGAATTCACAGCACTCACCATAGCACATACCATCCCCAGTGTCCATAATCTAGCCATCCTATCCCTCCCCCACAATGCCCCAGCAACCCTCAGTTTGTTTCATGAGATTAAGAGTCTCTTATGGTTTGTCTCCTTTCGGATTCCATCTTGTTTCATTTTTTCCCTCTCTACCCCCCACAACCCCCATGCTGCCTTTCAAATTCCTCATATCAGAGAGATTATATGATAATTGTGTTTCTCTGATTGACTTATTTCACTTAGCATAATACTCTCTAGTTCCATCCACATTGTTGCAAATGGCAAGATTTCGTTGTTTTTTTTTTTAAGATTTCGGGTTTTTTTTGATGGCTGCACAGTATTTTGTGTATACACACACACACACACATGTGTATATATATATATCACATCTTTATCCATTCATCTGTTGATGAACATCTAGGTTCTTTTCATAGTTGGACTATTATGGACATTGCTGCTGTAAACATTGGGGTTTGGATCACTACATTTGTTTCTTTAGGGTAAATAACCAGTAGTGCGATTGCTGGGTCGTAGGGTAGCTCTATTTTCAGCTTTTTTGAGGAAACTCCATGCTGTTCTCCAGAGTGGCTGCACCAGCTTGCATTCCCACCAACAGTGTAGGAGGGCTCCCCTTTCTTTGCATCCTCCCCGACATCTGTCGTGAAACTTGTAATTTTTTAAAGAGGGGAAAGGGAAGCATTTTAAAAATCATCCATGTTTTAGAGGGGCATTTTTCAAATAATATGTGCCTTCAGGAAGATTCTGTTACATTCCAACTGGGGGTTAAGGATTGCTTTCCTTTCTTCTCATCATCTGAGAATCATTGCTTGTGATGTGAGGTATTACTAATTGTCGTGTTACTGATTGAAGTATCTTGTGCTGATGGACCTAAAGAATGCTTCAGAACTGGTAAGTTAAGTTTTTGTTGAGAATGATCGGAAGGTTGAGGCATAAATCTATGCATTCCAAATGCTAATAATTTCAGGCTTTAGTGTCATTAATTTACTACTGCCAGTGTTGTTTTTTGATTTCTTTAAAACTTCCTGATAAGATTTAGCAGCTCTGGGAAATGCTATTATTTGCCTCAATTATCCCATGTTTTGTCTTTATTTGATACATTCTCTTGCCATTTTTGTCCCCCCCACTCCCAACAAAAAGATTTTTTCAAACCTTTGTTGAAAATAGCATGGCACTCAAATGGGTCTTTAATGCAGCCACATTCCCAGGCCTAAATGATGTATTTAAACATGTCTTAGTGAGTGTATGTGGGACATTGATATGAAAAAAGTGTTATAATGTTGCCAAAATATGACTTTTGCTAAGAAAATGAAAGCATTATCACTATATTTAGAATTCTTAGTTAAAACCTTAGTAGGAATTCTTAGATTAGAACCTTAACTTTTGGAATATTTATATCAGTCTGACATTGTTTCCATTTCCCATTAGAATCCACTCTCTATTTCTGGGTGCTGCTCAGTCTTGGCTTTCTGTTGAAGGAACATTGTATGTGTATGCTGCATTGGAGAGCAGTAAGCATACCTTAATGAGCATACTTCACTTGATACAAAACGTCCAGCAACTGAGTGTCAAAAAAATAGGCTTTGAAAGGTAGGAGTAGTCATAGTTGAGATTGTGAAGTTTCTTTCCCATAGTAATTGGCCACTATCTGACAGAAGCTCCAGTGCCTTTGACTTATAACACTCTGTTGCCAACCCAAATATTTCAGTTTCCTCGGTGTCCAAGAAATGTACATTTTTATCTTGTTACTTCATACAATCACAGAATCCTAAAAAAATAAATTAAGGAGTCACTTCAGAATCTTTTCCCAAGAGAAACCATTTTTCCCCTCAAGGAGCTGCATGTTGAGTTGGTTGTATTACAAATCATCAATTTCTTACTGTTGAAATGACCTTGTAGTAACATACTAAATTTGGTGCCCTTATGCCAAGGACGCAACTCAGGAAGTCCTGATGAGCATTTGGGTGCCAAATTCTACTTTACAATTCCTCCTAGGAATGTCTTAAGTATGGGGATGTCTCCTCATTGCCTAAAATTCTCAGAAAAAGATGTGATCTCTGTTTATATTGATAGGTCATAAAGAGGAGCATGTCTACCATGTGAGACACAAGCATTTTCTCACCTCTGTAATCCTAGAGAAATAACTAAGAACTACTTAAGATAAAGAACTACTTAAAGGGATGCCTGGGTGGCTCAGTGGGTTAAGCCGCTGCCTTCGGCTCAGGTCATGATCCCAGCGTCCTGGGATCGAGTCCCACATTGGGCTCCTTGCTCTGCAGGGAACCTGCTTCTCCCTCTGACTCTGCTTGCCTCTCTGTCTGCCTGTGCTCGCTCTCGCTCGCTCTCTCTCTAACAAATAAATAAATAAAATCTTTAAAAAAAAAAAAAAAGAACTACTTAAAGAACTTAAAGAAAAGGGGTTTCCCTTTTAAATTGCAACACAGATTTCTTTCTCTTAAAGGTTTTAAAAGCTATATTAAGTAGCTTTGGTGAAGGTCAAGGACTGTGTCAGTCTTGTTCCCTACTGTATTCCAAGGGCTAGCATATAATAACTATTTGTTAAATATTTGTTGATTGACTAAATGAATAATAATGAACAATGTTAGTGATGTCTGCCATAGTTATGTCAGCTTATTTTTAACCACATGTTGTAAATCATCCAGTCATCTCTTTGGTATTTAACAGTTCCAAACTTTGATTTCCTCTTCTATAAGTATAGCTAATGTGTATTATATGATATTATATATTATATTTTATATTAGTTGTTTTGAAGATTATTGATAAGTACCTGTTACATAGTGGATACTTAAATGGTACAAATCTTATGAATAATTATAAATGGAAAATTACAATCTTAGTTATTCCATGTTTGTATTTTGCAAATGAACTAGGTCTTTTATTATTTATTTATTTTTAAAGATTTTATTTAACAGAGAGAGAGAGAGAGAGCGCGCGTGCACAAGTGGGGACGGGGCAGAGATGGCAGGCTGAGGGAGAGGGAGAAGCAGACTCCTTCCTGTGCAAGGAGCTCCATGTGAGGCTCAATCCCAGGACCCTGGGATCACATCCTGAGCTGAATGCAAGGGTTTAACTGTCAGAGCCACCCAGGGGCCCGAATTAGATCTTTTAGTAAAAATCTTCATGTATTTGTGGAAAGTATTTGAATTAACCATATCCAATTTATGAAATGTTTTACTATTTACAAATGGTTTGTGTTAAAGAGAAAGTGTCTACTATTGAAAATATGTTAAGCCATAAATGAGACATGAATATTTGATAACATCTCTTCTAATTTATTTTTGTGGGAAGTACAGCTTTTAAAAAAATACAAATTCATATGTCTGTGGAAAATGAACTACATGGCATAATGCAAAAAATGGGCTGCTTTGGGAACATTTAAAATAAAACAACTACATCAAAACAAAAAGGCACAGAAACAAAGCACCTGTTGCAATACTTGGTTCACAAGAGACAATATTTGTTTTCATTGAATTGAGTAGAACAACTCCTTACTGAATGAAAATCATGTACTGCTGCTATGAAAGACTTGCCTGGTTAGAGTTTGGTCAGTAATTCAGAATGATTCGTGTTAGTGATGAGTGCCGAAACAGAAAAAGTCAATTGGCTGAGATATTATCACTTGCATGCTAAGGAAAAAAAAAAAATCTTCTGGAAAAATAACAGCCAAATGACTGGATACATTATTCTTCCATTTCTTAGTTGAGTTTTCCAACAACTACAAGTTGTTCTGATGGTTCAATGCTCTGAGTTTCGTTTCGTTTGGTCATTTACTCTTTTGTTCAACAAATACTGCTTCCATAATGTGTTAGGCACTTCCTTGGCATGGGAGGGTTGAAAAGCAAAAACAGATGCAGTCCCTTCCCCCTTTGGCCAACAGTCTCATGGAGTGACCTAATTGATTAAATAGTCAAGTTAAGCAGTTGAAAATGTAAAATGCAACTTAGAGTATGATATAGTTGAGGGGCTCACACAAGACTTTCCCAAGGCAGTGAAGACAGAATTAAATGCCAAGGAGGAAGAGGACTTAACCAGAGAAGAGGGTGGAGAGAGAAACGCTTTAGAGGAAGGACGTAAAAGAAAGGTCCTGTGGTATAAAGGTGTGTTAGAGAAACTGAACTTTATGGAGATAAGGGATTGCTAGAGGAGAAGGTAGAAGCCAGACCATGGAAGGGTGCTATATGTAGTCTATGTTTAAGAGCTTCATCTTTACTCCAAGAATAGGAGGAAATCACTGGAAGGTTTAATTGGTAGATGATTGGTAGATGATTTAATTGGTAGATAATTTATCAGACTTATGTTTCAGAAAAATAGCCTTGACTCCCTGTGGGAGTGTCTTTTTAAAAAATTTTTTTAAAATTTTAAAATTTAAAAAAATTTTTAAAGATTGTATTTATTTATTAGAGAGAGAGAAAGAGAGAAAGAACATGAAACAGAAGAGGTCAGAGGGAGAAGCAGACTCCCCATGTACCTGGGAGCCTGATGTGGGACTCAATCCTTAAACTTCAGGATCATGACCTGAGCCAAAGGCAGTTGTTTAACCAACTCAGCCACCCAGGCACCCTGTGGGAGTGTCTTTGGGAGGAGTTCAGAGTGGTTGATAGAAGAACTGTCAGTAACTCTTGTCAGTAACTCTTACCATAGTCTAGGTCCTCTAAGAGATAAAAGATGGTAGAGCTAAGGACTAAGATTGTGGTTGATGGGATAGAGAAAAGTAGAAAGATTCAAGAGCCATTTTGTGGGCAAAATGGATAGGGTTTAATGATGGTTTAGGTGATGGAATAGTCAGGCTGGAGGGCTGAAAAATAATCCCTAAGTTTTTGTGTTGTGCACTTGGCTGAATGTAGGTACTTCATGAGAGACTGTGGAAGAGAACCAGATTGGAGGGGAGAGGTAAAATCATAAATTTTTCTTTTACATATTGAACTATGAGTAACATAGAGACATTTACTTAGTAAAAGCGTAGACTAGAGATGTACATTTCTGAGTCACCATTGCATAGGTTTGAACTGAAGTCATCAGCACGGGTGAGATCAGCTAGGGAAAGTATAAATAAGGTGGTCTAGAGATGAGCCTTTAGGAATTGCAGAATCTTTACTGGCCAAGTAAGGAAGAATGAACATGCAATGGAGAGACCCAGAATCAGTGATGAAAGAGGAGGGAAAAAACCAGGACAATATTATGTCAAGGTCATCAGGGATAGAGAATGTTTCGAGATAGAGGGAGTAGTGTCAAATACTGTTGAGAGATCTTGCAAGATGTAGACTCAGAAGTGCTTATTTGATTGAATGTGTTGAAGGTCACTGGTGACTTGACCCAGAGCTGTTTTGGTGAAGTGTGGGAGGAAGAAGCCAGATTTGACTCAAGCTGAGGCTTCAGGAGGAGATGAGGGAATGGTGAGCATAAACAAATATTTTGACAAGTCTGTCTAGAGAGAGAGGTGAAAGATAGGATGGTGGTGGAGAGTAAGGGGGACAGTCCTTTGTTTAAATTGGAGAAATTTGAAAAGTTTAAAAGCTAAAAGCTAATGGCTGCTATAGTTAATAATACTGTATTGCTTGTTTGAAAGTTGCTAGGAGAGCAAATCTTACAAGTTATTATCACAAGAGAAAAAATTCTTTAACTATGAATGGGGATGGATGTTAACTAGACTTATTGTGGTGAGCATTTCACAGAATATACAAATATTGAATCACTATGTTGTACCCCTGAAACCAATATAATGCTGTATGTCAATTATACCTCAATTAAAACAAAAACAAAACCAAAAGAGCAAGTAACAGGAAAAAAAAAAGGTAACGGGAAGGAGAGAACTCTTAGATATATGCAGTAGAGAAATTGAGTAATTCAGAAAATAAGGCTCCTACTACATGTTTGGAATTCATTCTTTCTCTTTGGTTCCTAGAATCTGATTGCTTATTTGCTGCAGCCTTTAGGGAGAGGAATGTCAGAATTCTCTGTGAACTTCTTAGCACCCAAAAAGTGACCTTTACACAAAAGAAGTTTCCTTTATATGAAGTGCCTCCACTAAAATTAGCAGAACCAGACAAATGAGGAGGAAATGATAAGAAATACAAGGAAAGATAAATTCCTATAAATGTATTTGGAGTTTCATAATGCCCTTCAAATAGGTATATTTGTGTGTGTATTTTATATATATACATATATATCTCCATATATAGACATTTTTATAACTATAAAGGGGTTTCATTATAAACACTATTGTAACTTAAGTCTATAGAAGCAAAATTGAATATTTATCTGAGAAATTAAGTCCTCATATGGTCATTTAAGTGAAAGATCCATTTTTTTTTCAACAGCAGTCTCTTTTGTTTTTGTTATTTTTTCTTGCAGTCAGTTTTACCTTCCAAAAGAGTTTGTGGTGGAAAAAAAGAAAAGGAATTGAAAAGTAAATTTCTAACAGCACATGTTAGAAATCTCCCAGGATTTAAGGAATAAGGTAGAGGTACAGCATAGGGAATACAGTCAGGGAACTGTACGCAACACACGGTAGCCACACTTGGGGTGAGCACAGCTAAGCACCTAGAGATGTTGAATCACTGTGTTCACACCTGAAAGTAATGTAATACTCTGTGTCAACTACACTCAAATGAAAACACTTAAAAAATAAATAAAATGAATGAGACAGAGAAAGGATGAGGCAGAAAGGTGGTGCTTTTGAAGAGCCAATAGCTACCTACTTACAAAAGGAGAAGTAGACTTAAATAGAATTCCAGTTTTTAAGTTTTTTTATACTTCAGGTACTGCTTTTTATGCCCCCCCTTTTTTTCATTTATGTTGAAACCTTCTTACCCTCTGCTGTAATGCCCACTAGTTGTGAAAACTTAGGTTAATCCACCCTTCAGTTTTGTCATCTATGAAACAAAGAGATTGGAAGAGAGGACATCCAAATCTCCGTCAGATCCAAGGTTCCGGGATTCAGCAAACTTTAGCCATTGCTTTTTGGCTATGACTTAATTATTGTCCTCAGAATGAATCTTCTTGGATCCTTAAGTTATCTGTCAACAAAAATAAATTTTTTGTCTTTAGTTCTGAAATGTATTAGAGCCCCAGATGTATGAATTGATACAGAAGAGATTGTAATTTTTGCTTATCTCTTCCCACACCTCCTCAAGCAGCTGGGTCACAATGAATTTGCAAGTCAATGTACCTTTTTTTTTTTTTTTTTCCTTGAGAGACAGAGAGGGAGCACGGGTCCATGCTCCTGGCAGTGCAGGGTGGAGAAGAGGCAGAGGGAGCGGGAGATGGAGAATCTCAAGTAGGTTCCAGGCCCAGCTCCTGAGCCAGGGCTAGATCTCACAACCCTGAGATAATAACCTGAGCCAAAATCAAGAGTTGGACACTTAACCATGTCCACCCAGATGCCTCTAGTCTCTGTATTTTTTTTTAAGATTTTATTTATTTCTTTGGCAGCAGAGATCACAAGTAGGCAGAGAGGCAGGCAGAGAGAGAGGGGGAAGCAGGCTCCCTGCTGAGTGGAGAGTCCGATGCGGGGCTTGATCCCAGGACCCTGGGATCATAACCTGAGCTGAAGGCAGAAGCTTTAACCCACTGAGCCACCCAGGTGCCCCAGTCACTGTGTTTTTTATGTTCATTTGAAAACTAATTTGCTAAAGAATTTGCACATATCATATACTCCATGCTTTCAAAATGAATTTATAATAATCAAAGTATGATATTATGTATTATGTGGTAATTCCAAAAGTAAGACTAATTATTAGCTATCGAGTAGCACAAAAATTACACTATCACACCCTTACTTGGTATAATGTCTGCTTATTGAAACATTGATACCTTTGTGCATTATAATTGCACTCACCACGTTTCTGATGTTTATTGAGTTGTTGTCAGTTTGTTTGTTTGACAGTCTGCCGGAATAGTTATTACCTAAATTAAATGTCTAGATCTTTTTCTTCTAAATATCATGAGAGGGCTTCATGGACTAAAGAAAAAAAAAAGGCTTATGGACATAAAGCTCATGGTACATCTTCACCACCTGCAAGATTTCAGGAATGACCATGAAAACCCCACCACCCAAGGTCCTTAAGAAATTTTGTGATACTTGTAGATGTTTAAAAATACTTTTATGACTTTCAATTCAAAGCTTTCATGTGCTTAAAAATGGGTTATTTTAGAAAACAGAGACTCCTACTCTCACTTTCATCCATTATCTCATTATTCATCTATTAGTCTCATCTTTAGGGCATTACTTAAAGGTGTCCTAACTTTGACCTGATTTTGTGGAAATTCTTATTTATGTCATAATTATTTCCTGTCCTGTCCATAGCAGTTCTATTTATAGCCTTCCTAAGTCCTTGGTCTCTAAGCTTCAGAGAGGTCTTAAGAGTGTTATGGAGAGCCTACAGATTCTTGCTCTTGGAAAAAATGTGCATTGTGTTGAAGTAATGTCTATTGACCTTGTGTGTGTGTGTGTGTGTTTTAACTACACTATTTCCCTATTGACTTGTTATGATTGGTCAGAAACCTGGGAGCCTAGCATTTGGAAAGCATCATATGTCTGACAGTTTCAATTGGAAACTGTATCCTGAGTCATTTCAATTAGATTTCTGTGGGGAACAATTATGATGGTGGTAGATTTTCCTCAGATTTATTGTAGACTTTTATTTCAGTTTTACTTACCTAGCTTTAGATTGGGATAAGAGAAAAGTATGTGAAATATAATCACATTTCTCTTATTCTAAAGATACTAAAATGCTTTTCATAGTTAGTCAGAGTTATAATATTTTGTATATCTCCAGAATTTTTTAATTAGTAATCTAACCCCACCCCCAGATATACTTACGAAGTGAGCAGCTGACAGTTTAGCACTCCCCGTTCCTCAGTTATCCAGGGGAGAGGCTCAAGTTCAAATATTTTACCTCTGGCATTAGTAAGAATGTCATTGTTACCTAATAACATTAAGGTAGAACTGTCAGTGTTTTGTGTGTGAACTGAAAGTAACTGATTATCAGATAAAATTTGGTTGACACTTCCGAACTTTATGGGAAGTATTGCTGACTTTTTGTCATACCGTGTTATTAATGAAGAACAAAAGAGGAACATGTATATTTTATCTCCTTCAAAAAAATCTTTAGGGAAATATCTTTTTTTTTTTTTTTTTTTTGGTGAGAAAAATATTTTAACCATTTGCTCTTCTTGTGAATTTATTTTGAGAAAATAGGATTTTGCTGTAGCATACGTGGTATTAATCTCTCTCACTCTGTCTCAATCTCTGTCTCTGGCTCTTTACCACATATATCTAACTCTGACCCCTGGTTAGAAGTTCAGGAAGTACCTCTGAAGGTGGTGTGACCGGCACAGCATGTCCGGACCCTGTTTATCCTGAGATGCCCGAGTATTGGTTGACCCAATAGTTGAGTTGATCCTGGCTCAGGCAAAATGTACTTTAACCGTTAGTGTTTAATTCCACGTTCATGATTGTGGCATGGCCCATTTTCTATTAAAAAAAAAAATGGGGCTAACAAAAGAGAATCTTGTCATTTGTATTCGTGGGAAACATAGTCCCCATTGCAGAAGAGTTATTCAAACTGAAGAAATTAAGAGTTGACTGTGGAGAGAATCGAAGCCCAACAAACTTGCCGTCATCATCATCTTCATCAGTAACTTTTCCTGGGACTAATTGAAACTGTTTCATACCAATTATCACCGTTCTAACTCATTTGAATGCACAGTAACTCTACGATGTGGTTGTCTTATTTTGTAGATGAGGAAACTGTCAGGAAGAAGTGAAATGCTTGAACAGGGAAAGAAAGGGGATATGGACGCAGTCTAACTCTGGAGGGCACATCCTTCACCAGTACGCTTTCTGCCCCTGATTTCTTGGGGGTGCTTTTCTCAGATCTACATCGTGTGTTTAGCAGGTTGAACAGAAGTTTCATTCAGGAGTATTTACCAAACGTTTCTACATATGTAGTCATTGTTTCTTGCTTCATTTACTTTTTTACAAACTGTCTTAGAAAGAGCCTTTGTAGGGGCGCCTGGGTGGCTCAGTGGGTGAATCCTCTGCCTTCGACTCAGGTCATGATCTCAAGGTCCTGGGATCGAGCCCCACATCGGGCTCTCTGCTCAGTGGGGAGTCTGCTTCCCCCTCTCTCTGCCTGCCTCTCTGCCTGCTTGTGATCTTTGTCTGTCAAATAAATAAATAAAATCTTAAAGAAAAATTAAAAAAAAAAGAAAGAGCCTTTTTATGTTTCTTAGTTAGAAAATTAAGTGTAACCCACAGTGAAGATTTGTACTGATGTAGTATTATGGATACATACATAAAATGCCCACTGGGGTCTGGTTATATTTACCTTATTTGACGTGGCTTAATGTAGACAATATATTGAGAGGGTTGAATTAGCCTTGTTAGGAGAGGCTTCTCATTCTCATTTCCTATCTTACAATTTTTTTTCTTAACATATCGTCAATGAAACAGTTGGGTTTTTTCCTCACTGATTGAAAATACTTAAAATTGTGCATTGAATTACAATAGTAATTAGTGAAAGGAAACATATTTAAGGTTTGAGCTGCTTGGATATTGAAGACTCTAAGAAAATAAGACCAGTTTTCTGTTAGAAGAAAGTCCTTGTCTGAACTACCTCAAGGCATTCAAAAACCTTGAGTAACATGGACATTTTTCACACTTCAGTGTGATTGTGGAAGATTACATAGTCCTTACCAAATAGTTACATTTTGATACCAAAGAGTTAATATTCAGACTTTTTCATCCTCCCACTCTTCTACCCAGTAGTTCCTTATTATATTTTGGCTCCATTTAGCTGTTCTACATTCATACAGTTCACAAATAAGAAAATAGATTACTTCTTGGAACATGAAGAATAAATCTCATTGAAGAAAGTGAACTAGCACATTCCCACATGTACTCATGTACACATGCACAAACATTCATACACACACACACGCTCATGTATACTTATGTATGTATGTACAAAATCACACAAGGGCTCATACACACTAACCTGCAAATACATACATCTGTGCACACACCGTGTAGGTTTACACACATGGTCATACACATACATACACAATCAAAAACAAATATACACATGTGCACAGATATACACACACATATGCATGCATGCTTATATAGACACTGATTTGAAAGTAAGACTAGTTTGGGCCAAAAGTCTTGGGTGACTTTGTTTTGGTCTTCAGGTTCAAAATCTCCTTTAAATAAACCTTTCAACATTATTTATAATTTGTGAGAATGAACCTTGCATGCCTGTCTTAGGATCACTCTTTTCATGTTCATGAGTTTTATATCTTTACATTGGGTCCTTTCTGCAAAGATTTTTTTAAGGCAAGAAGACTTTTCTTCGCCCCTTGTAGTCTGAAAGAGAAGAGTTAACAAATTTAGTGATAAAACTTCACCAGTTTTCTAAAAAATAAGTATCTTGGAAACATTATTATGTTCAGAAAAACAAGTGACAGATTTTCACCTGTAAAACGTTTAAAGCATGGAACTTTCTGATCCAATTTTTGGGTGTTGAGAGACAGTTCTGGTTTGTATTGAAATTTCCAAATAATTACAAAAACAATTGAAAAATCTGGGTGCCTGGGTGGCTCAGTGGGTTAAAGCCTCTGCCTTCAGCTCAGGTCATGGTCTCGGGGTCCTGGGATCGAGCCCCGCATCGGGCTCTCTGTTCGGCAGGGAGCCTGCTTCCTCCCTTCTGTCTCTCTGCCTGCCTCTCTGCCTACTTGTGATCTGTCACAAAAATAAATAGAATCTTTAAAAAAAATAATGGAAAAATCACTTAGACCCCAACAATTTATTTCTGCTTTTGTTATTGCTTGTGTCATGGGAACTTATTAAATTTTTGAATGGGTTTGTGGTGCTCCCTACAAAATTATTTTTTGGAGGGAATAAACCTACAGCTGTTCAATCTCTGTGACTTGAGAAATTATATGAAATGAGAGAATCCTTCAACATTTGACTTTCTCTGCTCTTCAGGCATCCAAATGACATGAGAGGTAGTATACTGTTCCATTTTTCTTGGCAGATCAATATTTCTTTCTTTGACTCTTAATGATGTGATGGCATCCAACATGGATCTTTGGGCAACTCTTACAAGAGTCAAAAGTATTCAGAAGGAAATAGTGATAGGCAGTACGTAATGGATTAGCTCTTTGGAATGGATAGCTACTAATTTATACCAGACACTTGCTCAAGGTTACATTACCCACCCTCCTTTTCTGTGATCCAGAGCCAAAGGATTCGAATGGGTAATTACCTTTTGTCAAATTATATTTGAGTTACCTTATGATACCACTTGGTATAGAATTTTTTTTCCCAAAGGACATATAAGCACTTTATCAACATCTTTTTCATTCCTAACATATGTCTAAGAATAAGATAGAGGCCAAGTATTTTCCTTCACCATAGTAAAAACCCCATTTTACAGACAGGGTTGGAGACTAAGGACATTTTCTGGGAAACAGATTTTGGCAGTTTTCCCCAAGAATTTTAATTTTGAAATAGTCTCTTTTATTAAGTTTTGTTAGTAAGAATCTTTAAGATACTCATGATTAATAAAATGTGTTCTCTTCTTCTCTACTCCTTTAATTATATATACGCATATATATAGTTATATGCGTACATATATACACACATGTGATTTTATATATATATATAAATATATATATAATTCATAGACATTATATATATGTATATGTCATAGTTTCAGGCATTCCTGAAATGCCTAGTATGCATTTTGTATCCAGTTGGGTGATGAAGATAGGAAAATAATGTTGCTGAAACAGTGATTCTTACCCTTGCACAGTTAACATTTCTGGAAATAACATTAAGTAGAATTTTAACAGGTATGAAGTACTCCAGACGTATTTAGGTCTTGTCTACACTTATAAGATATAGTGAGTTACTTTCAGTCACTACTCACTACACTGAAAGGTCTAAGATAATTTTTTTTTTTTTAAGATTTTATTTATTTTATTTGACAGAGAGAGATCACAAGCAGGCAGAGAGGCAGGCAGAGACAGAGGGGGAAGCAGGCTCCCTGCTGAGCAGAGGGCCCGATGCGGGGCTCGATCCCTGGACACTGAGATCATGACCTGAGCCGAAGGCAGCGGCTTAATCCACTGAGCCACCCAGGCGCCCCAGGTCTAAGATAATTTTTTAAAAAGATTTTATTTATTTATTTGACAGAGATCACAAGTAGGCAGAGAGGCAGGCCGAGAGAGAGGGGGAAGCAGGCTCCCTGCTGAGCAGAAAGCCCGATGCGGGACTCGATCCCAGGACCCTGGGATCATGACCCGAGCTGAAGGCAGAGGCTTTAACCCACTGAGCCACCCAGGTGCCCCCTAAGATAATTTTTGAAGCACTTCAAACTCCTCCTGGTACCCACTAGAAACTTCAAAATATTTGTTGTGGAATTTAGGTCATCCTTACTGTATTCTTTTTCTCTTCGGTATCAATTTTTATTCTGTAATCTGGAATTCATTCGCTTTACTTATTGTAAATCTCATCTAGTGAGGAGCTTAAAGGTGAGGAAATAAACTCTTGAAAAGGTAAACTCATCATTGAAACTCTTTTTAGATATCATTAATAATTGAAAAATAATCTTTTGACATTTTGGATATAGCTCCGAAAATGCAAGAGGAATAGACTCATTTGCGTCTTCATCACCCTGTTAAGGGGAATGAGGAGGAAGAGATAGTCTGCAGCTAAAATTTCCAACCTGGTCCTCTTTCCTCTGTCAGTGTTTCCATTGATTCGTGAACTCTTGGTATGTTGATAGTGCAGCTGTAGAAGGTTGTCCTTGTGGATTAAGCCAATTCTGCATTCTGCACACAGATTGTCAAAAGAGATGGACGTGAAACATCAAATATCAACGAACATTTTAAGTTTAAAAGGAAAAAAAAATTATGTAGTGCAATCAAAAGATTCAGAGATAGCACAATAATGACTGAAAGTGAAACTCAACTGTAAGAAAACTTGCATCGGTGTTTTACTTGTTGAATATCTTTTTCTGATTTGACAGTGAATAAGTATGGTAATTCTGTGCATTACATAAAGATGAATCCAAACTGCTATATGCAGTGAAATGAAATATTTCATCCCATAATCTATTTATGGGCAACTTTAAATATGTTCCTAAAGAGTGACAATTGAATAAATACCAAATTAGTGCGTGTGTGTGTATGTGTGTGTCTGTGTGTGCATGTGCATGTGTGCACAAAATAGCAAGATCACAAATTCTTCCCTTGATTATTAAAATTGTATCAAGTGCATGGAAAATAAAAGTTAAACAAAGAAATACCGATCAGAAAATATCAAATATGTAAACTCATGAACAACAAATTGGTAAATTCCAGTTTTCAAAGTTTAGCTGGGTGGTGGTTTAAGAAAAAAATATTCAGACATTTCAACATTGTTTGCTTATGGAAAACATTTGCAATTTTGTTAACAAAGAACAGTGTAAAAAAACTAAACATTTTTCCTTCAACATCTGCATTTGCTTATTAAAAAATACCCCACACCCCCAATCTCTCAAACAAGTTAAGTTTGTCACGAAATGTTTTTCAAGTGTCATGAAATTCAATCTCAATTTTTTTGTGCATCCATGAGTTTTAGTCTGTTCGTTGATTTCATTCCCACATGTCCTTACATTTAGGACTTAAGACAGGAATAAGGAATAGTTTTATAGAATTAAAAAAAAAATACTTTTGGGTTCTCAGTCTGAGCAGGGGCTTTCTGGAGGAACAGAAGAGATTCTTTATTTAGGCCCCTCAAAGAAATATGCGTGTCCTGCCCCACTGGGTGCTTCTTCTGTTAAAATTCATATATCTATTTCGGGCTGTGATATATAACATTCTCCACATATCAGGCTGCTTGAAACTGGGAAATATAATTTAGTAGGAAAGTGTGAGTGTCTGCTGATGTAACCTGTTTTTCCCATGGATCTGGTGTTTGGGTTAGGATACTAGAAAGAAAGGGCAATGTGTTCTCTCTCTCTCTCATTCTGAAAAAATAAATGTACATATAAACACAAAAGCATAAGCCTTCACTGGAACGTGTTAGCAAAAAGATTGCATGATAATGCTGAGCTTCCTGAAGTAACCTAACTACAAGACCTTCCTTCTTGGCATGATTTTTGCAAATTTTTCTTCTTAACGCTTATTAGATATTTTAAGATTGTCTCAATTAATGAGACGAACTAAGTTCTAGGGCATTTCTGTATAAATTGTGATGTTAGAGAAAACTGGAGACAGATTTAATAATGTTCATGGAGGTCATTTATTTCAATGTAAAGCAGACCCTATCAATTAGAGCTTGAGTACTCAGCTTTTAGTAATCCGGTCGGCTAATCTCTAGGTAGTATATAGTTGTTTCAGATGGTTGACTTTAAAAAATTTGCATGGCTTAGTAATATATTGTTATTTTTAGGGGAAGATGCACGTGATGATAATAAGGAAGGAAAGGCATGAGAGATTGATGAATGGGCTGATTGCTGCTGTGTCCGATCTAAAGTACTTGGCTGATTTCCTCTCAATATATTTCTACTAAAATATTAATTTTAGTATTATATTTGACATATTTGAAAAGCATACTCACATTCAAACAAATGAAAACACATAGAGAAGAGACAGACAGGACCATGTTAAGAGCTTACTGACATGAAAAAGTGAATATAATTTTGGCCTAATGAGATTGTTTCTTAAATAAAAGATGTGTTGCCATACGCAGTGCCAAGAAAATTAAAGTGATTTCTTATTTGAAATGCCTTTTAGCTTTCACATTCTCTGCTTATCTATTGGTTATACAACACATAACATTTGAGATCTATGAAGTGAAGTCTGTATTTATGATCTGTTTCCCATTACAGAGCCGACTTTGTAAATTTTTAAAGGTAAATATTTAGTGCAGGTTTTAGGCTTTTCAATATAGGTCATATATTTCTTACATAAAGTAAGAATAATTGAATAAGGGAAAGTATTGAAAATATTTTTTCCAATTTAATTATCCACTAGATCTAAATTATCCCAATGTTGACACCTGGTTGTAACACACACACACACACACACACACATACTCACAGACCCATATATACATATTCTTTCATTGGTATGCATCATGTTTAATGTGTTTGGGAATGAGTGCTAACTCCTTTTTTTTATATAAGACAAAGTATATGGCATAAATTTCCAAATTTACAATACTGTTCTTTCACAGGGATAACTATTGTGAGTTTCCGCTACACAGTGTACATGGGCACACTGTCCACATGATTTCCTCATGAAAGCATTTCCTGATGATTTCCTTACTACATCTGATTGAAGTGGTAGTGATAATCTGAATAAGGATTTGTTTAATTATGTGCCTCAACTACTTTCCAAGTCCATGTCTGCTCTGCTCAATTCTGCTTCCTAGAGCCTAACATGGGATTTGGTCTATATATGGTAGGAACTTAATATTATTTGTGAACGAGTGAATCAATAAATGGATATATACTTAATTATATAATTTTTGTTCATTTATTAAAATTGAAGCGTGGGTGCGTGGGAACAGGGTAAATTAATTACTGAGGTTTTACTTGACGGCCTAGTTAAAATGTGAAAATATGAGCCAGAATAGAAAATTACGACACTAGAAGAATAATTTATATTTAATTTTGGGCACATTTTAAGCAGATAAAATTCAAATTACTCTTGTAAGATGTATATAGTTTTGGGTCAGCTTTGAGTAAACAGAAATTTAGCAGGCCTACCAAAGGTTTTTAACAGGGATCTACAGTTGCCAGTAGGTGGCGCTGTATTCCAGTGCTGAATAACAAATGGACCTCCAGAGGATTGACTCATGTGGTAAGACCAAAATTCTGGGGAATAATTTTATAGGGAATTTTGTATATTATGGTATGAAGCACACATCTTAAAAATCTGTATGTAATAAAGCCATATTTTGGAGCTTAATAGAAAATTTTTTTATTCTATTGCATTCTTCTGAGATTTGGACTCTGAGTTTGCCGTTTGGTAAACTGTTATAATTTTGCCATATTACATTTGATTTACCTTGAATGTAGACTACACAATGCACACACCAGAAACTGAGGCAGAAGTAACTGCAAAACCAGGCTTAGACGCATCCTGGTGAACCAGTGAAGAATTGAGTAGATGAATAGGATATGAAGTTGATTCAAAGTGACGGAGAAACTATAGTGGAGTTTTAGATGTTGTTAGTTCACGTGAGTATGTTTGGCTCACATATGACTTCTCCATTCATGGCACTTTGCTACTCACTGCTGAAGATACTGAACATTGCTCTGAGTGATAAACTGGAATTCCAAAAGAGAAAAAAAAATTTTTCGAGGTGTACAATCAAGTTTAACCTCTGATTTGAGGAAATACAGATGTAGAACCTGACAAATTGAAAATGGAAGAGAACTTGTGTCTTGTCTTCTCCCACTAAACTAGTAACTGATAGGGTACTCTTCTGAAACAACTGAGGAAGACCAGTCTTTGATTTAAATGTTTTATTCTCTTTCCCTTCATTTTTTATGTTTATTTATTATTATTTTTTTTTTTAGAGAGGGGAGTGGAAAGGGATAGAGGAGGAAAGAATCATAAACAGGCTCCATGACCAGTTGAGGAGCCCAGTGAGGGCTCGATCTCATGACCCTGAGATCATGATTTGAGCCAAAATCAAGAGTTGGACACTTAACCACCTGAGCCACCCGGATGCCCCATTATTCTCTTGCCTTTTAAATAGATTATGTTTCTCTGAAACATCTATGTGTTATAAAGTTGAAAATTAGTGCTAGAAACAGGGGTGAAGAAAACTTTCCAATATATACTGGCTTTCTTAATATAATAAATATTACTAATAGACAATTAAAGCTGAGTTCTTTTGAGAAATCACTCCAGTCCTTCCTAGATATAGTTGAAGTTCATGCTTCTTATTTAACAAAAATGTAATCCAGTTAGTAGAAAGCAAATTTGGTGTTTGGTGATAATCAGCCACTGAGGAGTCACTTGGCAACAAATGGATCTATTTTATCTTTTCTACTTATTTTATCTTAGGAGGTTTTCTTTTAATTATAGTGTTGCATTTAGTATTTATTGAATATTATTATAAAACTAGAATAATTTAGGGATTGTGGAGGGTAAAAAAAATGGGGATTTCTTGCTAAAAAAGAGAAAGTTAGTATTTTCATTGGTTAGACCAGAAAAAAAAATGCTTGAAACCAATGGCAAATAAAAGAGCTTTCTATCAATAATTTTACATTTTTCATGATAGGTGGATCACTCAAAAATGCTCACTGGATAATTTTGAAGAACAGTATCTTAAGAATGGTCTAATTAATATTAACGTATTATTTGACATAGACCATGAGGAAATGTCAAGTCCTAAGTTTTGGGTTTTTTTAGTATAAAAAGTGGGTGTATCAATTGTTTATAAATTGAACAAGTTATTCTTTCTTTCTTTTTTTTTTTTTTATAAGATTATAAGTGCCTACAGTCATTTAGGATTCTTGTGAGTTCATATTGTGTTTTATTATCCACACTCCCTGGGACTGTGCTCACTTGTAGAAGGGCACTCCAGGGAGATGTGTAGAAGAAGGAGTGAATTTACTTTGAATAGGAATTTCAAATCTCTTCTTCCATTATTTAGATTACTTGCTGTGGAGGTAATTTTGCTAGTGTTAAAAGTATAAGAGCAAGAAGTCTAGATCTTACTACCAGCTTTAACATGTTAGGTATGTGACTTCGGAAAAATATGACTTTAGTGTGCCCAGTACAAGTCAGTGACTGTTATACAATTATTTGTTTTCTCTAACTTTAAAAATGCACCTTCAGGGGCGCCTGGGTGGCTCAGTGGGTTAAAGCCTCTGCCTTCGGCTCAGGTCATGATCCCAGGGTCCTGGGATCGAGCCCCGCGTCGGGCTCTCTGCTCCGCGGGGAGCCTGCTTCCTCCTCTCTCTCACTCTCTGCCTGCCTCTCTGCCTACTTGTGATCTCTGTCTGTCAAATAAATAAATAAAATCTTTAAAAAAAAAATGCACCTTCACTAACCCATGAAAGTGTAACCGACAGCAATGCTATTAGCCTTTACCAACCTGGTTATCTGTGAAAACAACCTTTCAGTTTTGAGGCTATTGCTTTTCTTATAGATTGTCACTTCTCACGACTTGGCTGCCTAAGACTTGGAGATGTCTGGAATTCTTTGCTATAATTTTACTATGTTATATTGTAGAACACCACTTTGATTTATTATAATTTCAAATACTACTGTATATTCCATAACTTAGTGATAATGCTATTTTTCTTTAGCAGTAGTGAACTCATAAGACTGTGTAATGAATGTATCTGGGAGTCAGAATCCAGGCATGAATCCATGGACTAAGTTTGGCATAGGGGAAAATTGGGACCAGTTGCGTGAAAAAGCCTTGACCAGAAAAATTCCATTTTGTTTCCTGTTTAAGAAAGGACATCTAGCATGATCATGGAATGTGTCACTATTACAGAATGGAAGGTTGAGGGACCTGAAAGGACAAATTATAGGCAGTTATCAACTCAGATAGATGTGTCAGTCTATACGCTGAGCTGACTTTATAAAGTGGTCCATGATACCTTCTTCTACCATATTAATGCTTGGAAAGTCGTCACTATATATCAAAGGATGCTTGTAATATTTTAAATGGAGAGGCGGTTCCCAGAATTTTATAACCATAGCTCAATTACACCTTTGAAATCTCTTATATATAGCGCTCATCCCATTGTGACTTCCCAATATCTATTCAATGTATTGGTTATAGGACAAGAGATTAAAACTCTTTACTTATGTACACCTTGCCATTAACAGAAGTGTTAGGAAATGATAAAAGACTTTTATGTCCTAGTGTCAGCTGCATCTGATTAGCAATAAAAGTAAATTGGAAAATAATATGGAAAAAACAGTGGTCAGTGTTGGATAACATCCTAGCAGCGAGAATGACTCAATACGGTTCCTGCAGTATGGGGACTGAGGTGTTAAGTACGTCTTCTCTTAGGATTTTGCGAATTTGGAAACTCCGTTAAGGTAAGCCCCTGGAATTGAATATATACATGGGTCTCACTGACGGTAAGCTGGGGGACAGAAGGAAGTAGAAAGTGACAGGGGTTTCATTGTTGACCACCATATGGTGTAATGGCTAACTACAGGACTTTTTTGATGCTGTGGCCTGGACCTCTTTCTTGTCTATGGTTAGGCCTCCCTCCACACCCCAGTGGAAATTCCATGAGGGCAAGGGATTGCTGCTGTTGGTGTTTTTTCCACCTCCATTCAGTGTCTAGAACAATTCCCAGTATGTAGTAGGAGCTCCGTAAATATTTGTGAGTAAATTGAATAAATGAGTTTGTAGAGAGAGGCTGTACAAGGTACTTACCTAGGTGTGACAGGAGAAATAAAGATGCATGAAAACTTCTTTCTTCAGCCAACTCAGAGCCCAGCAGGGAAGACATGTTTTGTATACAAAAGATAATGCAGAACATCCTTGAAGGTGGCCAGTGGCCAGTGAAGTTACTGTGCCTGGGAGGTAGGAGTAGAACTACAGAGCTCCCCTGTTGTAAGGGATGTTCAGCTTGGCCCTCAAGGAGGAGTGGGCAGCAATAGGCTGGAAGGGGTGCGCCCAGGCTAATGGGACAGGGGACAAAGGGGTGGAAATTTCAGATCTGTAAGCAAAGATGTTGGGCCCTGATTGGGATATGTGACACAAAGTAGGAGAGAAGGCTGAAGGTGAGGGCTGGGGGTCAGATAATGGAGGTTTGGCAAAGCCATGATAAAGCAGTTCATGTTTTAGGCAGTGAATATTTTATTTACAATTAAAGGTTTGTATGTGTTTCAGACTCATGATAATGGTCAGTTCTAAAATCCCAAAGGTAGTCACTGGCTGCAGAGCTTATGCTCTTTAGCATATTACCTACTTTCAAAAATTATTGTTCAATTTTTCCAGCCTTAAATTCATTAAAATCTAATTTAATATATTTAATATATTAATTTAGTGTATTTGTCATAAGGCGACCCAAATTTAATCTATTTGTCATAGGTGACCCAGAAAAAGCCCAGCCTTTCATTAGTCTATGTTCAGGTTTTGAAACAGGAAAGAAAGACAGAAAAGCCTGAAAATTGTCATTCTACTTAGAGCACAGAAAGCTGTTTTGGCTCAGAGAAACAGAGCGTTGGAAGGCAACTGAATTAGGTTTAAATACTATGAGTCTCTTACAGCTACTATTTTCTCTCTGATGCTGATGGTTTTACCTATATTGTTTTCCCCTGTGAGTCTTGGGCATTTGTCCAAGTCTAACTCTTCCTTCAAAATTATCATTTTTACTTCTTGGCTTCTCCAGGAACCTTCCTTTAACTTCTTCACCTCCATGAGGAGGGTGTACCTCCTTCTGTATATATCCTCTCTTCATATTTCTTTCACTGTACAGTAATTATCTTTGATTTCAGGAATTGATGAATCAAGCCACCATTCCAAGCCTTGAAGTTAATCATGTAAACTGACCTTAAATAGTGACAGATGATATCTAATACCAGCTTTAATTATTAGAAAAAATCTTCATGATATTGAGCTGAATCTTTTTGTTTGTTTTACTGATCATTTTAAGTTCTTTTCCTTCTAAATGACACGAATATAAGTGTTTGAAGATGGTATCTGTTTTAAATATTCCTGTGAAATGGTTTCCAGATTAAGATACCTTGCAACTTGATTGTCCTTCTCTGGATACATTAATTGGTCACTTTCCTCTCTTCAAGTGGGAAATTGTATACAGTTGTCCAGATGTGAATCAAATAAAACTGAATATAGTTCTACACTTTCCTTGCTATAATACAATGTTTTTGTTAACCCGAAGACTTTTAGCTTTTTTGTTAAAGATCTCATATTATTGACTGATACAAAGCTTGGTATGTGCCCATTAACTATGGTTTTAGGTGAGTAAATAAATGGCAGCAGTCGAAACCATTTCGTATTTTTTGAAAATTTCTATGTAGAATGTAAGACTTACCCTAACTAAATCCCATTTTTTAAAAGATTTATTTGTTTATTTTATAGAGAGAGATATAGAGAGTAGGCCGGGGGAGAGGCGGAGGAGAGACGTTTTCTTGAATGTATTTTTAAACATTTTTTTTGACATTTTTCTTAGTTTACCAGTTTATATGTTCTTTCTGGTATTTGTCACTTTTTCCTTCTGTTTCAAAAATAACATTTTTCTCTATTTGACATTATCTGTTAAAATTTCTTATTGTCCATGAATTCTGAGATATTACATAGATCTCTATCCTTGGGTATGTTCTTTCAGAAACTAAAATAGTTTAGTCAGAAATTGGAGAAAAATATCTCATTTGAATTGATTGATTGTTTTTCCTGTCTTTCCAATGATTTTGCACCAACTTCTCTGATTATAATTTTTTATAACTCCTTACAAACTTTCTCTTTTTTTCTAACTTTCTTTTTAGATATTTTACTTTAAAAGATATTCTTGTTTTATTTGGAAAGGATTGGAGAAAAAAGCAGTCATAAAAAATTGCTCCAAATATTTAAAAAATAAGCAAGATTCAAAACAAATGAAAGAATTATATTGAACCACTGGATGTTTTCACAATGGTAATAGTCAATAAAACAATTCAGTAATTGAACCCCAACCAAGACACTCGAGTGTAGTTTAATTTCCCTTTTAACTAACAATTGTTATGCCATACAGCCTGTTTATCATGACCTCTTAAAGGTGTTGCGAGACATAGGGAGAAGAAAATAATAACCCAGAGAAGGAGCAGGAAGTAGATAAAGGAAGTAGCAGCAAGGAAAAAAACACAATGAAGTGTGATAAAGGGGGCAAAAGGTACTGGAACCCTTGCCAATGGGCTGACAAATTTGTACACGCTGTTTGCTTTTGATTTGAAATTGTTAGCAGGGGAAAGTGTTGATGTCATCTCTGAGGTTAACTGTTTTTATAGTCCAAGAAACAAAATTATCTTGGTGCATGGATCCCCAGTGAGATTAGCCTTCTCTTTCATCTCACCTGGACCAACTCACTGGACGGTAACTCCATTTTTATTACACAAGGGTGATGAATGTTATTGAGCCATGCAAGTAAGTGTGTGGGATTGAATTTTACTGTATTCATTTCAGTACTCAAGGCATTCTTCATTAATGTCCTTTGAACAGGAATTTAAAATTATGAAGCTGAGACAGCATTCCAAAATAGATATACTTAGTTGGTAGAATAGATCATCAACAAATCTGCATCAAACTACTCAGAAGAGAAAGATCAAATTCAAAATGACTTGAATTTCAGAGTCCTCTCTCTCTCTGAAATTAAAATTCTTTTCTTTAATGCGAATAAGGCTACAAATAGTATACTTTAAAAACATAGTCTGTAAATATATATTTAAGTTTATAGTACCTGTTGTTTTTTTGTGGTTTTGGGATTTAGGGGATTAATACGATTAAAATCAAGCTGAAGGCGGGACACCTGGGTGGCTCAGTTGGTTAAGCAGCTGCCTTCGGCTCAGGTCATGATCCCAGCGTCCTGGGATCGAGTCCCACATCGGGCTCCTTGCTCGGCAGGGAGCCTGATTCTTCCTCTGCCTCTGCCTGCCATTCTGTCTGCCTGTGCTCGCTCTCTCCCCCTCTCTCTCTGATAAATAAAAAAAAAAAAAAAAAAATCAAGCTGAAGGCTATTAGCCAAAAACATCTGAGACATCAGAGAATACTTTAAGGAAAATAGTATTGACAGAGTAGGTAATATTTTCTGGCTGTGAAGAGCTTACAATAAGCTACATGTGAGATGTAGCTTCACTGCCTTCAGCTGGGTAAAGTTGCATGCTCAAGTAGATATCAGCACACTGATTTTTATATATGCAATATTTATATAGACATTTTTCTTTGTCAGTTTTGATCATCAGATTCCAAACTAAAAAAGGTTTTTTTTGTTTTTTTTTTTTTTAAGATTTTATTTATTTGTCAGTGAGAAAGAGAGCACAAGCAGGGGGAGTGGCAGGCAGAGGGAGAAGCAGGCTCCCCGCTGAGCAGGGAGCCTGATTTGGGACTTGATCCCAGGACCCTGGGATCATGATCTGAGCTGAGGGCAGACGTTGAACTGTCTGAGCCACCCAGGCATTCCAGATTTCAAACTTTTAAAATCAAACACTTTTATTGATAAAAATATTGAATGTATATCTGTAATATATGTATATGTTATTATATATGCATATACATATATATATATACTTACAAGGCACATGCAAGTATTGTCCTAATAAATTATGTTAACTATAAAACACAAAGATTTTACATGGTTGTAATAAATATGAACAGAGATTTCTTACATATACATGTTTTTGTGCACACTTTGAAATATATGTACATTACAATAGAGATCAACAATATAAAGGATTGTATTCTCTGCCATAATCTCACTAAAGATACATATATTGAGAAGAATTTTGAAGAAGTTAGCTCCAAATTCTGTTTTCTCTCTTTTTTAAGTTTATAGTAACTCTATGTTATTAAGTATTTGCCATATGTTTGATCTAAGGGGAAATGAATTGTCCTATTGGAAGAAAGATTTAGAAAACTCATATTCTGTTATTTTAGTAAAACTAATAATAAGCAAGTTTAAGGGGACTGTATTGGATTCCCTGCTGAGTTGCTGACAGAAGTACACAGTTTCCCCAGAATTAATACATCTAAATCCCAGCAACCAAACCAACTTTCTAGACTCTAGTTCATTTACAATACGTATGAGAGTTTGATGACAGTTATACTCTGTATGCATGTGACAGCTAGGTCCCAGTTTGGCTCAGAATTTTCAGCCATGCTGAGGTTGTGGGGCCAATCTGATTATATCTTACTTTTTAAAAATGTTTAAGATTTACTTATTTCTTTGAAAGAGAGAGAGAGAGAAAACACACGCAGGCAGGCCTGAGTGCTCAGTCTTACGTGGATTTTGCACTGAGCTTAGAGCCAGACGCTGGGCTCTACCTACCTCCCCTCCCTCTCATCCCTGAGATCACAACCTAAGCCCAAACCGAGAGTCAGATGCTCAACTGACTGTGCCACCCAGGTACCCCTGATTATATCTTACTTTTTGAGCTGAGGAAGGTGGTTAACAGAAGGGCCTGTCTGTGGTCTCTTTCTGTCTGGCCAGCTTGAGGAAGGCCCAGGAAAGCCAAGGAGAAGGCTGGGCACTGGGGAGGTGCTGGATAGGCAGAGTGGATTCTGTAGGGATGAGAGTGTGTCCTGCCCTGGGATGTGTAGCTATTACCTGTTAATTGCTTTGCTGTATTTTAAGCTTTATGTTCTCTGTGCTGCCAGGAGCCCCAAGCATATTAAAACTGGGTGTTCTAGCTCCTGCCTGCCTGGTCAATATTCTCATTAACCTAAAGGATTTGAAAATATGTTCAGTGTAAAGTAAATCAAACCCTTCCTGGCACAGCTATCTTAAGTACTTAGTTTCTGTCGGAATATCCAAGAGTGTATTCCTTTTTTTTTTTTTTTTTTTTAGATTTTATTTATTTGTCAGAGAGAGGGAGCGAAAGCGAGCACAGGCAGACAGAGTGGAAGGCAGAGTCAGACGGAGAAGCAGGCTCCCTGCGGAGCAAGGAGCCCGATATGGGACTCGATCCCAGGACGCTGGGATCATGACCTGAGCCGAAGGCAGCTGCTTAACCAACTGAGCCACCCAGGCGTCCCTTTTTTTTTGTTTTTTTTTAAATATTTTATTTATTTGACAGAGAAAGAGAGACAGCAAGAGAGGGAACGCAAGCAGGGGGAGTGGGAGAGGGAGAAGCAGGCCTCCAGCCTATCAGGAAGCCTAATGTGGGGCTTGATCCCTGGATCCTTGGATCACAAACTGAACAGAAGGCAGATGCTTAATGACTGAGCTACCCAGGCGACCCTCCAGGAGTGTATTCTTTTCCTTTCTTCTTCTTCTTTTTTTTTTTTTTAAATTTCTTTTCAGCGTAACAGTATTCATTGTTTTTGCACCACATCCAGTGCTCCATGCAATCCGTGCCCTCCTTAATACCCACCACCTGGTTCCCCCAACCTCACACACCCCCCCCCCCTTTCAAGACCCTCAGGTTGTTTTTCAGAGTCCATAGTCTCTCATGGTTCACCTCCCCTTCCAATTTCTTTCAACTCCCTTCTCCTCTCCATCTCCCCATGTCCTCCATACTATTTGTTGTGCTCCACAAAAAAGTGAAACCATATGATACTTGACTCTCTCTGCTTGACTGATTTCACTCAGCGTAATCTCTTCCAGTCTCGTCCATGTTGCTACAAAAGTTGGGTATTCATCCTTTCTGATAAAGCCATAATACTCCATATTTTGGCTGCTAATGGAGTTTTAACTGAAGGGTCAAATTAAAAAAGAAATTTACTTTAGGCTAGCCATTAGGGATTATTCTATTGTTGAATCTGTTTGAGATTCAGCAGCCCATTGGTTGCTTGATAGGAGATAATGCATCTAAAATAAATAATATTTTAGCTGAATCATTTATGATTTCATCGTTTTGAAAATTGGTCGTTTTTCTTGATGGAAGACATCCATAAAGTGAGCAGGAACTATCCCATTTGACAGAGGATTTTTTGTTTGCTTTTGAAAGTAACTCATGTTTCTTGTAGAAAACTTGGAAAATAAATATAAACAAAAACAAAATCAGTAGAATTCTAACAATGTCACTGGTAAAATTTGGTATATTTCATTTGTCAACTCTCTCCCTTCCTTTTCACTCTTTTCTTTTTGTTTCAAATAGAAGTTGAATGGTATATTTTATTTTATATTTCATTCTCCTTGCCCATCATTATATTGTGAGAATTTGCACAAGGAATTATCTTTATTCTGAAATATTATTTAAAATATTACAGACGGACCATCTTTTAGTTCATTTTCACCTATTGGATATTAAAGGATTTTTTTTCCCTCCAAAAGAGACTATTTGATTAGATATGATCATTTCTTCAGAATAATATGTTCTTATCTTCTTTTTTAATTTTTTTTTTTTTTATTTGACAGACAGAGATCACAAGTAGGCAGAGAGGCAGGCAGAGAGAGAGAGAAGGAAGCAGGCCCCCCGCGGAGCAGAGAGCCTGACGTGGGGCTCCATCCCAAGACCCTGGGACCATGACCTGAGCCGAAGGCAGAGGCCTTAACCCACTGAGCCACCCAGGTGCCCCAATATGTTCTTATCTTGAGGCATATTATTTTATGGAAAAAGGTGGTTCATTTTTTTCCCCTTAAAACAAAATTTTTAATCTTCATACTGACATTTTCACAAGCTTCCTGTCAATATTTCAGGGCATATTAGAAAACAAGTGTGAAACCGGTGGGCAACATATAAAATAATTGCTCTTAGGAATTTAAAGTGCCAGTGATATGTAATGGCAATTTCATAGCTATAAGCATCAATTGGTATTTTTAGTTGCTCTTGTTGCCTCAACTAAGAGTTTGGTGTTGCCTCAAATAACTAAGGATTTCTGGCAAAGATGCTTATTTTTAGGATGGTAGTTAGTCATGGGCTTCCCAGGTGCCATCTCTTGGCTTTGTGGTTTTAGCAAAATCCAAATCAGGTCCATTGAGCAGTTTGCGTGAGTGAATGCCAGCAAATAGGACCAAAGTAAAATACCCTATTCTGGAAAAATAAATCACCCAAAGGACCTACTTTCTTTCCTTATTTCTTTTTATTTCTAAATTCAGAATGAGAATTTAAGCAAGAAGCATTTTCAACATAAAATTAAAACAATCCAGACTTAGAGAAACAAGTACTGAAATTTCCTAGATTCATAGTGCTGTCCAGTGTTATTATATTTTTATTGCTTTACTAAAATGCTGCTCTTTACATTTTTTTCTTCCAAACATAGCTGGGCATTTTGGAGCTAATAGGGAGTAGCTACTTGTTTGTTTGTTTGTTTGTTTGATCACCATCATCAACAGTTTGTGGTAGCCGGACAGCATGGCTTTGCTCAAGATGGAGAAATATACTTGCTGTGAAACTTTGTAGCAATATTATCATTAACTCACATATCCTGGGTGCTGGGCTTTAGAGTTTAATTCTCTCAACAACCCTGGGAAGGTCTTTTCTAAAGATGAGGAAACTGAGGCTTAAAGAATTGTTAAAGCGGGTTACCCAAAGTCATGCAGCAAGTGACTGAGCAGGACTGGCACATAGGCAGTCACTTTTGAACTCCATGTGTTCAACCACTAGACACATTGTGCCAGATGAAAGATAACTTGTCTCTTTCTCGTCAGTGGCTTTGTTTGCACCACACTTAATTCACACAGTCTTGTTCGCACTTATTTGGTCCATTTTTTTAAAAAAAATTATTTATTTATTTATTTATTTGACAGTGAGAGAGTGACCACAAGCAGGGAGAGCAAGAGAGGGAGAAGCAGGCTTCCCGCTGAGCAGGGAGCATGACAAGGGGCTCAGTCTCAGGACTCCTGGGATCATAACCTGAGCTGAAGCCAGGTGCCTAATGACGGAACCACCAGGTGCCCCTATTTTGGTTCATTTTTATCTTCCTACAAAATTGCATGCTTTTTGTGATCAGGGATTGTAAAAACCAGGCATTCTCTCAAGTTTGTAACCCAGTAAAATACACCCTGTCTGTAAGCTATGCAATGTCTTCTAATAGCAAAGTAATAAACACTTAATGTATTAGCAGTTTTTGTGGACTGAGCTCTGGCTAAATCCCAGGGGTAAATGGACACATCCATTGGGTGTAAGGAGAGTTGGAACTGTAAAGCCTTCTGGAATTTTTCATAGGGGAAGAGCTCACCTTTATTGAATGCCTTTTTCCTACATTGTTTTATATGCCTTATCCCATTCAGTTCTAACCAATCTGTTAGAATCTTACAGATAAGGAAGCCGAGACTCTGAGATAGTAAATAGCTTGTTATAGCTAGTAAGCAGCAAAGCCAGAATTGGTATTCATGTTTGTTTTATTCCACAACCTACATTTTTTCAAACCTTTTAATTCATCAGAGCTATAGATCTATTTTGTTGAAAAAAGTACAGAAAACTTTTTGAGTCCATGCCAAAGTTAGGTCTTACTTCTATGCTGTGGCCAAAAATAGAAGAAGAAGAAATAAATGGATCATTAACATCTATTTAAAGCTAATTATTTTACTTTATTTTTTTAGAGAGTGTGTGTATATACATGTAAGCAGAGTGGGGGTGCAGGTGATGGGGGGAGGACAGAGGGAGAGGGAGAGAGAGAATCTTAAGCAGGCTCCATGCCCAGAGCATAGTTTGAAGAACGGTTGGATCTCACAACCCTGAGCTCTTGACCTGAGCCCAAATCAAGAATCTGAGGATTAACTGTCTGAGCCACCCCAGTGTCCCTATTTAAACCCAATTATAATAGATGATCTATCCTTGAGAAAAACTGGGTAGAGTTTTATTACTGATTCTATTAGCTCTAAATGCAACAGAAAAGAGAAACAAGAACTTGCTCTTAATGTTATTCAGATTCAATAAATACTTACTAAGTATCTACTATGTGTTATGAACTATGCTAGCTGTTTACATAGGTGTTAACTACACAGAAACACTTCTATTTTATGCACAAAGTCACTGAAGTTAGAGAATTCAATAACTTACCCAAATTCAAACCACTAATAATACAAGAACTGGTGCAAAAACACAGGTCTTCACTTGAAATACTGTGTTCTTCTATTACTGTGTTTCTCTTTAATGTCTTCTTTAGAGGAATAACACTTTATTTTGAAAGAACAGAAGATTTATACAGCACCTTGTTTGAATGGCAAGAAAGATATGGTAGCAATTGTTAATTTCTGTCTGTAACTGTTTGAAATACTGGACCAGGAATTTTTATACTTGTAGCAAGTTTAAAAAATTCATGAAATAATTATGTCAATTCTGTCCAAAGTGAAACATTTGCAATCTTACTCTCAAATTGATTTGAATGTTCCTCTGTTTGTTACTTATGTTATGTTTATTCAAAGTTTATTATTTAGGTAGGAGGTGTATCAACATTCTTAATCTTTGTCAAATCCATTGGCAGGCATACGTAGTGTTTGGTCAGTTGCTTAGGGGACAAAACCAAACAGCATATTGGTTGTGTTATGCTGGGCTTTGTGGTTTTACAGTTTAGGAAGTCCAGTCCTCATTTGACAGCATGCAACCATTTCTGTCCTAAAATTTTTCCTCCTATATGTAACCAGTGGTTTAAAAAAAGCATTTGGAGGAGACTAAAGAAATTCAGATTCCAAAACAAAGAAATAATGCCACAATCTAATCAAACAGGAATTATTTGGTTTCCACAACAATTAAACATTTCAAAATTATCCTTGGAGAATAGAACTAGTTTGAGTGTGGTTTGGAGTGAAGAACGTGGGCTTTTACATCAGATAGATCCAGGTTGAAATCTGGGCTCTGCTCTTCATTTATAAAACATAGATAATAATACCTACATGCAGAGCTGTTTGGAGGAGTACACAAGAAAATAATGTATGTGTATGAACAGTGCCAGACATAAAGCAGATGGCTATCATTATTTCTGAGTACTTCCACCTAAGTTCTTAAACATATAAAAACATGTGGATTTTGAGAATATTCAATAGTGAGGACTAAAAACTAAAGAATTTATAATAGGACCTCTGATTTGAATGTGGTAGTTTAAAGTCACATTATTTTATCCTCTTCATGGGAAGTATCCAAAACACCAAGGTGAATGAGAAACAAAAATGTAACATTTTTTTGGTGAAACTTGGAGACTGCTAAAACCCCATATTCCACCCCTCCCCCCCAAAAGGAATTTCTGCCCAAAGCTGTGGACACTGTGCAGTGGGCTGGAGAAATGGACAAGAGTTGAGACAGAATATAGCTGCTGCATTAAAGAGGGCTTTCTTAAAGACGAGGCACATACACTGAGGTTCAATGTCTGAGCTCCATTTTTGTACCAGGAAGCATTGGTGCATTGGGTACACCCGCAGAAGTTAGGGGCTTTCTCAGACCCAGTTTCGTTCTCAGTAGTCAAATAAATGGGCTAAGTCAAGAAATGGCAGTGTGAAGACACAGCCATGGTTTTAGCAAACAGTTCTTCTCTATTGCAGCAGAGAAGAGGATATTTAAGAAAACTGCCACAGCCGCTATGTTCACTGGCTGAGGAAATGAAAAAGGCAAATAAATATACAAACTAAATCCTTTATCATGAGAAAAGTGCTGTTATGCTGGAACATGTCCCTGGACCCCTCCCCTCCCTCATGAACCTCCAGCAAACTGTGGCATAGAAAAAAAAAAAATATATATATATATATATATATATATATATATATCAGTTTCAATACTATAATATAAAAGTAGAACCAGCCCAAGAGCTCCTTAAAAAAAAAAAAAGTTACAGGGAAAAAAATGAGGAAATGAGGGGGAAAACCAAAAGCTGGATAAGAAAAGTTTATGAGAAAAAATAAAACAATGTGGCTGTAAAAGGGACAAAAATGATTATTCAACTTTGTGCCATAAATTTAAAAATAAATCAAAACAAAACCTTTAAGAAGTAAAAGTCTCTGAAGGATTAGTGCAAATCAAAAATACAAGAACTCAGAAAAGGGATGGTAGGTAACAATGGAGAGGCTCGAGGAAGAAGTGGAAGAGAAAAATAAAACCATCAGAGAAGTAAAGGTGAAGTTAGCAGGAAAATAAGAAAAAATAAACATTGTTGAAACCACTAAGATCTAGAGGACGGTTGTGAAAAAAATTGAGCAAAATGAAATAAATTTTAGAAGTTTAAAAGGATGAGAGAGAAAATGGTATAAGAGAGGCAAAGAAAACGAAGCATGCACATTACTGGAGTCACTAAAAAAATGTAAATTATTGAATTCAATGTTGAATATTGAAAGCTACAAATTAAGTGCACTTCTCTAAAGAAGGCTTGAGTTCACATGTTGAAAAAGCACATCTAACCCAGTGGAAATTGCTCCAAAGGTGTCAGCGTGGAAACATACCCAAGTTAAATGGCTTGACATCAGAGGTAGTGAAAGAATCCTTTGGGTGATCAAGAAAGAAGTCATGTGTAGAAGAAAAAGATTAATGTGACCTTAAGCTGCTCTTTAACATAGTCAATGCTAGAAGGTTGTAGAACAACATCTATAAAATCTCGAGGAAGAGTGTGGTTTAAGAATTTTATAACCAACAAAATGTTGAAGTACAAAAGCAGTAGTAAGCAGTTTTGAACATGGATAACTTGGGGAATATCGTTCCCCTGAAACGTCTTTAGAAATTTTTTAGAAGATGAACTGCTGTCCTCCCAGAGATGTTTGAAAACACTACAGCAAGAGCACTGGCCATGAGCACTGGGTCCTTGTCAGTCTTTGACCAAGAGTAAAACAAAGGTGGGTGTGAGGCCCACTGAAGAGACTATAATGTTAGTTGCGCTGACAGTAGAAACAATAAAACTTACAAAACTGGGACAATAGAAGGCAAGAAAACAAACAAATTAACTGGGAATGGAGGTGGTGGGCAGAGAAATCTATGCCCCCACATACATCATCCACTGGCTCTGATGGTTTCACAAAAGAATTCTATGAGACCCTTAAAAACCTGATAATGTAATGGTATTTAAAACGTTCCAAATAACAGGAATAGAAAATTTAACAATATTTGAAATGGTGCCAGCAGGATATTGACATCAAACTTTAATACAGATTGTACTGAAAAGAAAACTTTAGATCATTTATATTTATGTTCATACAAATAACTACATGAAAATCCTAAATGAAATGCTGACAGACTGTAGACATTAAAAGAATAAAACCTGATTAGGGGTGCCTGAGTGTCTCAGTTGGTTAAGTGTCTAACTCTTGGTTCTGATTCAGGTCATGATCTCAGGGTCATGAGATCGAGCCCTGCCTTTGCCTCAGTGCTCATCACGGAATCTGCTTCAGATTCTCTTCCTCTCCCTCTCCTTTCTCCCCTGCCCCTCTATCTCTCTATCTCTCTCTAAAATAAACAAATTTTTTTCTTAAAAAACCACACTCATTAAAGAGGTTATTTCAAGGAGATAATGATTGAGTAAATAAAAGGAAATCTGATGTGGAGAACAAAGGCAAAAGAAAAAAAAAACTTTACAACTTAAATTAAGCCCATTGACAAGTACTTGAGAACTGCAGGGTGACCTTCCTCAAAGAGCTTAGTTGCCTTGATGTTAATACTTTGCTAGAGGCAGAAGGCAATCTTCGCCTGACATCATCCTAACCTCCAGGATCCTGTTAAAATCCCTTTGGAAACTTCCTTTATCTCTACCTCCCCAGAATATGTGTTAACAATCATCCTCCAAGCATATGGTCCACTGATATAGATCTGAAGGATCTCATGACTCAGGTTTTATTAGGCAATTTAATAAATGACCTTGTCCTAACAACCATTTTCCTTGCCCTTCAAGATCCTGGAAATCTTGCCTCCAAATTCCTTAGAGACTTCCACTATTCCTAACCCAGTCCCATATTGAAAAGTATATAATCAGCCCCTCAAAACCCCAGGGCAGCTCTTTTTGCCCACTGGGTCTGTTACTATGCTATAATAAAACATAAATGTCTCAAGAATTCTACCTTGACCAATAAATGTCCAAGCATTCTGCCTTGATCATTTGCTCTGGAACCCCAACATTTCACATCGAATCTACTAACATTACATTCAAGGAGCAAAGAACATGTTTATACTTGTGAAAAGGCAACAATTTAATGTTCAGACTTAAAAAGGAAAACCTCTAGTACAGTTGGAAATAGATACTTCTCTTTACCTGGTAAAATGTTATCTATTTCAGTCCGAAATCCAGTATCATCCTTAATGGGGAAACATTAGAAGCATGCTTGTGAATCTCGGAACAGACACTATTATTTAACTTTGTTCTGTAGTACTAATACAGTTAGACAAGAGAAAGAAATTAGAGTATAAAAATAAAATATTTGCAGCTTATATGTTTGTGTACCTGCAAAACCAAAAGAATCAGCTGAAAATTCTTACAAAGAGTTAAAAAATTCCAAACAGCAGAGAAAGAAAAAATTAAACACAAAATCAATGACTTCTATATATACAAAGTTACAGCCATTAGGAGAACCAATGGAAGAAAGATCCTCAGTGTTCAACATCAAAAAATATATAAAATAGCATTAAGCTTAATAAGAAATGTGCAAGTGTCTATATAGAAAAAAGAAAAAAAAACTTTTTAAAAGCTTCTAATGTTGCCCAAAGAACACTGGAATATTTAGAATAATACACCAAGGAAAGCCTTAGCATCTTGTCAGTTTCTCCTGATTCATTTTATAAATTCATTTGACAATCACAAAACTCAGGATATTTTGGACCTAGATAGACTGATCTGGAGTTGATAATGGAAAAATATACAAGCACAAATAGCCAGGAAAATTCAGCAAAAGGAGAGCAATGATATGTGGAATTAGCCCCGCCAGAGATTAAAACTTATTAGACCCCAATTATTAAGACAGTTTGGTTCTGGGCATGGAGGGGAAAAAAAAATCATTGGAAAAAAATATAGAATACATATGTGAATTGCAGTGCATATAATATCCATGGGGAAAAATGGATTTTTCAATAAATAATGATGAGCCAACAGGGTAGCCATCTGGAAAAAAATGGATCCATGCCTCATAGTTTATACCAGAAGAAACTTCAAATGGATCATGAATGTAAATATAAAACATAAACCATAAAAGTAATCGAAGACATCATGGGAGAATTCTATGTAACTTCAACATGAAAAAGCTTTCCTAACTATGATAAAAACCAGGAACCATAAGAAAAGGAGTAATAAATTTTACTTACTACATAAAAGAAAACTTTTTGCGTGGTCAAAATTGCTTATAAGAAACAAAAAAATGGAGAAAACTTTTGCAACCATATCACAGACAAAACATCATTTACTTTATGTGTAAAGAGTTCTTCAAATTGACACAAAAATGCCAACAGTTCAATATAAAAATGGATAAAGATTATGGGCACTTGTTTTATACAAAGAAAATGAGAATTCTTCCCTTGGTAATGTGATATTAAACAGCTACTCTCCCTATTATTTGTCCCAGTAGCTTGCTTATTTCCATCTTTCCACTTACTCCAACCTATTGCTATTTTTTCTGTTCGCTTGTTTGTTTTATTCTCCCTTTTCTCTCTAAGACTGTGAATTCCATGGGAAAAGGAATCATGTCTGTCTCCCCCATCGGTTCTCCCACTGTGACAGCCGTGCACAGTGCTGTCAGACGCAAGGTGCTTAATAATCAGCTCTGTTTGATTTCACTCTGTTCTATTTGTTCTTCAGAAAAACACCTTCTACACATTCTTCCTTCTGACCTGTGCCAAATATATTCAGCTTTTTTTGTTTCTAGTAAACTCAGTAGATGGGTTGAAATTTATAGAATTCAAAAGAAGTTACATAAATTCACCTAAAACAGGGGACCTGGGTGGCTCAGTGGGTTAAGCCGCTGCCTTTGGCTCAGGTCATGATCCCAGGATCCTGGGATCGAGTCCTGTATCTGCCTCCTTGCTCAGTGGGGAGCCTGCTTCTCTCTCTGCCTCTGCCTGCCTCTCTGCCTGTTTGTGCCCCCCAACCTGACAAATAAATAAATAAATAAAATCCTTAAAAAAATTCACCTAATACAACTACATATTAGGCTTCCAGTGGTTAGCTTCAAGCACAGAGGATGGTTAGTTACCTAGTAGGAACTTAAAAATTATTTGTTGAATTAAAAAAATGTTAGAAGAAGAGTATTTGCCATAAGAGATCTTAATTTTGTCAGATTATTCTTTGGCAGAGTATATGTTTCATTAATAACTTCTTTAGTGTATTAATTCAACTTCAGTTGCTGTGAATGTTCTTCAATTAATTCATCCCTTTGGCATTATTGATTTCATTATCATAATGAGATTCATATGCATCATTAGAGATAATGTTTGTATGACTTCAGAGTTTTATTAATATTCACTATACCCCTAGTGTTGTTAAAGTACTGGTTTGTCCTGTAGTCACTACATGGCTTGACTGGAGAAGAGTGAACTTAGTTACTGACATAGTTTTTGGATTGGCTTCCTTATCAGCTTTTAGACAGAGAAAGCTTCAGGTCCTTGCCATGTGGGCCTCTCTGTGGAAAAATAGGATAGTGCACATGGGTAATTTCCATCAAAGCGTAAGAGAGAGCTCGTAAGGCAAGAAGCTGTAGTCTCTTTGTAACCTAATTTTGGTAGCGATAGCCCATCACTTTTGCACTATTCTCTTCATGAGAAGACAGTCATTAGATTCAGCCCATATTCAAAGAGGGGGGATTGATTACATAAGGTATGACAGTCAGCTGGTGGGGATCATTGGAGGCCATTTTAGAAAATGCCTACTGCATCTCATAAGTAAGCAGTTAAGACATCTTCTTAAAAGAATTCAGAAGAATGATCTCTAAGGGTTGAGACGTTCAGGAAGATGTTTATAAAAATGTTGAGACCTGACCTAAATCCTGAAGAAAATTTTGACAAGAGGGAAAACAGCCTTTTATATAGAAAAAATATAAACTAAGGTGTAGACGTAGACATTTTTCTAGATTACTTCAGGAACAGAAAATAGATAGTATAACTTGAGAGTAGTATTTTTACGTGAAATATTAATTAGTGATCCTAAATCAGAAAACTATTTTCTCTTTTTGGTAAATGCTGCTTTTATCAATCTTGTTTGGGGTCTTAATGGTTTTAAGTATTAGAGAGGTAGAAATTAAAGATCAAGCATGTTTCTGAAATACTTTTTATCACAGAATTTTAAATTCTAAGATGTATTTAATGACAAACACAGGAAATGATGTCTTACTGTCTCCAAAAGCAAGAAAGTAGAGGTTTAGTTCTCTAAAAACTCATTTAAACACAATAAAAGTTTGACTTTTTCATCGTATGAAAAATAAAAACAAAGTTTTTGTAGGAGGCATGCCTTCTAATAAGAATGTACTTTACTAAGAAATCTTAAAAAGAATGTACTTTGCTTACTAACCTTTTTTGAGATGGAAATGCAGATTTACTTAAATCAGCCTAAGTAGGGATAAGCACAAGAAAAGTATCATCTTTTTCCCCCTAAACTCATTGAAGTTGCTCTTTGTATTAGAGTAGATATTTACTTAACCAATCATGGTAACTAACGCAGTGTCTTTGATGTTGTCACAAAAGTTATTGGCAGTAGCAGCATTAGCAACAGCAGAGTTAATGGGATTAATCTACTCCAGGCCTTGCCCCATGCATACTGTCCTCATTAAACTCTCACAACAACCCTGGTGTAAGTATGATTATTATTCTCATTTTATAGATGAGGAAACTAAAAGCCAATGGATTAAGGGACTTGATAAAAATTAAAAACCAAACCAAACCAAAAAAACCAAATAAACATATGGTGGAGCCTTGATTCTAACCCAACTTGTTTTGATTCTAGTGCTAGAACTCTTAACCCAAGCAGCAGACTGCCTCGTAAGCCCAACTTTTAGTAAATACGGGCCATGTAAATGAACAATTTCACATCAAAGGGCACTTTCATCTAGTCGATGTCGATTTTCTGGTGGGATCTGGATCAGCACCAGTCTAAGCACTATTCTTCAGTGTGGTTGGGAAATTTAGTTGGACAAATCTCCCTTTCAGTGTCTCTTCTAATTGTTATTAATGGATGCCTGTGAAACACATGTTAATTATTACATTTTGGTTTGAGTACAGACTGCACAACAAAGAAAAAAACCCTGCCTTTTGGAGCTCAGGTTTTAAAGAGAAGGCTTGATATAATCAGGTAACAGGAATGCTCTTCAAAGTGAAGTAGAGAAGCATGGGAACCTGGACCACAGGTATTGAAACCCTGTGGTGATAAGAAAGGGCTGATCCCTGTGATACCGGAAAAATGCAACAGAACGTCTCTTGTTCCTTGTCTATAGTTTTTGGAAAGCACTGGTCATGTGACAAGCCCATGTCTGGCCTTGCAATTGCAGCAGTGTTTTGCTGACCTGGGAAGAGAAGGAGTGGGATGGCCGCTATGGTTGCCTTCCCAATACCAAGTATGGGCACCAGGTGCAGGTTTGTCTTGGGTTGAAAATACATTTGGAGGAGATTCACAGTGGTACAAAGTAATTAAATTTATCGACCTTAATGAGACTGTGGTAGCTTTCAAATAGGGGAAACTTTTAGCCACCAACTAAGGTAAATACTTTGAATGTCATATTAGGAGAAGAATTTACATTTAAAATGGATACTCATGTTGATGATTCAGTTTCATATTCAGCATTTATAATTAGGCTGAATATTTTGTGTTTTCGATATTTCTCCTCCGAAGCAAAAAAAAGCAAGACAGATACACATGTGTGTATGAACAGACATACATCATTGCAAGAGTGTGTAGAGAAAATAAAAACCAATAATAACAATCACAGAACCAAAATACAACCATGGTTGGATTTCAGTGTTACAAGTTCGTAGAGTGTCTTATTTCATTAAATCAAAGGAATTCTTTGTATACTCATTAAGGACTAACAGTAGGAAGATGACATTGCCAAGAGTTGTGCATTTAAAAGAAAGGTGAAAGTTTCAAGTGAGAGTATTGAAGAAGAATACTGGATCCAGACAATAACTGTTTTGATTAAATTCTAAATATTTCACCTTCAAATATTTCATCTCACAACAGTAACAGATTACCTTGCCTAATGCCAAGAGATATTTCTGTGCCTTTTTTCAGAGACTATGATAAACCAATTAAGAGCTACAAATTCATGAATACAACCAAAATTTATGAGTACAACCTCAGACTTGTATGTGCTAGTGTGAAATTTTTCTCTCTTTAAATCATGGGTACACTGATTTGAAAATTTTTTTGAAATTTTTGTTTTAAAAATTTTTTGAAATTTTTGTTGAAAGAAAATAGTTCTCATTATTCCACTATTCCAAATGTCAATTTTTACTTTGGTGTGACCCTTCAGAATTTGTCCTTATGTCCTTATGTCTTTATTGTCTCTGTAGTTGCAATCCAAGTATATATGTAATTTGTTTTGTCTCTTTATTTAGTGATACAAGATAAGCTGTTACTTGTATTTTTACACAGAACACTAATTTAATTACTGCCCAATATTATTTAGAGATTTATATGTTTCTAGATATTTTTCTATTTTGACATTATTTGTCAATATCTTACTTATGTCCATGTCTATCTTATTTTCGGTGAATTACAACAAAAAAGGAAATGACTTCATCAGAAGATACTTTTATGACTTACCATACCTAGGGGCGCCTGGGTGGCTCAGTGGGTTAAAGCCTCTGCCTTCAGCTCAGGTCATGATCCCAGGGTCCTGGGATCGAGCCCCACGTTGGGCTCTCTGCTCAGCAGGGACCCTATTTCCCTTCCTCTCTCTCTGTCTGCCTACTTGTGATCTCTGTCTGTCAAATAAACAAAATCTTTAAAAAAAAGACTTACCATACCTAAAATGCATATAACTACACTAAATTTCACAAAAGTGGTAACCACTTATAATTTACCAACAGTACACATATTACAGGTTGTGTTACAATTAGAGTGATAATCTTAAAAAAAAGTCCTTTTCTTTCTTACAAGTACTTTAAATTGGCTGAAGTTGATCTCTTTCACTATAACTACATATGAATATTTGCTTCTGGTCTTATTTCTTTGTTTTCCTTCTCTCAATGAATTTTCTTTTTATGTAGTGATTGATACTTTTTTGGGGTACAAATTTGAATGGACTCTTCAGATAGTATAGATTTTCATCTATTTTTTTAAATTAATTTTTTATTTTTTATAAACATATATTTTTATCCCCAGGGGTACAGGTCTGTGAATCACCAGGTTTACACACTTCACAGCACTCAACAAAGCACATACCCTCCCCAATGTCCATAATCCCACCCCCTTCTCCCAAACCCCCTCCCCCTAGCAAACCTCAGTTTCTTTGGAGAGATTAAGAGTCACTTATGGTTTGTCTCCCTCCCAATCCCATCTTGTTTCATTGATTCGTCTCCTACCCACTTAAGCCCCCATGTTGCATCACCACTTCCTCATATCAGGGAGATCATATGATAGTTGTCTTTCTCTGCTTGACTTATTTCGCTAAGCATGATACGCTCTAGTTCCATCCATGTTGTTGCAAATGGCAAGATTTCATTTCTTTTGATGGCTGCATAGTATTCCATTGTGTATATATACCACATCTTCTTGATCCATTCATCTGTTGATGGACATCTAGGTTCTTTCCATAGTTTGGCTATTGTGGACATTGCTGCTATAAACATTCGGGTACACGTGCCCCTTTGGATCACTACGTTTGTATCTTTAGGGTAAATACCCAATAGTGCAATTGCTGGGTCATAGGGCAGTTCTATTTTCAACATTTTGAGGAACCTCCATGCTGTTTTCCAGAGTGGCTGCACCAGCTTGCATTCCCACCAACAGTGTAGGAGGGTTCCCCTTTCTCCGCATCCTCGCCAGCATCTGTCATTTCCTGACTTGTTGATTTTAGCCATTCTGACTGGTGTGAGGTGATATCTCATTGTGGTTTTGATTTGTATTTCCCTGATGCCGAGTGATATGGAACACTTTTTCATGTGTCTGTTGGCCATCTGGATGTCTTATTTGCATAAATGTCTGTTCATGTCCTCTGCCCATTTCTTGATTGGATTATTTGTTCTTTGGGTGTTGAGTTTGCTAAGTTCTTTATAGATTCTGGACACTAGTCCTTTATCTGATATGTCGTTTGCAAATATCTTCTCCCATTCTGTCAGTTGTCTTTTGATTTTGTTAACTGTTTCCTTTGCTGTGCAAAAGCTTTTGATCTTGATGAAATCCCAATAGTTCATTTTTTTCCCTTGCTTCCCTTGCCTTTTGCGTTGTTCCTAGGAAGATGTTGCTGCGGCAGAGGTCAAAGAGGTTGCTGCCTGTGTTCTCCTCAAGGATTTTGATGGATTCCTTTCTCACATTGAGGTCCTTCATCCATTTTGAGTCTATTTTTGTGTGTGGTGTAAGAAAATGGTCCAATCTCATTTTTCTGCATGTGGCTGTCCAATTTTCCCAGCACCATTTATTGAAGAGGCTGTCTTTTTTCCATTGGACATTCTTTCCTGATTTGTCGAAGATTAGTTGACCATAGAGTTGAGGGTCTATTTCTGGGCTCTCTATTCTGTTCCATTGATCTATGTGTCTGTTTTTGTGCCAGTACCATGCTGTCTTGATGATGACAGCTTTGTAATAGAGCTTGAAGTCCGGAATTGTGATGCCACCAACGTTGGCTTTCTTTTTCAATATCCCTTTGGCTATTCGAGGTCTTTTCTGGTTCCATATAAATTTTAGCATTATTTGTTCCATTTCTTTGAAAAAGATGGATGGTACTTTGATAGGAATTGCATTAAATGTGTAGATTGCTTTAGGTAGCATAGACATTTTCACAATATTTATTCTTCCAATCCAGGAGCATGGAACATTTTTCCATTTGTTTGTGTCTTCCTCAATTTCTTTCATGAGAACTTTATAGTTTTCTGAGTATAGATTCTGTGTCTCTTTGGTTAGGTTTATTCCTAGGTATCTTATGGTTTTGGATGCAATTGTGAATGGGATTGACTCCTTAATATCTCTTTCTTCTGTCTTGCTGTTGGTGTAGAGAAATGCAACTGATTTCTGTGCATTGATTTTATATCCTGACACTTTACTGAATTCCTGTATAAGTTCTAGCAGTTTTGGAGTGGAGTCTTTTGGGTTTTCCACATATAGTATCATATCATCTGCGAAGAGTGATAATTTGACTTCTTCTTTGCCGATTTGGATGCCTTTAATTTCCTTATGTTGTCTGATTGCTGAGGCTAGGACCTCTAGTACTATGTTGAATAGCAGTGGGGATAATGGACATCCCTGCCGTGTTCCTGACCTTAGGGGAAAAGCTTTCAGTTTTTCTCCATTGAGAATGATATTTGCGGTGGATTTTTCATAGATGGCTTTGATGATATTGAAGTATGTGTCCTCTATCCCTACACTTTGGAGAGTTTTGATCAGGAAGGGATGCTGTACTTTGTCAAATGCTTTTTCAGCATATATTGAGAGTATCATATGGTTCTTGTTCTTTCTTTTATTGATGTGTTGTATCACATTGACTGATTTGCGGATGTTGAACCAACCTTGCAGCCCTGGAATAAATCCCACTTGGTCGTGGTGAATAATCTTTTTAATGCACTGTTGAATCCTATTGGCTAGTATTTTGTTGAGTATTTTCGCATCTGTGTTCATCAAGGATATCGGTCTATAGCTCTCTTTTTTGGTGGGATCCTTGTCTGTTTTTGGGATCAAGGTGATGCTGGCCTCATAAAATGAGTTTGGAAGTTTTCCTTCCATTTCTATTTTTTGGAACAGTTTCAGGATTATAGGAATTAGTTCTTCTTTAAATGTTTGGTAGAATTCACCCGGGAAGCTGTCTGGCCCTGGGCTTTTGTTTGTTTGGAGATTTTTAATGACTGTTTCAATCTCCTTACTGGTTATGGGTCTGTTCAGGCTTTCTATTTCTTCCTGGTTCAGTTGTGGTAGTTTATATGTTTCTAGGAATGCATCCATTTTTTCCAGATTGTCAAATTTATTGGCGTAGAGTTGCTCATAGTATGTTCTTATAATAGTTTGTATTTCTTTGGTGTTAGTTGTGATCTCTCCTCTTTCATTCATGATTTTATTTATTTGGGTCCTTTCTCTTTTCTTTTTGATAAGTCGGGCCAGGGGTTTATCAATTTTATTAATTCTTTCAAAGAACCAGCTCCTAGTTTCGTTGATTTGTTCTGTTGTTTTTTTGGTTTCTATTTCATTGATTTCTGCTCTGATCTTTATGATTTCTCTTCTCCTGCTGGGTTTAGGGTTTCTTTCTTGTACTTTCTCCAGCTCCTTTAGGTGTAGGGTTAGGTTGTGTACCTGAGACCTTTCTTGTTTCTTGAGAAAGGCTTGTACCGCTATATATTTTCCTCTCAGGACTGCCTTTGTTGTGTCCCACATATTTTGAACCGTTGTATTTTCATTATCATTTGTTTCCATGATTTTTTTCAATTCTTCTTTAATTTCCCGGTTGACCCATTCATTCTTTAGAAGGATACTGTTTAGTCTCCATGTATTTGGGTTCTTTCCAAACTTCCTTTTGTGGTTGAGTTCTAGCTTTAGAGCATTGTGGTCTGAAAATATGCAGGGAATGATCCCAATCTTTTGATACCGATTGAGTCCTGATTTAGGACCGAGGATGTGATCTATTCTGGAGAATGTTCCATGTGCACTAGAGAAGAATGTGTATTCTGTTGCTTTGGGATGAAATATTCTGAATATATCTATGATTTCCATGTGGTCCAGTGTGTCGTTTAAGGCCTTTATTTCCTTGCTGATCTTTTGCTTGGATGATCTGTCCATTTCAGTGAGGGGAGTGTTAAAGTCCCCTACTATTATTGTATTATTGTTGATGTGTTTCTTTGATTTTGTTATTAATTGGTTTATATAGTTGGCTGCTCCCACGTTGGAGGCATAGATATTTAAAATTGTTAAATCTTCTTGTTGGACAAACCCTTTGAGTATGATATAGTGTCCTTCCTCATCTCTTATTATAGTCTTTGGCTTAAAACCTAATTGATCTGATATAAGGATTGCCACTCCTGCTTTCTTCTGATGTCCATTAGCATGGTAAATTCTTTTCCACCCCCTCACTTTAAATCTGGAGGTGTCTTCGGGCTTAAAATGAGTTTCTTGGAGGCAACATATAGATGGGTTTTGTTTTTTTATCCATTCTGATAGCCTGTGTCTTTTGACAGGGGCATTTAGCCCATTAACATTCAGGGTAACTATTGAGAGATATGAATTTAGTGCCATTGTATTGCCTGTAAGGTGACTGTTACTGTATATGGTCTCTGTTCCTTTTTGATCTACCACTTGTAGGCTCTCTCTTTGCTTAGAGGACCCCTTTCAATATTTCCTGTAGAGCTGGTTTGGTATTTGCAAATTCTTTCAGTTTTTGTTTGTCCTGGAAGCTTTTAATCTCTCCTTCTATTTTCAATGATAGCCTAGCTGGATATAGTATTCTTGGCTGCATGTTTTTCTCATTTAGTGCTCTGAAAATATCATGCCAGCTCTTTCTGGCCTGCCAGGTCTCTATGGATAAGTCAGCTGCCAATCTAATATTTTTACCATTGTATGTTACAGACTTCTTTTCCCGGGCTGCTTTCAGGATTTTCTCTTTGTCACTGAGACTTGTAAATTTTACTATTAGGTGACGGGGTGTGGGCCTATTCTTATTGATTTTGAGGGTCATTCTCTGAACCTCCTGAATTTTGATGCTCGTTCCCTTTGCCATATTGGGGAAATTCTCCCCAATAATTCTCTCCAGTATCCCTTCTGCTCCCCTCTCTCTTTCTTCTTCTTCTGGAATCCCAATTATTCTAATGTTGTTTCGTCTTATGTGTCACTTATCTCTCAAATTCTCCCCTCGTGGTCCAGTAGCTGTTTGTCCTTCTTTTGCTCAGCTTCTTTATTCTCTGTCATTTGGTCTTCTATATCACTAATTCTTTCTTCTACCTCATTTATCCTAGCAGTGAGAGCCTCTCTTTTTGATTGTACCTCATTAATAGCTTTTTTGATTTCAACTTGGTTAGATTTTAGTTCTTTTATTTCTCCAGAAAGGGCTTTTATATCTCTCGAGAGGGTTTCTCTATATCTTCCATGCCTTTTTCGAGTCCGGCTAGAACCTTAAGAATTGTCATTCTGAACTCTAGATCTGACATATTACCAATGTCTGTATTGATTAGGTCCCTAGCCTTCGGTACTGCCTCTTGTTCTTTTTTTTGTGTTGAATTTTTCCGTCTTGTCATTTTGTCCAGATAAGAGTATATGAAGGGGCAAGTAAAATACTAAAAGGGTGGCAACAACCTCAGGAAAATATGCTTTAACCAAATTAGAAGAGATCCAAAATCGTGAGGGGGGAGAAAGGGGATAAAAAGAGGTTCAAAAAGGAAGAAAGAGGAAAAAAAAAGAAAAAAGAGAAAAAAAAAAAGAAAGGAATTTAAAAAAAAGAAAACACCTAAGAATAATGTAAAAAAGAAAAAATATATATATTAGATAAACTAGTAAAAAATCGTTAAAAAAGAAAAAGGTAACAGTTAAAAAAAATTTTACCCAAGGCGAGAAAAAAAAAACAAAAAATGAAAAAGAAAAAATTAAATTAACTGCAAGACTAAAAAAAATCATAGGGAAAAAGCCATGAGTTCCGTGCTTTGCTTTCTCCTCCTCTGGAATTCTGCTGCTCTCCTTGGTATTGAAACCGCACTCCTTGGTAGGTGAACTTGGTCTCGCCTGATTTCTTGTTGATCTTCTGGGGGAGGGGCCTGTTGTAGTGATTCTCAAGTGTCTTTGCCCCAGGCGGAATTACACCGCCCTTACCGGGGCCGGGGTGATTAATCCGCTCGGGTTTGCTTTCAGGAGCTTTTGTTCCCTGAGCGCTTTCCGTAGAGTTCCGGAGGATGGGAATACAAATGGCGGCCTCCTGGTCTCCAGCCAGGAGGAGCCGAGAGCCCAGGGCCACACTCCTCAGTGCGCCCTCAGAGAACAGCACCCAGTTACTCCCGTCTGCCTGACCTCCGGCCGCGCTCCAAGCTCACCGAGCCTGCGACCGGTTCAAGGTAACCCCGAGCTGTGAGCTTACTGTCGGCTCTGTCTCTGTAGCCGGCTTCCCCACTCTAATACCTGTAAGCTCTGCGACACTCAGACACCCCGATCCTTCTGTGACCCTGCGGGACCTGAGGCCATGCTGACCCCGCGTGGGCTTCGCCCCGGTTTAGCCTCTGGAGCGATGTCCCTCAGTGGAACAGACTTTTATTTTATTTTATTTTATTTTATTTTAAAAGATTTTATTTATTTATTTGACAGAGAGAAATCACAAGTAGATAGAGAGGCAGGCAGAGAGAGAGAGAGAGAGAAGCAGGCTCCCCGCTGAGCAGAGAGCCTGATGCGGGACTCGATCCCAGGACCCTGAGATCATGACCTGAGCCGAAGGCAGCGGCTTAACCCACTGAGCCACCCAGGCGCCCTGGAACAGACTTTTAAAAGTCCTGATTTTGTGCGCGGTTGCTCCGCCGCTTGCCGGGAGCCGGCCCCTCCCCCCGGGGTCTATCTTCCCGTCGCTTTGGATTCACTTCTCCGCCGGTCCTACCTTTCAGAAAGTGGTTGTTTTTCTGTTTCCAGAATTGCTGTTCTTCTTCTCTTCGATCTGCCGATGGATTTTCAGGTGTTTGCAATCTTTAGATAAGCTATCTAGCTGATCTCCGGCTAGCTGAAGTAGTCTCAGCCTGCTACTTCTCCGCCATCTTGACTCCTCCCTCCTCTATTTTTTTTTTTAAAGATATTATTTATTTATTTGACAGACAGAGATCACAAGTAGGCAGAGAGGCAGAGAGAGAGAGAAGAAGGGAAGCAGGCTCCCTGCCGTGCAGAGAGCCCCATGTGGGACTCGATCCCAGGATCCCGGGATCATGACCTGAGCTGAAGGCAGAGGCTTTAACCCACTGAGCCACCCAGGCACCCGATTTTCATATATTTTAATTGATGACATAAATGTTGCCAAATCTGGCTTTATTTATTTTTTTTAGATTTTTAAAAAAATATTTTATTTGTTTATTTGACACAGAGAGAGAAATCACAAGCAGGGAGAGGAGGAAAAAGCAGGCTCCCCACTGAGCAGGGAGCCTGATGCGGGGCTCGATCCCAGGACCCTGAGACCTGACCTGAGCTGAAGGCAGAGGCTTAACCCACTGAGCCACCCAGGTGCCCCTATTTATTTAGATTTTAATATTCATTTGATTTTTTTTTTTTAAATGAAGGATAGTTGACACACAGTGTATCTTAGTTTTGGGTGTACATAGATATTTGACCACTCTATGTTATGCTGTATTCACTGCAAGTGTCATCAGTTTTCATTTGATTTCTACACATTCGTATCTGTCAGTATTTCCCCTTGTGATTTCTTCTGTTGCATTGAAAAGGAGAATGTTATTCTTCTATATATCAGATTTATGTTCTAATTTGGATTCAGTTAAATTAATTATAATGGTTATATTAAACCAGTTAAGCCTATTGGAGTTTATTTTACTATATATTACAAAATTTGAATTAAATTGAAAATTTTTTTTTAAAGATTTTATTTATTTATTTGTCAGGCTTAGAGGGAGAGCGAGCGAGTGAGCACAGGCAGACAGAGGCAGAGGGAGAAGCAGGCTCCCTGCCGAGCAAGGAGCCCGATGCGGGACTCGATCCTAGGACGCTGGGATCATGACCTGAGCCGAAGGCAGCCACTTAACCAACTGAGCCACCCAGGTGTCCCGAATTGAAATATTTTTTAAAATAATCATGTTTTATATATCTTGTCTTTAGATACTAGTTTGTATGTAGGTTATTAATTCTTTTCTAGTTATTATATATTTCTTTATATACCAACAGTTCTGTCTTCTTAGTTATTGATGCTGATGGCCTTTATTGTTTTACCAATTTTCATTATTATAATTGTCCATGTGCTGATCAGAATAAATTTAAGAATATTGTTGCTAAGTATTCTAAAATACTTAAAGCAAAATATGTAAGTTACTAAAATACATACAAGCAAAAAAAAACTTTTTTTGAGATTTTTTAATGTATTAAATCCATAAATTATCAGAATGTATGTATTTTAATATTTAGCTTTCTTTTTTATAACAATGGTCTTTTTTTCATAAAAAATCTTTTATACTCTTCAATAAAGAGTATATTTAATTCAAGGTCTCGATAAACCTGGAATGCTTAACGTGTTGCTGGGATTATAAATGAGTATTTCCTCATTCAACCTTCCTAAGTCTGGCTTGTGTGGGTGTCGTCTAGCCAGTTGGAGGCGCCATTATATGAATTGTATAATTTGGTTGAGTCCATGCAGGAATTAAATGTTCTGATATTTGCATTTAAAACTCGCACTATACAAAATGGGGATGGATGGTAAAATCCATGCTAACAGTTTAAACCAGACTTCAGAGAAGCACAAGGAGGAGGAGAAGATCCTTCAGGAGGGATAACCCCCAGACACCCGGATACCCTTGGGCCACGTGCAGACTCACACTGGACCTTGAGGTCCTGCCTCAAGCTGCAGGCTGAGCTCAGCATTTGGCCAGATGGGCTGTGGGATTGCCCTTCCTGCCAGATGTGGGACAAGCACTGTGCTTCAGCCTGCGGTGGGGTCTGGTCAGCTGAGGCGGACATCTCTTTCCAAGGTCCCAGTCTTTGGCAGGCAGGGGTCCCCCAAGGATCTTTAAACCTTGGTGCTGAGACATGCTTGGTACCTGTTAGGAAGGTATAGAAGGTTTGCCCCCATGGAGACATGGCTTTCAGCGGCCAGAGCTCCCAGCCCTCGCCATCCTCACATCCAGGTCCCTGCTGGGCTGGATGGTGGAGAGTGTCAGCTATAGAAGCAGGACCAGGATAGGGTAGGGCCTGGGGCATGCATGGTAGGTGGAGGCTGAGAATCTGTCTTCAGAAGTAGTGGCAGGCCGGACCACACGTGAGCTAAGGCTCCAGGCTCAGACTGCATGTTCTACTGTCCCATTGAACTTCACTTACAAAACACAAATTCAAAGATAAGATTATTTCAAGACACATGATTCCAAAGCATTCTCAACAGAGCAGGGACCTCTGAGAGCAGGGCCATGTGAAACTGCACTGGTCTTAAGTCCAGCCATCAGCCCTTTAATTTGAAAGGCACACCCAGACATTTCTGATTCTGCCATGTCTCTCTTTTAAAAAAAGGTTTTTTTAGATATTTTATTTATTTGTCAGATAGAGAGCATGCAAACACATAAGCAGGGGGAGTGGCAGGCAAAGACGGAGGGAGAAGCAGACTCCCTGCTGAGCAGGAAGCCCGATGTGGGGCTCCATCCCAGCACCCTAGGATCATAATCTAAACTGAAGACAAACACTTAACTGACTGAGCCACCCAGGTGCCCTTCTGCTCTGTCTCTTTAAATATATTTGCTCACTTGTACACTTCTGGTCAGTTTGAACTATTTGTTGAATGAATGAATGCAAATATTTAGGGGAAACCATATATATAATATCACATGTATACAGACATATAAATGATTCTATCATATTTTTAGCAATGTCTCTGAGTCCCATATTTTTGCCAATGAAGTGTTCCTTCATAAACATGAGTTTGGATTTCTGAATTATATTTTCCCTGGAAACGTGACCAAAGCACTACATGCATTTGTTTACTTGTGGAAACCATCATGGCTGAAGTTGAGTCTATTCTCTTAAGATGTGGACATTTTCACAATATTAGTAATTCATTTCTTAGGACTAGAAAATATATTTTTTTCTTCAACATTTTACTCCTTTTGTAATTTTTCTTCATCCCTAACAAATGTCTAGATTTATTTGAAAGACCACTAATGCTAAGGAATTGCCTAAGAGAACAACTAAAATTTTGAAATGAATTCTAATTTTATCTTAAATTTAAAAACACAATTCCTTATAAGAATATCATTATTTAAGGGGCAACTGGGTGGCTCAGTGAGTTAAAGCCTCTGCCTTTGGCTCAGGTCATGATCCCAGGGTCCTGGGATCGAGCCCTGCATCGGCTCTCTATTCAGCAGGGAGCCTGCTTCCCTTCCTCTCTCTCTGCCTGCCTCTCTGCCTACTTGTGATCTCTGTCAAATAAATAAAATCTTTAAAAAAAAAAAAGAATATCATTGTTTAGAAATTTAAAATGCTATTGTACATTGTATTCATTTTCTTCTTGTTTGCTTTCAGAGTGCCTTAATCACACTGGAAAGCTTATTAAATAAATTTTATGATTATATTAAATTTTATTAAATAGCTTGACAAAATATTATATCTTTTCTTCTTGGGTATACCTTGTCAATACGTGGGTATATTTTGGGTGTTAAAATGCCATTTTTAAAATTTAGGGTTTCAGGTAAAACTAAGAGTTTGGACTTTGTTGGCCATTAAAATTCCCACACTTGTTTTCACAAGAGTGCTTGCTGCAGCTCGGCTAAGGTCCAGTGTAAGCAATGACATCCTTCCTACTTAATACACCTCAGAGTTCTGTGTCGATTACTAGGGCATTCTTCTTTGCTTCCTGTTCTGAACAGCTGTGTAACATTGCTGAATTCATGTTCATGATTTTTTCTGTATCCTGTTCAGCAGCAGGCCAAGTGAAATGACCCTTGCATTTTACAAATATTGGCTGCAGTTTCGCTAAGTACATGTATTTAATGTTATCATACAACTCATTGTTAAATGAATAATCTCTTTGGATAGTGGAGCAGAATGCTATGTAATCAATATGAGATAACTGGCATGAATTCACCAGTGGCCCAGATTTTATAAAACACACCAAATACATCACTTTATGTCAGAACAATCATTAAGGGCATTTAAGTGGTCTTCAAAATTACCTATTCTCATGTGAGTAGCGATGTACTCAATTTAACGAGTCCTGAAATATACTTTGGCATTAGCTTAGTTCAAAGTCAGGAAACAGTTTTGTTTTCATGGATTAGATGCAGATCATTTAAAAATGGTGCTGGACAGCAACATTATAACTGAATGAGGATAGGGAAATCTGGGAAGAGTGGATTGTGGATTAAAGTGAAAAGTGAGAGTGAATATAGTTACTAATCTGTTTTTTTGTAGCATTCCAAAGCAGGAAACAAAATAATTTTCATTTAGACAACTTTAATGCTTTGAATAGATCTGTTTACTAGTAACTTGGCACATAGAAGACATTATAATTGATTTGTGTTGAATTGACAGAGTGTAGAGTTTTTAGAGCATGGAACATGTTGAGATTCAGTTCATGGGAGGGATTCTGAACAGCCCATGTCCCAGTGCCTGGAATTTCTCTGCTCTAATGCCAGCCTCTGTTAATCTGATGTTCTCTTTGTTCCCAGCTCCTTCCTCATCTCCTCCTTGATACTTTCACTGTGTATTTCCCTAGAGTTCAGGGGTCTCTATTCTCCCTGGACACTGAGAAAGTTTGCTCTCCCTTTCTGTATTACTTGGCTCTTTTCAGGCATTAAATAGACTTTCCGATGTTTCATAGCTTGCTGTAGTTTTCAACAATTCCCATTATGACAAGCTCTGTGACTTATATATATGTTTAATTCTTTTATAATGCTCTACAAATATTGTTTAGTTTATAATGCAGCTAGGGGTTCTCATTTTAACTTTTCACGTATTTATGTGTAACTGTAAATATAAAGCCAAGAACTATATATTTTCTAAAACCAAAGAAATTGGGAATACCGTTATCAAATCATGCATGGGTACTGTTTAAACCCGAGCAAGCAGCAGTTTCTTTTCCTCATATTATCAAGAAGCACTTTGAGTAAAGAAAAACCGTAAGGAGCAGAAATCTGTTAGTGGAAAGGAAAAAGGAAGTGAGAAACTGGATATCGATCTTGCCAAGTGAAGCAGTGAAAGAAAATATTACCTTGTGAACTTCTTTCCATTATTTTCTCAAATACAATCCAACAACTGAGATTAAGAGAACAATGGCTGAGATGCTGGAAATAAATCCAACCCATCTGATAAGTCCCTAGGAAATGAGAAATAACAAAATGAGAAGAGGAGACTGCCTTAGGGTTTTGGACACTTTTTTTTTTTTTTTAAATCAAAAATGGTCTTCTGAAGCATGACATATTTCTTATATTTGCAGTAATACATGTTGCCCTAATATTTCTTTTTCCTTAGATTTTATTTGTTTATTTATTGATAGAGAGAGAGTACATGTGTGAGCGGGGGTGGGGGGCAGAGGGAGAGGGAGAGGGAATTTCAGGTGGACTCTGTGCTGAGCAGCTGAGCATGAAGCCTGATGCAGGACTCGGTATCAGGACCCTGAGATCATGACCTGAGCTGAAACCAAGAGTCCAGTGTTCAACTAACTGAGTCACCTAGATACCTGCGATTGTTTGTTTGTTTCTTTTTTAAAATAAGCTATATGTAGAAAATGGTATCTATTGATTATGTATTCATAACTTGGTTGAAGTGAAGAACAAAACATTTGGATAATAGGGAAGACTGAAAACCTTCTTGGTTGGCTAACCAGTGTCCTATTGATCATGTCCCATGGATGTTAGCTATAGCATGGAGGTTTCATGATGTAATGAAAAGAGCAAATAATAAAAGATCTGAAGGCCTGGGTTTAACCTTTAACCTTTATTCTTTTTTTTTTCTTTATTATTCTTTGGTCTATTAAAGATCATTTCCAAGCATTCAGTAATAAAGAATTCTGGATATCGTGTGCATCAGATTAGGCATTCAAACATGGCCTGTCTTGCCTGTGGTCCAGAAGAAAGGAGGAGAAGGTTGGTAGTAACAATCATCAACAGAATGGAGATCTTGGACAAAAGAACAGCTGCACATGTTGCTCTGTGTAGAAAACGTTTTCAGATATCTTAGCTTTTTTTTTTTTTTCCTACCACCAAAGTTTTCAAGTTCATCTTCCCTGGACAGAGTTGTACCTGTTGGATGTCCTCAGAGGCTTGGCAGGGGATGAAACCAACATGAGCAAAAAGGAAGAGAAGAGGACATTGCTCATAATACAGCTGGCACAGGGCTGTATGAAGCAACGAGAAAGACAGGAATGGAAGGGAGGAGGCTGATTTTGCCGAACAGTCATTACCATGCAATTCGAAAGAATTGGAAAGGATGCTTACAATTGGAGGGATACGGCAGTTCAGCAAGCCCTCACCTCTCTTTGAGTATCTCTCATAACTGATAAAAGATTTATCTCCACTGTTCAGTGTAGTTTGTAAAAAGGCTTATTAATGAACTGCAGGAGGGATTTCCTATCTTTGTTGAAAACAAATTGGTATTTGAGTCTATGGATATAAACGAAGGCTAATCAGTCCTCTTATTTTAATAGCAGTCCTTGGTCTCCACTTTTAAAGAACAGTCATATATCCAGGGCTAATTTTTAAAATCTTATTGTAGGAATTTTCTTGTATGGGTGCCCTCTTTAGTCTTATGTCATTGCTTTCCTCTAGTACTCTTTGTATTTCTTCCTAAGTCTTCAGCTTTGAATTCCAGAATTATTTCAGTATTCTGCCATGTAGGAACATAGACGTTTGGCTTGACAATGTTGCTGACAATTTATATGTCAGGGTGTAACCGTCTGGCATATTCTTTGCTATTTTGCATTCCTTTGCAAAGTATGCCTTTGTTTAGTCTTGAGGGAGTAGGCTTCTCTGATTTTCCATACACTTGGGACAAGACTTTCGCATAACTAATAACTGTTCTGCTTGGTATGGAATGCAGATGTTTGCATTTTCACCCAGTTTCTCCAGTTGCTTCTCCATTCCTTTTGCATACTGCAAGGTGTCTAGTCTAATCTGTGATGAAGGATGCAGGCATAGTTTTCATGTGACTTCTAAGAAAAATTACAGGGGTTATGGCAGACAAATTGGGCTTCCTTTCCAATTTACCTCATTCTAAAATCCTACAGTCTGTTTTTGTATTATATTTAGCACATTATAGAAGGCCTAATTAATTATTATCCTTTGAAGTCATAAAGGCATTTGTCTAGCAGTGTGCCTTTGAAGCTAGAAAAATGTGTTATAAAAAGTCAGTGTTAAATATTTTTATGATTTTGTACTGAAGTTGCTTATTGTCATTTTGAATACAGCCTGTATCTTCATTAGATAAAATAGATTTTCATCCACCTGGGAATTTAAGGTGATATGTCTGTGCACGTGATACTCTGATGAATTTTAATCCTGTATTCCTTAAATAGATGAATGTTTCTTAAGGAAGTACTCGATACCTATAAAGGCCACTTTCCACTTGTCTATTTTACAAGTTGATGGTAGGGGCGCCTGGGTGGCTCAGTGGGTTAAGTCTCTGCCTTGGGCTCAGGTCATGATCTCAGGGTCCTGGGATCGAGCCCCACATCGAGCCCCACATTGGGCTGTCTGCTCAGCAGGGAACCTGCTTCCTCCTCTCTCTCTGCCTGCCTCTCTTGCCTACTTGTGATCTCTGTCTGTCAAATAAATAAATAAAATCTTTAAAAAAAAAAGTTGATGGTTTTTTTTTTTAAGAAAATGATCTTTGTGGATTAAAATGTTTACCACAGACATACTGTATCCTAGGAAAAAAATATTGTCAACTTAACCCACCCTGGTATCTGGGCTTTTTCTCTTCCCCTGACTTTAGTCCTGCGGTGAGGGTGGCAGCAACCACAAAAGTAATTATGTTGGTCAAAGTCAGCTCAGGAGAATGGTGATAGTGACAGACAGCACCCCCAGCCCTGGGGGAAGGATGTGGTAGGGACAATATCCTCAACTTTTAATGTCCTCATTTCAGTGCCTCTCCAAGTTCTTAAAAACCCTGTGGCATTCCTTTGCAGTGAGGCGGATGGAGCTAGAGTGTATTATGCTAAGCAAAATAAGTCTATTAGAGAAAGACAACTATCATATGATCTCTCTGATATGAGGAATTTGAGAGGCAGGACGGGGATGGGGGAAGGGAGGGAAAAAGTGAAACAAGATGGGACTGGGGAGGGAGACAAACCATAAGAGACTTTTTTTTTTTTTTTTTTTTAAAGATTTTATTTATTTTTCAGAGAGAGAAAGGGGGAGAGAGCGAGCACAGGCAGACAGAATGACAGGCAGAGGCAGAGGGAGCAGCAGGCTCCCCGCCAAGCAAGGAGCCCGACGCGGGACTCGATCCCATGATGCCGGGATCATGACCTGAGCCAAAGGCAGCTGCTTAACCAACTGAGCCACCCAGGCGTCCCAACCATAAGAGACTCTTAATCTCAGGAAACAAACTGAGGGCTGCTGGGGGATGGTAGGGGAGGGAGAGGGCAGCTGGGTGATGGGCACTGGGGAGGGTGTGTGCTATGGTGAGTGCTGTGAACTGTGTAAGCCTGCTGATTCACAGACCTGTACCCCTGAAACAAATAGTACATTATATGTTAATAAAAATGAAACAAAACAGAACACAAAAACCCTGTGGCATTGATGTTCATTTGTTTTTATGTTGTTTAATGTTAAACTTTTAATTTTCAGCTAATTTGGACTTATAGGAAAGTTGCAAACAAATTTAGTGGAGAAAACAGAATTATAGGCTGGGTAACTGATTAATGTAGAGTCCAGCAACAAAATAGGTATTCAATAAATATTCACTAACCAGTGAGAGTACAGAGGGACTGACAGGGACTGAACCTGGGGTCTCCTGACTCTGTCTTATGACATTTTTTTTCACTGTCCCTCTGAATTTCTTAAAGCTAAAAATTTACGTAAGCATGATTTCTAGCAAAATCTAAGTTATTCGTTGGTAGCTAGCTATAAGCTGAGAAAAAGTCTGTTGTTTTGCTGGCTAAATGTTTCTTATTCATAAATAACCATATAGTGTGCAGAATGAAAGACATGTGAAAACACAATAAAGTCTTTAATGCTGGTGTTATTTTTATCTTCATAGAAATTGGCCCAGTGACAATTACCACAGATCCCAAGAAGTTTCAATATGAACTCAGAGAACTGTATGTTCAGGTAAGTGCTTGCTTTCGCTTTTTCAGTTTGTTTTAGGGGAAAGGAAAAGCATGAACTTTTATCTGATTTCCCTTATTTTTAAATCTGATAGAAGTCATTGTTGACTTCTAAATTCCAATACCACTTCTTTTTCTCACTTCTCACTTTCTTACTACTGCCTCTCTTGCGTGCTGAATAAATTGAACAGTAGATGTGGGAGTAGGGCAGATTGGGTTCACCTTTATCGATGAATCACCCATGGCTGTTGTCATGCAGCAGTAGCAGATAAAAGAAGTTTTGACAGACTATTTGGCCCTCTTAGCCCAAGATATTTACTATATGACCCTCAACAGGAGTTTACTGAATCCTGCTCTCAGGGAGTCCCTTCACTGAGATTCATAAGGAACAGTTAATTCTTTCCCCTTAATGGAAATGGTATAATTAAAATAATTTTTATATTGTGTGCTATAAATCAACTCTATAAAATTTTTGACCCTAAGTATAATTTGGTTATGAGAAAAGAAGAATAATACTGGTTTAACTGTTATTCTGAAAACAGTACTTGGAGATAGGGTTAGTCTGTACTTTCTCCTTAGTGCTGCTCTGAGATCATTGCTAAATCCATTCATTAAAAAAACGACAAAAACTTGCTCTTTGAGGCTGCTTCACTATGCTATCCTCCATGGATGGTCTCTGCTGCAGTCATTTCCAGACATTTTGACCACTCCCCATCATTCCTATAAGCTTCTGGTACCTGGCTCTTTGGCTACGTTTCCTTTTCAGGGTTGCCACTATTCCAGGGACTTCAGCATTTATGGGAGTGACCTGTCAGAACCTTCTCCCCCTCAGTTCCTTGACCTGCTAGTCATCCTCAATAACCTGTTCTTTCCTTTATCTCAGTCTTCCATGCACTTTCTGGACCTTATCATCACTAATCCATTCTACCTCTCAAATCACGCTATTTCAAGCATTAGAGCAACGGCAACCAACTGTGCACCACGCTTGTTGGCACAATTGTTTACAACTGTTCTTTACCCTCACTGACCCCTGTCCTGTCGTCCTGTCTCCCAGGCCATCAGACCATCAGATCTCTCCTTTTCTTCTTTCTTTCTTTCTTTTTTTTTTTTTTTTATTACTTTCCCCCAATCTAGCTCAGAGTCCTATCATTTTAAAAACACACATTTTTCTTTCTTGTTCATTGCTTTTCTGTTCAAAAGGCAAACCTTGTTCCCCTCTGACCCCAGTGGTCTGCATTATTCATGCTCGTCCACCAGTGGTCAAGTGCGGTTGAAGTCTAACAACAGGGCAGGTTGTTGATTCCAATGTAAATACAAATCCATCTATCTCCACTAGACTCTAAATACTCCCATGATCTTACTGTGTTTATTGGTCAATTAATCTCCCATTTTAGGACACCTGGGTGGCTCAGTAGGTTAAGGCTCTGCCTTCAGCTCAGGTTATGATCCCAGGAAATTGGACTCCTTGCTCAGTGGGGAGACTGCTTCTCCCTCTGCCTCTGCCCTTCCCCCTGTTTATGCTCGCTCTCTTTCTCTGCCAAAATAAACAAATAAGATCTTTAAGAAAAATAAATCTCCTGTTTCTCCCAATGACAATTACAGACCTTGTCTACTATTTTTAAACTTTCATCCCCTTACCCTTTTACGACTGGCTACTTCAGTGAGTTATCTACTCTGAGCAAGTGACCGCACTTACTGTTTCAAATACAGGTACATAGAAATGGCAGCCCTCTCTTCCTCATACCTCAGATCCACTGACATCCAGTACCCATTCTATTCTCATTCTTTACTTGATCTCAACTCTTTGGCTTTCTCAGGATCCTAGCTCTCTCAAGCTATTTCTCTCAGCTGCTTAAAAGCTCCCATTTAGGGGCACCCGGGTGGCTCAGTGGGTTGAGCCTCTGCCTTCGGCTCAGGTCATGATCTCAGAGTCCTGGGATCGAGTCCCGCATGGGGCTCTCTGCTCAGCAGGGAGCCTGCTTCCTCCTCTCTCTCTGCCTGCCTCTCTGCCTACTTGTGGTCTCTCTCTGTCAAATAAATAAATAAAATCTTTTAAAAAAAAAAAAAAAGCTCCCATTTATTCTTTTTATTTTTTTTAAGATTTTATTTATTTATTTGACAGACAGAGATCACAAGCAGGCAGAGAGACAGGCGGGGGTTGGTTTTTAACTTTCTAAATGTTTTCCATATCAATTGATTTCTATTTCTGTTGGTACTGCCCTAGTCCCAATTACTATATCTTCAGTCTAAACAAATTTTAAAAAAAGCTTCTAAGTGATTTTCCTGCATTTATTCTTGTTTTTATTTTCCAGCCTATTCTCTATTCTGTAAACAAAATGATCTCAAAATACATTTCTGAAATGATCTCGAAATACATCATGCATATTTCCCCCTAATATTCTCTACTGTCATCCCCACCTGATCAAATTCTTCCCATGATTTTGAGTGACCTGAGATCTGCCTCTGTTTCAGCCTTCGATAGAGCCACTCTTTGCTCTGGGCTTGGGCTCTGTCTTAAGGGGCTCCCCTTGTGTGTATCCTCATCCATCTCCCAGTGGCATTTTTGCACATGCTCTTCTCCTTGGATGGAAAGTTCCAATCCTACATCCTGCCTTCAGTTCCATGTTCCCCTAACCCGATTTGAAATCCTGTATTCCAAGTCTAATCTTGAGTACCACTTACTCAGAGATCCTTCCCTGTCCTCCAGGCTAGGTCATATATTGCTACCTCTCTCCATTACAAAGTAGTTGGGATTTCACACTGAAGAACCATGTCTGATTTAGTCATCATTACCCTAGTAAAATGCATGACATATAGAACATGCTTACTCTTTGATAAAGAAAGAAAGATTAAATATACCAACTGAGTCCAAGTTGAAGAGTTGAAATTTAATACTTTGAAGTTGAAGTTGAAGAGTTGAAGTTTAATACTTTGGTTTCACTATTGGGTGAATGACTTGATTTGTAACTGTGTATGTAACTGTGCATGATATGAGCATAACTGGGGGATAGGGTGAATAAGTCAAAGCTTGGCATTACAAATATGTATTCAGGCATGATTCTTTTATTGTGCCTCTATCATTTTTAAATTATACACTAAAATAAACTATATTTCATGAGAAATCTCAATAGATTTCCATAGTTATTCCTTGGCTCTTTTTCTCTTTTACTAAATTTATTCTGATTATTTTTTCCACTAATAATCCTCCATTTCCTTTCTCTTATACCATGTCATTCTTTCAGTCTTTTCTTGATACTTACTTAGAATTTACTTTTCTATCACTCAATATAGCAAATTCTTTGCCACTTTAGGTGTCCAGATCCTCTGAAAAAAATCTTTCTTTTTTTTTTTTTTTTTTAAGATTTTGTTTATCTGACAGAGATCACAAGTAGGCAGAGAGGCAGGCAGAGAGAAGGGGGGGGGAAGCAGGCTCCCTGCTGAGCAGAGCCTGATGTAGGGCTCGATCCCAGGACCCTGGGATCATGACCTGAGCTGAAGGCAGAGGCTTAACCCACTGAGCCACCCAGGATCCCCTGAAAAAAAATCTTTCCATAAAAATTTCCATCCTGTACATGAATTATGGGAATTAGAAATTGTACTGCCCTGGTTGTTAAAATTTTTATGTTGCTTTATTCTGCTATGAACTCCTGCGATCAAGAGCCTTGTAGCTCTCATTGGGCCTCTTGATCCATCCATGGGGTAACTGGTATATGCACTAGAGTAGACTTAAATAGATGTGGAATAAGTGGATGTTATATGAGGCTAGCCTCTTTTAAAAATACATACTTAACAGTAAAAACTATATATAATATTATATTATTATATATTAATTATATATCATTGTGTATTATGTAGAATATATAATATATATTATATATATTCCTTTACACTCCTTGACCCCTGTCCTGTATATGTATTATATATATAATATATTATCAATATTATAATTACACAATATTATATAAATATAATAAAAACAAATATAATTTAAACTTACTTGACAGTACAAAGAATGACTTAAAAACCCAGTTATCAGTTTTCATTACATAGAGATTCAGAAGGGCCAAGGAATGGAGATTTCTAGCTGATAGAATGTTAAGAAAGGATTTACTGTACTCATTTTTTTTTCCCTATGCAGAAGTGCAGCTGAGCTGTATTCTTTAATATCTGGCTAGAATGAAAATCCCTACATTCTCAATGAGGCCTGGCACTGGCACTTCCTGACTTCCTGCCTCTCCCTTTCTTTTGTTCTGAAGGATCTTCAAGGAGTATGCTTACCCTCTGTGCTCCATTTGTCTCCAGGGTGAAGGATCAGGATTTCTAGCTCATCCTCCATTGATTCCCTCCCCAGAGCAGCACCTCTGGAATTGCGCCTGACACAAGCACTCCGTAGGGTTGTATCATGTCTCTGCTCAAAAAATTAATCTTTCTTTTCTTTCCTCCTGGAATGAAAGCTGATGTACATTTTTCTGGAGGTTTTCTTTGGTCTGGCTATATCTTATGGGGTTTATTTTTGCATTGTCTTGGGATCCAAGAGGATGCTTAAGTAGAACAACCAGTTTGGGAAGAAAACAAATATTTACTTTTGCCCTTTATTCAACATTGGGCATTGTTACAGGCATTGTTACATTTTAAATGAGTGGCAAGATTTTTCATTAAGTAAGGGTCAGGTATGAAAAGACTCAAGGCTACATCATCGCTTAACCCCTAATCTGAAGAATATATTTTGTTTTCTCATCAGTGTTTGCTTAGAGAAAATTTTATTATTTCATAAGTCAATCCAGAAGCTAAACTCCACAAATTTCATGAAATTTTAGCACGAGATACTAAATTTTGTTTTGTACATAATTTCCAGACCCCTCTTCAGTTCTCCTTCTACCATTTTTAGTGACGCCCTGAAAATCACTGGTATCATGAACAACAAGAATTGCTGTCCTCTTAAAACTAACTTAGCTTTGGGTGCCTGGGTGGCTCAGTTGTTAAGTGTCTGCCTTTGGCTCAGGTCGTGGTCCCAGGGTCCTGGGATTGAGCCCCACATCAGGCTCCCTGCTCAGCAGGAAGCCTGCTTCTCCCTCTTCCACTCCCCCTGCTTGTATCTCCACTGTCTCTCTTTCTCTCTGTCAAGTAAATAAATAAAATATTAAAAATAAAAAACTTAACTTTTAAAAATTTTTTTAAACTTACTAATTTTTTGCATTTTTAATAGTTTTGAAAAAAAGAAAAGTAAATTTAGTTTTAAGTAATTTAAATAATTGGCTGTTAACATTACACTAGACTTGGCTATTTTTTTAATAGAGGTATAGGTAACTTGAAAAGCAATTTAAAATTTTCCAAAAAAAACTTAGAAAAAAAAATCACTAAATTTAAATCATTAAATTTATAACATTATTTTCATTTTCCTTTGTTATCTTTTATTTGGAATACAAGGGAGTAACTTGAAAAGCATCTGAGCTTTCTCTTTGGGGAAAAGAAGGGAAGACAGATGTCAACAAATGGTATTCAAATCACAGAGCTTTGGGAATTAGTATCCCTGTAAATATGCAGTGCAAAGTCCTGTCTAAGGTCACATTCTTTATAGAAAACTCTAAACCTTTTTGATTTTTAGAAAATGGTATCGCAGCAGTATGCTTTAAAGCCTTTTATCTATATCTTCTTCTTAAAAATATTTTATTTATTTATGGGGGGGAGCAGAGAGAGAGGGAGAAACTGTCCCCTCCCCGCTCTGCACCACCACCATGGAGCAGGAAGCCTGACTGACGCTGGGGCTTGATTCCAGGACCTGGAAACATGACCTGAGCAAGTTGCAGATGCTTTACCAACTGGGCCACCCAGGCGCCCCCTATCTATATATTTTGTTTTTGTTTTTGTTTTAAAGAACAAAAAGAAATTAGTCAAACAGTTGAAATGTAAAGAAAAAGAGGTTTTACAATAATAGAGTTATTGTAAAAAAAAAAATACTTTTTTTTTCATATAGATAGTTGGTACCTAAAACGGGAAAGCTTCATGTTCCCTTTGCAAAGTCTGTTAGTAAAATTGATCTTAAAAAAAGCAGAAATGAGAGTAAAAATGCGTAGAGCGGCATCATCACATATCAACAGGATAGTCAGGAAGAAGATTACTATTGCAATTCTTTAATAGAAGCAGAAGTATAAATAGGCAAACTGTAGCAGGCTGAAGTTAAGAAGAAAAAATGTTTTGTTGCTGTAGTGTAGGAACAGTTGATGTCAGGATTAATACTTGCAAAGGAGAGTATGAGAAACATGGCCAGACAGGCCAAAATGGTTAAAAAGAGGAGGAGAGGATAGTGCTGATTTTAGAAGAGCAATATATGATGATAATTTTATATACACTTTATCTAATTTCTAGTTTTCTAAATCATGTAACTACGTAAAAGTATACTTTTTATTTCTAGATTTATAGGAAAATCTATATGAATTTTAAAACCCAAACTGATTGTAACAGAAAGAAATTAAGAAAAAGCAAAAAAAAAAATACTAGAAAAGAAAAGGGAAGGGATTATAGGTAAGTGCAGATATAGACACACTGTAAAACTATGAAAGATGTGATTTTTGTTTTTAGTATTGGCCTTGATTCAACTGAAAACAGCAGCTTTTGTTTCTATTTAAGTTTTCTTTCTTACAAATGCATATATATAGAAGTGTATAAATTCAATTTTACAGGAGGAATGGCGTGTATTTAATTTAGGGAAAAAGGTGAGATATGGCTTCCAATGCATGTAACTCAGAATACATGCAAAAGCTCCAAGAATAGTAGAACCAGTGTCCCACCCAAAGTAAGGGCTTGAGGAATGTTAGCTATTATTATTACCTGTAGTACCCCGAAGTTTTTTTTAAGGGAAATAATCCCCAAAGAATCCTGCCATAAATGACCAGCAGTTGTGGAGTATGTGCCTTGTGATGGTGCACATATTTTAAAGTCATTCTCTCAATTCACACCCACAAAAATATTAATATTCCTTTTTACAAATGAGGATACTCAAGCATTGAGATTTTGGTAATAAGTCTTCATCAGATCATCAAACTGGCAAGGAGTAAAGTTGGTGTCAAAGCTAGGGGTTTTTAATGCCAAAGCCAATGTCCTTTATCACGCTGCTATTTTCTAAATATCGATTTAAGTAACCTAATTACACTAACCAAATTGATATTTATTTATAGAATTTTTCTTTGTATTTTATTTCAAAGTAGGGGTGTAGAGAATTAAAGACAGATGTAAGTCTAGGTCTGGTCTCATCCTCAATGAAATGAATTTATTCCTTGAAGGTTTTGGTTTTCACTGCTGCCTCTAATCACTTTGAGTAATTGGCTCCCCTGAATTTACTGAGTAGCAAATGATAAAGTTAATTATAAATAAATTTTATTTCTATTGCTCAACATATGTTCTCATTACTTACTCTGGTAAAGTTATTTAAGTATGACCTCACAAACACCTTGGAGAGACATGAGAACAAGATGCCCTTTAAGGGACTGAAAAGTAGTGTTCATACTATAGTTGTATTTGTAGGTGAGGTTTTGATTATTTTTGTTAGAGTTGAAACTTCTTGCAGTTTGAATGAAACCCCTTTTAGAACTTTGATTTGCTGCTGGAGTTTTCTGCTAGGTCATGTGAATTCTCTGAGGGACAAATAATCCTAAATCCTCAGAGAATAAAGAAAAGGGAGGGCCCTGAGTAGAAATACTTGGCTTTTTTTCTAGCTATGTACCCTGATACGCTATCTAGAAGCAAAAATATAGATGATTTCTTAACAATATTTTATGTGTGCACTTCAAAGGACAGAGAGTGTAGAAGAGTGTTCTGACCATTGGATTACTTTTTCAAAGCAGACTATAAGCAGAATGAGGTGGATGTGGATTATGGTGATAAAAGTCTTGATTTTCTTTTCAAAGTGTGCATGTGTGTCACTGTTCCAAAGGGTAAACATATGAGTCATTGCAGAGTCAACATTACAGTTACATGTGACAAAATAACTTTAAGAAGAGGAATTCACTGACCCATGATGCCTGGGTTCACCCCATACATGCTCCTTCCCCAACCAAAGGATAACTCTATTCCCCATAGTAAGAATTGCATCTGATTTTGACAGTTTTTAGGTGATGGTAAGGATGGAGGTCAAAATGCTTTCCGTGGGAGAATGTTTCATGATCTAAAGCCAGGACTCCTAGAGAAAATGATCAACCTCACGTTGAGCAAAATGAATGTAGAAGAAATTAAGAGTTTCTTCTCAATCCAAATTGATCAAGAGCAGTTGTCAAGAAGCTGTCTTTATTCTTAGGCCTTGAAAAAGTGTCAGAGAGAATTGTGGAGTCTTGGTTTTGGTATTCCCTCTGTTACTCGTCCAGTTATTCCATCAGATGTCTGAATCCCTTCCAGAAACGTATTAATACCTTAGAAATGAACTAACCCCAGTTAGGGATTCTATAGCACTGGTCTTCATCACCAGATGATACATGGGGGCCCTCCTCTGGAGCTGTATCCTAGAGCCCCTCTTGGTGTTGGAGGCTGATACTGGGCTTTGGCCATCATATCATGTGACTGAATTCAGGTGCAGTCACCAGCTCAGTTGGTCATATTTCCTCCTATAAACTTTAATCCAGGTCTCCCTCCTTCTGTATTCATATTGATTTTTTAAAATCCCCATTTATCTAGACTTTTCATATATATGAGTCTCCTCCTGTGAGATGATCTAGCTTTTGGTTCACTAGTCTCGTTTAATGACTACTAGCTTTGAAACAACCCATACAATTCATCTATCTCAAACTTCCCCATAAATTACAGTGTTCATAAACTATAATGATTTTATTAGTAAAAATGCATTGTGTTTATATATATATTTCATAATATATATTTTATTTTTTATTTATTTTTTTTATTTTTTATTTTTCCCCCCAAGACCTAAAAGTACATAAGTGGTATAAATGAATTTTTCACACATAAAATAAAACACACATTACACAATCACAACGTTATAATCTGCTTCCACTACCCAATAACAAAGATAATACCAAATGTGCTAGGGAGTATATAAAATCCATATGAGAGTATTAGAGTGGAAAGGAAGACAGAGATTTTAGCGGGAAGGCTGAATCTGAGGAGTACTAAGGAAAGACAGAGAAGGGTCATGGCCCAAGGAAAACAGGGAGAAAGAAAGCCTGCCTAACGCTTGAACAAGCAGATGGTGAGTGGTTGCAAGGGCCTCTTTAGGCCCACAGCCCTGCCCTCCTTTGGCTCCTTCTCTCTGGGCAGACAAGGGAGCCCTATGTTAGGAGAGATCAGGAGTCCCAACAAGGGACCTGGACAGTGTCTTAATTTGATGGGAGAAGAAAAGGTCACAATGAAAAGGTGCAGAATCCTTGAAGGACAAAGGAAGGAATTCTGTAAGTAGTATGAAGGCATATCATGTTCTGATTTATTAATCAAGATATTGAATGGCTGGTACATAGTGTATCCTTTATGATTTTTAAAATTGAGGTGAACTAATCTCCTCCTAAGATCAGACATGAAAGAAGTTCCAACAAATTGAAAGATCAGTTGTGGAAGAGTCAGATCCTTATTACCGAGAAAGGATAACCTGAAAGTCTGGAAGTGGTTGTAATTGTTACCCTTTAATACATCTGAAAGCAAGGGCAACCGTTTTTGATGCCTGGATTTGGATTCTACCTTCTCCAAACTAGTAAAGGGCAACATGGTGGGCTGCCTGGAAAGTAACATCTTTTATTTTGATTATAGAGATTTAAAGTTTGGGCTCTGAAATGCTCTGATTGGGCACCCAGGTGGCTCAGCTGGTGGTTAAGCATCTGCCTTAGGCTCAGGTCATGATCTCAGGGTCCTGGGATCCAGCCCTGTGACAGGCTCCCTCCCCAGCAGGGAAGCTGCTTCTCCCTCTCCCTCTGCCCCTCCCCCCTTGCTAATTTTCTCTCTCTCAAATAAATAAATAAAATCTTAAAAAAAAAAAAAAAAAAAGAAATACTCTGATTATCTCTCACTATATCCCTGCTGTATTTTCTACAAGTGATGAAGACCAAATGTCACTAATGCATTAGGATTATACAGTCATTCTGATTTATTTTATACTTGCTTGGATGCATTTTTATTTTAGGTTCAATGCAGTGTAATGGTTTCCACATGTACCTTCTGTTTTCTTGGTCATAAAATCACACAACTATGTTTTAAGGAAGAGAAATGAGGTTATAAACTTTCAGCTTAAGACCAAGTTTCATTTCTAAATTTTATAGGTAAAGGGCAATGGACACAAGTAAGACATTTGAAGCAGTGGGTATTCACATGAAGGAAAAATGAAGTCTGCCTTTGAAACAAGGCTTAGTAGGTGATAGTTATGTTAGAATAAGGGTAAGTATTACAAGGCCACTAATACTTATTTTGGACTTAGGCATGAGCCTACCAAAAATGTTTCATTTATTCATTGCTTGGAGTTAAGCTTATCTGAGAAACGATTGGTATTAACAATAGTTCAGTAAAAATGGATGATGAGACTAAAAGAAGGGGTATGAGTTGACTAGAAGAGAAATAATAAGGCAGGGGTAAGGGTAAAGGCCTGCTCTGAGATTAGCCCTCTTAATACTCTGACCCGTTGTTTGATGAGCATTTTCCCATTAGGATTTGGATAGGGACCTCATTTTTTTTTCCAGCTCCTCTCAGGGTTTAAAGGTTCAATTTTCTTCAGTGCTACTCCCACACTATCTTGTATTTAGAAAAGACAGCGTGATAATCTCTGTTTTATTACTCCCTTGACTGATAAGATTTCTCTTCATTCTTATTTTATCTTACTTTTCAGGAATTTATTATTTTTTTTTTACACAATTATCACTGCAACTCTGAGGTTATAGGGGTTTTTTTCTTTCCTTAATTCCAGGAGCAATATTTACTGTAAAAGTTCACATGCTTCTGTTTTTCCACTACCCATTTTTTTTCTATCTGAAGTGTCTTTGGCGGCTTAGTAAATCATAACCATCAGTCAGATTATAAAGATAAAGTGAATATTAAAATACAGAGCAAGAATATGCCTACTGATCCAGATAAGTTCTATTTCAGAGCTCAAGGAAAAACACAAAGTTAGCCAAGTCAGGCCCTTCCCGCGTTACATTTTTGTGAACGTGTGCCGGTTTCTGTGGCTTTGGGAGATACAGTTCCATAGCCATGTGTGTTTTCTTTTGTTAAATATTAAAGCTGACAGCATGCCAGGATCAAGAGAGGGTGACAGAGGGAAAGAGACAAAGAGACAGAGATGCAGAGATAGGAGAGCTGGAGGGAGTTCGTTTTAGGTGCCACTAAGAATATACTTGTACGTTTAAGAGGCTTAGCTCTGGAATTATATTACTTTGAAAGCAGACAGGCTAGGCCTGAGTAAAGCTCAGGCTGAACACAGAACGCTTGCCTAGATTGTGTCAAGATTGCTTCTTTTGCACAATCTCATTCACCCATTTCCTCACTGTTCATTTATCCCTTCATTAATCAAACTACAAAGGAACACTTACTGAGTTCCTCAAGGAACAAAAAACTAGTGGGAGGAAACAGATCAATTCCAACACACTCAACAAATGCTTCAGTAGAAGAATGAACAATACTCCGTGGGTACCTTAAGGAAGAAGAACCTTTTTTCCTCTGACAAGCTACTTGCTTGCAGTCACAGAAACAGAGGAAGGTAATAAAATGCCCCAGTGGAGTTTGCAGGAACTCTCAGGCTAGGCAGAATTGAGTTCCAGTCTCTGCACTTTCACTTAGTAACTGTGTGACCCCTAGGAAAGGGGTTTTCAAGATTTAGTGCGCTGGCAATGTAATGTGCTAACAATGACACCTACCTCATCAACCATTGTAAAGACTAGATTACAGTGTATGTGACAGTACCGTCTTAGTGCTTGGCTTAGAATGGACATCTGCTGACTTAGTACAAGTAAGGTGTCTTATTACCAGTAAAAGTGTCAATTTAATTTAATGAGGCTTTTCATAGATTCAACATCATCAATTCTAAGTTTCTCCATTATAGATGTTTAATAGAATACTATTTTACTTTTTTTCCTGTTTGGTATTCAAGTCAAAACATAAAATGTTAAATTTTGTTTGTTTTGTTTTTTTGTTTTTATTTTTGTTTTTTTAAAAGAAAGGACTCCTTTTTTAAAGCTTGGAACTAACGTAAAATAGTTTATGTTTAGAGTTTCGGTTGCAAGTCCATTGCCCCCAATTTAAAAATCTGTGCATGAGTTTGACATAAATCAACCTGAAAGTATCTGATTTTGTGAATTTTATTTATAAGTATGGACATTTTGGCAATGATTCCCTTTAGTCCTCTTCTGCCAAAACTAGTTTACAAATCAGATGATCAGACAGTGATTTGAGAAAGACTATTAGCAAACCTGTGGGATGAGTTTCTAATATATATGTATCTCAATATAGTTATATAAATGTGCAAAAACTTTGTTTTAAACTTTGTGTGTGTGTGTGTGTATTTAAACAAAGTCAATAACTTAGCGATTTTTGGAGTAGATTGTCATTTGATTCCTGATCCATAGTAAATCAAAGCAACTTGAATTTTCTTTTTAATAACTTCTGCCAGGAAGCAAAGTTGATGGAAGTTAGAACAAAGCAATAATCTTACAAATAACAATCTAGAATGAAGCCTATGTAACTAAACCAAGTATCATTCTAAAGCAGAGCAGTCCAACAGAAATATGATAAGCCACATGTGTAATTTTTAAAAACAGCTTAATTTTGATATTTAATTCAGTTTTGTCCAAAATATGACCATATCAACATGTCATCAGTGTGAAAAATTAGTACTTCTTTAGTTTTTCAATTTAAATTTTAGTTCATTAAAGTAAAATAAAATATTTGGTTCATTAGTTTAACTAGCCATATTTCAAATGCTCAAAAACTACTTTAGGCTTGTTAGTGGCCATTGTATTAGCTCATATCTATAGTATTCCTTTTCTAGATAATTTTAGTGATTATTTATGATTTAAAATGATTAGAAATTCAGACTCATATATCACATAGGGAGCTTTTAATAAGGATATAACATTATATGTTAACTTCATTTGTAAAAAAAAATTGTTTCTTTTCTAGAACATATATCCACAATGAGATAGACAAATAGTTTCACTAAGATATAAATAATTGGTTAACTTTATTTTTTGTTTTCAGTTATCCACTAACCTAGCTGAACAAAAAAGGTAATGATTTAAAGATACTGTACTATTTTGGAAAGAGAAGAGTTGTTCCTGAGGACAAATTCTGATACGTAGTCAGTATGATTATAGTATAATCTGTGTCTGCAAGTGTGAAATTCGGGGCAGCATAATCATTTTTGTTGGAAAGAATACAGTGATTTCCGGGGCACCTGGGTGGCTCAGTGAGTTAAGCCTCTGCCTTTGACTCAGGTCATGATCTCAGGGTCCTGGGATGGAACCCCACATCGGGCTCTCTGCTCAGCAGGGAGCCTGCTTCTCCAGCCCCACCCTGCCTGCCTCTCTGCCTACTTGTGATCTCTGTCTGTAAATAAATAAATAAAATCTAAAAAAAATAAAAAAGAGGGACGCCTGGGTTGCTCAGTTGGTTAAGCCGCTGCCTTCCATTCAGGTCGTGATCCCAGGGTCCTGGGATCGAGTCCTGCATCGGGCTCCTTGCTCGGCAGAGAGCCTGCTTCTCTCTCTGCCTCTGCCTGCCACTCTGCCTACTTGTGTGTACTCTCTCTCTGACAAAGGAAGAAAGAAAGAAAACACTGATATACATCCACTATGAGTTTCTGACACACATGGATCAAACTGTTTCCTTTTGACTTTACATTCCCCCGTTTTTCTGGCTGCTTTGAGACTTTATGTTAATTTCTCTGTAAGAGTTAAAGACTTTGTTTTGAGGGTATGATATAAAAGAGTTTAAGGAAGAAAAAGAATGCCTTTCATTTGCAATTATATTTGTGAAATTCTCCGGAGTTACAGCTATTGGCTCATCACACCCTTTCCTTTGGGCATTAACCAGTGTTAAGCTTATTGTGTACGAGGTTCAGTGTTTCACAGAGGTACTGTTTTCAGCAGAATAAGGTGGTTCCAATATTTATAAAAAATCTTGTCGACCATGTAAGTTTTATTAAAATGTGATTTCAAACTTCTTACTGAAACTTATAGGGTGAAAAAGTACTTAAAGGCTTAGAGGTTCCATTTCAACACATGGGGCTTTTTTAGGGCTACCTTCAAGTTTTAGTATGAGTCTGAAGATATGGAGGGATCTCAGTGGGATGCATTCATCTGGAGTAACTTCCAAGGATTCTAGTGGTCTCTAGAGTATACTTCTGGGTGATGTTTTGAGATGAACTAAGGCATCCCTACATCCTCTTAGAGTAAATTTGAACACAAGTCAAGTGGCTCAAAGCTTGTCCTTTACTAACTGGACAGGGATTATCATTCTTGTCATTCCTAGGATATAACCCTGGAGATTACTTAGTTCTGATTTTTGGCCCATTGACAGAAGACTTCTCCCAACCCCTTAATATTAGGTGACAATTAGCAAAAGAATCTCTTTTTAGAATTAGTCTACCACAGAGCTAGCTTTATTGTATACTTGGCCATTTAACAAATGCTTGTGGAATGGGTAGATTTTATAATGTGATTCACATTCAGGTGGATTATGTCAAGCACAGTTGAGGAATGTTTTTGTTTAAGCTTCTGAAAATACAATAGGAACCTACTTTTTTGAGCAGTCAAGAATATTCTTTACAGATGTGCAAAGTTGGCTTCAAGTAAGAGTTATTTCTATGCAATATATTAAAGTTATTAACATGTCCAATAGCTATTTCCACCTTCTCAGCACACAAATGCTTGTTTAAGGACATTTTTTTTTTTTTTAGCACATGACAATCTCTCTAAATAACTATTATGCAGAGGAAAACATGCTATATCATTGACATGCAAAGCATATTAAAGTAAAGCTGAAGAGTAAAGTATATTTGACTGGAAGAAAAGAGTAAGTTTTAAAGAGGCGAAGGCATATCATCTCAGCCTTAGAAGGAAGATAGTTCAATTAGTCAAATATTTACTCAGTGATTACTATGCCAGCAAATGTTATGCACTCAGGACTTAAGGACTTGACAAAGCACAGTTACTGCTATCAATGAGCTTATACAAAATGGGAGAATTTAGCCATGCATATACTTTTTAAAGATTTTATTAATTTGAGAGAGAGAGAGAAAGAGAGAGCATGAGTGGTGGGAGGAGGAGAGAGAGAAGCAGACTCCCTGCAGAGGAGGGAACCCTGTGCAGGGCTCCATCCTGGGATCAAGACCTGCGCTAAAAGCAGAGTCTTAACCGACTGTCGACTGAACCGCCCAGGTGCCATTAGCCATGCATATGTTGGCGAGGAGTGCTGATGGTAAATGGAACAGTAGAAGGATGAATGAAAGTCCTAAAGGCATTACAGTGCAAAGAAAGGGGCATATTTAAAGAATAGGAAGCAGTCTTAGCTTAAAGGAAGCAATTTATGAAGAGGGAGCAGTAGGAGATAGGAAACTAGAAAGAGCATTTGATCCAACACAAGTAGTGAAAGATAGTAAGTAAAGATGGTACTGAAAGCTCTTTACCGAAGGAAAACTTTAGTTTGTTGCTAGACAGAGCAGAAGGCAAGATGGGAGGCTATACTTGTAACAAAATCAATGATAAGAAGAGTGAATTGTGGGAAATAAGGGGGAAGGGAGGGTACTGATTCATGACAGAAGTAGAGGAATATGGTTTGACCATTGATTAGGGGAAGGAAGAGGGAAGGAAGAGGGAGGAGTCAAGATGACTTAGGTTTGAACCTGAATATGGAGGCAGGTAGTTCCACTAACAAAAATAGGGAAGACATGGTTGGGGAAAATAAAATGAGTTCTATTTTAGACCCTTGGAATTGTGAAGAGCTGTAAAATATCTAGGAGGTTCTTTTTTAAAGATTTTATTTATTTATTTGAGAGCGAGTGGGAGAGCATGAATGGGTGGGAAGGGGCAGAGGCAGAGGGAGAAGCAGAATCCCTACTTAGCAGGGAGCCCAACCTGGGGCTCAATCCCAGGACCCTAGGATCATGACCTGAGCTGAAGGTGGACGCTTAACCAACTGAACCACCCAGACACTCTTGCAGTAGATGCTTAACAGGCAATGGAAAATGTAGTATTAGGGTTGCCTGAGTGGCTCAGTCGGTTGAGGCTCTGGCTCTTGATTTTGGCTCAGGTGGTATTGTTGGGTCCCCAGTGTTTGGTCTCCCAATAATGGGTCCATGGTCAAAGGAGCAAGGCTGATACAAAGTGAAGGTCAAGCAAAGCTTTATTTCGCGCCAAGCATCAATAATCAAACCAACCGTCAAGCAGACCGGTCGGGGCTGCTCCTTACAGAAAGGACCACCTCTCTCTGCTTCACAGACTAGTTTTTAGGGGCAAAGGCCATGTAGTTGGGCCTGGTCACACACAAGTGGCCAATGAGATTGCAATACACAGAAAAAGCTGCACAGTCATGCTAGGTCCTACACGGGTGGCCAATTGAACTACAGTTCACCTCATATTAGACATTTGCACTAGCCTATCACCTTGGTGAGAATTGGCACCCAAAAGGAGGGGCCCACACTCCTTGGTAGCTAGAGAGACAGTATGTGAGCTTTACTGATTGGATGTCTCCACCTGTCCCAACTCATCCCTGCATCCGGGCTGTTCTCTCTACCTGACCTGACCCACCCTTGTATTTGGGCTTTGTTACCTTGGACTGGTTTCCTGGACTTGCTTTTAAGTAAGTTCTCCTGGGGAGTCGGGGGGCAGGGTCAATTTAAGTTTTACTGCATAAACAACAAAATGGCTGTTCAACTGAGGTGGGGCCAGTCTGGCTAAATACAGTATCTCATGGGCTGTGAGCTCAAGCCCCAACTGGGGCTCTGCATTGGGCGGGGAGTCTGAAGATCCTCTCTCTCTGCCCCCATCCCAATCTCCCTCCCTTTCTCTCTCAAATAAATAAATCTTTAAAAAAATGTAAAATTGGAATTCGGGAGGTAAGTACAGTCTGAAGATACAAATATACAAGTTTTTGAGAACAGTATTATCTATTATCATTAATACACGTAAGTAATGATGGATAGGTGGTCAGTCCTGCAAGAATAGAAAGGATTGTTAACAGTAAAATTTCTGGGTGTCTTTGGCTGACGTCTTCTCAGAAGTGAAGATCAGGTTACTACAGTGTTCAGTCTGCTACCATTAAGAAAGTGACATAATATTCCACAGGTGTCTCAATTTTAGAAGTGTTTTATAACCATTGGGGCTCTGTTCCAACTCATTTAATGAATGGTACTCCCAGACTGTAAGTTTTGAGTGTGATCCAAAGCAAGAAAAGATTCTCCAGTTTGTCCAAACTGCGGTGTAAACAGTTCAAATGCCTGACTCTTTTGACCCTGATTAGCTCTATGGTGCTCAGGTTATTGTTTCACAATCTGAAACTGTTTAAAGCCTGAGAACAGCCCCAGTAGGAAATCAAGTAGAATCTCCAGAGTTTAAAGTAATAACTTTATCCCTTTTGTCAAGTAATTACTTTCTTTTTGAGAAAGAGCTCTTACTTATTGAATTCTGGTGGATTATAGAAACATAGGACTCCCCCCGCCCCCATAACCCCAAGCTCTCTTACTTTTTATGTGGTTGTCTTTTCTAGACCGTGAGTTCCTTAAGGACAAGATACTTTAGCTTATTATTCCTCTCTGTGTATCTAAATCCTAGCAGGGTGTTTAGTGGTTCTGGATTGCTCAAAACATATTGGTTGAAAGTCCATTCCCTTGGCCCTGTGGTTATTGACTTCTATGCTAAGGAAATAATCAGACATTATGTAAATATATATACATGCATATGTATATATAATATAATAGTGTATATATAATATACAATAATATAGTGTATATATACATATATATAAAATAGATTTGTATTTATATATAATAGAGGAAAATTTGAAAGAGCATTAATCAACAGTAGGGAAATGGTTAACTAAATTATGAGATACAGGCAGAATATTATGCAATCATTAAAACCTATAATTTTGAAGAACATCGATGACATGGAAAAGAGGGATATGATCCTAAATTTAAAATATAGGAAACTGTAAATATAGCATCCTTACAGTTTAATCTATAAATCCATATAATTTTGAATTAAATAAATGTGAGAAGAATTCTTCCTAGGATGTGGACTGTTATTGTTCAGGAAAATATATTGAGTCTATCCAAGTAGAAAATAAAACACAGAGACCATGTGTTAGTCGGAAAAATAAGGCAGAATGAAAAGAGTGACAGAGAATGTGTATTTTATGTAAGGTGGTCATGAGAGGCTCCCCTGATAGGTAACAGTTGAGCAAAAGCTTGAGGTATGGGAGATATACCAGTACGTTTGTTTGCTGGAGGGAATGACCCAGTAAAGAGGAATGTTTGGCAATGGAGTAGAGAGAGGCAACAGCAATAGGAGCTGTGTTTTTGATTAGGTGCATGTGAGTAGTTAGCCCTCGTTCTGCCCAAATGATTCCTTCACTGTAAAGGTAGGACATGTGGCTCAATTAATAGATACCGTGGTGGGCGTTCATGGAAGTTCTCTTCTGATTGCACTCTCAAGGTCATCATATAAGGGATAAGAAAAGAGGGATATATGAAATAGGTTAGGGAATAGAGAGTGAATCAACATCTAATTAAGTGAAAAACATAAAAATTTCTATTATTGGGGCGCCTGGGTGGCTCAGTGGGTTGAGCTGCTGCCTTCGGCTCAGGTCATGATCCCAGGGTCCTGGGATCGAGCCCCGTATCGGGCTCTCTGCTCAGCAGGGAGCCTGCTTCCTCCCCTCTCTCTGCCTGCCTCTCTGCCTGCTTGTCATCTCTCTCTGTCAAATAAATAAATAAATAAATCTTAAAAAAAAATTCTATTATTTTGTGTGTTTGGGATGAATTTATAATTTATCCATAAATATATGTTTTTCACTCTCCACATCATTTTATGTCTTTTCTATCTCCTGGTAAGCAAAGTGATCAATCCAGTGGCACACCGATGGAAGATAAATGTGAAGAGAACTTGCTCAGCTCTACAGCTTCTAAAGCAACTTGCTATAACTAAAATATTCCTTCCTTTTTTATTGATGAAATAATTGCAATTATTTTTTTTCTCTGCTCCTCAACAGGGTGGTGGCGATTGTCCAGAAATGAGTATTGGAGCTATAAAAATTGCCTTGGAAATTTCTCTTCCTGGCTCTTTCATCTACGTTTTCACCGATGCACGGTCCAAGGATTATCGGCTCACTCACGAGGTGCTCCAGCTTATCCAACAGAAACAGTCACAAGTGAGTAGGAATCAGCTCCCAAATGTTCTATCTGAATACAGCTGGGAGGAATTCAGGCATACCTTGGAGATATTGTGGGCGCAGTCCTGACCACCATAATAAAGCAGATATCACAATAAAGCCAAGTGAATTTTTGTGTACGTAGAAGTTATGTTTATACTATACTGTGCTCTCTTACATGTGAAGTATTATTATATCTTAAAAATATATATATACCTTAATTAAAACATACTTCATTGCTAAACAATCCTAACCATCATCTGAGCTTTCAGCAAGTCATTCTCACTGATCATGAATCACCATAGCATATGAATAATGAAATAATGAATAATATATATGAATAATGAAAATATGAAAAAGTTTGTATATATGAATAATGAAAAAGTTTGACATACTGCAAAAATTACTAGAATGTGACACGGAGACATGAAGTGAGCAAATGTTGTTGGAAAATGGTGCTGATAGATTTGCTTGTTGCAGGGTTGCCACAAACCTCTAATTTGTAAGAAACGTAGTATTTGTGAAGCACAATAAAGTCGAGTTCAATAAAAGAAGTTGTGCCTTTATGGCATTGAGAAGTTGCCTCTCCTCTTTGACTAAACTTTGTATGGCAAATGCCAGTAATTATAACTATTGATCTGTATACATGTACTCCAATACATATGTGTCATTTAATTTAAGCATATTACATTGATATGTAATATTTGTACATATTAATACCTTGTTTATTGATACAGAGAGGAAATGATTGGGGATTAATGAAGTTCTTCTTACCATCTTATATTTTTAACTGACAAAAACATAGGCCTATGTCTCAAATATCACATCCTATATGGAATCTCCTCTTAGTCAGTTACTTGTTTATCAGTTAGCTCTTGCTGTGTAACAAACAGTTCTACCTCTCAGTGGCTGAAAACAACACACATTTATTTCTCACAAATTTTCAGGGCTCTGTTGATCTAGGTGAGGCTTGCTCACTTATCTAGGCTGATCTCTAGGGTGACTTGGCTCTGTTTCACAGGTTTCTCACCATTTTTTGAGACCAGTAGGCTAGTTTAGACATGTTCTTTTCACGGCCAAGGCAGAAGAAGTATATATCAAGTGCTAGATCACAAGATACACAAGGTATCTAGATACACAAGATACACAAGATACACAAGGTCTTGAATGTAAGCTTGAACTGATAGAATGTCCCTTTTGCTTTGGGCTGCTGGCCAAAGCAAATCATATGTCCAAGCTTTCGTTTGAAGATGACAGATTAACTCCACCTCCTAAACAAGAGAGATTTCGAAGTCTTTTGCAAAGTGCATGGATATAGGGATGGATATATACATATATATATGATGTATGGTATTATATACATTTTTATATGTATATATGTATATGTATGTACATATATATGTATATGTATGATCTATATATAATAATGTATATATTGCACTGTACTAGTAGCATATAAACATGTAATAGGTACTCAATAAATTCATATTGATTTCAGAAAACCCTTTAAATTGTCTTCTTTTTTTAAAAATATCATAGGTGGTATTTGTGCTCACTGGAGATTGTGATGACAGGGGCCATATTGGATATAAAGTCTATGAAGAAATTGCCTCTACAAGTTCTGGTCAAGTGTTCCATCTGGACAAAAAACAAGTTAATGAGGTCAGTTTGATAAAGTGGGTCTACTTTATTATTAACTACCTTACCAAGGTATTAGTTAGGCCAACCTAGCTATGACAGATTTGATTTCAAAAACAATTTGCAAAGAGGTTGCCTTTTTTTTTCCCCCCATAGTACACAGGTCAATAAAGGCATTAAACCAATGTAGGGAAGCATAGATTTATATAATATTAGTTTCTAGATTATATTATTCTATACTGACATGTTATTTAGATTTAAGCATAAATACTTAAAATTCATTCAGAGGGAATTGGAAATTTTTGTAGTTCTTGTTTAGGAAGGTCAGTTTGTGTTTCTGATGCACAACTTTTGGATAACTGGTAACAGAAGGTGTGACAGTTCACTGAAGTAGAAAATGAAAAAATTATTGAGCAAAAGTCTGATGATGTTTGATATCTAAGATTAAAAGTAAAAAACTGTAAGTAACTGTATAGTTAATTAAAAACTTTTATGGTAATAAAATCAATAACTTAAGTACTAAGAAAATCTTGTTATTTTCTAAAACAGTGTTTGAGACATGTCTGTCACAATTCTTTCTCTTTTTTGGTACTTTCTTGGGACCTCACCGCGATAATAAAATTTATTTATTTATTTATTTACTTATTTATTTATTATTTATAAGTTTCTAGGGACATGCCAATACAAAGATAAGGTCTTCAGTGGGCTTAATTCAAATTTGATCCATGTGGTTACTGTATCTACACAAGTTCTGTTAATTTCATGACAGACTTCTTTGTTTTGAATGAAATGGTTCAGTAAGTCCTCTTCTACCCAAAGAGTTCTGTTACATCATGTTGGAACTCAAAGAATCTTGCAAATTTTTAGATTAATGTCCAGCAAAAATATTTATTAGCATATGATATACAAACTTAGAAGTTCATTTTATTTTACTTTTTTATTTTTTATCTTTAAATTTTTTTTTAATTTTTTATAAACATATAATGTACTATTAGCCCCAGGGGTACAGGTCTGTGAATCTCCAGGTTTACATGCTTCACAGCACTCACCATAGCACATACCTTCCCTAATGTTCATAATCCCATCACCCTCTCCCTATCCCCTCCCTCTGGCAACCCTCAGTTTGTTTTGTGAGATTAAGAGTCTTTTATGGTTTGTCTCCATCCCAATCCCATATTGTTTCATTCATTCTTTTCCTACCCCCCAAATACCCCACTTTGCATCTCCACTTCCTCGTATCAGGGAGATCATATGATGGTTGTCTTTCTCTGATTGACTTATTTCACTAATCGTAATACCCTCTAGTTCCAACCACATTGTCGCAAATGGCAAGATTTCATTTCTTTTGATGACTGCATAGTATTCCATTGTATATATACCACATTAAATTAAATACCACATGGAAAGTCATTTTAGTGCATTTAGTTGGAAGAAATACTCTTAAGAGGGTTATGGCTTGAATTCATATTTTGTCCATTATAAAGATTTAGAAATGCCAGGGCAGAGTCTGACAGTTACATAGGGAATCCTTTAGAGGTTATTTGCATAAAAATTTGCATGAGAATTTGGGAACCTGGGAAGAAAAGAGTTGGGAAAGAGTGCAAAACTTTCTCAGGAACGGAATTCCTTGTCCTATCCCTTAGGGCTGTGTTTAACCTGAATGAAGGAAAGTCTTTCCTCCTATAGTTGTTTTTAACCTGGAATTGTGTAGACTGTGGGGTACAGTCAGTATCATCAGCACAAATTAGGGCATAAGGGCATCATTTTCTGCTTAGAGTGTTTGAGGTTCTGGATTAAAAGTGACAGTGGTGTAAAGTGCAGTGAGATGGGGCAGAAGATGCCATGCTCTATGGACGTGGTGGTTCCTGGCAGAAGGTACTAGAGAAGAGAAGAGGTAAGAAGAGACATGACTTGTACCTAGGGCATTTGGAAGAACAGTAATTCAAACCTTTAAGCAGTCAGGCCCAACTTGGAGCTCCCCAAAACAAGTTGGGTGAACTTTTAGGGAGAACCATAGGACTTTATTAGGAGTTGGGCCCTAGAGCTAGAACATAATATGGTGGAGCTCATAAATGTAACCCCATTTATATCCACAAACCCAGGGAAAACTGACTTACACAAAACTGAAAGTACTATTGTTGTCTTAAATGGAGAAAATAAGCCCTACAGAGGTGCACACTTTAGTTTTTAAATAAACGGTACCGGGGCACCTGGGTGGCTCAGTGGGTTAAGCTGCTGCCTTCGGCTCAGGTCATGATCTCAGGGTCCTGGGATCGAGTCCCACATCGGGCTCTCTGCTCAGCAGGGAACCTGCTTCCCCCCCCTCTCTCTTTGCCTGTCTCTTTGCCTGTGTGTGATTCTCTGTCTGTCAAATAAATAAACAAAATCTTTAAAAAATAAAAAAATAAAATAAAAAAAATAAATGGTACCATGTATATTTTTTGTAGTCCTAGTAATTTTTTAAAAGATTTTATTTTAGAGAGAGAGCATTGGGGGAGGTGGGGAGGGGCAAAGAGAGTCTCAAGCAGACTCCATGCTGAGCACAGTGCCCCACGCAGGGCTTGGTCTTACCACTCTGGGATCATCTAACCCGACTTGAGACCAAGAGTCGGATGCTTAACTGACTGTGTCACCCAGGTGCCCCCATAGTCCCAATAATTTTTAATAATTCTGACAATTACTAAATAATTGACAAAATCAATTTATAAAAATTCAAACAAATTTAACCCACTGATATTTTAACCTTCAAGTTTAGCTTAAGCAGAATAGAACTAGAGAAGCATTCCTAAAATTGTCCATTTTTATAAATTGGATTTCAATGCCAACAGGCATGAGCTTTAATTTAGCTGTCAGTCATGGCAGTTCCAGCCCCTTCATCATTTGGAAAGGTCAGGAAAGGTCATCTCATTTACTTTGGACCACTGAGATGCAAGAGGAATTTAGCTAGGGGCATCTTGGAAGAGTGCTCTTCTAGGTATTATTCTGGACTGATGTGAATCCCAGACCTAATGCAGCCATCCTCATACAGTTCCGAGGATTAAGCAAATGTAAGAGGAATTTGGATTAAGTCAACACTCAAGTCCGATCCTACTGCTAAGCCTCCAGAATTAAGGAAATGATGTTTCTGCTCATACCAATTAGAATTCAGTATTTAGTTACCTAGAGATAAATGCATCCTATTTGATAAGAATTCCTTTGTGACATGGTTTCTGTTAGCTCCAATTTCCTCATTTGTAAAGTAGAATTATCCATTTTGGAGAGTCATTAGAAGATTAAATGAGATAATGCATGTAAAATGTTTCACACAAGGTCTGGTACAGGGTAAGTGCCCAATTAATGTTAACTAGTATTTTTATAATCTTTATAATGTTGTTATTTTGCTTTCAAAGTGGAGAAATTGTGCCACTATGTTTGTTAGGAACCAGATGGCTAGCTGTTGCTAGGAAATAAATCTACTCAAATGGGAAAAGGATGGAGAGATGGTTTTCTTGTTTCCTGTGTGAGAAAAACACGTAAAGGAGTTACTAGGCACTGTATAAGCCAATGTTTCCCTTATAGAAAGCCATGATGGTGGAAGATTTTATTAACAAAAACCAGAATGACAATGATAAAGTTGGATCTGCAAGATTTTTAGTATATAGTTCAGCCATTTTTCTTTTCTCATTGCTCAAAATTCTATTATATAAACATTATAAACTCTAGAAAAAGTAGACACTGTAGAGAGAACTACACAACAGAAATGAGAACTGCAGGGAAGCCACACATGAGTTGAGTCCTTTCATTTTACTCGAGTGATTTTTCATCTCTTCCCAAAGGTAATTGTGGAGAATTATGCTTTATTCTCTTAACCTAGTTCATCAGTTTCCTAGTAGGGTATATTTTGTATCAACTCTCTCTTGAGATAACTTGAGGTTTCCTCTTTCTTCCCGTTTTTTTTTTTTTTTTCCTTTAATAATACTTAAGTAGAGTATCTTTCATCTTTATTTAACATGAAAGAAACCAAAGTGAAGAAATTATTTGGCTGGGCATCAGTGGTCTATAAATCATCGTATGGTATTACATTTTGGAAGCACAAGTTAAGACACATCTCAAGGATGTACTTAAACAATTCACCTCTGAAGTTGGAAAAGGAACTAAAGCCTCACTCCTCCATTTCTTTGTAAACTGAGTTTACAAAGTGGATCTAGTTAATGTTTCCTTAAGAGTAAGAGTCTAACTTTGAAATCTGAAAGTTACCCACAGTTATGCTTTTGCATCAAAGAAGCTAGCACAAAAGATCTATTGTTAATTGGATAATTTACTTGTTCCGATTTTCCCCATTCTTTCTCTCTACCTCTCCCAACTCATGTCTTCAAATCTTTCCCTTCCATCTTCCCTGTTTCCCCACAAAAGTCTTTCCACCTGTACATTCTAGCCCTATGGATTCCCCACTTGTAAGTAATGCTGCATATTGGGCTGTTTTATATCAGAAGGAAGTTTTATTAAATAAAGGAATAATTGTCAAATAATTTGTTTGCTAAAGGAGTAAGTGATGATATCTAGAAGTCTCTCAGTAAATCTTACTATCTTATCTTGTAACTTACAAGTCTTTGGTGTAAGATGTTTCAATGTCAGTGTTCCTTGTGAGCACTTAGTGCTTTCTCTGGGAGTGGACCCTATGTTGCTGTGTTTGGTGCAGGCATATTCTATTCTACCCTCATTCTGTATTAAACATGGAAGGCTCCCACAGTTCTTTCTTTTCTCAGAGATCACCCTGTGATTAGAAAATAGTACCCACTTAGAATGATCAAGTGCTTGATATGGCCGTTGAACAAGACTTCAGTTTTATTTCATTTAATCCTTACCATAGTCTGTAAGAAAGACCATGTGATCATAAGCCCCATTTCATGGAGGAGGGAGTTGAAGCATAGGGAACCAGAGCATCTTGCTCAAGGTTAAATTGCTGCTAAGTGTTTGAACTTAGGGAACATACTTAGTCTTTCTCCTTAGACAGTACTCTTAGCCACCACAAGTCCCTGTCTTTGATTTCCACTTCTATTTTCATCAGAGATGCAGTTTTTTAAATTTAAGTAAAATTAGCATACAATGTTGTCTTAGATTCAGGTGTACAATATAGTGATTTGACAGTTCTGTGCATTATTCAGTGTTCAGCACAATGAGTGTAGTTATCATCTATGACCACACAATATTGTTACAGTATTATTGACTGTATTCTCTATGCTATGCTTTTCTTCTCTGGGACTATTTATTTTGTACCTGTAAGTTTGAACCTCTTAATTCCCTTTATCTATTTTATCCATTCCCCACCCATCTCACATATGAAAGCTACCAGATTTTTCTCTGTGTTTCAGAGTCTGGTTTTGTTTGTTCATTTATTTTGTTTTTAGAGTCTACATATAAGTGAAATCATATGATTTTTTTTTTTTTGGCTCTGACTTCACTTAGCATTATACCCTCAAGTCTACCCATGTTATTACAAATGACAAGATCTCATTCTTTTATATATATATATATATATATATATACACACACACATATATATATGTAAAATACATAATAATATAGTATAATATAACACAATATAATATATATATAAATGTGTATCAAATGTATATGATAGACACCTGGGTTGTTTCTATATCTTGGCTGCAATAATTGTAAATAATACTGCAATAAACATAAGGGTACATATATTTTTTTGATTTAGTGTTTTTGTTTGTTTGGGTCCAGTAGTAGGATTACTGGAGCATATGGTATTTCTATTTTTCATTTTTTGAGGAGCCTCCATACTGTTTTCCACAGTGGTTGCACCAATTTGCATTCCCACCAACGGTGCATGAGGGTTCTTTTTTCTCCACATTCTCACCAACACTTGTTATTTCTTGTCTTTTGGGTACTAGTGATTCTGACTAATATGAAGTGATAACTCACGGTGGATTTGATTTACATTTCCCTCATGATTAGTGATTTTGAGAATTTTTTATGTACCTGTTGGCCATCTGTATATCTTCTTTGGAAACTTTTCTTTTTCTTTTTCTTTTTTTAAAGTTTCTATTTACTTACTTGATAGGGAAATACACAGTGAGAGAGGGAACACAAGCAGGAGGAGCTGGAGAGGGAGAAGCCAGGCTTTCTGCTGAGCAGGGAGCCAGATGCAGGGCTCCATCTCAGGACCCTGGGATCATGACCTGAGCCGAAGGCAGACACTTAACAACTGAGCCACCTGGGGCCCCTGGAGTCTTTTCTCTTCTGGTCTTCTGTCCATTCTTTAATTAGATTATTTGTTGTTTTAGTGTTACATCATGTGAGTTCTTTATATATTTTGGATATTAGCCCCTCAAGAAGTTGTAGTTTTATCAGTAAGTTAGAAATTTCAGTCTCTTAATTTTTTCAGTTTGACACTAGTCACCACACTAACCAGTGGGGACAGCAAAGGCCAACAAGATGCTGTCCCTGTCCTCATGGAGCCTAGAGGTAGGAGAGGGGATATAATGATAGTAGAAGGTGATAATAGCTGATGAAGCCAACCCCAGCAACTCAAGCAGCCAGACACTTCACTCAAGGAGGACCATGGGGCTCATTGGCCACCAGAGCACACTATCTGTTTCTCAGGATCCTACCTGTGCCATGACTGAGAGCAGACAGGGGGCGTCTAATGCCAGAGTTTCTGAGTTTGAGCACAGTTCCACCATTCACTAGATTCATGACCCTGGGCAAGTTACTGACCTCTTTGGTGCTTCAGTTTCTTCATTGGTAAGACAGGATAAATAATAGCACAAACCACAGAAGATTAAGCCCCATTTCTCCCTGTCCCTTCTATCTCTTAACAGTGGACTAGGGCATCTGATAAAAATTTACTATCCTCGGGGCAGCTGGGTGGCACCTCGATTAGGCCTCTGACTCTGGTTTTGCTCAGATCATGATCTCAAGGTCGTGAGATTGAGCCCTGTGTTGGGCTCCATACTGGATGTGAAGCCTACGTGGGATTCTCTCTTTCCCTCTCCCTCTGCCCTTCCTCGCTTTCTCTCTCTTTCAAATAAATACATAAATCTTAAAAAAAAAAAAAAAAAAGTACTACCGTCTATTAGGGGCTGAAAAGGCACCGAAATACCCTTTTCTTTCTTTGCATAAGTGGCAGAGAGGTAAAAGTCCAGGACAATAGGAACCTTGGGTCCAAACCCTCCGCCCCACTGGGCAAAACTGTACCAAGAGCTGCTAAAGTCTGCAGGCTCTGGGATCTGATTATCAGTTTTCTTACAACATCAAGGGAAAGAGGGTGGTCATTTTTACTTTGGGAATGATACCAGAATGATGGCATCTATTACAGGGGCAGGGTGTCAGCAGTCATCTGGGCAGAAGAAGGAGCGCTCACTCAACTGGGGCCAAAGAAAGTTTAATGAATCATAGTTTAACAAGATGTGGGCAGAGCTAAGGGCAGCCAACAGAGAATGCTGAAGCACCAAGAGTCCAGCAGCAATGGAAGAGAGAGTTTGGGCCAGCACCCAGGGAGACCTAAGGGTGTGAACTCATGAGACATGATGGCATGTGACAGGCAAATTGCAGCCTTGGAGAGATAGAGCCAGAGGAACAAATATCCAGCCTCGCTTTCTTCATCCCTTGCAATTCCTGATGGATTTTCATTTTCTGGTGCCTTTTTAATTTTCCTCAGTCTAACTGGAAACTGGGAGACCAAGGAGCCCTATTGAAGTAGTTCGTAAATGTCAGTGTCCCAGGGCACAGAGCCTTATGGACAAGGGTAGAGAATGATCTGGAGGCGCAAAATGAAAATAAACAGCACAAGCAGTATTGTGTGGTGGTTAAGTTGGTTAAGGCTCTAGGCTCTAGGAACATGGCTCATATCCCAGCCATGTAACCTTACACAAGTTACCTGGTTTTTCTGTCTCTGTTTCCTCATCTGTAAAGTGGAAAGAGTGATAGAATGTACCTTAGATAGCTGTTGTATTTAGAACATATCAATAAATATTAACTGCTAATATTATTATTTACGGATACATGTTAGTCAAAATATTCCATTAGCCTTTTAGAATTTTCCCTAAAACAAAGAAATATATATGTATATATATATATGAATTTTTTTTTTTTTTTTTTTTAAAGATTTTATTTATTTATTTGATAGAGAGAAATCACAAGTAGATGGAGAGGCAGGCAGAGAGAGAGAGAGAAGCAGGCTCCCTGCTGAGCAGAGAGCCCGATGCGGGACTCGATCCCAGGACCCTGAGATCATGACCTGAGCCGAAGGCAGCGGCTTAACCCACTGAGCCACCCAGGCGCCCTATATATGAATTTTTTAAAGAAATATATATTTAGTGTCCATTTGTGACAACATGGCCAAAGATAATGGGGAATTCTTGGGCTTTAGGACAGGAGGGTTTGAATGACCTCTCTATCTTTAGCTTTATGTAGCTTTATATAAATTCTCTGAGACTATTTCTTCTTGTGATAACAGGCATATTAATTACTTCACAGGACAGTCATGAGGTTTAAATAACATAAGGAATACCTAGAGTATACCGAAGGGAGACCCAGGAGAATGGAAATCACCCAGCCTGTGGGTTTTTAGGACAGGAATGGCTCCTTTGCCAAAGAGGACACCTGTAGTTTTCCTTTGATTGTTGGTCCTGGGGTACCCTTACCCTACAGAGTACTCGGAAGGACAGAGGTATTTTGGTGAGCCCCAGCTTTACAAATTAATGTCTGAAGGAGAACGGACTCAAAACTACTGTAGACTTTTGTACATTTTGCAAACTTTCACAATTTCCTTAGAGTTGTCATTTATCTTATTTTCACATCATAATAAAATGTTAAAAGTTAAAGGGCTTAACTGCTGATTTTGTGAATATAATCACATCAATCAATACTAACCTTTTTTTTTTTTTTAAGATTTTATTTATTTGACAGACAGAGATCACAAGTAGGCAGAGAGGCAGGCAGAGAGAGAGAGGAAGGGATGCAGGCTCCCCGCTGAGCAGAGAGCCTATCCCACGACCCTGAGACCATGACCTGAGCCGAAGGCAGAGGCTCAACCACTGAGCCACCCAGGCGCCCCGATACTAATCTTAATAATATAGGTAACCTTTACAGAATGCTTTTTATGTTCCAGGGACTGTACTCTGCATTTCTCTAAGACTCACTGGCCTATGGGCAACAGATAATTTTTCAAACAATAAGTTAAGCATGTACTTTTTGTTTTAAGTAAACAAATGGAAATGTAAAGTACACATGGGTTCATTTAAGCATATTAGTAACCAATAAAGCAATAGTGCTTGTACGGTAATAAGCCCACTATGCAAAGTCCCAAAGAGAATAAATTCCATTCCCCTGCCAGTCATTCTGGAGTCCGACTGTGTCACTGCAGCTATAGAGAGGAGAAAAAAGCAGGCAGTGTCCCTGGTGCCCCTGCAAGGGAAGGAAAGGGAGGTGATTTGGGTCTGAGAAGCAACCTAGAGCTGAGAGATAGTCATGTCCTGGGAGTTCTTCTGGAGGAAAACAGGACACATGATCCTCTCTTCTGTCTGTAACAGTAATTAAGACTCCAAGGTAAAGAAAACACTTTTATTTTTTTTCCACTAAAGAATTTCCAGTGAGGAGGAGGAGTCAAACTTACTAGATACTTCAGTAGAAGTAGGTAAGGCCTGGGAAAATGAAGTGCTGGTTTATTTAAGTTTTGTTGAGGCATAATTGGCATATATTACACTGACCATGTTTAAAGCATGCCCGTTTGATAAGTTATGACATCTGTATTCATCACCGCAGTCAAGGTAAAGAACATATCTGTCACTCTCAAAGGTTTTCTTGTATCTCTTGTCACTCCTTCCTACCCCAATGTGTTACCATCCATCCTTAGCCAACCACTGATCTTTTTTGTCACTATTTTTTATCACTAGTTTGTCACTTCTTTATCATTATGTTTTATCACTAGTTTGTCACCTTTTTATCAGTATAGTTTATCACTATTTTTTATCACTAATTTTTATCACTAGTTTGCATTTAAAAATTGTTATATAAATTAAATCATATGGTATGTACCCCTTTTTGGTCTGGCTTACTGCACTTGGAATAATTATTTTAAGGTTTGTCTGTATTTTATTTTATTTTTTAATTTATTTTTAAAGACTTTATTTATTGAGAGAGAGAGAGCGAGAGCACGCACACGTTTATGAGTTGGGGGGAGGGGCATAGGAAGAGAGACAAGCAGACTCCCTGCTGAGTGGGGACACCCCCAACAGGGCGTGATCCCCAGACCCCAGGATCATGACCTGAGCTGAAAGCAGACATCCAACAAACTGAGCCACAGAAGAGTCCCAAGATTTATCTTTTTTGTGTGTTTAACAGTTCATTCTTGTTATTGCTGGGTAGTATTTTACTGTATGGGTATACCAAAGTTGTTTATTCATTCACCTGATAGTAGATATTTATATTGTTTCTAGCATTGGGCTATGACAATTGAAGCTGTATAAATGTTCATATATAAGTCTTTGCTACATGGACATATGCTTTCATTTCTTTTGTAAAATACCAAAGGGGAATGACTGGATCAGATGATAGTATTGAAGTAACAGTCTTACACCCAATCCATAAAAAATTCTAACATCTTGGCAACAAAGAGACTCAGAGATGAGAGATTACTGGATATATTTCTCTTGCTAGTTATATACTCATTTTCACAGGTTAATACTAGTATTAGAAAGATTATAAACGTTGCTGAAGTGTGAATTCAACAAAGCCCTTTCCTGCTGCTTGGTCAAAGAACCTTTGTGACTAGAATTTAGGCCTAGAGCTTTGTGTATATACAAGCTCAAGGATGAGACTCTGAAACCCAAAGTTTTGAACAGTTAATACTCTGGAATGAAGTATCTGCCATTTTGTTTTTCCATCTTCTGAGTTTTACTCCAGACATTATTTCAAAAACATAACCTTACTGCTGACCTTAAAATAAGCAAAAACGGGTGTTTCCTCTGAAATTTGAAAATGTATCAGAGACAAATATAACATTCTAGAAAGCTACAGGAAATGTTTGAAAACAATGCATAAATGTTTCCATTTATTCATTCTTTGAATTCACCTAATTAAATGCTGAAAATGAAGTGGAGAACTCAGAGCTCAAACTTCGAAAAATACGAAGTCTTTACATCCACAAACATGTGCAAAAAAGGAATAGTTCTCTTCGTTCCAGTAGAATGCTTGCTTTCTTTATTATGCTAAGATTGACATGTTATCTTCATGGATGTGTACTGGCAACTCTAGTATTCCAGTCACATAGTTTATCACTCACACCTGGAGTCACTATTTAGATCACTGAAATGGTGGAATGAAGCCATGTGTACTTTTTTTTCAGAATAAATAAAACATAACATACTTAATTTATTGTTGAAAAACTTATTTATTGCTCATGGACCTCTGAGCATTAATCAGTATTTTAAAATCTTATTTGCAGTGTAGATAAAATGTAATATCTTTGCAAGTGGAGGAAAAAGATTGCTCTTCTCAATAGTATCTTATTTAGGTAGAAGTTACCAAGAGTTAAGCAGGGCCCTTCAGTCGTGTGAAATAGTGGGGAATGGGACGTGGGGCATGCATTGTTTAAAAGGATAAGCCTATAAAAAATGAGAATGACTACTTTTCATTTCCTGGTTTCATGTATTGGCTTGGGGAACTATTTGAAGGACTAATTCCAAGCTGTGGCACTGTATTCTGTGAGGGCAGTGGGAGTCATATCTACAAAACAAAACTCATTGTCTATGTAGGTTTCAATGTGAGAGTGTTGTCCCACAGCCCTTCATAAGACAATCATAATATTAGGTCCCTGGTTATTACTTGTCTATAAAACTGAGGCAACAGACTGGATATCACTTCTCTCTAAAATACCAAAAAGGAGGAGGATGCTTATATAAATGACTCAAAGAATATTTCTGGAAAGTAAAGAAAGAAATGTTATTTAGGGGCAAATGGTAGCCATTAGGTTTCATGCATTCAGTAAAACCAGAACAACAGAAAAAGAAATAAACCTGTTTTCTTACCTGACTTTATTTTAATTAGAAGCTGAAACAAAATGTTTATTTTGACTACAAGATGTCAACTTTAATGGAGTCAGTCAATAACAAGTCTTAACTATCAAGACATTAAACTCCAACTCAAAGTCTTTGAAAATTTATTCAAATACACACTGGCTTGAAATAAGTGACGTATTTGAGCCATTTCAAGGGCTTGCTCTTTATTTTTGCTGGAGTTACAGTAGAAATTAAAGATTTGAATTGAGAGGAAAATGTCCAGGTATTTGATATTTAAAATTGAAACAACCTGATAGTCAACTGAATTCACTGACCATACTTTCTTTAAGAATTTACCTGTTAGGATTCACCAAGGAACACAAAGGAACGAAAAACATCTGCAGTGTTGAAGCAAATAAAAGTCCATTGAATTCTCATTTTCACAGAGCCTCAACGATTTGGATAATTCCTTTCATATTTTATCAATTTAAATTTTGAAGTTTTCTTTTAAAACTTTTTATTTAGAGACGGCAAGTGTCTACGGTGAAGTAATAAGCATGCCTTCCTCTCTCTACACACACACACACACACACACACACACCCTAGAGTATATCTGATTTAGGAATTCAGAAATAACAAGAGAACTAACACATTTAAGAGGTTATATACCTGTTGTTTCAAACAATATTGTATTTTGTAAAGATTTTAAATTATTAAGAAAGCAATTATGTTTGGTATCTAATCTAGAAATTATTAAAGATATATATATAACAAGGATTTTTGGTATGTAAAAATCAAGTGAGATCATGTGTTGAAAGCATTTTTAAAGGGACCTAATTTTGAATCTTGGGAAGAATAATTTACAATTGTAGTTTCTTCTTTCCCCAAAGACTCCTGAACATCTAGGCTGATTGGTCTAACTGACCAAGAGATTTGTGTGCCCAGAAGACCAAAGGTAGTTTTTTGTTTATCACAGAAGAGGGAAATATAAAAAGGTCTGACTACTTCATCTTTTCTCTAGATCAAGAGGTCCCTACTACTGGGATTTTCCTTTAATTATGATAATTAAATAATCTGGTTCAAGGTTAACTGGCTGTTCTTAATTTCTAGACATAGAAATGCTGATATAATTTTTAAATTTTTTCTTTTCAATTGCTTATCCAGGAATTCTACTATATAATTGCTATTGTTCTGGAAAAAAGTTATAATTTTTGTACTAAACACAGTAGATTAATATTATTTTAACATTGCAAGGATGTACTTTGTTAATACCTTTGACAAAAATATCAATATCAAATAAAAGTGGCTTAATACATTTGGAGAACACATAAATTTTTTTTGAAAAGCAGTTTAAGGGATTTCATATGCAAAGAAGAAAACTCAAGACCTTATTTTTAATATTTCTATTTAATATAAATCAACAGAGAACTTTGAAAACAGTAGGCCTGTCTAATGAAGTGGTAAGCAGTTCCATGAAGATATTAGGTTGCAAATGCTAACTAAGTACATGTCATGATTTATCCTTTTTTGTACTTGGTTCCACATAAATAAAAACACTCATCAGGGACAACCTAAATTTTGCTTTTTATTCTGCAGTAGCAAAGAGGAGATGGAAGAGTTGAGAGTCAAAGCAAAGGAAGTTTTATTTAAGAAATTTATGACCTAGGGTAAATACCTGGAAATAGAGTCTATGCTCCATATATTTTCCAGGTTTCCTTATGCATTCCTAGAATGAACCAACTGTAACAGGTGATAAATGCAAAATCTTTTGAGAAATGGTATGAGCTACTTTTGAGAGCCCCCTTGTAACATTTTGGTCATGATTTGGCTTTGTGACAAAAATTACAAATGTCTTTTCTCTTTCTTGCTAAAGGCCCCGGGGGAAAAATGCCTTGAGGTCATTTACCGTATGATTTAAAGAGCTTTGGTGTAAGTGAATGAATAAAGAAAAGGGGGGAAAAGATCTTTCAGAATTTAAAAAAAAATTTATTTGACAGAGGGAGAGAGATCACAAGCAGGCAGAGCAGCAGGCAGGGGGTGGGGGGAGTGGTAGGAAGCAGGCTCCCGGCTGAGCAGGGAGCCCGATGCGGGGCTCAATCCCAGGCCCCTGATGTCATGATTTGAGCCGGAGGCAGAGGCTTAATTAACCCACTGAGCCACCCAGGGGCACCAGAATTCTTTTTTTTTTTTTTTTTTTAAGATTTTATTTATTTATTTGACAGACAGAGATCACAAGTAGGCAGAGAGGCAGGCAGAGAGAGGAAGCAGGCTCCCTGCTGAGCAGAGGGCCCAATGCGGGGCTCGATCCCAGGACCCTGGAATCATGACCTGAGCCGAAGGCAGAGGCTTTAACCCACTGAGCCACCCAGGAGCCCCCAGAATTCTTAATTGTAATTTTAAATGAGCACAAATAATGTAGTTACTTTAAAAATATCATTGTTGGGTTATTTTATCACTTTTAAAATTATGATATTTGAAAAAAAGACATGGTAGGGTTAAATCACTTAAAATTTGGCAATTAGTTTCTGTGAGCAGGAAGAAAGTTCAGGGATTAGTGAACCTGTTTACAAAAATTTGTCCATTGTTCATTCAAATAATATTTATTAAATTGATAAATTCACTCAATAATTTATATAGTAACATTAAAATTATAAAAGCAAATAGAATTATTATTGCTAATGATGTTTTAAAATTATGTATCTGGCAAGATATTTATTTACATATATATGCATATTTCTAGAAAAAATGAAAGGTCACACCCAAATATGTTGATGACAGTCACTGGATATTATAATTCTAGGTAATTTTAATATTTATTTGTTTTATGTGCTTTATTTTTAAAATAATGGGTATGCATTATTTTTAAAATAAAGAAAAAGAGTGAAGGCATTTTCACTAAAAAAGAAAATTTCACTTGTTTTTTTTCTTAAATCCACATATGAGTGAAATCATATGGTATTTGTCTTTCTCTGACTGACTTATTTTGCTTCTCTAGCTCCATCCATGTCATTGCAAATGGCAAAATTTCATTGTTTTTTATGGCTGAGTAATATTTCATTGTATATATGTATCACATCATCTTTATTCATTCATCAGTCGATGGTCACTTGGGCTGTTTCCATAATTTGGCTATTGTAGATAATGCTGTTGTAGACAAATGAGCAAAAGTGGGAAAAGAGAGAGAGAAAGGCAAACCAAGAAACAGACTCTTAACTAGAGAACAGTTGATGGTTACCAAAGGGGAACTGGGAGAGGGATGAGTGAAATAGGTCATGGAGGTTAAGGAGTGCACTTGTGATGAGCACTGGCTGTTGTATGGAAGTGTTGAATCACTGTAGTGCACACTTGAAACTAATATTACACTGTATGTTAATTAACTGGAAATTAAATAGAAACTATGAAAAATAAGAAAATTTCAATATACTCCACATACGTACAGAACAGGTTTATAAGCAAGGCTCTATGCTCTGTGCTGTGGGGCTGCAGGGATGAATTGCTCATAGACCTTGTGTTTCAAGATGCCAGCTTCTGGAATCTAGGGGAAAGATCAAGTCTTCCCTGTCCAAAAGCAAAATCAGTCTTTTTAGCAGCAAAGTCCACAAGAGCCAAACTGCAGAAAGAGCCAAGATACCTTTCCACAGACGAATAGATAAGGAAGATGTGGTCCAAATACACAATGGGATATTCCTCAGCCATCAGAAAGGATGAATACCCAACATTTGCATCAACATGGATGGGACTGAAGGAGATTATGCTACATGAAATAAATCAAGCAGAGAAAGACAATTACTATATGGTTTCACTTACTTGTGGAACATAAGGAATAGCATGGAGGACATTAGGAGAAGAGAAAAATGAAGGGGAAGCAATAGGAGTGGGAGACAAACCATGAGAGACTATGGACTCCGGGAAACAGTTTTAGAAGGGAGGGGGATGTGGAGATGGGTGAGCCCGATGATGGGTATTAAGGAGGACATGGATTGCACGGAACACTGGGTATTATATTGCAAACAGTGAATGATGGAACACTACATCAAAAATTAATGATGTAGGGTCATAGGGTAGTTCTATTTTCAACATTTCGAGGAACCTCCATGCTTTTTTCCAGAGTGGTTGCACCAGCTTGCATTCCCACCAACAGTGTAGGAGGGTTCCCCTTTCTCTGCATCCTCGCCAGCATCTGTCATTTCCTGACTTACTAATTTTAGTAATTAGATAGCACCTCACACCATTCTGACTGGTGTGAGGTGATATCTCATTGTGGTTTTGATTGGTATTTTCTTGATGCCGAATGATGTGGAGCACCTTTTCATGTGTCTGTTGGCCATCTGGATGTCTTCTTTGCAGAAATGTCTGTTCATGTCCTCTGCCCATTTCTTGATTGGATTATTTGTTCTTTGGGTTAAAAACTAGTTTTTTAAAAATTAAATATGCAGAGATAATATAAAGCTGTTGGAAATCTGTTATATAGATTTAATTTGTATGTAATAATTTATGTATAACAAAGATGGACCTTTTGTAGGAATATCTACATTAGCATAGCCTCTTGGAGTAGAGGAGTCAGTGGATCAACTAGGAATGTCTAACACTTTAGTCTTTTATGAAATAGTGTTGTCTTACACAAAATATTTAAGTAATCAAATCATGCAAAGGACTAATTTGATTTGCTAATAAATCACTTAGTTCACTTTTATGTCTTCTTTAAGAAAGGAGTCACTTCTCTTGAATTTCAGTTATTTTGTAGTATTAGAAGTGTCACATGAATGGGTATCCTGATCTAGGTTCTTAGATTTTTGATTTTTGTTTTTGTTTGTTTTATAACGTTCTCCATTTTTATTAGAAATGTAGAAAAGGACATAGGGCTCAATACATGAATTTAGACAAATGTCATTATTAATTCAGCAGACAGTGTCAAACAGAATAAAGTTTATTTGCAGATGATGTCTCCTAAGTAAACACAATAGGAATAGCCAGGTTTTACAAAATAAAAACCAGTTTGTACTTTTCCCCCAAAACTTACCCTTGAATATTTTTGCAGCTTCAAAAATATTTGGATAAGTCTTTTAGTATTTTTTCATTTCACTCACTCCTTATACTTCCTCTTTTAAATGAGGCCTGGAAGTTAAATTCAGAATTTCACAAGAGAACTGTTCTTATAGAAATTTCTAGCCTTAACAGATGTAGAAAAAACTAGGATCCTAATGGAAAACCACTTATTACATATTTGAAGGTTTGTCAGATTCAATGACTTTTTATTGAGAAGTTTAAACTTATTTTTGTTTTAAAAGATTAGTATTTAAATGTTATTTTAAAGGGCACATAAATTTACTTGGGTAGCTATATGGACCATAGATTTTCTAAATACACATTGATTTATGCAACTGTGGAATGAAGCAAAGCTTCCTTCCAGCTGGAGAGTATGAGCCTTCATTGAATAAGCTCGAATGGAATATTTACAGTTTATTATTCCCTACCGTAAAGAACAATAAGCAAACTAGTAATGTCCTTGTGCCAAATTCAAAGAAGTGAATCCATTGTTTTGGGGTTATAATGTTATTTTTTGGTTATGCAGCTAAGTGCCTTTAAATTGTGCCTCATAGGGCACATTTGGGGTAGGTCTTGGGGGTTCTAAGGTAGACTCCACTTCTACAGCTTTCTTCCTGTTTTCTAAATTTATTTCTGCCTAAGATTTGACTTGGTAATATTGTCCAGTTAAAAAAAAAAAAAAGACATTTGGAAAGCAATGATATGGGTTTTTTTTTCTAGTTTTATTGAGATGTAATTGACATAATAACATTGTATTATCTTATGGTATATGACATAATTATTTGATAAGCCTATATTGTAAAATGATCACCACAATAAGTTCACTTAACATCTATCCACCTCATGTAGTTCATAGTCACCATTTATTTTCCTTGTGATGAGAACTTTCCAGATCTCCTTTCTTAGCAACTTTCAAATATACAATATGGTACTATTAACTATAATCAACATGCTGTGCATTATATCCCCAGAACTTATTTAATGACGTATGTTGTTAATTACCACTGAAAAATGAAATTGGGATTTATTTATGTAAAACCACAACTCTCAAAGTCACTACTTCCCCACTTCAGAAATTTGAGTATAATGAATGAAAAAATAATGTTTAGTTTTGGGGATTCAGATATTAACTGAAGTTTATTTTATGATTGTTTTATTTTTTCTAATGCCAATGCTAGCATCAGCTTGAAGTCTTCAACTGTAAGAAATAATTATTTATGATGTCAACTCTTCAGAGATTATCAGAAAAAAATCTGTGCCCGTATTTGGCAAAAGTCAGGGACTTAGAAAAATATGCTCTATTTATAGCTGGTAAAGGAGAGCATTTACAAAGATGTCAAAATTTTGAATCCTCCTTCTGCATAGCTGCCTCTTGAATCCTTGGGCCTACTTGAATTAATCATTCTTTCCTTGATGTGATATTTTCTCACTTCTTTGATCCTATTAAAATGTTAACCATGAGCTCTTAGGGGTAAGGGTTTTGTCTTAAACACTTTTAACATCTTATCTTACTGTGATGTTCAATTACAATTCTTTTTGAACAATGAATGAAAGAGTGAATCACAGTGTATGTGTGTATATGTGCATATACACATTTATACATGTGTATATGCATATATATTCACTTTACCCCATGTGAACACAGAAAAGCATGCTTATGACATATTTATTTTTGTATTCTTATGATAGCAACCATATTTCCATACATACTATATACTTAGTACTTTTTAACCAATATTGTTGATGTGGAATTTGCACAAACTAAAATGTATCTATATTTAATGTACATTTTGGTGAGGTTTGGCAAATTTATGCACTTGTGTGACCGCCTCCACTATCATGATACAGAACATTTCCACCATCCTTTTCGTTCATGTGATGTGTGTCATTAGTTCATTCCTTTCCTTTTTGTTTAGTTCCTTTGATTTTATGGCTATACCACCATTTATTTAACCATTTCCCTGTCATCAGGCAATTGGATATTTTCCAGTGTTTGTTTACTTACTTTGGTTAGTGCTGCTTTGAACATTGCTTTATGGTTCTTTGTGCAGACATAGGTTTTCATTTCATATAGCTGGGTCATATGCAAATATATATTTTAGTTTATAAAAAACTACCAGCCTATTTTCCAAATGATTGTACAATTTCACATTTACACTAGCAATGCATGAGTTCCAAATAATCCCCACTGTTGCTAACACTTGGTATTTTCAATCTCTGTAATTTTAGCCATTTTAACAGTTGTATTATTATCTCATTGTGGTTTTTAATTTTCATTCCCTAACTAGTGATATTGAACATGTTTTTCTTTTTTTTTTTTTAAGATTTATTTATTTATTTATTTAACAGAGAGAGAGAGAGAGAGAGAGAGAGATCATAAGTAGGCAGAGAGGCAGGCAGAGGGAAGCAGGCTCCCTGCTGAGCAGATGCCAGGCTCTGTCCCAGGACCCTGATATCATGACCTTAACCGAAGGCAGAGACTTAACCCAATGACCCAATGAGCCACCCAGGCACCACTTGGACATTTTTTTCACGAGTTTGTTAGCCATTCGTATTTCTTGCTTTCTAAAGTGTCCAAATTTGTTGCCTATGATTTGTCAGGCTGTCTTTTTTATTGATTTTCTAAAATTTTGTTAAGGATTTTTCTACTTAATAAGAGATATTATTCTTGTTTTTTTTTAATGCCAACTTTGAAATTAGAGTCTCAAAAAATAAGTTAGGAAGTGCTTCCACTCCTGTTTTTCTTTTTCTTTTTCTTTTTAGATTTTATTTTTAAGCAAAATCTATGCACAACGTGGGGCTTGAATTTACAACTCCAGTATCAGAAGCTGTATGCTCCACTGATTGAGCCAGTCAGGCACCCCTTCACTTTTATTTTCTAAGAGTTTATATAAAATTGATGTGTAGTTTTTTTTCTTTATTTATTTAATATTTGTTATAACTAAAGCAAACTAGGCTTGGAGTTTTTGTGGGGGAAGATTTTGTTTGTTTATTTGTTTTGAAAGAGACTGTGTACGTGAGTGGGGTGGGGTGGGGGGTCAGAGGGTGGAGAGAATAAGTAGGCTCCACATCCAGTGTGAAGCCTGATGGGAACCCACTCATGACCCTGAGATCATGACCAGCTGAGCCATCCAGGCATCCCATGATTTTTAATTATGAATTCACTTTTTTTTATAGACATGGGCTTATTCAGAATTCTCTTCTTTTTCTTGAGTTAGTTTTGGTAATTGTCTTTTAAAAGCTATCCATTTCATCGTAGTTACTAAATTTGTTGACAACTTTTTTTAATAGTATTTCTTTACTATTCTTTTGTTTGGAGAACCAGTAAAGATGACATTTTTAAATTTCTGATATTGGTAATGTTTGTCTTTTCTTTATCTGATCAGTCTAGCAAAAGGTTATCAAACTTTAAAATTTATTTTAAGGAAATAGTTGTGGATTTTGTTGATACTTCTGTCTCTCTTTCTGCCTTTCTCTTTTGTCTGTTTTATTCTTTTCTGTTCTTTCTTACTTTGTGTTTAACTTAGGCTTCAGTTTTCTGAAGGTAGGAGCCTAGGTCATTATTTTACTCAGAGACTTTTTAAGTTTTTTTATGTCAGCATTTAATGCTATAAATTTTCCTCTAAGCACTGATTTAGCTATACTTCAGGAATTAGGATCTATTGCATTTTCATTTTTATTCAGTTTAAAATATTTTCTACTTTCTTTTGTGCCTTCTTCTTTGATCCATGAGTTATTTAGTAGCATGTTGTTTCATTTCCAAATATTTGGAAATATTCCAAATACCTTTCTCTTATGAATATCCAATATAAATCCATTGTAGTCAAAGAACATGCTTTGTATGACTTTATTTTAAAAATTGCTGAGACTTGATTTATGGATAAGCCTAGGTCCACGTGTGCTTGAGAATGTGTGTTTTTCTTTTGTTGGCTGGAGTGTTTTATAAATGTCAGTAGGTCTAATTGTTTTATAATGTTTTTCAGTTTTATATGCATACCAATTTTGTGTCTTCTCTAATCAAAAGAGAAATGCTGAAGTTTAATTGTATATTTATCTACTGTCTTTTTAGCTATGTTACATCTTGCTTTATGTATTTCAAGGTTCTCTTATTGGGTGCAAACATAGAATTGTTACATATTTTTGTTGAATTGATCCTTTATCATTTTGAACTCCCTTTTTATTCCTGGTAATATTTCTTTTTCTGAAGTCTAGTTTTTCTTATGTTAATAACACAATTCCAGTTTGCTTATGTTTAATGTTTATATAATAAATCTTTTTTTGGTCATTCTTTTGCTCATAGTCTATTGGCACCTTTATATTTAAAGTGTGTTTCTTGTACACAGCATAGGATTGGGTCTTGTTTTTTGTACGCTGAGTGATACTGTCTTTTTAAAAAATTATAGTATTTAGACCAGATTATTTAATGTTATTATTATTGTGAATGGGCTTAAATATATCATCTTACTGTCTGTTTTTGTTCCATATGTTCTTTGCTAAAATTTTTTCCTATTTTTTTCTGTTCACTTTGCATTAATTAACATATTTTGTCTCTCCTTTAATTTCCACTTATCAACTATAGCTCAATGTTTTATGTTTATGGTGGTTGATTTAAGCTTTAATATCAATTTTAAATTATCACAATATACCTGCAGTAATATGACTGCACATACTTTAAAAATAACTTTTGTAACAGTATATTTTCATTTTCCTCCTTTCATCCATTGAACTATTGTCATCATTAATTTTTTCTGCATATATTATGAAACTCACAGTACATTGTTCTTCACTTTTAATGTTTTAAGTGGTCATTATCTTTCAAATGAATTTTTAAAATAACATTTTATTTTTTACTTTTTATTTTTTTGAAGATTTTATTATTTATTTGAGAGAGAAAGCATGAGAGAGAGAGAACCTAAGCAGGGGAAGAGCAAGAGGGAGAGGGACAAGCAGACTTCACTTTAAGCATGGAGCCCAATGTGGGGTTAAATCCCAGGACTCTGGGATCATGACCTGGGCTAAAGGCAGACACTTAACTGACTGAGCTACCCAGGTGCCCCTAAAGTAGCTTTTTATAATTATCCTTATATATGCCATTTTTGACTCTCTTTATTTATTACTTTAAGGAGGTTCGAGTTTCAGCCTGGCATTTTTGTTGTTGTTCTTGTTGTGTTTTTGGTGTTTAAAATACTTCCTTTAATATTTCTTGTGATGCCCGTTTTTTTGCTGGTAGCAAATTATCCTAGCCTGCCTTTCTTTCTTTCTTTCTTTCAAAGTATTAGTTTTACTTTTGCTATATTCCCTGTATATGGAATTCTAGGTTGACTTTTATTTTTCTTAAAACAGATTTGCTTCGTTTTTGCTGAGAACTTTGCAGTTATTCTTAGATTTGTTCCTTTGTGGGTAATGTGCTTCTTTCTGTTTGCTAAGATTTTTCTTTTTATCACCCATTTTTATCAGTTTGATTATGGAGTTTTTTCGGTGTTTTTCTTGCTTGGGTTTTTAAAAAAATATTTTTATTAATATATAATGTATTATTTGCCCCAGGGGTACAGGTCTGTGAATCGTCAGGCTTACACACTTCGCAGCACTCACCATAGCACATACCATCTCCAATGTCCATAACCCAACCACCCTCTCCATACGCCCCTCCCCCAAGCAACCCTCAATTTGTTTTGTGAGATTAAGAGTCTCTTATGGTTTGTCTCCCTCCTGATCCCATCTTGTTTCATTTTTTCCTTCCTTACCCCAAACCCCCAACTCTGTCTCTCAAATTCCTCATATCAGGGGGATCATATGATAATTGTCTTCCTCTGACAACTTACTCTGCATAGTATTCCAATGTGTGTATGTGTGTGTGTATAATCTTTATCCATTCGTCTGTTGATGGACATCTAGGTTCTTTCCATCTTGCTTCAGTTTTGCCTTTTGGATGATGAACTTTTTGGATCTCTGGATTTAGTTTTTATCAAATTTGAAAAAATTTTGACCATTACATCTTCATATATTTTTTCTGTCCTATTTTCCTTTGAAACATCAGTTACATGTATTATAGACCATTTAATATTAAGTCACAGGTTATTGAGGTTTGTTCATATTATTTAATAATATGACTCTTAAGCAGACTTCATGCCCAGCATGTAGCTGGATGTGGACTTGATCTCACAAACCTGAGACTACAACCTGAGCTGAAATCAGGAGTCAGATGTTTAAGTGACTGAGCCACACAGGTGCCCCATATTTTTTGTTTTTAGAAGTTCCATTTTTTATTTCTTTTCTTTTTATGTTCATGTTTTCCTTTATATCCCTCAGCATGTGGAGTGTATTTATAGCAACTGTTTTAACATTGTTGTTTGCTGGTTCTATGATTTCTGTCATTTCTGTGTCTGCTTCCTTGACTAACTACAGGTCATGTTTTCTGGCTTCTTTTCCATCTAGTGATTTTGGATTATAGGCTAGACATTGTTGTTAACTTCGTTAACATTGTTGTTAACTTTATATTGTTGATTGTTGGATTTTGTTGTATTCACTTAATTAAAGATTACCAGACTTTATATAACAGGGAGTTGAGTTATTTCTGGATTGGGTTGATCCTTGAGGCTTGTTTTTAAGCTCTTATAGTGTGAGTAAAAATATGCATTGGTTCTAGGGATAATTTCGTCCCACTTGTTAGGGATGGCCCTTTTGGGGTCCCTGGTATTTTCCCCATCAATTCAACAAGGTATCTCTGCTTTAGTTAAAAAGAACTCATGTCATTACTGGTCCTGTGTAATCTTTAGGGATTTTTATTTTATTTATCCCAAGTAATTTTTCTTTGGTGGAAAGTGGTTCTCTCTTGTCCTTATGGGATGTATCCTATGCATGGTGCAGATTGTTACTCAGACAAAAAATTAAGAGGTCTCCTGTGAAAATACCTGGATCTTTTTGTCTTCATAATTCTCACTTCTCTTTCCTTAAAATTCTAGTTACTTCAGCCTCTCCAAATTCAGGTATCTGTCTCTGAAACTCAATTTGATGTCCAGACTGGAAGTTGCCCCCAGCTAGAAATTCTGGACTCCTCTCATTTGTTTGTAATCTCTTAAGGATCACAATCCTTTGTTATTGTTAGATTATGGGGTTTTTAAAAAAGATTTTTATTCATTTATTTGAGAGAGAGAGATCACAAATAGGCAGAGAGGCAGGCAGAGAGAGAGGGGGAAGCAGGCTTCCTGCAGAGCAGAGAGCCCAATGTCGGACTCGATCCCAGGACCCTGGGATCATGACCTGAGCTGAAGGCAGAGGCTTTAACCCACTGAGCCACCCAGGCGTCCCTGTTAGATTATGTTTTTTGAGAAGCTATTTTCTCTATTGCTTTGTGTTTTAATTATTTTGGGAAGGGTAATTCCTATCTTGGTACTCCCTCATGAAACAAAATTGATTTGAAAGTGTTTGAAGCAGGTTATTAAGCCAATCATTTAAACTTTATGTCTGTTTGGGAAAGCAGGTAGGGCTTTTCAGAGAATGTTCTATAGAGAAGGCATGGAGACAAAATGAGGAAATTGCCAAGGGCATGATACCTCAGAATCAGAGCAGTTTAACTTTATCATGTCATATAATGGTCATTCTGCAATGAACAGCATTTGTTATTTTAAAGAATTCAACAGTACTGATTTGGGGGAGACAAATGCAAAGCATTATATATAAAGTGGTAAAATAGGCTAGTTATAGAGAGCAGAAAACCCAAAATCTTACAGTGTTATAAAGTTGAGCATTAATGATTAAAAAGTAGTTTTATACTCTGTGTCTTTAGAAATGGTTCATAATAATCTATGGAAAAACACTGTCCTTGGAGAAGCCTTTAGTTTGTATTTTGTCTGGTATCCATCCTTGTTTGACACAAGAACTGTGAAAAACTTGAGAAATTGCAGAGGAGCAAAAGTTGTTAAAGGAGTTACAGATTCATTATGTTAGAAAAGATTTCTCATTATTCTTAAGAGTGAAGATATATTACTAAGTGACTTTAAAAATATAGAAGTAATATATAGAAAATGACAATAACTCATATGAGGCAGAATAAGAATTACTATCATTTGCTTACATAATGACATACAGATGTAAAGATCATGATTATATAGTTTTTGAAAATCATTTAACAGTATTTACCATCATCTCCTTAGTTATAGACATGACCACAGCAGGAAACTGGGTAATCTGATTCCATCATTTTCTGAAATTATTATGCTCTGTAAGTAAATAGTAAGTCTTTCATTGTTAGTTATGTTAAAAACTACCTTTTTACTTTTAAGTTATCGCTAAAGTTTTTCTTTTTTCTAAACTATCAGCATGATTATACTACATGATTATGCTACATTATACTACATGATTATACTACTTGTCACTACAATGTCACTACATTAAAGGACTATATTCAGTACTCTAAATTAGGTCTCTTAAGCTTCTATTGCTCTGTTACTATGATTTACAAATAAAAGTATATGTCTATAACTAGGTGAATCAGAAGATTTTGAATGAGTGACACATTATCCCCTTTAATTTTATCTACTTTGAGTACAAGAAGGACAATAGGTAGTCTTCTATCCTGCAATCTGTAAAACTTCTAAGATTTCATTTCTTTTGATGGCTGCATAATATTCCATTGTGTATATATACCACATCTTCTTGATCCATTCATCTGTTGATGGACATCTAGGTTCTTTCCATAGTTTGACTATTGTGGACCTTGCTGCTATAAACATTCGGGTGCACGTGCCCCTTTGGATCACTACGTTTGTATCTTTAGGGTAAATACCCAATAGTGCAATTGCTGGGTCATAGGACAGTTCTATTTTCAACATTTTGAGGAACCTCCATGCTGTTTTCCAGAGTGGCTGCACCAGCTTGCATTCCCACCAACAGTGTAGGAGGGTTCCCCTTTCTCCGCATCCTCGCCAGCATCTGTCATTTCCTGACTTGTTGATTTTAGCCATTCTGACTGGTGTGAGGTGATATCTCATTGTGGTTTTGATTTGTATTTCCCTGATGCCGAGTGATATGGAACACTTTTTCATGTGTCTGTTGGCCATCTGGATGTCTTCTTTGCAGAAATGTCTGTTCATGTCCTCTGCCTATTTCTTGATTGGATTATTTGTTCTTTGGGTGTTGAGTTTGCTAAGTTCTTTATAGATTCTGGACACTAGTCCTTTATCTGATATGTCGTTTGCAAATATCTTCTCCCATTCTGTCAGTTGTCTTTTGATTTTGTTAACTGTTTCCTTTGCTGTGCAAAAGCTTTTGATCTTGATGAAAGAAAAAATGGTTCTAGTTGTCTCTTTTGCTATGTGGTCAATACTGTACTTTTCACAGCATTGTGGTTCATGGGAATTATTCTTTTTTTTAAAAGATTTTTTTTATTTATTTATGAGAGAGAGAGAGATCATAAGCACAGAGGAAGAGGGAGAAGCAGACCCCTGCTGAGCAGGAAGCTCTATGAAAGACTTGATCCCAGGACCCTGGGATCACAACTTGAGCCAAAGGCAGATGCCTAACCAACTGAGCCACCCAGGTATCCCCAGGGGAACAACTCAATCTCATGCATGCAATACCACGTTTAATTCAAAAGTTGTCACTGCAGATGTGTTGTCATTCAAGAAAGGATTCACCAGTTGGAATTTTTTTTTTTTTTAACCTTTTGTTAGTTCTGGTGTAGAATTTCATCAGTTGCATATAACACCCAGTGCACATTACATCAAGTGCTCTCCTTAGTAGCCATCACCCAATTACACCATTGCTACCCACCCTCCCACTTCCCCTCCAGCAACCTTCAGTTTGTTCCCTATTGTTAAGAGTCTCTTATGGTTTGTCTCCCTCTCCTTTTTAAATTTAATTTTATTTTTCCTTACCCTCCCCTATGTTCATCTCTTTTGTTTCTTAAATTTCAGTGAGATCATATGGTATTTGTCTTTCTCTAACTTATTTTGCTTAGCATAATACACTCTAGTTCCATCCATGGCATTGCAGGTGGCAAGATTTCATTCTTTCTGATTACTGAATAATATTCCATTGTGTGTGTGTGTGTGTGTGTGTGTGTATATATATATATATATATATATATATATCTTCTTTATCCATTTATCTGTTGATGGACATTGAAGCTCTCTCCATGTTTTGGTATTGTGAACATTGGTGCTGTATACATTGGGGTGCATGTGCCCCTTTGAATCATTTTTTTTTTTTTTATCAGAGAGAGAGAGGGAGAGAGAACTCTGAGCTAGCACAGGCAGACAGAGTGACAGGCAGAGGCAGAGAGAGAAGCAGGCTCCCTGCTGAGCAAGGTGCCTGATGTGGGACTTGATCCCAGGACGCTTGGGATCATGACCTGAGCCGAAGGCAGCCACCCAACCATCTGAGCCACCCAGGCATCCCTGAATCATTATTTTTATATCCTCTGGATAAATACCTAGTATTGTAATTACTGGGTCATAAGGTAGTTCTGTTTTTAACTTTTTGAGAAAACTCCATACTGTTTTCTAGAGTGGCTGTACCCTTTTGTATTCCCAGCAACAATGTAACAGGGTACCCCTCTCTCAAAGTCTTCACCAACATCTGTTGTTTCCTGATGTTACATGTTGGAAATCTACTTTTTTAAGTTAAAGAAGTGCCTAAAGGCTTATTGTGCACTTTAGATTCTGACTAAAGACATAATCATTTGCATAACTTATTAATAAAAACCACACAGATTTTTACCCCATTTCATTGAGCAAAACACTTTACTAAACATTCTAAGACTTAATATTAGTATAAAGATCATAAGCACTTGAGATTCTGTGTTCTGTTGGGGGAAAAAAAACTAGCTAGAGGAGAAAAAGGGATATAGAAATAGAGGGAGTAGATAGACAGATAGATAGATAGACCAACTGACCCAACTGTTACATGCTAAGTAGCTTATAATCATTCATGATGTAAATGAAGTAAACATCTAACGTGCATAGTACGTAAATACCAAACAGATTTTTTAGTTAGGTGTTTGGAAACTTTGGGTCTTAAAAATATAAAGTTCAAGTGAAGTTCCTTTGAAAAGGTTGGGGATATTTATTTCTTGTGTAACTCTTTTTTACTCCTCTTTATTATTTGCACAAAATATATTTCTAGATCAGACATGTGTTCAAGTTTCCAATCTTAAGTCAGATGTTTCATAAAAGAGAAAAGCATGCAGTTTCTTTTTTAGGTAGCTGTGCTCACTATAACATCAAATTTAGTTTTACATATGGAATGCATCATAAAGTTACACTGTGGAAATTTTTATTTAATGCGCTTTGTAATGTCAGCACTCCAGCCCAAGTCTTCATCACCTCACACCTGTATTACTGCAATAATTTCTTCTTTCTCTACTTCTAGTTTCCTTAATCCAATAGAGTAAGATAAGCTTCCTCAAACATCACTGCAGTCACTTCTGGCTCATGTTCTAAAACCCAACCCTTGCTGCCAGTTGAATGGTATCCAAATTGTTTCCACTGGAATCCCAATCCCTCTATAATCTAGTCTCACCTTCCCATCCAAATATGTCTCCAGATATTTCTTAATACTCCATTCCCCACTCTAATTAGGTTATCTCTCGTCTGTCTCCACAAAGTATAAAGAACTTTGCTGCCTCTGCACTTCTGCTTCTAAAGCTTCTTTAACTTGAAGTAACTTGACCTTCCAGGTTTAACTTCTTTCCTTTCTACCTTTCAAGGACTCTCTTCTATCCCACTTAATACATGAATCCTTCCTGGAGTATACCTGCCATGTGAATGCCTCCCTGTTCTGACTGTTTGTAATACTTGCCATCTGTTTTGGCACATTTTTCATCCATTATAAGAAGCACTTAAAAAAAAAAAAAGCAACTTAATGTATTTTAGAGGTATTCTTTTTTTTTTTTAAAGATTTTATTTATTTATTTGACAGACAGAGATCACAAGTAGGCAGAGAAGCTGGCAGAGAGAGAGAGAGGAGGAAGCAGGCTCCCCACCGAGCAGAGAGCCCAATGCAGGGCTCGATCCCAGGACCCTGAGATCATGACCTGAGCTGAAGGCAGAGGCTTTAACCCACTGAGCCACCCAGGCACCCCGCAACTTAATGTATTTTAAATGGAATTTATTTTGCAATCAGTGGCGTGTCAAAGATTGATTAGAAGTGTTTTTTTTTCTTTCTAGTTAGTACACAAAATAATAGTCAATCTTATATAGTATCTTAAGAACTGAAAAAAATCAGTGTATATATTATTACTTACTGTTTTCTGATGGTTTCCTTTGTGTTCAGTGTGTTGCCCAGCATTATTATAAATTTTGCTACCATGGGAATCTTTTTTCTTTCTTTCTTTTCATCTTACATCTTATGAATACCCTATAATTCTAGGTGTACAGTTGGACTTTTTGAGTTTAATTAATGAAATTTTATTTCAATTAAGGTATACTTAATAAATATGAATATTCTTGATTAGGGATGTGCTTTTATGAATAAATTATTAATTTTTAATTTAAAATTTTCATTGAAGTATTATATAGATACAGAAAAGTGCACATACACATGCATTTTCACAAACTTAGTATGCCCAGGGTAACCAACACCCAAATTGAGTAACAAAACATTACCAGGCCCCCAAGAAACCCTTCTTCGACCCACATTTCAGTTACAGGCATTACTCTTATTCTGTCCTCAAAAAGCACAGATTAGTTTGGCAAATTCTGTCCTTTATATAAATGCAGTTGAACAGCGTGTGGTTTCTAGTGTTTATCTTCTTTTGTTCAAAAGTGTATTTGTGGGATTCTGCCGTATCAGTGCCTGTAGATGATTTGTTTTCATTCATGTGTTGAATTCCGTTTTATGAGTGTACCACAATCTATTTATCCGTTCTGTTGTTGATACATAGTTGGATAATTTCCAGTTTTGATCTAATGGACATAGTACTGCTCTGAACATTACAGGAAGTATCATTTGTTGTACATATGTATTAATTCCTTTCGGTTAAATATTTAGGAGTGAGAACGCTTGGTTGCAGAATGTAAGCTTACCTTCAGTAGATGCCATCTGTTTTCCATATTTAATTCAGTTTATACCCAAAAATAGTATATAAGAAAACATTTGTTGTTTTCTGTCTTTTTCATTTTAGCCATTCTGGTAGATGTGTATGGTATCATTATTATTATTATTAAAAAATGCTTCCAGCAAAATCTTTGGAGTTTCCTTCAGAAATATGGTGACAGTTATTGCATATGAGCATGTTAGGTTGAAATATAAGGATTCACATGAAAATTATTACTGAAACTATAAACATTATTCATTTTGGGTAGTTACCTATCATTCAATGTCTGTAAGACTAATAAACATTCTTTGGGGCTGTTTCTGGTGATATATTTCTGTTGACATTTAACTATTACTAAATTTGTCCTTGTGGAAATTTCTTGACCATTTCATTTAGTCTCCAGAATTATCTGTTTAGTTCTCCTAACTTCTGAGTCAAGGATTAGTTTGCTCTAATTCCTGGGCATTGGGGACAACTTAATTAACATTTTGTTGATTACCTCCTAGGATTAACATAATCTGTTTGTTTGTTCACAAATGTGTCTGATTAATACCAGCATTATTTATTGGGTAGATAAAATTAGAAATAAAATATTTGAGCTCTACTGATGGTATAACTGTTATTTATTAGGAATTTATGTTTTAAGTAAAAGCCGCAATTTGAAATCTGTGCGTTAAATTTCTAATGAATTAATACTTCTCATTGATTTTTTTTATCTGTTCCAAGACACTTTTATATGCTCAAAGTATTAGCTAATTAGCCTATAATTCCATTTCTCTATCCTATGATTGCTGAGAGAAACACTGTGGTCATTTCTCTTGCCAACATTGTTTCCTATTCATGTTCAAGCCAAGACATTTGATTTCTTACTAAATCATAAAGCCATATTCTTTTTTTAAAGCCATATTTTTTAATTGTACTAAAGTCAATGATGCTGACTTCAGTATATATAAGTCCAGAGGTTTGTACAGATTGTGTGGCTAATTACCATAAAATTAATTATGACTTAGAAATGAGAAAGGTATACTCACTCTATCACAATGTTGCATTTATAAACCAAGGCCTTAGAAAATAAACAAGGAATCAGTGCTATAGATTTATGGAACCATGGTGAATTTCCAAGTATTTCTTTTTGTGGTGTAGGAACTTGAAGTGTTGAGTTCAACCAGTCCATGCTGGATTGCATGCAAAGAGCCTCTTACTAAAAGAGCACATGTAAGACATTTCTTACATTGTCACTGAGTAACAGGTATCTAGTCTTGGGATTTGCTTCTTTCCCTGGGAGGCTGGACACTGATTAGTTCATTACTTATAAATTGCTGCATTTAGTTTGTCTCCTAACTCCAACCTATAATATCTAATTATAATCTCATTTAATAATCAAAATCTGCTTCAGGACAGAAGTCGAATTTCTTTTGTATTTTCAAATGTCTATAGATAGGTGGGTATATAATAAATTCTCATAATGTGTATTGAAATAGATCCTGGATATCAACCTTTTGTCTGTACTGTCATTTGCAAATATCTTCTCCCATTCTGTGGGTTGCCTCTTTGTTTTCTTGACTGTTTCCTTTGTTGTGTAGAAGCTTTTGATTTTGATGAAGTCCCCAAAGTTTATTTTTGCTTTTGTTTCCTTTGCCTTTGGAGACATATCTTGAAAGAAGTTGCTGTGGCTGATATCGAAGAGATTACTGCCTATGTTCTCCTCTAGGATTCTGATGGATTCCTGTCTCACATTGAGGTCTTTTATCCATTTTGAGTTTATCTTTGTGTACGGTGTAAGAGAATGGTAGAGTTTCATTCTTCTACTTATAGCTGCCCAGTTTTCCCAGCACCATTTATTGAAGAGACTGTCTTTTTCCCACTGTATATTTTTTCCTGTTTTGTTGAAGATTATTTGCCCATAGAGTTGAGGGTCCATATCTGGGCTCTCTACTCTGTTCCACTGGTCTGTGTGTCTGTTTTTATGCCAGTACCATGCTGTCTTGTTGTTCACAGCTTTGTAGTAATAAGAAGTATACAAAACTATATGTGGAGTATGATCCTAATTATGTAAATAATAAGTGTATGTGTAAGTGCATGCACACACACATGTACAAATATGGAAAAGAAATACCGAAATACTGAGTCATTATTTATAGGAAATACAATAGTGGTATTATTTTCTTCTTATGTTTGACTCTTTTCTAATAGCATATGTTAGTGTTATGATAAGAAAAAGTTTCAATATAAAACTTGAAGACAAAAATGTAATATAAAATTATTTATGTTAGATACAGAAACAGCAGGACTTTTAGAACTGATCCCTCAACACTTTTGGTCAAATTGAATTTCAGTGTAAAGTCATGCACTTGATAGAGACCAGGTTTCTTCTAATTGTTTCAATACATAAATCATTTTAATAGTCATGAACAGAACAGTTTTATAGTCATTCTGTTCCAGTGAAGGAATCCAAAACTAATTAGCTTACTTGCTCTTTGAATTGATAGGTACACTATTACTTAAGAGTTTTTTCTCATTCTTTATAAAAAGTAGTCACTCCTAATTGGTGTAACATTTTGTGTTTGTAGTATATTTTAAATATACTTTCATGTTGTTTTAGTTTTCCTTTTTCTTCTTACCAGTTGAAGTATTCACCTTTTGATGTGATGCCTCTTGAATCACGCTTCCTTTCAAATTTCTGATCATAGTTAAACAGCATCATCATTCTTGATTCTCAAGCCAGAAATCTGAGTCATTCCAGACCTTCCTTCTTTTTCATGTCTCACATTAAATTGCCACTAGGGTAATGTTGAACCTAAGCTATCTTTGGCACCTATTTCCTCTTCTTCCTTCCCACTATCTACTGGTTCTTCATTATTTTTTAATTTCTCTGTTTAACTGCTATGATCCCTCTGCTTCCAGTCTTCCCTGAACCTACCAATCCATACTTTATATTTTTCCAGTAAGATCCATTTTATGTATAGTCTTAATTGTGATCCTCTCTTTCCAACTTCCTTCTGCAATTCCTATAGATCTTCAGGGTAAGGTCTGGCATCTAGCATGGGATGTAAGGTCTTCTATGTTCTTCTCACTCCTTCCCCACCCCCCTTCTCTCTTACCCCTTTGTATGCACACCAGTCACCACAAAATTTTGTACCTCTCAGACACGCCATGTTGTATCTTACCTCCATGTCTTCAAACTTGTTTTTCCTTCTGTCCCAAATGCTCTCCTCCTGTTTGTTGATTTGACTCCTGCTCATCCTTCAAAACCCATCTCAAGTACGGATGGCCACCTTTCCAGACAAAGCCAGATTCAATCTTCTGCACAATCATACCTGACATATTACTTTATTATTATACCTCTTAGAGTTCTATTGTCGTTGATTCACATGTTTTGGTTCTCCACTAGACTATGAGTCCCCCCATCAAGAGTATATTCATTCTCTACCGCTCTTGACTCTATACCATGAGATCATGCTTCTGTTTTCTGCCTGGCTTTTAAAAGATAAGGTCCCCATTTTTATATTTAACTCCTTTCCTCTTGTCCAAGGTATATGCATTCCCTTTTCCATTTTATAGGTGTTGAAGGTTGTAGGACAGTACTCATCCACCTACCTGCCTACTCCTCAGTTAATTCTGTAAAATGGGACAGATACACAGTTATTGTTCAATAAGGATCATAGCAGTAGTATTTATGGAAAAGCTGAATGGGAAATGAGAGAAGAGCCTTCTACTCTTGTTTCACATTTACCCCACACCCAGTCAAAGACCCAGTTGACAGGTCTTCAAGCAGGAAAAAAATCTGACATTGATGGTTCCCATTTGATTGGTGTAATAAGTGGTCAGGGACATTGCAGTTAATGTGTCCTTCAAAGAATGGGAGTAGAGGCAAGATTATAGTGAAGGTAACAGAACTTAAGTCTAAGGAACTTTGTTTTCTGTGAATTCCTTCCAAGGCTCTGGGAAATGAGCTGAAATGCTTTCACAGAGTTCAAAAGGTATGGGGAACAGAGCTGCAAAAATAAGACATTTAAACTGTGATTCGTTAAGACTGCCATATCCTTCAAATCTGACTTCCCCTTTAACACATATGCCCTTATTTCCAGTGACATTGGGGTGACTGTGACTATTTTTTAAAAATCTGTAGTTCTAAGAATGCTACAAGAATCAAGTGTGTCAGTGTATGAAGTTGAATTTTTAAAGCATCCAAGATAAGAGTTTAAAAATGCTTTTAGATGAACAGTGTTAGAGAAAAGATTGAATTATCATTCTAGTCTCTCTTTAGAAAATATTACACATTATTTTGTTATGGGAATAGATAGTCAAAGACTATCAGTCAAAAATGCAGGAAGACCATCATAGTCTCTTGTACATTATTAGTAACAAAATTGCTATTAATTTCTAGATTTGTCAGTTTTAATAATTTGAAATGTATATGTCTTATTTTTTATTGCAGGTAACTATTTTTGTTCCAACTTTTGTAGTTGTGACTTTGTATTTTTTTTTTCTTAAGTGGGGCCCCCAAACTGAATACACTTTAGGTCAAATTTGGGTCATTCCCTAAATAAGAGGTTTGGGGGAGCATCAGTGTTCTGTTGTCTTTTGCTGAAGAAGCATCTTTCCATTGTTCCTCTGAAGCTCCTTCAGAAACCCAGTACTGACCCCCTGCTCAAAAACATGAATTTGCCAGGGGTGAAACAGAGAGGATATTTTACCCTAGTTTATGATAGCAAATGGCAAATAGGTGTGCTCTCTGTTGCTTAAACTCTGGCCTTGTAAAACTAACATAGGCAGGAAGCATACTTTCACCCTTATGTATCTAGCATAGAACTACTATTTGGTAGAATGACTGTGCTTAAGTGTTTGTTGACTTAATATCAAATCGCTTTTTAAGCCATAAATCAGTTTTATTCTTTCTTCAGTTTTATTCTTTCTTCAATTTACTGTGATGATTAGGTTTAAAATAAATAAGAGATATTATTTAGTCCCTAATAGCCTATGGGTTGCTTTTTCTACCCCTCCTTCCAACCCCCAGTGTTGAAATTGTTCTCCTGCCTCTGTTGTACCTTTACTTTGCAATCTATTCTTTTTCAGACTAGGGAACCTATTGGTATCCTGATGGGTCTTTCTCTGACTTAATCCATTGCTTTCATTTGCTTCCCAAATTCGATTCTTGCTTTACTTTTCTCTTTTACTCTTAGGACCTCCTAAGATTTGTATAGTTGTTTCCCACTGCTGTCTCTGGAGCCATGATTTAGTTGTAGGAGCTAATAAAGTTTTACTGTAATTTAAAAGGGAGACTGAAGATGCTTGGCAAGTGCTGAATATTCACCTATATTATTACTAACGTTACCAGTAAAATCCAGACTTGTTGTATAAATGGAAGGGTCTTTGCTAAAGATGAGAGGGAGTCTGGAAAGAGTTAGTGTTACTGAGGTTTTCGTGCATGCTGCCAGATTTTAAAAGCTGTATAATGTTGAAGTTTTACCACATCTATAAAGCATTTCCCAATAACCTTAGTCCACATTGATGGCTCCTCTTCCTGACTGCTTAAAGCACACATTGTTACTAGCTTTTATGCCTTGTGGAACCTTTGACTAACTGGACCTTTCAAATCCTCCAGTTTATCTCCCCATTGAATGTACTTTGAGCTCTACTCTATGACATTTGAATGTATAAACTTGCTAAAGCTTTGTTTTTGAGTTTGTTAGTAATTCTTAAGAGGGTGTTTGGGAATATGGAAACTATGATGAGATCTTGAGTTTACTTAAAAATCAAAACATATTAGAGCAGACGTATGCAAAAGGCCTCTTAGTGATGTATGGCCTGGGGACAAAGAAGCTTGTCTATAACTTGACTGAATGTTAAAATATCTAAATAATGTATGAATCAGGATTGGTGCTAATCAATGTGACAACCTAGAGACAGTTAAGTCGCTAAGGTAAACAGTGTCCACCCAAATTCTGTCTAAAAGTGAGGGATCTTCAGCCATCTGAGTTAGGGGCTATTTGGTCCAAGATCGTTATGATTAGGGAAGCAAAGAACTATAGTCTATAGCCTGTAAGATTTTCCCATTTCCTTGAGAAGAGCATTTGGTATTGTGAGATTAATCAGCCAAATGCTATTAAATATTTAATATATCTAAATCCCTTCCCTCGTCTTTTTCCGAAACTCAACAAGCACATGACAGAAAGGTAGACTTAAAAATTTAAGTGTGTATGGAGGATGTCACTTTAAACCAGGACATAATTTGAAAATTGCATAGAGTCAAAATTATGCTTGAAATCCATTCAGTCACTTCTAAATTACTAGGACATAGGCCCTTAGAAGCTCAAAATCCAATTTATTTTTTTTCCTCTCTCCCCTTCTCTCTCCTTTCCTCCTTTTCTCTCTCCCTCCTTACCTTCTTTTTCCTTTTTCCTTCCTCCCTCCCCCTCTCTCTCTTCTTCCCTGGGTCATTTGGAATCTAAGATTTCTTTCAAAGGTAGGAATATGAGGGGTAATGGGCACGCTGTATTATAATCTTACAGTGGCTAGTAGCATGAGGTTTAGGGTTCTTTGCCTTTTTTGGAATCTTATATCTTATATTTACTGGCAATGTGTTACATAGTACAAAATGTAAGTAATTAGAGGTTATAGAAAACATTTAATGAAGTAAAATTTATAAAGTTCTTAGTACAGTGCTTAGCATACAAGTGCTTTTTAAATGGTAGCCATTATAGAATACATACATACATACATACATAAAATGGTAGCTTTCAAAACAACCACACAGGTATGATTTGGAGCCCAGAATAAGTCATCCTCTACAAGCCAACAGAGAAGTCATGTGGTCATAAAGTGTTCTGATTCCTCTTTGTAAATATATAAGTTGGTATTATCAATATTGGGAGTTCAATATATGTATGTCTGCCCCAAAGAAGTAAATCCTCTACCCCAAATTGATTTAGTCTCAGTTGAAATTAAGTTCCTGAACTTAAGAAACCGATCTTAAGCCCTAGTAAATTCTTCTTGGGAATGAATTCTGTATTTCGTGTGGGTTTTTTTTTTTTTTTTTTTGAAAATATCTTGCTAATTTTCATTTGGTGTTTGTTGTAAGGGACTAATAGGATTTTTACATGTCAAGTAGAAACCAGATGATTTTATATTTTAGCTTCCTTTCAGTAAAATGGGGGTGGGAGCTAGATCAACTACTGTTCTTAGTTGTTATAAATTGAAATTTGCTCTAGTACTTGGGAATACTTTAGCTCATAGTCTCTTCTCTTAGTCATTCAATGACTATTAAAAAAACACTTGAAAAGAGTCCATTTATGAAATACAAAATTTCTTTGCAGTGTGAATTATTTTATGCTCTAATTTATCTTGTTTAAGTAAGAATTTCAGATACTTCAAAAAAAATTTTTTTTGTTTAGTAATGTAAAAGACTGTTCTGTAGAAGAGACCGTACCTCTCTAAAGTTGTTTTTAAAAATTCTCCTCCTATCTCACTTTGAGAATCTGATGAAACTGTGAACCCTCCTCCCATGTATTATGTCCATATACTTATACAATTCTTCATATCTAGTCGAGTGAAAGGCTAACTTTAATAGTACTCAAGTATCTCTTTAATTAGGGTGATTTTTGTTACTCAAAAAGAGTTTGAAGTAAGTTTGGACTTTTTCCTGCTTTGCTGTAGCTAGGAGTGAGAACACAGCTACTCTCTATATATAAGCATACACACATTTATGTATATATGTATAGACATAGCATATATGTCTATTCACAAAAGCATGTATTTATGTACTTATGTATTTCATAATTTCTTTAGCTTGAATAAATAGGAATAGTTTTTTTTTAATTTTTTTTAAATATAAATAAATATTTATTTATTTGTCAGAGAGAGAGAGAGAAAGAGAGCGAGTGAGAGTGCACAGGCCAGAAGACTGGCAGGCAGAGGCAGAGAGAGAAGCAGGCTCCCTGCTGAGCAAGGAGCCCAAATAGGGACTGGATCCCAGGCCGCGGAGATCATGACCTGAGCCAAAGGCAGTGGCTTAACCCACTGAGCCACCCAGGCATCCCTGGAGGAAGAGTTTTAATGAGAGAATTGAATTCAGTGAGACTTAACCCACTGAGCCACCCAGGCATCCCTCGAGGAAGAGTTTTAATGAGAGAATTGAATTCAGTGAGACTTTTCCATTCTCCAATAGAAAAAAAAAAAGAAACAAATAAACAAACCAAAAGACTCAGGCAAACACAAAAGGAATCAATGGGAGATATGAATGAAAAAAAAAAAAAAACAATTTTTTTTTTTTTTTTTAGTTTCACTAAGGTATAATTGAGAAAACTGTAGGATATATGAAGTTTAAATTGTGATGACATGATATACATAGACCTTGTGAAAAGACAGACATCCATCAACTCACAAATTTATCTTTTAAAAAATTATTATTATTAACATATGTTACTATTTGGTTAGAACATTTAAGTTCTACTCTTTTAGTGAATTTCAATTATATAATACAGTGTTATCAGCATGCTATGACTCCTATGTAGAATCTTAAAAAAACAGAAGTCACACTTATAAAAGCAGAGAGTAGAAGAGTGGTTTCCAGGTCTGAAGAGTGTGGGAAATAAGGAGAAGTTGGTAAACAGATATGCACCTTCAATTAGAAGATGAATAAGGGGGCGCATGGGTGGCTCAGTGGGTTGAGCCGCTGCCTTCGGCTCAGGTCATGATCTCAGGGTCCTGGGATCGAGTCCCGCATCGGGCTCTCTGCTCAGCAGGGAGCCTGTTTCCTCCTCTCTCTCTCTCTGCCTGCCTCTCTGCCTACTTGTGATCTCTCTCTGTCAAATAAATAAATAAAATCTTTAAAAAAAAAAAAAAAAAAAAAGAAGATGAATAAGGCCTGTGGGTGTAAGGTATAAAAGTTTATCTTTTATATTTTTACTATTTTAAAGTGTATTTTCTGGCAAAGTTTCCTTCATCATTTGTAACACATTGAAGTTGTGACACATAAGAATTTTATGAAGATAAATTAATGAAATATACTTTGACACTTTCAAATAACCAGCAGGAATGACTTCACTCTTCAAAAATGTCTGAAATGTGCTCTTATTTTTTCAGCTGTTGCACATTAGAGAACTTCCATCATGTTGAAGGTTTGGTAGTTTCATACACATTTTAGATGTTCATAGAGTTGAAAGTTGAGGGTCGCTTTTGTCATCAGTCCTCTGTAGTGTCCCCACTGAACCCAAACTTCCTAGTGCTCTTCCCATTTGGAACCCTTCCTCCAACCTGTATTCTCTCTATGACTTGGGCAAAATTCTCATTCTACCGGAAAGTCTTAAAAAAAAAAAAAATCCAACAACCTTATACAAATTATTCCTTATTTTTCATACATCTAGCACAAGCATTATATAGATTTGTCCTATAAATCACCAGTCATACTCGTTTATGAGTCCTTACTATTAGAAAAGCTCATTGCACGATTTTTCAAAGTAAGTATTAGAAAAAATAATACAAATGGGTGTTATTAGCAAAAAACCTTTTCAGATCTCAAAGGGTGACATCTCAAAGTGATTTGCTAAAATTTGCAAACTGTGAAATTGGGTTGGTCAGCACTGTGTAAGTGTACCCATCCTCAAGAAGAGACTCACATTTATTCTTCTACCCATTTAAGCCTCCATGTTGCATCACCACTTCCTCATATCAGGGAGATCATATGATAGTTGTCTTTCTCTGCTTGACTTATTTCGCTAAGCATGATACGCTCTAGTTCCATCCACGTTGTTGCAAATGGCAAGATTTCATTTCTTTTGATGGCTGCATAGTATTCCATTGTGTATATATACCACATCTTCTTGATCCATTCATCTGTTGATGGACATCTAGGTTCTTTCCATAGTTTGGCTATTGTGGACATTGCTGCTATAAACATTCGGGTGCAAGATGGGATTGGGAGGGAGACAAACCATAAGTGACTCTTAATCTCACAAAACAAACTGAGGGTTGCCGGGGGGAGGGGGTTGGGGAGAAGGGGGTGGGATTATGGACATTGGGGAGGGTATGTGATTTGGTGAGTGCTGTGAAGTGTGTAAACCTGGTGATTCACAGACCTGGGGATAAAAATATATGTTTATAAAAAATATATGTTTATAAAAAATAAAAAATTTAAAAAAAAAAAAAAAAAAAGAAGAGACTCACATTAACCAAACTCGTAACAGAGTTGTATAAAATCAGAAGGCCAACTCATTCAACTATGATGAGAAATCTAATTGCCGTAAGTCTAGAACACTTGTGTGGACACGGCTAGTGCATTCACTCCCTGCAGGCACATATACAAGGGGGGCAGATTATCATCTGAAGGTTTCCTGGAATCAGAACAAGGGGAAATTTGTTCCAAGGCTCTATTCCAAGCCATTATGTATGGATATCCAAGCTCCTTATCACAGGATGATGTATTTCCTCCTTTGTGTAAGTTCTTGGTGGGAAGGAGCTCTAAGGGAAATGTCATGACTTTAAATTCCATGATAATCTGGATCTTTCAACTGAACTCCAGTTCCACAGATCCAACCACCTCCTTTGTACTTCCACTTGGATGTCTAATAAATAGAGGTCTTAAATTTAGCATGCCCAAGCTGAGAGCCTCCACATCCAGCTCATTCTATCAACCTATTAAATCCACTCTCTCTGCAGTCTTCTCAGCCTTGGGTAATGGCAACAGAGAGGAATCAGCCTCAATCCCCATGTCCAGTCTTCAGGATACTTTGTCAAGCCTGGCTTCAGTAAGCATCCAGACCAGGTCACATCTCATTGCCCCACTGCTGCAACCCTGATCTGGGTCACTCTGGGTCATCTCTCACCCAGATTATTGCAGTGTTCGTATCTGATCTCCTTGCTTCTCTCCTTGAATTCCCTAGACTCTAATTTCAGCACAAAGGCTGGAGAGATCTTTTTAACACATGTCCTCTCATGTAACTCCTGAACTCTCCAGGCTTAGATCAAATCTGCTGTCCAAACACAAGAATATGTAGGCTCATAATACTATATACTTACTCTAGAAATGAAAGTGAGTAGCATACCTGTTGTATAATGGGAGTTCTCTGAATTAATGTCTCTGCAGAACACATTTCTTAAAGGGAAATTAATAAAATGTGCTATTTTGAAGCTTATGTGTATTATTAATACTCAACAATAATAGGAGCAATTGTTTAGATTTCATACCAACCAAGATTTTTTTCCAAAGAAGAATTTTTGATTGACGTTGTTTACTCTGACATGGAGATATTTAAAAAACAGACCAACTTTTAGTAAGTTTTATTATTATTTTCCTACAGACAGTACACTTCTTTATTGCCTCCATTTAGGGTGACTGCTGACATTGTCAGCTTTTAGTATACTCTTGGCTTGGACTTTATCCCAGATGTAACTGGGAATCATTAAAACGTTTTGAGTAGAAAAGTGCATCACAGTTTGGGACTATATACTGAGTGTTTGTATTTTCATCTTGCTTACTTATTACTAGAAAGTAAGCTAGTTAATTTGTTTTTAATGTCTGTCCTGTTTATCCAACTAGGTTGTCATGTCTTATAAGGCAGGAAATATGTTTCTATTTCTTTGGTGTTCTTTATAATATGCTGTACTATCCTTTATGTTCAGTAGATGCTCAATAAGTACTTGGTGACTCTAAGAATATTCCGAATTATAGGCTCCATGCTATGCTGCTCAGTAGAAATGAACTTTGGCCTTGGGGCAGGGCAAGGGGGGTGAGGAAGAGGCTGTCCTGGTTATCCCAAGGATCAGCTCTGCTCTGGCTAAGAGAGAGATGATCTCTGCCTACCTCTGCTATGACATATATGTATATATCATATAGTATATATCATATAGTATATATCATATAATATGTATCATATGTATATATCTCATATATATATACATATAATGATAGCTTCATCATATGTATATACATATGATATATGTATATATCATCATAGATGAAGCCTGCCTCAGCTATTACATAGGGTCTACCACAAAAATGTAGCAAGTCTTTCTCACATCAAATACAATGTAGATTTAAAGACTTTAATATTTACATATAATTTAATTCTTGATAATTTGTTGCCCAATGGTGATAAAAACATACAGCTAATCAGAATACTGTTTTGCTTGCCACTTCTCATTAAAAACACCTGCATTGATTGTTGTTTTTCACTACTTATATTTCTGATTTATTCTTGAAAACTACCAGTTTTTTCTTTATTATATTTCAGAAGTGTACAAGATTACTGAGATCAAAAGGCCAGCCCTGCTTCTTTCTCATTGTATGACTTACAGACTTTTGGATCTATGCCTCCATTTTTTTTTCCCATCTATAGAATGGAGATAACCATAACTGTGTTGAAGAGTTTTTACAAATTTGTTGGACCTGGCATGTAATAAATACTGTAAAAGTGCTTACTATTATTAGTAGTAATGCTACACCAATCTTTTTTGGAATGGGTTCTGATTATTAGATGGGTACATTTACACCTAACTCAGCCTTTTACGTTGCTTTTGCTTTGTTGAATTCATTTTCTGACTAACTTTCTACATTTCTGAACTTGAAAATCTGCATCCAGTGCTACAGAAAAGCATACATGTTGGCATTTAAATAGGAAAAAAACTGACTTAATTTTAGAGGTTACTCCATTGGATTTTTAAATCCCAAGCTAACTATTCAAATAAAGAAAAACCTAAGAGAGCTTGGTGCTCACATTTTAGACCACACATGCAAGTTTGTACCCTATTCAGCTTCTGTCTTGAAAATTCAGCTGCAAATTCATCTGAGAGAGCGTTTGTCACAAATGAATACAGAGCCAAATGCTACCTTTTCACACACTCTTAAGTCTAAAAGTAAAGATCTGCCTTACAGTTAATTTCTCCTTCACTTTCTACCTCCCTCTTCCCATTCCCCCTCTCTCTCACAAATGTTTATTAGGAATTTATTATACCCCATGTATGGTATTGGCTTCAGGAGATACGGTAGTGACCATGTCTGCCATGCTCTGTACTCTCTCTCATGGGACTTAGAGTTTAGTAGGGAAGAAAAACAATAAGCAATAATAACAAAATACAAATATATGTGTAATTTAATTACAAATTTTGTCTAACACCTTACCGTATTTCTGTTTTTCCAGTGAATGGAGAAAAGATATTCTGGGGAAATTCATTTGGATATAATTAATTACATTAAAAATCCTTCCAACTTGAATCAAAAAGAATAAAATACCTAAGAATAAGTTTAACCAAGGAGGTAATAGAAGTATATATTAAAAACTGTAAGACTTTGATTAAAGTACAAATAAATAAAATTGGCACAGAATCTGAATAGACATTCTCCCAGAGAAGACATCCTGGTATGTCATACTGGTTAACAGCTATATAGAAAGATGTTCAGTATCACTCATCATCAGGGAAGTGCAAATCAAAACCACTATGAGATTCTACCTCACACCTGTTAGAACGGATCTTATCAAGAGGACTAGAAATAAGATCTAGAGAAAAGGAAACCATTGCACTCTTGAGGGCAATGTAGCCCTTATGGAAACTAATGTGGAGGTTCCTCAAAAAATGAAAAGTAGAACTATCATATGATCTGTTGATTCCACTTCTGAGTTTTTATCCAAAAAAAATGAAAACAATAACTTGAGAAGATATATGCACCTCCTTGTTTATTGCAATAGTATTTTCAATAGCCATACATGAAAGCAACCTGAATTTCTATAGACAGATGAATGAATAAAGAAGATGTGGTATATATGTACTTGGGAATATCTTTCAGCCATAAAAAGAAGGAAATATTGCCATTTGTAACAACATGGATAGACCTTGAGGACCATATTTCATTATGCTAAGTGAAATAAGTCATGTAGAAGACAAATACTGCATGATCTCACTTATAGGAGAAATCTAAAACAAAACCAAAAACAAAACAAAAACTTAACTCATAGCTACAGAGAACAGACTGGTGGCTACCAAATGTGGAGGGTGGTAGAGGTGAGAGACATGGATGAAGGTGGTCAGAAGGGACAAACTTTTAGTTATAAATAAAGTAAGTCTTGGAGATATAATCATTAATAGTACTGTAGTATATATTTGAGAGTTGCTAAAACAGTGAATCTTAAAACTTCTCATCAATATATCCTGGTTTTGTGCTTTGAAACAGTACTTGCATCTCATTCCGGAGTGGAACAGACATGAACTTAAAAACTTTTAAATACTGATCATTACATAGGATGCAAAATGTTTATACTAAGAGAGTATCTTCAGGAATACAGGGACTTATATTAAATATAATTATTGAGCTAGAATCTGTCTGGTTAAGTGTTTAAAAGGAGTAAGAACTCTTTTGAATATCAGTTTCCTCATCTATAAAATACAGGAGCTGTATTAGATGGTTTCAAAGTCCCTTTGAGTTATAAACTGGACAAATCATTAGAGAAACATTTTTGCATTAAAATTTTTAGTGTAAACCTGGTGATTCACAGACCTGTACCCCTGGGGATAAAAATATATGTTTATAAAAAATAAAAAATTAAAAAAAAAAAAGAAAAAAAAGAAAAAAAAATTTTTAGTGTATAATTAATGGTTCCGTAGTGGTTTAAAACTGTTTTTAGGTTGGTAGAAATGCACCAATCCAAAGATTCTCACATTATTCTGTTCAATTTGTCATTAAAACAGAAAATCATTTCCAATCTCAGGAGGACATTTCTCATGGTTAGACAATTAAAGATTTTTTTTCTTATATGTGACAATGTAAGAGGCCAGAAACCCCACTAAAGGTGATAACGTAGCTTGCAGGGATCTACTTGTATTCATATGCTGGTAAAATCTATATTTTCTAACAAAATGGATTGCATCTGTTTTCAATTTGATTTTTCTTATAAGAGGATAAAAAAGTGATTTTTCAGAAGTCTGTACTGTATCTTTCACAAGTAATGTTATGATATATAGTAATCCCTTTGTGAAAGCCTCGTAAATGTTGATGAATTGGAAATGGGATTGAGTAAACCCAAAAGTGGTTATATTCCATTCCATTTGAACACATTTACCTTAGGAAAATGCAACTAAATTAGAAAGTCTTCCATTTTTATAAGAATGCCTATAACTTAGTGATTTCTGTGCATACCTACTAGACAATGGATAGATATCCAGTGATAGATTATAACCTCCATGCATGGAGTTTGAAGGAAAGATATATTTGAGGAGCCACCCAGAGATAATACAATGCATTTAAAGAGGATGGAAAAAAAAAAAAAAAAGAAGAAGGATGTGTAAAAAATTTCTTCCATTTCTGTTGCATTTCATTGTTAAACTTGAGGTAATATGCAATTCTTGTTTTCTAATTCTTCTTTTCCTATTCAGTTGAGAATTATTTATAGCCACGTTATGTGTCTTGCCCTTAAAACAAATGTTCTATTCATTTATTCAATTTTTTCTTGTTCTCTTGCCTCTTTTGTCTCTATGCCAGACATTACCTCAAACTTTATTATCAGTCAAATTTATCAATTGCTTTCTGAGACAATAAGCCAATCTTTCCCATTTCCTTGAGTTAGGCAGCCATGTTCTATGTATAAGAAATAAAAATGTCAACACTCTAATTATTAAAATGTGTTTTATTTGTGGTCAAATATTACAACAAGTCTAATCTCTGCAGCCATATGGACAGATTTGATGACCAAATGATCCATACATTTCTGCTCAATCAAGAACACTGAGAACCCATTTTTCAAATATAGCATCTGTTTCTTTAGACAATTATGTTGATATATGCTTCACTTCATATGTAAAATTCCTGGTGCCTTATCAAGTTAAAATTTGAGGAAGTATATCATTTCATTTTAGAGGTAATTAATTGTAATGAATTTGGTTTTTCTATTCAATTTGTCTATGACACCACTATAAGGTGTTTTTGTTTTTTGGAAAATACCACTTCAGTGTATTAGTCTTCTGCTTTGACCCCTTCAATAATTTTTCACTGGGGTGTTTAGGATAAAATCCAAAGATCATATCCTGACTTTCTGACAATACATAGTCTTCCCTTGAAACAAGCTTCCAACTTCATGTTCTGCTGCTTCTTCTGAACATTGAAGTAGCCACTTGGCTTCAATCATGTTCCCAACATATTTGGAATCTGTTTTTGTGTGTGTGTGTGTTTTTTTTTTTTTGTTTTTGTTTTTTTTTTGCCGTCCTCTCTTCTACCTGGAAGGACTTTGCCTTTCTTTTTTCATTTACAGAATTATTTTTTTTCCATTTTATTTTATTTTATTTCTTTTCAGTGTTTATTTGATGTTTATGCATGATTTTTTTCACTTGGCTTTTGAAGCCATTGTTGAAATATTCATTTAGGGGAAGGGAAGGGAATTGAGATATAGTGGGAAGGAAACCTGAATATGTACTATGTGGCAACTATATGATAGGCACTTTATATATGTCATTTCAACAAGGGATCCCTGTTCCCATAATATTCTTTTATCTAAGAAGGCATCATTATTATCATCATTATGACCAACTTCATGCACATTAGTGCATATCCCACTTTCATCATGTGTAGAGCATGTTACCAAGTGGTAACTTGGTATTGGGTATACCAAGATCAAAGAGATGTGGGTGGTTCTTTTTTTTTTAATATTTTATTTATTTATTTGACAGAGAGAGATTACAAGTAGGCAGAGAGGCAGGCAGAGAGAGAGAGAGGAGGAAGCAGGCTCCCTGCTGAGCAGAGAGCCCGATGTGGGACTCGATCCCAGGACCCTGAGATCATGACCTGAGCTGAAGGCAGCAGCTTAACCCACTGAGCCACCCAGGTGCCCCGAGATGTGGGTGGTTCTTGACCCTAAAGAAAAGACAGGAAGATTTATTTTAAACTAAACTAAACTAATTTATTTTAAAATAAAATAATATATAATAAAATAATAAACGTGCAAAAATCTTAGTGAACACTAGCCCAGAGAAGAAGGGAGTTTACTAAATATTGATTAAAATACTTGCTCAGTACCTGGAGAAGTACCTTGAACCATAAACTTTTGTTTTATGAATGAATACAAATGCCTTACTGTTGTTATTTATATGATAATATGTGTTAGCCAATTTCCTCCTTCTAGAGGACAAATATCAAGGGATAGTTTTTATGGAGAGTGAAGTTTTTGCACAGTATTTGTTGTTTCCTTAATTGTTTAGTGAGTACTGTTAATGTAATTTTAAAATGTTTTTATTTTGAATAGTTAGGCTATAGCTTAATATTCAGCTCTGTTTAGTGTTTCATGAATAATTACAAGGAAAATTATTCACAATAGGATATAATCTTGAAAGACATATGAACCAGAGAAAGATCTGAGGTGGGTTAAAGATTACCATGATTTAGAATTAATTGTAGTAAGTTTAATTAAGCAATACCTATCCAGACATGCTCTATCTGTTTGATGAGAAATTGCATTTGCTATTGCAGAACACTTCTGAGAACCAGAAATCAGTCTTGTTCACAGTGAGGCATTAACACGTTTTTATAATCCAATTTCTTAATATTTTCCCTAAGACTACTTTTCAAAATACACTACTTGAATTGGTTCTAATCTGAAATATTTTTCTATGATTTTAAAAATACAGGGATCATTTTTCCTATTGTTTTTGGTACTTATTTATTTTATTATAAAAAATGAATATTTTTCTGGTCTTACAATTATTTTTCAATATTTAATATTCTATATATAGTATAATATTCTATATATAATTAATGTATACTATATCCCAATAATTCATAGAACCAATATATTGAAATTGGATTAGATAGCTTGCTAATTATCTTTTAAAAATTGGGTATTAAAAGAAATCCAGAAAGAGAGAATGGTGGGAAAAGGGATCTCCAATATTGGCAATACCATGTTCTTTTTAAAGGTTCTTTCCATTTCTTTTGAAAAATATGAAATGTCTATAATATCTCTGCATACTTTTTAAAATTTTTTAAAATTTATTTTCAGCGCAACAGTATCCATTGTTTTTGTACCACACCCAGTGCTCCATGCAATCCAAGCCCTCTCCAATACACCACCCAACCTCCCACCCCCCGCCCCTTCAAAACCCTCAGATTGTTTTTCAGAGTCCATAGTCTCTCATGGTTCACCTCCCCTTCCAATTTCCCTCAACTCCCTTCTCCTCTCTAACTCCCCTTGTCCTCATAACTGTCTTTTGGACACCACCATCTCATTTTGAATATATTATTGCAAGTAGAAAACCTGACATCTGAGCATGGGTTAAAGTAGCATTTTATTCTGAAGCTGCTACAAGAACTAGAGGTAGGAAAAGGTTGCTGTTCACTGTGATGAAAAGAAACCAGGACAGGGAGTGCCTAAATCATGGGACTCACCAAAGCAAAATACTGCATCTAGAAGTCGAGGCTGTGTAAGACTATAGATGTTCCCGATACCTCTCACACTTCTTCTTTTCTCTTCTAGGTATTAAAATGGGTTGAGGAGGCAGTACAGTCCTCTAAAGTTCACCTCTTATCAACAGATCATTTGGAACAAGCTGTAAACACTTGGAAAATTCCTTTTGATCCCAGCCTAAAAGAGGTTACTGTGTCTCTGAGTGGCCCTTCTCCAGGGATTGAAATTCGCAATCCCTTAGGTGAGATATATCAAACATCATATGATAAAATACAAAAACCATAAAAGGTAAAAGGTTTTTTGTGCACTTATTTATGTCAGGTTAATTCTAACTTTATGAATAATTCAGCAAATGCAAAAGTGACTAGGAAAGATGTTTAAAAAGATGAAACTGTTTTAGTCGTAATTATTAATTGAATTACCATGAGATTTAAATAAACCTGAAACTCCTAATAATTTATATAGATATTGAGTCACTTAATTGTAGCTAAACTGCTTAAAAGGAAAAAAATTAAATTTGAGCCTAAAGTTATATTTTCCTAATTTATGTATGAGGAAATATTTCACAGTATATGTTCTGTAAAATGCAGTATTTTATGTATTTTTAATGAATGACATGAAAAGTCTCCTTTTAAAACAACTGCCTAGTTCATTTTCTTTCTTTTTTTTTTAATTTATTTTCAGCATAACAGTATTCATTATTTTTTCACCACACCCAGCGCTCCATGCAATCCGGGCCCTATATAATACCCACCACCTGGTACCCCACCTCCTACTCCCCGCCACTTCAAACCCCTCAGATTGTTTTTCAGAGTCCATAGTGTCTCATGATTCACCTCCCCTTCCAATTTACCCCAACTCCCTTCTCCTCTCTAACTCCCCATGGCCTCCATGCTATTTGTTATGCTCCACAAATAAGTGAAACCATATGATAATTGACTCTCTGTGCTTGATTGATTTCACTCAGCATAATCTCTTCCAGTCTTGTCCATGTTGCTACAAAGGTTGGGTATTCATCCTTTCTGATGGAGGCATAATACTCCATAGTGTATATGGACCACATCTTCCTTACCCATTCGTCTGTTGAAGGGCATCTTGGTTCTTTCCACAGTTTGGCAATTGTGGCCATTGCTGCTATAAACATTGTGGAGAAAGGGGAACACTCTTATATTTTCTTTTTTAAAAAGATTTTATTTATTTATTTGACAGAGAACGTTCAAGCAAGATAGAGAGCACAAGCAGGGGGAGGGCTGAAGTAGGTGGTGTGGGGTGATGTGGGACCCCGACATGGGGCTCCATCCCAGGACCCTGGGGTCATGACCTGAGCTAAGGCAGCTGCTTAACCCACTAAGCCACCCAGGTACCCAAACTGCCTAGTTTTTTACCATATCATATTCTTTGTAATATTTAATTTTACAGAAGACAATTAAAGACCACATTCATGCTCTTATTAAAATAATATTTTGGGGTGGTTGGGTGGCTCAGATAGTGAAGCATCTGCCTTTGGCTCAGATCATGATCTTTAGGTCCTGCGATCGAGCCACGCATTGGGCTCCTTGCTCAGTGGGGAGCCTGCTTCTCCCTTTCCCTCTGCCTGCCACTACTCATGCTTGGTCTCTCTCTTTTTCTCTGTCAAATAAATAAATAAAATCTTTTTTAAAAATTTGCTGTTAAAAAAAAATTTACTGTTTTTCCAATTACATGTTACAAACCTAAGAATTGGCCCGATTTCATTACTAGTTAATATTATAATAAGACTTACATTGAAAAGTAATCTAGTAAAGATAAAAACCTAATTTCCCTACTGGTTGCATTTAGAAATATTTTTCTTATCTGTTGATGTTTGCAAAGTATTATTATTTCCATTGTGGTTTTAGTGTGTTACTTTTTTTTTAACCTATCTGTGAGGATTTATACATAGAAAGAGGGTAACTAGCTTTCTTATTTATTCAGTCTGAATCTTAGAGAATAGCTAATCCCTAAAAGAATACAGCCAAGGAAATTGTCTTTAAGGCATTCATACTACCAATCAAATTGTAATGTGCAAAACAAGCAAAACCTATCTTTCAAGACTCTTCCAGGTTTAGCCAAATAAATGAATTTGTCCATAGAGGTAGCATTCCCTTCTAATATCCATGCTACCCAGGAAAGAGTTGTGGTTTTCACAATCTGGATAATTAAAAATGCCCATATCCATTACATGATGGTTCTACTACTTAAAAAAGTCATTGACATCGACACTGATATTTTAAAAGTTATGTGACTGTAAAACTTTTGATGCAAACATGGGATTCTTTTTTTTTTTTAATATTTTATTTATTTATTTGACAGAGAGAAATCACAAGTAGACTGAGAGGCAGGCAGAGAGAGAGAGAGGGAAGCAGGCTCCCTGCTGAGCAGAGAGCCCGATGCGGGACTCGATCCCAGGACCCTGAGATCATGACCTGAGCCGAAGGCAGCGGCTTAACCCACTGAGCCACCCAGGTGCCCCCAAACAAGGGATTCTTATAATTGATTAGTATTTTAACTGTAGAAGTAGTCCATAGGAGAGCCAAGAGTGAAGTCAATAACTAAACTATGGCTTACTTCCAAATTTGCTTTTCCTCTTCTCTAGGTTCCAACTATTAGATACTTGAGATAAATCTCAGGTCAGTAGGAGATGGTATCATGCTACTTCCTTCCACTGCCTCCTTTAAATATGACAATAAAAGCCTTCTCCTGTGCTCGCTGGAAAACAGCTTAACATTCTGTGCTTTGTGCACAAAAAGGCCCAAGGCTCTCATGTTAGTAATACCTTGAGTGATCTCCAAAAAGACATTTATTATGGTTTACTGTTCTTGCCATCTATTAAATTAGAATGTCTCTAGTGACAGCACCTAACTTCTCAGTAGCCATAATAATTGTTATCTAATTTGGCTTTGGCAAAATGATTATTCTGTCAATTATTATTCTTATTTTTAGACCAAATCCACATGGCAAATGGGAATCTGATACTCCAGTGTCAATATCCAGAAACCAGAAATTAAACCTATTTTAGATTTAAATAATGTTTTGAGCTAAAGGCACAAATGTCCATCAGGTAACTTATATTAGAAATGTATACAGCTAACACACATAGCTGAAATAAAGATTGTACTTGTTACCTTTATGTCTTTTAGGGAAGCTGATAAAAAAGGGATTTGGCCTGAACGAGTTATTAAATATCTATAACTCTGCCAAGGTAGTGAATGTTAAAGAGCCAGAGGCTGGAATGTGGACAGTGAAGGTACGATTATCTTACAAAGTCTGTGTATTTTACTTTGTTGTTGGCATGTTTTATAAAGTGTATACAAGTTTATGTATATATCTTCCCTTGCAATCATGGAGAAAGCTTTTACTAAAGAGCAGTATATATAGTGCATTTGTAAAGGTGTTTTGATCCCTTGAATTTGGTAGTATTAAGTTTTAGTGGCCATAAAATGCATTGATGTCACTGCAGAGTGCATTTTTTTTTAAAGATTATATTTATTTATTTGACAGACAGAGATCACAAGTAGGCAGAGAGGCAGGCAGAGAGAGAGGAAGGGAAGCAGGCTCCCTGCTGAGCAGAGAGCCCGATGAGGGCTTCGATCCCAGGACCCTGGGATCATGACCTGAGCCGAAGGCAGAGGCTTTAACCCACTGAGCCACCCAGGCGCCCCTGCAGAGTGCATTTAAATTTCTCAGGTAGTTTTCTGATGATTGGACCTGGAGATTGATTTTATTATACATTCCTACCTCCAGAACAGAAAGAGATAGAGCCTTTAGAGAATAATGGTTAGGGGCATCGACTCTAGTACAGGGCTACCTGGGTTGGATTCTCAGCCCTGCCTCTTAAAAGCCACATTTCCTCAAGACTGTTAAGTTCTCTGTGCCTTGCGTTCCTCCTCACAATGTAGAGATGGCAGTGATAGTTCTTTACTTGGTAGAATTGTGCTGAGAATAAAATTAAGATCTACAAATAAAATACTTAGTAGCATAGTTCCCATTACAAAGGAAGCACTCAAGTTCTGTTGGCTATGGTTATTTGGTGAATCTGCATTCCTAGTTTATTTTAACACCAACTGGTATTTGGATCCTAAAATACACTCAGTAGTGTATGTTCACTGTAAGCCTTGTGTTAGGGTGATATGAAGGAGAGAACATACACCCAGAATTCAGGATACGACATGCTGAAATCCAGTTCTGCTGCAAGTGGTACATGGGACCTACTGGAGTGGATATTTGAGTGACTTGTCCATATTTCCCAGGGTTTTCAGTGTGCTCTGGCCTACTTCCAACTCCCGTATCTGCATTACTGTGCCCAGGAGGATTTTTTTCTTTCCCCCAGAACAGAAGAAGGCTGTTCAGCCAGAGAATGAGACCCCTCAGGAACAGTTTTCAGTCTCTGCAGGAATAAGCTCCTGTTGTCCGCATGGGAGCAGGGTTAAAAGCACACTTTTGAGGATGCATTTCTTTTCCTGTATCATTTCTCCTCTTCCTATTAGCATCCTTTGTACCTCCAAAATAAACAACGTGCTCTAGAATCCTTCTGGGATAACTCAAATGAAGATACTCTTTGCATCATTTACTCTTGCTATCTCAGCTTCCCTACATTAAAAAAAAAAAAAAAAAAAAAAGTGAATTCATGGACTCCTGGTTGAAGGGGTAGAGCTGTTGCCAAAGTGCATTTTACACCATAGCAAGTTGAGGCACCATTTTTTAATGCCAGTTTTTTTTTTTAATTTATGTTTTAATTTCTTTTCAGTGTTCCAGAATGCATTGTTTATGCACCACACTGAATGCCAGTTTTTTTTTTGCTTTTTCCTTTTTAAAACAATGCCTGTATTAACTTTCCCAACTTAATGAAAGTTTCCACCGTAACTCCATTCAAGCCCTAGAATATCGGTTCTTTATTCTCAGAACTCTCAGCCTTGTAGGAAAAGTAGAAACTGTATTATGGATGTTTTGGAAGGTGGATATTATGGGGTAAGAGTATAAGTGAAAATATAGTGAAAGTGAAATATAACGGTTCATCTGCCTGTTTTACTCACCCAGCTCCCTGCCAATACTAGTTACTCAGTATTTACTAGGTGCAGTAGATTGACAATGATGAAGACTTTACTGCTCTGTTTTAAATAAAAATGGCCAAATTTGATGTTATGGTTATTTCAACCAACTTGCCCACAGTATGACTAGTGTTGAGTCTGACTTTTTGTGACCACAGTTGGAAAGAGTATAGAAGGTTCTGAGTCTCTTTTTTCCTCAAATACTTTAAGCATGACCTAAGTCCGCAGTGTCTTGAGCTAGCAGGTTCACTGAGGCAACTTGTTCTTACTTTCTGATTAAGACATTGGTTATTGATTGTGAAATATGTACAAGTGACGACATTTCTTTTGCATTATTGGCAATTTATTGCAAAGTCTTTGAACCACATCTACAGGTGATTTGGATTGCTACCAGTGGTATTTCTTCTAGTAAAACTCTTGCTTAGAAGAATAGGAATATTGCATGGCTGTGGTTTTAGCTCGTGCCTAACACACCTACCCATTCAGTCATCCATTCAATAAACATTTATGGTGTTTCTGCCCTGGGCCTTGTTCCCCAGTATTTAATGGGCACTAAGCACCTTTTAATTGATAATTAAGAACAGAGAAGCACTGAGGATTACTCTGTGAGTGAGGAGGGAGATGCTAAGGGGATGAGGTGATGGGGACTCTGTTTAGACAAGTCTCTAAGCTCAGTCTCCTATAATTAAGAAAACAATAAAAGGACACAGTATCTATTATCATATTATCTTAAATTCATATCTAGTTCTCACCCCAAAAGCCTCTGGTTTTGCCGTTACCCCATTTCTAGAGTACAATTAGTGGCAGCTGAACAAAGGACACACATTACAATGGATTTTAAAGATAATAAGCTTATTTTGCTCCTAAACGAAATGCCAAAATAACATGTCAGGTTGATGCAAAGGAAATTGAGCTGAACCTACTGATACAAATACCACTGCTGACTTTGGCTCTCCCTTTCAGATGGCTAATGAGTGATAATGTTTTACATGTGCACTTTCTCCAGAAGAGAAAGGTCTGAGATTAGATAGTATATCCCTGGTGTTATCTCCCATGCACTCTGCTACCTGGAAAATGTCTGCTCTATTAGAAGAATTAATAATGGCTTTTTGATTATTTCACAAAGCAGTTTTTAATCCCAAGTACGGAGAACAATCAGTCTATTATTTGACCTTAGCATGGTATTCAAAGGCAACCAACGAGCCTCAACCAATCCTGCTAGCTCCTGACCATCACTAGCCTTTATGCTCTAGTCAAATATAACTTTATACTGTCCCTCTCCCCATCTCCTACCACATTCTCTTGCCCCATGATTTCTCTTATGTTGCTCCTTTTCCTAGAATGCCCTTGCTTTCTGTCTGACTTACAACTTCCACAGCAAATGACAACACTTTTATCAAGCCTTTTCTGACTTTTTCCATCTGAAAGGCTCTCCTTTTCCCTCTGGCTTTCTAATGCAATTTTTCTGCACCTCGCTCTTTGATGATTTTCCCCCTTAAATATTTTGTTAAATATTTATTGATTTATTTATTCGAGAGACTAGAGCCAGAGAACAAGAGAGAACACCAGCAGGGGGAGGGGCAGAGGGAGACTGTGTACTCAAGCAGACTGTACTGAACAAGGAGCCCAGAGAGGTGCTCAGCTCCATGACTCATGAGATCATGACTTGAGAGGAAATCACCACTTAACTGACTGAGTCACCCAAGCACCCCATGATTTCTGTACAGATTTTCTCTATTTTACTCTAGACCATATTTTATCACTGGCATATGCCACAATGCCTGGAAATGAACTGTATAAATATTCACGAATAAAACCTAACACATTTATTCTGATGATATCCAAGGAAGCAGGCTGAGGAGTTGATTTTAGCCTCTAGTTGATGTGCTAGTACGGAACACCTTAATTTGTCTGTGATTTAATATAATATATAATATAATATAATAAAACGAAAAGTAAATAAATCAAAAATAAAATAAAATGCTATGACAGTGGTAGTTTCTTTTCCTCTGTAGTTTTCCTTTAAAGCCTTGGTGATTACATTCCTGTGACTTATTAGGGCACTCTTACCAAACAGAGACAATGACTCAACTCCTCCATATAGGTCGTATAAATGACTCGGGTGTCTGCTGCAGACACTTCTGATGCTGGTGAAAACCTGTTAAAAAGAGGAAAGTTAGAATGTAAAGTTTTATTAAAAACAAAAGGGAAAGTCATCTTATGTCCCTAAATTTCCATTGTAGGGAATCTCCAAATCCTGGATATTATTTCTGAGCAATACAGATTTTCCATTCAGGGAGCTGTACCTATATATAGAATATTTGAATATAACCACAGAAACTCTCGGGCCAAATTTTGTCGTCTGTTCCTTCAGGGACACTTCCTACAAAGACATCAAATAATTGTCAGCACCCTTGGGTTTTTACATGGTACAAACTGCTTCTATTAGCCCAGGATTATCAGTGTGATCATGGAATCTAACACATCCCCTGGGTCACATTTCTGTTGAGTAAATTTGGATAAATTGTCCTTAGATAACCTTCCACGTAGAGAAAGATGTGTATGCAACCACATGATCATATTGGGATTCTGAGACTAATAGAAAATATTCTGGTTTCAGATGGCTATGCTGGTTGCCAGAGACTACTAATGGATTTTCTAAAGATAAGAATATTTTGGAAATCATACTCAAGTGGCATAAACTTGTTTAGGAATCATAATTTTAAAAAATTCAAGTCTACAATGGACCACACAAAAAGATTATTATGCCTCCAATTATTCTCACCTGGTGACTCTTAAATAAGCATGAAGACTATACCAGGTGTGTTATTTAAAGGAATTAGATACATCCTTAATTCAGATGTTTTGGGTCAATGGAATGCTTTATAGTGGATTTTTCCTGGAAAATTTCCCAGTTATTTTAGTGTGCTGATATCAGGTTATCAACCAAATGGAATGTTTCCTTTAAAAAAGAAATCTATAGGGCGCCTGGGTGGCTCAGTGGGTTAAAGCCTCTGCCTTCGGCTCAGGTCATGATCCCAGGGTCCTGGGATCGAAGCCCTCATCGGGCTCTCTGCTCAGCTGGGAGCCTGCTTCCTCCTCTCTCTCTGCCTGCTTCTCTGCCTACTTGTGATCTCTGTCTGTTAAATAAATAAATAAAAATCTTAAAAAAAAAAATCTATACACTTGTGTTATATATAAATGCATATGTTTATCTATATGTATATATTGAAATAGAATTTATTCTGTGCTTTGGGTACATTTCTCTCCCTGTATCACATTTCTTTAAAAATACAATGCTTAATAAAATGATGGTATTTAAATCTAGCTAACATTATTATGTTTTGTGGCTGGCATGATACTTAGTCCATAGTAGGTTCTCAGTAAATATTTGAAACCACAATATTTCTTTAATTTCTGAAGAACAGTATGCCCTTCAGGAACAAATACTTCGAAAAGAGTTTGGCATCTTTTTTTATTATTTTATTTTATTTTATTTCTTTTTCAGTGTTCCAGAATTCATTGTTAATGCACCATACCCAGTGCTCCATGCAATACGTGCCCTCCTTAATACCCACCACCAGGCTCACCCAACCCCCTACCCCTCTCCCCTCCAAAACCTTCAGTTTGTTTCTCAGAGTCCACAGTCTCTCATGGTTCGTCTCCCCCTCCGATTTCCCCCAACTCACTTCTCTCCATCTCCCAGTGTCCACCATGTTATTCCTTATGCTCCACAAGTAAATGAAACCATATGATACTTGACTTTCTCTGCTTGACTGATTTCACTCAGCATAATCTCTTCTACTCCTATCCATGTTGATACAAAAGTTGGGCATTCATCCTTTCTGATGAAGGCATAATACTCCATTGTATATATGGACCATATCTTCTTTATCCATTCGTCCATTGAGGGGCATCTTGGTTCTTTCCACAGTTTGGCGACTGTGGCCATTGCTGCTATGAACAGATGGCCCTTCTTTACACTACATCAGTATCTTTGGGGTAAATACCCAGTAGTGCAACTGCAGGATCATAGGGCATCTTTTTAAATTTAAGATCCACTACTTAATATTTTTTGACCTTAATGAAATTACCTTATTTCATGAGTCTGAGAAAAATGGGAAAAATAATACCTACTTACTAATACATTAATGGTATAATTAGTTTTTCTTATACTCTTGAATATGTGTAAATTGAAAATTATTTTTATACTTTCATTAATGCAAATTATATGTGACTTTCCCCCTCTACTTTGGGCTTTTTTTTTTTTTTTTTAAATAAAACATTGAAACTCTTTAGGAAAGAAAAAGCAAAGCCAGCTCTATCAATCAGATTTTAATTCAACTTATAATAGGACAGGTTTCACATTTAGTAGTAAGTAGGAGGAATTCTCACAAGACAGTAATTCCTTAATACAAGACAGTAATTCCTTACTAATGTTACATGCCCTTTGGGTGTTGACAAGATGCTCTACTTTACACAGTCGCTTGGGAATCCAAGCTGATGGAGGCTCCACAATAATTTAGAACATTTGGCCTCTTCAGTTATTATAATGAGGGAAAAGACTGGAGGATGTGCATTGAATTTTTAGAAAAAGGGAGTTGTGTCACTTCTGGGATGACACGACATCTCTGTGAATGGTAGACATACTTTACTCCCTATTTTCATGGCCTAGCGATATACTGGATCTAGCTTGTAATGGCCCATAGAGGAAATTACACACTTTTCATTCCTACCTCTGTATTCAGTAATGTCATGTGGAAAACTTGAAATCAGCCTTGGTGGTATTATTTACACCAGCAAATGCCAAAAATTAAGGCTTCTCCCCGCCTCAGAAAGCAGTTTACTAATACACCACTAACCTGTCCTAAGGGAAAGCATATTTAGAACTATGTAACAATGGTAGGGGCGCCTACCATTGGGTTAAAGCCAATGGTGGGTTAAAGCCTCTGCCTTCAGCTCAGGTCATGATCCCAGGGTCCTGGGATGGAGCCCAGCATCCGGCTCTCTGCTCAGCAGGGAGCCTGCTTCCCCTTGTCTCTCTGCCTGCTTCTCTGCCTACTTGTGATCTCTGTCTGTCAAATAAATAAATAAAATTTAAAAAAAAAAAAGAAAGAAATGTAACAATGGTAAATGAATAGGTGAAGGGTATTATTGTCTGCTACCCATATACCCAGATCAGCCCAGAGATTATTATCCTAAAATGCTGTGCATAGACTTAGGTCCTACGGAAAGAACACTGAACTTGGAATGGTTGCCATTGAACTTGCTATCTAAACCTAGGCAAGTTATCATTTATTTGAACATCAGTTTATTTTCTCTGTCTTTTTTTAAAAACCTTTAAATTCAATTAGCAAATACACAATTTTTGATGTAATGTTCAATGATTCATTGGCTGTGTATAATACCCAGTGCTCATCACATCACGGGCCCTCCTTAATGCCCATACCCAGTTACCCCATGCCCCCATCCATCTCCCTTTCTGCAATCCTCAATTTCTTTGTGGTGCTATAAAGTCATCTTTGGATGCAGTAGGATTACATGAAATAATGTGCGAACATACTTAACACAATGCTCCTAGAAAAATTCAAGATTCTTGATGAATCTGGCATTCACTAGTACTTAAGGAATCTAAGGAAAATTACCAACATTAGGCATTTAGATGGCTTTAATATCATTTGTTAAACCTACACTTATTAAGTACCTATTGAGTAATATTTCATAGATGATGAATATGATATAGTTACTGCCTTAATGGACTTTCAGTATAGAGAGGTACTTAATAGGCCTTTATGCTTAAACTAAGAAGTAGATCCATGTGCAGTAGAGCTGACCAGGAAGACAGCAGAAGAGTCACTAATGTTTCCTGGAGCTCTCCATGGTACTTCACTCTGTCCTTTTTAACTGCTCACAGACTCCAGTCCAGAAACCTAGACTCTGGTCTACTCTGCTCCTTCTTTTCTCTTACTCCTTTGTGGATCAAGGCTACTTGTTGACCACCTTTAGGATGCCAGTAAATAACAAATATAATTTTATCTTTGCCTCTGCTCTGCTCACACTGCAAGCAGCCTGTGTATTCCTGACTCAGACCCTTCCATGATTTAACAAACATGACATTTACAATTCAGAGCATTAATGAATTCAGAGTAATTTTGAATTCATGACTTTGAATTCAGAGAGTAATTTACTTTAATTCAGAATAAAGTTCATAATAGATCTTTATGAACTTAAAAATTGTATGAGTAAATATGCTTTATGAAATACTCTCAGAAAAACCCTCTGTATGAAAAACTGTATGAAAGACACTCAGAGGTTCTAGCCCATACAAATCCTGTTTGGTGTCTAGTGTCTAGAAATGTTTTTGTTAAGGTTGGAGCTATCATGCTGTTTCTAGATTTCCCTCTTCTTTTTATTTTAAAAGATCTTATTTATTTGGCAGAGAGAGAGAGAGAAATCACAAGTAGGCAGGCAGAGGGGGCGGGGAGCAGGCTCCCTACTGAGCAGGGAAGCCAATGTGGGGCTTGACCCCAGGACTTTGAGATCATGACCTGAGCTGAAGACAGAGGCTTAACCCACTGAGCAACCCAGGCGCCCCTAGATTTCCTTCTTCTTAACTGCAGAAGCAATGAGGTTAGGGTGGTTCTGTGAAGAAATGATACTTCAAGATATTCTGTGGTAGATAGATGCTTTTTGGAGTCAAATTCAAATAACTCACATGATCTAAATCTACATGATTTAAAGACCGAATAGAAAAATATTAAATCAGTAATTGTGGTCTTACTAATTTTATTATACATAAAGAAAAATGACACTAAAATAGCTAAAATAATTTGGAGGGGGGGAAAAAAAGAAAGAATATGCAGCTGGACTGCCTCCCAGACTCAGTTACAGAATTAGCTGAATATTCTTTGTTGCTCCAAGACCTTCATATGATTATTGTTCCTCCAATCCTCTTGTGTCCATAACATGTGAGAATCCAGAGCCTTCTCCCAATATTTCTGGAGTTTCCTGAAAGCTTTGTATGTTCATTATAACTTCTGTACTTTGATGCAGGGCAAAGTTCAGCTTCATTAAAAAATATCCCAGGAAATCCATTAATAACAAGACTTTTGTGAATTTAGCAGGTTTAACTGTATGTAGGTTTGGTGTTCTGTCTTGAAGCAACTTGTCCCCTTCTGCTCTTTCCATCCCTTCCTTCTTTTCTCTCATATGCCTCTGCTTCTCTCCTCTGAATTGTCTTGGAAGTTTCACAATACTATTTCAGTGTAATCTCTAAAACCAGCATAATCAAATCCATTAAGATAGACATGAGAAATGCATGGGGTGCCTATAAATGTTGGTTTCTGGAGCCTCACTGAGTTCATATCACATCTCTGCCCCCTGCTGTATTTATGACTTTGAGCAAATTACTTAATCTCTCTGATCTGTGAAATTAGGATAACATACTCCTGTACAGGGTTTTTGTAAAGACCAAAAGTGATTACTTACACTGTTTTACAGTACGCATTTTTTATATGTTAGTATTTCTTTCTTTCTCTTTGTCCTTTTCCTGGTTCATCTTACCATCATCATACATAGGACCTTTTGTTCTTCCTTTTTTTTTAAAGATTTATTTGACACAGAGAGAGAGATCACAGGTAGGCAGAGAGGCAGGCACAGAGAGAGGGGGAAGCAGGCTCCCTGCTGAGCAGAGAGCCCGACGCGGGGCTCGATCCCAGGACCCCGAGATTGTGACCTGAGCTGAAGGCAGAGGCTTAACCCACTGAGCCACCCAGGTGCCCCAAGGACCTTTTGTTCTTATTAACACTAATATTTGAAAAAGGGAGCTCAGCTAAGAAACAGACTAAAATAATAGTTTATCTTAAGAAAACAGACTTAAATTATCAAGTAAACTATGGTACTTTTTTCTTAATATATGTTTATTTATTTTAGGGAAAGAGAACACATGAGTTGGGGGAAGGGGCAGAGGCAGAGGGAAAGGGAAAGAAGCAGACTCCACACTCAGTGCAGAGTCTCACATGGAACTGATCCCAAGACCCTGAGCTGAAGTCAAGAGTCAGCTGCTTAACTGACTGAGCCACCCAGGTGCTCCTATGGCACTTTCTTATAAAGACATTTTAATGTGATGTTGGTGTTCCCACAATATTATCAAATATTATTGTAATTATTTTAAGAGAATGATTAAAGAATGATAAATGCATACATGAGTGCCAGAGGTCTTTTTAAACTTAGTTTAAATTTCTTCCCTTTATTATTTTTAAACCATAATTTTGATTTATTTGTGATATCCTTTGCTCCCAGTTGGATATAATTTTGCATGAAAACTGACTTATTTGAAAGTATCTTTTATTTACAAAGCCTTTTAAATTCTATGCAGATATTCCTACTATTTATCATATAATATAGAAACATGAAGTTAAAATATTTTGTTAACTTATTATCCTTCATATTTTTGTCATTGCTCAGAGAATAGGAAACCCACATTCTTATTTCAGCATACTTTGTTAAATAGTGTATTTTAAGGATGAAAATTAATTTATTTTACACTAAGTCTATAGTGGTTATAAGGAAGCTCCCTATTCATCAACTCTGCTTTATTTTTAATGTATTGTTTAGTAATGGAAGATGCTGTATTTTCAAGCATGGGTAATTTTTAATTTTCTCACTGAGATATAAGTTATGTATATTATATATATTATATATTATATATATATATTATATATTATATATAGATATAATATAGAGATACATATTTTTGCTTTATTATATGGAATTCATGACATATTTTCCTTTAGAGATAATAGAATAAGTGGTGGTACTGAGACCCCCACACTTAAATATACAGTCTTTTTAACCCTTAGGAAAGTGAGCTGTAGTCATTAGCAGCGTCCTTTATACTGAGAATACAACAAACCTGTTTTTATGGAGATGTAGGTTTTTTCTTTTCTTTCACTTTTTTTTTCTTTTGGGGATTTTGCAGGTCTTGCTCAATGACAAAAAAATATGATAGCAAAAGGGACATATCTTCTCATCTTTCCTCTCCTTGTTGCTAAATAACAAGGAACCACAGTGATTTCAGGAAGGCTTTGTAGTTTGCAGACCCCTGGGGATGGCATGTTTTTAATCATGGTGTGGGCTTAATCTAGCTGCTCACCAGATTAAAATTTTTTGTATGGTTATGTATAATATAGGCACATATATTTCTAGTACATTCTATCAATGCTACTATCATGTGGTCATTTTATCTTGAGAATCTTGATAATCAATGTAAAAAAAATAATGGTGAACTCTTATTCATAAATGTTGGGTGGATTTTTAAAATGTAGATTCCTAGTCTCCACTCACCAAAGATTCTGATCCAGTAAATCTGGACTGGAGCCCAGAAGTCTGCATTTTCAAGAAACAACCTGAGTGATTTTGTGTAGCTATAGATAGGTGTTCCTCAGATCGTAGGTTGAAAGATACTGAGATGGAGGCTAACTCTGACTTATCTTGCCCTTGGAAGACAATGCAGCACTGTGGGGAAGACCCTGGAACCTGACCTTTCCATTAAAACCCCGCTTCTATAGTTAGAATGCCTTGTGAACCTGGGAAACTACTTAAAGTCTCAGTGCCCCCCCTCCTTATCTGTGTGATGATGATAATGACGATATATATCAGATAAGATTGTGATGAAAATTAAATAATCCAATGTATTTAAAGAGTCTGGACATACAGGAAGTACCCTATAAACATTAATGTTTATCCTGTCGTTCTCATCCAAATTACATATGATTTTTACACATGGGAGTCACTTCAGTGCTGAGTTATCATTCAATATTTAATTTAGCCATCATCCTCTTTTTTAAAATTTTTAAATTTTTTTTATAAACATGTAATGTATTATTAGCCCCAGGGGTATGGGTCTGTGAATTGCCAGGTGTACACACTTCATAGCACTCACCATATCACATACCCTCCCCAATGTCCATAACTCCACCACCCACTCCCTACACCCCTCCCCCCAGTCACCCTCAGTTTGTTTTGTGAGATTAAGAGTCTCTTATGGTTTGTCTCCCTCCCGATCCTATCTTGTTTCATTTATTCTTTTCCTACCCCCCAACCCCCTATGTTGCATCTCTACTTCCTCATATCAGGGAGATCATATGATAGTTGCCTTTCTCCAATTGATTTATTTCACTCAACATAATACCCTCTAGTTTCATCCACGTTTTCACAAATGGCAAGATTTCATTTCTTTTGATGGCTGCATAGTATTCCATTGTATGTATATGCCAAATCTTCTTTATCCATTCATCTGTTGATGGACAGCTAGGTTCTTTCCATAGTTGGTTATTGCAGACATTGCTGCTATAAACATTCGGGTGCATGTGTCCCTTCGGATCACTACGTTTGTATCTTTAGGGTAAATACCCAGTAGTGCAATTGCTGGGGCATAAGGTAGCTCTATTTTCAACTTTTTGAGCAACCTCCATGCTGTTTTCCAGAGTGGCTGCATCAGCTTGCATTCCCACCAACAGTATAGGAGGGTTCCCCTTTCTCCGCATCCTCACCAGCATCTGTCATTTCCTGACCTGTAAATTTTAGCCATTCTGACTGGTGTGAGGTGGTATCTCATTGTGGTTTTGCTTTGTATTTCCCTGTTGCCGAGTGATGTGGAGCACTTTTTCATGTGTCATCTGGCCATCTGGATGTCTTCTTTGCAGAAATGTCTGTTCATGTCCTCTGCCCATTTCTTGATTGGATTATTTGTTCTTTGGGTGTTGAGTTTGCTAAGCTCTTTATAGATTTTGGATACTAGCCCTTTATCTGATATGTTGTTTGCAAATATCTTCTCCCATTCTGTCAGTTGTCTTTTGGTTTTGTTAACTGTTTCCTTTGCTGTGCAAAAGCTTTTGATCTTGATGAAGTACCAATAGTTCATTTTTGTCCTTGCTTTCCTTGCCTTTGGTGATGTTTCTAGGAAGAAGTTGCTTTGGCTGAGGTCAAAGAGGTTGTTGCCTGTGTTCTCCTCAAGGATTTTGATGGATTCCTTTCTCACATTGAGGTTCTTCATCCATTTTGAGTCTATTTTCATGTGTGGTGTAAGGAAATGGTCCAATTTCATTGTTCTGCATGTGGCTGTCCAATTTTCCCAGCACCATTTATTGAAGAGGCTGTCTTTTTCCGTTGGACACTCCTTCCTTCTTTGTTGAAGATTAGTTGACCAGAGAGTTGAGGGTCTATTTCTGGGCTCTCTATTCTGTTTCACTGATCTATGTGTCTGTTCTTGTGCCAGTACCATACTGTCTTGATGATGACAACTTTGTAATAGAGCTTGAAATCCGGAATTGTGATGCCACCAACTTTGGCTTTCTTTTTCAATATTTCTTTGGCTATTTGAGGTCTTTTCTGGTTCCATATAAATTTTAGGATTATTTGTTCCATTTCTTTGAAAAAAATGGATGGTATTTTGATAGGGATTGCATTAAATGTGTAGATGCTTTGGGTACCATAGACATTTTCACAATGTTTGTTCTTCCAGTCCAGGAGCATGGAACATTTTTCCATTTCTTTGTGTCTTCCTCATTTTCTTTCATGAGTACCTTATAGTTTTCTGAGTATAGATGCTTTGCCTCTTTGGTTAGGTTTATTCCTAGGTATCTTGTGGTTTTGGGTGCAATTTTAAATGGGATTGACTCCTTAATTTCTCTTTCTTCTGTCTTGTTTTTGATGTAAAAAAATGCAACTGATTTCTGTGTATTGATTTTATATCCTGACACTTTACTGAATTCCTGTACCAGCCATCATCCTCTTTAGGAGGTTTGAGCCAAACTATAGTCTAATCTGTTCCTTTTATGTATTTCTAATACTGTATCATATTAAAGATTTCTATTTCTCCATCTGTCTTCTTCACAAGCCATGAGCTCTTAGAGGATAGGGACCATGTTGTACTCACATTTGTGTCTCCAGCACCTAGTGCCTTGATAGGGACACTGCTGACTGAGCTGGGGATGCTGGTTGGCTCAAATCTGGAGAGTGGTCAAGAGTGCTTGCCCTGGCTGTGTCTTCCCAGAGGCAAATAAAAAGGAACTATTTTCCAGAATCAAACCTGGATAGTAAGGGGAGAAGAGTTAGTCATTCATTCATTTCATCGATACTGCTAAACATCTACCATGTAAACCAGAGTATACAAAACAAAGATTTGTATCCTTGTGGAGCTTTTACAGATTAACTCCAGGGCTATTCACTGGTGACTGAACACCTGTATCTTTTAACATTGGCTTGCAGTGTATTACTGAATTTTATTTTAGGGCAGTCCTCTGGGATATGTATTATAAAACTTGCACTTAAGGTGTAGAATCCTAGTTAAGTTTAGAACACCCAGATCAGAGCTTCAGTTATTGGACATCCGTCCTAATTAAACACTCTATAGTTTCCCATCCTGGTTAGTGTTTATTGTGACTGGTAACCTGGATCAACTGATGGGATTTGTCTTTCAACATTTTTCAGATTTCGAGCAGTGGAAGGCACTCTGTTCGCATCACTGGACTTAGTACTATTGATTTCCGAGCTGGTTTTTCGAGAAAGCCCACCCTGGACTTCAAAAAGACAGTCAGCAGACCAGTGCAAGGTTTGTATGTACATACTACCAAAATCGACATAGTAGATACCCAAGCGCAAAATATTTCTCAAACTCTCTGTGATTTTATAATTCTGTTGTATTTAACAAAATTGGGAAACATAGCATTTGTACTTTAAACATAATTGTATTCTTGGCATAGTCTTTTTTTTTTTTTTTTCTCAAAGTCTAGTCCCAAGACCAGTGATACTGAAATTACTCAGAGAGCTTGTTAAAAATTAAGATTCCCGGGACCCACGCCAGCTCTCCTAAATTAGAACTGAATTAGGTTGGACACAGGAATACACATTGTACCAAGCACTGCAGTGGATTCCTAAACTTACTGAACCTTTAAAACTACTGATGTAGGTCTTGAGACTTTTTACTGACATGTATAAATTGCTGTGTTGTTAAGGTAAAAAAATGTGGATTTTATGTGTCTACATAGGTAAAAAATTAAAAGACATCATGTATTATTGTGAATTCAAAGATAAAATTCCTGCTGCTTCTTAAACCTTGTTCTTCTTATTTTATTCATGCAGGATCTATTCATTTAGTTTTATAGCTAAAAAATGCTTAATCCTACTGTGACTCTTCAAATTTCCTTTTTTATTGTTTATTTATTTTATGGCTGTAGTTACTAGAGAGATACAAAGAGTGAGTTTTTAAAAATAAATATTCATGTTATTAAACATCATGTAACACAGTATTCACAATTCTAGTTTTTCCATGTATAAATATTGTTAAAATAGATAAAAATAATTATTAGGATTTCTAAAGTTTCTGTAAATATACACTATTTATGTAAAAAAGATTCTGTAATTAAGCCACAATTTATAGGAGAGTTTGTAGTACTCATGATACTTATCTGTTATTATTATGCAAGAATTTATTTGATATATATAACCTCCATTGCATGTTACTTATAAATAATAACAAATCTTTTCTCCTGTAGGAATACCTACGTATGTGCTGCTCAATACTTCTGGAATTTCCATCCCAGCCAGAGTAGATCGTCTTGAACTTCTGAGTACCTCAGGCAGTTCTCTTAAGACTATTCCTGTTAAATACTACCCAGACCGAAAACCTTATGGCGTGTGGAATATTTCTGACTTTATACCACCGAATGAAGCTTTCTTTCTCAAAATAACAGGCTATGATAAGGATGATTATCTTTTCCAGAGAGTATCAAGTGTTTCCTTCTCTAGTATCATCCCAGGTGAGACACCATGTTACTGAACACTGGAGTGTTAATAGTTTCAGGGAGTGATGTGGTCCTAAAAGGATGAACTCTAATGTAAAAAAATAATATCTTCACATTATTACTGGATTATCAAATTGATGGGCATCTACATTTAAGTAGCAGAATTTTTCTTGATCATAAAAAGCACATCCAAAGTTGCATATTATGTCTTACTGATTGCAGATCTGAAAATTCTGATTGCTTCACTCCGTGTAAGAATGGAAACTGGGAAATTCTGGTGCTCTTACTCCTCTCACCTCAAAAAAAAAAAAAAAAAAAAAAAAAGGTCTGGCACACATGTGAAATGTTTGATCAAGCTACCTAAATTGGCCAAATGGGTTAAATGTTTATATTGATTGTCAGAAACCTACTTCGTGAACAATAATTCTTTGTACACATCTGGTGATGATTCTGTCTTTATGTACTAAGTTGGCAGTTAGTTAATTGGTGAACCAGGTTACTCATATACTTGTTATTATATAGAGATAAGATCACAGATTAGGGATTATTTAGAGACATGAGATAACATTTCTATTTTTATATTTGTGCTGTTTCTCTAGGCTAATGGCAACTCTGATCAAAATTTAGAACTGTAGCTAGAACTGTGGATAGACAAATCTGTATTGTTATTAATATTGTAGTATTGGATTGAGGGACAGCAGTTTATCATTTATTCATAAGTTTGTAATTTGGGAAATTCAGAAACAACTGTGTAGCTGTTCTTAAATCATTGTCAAACAGTGAAATAGAACTGTCAGTATTTCCTCATATACACTATTCAAAGTTAGTTGTCTTCACCCTAAACTGAATACTACAAAATCTATTGGATTCTTTTTTTTTTTTTTTTTTAAGATTTTATTTATTTATTTGACAGACAGAGATCACGAATGGGCAGAGAGGCAGGCAGAGAGAGAGGAGGGGAAGCAGGCTCCCTGCTGAGCAGAGGGCCTGATGCGGGACTCGATCCCAGGACCCCAAGATCATGACCTGAGCTGAATGCAGAGGTTTAACCCACTGAGCCACCCAGGTGCCCCTCTATTGGATTCTTAAAAATCAGCTTTTCCCATTATTTTGGGACAAAAACTACCCTTTGCATTCAATTCTAAGGCATGTGGGTTCTTTTCATATATTTACATTTTTGAAATAAAAACAGGTTCTACAGATAATGAAGTATGGTAACTAATTTGGTAGCTTTTTCTTTTTTTTTCTAGCTTGGTGGCCCAAAAAATAATGTGTCTTAAAAATAAATGGAGACTTAGATTTAATGAATACTTTAGTAAGGGGTCCATGGAGATATCAAAAAATTAATAAGGTTTGAACAAAGAAAGATCATTAAAGTGGGTTTTAGTCATTTAGATTAACTGGAACGCAGAGGATTTACTGGAATGATTGAAGTAGGAAGCTTTTGAACGGATTAGCAGGAAGTACACAATGTCATTGTGATCTTGTTGCCTGTGTTCTTTTCTTCCCAGATGCGCCCAGAGTTACAATGCCCAAGAAAACCCCAGGATACTACCTGCAGCCAGGCCGAATTCCCTGCTCTGTTGAGAGTCTTTTACCATTTACCCTGAGCTTTGTCAGAAATGGAGTTACGCTTGGAGTAGACCAGTATTTAAAGTGCGTGCATGTTTTTATTAGCAATTATAGACAGCTTTAAACATCTAAATACAAATTGATACACCTTTTAATGTGCTTTTTCATTGGAAATTCCCACTCATTTGTTCCCTCATCTTGGAATATAGCAATGAACAAAACAGACCCAAGTCTTTGCCCTCATGAAGCTTATGTTGTAATGGAGAAAGCTAGAAAATAATATAATATAATATAATATAATATGTTAATTTAATAAGTGCTAGAATCCATGCAAAGGTTGATTCAAGTTTTAAAGAGTTTGAATTTTATATAACTTAAGGGTCGCTTGTTCTTTTTTTTTTTTTTTTTAAGATTTTATTTATTTGACAGAGACTATAAGCAGGGCGGAGCAACAGGCAGAGGGGGAGGGAGAAGCAGACTCCCCACTGAGCAGGGACCCAATGCAGGGTTGATCACAGGACCCTGAGATCATGTCCTGAGCCAGAGGCAGACACTTAACTGATTTGAGCCGCCCAGGTGCCCATTAAGGGTCTCTTGTTAAGATGAAGAATACAAAATTATGAACACAAGGTTAGGGACCACATTTTGGAAGAGTCCTTGCAAAAGAGAAAAGTTTAAGCTTTGTTGTCCTTGGGGCAAACAAGCTCTGAACACAATTTAAAGTGTTATGGTAAGTGAATCCAATTAAGTACTGTGGCAAAATGTAGAGCAGATTAATTGGGATGAGATTAATGTTGGTAGATGGGATGCATGTGTTTTTGGCTTAGTTGCAATCTGAAAATTCAGGATAAGGGACATTTCAGCATAGACCTAAACATGGTGAGAGGTGGTCATGCGGATATCTAGCGAAAAGCATTTGCATTTTAGGAACAGTAAGTACAGATGCACAAAGGCTGAACCTAACTGGCATGTGGGAAAGACAGACGGGAAGGAAGCCACCATGGCTGGAGAAGAAGGGTGGGGAGAAGGTCAGGGGAGGGGAGCTTGTTGGGGGCAGCAGGGAGAGTGGGAGTATGTGTGGCCACTGCATTTAGCAGTCAGAGGAGGTGGGCAAGAAGGCACTGACTTTTTCCTTGTGAAGGTGGTTCGTTGTTTTTAGATAAGTATAATCTATGATAAAATTAAGTAGACCTTGAAAACTGGCGGATGATTTCTGGAAAATGTTTCTCTTTTTTTAACTTACTAATGAAACAAACTACATGTTGGTAAAAACTCAAGGAATTATTTTACAGAACTTCTATGCTGTTAATTCAATACTAATATATATATAACTTCTATAAGATGCTAAATATTTGACAGTATTAACCCATTTAATCTATTAACCTAACTTGGAAAAAAATTCTACTATTTAAAGATTGAACTGTATTATTTTCTGCTACTTTTTTTTTATACTGTACAACTTGATGATTTGCCTTAGCTCCATGTTTAATAATTAGCAGGATAACTGACCAGGGTATCAAATGTTAAAGCTGCATAACTTCCTGATGAAATAAAATCATTCTGCTTCAAGTTTAAATAGTAACATATTTCAAAGACACTTGAGATCCTTTGTAAACATTAATTCATTAATTCTACACAATTCCTGGGAGGTAAGCCACAAGAATTCTTTCTCTCATTTTTCCAGCTCTGTGGCCCAGAGATGTGACATGTCTTGCTGACATATATTAAGCTCTTTGGTTGTGAAAGGCTAAAGACAGAATTTGGCCTGGTGCTGATGGATTGATACTCTAACCCTGATTCACTCACATGTCCCTGCCCTAGATTTCCCAATAGCTTGGGACATGTGACTTCATCTTTGTTATGTGAGTCGCGATGGTCACTAGGGGATGTAAGAGAGAATTAGTTTGCATGCGCAACAGGACACATTTGAATTTGACATGTTCTTTCCTTATTCCAAAGGCCATGCCCTCAAAACTTCTTATTGTGGCCAAATAATTTTAATGTTAACTGAGACGACAATATGATAAAAGAATTATTTTCATGTCCTATGTCCTAAATAAGAGAAGAGAAAGTATCACTATAAAGAATATTCTTCAAGCAATCTGACACTGGTTATGTGCCTTTGAACAAAATCAGTTATCCTTCTTCCTGAATCTCAACTTAATTGTTTCTAAAACAAGGGACTTGGGACTGTAAGAACTGCTACTGTCTGTACTAAAATTTCCATGTGTCTAAGTTTTTGATGAATCCTAATATATGCTTGGCTGTGAAGTAGGCATTGGAGAAAACATGAATGACTCTATGTATTTCAAACTCCTGCCTTCCTGGAACTTCCCAGTACCTCCTAGACAATGAGAATCATAAACTTGGACTCAACTTACTGCTATTAGTCACTAAAGATATAGCTTAGATGATCACTAGGACTTATAGTCAACTCATAATCCTGTTCCTTCTGAATGTGACAGTAAGGACCACTGACACCTAATGCATACACAACTGAAAAGAAACTAACTAAAATGAATATTCTTGGTTACTAAAATGTATGGAACAATGACTTTGCTCATTCTCTCACTTTTCTGATGACAGGAACCTATGACTTCACTTTCGCTTACAAAGTCTAATGTGCTAAATACACATTAAGACCTCAATAAGTTCTTCGTGATTTTTTGGTGACAGGTATGGTCTGTCTGCATGGCAAGAGATCTGGAGTCATTACTGTGATATTATATCTCACAACACTTTCAGACTCCAGTGGAAGGTGTCTTGACTCTGCAGTAGGCTTTTCATCTCACCTGTGTCCAGAATGTTTAAGGTTATAAATAGCTATGGATGAATGTAAGAAAAAAATTATGAAAATAGTTTTGATTTTCAATTATATTTTAAATTAATATAATGCTTGTTTTATAAATTACTAGAATCTTATAAATAACTTGCTAATATTAATTAGTGATTAAATATCTATTATTATATATTAATTAGGTATTAAATATCTATTAGAATTAAATATCTATTACTAAGACACCTCCAGAGAATGAGAAAATTTTGAAGAGTGTTAAAGGACAAAGAATAGTGTTTATTAAATGAATGGATAAGTATTATAGGGAAGGAATTTTTTTTTTTTTAAGATTTTATTTATCTATTTGACAGAGAGAAATCACAAGTAAACAGAGAGGCAGGCAGAGAGAAAGAGAGGAGGAAGCAGGCTCCCTGCTGAGCAGAGAGCCCTATGCGGGACTCGATCCCAGGACCCTGAGATCATGACCTGAGCCGAAGGCAGCAGCTTAACCACTGAGCCACCCAGGCGCCCAGGAATTTTTTTTTTAACCTAAATGACAGGTTCAATAATAAAACTGATTTTTTTTTTGTCTTTTCTTGATGTATGCGCAGATTGAACCAGATAGTTCTATAGCCTTACATGAAGCTTAAACATAAGAAAGTTAAAGAGTACTTATCTTTTTGGAATTTTCTACTTTCAAACTTAGGAATTATGTGGCTGAATTGCTTTGGCTAAGAACCCCACCCCGAACATGACCCAAAACTGGAAATAATGTGAAAGGAGAGAGGATTTAAGGAGTGTTTCTGTATTAACTCATTATCTTATATTTCAAAATAGCCAGAAAATGTTTCCTTAAAGAAATGCACAGAGTCCATATCTTATTACCTTTGTTGTGACTTTTGCTCAGAGAGCATAATGTTCTAATTAAAAGGTATGTCATTTTCAACTATAAAGAACTCTGCAGTTTAATCCGTTTATTTTTACATCTTTCTTTTGAATGAATACTTTAAAAAAATGGAATTTCTGCTCTCAGCTTTGCCTTGTTTTTATCATAACTCAAAGGCTTCTATTTTGTTACCCCCAGAGAATCTGCCAGTGTGAACTGGGAGATTGAAAAGGTCACTTTGTCTGACGAAGGCGCGTATGACTGCATCGCTGTGAGCAGTGCAGGGACTGGACGGGCACAGACATTTTTTGATGTGTCAGGTAATTATCACTAATTGCTTGGCAGTCGCCTGCATATTAATGCATCTGTGGAAATGGAGTGTTTGCTAATCCTGGCTTCCCCACTCGTAGTTACGTGACCTCCCTTGGGCCAGTCACTTAAGGACTCAGTGCCTTGGTTTCCCAAACTGTAAAGTGAGGATATCTGCAACGGTCTCTATCTCATGGAGAAACTATGAGGATAAACAATAGCATGTATGTCAAGCACGTAGAAGAGAGCCTGGCACGTGGAAACACTTAATAGACCTTAGGTATTATTGTTGTTATTGTCGTACTGTTATTATTAACATAGGGGCTTCAGTAAATATTTTTTTGAAATGAGCATATAGCATTTTAAGGGAATTTAGAGAAAGGGAGGGATAGAATTTAAAAAAAGGAAGCCTTCTATTCTGGGAATAAAAGGTTAAAACTTTCCCTTTTCCTCTCCCATATTTATAATAAGCAATGTGCTTTTTATGAATGGATTCTGACATTAAATTAAAGGCTATAACAAAAGTGATCATGTTCAAGAAACATAGGTCTTCAGTGGCTACAATACTGGTATTAAGAAGAGTGGAAGAAATGCTGATTATATTGCTCTTAGATAATATGTTTCTGATGAATAAAGGGGGGTCAAACTCATTGCTTTATAAAGTGGAATATATTTTAGTGAAAAAATAACTTTTTCCTTCAATCTCCCAGAATTCTTAGGATACAAAAAGACTATCATGTTTAACCAATGATTTAAGGATTTAAGGACCAGGATTTAAGCCGCTTACCATAAATCTAGAATTTACTGGGAAGTTTGTTTCAATTGAATCATTTTCTACCTGCCTTATAGATTAGTGTTGCTCTGTGTTTAATAGTAACCCTATTCTGACCTAAATGTAGCTACTGAGTTTTATAACAATGTCTGTATCTGCTTTTAGTACCGATGTGCCTTTTCTTCAGACAATTAAAGGCAAAAGAAACTGTAAAATTGTAGAGCTGCTTAGAAGTCTAGGATTTATGTTTGTTATCAGTAAGTCCAAACTGAACTTTAAGACAAAGGCACGCAAGCATGTTCTTCTTGGAGTAAATTTATTTGTATTCTCTTATTCTCAGAAAAATAAAGCTTGTCTTCTGAAACAATTTTGTTGACATGCATCATAAACTATTCATTTTTTTCATCTCCAGTAATTATGAAAAGCATTGGCATTGTGTCAACGTTCCTCAGCTTCTGGGAAAACAAACACTTGAGCACTTAGGTTTCCCCCACTTCTCCAGCAATATTAATTAAGGGAAAGTCAACAGGGAAAGAAGTTTGAGTGAGTGGATTTAAACATTTTGCATAAACAACTGGGAAGTGCCAGTACAAATTCGTGAACTGACTATTAAGAATTTGCCTCTGGGGTGTCAATAACTTCCATATGCGTATTGTGCACATGACCCTCTACTTTTATTTGTGCCAGCCAGGCAGTGGTATATCACTAGGAAATTATACTGTGCCCAAGCCTATTTTCAGGACTTATGTCCCATTCGGTCAATTATGAAAGAAGGAGCAGGAAACACTGATGGTAATGGCAATGACTGTAACCACAGAAGTAACAAGAAAGCACCCCTTTGGACTTGAAATGTAGACATTTCCTTCGGGGCTCACCATTACCTGAAAACTCCACTCACTTCTGAATTTCTCTTAGCATGGGCTGAGAACCCAGCAGTTACCTGACCAACTTCACTGGAATCATGTGCAAATTCAGAGGATAGTTAGATCTTATATTTTGGAAAGGAGTGTTAGAAATCAAGGCATTGTGGGTTAGTGATGTTCTTGTGTCACTATGGACACTGATTTGTAAAGTCAAAGGGCACGTAAGAGTAGTTTAAAGAAAAGCTAAAGTTCTAGGGCCCCTGGGTGGCTCAGTGGGTTAAGCCTCTGCCTTTGGCTCAGGTCATGATCTCAGGGTCCTGGGATCAAGCCCTGCATCAGGCTCTCTCTTCAGCAGGGAGCCTGTTTCCCCTCTCTCTCTCTGCCTGTCTCTCTGCCTACTTGTGAGCTTTCTGTCTCTGTCAAATAAATAAATGCAATCTTTTTAAAAAAAATGTTTAAAGAAAAGCTAAAGTTCTAGCAGTATGTTACCTCAATTTTTCCAGCATTTTCTTCTGGTTGGCATGTTTAAGATTTTTTGGTTCATTTGAAATGTTGATTATTGAATGTTTTAAAAGCAAAATGGGTGTGAAAAGCATTGAACTTTTTTTATTGCCTATAACCACATAGAAACAAATGAATAGGGTTGCTGAAGCATGAAAAAATCATCCTTTTCAAGTGACATTTAGTAATTCAGTTTGGTGCTGTTACAAAGTTACATTAACTTACTGAATTTCTTTCTTAACACAATGGCCCTCCCCCAATGCACACACACAGGTTACTATAATTCTGGGTTTAAGTAAAATACCAAGAATAAAGAAGACTTGTAAAGGGCATGCCAGTGACAGGTAATCTTAAATTATAATTATAGGATATTGTTTTAGAACAGGATAAGACTTGGAAACAATCTTACACCACCTCATCATTTTGTAGGGAATGAAACTGAAGCCCAGAACAGGCAAGTGACCCATTATGGTCACAAGGATAGGGAGTGAGAAGATTCCTGCACTCTCTTCCAGCAATCTTTACCTAATGCCACGAGGCCTATATTTGTCATTCTTCTTTCAGTTTTGAGGCTTTGAGGTTCCATCTCTGGTTTTCTTGTTCTAGCCTCAGTCTAGCCTAGTCATCCAACCCTTTCACTTAGGAAGGGCTGACTTCAAGCACCAGGCCAGGCATTCTGTTATCTTAGCCTCCCTCATCATTTCATCCAACCTTGCAGAATTTATTCCTGCATGTGTAAATATTTCCGTGTGTATAATACTTATTATCTCTAGTTATTTATGCAGCAATGAAATTGTATGTCATTATTTCAAATCCCACCTGTTATGTTGTTAGAAAGTTGGCATTTTACCTTTTTGGATTTATGTCTGAGGAGGGATTAGACAATGATCCAGGGCTTGTATGCAAGAGGGTCATTGGGGGAGTTTTCTAGGAAGAAACACCTGTAAGGGAGTTAACAGAAGTGGAAGAAGTTAAACTGTCTTGTAGTCACTACTAGGACCTTAGCTGACCCACAGGGAATTCTGGAGCTGTCATGGCCCTGAATTGAGGCAAGAGAGCTGATCCTTTGCTTCCTCATGAAGTGGTCCCTGGATGTGGGCTACCGTGGACAGGGCGTCTTCCCCTGAGCAGATTAGCGGCCTTGGCTATGAGCTATGTGTAGCCAACCAGCTGGGGAAATGAGTGCCTTGGTCCTCAAGAAGGATGTAGGCATGTGCCCAGCATACCCAACATACCTACAGTGAGATTTCCCATTTTCTAAAAATCCCCCCAAAGTTGAAGAACTTTGTTTCAGAAGAACAAAAAAATTAAAAAAATTTAAAAAATTAAAAAAGAAAGAAAGAAAGAAAGAAAACCATACAAAACATCGTGTGGCCTTCAGAAAGATCTTGATAGGATGTGAACACATACCATATGCTATCACTTTCAGGTCTTTGGTGGCTATCATAAATCATAAAGCATTAGCACTAGAAAGGGTCTTTAAGATAGCCTAATTTAATTGCGTGCCTGGGTAGCTCATTCAGTGAAGCATCCTACTTCCAATTTTGGCTCCCATCATGATCTCAGGATTGTGAGATTGAGCCTCACATTGAGCCCAGCACTGGGCTCCATGCTGGTTGTGGAGCCAGTTTAGGATTTTCTCCCTGCCCACTGCACCCCCCCATCCCTACTGTCTCCCTCCTTTAAAAAAAAAAAATGATAACCTAATTTAGTCATCAACTTCTCTAAGGTCACACACCTAGAGATAGAACCAGGCAGCCTATAGTGACCAGATTCGGCAAATAAAAACCTGGAATGCCCAGGTAAATTCGATTTTCATATAAGTGTGTCTGAAATAATTTCATGAGACATATGTATACTAAAAATTTTTTTTAAGATTTTATTTATTTATTTGACAGAGAGAGAGATCACAAGTAGGCAGAGAGGCAGGCAGAGAGAGAGAAACAGGCTCCCTGCTCAGCAGAGAGCCTGATGCGGGACTCGATCCCAGGACCCTGAGACCATGACCTGAGCCAAAGGCAGAGGCTTAATCCACTGAGCCACTCAGGTGCACCTGTATACTAAAATATTATTTGATTATTTATCTGAAATTTAAATTTAACAAAGCATCTCATATTTTCTGTGTCAAGCCCTGTTAGACTCCATAACTTTCTAACTTTGTCATGTACTCTTTCTACTTGATTCACTAGCCATTTTCATAAAATATTTTAAAAACAAAGCAAAATGATAAAATCTTGTTTTTAAATAATAATTTAAAATAGCATCTATAAAAAATAAATAAAATAGCATCTACTCTTCTAAAAATGTTTGGAAAACAAGATAAATACAAAGAAAAATATGGAAAATATACACATGTCTATCCCTCGGAGATGACCACTATGGTTTTATCATATTGCTCCCAGGTTTTCTCTAGGCTTCTGATACATCTGCATTTATAAACAGTTTTCAGTAAAGGAGAATAAAATTTGATCTTGAATATCAGATACTCTTTCCTATTTAAACTAAAACAGGCCTGTGGGTTTCCAGCGAGCATAGCTCAAGCACAGTTTTTATTACTGTATAACTGCTGAGTAGTGGCTTGCTACAGCTCTCAGGCAGCGTGTCCTTTAGAGGGGCATTTGTATTCATTCTCAAACCTAACTAGAGTGATATGTGATTCTCTCTAAAATGTTGGCTAAATATTTAACTAGTAAATGGGTTTTAACCATATCTGAAATGTGCATGCATTACTCAATACCTTTTGTGTGCATGGCTTTATGTGTACAATTTTATTAAAGGTCTATGCCAACTCTTAACTTGACCTTTTTTTTTTTTTTAAAGATTTTATTTATTTATTTGACAGAGATCACAAGTAGGCAGAGAGGCAGGCAGAGAGAGAGAGAGGAGAAAGCAGGCTCCCGCTGAGCAGAGAGCCCGATACGGGGCTTGATTCCAGGACCCTAGGATCGTGACCTGAGCTGAAGGCAGAGGCCCTAACCTACTGAGCCACCTAGGCGCCCCTTAACTTGACCTTCTTAAATCAAGACATTCCTCATGCCTCTGGGGAAACATATGTCATACACTGCTGTTGTACTGTGTCTTCTTAATGAGACTGTAACTCTCCTTAAAGCTAATGCTATCATGCTTAGTATACTATTGTCCACCATTCTTTGTGTCCTCTTTTCTTTAAAACACTAAGTAGTTTTAAATTTTAAAAAATCCACAAATGCTACTTTCTTCAAAACTCAGACAAAAATTTGTTTCACACTATAATCCAAAATTAGTCTAATCATATCCTTTTGTCATGCCTTTTTGATTTTCACATCTATAATTTATAAATTTAGACTCAGGTATGCTTTGGTATGTAAACAAGCACTACTTTTTTCTTTTTACATTGAGGATTAAAGGAACTAAAAACACGTTCTTTGCATGGTGTCGTCAGGTTATAGGTACCCAGTGCTATTGCTCACTTTTATAGTAAGATGTTTTAAAATTTAATTTAAAATTTAAATTAGAGAACATTCAAGTCTTCAATTAAAGGCATACATTGATAACTACAGTATTTGGCAAATGTGATAAAAATTAGATTTATTTTATTTTATTTTTTTACAACATGCACTACTTTTTAAGAATCTTTTGATTAAATGATAATTTTCTTCAGGTCATAGACATATGTATTAATGAATACATTCTCTTGTACTGCATCTTCCCTATAAGATATTCAATACGTACTCAATAAATTTTTAAACCGCTTCTATACGTGAGCAAAATGGTTGTTAGGTCTCTTGATCTGAATGTTTTGATTTCACACAGAGCCCCCTCCAGTCATCCAAGTGCCTGATAATGTTACAGTCCCTCCTGGAGAAAGAGCAGTTCTGACATGTCTCGTCCTCAGTGCAGTGGATTACAATCTAACCTGGCAGAGGAATGACAGAGATGCCCGACAGGCAGACCCAGCGAGAATGAGGATCTTGGCTAACCTCTCCTTGGAGCTACGGAGTGTGAAGTTCAGCGATGCTGGGGAGTATCTCTGTGTGGTTTCCAATGAAGGAGGATCATCAGCTGCTTCCGTTTTCCTCACAGTGCAAGGTATGTGCATCTGGTAACTTCAGAATTATGGTGTCTTCCTCCTCTTTCTTTGAACTTGATTCCCTTAAGTTGGCTATCTGAGAATGATAGCTTCTATCCAAACAACTACTGTTTTGAATGATGGAGGCCTTATGGATCTTAAATAGTCTAAAGCTGGCTAAACTGGAAAATAAAACATCACTAAGAAATAGGTGACTTTTTTTTTTTTAAGATTTTATTTATTTATTTGACAGACAGAGATCACAAGTAGGCAGAGAGGCAAGCAGAGAGAGAGGAGGAAGCAGGCTCCCTGCTGAGCAGAGAGCCCGATGTGGGGCTCTATCCCTGACCTGAGCCGAAGGCAGAGGCTTTAACCCACTGAGCCATGAAGGTGCCCCAGAAATAGGTGACTTTTTAAGATAAACACAGCTAGTCCTTTTAAGAGACTTTTATTTTGAGACTATAAATAGAAATGGTCTCTGGATGATTTAATAGTTTTAAATTCTTCAGTCTGTAGTGTGGATTTTTTTAAAAAATTCTAATTGTTTTAATAATTGGTTTAAAAAAATCCTTCTCGATTTGATTATTGTATTATTTCCGGTGTAACTAATTTACTTTTACTTATTTTTTCTGTTTAAAGATTTTGTGTATTTATTTTAGAGAGTGGGGGTAGGGCCAGAGGGGGAGAGAATCTCAAACAGACTCCTCGCTGAGCGCGGAGTGCAGTGGAAGGCATAATTTTACCACCCTGAAATCACGACCTGAGCCGAAATCAAGAGTGGGACACTTAACCCACCAAGTCACACAGGCACCCCCTACTTTTAATTTTTTACTAAAGTTTAAGATTTTTCTCATCTTCATGAAATTTTATTAAATTTTACCAAGGTTGTTTTATCTTATTTATCTTATACATAAAAGTGCGTACTGACAATAAACTAATGGTAAGCCAGTCTTTATGTCTTTCAGATTAAATGTCTAGGTAGCTGAAAACAGTGTGTTAACAATGTGGTTTACTGGCTACAAATATATATATTCTCCAGGAGGATTAAATGAAGATCAAGAACTGTTCGAAAGTATCTCTTTGAGTAGAATCACATTTTGCTTCTAAATGTCTATAGACCAGCTGAGAGCCTTAATGTAATGAATAAGTTACTCTTGGCAGTTTTACACTCTTAAGCTGAAAGATTCAGTTGCTGTCTCAACAGAATATTTCATTTCAAATCCTTGATGCGGGATCCTGATTGCTTCAGGATTGTGTCTGGCTATTTGGTTATGGTATTAGGAACAACTTTATAACATGCCTGAATTCACTCTCAGATGATTTTATCTAACAGAATGACTGTTGCATCTCAAGGCTAGCCCTGAGATAGTTATTAATGGCAGAAAGGTGAAACTACCATGAGAATTAACAAAATGATTCTGGTTTTCTCACCGGTAGTTGAGATATGTTCTGCAGTCCGAATGTGTGTCTTTTGTTGGTCGATCTGGTGAGTCCTCTAGGGAAACACTGCTTTTGTAAATGGCTCACTGCATTTCCACATGGTAAACTGCTTATATAATTAGAGTCTATCCAAGTGGTAACTTGAGTTACCAGAACTTTGAGACCGTTTTTTTACAGATAGAATAAAATGCTAATGGACTTCTGAAATTTGATCTTTGTTCTTTACTTGAAGTGCCTTAGAATGGGATTGTAAAAGCCTTCCTAGTTTCCCCAGGTTAACTTTTAGTGCATTCGTATTCAATTTAGTCAATTAGAGCAGTAATTCTCAAACTCTCAAACTTTCATGGATAAAGAATTATCCAAGGAACTTATTAAAAAGCAGATTTCTAACCTCATGTCTAGAGATTCTGATTCCATAGGCCTGGTGTTTGGGCCTGAGAATCTGCATTTATAAAAGACCTCTCAGATAGTTTCATGGATAAGGTTTTCTGAAATAGCATTTGAATCTATTCTGCAGAATGAACCCTATTATTTAGAAAGGTGTGTCTTTAAAAGAAGCCCTTGACTCTTCTTTCTGGCAAAATAGTCATTATTATCCAGTGATTTAAATAAATGCTGAGGTAAGATATTTACACAAAGATCTAACATACAAAACATAAATACAAAAGACATACAACATTACCCGATTACTGGCTAGTATGTATAATCTCTAGTGGTATAAACCTATTTAGAGGTGTTATTTTATGGCCTGCCTAGCTGGTCTTACATTTGAAGGATAGAATGTGACAAAAAATGGTATTTTAAAAATCTAACAAAACTATAGTCTGCTATTAATGACACTTGTCTAATAAAAAAATAAGAGCTCTAGCTAATTGTAGCCATCTGAATGCATTATTTTACTATTGAAGATACCATTTCAAAGCTATGGATAGTTGATGAAATAAACTACCTAGGGCTGTAAATTATGAGAATTAAAGATGCTTGTCAACTATTGACATTGGATCTAAAATTATAAATTAATTTCATTTGTATGCAGTGAAATGTTTTTAAAAGTAGAAATAGAAAACAGTTTCAGAAAACATGAAGGTAAAATAATTGCTTGCATTGAATACATACTTTAAGAATAAATTTCTTGCTTATATGGGAATGTGTAGCTTAATTCATAGCCTCATTTACATTTCTTTACCTCCACATGTTTGTTTGGAAACTACTGCTATCCAGAACAATTAAAGAGTTAAACATACATACTTTTCAAAGTTTAGGTAGTAGTTTTAAAATGTAATTAGCAAGAATTTTCTAGTTTAAAATAGCATGACTGTAGCTGCTGCAACCTCTTCCTGTCTAACAGTAAAATATCAATAAAGACCTCAAAAAGACAAAACTGAAGAATACTAAAACCCAGTGACAGTGGACAGTGGCAAAAATTTTAGGAGGAATTTTATAGCTATTGTATATAAAGGTTTTTATTTATTTATATACATATGTATATATGATGTAAATACACATATGTAATGTTCATATTTTAAGGTCAGTGGAATGAAAATCTCAATCAATGACCCACCTTTTTTATGTTCCCATGAAAGCTGGGAAGATGTATCTCTGTTCCTCTGTTTCATACTTGCTCCAAAAAGAAAATATTACCTTTAAGAAGCCATGATGCCATCTCCTCACACATATTAATAGTGATAACCAAGCAGAATGAAAATGTAGGATAGGAAGTAGACAGGTTAACTGAACATAATAATAAAAAATAAAATGCAGAGGCGCCTGAGTGGCTCAGTGGGTTAAAGCCTCTGCCTTCGGCTCAGGTCATGATCCCAGGGTCCTGGGATCGGCCCACATTGGGCTCTCTGCTCAGCGGGGAGCCTGCTTCCTCCTCTCTCTGTCTGCCTCTCTGCCTACTTGTGATCTCTGTCTGTCAAATAAATAAATAAAATCTTTAAAAATAAAATAAAATAAAATGCAAATAGAGAGAGAGAGAGAGAGAGAGAGAAAAGTAGACAGGCAAGCTGGACCCATGTAGAGAATCGTAACCTGGATATATGTTTCTCTCCAAATGAAAATATTTGGAAACAGGGGAAACATTGATAGGGGTATCAACTAGGGAATTTAGAGAGAGATGGTAGCGGAGGGGCACATCATAGTCTCAGACAGAAGAACAGATGAGAACTGTGCAAAAAGCTATGCACATCAGACTAACTCAACTGCAGAACTGCAAAGGCAGTTCAACTAGAACAGAAGTAGGCAAATAATCAAGCTAGGTCAGACCACTTTGTTGACAGACACTGGGTCTGGATTTGATGTCACCTAATTTGAGGGTGAATAAACAGAAAATTATCAACACAAAACAAAACAGGAGGAAAAAATAATAAAACACTGGACCTAAAAAAAGATACAGAACAAAACAAGGAGAGATAGCCTTAGAAGAATTGGATGCTTCTGAAGGTAGTTTATTCACAAGACTGGGGGGAAAAATGTTTAGTGTCACCAATGTCTTTCAAAAGACCTATCCTCCTTTGAGCAGGACTGTCTATTGATAAAGGAGAAACTGGCTGAGGTGACGGGACAACTACCAGTGTGATGGAATGAGAAAGGCTTTGGGGTTAAAACACAATAATATAATGCAAGTTGGAATTAGAGGAACTAAAAAGCAGAGTTTATATTCCATGAAAGTAAAATAATGGACATGGTTCACAAATTTGAGAAGTTGTTTCAGAACATTGAGGAAAAGAGCTAAGAGTGAGTAATATGTTTGTTTTTATTAAACAGAGATAAAAACCAGAGACTGGAACTTGGAACTTCAAGACTTCAAAGTACATGGCATATATATGTATATAACAAAAACAATTTAAACAAAAGATAGGAAAAGATATAGTTGAAGAAAATTATCCTAGAGAGGAAAACAAAAATTGTCCAGGGTGAGCAAATCAAGCAAGGTCAATGAAGAAAGAACTTCATCTAGACACATCGTAGCTGAAATTTCAAATTATTAGTATAAGGGAAAAAAAACTCCACAAGCATATATTCAGACTAAACCAATATCTTGTAAAGTGAGCAATAAAATCAGACCGGTGTCAGACTTCTCAGATACGCTAAAGTCTAGAACACAATTGCAATGAGTATTTGTCATTATTTTGCTTCTTAGGATCTGAACGTGTCCTCTGATTTGGAAAGAAATTCTTTATTATCTTAGTGGGAAGCAGAAAGGTAGATGAAATCAGATAATTCCTTTCCCTGTCCTAGAATCAGCTGCTCCAATGCTCCCAGGGGGTCTTGAACTCTTGCTTGGACCATGGGCACTTAAACGACTTCAATTTTGGCAGTATCGTGAAATTTTGAGTACAGCAGTAGCCGAAGCAAGTGTTCTAGTGGCCCTTTTCCATCACTCTCATTTCCCTTAGTGACATTAGACTCATTATCAATTTACCAGAAGAGCCTTGAGAAAAAACACGGATCCTAGAAATGATGGCTCTTTGAATTAGTCACATAATGAGCATGAGAGAATGTGAATGGGTTTCTATGCTTCTTTCATTATGACAGTTCCTCACTGTGGAGATAATGGTATAATTAGACACAGGAAATTCTTCTGAAAGGGGATTCCTCAAGACTCAGAAGTCGGGTTAGTCATACATATAAACAAACAAATAGAAGCCACCCACAGTTAAGCCAGGAAGGGTGGAAAAACCCAATTGATTGATAGAGACAAAAATGTGAATATGAGACTGACCACTGCTTCTTTGGAGGCAATGGAATTGTAAATGACCTTCTTACTTATGTCTTTCTGTACTTAAAAAAAAAAGTATTTAATAGGAATACAATATTTTAAAACTTTGTGTAAATAGGATTTAAGAATTTTGGGGAGTACCCACATTACTTTTATTGGGAGATTGAACTATGTATGGGTAATATATTTTCTTTCTTTGCTAAATTTTCCATAAATTTTTTATCGCTTTTATATTTAAAATAATTAAGATATAATTAAGAAAGTTAATACAAGTATAAAAATAAAGAATAATTAAAATAAATTAAGAAATAATGCCTTCCAAAGTGTCAAGTTAGAACTTTGATCAAAATGTAAATTCATATTTGAAAACTTAAGGGTCTGGAATTTTATAGGACTATGTTACACAATAAGCTGTTTTAAATCCTTTCTGAAGCAGGGGTATGGGTGACTCAGTCGGTTAAGCATCTATCTGACTCTTGATTTTGGCTGAGATCATGATCTCAGTATTGTGAGGTCAAGCCCCACTTCAGGCTCTTGCTGGGTGTGGAGCCTGTCTCTCTCCCTTTCCATCTGCCCCTCCTTCCCTTGTGTGCAAGTACACACACACACACTCTCTCTCTCTCTCTCTCTCTCTCAAAAATAAAATAATCCTTTCTGAGGCAAAATGCAGTCAAGCAAAAAGAATGATTGCAGAATTTCAGTTAATAATCACATTAGGTTTCCTATTCTGAATAGTCCAAAGAGCTATGACAATCTCTTCAGTTTTTCTCCTTGCAAGATTTTCCAAGGAATAAATTGTGATTTATAGAAGTCCACATCTATGTTGGAGTAACGAAAAGGAAATAAGTAAATTAAGTGAGTAGATACATGTAACATAGAGTGATAAGTTCACCAAGGTACTATACCCAGGAGATTTTATTCTGTCTCAGTGATGAGTAGATGTTGAGAAGGGCTTCACACAGGAGATGGTGCCTGAGATATGCAGTGGAACATAAATCAGCATTCCCCAGGTGGCAATCAGGAAAGCCTTTCTAGAGGGAAAAAAATAATATGGGTAAAGCCACTGAAGAATGAGGACACTGCAATGTGGGCTTGTTGAGCATAGCGGGTCTAGCTGGGTAGGGACACCTGTCCCCAGGATGGTGTGATTTTCTTTTTCTTGTCGTATTCAGTGTCCTCTTCTTAGACAAGTAGAGGAATCATTCAGGTTTGTGGTTTTGTGATGTTGCCTCAGCAAAACAAAAACAAAAACAAACAAAAAACCACAAGACCAAGGTACCCAAGGGGGAAATAGTGGTTACAGTGATACTCTATAGGGTTTAGGCTGGATAAGGAAAGAAGAGAAGGTTAAAGGTATGGTCTAATAGGCTAGAATAAATAAGAAGGGTCTGCAGAGTTTTGGCTGTGATGAAGTCAAGAAAGGCAAGTATGGGAGCCAGGAAGTGACAGCTGGAAGGATGGGAGGTTCTGAACCTCAGACTGGACTTTGAAGGCTGAGTGTTCTTTCAGTCACACTGTGCATTGCTTCCCCGATAAGATAACTAAGGTAGCAAATGAATTTGTCTAGCAACATAAATTCACTGCCAGATAAGTCTTTCCTTCAAGAAGTTCTGTATAAGGGTGCCTCAGTCATTGGGCCTCTGCCTTCGGCTCAGGTCCTGGTCCCTGGTCTCTGCTTGGCAGGAGGCCTGCTTCTCCCTCTTCCACTCCCCCTGTTTGTGTTCCTTCTCTTGCTGTGTATCTCTCTGTTAAATAAATAAATAAAATCTTTTTTTTTTTTAAGTACTGTATAGATCCACTTTTATGTGCTTTTGATTTTGTGAGTGTTGTATATTTTATGAAATTATCCCCTTTTTGAGTCCCATAACCCCTTTTTATTTTCTTTATCTTTTTTTTAAAGATTTTATTTATTTATTTGACAGAGAGAGAAAGATCATAAGTAAGAAGAGCAGCAGGCAGAGGGAAAGAGAGAAGCAGGCTCTCTGCTGAGCAGGGAGCCCGATGCAGGGCTTGATTCCAGGACCCTGGAATCGACCTGAGCCGAAGGCAGCCACTTAACCAACTGAGCCACCCAGGCGCCCCAACCTTTTTTTAAAAAAGGACTTTTTAGAGAATAGTTTCAGGTTCACAGCAAAATCGCGAGGAAGTTACAGAGATTGCTTATATACTCCCTGCCCCTGCATATGTGCAGCTTCTGTCATTATCAACATCCCCCACCAGAGTGATAGATTTGTTACAGTTGATGAACTGGCATCGACACATCATAATCACCCAAAGTCCACAGTTTACATTAGGGTTCACTCTTGGTTTTAGACAGTCTGTGGTTCTGGATGAATGTATCATGACATGTATCCATTGTTATAGTATCATACAGATTCTTTATTTGCACTACCCTAAAAAGCCTCTGCGCTATGCCCATTCATCTCTCCTTTTCATCCCCCCAACCTCTAGAAAACCACTGATCTTTTTATTGTCTCCATAGTTTTGCCATTTCTGAAATGTCTTATAACTGGAATCATACGGTAACTAGCTTTTTGAGATAGGCTTCTTTGACTGGGCAATATGAATTTAAGCTTCCTCCAGGTCTTTTTCATAGCTTGATAGCTCATTTTTTTTTAAGATTTTATTTATTTACTTGAGAAATAGAGAAAGAGCACAAGTAGGGGTAAGGGCAGAGGGAGACACAGACTTCCCACTGAGTAGGGAACTTGAACAGGGCTTGATCGGAGAAGCCCAGGATCATGACCTGAGCTGAAGGCAGATGCTTAACTGACTAAGCCACCCAAACCTCTTGATAGCTCATTTCTTTTTTTTTTTTTTTTTAATTTTTTATTTTTTATAAACATATATTTTTTATAAACATATATTTTTATCCCCAGGTCTGTGAATCACCAGGTTTACACACTTCACAGCACTCACCAAATCACATACCCTCCCCAATGTCCATAATCCATGGAATACTATGCAGCCATCAAAAGAAATGAAATCTTGCCATTTGCGACAACGTGGATGGAACTAGAGCGTATCATGCTTAGCGAAATAAGTCAAGCAGAGAAAGACAACTATCATATGATCTCCCTGATATGAGGAAGTGGTGATGCAACATGGAGGCTTAAGTGGGTAGAAGAATAAATGATAGCTCATTTCTTTTTAACCCTGAATAATATTACATTGTCTGAATGTACATAGCCAACTTTGGATAGTCAAAGATATTCTTGCCATAGTTGTGTCCGGATCAGAAGATACATGTAGATATTTGTAAGGCTTTAATAGCATTTTTCTAATATGCCATGAAGTAATGATGCTAATTATGATTTGGTGCCCCCTCCCCTTTTTTTTCCAAGTCAAATAAGAATGCCCTTCCTCTCTTATTTGGAAATTCTGTAATTTTGGAAAATTGTTATAAAGAGAGCCCAGTAAAGAAAATGTAACAGTCAGTGCTAGTCATCATTTAGCTGAAGATTTTCTAAGTAAGAATAAGATTTTTAAAATACTGTCATTCTTATCAATTTTATTTACTGTGTTAATCTGTTTTGGCTAACCACCCAAAGATGCTCCTTGAATTTTTGTTTTTGCTATGGAAAGGAAAAATACAGTATTATATGGAAACAATGTTAATGTATATATAAATTTACACCAGGAGTTACCTCAAATGAATATCAAGGCAGCAAGCATTTGCTATGTATTCTTATACCTTATACTGAGAAAATAAAAATTATAAATTTTTAGGAAATCTTCATGCATATTTGCCATTAACATTTTTTCACTGAAACAGAATTTAACTTAAATTTATCATTGTCCATCACTGAAATTAATGCCTTTCTTTTGTTAACTGAATTTCCTAAGCATATTGGTGTGTGGGTGTGGGATTTTTTTTTTACAAATTCAGCATATAACTCTCAAGATTTAGTCCTTGCCTGTGTGTTTTATTGCTAATGCACCACCTACTGGTAAATCAACGAATAAATGACCACTCAGATTTAGCAGACCTTCTGTCTAGTCCAGCACTGTCTAAGAGAACTTTCTAAAATGATAGAAGTGTTGTATATCTGTGCTGTTCCAGATGTATGTGGCATTTGAGCACTTGAAATATGGCTAATGCTCCTAAAGGAAATTGTTTTGAAATTTGATCTAGTTTTAGACAATTTAAATTTTAATTTAAATAGACATGTGGAGGGGAGCCTAGGTAGCTTAGTCGGTTACATGTTCAACTATTGATTTTGGCTTAGGTCATGATCTCCATATGGAGACTGCTTAAGATTCTCTCTCTTTCTCTCTCTGTCCCTACCCTTCCCTCTCTAAAAACAAAACAAAAGAAAACAAAAAAGCCAAAACCAAGAAAGTAGTAAAAATAAAAATAGACATTTGGCTAGTAGCTACCATATTGGACAGCACAACTCCAGTCTTCAATAGAGAAAAAAGAAAAGCCAAAATACCGAGAGCAGAAGTCTTAGGAAATTTATTGCAGCTGCCATGTAGATTAACCACTATCGTAATTCATTGGAATTATTGCCATTCAGGAATAATTCTGCTTTGGAAAAGTTGTAGCCAGTTCTTCAAATTTCCATTGATGCGATATCATTTGGAAACTTTGGGATTGCAGTGGTCTTTGCCTCTCTCTCCAGGCAGATGATCTCTGCTTTTGTTGTTTTTGTTTGGTTAATTGGTTGGCTTTTAGTTTTCATCCTTTGCTCTTTGGAAGGACTCCCTGGCCATTTCCATGTGAGCTTTCTAGTAGGCATGGAAAAGATTTTAAAATGTTAAAATGTATTCCATTAACATTTCCACTAATTGAAAATTAAGGAAAAGTTAAATGAGCAAACACATCTGTCTACTGTAAATCATTTTTAGTGAAATTCTCCTAATCTCTTTGTGCAAGCTTCATGTTTAAAGTTGGTTACCAGCAGAACTAGCTAGAGTTATGTCCCTAATCAGAAAAGGAAGTCATGTATTTTCAAACAATGTTGGTTTGTTATAAAGACGCTGATTTAGCTAAATCACTAGGTGCACGTCTTTGGGGATAGAACATGGCTACTAATTACAATTCTAAGCAGGCTCAATGATAGTCATTATGTAACTTTTTGAAGTCAGCTTTTTCTACAATAAACACAGATATTTAGAAGAGTCAGAGATCCTGTAAAATATGTTTTACAGTCTGTACAATTCAATAGAAATTAGGTTTGGTAGTTAAAGACTAATTATTTCCCAAATTCTCATGTAGCATTGCTTGATATCAGATCATTCAACCTATTATCCATGACGAAAAAAAAAGTATTGGAAATAGTTGTAAATCTGTTATGTTTTTAAAAATATGAATCAACTAAGTGGTTGGGCTGCATATAGGTTTTTAACTATCCTCAAAACAAGGATATTTACTTAGATGTTATTTTAAGAACTGAAGTAAAAAAAAAAAAAGAAAGAAAGAAAATATCAACTACTTAATGGAGTATCTTCTCATCAAGGTCTAAGTTCCCATTAGATGAAATTATCACTAGGAACATTTAGAATCTTGGGAATCTTCCATCACAGGGATCGATTGACAATGCTGAAATACTTTTCTTTTTTCTAAAATGTAATTCAATGCCTTTTTAAACAACAATTAGCAATTGGTTGCTCCACTAGGTAACTTTTAGACACATATCCTTTTGGGGGAGGTTAAGAAAAGCTTCTAAAGCTTTATAAACCTATATCTTTAAAACACTGAAATTTACTGAGCAAAAAATACTTTTTTTTTGCCTGATTCTGTTAATCTAATTCCTTTCTGGGGTAGTGAAAGTGACCAGGAGTCAGCATACTTGGGATCTATTTTTTTTCCTTACATATTTCCTTTTCTTTTAAATTACTTTTTTTTCCATTTTATTTTATTTCTTTTCAGTGTTCCAACATTAATTGTTTATACACCACACCCAGTGCTCCATGCAATACTTGCCCTCCTCAATACCCAGCACCAGGCTCACCCAACCCCTCACACCTCTCCCCTCCAAAACCCTCAGTTTGTTTCTCAGAGTCCACAGTCTCTCATGGTTCATCTCCCCTCCCGATTTCCCCCAACTCATTTCACCTCTCCATCTCCTCATGTCCTCCGTGTTATTCCTAATGCTCCACAACTAAGTGAAACCATATGATACTTGACTTTCTCTGCTTGACTGATTTCACTCAGCATAATCTCTTCCACTCCCAACCATGTTGATACAAAAGTTGGGTATTCATCCTTTCTGATGGAGACATAATACTCCATTGTATATATGGACCATATCTTCTTCATCCATTCATCCATTGAAGGGCATCTTCGTTCTTTCCACAGTTTGGCGACCATGGCCATTGCTGCTATGACCATTGGGGTACAGATGGTCCTTCTTTTCACTACATCAGTATCTTTGGGGTAAATACCCAGTAGTGCAATTGTAGGGTCATAGGGAAGCTCTAATTTTAATTTCTTAAGGAATCTCCACACTGTTTTCCAAAGTGGCTGCACCAACTTGCATTCCCACCAACGGTGTAAGAGGATTCCCCTTTTTCCACATCTTCTCCAACACATATTGTTTACTGTCTTGTTAATTCTGGCCATTCTAACTGATGTAAGGTGGTATCTCAATGTGGTTTTGCTTTAAATCTCCCTAATGGTGAATGATGATGAATATTTTTTCATGTGTCTGTTAACGTTTTGTATGTCTTCTTTGGAGAATGTCTGTTCATGTCTTCTGCCCAGTTTTTTGGCATGATTATCTGTTTTGTGTGTGTTGAGTTTGAGGAGTTCTTTAAGATCTTGGATATCAGCCCTTTGTCTGTAGTGGCATTTGAGAATATCTTCTCCCATTCCGTGGGTTGCCTCTTTGTTTTTTTGACTGTTTCCTTTGCTGTGCTTGGGATCTATTTTAAGGAATCATGCCTGACCTGACCTCCTTCTCTCTTTCACTCTTTGTGTTCCTTGCCCTAGACCACACAAACACAGTGAATCAGTTTCTAAAATTGAATTTCCAGTACCCTTTTTATTTATGGACATATTAGGGTACATTTTCTATGGGCTGACACTAGCATCATTGGATGCTTGGGAATGCTGATTGGGATCAGTGTGAACGAGCTAATGTGAAATTTAGAGTTCAGATGGAATTATAGGTATAGTGATATGTTTAGGCCTATGTGCCTCCCACTTTCCCTATGCGTGGTTAGTTCAGTTCTTCCCTGTTTCTCAAATCGCTCCTTTTCTTATTTCCAGTAGTAACACCCTCACCCATCTCAAATGTCATATGCCTAAACTATGAAAATCATTTTTTTATGAACTTCCTTCTTTTCAGTTTTGTTCCCTCACTTTAATCCATAGTATAAACAGGTGAATATTCCCTAAGTATTGCTTTAAATGTCCATATGTTCAGAACCTTTATGTTGTTTCCTAATTACCCCAGGATAAAATTTACAGACCTCAGCCCTCCACTAACTGACTCCTTCATAATACTTTTAAGACTTAATCTTCAACCTTTTTCACTCATAAAACACTGGATGGTGAAAAAAATATTTCCTTTCAATATATGGATACTATTTAAGGGAATCAGATATTCATATGTCTTTTCCTTTATTCCTATTTCTTTAATATAGGTAACTAAATATTTGAACATGATATTAAGGCTTCATCTCTACTTATGAAAGTAGAGGAACTTTTAGATTTACTATTTCCTGCCATAACATATTACTGATGCTGCCAAATTTTACATGCCAGAGCAGTATTAGGCAGAAAATTTTTAGTGTCTGTATATGAGTTTTGAATTTTCTTGGTATTGATTTTCTCCAAAGAATGGCTAGGTATTACTCTTGTCTCAACTTCAGGCCCCAGAACTGATTTTCTGGTGGCCACTGACGGTTTCCTCTGCCAGACTTGATGTTCATTATACTTTCAGGGGATTCCTGTTCTCTACTACTTTGGCCCCAACCTCTGCTCTGGTATTTCTCTCTTTCCATGGTTCACCCAGTGCCACATCTCATTGCTTGGGTCACAGAGACATCCCACCTACATTCAGATTCTATTGTTCTCATTCTGGTTCCATGACCTAGCTCACAGAGCTGTTTTGACTTTAATGTTTCCTATCCAAATCCTACCTGCGATGAGAATTTCCTCTCATAAACCACCTTCTTTTTCCCATTCAAGTACTAAAAAGGCCTGACCTGCTTAGTTTCTGAGATCAGATGAGATCAGGAGTATTCAGGGTGGTCTGGCCACAGACTAAATCACCTTTTTTTTCTGAACATTGATTGGTCTCTTTGTTCTTGTTTCTGTAGCACTTTTTCTTTTTTTCATGCCACACAGTTTTTGCACTTATTCACCATCAATGGTGTCTAGTCCCCCCCCCCCCAATATTATTGCTGGGGCACTTCTCGACTCCCCCCTTTTTATCCACAGTGCCTTGCTCAAAGGGAAAAACACAATTGTACCCAATAGGTGTGTGTTCCTTAATTGCTGAATGGACCTCAAAGTAAGAGTAGCACTTTGGGGAAGATTTAGGCCACTAACCTTATGTTTCATTTTTCCACGTTAACTTCAGTGGCTTATTTGGGTCACATCAACAATTTATTTATTTATTTATTTGTTTGTTTATTTGTTTATTTAGGAGAGAGGGGGCAAAAGAGAGAGTATGCATGTGAGCAGAGTGGGGGAAGGGTAGAAGGCAAGGGAGAGAGAGAATCTTAAGCAGGCATCATGCTCTGCGCTGAGCTGGACGTGGGCCTTGATCCCAGGATCCTAGCCAAGATCAAGAGTTGGATACTTAACTGATTTAGCCACCCAGATGCCCCAACAATTTAAGATTTCATTATATAAGTACTTTCTTTTCCAGCTGTAGCACCTGCCAGCATCTTACTGCTTACATTTAAAGCCGTGTTTTATAACAGCCTGATACTTACCTTATGAAAAATTCATGGAGTTTTTTTTTTAAGTATTGTTTAGTTTGCCCTAATTAAAAATTATATCATGGGTGAGTTTGACAAATTTTTTTGAAACAGCCTAAAGCAATGTATTAATTTTTAAGGTGACAGTGGCTGATAAATTTCCAAATTCTTGTACTGGCCTGGCTTAGGAGTAGAAGTTAGGTTAAGTGGGGTGGTATTTATTACACAGCATGAGGGTAAAGTTTTGTTTAAAACACCACTAATTTCCTGTTTATCTGGAGACAAGAAACAAATCTGTTGATTTTATTACCTGCCGCTTTATGAGGAAGACTTTTAAAGCTGAAGATGAATATGAATGTCCTGGTATAACTGACATTTCCTCTGCAAATGGCATGCTGCCACATGGAAATCAAAGGGCCAGACAAGGTTTCTTTTTCTTTGCCATGTTATGTCTATATGAACATTAGAAGTATTAATTTGTTTTCTATGGTGTCAGGAAAGGGTGGATATCTGTCACTAATTAGTTCATGTCACCAGGGAGAGTACTGCAGTAAAAAAGGAAATATTTTTCAAGATGATTGATGAAGTTAAGTCCCTAATGACCACAGTTACTTCACTAAGTATGAAATTGATATTATCATAACCATATGCTCATTACATCATACATCTACGTTTTAACAAGTGCCAGGTGACATAGGTATTAGCATGTTTTTTTAATCAGGTGTGGAAAAACTAAATTTATCTATTTTTATTGAAATTTCCAATAAATTTTGAGTATCTAGAAATATCTCAAATTTCAGAAGAATCAAATAAGATTTATTTAGTATTATTTATTAGTAGGATGTATAATCTTAAATATGCAAGTACGAGAATTGTGATCAAGTTTCATTTGTAAATGCCTAGATAATACATATATAACTAATCTGCAATAACCCTGTGATTTGTCATCCTTATTAAGGTATAGACCAGACACTATGGATTATTTAACCACGTTAAGGCTTATTAAGTGCTTTCTCTGTAAAATGGCAGTGACAATTCACAGAACTATTGTGGGAAATAAATGATAGGCCTAGAGTTAGATACCTAGCATGTAACAGGCACTCAATAATTTTATCCACCCTTCTATTTCAAGAACTGACTACCATAAAGAGATTTACTCCCTAATTGTATATAATTTGGTTTTGTATACAACATTCTGTTAGTTCTTTGTGGTTATAAAGTGTCTAAAAATCATAGGTACTCAATAAATGTTTATGTGAAAGGCTAAAACACAAAGAATTTTGCCCAAGTATTCTAAATATACCAGTGATCAAAAAATATTTTAAGTTGTTGCTTAGGTAATTCAAAGCATTACCATTATCTGATCAATTTATTGATAATAATTAAATCATCTTGAAGAGAAATTCCTTTAAGTCTTTTTGAGAATGTCCTACCAGAAGCATAATAGCAACAAATCCGACCCAATTGATTGCTAACAGGAGGTATGCCTTGTGAGTATGATGATGACATTGGAGAGTTGCAAGATTTAAACAAGATTTTCTCTTCTACAGTCTTTATAGACAGAGTAATGGCTGTTCTCATGGCCACTTAAAATTCATTTTGCCAGCTTTACCATTCATAGTTTAAGACCCTTAAGTTTTAAAGGAGTGTTTATTTTTTTATTTTTAGTATCATAATCTCTTTAAATCATTGGTGAGAAATTATAAACACTCACATATTTTGCTTTTGTTATGATTAAGATAAAGAATGAATTAATGCATTAATACTAATGGGGTGCCATGTTTCCATTGCTTTGGCTAATGAAAACCAAGTTGTTATTTATGATGATGATGATGGTTGATGATTGTGGTAGTGATGATGGTGATAATAATGGTGATGCTTGTGGTGGTGAATTGAGATTAAAACCAACTAAAAATGGATTACTTCTCCCCAAATCCTAAAATTTGACTCTAGATTTTGATGGGAGTTGAACTAAGGTTTTTAAACTTGTTCTTGCTTCATTAAAACCACTTTATCAAAACAAAAGGAGCTTTTTTCTAGGAAATTAAAAATTCTAACCATTGAGATAATTATAGTGAGGTCTGTAGTGAGGCCTATTGCATCCTTATTTAGCCAAATCAAGTGAAGCCCGAATCATTCTGACCATCTTTATTCAACTGTTATTTGGCAGAGATCTAATTTTGCTTCCATATTTGTTCATGTCCTTTCTGATTTTCCTATTGTCAGCGGAAATATTCTTTCCAGAACAATGGCAAATTTCTCACCTTCTGTGTGATTATCTCATCCCATCTGTGTGTATGCACACAGACTGATTTCATGACCCTGAGCAGCACCCTATATCCAGGCTTTATTTGAGAAATGACCTCTTAGCTCTCTGCATCCTGGTTTAGAGTAACTGACATTTATTTTACATTGATACATAAACTACAGAACCTACCAGTTGCATTCTTGCTAGGCAAGATGCCAGGCCAATTCTGTAAGACGTCATTGGAAGGCACCATGGTTAGACAAAAATCCCAAGAAGTGCTGAATCTTTGCACCAATCCTGGGTTAAAATGAGCTAGACATATGAAACCTTTTATTTTTGGAAAGTGGGACTGAATAAATGTGAATATTCAATAAATTCCAAAAAGAAAAAGTGTTCCTTTTTTCCTCATCCCCTGCAGATTATCTGCACCACTCCCACAGCATGTCTAGTCCTGTGGCATTTCAGAATTGATGGACTCCAGATGCAATCACAATTTGAACTTGTTGGCCATGGCCAGTCTCCCCTTGACCCCCTGCATTTCTGTAGACATATGTTCACCAAGAAGAATCCGTGAAATAATGAGACTATCAACCAAGTCCACAGGCAGGAAAAACCCTTTAAACATTAACTTCAAAGACAATCATAATTTGAAAAACACAATATAAACAGGAAAAAAAGGGGAGGTAATTTTAAGCTGCTAGCAATTAGGCACTAATTAGTTTTGTTCAATTGTGTAGCTGCCCGGTCCAGCGGTATCACTTGTATCTCCTTCAAATGTATCATGATTCCTCAGACTAATTTTTCTTAGTGAAATTAAGTCATAATTTGGAGACTAACATAATAAAGATGTGTCATAAATATAAATAGATCTAACTAACTGAATTTCTGGATTTTATTTATATTAAAAACCCAGTTAGATGGAAATTTGACATGTGTCTGTTTGGCTCACCCTTGATGATCAGTGCCACAGGTTAGCACTGAGTCTGGAACATCATAATTGTGTAAGAACCACATTATTATATTTATTTTTGTTAATACTTATAATATCTATTTCAAACTCTGTAGAAGTGAATTTATTTTCATTTATCTTTTTGAGTAGGGAATATTTATACTAAGAAAATTATGATACTTTCTTTGAAGATTAAGTCCTACTCTCTAATAAACTAGATGTAAAATGTGGAGTCGATAAGACCAAATATATCAACATTCCAGTTACTCCAGGGAATTTTTGTATCCTTTTTGAGAGCAACTCTCTGATTTAATATTTCATTTTCAAAAGTCTATTTTTTTTTTTTGCCTAAGAAGTGGAATGCATGCAATAAGAACTTTGAATAATTGATATTTCCCATCTAGTTGTGTCCTGTGAATCCATGGGCTGAAACAAATGATCAGTATAGCAAAACCTTGAGTGGTGTCAGGCATAAAAATTCTTAGAGCCAAGTTACAGTTTAGGAATGGACTGTATTCTATCAACAGCATTAAGTTTCTATTATTTACAAGTCACTGTATAACATATAAGGGATATTAAGTACTATAGGAAGTAATGGAATATGGAATAATATGAAAGACATTGTCTTTACCTCAACAAATTTATAAACTAATAAAGAAAGAAAGAAAGAGCAGTTCAAACAAAGCAGACAGCAGTCAGGACAGGTTTAGGGTCCAAATCTGTATTCACTGTGTAGAAAGACACACAAGGCCCTATCTAGAGACTTTTCTGGAAAACAGAGTTATACCAAAGTTTCAGCTTAGCAGACAGAAGCCAATGGTCAGTTGGTGGGAGCAAAGTAGGAAGGGGAGCACAGATATATGACATTGCAACTTCATTTTACTTTCAAAGAGGAGTTACTTCCCCTGCTTTAAAATTCCTTTGGATCCAAAGAAAACCAAAGCTGGTGGCATCACAATTCCGGCTTTCAAGTTGTTTTACAAAGCTGTAATCATAAAGATAGTATGGTACTGGCACAGAAACAAATACATAGATCAATGGAACAGAATAGAGAACCTAGAGATGGACCCTCAACTCCATGGTCAACTAATCCTTGACAAAGCAGGAAAGAATGTCCAATGGAAAAAAGTCTCTTCAACAAATGGTGTTGGGAAAATTGGACAGCCTCCTGCAGAAGAATGAAACTGGACCATCTTCTCATACCATACACCAAAATAGTCTTAAAATGGATGAAAGGCCTAAATGTGAGACAGAAAGCTATCAAAATCCTAGAGGAGAACACAGGCAGAACTTCTGTGATCTCGGATGCAGCAGCTTCTTTCTAGACATGTCTCCAAAGTGAAGGGAAACAAAGGCAAAAATGAACTATTGGGACTCAAAGATAAAAAGATTTTGCACAGCAAAGGAAGCAGTCAACAAAACCAAAAGACAACTGACATAATGGGAGAAGATATTTGCAAATGTCTTATCAGATAAAGGGCTAGTATCTAAAATCTATAAAGAACTTATCAAACTCAATGCCCAAAGGACAAATAATCCAATCAAGAAATGGGCAGAAGACATCAATAGACATTTCTCCAAAGATATACAAATGAACAACAGACACATGAAAAAATGCTCCATATCACTCGACATCAGGGAAATATAAATCAAAACCACAATGAGATACCACCCATATCAGTAAGAATGACTAAAATTAGCAAGTCAGGAAATGACAGATGTTGGTGAGGATATGGAGAATGGGGAACCTTCCTACAGTGTTGGTGGGAATGCAAGCTGTTCAAGCCACTCTGGAAAACAGTATAGAGGTTCCTCAAAAAGTTGAAAATAGAGCTACCCTATGACCTGACAATTGCACTAGCACTAGTAGGAATTTACCCCAAAGATATAAATGTAGTGATTGGAAGGGGCACCTGCACTTATAGCAGCGATGTCGACAATAGCCAAACTATAGAAAGAGCCTAGATGTCCATCGATGGATATGTTGGATGTATGCACACACACACACACACACACACACACACACACACATATGTGCAATGGAATATTACCCAGTCATCAAAAAATGAAATCTTGCCATTTGCAGCGAGGTGGATAGAACTAGAGAATATGATGCTAAGTAAAATAAATCAATCAGAGAAAGACAATTATCATATGATCTCACTCATATGTGGAATTTAAGAAAAAAAAAACAGGGTGCCTGGGTGAGTCAGTGGTTTAAGCCTCTGCTTTTGGCTCAGGTCATGGTCTCAGGCTCCTGGGATCAAGCCCCACATTGGGCTCCCTGCTCAGCAGGAAGCCTGCTTTCCTTCCTGTCTCTGCCTGTCTCTCTGCCTACTTATGATCTCTCTGTCAGATAAATAAATAAAATCTTTAAAAAACAAAACAAAACAGAGGAACATAGGTGAAGGGACGGAAAAATAAAACAAGACAGAATCAGAGAGGGAGGCAAACCATAAGAGTCTCTTAATCATAGGAAACAGACTGAGGGTTGCTGGAGATGATGGTTGTAGGGGGATGGGATAACTGGGTGATGGACGTTAAGGAGTGCACATGATGTAATGAGCACTGGGTGTTATAGAAGACTGGTGAATACTGAACTCTACTTCTGAAACTAATAACACATGATATGTAATTAATTGAATTTAAATTAAAAATAAATAAAAATAAAATGCTAAAAAATAAATAAAATTTGTTTGGTTCCTTCCCTGTACTGATTGGACTAGATCCCTGAGAAAGGTCATCTAAAGAGCTCTTTCTGGGCCAGAGTCCAGGGAGGGGGATTAAGGCCAGCACAGTAGGGTTTACCAGGGTGCTGCCGCAGGTATATGGTCCCAGTGCTGCCCTGGCCATGGAGCTCTTGCTGTGACTGACCACCATGCTGCTGCTCATACAGCTGAGCTGCATGGTCAAGTTCTATGGCCAAGTTCAACATCACCTTTTACTGAGTGCTCTGTTTCACAGTCTCCACTAAGGCCTATTGCAGCGTTCAGATGGTGGAGAATATGAATATCATCAGGTGGTTTGTCCAGGTCTTCAAGTACTTATAGGGCCTTCACTTTGAGACAGAGGGCCACCAGAAGATGAAAGTGAACCATCCTTGTGTCATCATTTCTAACCACCAGAGTGACCTAAACATAATGGGCCTCTTGGAGCCCCTCTGCAAGTGTTGTGTAGAGCACCAAGCAGCAGTTCTCTTCACGGGGCCTGTAGACCTGATCATGTGTCTCAGCGACATCTTTATCAGCTTGCAGTGCTCCAGGACAAACTGTGACTGTGATGTCTGTCATGGGACAGGACATGGCCAGGGAGAACCTCAAAATGTGGATCTACCCTGAGGATATGCAGAAGGATAGTTGGAACCTGCTACCTTTCAAGAAAGATGCCTTTTACCTGGCAATTCACGTCTTGCTGCCCATCATTTCTGTGGTATACCCCACATTCTTCTCTTTCTATGACCCCAAAAGGGAGTTCTTCATTTCGGGAACATTCAATGTGGAGATGTTGGATGTCATCCCCACCAGTGGCCTCAGTATGACTGATGTCTCCAGGCTATAAGGACCACCTTCTTCCATATGTCCAAGACACTCTGGGAGAATGGAGTTACTGCAAGGCCAGTCTAGTAACCAAGGCCACAGGGAAGAGCAAGACTGGGGGGCTGGATGGCTGGGAGGCAGGACCTGGCTAGAGAATGGACAGACGAAGTCCCTTTCCCTATTCCCCTGCCCCAGCTGCCAAATATCACTGTGTCTTGCTCCTGTAGCACCCCTAGCTTTCATTCAGTCCCCTTCTGGAACTGGCCTCGGATTCAGTACCTTGAAGGAGGAGAGTTAGCCAGACCCTTCCCAATCCTTGAGGGCAGGGCTTCATCCACTTTCATGCATCCAGGTTCTGGAAGTAGGAATAGGCCAGGGCTCAGATGGGCTGACAAGGCTAGCCTGAGCTGCAAGGTCTCAGGGCAAATGGCCAGAAGTAAGGCCCTCCAATCTGAACCTGCAGGGTAGATGCAGACTCCTGCTTCAGGTTCTCAGGGAAAGGAGGGGCTCTGGAGGGACCAGGACTCCCAGTCTTGTGCAACCTGGGCCATAGGGAGCCAGAAGCAGAGTCTGCAACTCCTGTCAGCTTTGGAGAAGAAATCTCCTGAACCCTACAGTGACTTGGTTGTTACTTCTTATAAACAAACTCTTGGAAGTACAAAATAAAATAAAAATAATGGTGTGGTGAGAAGCCCACAAGTCTGCTAACACAGAAAGCTCCTAAAAAGGTAAATTGCCATTTCACTATACATCTTTCTATTTGCAGAACCACCCAAAGTCACTGTGATGCCCAGGAATCAGTCATTCACAGGAGGATCTGAGGTCTCCATCAGGTGTTCTGCAACAGGTTATCCCAAACCAAAGCTCATCTGGACCATCAATGATATGTTTATCATGGGTTCACACAGGTACTGGGTTTGTATCATGTTCTTTGTTTTTACTGAATGATATGTTGGTGGAAAACCAATGAAAAGTTGGACAAAAGTAATGTGACTAACTCCCTAAGGTTAAGCGAGATTTGCCCAAATCTGCAGCTTTTGATTTTCTATTTTTTTTTTATTTTTTTTATTTTTTTATTTTTTATTCACAAAGCTTTTGATTTTCTAAATAGGCCAGGAAATGGCCATAAAATAATAAATGATGAATTGACAGAGTTTGATATTCTTCAGTCTTGAGTTTAATAGCTGGGCCTAAGAGCTTCACAACATTTTGTGTCAGAAACATGATACCATAACACTTGGTTTACCTTGAATCATGGACATGAGGAGAGTGAAATTTCTGTGGGGCACAGTAAGGTGGAGTTTTCACTAATCTATTAAAAATATGGGTCCTGGGATTTCACAGAGGAAAGAAGAGGCAAAGGACAGAGCAGTATCTCTCATTAAAATGTGTGCAGACGTTCTTTGCAATTCCTATCCACTTTTGCCATACTACATTGAGATGGATTTCATCTACTGGATGATGTCAAAAGACCATGAATCCTCTCGTGTGTCTCATGAACATGTGGGAAACAAACAAGGACGTCTCCAGATATTGAATTTCCATTGTTCTGGGTTTTGAGGAGAACGAGGGCTTAGGTATAAACCAGATTCTATTCCTAGCCTCACCCCTGACTTGCTGTATGACAAGAGATGTTGCATCTCTCAGGCCTACTCTTTGAGGAACCACTTAGCACAGCAATCGACACAGAGTGTGATTGCCTGGTTGCAAATTCCACTTCATCCATTTACTAACTGTTTTGGGGCAAGTTATATAATCCCTTTGCTCATCTGTACAACAGAGATAATAATAGTATTTAACTCACTGGGTTGTTATGAGGATTTAAAATATTTTGTAAGCCTTCTGGAGCAGTTCCTGACACAGAGCAAGTACTGAATACGTTGGGATCTGTTATTATTATTGTTATTACTATTATTACAACCACTACTACGACTACATTTCTGTTTCTATAGTGACAACATGAATAATTTCTATAATCACCAAAAATGTAAGTCTAAAATATTTGAAGATACTTATAAGGAAGATGCTATAATTTCTTCATACTATTATTAGGGGATTTTCAATTTTCTTCTCTTTTCATGCATAGGTATAGGATGACCTCAGAAGGTAACTTATTCATCAAAAATGCAGTTCCTAAAGATGCAGGAATCTATGGTTGCCTGGCAAGTAATGCAGCTGGAACAGACAAACAGACTTCTACCCTCAGATACATTGGCAAGTATAATCAGTTTAAAAGGCAATGAAAAGGGGTGCCTGGGTGGCTCAGTGGGTTAAGCCTCTGCCTTCAGCTCAGGTCATGGTCTCAGGGTCCCGCATTGGGCTCTCTGCTCAGCATGGAGCCTGCTTCCCCCTCTCCTTATTAGATATTATTAAATTATAATGATTAATAATTAATAATTAATAATTAATAGATAGATCACAAGTAGCCTCTCTGGCTACTTGTGATCTATCTCTCTCTGTCAAATAAATAAATAAAATCTTTTTAAAAAAGACAATGAAAATAGGGTGAATATCATATCAAACAATTTAAAAGCACTTCTCTGAAAATTAATATTAGGAATGAGTTTTACCCAGCCTTATGATTTTTTATTCGTTTCATACATTGATTAAAGGAAATACCGTAACTAATGTAAGTTAAAAGTTCAGGGAGTAGATAGCTTCATTAGTCAACAGACGTCCAGGAGGCTTAAAGATTGTGGGTAGAGTCCCAGATGGTCTACAGAGTTTTATCCTTCCATGGTTTCTCTTTTGTTCGCAATATTTTGCTTACATATTAATAAATTCTATATCCTTTCTAGTTTACCTCAACTTCCATTTTATATTTTTCACTTATATTTAAAACTTTGTAGTATTTCTATTATGATTAAATGTTTATAACATTTCTGTCATTTATCCTATCTACATATTATTTTCACTTTTCATCTTTAGTTTTCCCCCTCCAAACCTACATTTATTGAAGATGTATTTCATGATGATTATTCTATAATATTCCATAATATAATGGTTATAGTATATGATTATAATCTAATATTTTAATTTAATAATATCTAATATAATAGAATATTTCTTTAAATTTTTTTTAAACTAATAAAGGACAAGGGCATTACATACTCAATATTAGTTTGTAAATTGTGAATAATTAATGGCTGACAGTCTACCCTGCGATTCATAGTAAGGTAGTGAAACTGGCTGTGGAAGAGAAGAAAGCTAAAATAAAAATTGAGAATTGCAGTTGATATGGGCATATGTGACAGCCATTATCAGGTATATGAGGTAGCAAAAGTGTCATAAATACTGAATCTGAAAACCTGGAAAGAAATGGTCTCACTGACAGAAATGAAGAAGGCCCATGGCAAGTAAGTTTGGAAGACTGGAGAGGAACCAGGCAGTGGGAATGCAGAAAGGTGGGTGGAAACAGATTCTGAACTGTAGACATGAATTTTGGTTCATTCTCAGGCCAAAGTAGTTGACCCACTTATTCACCCAGAGTATCTAAAAATACTAAAGGTTGTGTGTTTATTTTTATAAAATAAAAAATTTATGTTACCACGTCCTTACTTTTTGAGAGCTTGCATAGTGGGAGTGGCTATAGCTAAAGAAATAAAAGACAACGGACAGACAAGAACTATAGTGAGGGTTGGCAGAGAGGAAGATTAATTCTGACAGGGAAATTTGTAAAGATTTCTCAAAGGAGACAGGATTTAAGTTCAGTCTGGAGGATTGAGTGGGATTGGAAGAGCTGGGGCAAAGGGCATTGCAGGCAGAGGAAACCGCTTTTGCAAAAGCAGGAATGTAGGAGAGAGTAGGGGCTGTTTGGGACTACCAGCTACCCGTGGAGCTTCCTACCTCGTGATAAGAAAGGAAGCGTTATGGAGGGTAAGTTAAAAAAGAAAGCTCTGCTCCAGTTTATGATTTTTGAAAGCCAAACTAGAAAATCATGAAACAAAATCACCAAAGGCTTTCTAGCAGAGGATTAACATGATCTTTGAGTAGTTAACTCTTAGCTTTGTTTAAAAATACCTCAATTAAAATAAGAAAGTCCTAACATGCCCAGTTCAGAGAAAAATGTATGAGTGAATGAAAGCATTACGCAAGGAAGGAAAGAAACTTAGAGAATGTTTGTATTTAGCATCAAAGAGAAAAAGAGAATGGAGACTTTACTTTTTATAGATGTAACTTTTAGCCTTAGACTGCAACTCTCTGCAGTTAAACATGAATATCCTTAAAATCATGTAGAAAATGTTAAAACAAATTCACCTGTAATTATATTATCCCCAAGTCTTAATCTAGCTGGTCTTAACACATAACTCCTTTGATATTTTTATACCAGTACCAGTCTTCTCTGTTTCTTTAGTATTGTTATTTCTATAAGATGTGCTCCGATTTCTAAGATTTCTCTCTCTCTCTCTCTCTCTATATATATATATATATACCTTTTTTTCCCATAAAGACCTTTCAGTTAATTTCCTAATTTTTTTATTCTTTTATCAGAATTATTTTTGCCTGATATATATATTTGACCTTAATAAATGATATTTTCATCACACACATCTACATACACTTGCATTAAAAGAGTCTCTTTCTGTTTATAAACACTGAAATAGCTACAAGCACATAAATACTGGTGGATTTTGTTAAACTGGCTCATTTAGTCTAATTATAAACTACTATTTATAATATATGTATTATATGTTATGTATATAAATTATAAAATATATTTATAATATAACTAATTATTTATACTTATAGTTATAAAAGGTGCATTTTGCATTGGGCCAGACATTAACCATTTGCTTGCTTGTTTTTTTCAGAAGCCCCAAAGCTGATTGTAGTTCAGAGTGAGCTCTTGGTTGCTCTTGGGGATACAACAGTTATGGAATGTAAAACCTCTGGTATTCCTCCGCCTCAAGTTAAATGGTTCAAAGGTACATTTCTTAAGCATGTTCATGTCTGGTTCACTTAGCTTTGTTTTCTTTTAAAACGATGATTTGTTAAAATTTTGTTTTGGTGTGTGACTTAGCAGCCCCATAAAATGTGTTTATGATCTCACTAGAGACAATAGTTCAAAATTCTGAACTCTAAATTTCAGGATTTGACATCTGGTGTGGATTATAGGACCATGAAAATCAAAGCAGGAAAAGTTCGCCTTTGCTAATCCAGCTGAACATTCTCTTTGTTAGTTTAGGATTGTTTCCTGTAGAAAATTGTCCAAGAAGACTCTGTTAATGTTTAAAATGGCTTTCCTCATTTCAGTTCACTTTTCTTAGAGATAATGGCTGTCACAATTAGAAACTTTTCTAGATTTCCAAAGACAACTTCTATAAAGTCCTCAGAAAAGATGTAACACTAAAGCTTACAGGTAAATGAAAGACAAACCATCATGCATGGTAGATGCTTGTATCAATCATGGCAATTGTCTGCCTGCATTTATAACATAAAGATCACACCTTTGTGATTCTATCGTAAAATAATGGTAATTGCTGTGCTATTTGTCTTAGTGAAAATACACTTGGGTCCTGGTCTGGGCTCAAATGCTGACAGTAGATATCTGTGTAAAACATCCTGCTTCTGTTTCTGTCTCAGTTCTTCCAATCTATGAGCAAGAAAAATTCCCGCAAACACTCTAAAAGGGAGGTTGCTAGGATTATTGAGATGCTGTTTGCAAAATACTTTTTAATCTTCAGTTGAAAAATGCTAAACAGTACAAAGAACTATTGTTATGATTCTGTTTGTTAAATCACAGACCTCCCCATAGCAACGGGTTGATGTCATAATCACAAAATTATGAATTCACCTCGGGTTCAAACTCTTGGGGAACATGAGGTGAAAAATAAAGGCTTTATGTAGAAAACAAACACTTTTAAATTATACAAATCAAAAACAGGAAAACTAGGAGATGAAGCCATTTTCATTGTTTTCCATGTTAAATGATTTTGGGTCTTCATGTTTTGTGTGATAAAAGCGTTTCTAGATTTGCTTCTTTTTTTTTTTTTTTTTTAGATTTGCTTCTTAATTAGGTTTATTTCAGGCAACAGAAACTAATTTTACTTATTTAAAATATTTAAATCTTTGAATTTCAAATGAAATAAATAATCAATGTCAAACTCACATCATAAATAAATCCAGAAAAAATGCATTATAGATGCAGTATTTCTGTTTTATGAAAGTCAGCAGTTAATGTTAAAAATGACAATTTTTAAAAGTAATATAACCTGCTGATTTCTCTGCCCATAGATAGGAGAGTCACACAGAAAGTCTTTTATTTCCTGAAATTGAGCTACTTCTCTGAATTAAATATAGTTTCCATGTTGGCCCGGGTCCTATAAATGGTTTGGAAGCTAAGGAGGTGTTAGGGAGCAATGTAGCCACCATATGGAAGATTCTAGAATTGACTACCTGTTAGTCTTCTCAAATATAGATGTTGTGGTCCATCAGGCCCAGTATATAAAAATCTCATTTCTCTGTCCAAGTTATGAAGCAACAGAGCTAGAATGTGGGCATTAAACACCAACAGACCATGCTGGAGGACATTCTCCAATGTTCATCAGTAATATGCAGAGCAGTCATAAACCCCTCAATCAGGCCAACCTATTGCCCTTCCTATCCCAAGCAAGCAATTTATTGCGTATGCAGTATCTGGATCATCCAGAACAAAACTAGAGGATAATCTCTTCTACTTGTAGATTGGCTCCAGAAAGAAAGGAGGAGGAGGTAGTTGAGCTTTCCTTTTTTTTTTTTTTTCCTTTCCTTTCCTTTTCCATCTCTACTAGAGATGAGACAGTAGGAAGGTTATGAAAATTATACCTATGGAAAACGAGGGGTAAAGAAGAGACCTCACTCACCTTAACCAGAAGAATATCTTTTTTTTATGCCCTTTTTTTTTTTGGCAATTCTGATTGAATGAAGTAGGTGGTGATTGACTGATTGTAAGAACAAATGGAATCTATCTTGTTAACAAATGTTTGAGTGTGCAATACTGTATTGTTAACTATAGCACGTTATTGCACAGCAGATCTCTAGAACTTACTTATTTTGTATAATTTAAACAACAGTTCCTCATTCCCTTTGCTCCAAACCCCAGGCAACCACCATCCATTAATAAATTGTATTCCATTCAGACCATCAGAGAAAAGGAATTCCATAATTACAAATACCCATCAAAATTTTTTATTTTTCATTTTTAACTATAGCAACATACAGTGAGTTCAAAAAAGAATCGGCAACACTAGTGGGGGGCTGGGTTATGGACATTGGGGAGGGTATGTGCTATGGTGTTATGGTGTGAAGTACGTAAGCCTGATGATTCACAGAACTGTACCCCTGGAGTTAAAAATACATTATATGTTAATAAAAGGAAGAAAAGAAAAAAGAAAAGAAAAGAAAATGCATTCTGGAAAAAAACAATGTTGCACAGAGGATATTTCTGGGAAACTAAGAAATTCAATTTTTAAATTTAGATTGGTGTTTCTTTGAGTGTAGTCAGGAATCCCTGGGGGTTCCCCATAATTCTTTCCAGGGAATCCAGGAGATCAAAATTATTTTCCTAATTACACTGAGATATTATTTGTCTTTTTCACATTCATTGTCTCATGAGTATATAGTGGAGTTTTTAGAAGCTACATAATGCAGACACAGGAGCATTCAGCTGTCTTCTATTAAGCTAGACATTCTAGAAATTTGCAAAAATGTGAAATGCCACTCTTCTCACTAAATTTCTCTTCTTTTTGGAAATATAATTATTTTCTCATAAAATATGTTCATTATGTTAAAATGTCCTGAATTTTTTATTATAAAGCAAATGCATACATTTAAAAACTTTTCAGTTTCATTTCTAAAATGCTAAATACAAATAAATATAGTTCATGTAAACAAAACCTCATTAAAGTCTCCAGTAATTTCTAAGAGTATAAAAGGGTCTTGAGACAAACATATTTGAGAACCACTAATCACCGTCAGCTATTTGAAAGGATCTCATGCCAGAGATAATGATCTCTCTGTTTGTTCATCTTACATCCACAGAGACCAGAAATGAATTTAAACTACAGCATAAAGAAAACCCTCTTCAGGGGTAATGATTGTTAAATCCTAGCGTAGATTGTCAGGAAAGTTTGTATATTTTACTATTTATACCATTCTTTTATCTTTTATCTAATGTTAAAGCTAAATAATCCCTATTTCATATCCATCTCAAAGTTCTTTATTTCTCTATGGCTTCTCAATAATTTGGTGACTAATTTTTCATTAGAAATGAAGAAAGGAGAGATTATCAATGCACGGTCAGAATGCAAACTTGATTAAACCAATGTTTTTCAATTTATATTTTGTTACATTGCTGCTGTTCTATAAACATTTTTATTTTGAAAAAAGCTACTAGCTAAAAGGTCTTGATTTTATCCTCTTGTCCTTTGACATACACAAAAGAAATAGGAGAGAAGTAAATTCCAAAATTCTAAATACATTTTAGTCCAAACATTCTAATACTTCATGAACAGCGAGGTCACATCTCATTCTCCCTTAGTGGGAGGAAAGTTTATGTCAACATCATCTGTTTCTATTTATGAAAATTTCCCAGAGGCACATAGACATAGCTTTGGTTGCTTCTCTTATTCTCGCATGGTATGTAGTAGGAAGCTTAAAAGGATGATTTGGGTTCTAAATATTGGAATACTAAAAAATACTTTATTTTTGGCACTGATGGTTGCTAATATAATTTTTTTTTTCAAATTTATGGCTTCTTTGACCCCTATTACTCCCAAAATTATAAAAACAAAAAGAGAATGGCTTGTTTGTTGTCTTGAGTCTGTTGATTGGTGATTTTTATAGTATTCTAGAGAATTACTAGTTCTGGAATTCTCTCTCTGCCTTTTTTGTTGTTGTTGTTAGAGAATTACTACTGTGTTCTTCAGGGGACATGGCTACGCTAGTACTTGATATTGTGGAGAGTAATTTTTTAAGGCTTGACAAGAGCAATGGACTTCAAACTTGCAGGAAGATATTAGGACCTAAGCAAAAAGTTTGGTATCACCCTTTAACAAAAACAAACAAAAAAGCTATGAACACCAACCACTAAACATCCAGAACTGGGTTTTTTGTTTTTGTTTTTGTTTTTGTTTTTAATGAAATTGACCATCCTGGTTAATTTCATTCTTAAGAGAGCCATCACTCTAAAGGAGGAGAAATATAAATTAAGCTAAGCTTAACTTACAGATTATTTGAGGAATTGCCAGTTTTCAGAGAGAAACGGTTCTCAGGAGATTTGAGGTGCTTCAGGGACACACAGAATACACAGGTAACTCAGACACTAATTTTTGGCATCATTCTAGCTTCACACTGAGGTCGAACTCAATGTGTGGTTTCATCCTCCACACATATGTTCCCTACCCACCTCTTCTAGAAACTCACAAGTCCAACTTAAAGAACTTGGGTAAATAATACACATTTAGTAGAGGTATCCTGGGAGATTTATGTAAAACACTTCTCTCTGGCCATGGTCAGAAATTCTCATCCATTTTTTCCCTCTTCTACCAACAAGCTCTTCCCTATCTGCTCCAGATAGCTGTTGTTGCTTCTTTACCAGACATCCTCAGAAACTTCTCAGGTAGGCTCTACCTCTCCCAAGATACTATTTAACTGATAACGTTCAGCAAATGAAAACACTTGTCATTGACCAAACTAAGAACACTAACGTCTCCTAAGCACTTCCTGGCACTGAAATTCATCCTGCCACAAAGATGGTAGAAACCTTTTTCTCAAACCTTCGTCTTCCCATTACCTTCTTACCTACGTAACACTGCCATGAGGGCAGCTGTCATCTTTTCCAACCTTCCAGGGCATCTTCGAAGAGTTCATTCTTATTTGGGTACATGTTCAGTAGTAGAAAATATTTGGGGCCAGATTTTTGGCTCTAGGTTAGCCCATAGAATTATACAGACTAATAAGTCAGCTTAGGGCCAAGAAACACTTCATTCTTTCTTTGCATCAACATTGTTTAAGTGTCTATGTTGTGTTTTAAAAACCTCACAGTCTGTTTTCTTCAGCAGTTTTGAAATCAAACCAATGCCAGAGTACACTGTGTAAATACTTTAGTGTTTAATGTTTTCCCTTTGTTTTGACCTAGGGGATCTTGAGCTGAGGCCGTCAACATTCCTCATTATTGACTCTCTCTTGGGGCTTTTGAAGATTCAAGAAACTCAAGACCTGGATGCTGGTGATTATACGTGTGTAGCTGTCAATGATGCTGGAAGAGCGGCTGGGAAGATAACTCTGGATGTTGGCTGTAAGCATCCCAGCTCTGATACACACATTCGTTTTTTTCCAAGCTAAGAACTTTGAAACCATTTGAGTGAAAATATTGGTTAGAATGGACAAATTAGAGTTAACATTTCAGATTATGAATATAATGATGGTAGTACATATTTACCAAATGCTTTAGATGTGCCATGCACTCTGTTAAGAACTTATCTCATTAAGCGCTCATAGCAATCCTAAGAGGAAGATATTATAATTATCTCCATTAGATAGATAAGGAAATGGAGGTGGAACAAAGCTAAGTAGCTCGACCAGGATCACAGATCTATGGAGGGGCCGAGCCTGGGTATTTGAATCCAGATTATCTGACGTCAGAAGCTGTGGGCTTCACTGGTGTATCATCTGTTGCCAAACATTTTCTCAACAGGAGTTGGAGGACACAGAATTCCTAAGTATTAACATCTGGAGGCTAGAGATTAGACTTTGGCCCTAGACCATAATTTGGAGATGTTGATGATAGCAAAGGTAGCAGATTGTGCTTTTGCTTTAAAAAACCAAAAAAAAAAACCCCAAAAAAACAACAACCTTACTAGCAATGACTCCTCAGTGTATAAAATAAAGTACTACCTACAAATAAATGTCAATCACAATGTGAAGGATACAGCATGTGCATGACAACCATCGTTAGTTTACTCAAGAAGTTTGCTTCTCCCTCCTTTGTCTCTCCATCTCATGCTTTTTTATAAAAAGAAATTATTTTCTACACAATGTGGTAACACATGAAATAAAACAGAGCTTGCTTTGTATGAAAAAGAACCTGGCAACTTAATTTTAACAGATAATTCAAACGTTTACATCAGTTAAACTTATAAAATATGACATTTTGTTAAATTGCATTTTCATTTATGTATGATGATTTTCAGACCTCAGCTATTTCTTTTTTTAAACAAAAGTTAGGAACTATAAAGGGAATGCATATTTTTTAGAATAAAGTAATATAAAATATTTTTGTTCTATCTTAATTCTTTAAATGAATATAATGGCCCTCTAAGCTTAATATTTTGTTTTATATAAAATAATTTTTTTTCCTGAGATCTTTTCTGGTCTTTTTGCCCTGGGCTGTCTGAACACTCTACATTCTTGGTGATTAAGCCCTTGGGGTAGAATCAACAAAGCTGGAAATAGCCACAAAGACCACAGTAGAATCTGACTAGGGCACAGCAAAATGTGTTTGACCGTGACTAAATTCTGAGGTTATTAAGAGAAGTGCCTTGGAAATAAGATTGGAATCTCTGGGTGGAGGATATCTGAATCTACCAGTGAAGTTAAAATACAAGCAAACCTTTTAGGAAAGTAGGATCCAAATGAAGAGGATCACTTGATGTAGAATTCTTGTTTCTAAGAAATATACAAGTACAGTGTTTCAAATTACCAACATTTTCTAGCTCTGCTTCTCCTTCTTTCCTGCCCAGATAATTTATATCCACCCAACATTCTTCTAGAGTTGTCTAGCTCTGGAGGAAGAATGAATTAGACTGAGTAATTGTTCCCAGCAAAAAACAGAATGACACCCTCACCTCTCTCCAAGACTGTAGAAAATCTAAACCGTGTACACATTTCTTTGCTTATTTACAGCCTTTTTAATATACTCTTTTTAGCTTCTGGGCTTTCCAAGTTCTCTCTCTTTTGACTAGTGAAAAACAATGTAAATAAAGATTAGGGTTATCTATCTGGGAGTGACTTGCACTGAAATAAGAAACATCCTAAAAAATGTGTTGTATTTATCCTTCATTCCTTGAACTGAAGTTTGTTTTATCTTCACTCCTCTGCAAGATCTTCACTCTCTGTGACTTTTTCTAAAACAATGGCTCTCTCAACTTTCATCCCAGTAATCATTCTGATGGAACCATTAACATAGACTCAGTTGTTTCCTTACTGTAACCTTGATCATGAAGTTGCCAAATAACTCAATACTAATGTTAGTGCCATGCATGCATCTGTTATGCCTTAACGATCTCTTATTCACCATTAGAATTCTGATTACCTTACCTTGCAAAGTTTGGTTAGACCTGGACTGTCCACATAAAACTATGGTTATATATCCAAGCAGATACAGGGTGTAATGGCCAAGGTCCATGCAAATCACAATTGCAGTGATGGTCATGCTTTTCTCTATTAGGTCTAAAAGCAAACAACCCCCCCCCCAAAAAAAAACAAAAAACAAAAAACCAACCCAAAATTTCCTCAGAATTTACATACTGGTTAAGAGAATGGGCTTTGGAGAGAGACTGGGTTTTCTGCCTGACTTTTCATAGTACGTACCTGATAAATTACTTGTAAAGATGAAACCAGACATTATCACCTATTCACATGCGTTCAGCAAGTCAGTGGTTACCGCTGTTCCCATCTGCCTCGTGAATGGCACGTGTATCACATACACGAATTGCACAAACTTGTCATTTTGGTCATTTTGGTTCTTTCAGTCCTGAAAAACACTATATAAATGCATATAAAATAATGGCATAGCATTTAAGATTAATGGGCTTTTCATACGGAAGTCACTATTTCAAGTTGACTTTTTTTTTAAAAAGGGCCTGAGATAACTCAAGTGCTACTTTTAGTACTAGTGCGTAAAATTATTCATTTATGTTCCAAAACTATTGAGCATAATTTTAAGTAGCTGATGACTTAAAAAGAGAAACATGCCTTTATCCCTATCATGTAGCTGTTGGGCGTTCAGATCGTTTTTGTGGCCTATCATCTTACACCAATATGAGATTAAAAAAAAAAACCAATAATAAAAAAGCTGTTCAATATTATTATTGAGTTAGAGCTTCTTGTAGTGAGTCTCCTCTTTCCTGTTTCTCATTATCATGGCTCTGAGTTATGGACATTTCAGGTCAGCAGGGAAAATTATCAGTGCTTTTCATCCTTTTTTAAAAAAAAAAGAGGTAGTGAACTGTGAAGTCATTTGGAAGAGAAGAAGATTGGCTACATCAAACAAAAAGTTGGCCTGGCAGCGATTTCACTTGCAGTATTCCACACTGCTCAGGATCTTAGCCTTAGACTGTGGCTTTGTGTTCTGTGGTTTGTTAGAACCAAAATAGTGTGTTCAGCCATTTTAGGAAAGAAAATCTCTGTTTGACTAATATAATGCAAGAATTGCTTTAGTGGATATATATTTAATTACCACTTAAGGAACTAGAAAAATTTTATGGAATAGCTTTCAGAGCCACCTGGTCAACCTATGACATTTCTATTTTCAAAGTGATATGTGCCCACTGCCGTATATCTGTCAGCCAGTGACAGCAAAGCCATAGTGGGTGTTAATTCTGCAGTTCTCAAGGGGTGTGCATACAAATATTTAGGAGATCCCAGTGAGTCCAGCATGATCCTGACAGACTATATGCAGAAGCTGAAATTGAAATTAATAATAGATATATTAAATTTTGGAGCTAAGATTGAATAAATTAACTCAACAATATTTGTAAGCAATGATAGTTAATATTTTGGTGATGACTCCATGCTAAATGATTCAAGACTACCTCTTTTAACATCACCAGATAGGAAATACTATTACCTCCTTTTTGTTCATGGAGAGATTCAGACTTGGGGAGGCAAAATAATTCTCCAGTTTTATAGACAAAGAAATAATGGAACTGCCATTCGAAACCACTGAATGGGCTGGAATGTCTCTAAGCAACATGGCCTCCCCCGTCCAAGTCTCTTGTTTTGTACTACAATCACTGCTGCCCCTTCACCGGTCCCGTTAATCTGTTTACCATTCACCCAGTATAATTCACTTGGAGTCCAAATTGGCCACACTCGGGAGTAGGAAGTATTTAAAAGGTTTCTTGGCCTGGGTTAGGAGTTGCTTCATTTTTGAGGTTTGCTTGTCATTGATGCTGTCTTGGCTGTTTCCCTAGTGCCTGGTACACTCATTTGCCTTGTTTTCTGGTACCAGTTTGTATATTCCCTAACCTTTTGCTTGTCTTGTGCCTGACACTGTTCCCAAAGCTTCTTCACCACAGATGACTTCTCCTGTCTTTATTGAGTTTTATGGGTACAACCTAAACTATGTTTGTCCTTTTTCAGTCCAGTTTGTTCTTGGGTTTCTTACTTCTGAAAGTTCTGATTTGTCTCCATTTTCACCGATGGCTATGTTCTGTTGTGTCAGTGAGCTTGGGTTCCTCCCAAATATTTGGTCAATCCAGCCTACTGCATATCTTTTTGTTCTTCTGGAATTTATTTTCTGCCGCATTTTCACATCTACCTGCCCACAATCTGCAACTAATACATCCTGAGACTTTTTTATACTTAATGTCTTTTTTTCAGAAAAGAAACTGGCTCTGGAATAAATGGTTACTATCACTCTAGAGAAAAGTAACTAGCCCTTTACACCAAAGGCAAACAATGAGCTGCTTTATAAATTTTTTTCTAAATATACTTATTTTGCCTATTATTTTTATAAGTCAAGTTCCCATAAAGGTGGATTAAGAGAAATCCCACACTTCTTTTTAAAAATATGTTACTCAGTTGTGGGCTTAACTTTATTTTATTTTATTTAGGTTCAGTAAACAAGCAATAAGGTTTCTGAAGTTGCCTGTTTTCTTCCATAGTGCAAGTTCAAATGTATGGGATCAAGGTTGTGATAATCACCGTGCACTTACACACATACAAATACACACACTAGATTATTGTTGAAGTGTTTTAATATTGATTCAATAATTCACAGATATCTAGCAGCCTTGAATAATGCACAAAGTGCTATGTTAGTTGCTATAAAGGATAAAATATGGTTGCAAACATGAACTCTCTAGAGAAAAATCAAACATTAGTTTAATAAAAGGCAGAATGTGGCCATTGCCATGAGAGTGATACAGAGTGAGTTCAGAGGAAAGAAATCATGTCTGTCTGGGAGGATGAGAGATGGCACTGAGGAGGGACCTTTTGAACTGGATTAAAGAATTGTCAATATTTCAACAGCCAGAGATCAACAAGAAACATTGCATTTGAAAGGAATGGCAGTAACACGGGAGCACTTATGATATAAAAATGGTCAATCCGTGGTACACCTTGGTGGCTCAGTTGGTTCAGCGACTGCCTTCAGCTCAGGTCATGATCCTGGAGTCCCAGGATCGAGTCCCGCATTGGGCTGCCTGTTCAGCAGGGAGTCTGCTTCTCCATCTGACCCTCTCCCCTCTCATGCTCTCTCTTTCCCTCTCAAGTAAATAAATAAAATCTTAAAAAAAAAAAAAAAAAAAAAAAAAGGTCAATCCTTGTTTGGAGAAGAGTAAAGAGTTCAAATTGTCCAGAGAATAAGATTTCTGTAGGGAGATGATGGGAGATGAGGCTACTTACTTAGAGGATGTCTGTTAGCCCCACCTAATAAAAGCACTAAGGCTGCTTTGGAGACAACCATACATCGGAGTCCCAGAATTCCCAATGAGAAGGAAAGAAGTGTTCTCTGCACCCATTTTTATTAGCCTGCTAAACAACTTGACTTTGAGCAGTTGTAAGAGCCTATAGAAAAGGGGAGGCTGATAAAATGACGAAGAATTGTTACCAGCATCAATCTGGTTTTCAATCCTACCTCCACAATTCAATTCCATGTGACACTTAGCAAATTAACTATCTTGTCTCAGTTTCTTCATTTACAAAATTAGAGTAATGATAGTACTTACCCCATAAGGATATTGTGAAGATATTATGAAGATAAATGAGAAAAATCATGGAAAGCACTTTCCTTGGCTTTGTAAGTGATAGTTGAATTTCTAAGCAATATTTACCTTTGACCTTATCAAGGAGCCCTGTCTTCCCTCTTCCTCTTAGAATCCTATTTGGGCGGGGCCCTCGGGGGCTCAGTTGGTCAAGAGACCACCTATTGGTTTTGGCTCAGGTCATGATCTCGGGATTTTGAAATAGAGCCCCGACTCAGCTGAGTCTGCTTGTCCCTCTCCCTCTGGCCCTCCTGCCCCTGTAACACATCTTCTTTCTGTCTCTCTTTCTCTTTCAAATAAACAAATATAATTTTTAAAAAAGAATCCTATGAGCAGGTTTCATGAATTACCTCCAGTAGCATCCTATACGTTTTTCCCTGTCTGGTATCTCATATATCATCACTTATAAATTCTAGGGGCTAGGCATACTTGCTACCTCATCTGTTTGGGCTTGCTGACAGCTTTCTCCAATTATATTGCTTTCCCATGTTTTCCAAGTTGTCCCCATGACACTTTTTTTTTTAAGATTTTATTTATTTATTTGACAGAGAGTGAGAGAGAGATCACAAGTAGGCAGAGAGGCAGGCAGAGAGAGGAGGAAGCAGGCTCACTGCTGAGCAGAGAGCCCGATGCCGGGCTCAATCCCAGGACCCTGAAATCATGACCTGAGCTGAAGGCAGAGGCTTAACCCACTGAGCCACTCAGGCGCCCCCCATGACACATTTCTAATTCTTCCTCCAGGCTTCTGTGTTTACCTAAATTATGTGGATAACTGTAGCCTTTTGATCTATAATTTTATAATTTCTGAATCAGATTTTAACTCTAAGATATTAAGGTCTCATTATTCTCTTTTAATCAGAAACTATGATTCTCAAGTTCTAATTCCTTTAACTCAAAAATGTATTTTAGAAATGAAAGGTATTGAGAAGCAATGATCTACATGTGCTCTAGAACAAGAATATAATTTAAGATTAAATACTATTAACTGGTTACAGTGATCAATTAAAGAATGACTTCTGGTATAAATTAAGTTCCTTAAAATTTTGACAAAAAGAAGCTAAGGTTTAGTGTAAAAAATATTTCATTACAAGGCAAACTTTTTTTATAAGAAAATTCAAAGATTTGAGCAGTATGACATAAACTAAAATTGAAAACAAATTTCTAAAACAAAAGAGTCTCTTTATTTAAAGTAATCTTGTTTTAAATTCTCACTCTTAAATTCCATTCTCTTCATCATTTATCACTTTAAGTGATAAAGAAGTAGTTGAACTTCTTTGTGCTTCTCTTCATTTATAAAGCAAAAAAGAAATATCTGCTATTTCAGTGGAAGCCAGGAATACTTAAAGGGTAAACTTAAAATATTATGTAACCAATACCTTGATTCAGATTCAATCTGTTGACAGTTTAATAATGACGCTTATACTTAATGTGCCTGTACGCTATCCCAATGACCTTTTTTTGCTTATTTGCTTTAAATATCTTCTAGCACCTCCAGTTTTCATACAAGAACCTGCTGATGTTTCTGTGGAAATTGGCTCAAACGTGACATTACCTTGCTATGTCCAGGGTTATCCAGAACCAAAGATTAAATGGCAGAGATCAGACAACATGCCGATCTTCTCAAGACCCTTTTCAGTGAGTTCCATCAGCCAGCTAAGAACAGGAGCTCTCTTTATTTCAAGTAGGTTAAAGGAAATATATTTTATACAAGTATGTAGATATATATTATACCTTCATGTTCTATACATAGGGATTAGTCTGTTTAAAATTGTGAATTGATCTTGCCAACACATTTTGTGTTTATTGCATTTCCCTTTAAAAGTGTACTGAATTCTTATATTTTGGAATTGACATAAATAAGTCATATGAAACAATGTGACTTCTTCCTATCTCACTTTCTTATGCAAATGGAGTCACTTGGGCTCCCAGGTGGATAAGTGATCACATTTTATTGATTCTTGTACCAACTGCTATATAGAAAGGTAAAATGTTATGAGTTAGTTAACTTTAATGAATTTTTTTTTTGACCACTAATACATAACCATATGCATAGGGACATTATACCCTATGGAAGCTCATTGATTAAAAGTGATATTTACCTGGAGCAGAAGATTGAAAAAAAATAAAGTCAAAGACTCCAGTGTCCAAAAATTTTGCCTGTAAGTGATTAAGCATTCAGATATTTGTAAACACTTTGTACTTTTTAAAATAATGTTTAGAATGTTTGGATAGTGGCACTGGAGGGATAAAATCATTTAGTTGATTAACTGTTTTTTTAAAGAGTAATTGCATCTTTGGGGTTATTTTGTAGCATTTTAAATGTCCATTAGCCTCTTAAACTTCCAAATACAAATAAAAATAATTATAAGTGCTTAAGGATTCAGCTCTCAGCCAGGCTCTGTGGTGAAGACAGAAGCCATATGTAGGGTCCCTCATTCGGGCATTTTACAATCCACCGTCTAAGGGGATGGCCACAAAAGTACTTCTTGGGTCAGATCATGCAGGATCTGGAACGTGCAGGTGAAGAAATGCTTTTGATGAGGTAGAAAATAACACTCCAAGCTTCACTGCAGGAAAGGGCACATGAAATATTGTTTCAGATCAACCACTCTGTAAGACGGGAGAGATGAGAAGGAAAATGGAGAGGCTCACAGAGTTATGCAGGTGGGGTGATAGTAGGGATGAGAAAGGCCCAATAGGAAACAAATTGGACCTGAAACAAATCAGTTAGAGGAGATGTAGAAAGGGAAGATAAAAGAAGGTGGTGTATTGACAAGTGGTTGCCCAAGTGTCCAAATTAAATAATCTAGAAGGAAAGTAGTGATTACAAACAGTTCTCTGTTGTTTTATGAATGTCTACACAAATTAGCCTGAGAGTTAATAATAGGAAAAATAGCTTGGATAGAAACAATGTGTGCCTTATTAACCAGATGGTTTGCTGAATTTTCCTTTGCAAGTGAATATTTGCTGTTGTTCAGAGTAGACACTGCCTGAGTTTACCAGATGCCGTTCTGCAGTTAAATGCAAAAGGTTAGCAGAGGAGTAGAAGCTTTGTCACTGCTCTTTATCTGGGAGAATATGGAACTGTTTAAAATGGAAAGCTACATTTTTCTCTATCAGATCTTTTCAGGAGATTACACTGGGCTTATTTAGTTAAGATATTTGCAAAGATGACAGTCATTTCCCTATTTAAGATTTTCTGATAAGCCAACACTTGACAAGGCACCAAACTAGGTCTTTAGCTTGTCTCCTGTGTCCACATGACCTTTAACCTCGTAGTCTTCATCCTGATCCCCCAATACCTTCCTTAATTAAAAATACTTTGTCATATTCTTTTTTTTTTTTTAAAGATTTTATTTATTTATCAGAGAGAGAGGGGGGGAGAGAGTGAGCACAGGCAGACAGAATGGCAGGCAGAGGAAGAGGGAGAAGCAGGCTCCCTGCTAAGCAAGGAGCCCGATGTGGGACTCGATCCCAGGACGCTGGGATCATGACCTGAGCCGAAGGCAGCTGCTCAACCAACTGAGCCACCCAGGCGTCCCTGTCATATTCTTTTTACTGTCTCAAAATAAAGTCTATATTTTTTATCTACCTACACAGTAATAACTATTTTAACATTGAAAATGTAGTACAGAGGAAAATAAAGTAATTTTTATTGAAACCGTAGGTATTCCAATAGGTAAATCTCTACATTTATGTCTACATAAAATGTCTACCCTGGCAATGTCTACATAATGTACATTCATGTTTATGTATATCCCCACGAATTTGACAGCTCAGACATAGAAACTGGTAGATGTAATTGTCTAAAATTATAAACAAAGTCATCAAATCCATGGATTTCCAGCAGGATCTTCAAAACTCTTACTGGACTTGGGATAATTGTTCCTTTCATGAATCTGCCCACCCCCCCGTATGGCCTTTCCAGTTTTTGTTAGTGCCAACATACTCCCCCATCACTGAGCCAACTAAAAAAAAATCTCTCTTGCAAACCTTCCGAATGCCCCCAGGGTGCTGCAGCAGGACACCTTGGTAGTGCAGCTTTCTATTCTTTGCACAGACCTTGATTTTTCAATTTATGCTTTTATCTTTGCAGCCCAAATTGGGCTTGGACTGCCCTTCCCCCTATTCTACCTGCTATTTATTTACCTGCTTGTATCCTACCTCCTCTGCAGCTCCTCCCCCAAGTCCTCTACATGCCCTCAGTCTCTTTTGTCTCTGTGCTCCCACAGCTCATTGCTTGACATGCATATTACAGTATTAATCACACTGTGCTATGATTGTTGGTTTTATGTATGTCTCCTCTCCTGGAGTGGGAACTGCCAGAGGACAGCACCTACGCATTTTCCACCCACAGGTCTCTGCACTGTGCCTGGCACATAGTTGTGCTTCATAGATGGTCCTGAATGAGTAAATGATCTCTTCTTTTTAGATATATGGGCCAATGATAAAGGAACCTACATTTGTGAAGCTGAAAACCAGTTTGGAAAGGTCCAGTCCCAGACAACAGTAACAGTGACAGGACTTGGTAAGATCAATTAGGTGCTTTGATATCATGCTCATCTGAGTCATTAGACTTCTTTTCCTACATCACCTCTTGCCTTTGCCACTTCAAACAAACAAACAAACAAACAAAAAACAGGTAAATATTTGACTACTAAATTAGTTTTCTGTCCCCCACCCTATTTCATATTTCATGGGATACTAAAACTAGAAATAACCTTACATATCATCTGTTCTAAGTTCCTTATCTTCCGTTTGAAGAAATGAACGTCAACTTGAATAAATTGATTTAAGTCTATTTTTTTTAATTTCTTATTTATTTTTTTAAAGGTTTTTATTTATTTATTTATTTGACAGAAAGAAATCACAAGTAGATGGAGAGGCAGGTAGAGAGAGAGAGAGAGGGAAGCAGACTCCCTGCTGAGCAGAGAGCCTGATGCGGGACTCGATCCCAGGACCCTGAGATCATGACCCGAGCCGAAGGCAGCGGCTCAACCCACTGAGCCACCCAGGCACCCTGATTTAAGTCTAAATAGAAATACATACATATACACATTAGAGTCATGACATCTTTTTTTAAATTATTTTTATTAACATATAATGTATTATTTGCCCCAGGGGTACAGGTCTGTGAATCATCAGGCTTACACATTTCACAGCGCTCACCATAGCACATACCCTCCCCAATGTCCATCACCCAACCACCAAATCCCTACCCTCCTGCCCTCCCCAGCAATCCTCAGTTTGTTTCATGAGATTAAGAGTCTCTTATGGTTTGTCTCCCTCCGGATCCCATCTTGTTTCATTTTTTTTCCTTCCCTATCCCCACAATGCCCCGCCCTGCCTCTCAAATTTCTCATATCAGAGAGATCATTTGATAATTATCTTTCTCTGATTGACTTATTTCACTCAGCATAATACCCTCTAGTTCTATCCACGTGATTGCAAATAGCAAGATTTCATTTCTTTTGATGGCTGCATAGTATTCCATTGTGTGTGTGTGTGTGTGTGTGTGTGTGTGTGTGTGTATACCACATCTTTTTTATCCATTCATCTGTTGATGGACATCTTGGTTCTTTCCATAGTTTGGCTATTGTGGACATTGCTGCTATAAACATTTGGGTGCATGTGCCCCTTTGGATCCCTACATTTGTATCTTTAGGATAAATACCCAGTAGTGTGATTGCTGGGTCATAGGGTAGCTCTATTTTCAACTTTTTGAGGAACCTCCATGCTGTTTTCCAGAGTGGCTGCACCAGCTTACATTCCCACCAGAAGCTTAGGAGGGCTCCCCTTTCTCCGCATCCTCGCCAACATCTATAATTTCCTGACTTGTTAGTTTTAGTCATTCTGACTGGTGTGAGGTGGTATCTCATTGTGGTTTTGATTTTTATTTCCCTGAATGGCATTCTTTTCTGATTCCCTTTTTTACATTTCTCATTTTAAGTCCACATGAAATTATTTTTAGATATAACGTGAAGTAAGGATACAATATCATTTATTTCCAAGTGGTTGGGCATTTGTTTTGGTATCTTTTATTGAATATTCTCTTCCCACTGATTAAAATACCCTTTTGGTCACATGTTAAATTCATATTCCTATTTCTATTCCTTGGAATTCGACTTATGCACTAGTACTACATTGTCTAAATTATTACAGCATTTAATGTAAATGTAAGTAAATGTAAATGTAAATTTAAAGTGAATGCTAAACAGCACCTGTTTCTTATTCATATGCAATTATAAAATTTTTTCTATGTCTCCCTTTATGCATCTACATATTTAAGTTTTCCAAATAGAATATCTAGAGTCTTTGCTTTGATTTGTTTTAAATTTATTAATTCCTAGAAAAGAACATATTTACATCTAAGAGAGTATACCTCCTTTTATTTGTTTGACCTGTTATGATAGCCTCCTCATTGATCTCATCCTTTCTGGTCTTTCCCTTTTCCTGTAAGTCTTAGTCACAGTGTGCAGAGTAATATTTCTGGAGAATTTTTCTGATGATCCCACTTTTTAAATTTATAAGTGCTCTCGGTCTCTTTCCATTTGTCCATTGGATACATTGCACATATCTTAGCTTGGTATTTCTGGCCTTCCATGCCATAGATTAATTCTTTTTTACTTTCTCTACTTCTATACTATTATCTACCCTCTCTTTTTTTTTAATAATTTAATTTTTTAAAATTTTTTCAGTGTTCCAAGATTCATTGCTGATGCACCACACCCAGTGCTCCATGCTGCAATACGTGCCCTCCTTAATACCCATCAACAGGCTCACCCATCCCCTCCAAACCCTCAGTTTGTTTCTCAGAGTTCACAGTCTCTCATGGTTCATCTCTCCCTGATTTCCCCCAACTCCCTTCTCCTCTCCATTTCCCCATGTCTTCCATGTTATTCCTTATGCTCCACAACTAAGTGAAACCATATGATAATTGACTCTCTCTGCTTGATTTATTTCACTTCCAGTCCCATCCTTGTTGATACAAAATTTGGGTATTGTATCAACATGGACGGCACTGGAAGAGATTATGCTGAATGAAATAATCTGCCCTCTTGCCATTCTCTCTTCTTAGAAGGGTCTTTTATCTCTGCCTTTGAATTCAAACCCATTTATACTTAAAAATCTTATTCTTGAAAATTCAGCTTTTTAAAGAGGATAATCTTGGCCTGTAAGGATGTTTGTCTTCCTTTTGGGTAAGATTGAGTTGATAATACCTGTTTCTGTCTGTCTCAGTTGCTCCACTTATTGGAATCAGCCCTTCAGTGACCAGTGTCATTGAAGGACAGCAGCTTACTTTGCCTTGTGCTCTGTTGGCTGGAAATCCCATTCCAGAACGTCGGTGGATTAAGAATTCAGCCATGGTAAGAACATTTTAAATCCATGCATTCACATTTCTAATTTTCTTGTGTAAGAGACAATTTATTCCAACCATTGAAATTTCAATTTAATAAATATACAAAAATACAAAGAAAAACTTTTTTAGTGTTAACATGTTTATGCAGTTTACATTATTTCAGAATTAATAAGATGGAAAAAGAGCCAATGGTGTGATTTTTATAGTTTTGCATTAAATTCAATGCAACTAATAAACTTCAGAATATGTACAAAGTGAAACAAATATAAAATTATTTTATAGCCTTTAAATATTTTTATATCCTTTTTGTAGGATATAATAAATACTGATATTTTCATAAAATTCTTTCATTTATTAATCTTTATTATTTTTATTATTTAATAATTTCAAACATTATATATTTTATCATGAACTATTTGGACATGTGGATCTATTTTGTGTCTTTTTTTTTCAGTGTATAACTTTGGCTTATGAAAGGATTTGAAAAAATTGTCATGGTTCTATAAAATTTTTTGCAAACATGCTATCTCTGGCAATAAATTTTCATGTAGATAAGAGCACTTTTCCTTCCATTTTCCAGGGTAGTTAGGCTCACTCTCTTTTTGAAGTGCTAATTAGAAGTGAACTGACTCCTTGGAATAAGATGTGAAATTGTTCATATTTGCATAAAATCCTGAGGATAATTAGTAGACCTCACTCAATAATTAAATGCCCTTATAAAAAAGGATGATACTGTTTGAGCACAAAGGTATCCTGTGATTGAACAAAATGCATAAATGGCAGTTAGAGTGATCATTTTTAACAGAAAATATTGCAGACCTTCTCTGACACAGTTCCTATATCATACATTGCCTCTAATATTTGTATCTTTCACTGAAAAAGGTAAGTGTTGAAATGAATCACATTCTCTCAACTTGAATGACTGCCTGTTTGCCAAAATGAAAATATCAAATAACTTGCAAGTGGTACTATACGCTTCTTGAAAAACAACAAATTAGTAAAAAGTAAAAGTCATTAGTGGAATTTGGGTCCTGAGTGATACCAGAAATCTCAGAGACATAAAATAGAGACATCACTTGTTTCCTGTCAAGTGTTGTCTCCATTTTGTTCCTTTTTCCAGCATAATATTTGGTGGTTTATCAGGAGGACATATAATAGATTCTACTCTTTGTAACATTTTATGCTCATCATTTTTCCCTTAAGGGTGTTAAAATATTTTGTTATAAGACATTTAATAACCCAGTTGGAAAAAAAAAATCTGGTTTTGGCTTAGGGAACATTAGCTTTTAAATTAAATATGACTTTTTTTTCTTTAAGTTGGTCCAAAATCCTTACATCACTGTACGCAGTGACGGGAGTCTCCATATTGAAAGAGTTCGCCTTCAGGATGGAGGCAAATATACTTGTGTGGCCAGTAATGTTGCTGGAACCATTAACAAAACTACCACTGTGGATGTACATGGTAAGAGACACACCCGTTGTAATTCTTTCCAAACCATGTTCAAAGCTAGGTTTATGTCTCTAAATCAAATAACTCTGTCTTCTAGTTGTAAGAAGTAGACTTTTCCCCTAATTGTTATTCTTAACAGAAAGCCTTATTTCTTGAACACTATTTACATTGTTAAAGCTGTTTTCAGAATTCCCTTTCCTACATACACAAAAAGGCTTTATTGGGAGTCACCAGCTGAGTCTGGCCAAGGGCTTTTGTAAGTGGTTTCTTAATTGATAAAAGTGAACTGAGTTCTCAAAGAGTTATGTTTAAAAATACATTTTAATTTCAGGCAAGCTGAACTTATTATTCCATCCAAATTGCCTTTTTTTTTTGGATTGTGCAACAAGCATGTTCTTACTAATGACCCCTTTGTGTGTTAGCTAGAAATGACCTAAACGTTTCTAAAGGCCACCTCATGTGCTCCAAACAGTCTTTTCGCATGTTAGATAATCTAAAAGGTCACAAATAAGAAAATCCAAAAGCTATCTTTTTTCGTTCGTGACTAACAGTCACGAACTTTTTACATCTCAATAAATAAGTGACAACTTCATAGTTTAAGAAGTTGTCATAAGGGTTTTTTAAAAATATTTTCTTTAAAGACTTTGCAGCATTGCTTTAAGTGTGGCATTAAAAAATAGTTCTGTGTACAGAGATGAAAGTAACACAGAACATTTGTTTTTAGTAAATTCATCCTTTTTTTAGGACATGAATTGGAGAATCCGGTAATTTCCACATTTTGCTTGGTCTATTGAAATTATCAGTGGATACAGACCGTCTTCTTTTTTTTAATGTCTGTGTCTCATTGTAAATAGCCTCTTCTGTCTCTCAATCTTATACCAGCCCCCACCAACATTGCGTGAGATATTCTTGAAGAAATACTATTTTAAAGAAACATTAAAGTAACACTAAATTACAGTCTAAAAGAATAAATGCATAATACCAGATTGAATACAATCATATACAATACAAAACTATATACAAAAAAATACAATTTATTTTTAGAGCAAAATCAGTCCATCAATTTCCTAGAAGGTGCTTGGGGACTGCCTTGAGAATCTAGTATAGAAATATAATCATGTCATCTCCATAGAATATTGTGTTGAGGAGGATTCTGAGGTAAATTTTTACTTGAGTGGAAGAGAGATGTGATTAGCTGGGATGTCACCCAGATCAGAGGAGCAAGGAGACAGATGAACCAGTGATGTGGTTTATCATGACACACTAAATGTTGATGATTAAAAGCTAAAAAGATCACTTCACAACATATTTCATCCATCTTAAGTGAAATTAAATGAGTAACTGTTTTAGTTACTAAGGTTAAAAAAACCCAACCCAGACATTTGACAGGAACTAAACCAAGCAACCATTCAGCCAACAGGTTAGTTTTTGAGTTGGATGTGACACAGCATCACAAGTTCTCTATACCTCCGTAGGCATGTTAATTAGCACTGACATGCCTTCATGACTCTGCCTTGCCCCTTTTAAGAATACTCATTAAAATCTCACAAAACAAACTGAGGATTGCTGGGGGGAGGGGGGTTGAGAGAAGGGGGGTGGGGTTATGGACATTGGGGAGGGTATGTGCTTTGGTGAGTGCTGTGAAGTGTGTAAAACTGGCAATTCACAGACCTGTACCCCTGGGATAAAAATATATGTTTATAAAAAAAAAAATTAAAAAAAAAAAAAGCTCTCAATGACCAGTTCTTAAAAGGATAAATTAATGCATGCAAATATAGATGTAAGTTAAAATGGAAAACTACTCACTTGTCATCTTGATTTAGGTAGGTGGAAATCTGGAAAGAAATAGCCCTTCCACAGACAGATGTCGTCAGATTTGAAAATGCCTAAATTTGCCACTTCCCCTAATAACTGTCAAACTCAGTATGCATTTAAGAAAATGGCTTATTCTATATGGCCATAAAATTATGGTAGAGTTGAGAGTCGACTCTTCCATGATGATTCTAGAATTAGAGAGTAGCCTGACGTAGAGAGTATCTAGAATTTTTTTGACAATTTTTTAAAAGAGGAAATTATCTAAGGAATAAACCCAGCCTTGGGAAAATACCAGTATGTAGCACAGCCTTCCAGGGATGTTTATGCACAGAAGTCTCTGGTGTCCCTTGTTCTGGCAAACTTCTCCTCCCAGGTAGCTGTGATAATTCTAGAGAAACTTGTCTCAAAAGCAAGAGCTTTAGTAAGTGCATGAGCCCTGGGGAGCCATTCCACTTTCATCTTTCCAGGGGAAGGAAAAGAAATGCCTGGTGTGTATCGGGCTCGTGCTGTGTTCGTTGTGCTATGTTAAGAACTTTCATGTATGGGAACTTCGTTAATCAAATTTATTATTTTGAGAAAATTGAGTATAGATAATTTTTCATATGCTAGTTGCCTGTGATTAATCGAGATATGCACAGAATGGAATCATTAACAGTCTTCCTTTTCCTTTTGCTTCTGCTCATATAATGTTAATTCTTCAGTTGCTTTCTAAAGTCCAAAGGTATGTTATTCTTTTTAGTGAAAACTACTGACTTAGAATCCTGTATTTTAGTCTTTTAAATGTAAACGCATAAGGCCTTGCAAGTTTCATTGTTGAATTTCTTTTAAGAAAACATATCCTTCTTTCTGGGTTAAATTTAGTAGCTTGTTTAGCAATGCTTGTGAATAGGCAGATATTAAATGTGTAGTGGTTAAACAGTCCATCTCTCCAGCAGTGGGCTTACGTCAGCTCTTTGCAGCCTAATGGGTAATGGACAATGATGAAAATTATGGTTAAATGTGTAAATGTTCGGATGTAATTCCCTCTTGAGTTTCCAGGAAAACATGGATTTTCTTCAGTCTTACTTTTGGTAGGAAAGTTAACTTGCTATGCATAATTCACTACTTGACTTTAAGTTAATATTTTATTAAAGTCATCAGATTAGAGTTACTGTATTTACTCTTACAAGTTACTCTACATTTTATTTACTCTTACAAGTTACTCTACATTTTGATCAGAAAATGTTGTCTTAGCTGGTTTTTATGAATACACAATGTATTCTAAAATCATGTAACTTTAAATGGAAGAACAGATGCTCAGACTCTGAATATTGCCTCCTATTTTCAGTCCTGCCAACCATTCAGCACGGGCAGCAGGTACTCAGCACAATTGAAGGCATTCCAGTGACTCTACCATGCAAAGCAAGTGGAATTCCCAAGCCGTCCATCATCTGGTCCAAGGTAAATGACCTACTCAGAGGTGTTTGTTAATGTTACGTGTTATCACAGTGTTTGAATATTTTTTGTCATACACGGGACTTGTGACTGTCCCGTAGAATTTTAAAAAAAGGAAAACCCATGCAGTCGTACCACTTGGAAGGGACCTTAAAATGTCCTTAGTACAGTCACACCTGATGCTGGAGTAACATTAACACAACAGTGAACGCTAACGTAACGCCTTCTGTATACCAGGAGCTTTTCTAAATCTTTTTTTTTTTATTATTTATTTATTTATTTATTTTTTAAAGATTTTATTTATTTATTTGACAGAGAGAAATCACAAGTAGGCAGAGAGGCAGACAGAGAGAGAGAGAGAGGAGGAAGCAGGCTCCCTGCAGAGCAGAGAGCCCGATGCGGGACTCGATCCCAGGACCCTGAGATCATGACCTGAGCCGAAGGCAGCGGCTTAACCACTGAGCCACCCAGGCACCCGCAGGAGCTTTTCTAAACACTTAGCATGTTTGTAGCAGAGCCTTGTCTACCTGTGCCACATCCCCGCAGCCGCTGTGATTTCAGCGCAACTCGGGTGGACAGCTCCGTGCACGCGGCCGGAGTCCCACTTCCTGCGTGTGTCTCTCTAGGTTTTGGAATCAGGGCTTTCTCCAGAGTCCCACAAGGCCACTCAGCCTGCTCTTGGGTAGCTGAGAAGTGTAGGGGCATTAACAACTTGGGGGGCAGGTGTCCTTTATAAATCACCTGCTTCTCATCCATCAGAATACTTCTGAGTTTCTTCACACAGTTTCTCAACGGATCCCAGCACTTGGAAGCTTATCAGCCCAGCCACAGGGGAAATAAGAACACTGAAATCTTTTTAACTTTCCTTCCTTGTGTGCCTCACTCCCCCGCCCACCTGCTTGAGCCTCTGGGGATCACTTTCCAACTAAACTTCTTGCCCTCAAATCTTTGTCTTAGACCCTTTCTTTTAGGAAGGCAAAATAAGACATATACAAACTCATTTATTCCCCTCTGTGTCCCTATCATGAAGTTGTCCAGCTTTTACTTGTCTTCTTGCAAAGAGGAAAAACCCATTTGCTAAGGAAGTCCTTTTCATCTTTGAACAGTCATGAAGATAGCATGTATTTTCTGTAAATTAATTTAAATCTGACAGCTATAAGTAATATAAAATGATGGCATAATAACAAAATGTGGCATTTGTATAATTAGTACTACAACCCAAGCATTTTAACATAGCATCTAATTTTATATATCTACAAAGCTCTGAAATATAAAGTAGGTACTGACATCTGGAAGTTAAATAAAAAGGTTAAGCTTTCTGCATTCTGGACACAAAAACCCAGTGCTGTAGCTGATCCCCAAACTCTACAGTGTCTGGTACTATAAAGAAGTTTAATGCATTTTAGGAAAACATAAAAATGAAAGGCCAGGGTGGCCTGTGTGCCATGATAAAACATGAAGGTTAAGAAAGAATTAGGGCTCCAGAGCCTAATTGCCAGGGTTCAAGTCCCAGAACTACTACAGACTGACTGTTATTCCACATCATCCCCAGCCTTTATTATTTTCATCTATAAAATGGGAGATTATGGTAGTTCCTGCTCAGATGATTGTTTTGAACATGAAAATAGTTAATTCATGTGATGTGCTCAAAACTGTGCATGGTTAGCGTATGACTATCCCATTCATTATTATTACCATTATTCGCACCATTTTTAAGTAGCTCTGGAACAAAGGGGACATGGTTCAGTGTGTCAAAATACTGCCTTTGCTTTCTTTGCTCTAATTTTCGTACAAATAACTTAAGTCAAATTAGCATTTTTCAAAAATCTAGTATTTTCCCCCATGGAGATCTTTTTTTTCCTCTCTTCCTTTTCCAGACATGAAGTCACTCCTTCATTATCTTAAAAAAACCTCTTTGTTGTGTTTCACAGAAAGGTGAGCTGATCTCCACCAGCAGTGCTAAGTTTTCCGCAGGGGCTGACGGAAGTTTGTATGTGTCCTCACCTGGGGGTGAAGAGAGTGGGGAGTACATCTGCACCGCCACCAATGCGGCCGGCTACGCCAAAAGGAAAGTGCAGCTGACCGTCTACGGTGAGAGCCCCCGGAGGAGTGTTTTCCTTTGACATGTCTGCCGGTGCCAAAACTCACATTTCTCTCCCAAATCATATTAGCAGGGGCTGTTCTCCTAAAGTGAACTGCATTTTACAAAAATGCATTTTTACTGCCAACCACCATTTCTTCTACTGAGATTCTTATTTAAAGGGAGAGTAATTGTATAGCCATTCGGAAAAATTTTATGGTGTTTTCCTGAGGAGTAGGCTTACTGCACCCAAGCAGCTTCAGAAACACCCCTTAGTTAAAATCCCCTCGCAAAGCCAAACCTCAGCTATGCCTCGGTGAGCACTCTGCCCTGAGGAATTCCTTGTACAAGTGGCAGATTCTCGAAGGGCATTTCAGCTGACCTCTTCATTATGTTCTGAAAGGAAGAACTAAAAAGGGAAACTCTCTGGTCATTTTCCTTTCAGCTCTCGCTATAAATACATGAATGGAAAGTTTTAGAGATGCCCTGAAACTTTGGAACGCACAGCAACATCTTTTTGTACATTTTTAAAGAATATTAGTAATACGCATTTGAATGTAAGGTAACTGTTTTCAATGTACTCTCTCCCTTCCAAAAACATGTGTTTATTTTAGTAAGGCCCAGAGTGTTTGGAGATCAACGAGGACTGTCCCAAGATAAGCCTGTTGAGATCTCCGTCCTTGCAGGGGAAGAGGTGACACTTCCATGTGAAGTGAAGAGCTTACCCCCACCCGTCATCACCTGGGCCAAAGAGACCCAGCTCATCTCTCCGTTCTCTCCAAGGTAGGGGATCGGGGACGGACCTCGACACGGAAAAACAATCTCTTGGGGCAGATGGGTATACCTACTTAGGTTTACAGATGTTTCAAAAAATGATTTTTAAATGTGAGATAATTCACGCATGTACCTGAACCTACAGCAAATACATGTATACCTTCTAAATCACTCTTTAATATCAGAAACGCTAACACCCTACTTTGACGTAATTTCCCACAGGTGCCTCTACAGGGTAGTTACTGAAATGGAGCATATTTCTATGTAGATCTGGTTAGCACAAATGCATAGAACACATAGAATCTCATTAAGTCCACAATAAGTCCTCTAATGACTAAGATTTTACTTTCATTAGATGGTTTTGTAAAAATTTTCTTGATTAAAACCTTAGACATTTAAAGGCCCACCGAGACCATAATTGGATAGGCTAATAATCTGATAGGCTAAATTTGGTAGATGTGGAAACCAAAACACCAGAGCCTTTAAGGTACTACCTTTGTTGCCCTGCAAGTACAAGGTTGAATTTACCTCCACCACTTAAAGTTCGCCTGAAACTTTTGGCAATTTTTTTCAGTGGCCCTCTGAACCTTAGATTTCTTATTTATGAAATGGAGTTGATCTTTACCTGCAAGATAATGTATATTCCACACACCCCTGTCTCTAGTTCTCAAGGAGTAGTAGCAGTTACTATTTTAACTCAGTATCATGCCAGAAGCTACTGGTGGAATAAGAATTATAGTCTCTAGCTGTGTCTGTTAAGCTTACTGATGTATAGTTATGAAGCTAGATATTTATGCTACCACTGGTGAGGGTAAAAAAGACAATTAAAGAACTACTTTACATAAACTTACTCTTTCTTTGAAAAATAATTTGCTTTGGATATTTTTGAGTGAAAGAAATACCGTATTACAAATACAGTTAACATTTCCTTGTTTTCTTCCCCAACCCCTTGTCTCCCTTTCCAGAGGCAAATACTGCCACAAACAACACATGCCTCCCATGCAACCATTCTAAAACTGTATAGGATCTTGTTTTCTATGTTTTTAATTTTGTGTGTCTGTTTTCAATTTGCCATGTAACATATTACCTATTATTCTACTGCTTGCTGTATTAAGTCAACATTTGTTCATTTTTGTACACATAGGTTTAGTTTCTTTCTTTTTTAATTTTTTTTTCTTTTTAATTTGACAGAGATCACAAGTAGACAGAGAGACAGGCAGAGAGAGATGGGGGAGGGGGGTGCAGGCTCCCTGCTGAGCAGAGAGCCCCATGTGGGGCTCCATCCCAGGACCCTGAGATCATGACCTGAGCCGAAGGCAGAGGCTTAACCCACTGAGACACCCAGGTGCCCCGGTTTAGTTTCTTTTTAATCACGGTATACATAGTCTCCATTTTGTGTATACATTTCCCAGTGTATGAACATTCAGGGTTTTGTTTGTTTCTCTTGGGTTTGGTTTTAGGTTTTTGACTTTACAAACAAGGCTTTTTAGTGAAAATCTTTATGTATATCTCTCTGTATACACATGCATGACTTTCTTTAGGACTGGCACCTAGAGCTGCAGTTTCTGGTCAGGATGAATTCCTACTTTCAGTTGTGTAGACGATGCTAAATTGCTGTCCACAGAGGGACTCCTGGGTTTGCCTTTCTCCCATTAGAAGAGAGGTGCACAGACATCCCCATTATCATCAATGCCTGGTATTGATGGACTCAAACATTTTTGTTGTTCAGATGGGCATGAAATGGTATCTTGCAACCGTCTGAGTTCTCATGTGACTGACTTCCAGGAGCCCCACATGCTTTTACCTTTTTGTTGGCATTTGTGTCATCTGTAACTTGCCTTTTTAAGCCTGCAGCACAGATTTCTGGTGACTTACTTGTCTTTTTTGTTGTTGAATACAGAAATTGGGTCTGTATTCTTAATAGCACTCCTTTGTTGTATGTGTTGAAAATACCTTTCCTCAGACCACTGCAAGGTTTTAATGTGTGATGTTTGATTATATAGAACTTTACATTTTTTATGTAGCTCAGTGTATTACTTCTATTGTTTTTAAGACTTTTACTTTATGAAGAATATTAACAAGCCACCAGTGTTTTAGTCTAATATTTTAAGTTTTTCACATTATGGACCTTGATCCATATGAATTTTTATGTTGTGTCTGTTATTAGGTAGTGCTCTATTTTTTAAATTTTTAATTTTTTATTAACATATAATGTATTATTAGCCCCAGGGGTACAGGTCTGTGAATTGACAGTTAGTAGTGCTCTATTTTTATTTATTTATTTTTCCCATGTGCAGAACCTGTTGCCTAACATCATTTTTTAATAATTGGCCCTTTCCTTGCTCTTTGTAATAATATCTCCATCATTGAGTATTATATGTTGGATTTTCCTAGATACTTACTTCTTTGGGGGAAATTTCGTCCTTAACTCCTTAACTATTTATTCATTTGTCTGTCTCAGGGCCAGTAGAACAATTTTTCTTTTTCCTAGGTACATAAGAAATCTTGATATTAAGCAGGTCTATCTGACCCTCTCCTCCTTAAACTTATTTCAATACAGTTAACATAATGACATTTTTATGTCGATCTGGCTCACTCAACTACATTATTATCCTGTAGGAAGAACATATTCAGTAAATATTTGAGAATTACAAATGTACCTTCTTTCACTTTTATTTTAACACACTAAATTTTTTAACAAAGCATTGCAGAAAAAACAGGACAGTATTCAAAATATGTTCAAAACTTACTAAAATATATATTTGCTTTGTATAGTCACAACTTAATAAGACAGACAGACGCACAAGTTTTTGATAATTGCAGACCATTAGGTTAGATCCGAGGGTAAAAGGAAACTGATTTTGTATTTGTAAGAACATCATGCAGAATGTATACACTGTATACTATGACATATATACACATACACATACACAATAGAATCATGAAAATTCCTGACTTTAAAGGTATAGAAATAATATAAATGGGAGAAGGGTTTCAAAACGGCTTGCAGAGTAGAAATTTCACACTGAAATGCAGCTGCATTGGGGATATTAAAATTCTGATGTTCTATGGTCTACTATGTGGTTTCTTTCTTTTAGACACACATTCCTCCCTTCTGGTTCAATGAAGATCATTGAGACCCGCGTTTCAGATAGTGGGATGTATCTTTGCGTTGCCACAAATATAGCTGGGAACGTGACTCAGTCTGTTAAATTAAATGTCCATGGTGAGTTTTGAAATGAAGACATGTGATATCTGTGTACTGGCCACAGGAAAATTTGTCATAGTAGTTTCTTTGATAGTCTCCAAATTGCATGTAGAGTAATTAGAGAAAAATTTTCTAAAATTGAAGACTTGTGATTTTCTTTCATTTCCTCTGGAAAGTTTATTTGCCATCTATAGACAATTTTTTCCCTTTTCCTTAAATAAACAGTATTGAAATTTTGGCTCTTCTTTTTACTAAATGTCTACAGTCACTTATGACAACTCTTGATACACTGTAAAAAAAAAAAGTGTTTAGACTGATGGCTTTTTGTAGAAGTGATTGTGAATTCTCAAAGAAGAATTTATTAGTATTTAAATGGTCATTTTCAATATTCAAAGAATTCGTCAACTGAAAACATTATGCTTCCTGGAACTCTTTAACTTTTAAAAACTTACGGTTAATCTGTTTTATTCCCTCAACTTTACCATAGTCTGTCCAAAATAGTTATTTACTTAACACATGCTTAGTGAGTACATTCTCTGTCAGGCATTATATAGGTGCCAAATATTCAAGTATCAGGAAAAGATTTTCTTAGGTAGCATTGCCCTGATTTCCCTCTCGGATCAGTCAGCGTAATAGTGTCCTATTAGCCATGGGATTTGAGATCCAAGGAGAGTTCTGTCATTTACTAGCTGTGGTGTATCTTGGGCATTTTACCTACCCTCTCTTACTTTTAGTTTTCTCTTTCATAAAATGCTAACAATCCTCTTAAAATTATAAGGTTGTCACAACCTTATAATTCGCTAAAAATATATTAAGTTTAGAAAACAAAGGACTGAGGAATGGGGCTTTGTAGGGATGTAAGGTACATAAATTCTAATGATATCCTTATGAGTTAACTTGATTCTTTAGTGTATAATGCATGAATATGGAGACCAGTAATACTTGCCAGCATTCTGATAAATTATCTCGTTTTCCTAAAGGAAGGTAGATAAAGACAAGTAATAGAGGCTTGATTTTGATTTTGACTTTCTTCTCTGAAATTAGCAAGTTTTTTACTAGAAATTTTCTCACTGTCTGGCTAAACCGTCCACAAAGAGAGCAAAAAGTAGGAACACCTGAAGAGAAATGCTTTTTCTTTTACTCCCTTATATTATAGAAATCATCACCTTTTAAGAGGGTTTTAAACTTTAAATTATTTATAAATTAAAGGAAACCTAACATTTGCAAACACTTGCTTTTCCCTCAAGTTTGGCATGAGAGCTTTTCTATTTATTATTGCCCATAATCCTTGCAGTGGACAGGAATTGAAGAGGTTTTTCTTGCCTGGATTATCAAGGAAACAGGCCTCAGGAAATTTACTGACTTGCCCTAGATCGTATAGCCAGTACGTGGCCTGAGCCTGGGTCCAAATCCTGAGATTCTTCTACTTTCTGTGCTGCTTCTTTGTAAGGAGTTCTCATTAACAGTGAGAAGAGAAAGGAATTTCTTAAATTGGAATATTAATCCCCCATTGTTTCTAGTTCCTCCAAAGATACAGCGTGGCCCTAAACTTATGAAAGTCCAAGCTGGCCAAAGTGTGGACATCCCGTGCAATGCTCAAGGGACGCCTCTTCCTGTCATCACATGGTTGAAGGACGGAAGTGCCGCGCTGGTGGACGGGGTGCGGCTTGTGAGCAATTCGGATGGAACGTTAAGCATTGACCCAGCCCTGCTCTCTGATGCCGGCGTCTATACATGTGTCGCTACTAACATGGCAGGCAGTGATGAAACAGAAATAACACTACATGTCCAAGGTGATTTTCGGCATAAGAAAATATATGTAGGGTGGGGGCATAAAGCTGGCAAAAGTTGTTCTGTGAATAGACAGAAAGCAAGGAAAAGAGTAAGAAATACAGATCGTGAGAAGTACTGTGCGGAAAATTAAAACCAGGTGATGCTCTCTACAATTGTCTCCTTTAAAGATTTTATTTATTTGAGAGAGAGAGGAGAAAGAGAGAGAGAATCCCAAATAGACTCTGCGCTGAGCACAGCCCAACACAGGGCTTGATCTCATGACCCTGGATCAGGACCAGAGCCAAAATCAAGAGTCACGTCTATTATCTGGCTACCCCCGCCACCTGCCCAGGCACCCAGTATCTTGTCTTCTCTAGCAAAATATTTGACCACATCTTTCTGGCAGTTTGATAAGTGTGCTGCATAGCCTGAAGTAAATATGTCTGGCAGCTAGAAATATGTGTCATATGAGGAAGAGAGTCAGGAAAGGTAACAGTTCACCAGTGTGTCTGGTTGATGGTGCTGCAGGAGAGTTTGGTATTGCTTAAGGAAAGCCTGTGATAATGCATTTATTGTTCTAATAGAACCCCCTACACTGGAAGACCTAGAGCCTCCATATAACACCCCATTCCAAGAAAGAGTGGCCAGTGAACGCATTGCATTTCCATGTCCTGCAAAAGGTATGTAGTCCTTGGACATATGGGCATAAGCATAATGTTATATTATTTCAGAATTCTCTGTTGAACCCAAAACATCTTTATGGAAAGATCCACTTGTTAGTCCTTGTTACACCATTTGGACATTAACCTCTCTTTTAAATAACACCTCTTTGAATAGCTATTTTTTCTCTCACTGGTATTTTATCTACTTCAATGGAAAAACCTCTGTTCTTCCAAGCTTGCCTTATCAATCGTGTGTCCCATGTAGTTCTTGTTAATTCTTAGTTCTCGTGTTAATTCTTAGTTCCTTTGGTCTTGATAAGATTTCTCATTAAAATGTAACAGCTGGAGCTACTCAGAATTTTTTGCACTTATCACACTCAGAAGTATAAATTAAGACTAACTCCTGATACTGCTCTTCTGAAAACCTCTTTTCTTAGATTTACCCTCTACTGGTAATCCTAAAGGCAGGTTCTACCTTGATACTCTGAGGCTTATCCAAACTCCTTTTACCTTCCCAAATTTCTGGGGTTTCCATCCCACCATGTTTCCTGGCAGGAAACTCTTCTTTTCTCTCCTCAGGGGGGATGGGAAAGAGGCGTTGTCACTTCCACCCTTGGGATGCCAGTAGGTGGTTCAGAACATCCTCCCTTTCACATATGCTTTCATCCACAGTGACTCAGATGTGTTTGCAGCAGTTCCAGCAAAGTCCACACGGAATTCTTTCCCTCACCTCCATGCAGTTGGTACTATCATCGCTCCCACAAAGGCCCCTTAACGATTGTTCCTGGAGGCATCGACAGATGAAGGGCCTCATGGCTCTTCCTGTTTCTGTAGCAAAATTTTGCATCTCTTCACAGTAGCTCTCACCAATGATTATTTTCTAGCAAGCATTACTAGAGAACTTTAATGAGTTTTTCACATACCAAAATAATTATCAGTAACTATCCCCATAGTGGTGAAGGAGGAGACAAGTCCTGGAGAAGAGACCCTTTGAAGGGTTTAAAGTCGGGTATTTGAGTACTTGCTGCTCCTGGACCCCTACCAGGGGCACTGCTGCCCTTTGCTCTCTGTTGGATCCCTGACTCCAACGCTGGCTGGACTTCCCTTTTTCCAGCTGTTTTGACTTCCCCATTCCACTTTGAAAAACTACCTCTTGGGTTTGCCATTTTCACCTGGGATATAATTCCAGGTGAAATTCCATTTAAAGTATCTGGATGCCTTCCTTCTCTGTGCGACAAGTCTGATCTTGTATGTGACAGTTCTACCATTTATAAGTTAAAGTGACTGTAACTTCTCTGGCTTGTTCATTTAATTTTTCATTTATTCACTCTACAAGCATTCATTGAGAAGTCTGATTGAAATGCATAAAGGAATGAGTGGGATATGAAGAAGTGAGGCCATGATTATAACCCTTTTTTCTTTGAAAACTTAGACACCTGCAGTCCGTCAGTTCACCTTCTCTTTCTCATCTTCACTGTTAGTGCAATGAAATAGGCCAATATTTTTGTTTTATTTTTTTCTCATAAGTACAACTTTCATAGTCACTTTCAAAATTCCTTAACTCAACTTGAGTTTAGCCTTAGTGACACATTCTATATATTCTGCTGTTCTTTTGTATTTGTCTTGGATTATGTGCCAAAATGTTAACATTTGTTATTATCCTTTAATATAAGATTATTAACAATGTCATACAAATGCATTAAATATCCTTTTTATTTTTATAGGTATTAAGGAAATTTTGAAAGTACTTAGACTAGTGCCTGATACATTATTTGCTAAGTAAATACATTCTTAATACAGAATTCATGTTTGTCTATTTCCGGTATGTACTTTTGGCTCTATTACATACTTCAAGATTATTTTATCACTTCTACTCAGCAGCACATCACTTCCACTTACTCATAAATAAATCTAGGAAATCAGTCCTGCCTTCCACTTGCCCAGTTTTCTTTTCAGTATAAAAAGTCAAGAATTGTTCCTATTGTCCTATGTTTAACAGGATGAAATCACCAAATGTGTCAGTAGCAGAAGTTCCTCATCTCTAGGGTATCTGGGCTATTTAGTGTGAATTATAGAGCATTGCTTCTGCACTTATGACTACTTCGTAGGGCAATCTTTGTGTTGTGTTCCTGTGATAGCCTCTTACTTTTTGTTCTTCATTTATTTTTATCCCAAACTCTCTTCACTTGATCAATATAGTTTTTTCCCCACAATGCTCTCACACAAGAAAATGCTTTGGTTTGCTTACTGTCTTCTGAAAGTCTTGATAAAGAGAACTGGCTCAAACACTACCCTAGAGACCATAGGTCTGTTAAGACTGATCAGGAATTAGAGGCATTAAATACCATAACTCTTTGAAATTTCATGCCAGGAGAAATATCTTGTAAGTAGCATGGTACCTTAGGGTACCTTATAGTTGTAACAAAATTTTTGTTTCTCCTCAAAGTATTTGAGATTTAATAATGATTCCTAGTTTTATTATAGAATATCACAAAACTCTAATTTCTTGGTTAGGCACCCCCAAACCAACTATCAAATGGATATGGAATGGGAGAGAGCTGACAGGCAGAGAGCCTGGTATTTCTATCTTAGAAGATGGCACATTGTTGGTCATTGCTTCTGTTACACCCTCTGACAATGGGGAGTATATCTGTGTGGCCGTCAATGAAGCTGGAACCACAGAAAAAAAGTATAACCTCAAAGTCCACGGTAAACATAGATAAAATACCAAAATCATACGGTTGAATATGTGACATTTTCTAATTATTATATATGTAAGTTATTCTTTCAATGTGGTATTATTTAAAATTAATGTGAATAGAATGTTATCAAACAAGAAATTGAAAATCTGATTGCATTCATTACTTGATTAATTTCAAATTTTATGTAATTTATTGTGACTTTATTTAAAATTCAGGTGGCAGAATAGTCAGAAGTCTCATGACCTAAACTAAGCTATGTACTTATCCCCCCAACAACAGAGAGATTTATTAAGTTTGTGTATGTGCATGTGTGTATTTCCCAGAGATATTTTATACATAACAAGGAAATAAGAATATATATTTTATTCTCTTTTAATCTATAAAAATGTACATATATAGGAGAATATTATATCCATTATGCTAAACCTTGTCTATTTTACGAAAATATCCATCTTTGGAATTATTCATTATTCCTAACTCTTATTTATACTGATCTAGCATCCCACTGTATGGGTATGTCATGATTTCCTTAACCTTCATCTATTAATGGTGAACATTCAGGTGTTACCAATTATTTGTTATTATAAGTAATGCTTTAATGAAATAGTTGTACATTTGTGCATCAGTCAAAAGTTATGTTCATTTGGAAATTTCATGGATATTGGCTTCCTGTAGACACTGGGAGATATGTACTTCCATCAGCAAAATAGCAACCCCCTCACATGACTTAATTAAGACCCTAGCAGTTTACATTCTGAGTGGTATGTGGAATAACTAGTTCCTTGCTTAAATTTATCCTAAGTTTTATCCACACTTCAAAACTCTGAAAGATAATTAAAGTAAAACTTTAAGAAGAGTTATTTATAAATATATTGGTCAAGATTTTCATTTTGTGTTAAGGTATGTGCTGGAATATGACCAGCCTTTCTAGCTATCAGGTATCTTAGAATTTGATTTCTAAAGGCCTGTGTAAAGAAACCTCAGAAGTAATATTTATTACAAAATTATCTAGCCATGACTCCTCCCTTTTTGCAGTTGCTCCAGTAATTAAAGATAAAGAACAGATAACAAATGTATCCGTGCTGGTCAATCAGCTGACCAATCTCTTTTGCGAAGTTGAAGGTACGCCTTCTCCCATCATTATGTGGTACAAAGATGACGTTCAGGTAAGTGAAGACATCAGGATACGCATAATTCCTTGCCGCTGCCTCTGAAATAAATCATTCAAATGTGATTTTTGAGGGTGCCTGGGTGGCTCAGTGGGTTAAAGCCTCTGCCTTCAGCTCAGATCATGATCCCAGGGTCCTGGGATCCAGCCCCATATCAAGCTCTCTGCTCAGCAGGGAGCCTGCTTCCTCCTCTCTCTCTGCCGGCTTCTCTGCCTACTTCTGATCTCTGTCAAATAAATAAATAAAATCTTTTTAAAATTTGACTTTCCTATTAATAATGATATAAAGCTTCCATGTCAATTATTAGTAGCGCATCTGTGTGAGGACTGGACATAACACTGCCCGATTTGGCCTTTGAAGGTGACTGAAAGCAGTACTATTCAGATCGTGAATAATGGGAAGATATTAAAGCTCTTCAGAGTCGCTCCGGAGGACGCAGGAAGCTATTCCTGTAAAGCAGTTAATGTTGCAGGCACTTCTCAGAAGTATTTTAACATCGAGGTGTTAGGTAAGGGGAACAGTCCTTTAAGAACCTACAATTTTCAGATGCATTTCTTATAATAGGATGGAGCTGACAGTTATGAAAGAACAAAGAGCTTAAAAAAATTGATAAGAGAAATATTATTTGTTTCACTCTTTCATTATTTTTGTTTTTAATATGGGTTACCCAGAATCCTCTGATACAGAATATTTTACGTTATTATTTATCATAGAGATGTCTGTGAATATTTGGTACCATCTTACACTGCTCTTGTTGATTTCTTCTATTACATGGTCAGGAAGTTCTCTGGGAAGTAACTATATGGGATGATGCAGAGTAAAACTCACTAATGCTCTCAACACTTGAGGCTGCTAGGTTGTAACTTGAGCTGGAGAAAGTAGCAAATGCACCTTTCCCTGCATTCTGATGAACTCTTACAGCTAAATCACCACAGCCCCAATCAACTAAGGGGAAGATTCTGAGTGTGGGTAGAAGAATTGGGATATAATGCATTTCGATCATTTTAAGGGTGCTCATAAATTTAAAGTTTTGTAATTTTAGTTTATGAAATTCTATTTGCTAATCTTGTGATAAAATGACTTCCTTCCTTTCAATATTTTATTCAGCCAAATGGGCATATGTTTCTAAGTCTGGGGTGGAAATAAAGTCTGGGAATGAGGATGCATTGAAGTAACCATTTTTAAGCTGCTTCAGCATAAAAATAATCCCTCTCATTAGTCTGCTCAGAGACTGAAATACTTTGCATTTCCTCTACCAAAAGTATTCTTATTATATTTACATACAGGCTATGAAAAACAAACTAATTTTTTTTTTATCATTAGTCACATCGGCATGATTTCTCTTGGCATTCATTTACTTTGAATTCTGTATACTGATGACTCCCAAATTTTTATTTCCAGCTCAGACTTCTTCATGAGCTCTAAGAATATATATCTCATCTTCTCCGCAGTATCTTGACTTGAATGTCTTAGGAGCATATCAAACAGAAATAAGATTTTAATATTAAAAATAAAATATCACACAATAATACCTTTTATATTGTATTTGTAGACCCACACAAATGCTAAATTTGAATATATTAAAATCTTATTGAAATATTGTAGAGATAAAAAAATAATCTGTTCTTCCTCCCTCCACTCTTTTGGGAAGCCATGGATTTTCACGACAAAATGTCTTTGTTCAAGTCCCACCCACCATAATAGGTGCCGGCTCTCCAAATGAAGTCTCTGTTGTCCTCAACCGTGACATCACCCTTGAATGCAAAGTCAAAGGCACACCCTTCCCCGTTATTCACTGGTTCAAGGATGGCAAGTGAGTACCCTTTCTCTACTTGTTGCAAGGGTCCGACTGATAGGAAATGCATGTGAAAATGCTTGCAGATGTTCTCCCTTTCAGTTACTTTAAACATGTAGGTATTATTAAATGAACATGAAGGAAAAACAATATTGTTTTGAATAATATTGTTCAAAAGCTGGTCTCAAAGTCTTGTAATACCTTTCATTCTTATGAATTATATGACTTTATAAACGCTGTGAATTTATTTTAGAAACACAGAGGTTAGAAACAGAAAACTCAAATTTATTATACACTCAATATTGTGCCCTATAACTAAGAATAAAAAATGAAAAATGCAAGACACAAATGCAGAGATAATTTTACCTTTACATGGAACTGTTTGAATTATGAGAAAAGAAAATTTTTATGACATGATGAATACTTAGGCTGGTTCTCTAAACATAGAAAAAGAAACAATCACAGAAGAGGAGTAAATATTTCCCAGACTTCACGTTCAAGGGCTACTGAGGTTTGCCCACACTGACATGGCTGCAGTAATCTGTATTATTTGTGAGAACTTATTTTTCACAACATGGTCACAGTTCGAGTATTATTATAGGTTTGAGAGCAGGTGTCTTAAGACACCTGTGCTTCTGAGACAGGTAGGAGAGTCGAGATCCAGCTTCTGCCACTCACTAGCTTTGTGATTTTGGACACATTACCCAGCCCTTTGATCTTCAGTTTCCTCATCTGTAAAATGGGGAAAATAATAGAGAAGAGAAGAGATTTGGATTTGGATTGTATAGAATAAAGTGTGCAACTATGTATAAGTAAAGTATGTAAACTTTTTAAGTTTGTTGTGACCAATAAGAGAGGAAACACAGGAAAATGAAATGAAATGAAAATGGACCCACAGAATAAAATTTATTTTTTCTAGGCCTTTATTTTTAGAAGATCCTAACATTGAACTTCTAGATAGAGGACAAGTTCTGCGTTTAAAGAATGCACGAAGAGGTGACAAAGGGCGCTACCAGTGTGCCGCATCCAGTGGGGCTGGCAAACAAGCCAAGGATATCAAACTGACTGTCTATAGTAAGTGTGGTCTTCTTATGCTTTTTGTTATTATCAATTCTCACTATAAATTGAAATGGGAGGGGACACCTAGGTGGGTCAATCGGTTAAGTGTCTGCTTCTTTATTTTGGCTCAAGTCTTGATCTCAGGGTCATGAGATTGTGCATGCAGGTGTGTGTGCTCTCTCTCTCTCTTCCAAAAGAAAAAAAAAAGTTGAAAAGAAGAATTTAATTTAAATTAAATTAATGTTAACTGTTCTTCTATTCAATGCTGAATAATTTGGAATGTTACTTACTTTAAAAGAAAGAGCCTGTCTTTTGTGTTTTAGACTAGAACATTGCATCCAGTTTTAATGCATTTTGTCACAGAGTAAGGATTTCTTTGAGAGTTCTGCTGATTTTCAGTTGATGTCGCTCAAGAGGGAAGGTATTTCTTAATTGATTAATAGGTAATAAACCAAATGTCTATATCTTTAAAAGGGTTAAAAGAAAAAAAAACCTCTAAAAAGAGTTGAGATGCATGAATTGAATGAAGCCAGTGGTATGCAAACCATTCAACTCTTCTCTTTTCCTACCATCTTGGCCTTTATTCTGACTACAAGAAGATATTTTAAATGCCTTATGTTTGTGTTGCTCTTCTCTCCCTGCTAAATCCCCACCAGAAGATTTAGCCCTCATTTCACTAAAAGTCCCAATATCCCCTGAGGAGGGTGAATTCCCTTTTTTCTTTTTTAAACACTTAAGAGTCATAAGAAGGCACAAGAACATTATGTTTCAGGCACAAAGAATTACCCAATAGAAAGGAACAGAACTCAGTAGGCCGGTCATGCTTACTGTGGTTCTACTTATTGCACTAATTTCTGTCTCTCCAGAGTGCATGATACTCAAGAAATTTTAGATACTTTAAGAACCTCACCTCTTTACAGGATCTTCCCAATCCAAGCATCACCCAATCACTATTATATTGTCTGAGTTTATTTTCTTCATAGCACATATTACTGTCTGGTAAGTTACTGCTTAATTCTGGGTTTATTTACCTACTTGCTGTTTGTCTCCAAGGAAGCTAAACTTCACAAGAGCAGGGGGCTTTGTTTTTCTGGTTCCCTACTTTGATACATGGTAGTGCTCAAGAAATGTTTGCTGAATGAAAGAATGGTCTAGTGATACACTGTCTAATATGGTAACCACTAGCCACAGGAAGCTCTTGAGGCCTGGAAATGTGGCTAGTCCAAACTGATAAAAGCTGTAAGTATAAAATATAGACCAGATATCAAAGACTTGATATGAAAATATAATATAAGATATCTAATTAATACTTTTATATTGATAACATCTGAAATGATGGTATTTTGTATATACTGGGCTAAGTAAAATACATTATAAAAACTAATTTCCTCTGTTTCTATTCAAATTTTTTAACAAGGTCACTAGAAAAACTTGTATTATATATATATGGTAAGCATTATATTTCTTTTTTTAATTTTAATTTTTTGTTTTACTTATTTTTATTTTTTTTTTATTATGTTGAATTAGCCAGCATATGGTACATCGTAAGTTTTTGTTGTAGTGTAGCATTATATTTCTACTGGATAGCACTGGTCTAGTCATTAATAAGAACTTGTGCTTCTGAGACAGGTAGGAGAGTTGAGATCCAGCTTCTGCCACTCACTAGCTTTGTGCCTTTGGACACATTACCCAGCCCTTTGATCTTCAGTTTCCTCATCTGTAAAATGGGGATAATAATAGCACCTACTTAATACTATTATTGTGAGGATCAAAAGCTAGATACCTTACTGGGTTACCTGGCTTATAGTAAGAGTTTAATAAATAATATTTGTTTTTCATTATTTACTTGGTGATTATATTGTCTTATTAGCTTGATTTTTATATAACTTCACTGAATTTGAAATTTCCCTTTTTTAATGTTAGTGTCTTTATATAAAGACTGAATAGCTCTCTTGAATCAAAGAGATTTTATTTAACGCATGCTTTTAAACCATTTCTATCTATAAATAGAAACCTTGGAAGAATTCAGTCAGGAAAAGACATGCCCTCCAAAAAAGAGTAACATTAGTGAAAGATTGGCAATCCTGAATCCACGTTAAACAAAAGTGTTGTTGCTACTCCTGGCCTCCTACCAGGACCAGACATTTAAATAATAGGTGCAAATTTTCCCCTAGGCTTTTGAGTAGTCTTCTCTATGTTGTTGTATTATTGCCGGGGACTATGATGAATACATTTTGGTGATTCAGTGAGACACCTATTTCCATAGGACTTGGGTTCTTGTATTTCACATCCTCTTGTTAACTCTGTATGGTGCCCTCAAGCACCCAGAAGAGAGGGATCTACAGTGATTAAGTTTTGTAGGATTGTCTGAGATGAAAGGCATTATAACACTGTGAAGTTCTGAGCATTATCATTCAGGAATAGTGCATTTCCTTTCTCTGCAAGCTTGTCTGCACTTCCAAGTGGGTCATCTAAAGCTTATGTTATTTCACTTACGAAAGTGCTTTTATTCCTATGAGTGAATGAAACAGACACCATAATTGGACTAACTGTGAGGAATATTTATGTAGATTTCTGACTGAGAATGTGTTTCAAACCACAGTTGATTGATTCATTTGTCTTCCTTATTTACGTATTAACATGAGGGCAGAACAGGTGATGTACTTGAAAGGCAGAAATGCATGTGGTGTCTGAATAAGGAAAGAAATGGAGAAAAAATGAGAGTGAAAAAGGAAGAGATGGCGGAGGAAAAGGAGGAGGAAAGATGTGAAAGAAGGAAGGAAATAAAAGAACTTTTAATATCCTTTGGGGAGATTGTGTAAACTGACAGCTATTAGTTCTGAGGCAAAGATATTTAACCTGAGGTCCATGTTTGAGTTTAGGAAGTCTGAGATCCTCTCTCCAAAGTACAAAAGTCTTTGACTACATATGTGCAGTGCATTTTAATGTGCAGTATGTTCATAACCTTTATCTAGAACAACTTCCCTCAGACAGAAGTAAGGTCTTGGAAAAGCATATATGAATTAAATTGAAATAGGAAGTGACATTTATTTATGTGACAAATTTCAGCTGTAGATGGTGTGTTGTTCTGATGTCAATCAGAAATGTTCTTTGAAAAAAAAAAGAAATGTTCTTTGAGTAATTTTTCTCAACTTCATTAAGGCAGATTTTTAAAAAATAGCTCCTTTTAGGTGCAATGATATCATGCCTTTGTAAAACAATCATGGAGAATAGGGACTTATTTAAACCTACATTCTTATTTTCATTAGTGTAGCATCTAACTAATTGCCAGCTGATTTAGGCAACTTGAGCCAGAAGTTTGATATGTGTTTCTAGATTAACATGTGATATAAGTAGCCTCAAAACCAAATTAGAATTTTAAATCTGAATAAAATGCTCTTCCTTAAGATTTCACAATGGTGGCTTGAATTTGTATTAATTAGTTATCTTGGATTTGGCAAACCTTTTTTATAAAGGGCAAGATAGTAAATATTTTGGATTTTGCAGACCATAAGACAAAATCAAGGATATTTTATCGGTACTTATATATCAAATAGAAATAAATTTCTACCTATTGTCTATTGATGAAATTCTTTTTTCTGGTAATTTAAAAAAATATAATTTTTTAGTAGTACAAGCGTACTAATGAGAAGAATGGAATTCTTTTGGGAGGGGATGAATTTTAATTAATCGAAGGTCAGATTTGATTGCAAATAATCATCTGTTAATGTTGATCTGTAATGAAATCTTATGTATTTTACCTTGGAAAATGTCTTTTCATGCAGATATGTACTATAAAATACCAATATAAGATTGTGAACATACCATTTTAATTGACCATATCCATTGCTTCGAAGACATTTATAGAATTCTCTTATATTCTCTTGATAATTAATTTTCAGCATACCATACCACAGATTAAATAATTCCAATTGAAAGCTGGAATGTCCTTGAAAGTTGGAAAGATGGAAAGTCCTCATTGTCAGAGAGAACTGAACTTTGAATGTAGAAACTTCCTTTGTATTTGCATCAAGGTCTGACAAACATTGCTGAAACTGAAATTTGAGCACAAAAAATATATCCACAGTGAATTCCCTACAGGGAATGGAGATCTCGGGTTTTTTTATAGCATGGGAAATTTATAAAGCAGCTTGACATTAATTGTGATTGAAACAAAATGACACCTTAGTATAAGTTTTGCATTTACTTTTTAATTTTTTTTAAAAGATTGTATTTATTTATTTGACAGAGAGAGACACAGTGAGAGAGGGAACACAAGCAGGGGAGTGGGAGAGGGAGAAGCAGGCTTCCAGTCCTCTGAGCAGAGAGCCCAATGTGGGGCTTGATCCCAAAACACTGGGATCATAACCTGAGCCTAAGGCAGAAGCTTAACCACTGAGCCAGGCGCCCCTAAATTTTGCATTTAAATGCTGTTTTGGTCTAGTAATTTTAGGTTGAATTGTTAGGAAACATTATCAAGTTTATAGCAAAACTAATTTCCCAAATCATTCATTGGTATTCAAGAATAATGTTTGAGGACAATTCTTTTCATTCAGAAAAATTCAGACAATTCTTTTCATTCAGTCTCAGTCCTGAGCTCAAAAAATTAAAATATATTTACCACTATTAAGGCACTGAGTTGCTCTACAGTAGGAGGTAGGACAATCTTTATATTCAGTTTCTACTTATAGGAAAATTCATGGAACTGATGATGTTGAAGTCCATAAGGGAAGATAAAAGATCCCATGGATACTTCTGTTTATTAACATATGAATATTTTACACAGGGGGCTTGCTGATAAATAATGCAAGGAGTAGAGACTTTTAAAATCTTACATTTTTTAAAAAAATGTTATTTATTTATTTGGCAGAGAGACAGATGCGAGAGAGGAAACAGAAGCGGGGGGAATGGGAGAGGGACCCTGATGTGGGGCTTGATCCCAGGACCCTGGGATTATGACCTGAGCCTAAGGCAGGCGCTTAATGACTGAGCCACCCAGACACCCCTAAAACCTTACCTTTTAATTAGCTTTGTAAATTTATCTAAGCCTTTTCTGCTCTACACATATTTTTACCACCATCAGTGGCACTACACCTTAGCAGATTCCACTTCAGGTTGTAATGAATTCGTGTTTTGTTTTTTAACTTATTTGAAAATATTTTTGTCTGTAGTCATTCCATGCAGACTATTCTTAGAGACTAATTCTTCAGTTTCTTCAAACTTGGCCTTGATTCCTCAAACAAAAAGCAGTATCAGTAATATCTGCTGATTTGTCAGGAGCCAAGAATATTATTCAGAAAATTTGCCTTTAAAAATTAACTGTCAGGGCGCCTGGGTGGCTCAGTGGGTTAAGCCGCTGCCTTTGGCTCTGGTCATGATCTCAGAGTCCTGGGATCGAGTCCCGCATCGGACTCTCTGCTCGGCGGGGAGCCTGCTTCCCTCTCTCTCTCTCTGCCTGACTTTCTGCCTACTTGTGATCTCTGTCTGTCAAATAAATAAATAAAATCTTAAAAAAAAAAAATTAACTGTCAGTATTGTTCCCAGCATTCTCTACTCTTCAAGCACTGATTCTCGTGGAAAGGCCCATAATCTTAAACAAAGATTTAAGATTTCTCTGGACATATTTCTGTGACTACTGACTGTAATCATTCCTGATTTTAATTAAATTACTATTGGTAAATGGCTTTTCTTGCTTGGCGAACATATGAACCACTGAGAAACTTATTTTGATTATAACCTCATTTTGACTTTTTGTTTTTGTGAAGAAGTTCTGTTATGAGTCAGTCCATTTTACATTTTCTGATTTTTCCTACTGTTGTTTTGAATTGGAAGTAATGTGACAAGTGCTTAGTCTAGTGGTGTTAGTGTATATTGTAATGTTTCAGAACAGCTATAGAATTATTACAACTAGAAAACAACAATGCTTTGCCACTTGATTTAGAACATAATAATCCACACTGTGTCATGCTTTAAAAATGTGATGTGTTGGGGCGCCTGGGTGGCTCAGTGGGTTAAAGCCTCTGCTTTCAGCTCAGGTCATGATCTCAGAGTCCTGGGATCGAGCCCCGCATTGGGCTCTCTGCTCAAGCAGGGAGCCTGCTTTCTCCTCTCTCTCTCTCTGCCTGCCTCTCTGCCTACTTGTGATCTCTGTCTGTCAAATAAATAAATAAAAATCTTTAAAAAAAAAAAAATAAAAATGTGATGTGTTAAAGTCTTCTTTTCCTTCCTTCTTTTGATGTGAGAAGTATGCGCGGATAATAAAAATGAAATAAAATATCATGGTATGGTGATATGCATGGCAACTTGAAATTTTCTTGAGTTATAACTGTCACTTAAATTTATGGTGAGCTGAGCAGCAGTGAGAAGCAATAAAAATATGTATTTGCTATTTTTACAACTACCCTAACTCAGTTATTAGAGAAAGAAAATAACCATAGACAATTTATAAACAAATGAGTGTATCTATATCCCAATAAAATTTTATGGACACTTGTTTGAATTTCATATAATTTTCACATGTCACAAAATATTATTAGTATTATTTTGATTTTTTCCCCAACCATTTAAAAATGTAAAATCTATTTTTAGCTCAGCATCTCCATGCCTTGCCTGTGAACCATAGTTGGTTTCCCTGAGCTATATATTAAGCCACTTTATAAGAAAATTATTCCACCACCGTGTTCACTTCACAGTATAGTAGCTCTTTCCTTAAGTTATGTGTGACAAAAAAAAAAAAAAAATATGCAGGTGAGTGTTTGTCACTGTGAGCCAGTTCTAAGAATGATTATTAGAAAATATTAAGGTACTCTATTCAGCACCCAGCTCTATTTTCTAAAATCCTTTTCTACTAAAATGGGCCAGGACTTCCTAGAGTAATGATTAATCCTAAAGCTGGGGCAGGGACTAGACAAGATGAGCCTGCCACATGTAGTAGGGTCAGAAAGTACGAAAGTATCAAAATAGTCAAATGACATGGATATGTCAAAGGAACAGGAACCAAAGAAATAGTTTCCACTGATCAAAACTGAAACAGTTTGAACGACAAATTAAATAAAGTAGTATTAGATTATAACCCACAGTATAAAATAAATTTCCATGAGTTCATATGATATAAATAAAGTGAATAAATTGGGGAGGAGAAACAAAATTATAGAGAATAATTCCAAATAAATTATGTACGTATCCTCTCAAGAAGTAGAACATAACTCCCCACCCCATATGTATGGGCTGGAAAGAGTGATTCCTTCCCCCAAAAAAGGGGAAAAGGAGAGCACTTTACAGTGAAGAAACCTAGCAAAAGCTACTGCAACCAGATTACCAGTCGAGGTTAACATCATCATGAGAAGTCATGCTGATAATGTGTGCCTTTGATCTGATCGGATGAGAAAGTTATTTTACCTCTGTGATTGTCCTCCTAAAACAAATAACCCTAGCCCAGCCATAAGGAACACATTCTATAACATATCTTATTCTAAAATCAGGGTGTAATAAGATAATATTAAGGCGCTCCCAATTCGGGCACATGCCACTGAATTTCTTTTAACCTTTCGCAATTATAGCACAATCCTGGAATGACCACAGTCAGAAGTTGTAGCAGGGACTGAGCCGCTTGAGTTGTTTTTCCAAGAGCAGAGTTCTCATATGGTGTGAGTGGCCAGGAAAGTGGTTGCTGAATTATGGAAGATACACATGTAGCCAATTAGATGAATAAAGTTAAGTGAATGAACTCTTGGAAGCTAAAACAAACAAACAAAACCCTAAGAAAACCCAACAACAACAAAACAAAACCCAGTAAAAAGCAAAAGTTAAAGCTTCCACAGCTATTTCCAGTAGCTGGTTCTGAAGAACCTTTTTGTACTTAGACCTTTGGGTACTTTGTGGGAAGACGGCATGCAGTGGTCCCACATCTGACATTTTTGTTCCCTTGGGCTGATGTCAAACGTATCCTATCGGCTTTAAGTGGGGTTATGTTTGGTTATGTTTTGTTTTGCTTTGTTTGTTAAATATAACTTTCTTAGTTACTGTCTTATGGTCTATTGGACTTAAATGAACCCCTGAAACTGAAACTCTGACTTTTTGCTTTAACTGAAACCTGAAACCCAAGAGGAAGGTGATAAAGATTGAAAAGACAGGCAATTTATTATCCGTAGATTCATTGACCTCCTAATTGTCTTTAATTCCTAAATATTTTAAATGCATTGTTTAAACATCCGCAGCATACAAGAATTTAAGGCTTAGAAAACTTGTTTCTGTTCTGAAATCCTTTACAGTTCCACCTAGCATTAAAGGAGGGAATGTCACCACAGAAATTTCAGCATTGATCAACAGCATAATTAAACTGGAATGTGAAACGCGGGGACTGCCGATGCCTGCCATTGCTTGGCATAGGGATGGCCAGCCAGTCATTCCCAGCTCCCAAGCACTTTATATTGATAAAGGACAATTTCTTCATATCCCTCGAGCACAGGTCTCTGATTCAGCAACATATACATGTCATGCCACCAATGTTGCTGGAACTGCTGAAAAATCATTCCATGTGGATGTCTATGGTAAGGAGAAAATATATGGTTTCACCATATGCCTTTCTGTCTATGCTTTTTAATACGCCAACGTCTAATTCACTCACTAATAATATCCTAGAAGGCTTCATTATTTTCAAAATGCATGGATAGGAATTGACAGAATTGTCCCATGATTTAGAAAAATAGTTTAAAAAGCTACAGTTAACAAGAAGTGGCCCATTCATTTGCCAACCCTTTGCCCATGGCACAGGGGGCATCTAGACCATTTGGTTTTTATGAAGAAGGCAAAGTAGTTGTTAGGACTAAGATCCTTCTCTACTATTTCCCCTTTGTAAGCCAGACATGGTACAAAGTATCCCACAATATTTAGGATAGCTGCCCATCAACTAACCCAAGAAATTCGTTCCTTAATAGCCTTGAAGGAGACAGACATGTAGCTAGTTTCTATGGTCAAATTACATGAAGACAAAATCCCCTTTATTTCATTAGGATTTCAAAGATGCCTGAAATATTACTTTTTTCTACCTAGTTCCTCCAATGATTGAAGGTGACTTGGCTGTGCCTCTGAATAAGCAAGTGGTAATTGCTCATTCGCTGACCCTAGAGTGTAAAGCTACGGGGAACCCTCCTCCAGTCCTCACCTGGTTAAAAGATGGTGTACCTGTGAAACCCAGTGACAACATCCGTATAGAAGCTGGTGGGAAGAAACTAGAAATCAGGAGTGCCCTAGAAGCTGATCGGGGACAGTATGTATGTGTGGCTACCAGTGTGGCAGGAGAAAAGGAAATCAAATACGAAGTTGATGTCTTAGGTAAATAAGGATGCCACCTTCTGGATTCCAGGTTCACAGCAAAACCTGACCATTTTATTAAATGCTTTTTTGGTTGTAGAACAATAAAAACAGTCTTAGAGAAGGTTCAGTTACCTGTTCAACTCTGGACTGCACATTACTAAGTGGTGGATTTATTATCAGAATCCCAAGATCTAAGTACCCACATAAATATTCCACTGATTTTGATAGGTACACTTTGTATTTTTCAGTGCACCAATATGTTTTACATCTATGACAATATCTGATTGCAGTGAGTGAAAACATGGTCTTCTGTCTTGAGTACTATGCTAAATCTAGTGCAGGAAATAGTCTCTTGGCCTTGGGAAGTCGTCTTGCAGTGTTTTTAGTCTCCGTTTCTCTGTAAATTGAAAGCTTTTTGAGCAGAGGTCCAATTTTTGAGGTTCTCTTCTTATTATGAAAATAAGCAACATAAAATATGAACCAACTTTATATTGAGACGGTAGCAGCAGTACCAATGTGCTAGATTAATTGAGAAAATTCCACAGCATGTCAAAGATACATTCATTGATCTTAGCAAGTGTGTATGATAAAATATATTTTCCATTTCAAATCCCCTTCGTGTATCAGATTCCTAGGATACTTGTCAGCCTTCTGAACTGCAACTTAGTATTGCTTAAACCAGTGGTGTATTTTTTCTGGTGTACATACATTTATTTCTATGTTACATCTCCGTTGTTTTCTAGTGCCACCAGCTATAGAAGGAGGAGACGAAACATCTTACTTCATTGTGATGATTAATAACTTATTGGAGCTAGATTGTCAAGTGAGAGGCTCTCCCACACCAACTATCATGTAAGGGTTTTGGTATGTCTTCTAAATACCTCCCACTTCTTTATTTGAGCGTTTTAGGTCTATCTTGAAAAAATTTCTGTGTCATTAAAAGGTGGCCATATAAAGTTACATTTTCATGTTCCTCTTTTAAAAAGACATACTCTATATACAAGGCAAATTTTGCTTAATAATCACATCGTCTTTCAATCTGTTCAACTAGAGGAATTCCATTTATCCTCCTAGAAGTGACATTTTCAGTTCATAGAGACAGACTAATAAGCAGTATCTGTCAGATCTTCTTGAGGCACACAATAAAAAGAAATGTACTGGACATTATTAGGAAAATAGAGGAAGCCACCATGCATACGTGTTTACCAGTTCTTTTTTCTCATTCTGTCGTTCACAAAGCATTTCGTGAATACTTACCTTCATTTCTAAGGTGCAAGACATGCAAAGGAACAGTTAGTCAACTAAAAGAATAAAATATGCTACTAAACAATTACAAAGTAAAATGGAAAATGATAACTCCTATGAAATGTGAAAATATGCTCTATGATTTCAGGGTTTTATTTTGCAGCTATTTTAGGAATGTATTCTCTTTGCTGGTTAATGTTATTTAAACATTTGAAGTGAATACACTTTAGGGACACTTCAACATAAATAGAAGAATGAAGGAAATGCAGAGCTACTGGGTTTCCAACACCATGCTAACTTCTGTGTTGGACCAGGTTGACTTTTTTCTTTCCCACATTATAGTTCATTTTACAGAGTGAGCAAACAGGGAATTAGGCAACTATGCAGTTGAGAATTTACATATCTATGTATGTGTAGAAACATTTAATATATCGATAAATCTAGTTCCTCTAAGATATGCACACACACACACACACACACACATACACACACGCACATATCTTTTAGGAACTAAGTTATTTAAAATACATCTCCAGACTTCTTTTTGCCTTGTTTCTATAGGTGGCTAAAGGATGGCCAGATAATTGATGAAAGGGATGGATTCAAGATTCTACTAAATGGACGCAAATTGGTTATTACCCAGGCTCAAGTATCAGATACAGGCCTTTATCGCTGTGTGGCGACAAACATCGCTGGTGACCACAGGAAGGAATTTGAAGTTACTATTCATGGTATGCTGAAGAAGGGACATGAGCATTATATTTAAAATTAATTTATGCATTGTGTCATTATTTAACTCAGATGTTAGCTCAGGAATCTAGATAATTCTTGAGTTGTGGAAAGCAATATAAAGGATGTTAAAAAATAACAGATTAATCTTAAGGCGCTTTACTGACAGAGACTTAACCAAGAGATCTATGTAAATTAATATAAACACTTCAAATGTTAGGAAGTGTATTCCACAGAGAATTCTACTTAGGTTTGAGGAATGAAACCTAATTAGATAGAATAGGCAGGCAGCGAATTCCAAGTAAAGGGCTTGTGTCAGCTCTCCAGGGTTAGCCAGAACAGGAGGGAGTGTGAATAAAGTCATTTCCAGAAATGGGGGCTAAGATGTTATGCAGGATCCAGGGTAGATAGGGGTATTCACAGAACTGGCACAGAAGACTCAGAACCATTAGTACGATGACAGAGACAACCCTTGGCCGGGGCATTATGTATCTCGCTTGCCTGCCAATTGGGAAGGGAGGGGCAGCAATGAGAAACTGGGGAGCCCTTTAGAAGCTCTAGCAGAGGTTTCTATGAACATCAAATTTTCCCCCTCTGTCCATGCAGACTTTTTTTTTTTCTGCTTTTTCAATCCTGGGATGAAATATAGCTAACCCTGTTTCTCAGTCTCAATTCCAATTGCTGAGGGAGGGAATCTGGCAGGTCCAGCTTAAATCATGTTCCCATTCTGTATTCAGTCAGCCTTGCTGGGGTCAAAGAGTCATGCAGTGTACATACAGGTAGAGGAAACCTACCCTGATTGAACGAGGTAGTTCTAGAGAAAGGGAGGATCAGAACAGATTGGGGAAACACACCAAAAGTTATAAGCGAAACATGTGGATTGTAGTTGCCATAAACACATCTTCTTTGGAGAACTAGAGATCCATACTTAAGAAAGGAAACTGTAAATTAAATGCATGGGATAAAATTATTTCATTGTTTCTTAAAATAAGAATTTTCCCTTTTCTAAATTTTAAAGTTTTGGGTTCTTGTATCCAGATTTTTAAGTACTTGATCCCACTGATTATGGTTTGTGTTCTCTGCCTCCCTCACTCTGTCCTTCCATTCCTTCCCACTCTCCTTCCTTCCTTCCTTTCTTAAATTTAGTTCCTCCAACAATCAAATCCTCAGGCCTTTCTGAGAGAGCCATAGTGAAATACAAGCCTATCACCTTGCAGTGCATCGCCAATGGCATTCCAAATCCATCCATCACATGGTTAAAAGATGGCCAACCTATTAACACTGCCCAAGGAAACCTTAAGGTAAGTATAAATATTGTTGAGCCCCAAATGTGAAATCTACACGGATCTTCCCAGAACTAACACATTCTTCTTTCTGAATTGTAGATATTCCTGTTGGACAGGTGTTAGAGAAAATTTATCAAAATAATACGTTTTCCTTAGAGTTTTTTAGAGTTTATCTTAATATTTTGATTTGAAGAATGGAATTCATTAAAGACTAATAACATTAACAATGATAATTTTAATGTATTTGTTGATATTTTTATTATTTCAATTTATGCCTGTTTTAAATACTGAAAAACTGGTGTCTTGTGGGTGAATGAATGGTGTTCATCATTACTGACTCGGAGTATCTCCAATATACCATAGGATAAGATTAAGATAAAATAGTATCTACATAAACCTAAGTGCAATAAGTCTTTAAAAAATCTTAACTAGTTTAAAAGCTTTAAGATGGCAGAGATTCAGTCCGAATAAATTCACTTCTATACCCTTCAATCTGAGTATAATTCCTGGCATATAAATGTACCTCATTACATATTTCTGGATAGATAGATAGAGTGATTGATTTATTTCACACTTAGATAATCTAAATTATCCATTTAAAATCCTGAATCAATAGATTTTGCTACTAGGATCAAGATACTTGATTAATGCGGACTTGAATTTTGCTTGTAGTAAGTTTTCAGTAATGAAGAATGTGTTGAGTTCTTTCCCCAGTACAAATGATGGGTATCTGCTCATTTATTATTCCTATTCCAAATCCAATGGAACTAATCTTACACATTCATGTTAGTGAGAGATTCATTATGAAGCCTTAAAACATACAGCAGGGAGATAGTCATTTATTGTAAGTTTAATTGTAAGCTGTAATGAGTAACTTTAAGAGAAAATATGAAGTATAAGAACAGATAATGTGGAAAGACTTTAGGTATTAGGTAATTCATAGAGAAAGCCTTTGAGCAGATCTCTGAAGAATACAAAGGAGGAGTTCAACAAGCGAATTAATGGAAGAAAACAGAGTAGGGTATTCCAGAGATCTGTGTGAGCAAACAGCTTAAAGTAAAGGAGCATGATACTTCCGGAGGACCTGACAGGAAGCCACTGGACTGAAGAACAGAGCAGGATGAGGTGGTATTAGAGGAGACAAGGGAGTAGAAGACATTTAAGTAATAATAATGGTTTTATTTTTAATTTAAACCAATGGGAGAGCTTTGAAGAGCTTTAAGAGAGTAGGGACATAATCAGATTTTCATTTTAGATAGTTACTGGCCCCAATAAAGTAATGAAGACATTTAAAGTAGATATATGGGCGGGGATGGTCCAAAACAATACTGTAAGGAGATCCTGTACTCACCTCCTCCCACAGACACACCAAATCTACTGCCATGTACAGAACAGTTCCCTCTGAAAAAGATTTGAAAACTAGCCGAACTGTTCCTCCACAACAAAGGATAAAAGGGCAACATCAAGATGGAGAGAAGAGGCAGAGAAACAATCTTGCTAAACACCATACCATACCAACTCGCTATAGGGAGGGATCTCACAAGTCTGCAGCTTCTCCCTGAGGAGCATGGGGTTCACTCCCTCTGTCAGGCATTACAACCCTTGGGACCTGTACTGGAGAGACAAGCCATAAAATGCCTGGCTTTGGAAACCAATGGAGCTTACATCCAAGAGACCCAAAGGACTGCCATGATCTGAGATACTACTTTTAAATGACTCACATGCAGACTTACTTACTCTGCGGCCTAGTCCAAAAATTTGAAAAGTGCCTAGACTAGACTATATGTGAAGGAGATTCATTTGTTAATTTTAAAGCATCTGCCAGAAGGACAGGGACCAATAGGGACTTTCTCCAGAACAGAGGTGCTGTCTGTCACCAGTTTTGCACTCTCCCTTCTTCTTGCTAGTAAAAGCAGATGTGTGCAGACACAGCAAATTCCCACTGCCTTGCTAAAGTGGAGATGGGGAGGGTGGTGCTCTGTCTCCCAGCATTCTTCACCTGCCTTGCTAAAACTGCAGGCATGTCTCACCCCAGGTACTTTCCCACTGCCTCATTAAAGCTGACAGGCAAGCATGGCCCACACAAGGGACACCCCTTGAATGCCTGGACCCAGTAGTCCGAGGGGCTTATGTTGCAGGGCCCTATGGGACAATAACAATAATCAGAAAAGCCATTCTTGGGAAGCTACCATACCCAATGCATTGCACACAATAAACTGGAACACACCTGGTGGTGAAAAAGGCCCATCCGCTTGTCCTGGAACTTCAACATGAGAGACAGACTTCAGGTTTGCCACATATGTAAAGGCTATGAAGGCACTCTCAGGGAGCAAATGCAGGGAAACACCACCTTTGTGTCCCCCTTGGCCTTGCTAGCTCACTGGTACTTCCCAGCAAGGGGCATACACATTTTTGTATACTGTCACCGAGGGGTGACAGTATACCTCATTTTTGTATACCTCATTTTTGCAACTGTCACCAAGGGGACACCTCCAGATCCCCTGGTCTGAAGGGCAGCAGGGTTTACATCTACAGTCCTATGGGACTCTGTATACTTGTGTACTTTTAAAGTGCTGCCTAGGGATCTGGCTTCTAGGCAGCATGACTGAGCTGACTGAGATCCCTTTCCTTGGAACACTGATAGGTCTTGGAATACCCTGAGTAACTGGAACCTGTCAAGAATAAATCAGGCTACTTAGGCAGTCACAAAGTCTAAAAGACAACCAAGAGCTAGGGCAGGGTTGAGCAATGAGGTTAATCTACACAATCTGGGCAGCATGACTGAGCTGACTGAGATCCCTTTCCTTGGAACACTGATAGGTCTTGGAATACCCTGAGTAACTGGAACCTGTCAAGAATAAATCAGGCTACTTAGGCAGTCACAAAGTCTAAAAGACAACCAAGAGCTAGGGCAGGGTTGAGCAATGAGGTTAATCTACACAAGGCCACTCCTTTAAGACTGGGAATAGCTATTTTTCCTAATACTTAGAGACTCAAGCAAAATGAGGAAACAGGAGTATGTTTCAAATGGAAAAACAGAACAAAACCTCAGAAAATGACCTTCACGAAATGGAAATAAGTAATCTACCTGATAAAGAGTTCAAAGTAATGATCATAAAGATGCTCACTAAACTCAGGAAAAGAATGTGTGAACATAATGAGAACTGCAACAAAAGATAGAAAATATAAGAAAGTACCAAGCAGAAGTCACAGAGCTGAAGATACAATAATTAAACTGAAAAATATACTAGGCAGTTCAACAGCTGGTGAGATGAAGCAGAAGGACACATTGGTGACCTGGAAAACAGCAGTGGAACTCACTCAAACACAGAAGCAAAAAGAAAAGAATATATATATATATATTTTTAATGAAGATAGCTTAAGGGACCTGTGGGGCAACGTGAACTGGAATTACATTCACATTATATGGATTCCAGAAGTGGAAGAGAGAGAAAAAGGGGCAGAAAACACATTTCAAGAAATAATGGCTGAAAACCTCCCTAAACTGGGGAAGGAAACAGATATCCAGGTCTAGGAATCACAGAGAATTCTAAATAAGACAAATCCAAAGAGATCCACAGGAAGTGACATTATAATCAAAATGTAAAAAGTTAAAGATAAGAAAATCGTAAAAGCAGAAGAGAAAAGCCATCTGTTAAGTGCAAAGGAACCCTGCCCCCATAAGACTGTCAGCTGATTTTTCAGTAGAAATCTTGAAAGCCAGAAAGGAATAGCATGATATATTTGAAGTGCTGAAAGGGAAAAAAACTTCCAACCAAGAATATACTACCCGGCAAGGTTATTATTCAACTGAAGGAGACTAAAGAGATTTTTAGAGAAGTGAAAGGTAAAAGAATTCATCATCACTAAACTGTCCCTACGAGAAATGTTAAAGGGACTTCTTAAGCTGAAAAAAACAAAACAAACAAACAAACAAACAAAAAAAAACAAAACAAAAAACATATTAACTTGTAACAAGAAAACATATGAAAGTAAAAATGTTATCAGTAAAGGTAAATATATAGTAAAGGTAGTGGGTTAATTACTTATAAAGCCAGTATGAAGATAAAAATCAAAAACAGTAAAATAAACTATAACTACAATAAATAGTTTTGGGAGATGTAAAATATGACATCAAAAATAAAATATTGTGGGGGTCCAAAAATATGGAGTTTTAGAATGCATCTAAACTGAAGTTGCTATCAACATTAAAATGATCATACTCTATGATTAAATGGAATTTACTCCAGGGATTTAAGTATGTTTCAACATTCACAAATCAACCAACGTAATACACCACATTAATGAAATGAAGGATAAAAATTACATGATCATCTCAATAGAAAAAGCATTTGACAAAAGTCAACATCCATTTATGGTAAAAACCCTCAACAAAGTGGGTATAGAGGAAACATAGCTCACCATAAGTAAGGCCATATATAACAGGCCCTCAGCTAATATCATATTCAGTGGTGAAAAACTGAAAGTTTTTACTCTAAGATCAAGTTCAAGACAAGTATTCCCACTCTCACCACTTTTATTGAACATAGTATTAGAAGTCTTATCAAGAGCAATTAGGCAAGAAAAAGAAATTAAAGTCATCCAAATTGAAAAGTATGTATTAAAAAAATCTTGCAGACTTCACCAAAAGAGTGTTAGAACTAATAAATGAAGTAAGCAAAGTTGTGAGGTACAAAATCAATATATAAAAAGTGGTTTCATTTCTTTATATTAATAAGCTATCAGAAAGAGAAATTAAGAAAGTTAGTCCATTTAAAATTGCATGAAAAAGAATAAAAAGAAATTTAACCAAGGAGGTGAAAGTGAAAGTCCTGTGCACTAGAAAATATAAGACTGTGATGAAAGAAATTGAAGAAGACACAAATAAATGGAACGTTATCCCATGACAATGGATTGGAAGAATTAATCTTGTTCTAATGTTCCTATCACCCAAAGAAATCTACAGATTTGGTGCAATTCCTATCAAAATTCTAGTGGCATTTTCCACAGAAGTAGAATGAACAATCCTAAAATTTGTATGGAACCACAAAAGTCCTCAAGTAGCCAAAGTGATCTTGAGAAAGAAAAACAAATCTGGAGGCATCATGCTGTTTTCAGACTGTATGACAAAGCTGTAGTAATAAAAAACAGTTTGGTATTTGCATAAAAACAGATACATAGATCTATGGAACAGAATAGAGAGCCCAGAAATAATTCTAGACATATATTGGTTGGTTAATTTATGACAAAGAAGTCAAGAATACACAATGGGAAAATGATACTCTCTTCAATAAATGATGTTGCAAATATTGGACAGTCACAGGCAAAAAAATGAAATCAGAATGCTATCTTAAATGCTATGTAAAAATCAGCTCAAAATGGATTAGAGAGTTGAATGTAGAACCTGAAACTACAAAACTCCTCTAAGAAAATAAAGGTAATAAGCTTCCTGAAAACAGTCTTGGCATTGAATTTTTAGATCTGACTCCCAAATCAAAGACAACAAAGGCAAAAATAAACAAGTGGGACTACATCAATCCAAAAAGCTTCTGCACAAGAAAGGAAACCACCAACAAAATAAAGAGGCTACCTATTAAATGAAGGAAAAATTGTAAATTATATATCTGATAAAAGATTAATATTGAAAGTATGAAAAGAGCTCAACTTAATAGTAAAAACATGAGCAATCTGATTAAAAAATGGGCACAAGATATAACTAGACATTTTCCAAAGTCATATAATGTACAACAGGCACATGGACAAGTGTTTTATATCAGTAATTATCAGGGAAATGCATATTAAAGCCACGAGGCACCACATCCACCTGTTTGAAGACTGTTATCAAAGAGACAAGAAATAAGTGTTGGTAAGGATGTGGGGAAAAGGGAACCTTGGTGTGCTGTTGGTGGGAATTTACATAGTGCAGCCACTATGGAAAACAGTATGGAGAGTCCTCAAAAAATAAAAATCAGAGTCACCATTTGATTCAGCAATTCCATTTCTGGGTATTTATCCAAAGAATATGAAAACCCTAACTCAAAAAGACATATGCATCCAAATGCTCATTGCAGCATTATTTTTAATAGGACTTGCAAACAACCAAAGTGTTCATCAGTAGATGAATGGATAAAGATATCACATACACACACACACACGAGAATACTATTCAGTCATTACAATAAAAGAATGAAGTCTCACCACTTGTGACAACAAGGATAGACCTTAAGGGATTATGCTAATTGATATGTCAGACAGAGAAAGATAAATACCATGTGATTTCAATTATATATGGAATCTAAAAAACAAAAGAAACAAAACTCATGGATACACATAGAACAGATTGGTGGTTGCCAGAGGAGAAGGGAGTTGAGAGGTGGGCAAAATAGGTGAAGATGGTCAAAAGGTACAAACTCCCAGATATTAAGTAAATAAGTCATGGGGATATAATTACAGCATAGGGACTATACTCAATAATACTATACTGCATACTTGAAAGTTAACAGGTGAGTAAGTCTTCTAAGTTCTCATCACAAGAAAAAAATGTGTTAACTTTGAAGACTAGACTTGTGGTGATCACTTTGCAGTGTGTACGAATATCAAATTAAGTTGTACACTTGAAACTAATACAATATATGCCAATTTTACCTCCAAAAATAAATTTAAAAATATAAAGAGTAGATATGTGGGAATCTGTTAGGACTTACTCATCTAGAAGAGAGAGGATATTGAAATTTGAACTCACATTCCAGCCATGAAGATGAGGATATATGGATATATTTGAGAATTATTGTTTCAATCATTAGAACTCAATGATAAGTTGCATACGAAAGTTGAGGGAGCAGGAAATATCAAGGAAAACTTGGGGAAACTAACCTATACAGATGTGTATCTTATGATGTCATTCAGTGAGACAGGAGACTTTGGAGGACAACTCATTTAGAGGCAAAAAAAACTAGATTTAAGTTTTAGAGTTTGAGAGGTTAAGTTGACTTTGAAATAAAGTGGAGGTCAGGTAGACCATGGATTATATGCTCCTGGTGCTCAAAGGAGAGTTCTGGCTGGAAATATTGACACATAGTGATATTTGAAAGCATAGACATGAACGAGTTAATCTAAGGGAAGAGTAAAGAGTGAGAAAAAATAGAAGAGAGAACCGACTTCATCCAGAGTCTTAAAAAATTATGGCATTTAAAGGCCATGTGCAGAAGTCTATGAATGTGCTGCTTAATGAGTTTAGTACACTGTGGCTGGAGAATAGGTCAAGTGGGAGTTTAGTATGGAGAGCAGATCATTTGGGGTCAGAATGTGGCAAGCCTGGAGAACTATGCTGAGTTCAGATTTCATTCTGGGTAAAGTGGGGAGCTATGAGTGAGCTTTGAAGGGGAACTGGTAAAAGGATCAAATTCGCATTTTAGACAAATTATTCTGGCAATGGTATATAAGATAGATTAACATTTGGGGGAGGTTGGAGACACTGGAATATAAATTAAGAAACTATTATAATCCCACAGTGGTTGTGAGAATGGAAAGTAGAGGGTCTGAAAAACTTAGAGTAGTATAACTAATAGGAGAGTCAGAGTGAGCTCTGAAATCAAGATGACTTGGAGAATAGTTGTGCTCTTAAACAATGTTGGAAACATGCAATGAAAGTAGGTCTGGAGATAGAAGGCAACAGTTAAAAGCCTTGTTTTGGATGTGTTAAATTTCATGTGCTAACGCATCCAGCAGATTAGCTGGAACAGCAAGTGTGGCAGTTAGGAGAGGAATTGAGGCCAGTACTATAAATTTCAGAGTCTGCACAAGATTCTTCACTGAAGCCATGAATTTGGATGAAAACTATCAGAAAGCTGAGCTTTATGCTTAAGGGACGGGAAGAGGAAGCAGATTCTGTGGTCTCCTAAGAAAGAGATTGTGGGGCACCTGGGTGGCTCAGTGGGTTGAGCCTCTGCCTTCAGCTCGGGTCGTGATCCCAGGGTCCTGGGATCGAGCCCCACATTGGGCTCTCTGCTCAGCGGGGAGCCTGCTTCCCTTCCTCTCTCTCTGCCTGCCTCTCTGCCTACTTGTGATCTCTGTCTGTCAAATAGATAGGTGAAATCTTTAACAAAATAAAGGTTGAATCATGGCAGTTTAATATGATTTGACCTTATTAAAAAAAGAAAGAAAGAAAGTCAGAGATTGAGAATGGAGGACATTTTTGTTATCTTCAACACAGATACAGAGAATAGAGTGGTTCAGGAGTCGGGGGTCAGTAATGCCAAATGCTGTAGATGGTGAAAGAGAAGATGAGCTTACTACATGAGGTGCTGGATATTGTGATTAGAAGCTATTGAAAACCTCTGAATAATCAGTTTCAAAGAATAACCACTGAATCACTAGTTCCAAAATGGTGAAGGCTAGTTGCAATAGGTTTAAGAGAGAAATGAGGAAAAACAATCAGGAAGAAATTTATCTGCACTACCATTACTCGTATTTTATAATTTCTATTGTTTTTCTGGCCCCCATGACCATTTAATCAAAAAAGATTGTTGTCTTAAAAGTATTTATGAAGTGTTACATAAATGTAACCGTATTTTTTTTTTTAAGTAGCTTAAATTTTCATCACATACCTCATGGTTCAGTGCTAAAGTCTTTTGTTCAGTGAAGTTTTACGACTGTACCAGCAGTTTGGCCTTCGGTTACTTTATTTTGTGTTCCAATGAATAAGAAAAATTTTTCAATCAAATCAGTCTTTTTTTTTTTTTTTTTTGGTACAATGAAGTGATCTGGTTCTAATCTATCAAGAGATACTTAAGATCGGCTAATTAAATAGCATAAATTTAAATGAATTTGTCTATCTCCGCAAATGCTTTCAAGTTCAGTGTAAAGTACAAAGTGCTGCCATGCTTTCTGCTTCCTGTTAGATCCAGTCTTCTGGTCGAGTTTTACAAATTGCCAAAGCCCTGATGGAAGATGCTGGCAGATACACATGTGTGGCAACCAACGCAGCTGGGGAAACACAGCAGCACCTCCAGCTACATGTCCATGGTAATGTCATTCCCATCTTAACAAAAGAACATTTCTATTTTTTTTTTAACATGATGGGTCGTTTTTATTGAATTACACTGTGAAAGAAACAAGTGTTTATTTTCATCTGTGTGAAAAAAATAGTTTTTTTTAAATCATTGTTGTAATTATAATTGCTCATATTAAGATAGCTGTTCGTCAAGATATCTGTCAAGGGGCGCCTGGGGGTGGCTCAGTGGGTTAAGCCGCTGCCTTCGGCTCAGGTCATGATCCCAGGATCCTGGGATCGAGTCCCGCATGGGGCTCTTTGCTGAGCAGAGAGCCCACTTTCCTTTCTCTCTCTCTCTCTCTCTGCCTGCCTCTCTGCCTACTTGTGATCTCTCTCTGTCAAATAAATAAATTAAATATTAAAAAAAAAAAAGATATCTGTCAAGATCGCCAGGTTGCCAAATAGGATTCGCTAGAGCTCATAAATAAATAAACATACTACCCTATGTTTTTAATTATTTTAATTCTGTTGACTAATAACTTTGTACAGGAAATTTTTGTTGTGAAGAGAGAGTTGCAGGATTGTTCCTTAGCATTTCCTGTGATTTTCTTTGCTGGCTGTATGAGGGATTTTGATAAGTAGACGCTATCCTTAACTCAAGATCTTCTCTCATGTACTTTAAAGGGGGATTTTGTAAGTAGAAGCTATTCTTGACTCAAGATCTTCTCTCATGTACTTTAACAAAAAGTCTGGGTGGCCATGGACTATCTCATGAATATTACAGCTTCATAATAAACTTAAAAGATGATTTGACCTTGAATGTGAGACTTCAGATCTCTGGAGTCTCATTAGAAAAGGGTCATGAATTGTAGGCTTGGACTGATTAAAGAAGGCTATCCAAGATTTCCATGTATACCTTTTCATTTTCTCTAATCCTTGTGATTGCTTGTTAAATCCTTTATTCATTCACTTCATTTATTCTTCATTCATTTATTCATATATTTACTTTACATTTACTGAATTATTTAACCTAAAAAGATGCTCTAGGATCTAGCTTGATTCCAGTTACATTATCAGTAGGCAATCAAATCTTTAAAAATCTTAAAAAATGAAAAATCTTTAAAAATATTAATCTTAAATCTTAAAAATCTTCAAAAAATGAAAAAGTAAACTGTAAGTGAATGAAAAAATTTTAATTGGACATTACATTCTTCTCATTTACTTCTTTATGCAGTTTATTTTATTTCAATCAATGAGTTTAAAGATTCAGATCATCAGTTTCCTAAATGTTTTTAATAAAACAATGTGTTTTCCCCCTTTCCCCAAATATGAACACCTAGTTTATGGATGTCATACACACAAAGCATGTTCCTTAAGAGGACTTTAATTTTTCATTTACTAATTGACTTAAAGGCCAATATCTGATTATAACTATCTTGAAATCAGCTTAATTGAAATTGACCCTGCTTTCCCTTAAGTTACTTTGAATTTGCCTTGTTCCTCATAAGACCTTCTGTCTCTAGTGTTTTCTGGCAGCTGTCTCCAGCACATACTGAGATTTCCACTTCCATCTAAGAGTGTTCTGTGGGGGGGCTTACTTTCCTTTCCCCATTTTCCTACCCAAAGGCTCCTTTTCTCATCATTGTACAGGCTATTTATCTTTTCCCTTAAAATAATTTCAGTCCTTATCTAGTCTCCGTTGTTGGTTAAAAGGAAACAGTCACGTGGGATAACGTGATGTGCTGCCATCATCTCAGGCCCCAGAGTCAGACCAATTGTGGTTTAAATTCTATGCTAACCATGATCTATGTAATCTTAGTCAACCATTTAATTTCTCTGGGTATCTGACTTACAGAGTGCTTTGGGGGTTTTGAGGTGTTAGATGTAAAATATTTCCCACTTTTACTGTCTCCAGTAGTATCAAAAAGAAGGGTGTTTTTGTTCTCTAGACTGGATTAAAATATTAAATGAAGACTGTATATTGAAGGACAGAGTATGTTTCTCTAGAGCTGGAACAAACCAAACTTCAGTGTTCATAAAAATCATATGTATTACATGTTAAAAATACAGCTTCCTGGGCCCAGTTCCAGATCTCCTGAAACAGCTTTCTGATGCAAGTGGTCTGTATGTCATTACTCAGAGAAACATTGGCCCAGACTTTAAGAACTGGCTTAGAGACTTATTAATGTAGTCAAAAATTATTGAAAACCAGAGTTCATGAAAGAAATTAAGGATTCCATCAAAAACAAAGCAATAACAGAAATAAACAAACAAAAAAAACTCCCAGAGTCAATACCTAAGAAAACACAAGTCAATTAACCTACAATCTGAATATGGTAACAAAATATATGTTAGCAAGGATTGTGATTAGGGTACACACCTATACAGAAAATCATCAGAGAGAGGGGCAACAAGCCAGAAGACATCTGAGGTAATGTGAAAAGAAACAGAAGGTTAGTCACTGTAAGGATTTATTAAGTGCTACCATATTGGATGGAGAATATAGAACAATCTTCTTGATACAAATCACAAATGAAATAGAGGTAAGATACGTTATAGTACCTGAAAATGTTTTACTAATATGACCTTGACTTGTTCAGATAACAGGTCACCAATCTGAAAGGAGACTAAATGATGAAGTAAACTTCTAATATAATACTAATTATGATCAACCTGAAGGGAAGTAATTGGCCACTGTACAGGAATCTGGACAGAAAGCTGACATATCACCTTGGCACTCCTGATACCTGATGTCACATTGGATGTAAATGGCTCCCAACTTGATTCTGTCCCCTTCAATACTTATATTAATAACTTCAGAGTGAATTGGAGAAGTTAATAAAAAGTGTAGAAATTTCTAAAGGATTAGTTGATCATAGATTTCAAAAAGATTTCAGAAGTTAAAATGACAAGTTAATCATGTAAAACACTACGTAAGAACAGGTTTGGAGCAGAGTGGCTTAAAGACACCACACATTGAAATACTAGAGATATCAATGGCGTTCTGCAATTACTATAGATACAATCATTCAATTTCATAAGAAAGCTAAGTAACCTTAAAAGTCAGTCATATTACAATATAAACAATAAGAAAGGAGTTAGCCCTGTTATACTTTCACTCTCTGAATTCTTCTGAAGTGTTATATCCATTCCTGGTGCTGTATATTAAGAGGGACATTGAAATATCTATAGAGAAGCAACTATCATTTAATTTATTTTTTAAAAAATAATTTATTTAACCAATCTTTAGTTGCTTTCTGAGGAAAAGAAACTCAGTTTTACTGATGGGTTAACACATTTAGCAAATGAGCATTTACTATAATTGGCATCCAACTGTATTCAATCCTAAGAAATTCAACTTTACAATTGTTTAGTATTTTCCTTTTTTATAAAAAAAAGATTGTAGATGCTTCCATTCTTTGCAAGCACTTAAAAAGTGTTTTCAAAAGGCTAAGTAAGGGTGGATTTTCTCCTGGAAAACATAGAAGACTAAGTCATAATCATGAGGAGAGGAACATTCTTATGATCCCCTAGGTTTCTTAGGGGAAGTTCAGTCCATTATAGAAGGCAGAGACTCTCAGTAGGTGGTCCTTTTTAATCATCAAAGTTTCATAATTCTGAAAGTTCTAATTCTCTAGACCAAACTATGAAATTTTATCTAAACCTCGGATATTTGCCAAGTGAGACAGATGTTTCCACAAACAGATGATTACTTGGAGTTGAATGTCTCAAGCATTCATTACATCTGCACTTAATTATATCCTAGGAAAGAGTAACCAAGGTGAAAAGCATGGGCTTTGAATTTGTGTCCCTGTACTGCCAAGTAAAACATGAGGACAATAGGCTTAGATACTAACTTTTTTTTTTTTTTTTAACATTTTTTTTAAAGATTTCATTTATTTAACTGACAGAGAGAGATCCCAAGTAGGCAGAGAGGCAGGCAGAGAGAGAGAGGAGGAAGCAGGCTCCCTGCTGAGCAGAGAGCCCCATGCGGGACTCGATTCCAGGACCCTGAAATCACGACCCGAGCCGAAGGCAGCGGCCTAACCCACTGAGCCACCCAGGCGCCCAGATACTAACTTTTTAAATCTGTTTTTTCATCTGTAAAATGGGAAGGATAATGATAATATAATTGGAAGGTTGTTGTGCGGATTGAATGAAAGACTACATGTGCTTACAAACTTATAAACTTATCCTGGTGCCTGGTTTCTAGTTATCATCTGTAAATGGTAGGCTAACACCTGTTTTGGCCAAGTGGATATTTGGGTTTGGCCCTTCTCACAGCACCAACATTCTCAAAATGTATCTGAAGTTCTGGTGGCTTTACTGTTGGCCAGGAACCATCTTGGGTCTGTATTAGTCGTCTGGTGAAAACATTAGTAGAGCACCCCTTAATTTAATTTTATTATTCTGAAGTATTTGCTTGGCTAACATCTGCTAACACCCACTTAAGAAATGTTCTTCTATCGTTTCTGTGTTTTGCTTAATAGCTCACTTGTGACCTAAAGGAGACTTGAGAATGTTGTGGGGAATTTTTTTTCTTTTTCTTTTTTTAATGGATAAATTCAGAATTCTAGTATTGTCTTAGTATAAATAAATTTATTACCCATTATATCATAATTTTGGTGGTTGGGTGGGAATAACTCACTTTTAAATCAGTTATGTATTCAATTGAATTTAGGATATGAAAAAGTCAACACACCTGTGAGTAATTAAAGCCATAGGTAAAGTTTTGCCCATGATATGTTCAGAAGCAGGTATTGTGGTTTTGGGATGGTAATGCTCATGCAGCTTTTGGAAGAAGGAGAATGGAGAAAAAAACCCAACAAATTGAATATAATCCAACCTCTTGCTTGGAGTATGCAGACTTTATTGTTACCGTAAGATCTTGTTACCTTACTAATGTTTCTGTCTCAAACAGTGCTCATTGAAATTCAAAATGCAAGATGATTCTTTTAAATTCTAGAAGGAAATAATATATATATATATATATATATATATATATATATATATATATACACATATATGTATGTATATGACATCATCTTTATCCATTCATCTGTTGTTGAACACTTAGATTGTTTCCATATCTTGGCTATTGTGACTAATGGTCTAATGAACATGGCAGTAGATATGTCTCTGAGATACTATTTCATTTCCTTCAACTATATGCTGGATCATATGGAAGTTCTATTTGTCATTTTTTGAAGAGCCTCCACAATGGCAATAGCAATTTACATTCCCACCAACAGTGTACAAGGGTTCCTTTTTCTCTACATCCTCACCAACACTCATTGTTTCTTGTGCTTTTTATAATAATCATTCTAACACATGTGAGATGATATCTTATTGTGGGTTTGATTTGCCTTTCTCTGATGACAAGTGATGTTGAGCACATTTTCATGAATCTGTTGGTCACTTCTTAGTCTTTTTTGGAAAAATGCCTATTCACATCCTTTGCCCATTATTTAATCTATTTGGTTTTTTTACTTTTGAGTTTATAAGTTTCTTATGTATTTCAGATATATGGTTTGCAAACTTTTCTTCCTTTTAGTACATTTTCATTTTCATTTTGTCCATTGTTTTCTTCGCTGTACAGTTTTTAGTTTGCTGTAGTCCTACCTGTTTATTTTGCTTTTGTTGTTTGTGCCTTTGATGCCATATCCCAGAAATCAGCACTAAAATTAATGTTAACTAACTTTCCCCATATGTTTTCTTCTAGGAGTTTTGTGATTTCAGGTCTTATATTTAAGGCTTTCATCCATTTCAAGTTAATTTTTGAGTACTACACTGTCTTGATTACACTAATTGATTTTCATATGTTAAACCAACCCTGCCTTCCTAGGATTAGACGCTCTTGGTCATGGTGCTTAATTTGTTTTCTCTGTTGCTGGATTCATCTTATTAGTATTTTCTTGATTATTTTTGTCTGTCTTCATAAGGGATATTGGACTGTCGGGTGCTTACATTGACTCTGTCTGTTTTTACTATCATGGTAAAACTAGCCTCTTAGAATGGTTTGAAAAGTCTTCCCTCTGATCTATTTTGAGAGGTTTGTGAAGGATTCACATTAATTTTTCTTAAATGTTTTGTAGAATTCCCAGTAAAGCCATTTGAGCCTGGGATTTTCCTTATGGGATGTTTTTTATTACTGACCTAATTTTTATATTTTTATTTATCTATTCAGATTTTCTATTTTTTCCTGAGTCAGTTTCAGTAATTGGTGACTTTCTGGAAATCATCTGTTTCATCTGGATTATCTAATTTATTGGCACACACTTTTTTAATAATTCCCTCATAGTCCTTTTTAATTCTGTAAGGTCCATAGTAATGACCTTAGTAATAATAATAATCGCCCGTAATGACCATAGTAATGACGAGTTTTTATTCCATGACCCTTCTTTCATTTCTAATTGTAGTAATTTAGTCTTCTCTCTTTTGTCTTGGTCAGTTTATCTAAAATTTTGTCCATTTTGTTGATCTTTTCAAAATATCAGGTTTTGGTTTTATTGATTTGCTCTTTCTTTTTCTTTTGTCTGTTTAATTTATTTATGCTCTAATGTTTATTATTTCCTTCCTTCTAATTGTCTTGGATTTACTTTACTCATCTTTTTTCTGGCTTCTTGAGGTAGAATGTTAGATTATTGATTTGAGATTTGTTTTTGATATAGTTGTTTATAGCTACACATTTTATTCTAATCATTATTTTGTGTGTATCCCGTAAGTTTTGGTATGTTGTCTTTTTATTTAAATTTATCTTAAAGTATTCTCTAATATTTCATATGATTTCTTTGACCACTTAGTTACTTAAGAGTGTGTTACTTAATTTCCATATATTTGTGAATTCCCCAAATCTTCTCTTGTTATTGAGTCATAATTTTATTCCACTGTGGTTAGAGAACATACTCTGTGTGGTTTTAATCCTTTTAAATGTATTGGGACTTGTTTTATGCCTAACTTACAGTCTGTAATTGAGAATGTAACATTTGAGAAGAATGTGTATTCTGCTGTTGTTGGAGAGAGTGTTCTATGTGTACATGTGGTTTATACTGTTGTTCAAACCTTCTGTTTTCTCACTGATTGTCTATTTAGTTGTTCTACCCATTGAAACTGGAATATTGGTGTCTTCAACTATTATTGTTGAATTATCTGTTTCTCCTTTTGATTGTGTCAGTTTTTATTCCATGTATCTTGAGACTCTATTATGTAAATGCATGATTATAGTTGTTATATATTTTTATGTGTTCACAGTATCATTTAAAATTGTCCTACTTTTTTGCTAGTAATTTTTGTTTTAAAGTCTATTTTGTTCCATATCGGTGTAGCCTCTGTGATTTTTGTTTGGTTATTATTTGTATGGTATATCTTCTTATAATCTTTACTTTCAACCTACTTCATCTTTGATTCTGAAGTGTGTCTTTTATAGACAACACTTAATTGGGTCATGTTTTTATTTTTTATTTTTAAAATCTCTTCTGCTAGTCTGTGCATTTGAGAAGTGTTTAATTCATTTACACTTAATGTAATTATGGACATGATAGTTTTATGGTATACCATACTATTTTTTATATGTATTAGGTCATTGAGTTTTTTTTTCTCCATTACTGCTTTTTTATATTAAATAACTAATCTCTTGTGTATCATTTTGTTTATCTTGTTTCTTTTACTATATTTTTTTAGTTTATTTTTTGTAGTTGCCTTGAGGATAACAATTAGCATCTTAATAATATACTATGGATTAATAATTTAATTTCAATTGTATAAAGAGCTTTGTTCTTTTATACTCTCTTCCATTTTCCCTCATTTGTCTTATTATTACCATACAAATTGCACCTTTATTCATTATGATTCCATCAGTATGGACTTGCAATTACTGATTTATGCTATTGTCTTTTAAATCAGAGAGGAGACAAAAGTTATGCTTGAAATATAGTTTTACTATCTTTACTATTAGTTACTTCCACTAGTGCTCTTTATTTCTTCATGTGTATTAGAGTTACTATTTCTTTGCAACCTGAAGGAACTTTAGTATTTCTTGTAAGGCTGGGACTAGCAGTGAGTTTTCTGGGTTTTTGTTTTGTTTTGTTTTTTGGTTTTTGTTTTCTCCATGAATGTTTTAATTTCTCCTTCAAAAGGATAGTCTTGGTAGAAATAGAATTCTTTGCTGATAGTCTTTTTCTTTTCAGCAATCTTAATAAGTCTCCCAATGCCAATGTTTTTTTGATGAATAATCAGCTGATAGACTTATTGAGGATTCCTATACATGATAAGTCACTTCTCTACCTTGCTGCTTTTAAGATTTTCTCTTTATCATAATATATATAGGTGTGGGTTTCTTTGAGTTTACCCAATTTAGAGTTTGTTAAACTTCTTAAATGTGTGCATTAATGTTTTCATTAATATTGGGGAAGCTTTCAACCATATATCTTCAAGTATTCTCTCTACACTTTTCTTTCTCTCCTCCCCTTTGGAACTTTCATTATGCATAATGCTTGATGGTGTCCCACAGGCCTCAGAGTCTCTGTTCTGTTCATTTTTCTTTGTTCTTTTTTCTTTCTGCTCCTAAACTTGGATCATTTCAATTAACCTTTCAATTACTGATTCTTTCTTCTTCCAACTCAAATATTTCACTTTTAAATTTTAGACTTTCTATTTGTTTCCTCTCTACAATTTCCAGTTCTTGATCAATTCTCTCTATTTAGTGAAACATCATTCTCCTAACTTCCTTTAGATCTTTAGACAATCATTTCTTTTAACTCTTGGAATGTAATAAAATAGCTAATGAATCTTTAAATATTTATTTATTTATTTATTTATTAGAGGCCAAGGGGAAGAGACAGAGAATATCTCAAGCAGACTCCATACCCAGCACAAAGCCTGACACGGGGCTCAATCTCATGACCCTGAGATTATGACCTGAGCTGAAATCAAGAGTTGGATACTTAACTGACTGAGACACCTAGGCATCACTTAAAATAGCTGATTTAAAGTAATTGTTTAATAAGTTCAATATCTGGGCTTCCTTGTGGACATTTTCTCTTGACTGTTTTTTTTCCTGTGCATGGACCATGCTTTCTTATTTCTTTGCATGTCTCCTAACCTTTGTTAAAAACTAGACGTTTTAAATAATATAATATGGCTTGCAATGATGCTTAACATCAAGAATCATCAGAGGAATGCAAATCAAAACATATCCCCTCACACCTGTCATAATAGTTAAAACACAACACAAGAAACAACAAGAAATGACAAAGATGTTGGGGGAAAGGAATACTTGCGCACCATTGGTGGGAATGCAAACTGGTGTAACCACTGGAAAACAGTACATAGGTTCCTCAAAAAAATAAAAATAGAATTACCTATGATCCAATAATTCCATTGTTGGGTATTTACCCAAAGAATGCAAAAACACAGGGAGGAGTGGGTGGCTCAGTCATTAAGCATCTGCCTTCAGCTCAGGTCATGTCATGATCCCAGGCTCTTGGGATCAAGCCCCACACCAGGCTCCCTGCTCAGCGAAAAGCCTGCTTCTACCTCTCCCACTCCTTCTACTTGTGTTCACTCTCTCACTGTATCTTTCTCTGTCAAATAAACAAATAAATCTTTTTAAAAAAGAATACAAAAACACTAATTCAAAAAGATATATGAACCCCTGTATTTATTGCAGCATTACTTACAATAGCCAAATTATGGAAGCAACCCAAGTCTTCATCAATAGATTAATAGAAAAGAAAAATGTGGTATTGTAAGATAGATAGATGGATGGTAGAGAGACAGCTGTAGTGGAATATTAGTGGAATATTACTTAGCTGTGAAAAAGAATGAAATCTTACCACTTGCAACAACTTGCCTGCATCTAGAGAGTATAATGCTAAGTGAAATAAGTCAGTCAGAGAAAGACAAATATGATAGGCTTTTACTTATATGTAGAATTTAAGAAACAAAAGAACAAAGAAAGGGGTGCCTGGGTGGCTCAGTCGTTAAACATCTGCCTTCAGCTCAGGTCATGATCCCAGGGTCTGGGATCGAGCCGCACATCAGGCTCCCTGCTCAGCGGGAAGCCTGCTTCTCCTTCTCCCCTCAACCCTGCCCACTTGTGTTCCCTCACTCACTGTGTCTCTCTCTGTCAAATAAATAATAAAATCTTTAAAAAAATTTTTTTTAAATAAAAGAACAAAGAAAAAGAGATAAACCAAAAAACTGACCCTTAGCTATGGAGAACAAACTGATGGTTACCACCAGAAGGGAGGTGGTCAGGGCAATGAATGAAATAGGTGAAAGAGATTAAGAGTACACTTAACATGATGATCACTTGATGTATATAATTATTGAATCACTATATTGTACACTTGAAACTAATGTAACAGTATACTTTAACTATACTAGAATTAAAAAAATAAAAATTAAAAAAATAATAATATAATGTGGCCATTTTGGAAACCATATTCCTTTCTTTCCATAGTTGTTGTGGTAGTTATAATTGCTGTTACTGGGTTTTTTGTTTTGTTTTGTTTTTGTCTTCTGTTTATTTATTTAATGAGTAAGTAGAATACTGTTAGTCTCCAAAATGTTCACACCCTACTCTTAGAACTGTGAATATGTTAAATTACATGTCAAAGAGGTATTAAGAATACAGATGGAATTAAGATCGCTAATTAACTGACCTCAAAATAGGGAGATTACCCATGATTATCCAGATAGACCCAGTGTAATCAGAAGGACATTAAAAATGGAAGGAGGAGTCAGGACTTCAGAGTGATAGGATGTGAAACGATCTTATGAGTCCTCCACACATTACCATTGCTGGTTTTGAAGACAGAGGAAGGGAGGCCACAGCTAAGAATTATAAGTGACTTCTGTAAATTGGAAAAGGCAAGTAAATAGATTCTCCTCTGCAGCCTACAGAAAGGAACTAAGCCCTGCTGAGACATTTATTTTAACCCAGTGAGACTGTGTTGGACTTCTTACCCATAGAACTATAAGATAATAAATTTGTATTGTTTAAACAGTCAAGTTTGAGGCAATTTGTTGTGAAAGCAAGAGGAAACTAATATCATGAGTTTTCTGAACAATTTCTGTGAAGTCTGTTTTTACAGATTGAACATTCCCCTGGGAAAAGGCTGTTTGCACTAAGCAAACTCTGAATCTGATTAAATAAAGAGAAGTCCTTTGAGTGTGGATTTTGAGGCAAGGGCCAGATAGGTCAAACAGTGACAGTTTTCTAGGAATGATGCTCTTAGGTAGCTCCAAACCCATTCTGCTTCTTTCAGTATCTGCTATGCTGCTTTTTCCACTGTGGTTGCTACGCTATCTGTTTTCAAGTTTACTCCTGATCTGTGGAGAGAGTGGTGGGAATAGAGGGAGATAAAATGCCATAAAACTCACTGCTGTTAATGAGATTTCATTGTTTTTCTTGAATAAACACTTCTTGGATTGTTGCAAGTCTTTGGTTAATTTCCAGAGTTCTGAAAAAGTTGATTTTCACAAATTTTCCAGAGTTCTTGTTTCTTTTACGGAGGAGTGGATTTTTGGAGTTCTTACTCTGCCATTCTTGCCCGACATCTCATCTTTTTTTTCTTTAAGTTCTCTAGGGGAGGAAAAATAGCCAACTCACTCCATACCTCTTACATTTCTTATTCTTACCATAATGTTTTATTATAGCAGTTACATAGTCTGTCAAAGCCTTCAGTGATCACTTCAGTCCAGAAGGCTTCAAGTGAGTATTTAAATAACTGTTTAGAAGGAATGTGCCATGGACTAATTATTTTTCCTTTTCAGTTGGAAAAGTCATATAGCCATATTTAAAGGTCTTTTGTGTTTAAATACCATATTATTCATCTGCATTCAGTGCAGAAAACAGAAACATTCTAGGCATTTCAAGCAGGAAGGATTAACACACCAAATTAAATGCAAACAGATATGAAGGAGGTTTGGGTTCTAGGCTTTGTCTTCAGGACGACCTCCAGAAATACACTGAGATCTGACCACAAAGACATTTACCCTGAGGACAGATTTTATTATTAACTTGTTGAAAACCAACTTTGAGTTTCATTGCCTTTTGTTGTTCGTTTTGCTTTTTTTTTTTTTTTTTTTTTGGTATTGTGTTCTGCTTTAATTTTTATTATTTATTTATCCCTGACTTCTTTTGGTTTATTTTATTGGTTTTTTCTGGATTCTGAGTTGAATGTGTAGACCACTTATTCCCATTTTTCTTAGTTTTTAATATGTTAAATAGGGCCCTAAGATTTCCTTTGAGTACTATACTGTATAGCAAGTTGACATAGTGTATGTTTTCATTTTAATCAGTCTCATTCTATTTTATTTTTTTCTTTAAACTTTTGTCTTGATTTCCTCCTTAATGATGTCTGCCCCTTATAAAGAGCTTTTTGTTTGTTTTTTATTTCTACTCATTTTTATTATAGTCTTATTAAATTGTGGTTATAAATGATTTCTTGAGATTTTGCAACCTCATAATATAGTAAGTTATGAAAATATTCTATGGGCATTTGAAAAAAACATGTATTCTTTGTTAACTTCAAGTGTACATAGACACAAATATACATGCACAGTCTGGATGGGTAATTTATTTTTCAAATTCTTTAAAACTTAATTTTTATTTTACTATAATCAATTCCTGAGAAAGGTGCACTAAAATATACTACTTCCAGATTTTTCAAATTTTTCCTGCTCTTTAGCAACTTCTGCTTTGTTGTTCAATGCATAAAGCATTGCAATTATATTCTTCATGAATCGTGACCTTTTAAGTAATAGAAAGCATGTTGCTTTGTCATGTTTAATGATTTTTGCTCAGTATACCAGTTCGTCAGAAATTGATGTCACCCTGTTGTCTGGCATATGTTTTCCCAGCTCTTTATTGTCAGTATTTTTGTGAGTTTTATATTTATGCTCTTTATCCACTTGGAATTTTTTATTAAAGAAAATAGTGTTGGGGGAACCTGGGTGGCTCAGTCAGTTAAGGGTCTGCCTTCAGCTCAGGTCATGATACCAGGGTCCTAGAATGGAGCCCCACATTGGGCTCCCTGCTCAGTAGGGAGCCTGCTTCTCCCTCTCCCTCTGTTTCCTGGCTCATGCTCTCGTTCTCACTCTCTCTCTCTATCTCAAAATAAATAAATAAAATCTTAAAAAAAAAAAATAGTGTTGGGGCACCTGGGTGGCTTAGTCAGTTAAGCATCTGACTCTTTGATTTCAGTTCAGGTCATGGTCTCAGTGTCAAGGAATAGAACCCCGCATTGGGGTTTTGCTCAGCAGGGTTCTTCTTTGGATTCTCTCTCTCTCTCTCTCTCTCTCCCTCCAACCCTCTCCCTCACTCTCTCTCTATCTCTCAAATAAATAAATCTTTAAAAATAAAAAAATGTTAACCCACAGATGTGTAAACTCTTTGTCTATTGAATAAAAAACTAAGCTCATTCACATTTATAAGCTCTTGATTTATGTAGTTGATTTTATTTCTTCTTATTTATTTGTCTTTTCTCCTTTCCTCTTCTGTTTTTACTAGATTAATGACTAGATGGATTGCTTGATTGTAAATGGGGTGGAGTTAAAGGGCTCCAGTGTACTAAATGAGTTTAATTTAGCAAATCTTTAGAATGTAGTTTTTCTATAAACTTCAGATACTAACTTATATCTACAGCATCTTCTCAGAAAAAGATAAAACCTCTAGTTTACTTGTGAGTTTTTCATCCTGACATCCTTCCTATAATCCTTGAGATAGTGTTAGAAACATAGCGCATTGCTATTCTATGTTGTTATTCCTTTTATTCCTATATGTCTCTCAGACTTTCTTAATGCCTACTTTATTATATGCACATTAAATAATAGAGTAGCATTATCTGTGATGTTTAAAATTAGAAATGTAGTTTTCTATTTATTTTACTAATGATTTAATTATAACTTTTATATCAAAAGACAAAAACTGCTAGTAAACCAAAACCAAAATTCTAATTTTTCTGAAATGGTTTAAGATAGTACTATCTGAAGTAAAGTCAGATAGTTTGAGAAACACTGATTTCCCTTTTACTGGAAGAGTTCAGATGGAATAGCTTACTTCTTGTTAAAGGCAATTCATTATCAGACCAATCAGATTAATTGGAATTAAAAAATAGTCCTTTAACTATCTTTACTGCCCTGCTAATCTATAATTCTGAGAACTTTCCTACTGGAGACAAAAGAAGAACGATCCTGAAAACTTATTAAGATCTTTTTAAAGATAAATTTATATGCATTTATTCTATTTTTTTAATTCATGTGTGAGAGAGAGAATGAGCAGTGGGGAAGGGCAGAAGGGGAGAGAAGGGGGAGAGAGAAGCAGACTCCCTGCTCAGCAAGAAGCCCGCTGCAGGGCTCAATCCCAGATCATGACCTGAGCCAAATGCAGATACCCAACAGACTGAGCCACCCAGGTGCCCCCAATTTTTTTTTTATCCTGTCCTTCAGTTCTACTTAATAGAATACTTTTGTTCCAAGTATGTCGGTGTATATATGTGAAAGACAGAAAGGAACGATAATTTCCACTGAGCAGATAGTTTCCATTTAGATATCCTACTTATGTGAATTAATTATGTTTGGGCTTCTTATAGAACCGCCTAGTTTGGAGGATGCAGGGAAGATGTTGAATGAGACCGTCGTGCTGAACAACCCCATTCAGCTGGAGTGTAAGGCAGCTGGAAATCCATTACCTGGTAGGTTTACTTGTGGACTCCTAACTTATTGACATTTTAAGATTTCTGGGAAGAACTAAATCTTTTTTATGAAAACAATATAGTAATTACTAATAAAGGAAAAATCATAAAATACATTCCAAGAGTAAAGCAATGACATGAAGGATATAATTAGGTGGGTGAAATTTTTGAATTTTCATTGCTTCTAACTGCATGAAATAATTTACTCATTTAAACAAAGTAGATATATGTGAATAACTAATTGTTTTATTGTCCTTACTGTGGCCAAACAACCCACAATGGTAGTTTTTTATACATTTATGTTGAAAAACATGTTTTTCTCTAGTGTACGTTGATTATTTTTGTAAATCAATTATTTAATGAGAATAGTATTCTTTTCGGTAATTCTCATCACTGGTAAATAATTAATATGAATCAAAAACAATATAATTTTTTAAGGCTAATATTGTGTACGGTCTTTGGTTTTGATCAAATACATAGACAAAATTTTTACAGATGAGAGGAATATATACAACAAAAAGAAATAGAATTGGTTAAAAGTTTGCTATCAAATAATATTGACGTTTTAGAGCTCATTTAAAGAATGAGAAATACTGATTTCTCAGTATGATATGATAAATACTTGCTTTATAACTTCATTTTTAGGGCTCTTATATTGGCTTGGCTATTCATGTTTCCCTTAGGCTTACCTGCTCCTCAAAACTAATCCTAAAGACTATGGAGTATTATGCCTTCATCAGAAAGGATGAATACCCAATTTTTGTAGCAATATGGATGGGTCTAGAAGAGATTATGCTGAGTGACATAAGTCAAGCAGAGTCAATTATCATATGGTTTCACTTATTTGTGGAGCATAACAAATAACATGGAGGACATGGGGAGATGGAGAGGAGAAGGGAGTTGAGGGAAATTGGAGGAGGAGATGAACCATAAGAGACTATGAACTCTGAAAAACAATCTGAGGGTTTTGAAAGGGCAGGGGTTGGGAGGGTGGGGAAGCCTGGTGGTGGGTATTATGGGGGGAATGTATTGCATGGAGCACTGGGTGTGGTGCATAAACAATGAATTCTGTTACACTGAAAAGAAATTAAATTAAAAAAAAAACTAATCCTAAAGAAATATTTCAACTGTCTATACTTGGATGATAAGCATAAGAATAAAGCAATTCTTTTTTTGTGTGTGTATATACAAACTTTAAATGTTTATTATTGTGGTTGTTAGTAAGATAATAGTAAGACAACAACACTGTAATATTATTACTAAGCTAAGCTTTAATGGTAAGAAAGCTTATAATTTTTATATAAACCTAAACTTATTTGTATTTCTTCCTTAATATTTCCTTTTTTAATTTAATTGTTTTATTATGTTATGTTAGTCAACATAAGGTACATCATTAGTTTTTGATGTAGTGATCCATGATTCATTGTTTGTGCATAACACCCAGTGCTCCATGCAGTACATGCCCTCCTTAATGGCCCTCACCAGGCTCCCCCATCCCCCAGCCCCTTCCCTTCTGAAACTCACAGTTTGTTTCCCAGAGTCCATAGTCTCTCATGGTTCAGCTCCCTCTCTGATTTTTTCCCTTCATTTTCCCCTTCCTTCTCCTCATGTCCTCCCCGCTATTCCTTTTGTTCCACAAGTCATTGAAAGCATATGATAATTGTTATTCTCTGCTTGATTAAGGCAGTTCTTTTTATTGCAATTTGATGGTATCGAGCTTTAAAAGAAAAGACGTAGGGGCGCCTGGGTGGCTCAGTGGGTTGGACCTCTGCCTTCGGCTCAGATCGTGGTCTCAGGTCCCTGGGATCAAGCCCTCCATCGGGCTCTCTGCTTGGCGGGGAAGCTGCTTCCTTCTCTCTCTCCACCTGCCTCTCTGTCTACTTGTGATCTCTCTCTGTTAAATAAATAAAATCTTAAAAAAATTTACAAAAGATGTGAGTAGACAGACTTCTTTCTTCTTCCCCTTACAGCTATTACATGGTACAAAAATAATCGTCCACTCTCAGGCTCCAGCGGTGTGACTTTCTTGAACAGAGGACAAATCATTGATATCGAAAGTGCCCAGATCTCTGACGCTGGCATATATAAATGTGTGGCCATCAACTCAGCCGGAGCGACAGAGTTATTTTATAGTCTGCAGGTTCATGGTTAGTGGCACTTCTAGATGCATCCTGGGGTAAAAATGCATTCAAAATGATTAAGTGCTTCTGTAAAATTTCAGTGTGAAGATTTAACAGAGTGTGTTTTGTCATCTTTATAAAGTGCCATGTTCTATAACTGATGATTGTTTTTATTTCCTGACTCCTATTAAAATGCTCTAGTTTCACATGCTGTTGAATTGAATTTCAGTTCAGTTTAGATGAACTGTTGAGTCATCAACGATCTCATCAGTTAATGACAATAACCCTGTTTGTAAATATTATCTATCAAAATCATAGGTTTTGATCAAAGAAAGATTTTAAGTCATTACCGCTAATAATGCTTTCAAGACAACATAGTGGTCTTGGATACAGTGGAGGAAGATACATGCACGCACGCACCCAAAGACACACACATCTGACAATCAAGAAATAAAAACATGCTCTGGCATTAAAAACTGGATTTCCCAAACAAAGTAGCAAAACATCCTTTTCCTCATCTGTAAAATGGAGATGTTGACAGTGGAATAGCTATGATTAGAAACTCAAATAAATGATGTGAAAGAACTCACCAAAACCAAACCAAACCATGAAAAACTCACATGTGGAAACACAATGGTAGACATTGTACATTCTTTTCATTATTTTGAGATGAAATATCCTGTGATATTAATATATCTTACTTTTATTTCCCTTTTATTTCTTTTCAGTGCCCCCATCAATTTCTGGCAGCAATAACATGGTGGCAGTGGTGGTTAATAACCTGGTGAGATTAGAATGTGAAGCCAGAGGAACACCTGCCCCAAGTCTGACCTGGCTGAAAGATGGGAGCCCTGTCTCTAGTTTTGCTAACGGGTTACAGGTACTCTCTGTCATGTCTTAAGGGTGATCTACCACCTAGTTATTAAATAAGTACAAACAGGGAAAGCTGTTAACAAGATTTAGAGCATAAGAATTGATAAATGTTATTCCAAAATCATACACATTTACTTCCATAATTACCATAGCCACACAGTTGGGATTTCTAAACAATTCTTTAAATGCTTAGACATCTAAGAATTCTTTTGTTTCATATGTAGATACTACATTTTGACTCTTCACTTGTCTTTCTACCTCCCTCCTCATCCCCATTCCCTGCCACCAGCACAAAAGATACCTTGCACAAAGAAGTGTTCATCAACAACAAAAACAGGAATTTCCTCCTAAAATTTGTGTTAAAATGTTTGGAAACATTCATGAATTAGAGAACCATGTAGGGTATATTTAATTTAACAAAAACATAAAGTAATAAAGTAAGGAAAATTAGAAACACAACACTGTAGAAATGAAATTTGAATCTGAGAAAGCAGTTTAAGTGTTCACATTGATTCAAAATTAAAATTATAGAAGCACATCTATCTCATTTAAAGTGTACCTAAATTTTATTTTGCCTAATAGAGAACTTAGTTTTCCCACCATTCTTCTTAGTTTTTCTCAAAAATCCACTGCTTTCAGAATTTGAGACCAGGGAAGATCCAAGGTTAATCTCAGTATTTTAGAAGTACAACTAGACCAATGGGATTAAAGAGCCATTGATGTGACTAGTTAATTTATTTGGTTGCTACTTCGCTATTAATTATAACTTATTTATCCTCCCCAAGAAAATTAGAAGGAAGATTAGCTGCTCTTATTCCCACTTCTTCTCATCTTTCTCCCTGGTGGCTTTTTCTCTCTCTGCAGTAAGGATGGATGAGATTGGACCTTCACTTGATTTCGTATACAGGGACTTGTTTTCAGTGGTTATTACCAAGTTTGGTTCTAGCTTTTCACAGTCTTCTTTCAAAGAGAGGTTAAGAAGTAGATTATATGATGCTTGCCCACTTTAGAATATCCAAGTGGAAAAATAAAATGTCCAAGTGGAAATCTTTCTGGAGGCAAATGTCAATTGATAAATCTCAGAAAATAGGAGGAAAAAAGGCTGTTTATGTATATGTTTCTCAGAGGGGCATGTTGACTATTTACCTGTCCTGTCGTCAAAAGGTTCTGTCTGGAGGCCGTATCCTAGCCCTGACCAGCGCTCAAATCAGTGATACTGGGAGATACACCTGCGTTGCTGTGAATGCTGCTGGGGAGAAACAAAGGGACATTGACCTCAGAGTATATGGTGAAATATTTTAATAATTATTTCTGTTCTGGTATAGATATATTTAATTCCTAAAATCATTGAATAAGTTAACGAAGTTGTTGACAATAAAGAACCATGAGCAATAGAAACAGTTTTATAGTATCGTTTCAAATCAAATTCTACCTTTCTGCTTTATAGTTGACTTTGTCTGATTTTCCTTTCTTAATGTTCTGAGAAGTTAAAATGCTAGGTGTTGATTTCATAGAAAACTCTGAAGAACATGACTATGGAGAGCAGCTTAGCAATTTAGAAGATATAATCTTTTCACTAAAGGGAGAATTTGTTCAAGTAGCTCTCTTGAGCTATTCTACTCAAAGCCTTGATTTTTTTACTTTTATATTTATAATCAGTATATTTTTTAGTCAATACTATGTCTATAAATTAAAGGCTATTTGGGAAGCAAAAGTTAGGCATAAATTTAGAGAAAATTTGAGTTTTTTTCCTACCTATGATACAGCTATAAGGTACAAAAGGAAATGTCTAATTCTATCACAGCAGAAGTCCTCCTGAACAAAGTTCAGTTCTAATTGGCCTCCATTCATAGGATGTGTTTTTCATTCCACATTTTAGTTTACCTTTGCATTTAGAGCTGTTTTAGGCTTTTTTCATCTTATTTGCATTATATCCCCTGGTCATGGAGTAATGGAATTGTTTCTTCGTGGCCCCACCAAGAGAATCTGGGCTTTTTCTATGTCAATTCCAGTATAATTAACATACAGGGTTATATTAGTTTCACGTGTACAATCCTAGTCCCGCCTCACTTCCAAGTAGTTCACTCCTATTCTATATGTGTGTGTATATATATATACACACATATATATACATATATATGCATGTGTGTGTGTATATATATATATATATATATTTTTTTAATCTCCAGACCATGTGGGTTGACTCCTCTTTCTAAGTTTGCCAAAAGTAAATGTAACAATCACAAGTAAAATAAAATCCTAGTTCTTTTTTGTTTTTTTTTAATTTTTATTTTTTTTTAATTTTTTATTTTTTATAAACATATATTTTTATCCCCAGGGGTACAGGTCTGTGAATCACCAGGTTTACACACTTCACAGCACTCACCAAAGCACATACCCTCCCCAATGTCCATAATCCCACCCCCTTCTCCCAAACCCCCTCCCCCCAGCAACCCTCAGTTTGTTTTGTGAGATTAAGAGTCACTTATGGTTTGTCTCCCTCCCAATCCCATCTCCACAAGACATAAAAATGACCCAATTAGATTTAAGCGAAGGAACAGACTACCTGGGGTTGGGCATTTTAGTCCCATCTGTTATCTCTGACACAGCACTAGCAAAGCTGAAGGCTGGAGGAGGACCCATGTCAATTGCAGAAGCAATACAAAAGAGGGAACATAGAGAGCCCTTTAGTAGTTTACTGATGTCAGCTGGGATTTTCAAGATCCATTAGACATGTAAGTTAGCCATGTTGTAACAGGATTTTTTTTAATTAAAAAACTAGGATTTTCATTAGTGGAGAATTGGAATGCTGACAATGTGAAATATCCTTAGAGAATGATTCATCAGTCAATCTAAGTCTGTGATACAAAAGCTCCTTCAATAATTAGCAAGCAGAGGGGTATTTGCTGGGTTTTAGTCAGAACTGAAAATCTGGAATTGGCTCCTTCTCTTTCTACATGGGTTAGTGTCAAAAGTATACCAGAGAGACGAAAGAGCATTGCTATCTTTTCCAGGAGTCATAAAAACGCACATCACTATTTTTTATCATTTGCCAAGGCATTTCTAAAGGTTTTATTTATTTATTTGATGGGGGTGGGCAGGCAGAGGGGGAGGGGAAGCAGGCTCCCTGCTGAGCAGAGAGCCCAATGCTGGGCTCTATCCCAGGACCCTGAGATCATGACCTGAGCCGTCCTGAGTCAAAGGCAGAGGCTTAACCCACTGAGCCACCCAGGAACCCTGCCAAGACATTTCTATACCACTCTTTTGGTCTAAAAACTGGGATCTTTCCTGTTATAACAGTCAGATGGTTAGCCAACATTTACCTGTACTTAGCATTTGAAATACAGATGCCCAGCAAGCAATTAAAGAACTGTAAAATTTCTGACTCGTAATCTGAAATTAGTTTCCAATTTCTGCTCCCCTCTTAGTGTTATTTGCATATATTATATTCCTACGTTTGTAGTAGTAACCTTGACAATCTGGAGTCTCATTGGAGACTAATGAGTCAATTGGAGTCTAATGAGTATTCATTTCCAGTGGCCAATTCCCTTCAGATTGACATTGCAGAGTATGGGGGTGATAGGAAGAGTAGACAGTGGTTAAAATAGCTTTCCTTACAATTGCAAGAGTAGTTCATTAAAATATTTCCCCTTAGTATAAATTCAGGGTATGTTTTACCATATTCTGAGGTGCTAAAATGAGAGAATTTGGTTTTTAAATGATAGAGTTTCCTATACCTTTACTTTGAATCTAAGCTCAGAGAATTGTCTTGGAGACCACATGTGTTCCAGGAACTTGAGTGTAACCCTGCGGCAGCGCTGATGTTGATAATTGAATTTAACAAGTGTAAGGCATAGAATGAGAATCAGACATGATACCCCCCGCCCCTTCCTAAGCAATATAACCACAAAGCTCAGTAAGGATAACATCTAAGGAAGCTGAGATCTAAAGGGTAGAGGCTTTTCTCTTCTCAGACTAAACAAAAAGTTGGAAATGAAAGGACAGAAAACATAGATGCGTTTCAGTAATATATACCCTCAGCTATAATTAGATTTGCTTTAATTTATGTTCCTTTAGAAACAAATACTCTATTGTTTTTGCATTTTTTCCTCTCAATTTGAAAAAAAAAAAAAGTCTGGTTTCTTTTTGAACTTGATTCAATTCATTTAGCCATAAAGAAAAATAATTGGAGGAAAAACATTTGGAAATAAATTAGCATTCTGCTTTCTTGAATTATTTCTGACTTTTACTTCTACAAGTAGTCACAAAGAATCCATGCTCTTTTGTAAATTCTATAAATACGCTAAGATAAACATATTTTTATGCAGTTACGGTACTTTTTGTCCACTGAGACCAGACTTTACTTGAAATTATGTGCAAGCTCTTAAATGTTAGGCTATTTTATTTAGGGCTTTCTGTGCTAAGATTGGTGAATGTATCTTAATTTTTTATAATATCTTAGAAAACATACTATCTTTCATAATATAATATCTTAGAAAACAGTACTAATGGTGCTGATTTTGCTAATATTTTAGCAGTTTTAATCTCAGACAGGTTGGTTATATATCTTTTATCTAATGTGTCACATATTAAAAACAATCCCACTGTTTTCTGTTCCCCCATAGATTACTCTAAGCTTATCGAGAGCCAGAAGTCTGTGTGTGCCGTTAAATGGAGCAGAAGGGACATTAAGAATCTCTGCCCAAATGCTCCATTAGTCTATTGCAGCGATGGCGTTTCTCTGTATCTTGACATCAGTTCCTGTGGATACAGCACATGTGCTGCATCCAGAATTAGTACAAGAAAGTGGCCTTTAGTGTATATGCCTTTCCCTCCATAGAGAAACCTCCTGGTTGCAGAACGGCAGTGTTCGTCGTCAAAGCCTATTGCATTCATTGTCATTTTCCCACATGCTGCAAGATCCAGCCTGAAACAGTGGCTCAGAAACCAAAATAACGATCCTTACCACAAAAATCTTGTTTCTATCAAGGCATTTGGAAAGTCCCTAAGGATTCATTTCAGTGCAGCTTAACCTTTCTTATCAAGAGAGGAAAACACTATGAATATGGTACATTGCCTACAATCCTGACTAGTTATGGGATTTAGTGAGAAATAGCCAAGGAAATTCCTCCCTGTTTTTTTCAGAGTGGCCCTTTTATAACGGGCCTGATTTCATCGTTAGTTTGTGTTTTTTGAATTATTATAAATACAGTCCTGAAAGAGTCCTTGAGAAGTTACGGAGCCCACCCTCTCATTCTTGGCAGGACTGTACCTAAACCATCTGAGACAAATGATTGTTTACTCTATATTTTAATACACCCAAGGGAAGGAGATTCCTTAGACTTTTCCAAGAACACATTTCAGCATCTGACAAGCTTGATAGCCAGGGGATTCTAATTTTAATCTCATTAAAATTTCAACTCATTTCCTCTTTTTATGTAATTGTATGTTATACAGCTGGCCAGGGCTTTCATTTTGTTCTTTATTGTGTCAGTTATCCCACATGGTCTTTATTCCATAGAAAGCTGACAAGGCATCATGGAAAACCAAAAAGAGCTCTAAACTGCCCATCAGAAGACTCCTAGCTTTGCCACAAATTAGTTACATTATTTCAAATAAGTTATTGTCTGTCACCTACTTCATGTTTTACATACCTGTGAGGTGGGACCAGGTGGTCTCTTTCAACTCTTTTTTTTTTTTTTTTATTTTGCCTCCATGTTGATAAAATTTATTTTCTTTGGCAAAAAATATTTTTAAATTATCAAAAAGTATATATGCTTTTAATTATTGTTATTTCCAAAATGCTTCATGAGTAATTTATTGCTTTGGAAATATTAAGTAGTAACACCTCGTTCAAAAAGTTTCTGAAATAGGCACTTGGTGAGAACGTCCAGTTCTAAAACTTCTTAAAGTGAAAGGTATTTCTGTTCAATGGGAACATTAATCAGTGATTTCTTAATATTTCATTCTGAACCAAATGATGCGAAGAGGGTATGTTAGGATTATTGCGATCCTACATCTTAAAAGAGCTAATAAATTATTCAGTAAATAACTTCAAGATAAGCAGTGAGCTGGCCTGTCTTATCCTGATGGAAAATGCTTCTTTCACTTAGTTCCTCCAAATATTATGGGAGAAGAACAGAACATCTCTGTCCTCATTAGCCAAGCTGTGGAGCTACTGTGTCAGAGTGATGCTATCCCCCCACCTACTTTGACTTGGTTGAAGGATGGCCGCCCCTTGCTGAAGAAACCAGGCCTCAGTATCTCTGAAAATGGAAGTGTATTAAAGGTAAGGCTAGAGATTCATTTAATTTTTCTTATATTATTCCTAAGCTCATGGCTTTGATTTTAAACTTGCCTGTCTACAGATGTTCTACTAATTTCATCTTGTAAAATTCTAGGTACTCTTTTATTAATGAGGTTTATAATATTTTAAATTTTATGCTTAGTAAGATTTAGCTATTTATCTATCCATATTTGTAGCCAGAAACCATCCAAAATGCTTCTGGGAAAATATTATGGAACTATTCTAACGGATGCTTCATTTTTAGTCATTCAGCCAGCAAATAAAACCCATTCTAGGTATTCTGAATAAAATGCGAAAAATAGACACATTTCCTACCCTCCATTTCCTCCAATTTTGCAGGTATTCTGAATAAAATGTGAAAAATAGACACATTTCCTACCCTCCATTTCCTCCAATTTTGCATAAATACATGAAAACTAATAGTTCCGTTGCAAATGCAGTAAGTACTGTAAGTGTGAGTTAGTTACTATTAGGATGGTACAGGTAACACATTCTAGGATAGTGAAAGGTGAGAGACTGCGGTTGCCTGGAAATCTGGAAAGACTACTTGGCTTTTTTTGTATAGATAAGAATAAGAGCTAACAAGAGGAATTGGGATTCAGGGGACACCTCGGTGGCTCAGTAGGTTAAGCATCTGCCTTCAGCTCAGGTCATGATCTCAGGGTCCTGGGATCAAGCCCTGAGTCCAGTTCCCTGTTCAGCAGCAAGTCTGCTTCTTCCTCCCCCTGCTCTTGTGCACTTGCTTGCCCCCTCTCTCTCTCCCTTTCCTTTCAAAAATAAATAAATAATCTTAAAAATATAAAAAATGCAAAGGAATTAGTGTTCAGGAAGTCAATAAGCCACTGGCGTATTTATAAATTCCTCATAATAACCCTATTGAGAAACTGGAAGAATGGCTAGGTAATCATCCCACAGATACTAAGTCTCAGAAATGGGATTTGAATACAGGAATATAGCTTTAAAACTCATGCTACTAACCCCTATGCCGCATAGCCTTTTGGTAAAGGAAGGTTATTAGTGGCAAACAAAAGGAGTCTTGAGAATTGGATAATGGTATCAGCACATAGGAAGCTGAGAAGCTTATATAAGGAGAGCAGAAGTGTGGGAGAGAATGGGAGGGAGTATGAAGTGCGTTAGAGGCAACCAAGTAGAGACTTTAGGAATTATGACCTGTAATAGTGGAGCTGGGTAAATAAGGAAAGGCTGGAATAACTGATGGAGGAAAGTAGGATAAGTCAGTTGAGCTGTCTAGGGGGAGAAAAGCAAAAAGCACTGGCCATGCTCAGAGGCAGACCCAGAGCTCTAGAAATCAATGGATAGTATTTTCAAACCCTGGCTCTGACCAAATGACAGAGGAAGACAATTGTATGGACACACATCCCAGCACTGGGAGGGGACAGCTATGTGTGATTAGAAACGTCTTTGCAAATTTCAGAGTATAGAAGTTGATTCCTTTAGAGCACAGATCTCAATAGGTTTGGGAAGCCAGAAGAAAGGTGAGGGTGAAGAAATCCTGGGATCAATTTAATCTCTGCTATAGAGGCTGGCCAGGCATCCTGAAGTGTGCAGGTCCCACTGAAGGGTGTGCAGGGAGGACTGCATGGAAATAAAAACTTGTACAAAACTCAGACAAAACCAGTCAGTTAAAACTATCTTACCAGTGCATTTCCCAAAATGATTCATGCACATCTTCAACCAGGTAAAGTAGTAGATTCCTACTGTTTCATTTTGCCTGCAACACACTTGGCAAGCAATGTGTTTTTTTATAAAGTTTTTATTTTAATTCCAGTGTAGTTAACATTAGTGTTATATTAGTTTCAGGTGTACAATATTGTGGTAATAGTGATTCATTACTTACCTGCCACACCCAGTGCTCATCACAGTAACTGCCCTCCTTAATCCCCTTCACCTGTTTCACTATCTCTCCACCCACCTCTCCTCTGGTAACCGTCAGTTTGTTCTCTGTGCTTAAGAGCCTGTTTCTTGGTTTGTTTCTCTTTCTCTTTTTCCCTCTTTATTCATTTGTTTTGTTTCTTAAATTTCACATATAAATGAACTCATTTGGTATTTCTCTTTTTCTGAAGGACTTACATAGTTTAATGTTATACTCTCTAGCTACATACATGTTGTTGCAAATGGCCAGATTTCATCCTTGTTTATGGCTGAATAACATTCCATTCATATGTGTGTGTGTGTGTGTGTGTGTGTGTGTGTGTAACACTCCATTCATATATACATATTCATATATATGTGATATATATATCACATATGTGATATATATATTATAAATTATAACTGCATAATTATAATTATACATCATTGTAATGTATCATATACAAATATGCAATTGTACAATTGTTATTGGTATTGTACAATTGTTATATATAACAATTGTACAATTGCATATTTGTATATATTACAATGATGTATAATATATATTATATAGATACATATAATATATAAGGTATATATTATATATGATATATGCCTATATATCATATATATATCTATAGCATAGATATATATCATATATATCTATAGCATAGATATATATAACAATTACACACATATATAAAACATATATATAAGAATTATACTATATATACATATGTATATATATGTGGAGCCCAGATATCCATCAACAGATAAATGGATAAATGTGGTATACACACACACACACTCACACACACATACACACAATGGAATATTAAACATCCATCAAAAAAAGAAATATTGCTATTTACAATGACATGGATGGAACTAAAGGGTATTATGTTAAGCAAAATAAGTCAGTCAGAGAAAGACAATTATCATATGCTCTCACTGATGTGAGGAATTTAAAAAACAAGGAGGATCATAGGGGAAGAGAGGAAGAAATGAAACAAGACAAAACCAGAGAAGGAGACAAACCATAAGACACTCTTAATTATAGGAAATAAACTGAGGGTTGCTGGAGGGAAGGGGGGTGAATCACAGACCCGTACCCCTGAAATAAATAATACATTATGTGTTAAGTATTTGAATTTCTATTTTTTAAAAAAGGAGAATTACAGGCCAATATCCCTGGTGAACATAGATGCAAAAATTCCTAATAAAATACTAGCAAATCAAATTCAACAGTAGATTAAAAGTGTCATTCACCATGACCAAGTGGGATTTATTTCTGGGCTTCAGGGGTGGTTCAATATTCACAAATCAATCAATGTGGTATGCCAGATTAATAAAAGAAAGGATAAGATCCTGTCAATAAATGCAGAGAAAGCATTTGACAAAATACAGCATCTTTTCTTGATTAAAAAACCCTCAACAAAGTAGAGATAAATGAAACATACCTCAAAATCATAGAGGCCATATACAAAAGACACACAGCTAATATTATCCTCCGTGGGGAAAAACAGAACATTTCCCTCTGGTCAGGAACAGGACAAGGATATCCACTCTTGCTATTACTACTTAACATAGTACTGTAAGTCTAGTCTCAGCAATCAAACAACAAAAAGAAATAAAAGGCATCCAAATGGGGAAGGAAGAAGTCAAAATTTCACTATTCATAGGTGACATGATACTTTGTGTAGAAAACCCAGAAGACTCCACCAAAAATAGCTAGAACTAATGCATGAATTCAACAAAGTTGTAAGATATAAAATCAGTGTGCAGATGTCTGTTGCATTTCTATATCAATAATGAAACAGCACAAAAAGAAATCAAGGAATCAGTCACATTTGCAATTGCACCCAAAATCACAAGATACCTAAGGATAAACCTAACCAAAGAGGTAAAAGATCTGTACTCTGAGAAATATAAAACACTTAGGAAGGAAATTGAAGAGGACACAAAGAAAATGGAAAACATTCCATGCTCATGGCCTGGAAGAACAAACATTGTTAAAACATCTCTGCTACACAAAGGTATCTACACATCTCATGCAATCCCTATCAAAATATCACCAGCTTTTTTCACAGAGCTTGGATAAACAATCCTAAAATTTGGATGGAACCACAAAAGACCCCAAATAGCCAAAGCAGTCCTGAAAAAGCAAAGCAAAGCTGGAGGCATCACAATTCTGAACTTCAAGCTATATTACGAATCTGTAGTCATCAAGAGTGTATGGGACTGGCACAAAAACTGTGGAAAGAACCAAGATGCCCTTCAACAGACGAATGGATAAGGAAGATGTGGTCCATATACACTATGGAGTATTATGCCTCCATCAGAAAGGACGAATACCCAACTTTTGTAGCAACATGGACGGGACTGGAAGAGATTATGCTTAGTAAGCAGAGACAGTCAATTATCATATGGTTTCACTTATTTGTGGAGCATAACAAATAGCATGGAGGACATGGGGAGTTAGAGAGGAGAAGGGACTTGGGGGAAATTGGAAGGGGAGGTGAATCATGAGAGACTATGGACTCTGAAAAACAATCTGAGGGTTTTGAAGGGGCAGGGGATGGGAGGTCGGGGTACCAGGTGGTGGGTATTAGAGAGGGCATGGATTGCATGGAGCACTGGGTGTGGTGAAAAATAATGAATACTGTTATGCTGAAAATAAATAAAAATAAATTTTAAAAAATAGACACATAGATCAATGGAACAGAATAGAAAACCCAGAAATGGATTCAGAACTATACGATCAACTAATCTTCGACAAAACAGGACAGAATATCCAATGGGAAAAGGTCTTTCAACACATGGTGTTGGGGAGCTGGACAGCAACGTGCAGAAGAATGAAACTGGACCACTTACATCGTACGCAAAAATCAATTCAAAATGGATGAAAGACCTAAATGTGAGACAAGAAACCATCAAAACCCTTGAGGAGAACACATGGAGGAACCTGTTTGACCTCAGCCACAGCAACTTCTTTTTTTTTTTTTTTAAAGATTAATATTTATTTGAGGTGGGGAGCAGCGAGGAAGACAGAGAGGGAGAGGATCCCAAGCAGACCCCTACTGAGCACAAAACCGAATGTGGGGCTCAATCTCATGACCCTGAGATCATTACATGAGCCAAAACCAAGGGTCAGACCCCCAGCTGCCTCCATAGCAACTTCTTACTAGATAAGTCACTGGAGGCAGGGGAAACAAAAGCAAAAATGAACTACTGGGATTTCATCAAGATAAAAAGCTTCTGCACATTGAAGGAAAACATCAACAAAATTAAAAGGTAAGCTATGGAATGGGAGAAAATATTTGCAAATGACATATCTGATAAAGGCTTAGTATCCAAAATATATAAGGAACTGATGTAACTCAGGAATGCCTGGTTGGCTCAGTCAGTTAAGCGTCTGCCTTCAGCTTGGGTCATGATCCCAGTCCCACATTGGGCTCTGTGCTTAGTTAGTGGGGAGGCTACTTCTTCTGCCTGGGACTTGCCCTGCTTGTGTTCTCTCTCTCCAACAAATAAATAAAAAAAGATCTTAAAAACAAAACAAAACAAACAAACAAAAAAACAAAACCCAACACCCAAAAGCAAATAATCCTGTTAAGATATAGGCAGAAGACATGAATAGATATTCTTCCAAAGAAGACATCCAGATGGCTAATAGACACGTGAAAAGATGCTCAGTATCACTCATCATCTGGGAAATGTCAATCAAAACTGCAGTGAGGTATTGCCTCACACCTGTGAGAAGCAAAAACTAACAACTCAGGAAACACAATGTATTGACAAGGATGTGGAGAAAGGGGAAACCTCTTACACTATTGATGGGACTGCAAACTGGTGCAGCCACTTGGAAAACAGTATGGAGGTTCCTCAGAAAGAGCTACCCTATGATCCAGTAATTGCACTACTGGGTATTTACCCAAAGGATACAAAAATGTGGATTCGAAAAAGTACATGCACCCCACTGTTTATAGCAGCACTATCAACAATAGCTAGACTATGGAAAGAGCCCAAATGTCCATCGACTGATGAATGGGTAAGGAAGATCTGGCAATCTACGTGATGGAATATTACTCAGCCATCAAAAAGAATGAAATCTGGCCATTTGCAGCAATGTGGATGGATATAGAATGTATTATGCTAAGTGAAATAAGTCAGTCAGAAAAAGACAAATATATTATTTCATCCATATGTACAATTTAAGAAACAAACCAGATGAACATATGAGAGGGGGGAAATGAGAGAGAGAGAAACAAACCACGAGAAACTCCTTAAAGATAGATAATAAATTGAGGGTTGTTGGAAGGAAGCAGGTGGGAATGGGCTAGATGGGTAATGGAGGTAAGGAGGACACTTGTTATGATGAGCACTGGGTGTTGTATGTAGGTGATGAATCACTGAATTTTACTCCTAAAACCAAAATTGCACTGTAGGTTAACCAACTAGAATTGAAATAAAAGTTTTCTCTAAAACAGAAGCTTATAAACCATATAGGGAGAAGACATATAATGAACAATAAAGGTGTTTTACTGAACAATATCCTAAATATATACAGGCTATCTATTTTAAAACCCTAAGTAACTTATTCAGAAATTAATTGTGATTTTTATTGCCATTTAATCTGAATTTTGTCTCATTATATTTAAAAGCCCTTTCTAAACCTTCAGTCACTAATATTAATTAGATTAAAACAAAGTATGACATAGATGAAAATTGTTGAATCTTGATTTAAATGTTGAATGTGGGTGATGGGCATATAGCCATACATTTTACTATTATCTCTCCTTTCTATATGTTTGAAAATCTTTAGAATACTCATGAAAAAATAAGAAGTCACAAATAACATGAATAGAAAAACTCCAATTATGAAATTGAAACTGAAATTTCAAAGCATGGTTTTGTTTTTAGATTGAAGAGGCTCAAGTTCAAGACACTGGTCGTTACACTTGTGAGGCAACAAATGTTGCTGGAAAAACTGAGAAAAACTATAATGTCAACATTTGGGGTAAGTGTGATTATATGTAATTAAGATCAATTATAGATAGACTTCCAGAACCTGAATGTTTTAGTCATTGTAATTTTCAGGTAGAACCGTTCTACTCTCCTGCCTAAGCTTACACTCTTTGGCTCTTACAACCAGGATGTTCTTTTTTCCATTTAATTTAATTTAATTTTATTTTATATTTATTTTATTTTATTCAGTGTTCCAAAATTCATTGTTTATGCACCACACCCAGTGCTCCATGCAATACATGTCCTCCGTAATACCCACCACCAGGCTCACCCAACCCACTACCCCTTCTCTCTTCCAAAACCCTGTTTGTTTCTCAGAGTTTACAGTCTCTCATGGTTTGTCTCCCCCTCTGATTTTCCCCAACTCATTTCTCCTCTCCATCTCCCAATGTCCTCCATGTTATTCCTTATTCTCCACAAGTAAGTGAAGCCATATAATAATTGACTAATGATTGGGCTTTCTCCATGAACTGTTGGTGGTTTGATCAATTGAAATAAGTAAAAAGGCCAAACCATGCCTATGGATTCTGTGTGTGAGTGGGAACACCTTGGTGGGAGGTGGGATTACTGTGCTGACTAGTGAGAAAAGTCATCCTCACTTGGTAGTCTACCATTTGTTACCAATTAAGATAATGCTTAGGAATTGTCACAACTTTTACCTGGCTACAACTGTCTGCTAATTGTTAAAAAGTACTCCTATTTCCAGCATATCCACCTTTATTTACTTCTTTTTTTTTTAATTTATTTTTTATTTATTTTCAGCATAACAGTATTCATTATTTGTTCACCACACCCAGTGCTCCATGCAATCCGTGCCCTCTATAGTACCCACCACTTGTTACCCCAACCTCCCACCACCCCCCGCCACTTCAAACGCCTCAGATTGTTTTTCAGAGTCCATAGTCTCTCATGGTTCACCTCCCCTTCCAATTTCCCTCAACTCCCTTCTCCTCTCTAACTCCCCATGTCCTCCATGCTATTTGTTATGCTCCACAAATAAGTGAAACCATATGATAATTGACTCTCTCTGCTTGACTTATTTCATTCAGCATAATCTCTTCCAGTCCCGTCCATGTTGCTACAAAAGTTGGGTATTCATCCTTTCTGATGGAGGCATAATACTCTATAGTGTGTATGGACCACATCTTCCTTATCCATTCTTTAAATTCATTTATAACATATTGCCCTCTTAATTTTGATTGTGTCTGTTTAAACTTTTTAACTATTGAGATAATGAGCGGAAATTTCTCTTTGATTTCTAAGTTTATTCAAAACCATATTTTTAAAATAAAAATAGGTAGAGGAAATAATTTGATTCCAATGGAGAGAATATATGTTTTAAGTCTTTAAAAGCATGTGTTTATGTAGAAAATGATTTGTTAATTATAAATTATTATCATTCTAAAATTCTTAAGGAAGATTATGAGAAGTGCTATTAGTCACCCTATAAAAGGATTAATTTACCTTTAAATAGTAAAATTTACTAGGTGGTAATTTATTTACTGTATATTACTTATATATCATTAACATCTGTTCCTGCCTCTTCTCACCCCTATTCTCCCTCTATTGCTCCTTCCCTTTCTTTCTCATTTCTTTCAAATGGGAAAAATATTTGTATAACTTCTAGTATGGACAAAACAGTGAACTGGGTTTTGTCAAGTAAAGGTTGGAAAAGAGAAAAATTAGGAGGGATCATCAGTTAGAAAATGAGGTGAGAAATTCATTTTTGCAATGCTGTATTGAAGATTCCTATAGAGTGTCCATGTGATGCTGTCTACCATGCAGTCAGAAATAGAAGCCTATCATTTAGAAGAGAGAGAGAAAAGAGTTAAAATATAAAATTAGAGACATGAGTATATATGCGGCAGTTGAGATCCCTTAGAGAAAAAGAAGAATGTATACAGAAGAGTACTGTAGAATGACTCTCACCAGGTAAGACAGATAAAAAGACACAAATGAGAAACTGGAAGAAGCAGTGAAAGAAGTAGGGAAACACTTGTGTCATCAAAACAAAAAGCAATGGTGTACCCGAAAGAAGAATATGGGCAAGGAATAGGTTGGACATAGATGGATGGGTAGGGGAATGAATGAATAATGTCACATGTTGCAGAAAAGCGAAATTAGACATAAACTGTAAAGTGCAATTTATAAATGAGACCAATGCCTCTTAAAGAAAATCAATTTAATAGTGGAAAGCAGAATATAGTAGATATAAGAATAAATGATAGGGGGAGAAAGTTGAGACATCAAAGACAGAATTACAAAAAATATTTATGGGTGTGCCTCTCTGTTCTAGTCATTGTGCCTCAGGTAGGCAAAGAGAAGTTAATGAGAAAGGCAAAGACACTGGTCACACACAACATATAGTCTGCTGCTGCAAAAATATCTTTACTTTAAATAGTTAATTAAAATTAAATCTCTGAAGAGATAACGTAGGAGTATTTGTGGAAGACATATCAGGGTTCATCTAATTGGGATTTTAAGAATGAGTTGACATTAGCTCTCTAAAGAGGATGGAACCATTACAGAGACCTCAAGAAGACTGTCTGCATTCATTGAACCAAACATCACTCACTATGGAGCCTGGTGTGGTAGAATGGAGAAGGAGAAGATATTAGATAGGAAAGGTTAAAGGGGACAGATTGAAAAGGACCTCTCAAACTTTTGAAGTATAGATCTGATTCTTAAGACGATAGGATACTGTTAAAAGGATTTAAAGGACTGGGTGTTCAGATCCATATTTAGGGAATAAAACAAATAAACTCTAGTAGTATTTAAGAAATTGAATTAACAAGCTTGATTGATTACATGGAGAGGTGTGAAAAGAAGAGGAAAGGATGGATGTTGGTGTGGGTTGGCCAGATGAGCCCTGTGAACAGCAGTGTCATTCCCTCAGTGAAGGAACAAAGGTGACTGAGTTCAGTTGTGGACAAGTCAAGTTTGAAAATGCCTCTGATGTATCCAGACGGAGATGTTTAGTAGTCAGATACAAAAATCTTGACCTCATGGGGTTTGCATTACAGATACAGATTTGCAAGTATTTGTGTCAGTGGAAGCCATGGGAGTAGAGGAGGGTAGAATTGAGGTTGGAGATGGTATACTTAGAGTAATGGCAATCTATGTAATTGTCATTTTCTTCTGCAGAACTTTCTGTCTGTGGTATAGGAGATGACAGAGTAAACTGTAGGATTCATCGAGAGGAAAGGTGTTTCAAAAAAGGAAGGACAGCAGTACAAAGCAGTTGAGATTATTCGCAAAGGAGTAGTTGAAATTATTGATCATGAAATCTAAGCTGAATAGAGGTCTGTAAACAAGGGTAGGCAGCTGGTTTGGGAGGTTCTGAGAAGTGAAAAGACTTGAGACTCAACTAAGGTTGATAAAGTAAGAACTGGGAGTAACTGAGTGAAAGAAATACAAGGACGGAGCAGTAGGAGAAAAGTTCTAGATGATCAACATGGTGGAGAAAGGGATGAGCAGATCAAGGAAGTAAGTAGCCATGGTGGTTAGACTAGGCATACATGCAGATGTTGAATTCATACAGAATCATGCCAGATCTCTGTGTGAAGGAGAAAGATAAAAACAAGTACCAAAGTTTTCAGTGAATAGAAAAAAAAAAAATGGTGGGTTCACAGATGATGGTAAGGGGGGAAAAGAAGTAAATTGGGGGCATGAGCCTCAAAAGAGGAGGTTTTCACATGAGGCAGTTGGAGTTGAACAATGACTAGAAGCTATATTGAGGGGGAAGAAGGATTCTTCCACTCCTCAACTCCCACGAGCTTGGAAGAGCAAGCATCTGCCCCTGATAATATGGCCACCAGAGAGGAGACATCAGCCAGCAAAGGCAGACTCGACCTCCTTGAGAGAATCATGGGTAGTCAGCGTTCATTTAAATGTTCCAAAGAGAAACTAGAGAACAGTGGGGAGGCAGGCTGTGCATTCTAGAATAGGTAACATATCCATTTCTTAGGTCAAACCCTATGTATCTCCTTTACCATCATATTGTAAGCCTGATGTTTTCCAGTTCTGTTCAGCTGCTAAGACATCAAAACTGGCTGAGCAGAAATGACAGTTAAGTGTAAATTTAGTAGGCGCTTTAGCTTTTTTATGCAAAAAGTGTAATTATTTACAATACATTAGCTTCTGAGTATTTTGTTAAGTTTCTGTCTGTAAAGACAGGAAGTTTGCTAATAGGTATTTATTTTAATGTAGTATTGATATGTCAACCTCAAGGGCTAATTATTCCCTTATGTCATTTGAATGGGAACCTTTTTTTTATATGTAAAATATTAAGGAAATTTTATGTAAAGTTAATATAATATAGTATTTTTTCCTCTTTCAGTACCACCAAATATTTATGGTTCTGATGAACGTGCTCAACTCACAGTCATTGAAGGGAATCTCATTAGTTTATTGTGTGAATCAAGTGGTATTCCACCCCCAAATCTTGTTTGGAAGAAGAAAGGTCAGTTTTCATCCTCAACATTTATAAAATTAAATATAAATGTTAAATGAATCTATGTGTTGTTTGACAAACATGTCAGTTTATTAACCAATTTTCCTGGGGTTTGCAAAATAAAATTCTAGATAGCATGATTGCTTTGTATTAAAGCACGTGGTAACTTCTGGACTATCTATCTGAAAATCTTCAGTTTTGAAACTGTTCTTCAGAAAAGAATTAACTTTTCTGTATTAGTTGATTGCTTTATAACCTGAATCCACCATTCAAAGAATTTTTATCATCTTGAGAATAAGCTTTAAAAATATTTTCTATAACATTTTTGCTGTATTTGTGACAGTTTTGCAATGTACGTTAGGATTGAATTTTGTGGTTGACCAAATTATCAATTTGTTCATCAATAAATATTTTTTTGTATCCATTAAGTATCAGGCAGATCATCTATATTTTAGGTGATTTTCTTAAGACTTTATTTATTTATTTGAGAGACAGTGAGGGTGAGAAAGATCACAGAGGGAGAAGGAGAAGCAGACTTGCAACGATGAGGGGGAGCCTGAGGCAGGGCTCGATCCCAGGATCCTGGGATCATGACCTGAGCTGAAGGCAGACTCTTAACTGACATAGCCACTTAGGCGCCCAGTATTTTTTGTTGATTTTTAAAATATTTGTTTTACTGTTTTAAGATTTTACTTAATTTTTCTAAGTACACTTTCAAATGCCATGTTGATTGAAAGAAAAATTTGCCGAAGACAATCTTGGTAAATACCTACTTTCCCTCCTGCCCCTCTTCTCCTTCCTTCTCCTCCTCCTTTTTGCATAGGATTATTTTACAGCGTCTTCTGTCTTTTAGGTACGAAGTACCAACGTTTTCAGTGAATAGAAAAAAAAAAAATGGTGGGTGTCTTTTAGGTCTTTGAACTAAGATGTAAATAAATGTACTTATCAGACTGTGTACACAAAATGCTATATATTTTTGCTTCATATTCTGGCATTTTGTTTTCTTTGCAGGCTTGCCAGTGCTGACTGATTCTGCAGGGCGAGTCAGAACTTTATCTGGAGGCAGACAGTTACAGATCTCAGTTGCGGAAAAATCTGATGCAGGGCTATACACATGTGTGGCATCGAATGTTGCTGGAACAGCAAAGAAAGACTACGATCTGCAAGTCTACAGTAAATTATTGATTAGCCAGGCTTTCTTTTAATCTTTCTGTCTTTCCTTTTTGCTTTTTCTTTATATCTTTAAGATACCTTCAAGGCAGTATGGCTATAATATACCTATCATAAGACTCACAAATTTAAACTGTGTTGACATAAAGAAGAGTTGCTTATTTCTGTCTGTTATTCATTTAACAACACAGCTGTGCACTGCATCAGCATGCAGATAGAAGACCCATCAATGTGGCTGTAATGTATTGTGGGCAGGAGAGTGGATGTGTGGAATGGGGAGAGATGGCATTGTATCATAGGGTATATTTGTAAAATGTAAAAATACCTCATTTTAAAGTATATTTAATTCATATAAGATTTCAAAGTGTTTTAAATGTTCACATTATCTCATTTAACCTTTACATGAACTATGATGTGAAACAAAATTATTGTCTCCATTTTGCATATGCAGTCATCGAAGGCCAGAGAGGTTCCCATGATTGACCAAGGTCACATGGCTTGATTGTAGTAGGACTGACACTCGCCACCAAGATGGGTAATGCTGGCCCATTTTTCTTCCCCCACGTACCTATGTATTCAAATTGGTCTAACTTTTTTTTTTTTCTTAGAATAAGTATCAGGTAAATTCAGCAGCAAATCTACAGAATAACTGGTGATCAGTGGGTTAACCACTTAGAGACTTATTCTCTCACAGAATGAGAAGCCTGAGGTTGGTGGTCACTGGAGTTGATCAGAACTGTACTCATATCAAGACAGGAGATCTAGGCTTCTCCTGCTCCTAGTTCTGTGGTCTCAAGATCATTGCAGCAACTGTAGTATCAAGTCCACATTGAAGGCAAAAATAAGGATAAGAAGTGGTATGTTTTTCTTTCATCAGGACAGCAAAAAAATTCCCAACCCATTCCCCTCATCCCCCACGCTTACCAAGCAGATCTTTATTTAGATTTTATAGGCCCAAATTGATTCATGTGGCCACCTCCTTTTTAGGGAAGATTGAGAAACAGTCTCAGCTTTTCAACTCCTGTCATGGAGGCTAGAGGGTCGAAAAAAGAAAGGAATTGATTGTGAGTGAGGTTATCATATCTATTTTAATGTTAATATTAGGAAGGCTTCTGTAAATTAGGGCTATGAAAGATAGGTTCAAGCATTCGTATAACTTGTTAAAAATAAGGAAAAGTAGCAAACACAAAACTTTTCTTGATGTGTTGATAGCTTTATTTCAAGCATGACCACATTTAGAAACATTAGAAAGGAATTCTGCTTCTCAGTATAGCAATGCCAGGTCAATTAGCCCTGGGCCTTTTCTTAGTAATTTATGTTTCAACATCAAAAATGACTTTAACTTTGACTGATACAAATTCCTATGCAAGACTTGAAGCAGATATTTTCTACTTTACTTTTTTTTTTTTTCAGTTCGACCAACTATATCCAATAGTGGCAGCCACCCTACTGAAATCACTGTTACTCGAGGGAAGGGTATTTCCTTGGAGTGTGAGGTGCAGGGTATTCCTCAGCCGAAAGTGACCTGGATGAAAGATGGCCGCCCTTTGATGAAGGGAAGGGGAATGGAAATATTGGATGAAGGCCGCATCCTTCAGCTGAAGAACATTCATGTATCTGACACAGGCCGTTATGTGTGTGTTGCTGTGAATGTAGCAGGAATGACTGACAGAAAATATGACTTAAGTGTACATAGTAAGTATAAAGAAGCTCAATAAATCTGTTCTCTGGCTATTATAATCTGTAGCATCCTTGATGGGAAACACAAGCTGTCAGTATTGGATCTTTTATTTGTAGTCTATGATTTTCTGCATATGTACCTTTTCTCTGGACCGGTCTCATCACTTATCCTTCTGTGCTTGACCTTCCATTTTTTCCCTTGCTGAAACAAACAGACATTAGATGTTCTCTCAGAAAAGCACATAGTAAAGTAGGTTTAATTGTCTAATTGTCTTCTTCAAGTACTTTTGAGCCAATGCTATCCCAAGTAATAGCCCTTGATTCTATGTTTTCCAAATTTGCTCTCTTGGTTAGTATAAGCCTAGGTTCCTTAGAATTTACTGACTCAGTATCAGCTGCTCGTGAGTTGTACTGATGTCAGCTTTAATATTCCAATTAATGAGTCATAAATGTCAAAAGGAATAGACCAAGTGTACATGTACTCAAGGACAGTTATTCATATGCATATAATTTGAATTGCAATTTTAATTTTTTCTTTTTTTTTAGTGCAGTTTATTTAAACTATAAACAAAAACAAAAATAGTTTGCCCACACCCCCCATGGCTAACTGTCCTCTGTACCTATGAACTTGGTTGTATTTATTTATTTGTTTGTTTTTATTTATTTTTAGTTTTAGTTTTTTTAAAACTATTATCAGTATCTTTTTTATTATGTTAATTACCCAACATATAGTACATTATTAGTTTTTGATGTAGTGTTCAATAATTCATTAGTTGCATAAAACGCCCAGTGCTCCTCACAACACGTGCCCTCTTTGATACCCATTTTTAGATTCCACTTCTAAGAGATCATACAGTATTTATCTTTTTGTCTGACTTATTTCATTTAGCATAAAGCCCTTGAGATAATTCCACGTTGTTACAAATGGCTAGATTTCATTTTTTTTTTTAATGGCTGAATAATAACCCAATGTATATATATCCTTTAATTCCTTTATCTAGTCATCCATCATTGGACATGGGTTGTTTCCATTGCTTGGCTGTTATAAATAATGCTTCAATAAACATAGGAGGGTGCATGTATCTTTTCAAGGCAGTGTTTTTATTTTCTTCATATAAATACCTAGAAGTAAAATTGTTGAATCATATGGTGATTCTAATTCTAATTTTTTGAGGAACCTCAAAAAACCTGTTTACCACAGTGGCTGCATGGATTTACACCAACAGGGCCCAGGATTCTCTTTTCTCTTCATCATCCCTTTGCTGTTTTTTGTCTTTTTGATAATTGCCATTCAAACAGGTGTGAGGTAATATCGCATTGTGCTTTTGATTTGCATTCCCTGTTGATTAATAATGTTAAGTACCTTTTCATGCACCTTCTAACCATCTGTATGTCTTTCTTGGAAAAATAATTATTCATATTTTTGCCCATATTTAATTGATTGCTTGTTTTGGGGTATTGAATTATATGAATTCTTAATATATTTTTTATATTAGCCCCGTAGCAGATATATGATTTGCAAGTATTTTCTCCTAATCAGTGGGTCGCCATTTCATTTTGTTGATTGTTTCCTTTTCTGTGCAGAAGCTTTTTACTATGATGTAGCCCCAAGAGTTATTTTTGTTTTCGTCACTTTTTGTTTTTGGTGTCACATTCGAAAAGTCATCTCTAAGACCTGTGTTAAAGGGCTTATGTTTTCTTCTAGGACTTTTATGGTTTCATGTCTTATGTTCAAGCCTTTAATCCATTACTCTTTTATATGTATGGTGTAAGGTAATTGTCCAATTTCATTCTTTTGCCTTTGGCTTTTCAATTTTCCCAGCACCATTCATTGAAGAGACAGACTATTTTTCCCCCAGCAGATATGCCTGTCTCCTTTGTTGTAAATGAATTGATCATATATGAGTGGGTTCATTTCTGGGCTCTCTATTCTATACCATTGATTTATATGTCTGTTTTTATGCCAATACCATGCTGTTTTAATTACTATAGCTTAAGAAAATAGTTTGAAATTATAGAGCATGATGCCTCCTGCTTTGTTCTTTCTCAAGATTGCTTTGATTATTTGGGTCTTTTGTGGTTTCATATAAGGTTTAGTATTGTTTATTTCTATTTTTGTGGAAGATGCCTTTGGAATCTTGATAGGGATTGCATTACAAACATATTACTTTGAGTAGTAGGACATTTTGTCAGTATTATTCCCCAGTCCTTTTATCTGTGCCTTCTTCAGTTTCTTTCATTATTGTCTTATAGTCTTCAACATACAGGTCTTTCACTTCTATGGTTAATTTATTCCATGTGTTTTATTCTTTTTGATGCAATTGTAAGTGGGATTGTTTTCTTACTTTCACTTTCTGATATTTCATTATTATTATATAGAAATGCAATAGACTTTGTGTATTAATTTTGTATCCTGCAACTTTAATGAACTCATTTATTAGTTCTAACAGTTTTTGGATAAAATCTCTAGGAATTGCATTATTTTTAACTCATGGGGGCTTGAACTCACAACCTGAGGTCAAGACCTGAGCTGAAATCAAGAGTCAGATTGGTAACTGACTGAGCCATCCAGGTGCCCCTACAATTTTTAAATCTACAGAAATAATGATAAATTTCATAGACAGTCTTATAACCTGAATCCATTTAGGATGTGCACAAAGTCCAGTATTAATATCCTGTAGTTTGAAGCAAATATGTGAGCCAAAGATAACATAATCAGAATGTAAAAGAGAAGTTTCAATATTAAGCATATTTTTTTTGTTTGATTGCTTATTTTTAGGATTGGAATTCTTGTTAGAAAATTTTGCCTATAAAAAGGTCATGTGTCCACATTAGAGATTTATCAGACGAGATTAGTGACTCATAGAAAATCATTCACCACCAATAGAATAACAATATGAAAGTCATTTACTGCTATGAGTGGGGAAGAAGCAACATTTTTATTTCCAGGAATGTTACACTAAAAATATGGCTACTTCTAATAAGCTCATTGTTGTGATTGCTTATTTGCTTATGTTGACCAGGCAATGGAAGTTATCTTAACCATAGGCTGTTGAGGATTTGATGTTTGATATATATTAGCTAACTTCTTTTCCTTTCCTTATTTGTTCTATCATACAGCCCCTCCAAGCATCATAGGAAACCATGGGATACCTGAAAATATCAGTGTCGTGGAAAAGAACTCAGTGTCTCTGACTTGCGAAGCTTCAGGAATTCCCCTGCCTTCCATTACCTGGCTTAAAGATGGATGGCCTGTCAGCCTTAGCAGTTCTGTGAGAATTCTCTCAGGTATTAGAAATTTTCATACCCTGGCAATCTGGTTAGCTTCATATGGCCACAGTTTCCCCTTAATTTCTCTGTATTTCATTTTTTTCTTTTTTTTAAAATTTTTTATTTTTTATAAACATATATTTTTATCCCCAGGGGTACAGGTCTGTGAATCACCAGGTTTACACACTTCACAGCACACACCAAAGCACATACCCTCCCCAATGTCCATAATCCCACCCCCTTCTCCCAAACCCCCTCCCCCCAGCAACCCTCTCTTTTGTGAGATTAAGAGTCACTTATGGTTTGTCTCCCTCCCAATCCCATCTTGTTTCATTGATTCTTCTCCTACCCACTTAAGCCCCCATGTTGCATCACCACTTCCTCATATCAGGGAGATCATATGATAGTTGTCTTTCTCTGCTTGACTTATTTCGCTAACCATGATACACTTTAGTTCCATCTATGTTGTCGCAAATGGCAAGATTTCATTTCTTTTGATGGCTGCATAGTATTCCATTGTGTATATATACCACATCTTCTTGATCCATTCATCTGTTGATGGACATCTAGGTTCTTTCCATAGTTTGGCTATTGTGGACATTGCTGCTATAAACATTCGGGTGCATGTGCCCCTTTGGATCACTACATTTGTATCTTTAGGGTAAATACCCAATAGTGCAATTGCTGGGTCATAGGGCAGTTCTATTTTCAACACTTTGAGGAACCTCCATGCTGTTTTCCAGAGTGGCTGCACCAGCTTGCATTCCCACCAACAGTGTAGGAGGGTTCCCCTTTCTCCGCATCCTCGCCAGCATCTGTCATTTCCTGACTTGTTGATTTTAGCCATTCTGACTGGTGTGAGGTGATATCTCATTGTGGTTTTGATTTGTATTTCCCTGATGCCGAGTGATATGGATCACTATTTCATGTGTCTGTTGGCCATCTGGATGTCTTCTTTGCAGAAATGTCTGTTCATGTCCTCTGCCCATTTTTTTCTTTTTGATCTAGTGACTTACTCTAGTGCTGATCCTATTAAGAAAAAAATATTTAGAAGGACATCAGATGCTACATGAAAAGGAGTCAGAGGAATCTCCAGTTATCTGTAGATCCTATTAATCTTGGCACTTGCTTATTACTTAAATCATGGGGACGTCAGAGCATTCATGCTTCAATGAGTACCAACCCATCTGAAAAGTGAGGACAAAAAGAAGTGCTGAAATTGAAGCCAGAGTCTAGAACAAACCATATTGTATGACAAATCTCCATTAACCAAGTATTTCATCTGATTGAGATTTGTATTTCCAGGATAAGATAGTTTCCTGTGAGTTAGGACTTTATCATTATTCAGCTTATTTCTCATCTGATTATGTAAGAAGTCTATTAACTTATCCTTTATGGACCAGTGCAAGCATGAAAAGAGGGGTCTTGACGCCATGCCCCAGGCGTCTGCGCTTCGCCCCTTTAGTAATGATTTGGATACAGACCAAGAAAACAATCTTGCCAAGCTGTGGTTAAGAAAAGGCTTGAACACTTTGAAGAATACCCAATGTGTTGAGTGAAGACATCTGAATTCAGACACACCTCACCCTGGAACATTTGTGTTTAATCTAACAAAATGAAAGTTAAATAAACTCCTGTGCTTACATTTAAAAAAAAACAAAAAAACAAAAAACAATGATGAAGGGCGCCTGGGTGGCTCAGTGGATTAAGCCTCATACTCTTGATTTCCTCTCAGGTCATGATCTGATGGTTGTGAGATCAAGTCCTGCATTGGGCTAGAGCTGAGCAGGGGGTTCTCTCCTACTCTCTCTCCCTCTGCCCATCACCCTGCTTGCACTCTCTCTCTCTCTAAAACAAATAAATAAATTTTTTTTTTAAATGATGAAAATATAGGTTACATATAGCTTCAAAATTCTTCATATAAGATCTCTGAATTGTGTTTGTTATTCAGTATGCATTAACAGTGTAATGTGGTTATCAAGAAAATAAATGCAGTGTTTTACCACATTAATAAAATATATTTTCATGAATAAAAAAAGGAGGAGACCAGTTGTATTCCAACTTACTCATTAGGAAGACTAGAGGAAGGATTCGTTGACAATATTTTCAAAGAAGGGTAACCATAATGGTAAATTATTACAAAATAATTTACATTTCTGATTGTATTTAACCTGGAAAAATAAACTGTGTGAAACCTTATGGTTACATAGTGAAAATTAAATTCAAATACTCGAAGAACCATGGCATAGAAAAAGATTGTGTGGGTTGTGTCTAGTTCCAGAGGTTAAAAGCAATGCCAGTATGAAAGATTCTAGGGACAGATATCGGTCTGAATATAAGCAACTTTAAAAACATTTATATTGTTTAAAGTCGAGGTGAACTATTTTCAAGAATAAGTAATCTTCTACTTCCAAATTTGTTCCAATGAAGTTTAAATTTCCACTTTTGAAGAGCTTTTTCAGAGAAGATCCTTTCCTAGTGTTTCAGTTAGGTTTAAATAAGGTCCCTCTGTTTTTTCAAGATGTTGGTCTGTAAATGATAGAAACTTGATGAAGAGTATGTATTGCTATCATTATTATATTTATTGCCCATAATTCTCATGAGATTCGTGATCTCAAGCAAGTTACTTAACTTTGCTAACTTCCATTTCTTTATTTATAAAGTAAAAATATTAATAGTATTTGCCTCTTACGGTTTTTGTAAAGATGAAATGGGTCCATGTATGTACGGAAAGCAGTTAATATAGCACCTACTTATATGGTAACATCCAGTATATGTTTACCATTGCCATAGACAACTGAGTGAAAGGTCTAGGTGTCCCTATCCTGGGAAATTTTCCTATTTCCTTACTACACTGTTTTCCTTTGCGCAGGTGTCCCAGTCTCTGCTGATCTTAGGAAATGCATACTAATGGCAAAGGTTTTATTACACTTTGGTTACCAAAATCCCGAGCCCATTATCTTCCTGTCTTAAGATTATCCTCATATCTTTGACATTTTAAAATTCTTGAAATCCCTGAAAAAGTAGGACTGTTTTTAAATATAATAGCTACATCAGGGCTCCTGGAAATGAAAAAGGCAAGATCGTTGTAATGTACCGCTATCACAAAGAGTGAGGAACTCTGGCTTATTATAGATTTATGGGAGTGGCATTTTGGTTTTATTTAGTTTTGTTTTTCTTGACTAGCAGCTGGAGATCCTTGAGTGAACACATTAAAAGTATTTGACCTTGTGACGCTGCCAAAGGAATCATTCAGTTTTACAGTCTGAACATGTGTCTTGTGCAATAGATGAATGAGAATCAGATGAATGGCATATGACTTGCTTGGTCATTGGTCTGCTGTACACTTCTATTCCATTAAGATTAATTCTCCTGCGACTTTAAGTACAGATTTTCTGAAAGCAGTATTTTTCTGGAGACCCTGTCATTGTTAGGAAGTTTTCTGCCAAGAACAGATAGCTGCTATAAGAATTTAGTAGGTACAAGAAACATCTCCATTTAAGTAGAACTTACTGTCCGATCCTTTTGTTGTTTTTCACTGGATTAAGTGAGAGGACCAGGAAATGAGAGGAAAGATTGTGAGGCAGGAGGCTGAGGTTCACAGAGCTAGCAGTAACTCTTAACGGCTGTACTGATCGAGTATCTCTCAACTGGAATCATGTTATGGTCTCACTAACCTGAAGTAGCAGTGAGTGCTTGACTCCTCGTCTAATTAACACGAGGTGGGTTTTTTTGACATGTTTAGATAATTTCTGTATTTAACTTTCCTTATTTAAATGCAGTTGGGGGGGGGGGAATGAATTCTTGTAATCAGCTTTGTTTATATAAATAAGTTACTACCGAGTTTACCTTTCAACCAGTTGAGGATGGGGAGGTTGTTTCTAGGAAAAGCTCAGTGACAGCTTGTTGTGTTCAGAAAAAGAGAAAACAGATGGATTTCCTGACAAATCTAGAGCCCGGTGAATATTCACATGAAAATTTCATGTTCTACCACTTCGATTTGTTTTAGTTCCAGTTCAGGGTTTCAAGCAAAAATATACCAGATAGGAAAGCATTATGAAATCTAAGACATGATTTACTTTTTTGTTTTTTTTCCTGAAAATTTACTTCTCAAACGATTTCAAGGACTCCGTCAGGGCCTGTTTGTTCTTTGCAGGCTTTGTTTCAGGCCCATTTTCTGGCTCCTCTTCGTTTGTCCTTCGATGGAGTTTCTTTCCAAATCCCACCCTTTCGCAAGTGAGAGTGGCCCTCTCAGTCTATAAGCATTTCTTGCATGAAGAATTGTAACCTTTATTACATACATGTTCAAAATATAAAAAGTAATAAAGCAGAATTGCACAAGCAAATCAAGGGACCCCTTGTAGACTTGGATCGAAATAATTCTAGGATTCCACGAGACGCCATTGAAAACCAGTAGTCGGGTCTTTGGGGTTTCTCCCATTCCTCCCATACTGATGTCATCCCAATCTGGGATGCTGGTGTAGACCCCTTTCTCACATTCCCATTTCACAATCAGTGGCAAACTGGGAATCTTTTCTCAACCATCCTGTCATAGCTGTCCTTCTAAAGCACAAGTCTTTTTTGTTTGTTTGTTTGCAAACTTCCATAGCTTTAAGTGAACACAGTAAAGTCCAGGTTCCTTAGCATAGCATTCAAGGGCCCACAGAGTCTAGGCATCTACCAACCATTACCCAAGCTAGCCTCATCTGTCTCTATTTGCTCCACCTGCTCTCCTCTAAGTACCAAACTCACATCTGCTTTCTACTCTATATCCACATTCATACTCTACCTATAATAGTGTCTCTTAACTCTTCCCTGTAGTAAAATAAACTTGCCTTTGGGGCACCTGGGTGGTGCAGTCGGCTAAGCATCGGACTCTTAGTTTTGGTCCAGGTCATGATCTCAGGGTCATGAGATCGAGCCTCATGTTAGGCTCTGCGCTAAGTGCGGAGTCTGCTTGAGATTCTCTCTCCCTCTCCCTGCCCCTTCTGCTCATGCTCTCTCTTTCTTTCTCTCTCTTTCAAATAAATAAATCAATCTTTATATATACTTGCCTCTTGAGATTATGTTCAAACATCACATCTCTGAAACTCCATATTTTTGCTTGTTGTCACCTAGCCTTGTATTTATTTTTTAGCCTTTGAACCAGAAAATTCTGAATTATCTTTTCTGCTGCCTATAGGCTTAAAGCATATGATTTTTTAAAAGCTTGATATTAATGAATGTTAAAGTCCTTTGAAGCATATTGACTGAATTGTATCCAAAATTGAACATTACTTGGCCAACTGGTAAAGTCACAGATTTCTTTTTGAGTCATCTGGTGGTTTGCTTCCCCAGGAGGCAGGACTCTGCGGTTGATGCAGACCAGAGTAGAAGATGCTGGCCAGTATACTTGTGTTGTAAGGAATGCAGCTGGTGAAGAAAGAAAAATCTTTGGGCTTTCAGTATTAGGTATTTTTATAATTTTCAATATCTAGAAAAACAATGTAATTGGCTTAATACATTCTGGATATAGTTAAATTTTATCTACATTTATGTATTTGTTGGCCCCTGGACTGACACTCTTGGCAGTAATTCAATGTCAGAATAATTTGGATGTGATCAGTTAGGTTAAAATGGCTGAAATGCTGTGTCTTTTCAGTTCACAACTGTTGAGACTCTGATAACTTTTTTAACGTGAATACTTATCAGAGTTACAGTGGGAGAAATAAATGTCTAATAAATGTTCTTATTAACTTGTTGACATTTTTTTTACTTGTTGACATTTTTATCCAGACTTTATAACTTCTGTTACAATAAAATTCATTATGATTGAATTCATGACATATAAGTTTATATCTTAAAATTAGAATTGATCAAAATGGTTTTATGACATTATTCTGGTAAACAAATAATGATAATTTGGGGGTTTGTTTTAAAGGTTATAGCTTAATAAATATATAAACATAGATGTTTCTGGAATAACAACAATGCTGTTTGAATTGTTGCTTACTTTTTCTGATTTTTTTCTTCATTTAATTTTCTTTTTCTTTAGTGCCACCTCGCATTGTGGGTGAAAATATATTGGAACATGTGAAGGTAAAAGAGAAGCAGAGTATTACACTGACCTGTGAAGTGACAGGTAAGGGACTTAGCTCTTGAACTTATATTGTTCTCCATTCACTGATTATTTCTCCACTATATATCTTAATTAGTTGAGAAAAAGTCGAACTACTATAATAAGCATTTGAAATTGATTTCTAGTTGAGAACGGCCAGTGGAAGTGTAAGAAGAAATTTCTCAGATTCTGTGGAAATAAGAATACTCCTACACAAACAAATTTTACCATCTTTACTAGTGATGCAGTATATTATTGTAGTAAAAGGAAATAAATCTCTAAGAGGACATTTTCAAGTCTAATTGGGGTTTTTGGTTTTTTTTTTAATTTTCTGTTTGTTTGCTTGTTTGTTTTTAGTAAGATGGTCATGGAGTTTTAAAATGAGAGCAGCACATAACATCTTATAGAAAGCCAGCGTTTTAGAGGAAATTTGATTAGCTTCTTATTTCATAGTTTATATACCATGCATGAGCAATAAATTTAAGTAAGCATAGAAAATGTTTCTATTTTAAGCAAGGTGGATATAAACAATGTGTTATGTACTATTACTTAGCCTGCTTTTTTTTTTCCCCTAGAAATGTTATGGTAAGTAACAACTGTTGCATAGAGACCAGCTGACTAAATTTTATAACATCCTCCCCTTGAGGTCTAGTTTGGTTTTTTTTTTTTTTTTACATTGGCATTTGGTTTTCAGTTATTCTTTATTTTTTCTCTTAGTTTTATTGAGATGTAATTGACATATACCAATGTTTAAGTTTAAGGTGTACAACATAATGATTATATGTATACAGATAGATGATAGATAGAAGGATGAATATATACTTCAAAATGAGCACCACAATAAGTTTAAACATTCATCATCTCACGTAGTTACAGGTTTTTTTTCTTGTGAAGGAACTTTTAAGATCGATTCTCTTAGCAGCTCTCAAATATATAATACTGTATTTTTACCTGTGGTAACCGTGCTGTGCATTACAGGCCCAGAACCTACCTGTCTTGTGACTGGAAATTTGTACCTTCTGAGCACCTTCAACCATTTCCCCCCTTCCTCTGTCTCTGGCAAGCACCAGTCTTTTCTCGGTTGCTGTGAGCTTTGATTTTAATCATGTCACACACTTAAGTGAGATCATACAGTATTTGTTTTCTCTGCCTGACTTGTTCACTTAGCTTAATGCCCTCACGGTCCATCCATCCTGTTGCAAATGGCAGAATTTCTTTCTTCTTTATGGCTGAATGTCATTCCATTGTGTATGTATAAATGACATTCCATTGTGAAACCCCGTTTTCCTTATCCATTCACCTGTCAATGGACACTTAGGTTGCTTTCATATTTAAATTATTGTGAATAATGCTGTAGTGAACATGGTAAGGCAGATATCTTTTCAAAATAGTGATTTCAGTATTTTCAAATATATGCCCAGAAGGAGAATCACTAGATCATGTGGTAATTCTGTTTTTAATTTTTTGAGATCTCCGTACTGTTTTCCGTAGGAGCTATGTCAATTTGCATTTCCACTAACTGTGCACAAGGGTTGCCCTTTTGTCCACATTTTCGTGAACACTTGTTATCTCTTGTCTTTTTGAGAATAGCCATTCTAACAGGTGTAAGGTGATATCTCATTATGGTCTTTATTTGCATTTCCCAGTGATCAGTAATGTTAATCATCTTTTCATGTACCTGTTTGCCACTTGTATGTCTTCTTTGGGAAAATGTCTATTCTGGTCCTTTGCCAATTTTTAAAATTATATTATTTGACTTTTTGTTATTAAGTTCCTTATGTATTTTGGGTATTAACCCTTCATCAGATATGTGGTATACAAATATTTTCTCTGCTTCCATAGGTTGCCTTTTATTTTGTCAATGATTTCTTTTGCTAGGCAGAAGATTTTTAATTTCATGGACTCCCACTTATTTATTTTTATTATTTTTTTCTTGTGATTTTAGTGTCATATACAAGAAATCATTTCTCAGGCTGATGTCAATGAGTTTTGTGCCTATGTTTTCTTCTAGGAGTTTTATGATTCCAATCTTACACTTAAGTCTTTAATCCATTTCAAGTTAAGTTTTGTGAATGGTGTAAGACAGGGGTCTAGTTTTATTCTTTTGCATTGAATATCTAATTTTTCCAACATCATTTATTGAAGAGGCTACCTTTTTCCATTGACTATTCTTGGGTCCTTTATCCAAATATTAGTTGACCATATATGCCTGAATTTATTTCTTTGTGCATAATTCTGTTCCATTGGTCTATGTTTCTTTTTTAAATGCCAATGCCATACTGTTTGGATTACCTTAGCTTTGTAATATAGTTTTGAATCAGGAAGTTTGATGCCTCCAAGCTTTGTTCTTTCTCAGAATTACTTTGACTGTTTGGTCTTTTGGGGCCAAATGAATTTTAGGACTATTTTTTCTATTTCTATAAAAAAGTAATTAGAATCTTCGTAGTGAGTGCAATGAATCTATAAATGGCTTTTGTTTGTTTGCTTTTGTGTTTTATGTTGAAAATAAATGCCTTTGAGTGGTATGGACACTTTAATAATACTAGTTCTTCCAATCTGAGTATAGGATATGTTTGCATTTATTCATGTCTTTTTCAACTCCTTTCATCATTAGGTAACTTTCACCTCCTTGGTTAGATTTATTCATAATAGATTCTTGTCTGAATGATCTTTCCATTATTGAGAGTGGGTATTAAGGTCCCCAACTGTTATTGTATTGCTATTCACTTCCCCCTTTAGTTCTATTAGTACTTGCTTTATACATATAGTTGCTCCAATGTCGGGTGCATAAATATTTATAGTTACTTTATCTTTCTGAGAATTGACTCTTCTATCATTGCATAATGACCTTCTTTGTCTCCTTTGACCATTTTTAGCTTAAAGTTTATTTTGTCTGAGGTAAATGCAGCTATTCCTGCTTTCTTTTGGGTGTCATATGCTTGAAATATCTTTTTACATCCCTTCACTCTCAGTCTGTGTGTATATTTGAAGCTAAAGTGAGTCTCTTATAGGTCCAATATTAGTGAATCTTGTTTTTTATAATGCATTCAGTCAACCTCTGTCTTCTGGAGAATTTAATCCACTTATGTTAAAGTAATTATTGATGGGTAAGGACTTACTATTGCCTTTTGTTCATTGTTTGCTGGTTGTTTTGTTAATCCTTTATTCCTTGCCTCTTCCCCTGCTATCTTCTTTTGTGATTTGATGACTTTTTTGTGGCAATATGCTTTGACTCCTTTATCATAATTTTTTGTTCAACTAGTAAAGGTTTTTCTTTTGTTTTGTTTTGTTTTGTTTTACCATGGGCTTACATAAAATATCTTATATCTTATTTTAGGCTGATAACAACTTTACTTTGACAGTATATGTAAACTTTACTTTTACTTCTCTCCCCCTCACATTTTAGGTTATTGATGTGGCAGTTTTTATACTTTTTACATGTATCCAATAACAAGTTATTGTAGTTAAGATTACTTCAAATACATTCACTTTCTAACTCTTAAGAGTCGTAAGTGAATTACACACCACCATTACAATCATAGAGAATATGATTTTAACTACATATCTTCCATTACCAGTGACTTTTTCATATGTTTTACAACATTATCATCCTTGCATTTCCACTTGAGAATGTCTTTAACATTTCTTGAAAGGCAGATTCAGTGGTGATGAACTGCCTCAGCTTTTGTGTGTTCAAGAAAATACTTATCTTTCCCTCCTACTTTGCCAGCTAGAGTGTTCTTGATTGACAGTTCCTTTTTCTTTTAATATTTTGAATATATTATCCTATTCTTTTCTGGCATACAAAGTAGGTCTTATTTTTGAAAAATCAGCCTAAAGTCAATGGGGGTTCCCTTGTAATATACTTTTCTCTTGCTGCTTTCAACTTCTGTCTTTGTCTTTGACTTTTGAAAATATGATTATAATGTGTCTCAGTATAGCCCTTTTTAATTCAACCAACGTGGGGTCCTTTGGGTCTCATGAATCTGGATGTTCATTTCTCTCCATATGTTAGGGAAGTTTTCATACATTATTACTCTAAATATACTTTCTGTCCTTTTTTCGTTCTCTTGTCCTTCTAGAATTCCCATAATGTATATGTATATTGTTTCTGTTAGTAGTATTCTGTAAGTCCTATAGGCTTTCTTCATTGTTTTTTTCTTTTTCTTTTTTTGCTTCCCTTCTCTTCCTTTCTTTTCTCTTCTCCTTCCTCCCTTCCTTCCTTCCTTTCTTTCTTTGTTTCTTTCTTTTCTCTCTTTCTCTCATATTCATTTTTTCTTTCTCTTCTGACTGGATAATTTTAATAAACTATCCTCTAGTTCACTAATTCTTTTTTCTTCTTGATTGAGTCTACTGTTGAAGCTCTCTGTTGAATTCTTTACTTCAGTCACTCAATTCTTCAGCTCTAGGAATTCTGTTTGTTTTGATGGTTTCTATTTCTTTGTTCATGCACGGTTTTCTTAATTTTGTTTAGTTGTTTGTGTTCTTCTAGTTCACCAAACTTCTTTGAGAAGATTATTCTGAATTCTTTGTCAGACACTTAGTTCACAGATTTCCATTTTTTTTAGGGTCATTATTGGAATTTAATTGGTTTCCTTTGATGGTGTCTTTTTTTTTTTTTTTTTAAATTTTTTATTTTTTATAAACATATATTTTTTATAAACATATATTTTTATCCCCAGGTCTGTGAATCACCAGGTTTACACACTTCACAGCACTCACCAAATCACATACCCTCCCCAATGTCCATAATCCCACCCCCTTCTCCCCAACCCCCTCCCCCCGGCAACCCTCAGTGGTGATGCAACATGGAGGCTTAAATGGGTAGAAGAATAAATGAAACAAGATGGGATTGGGAGGGAGACAAACCATAAGTGATGGTGTCTTTTTTACCTGATTCCTTGCATTGGTATCTGCACATTGGAGACAAGGGTCTCCTCTTCTAGGTTTTATAGATTCACTTTGGCAAAAACAGCCAGTACAGCTTGGTGTTCTTCATGGGTCATCTGGTAGCATCCTTGCAGATGGGGCTTGTTTCTATGATCTCCATTTGTTTGAGGCCTCTGCCTGATCCCTGAAGTTAGCAGGTAGGGTTTGATGTTGAACAGTTGGAGAGTTCTGCTCACTGGGTTTCTCGACTGAGTGCAGCTGTAGGATAGGTTCTGTGGTTGCCTGGATTCTCTGATTAGGCTTCCTAGTCAGGTGGGACTGGGTGCTATATTTCAGCAGTTGGGCAGGCCTGCAAATTTCCTTTCCTGCCTGGGTAGGGCTATAGAACAGGCTCCGTGGTTGGTATGACCAAGCCTTCCAATTTTAATATATTATCCTAGTACTTTTTCCTAATAGAACTTGTTTTTATGGCTTTAAATTTTTTTAATTATTTGAGCAACTTAAAAATTAATATTTAACATAGGTCTCATGTTGAAACAAAAAGATCTTTTTCCATAGGTGAATTATTCCATTAAAGGAATAATTAATATATCTGTATCCCTATCTACCTATTATATATATGTATGCTAGAGTCCTGGTATAAACTGAAAATATCTATTTGTTGAATTGTTTATTTCAAGGTTTTTCCTTTTCTATTGCTTGCTTTCAAAAATATAAAACCTTTAAAAATTTAATGTGAATGTATTTATGAGTAATAATTTTAATAAAAATGCATGTCTCATTCTTTTTAAAGTATATGTTACTATTTAACTAAACACAAAGACTAACTTGGAATTATTTCACTTATAGATCAAACTAATCTTCACTTGAAAATGGCTTGTAATCTGTGAATTTAAAAAATTATGGCATGAATGTTATTATAAATTATGTTTACAAATTTATTTTAAAATGAATGATTACTACATTGTTTTATAATTGTAGTATTAAATACAAAGGAAAATGAGTGAAAATGTCTTCTTTTCATTATCAGTTGTAGGCATATAATTTTTAGCCATCTCTCAGAAGTGGCTTTTTGTTACAGGGAATCCAATGCCAGAAATTACATGGCACAAAGATGGACAACTCCTCCTAGAAGATGACACCCATCACATTATGTCTGGTGGCCGTTTTCTTAAAATTACCAATGCCCAAGTGTCACATACTGGAAGATATGCATGTTTGGCTTCTAATATAGCTGGCGACAAGAGCAAAAGTTTTAGTCTTAATGTGTTGGGTAAGTAAAAATATTGCCTCAAATCTTGAAGAATCAGACATAACTGCTGAATTACCTCTTTTCTTTTTCTTTTTAATTTTTCTGCCATAGAATTTCATTATTTAAGGAGGACTAGTGCTTATGTACATTTTGATGTTTTTCTTTAATTAATTCACATATTTATAAATTTATTCATTACATTTGGAATACCACCTATGTTCCAGGAACTGTGTTTAGTGCTGGAGACACAACTGTGAATAAGACAGATGTAAAAAATGCAATAGTAAAAGGTAAATGTATGTTGATTAGAGAGAAACAGGTCAACAGTACAAGGGGCTCAATCTGATGTATTTTATCCTTTCTTAATGGGACAGTCTTTGTGGATTAGGAATTATGAAATAACTGAACGTTCAGTTCTTACAGCATCAGTTATGCTTATATCTCAGGCATGACATTAAAATGGATTTTTAATTTCTGCTCATGTCTTGAAATTTAAAATGCCCCACCTGAATGTGTTATATTTTATTACTAATATCAAAATACTTTTCATTCTACTAGAATCAACTAACCTACATTTGAGTATGCAGTGCTTTGCAATTTTTATTTATTGGCTTTTGTAGATATTGCCCAGATTCTTTTGGGAAAATACAGTCCTATGCATAGGAAACTACCATATAAGAGAAGAGATACATATGCAAGAAAAATTAGATCAAAATAATAGATAATGTATAAGTGTCAAATGAATAGTATATATAGATGGTATATAAAAAATAAGCTCCAAAAGGCAGAACCTCTTTTACCTTGTAAAGGATTTAGCCCCAGCACCTGACAGAGCATTGAATAACAGATACTGGATAAGTATGACTGGGAGTTCAAGAGCCAGTTGCCTAAAAAATAACTGTGTTCCCTCACACCTATCAGGGTATGAAAGACAAATGCTCAGCCCTGGATTTCCTCTCCTCTTCTGCAGCTCATTCACTGTCTCTCTTAGAGCTTTAAGTTCCTCATGCCTCCTTCCTTTCACCACTTATTCACTTCCCAGTACTAACTCATATCCAAATCCTATACTCTGTCCTATACTCTGGAAATCCGTTTCAGTATTCTCTCCAGCTTCTTGCTGTAATTGCAATCTGACTCTTCCTAAGAGATACTAGCTTCCTAGAGCTCTCTCCAGTGGAGATCATTTTTCTTTATCCCAACTATCCCAAGTCATGCCATCTGACCACACCCTCCAATCCCCACTTCCTAGTTACTTCCTTGTTTCTTGTCATTCTCCCTTATTCATTGAAGGCTGAAGGATCTGAATCAAAGACTTCCACCATCTTCATAAAGTTCATAAAGTTGAGGTTGTTTAAGTATGTGCCTTTGCAACTTCTGGTCTAGTCAGGTCTTTACCCTTTCTTTCCCCAGAAGGTGAGTTCTCCTTCTTGTTCACAGATACTACTCATATTTATGTCCTTAACCCTGTCTCATGGTATGTCAGTCATTCTCACCAGCCACCTTACCTACAGCTTCACCTTCTACTCTCTACATGACTTCATGTTGTAACCATTCCTTGTCTATCCTTCTTGTCACACTAAATTGGATTTTCCCCATGCCATGCTTCAATGCTTGTGTCAAAGATTATCCTGTTGCTTGATCCAACAAATATTTCTCCATCCTTTTTTAATGTTTTAGACATTATTTCTTTTCCTTCACAGTGTTCTCTCGTTATCCTTGCACACTTTGGGTGGCTTCTTTTCTCTCTCTTTTATGGACTTCTCTGTAATCCATCTCTCAAACATTAGGTACCTTAGCATTTTGTCATTACTTCACTGCTCATTTTACTCTAGATATTGTCTTCAAATAATAAGCTTAATTCTCCGAGGTTTAACTATTATCTTCTATAGACAGTTTCTTTTAAAATTCATACCTCAACCCAGATCTTTCTCCCAAGTTTGGATTTCTATATGCAATTGCTTGTTGGACATTGCTAGCTGGAATTCTCATGAGCACTTTAAATTCAAAATACTCAGACTGAACAAAACTTCTTCCCTCCAAAATGAGCAGATCTTTCCATATTTTCTATTTTTATTGCTTCACTGCAGTTTACCTACATTCCCAAGCAAGAAAACTAGAAGTCATCTTTGACTTTGGTTTTCCTTTGCCTCCAAATTCTATCATCTGGTGCCACTAATTGACATCCTAAATTTTTCTGTAGTCACTCCTGCCTCTTTATGCCTTCCTTTAATTTGATCCCTCATTATCTTATGTGGAACAAATGAACTTGTCTCCATTACCCTCGCTTCCAACACTGACCCCCTTGAATCTATCCTTAATATATTCCCTGCTTGCCCCTCATTGTTTATACTATTCTGCCCCCAATATGATCTTTCTTCCTACAAGTTTTCCCTTCTTTCACTTAACCACTACTAATCCTTTAAGGCTCACTTTGCAATCTTTTCCTTTAGGAGGCCTTCCCTGATGAGAGTCCTCTCACCACACACCTCGGACGGAACTGAATGTTATGCCTCCATGTATCCTATACCAGAATTCTCATTTTTGCCCTACTATGCTGTATTATAATTCCTTTTTTCTGTGTTTTCTCCTCCATGACTCCATTTTGAAGTTCTTATTCCTTTCATGTAGAATAAGAACCAATTATTTCTGGAATTGTTAGGAAATAGAATTATACAAATAAGTATAGTGAAGGGGTGCCTGGGTGGCTCAGTGGGTTAAAGCCTCTGCCTTCAGCTCAGATCATGATCTCAGGGTCCTGGGATCGAGCCCCACATCTGGCTCTCTGCTCAGCTGGGGGCCTGCTTCCTCCTCTCTCTCTCTGCCTGCCTCTCTGCCTACTTGTTATCTCTGTCTATGACAAATGAATAAATAAAATCTAAAAAAAATAAGTATAGTGAAATTTAGAAATTCATAAATAAGGAAACTTCTAAACATATTTCTTTAATCACATTTTAAATCTATTTCAGTATCTCCTACAATTGCTGGCGTTGATAGTGACGGTGGCCCTGAAGATGTCACCGTAATCCTTAACAGCCCCACATCTTTGGTCTGTGAAGCTTATTCATATCCTCCAGCCACCATCACCTGGTTTAAGGATGGAACACCTTTAGAATCCAACCGAAATATTCGTATTCTTCCAGGTAACTAGCTTACTTTAGATGCACAAGATACATTTGTGCCATCTACTATTGTAAAAAAAGAATCACTACTAACTTTTTATAAAAGTACTTGTGTCTTAGTTATGTTATACTACTGGCATTTTAATTTTTTAATTATTCATATAGATCTTATAATCTAAAGTAAAATTACTTTTTGGAAGACCAATAATGTTTCTAAATAAAAGGCAAATAAATACCACAATTTGTTAATTGATTAAAATACAATGTGGAACACCAAAAAGAGTAGAAATTCATTTCTTGTTGAATTGAACCATAAGGAGAATTGGTATTTAAACTGAGATAGCTTATTTACTTCTCTTTACTACTTGGCAAAATGTATGAAAATAGAAAGAATTAAAAAGCATTATCACCAGCTTTAAGAAATTTACATTTTTAGATGGAAGGGAGATAACGTGTAAAATTTAATTAACAACATGAATTATGAATAATCATGGGACTTCATAAATGAGGTAGTGACAAATTTTATATAAAAAATTCAAAAGATGGAATGACCACTGTGGGCTGAAGTGACCAGGAAATGCTTTGTTGCAGTTGGAACTTGAACCAGCCCTTAAAGAAACGTATAGAATTTTGTTGGTTGAAAATGAGTGATTTGAGATCCCTCAGGATGACTATGGGAAAGGTACAAAGTGAGAAAGGCACATAGATGTACAAAGGCCTGTCTAGTTGCAAGTAATAATATGTAGACTCCCACCTCCCACCTTCCACTTGAGTGGGGACATTTTCGGTGTGTGTGTGTGTGTGTGTGTGTGTGTGTGTGTGTGTGTGGCAGGGTGGGAGGTAGGTTGGAGAAAAGGTCAGGAAGGAACATTGGAATCATATTTTGAATGCCTGGACTAAAGAGTTTTGACTTTATATTTTAGTCAGTTGGGAACCAATGAAGATTTTTAAGGAGAAATGTACTATAATACAAACTGAGTTTAGCAAGTTCAGTCTCTACTGATAGACTGATCTTGAGTCAGATGAGAAGAAGATGACTAAGGTGGAAGATATATTTATGAACAGAGTGAAGTAAAAACCTTAGCCAGAGTATGTGCAGAGGCATGGGAGGATCAAGATGAACATGAGAGTCATTATCATAGAGGGTCATCAAGGACTTACTGACTCCTTGTCCACCATGCAGTGCCCATCTATATTGTAGTTTGTCTTGTGTCAAATATCTAGTATAGAATTAGCACATAGAAAAAGAAATATGTTAATGGTGAGAACTAAAAACCCTGGTGTTTTGTACATACTCTGTTGCGACTATGACTTCAGAGATTCTTTGGTGTTCATGATTTTTCAGGAGGTAGGACTCTGCAGATCCTAAATGCACAGGAGGATAATGCTGGAAGATACTCTTGTATAGCCACTAATGAGGCGGGGGAAATGATAAAGCACTATGAAGTAAAGGTCTACAGTAAGTCCCACAAAGAACACTACATTTCATATTTTCTTCAAATTTTCTAACTTTTTCAATCTTGTTTTTTATTATGGGTTCATAACTACTTATACTCATCATTGAAGTTTATTGTTTATGTAGCTTGCTTCATTAAGATGGAAGTCATACTAAGCATTGTACCCATGTCCTCAACTTCTAAGATGTGAAGAGCCCATTCAGTCCGCTCCCTAACCTCTTACTGGAGAAGTTGTCAGTGGCCCTTTTCTTACATTTCTGTTTTTCCTTCTGGGAATACCCTGGGCTGAGTTATAATACTTCTGTGCACAAAATTGTTACTTAAGTGTATATGTTCTAATCAACAGCCTTAGATAAATTCATCAGTGACTTTGAGCTAATCCACTGTACATTGACCTATACATAAAAAGCAAAGTAAATATGACCATTAATAGGACCTACATTTCAGGATTTGGGATTTGGTTTTGTTTTTTAAAAAGAAAGAGCATCTTTCTGATTGCCTTTTGTTCTTTGAATCATTTCCTTTAATGACTGAGCAAATGTGTTTTATAGGTCATGCTTGGACTGTTTCTGGGAACCTGAAAAAATGGAAGTAGCTGTTCTGTGAAGGACAATAGCCTCACTGACATTGTTAAAATGATGAAGGGAGAAAGCTGTTTTCCTTCACATTCTGTATCTGAGCGTTACCATTTCACAAAATGCTAACTTGGGTCCATCATGAAAGGGGAGCATAGCCAATGCCTCAGTTATTTCCTTGTTTTCTTAAGTCATCCTTAGTGTGGTTTCTAAGATATAACATGTATTTAAAAGAACCAGTGTTTAACTCTACAAATATTTGTTTTTTATGCAGTTCCACCCATTATCAATAAAGGGGACCTACTGGGGCCGGGTCTTTCCCCTAAAGAAGTGAAGATCAAAGTCAACAATACCCTGACTTTGGAATGTGAAGCTTATGCAATTCCTTCTGCCTCTCTCAGCTGGTACAAGGATGGACAGGCCAGTCACACATTTTCTCTTTTGCTAATAGTTACTGAAAAACAAAAATGATCAATTAAATTTTTAAAAAGAGAAGAAAAAAATACAAACACAAGAAACTCAGGGAATCAATGTCACCTTATAACTAGCACAAAACCGTGCTCCTAGTGTAGAAAACTGCAAAGAAACTTGAACCATGTTCACAAACTTAGCATTATTCCATCACTGGAAAGTTTGAGGGATTATTTTTGTGGACATTAGCAATCATGTATGAAAATCCAACCACCTTCCCATTTGGGAAGAGTTTTTGCATTCTGTGGCTTTATAGAGTAAGCAAACTTTGTAGAGAAGAAACAGAGAACAGTGCTAAGCCAGATTAAAATGGTAGGTATAACATGGGTACTGAATTTATTCAGAATTTTCTCTAAACACCTTTAGTTCTTCTACAAAAGGTAACATGTTTTATATTCCAAGAGGAAGAAAAATAGCTAAATGTGGTGATTAAGTGCCCAATTCTATTAACTGGAGGCAATAAGAAAATTTAAATAAAAGGCACATCCTTCAATTACGTGATCTGAATTTCAGACCATACATCCTTATTTCTCACCTCAAATTACTTTCTTCCATTCATGTTTTAAAGATATGTGTAAAAACACACCAAAATAGATTCTTTTTTTATGGGGGAGGACTGCTGTTAACACTGTGCTTAATACAGATGTAGCATAACTAAGCTGCTATTTGTTCTGTTATACACATAGTCAACCAAACGGCTAGTTAAATTCCAGCTGTAGAAGTTCAGGTCAGAATTATGATTAAGACACAAAAAGATATAGCTTTATTTTTTCAGATCACAGAGATTTTCCAACACTGGCAGCTAGAAAAAAATAATCGTCTCTTATAAAGTAAGCAAGTTTCATCTGGAAGCCATTGCAGAAGGAAAAATATGGAACTCCCACCATGTTCTGTTTATAGCTTCTTTTCTGACTCTAAGTACACTTCACTGTACAGTATCAATTCTATATGATTTGCTTGGAAACAACTAATTCCATTCTCTTCTGAAATCTCTTTATTTTTAATTTTACCTAAATCCTATTTTATTCTTCTTAATTACTACACATAGACACACATACACATAAACACACATACATAAAAATTGGCTTAAGATAGAATTGTGTTAGGAATGAGACAGTTTTGTTTTTCTTAATATCATAATGAATGGTTAAATTAGTTTCAAATCCAGACTTTGAAATCAATCCAATTATGATGCTTTAGTTAAACTGTTAAATTTTTCAGGGTTTAGGATTGGTTCTCTAAAATGAGTATCCAAACAAAACCTAGTTTTTGTTTATTTTCCATATCCTTTCTTTTGTTATTTTATTCTTCAGATAAGCAGCACTACTTCAGTGAAACGGTGTTTTTTGAGAAGAACCCACCAAACATATTGGCCTTGTTACCCACAAAAAGTTTTAATGGAATCTTTGAGTTTTGTTTTTATGTCCTGAAGTTTTTCTTTTACCATAAAAAATTTAAATATATTATTTTTATCTTAAATGATACAATGTTAATAATGATTTATCAATTACCAAGTTGTTTACTAAGCACATACTATTTTCTGGACACTATTTTAGGTGCAGGGGTATACAGCTATGAAGGAAACAGACAAATATCTCTCCTCATGTAAAGTTTGGGGAGAAAAAAACTAAACCAATGCAACATATAATGTGCCAGATGGGGTAAATGTTACAGAGAAAATTCAGTTGGGAAAAGGAGTAACAAGCATGTGAGGATGATCTTTTATTTATGTGTGGAAGGTCTCACTGATAAGGGGATATTTGAGCAGAAACTCAAAGAAAACGAAGCAACCATCACAGAATACCTGAGGGGAACATATTCCAAAGTAGAGAGATAGCAGGGGCAAAGGCCCTGAGGCACTTTGGCTGGAGTTCAGTGATCCATGGGAACACAGAAGTTGTGAGTAAGATTAATGGGAAGGCAGATCACACTGCCTTGTAGACCAGTTGGCCTGTATTCTGATAGGAAGCTACTGGAAATTTTTTAACACGAGAGTGATAGGATCTGACTTAAGGTTTTAAAAAGGATTCCATTGGCTTCTGTATTGAGAGAAGATAGAGAGGATCCAGATATGAATTATTTCAGTGGTCCAGAAGAAAGATGGTAGTTGCTTGGACAAAGGTGTTAATAGGATGTGAGGGAAAACTGTGAGACAAAGATGAGTGCAAGATTTTGTATGAGAGCAACAGGAGAGTGAGTTTAGATAGATAAGAGTTCTGAGGGTTAAGTCCTCGGGGACTTCTACATTTAGAGGTTGTGAGGCAGAGAGTCAAATGTCCCAAAAGATAGGGGAAAAAGGTTTTTCGAAATGAAGACAAGTGAAACTGTGTTTAATGCCACTGATCAAGTAAATAAAAACTGAGAATTGACCAGTGAGTATAGAAACATGGATGTTGTTGGGGTCTTTGACAATGGAATTTGGTCAAGTAGAGATGGTAAAATTCTTATTAGAATAGATTCAAGGAAAGATCAAAAGAACCAGCCGGTGTAGCAACCATTTTAAAGCCATGGGCTATAAAGGATAGGAGAAAAATGTGGAGGTAGGCTCCATTGTAAACAGTTTTTATTTTTTATGGGAAAAATTACTGTATATTGTATGCAGATTGAAATCATCCAGCAGAACGAAATCAACTGCCAATAATACAGGTGTAAGAGGGCATAGTTGCTGGAAGGATAGCCTTGAATAGACCAGACTGGCATTAACCAGGGATAGAGTTTTGCCAGAAGAATAAAGTAAAGAGGGCAAAAGGAGTTGAGGGTTTATGCAAGGAGCAATTGTCTTTGGTCAGGAGGAGAGTGAGCGGCAGCGAACAGATTGCAAGGTCTGTGGATTATGTATCCTCCCATGACACCAGAAAACTACTGGATTTGGGTTGCTAGAGGAAGTGAGTTAGAGAGTGAGGAAGTGGTGGTCAGAGAATGAGAACTTGAAAGTGAGATTTTGGGATGTAGCTCTTGGTAATTATAAAGCCAAAGATGACTGGTTGAGTGGCTGACAGAGGATTGGGGACAAAAAAGAAGAGAGGAGGTCAAGATGCTGAGAACACACAGCATTGGGTAACTGTCTATGTGGGTGTTGAAATCACCAAGAATTATGAGAAAATGTCATTAGAAGGAATGACAGTAAGCCAGGAGCTAATATCTTCAAGGAATAAGAGGGAACTTAGTGTAAATGGGAGTGTTTATGAGAAATGTCCTATTAAGTGATGATATTAATAAAATATAATACAAATATCTGTATGTTAATGTACCATTAAATATAGTAATACTTTAAAGCAAACATTGTAATATAAATATCCCTAGGTTAAAATTTTCCACTTATGAAATAATGATGTTTCTGAATGACCAATGGTGATATATAGATCAAATCAGATGGTTAATACCCTCAATCTTTCATTTAAAAACTCTAGTATTTTCTACAGAATTATAATACACTACAGGATCAGCTGAAAATAATTTTTTCCAACATGGATAAATAGATATGATACCTAAGAATGTTTTTTAATCATAGAATATGCATTTATATATTTGGTATATAAATGTACCACCCAGAAATACCCAGCACAGATGTAAAGTATATGAGCAGTATTTTCAATAAATAAAAATGTGATTACTCAAAAAAATTTAATCAAACTAAATTAATTCAATTACTGTTGTCTTGAGTATTTCAAATATAATTTTATTTTTATTTATTAAAAATCCTAAAAAGTACAAACTGTATGATGTTTTAGATGATTTATTAGTGCACTTCAAGGTAACATTATTTCATTAAATCACAGCCCCTTAAATCAGACGATCATGTCAATATTGCTGCAAGTGGACACACACTTCAAATAAAGGAGGCTCAGATATCAGATACTGGACGGTATACTTGTGTAGCATCTAATATTGCAGGTGAAGATGAGTTGGATTTTGATGTGAATATACAAGGTAATAATATGCTTCTTGCATGTAATTCAGCTTATATGATCTTTCAAAACAATGAAGAAGAGATTTGACTTGGTTTATTTTAAATATATTTTTTTCTGCTACCAATAGTAAAAATTCATTATTGAAAACTTGGATTTAAGAAATTGACAAACCATAAGTGACTCTTAATCTCACAAAACAAACTGAGGGTTGCCGGGGGGAGGGGGTTTGGGAGAAGGGGTTGGGATTATGGACATTGGGGAGGGCATGTGATTTGGTGAGTGCTGTGAAGTGTGTAAACCTGGTGATTCACAGACCTGTACCCCTGGGGATAAAAATATATGTTTATAAAAAATAAAAAAATTAAAAAATAAAATAAAATAAAATAAATAAAAAAAAAAAAGAAATTGACGAAGAAGAAAATAATCCATCATTCAGGGTTACTTCATTTCCTTCTGATATATTTTTGTGAAGTATACTTCATTTGCAAGTTGAGATCACATGATACAGACTTTTCTGTTACATTAGCTTTCCCCTAACATTTTATCATGAAGGTATTTTTTATAGTGTTTACCTGGAAGGCAAGAAAGCATAGTAAAATATATGATTTGAAGAGGTCAGACTTGAAATTAAATGATGATGTAGCTCCTACAGAGTTTTTGAGTTGGGCAAGTTACCAAAGTATTCTAAGCCTTGGTTTCCTTGCTTTTAAAATTAATGCCTTGTAAAATGTGGTGAGTACTAAATAACAAGAAGTATGTAAAACTTGTAGCAAAATATTTACGAAGTAGTACCTGGTATCAATGCTGTTAATACTGTTACTTTTGTGCTTTTATATGTGCTTTTTAAAACATTTTTAATTAATTATTTTTATTAACATATAATGTATTGTTTGCCCCAGGGGTACAGGTCTGTGAATCATCAGGCTTACACATTTCACAGCACTCACCATAGCACATACCCTCCCCAATGTCCATAACCCAATCACCCTCTCCAAATCCCTCTCCCCCTAGCAACCCTCAGTTTGTTTTGTGAGATTAAGGGTCTCTTATGTAAAACATTCTTTTTAATAGCTGTGAGTACAGCTTGTAAGTACGGCTTTTTAATAGCTGTAAGTACAACTTTATCAGTTGAATATTAAAATATATATTTAACAACACTCCTATTGTGGAATGTCTAGGTTGTTTCCAAGTTTTCCCTACTCGTGTAATGTTTCACTGAACATCTTTATACATAAAACTTTTGCACATCTGTGGTTTTTCCTAAGTTGCTAATAATGGAAATTTTAGGTCAAGTGTTAGCTACTCTTTTAAAGATTTTGATATGCAGGATAATTGCCTTCTAGAGAGTTCATGCTTGTCCCTCAGAAATGTTTGAGAATGCCCTATTGTTTTTACAAATGGAGTTATTAATCTTGATAGCATAACTTCTTTAGCCTTCCTAGAGGCTCAAGACAGATGATTGGCTGATGCTCTCTGTTGAGCCTCTGTTCATCCCCTGATCCATGCATATTAGAGTAGGATCACCCCTGAGAACAGACCTCTTCGTCTTCTAAGTGCTAGGGACCAGGGAGTGCAACGCATGAAGATGGCATTTTGCCCTCCATATTTCTTGTTCTTCCACATAAAAACCAGTGCTGACTTCTGTCTACTACCTTTTTCGGCTCAGGGCTAGAGTTGGGAGGTGTATAAGTACTTGAAAATATTTTCACATTGTCTGATTTATTACATTTACTAATGATTCTTGTGAAAATACAGTCAAGATCTTTGTTTAATTAACCCTAGCATTCACATGTGTCTAAAATGTCATATCTTTCCTCCATAGTTCCTCCAAGTTTTCAGAAACTCTGGGAAATAGGAAACATGCTGGATACCGGCAGGAGTGGTGAAGCCAAGGATGTAATCATCAACAATCCAATTTCTCTTTACTGTGAAACAAATGCTGCTCCTCCTCCTACACTGACATGGTACAAAGATGGCCGTCCTCTGACCTCGAGTGATAGAGTGTTGATTCTACCAGGTAAAGATCACTATGAACAGGGTGAAAATCTGAGTCTCTGCCAAATGTTTCTCCTCATTTATTAGACCAGTTGAATTGATCAGCTTTCTGGCCATGTAATGTAACTGACACAGGCTGCCATATTGTCAGTGGTTTCTGTGTAGCTTCAAGCTAGAAGAGTCTAGGCTAATTTAACAATAGCTGGAATACCTTAGGTAATTTTCAGTTCCACTACAGGATCGTTCTGTCAACTTAAGAAGTCTTTTGGCTGGGCACCTAGGTGGATCTGTTGGTTGAGTGACTGCCTTCCGCTCAGGTCATAATCCTGGAATCCCAGGATCAAGTCCTGCATTGGGCTCCCTGCTCAGCCGGGAGTCTGTTTCTCCCTTTGACCCTTTCCTTCCCTTGTTCTCTCTCACTCACTCAAATGGATAGATAAAATTAAAAAAAAAAAAAAGAAGAAGAATCCTTTGGCTTCCATGAAGCTCAATTTCTTTAATAATGTGATGAGATCATCAATTTGGTTTCCACACATTATTGATAGATTCTAAAATATATTTGTAAAAAGTTACTATTAACTTTATTAAATACATTAATCATAAATCAATAGTTATGATTATTAGTTTCAAATACTTTAGTTGTCACATGGTTTATTGGTAGAAAAGGATGATTAAATTATTGTAGAATCATAATCTTTTCAAGGCTTCTATTTAATTTTAACAAATATCAAATAAGCTTGTCAAAATTTACCAAGTTGTATACCTAAAGTCAGCATATTTCATGATGTGCAGATTTGATATCAACTGAATACAAGATGTCTTGAAAAAAGTTTTTAAAATGTGACTAAATACACATGACAGCTAAATGTTGTGATATGTGATCCAAAATTGGATCTAGGCTTGGGGGAAAATATTTATAAAAGATTCTAATAATAATGAAATTTGAATATGGATTATGAATTCATTAGTAGTTTGTGTTGGTTTTAAATTTCCTGATTTTGATCACTATACTATAGTTATGTAAGGGATTATTCTTGTCCTTATGAAATACAGATTTATGAATATTTAGGGGTAAAGGGGCACCATGTTTCCAACTTACTCTTAAACAGTTGAGAAAAAATTTTTATATACAAATAAATATGTAAATATATATAAGATAAAACAAGGGATATATATATATATATAAGAGATAAAACCAGTGGAGTGAAATATAAATAATTGATAAACAGGTGAAAAATTTTTATACAGTTATTGAAACTTTTCTTTGAATTTGAAATTATATCAATATGAAAAATTTTTTAAATATTCAGAGTTATTCTTTTAAAATCATATGTATAATAATATACTTTATACCTTTTGCATCCCTGGCTACTGCTTTCTCAAACCTATACCTGCATCAAGCAATGTTAACTTCTTTTACATGTATTCAAAACTGTAAAATCAAGAAGTCACTGCATAGTAACATTCCCCCATGGAATATGATGAGAGGCATGGAGCAATATTACCCACTTGTGAAAAATCTACACAAGCTATTTATCTCTCAGGAGATCTGATTCATATATTGGACCACTTTTCAATAATGCAGTGTTTGTTATACAAGTGGTATATGGGATTAAAACTGAACTATTAGATGAAATAAGAACCCTGAAAGAAAATGTAAGGAAGTCATTAGACCTGAAAAATTCTTCTCTGTTTATGACCAGTAGGATTTAGAGAAGTAATTATATGGGGATATGTTTTCAGGAGGGCGAGTGTTGCAGATTCCCCGGGCCAAAGTAGAAGATGCGGGTCGGTATATGTGTGTGGCTGTGAACGAAGCAGGAGAAGATTCCCTTCAGTATGACGTTCGTGTACTCTGTGAGTTTTTCTTTTCTTTGTCATGCATTCTTTCACTCAAAGAATTTTTTTCAGGAACCCATGTTTGCAAGATATTGCATTAAGCTCTTTTAAGTTATAAAGATGATCAGAAAGTGATAGTTCTACTGAGGAATTAATCATCTTATGCAAATTGAGAACACGTTAGATAAGACTCTTGAAATATCAGATAACAAACTGGCTTAAACTAAAAAAAAAAAGCGAATCCATTGACTCATGAACCTAGAGTCCCAGGGTAAGCTGACTACAGTTATACCTGACTTCTGTGGCTCACAGAGGCCAAGCAGACTTAACCTTCCTCTTTCTCTTGGTTTCTTCTCTATTATAAGCATCACTCTCAGCTGGGGGATAACCTGGAATGATGAGTTGGTCCCCAGTGGCTCTTGTCTTACATCCTTCTAATTTCATATCCAAATGAAAGCTTTTCTTAGTATTTACAGCTGAAGTCCTAGATTGGATTTTCATGGCTTTAATTGGCCAAGCATGAACCACAGTTCTATCCCTGAACCAATTATAGAAGCTAAATGGCCTGTTTTAAGGCCTAGTTTCTGTGCCTACGCTTAGACTACGTTGTTCTCTGAATGTATGAACTGCGAGTGGAAGAACTATGGTACCTTTAAGGGGAAAGAGAGGTGATGTTGCTGGAAGCTGAAAGAAATAGCTGCCTCCATTAGAAGAGATTGATCTAGAGAAGTAGCACTGGGAATATATAGGAACCAATCAGCATGAAAGAGTTTCCAGAGGAAGTTATAAAGTAATACAGAAATCTTGGGCACTTATCTCAGAGCATGAGATGACGCTGAGGTTTTTATTCTGAGTGATTAAGAAAATGGTGGCAAGAATTAAAAAAAAAAAATAGAAGACCTAGGAAAACATTATTTGGGCAAAAGGAAGTCAATTTTATTCTAGACATGTTGAATTCAACATATTACAAGATACTTAGGGATAATATTGAAGGGGCCATTGAAAATCAGAAACTTAAACACAGGAAAGAGGCTGAATTAAGAATGTAGATTTGTGAGTTATCCACAAATATTCAAGGGCATGAGATTTCCAACAGCAAGAATTATAGATAAAATAGATTAACAAGTTCTTGGAGGGATCATTAACAAGTAGGAGAAAGGAAAAGGAAAACAGAGGAGAAACAATCTGAGAAGTTCATGAAAAGCAGTAAACTACGTACTATTCCATGTCAAAGAATCCAAAGCATGGAAAAAGCTATCAAGAGGCAGATCTAAGGGTGCCTGGGTGGCTCAGTGGGTTAAAGCCTCTGCCTTCAGCTCAGGTCATGATCCCAGAGTCCTGGGATCGAGCCCTGCATCAGGCTCTCCACTTCTCGGGAGCCTGCTTCCTCCTCTCTCTCTGCCTACTTGTGATCTCTGTCTGTCAAATAAATAAATAAAATCTTTAAAAAAAAAAAAAAAGAGGCAGATCTAGTATTGGATGCTAAAGCAAATTTAAGAAAATAAAAACTGAAAATGTCCATTTGGCTTAAAAACTGAGAAATCATTGATAAAATCCAAAAGATCAATTTAGATACTATGGTGTGCTTCAAAGCCACAGGACAAAAAGATAAATCTGGAGAAACTAATCAGAAAGAAAAGGAAACACATATAAAGTACTCTTAAGATATTTTGCAGAGGACAGAAGAGATGGAGTAGAGTTTTAGGATAGACAGCTTGTTTGAGGAAACATATTTAATAAAGATTTGAGCTTGCTTACAAATCAAAGAAAATGATCCAATAGAAAGGGACAAATTAAATTTTCAAAGTGCAGGGTGGGGGGAATGGGAGAGATTCAGGAATTCATGGATCCAGGTCTCAGAACAGGTGAAAAATGCAATCAAAGAACCAAGAGGGGTTAATTAGCTTTTCGTGGAAATGAATTGCCATTCATCAAAATGGTTAGGAGGGAAATGTGGAAATACATATCACATGTATCTAGTTCTTTTCATTTAGTATAAGAGCAAGACAAACAGTGGTGGGATGGTTGGTCTTGTGAAAAACAGAAAAGTTTAGTGATCACCATCATGGAGGATGTGACAGACAGTCAGCTGTTGAAGTTGGAGCCATTTGGCTGCTTTTCCTTCCTGAAGCCACCCTTTCTTCTACAGCATTCCTAGTAACCAGGAGGGGCAGAGAAAACAAAAATAGTGTGCTCCATCTGGGTGGGGCGGGGTTGTGCCACAAGGTAACCAAGTATATGGTGGAAGTGCTGGACGGTGAAAGACCATAGAATGTGCAGCAAGACAGAGAGTCACTGAAATGACCCCTGTGAGGTCTGGGCAGGGTAAGAGGAAAAGTGATAGAAGGAGGCCAATGGGCTGATTGTAAGTGGGGAAGGAGTAGGAGGGCTAGAGCTGTCAGTGCAAACAAAGAGCAGCTTATGAAGGAAACCTGCATGGAGTTCAAAAAAATCATATATTTGACAATTATCTGTTAATTACTAAACTATGGATGAGGAACCTGTGCTAGGTACTGAGGATACAGCAGTGACTACAGTAGACATGAGTTCTTCTTCAGAGAGCTTATAACTTGCAAAAGAAAGAGGTGTTCATATTGAATGGTCCAAGGTATGGCTGTGTAGGGCTGACTGACATGGAGTAGAGATGAAATTAATCACAGTGCTAACATCACCAAGAATAGTGAACTATCCTAGACAACCTGACTTAATTTGACTTAAGTTTGGAAAGAGTTTAGTTTAGGCCAGAGTAGAAGGATCTGATAAAGAAGCAAGATTATACGGTTTGAGAGGGACTGGGAATCAATGAAATTGAAATGGGACCTAGGGATTGGGTAGTTAAAGGTAGATGTTCCTCCTTTCAGGCCATTTTAATTAAGAGGAAGTTGGAAAGCATGTTAGAGATGAGTTTAGAGAGGTGGAACAAGAAAAATGAACTGGGCCCAAAAATCTGTCTACATTAGGTATGTTTCACAGTGTTTGGTGCTCAGCTCCTACATGCTACTCCACCATTTTCTACTGAGAATAATTCTGAGTGTGTAAGCCAGCTGCTGGGGCATGGCTGCTGGAGGGCAGGTCAGACCAAAGGCTTTGGTGGAGGCCTATACAGGTCAAACCTTGGACCTGTAGACCACCTCCTGTTCCCTCCTAATGGTTCAGTTCCAGGCAGAAGTTGAGCAAAACATTGAATCTTTATGTTCCAACATTTCATTTGATGAGATTTCATGGTATTGAAGTTAGTGATAGGCTCATTTAATCTGAAGTTCAAGTTTATTATTTACTAATCTGCAGTTCAAGTTATATTTTATGTTACCTAGAGTATAGTAAAAATCATATGACCCTGACTGTGAAAATTTGTATCTAAAATAACATTGAAATTCTATTATGTACGTTGTAGCCTTGATTATTTTCTTTACAAACTTCCAATTTAGTTTTCGAAAGACCCAAATACCACAGGACTGCATGTACATTAATATATAGTCTTTGCTGATTGCTAAAGATATGGTACATTTTAAGAGAGTGAAACAGAATAGCTAAGCTTTCCAAATAAAATAAAATGATTATTCACTTTGAAAATGAATTTCTACATTGATAACAGCAGCCAACACATATGTTTCTAGTTTGTGTAAAATTTCCATTTTTTAAAATTTTATGAGTAATGTGTGATTTTTCATAACTGACTAGTCTAACATAAGATAGATATGTACCGGGATTCTATGGTATCGTTTTAAATGAAAATGAATATATGTAGAAAAATCTAGAATGCGACTCCTCAAACATGAGGATACATAAGGATCTCCTGTTCAAACACAGATTTCTTGGGCCCTCTAGAGATGCCCATTGAGGAGATCTGAGTGGGCCCCAAATTTGCACCTCTATACAAGCTCCCAGGTGATGCTGATACACTGATACTGGGGCTAGGGAAACACATTTAAGTAGCCCAGATAATTCCCTTGCAAATGAGACCAAATCTGTACATTCCAAATATACTCTAAAGATGGGATTTATCTGGCTTGTCTAGATGACCAAATAGACTTAAATATTCATTCATGCAAGTGCTACTTACACATATGCTTGAAAACCCAGAAGACATAGTTCAAGGAACTGAGAGAGAAGCAAGGTCAGATAAATTGGAAAGGGTTAGTGATTGAGCTAAATGGGAATGAAAACTGTAGAAGGGGTTAGTCCAGGCTAGGTAAATCCAAATTCACACAATTTTTATTACCACCCCAATTTATTAGTGTAAAATGTGATTCAACGATCTTGGTTTCGTCTTCATCTTTGCTCCTCTATTATCATCCCATGCTTTTTAAAGCTGTTAGAAAAGTAGAATAATTGAGAAAAGACCTTATTTCCTGTCATTATCTCTTTGTTGCAATCATCTATTAGTGCCTCCAGTTATTAAGGGAGCAAATAGTGATCTCCCCGAAGAAGTCACCGTGCTGGTGAATAAGAGCACACTGATGGAGTGTTTATCCAGTGGCAACCCGGCCCCAAGGAGTTCCTGGCAAAAAGATGGGCAACCTTTGCAAGAAGATGGGCATCATAAGTTTCTATCTAATGGAAGAATTCTGCAGGTAAAAGTATAATATCATATTTTTATTTGGCTTTGTATTTCCTAAGTCGTTTTTTACTTTTAAAAGTAATTTTATTGGTTTATAAGTATTATATTTGTAAAAATAACTAACTGTAAGAATAGAAAATTCTTTATTTTATTCCCCCACCAGAGGTGACCACTTTTTTTTTTTAAGTTTTTATTTAAATTCCAGTTAGTTGACAGACAGTGTTATATTAGTTTTAGGTGTGCAATAGAGTGATTCAACACTTCCATACATCAGCCAATGCTCATCACAAGTGCACGCCTTAATCCCCATCATCAGTTTCACCCATCCCCCCACCACCCCTCCTTCTGGTAATCATCAGTTTATTCTCTATAGTTAAGAGTCTATTTCTTGGTTTGCCTCTGTCTTATTTCTCCTATGATGATTTTTATTGTTTCTTAAATTCCACATATGAGTGAAATCATAGGGCATTTGTCTTTCAGAGGTGACCACTGCTAACATTTCTGTGTGAATTCTTATAAAAATTGTACATTCAACACATGCACACTGAATTTGCCACAAGATGTCCTTTGTGATAAAAGCCACATTATAATTAGTATAATCCTTTCAATTGCATAGTTCTGATGATAAAATCCTAGGTGGCACTGGGTTCACTGCAGATTAAAACTTCCCCTATATTAATAAAGAATTGATAATAAATAATGGAAACCACATAAATATCCTGAATTGTTCACTAATGACCATGTCTCTATTTTTTTCTTAAATGTCTTAAGAGAAGACATTTATTTATAGAATAAATTTATAAGAAGACATTTATTTATAGAAATAAATAACCAACTCTTTTGTTAAGACACAATTTAATAGCTTATTTTTGACCAATAAGTGATATTCTGTGAACCCAAGAATCTAAGCATAACAGATGTGTCCAACACAGGACATGCCTTATGATATGTTCCTGTCTTTAAAAAACACAGACACAGACATACACACACACACACACATACACACACAAGAACCAGCTTTAGCGTCTATAAATAACCTTGAATTCTCAAAGTATCTTCTAAACATTGTGATTGTATCTATTTGATGTCATACAAATATTTTTATGTCACCTCTATCAAAATATTTAAATGTTTCTGTGTCTTAGGCCAAAAGATATATAGATGGATAGAAATTCCTGCCTAATAAAAGAAATACAAATGCTATTATTAGCTAATTATTGCTGCATAAAGTACTCCAAGACAATAACCTAAAACAATAAGCATTTATTTAGTTCATAAGTCTTCTAGCTGGCTGGGTAATTCTTCTGGTCTCAAGTGTGTCTGCATGCTGTGAATTGAGTGAGTGGTCCGCTGGTCTTGGCTGGGCTCTTGGCACGTATCCAGGCCTCTGTTGTAATAACTGAGCTGATTTTGACCCCTTGTGATTCTCTTACCTTCTAACAGGCTAGTCCTGGCTTTCTCACATGGTGGTAGCTGAGTTCCAAAAGAGTGAGGAAGGGCACTAGACCTCTTCAGACACACACTGTCTCTTTTCATGGCATTGTGCTGGTCAGAGCCAACCCAAGACCGACATGAATTCTGCATTTTGCTCCCCCTCTGAAATGCAAGGAGCTTCAAAGTCATGTTGCCAGGGGTGTGATAGGGATGAGGAAGAATAATTGGGGAAATTTTTGTAGTCAGCATTTAACAAATATGTTTAAAATTACCTTTTCTGATTGGAAATCTTTGTAAATATTTGACCTGACCAAAAAAAGCTAGCATCAGCACTATTATATTCAGAAATTTCTTTGTCTTGTGTTCAGCTGGTATCAACCAGAAAGAATATGTGTTGTTTAGTCTGAAATGTAATGCTCATTATGAAAAGTTGCTTTATTAAAAATTTCAGTTGGAATTTCTTTATTTTTTCCCCTTAGATTCTAAACACTCAAATAACAGATATCGGCAGGTATGTGTGTGTTGCTGAGAACACAGCTGGAAGTGCCAAAAAATATTTTAACCTCAATGTTCATGGTAAGAGCTCAGTTCCAATAACATTTCTTAGAGCATGCTTGAAAAAACAGGAAAACTGTGTTTTAGATTATGGAGACTTATTTTGTACTTTTAACTTGAACAATGTGTGCAGCCTGCATTTGTTCAATCTCCAGTCTTTCTTTGTATCATATAGTAGGATTGTGAAGTACAAATCTGCTAGGAAGCCTGTTTTTATATTATTTCAGTTCCTCAGGAGAGAGTAGTTACCGCTACATATCTGAAAATGAAAAAAAATCAAAATTTTAAATCCCCCAAATTATATGTTTATGTAAAGTTAGAAACAAATATAATTCTTTTACTCATAAAACTTACCCAGTAATCCTGATTGGAACCAGTTTCTGTCCTCAAAGGTAGAATTTGTGTCAAGTTACATCCTCTAGTACCATTAGGTATACTCCCTGGAGAAGAAAAAGTCATCTTTGGAGTTTAATAATTCCTAAAAACTACCACTACACCTAACTCATTCATCAAACTAAGTTCTTGATATATGGCAGACACTGCATGAATCCTAATTTTTTGCTAAAATGCTTTTGAGATACTATTTAGGTAAAAGTGGGGAGGAAAAAAGCCATTGGATATCTACCACAAATGACTAGTTTTAGTTTTGTGACACATGTCTGTTTTGAAAATATTAAATTAGAAATGGGGAACAATCATTATAAAAGATTCCCTTTTCATGTGGGATACACATCCAAAATTCTGGCTCATTTTGGAAATAGCTGAAATATGACATCTCATGAAAAATTTCTCCTTTCCAAAGACTTATTTAGCATCAAGAATATCCTTTTTTTGGTGTGATATCCAGGGAGTATTGGTGCCCAGCAATGTTCGGTCTTTGTGGAACAGACATTTGAAACATTTTTATCTTTGTATTCCCTGTGCTTAGCACAATGAGTAACGTGATAGTAAAAGAGATTTTGCCTTTTTCATGTTTTGGTTTTGTTTTTGATGTTGTTTTAAGACCTCAGTTGTAATATAATAGAGTGTTACATTAATTGCACTCCTTAGTTCATGTCTCACTATCATGATTGGCCTGAACAAGACCCATCTTTACTTTCATTTATTAAAATATTCATTCATGTAATCATTCATTTTTATGCCCATTTCTTGTTCCTGTTCCCCCTGTCCTTTCATAGGAAACCATTCAAATGGTATAATATCTTCAAGTCTTTTTAAATGAGTAAGTCTGACCAAACCAGAAGCAGTGTTTTATGAATTCTCAGGAAGAAATACACAAGTGTGATGATCATGAGAGCACACATTCTAATCTGCAAAGTGCAATAGAATAAATGTTGAAAATAAAAGTGTAGATTATTTTTTCTGATTCCCAAAGCAGATTTAATTTTTCCTCTATTATGTGATCAAAAGCCCCAATTTAGGAAGTCTGTAAGTTGCCTTGTATTAGTTTATGAAGATAGATATGTCTCTATCTTCACCCCATCCTGTAACTTTTTTATAGATGGTGTAGGGAAATGGTCATTTCTTACAGATCTTGGTCTCCCTGAACCCATCTTCAGTCACAGTAGTCGCTAAATAAATATTTAGAGTTTTTTCATATCAGTTCCCTCTTCCTAATGTACAGCAAAAACACCTGTACCTTTCCAGGTAGAAGGAGGAACCACTTGAGTTTACCCTTAAGGACTGGAGTTCAGGAGGGAGTTTCCTCATTCACAGGTTAATGATACCTGGAACTCCCAACTGAGGTCAGGGACCATACTTACATATTAGAAAATTCATTTTGGGGAGAAATAATTTCAGTTGTTTTCACTTGAAATCATTTCACTTGAAATCAAACTGTTCATTATCTCCCATTACAACAGTGCTTGCTTCTTTTGGACTCTGACCTTCAGTCTGCCGGCCGGTGGGTTTTCAGCTCTCTTGTCTTTACTCTCCTTCACGTCTAGCTTAATTTATCACAGAACAACATTTCCATCACCTCTCTTAGTCTTCTTACTGCTCTTGCTCAGTAAAAGTTCTGCTCTGCCTCTAAAGACACGACATATTGTCCACTCGATCCCTACTAGGTATCAAGTTTTTTTACATATGCATTTTCACTGAATTACCTCAATAATCCCAGGTGTTGGTACCACTTGATACCTCTGTTACATATGGAAAGGCTGAGGACTAGTGAGATTAAGATGCATACTCAAAGTTCCAGATCTTGCAAATACAGTACCAGGATTATAATTTAGACAGGCGGATTCCAGAAGTTTTAACTTAGCTGTTTTGCTGTATTGCTTCTCACTAAATTCCATATCTGACCATACCTGCACCAAGGCGGCTAACCATGGCTGGGGGAACTCGTGTAGTCAGAAACATCAGTGTCATTATAAATTCATAGGTACCATCTTGAACTCCATACTCTCTGGGGTTCCTCCTCTTGTTCCTAGTGACTCACTGACACCTTCATCCCTCTCCTCAGATGTCAGAATGACTCTGGGGTTCATGGAGTCAGACTACCATAACAAAATGCCAGAGAGTGCACGACTTAAACAACAGAAAAGTATTATTTTACTGTCTGGAGGCTGGGAAGTCCAAAATCAAGGTTCCTGCAGGGTTTGGTTTCTGGTGAAAGCTCTTGCTGGCTTGTACTTGGCCATTTTGTCCTCATAAGGCCTTTTTACTGAGCATGCATGGCCAGAAAAGCAGGGAAACTCTCTGGTTTCTTTTCTTATAAGGACAATGATCTGATAAGATCTCATTTCTCATCTCTTACAATCTCATTTAGTCTTAATTACTTCCTTAAGGTTGCCCTCTCTAAATATGGCCACAGTGGGGGGCCAGGCTTCAGTATAGGAGTGGGAGGGTGGGGGACAAGGAGGGATATTCAGTCCATAATAGCCCTCTCTCACTTCCAGTAAATGCCCTCACCTCCTGCTTTACAGGGAAAAGGGAAGGTGTATCCTGGAAACCACCTCAAATTCCTACCATCAAATCAAGCGTACTAGTAGCATCTGTTACAGCCATTTCTTCCTTCCCATTGTTACAAAAGAAGGTGGAAACATTCCTCTACCTTCCAAAGGCCAATAATTTCACTCTAGATCCCTGTTCACCTCCTCCTCAAAATTCTCATACCATCTCCTCTCTTTTTTTTTGAATATGAAATTCTCACTCTTTCTTGGATCCTTTGCAATAGCACTTAAATTTGTCTCTTCCCTTTTTAAACCACAACCAAAAAAGGTCTTCCTAAGACTTAAACTTTCCCTTCAGCTACCTCCCTCACTTTATACCCAATTTCAAAGCAAATTTCTCTACTAACTGTATATATCTAATGTCTGATTTCCTCACTCCCACTCACTCCTTCCACCACTGTGTTCCAAATTTCACTTCCCCATCACCAGTGAATCTGTTCACTGAATTCACCAAATAGCATCCTTTTAAAGTCCAAGAGGCACTTTCTAGGCTTTATCTTTCTTTCTTCTGTGCATTTGACATCTTTACCATGATCGTTTTCAGAAATTCTCTTCCTTTGGCTTTTGTGACTCTACGCCCTTTATTTCTATCTTGCCTTCCCAGCCCCTCATTCCTGATTGACTTTGTTGGGTCTTCCTTCTCTTACTTGATTATTACATTTCAGTTTTTCAAGTTCTAGACTTTGTTCTGTTCCCGCTCACGTCTTAGGTGATCATATGCTGTTAAGTTTTTCTTTATACATTGACAAAACCATTTTAAGAACTGTCAACTACATTTTACAAATAAAATACACAATAATTCTGTCTTTGAAAATTTTAGTATTCTCTTTCAAGTGGGAAAAAAAACCTGATGGAAATGAGTTTGATAAAGGCATTAGTGAGTTCTAAGACCACTAAATAATTAACTATCATTAACTCAGTGCTTTAGCAGGCTATAGTGGTTGGATTTATATTAATGAATTGAAATATGTATTACTGATAATATCAGATTTCATTTTTAATATATTTACTATTATAGTTCCTCCAAGTGTCATTGGTCCCAACCCTGAAAATCTCACTGTTGTGGTGAACAATTTTATCTCTTTGACCTGTGAGGTCTCTGGTTTTCCACCTCCGGATCTCAGCTGGCTCATGAATGAACAGCCTATCAAGCTAAATACAAATGCTCTTATTGTGCCTGGTAAGGAACTTATTACTCTTAAATGATGGACAAAACGTTCTCACTTTTCTCAGTACAAATAGCATCAACTTAACTCTCTTTCCAAACTTTTGTCTTACTCCTCTTATGTGTTCACATTGGGAAGTGCTTCTCTTTATCCATTTGGGGCCATTAGGATAAGATTGTATAGCTTTATTTCAGTGGGAATGTTCAGTAGCAAGGTCTGCTTTCAAGAATTATGACATTTAGGAACAAACTGCTTAGTAATTCCTTGAGGAATTACCTTAGTAATACCTTGAGGAATTGATAAACTAGCAAGCAGTGCTTTCATTAGATAAAATCACTGGTTGTTTCAAATTAATCCTAAAGCTCCTTGAGGATAGATAAATAGACCAATAGACCATCACTTCTACACTGTGGGAGATTTAAACCCAGAAAATACGGGGCGCCTAGGTGGCTCAGTGGATTAAGCCGCTGCCTTCGGCTCAGGTCATGATCTCAGGGTCCTGGGATCGAGTCCTGCATCGGGCTCTCTGCTCAGCAGGGAGCCTGCTTCCTCCTCTCTCTCTCTCTCTGCCTCTCTGCCTACTTGTGATCTCTCTCTGTCAAATAAATAAATAAAATCTTAAAAAAAAAAAAAACCCAGAAAATACTTGTTAACGTATTTTGATTATAGTACAATTACTGTTTGTTCACTAGAACCTGTATCAGATAGTTCTACTCTCTATGTTTGGTTACTGGAGAGAAAAAAATTTATGAGTTTCTTCCTTTATAAGGAAGTAGAATAAATACTGAGATCAATGGAAAAGGGAGGATCAAAGACAATTTAATTCAATTCTTTCATTTTGAATAGGAAATTTTACTGTAAGAGAAAGGGTACATTTTGCTCTTTATCTTATTGATAAAAAAGTTATTAAAATAAGGACACCTGGGCGGCTCAGTTGATTGAGCGTCTGCCTTTGGCTCAGGTCATTCCTGGGATCAAATCCCACATCAGGCTCCCTGCTCGACAGGGAGCCTTCTTCTCCCTCTGCCTGCTCTGCCTGTTCTGCCTGCAGCTCTCTGAGCTTCTGCTCTCTCTCTCTCTGACAAATAAATAAAACTCTTTAAAAAAAAATTTTTTTAAGTTATTAAAACAACCTCCATGCCACTCTTCAATTTGCATTGTATTTGCCCACAGGTGGTCGAACTCTACAGATTATTCGGGCCAAAGTATCTGATGGTGGCGAATACACTTGTATAGCGATCAACCAAGCTGGTGAAAGCAAGAAAAAAGTTTTCCTGACTGTTTATGGTTTGTCTTTACTCTCCTCATAAAACTCTTTCCTTTTTAAACTGGTATTAGATACTTTCTATCAGAGCATCTTAATGAAAAAGACATCCTTTTGTTCTTGTTTCCCTCCCTCAGTGCCCCCAAGCATTAAAGATCATGGCAGTGAATCTCTTTCTGTAGTTACTGTAAGAGAGGGGACCTCAGTGTCCCTGGAGTGTGAGTCAAATGCTGTTCCCCCTCCAGTCATCACCTGGTATAAGAATGGGCAGATGATAACAGAGTCTACTCACTGGGAGATTTTAGCAGATGGACAGATGCTGCACATCCAGAAAGCTGAGGTGCATCTTTTATTCTTTTTTGTGTGTCATAACTTGGTGGGATTATGGAAGAAAGAATTTGTATTTGCATCTTCCCTTTAGTACTGTGAGAAATGAGTTTTATTCAAAAACAGCCTCATCAATGCTATTGACCTTGTTTTTGTTTTTTATATTAAAAAAAAAAAAGCAGGATTGTAGGCGACGATTAGATTGGGCATTGGAGCATAAAGATGACTGATGATTTAATCTACACTGGAACAGTGTGATTGGTCATCTGTAACTTAATGGACACATACAATAGTATCTTTTTCTTTTAGGTGTCTGACACAGGCCAGTATGTATGTAGAGCTATAAATGTAGCAGGACGGGATGATAAAAATTTCCACCTCAATGTATATGGTGAGCATCTGCCTCTAATACAACTCTTTTTCCCCCAGATATGCAAATGAGAAAGTGTCCTGAATTAGCTTCATGAGGACATGTGATTTTCTTCCGTCTTTTCACAGTGCCACCCACTATCGAAGGGCCTGAAAATGAAGGGGTTGTCGAGACGATTAGCAATCCTGTGACCTTGACCTGTGACGCCACGGGAATCCCACCTCCCATGATAGCATGGTTAAAGAACCACAAGCCCATAGGTAATATAGTTGTGTATCTTTCTCGTTTGTTTTCTTTTTTTTTTTTAATTTTTTTATTTTTTATAAACATCTATTTTTATCCCCAGGGGTACAGGTCTTTTGTTTTCTTTTGCTTTTAATTCACTAGATTAATAAACCAGCACATTTTCAATACTATGCTTTTAGCTGTGTTTAGTCCAAAATGCCTAATGGACTAAAATATAAACTTACAGAATAGACACATAAGATGGTTATTCATTACATAGAGATTTTTTCTTATTTCCTTTTTAAAAGTAGGCTCTCATTTAAAATGAAAGTATAAAGGACCAACTGTTAAGAAACATATATATTGGGGCACCTGGGTGGCTGAGTTGTCTGAGTGGCTGACTCCTGATTTAAGCTGATTTAAGCTAAGGTCACGGTCTGAGAGTCCCGAGATTGAGCTGCATGTGGGGCTCCAAGCTCAGCCCTCTCTATTCCTCTGCCCCTCCCCCCACTCGTAGGTACTTGCACACTCTGTCTCTCTCAGACAAGTAAATCTTTTTTAAAAAATAGTGTATATTATGACGAATTGTAGAAATGTTAAAAAGACAAGCTTTTTATGTTTTGTTTTGCTTTGTTGTCCCTTCTAGAAAATTCCAACTCACTCGAAGTACATATTTTGTCTGGAGGTAGCAAACTCCAGATCGCTCGGTCTCAGCATTCAGATAGTGGAAACTATACATGCATTGCATCAAATATGGAGGGAAAAGCACAGAAAAATTACATTCTTTCAATTCAAGGTAAGTGGGGTAGGGGGTGGGCCTGGCTGGCTAAGCCAGCAAAGCATGTGACTCTATATCAGGGTTATGAGTTCAGCCCCACCCTGGGCATAGAGCTTACTTAAAATTTTTTTTTAAATATTATTCTTTTTATAATGTTCAGTTAGCCAATATATATAGTACATCATTAGTTTTTGATGTAGTGTTCAAGGATTCTTTCGCTTTTTTAAACCCTACAAGGTATATGGGGTATACTCTGATCTACCTTCAGTTTCTTTATTCTATCCTATCTATAGTACATAATTAGGCTACATCTAGAGATGATTTATAGGGGCACCTGAGTGGCTCAGTCAGTTAGGCATCTGCCTTCAGCTTGGGTCATAATCCCTGGGTCTGGGGATCTACATCCTCTCTCCCTGAGCAGGGAGCCTATTCTCTCTTTTCCTTTTCCTCCAGCTCTGCTCTCTCTCGCTATCTCCTTCTCTCCCAAATGAATCAATAAAATCTTAGACAAAAAAAGAGCTCATTTATAACTGATTCAAAATAACTTTGTTTTAGATTTTTTGGATATTTTTCCCAGTTTTGTTAAGATATAAGCACTGTTTAAGCTTAGGGTTTACAGCTTAATGATGTGACTTACAAAATACCTTTAGATACACAAAAAATATTATCAATTTTTGGTCCTACATTTATCAGTATATTTACATTTTCATGAAAATGATCATACTGTGGAAAAAAGAATAATAGAAATTTCATAATCTCCATTCTTCATGTTTACTGAAATGATTACTTTCTAATAGAATATATTCTATTGAATTATTTATTTTAATCTGGTATAACTTATTTTGAGCTAAGCCTATAGATTTGTTCATGTTTATGTAAGTAAGATTTAATTCATGAAGAACTGTAGTGTGTTCTAACTACAGGTCACAGACTGGGTAAATTTCAAATAAGCATGAATCTTACACTATTTTGGGGTGAGAATAAGGAGAACTAGTTCATCCAACACTTAATTAACTTAATTAACACCTACTACGTTCCAGCATAATATTGAGCACTGGAGGAAGAATTTGCATACTTTTGATTTTCAATAAATCTGATTGTTGTTTTTTTGCCTGGTGTTTAAATTGAAATGGAAGTCTAACTTGAAACTGAGTTGAATGCTAGTTTTTCTAATTTTATTACAGATACTATGAAAAGAATTTCTCATAAATTATAGAAATAACTGTTTTGAGCTCTGCTAAAGCTAACTTCAAAAATATTATTTTTTTCATTTTATTAAGATATAATTGACATATAACATTATATAAGTTTAAGGTGCACAATGTAATGATTTGATAAATATATATATTGCAAAATAAAATTAAAATCCAGCACCTCGGGGCACCTAGGTGGCGCAGTGGATTAAGCCTCTGCCTTTAGCTCAGGTCATGTTCTCAGGGTCCTGGGATCAAGCTCCGCATCAGGCTTTCTGCTCAGCAGGGAGCCTGCTTCCCCCTTTCTCTCTGCCTGCCTCTCTACCTACTTGTGATCTCTGTCTGTCAAATAAATAAATAAAATCTTAAAAAAAAATCCAGCACCTAAAAATTAAAAATACAGAAAAATTGAAATAAGTTTATGGATATTGGTGGTTTCTCTGATTAATGATGCTTTGAGATTTCAAAAGCAAAAAGGGAAAAATAACTATTCAGAGATTGGTTTAATTTTGTTTAATGCATTAATAAAGAGTAAGTACTAACCATGGAGAATGTGGTATGACCAAAAATTTTACCAGACTGTATATGTTTTCATGTCTCAGGACTAGAAAGTTGTGTATGGGGCCTGTCGTAGATTAGCTACTTATTGCAGTATGTCTCATTAAAACTCTCACTGGCTAGAAAATTTAGTAACTCTAAGTTTTGCAAATTTCATAAAATTATTATTACTCTGGATGACTAAGAGGAGATTTGGAGAGGCTGTAAATTGATGTGCTGGTAAATATTTAACAATTGACTGCAGACAAAAAGGTTCTGACTTGTAGCCAATCATTTACCAGTTTCTATGGTATAAACATCCCGACTGTGTCCCACTTCACGCGCCCAACGGGACGTCAGTGAAGATGGTGAGTCGGGAAGATGTGTAAAACTGGGTCTTGTGTGCTGGTGTGAGCTACCTCCAGCACACTACCATAGTTATTTAGAAGAGGAATTCAACTGTGTTTCTGCTTGAAACCATTGTCAATATTTTTATTATACATTATTCTCAATCAAATAATTAAAGTGAAAAACAAAGATGACCAGAAAGAGTATAGAAATGATTGGATCTGGAAATGTACAACAAGCCTATCCATTGTTCAGAATAAACAATATTTAAATTGCCTTATGAAGAGAGAAACAACCAACTTTGATATTTTTCACAGAGATTGATGGCAAGATTTGGAAAAACATTCTCCTGAACTATATTGAGGATTTAATCTTAAAGTGATTCATTTGGCCAGGAAGAGCCCCCATGAAGTAGATTTGTCACTAGCCCAGATGACTAAATAATTGTATCAAGTTCAAATAAAATGAGACTATTGAATTGATTTCTTGACCTTTTCCTCATTTAAAAGTAATTTATAGGGTCATATGAGTTAGATCTTGAACCACAATCTAGGAAAAACGGGAAAAAAATGTCATATTGTTCTATGATTCTGTTTTATTTGTTAGAATTTATAACTCCATGCCTCATTAATGAAAATCTTAATCATTTCCCCAAAGTTCCTCCAAGTATTGCTGGTGCTGAAATCCCAAGTGAAGTCAGCGTTCTTCAGGGGGAAAACGTTGAGCTGACCTGCAATGCAAATGGTATTCCCACCCCACTTATTCAGTGGCTTAAAGATGGAAAGCCCTTAAACAAGAGTGAAACAGAAAGAATCAGGTATGATTTAAATGGATCTTTGCATCATTAATTTTAAGGTACTCTATAATGCTTTAAGCTTCAAATTTCACATGAGTAATACCAAATTCATTGTATTCAGAAAGAAAAAAGATAAAATTTTAAAGAGTTGGACACAGACATTCTCCTTAGTGGTAGAAATTCTCCTATGGTAGAAATGGAGTGTTTAGTTTTGACATTGGAAGATTCTTTTTTTTTAAAGATTTTTTTTTTTTTGAGAGAGAGAGACAGTGTATGTGTGTGTGTGTGTGTGTGTGTGTGTGTGTGTGTGTCTAGGTTTTCCATATGCATCAACACCAATGAGTGAATGAGTGCTTGGCTGATTTTGAAAAAAGAGACAGTACCATCATAACCTCATTCATTCCTTGTAGTGATTTGTCTAAATCCTGTTTTCCACTGACACTTGTTACCCATACAACAAACTACATAGAGATGGAATAACAATATAGTAAGGGCTTTCTGATACTTTCAACAATATATCATATTTAATAACATGATATGGTAGAAATGGAGTGTTTAGTTTTGACATTGGAAGATTCTTTTTTTTTTTTTTTAAGATTTTTTTTTTTTTTTTTTGAGAGAGAGAGACAGTGAGAGAGAGCATGAGCGAGGAGAGGGTCAGAGGGAGAAGCAGACTCCCCATGGAGCTGGGAGCCCGATGCGGGACTCAATCCCGGGACTCCGGGATCATGACCTGAGCCGAAGGCAGTCGTCCAACCAACTGAGCCACCCAAGTGTCCCGACATTGGAAGATTCTAATAAAATAACTATTGTAGGAATACTGTAGAAAGCCATTTAATCTCTTTTTAAAACATAGAAAATTTTGTTCGACAATTAATAGCTTGTGAAGGTAATCAATACTGCAATACTCTTAATTTAAATATCTTTGATCATCTAACTGTATAGTTATTTACTATTATGTAATTCAAGGGAAAAGCACTAGCAATTTGTGGAACATTTTTGCAAAATATACATGTACATAATACTAAGTTGTCACAGTTTAAGTAAGCTATCCTATTCTCATTAAAAATATTACCAAGTCGGGCGCCTGGGTGGCTCAGTGGTTAAGCCGCTGCCTTCGGCTCAGGTCATGATCTCAGGGTCCTGGGATCGAGTCCCGCATCGGGCTCTCTGCTCAGCGGGGAGCCTGCTTCCTCCTCTCTCTCTCTCTGCCTGCCTCTCTGCCTACTTGTGATTTCTCTCTGTCAAATAAATAAATAAATAAATCTTTAAAAAAAAAAAAAATATTACCAAGTCATTTATAGATTTTAATATAGAATGTCTTTTAGTTTCTCATTATAACATTCTTCAAATTTCATACCAGAATTTTTGAATAATTTTCATTTAATCCAAACCTTATATTGGTAACCAAGGAAATAGTATTCTAACTTTGAGAAAAACACATCTTTGATTTGGAAAGGGAAGTTCCAACCTGATTTCATTCATTTCCCATTTTTCTTGTAAGGAAGTGGTTATAAAACAGGAATTTTATCTGGTTCTGTAGAATTTTAGTTGACTGCCTGAAATCTCCATCAGTTTTACTAGCTCTGACTTTAACAGACTTCCATGTACTTCGTGGAAAAGGTATGAACCATTATATATTTAAGATGAAGATGCATTTTATGGTGGCATTTCTCTAAAAAGCACAATAACCCAGAGGAAGTTTTCCAGCTCTTAGCTTCTCATGAATCATCTCAGTGCCTTTATTACGATGTTTCCTGTAGGGTGACTGCGGATGGTAGTACATTAAACATTTATGGAGCTCTCCCATCTAACGTGGGGAAATACACATGCGTCGCTACTAACCCTGCTGGAGAAGAAGACCGAATTTTTAACTTGAATGTCTATGGTAAATATGAAATCTCACTCTCTTTTGATTTTGCTACCTTAGGAACCTATTGGTAGAAATGAAGGTCCAGCAGTAGGTGCCTCAAGCATCTAGTTTGAAAATCTGATGTCAGGGCCGTTTGCTTTTGGGATAAAAAGCAGCAGTATGGACAACTGTAGTTGAAATGATTTGAACTAGTAATGCACACCCTACCCCTCCTCTCTCTCTCTCTCTCTCTCTCATTTTCTGCATGACCTAGTTCCACCTGCAATTAGGGGTAATAAAGAAGAAGCAGAGAAGCTAATGGCTTTGGTGGATACTTCAATAAATATTGAATGCAGAGCCACAGGGACACCGCCACCACAGATAAACTGGCTGAAGAATGGGCTTCCTCTGCCTCTCTCCTCCCACATCCGGTTGCTATCAGGAGGGCAGGTTATCAGGTCAGCTTTTATTAAGTGTGATTTGCTAGACGGACAAAGTCACTGTGCTTATAGGCTTCAACTTTATCTAAACGGTGCTTAAGAAATGTGTTTTCCTTAATTTTTACCATTGTTTGTTTAGTTTTCACTTTCGGTATCTTTTTAGAAGAAGGAGGAAACAACTATAAAATGGAATTATTTTTCTTATTTAAATGCTCGTGTTTTAGTAAATTTGTATAAAATAGGTCTTTCGTAGACAGATGTATCATTCCCATATGTATTTCCAAGAGAAAACTTTCTGTGGCAAAGTGATGATGAACTGCATACTACAGTCATGTGATTTTCATCTTAGCTTCCTTTATTAAGGGATATTAGAAAAATATTCACTCTTAAATTATGTTCTATTTTTAATGGCTTGCTCTCTGTTCCTAATCAGCTTTGTGGAACAAATTGCATTGCAGGCATCTGTATTTTTGATGCATCGTTACACACTTCATAACTAAAGTTTCCCAGCATTAGCCATAATCTGTGTATAAATCAGAAATATTTTCTTTGTATATGTTGAATGGTGTTAAATTGTGAATGATTGGGTCAAACTGTTTTTCAGGATTGTGAGAGCTCAGGTGTCTGATGTTGCCATGTACACCTGTGTGGCCTCCAACAGAGCTGGGGTGGATAATAAGCATTATAGCCTTCGAGTTCTTGGTATGTCTCCAAGATGATCATAGTACTTTACAATATTAAGCAACAGGCTTATATTTAGATATTGACTTGTCAGAAAGAACTAGTGAAATAGGATCTTGCTAACTAGGAAACAATGTGTTTTCTCCCAAAGGGCCCGTACGTATTGGAACATACTGTCTGCTCAAATACCCTTCTAACCTGGAGTTTTGCCTTAAGTCAAATCTAAATTTTTAAAAATAACATTTTAATCCAGATGCATGGACCAGTCTTTTCATACAAAGAGAAAGTTCAGACTATTTTCTAATAATATTAGTGGCTCATTTTGAGTATTTAAAATATGCATGAATATGCGTATGTGTGTGTGTGTGTGTGTGTGTGTGTAGACAGAGAATTAAAAACATTCCATTTCTGAAATATTAAGGTTTAATAGTCCAAATTTCTAAATCCCCAAGTACATCTCAGAACAGTTGAGTAACTATTTACTATAGTCTACAAATTAATTTTTTGGATTATATAAAACTTACTCTAGAAACTGGTATTATCTTCTTTATCCTACATACAACAGTTGAGAATATACTTCTGAAACTATAATATACATTGTAACAAATTAAAGAGACAAACCTAAAAAGTTAAAAAATGACCAAAACTTAAAGCTCGTTTGAATTTTATATACTCTACAAGAAAACCATCCTGAGGTTTTGTTGCTAATATTTTGGAACATTAATAATGTTACATTAATAATGTATCTAATACCTGTTTTTATAAAACAATCAGCAATTATTTATATGCTATCTTAAATTCTGTATTTTAAAATAAATAAATAAATAATAAATAAAATAAATCATAGAAACACTATAGAACTACCTGAACAATTAAAAAATTTTTTTAATCTAAATTGGTCTCAAATTAGAATAGATGTGTAAATTTTACCCGTTTTGTTTTCTGTGTAGTGCCACCAAATCTGGACAATGCAATGGGAACAGAAGAAATCACAATAGTCAAGGGTAGTTCTACCTCCATGACATGCTTTACAGATGGAACCCCAACTCCCAGGATGTCCTGGCTTAGAGATGGCCAGCCTCTGAATCCTAATACCCGTCTGAAGATAAGCACTCAAGGAATGGTTCTTCAGCTCGACAAAGCAGAGACTGAAGATTCAGGAAAGTACATCTGCATTGCCTCAAATGAAGCTGGAGAAGTCAACAAACACTTTATCCTGAAGGTCCTGGGTACGTAAACGTTTAATAGTTGGGAAACAAGTAATAATATTTAGTAAGTAAGTGTAATTTTTAGAATCACTTGCTATGGGGATAAATTTGTAAAAATTTCATTGTATTTCATATTTCTGTTTTGTAATTTACCTAGGTTTACTCTTACCTTAACCTTAAACTTCTGTTTTTCTTGCTGAGTGAGATGTCTGGAGATAGGCAGTAGTTATGCTGGTTAACCAGCTCGGATATTTACAGTTCTCTTGACTTTTACATCATGGTTGGTCAGTGATCGTGCATTGCCTGGTGACCCCCAGCATCACTAGATGCAACAGCAGAGCAGAAAAAAGAGGAAAGGTGAAGAGTTGCCTCTATAAGGACTATCTTAGGGGACCTACAAAAACACTCCCATATACATGTCATTGAACAGAATCTTCACGGACCACTCCATCTACCAACTAATACTGAGAATAGGAAATGGATTTTTTTAGCACACTGACAACCCCAACAAAATTGGGATCTGTTAAGGTGAAAGAAACAAATAGGGGTAGGTACCTAAAAGCAGGAAATAGGTGATATTAGTCCAAGTAAATAGCATTGTAGCTCGTCCAGTAATGGAGCTAAGAGGAAAAAATGTATTTGGAAATAATTGCAGGTAGAAGTATTGGGACTTCCTTGTGGATTTGGTTATAGGGTAGTAATGAAGAAGATATCAAGGATGGCTCTGAGTTTCTGGCATATATGACTGTTGATTGGTAGATCCATCTCATAAATGCAGGAAATGTGGAAAGGGACGAGGTTTTGAGGAATAAGGTAATAGGTGTTTTTCTGAATCCATGTTAAAATTTGAAATAGTGTCCAAATATTCCACTGGAGATATTAATCTGATAATTGCATTTGTGGATTTCCAGCTCAGAAGACAGAGATAAGCTAAAAACATGAGTTCTGTAGTCATCAGAGTATATACACCTCCTACTCTGTCCAAAGTATATGACATATGGACAAGACACGGAATAAAATAGTTTGTAGTCACTTAAATTGACATCTATCTGTAAGATCTGATGAGGGTTTGAATCAGATGGGAATATGTTGTTTCTATTATTGCTAATGTTGTTGTTTTAAATCTAGTGACTATAAGCTTTGAGGATAAAGACCATGCCTAATTGATCTGTGTATCCGTAGTGATCAAAACATGGTAAATAACTAATAAATGGAAGGAATAAGGAATTGACTTTGGTCAAATGGAGAATCAGATAAGTGCTTTTGAGTGATATGAACAACATGCTTTGGGAATTTAAATGGAGAGAAATTTTATTGTTAGTGTTGAGAGAAACAAGAAAGGATTTACAGTTTTTATAAATGAATTTAATGACATTGATGTGACCTTCATAGTACTTGAACATGTTCAGTTAGGGGATGGGACTATTGGAAGTTATAGCAGTAGAAGGAATAACATTAGTCAAGTCACAGAGCAAAAAGAGACTGGACTTGCTGAGGGACAGAAGTAGTTGAATTTGGTGCCTAGGTTACTTAAGTATATTAAAAGTACATAATTTTATAAAGATAGAGACCTATTGCAAAAGCTTTGGAAGCCATGATGAAGAGTTTTTATTTAACTCAATAAGCAACATGGAAACACTGAAATCCTTCAAGCAAGAAATCTTGGATCATTCTAAAATGCATTTAAGAAAATGGTCATAAGATGAATGAAAAAAAAGAAGTCATGTGGGTCAGTGGTTAAGAAACTCTGACTTCTTAATTATAATCTGGAAAGGAATATTAGATTTAAGGAAAATAAGGACCATAGGTGGAGTTGTTTGTTTTGTTCTTGTTTTTGTTTTTGTATTTTAGTAAGCAGGTTTTAATAATAATCCCAACAGCTATAGTAGACATTGTAGTAACAATAACTCTTTAAAAAATCTTTAATTATAAAATATATTGAGAAACATAAATTGTAGTTTATAGATTATCTCATTGGATGCTCACAGTAATCCTATTGTTAAATAATAGTGCTATTCTTACTTTAGAGGTTTGCCTAAATCCACTAAGCTAATAATTATTAGAACCAGGATTCAAATTCAGGCTCTGCTGTGAACCTCTGTTGTAAACTATATTCCTGATTTAAAAAAAAAAAAAAAAAAAATTCTAATCCTTGGAGCTGTCCAACAGCTATTTTGGCTTGCCTGGTGAAATAGTAAGCTGGAAATGTTCATAGAAAACTTGAATGATCATTGTATGAAAAGTCTGTTTTAAATGGATTCCTAAACTTGAGAATATTTGGACTAAGGAATATTAATGTTTCCAAGTGTTTAGATTCTTTAACATCCTCTTGAGAAAGGTAATTTAGAAATATAAATAACAAAAAAGGAAATTATTTCTGCCCAGACATAACAAATGTGTTTTACACAGCAATAGTCTCCAAATGTAACTATTTTCTCTTCTGCTTAGTCATTGTTTCCTCTTAAAGTGCCGCATAGAAAAGATGATTGCAGAATTCCACAGCATTTGCCTGTTGCTTTTGTAGAAATAATAGCTACAATATCTCTCTTTAAAAAATGGTATAAGATGAGCTTAGTTTTTATTGTTCCCCAGTCTTGGCAGTTAGGTGAGGCTGTTCTAGCTGAATCCCCACTGCTGAGCTATAATTGCCTGGGACTGGCTTGCCTTTTCCTTCATGATCTCGGATAGACGTGAGCCATCCCTTTTTAAATAGTGCCAGTGACAAATGGTAATAACATCTAGGAATGATCATTTTGGTATTTGACCAATTTATATTATATGAACATAAATTTGAGATGAATTTCCTCTTAAGTTTTCCTAATTAGCAGTAATGTATCAAACAGCAAGTTTATTTTGTTGTTCTTTTTAATTCCCTTTAAACAGAACCACCTCATATCAATGGATCAGAAGAACCTGTAGAGATTTCAGTGATTGTTAATAATCCACTTGAATTTACCTGCTTTGCTTCTGGAATCCCAACTCCTAAAATCACCTGGATGAAGGACGGACGGCCCCTCCCACAGACAGATCAGGTACAAACTCTTGGAGGTGGAGCCGTGCTTCGAATATCTAGTGCTCAGGTAAGCGTTGAAGTCAAAAAAAGTTATTTTATCCTGGCTTACACTTCTCACTTGCTAATATAGGCACAATGGAGAAATGATTTTTTTGAGTCCAAATAGATCATAAGATCCCTCTCTCTAACCTTAACAAGGGTAGATTGGTGCTGTGGTATGCGTGCTTGGATAGACTAAGAGAAGCAGTGGAAGTATCATATGAAACTTGGAAGAAGCAAGACCCTTTAATTTTTGCAAGTTTTTTCAAGGGGCCGTAAGAGAGTATTTTCCCAAGTTCTTAATTTGTGCCATGTAGCTCTTTAAGAACTGGAGAAAAGCTGTTCAACATATATACAGATGAGGCCTCAAAGAGAAATTTTGGTCTCCAGAATTAACTAGCAGACATAAAAATCTGAAGAGATGCAATTTTTCAAACACTCAATTCAGTAAAATTGTTCTTATAGTTTGTGTTTAAGGAAATTCATCAGAAACGTAAATATATTAAAGAGACATGTGTCTGGGATGCCTCACCGTAGTAATCCTCTGTTTTACTCACAATGACGAATCTTACATTATGGATATTCTCCATCTGTGCCCTGATAACCTTGTCTGTAACTTTGGGATAAAAATAGTAATAATACCTTATTACTCCACTTGAGGATTTAAAAGATCATTTAAGATGATATGCTTAGGTGCACCTGGGTGGCTCAGTGGGTTAAGCCTCTGCCTTCAGCTCAGGTCATGATCCCAGAGTCCAGGGATCAAGCCCCGCGTTGGGTTCTCTGTGCGGCAGGAAGCCTGCTTCCCTTCTTCCTCTCTCTTTGCCTGCCTCTCTGCCTGCTTGTGATCTCTGTCTGTCAAATAAATAATTAAAACTTAAAAAAAAAAATAAAGATGATATGCTTAGAACAGTGCCACAGGCACTGTTAAATAGAGTTAGAATGGTTTCTCCTGCTGCTATTGTTAGGATAACCATCACCCCTTTAAACATGGAATAACAAATTATTTAATTATATTCTGTGTGCATTTTCACTGAGGAAAGAGGAAGGAAAGGGACCTGAAAAAAGAGAGCTAAGGGCTATGACTTGTCTACTGTGTCCATCCTGTGTACGGCTCTGGGCTCTGTCACACCGGTGACTCTCGTGACAACCCTGTGAGTCGGTCTTCACCTCCATTCTACACAACCAGAAACAGGCACAGAGAGATCAAGTACTTGCCGGCCAAGGACTCACCACTGTTCAGTGACAGAGCTGGGTCTCCATCCTTCTTCGGCTTCAGAGACCTAACCAGTGGAACTCAGCACGTTCCCTGTTTCTCATATCAAGGAGAACACGCCTTCCATTCCCCTCTTTCCTCTCTGTCAAACATTGCAGTAGCTCTGAGAAAACTGGGGTTAGCTGTCAAACCCCTTACTGAATGAAAACCCTCAAATGTTATAATTTCAACCGATAAAAAAGGAGCCCAAAGAATTTTTTTTTTAAAGATTTTATTTATTTATTTGACAGGCAGAGATCACAAGTAGGCAGAGAGAGAGAGAGAAAGGAGGAAGCAGGCTCCTGGCTGAGCAGAGAGCCCAATGCGGAACTTGATCCCAGGACCCTGAGATCATGACCTGAGTTGAAGCAGAGGCTTAACCCACTGAGCCACCCAGGCGCCCCGAGCCCAAATAATTTTTTTACATAAGGAGACAGGGAACTGTGTGGAATAGAATTATAAATACCAAAGAATAATGATAAAGAAAGCTTAAAAGGAAGATTAAGGCCCCATCATAGTAAGTCTTAAATGGAAACATTATATAGTTGGGTTTAATTAACAAAAGGAGACAAAGATCACATTATTAGATGGTGACCCACAGGAGGTAGCTATTGTGGAGAATACAAACATAATACCTAAAACATGTCTCAGCCTTCGAGAAGTTTCTGGTTGTCTAGGGGATATAAAACTAAACACATGACAAAATTAAGAAGAGAAATAGTAAGAAAATAATTCTTAAATATTTTAGAAGTGGAAAATTAAATATCATCAAGTCCCAAGACTGACCTTGGTTCCTCTACTCCTGTGTCTTCAGGGCATCTTGTACATTATACATTATATTTCACTTATTACATTATATTTCACTTATTGGGACTCTGTCTTCTCGTGTATGTGTCTGTAACATACAGTTATGCCTGACACATATTGGAAGCTTTGCAAATTCTGAATTGTGTGGTAGAGACAGGAGTTTCCTAAAGTATCTTCCATCAAACACTAGTTCTTTTTTAAAAAAATTTATTTATTTATTTGAGAGAGAGAGAGAGTGTGTGTGTGTGTATGAGAAAGGGAAGGGTCAGTGGGAGAAGCAAGCTCCCTGACGAGCAGGGAGCCGGATGCGGGACTCGATCCCAGGATCATGACCTGAGCCGAAGGCAGCCGCCCAACCAACTGAGCCACCCAGGTGCCCCCAAATACTAGTTCTATGAGTTATTCCAATGGGGGAAATTCTGTGACTGAATAGAATTGGAAAACTTTATATACTATATCTTTCTCTCCTCTGTGAGCCATAGTACGTGTCCAAAATACTGCCAAATACTACTCTAGAGAAATTCAATTAACTATAACTTTTGTGACACCCTATGAACAGAACACAGTCTAGAAAATATAGCTACCAGTGATGACTGTAGGCATACAGAAAGGCACAAATTATCAGGAAGTATTTATTGGAGGAGGCAAGATTTAAGAGTAGACATGAATGATGGTTCAAATTTGGTTAAGTCAAAACAAGTGGAGAGGACAATATTACTTGGGAATAAAATGAGTTGATTGAGAAAAGTTGAGTTTTAAAGGCTCTCAACATATGATGGGAAACACAGAAATTATTTTCTAGGCCTCAGTACATTATTTTAAACTCTTAATAGAAGGACTGTGCAAGTGCCATTCTTCTTAAAGTTGAATTGAAGTATTTTTGCAAACATACTAGTCTTAAATTTTTTTGAAGGAGGTTTTGCAGCCTACCAAAAAGTTTTTCCATACCTATAAATTCGGTTTTGAATGTAAGAATTTAAAAATTCACAATATTCTAAGAATGTTCAAGTAGTAAAATAAATGAAAACAGGATTTTTCTGCTTTTCCAAAAGAAATTTTTTTCACAGAAGTAAGATCATCTGTTTTCCAGAGTATATTTTATGCATACATAAGCATGGGCTGTGTCTACACAATGTCAAACATATGAAGGAGGACTAACACTTGCAGTGGAAACTATGCATAGGGTTTTTAAAGAAATGTTTCTGGTTTTAGTCAGGTAATAGTAAACCATGCTGTCAGTCTGACACAATTTACAGCCAGATTATAGAATGTAGCTCTTTTGTTTCACCACATTTACCAAAGACGCATTCAAAATATGGTATTAATGTACTTTAAGTAACCTGATATTTTATTTGTTTATTTAATAAATTGTATTTCATTTTCTTCAGGAAGATGCCAGGTGAACTTTTAAGTCTACCTTTATGTCCATGAATGCTTATTTGTTCAATAACCATTGTGTGTCTCGTCTGTGACTTCTGGTGCTAGGTCCTATATATATACTTGCATTTTCTGAGATCATTAAATATACCTAACCTGCAAACATTTTGAGATCAAATATTGAAACTCTCTTAAAACATAGCTTAGCAGAGAGCTAATCACAAATGTGAAAACAGTTTATTAAATTTGATTTGTTGTGCTATCTTCATGATACCTTGTTTTGTGGGAGACTTTATATTCATTCTAGTGAATACTTATTCTCTTCATGAAACCTGATGTATTAACATTGTGTAATTCACTTATTTGGATTTTGCAGGTGGAGGATACAGGAAGATATACATGTCTGGCGTCCAGTACTGCAGGAGATGATGATAAAGAATATTTAGTGAGAGTGCATGGTAAATTGGGCAAAATATCCTGCCATCTATCATATACTAACACCTATCTAGAAGCCATAATTGATGGAACATGGGGAAACTCCCTAGCAAACCATAAGATATGTTTATGTATAAGGAAATATGTATTTTGTAAATCTGATTCTTATATCTGGCTGATCAAATGCTTTTTGGAAATACCTCTGGACTTTCTGACTCATTTATTTTGTTTCTGCACAAATAATTCATAGTTCTTTATTTAAAAAAATAATAGACTAAAAATTACAGTAAAGAAGAAAATATATCAGGGCACCTGGGTGACTCAGTGGGCTAAAGCCTCTGCCTTTGGTCAGAGTCCTGGGATCGAGCCCCACATCGGGCTCTCCGCTTGACAGGGAGCCTGCTTCCCCCTCTCTCTCTGCCTGCCTCTCTGCCTACTTGTGATCTCTGTCTGTCAAATAAATAAATAAAATCTTTAAAAAAAAAAAAAAAGAAAGAAAGAAAAAGAAAATATATCACCTAGTCTCATTACACAAAGGCTTTTTTGCATACAAATGTGTTGTCACAGAAATGTACCCTACAGCATATAGTATCAGACATGTTTTTCATCTCTCTTAATGGTTTAATAAACATGTTTTCATGTCAAAAAACATATCTTTATAACATTTTTTAGTGATGGCCCAGTATCCCATTTTATGAATATGCTATCATTTATTTAATCCATTCCCGATTTTTGGATATTTAAGCTGTTCTTGCATTTTCGCCAGTATGAGGAATACTGTTATAGACATCTTTGTGCATACATATTGGCCTATCAGCCTGTCCCCTTAATTCTTTTATTTTGATAAAATTCTGTAGGTACACTTGCTTGATTACACAAACACACATACACATTAAAAGCTTCAAGATTTATTGCCAAACTACCTTCTAGAAAAGTTGGGCCAATTAGACTCAGGTCAATATTATTTCAACATAGAGATAAAAATTACCCTTTATTGAAAGGAACATTTAAAAAACCAAACAGAAATTACTTATTTCATTGTCATAGCCTGGATGACTAGGCAGTGCAAATTGTCTATAATTTAGGTGCCTCCCTTCCTCCCATGAGCCCTACACACAAATTAGACCTTGCCATTAATTGACATGTAAATTCTGTATATAAAAGTCACATTAAAAAGATATATTTCTGAATATTATGAAAGTGTCTACATTTCTCTATATTATGATGGAACAGTCCCTGATTTAGTAGTTTGGAAATTTGATGTTCAGAGAAAATTCATACCAGATGTGGAACCTGGACAAGAAATCCCTTTTTTGTGCCTTAGTTTCTTTACCTGTTAAATGGTGATGATGTTGTGATTATATTACTTAGCCTGTCATTCATGTGACTGTTGGAAGAATTTCATTACTTTATATATGTGAAAGTACCGAGTAAGACTTTTTAAAAAAAGTCTACTACGGGTAACCATTTGTACGATAAATTGAACAAGTAATATCTTAAGTTTATGCCTCTAATTTTGTATAACAGAAGCAACACTTGTTGAAAATGTAAGATGATTCAGATCATTTTTATATCTTGTTTATTGAAAGCCTCTGACATGTTTTTTCTCATACCCAGTACCCCCTAATATTGCTGGAACTGATGAGTCCCAGGATTTCACTGTGTTACGGAACAGACAAGTGACATTGGAATGCAAATCAGACGCAGTGCCCCCACCTGTAATCACCTGGCTTAAAAATGGAGAACGGTTACAGGTAAGTCTTGCTATGTTCCAAAAATCTATTTTGAAGGGAAAAAAAACCCAGCTGTAGAGTTTTTGGTAGGTAGACAAAACCAAACAACGCCAGGCTACTATTATTTGACATTGGAAGGGTGAGCCAGGGTCTTTGAGTCAGCCTTCTTTTCTCAACCTGTACTGGGGTAGTTATTAACTAGTTATGGGTCAAAAGATAGGTATTCTGATTCAGACACTCTGTAAATGTATCTCCTGGAGCCCATGGATTAAAACTGGATTTGAAACACTCAGCTGTTTCTTGAGAAGGAAGAAATCATCCAACTCTCCAAAGAAAAAACTTCTTACTGAATTTTTCTGGAAAAAACTGGGGCCCAAGGAGGGACCCCCAGGATCTATGTGATACCTTGGATACCAGGAATATAGAATTGGAATCCTTGAAAAACACACTTAGCTCTCTAGAGCTTCCCAAGCTCATGGAGTGTCTGTCTGCCATGACAGTGTGTCACAGCACGGGATCCTAAATAGTCTTTTAGGGTTGGCTCAAAGCCTTGACTTTGAATGCTCTGATTGTTCTTATCCTAGTACTTATGCTTTTTCACCTCCTTTTGTTCTTCCTAATCCTGTTTATATAACCTGTGGGTGTTACACTGTGCCTAATTATAAAAGAAGATTAAGTCCCCTAACACCTAAGGCAGAAGGACTTCCACGACCACCAAACCATACCGAAGGACTAAAACCAGAGTGGATTCTGAGAGTTATTTACATGCCAGATTATTGTTATCACTTAACCTTCCTGTGCCTCAGTTTCTCTATTTGTTCTACCCCTACTATAACGGTGGACACTATAATTGCTACTGGGAGTAGATGTGACCCTTGAGGAGCTCACAGACTACTTCAAAAGACATAGAAGTACATCAAAGATTAGAGCATGGAGATGACTCACATGTTAGAGTGAGGTACAGCATTTTATGAAAACAGAGGAGCAAGTAACTGAGACTGCAGGGTAAGGAAAATTCAGGGGAGCCTCTTGGAAAGCACAAGATCAGTTTTAGATGATGGGTAGATGCTGGGTAAGAAAGAAGAAGGGGATTCTAATCACAGGTAATTGCATCTACAAAGCCCTTACAGGAAAAGGAATGCTGCTCTAGCAGGAATTGCTAAGTATCTTAATGTGGCTGAAGTAGGCCTTGATTAAAATCCTTTGATGATTCCCCACAGATTTCAGGGATCAGGTTAAACTACCCCACTTAGCTCACAAGACCTTTCATGTTCTTATTTTTTCTCCACAGTTATATCTTCCGTGTGTCCATTTCAGACAAAACCATTAGGTGTTCAGAGGCACCTGGGTGGGGCAGTCAGTTAAGCGACTGGCTCTTGGTTTTGGCTCAGGCCACTATCTCAGGGTTATGGGACTGAGCCCCACGATGGGCTGTGCCCCCATTGCAGAGTCTGCTTAAGATTCTCATCCTCTCCCCTTCCTTCTCCCTAACTCCCACTCACATGCATATGCACTCTCTCTCTCTCTCTTACAAAAAAAAAAAAAAAACTAAAAAAACAAAAAACTATTAGTTGTTCATAGAGACTGAGTGAATGTTTGGTGATGGACAAGTTTGGGCTAATCCCTGCTATGATCAAGTGATGTTAGTACTGGCACAGGGTGAGTTCAACAGTAATGAAAAAAGACATGAGTTCAGTTTCAGATATTTTAAGTTTGAATTACCAATATAGTATCCAAGTGGAGATTCTAAAAAGTACTGAGAAATACTGGTCCCTATTTCATCAAAAATGTCTTTGATGTGATAATCTTCCATGGTATGAACAATTGTTAAATCTGTAGGTTTGTATGAAGTTGACCAGGAAGCTTCCAGTATGAGATAACCTGTAAATGAAAACAGAGTCTAAGGCAATAATAATAATAATAATAATAATAATAATACTTATAAGGTGAGCAAAGGAAGAAGAAAAGAAGATCAGAACTGAGAGGGAGGACTCAGAGACATAGAATTAAGTTTAGGAGACATTGGTGCACTAAACACCAAGGAAAAGAGAGGAAGTGGTTAAGAGTCCATTAAGATGAAAATTAAATTGTGTCCATGGTTGTAGCAATACACAGAAGTGATTAAAGATCAGAAGAATTGTTCTTCAGTGGAGTGATCAAAGGAAAAGATAAGTTACAGTTGTTGTGGGTGTTAAGGAAGAAGAAAGAATGGAAATAATTATGGCATATTCTTTTTTTTAATTTTTTAATTTTTTTTATTAACATATAATGTATTATTAGCCCCAGGGGTACAGGTCTGTGAATCGCCAGGTTTACACACTTCACAGCACTCACCCTAGCACCTACCTTCTCCAATGTCCATAACACATATTCTTGAAATATAAAAGAGATTTTATAGGTTTATTTACTGAAAGAAAGCAACTGAAGATATAGGATGTGGAGAGGTTTATAAACAATGCGTGTTGGACAGAGAGGGAATGGGACCCTGGTCACAGATGAAGAGATGAGCCTCGGACAAAAGGCTGACTGTTTTCCACAGAGGTGGAAAGATGGGAAGGTTGCATTCACGTGTCAGGTGGGAGGGGTAGAGAGCTGCAGGCACAGGGCTCTGGTGCTCGGCATGGAGCAGGAAGCAGCAGCAGCAGCTGAGAATGAGAGTCTGTCTGAAGAAAGAAGTGCGATTTGGAAGAATCACGGGTGGCCAATGGGAAGAGAACCAGGAAAAATTGTCGTGAGACTTGATGGCTTAGCAGATCTTACTGATGTTCATAGGACCAAAACATTATAAGAATCAACTCTGAAAATTTTTATTAGCCTAAAACCCTGCTCTATCCATATAAAAAAAATTACAATTACATGTTTTATAGAATTTAACATACATGTTTAAGAAATCACATATTCTCATCAGAGGTAATAAAATATAATCAATAATAGCTCCTATAGCAATGAAAGGCCTAGAGAGGGGAACTGGGTGGCTCAGTCTGTTAAGTGTCTACCCTTAGCTCAGGTCATGATCCCAAGATCATGAGATCAAGTCCCAAATTGGGCTCCCCGCTCAGTCAGGGAGCCTGCTTCTCCCTCTCTGTCTGTCCCTCCCCCTATTTGTGTGCTCTCTCTCTCTCTCTCAAGTAGATAAACAACAACTTAAAAAAAAATAGAAAGGTTTAGAGAAATGGGGCTAAACTGAACATTTTAGTATGAACACTTGTTTCATTAGGAATATACCCTAGAACAACATGGAGGTCAGAGGCACTGACCCCACACACACTCAGTCAGAAGTCTGTATATTACTTTGGAATCCCCCAAAATTTTGCTAATAATCTATTGATGACCCAAAGCTTTACCAATAATATTAACAGTCGATCAACACGTATTTTGTATGTTATATATGTTAAGTACTGTATTTTTACAATAAGGAAAGGAAAATGTTAACAAAATCATGAGGAAAAGAAAATACATTATAATACTACATTGTATTTTTTTTTAAATCCACATACAAATGGGCCCATGCAGTTCAAAGGTCAACTGTATATCTATGTGGGACAGAGCCCACATGGCAGAAAAATCTTACTTAGGCTCTCCCTGAAATATTTCCTTCTTTGGCTCAACCAGAAAATAGTAGTTGTTGATTCTACCTGGAATTTTTTAATGATTATGAACGTCATGCTTCTTAATTTATACAGAACTACTTGTTTACATCTATTTTCCCAATTAGACTTAATAATAAAGATTAGATTTCATCATCTCTATAGTCTCATAATTCTTGGTCCCATGCCTGTACACAAAATAAATGCCTAACAAATATTTGCAGACTAAAATCATTTATTTACTTATTTTTCAAATGTTAAGAGATCATTAGTTTACTAGTCATGGAACTTTCAACTGTAAGTAGCAGAATTCAAACTCAAACCAACAATTTAATTTTAAAGATTTTATTTATTTATTTGACAGACAGAGATCACAAGTGGGCAGAGAGGGAAGCAGACTCCCTGCTGAGCAGAGAACCTAATGCGGGGCTTGATCCCAGGACCCTGAGATCATGACCTGAGCTGAAGGCAAAGGCTTAACCCACTGAGCCACCCAGGGGCCCCCAACAATTTTTTTAAAGGCAGTTATTACCTACAGCGATTGGTGAACTTGGGTTTTAGGTATTGCTAGGTCCAGCGGTTCTCCTCATGTAATCAAGCATCTGTGTTTTTTTTCTCTGAATCTCAGCTCTGCTTGGTTTGTTTTAGATTCAGAGCTGTCCACACATGGTAATAAAACTGCCACCAGCCTATGTCACCCTCACTACCAGATAGATACAAAAAAAAAAAAAAAAAGTGGTCTTATTCACCAACACTTCCAACAAAGTCTTGCAGAGGGCTCTCAGGGGCCCAACATGAGTCACCTGCTCAACCTTGGGTATCCAGATTATTGTGGCCAGGAGAGCTGGGAATCTTGATTGTGCCCTTGTTATAAAGTAATATTCTTTTTTCCTGATATTTTAATCATAAATTTTACTTGCTGAATCTAGGCAACACCTCGAGTACGAATCCTATCTGGAGGGAGATACTTGCAAATTAATAACGCAGATCTAAGTGATACAGCCAATTATACTTGTGTGGCCAGCAACATTGCAGGAAAGACTACAAGAGAATTTATTCTCACTGTAAATGGTAAGAAAAATTAACAGTTGTTTCACAATTTAAAATTTTGGCCTAGCGTATTCCAAGACATAGTAACATTTTTATTTCTTAGGGGCACACTCAATGAATTCTTGTGGTTATCCTATTTTTTCAAAAAGACAACATGTAGTATTTGTATAATGGCTATATTCAACCCATATTTCAAAAAAATTAAAGATACATTATCTTAGAGGATAATCTATGTCCAGTTGTTATCAATGTATCCTGACATTTTGTGTCATTCACATCAGAGCCATTGAGGAAGTCACACTAAGGTTCTGGGTGACAGGTGGTTCATTATTTAGTTTACCTTCATTCATGTTGGTGTTTGAGTACATATGCACTAGACAGAGACTGCCGTGGGACTGTGATTCTCTCTAATCTAAAATCTAAACATCAAAACTTGCCAATAATTGGGAAGATAATACAGACTTTTCCCCATCACAGTCTCTCTGGTTTTTTAATATATAAAACTTTATAGGATATTGAGTGACCCACACAACTAATATCTCTAACACTAAAATTAAAATTCAGGTTTTCTATTCCCATATGAACTCAATGATTAATAAAATACATACTCTGAGACTTGCATGATTAATCACAGATGTGCTATTCATTAGAACAGCCCACTTTCTGTTCTCTATTTAAAGTGAAGTTGTTCCAGTGTTAACATTCTCAGACCATTATTTGGCCAAAGAGAAATAAGAAATATCATCTTTAATTTGCATCAGACCAGAGCTGATGCATGTTCAACATCTCTCCTACAAAGCCAGATTTCACACACCATATCAGGGTTTTTAAACCTCCTTCCCCCACCCGTGCTTTATTTTTAAACACTGAGTATCTTGAATAAGACTTTAGGAATTAAACCCCAATTCTATTTATACTAACCTGAATTAGCTGTGGGCAAAGCTATACATTTGACTCAAAGCTAACCTTGTATTACCTCTTCAGAGTCTTAGTTCAGGCTGTATTGTTGATATGAATGAAGCTTTCCACGTGCATCTCTTGTGCAGTTCCTCCAAACATAAAGAGTGGCCCCCAGAGTCTTGTCATCCACCTAAATACGTCAACTGTATTGGAATGCCTTGCTGAGGGTGTGCCAGCCCCAAGGATAACATGGAGAAAGGATGGAGCTGTTCTCACTGCAAGTCATGCAAGGTAACAATTCTGGAAATGGATGAAAAATACTGCAATAACTGAAGTATGAATCCCTAAATCTTTCCCAGTATATTATCATGGTCTTGCTACACTTAATATTAGTTTTTCATCTTAATATGAAAATCAAAATATACTGTTTTAAAAAGCATAATTCTATAGCATATGGTCAACACATAATCATTATAATTCATCAAAGATCACAAGTCCATCTGCTCTGCACCTTTGCAGAATATCCCTTTTTTCCACCAAGGGTATTGCAAATTTCTAAAGCAGGAAAAAGTCTAAAAATGGATTTATGTCTTTTAATATACTCTTAGTCAAAATTCAGATAATCAGAAAACAAAAGCTGATTCCAAGAACTTCACTTGTGATCTTTCTTGTAGATACTCCATCTTGGAAAATGGATTCCTTCATATCCAGTCAGCACATGTGGCAGATACTGGGCGATATCTGTGTATGGCTACCAACGCTGCTGGAACAGACCGCAGGCAAATAGATTTACAAGTCCACGGTAAATACACTTGTAGGAACAGCTTCTCATCTTTGGGTTAAATATTCTCTGATGGCCTAAACCTGTGAGTTCATAAAGACCTTGATATCCAGGGCTGTATAAAGGTACCATACTCTATTGTGAACAGTCAGTACCCATGTTTTCTCATTGTGGCTAGCACCATCACAACACTAAATTCAGAGTCTTCTTGTGTTTGTAACTATGTAGCAAGTTACCAGTGATTAATTTCAATCTGGTAGAAATACATCAGATGGCATACTGTTTGCTATGTTTCCCTCTTATTTGTTGGCTTTGTTTTAGTTCCTCCATCCATTGCTCTGGGTCCTACCAACATAACTGTAACAGTAAATGTTCAAACTACTCTGGCTTGTGAGGCTGCTGGGATACCAAAACCATCAATCAGGTGGAGGAAGAATGGGCATCTTCTTAATGTGGACCAAAATCAGAATTCATACAGGTAAGGAATCATTTAACTAAAAAAACCCACCTACATTTAGAAACTTATACATTTAGAAACAAAATTTTAAAAAGAATTAACATTTCATCTCTATCAATGGGGACAGCATTTATATAAAGTGTAAAGAATTAGCTAGTATGTAGAGAATGTGTATTTTTCTTGACATGGAACTAGTTTTTCAGTCTAAAAGCTTGTTCTGAGTTATGAGTTCAACTTTTCTATCCATAAGCCCTGTGGATGATGATCAGAGAGATCTACAAAATTAGATTCTTATTCTGCTTTATTTTTCATAGCCTCTTTTGGAATTTTATAAAAAGAAAGAATGAAAATATTTGGTATAAGGGAACAACTATTCTGTAAAAATAATACCAACTTTAGCTATAGAATAAAAATGAAATTCTAAACCTTGAAATACAACTTTGGTATTTGGTAGCATGGGTAGGGAGGAAAAACATCCTTGTTCTCTAATTTTTGCATTTCTTCAGCTTTACTTCAAATATTTCATAACATGACAGCATGTTTTTTAAAAGCTAACACTTTAATCACTAGGAATTTCTTTCTTTCTTTTTTTTAAGATTTTATTTATTTATCTGACAGAGATCACAAGTAGGCAGAGAGGCAGGCAGAGCGTGAGAGGGAAGCAGGCTCCCTGCTGAGCAGAGAGCCCACGGGGCTCAATCCCAGGACCCTGAGATCATGAGCTGAGCTGAAGGCAGAGGCTTTAACCCACTGAGCCATCCAGGCGCCCCAATCACTAGGAATTTCTGATGATGTAAATGAGCATCATTTCTTGTATCTCAGTTAAATTAACAGATATCTTGTCAAGGGAATTGCCATAATGCTAAAAACAAGTGTTCTTGTAGATTTACTTTGATAATAATCAATACTTATACATTAGGAAATATGAACTGTGGAGTGTTTCACTTGAAATTCTGTTGTTTCTTTCTCACCTTTTAAATCTTTGGGTACTGGGAGTCTAGTGATTGAAAGATATGTGCTATACAGAAAATGTGCAACACCTTTTTAAAAAAGCATGTCAAATGTATTCCCATTGAATCAAATCATTTTTATTCTAATGGTGCACACCTTGAAGTAAGGAAATAGATATTTCATTTAGATTTATTTTTCATAACATATGCACATTTACTAGACCTCTTAAGCATTTGAAGTGATCCAGATCACTTTAGTTTTGAATTGGTTAGAAATTAGGGAAAAGACTTATTGATATACATACTAGGCATCTCAAAAGTGTTCTGCACACGTAAGGAGACATGCAAAGTAGAGCAACATGTAAGACAGATGCACTTGTAATTACCAGCCTGTCAACGGAAATAATCGAATGCCAATCTGCAAAGTTCGTGACATTAGAGGTAGTTTATGTGAAGCAGTTGAGATGGTTCTGGAATGTATTCTAATCTCAGTAAACAGTGGCTGTCATCAGCAGACTCATTTTCCTATATGTCACTTAGGAGAGCATGGTTGATCATGATATAAGCAATCAGAAAATGCAGGAGTCCCTCTTCAAGCAATCCTTCTATACAACTGCTTCCTCTAAATCTTCACGTTGAGGCTCTATTAACCCATTGCCCATACACAAAGAAGTCTGATTCCTCGTTTTAATACAAGGAAAGAACTCCATTTCCTTCATGGTACCGTGTTGTGGTTGAACCAACATTTATGAAAATTGACCTGTAGTACATCATCGCTCTGAACTTTTTCTTCTAGACTCCTTTCTTCTGGTTCACTGGTCATTATTTCCCCTTCTGTGGATGATACTGCAACTTACGAGTGCACCGTGACAAATGATGCTGGGGAGGATAAGAGAACTGTGGATCTCACTGTCCAAGGTAGAACTGGCTTAGTATGTGGATTAACAGTTATTATAATGATGCATTTCATCATCCCACTACTTCCCAAAAGGGCTTCCTTTTCCACTTACTAACTTTCAGTGTAGAAAGAGAAAGATGTATAATAAGGCTTTGGAAACCTGTAAGTACTGGAAATGTGTGCTTCCTAATTACTGTTACTGTTGTTTTAGTTCCACCCTCCATAGCCGATGAGCCTACAGACTTCGTAGTAACCAAACATGCCCCCACCGTAATCACCTGCACTGCTTCAGGAGTTCCAATTCCCTCAATTCACTGGACAAAAAATGGTATAAGGCTACATCCCAGGGGAGACAGTTACAGAATTCTGTCCTCAGGTAAGACCAGGCTCAGTCATTATACATCTATGATGACACTAGTTATTAATGGATGAACTTACCTGGCCTTTTGTTGCACCAAAATTAAAAAAATAAATAAAATGCATTTCATTCCTAGTCTTATACATCTGGGAAAAAAAAATACAGTTAGAATGGGAAGGGGAACTGGACAAAGGGAGAGAAAAAAAAAATCTGGAAACAAAATCACAATAACTGAATATAATAGGAATGATCATGGAGATTTTAAGTGCATTCTTACTAATCCTGAAGTTTCACAAATTCACTGGTTGCCTTTGAGTGAACCACACTCTTTCTATTGGCCAGAAAGAATCTCCATTCATTTAATAAAGATCTAGTGCCCCAAATAAGTTGTATACACCACTGAGTTTCTGAGGCTATAGAACTGGGAGGGTTTTCAAGGTTTTTGTTTTCAGGGTTTTTATAACTGAGCAGGTAAGGCTGGGTGATAAATGTTAGGATGGATAATTTTTGAGAGTGGTAGTAGCCATCATTTATAGAATTTATGTACTGAAAGAGAAAAATTATAATTCATCTAAATGAAAATATAGGTAGTGCACATTGGTGTTTTGTATTGGGAAGGTACACTAGAGTTGAACTAAAGTAGCAGCTAACATCCTGGGGCTTTATGCATTTGTACATGTTATTCTAAGGGAATTTGTTTACTTTTTCAATAGAACGGAAATGATGGAAGATTGTTCTCAGGGTAGAACTTGGCTCTCAATGCCAAGTATTTTGGCTGTCTCTGAAATGTGTATAGATTGGTAGCAATTAAAATCATAAAATAGAAATTAACTACCCTTCAGCACAGGGTACTGTGTTAAAAGAACACATTGGAACATTCTCAAAATATTAAACAAGAGTTACCATATGACCCAACACTCCATTCCTAGGTATCTACCCAGAAAAATGAAAACATATGTCCACACTAAGACTTGTATGCAAATGTTCGTACAGCATGATTCACAATAGAGAAAGTAGAAACAATCCAAATGTCCATCAACTGATGAAAGAATAAACAAAATGTGGCTAATCCACACAATGAAATTCTATTTTTCAATAAAATGGAACAAAAATATTGGCGCACACTACAACAGAAGAAACTCAGAAACTGCTCGCAGTGAAAGAAATCAGACACAAAGGACAGCTGTATGATTGCATCCGCGTGAAATGTTCAGAAAAGGCAAATATATGAAGAAGAAGAAGAAATTCGTAATTGCATGGGGCTGGGGCTGGGAATGTGAAGTGACTGTAAATGGAAAGAAATTTCCATTTAGGGTAATAGAAACGTTCTCAAAATCAGGTTGTGAGAATTGCATAACTCTGGAAAGATACTAAAATCATAAAATTGTGCATTTAAATGGGTGAATTTTATGGCATGTAAATTTTGCCTAAATAAAGCTATTAATAATGATCAAAAGGCACCGCGCTGGGCCCTTCAGGGGGTTACAAGTATGAGTATAAGCCAAGTGTTCCTGTGCTATGGTGATGAAAACACAAAACCAGAATGACATAGTTTATCGAACCAGAAAAATGGTTACAGAAAAATGGATGTTCTAGATACATAAATACTTTTTCCTTTTTAGGAGCAATTGAAATATTTGCCACTCAGTTAAATCACGCTGGAAAATATACCTGTGTTGCCAGGAATGCAGCTGGTTCTGCACATCGACATGTGACCCTTTATGTCCAGGGTATGGAAGGTCATTTAATTCATTAAAAGCTTGTTTTTTCTTCAAGTCATGTTTATTCGTGAAAGGATGTACTGTCTAGACTTATGAACCACAGTAATATCTGGGGGATATGAAAGACTGATAAATATTTTTTCAATAAATGAAGAAAAACATACAGATGAAAAATCACACAGAAAAACCCCTAAATTATTTTTTTCTTGAACATCTATAATCTGTTCTGGCTTCTAGTCTCCTAATGGAGTTCTTCTAATGGAATCTGCTTACGGAAGCAAGACAAAAAAAAATGTAATGTGGCCAATGTTCTCCTTTCCTCTGGACAATCAAATCACTAATAACATGGAAATATGGATCTAGGCGTGATTAACTTTTAGACAGTTCTGCCACTAACTGGTGCCATTGCTTTTTCTGTTGGTACTTATAGAGCCTCCAGTCATTCAGCCTCAGCCAAGTGAACTCGATGTCATTGTAAACAATCCCATTTTATTACCATGTGAAGCAACAGGGACCCCCAGTCCTTTCATTACTTGGCAAAAAGAAGGCATCAATGTTGTCACTGCAGGTACCTACCACTGTTTCTATCAAGAAAATGACAAATCAGGGCGCCTGGGTGGCTCAGTGGATTAAGCCGCTGCCTTCGGCTCAGGTCATGATCTCGGGGTCCTGGGATCGAGTCCCACATTGGGCTCTCTGCTCAGCAGGGGGCCTGCTTCCCTTCCTCTCTCTCTGCCTGCCTCTCTGCCTACTTGTGATCTCTCTCTGTCAAATAAATAAATAAAATCTTAAAAAAAAAAGAAAATGACAAATCAGTGTTTCACAATTCAGAAGTCAGGATGATTTTTTTTAATGAAAAAATTTAAAAGAAATTTTTTTTTAATAAAAATTCTTCCCTGTGCTTTCATAACTGATGCAGGAAAAAGCCATGCAGTTCTTCCCGGGGGCGGCTTGCAGATCTCCAGAGCTGCCAGAGAAGATGCTGGTACTTACATGTGCGTGGCTCAGAATCCGGCTGGTACCGCCTTAGGCAAAATCAAATTAAATGTTCAAGGTACCTAAATAGTAAATTTCTATGTCTTCATTGCAGAGATGCTTGTAACAAGGTGTACACCAAAAGTTCATCTATCTAAAATAAGGATGCTACTATAGTTCTCAGCATTCTTATATTACATTATACAATGTGTTTTTTCAGTTACCCTTATGAAGAAGAAAATTTAATTCTTGGGGGTTTTTGGGGGTCATTGTTTATATAAGAAAACTGACGCATCTCATGGTATTTTGGATTTCTCTGAACTTCATATGGTACTCTGTTTCATTGTAGCACATGCTTAAGGTAACTTTTAAAACCAATCTCTCCACGATACCACATTGGATACATTTATGAAACATTAGATTCTAATATCCATTTTAAAAATCATACATAAAAAATCATAAAACAAAAAAATTGTAATTTCAGTTAACCAACTTGATGGAAAAAAATTATTCTGTTGACAAAGCAGGGTCTTTTCACATTTAACTGTTATTTTCTTGATATAATATTTGTATCTTGCATGTATTAGTTTTGTGACCTGGAAGTAGGTTCTGAGCTTCTGAATTTGCATTAGCTGATTTCAAGTTTCTGTTAAGTATATAATTTTCCTGTGGTATATTACTGACTATAGTAAAGTTTACTTAACGTGTGCATTATAAATCTAATTTCTTTATAATGCTAACATTTTCTCAACAAATATTTATTGCAATAATAAGTGGAAATACATTGCACATTACAGACATGATCCTTCCCTTATGGTGTACAGAAGGGAAAAAACTTAACTACCACAATAAATGAAATAATTATAAATTCTGACATATGCTAAGCAGAAAACAAAAGGCTGAGATGGGAAGAATGGGGAAATGTGGGGACCATTTGACATTAGTGGTTAAAGTAGGCTTTAAGAAGTAGGCTTCTGGGACGCCTGGGTGGTTCAGTGGGTTAAAGCCTCTGCCTTCACCTCAGGTCATGATCCCAGGGTCCTGGGATTGAGCCCCACATCAGGCTCTCTGCTTGGCAGGGAGCCTGCTTCCTCCTCTCTGCCTGCCTCTCTGCCTACTTGTGATCTCTGTCTGTCAAATAAATAAATAAAATCTTAAAAAAAAAAAAAAAAAGAAGAAGAAGTAGGCTTCTCTAAAGGGGTACCATTTGGGTGGAGACCTGAGTGATAAGCTAGGATGAGCCTTGCAAATGTGGCAGCGTGTCCAAGGGAGAGAGGACAGCGCTTGCGGTGGGCCCACAGCAGGAGAAAATAAGGAAAGAAACCTGGCAATGTGGTAGAGAGTAATGGAGAAGGAGAAGGCTGGCAAAATATGAAGGAAGTCAGAATAGGTGAGCCAATACATGGAAGGTCAGACGGACCACACAAAGTTTAAATTTTCTTCTCTATGCAGTGGGAGACTTTATGGGTTTAGCCAAGATGCTCATTTGGTTTTAGGAAGATCTCGTTTGGGGCCATGTAGATGATGGAGCAAGACTGGAGCCGAAGGTACTATTCAGGTCCTCTAGGCAGCGTGTTACAGCCTGGCCAGAAGTAAGAGTGGCCGTGTAAGTTGCAGGGGTAAATGGAAAAAGTGGTGGCTTTAAGATACTTCCAGGAAGTGTAACTGCCAGGATGAGTGACGAATCAGATTTGGGAGGTTAGGAAAAGAGAGGAATTAATGATGTTTCCTGGGCTTCGGGCTTGAGATAGCGAGTAGATAGATGATAGTGCCATGGGGGAATGGTAGTGCAAGCGGGGGGAACTGGCTTTGGAGGAAGGAAAACATGATTTCTGATTGATCCTACGGGATGTGGGAAAGTATGAGAAATCCTAATAGAGATATCAAATTGAGTTGAATATTTATGGATTCAGAGCTCAAGGGAGAAGTAGAGGGTAAGATATAAATTTGGAAGTAATCAGTGTGTTTTAGTCCACAAGACTGGATCAGAATTTGTACAGAAAAAAGAGCTAAGGACAAAGACCCATCACTGCATTGTTTAAAGGTCTGAGAAAAGAGAGGATGCTGGAGAAGAGTACAAAGGAGGAGGCAGAGATGTTAGAGGGAAACTAGACAGAGAGTAGCAGAGGAGAGTGTTTCAAGAAGGGAGTGGACGCTTTGTTGAATGGAAGTGAGAGATCAGTTGGATAAGGACCAATAAATATTCATTGGTTTTGGCAACATGGAGGTCATGGAAAGAACATTTCCATTTGGAGAGATTTTTCCTTCACTAATTGATTGAAATTATTGATATGAGCAATTACGGGACAAAGAAACACATTAAATGATTAATAACATTTCAACATTTCAAAAGCAGAGATAACTACACGCTTTAGAGGTATGAAAATTCTGAACCCAATCTCCCTCCTTGCACATATAGTATGTAATGGAAAGCACAAACCCCAACCAAATAAGGTTAGCTGATACAAGTAATTTTGACATGGTTATTCATAATTTTTTTTACAACTTGTTGATTTTATTTTACTCATCACTACTAGTGTTTTTAAGATTTGGTCTCAGGATGTCTGGGTGGCTCAGTTGGTTAAGCATCTGACGTCAGCTCAGGTCATGATCTCAGGGTCCTGGGATCAAGCCCCATGTCTGTTTCTCCCTCTCCCTCTGCTCCCCGCCTGCTCTTGCATACACATACTGTCTCTCTCTCTCGCTCGCTCTATCTCTCTCAAATAAATAAATAAAATCTTTAAAAATAAAATAAAATAAGATTTGGTCTCCTTGTGGTTGACCATTTCTCCATATCCTCTGGAGATGCGGCAGATAGTTCTAGGCCCTTAGGACTTGCTACACACAGGGCATTACTGGGCTCTGCAGCTCTCAGAGATCTCATTTCTGATTCATTTCCCAGGCAGTATGTGATAATAATCAATATTATTTGCCTTGTTTCTCTTTTAAGCTTTCTGAGTGGGTAGTAGTTTGTTTTGTTTTGTTTTGTTTGTTTGTTTCTTGTGGGTTTTTCTCACACATGCTGAATGGGTTATTTTTACTGTCATTGTTGTCCTCTGCACTTTGTCACTGTCTCTGGACTTGTATTGACACAGATGAATCATCCTCTTCTTTCTTTCCTGTGTGCTTGTGGTCGGTTGCTCCTGGCTTGTGCTCAATTGTTCTCTCATAATCATTTAATATTTTTTTGAGGTTCAATAAACTATCCAGGCCATACCTAATTGGTAATCAGCCTACTGGAAACATCGAGAACGCCTTATCCTAAGCTCTTCCACAACTTTCGGAAGAAGTGGGAAGAGTTTTATATATATAATTCTTTTCCATGATCTACTAATTTATTTATTCAGTCGCTCAAGCAATACTGTGTTAAATATAGCCACTGTATTTGAGATACTAAGCACTGTAGGAATACTTGAGTCAAAGTATCTCTGAGCCGTCGAATAATTCCCAGACCTTGAAGGGGTCTAGTCTGAAAGTTTAAGTAGCTGAAATGAATCTCATAATACAGTATATTAAATAAAATGCCTCTGTTGACACAACCTAAAACTTTTAGACATGCAGTACCTCAGGAATACATGTTTATGTTTCATTTAAAATTATCATTTATATTTGTTGGCTATGCCGGCAACAATATTCTGAAAATGGCTCAAAGAATTTTCTTTTCCCAGTGGAGAGGTTCCTCAAAGCGTTAAAAATAGTGCTACCCTATGACCCAGCAATTGCACTACCAGGTATTTACCCCAAAGATACAGATGTAGTGAAAAGAAGGGCCACATGCACCCCAGTGTTCCTAGCAGCAATGTCCGCTATAGCCAAACTGTGGAAGGAGCCGAGATGCCCTTCGACAGATGAACAGATAAAGATGTGGTTCATATACACAATGGAATATTACTCAGCCATCAGAAGGGATGAATACCCAACATTTGGATCAGCATGGGTTGGGACTAGATGAGATTATGCTAAGGAAGATAAGTCAAGTGAGAAAGACAATTACATGGTTTCACTGCTCCTAAGGAGCAGGAAGGGGGAAATAAAGGGGAGGGGGCAGAAATCAGAGGGAGAGCCAAACTGTGAGAGACTATGGACTCTGGGAAACAAACTGACGGTTTTAGAGGGGAAGGGGTGGGGGGGATGAGCGAACCTGGCGATGGGTATTAAGACAGGCACATATTACATGGAGCACTGGGTGTTACACGCAAACAATGAATCTCAGAACACTACATCAAAAACTAATGATGTACTGTACCATGACTAACATAAGATAATAAACAGTTTTTTAAGAAAGGAATTTTTTTTTTTCCAGTGAAAAGAAAGTGTAGTGATCCTTTGATTGATGATATGGTAAAGTCAGGATTTCATTTCTTTCTGTGACTTCCCTTTGCTAGAGTGGTACTCTAGTGTGTAAATGGTACCTTTATGCTTTTAAGATGAAGTTTACACTTTGTATCTTTCAGTTCCTCCAGTCATTAGCCCCCATCCAAAGGAATATATCACTGCCGTGGATAAGCCCATCTCCCTACCGTGTGAGGCAGATGGCCTCCCACCCCCTGACATTACCTGGCACAAAGATGGGCGTGTGGTTGTGGAATCAGTCCGCCAGCGCATCCTCAGCTCTGGGGCTCTGCAGATAGCGTTTGCTCAGCCTGATGACGCCGGCCAGTACACGTGCATGGCAGCAAACGCAGCAGGATCGAGCAGCACAAGCGTCAAGCTCACTGTCCATGGTAGGTTATTTAACATGAATTATTTCAATCAGCTGCATTGCCAAGGCAAAGAGAGAAGACCATTGAGAAAAAAAATAGGATGAAAGTCAAAGTCATGCAAAACCAGCAATCCAAAGTGGTGTGTGCTTGTGTGTGTGTGTGTGTGTGTGTGTGCACACACGTGCATGTAGTGTGTAGGTGAACTTATCCTTCTCATATAATATGGAGGCTCTGATTATTGGTGTGGGCAAAAGAAAGGCTGTGATCAAGTGCATGTGTGAGAAAGAAAGAGAGATTTTATTAAGATAGCCAAAATAATTAATGAGTTGCCAATCATCCCCTCATATTGTGGTTATTATTAGTATTTATACTTTGGCTGTAGATCCCATTTATGGGGTTCATTTGTGTCTTGTGACTATTCTGCTTATTTCTCAACTTGCAAATGGTCTTCACTCAAAACTAATCTCCATATGAACATTATTTAGTGTTAACCTGATGAGAGTTGGAAATCTGTTTGATTTATTATTTAAAATGGCAAAATATTTATAAGTATATTTTTATAACAGAAAAAAATTGTTTTTTCTTTGTATTCAGACAACTAACAAAATACCTAAGAGTCAGCATTGAAATATTTTCTTTTTTTTTTGTTTTATTTTATTTTATATTTGTTGTATTATGTTACTCACCATAAAATACATCATTACTTTTTGATGCAGTGTTCCAAGATTCTTTGTTTAGGTACAAAGCACAACACCCAGTGTTCATTGTTAATGTATATTTTAAAGATTAAAATACCTATTAATATCAGTGTGAAGACACAATAAATAAATTAAACTCTTTCCAGCTACTGTTTTGAGAGGTAACTCTTGTAAAGATGACCCTTTGCTTTATCTTTTTTTTAAAAACTTGTGAAGGCTCTTTTTTATGCTCCAGGTGTGTTTGAATTTCTTATGACTTCATAGTTAAAGTGATTATTTCAAGCAGACACAATTTTAATTGAATAAATAAATAATAGCCCAAATTTTAAATCACTATTTATGAGTTTTTTAAATATTTCCCCTGGTTTATATGTGCTTTCAGTTCATACAATTGAATGAATCAATACACATTAGTTCTTTAGACTCAAATAAATAATACTCCTCTTTTTCAAATTTGTATAAAGTTTACCAAAATTAACCATAAACTAAACAACAAAGCAATCTTTAGTAACTTAAAAATAAGGCTACAATTCCTTCCCACGATATAAAAAAGCTAGAAACATGTCATAAACTTTTAACACCTAAACCCCAACCCCAAGGTAAATCTAAAAATACCATTCTAGTTAACAAGTAGATCAAAGAATATGTTTTCGTTTTCCTACTATTTAGAAAATAATAAAAATAAGGATATTACATATCAAAATGTATGGTGTGTTGGCCAAAGTTAAAATCAAATGTAAAGTCGGAGCCTTAAAATTTTCATTTTGAAAAAGAACGAAGTAAATGTACTAATGTTACAACTTCATCACCACTAGTAAAATTGAAATATCAACCCCAAGAATAAAAAAAAGATAAAAATACAATATAAATTAATTAAAAATGGATCAAATATTTACAATTTACCATTCAACAAAATAGATTTGTATGTTTTTTCTATAATTTGTTTGCGTGTATATTTATTCAGATATGGTTTATGTATTTATTCATATACTAAAAAAATAATCTTTGCTAAATACAACTTTTGTCCTGTCACTTTTCAGAATGTCATTAAAATTGATCTATTTCTTACTGATATGTTTGAATAATCCCAAAGGTAATAGTTTTTGGAGGGGTGTGTATTTTTACTTTTTGAGCCAACTATTCTTAACACTTTTTAAGCCTTTTCTTTAGAAGTAAATAACTTAATTCCAAGTCCACTAAGCTATTTGTTTGTATTTTTATATAGTCGGTTGATCTTTTTATATTGCCTAAATTCCAGGCCAAAAAAAATTCGAGGCATATGAAGTATTTGTGTAGAGTTCTGAAATCACTATAAAAATTTCCTCTAAAAGCTGAATTAAATGTCTTGACGTGGTTTTATTTTTATTTGTTGTAACACATGGAATACTACAATAAATATTTTTTTCCATAGCATTTTATGATATTCAATATGGGGTGAGTGCTTTACAGTGTTTTAAACTGGTGACTTTTTTTAGTTTGCGCTCACAATATGTCTGTGCTACAAATCCAATGCTTATACAACTATGGACTAGTTTGTTTTACTTCACTACAGTAAGCATAAGAAACTTCAGTAAGAGAAAGTTAAGAAGGGGGACGTGGGTGGCTCGGATGGTTAAATGTCTGCCTTTGGCTCAGGTCATGATCCCAGGGTTCTGGGATTGAACCCCACATCTGGCTTCCTGCTCAGCCATTAGTGAGCTTGTCACTCTGTGTCAAGCTCAGAGTGTGAGCTTGTCTCTCTATGTCAAATAAATAAATTTATTTTATTTTATTCTCGCTGCTTGTCTTTCTGTGTCAAATAAATAAATTTTAAAAATCTCTAAAAGAGAGAGAGAGAGAGATGGAAATTTAAGAAATCAAATAAAATCTAATCTACTTTTTTGTAATTTGCTTAGAAACTAATTATGAATGTATTCAACAAGTTCAAATCCTGTAGAGTTCTTGCTATAGGCATCTTTCATGGTAACAAGTAAACAATAACTTAATACATTTTATTTTACTATTTCCATCAAAATTATCCTCAGAAGAGTCCTTTGTGTGTGAATATTCTGTGCAAACGAGGATATTATTGCACTCAACATCTTGAATGACTATCTTTTTTAAACTCTTCTTAGTACCTCCTAGAATCCGAAGTACAGAAATACACTACACGGTCAATGAGAATTCACAAGCCATTCTTCCATGCATGGCTGATGGAATCCCCACACCAGCAATTAACTGGAAAAAAGGCAATGTTCTTTTAGCTAACTTGTTAGGAAAATATACCATTGAACCCTATGGAGAACTTATTCTGGAAAATGTTGTGGTAAGTTTAATAGATGTGAATTGGTAATTCACCCTTTTACTTTTAGTAACTCAGCCTGGAAATATATTCTTTAATAATGAAAGAAAAACACTCTTACAAATTCAGGCCAGAAAATGAATTTTACACATGTTTCATTTTATGGCCCATGTCTAAGAATAATATTTTAACAGACAGTAGGACCTCATATATTGCCTCCTTCTAAAATTATTTTACTTTTGTGGAAATCTGTTTATCAGGAAAAATTCTAAGTTCCTCTGTTATATTCCATGCATGTACCCAAATATGGGAGTGATTAGAAGACAGGAGATATAAGCATGTCTGATGCAGTATTAAGCAGATATGAAAAGCAATTTTTCTGTTCTTTTCAGAATTTTGAATAACCCTTTCTAATCATTGACAAGGACATTAAAGTCTTAGGGATCTATGCAAGCTAAGGTTTTTGAATATTCTTATGTGGTACTGACCCAGTTTACAGAACAGTAGCTGTCAGAAGCATCTCAGTTTTTCAGTGGTCACCCACTTGAAGAAGAATCTATGTATGTATACTACATGACTTTTTAAAAAAAATTTACTGTGTGGTTTGAGAGTATCAATACTTGGTACCAAATATGAAACACGATTAAAATGTGAATCACTTTCAAGGCTTTTGTGCGTATCTTATTCCTATTCCTTGCCCTTCAAAATACCTAAACTTCATTACAAAATCTTTATGGAATTAAATTTGAACAGATTAAAGGAATAAAATTGATTACATTCATTTTATAGTATAATTTTGGCCCTTAGCCAGATTCCTGGGATTATCAGGTAAATAACCCTAGTGACTGGCTGTGTCACTAGGACTCTAACTGAACCACAGGTGCCAGCGAAAATTGTAATTATTCAGATCAGTTATAAAATGTGCCATTATTTTATTTTAGGTACCACTAAGAAAGAAAAAGTACAGTTAAGTAAACTAGAGATGGTCATCCATTTCTAAGTTGTATCCCAGTTTCAGGGATATGAAAGGTTAAAAATGTGAATTTTAGAACTGATAAGAATAAATTTGTTTGCTTAAGCTAGTAAATGTCTTTAGTGGGATTACCCCTGGGCTCAGGAATGTTGGATTTGGGCCCGTTTTTACACATACAGACCAGAAGGAATTAAAGGAGAAAGAAAAGGGGACAATGGGACAATGGCCCAGATTTGTTAAAAAACAAAACAAAACAATAAAGTAGTTCATAAATACCAGATGACGATTCAAATGATAAGTAGAGATCTACTTGTGAATAGTATGTACAATCCAGATTTTAAGTGCTTCACTTTCATAAAATCCTTGATTGTAAGCTTAAATTATTATAACCTGAGAATCTAAGAATAGCTAAATGATATGGAGTTTGCAGAGAATGTGATTTATTCTTGTTTACCCTTTAAAAAAAGTATGCAGCCAATCAGATTTAGATTGTATCTACTATTAGGGATTACAATTTTTATGCTACATCTCTAAGCAATCAATTCTTTATTGTTTCAATGCAAATATATATATATTTTTTATATATGACTATATATAGTCTTATTTTATGATTATATATAGTCTTAAGCTTTTAAAAGAGAAGGAAAAGTCTGCAGTGGGACTTAATGCATTCAGAAGCATTCAACGATTAATTCAACAAATATTTATTGAATACCTTCTGTGTGACCAGAACTGATTTATGCACTAGTAATACATGGGGGAACAAAAGACTCAAAGATCCCTGCCTTCATTCAGTTTATTTCTAGAGGAGGGAGATAGACAATGAAAAAAAAAATAATAATGTATAGAATGATAATGAACAATGTGTATAATAAGTCAGAAGAAAATAAGTAGTTTGAAAAATAAAAGAACAGTAAAGGGGATCAGAATTTGGAGGGTTACTGGTTACATTTTTTTTAATAGGATAGTCAGGGGGAATCTCCTTTAGGAAGGGACATTTGAGTAACACTTGAAGGAAGTGAGTTAGCCAGGCAAATATCTGGGGTAAGAGCATGAGAAGCAGGTAAAACTGGGATGTTTCTCTCTCAGATATCTACAGGAAAGAGCTTAAGATGGGAACACACCTAATATATTGGAGGAATAGGAGCCTAGTAAAAGCAAAGAAGAAAAAGAACAAAAAAAAGAAAGAAAAGAAAATGGAGACCAGATCATGTAGTATCTTGTAGATTATAACAATTTTGCTTTTTACTCTAAGTAAAATTAGAATCCAGTGCAGGTTTTGAGCCTGGGATCAATGTTATCTGCCTTAGTTTTTTGCAATACTACATTGACTTTTGTAATGAGCAGAGGCAAAGGAAAGGAGAAAGTCCTGTTGGGTAGTTGATTTGGAGTTCGAGGAGAGATTATGCTAACAGAGAAGGGGTGGGAAGGGGTTGGATTCTGCATATACTCTGAAGCTAGGTTTTCCTAGTTAGATTGCCACTACAATGTGAGAAAGAAAGAGGTACAGATGACTCAGATGCCTAAGAATAAAAGGCATTAACAACTGGAAGGACAAAATAGTCATCAACTGAGATGATGAAGCTACAGATGAAACAGGATAGTGAAAGGGAAATTGGGGGTTCAGTTTTGGACATGAGTTTGAGAAGTCTTTTGGGCATACCAGCAGAGAGGTAAAATGGGAAGTTCAGCGTAGTTGGAGTTTGGAAGAAAGATCAGGGCTACAAATACTGGTACTCCTCAGAGTATACGTAGTATTTAAAACCATGAGACTGGATGACATCCTTAAGGAACCAACTGCAGGTAGAGAAGAGGACTGAAAACTGAGCCCTCTTGCATGCCAGCATCAAGACATTAATATTGAAGGGAAACCAGGAAAAAAAAAAAAAAAAAAGGAAATGGAGCAACCAGTGAGGTAGGAAGGAAACTAGGAGAAGGGGGTAACATGGAAGCCAAGGTGTCAAATGACGTCAAATGACACCATCCCGGGACATCTAGTAAGATGAGTGCCAAGACTGGCCATTGCATTTAGCAAGTGAAACTTGCAGGTACTGTTGCCCATACCCTTTCCATCTCCTTTGATAATTTTGGTGGTCTTTGGTGCCACGTTACCAAGACTGACGGCTATGCTGTCAAGATGCTACCAAACTTTGATATTACGTGTTCTTTGTTTGTACATTGTAGAGCTGCAGTACACTTGATGTTTAGTAAACTTGAAAGCTTCTGTAAAGTTTTCTGAGATCTTGTGAATAGTATGTACAATCCAGATTTTAAGTGCTTCACTTTCATAAAATCCTTATGAAAGTGAGATCTTATTATGAGATCTTATTACTGTAAAATGCTGAAGTTCTGTAGGGCATGGGCCTTTGTTTCAACTCCTATACATTTTGAGTTATGTTCCGCAAAAGCCAGCCAGATGGTTGAGACTACAAGATGGAAATTTAAACTGTCTTATTAAATAAGAGTGCTCCTTTGGGAACCAAGCTATGCAATTTTATGTATTTTATGGAATATGATGTAAGATGATGTCATTTTAAACACTATGATTTTTCTTTATTTAAGCCGGAGGATTCTGGCACCTATACCTGTGTTGCTAACAATGCTGCAGGTGAAGACACCCACATGGTCAGCCTGACTGTACATGTTCTCCCCACTTTTACTGAACTTCCTGGAGATGTGTCATTAAGTAAAGGAGAACAGCTACGATTAAGCTGTAAAGCCACTGGGATTCCATTGCCCAAGTTAACATGGACCTTCAATAACAATATTATCCCAGGTTGGTAATTTAATTCTTAAGTAAATAAATATATCCATGAAGAACTCTAAATCAATCTCCATGTCCTTCAGCTGTGGGAATTGATTGAAAGTTACATGAAGAGATGGGGCACCTGGGTGGCTCGTCAGTTGAGCATCTAACTCTTGGTTTCAGCTCAGGTCATGAGTTCAGGGTGTGGGAACCAGCCCCACCTTCAGGCTCTGTGCTCAGCAGGGCGTCTGCTTGAGAGATTCTCTCTCTTTCTCTCTCTCTCTCTCTCTCCCCTCAGCCCTTCCCCCTGTGCTCTCGCTCTCTCTCTCTCTCTCTCTAATAAATAAAATAAAATAAAATAAAATAAAATAAAATGTTACATGAAGAGTCGATTGCTTTAAGTTCTGTAAAATACGTACATTTGCCTGGATTTTACCCTATACCCAGTATATATGTTCTTTTTTTCATTCTTTTGAAGGATAATTTAATCACTGGACCATATGTGACAGGATATTAGTAGACATTTTTACCTAAAAATAATCTCCCTTCCCCAGGAGAAGACAATCTTGCATACACAGGTACCTAAACTTATCCTCCCTGATAAATGCATTAAGGTGGCTACTATTGGAGTCCTGAAGATTCACCTAATTTTACAGAGGAGAGCTCTGCTTCTCACTGTATGAATTAATATTTATTAATCTCTCTTATAATGTCAATAAATTATGTAGAAAATTTTTGGTCACTGTGTGCACTACGTGTTAGACTAGTGCCCGGAAGCCAGAAACAATCATCTCTAGAAGGACACTATCTCCTTATTTGTTAGACTTTGTCATCCGCGCAAAGATGTTATCAGTTAATAAGAAGTTGTCATACCCAAAATTGAGTTCTGAGATACTGCACTATTAGCATTTAATAAATGCCTTCTTAGAAAAGAAATAATAAGGCTGAATTCTTCTGTTACAAAGATTTATACTAATGACTGAAATTCATCAACTCTATTCCCTTAATGATAATAGCATATGTCACTAAGGAAAAACGAAGTCTAAAAAAATCTATTCAGTACTGTTTTCTGAAAGTGTAATAGTAATTCAGCAATTTACATTTTTAAAGCTTCATTTTCCACTTAATATTCAACAGTATGAAATCTTTTGAAATAATTTGAATGGAGAAAGCACTCAAGGTAAACATACAAATGTACTTAGAAATTTGCTGGTCTAATCAGAATCTTATTAAGTATAGTTGTTTTACGATTAACATGTTTACCTTATTCTCTATTCCAAATATCATAACTAACTTTATAAATATTTATATCATCACCACTTATGGAGAAGTGTGAATTATTACAAATTTAATCCTGTTGTCATTATTACCTAACTAGCATGTGTTTTCATGATTTCCCTTCTGACCTGCCAAGTCCATTGAATTACAGCTGAAAAGGTTTTCATGTTTTTGATGTAAAGTGTTTGGGAGGAAAAGGGGTGGTGAGATAAATGAAATGGAAAATGTCATAGGTCTGAATGAAAGATAGTTGAAACCCAGAGAAACTACGAAACAGATTTAGGCAATGCTTTGAGATGAAGGGTGTACTTTAAATCTAAAATAACTTTAAAAGATGTTTATTTTCATTCTCTTTTCCTGTTCCTTCTGCTGTTTTTCATTCTTCAAACAAGTGTCTAGAGACATAGCAAATAGCTCCGGGGAAGAAATCTGTGGAAAAGGCTCTCTTCTCCAATGTCATGATGAGATCTCTAGTTCAATTGCTGACCAACTCATAAATCCAACCTGTAAAACATAGAGCTGTTGTGATGATTTTCTTAGGTACTGAGAGGCATTTGTGCCATTTCCTGGCTTGTTTCTTTCAGCCCACTTTGACAGTGTGAATGGACACAGTGAACTTGTTATTGAAAGAGTGTCAAAGGAGGATTCAGGTACTTACGTGTGCACCGCAGAGAACAGCGTTGGTTTTGTGAAGGCGATTGGATTTGTTTATGTGAAAGGTAGGTAAACATGCTCTATTTTTAACTTATCATTTATTTATAACGAATAGTTTGTGTTTTGCTTCCTTATTATGTAGTATTTCACTATAAGTTCAGTTTATTAATCCATCTAGTCCTGTTGCACAGATGTGCAAATTCATAAGAAATAAAAAATTATCAACATTCAACTCAAAAGTAGGTAAGCAAAGAGATCATTTGGTACAAAATGGAATCATCAAAAAAAAAAATTAAAAAAAAAAAAAAAAAATGGAATCATCTGCTTAGATTATTGAAACTAACCGAATTATCTGTTGGATTAGTGTGAACAGTTGATTCTGAAAATTCATGGGGTTCAAAAGTGGCTTCTCCCTTCTTCACTAAACTATCTCTAAGTAGGCCAACATCACAAAGAAATGATCAGAGCTTCCTTTTACTTACAATTGTTTATTGTATTTCCCAGAACCTCCAATCTTCAAAGGTGATTACCCTTCTAACTGGATTGAACCACTTGGTGGTAATGCAGTCTTGAATTGTGAAGTGAAAGGAGATCCTGCCCCAACCATCCAATGGAGCAGGAAGGGGGTGGATATTGAAATAAACCACAGAATCCGTCAACTGGTCAATGGTTCCCTGGCCATTTATGGCACTGTGGTAAGTCACACTGAAATTGTTGATGAGCACTTTAAGCACCACAGTAATGCCTCTGTATAGGTACCATAAATGGAAAAATTTCTCTTGTATTCCTAATTAAATCATAAAATCTGAGGGCCGCCTGTGTGGCTCAGCTGGTTAAGTGGCTGCCTTAGGTTCAGGTCATGATCCCAGGGTCCCACATTGGGCTCCTTGCTCAGCGGGGAGCCTGCTTCTCCTTCAGCCTGCTCTACCTGCTGCTCCCCATGCTTGCGTTCTCTGTTCTCTCTCTCTCTCTCTCTCATACACACACAGACAAATAAAGTCTTTTTAAAAATCATAAAATCTAAATGAATTTTTTTAAATAAAGAACTGAAACAGTGGTTCAAATCGATTATTTTTAGACTTCAAAGAAATACAAGCAACAAAATAATTCTGCTGCTCTGTTCTCAATCATTGATCTATTACTATTTAGCATCATTAGATAACCTCCTCATATCTGTATTACAGCAAGGAAATTGAAGAATTACAAACACAATTACAAATAAGTTACATGATAACTTTCATTACTAGGCGGATAACTATTTCTGGCTTTCCAGAAGCTTCAGAAATTCAGAAAATGAGGGTTGCTTTAAGTTATTCTAATTTGGGGGTCAAGTGAATGAGATATTTTGTCTAAAAATTTCTCAACGGGACGACATATGGGTAATTTTTATCACATTGTTTAATTAATTGGAATAATAATTAATATACAATATTTAATCATCTAATCCAATGAACCACTCTTAGTCTTTCATTATCTTGGATTTTATTTCAAGATCAGATGTTGTTCCTTGTCCTTTAAATTTTGAGATGATTTCTACCTTTAGCTGCTATAACACCAGTGAGACTTGGATTTCTTTGTTTTCATGTCCTTCCTTTTCCTCTACACAAGTATTGCTACTTCTGAAGTCCTTGGTACTTCTTCTACTACCACCAATGTTCATACTAATACTAATTATTTTTACCATACAATTTCAGATTCTTAAATATTTATGTTCAACTCTGCAACTCTTCCAAGTTCCAATTACAGTTTCTTATTGAAAATTTCTATTTGGATGATGCATTGACACACCCAATTAAATATGTCTTCCTTCTCCCATCCTCCTCTATCTACTTCCTGCAATTCAGTTCTCCTTCATTGACTTGGTGCTTCTATTCCCCAGTGATCCTGTTCACAAAACTTTTAGCAAAATTTGTGACTCTGATTAGTCACCAAACCTAAACCCAAGGAGCATTATCCTTTATACCACATATCTATAAATTTGGGACATATTCTGTGATTTATCATTATCAGTAAATTAGTTTTTCCTTTCTCTCCTGAAGTTCACACTCTCTAGATAGAGACAATCCTTAATTTTTTTAATAACCCCCACTAGAATGGTTTCAACATTTGTTAATTTGTCCTCATTATTTTAATGCTTTTTAAGGTATCTGGAACAAGAGGGGCCCCTGGGTGGCTCATTCTGTTCAGTGTCTGACTCTTGATTTCAGCGCACGTCGTGATCTCAAGGTTGTGAGATCGAGTCCCATGTTGGGCTCTATGCTGAGCATGGAATCTGCTTAAGATTCTCTCTCTCCCTTTGCTCCTCCTTCCTTTCTCTCTCTCTCTTTAAAAAAAAAAAGAAGAAGAAGGAAAGAAAGAAAAAAAATATATCTGGAAGGATAGCCTAGGCATTTTTCTTTGGTGAGATAATTTTGGATAGAAGATTATAAAAAATATTATTTTACTTCAGTTTCCTAGCAATATTGTTCCCAGAGAACAATAACAGGCTGTTTTGAAAACATTTAGGCTGTGAATTTTTTTCTCCTTTTTCTTGTTTTTAAACCTATTTATGAAGGTAAATATATGTAGTTTTTGTCTATTTCTGTGAAAAATTCCTTCTCAAAAAAAATTATATTGTAGCTTCATGGTGAAAAAAGTTATTTACCCTGCTCTGTAGGCTCACATTTTTATAAAGCACTGCTTATTTCCATAGAATGAAGATGCTGGTGATTATACGTGCGTAGCTACCAATGACGCTGGGGTGGTGGAGCGCAGCATGAGTCTGACCCTGCAGAGTAAGCTGCTTTATTAAACTCTACATAAATACCTGATTGGAGGAATGTTGCCTAATGAAGAACGTTCAGGTTCTTTAACTTCATAACAATTATATCATCAGTAGCTTTCAGAGTGTGTGTCATTTAGTTTTCTGCTGATGATAGAGCAGTTTGTTATCAAGCATAAAATTGATATAGTTTTGAATAGATTTTTTTTTTCTATTTTATCTAATACATGCAGTTCAAGATTGTGGTTGCTTGGCAGCAGAGCTTTCTTTTGGTTTCAGTCGAGAACCCTTCACGTAGTTTGCCATGGTTCTGTAATAGGCTTACAAAAATGTCATTTTGTGGCACTTTAAAAATGTGTATTAAAAGTAAAGACTAATATAAATGAATTTAAAAGTGCTCTAGGTTGGTTGCTACCAATCTTCCATGAAGTAATTATGTGTTCTGGGCAGGACTATCATGCTCATCACGAGGCCCCTTGGTATAAGCCATCAGAAGGACAGTCTTCAGAACCACTTCAAGATCAACCTGGAGATAGCATCACTGGGTTGAGAATTTAAGTGAACTAACTTATTTTGTGAATAGGCTCAGTATTTAATGGGATAAATTTATGTTTTCTTCTTTCACTTTTGAGAGATGCTATAGACTAGCATTTACTAATGGTTATTTGCTAAACTACTCTTATCTAAGACTTAAACTTCTTAAAATCTTTTCTAGAATTTAATATTTAGTAATAGATATTTAGTATATGTCTCAGACAGTGTTTTCTCCCCAGTTTTATTTAGGTATAAGTAATAAATAAAACCATATATATTTAAAGTGTACCATTATGAAAATTCAGTATACGTATACACTGTGAAATGATTGCATGAATGGAGTTTATGAACTCTGTCTGTCATTTCATAATTACCATTTTTTAGTTTTGATTGTTTTGGTGAGAACACTAAGATCTCCTCACTTTACAAATTTCAAGGATACAATGCAGTATTATTAACTATAGTCACCATGCCAAATGTTAGATCCTTAGAATTTATTCATTTTATGTGAAAGTTTGTATCTTTTGACCAACATCACCCATTTACTCTAATCTATTCTGTTTCTATGAATTCAACTATTTTTTTAGATTCCATATATAAGTGATATACCATACACTATTTATCTCTGTCTGACTGAATTAGTTTACCATAATGCCTTCCAGTCTATCCATGTGGTTGCAAATGGCAGGATTTCCTTCTTTTTATTGCTGAATAACATTCCATTATATAGATATATACTCATTTTCTTTATCCATTCATCCATCATCAGACACTTAGATTGTTTCTGTATCTTGCTAAGACTGTGTTTCATTAAAGTACATATTTATCAAACATTAGCCTTGTGGGATGTTATTAGGAAAGAACTAGAGTTCAATGGTCAAACAAGTCTGAGAAAAAAAATCGATAAAACAAAGTTCATTCATTTGTCAAATATATAAAGAGCCCCTACTATATGCCAAACTCTGTTTAGTTGCCAGGTTTCTTTACTGCAGATCTTTCCTGAAATGTTAATATGTTGATGTTTTATAACTCAGCAAGAGAAGGGTATAGTATGCCACGTTTCCCAAATAAATATTATACCCATGAAACCTTCCTCCCTTCTTTGTTGGGTGAATGTAAGTAGGGGGTCACAACGATTAATCTCTCCTGGAAGAGTGTTCAATTGATCTGGCTTATGAAAAGCAACATTAGATTAGCTTATTTACATGTACTGATGATAAGTTGATTTAAATAAATGAGGCATATAAAAATAACAAAATATAATTTGTTTAAAATTAAAATTAAAGCACCAGAAGCAATGTTTTCATTTAGATAAAGTACCCATATTTAACTGATCATTATGTGACTGGTAGAATTAATTCAACCATGAAAGATGTACATATGGAATTTTACTGTTGAGTTAATTTACAGTCTTATGAGCAATTGGAAATGTTCAAATATGGTTTGGAAATTACGATTCTGAGTTTTATTTGACACTTTCTTTGACCATAGTAGATGGAGCACATGTGCTTATTTAGTCATTATGTTATCATTTAGTGTTGAATGATTAATCTAAAGCATTTAATTTATTCAGCAGCAGTTTATTGAACACGTGATGTAATCTGAACACTGGGAGAGAAGTAAAAGCCCCAGCCCTGAAAGTTCCTAAAGTTAATATAAACATCAAGTAAGAACGTCTTGTGTAGGATGATGTGGACATATACACAAATAGTGCATTAATGAGACTTACGAGAGGTCCAAACCTCATATGAAATACTTTTGTAAAAGACAACATATCAATAATATCTTTACATAAAATCCTAGGATATTAATGTCACAATGAAACACATTTTACTTCTACTTTTGTCTTATGTTCTATTATTCCAGATACACTTCTCTGTCTAAAATGGAGCCAGGACCCTGAATTATCTGATATTCATTACTTCTCATTGATCAGGACTTTCCGCCACTCAGTTCAAGCCTACTACGTCACAGCTTTCACTTTCCAAGAACATACAGGCTCCTCTTTGCGTCCCTATTCAAATGTGAACACTTCTGATTAAATATGTATTTGAAACCTTGTATGCTGCTTCTCCCGGGGTGAACCATCCTTTCAAAGCTAAATCCATTTCTGTGCTATTTCCTTCTCTCCAAGTAGACTTCTTTCTTCTGTATATAATCTTACCCATTTTTGAAAATCCAGTTCAAACTTCTTTTCCATGAAGTCCCATATTCTATCTTTCTCGACACAGTAGACCAGTATAAACATTCTGCCAGCAGCTATATACAGCTACTTTTACATTTTTTCCACTTTACTTGAGCAGATATGATCTACTATAAGATACTGGCAACCTCTCCTTCCTTCTGGAAGCTCCTTGCTTTGATTGCCAGGATACCATTCTCTCTTGATTTTCTTCCTACTTCAATGATCAGTTCTTAGGAACTTTGTATGGGCTTGTCTTCTGTTCATCTCTTAAATAATGATGTTGTCTCTTAAATATGATGTTGTAATAGTTTCTGTCTTTGGCCCTCTTCCTCTCATTTTAGAATCATTTCCCAAACAACTTATCCATTGTGAAAGACTCTTAGATCTGTACTTCTAGCCCATATCTCTTCTGAGCTGCAGATAGGAATATTCTCTTACATCTAGACATCCCTACATGAATGTCCCCACAGATCACCTCAAGCTCAGTAGTTCCAGATGGATATAAATCATCATTCCTTACAACCTTCAAACAAATATGTTCTTCCTCCTGTGCCCTACTGAACTGCCCAAAACCGCTCTATATTGTTCATGTCAAATCCTATTGTTACCAGTTCCTCTCAATTCAATGACCAAGCTCTGTTATTTCTTTCTTAATGACTCTTGAATATCTTCCTTTTCCTCTCCATTTTCAGTGAATGCCTCTGTTTGATCTATTAAGTCACTATGGTTATGCTTCTGTATTACCACATATTTACCTGTTTTCTACTATATTTATTCTACCTAGTCCTTTACTAAATTCTATAGCTATATTATAGAACAGCTAAATAATTATAGTCACTTGCCTATCTTATCAGTGGACTGTGAACTCCTTGATACTAGAAGTTGTATCTGTTACCTATGTACCCGCAGCATCTAACATAATGCCTGGCAAATAGTAGGCTCTCGATACATGTTTACTGCGTGCATGAATGATAGCCAGTTATGAAAGAAAAAGTTAATAATGACTCTCTACCTCGAAAAGTGATGTAAAGGAAAGAAGTATATGTTCACCATGTAAAACAGACAAAAACAATGATTAAAAACAATAGTACTAATAATATTATGTCCTTTCCCTCTCAAAGAGCTAGGCTTACATAATCTTAGTGGAGTCTTAACAAGAATTCTCTGAAGGATACAAATGCTCAGAGAAGTCCTAAGGAACAGAAGCAGAGTTTGAGCCCAGAAAGTATGACAGCAGAGCCCAAGCTATAGGCTAATCGGCTTAGGGGTTTAAATTTTTGGACATTTAGTAAGTAAAACAGAGCTATTAAAAGTCTATCAATGCCCATTGCAACCTTGGTAGTTGAGAAACTACAGTGTTTTATAAACAAATCAACCTATATTTTTTGTCAAAATAATGTTACTCTATAATATTAATTAAAATGTTAATATAACTTTACAAAAACTAAGAAGCGCTATGTTCTTTTTTCTGTAGGTCCTCCTATTATCACTCTTGAGCCAGTAGAAACCATTATTAATGCTGGTGACAAAGTCATATTGAATTGTCAGGCAACTGGAGAGCCTCATCCAACCATTACATGGTCCCGTCAAGGGCAATCTATCCCCTGGGATGACCGAGTTAATGTGTTGTCCAACAACTCATTACATATTGCTGCTGCTCAGAAAGAAGATACCTCTGAATATGAATGTGTTGCTCGAAACTTGATGGGTTCTGTCCTTGTCAGAGTGCCGGTCACTGTCCAGGGTGAGTGTGATCAGAAGGATATTTTATTAAATAGCACCCAGAGGTACTATTACCCTGGCTGGCTCAGTTGGAAGAGGATATGACTCTTCATCTCAGGGCTGTGAGTTTGAACCCCATATTGGGTGTAGAGATTACTAAAAATAAATAAATAAATAAATAAATAAACTTTAAAAATAAGTAAATATATAGCACCTGGGTCAAACCAAATCATAAAAATTATTAAGCATCTTAATCTAAGTTTCCTTTACCCTTAAGATATTTCCAGATTGTGGAGATAAAACAAAAATCACATAATTTACAGACTGAAGGGAATAAAACAACAGAGGTTAGAGCAGTAAAATACCAAGCTAACAATTCAGTTCATGTATTGCATGGAGCACTGGGTGTGGTACATAAATAATGAATTCTGGAACACTGAAAAGAAATTTTAAAAATTAAAAAAAATTTTTTTAATTAAAAAAAAAAAAAAAAAAAAAAAAAAAAAAAAAAAAAAAAGAAATCAATGCATTTCTTTTTCTTTAAAGAACGACATATCCAAAAGATAAACAGTATTTGAACTTCTTGGTCTCTCGCTCGCTCTTCCAGCAGCCCTGTCCACATGAGTCAGGATAGGAGCTGGGAAGAAACTCCAGTTAGCTATTTGAAATTCTTCTTTCCTGTTCAGATTTTAATTTTACCATCAAGGAGAGCATCCATAAGCAGTTGTTCAGCCAATAGAGATTCAGCCCTAGACCCAGTGCTTAAATGAAATGTAATTTATTTTTTGTTATTTACAAACATAGAGACAAAGTACAATGTTATATTTGTAGTTCATGGCGGATATTCCCAGTGGTCTACATGGAGAGCCTGCAGTGTCACATGTGGAAAAGGCATCCAAAAGAGAAGTCGTCTGTGCAACAACCCGTTTCCAGCCAACGGAGGGAAGCCTTGCCAAGGGTCAGATTCAGAAATGCGGAACTGTCAGCGTAAGCTGTGCCCAGGTACACCTCTTTATTCAACAGATAGGCACATGTTCAATAGATACTCATCTCTGTTCCCTAACTATGGATTGCCTCAGTGTTAATGCTCTAAATTGCAAAGTTTCTGACAGTGTAGTGTTTCATCTTTGTATAGTGGATGGTAGCTGGTCAGAATGGAGCCCTTGGGAAGAATGTACAAGAAGCTGTGGACGCGGCAACCGAACCAGGACCAGAACTTGCAATAATCCATCAGCTCAGTACGGTGGGCGGCCATGTGAAGGAAATGCAGTAGAAATAATCATGTGCAACATTAGGCCCTGCCCAGGTGAGTATCCCCGGATGACCAAAACTTGGCTGTTTTTAACTCCAGTAAAAGGGTTCTAATTACCTTTTCTTCTTTGTTGTAAAAAGATGTTGTGGCTTTTACTCTGCAATATATTCATTCTCTGTGTTATTAGTTCTGTCTCATTGATAAAGTTAGGAAAGCTATGACATTAATCAATGTTAAGTAAAATCCCTTATTTAATTGAATATCTTAAGGTTGTATAAACTGTGGTGTATTTTTTTTTTTTTGCTTTTATAATTTTTTTTATTTTTTATAAACATATATTTTTATCCCCAGGGGTACAGGTCTGTGAATCACCAGGTTTATACACTTCACAGCACTCACCAAATCACATGCCCTCCCCAATGTCCATAATCCCAACCCCTTCTCCCAAACCCCCTCCCCTCGGCAACCCTCAGTTTGTTTTGTGAGATTAAGAGTCACTTATGGTTTGTCTCCCTCCCAATCCCATCTTGTTTCATTTATTCTTCTTCTACCCACTTAAGCCTTGTGGTGTATTTTTAATCATGTAGAAAAAACCTAAGTATTTATAAAATCATAGCATTTTAGAAGTAATAAGGACCTTAACATCTAATGCAGCCATTCATTTTCAGGTAAGAAAAATGAACTCTAGGGTATTTAAAGACTTTCCCAGAAACACACAATTAGGGAGGGCTAAGGTAGTAATAGCAACCATTCACTAAACACCTGTCATGTTCTAGGAACCATGCTAAGTGCTTTATGTACATGTTGTTTTTTACTTTGTGAAACAACCCTATAGCATAGATATTTCAGGGCTATTTCAGATTTAAGTGACAGAAACCAAACCTAAATAAACTTAAGTTAAAGATTCTACTTTCAGGTATGATTGAGCTGAAGGATTTCGCCAATGGTTTTACTAGCATGTTTTCCATCTCTTGTCTCTGCTTTCTTCTCGTTATCTTTATTGTCCATTAAACTCTTTGCGTGCAGTGGAAAAAATGACTACTGGGAGCTACTGGCTCACAGGGGTCTTATAATCTGAGGCCTCAGAAAAAAAGAGTCTTCTGCTCTTTCTCTCAGAATTCCTGTCAGCCTCTGAAAAGGAGCCCTGTTTGATTTTGTTTGGGTCCCATGTTCACCTCTGAACTCAACTAAATCCAGATGCTTGGATAACCAGCTTGAGCTGCCTGTGCACCGTGTGTCAGGAGGGGCGGGGCTCCTGTCTGACAGCTAGAAAGAAATCCTATGGAATAGGAATGTCTGGCCATTCGTTAATTCAGTCATTTATTCATTCATTTATCCAACAAATATTTACTGAGCCCCCACTCTGTGCTCAAGGCATTGTTTTAACTGTTCCATTTAGAATGATGAAGAGATAATATCATTCAGCTATTGATAAACATACTGAGTAAATGCCAAGAGTTGCAGTGATAGAGCACACCTGGGAGAGACACCTTAGCTGAAATGGTTTAAAAGAAGGGGCTGAGGGGATGCAGAGAAACCAAAATAAAACATGTTCACTACACTGGGTATTATATCCTATTGTGTAAATGAGGAAACCAAGATTCAGAAAATAGATGATAATTCACTAACGTTACATAGCTAGTAAAAATTGAATCAAGGGAGCGTCTGGGTGGCTCAGGGGGTTAAGCCTCTGCCTTCAGCTCAGGTCATGATCCCAGGGCCCTGGGATTGAGCCCCGCATTGGCCTCTCTGATCAGCAGGGAGCCTGCTTCCCCTTCTCTCTCTCTGCCTGCCTCTCTGCCTACTTGTGATCTCTCTCTGTCAAATAAATAAATAAAATCTTAAAAAAAAAAAAAGTGAATCAAGAATTTGAATCCAGGTCCGTCTGATTCCTAAGCCTATTTGCTTAGATCCTGGGTATCCTGATTTATAGTTCAGAACTTACATTGCATTAATAAATGTAAGTAAAGTGATGTCATGAAATCCTAAAAAAAAAAAAAAGTCAAAGCCAAAACTATTCTTTTAATCTAAAATAATTAGAAAGCTGATTATAACAGCATGATATATCAAAGTCAAAAAGCCAGAACATCTGATTAAAGCAGTCTTTGTACAGATGGTCAGTTATTTTACTGACATAATGAAAAACAAAATGATATTTGGAGATGTCCTAAAATAAAAGTCAGGTTCTTTTTTTCTCTTCATGTTGAGTGACTATTGGTTTACTGATGTTTTGCTCATTGTTCTACTGGCTTACTATTTTTGAGACTTTCCCTAGTTATACCCCAGTCCTTAAATTAATGAATTTAACTATTATTTTGGCATAATGTCAGTGGTATCCTGGGACCAGTAAATGAAAGTATGTATCTCTTTCCAGTGAAAAGTTTAGTGACATATATTGCTAGCTGGGCACAGACCATAGTGGGAGCATTTACCCTTCCCACTTCCTGAGAGGTGGTTGTTACGTTTATCATCATACCATTGCAAAATGCGCAGGTAGGCTAAGAAAGCCTTTCTCATCCAGGGGTATGTCAGATTCTCAGAGATAGGGGGGATTTTCTTTTTATACATTGTTGTAATCAATTTGCTAATATTTCATTGAGGATTTTTTTTTATCTATGTTCATGAGAGAAATTTACCCATAGTTTTCTTTTCTTGTAGTGTCTTTGTCTGGTTTTGGTGTTAGGGAAATGCTAGCCTCATAGAATAAGTTAGAATGTAATCTTCCTGCATCTGTCCTCTGAAAGAAATAGTGAAGTATTGGTGTAATTTCTTCCTTACGTGTTTGGGAAAATTCAGTGGTGAACCTATCTGGAATAGTGCTTTCTGTTTTGGAAAGTTATTAATCTTTTTTTTTCCTTTTTTTTTTTTTTCCGTGTGTGTGTGTGTGTGTGTGTGTGTTTCTTCTTTGGATTTAACTTTCTGTTCTTTTAATTTTCTGAGATGGAGACTTAGATGATTGATTTGGATCTTTCTTTTCTAATATATGCATTCAGTGCAATAAATTTCCCTCTTAGCACTGCTTTTGCTGCATTCCACAAATTTTATAAGTTGTGCTTTCATCTCTATTTAGTTCAAAATATTTTTAATTTCTCTTGAGATTTCTTCTTTGACTTGTGCATCACTTTGAAGTGTGTTGTTTAGTCTCTGCATATATGAAGATTTTCTGGTTATCTTTCTGTTATTGATTCTCTTAATTCCACTGCGGTCTAACAGCAGATATTATATGATTTCTATTCTTCTAAATCTGTTAAAGATGTATTTTATACCCAGAATGTGTTCTGTCTGAGTGAATGTTGCGGTGAACTTTAGAAGAATGTGTATTCTGCTGTTGTTGGATAGAGAAACCTATAAATATTTAATTGTATCCAGCTGATCAATGGTGATGTTAAATTCATCTATTTCCTTACTGGTTTTCTGCCTATTACCTCTGTGCATTTGTGATAAAGGAGTGTCAAAGCCTCTAGCTATGGTAGTAGATTCATCTGGGGTTTTTTGGGGGGGAGTTGTTTGTTTGTTTTGTAGTTCTGTTAGTTTTTGCTTCACAAAGTTTGACTCTTTTTAGTAAGAATTTATTCTTAAGGGACGCCTGGGTGGCTCAGTGGGTTAAGCCTCTGCCTTTGGCTCAGGACATGGTCTCAGGGTCCTGGGACTGAGCCCTGCATCGGGCTCTCTGCTCAGCGGGGAGCCTGCTTCCCCCCCCCCACCGCCTTCCTCTCTGTCTACTTGTTCTCTCTCTCTCTCTCTCTCTCAAATAAATAAATAAAATCTTTATAAAAAAAAAGAATTTATTCTTAAAACTGTCAAACTTTCAGAAAACTTACAGGAATAGTACAGTACAATAATAAGATTCTTACTTAGGTCCAGAGTCCCTGCTCCTAAGCACCATGCCCTATTGCTTTTCCAGAATCAGAACTACAACTTCATGTAGCAACAAATTTATCTATTACATTTTGCATTTTTCTTTCATACTAATTCCTCCATAGCTCTCTTCTTCTGTATTATTTATATACCACAATGTTTTATACTTTATCTGATTTATATTATCATCCTAACTTTTTTTTTCATTTCATTCATAAAAAAGAAACATTTTAACTCTACCACATATTGTGTCATTAAATTAAATTCTGGTTGGGGTGTTCTGTACTGATTTAAAAAAAGATAAAATGTCTTAAGATAAACACCTCTATTTATATGTAACAGAAACTACACAGATAATAAATGAATAAGCATCACCCAATTGTAATCCTCCAATTTAAAAAATGCATCAGTGGGTTTTGTTAACCAACAGCCTTGAAAATTGGGCATATTTTCTGGAATAGAAGATTTTTTCAATCACACAGTACATATATCAGTAATCCAAATTAATAAAAAAGTAGTTTTGAGTAATATCTGCCTTATATTTAAAGGCTTTGCTCTTTTCTTTTTTTCTTCTTCTTTCTTTTTAGAGTTAGTCAAATACTTTTTAGTCCAAATTCTCATCAGCTAAAATAAAAAAGCTCGTCTTTATCTGCAAAGTACACAGATACGTAATAAATCAACTAGAAAATAGTTAACTGAAAGAAAATCTAAGGTGTGTTTTAAACAATTTTCTAGGGGCGGGCGCCTGGGTGGCTCAGTCCTTAAGCGTCTGCCTTTTGCACAGGTCAGGATCCCAGGGTTCTGGGATCGAGTCCTGCATCAGGCTCCCCTGCTCGGCGGGGAGGCTGCTTCTCCCTCTGCCTGCCCCTCCCCCTGCTTGTGCCCTCTCTCTCGCTCGCTCGCTCTTGCTCTCTCTCTCTCTCTGACAAATAAACAAATAAATAATCTTAATTAAAAAAATTTAGGGGTGTGTGGGTGGCTCAGTGGGTGAAGCCACTGCCTTCGGCTCAGGTCATGATCTCAGGGTCCTGGGATTGAGTCCCGCATCAGGCTCTCTGCTCAGCAGGGAGCCTGCTTCCCTCTCTTTCTCTGCCTGCCTCTCTGTCTACTTGTGATCTCTGTCAAATAAATAAATAAAATCTTAAAAAAAAAAAAATTTCTAGGGGCTCCTGGGTGACAGTTGGTTAAGCTCAGGTCCTGTCTCAGCCCCACATTGGGCTCCCTGCTTGGCGGGAAGCCTGCTTCTTCCTCTCCCACTCCCCCTGTTTGTGTTCCCTCTCTCACTGTGTGTGTGTCTCTCTCTCTGTCAAACAAATAAAATCTTAAAAAACAAATAAATAAATAAATGAATACACTATTTTCTTAACAAGGCAACCAAATGATAATTTCATTACTTGGTTTTCAGCTAACAATTTTTGTGTCTGATCGGTTGTGTTAAGAGAATATTTACACACTGACCTGAAGGCCTATTTTGGCTTTTATCTTGGTTCGTATCTTGGTTCAACTGGGTGACCACAAAAACATATTTTATGAGCCCTGTTTCTAGAAAGTACCCTTAAAACAAAAATGTTGCTTGATACTGACTTATACATGAGAGAAACCATAATGTTGACTCTTAGCCCATGCACCTGGTAGGAAACACAAGGTTGTTTCAGTCTTACGGTTAGATGGTGTAATATGTTAGTTACCAAAAGGAAGGCCTTAATATCACTCCATGGAAACTACTGGTCAGATTTTTGGTGTTTAGGAAGCAGGTGAGTGAGTTATTCAGAACTTTTAATTCATGAACATTATGTAATGGAGACAGTTTTTCAAAGAGTTACAACTGTGCAAATCATCATGTTGTTGAAGGATCTAAGTGTATTTTTAAACATGAAGCTGAATCAGGCTTAGAGATGTGGTCTTGAGTCTAGGGTCCAAGTTATCATTATGGAAACATTTGTATTATCTATAACTGCATCTAGATCTGTTATACAGCCTTGCTCCTAAGTTTCTGGTTCCTTCCACTTTTCCCAGAGCACAAAGCACAAACTAATGCTTATCTAGGATTTTTCAACTTAGATTGTGTTTACATATGGTAGTTTGATTACATTCTGTTTTAATAAAATAGTCTTTTTGGGTAATAGTAAGCATTCATTTTGGCATTAGGTAGCCTTCTGAATTTTCCTATAAATACTAATTCCCATGAAAATCTAACCAGAAGGAGAAAAGAAGAACATTATTTATGTTTCCTTTGGTTCAATTTCAATTATTTTAGATTCCAGGCTAATTTAGCTTATTACTGAGTTAATTTACTTGTATAATTTTGTTTATTTAACAAATGTGGTGCTGTGACTTGCAACTATGTCCCTTGGGATATTTGTAGTTCATGGAGCATGGAGCACTTGGCAGCCTTGGAGTGCTTGCAGTGAAAGTTGTGGCAAAGGTACCCAGATAAGGACAAGACTGTGCAATAATCCACCACCATCATTTGATGGATCCTATTGTGATGGTGCAGAAACACAGATGCAAGTTTGTAATGAAAGACACTGTCCAGGTAAGAGAAATACAATGTTTATACCCCTAGTAAATTGACATCTACCTCTTATCTGAGTGATATGACAATAAGAATCAATGTCAATAAGAACATCACCCAACCTAACAATGCTCAGGGTATTGTAGTAACAGAGCACATATATTTTTCCTTAATCCAGTTGATGGAAAGTGGGCACCTTGGACCAGTTGGAGTGCCTGTACCGTGTCCTGTGGAGGAGGTGCCAGACAGAGAACAAGGGAGTGCTCTGATCCTGTCCCCCAGTATGGAGGCAGCAGATGTGAAGGGAGTGATGTCCAGAGTGATTTTTGCAATAATGACCCTTGCCCAAGTGAGTGTTGGAAATAGTGAGTCAACATTATACTTTCTTCACATTCTGTTACGACCTTAAGTCCTTGAAGTTATAATATATTGGCGTGCCTGGGTGGCTCAGTCAGTTAAGTGTCTGCCTTTGGCTCAGGTCATCATCCCAGGATCCTGGGTTGGAGTCCCACGTGTGACTCCCTGCTCAGTGGGGAGTCTGCTTCTTCCTCTCCATCTTCCCCTCCCCCCTGCTCATGTGCTCTCTCTCAAATAAACAAATACAATCTTTAAAAATAAAAAATTTAAAAAGAAAAAATCATACTGTTACTTGATTCATCTGCCTTTGGTTTGCAATATCAAAAATGTTTTATAGTTGCTGCTGTGTCTATATAATACCATCGATGTAGTTGATTTGTATAGACTAGGGCTATGTCCTATTTCATTTTCCTCTCTAGGACCAGCGGCAGAGTGCAAGGACAAGAACACCCTTACATACCTACTGTTAATGACATTGATGATATGTTTACAGAGCCAAGCAAGTGGCTTTTTGCCTTAATTCTGTCACTACGCTAGATTTTAAGACCCTAACAGCATCTGAATCCACTGTGTCTAGATTTTATAGTCTTGACTCATCAAGAACAGAGATCTTGTCTCATTCATATCCTTCAGTTCCTGGAATAGTATTAAGACTTAATAAATGTATGCTAAATAGAATCTCTCAAGGACTAGAATGTATCCCCAGTTTCCAGTCAGAACAACAGCCAAACCATCTGCCTTCAGAAGTTGCCTAGTCATAGATTCATATATTTCTTCTCAGTTCCTGGGGAGCGTCTTACCATACTTTTTGGATGAATGTCATTGTTTAGCACTTCTCCGATGGTTCTCTGTTGTAGCTCACGGTAACTGGAGTCCTTGGAGTGGCTGGGGAATGTGCAGCCGGACATGCAATGGAGGGCAGATGCGGCGGTACCGCACATGCGATAACCCTCATCCCTCCAATGGTGGAAGAGCTTGTGGGGGGCCAGACTCGCAGATCCAGAGGTGCAACACTGACATGTGTCCTGGTGAGCCCCCCTGACTCCTGGCAGTAGCATAAGTAAAGCATTTCACTTACTGCTCCTTGTAGCAGCCCCATCATTTCCTTTCTTAAAATGGAAGTTGTATAGGTGGGGAGATTTGAAAACCAATGGGTTAATACTAGCCACTCCATTCTTGTTCACAGTGGATGGAAGTTGGGGAGACTGGCATAGTTGGGGCCAGTGCTCTGCCTCTTGTGGAGGAGGTGAAAAGACTCGAAAACGTCTGTGCAACAATCCAGTGCCATCTAAAAGTGGGCGCCCCTGTCCAGGAGATGCTACTCAGGTGTCCAGATGCAACATGCAAGCATGTCCAGGTGAGCAACTAAGTTAGGATTTGGTAGAACCATTGTTAGCTTATGTGCAGCCTTCTTGAAGATTACAAAATGATATCCCCCTAAGCCCACAAATTGTAAAATGAACTGTAAATTAATTGTAAAATGAATAAAAAGAACTAGGAAAAATGTATTTTTTCCCCTTTCAAGTTGGTCTGTACCAAAGCTTTTGGCTGTATTTTAGCCACCACTGCTCACCCCCATCCAGGTCTCCTTATAAACGATATGGTCTGTACAGCTGTAACTAGTAGTCCTAAGCTTGAGGGACACAGGGGTTTGGAAAACTGGGGAAAGCCAGGCTGAGATTGCAGGCTGAAAAATGAGAGTGGGACAGAAACTGAAAACTTCACGGAAATAAACAATTAGGGGACTACTTTTTCATGGATGGAAATATGGAGAACATGAATGTGGAAAGTAAAATAGGGGCAGGTTCAGTTCTAGGAAAAAGAGTAGGGGGAGTTCAACTATGATAACCCAAGTCATACAACATGGCTGCATATTGTAAGTGATGTAAAATTTCAGAAGGTGGGGCACCTCGGTGGCTCATGTGGTTAAGCATCCAACTCTTGATTTTGGCTCAGGTCATGATCTCAGGATTGTGAGATGGAGCCCCTCATTGGGCTCTGCACTGGGTATGGAGTCTGCTTGAGATTCTTTCTTCCTCTCCATCTGCCCCTACCCCTTCTGACACACATTTTATCTCTCTCAAATAAATAAATAATCTTTAAAAAAAAAAAAAGACCAAAAACTGCAGAAGGCATGAAGCCAGAATTCTAGAACCTATGAACCTTAGAAAGAGTTTCTTGGAGTCCCACGAAATGGTGGATAATATTAAGGTTGCTTGTCTCAGGACAGATTTCCTAAAGGCTATAAGAAAATTAGGAAGAACAGTTTCACACTGTTAAAGTGCTAAGATACCACTGAACTTTCCAGAGTCTTAAGGTTGCTTTAGAAATAAAATGTCTGAAAATCAGGAGGTCTCATTTGGCAGAGTGAAAGAGAGGAGTTACGTGAAGGGGTTTATAGGATCTAGAAAAGCTAAAAGGATGAGTGTTTATCAGTCAGCTTTCAACATATCTTGTCAACATGTCAACTGATTACCAGGGGTTTTGAGGTTCTAACACGTAGGCATGGTGACAGTCCTAGTTTTAATTGAGACATTTTGTAGCTCCTGAACCTTATTACAGGTCACTGTCAAGGGATATTGCTCATCTAAGGGGAATTATTCCATCATGGGTACAAGGACCCCAATTGCAGAAGGAAGTCCAAATAGGTAGACAATTTGGATTATAGAGTCTGGCAGAGAACTTCGAGGATCCCAATTAACTACCCAGAACTAGGAGACATCTGTTGAATGCTGGGATACATGCTTCTCTGGAGACTAGAGAACCAAGGTCAAAATGGTAAAATGACCCAGGTTAAATGACCCAGAAAACTAAATGAATTAGTGATCCTTCTACTCCCTTTCTTGCTTAAGAGTAAAAATAAGAACCAAAATGGCCTCCCAGGTCCTGATTGGCCCTACGGTTTACTTTCCGGCATCATCTTGCAGTATGGTTTCCAGCACTCTCCATCCTTTTCTCCTTTTGGTTTCTCAGATATGGCAAGCCACCACCTCTCAAAAGGGTGCCCCATGCTATTTCCTCTACCCAGAAAGCCCTTGTCCTACCTTCTCTGGCTTAGTTAAGACCTAACTTTCTTCAGATCTCCAATCTATTTTTAGTTTCTTCTCAGACTCTAGGTAGTAGATATCTCATATATTAGTACATTTCAATTTTACATTTATTTGTGGAATTCTAATTAATGTCTGTCTCCCTCTTTCAGATATAAGCTCTATGAAAGCAGCCCTCATGCCTTGTTTTTTTCTTTTTTATTATTGTATCCTTGTATATTATAGTCTATGTGTAAATGAACAAATGAATGTAATACAGAACATGAAGGTTGAATCTATGTGAAAAAACAAATGTATTCTCTCACAAATAATCAAAGTAGTGCAAATTAAAATGGTGAAATACTGTACTTACTGATTTTTCTGAGATTGAATACAATTGTATTTCTCCCTGGTATATAATACAGAATAATATCTGAAATATCTAGTGATTAAAAATACATATATAGGGGTGCCTGGGTGGCTTAGTGGTTTGGGCTGCTGCCTTCGGCTCGGGTCATGATCTCAGGGTCCTGGGATCGAGCCCCGCATCGGGCTCCCTGCTCTGCAGGAAGCCTGCTTCCCTCTCTCTCTCTCTCTCTCTGCCTGCCTCTCTGCCTACTTGTGATCTCTGTCTGTCAAATAAATAAATAAAATCTTTGAAAAAAAAATACATATATAAATATGAAGTAATGAATATTTATGAACTTTGTTATCAGCTTCTTCCCAGTATGTTCCCTTCTCTTGCTAAAGCATGCAGCTCCCTTAAAAGGCTACCTATTCTGTGTCAGTAGCTAGTAATTTTGTTGAACAATGGAAAGAAGGCATAAAATGCCTGTAGAGATGCTTTTTTAAAAATGTGTAGTTGTTTTCAACCTAACTGTCTCTGTATGAATTTTATAGCACTTTCTGCTTTTAAAAGTAAAGTATAGATATTAAGGAAAAGTTGGTAAGCCTTCCATCTGAAACCCAAGCCTGAACGATACCTGTTAGATCCTCCACACATATGTAGACAACGAGCTCAGGAGTTGTTTAGAGGTGATCCCGCCTTTCCTTCTGTGCTCTCACGAAGAGGCAGTAGGTGAAGGAGCATGGGTCTTGATTCTGAGCACATCTGTGTTCAGATCTTCCTTTAACCACTTATGTCCCTGAACTTTATTTTCCTAGTCCATAAACTGTGGCCATCTAAAATGACTTTGTAGGATTTTTGACTGGATTAAAAGAGTTAACTTATATTAAGTGCTTAGTATATAGTACACGACATGCTCAATAAACCCTCATTATTATCATTTCATCACCATCAACAAAAACCTTCTTTATTTTGGCTTTGGGGCTAGGGGCTGATTGTAGTCTTTGGACTGTGAAATAATGCCACTATATATATAGATTGGAAGGACCCTAGATTTATGTGGGATGATGAGTGTTACATGAAAGTAGAATGTTTTGAAAGCTTATTTATTTCACTCTTAAATTCAGATGTCATATGATATTTTATTTTATTTTTTTTTAATATTTTATTTATTTATTTGACAGAGAGAGATCACAAGTAGGCAGAGAGGCAGACAGAGAGAGAGAGGAGGAAGCAGGCTCCCTGCAGAGCAGAGAGCCCGATGCGGGACTCGATCCCAGGACCCCGAGATCATGACCTGAGCCGAAGGCAGCGGCTTAACCCACTGAGCCACCCAGGCGCCCCTCATATGATATTTTAAATGTTTGAAAGATTTGTAACATCTTTGAATACTGGCCTTCTTTTCTCCCCTGTAACATTGATGAAATTGTTTCCTTATCCAAGAATGTTTTCTCTTCCCGCAATAGGTGGGCCCCAGCGAGCCAGAGGAAGTGTTATTGGAAATATTAATGATGTTGAATTTGGAATTGCTTTCCTTAATGCCACAGTAATAGATAGTCCTACCTCTGATACTAGAATAATACAAGCCAAAATTACCAATGTACCTCGCAGTCTTGGTAAGTCTCTGCTTAGAAAATTTGTTAATAGCCTCTTTTTAAAATCTGTTATTCTTCACTTATTTCTGCTTAAAATTTCTAGATGATGCCACTACTAAATGATTTGTATGGTAGTCCTTAGTTCTATCCCAATGGTAAATTCTTAAAGACAGGTGAGATACTGATACTTATTTTGCTGTTACTCAAGATTATTTAGAATTCATCCTTATATGTAGAAGGCTCTGAAAATAATTACAATTCATCCTTATATGTAGAAGGCTCTGAAAATAATTACAATTCATCCTTACTTATCCTGTCACACTTACTTGTCACTTTCTTCTTTAGGCCCAGCAATGAGAAAAATAGTTTCTATTCTAAATCCCATTTACTGGACAACAGCAAAGGAGATAGGAGAAGCAGTGAATGGCTTTACCCTCACCAATGCAGTTTTCAAAAGAGAAACCCAGGTGGAATTTGCCACTGGTTAGTGCCAGCTGAACTTAATATTGTATTACTATAAAAAATACGATTGCCTTAAAAGTTGCTGGTTAAGAAAAATACGTTTATATATACTCCTCTAGAGAATAATTTTAAAGTTTTTGATGTAGTCTTATCATACATGATGTAAAAGCAATTTCATGTTTCTCTGTAAACTTTTACTGGCATGGATCTATACGAGGCCTTGTTTTTTTTAAACACTATAGTGATTTTTTTTTTTTATCATCTTTTCTATATATTTTCTCTTTAAATCCTCAGAGAGGGTTTTTAAAGGCCAAAACACAGCAGGAAAATGAGTCATTGCTATTAAGTAAAGACTTGTGTCTCGAACTTGAGGTTCATCTAGGATACCTTATAGTGATTTTTTATGAAAAAGGTGGAAGTAAAAATAAGCAAATTTACAGACATTTCACTTTATGTTAGTCTTAATGAATATGTATTAGCTATTCATGGCCCTTTCCAAGTGCATACGTATTTTTATTGACCTCCATTACAAGCCTCTTCTTGAAGAGGTGGACAGCCTCAGTGGTAGTGCTCTGTGAAGAAGGGCTGAGAAAGGGGCTTCAGCCAGCCTGGAAGACAAGCGGGTCTTTTCATGGTCATCTGCTTATGAAGATGCCCCTTTGCTGCTTCTGGAAGCACCAGAAAGAACAAAGCCTTATGGCTAGAGTTCCGGTTACTGCCAGTCCACCTGGTGAAGCTGCCTGTCCCTTCTCATAGACAGTCTTTGCAGAACTGTCTTGCTATTGCTTGTGAGTTTAAAGTGTGGCATCCTGGTCACCTGGTTGGCTCAGTCAGTAAAGCCTATGACTCTTGACCTCAGCGTCATAAGTTCAAGCCCCACATTGGGCACGGAGCCCACTTAACAAACAAAATAATAACAAAATAAATAAAGCGTAGAATCTTTCACATAACCATATGCCACATTTTTGCTGCAGAAAAAGAAGTTTTAGAACATACCATTCAATGAGCCCACTTCTTTCATTCAGGGACTAAATGCGCATTTAATTCTTCATGGTCTATGCTTATTGAAGTTTGAAGGAAAATAACAGCTGAACTGATATGTGAGGTAAATCTGCTCGGTGCTTACACCACCATATATTTTTTGCTGTTAAAATGAACCAATTGTAATCCCCAGGAGAAATCTTGCGGATGACTCATGTTGCCCGGGGCTTGGATTCTGATGGGGCTTTGCTCCTCGACATCGTTGTGAGTGGCCATGTCCTCCAGCTTCAGTCACCTGCTGAAGTCACTGTAAAGGTAAAATGTCAGGATAACTTGCCTTCACTGGTTTTTGGTAAGAGCAGAAATCGAAGACTCGTAGAAAGAGCGCAGAGACCTTATGTAGTTTCCCTTGCTTGCTCAGGGGAGTAAATCAACCATTAAGGTTAGAAATGCCTTGTTTGTGTTTGTATAGAAATCCTCAGGAATAAGTCTTTATACACTGTTACTGGTTTTATCACCAGTAATACTTACTGGTTTATTACTGGTCCTGCTTACCGTGACCAAGATCACTGCTATCTGGATGTAGGTCATCTGTTTAATATTCTGCAGATAAAAAGAATATATAACTGTTATGTAAAAAGTTTTGTATATCACCCATAAAAGTATTTCAGAAACTAAAGAATGATAATCACCCTTTCATGCCCTTTTCTTTGCACTTGACCTACAACTTTGAATCCCTTATTAAACTATAATTGATGACAGTAAAATCAGGAAATCAATATAGTTACAATTAAAAGCTTCAAACTTTATTTCCTGAGCACTATTTTACAATTACAATTTTATTTAGAGCTACAGTTGACCCTTGAACAGTGTGGGGGTTGAGATGCCAGCTCCCCTGGGCATTCAGGAGTCACGTATGACTTTTGATTCTGAAAACTTAACTACTAGTGGCTTACTGTTGACTAGAAGCCTTACCAATAACACAAACAGTCAACACATATTTTATATGTTATATGGATTATATACTATGTTCTTAAAGTAATCTAGGGAAAAGAAAGTGTTAGTAAGAAAATCGTAAGGAAGGGGCGCCTGGGTGGCACAGTGGGTTAAAGCCTCTGCCTTCGGCTCAGGTCATGATCCCAGGGTCCTGGGATCAAGCCCCGCATTGGACTCTCTGCTCAGCAGGGAGCCTGCTTCCCTTCCTCTCTCTCTGCCTGCCTCTCTGCCTACTTGTGATCCCGGTCTGTCAAATAAATAAATAAAATCTTAAAAAAAAAAAAAAAGAAAAATCTGTGGGACACAACAAAGGCAGTCCTAAGAGGAAAATATATAGCGGTACAAGCCTTTCTCAAGAAACAAGAAAGGTCTCAGGTACACAACCTAACCCTACACCTAAAGGAGCTGGAGAAAGAACAAGAAAGAAACCCTAAGCCCAGCAGGAGAAGAGAAATCATAAAGATCAGAGCAGAAATCAATGAAATAGAAACCAAAAAAACAATAGAACAAATCAACGAAACTAGGAGCTGGTTCTTTGAAAGAATTAATAAAATTGATAAACCCCTGGCCCGACTTATCAAAAAGAAAAGAGAAAGGACCCAAATAAATAAAATCATGAATGAAAGAGGAGAGATCACAACTAACACCAAAGAAATACAAACTATTATAAGAACATACTATGAGCAACTCTACGGCAATAAATTTGACAATCTGGAAGAAATGGATGCATTCCTAGAAACATATAAACTACCACAACTGAACCAGGAAGAAATAGAAAGCCTGAACAGACCCATAACCAGTAAGGAGATTGAAACAGTCATTAAAAATCTTCAAACAAACAAAAGCCCAGGGCCAGACGGCTTCCCGGGGGAATTCTACCAAACATTTAAAGAAGAACTAATTCCTATTCTCCTGAAACTGTTCCAAAAAATAGAAATGGAAGGAAAACTTCCAAACTCATTTTATGAGGCCAGCATCACCTTGATCCCAAAACCAGACAAGGATCCCACCAAAAAAGAGAGCTATAGACCGATATCCTTGATGAACACAGATGCGAAAATACTCAACAAAATACTAGCCAATAGGACTCAACAGTACATTAAAAAGATTATTCACCACGACCAAGTGGGATTTATTCCAGGGCTGCAAGGTTGGTTCAACATCCGCAAATCAGTCAATGTGATACAACACATCAATAAAAGAAAGAACAAGAACCATATGATACTCTCAATAGATGCTGAAAAAGCATTTGACAAAGTACAACATCCCTTCCTGATCAAAACTCTTCAAAGTGTAGGGATAGAGGGCACATACCTCAATATCATCAAAGCCATCTATGAAAAACCCACCGCAAATATCATTCTCAATGGAGAAAAACTGAAAGCTTTTCCGCTAAGGTCAGGAACACGGCAGGGATGTCCATTATCACCACTGCTATTCAACATCGTACTAGAGGTCCTAGCCTCAGCAATCAGACAACAAAAGGAAATTAAAGGCATCCAAATCGGCAAAGAAGAAGTCAAATTATCACTCTTCGCAGATGATATGATACTATATGTGGAAAACCCAAAAGACTCCACTCCAAAACTGCTAGAACTTATACAGGAATTCAGTAAAGTGTCAGGATATAAAATCAATGCACAGAAATCAGTTGCATTTCTCTACACCAACAGCAAGACAGAAGAAAGAGATATTAAGGAGTCAATCCCATTCACAATTGCATCCAAAACCATAAGATACCTAGGAATAAACCTAACCAAAGAGACACAGAATCTATACTCAGAAAACTATAAAGTTCTCATGAAAGAAATTGAGGAAGACACAAACAAATGGAAAAATGTTCCATGCTCCTGGATTGGAAGAATAAATATTGTGAAAATGTCTATGCTACCTAAAGCAATCTACACATTTAATGCAATTCCTATCAAAGTACCATCCATCTTTTTCAAAGAAATGGAACAAATAATGCTAAAATTTATATGGAACCAGAAAAGACCTCGAATAGCCAAAGGGATATTGAAAAAGAAAGCCAACGTTGGTGGCATCACAATTCCGGACTTCAAGCTCTATTACAAAGCTGTCATCATCAAGACAGCATGGTACTGGCACAAAAACAGACACATAGATCAATGGAACAGAATAGAGAGCCCAGAAATAGACCCTCAACTCTATGGTCAACTAATCTTCGACAAAGCAGGAAAGAATGTCCAATGGAAAAAAGACAGCCTCTTCAATAAATGGTGTTGGGAAAATTGGACAGCCACATGCAGAAAAATGAAATTGGACCATTTCCTTACACCACACACAAAAATAGACTCAAAATGGATGAAGGATCTCAATGTACGAAAGGAATCCATCAAAATCCTTGAGGAGAACACGGGCAGCAACCTCTTCGACCTCTGCCGCAGCAACATCTTCCTAGGAACTACGCAAAAGGCAAGGGAAGCAAGGGAAAAAATGAACTACTGGGATTTCATCAAGATCAAAAGCTTTTGCACAGCAAAGGAAACAGTTAACAAAATCAAAAGACAACTGACAGAATGGGAGAAGATATTTGCAAACGACATATCAGATAAAGGACTATTGTCCAGAATCTATAAAGAACTTAGCAAACTCAACACCCAAAGAACAAATAATCCAATCAAGAAATGGGCAGAAGACATGAACAGACATTTCTGCAAAGAAGACATCCAGATGGCGAACAGACACATGAAAAAGTGATCCATATCACTCGGCATCAGGGAAATACAAATCAAAACCACAATGAGATATCACCTCACACCAGTCAGAATGGCTAAAATCAACAAGTCAGGAAATGACAGATGCTGGCGAGGATGCGGAGAAAGGGGAACCCTCCTACACTGTTGGTGGGAATGCAAGCTGGTGCAGCCACTCTGGAAAACAGCATGGAGGTTCCTCAAAATGTTGAAAATAGAACTGCCCTATGACCCAGCAATTGCACTATTGGGTATTTACCCTAAAGATACAAATGTAGTGATCCAAAGGGGCACATGCACCCGAATGTTTATAGCAGCAATGTCCACAATAGCCAAACTATGGAAAGAACCTAGATGTCCATCAACAGATGAATGGATCAAGAAGATGTGGTATATATACACAATGGAATACTATGCAGCCATCAAAAGAAATGAAATCTTGCCATTTGCCACAACATGGATGGAACTAGAGCGTATCATGCTTAGCGAAATAAGTCAAGCAGAGAAAGACAACTATCATATGATCTCCCTGATATGAGGAAGTGGTGATACAACATGGAGGCTTAAGTGGGTAGAAGAAGAATAAATGAAACAGGATGGGATTGGGAGGGAGACAAACCATAAGTGACTCTTAATCTCACGAAACAAACTGAGGGTTGCCGGGGGGAGGGGGTTTGGGAGAAGGGGGTGGGATTATGGACATTGGGGAGGGTATGTGATTTGGTGAGTGCTGTGAAGTGATTCACAGACCTGTACCCCTGGGGATAAAAATATATGTTTATAAAAAATAAAAAATTAAAATGCCAAAAAAAAAAAAAAATCAATGAAAGGAGAAGTGAGTTGGAGGAAATTGGAGGGGGAGACAAACCATGAGAGACTGTGGACTCTGAGAAACAAACTGAGGGTTTGGGAGGGGAAGGGAGTGGGGGTGGGGTGATCTTGGTGGTGGGTATTATGGAGGGCACGTATTGCATGGAGCACTGGGTGTGTTGCATAAATAATGGATTTTGAAACGCTGAAAAAAATTAAATTAAAATTTTAAAATACCAAAAAAAAAGAAAAAAAAAAGAAAATCATAAGGAAGTGAAATTGCACTGAACAGTACTGTACTGTATTTATAAAAAATCATATATAATGACCCCCACAGTTCAGATCATGTTGATCAAGGATCAACTGTATATATGTTTAGCACCTTAGCTTTTATTTTTCTCATTCTGGATCTCACCGTACCCTCAGGAAAAATAATCAGAGGAGCCATACTGATCCTCAAATTGATACTGTCTTCCTCAGGATTACACAGAGGACTACATTCAGACAGGTCCTGGGCAGCTGTATGCCTACTCAACCCGGCTGTTCACCATTGATGGCGTCAGTGTCCCATACACATGGAACCACACCGTTTTCTATGATGAGGCACAGGGAAGAATGCCTTTCTTGGTAGAAACCCTTCACGCTTCCTCTGTGGAATCTGACTACAGCCAACTGGAAGAGACACTTGGTTTTAAAATCCATGCTTCAATTTCCAAAGGTACCTTGGGTAAAGGAAAGTCCAGATCATTTTTCCATCCAGTCCTTTCTAAAAGGGTAAAAGAGGGGTGCCTGACTAGTTCAGAAGGTATAGCATGTGGCTGTCAGTCTCGGGGTTGTGAGTTCAAGCCTCACATTGGATGCAGAGATTACTTAAAAATAAAACTGAGGGGGGAAAATGTATTTAATACCTAAAAAAGGGGGAGTGGGTAAGAGAATTACATCAATGCCATTCAGGATAAGGATATTAGGGCACAGACTGAACCTAATGATACCAGGTTTTCATGTATGTTGTCTATGTGTTGTGGGAGGTAAACCCCTTTGAGAAAGCCAGTCCCACGGGAGTTCTAGTACATTTAAATTACTAATATGCTTGTCCATCTAACATGGTGGAGTTATTGTTCTATTCTAGATATGCAGAAAGCTTTAGAAAATATTTCCTTGTCAGAATAATGTTTTCTTTGGGTGTTCAAGGTCACCATTCTTATCCTGACTCTTGTATTTGTCACCGAATTTTTTTAATTCCTGAAACATAATGTAAAAGTAAAGTATATCTCAACCTAAATTAGTTTTTTAAAAAAAGTTTCCCTATTTTAAGAGCAGCTTTCAAAAATTGTGCAGCAATAATCAGTATTCCAACTGTCATTTCTTACTCCTGGACATTATAATTTTGCAACTGTTTTTCATTTTCTAAGCATAGTTCTACAACCCTTGATCTCAGTGGTCTTCCTATGCTGTGTAGTTCTTGTGTCTGTACCCTGAAATCCCTTTCTGGTCATAAGAGACACCCAAACAGTCAGCATCCCGTGTTCCATGAAGTGTTGATGCTACTGGAGACTTGCATGTGATTATGTTATGGACGCTAAGTATTTGAATAACTTTAACTTTGAACTTTAGGCTCCTATGAATACAGTTAAAATGATTCATACTGGCCTTTGCTATGCACTGGCTTTCCTAAAATAGATCCAAGTAGATAATAAGTAGCATCATTTTATTTTATCATGCTCAGCAGATACACTAAAAAAAACTCATTTTCACGTATACTCTTGCTTTCATCAACTGGGGCACATTCGAGCTCTGTGTTCTTCATCGACACCTGTCGGAACCACATCACTAAATTTGAGGCCATGGTCATCTAGAACATGTTCACAATTTTTTAGATGATCGCAGATTCCTGAAGCCTCAGAGCCTGTAGAGTCCCTAGCCCCACATGACCTTCACTCCCATGTTGCTAGCTACCACGTCCTCATTTTACTGTTGTCACGCATGTTCAGGTCACTGGGACAAAGGAAAAGAGCCACTGGAATGAAGAGTTCTGTTTCTCTTGCTCAGCAATGCCCACTTTTCAGGTCTAGCCTCTGTTTCTATTTTCCGGTACTCCATATAATTAAAAGAAGACAACTTTGCATAATAGTGTGGTTAAAAATGAGTCTACACCCTCTCGAGCAAGAAGAATTAAAATTATTTTGAAAAACACGTACACTTTTTATTCAGTCATGTAAATTCTCTAAGCCTGAACTACTTGAAGATCTGTAACAGTTTATTTTGGGAATCTGGATCCCACAATAGACAGAAACACACTCTAGGACACTTATAACCCCTTACTATTCTTAGATACTATGATTTTATGAATTACATCTGATACCTGTGCACATTTGTTAAGGTTCCTGTGAATTACAATTGGGTACTTCCAATTTCTTTTTTAAGTGACCACCAGGGGGCAAGCTTGCATTCTTGGTTGCTTAACCGGCATGTTCTCTCTTCTCTGTATTGGGTCTAGTCTAGAGCTATGGTTATAATGCAGTTAGAATCACCTAAAGAGCTTGATGATAGTTCATATTTCTAGGCACAAAGGCTTTGGCTTATCTAGTCTTAGGTAGGGTCTGGAAGTCTGTATTTTTAACACAGCCCCTAAATGATCCTAATTTATCTAATCTGCACACAGGCATTTGGAAACTGCTGGTCAAGTCAACTCACAAACATGAATCAATATAATTTTTTTTTTAATTTCACATCTTTAAAATAAAATGGATTTATTTTTTAAAATAAAATTATAAAATACATTTATATCTTACAAATTAATCAAGAAAACATCAGAAACAATAACAGAAAGATAAATTTAACTACAAATACATTTTTTAAAACTTCTTGATGGGAGACAATGACAAAATTGAGAAGCTAAGATATACACCAAGAAAGAATATCTGCTTTACGTATTATAGATAATTATAAATAACCTTAATATGTACAAAGCCCTTAAAAGTCATTAAGATAGAGCACCTGGCTGGCTCAGTCAGGAGAACATGTGACTCTTGATCTTGGAGTCATGAGTTCAAGCCTCACATGGGTGTAGATCTTGCTAAAAAAATAATAAAAAGCACTGTAAAAAAATCAATAAGAAAAAGACAACACCCAATAAAAAATACATAAAGGCTGTGAACAGGAAATTCCTATGAACAGGAAGAAATAATAATGACAAAATGAATGTGAAAAACTATCTAACTTCATCAACAAGCAAAAGAAATATAGACTAAAATAATGAGTTACTATTTCCCAGTTATCATTGTTAGAAATATGAAAACAATAACCACTCAGCATTGTATTTCAATATGAAAATCTTTAGACATTACTATACTAGAAGATATTAGAGAAGGATTCATAATGGCTGAACCTATATATAGATCTCTGATATGATTTTTTTTAACATTTAGTAATTCTTGGTAATGTATGGAGTAAAACAGTGTACAACCAGTCATCAATTTATAAGATGGTTGCATTCCTGGAAAATTCATTGTATATTTGAATCACACAAAAAATGTTTAATATGCACGAGATAGGTTCTAGGCTTTGACAATTATATGAAAATCTTTCAAGGCAAGGGACAAATCTTCATCTTGCATCATTATCCCACACATTGCAGGGTGATAAAACTTCCCCAGGTTCTGCCCCCTCACCAAATTTTAATAGACCTCTCTATCATAAAAAAAACCAAAGTATTTCTGCAAAACATCCCAAATGTTACCCTGATAGATGACATCTCCCCCATTGAGAATCCAAAATATAAAACTACTATCAGATAATAACTTATTATATGACACATTTTTTCCCACAATTATAGCCTCCAACACAGTGCCCTATACAACTTACTGGTTGTGGTAAGGAATGTATGAATCAGTAAATAAATAAAACTGAAGCATGAATTAAAATGACCACCTGAGTTGTATTCTTGAGTTCAGGATTAAAACAGACTTGCATCTAACTCTTTGCTCTGGTTTATATTAGTTCCGACTTTAGGCAATTTACATAATCTCTGTCTCAAATTCCTCATGTTGCAAGCTTTGAATGAAATAAAGTGCAGGAAGCTTGCAGCCCTGTGTGACACACAGAAACCATCCAATAACTAGATAGCTAGACAGGCTGGACATTTCTATCTCATCCATCTTCTTCCCATTTTCTTGCAGGTATAGGAAAACACATGCTCTCAGGGTCATTGTTGTTGTTTTGTTTTGTCTTCAGGGTCATTTTTATACTCAGGGTAGAAATGCATCAGGAACCTCTGCTTTCTTGTCAAGGTTTCCAGGCAGTTTGGTTACCTAAAAAGAGCAAATTGGACTTGCCGTTTTAGTCAGATTTTCACTGGAGTAGTGATTCTTACATTCTCCGAATACATAGATATATAAAACTGTTTTGAACAGTTTCATGTCCTCAGCAAAGCTCAAACAATATTGTTATCAGAAACTCTCCAAAGTAAAATGAATTTGAAAAATTAATGCCTGGACTCCCTCTATGAAAAGTATCTGAAGCAATAATAAAAAAACAAGCACAGTTTTATGCACTTAGAATTGAAAGAAAATCAAAGATAATTTCTGAGAGATTGAATATGAACTGAACATACGATGTGAATTAAATAAAATTTCCTTCAAAAGAAATTTACTGTATTAATGCTTATCTTTTAGTTTGTGTGTTTGAGCGTGTGTGCACACACATATTGCTTTGGTAACTCAAAAGGCATTTTATTTAAGTTTTTACAGGTCAATAATATTTGAAAAATATTAGCTAAATTGCTTAAACCAGTCAAGGCAGAATTACTTTCTAAGGAGAGAGATTTCCTAACTAGCTTATTTATTCTTGTTAATGTGTTTGTTTCTGACATCTAACTTAAATCTGTTCTATCACAGTACACCCATTAGCCCTTGCTTGGATACACAGGAAAGGAAAACACTTGGTCACACGTAGGGGACTTTGACCCAGCTGCTTGCAAGTTGCAAGTGGAGGAGATCCACAAAAGGAGAGGGTTTCTTCATTAGAGCTTCTGGTTTTCACTGGCGTAACTTATTTTAAGTGGCTTGAAAATAGTGCTCCTAACTCTAGAACAGACAGAGTAAATAATGGCTAGAGGAACAGGACTTTGCCTGTGGTTATGCCTGGCGTACACATTTATCTTGGATCCTTTTTTCATTATCACAGAACAGTTTTATTTCATTTTTTTATTAATATAAACAAAATCTGTTTCCAATGGCTGCTTGCCAACAATGTGGACTCTGATTCATTTTTTTTAGTTCTTGGTTGGGGAACAGGAAAAGTTTTCCATTCCTGCTTGTTTTCACCTATTGCATATGTTGCGTGATGTGTTCCATCTTTGGCATCTCTTCCCAGGGAAGAGTGTCCTGGAAAGAAACAAGGTGCTAACATTCTAACAAGCCCGTTAATTTGGCTTTTCTCTCTGTGGTAGGAGATCGCAGTAATCAGTGCCCCTCGGGATTTGCCTTAGACTCGGTTGGACCCTTTTGTGCTGGTAAGAACAGAAATAATGCATTTTTATTTTTATAAAAAAGAATTAGGAATGGAATCCATTTAACGGATATCTATTGCCATTTTGCTAGATTCTTAAGTATCACAACAGGCTTAGAAGTGTCCCATTTTATAGGCGAGGAAGTTGAGATGTGAAGTTGAGTGGGATGCCTGAGATCACTCAGCTAGCAAGTGTCAGAGCTAGATTTAAATTTAATTTGAAGTTTAATTTCAATTTGACCACAATCAAGTGTGTCAGGGATCCTAAGTAGAGAGGTGGAATGGGCACAGGGACAAAACACTGGATGCCATCTGGTCATTTACTTGCCATGGATATAAAACACAATAATAATCCAACTCTAAGTCACCTAACCCTAACGCTTAGAGGACAGGGCAGCACCCTGCACCAAGGACTACTGACTAAGCCGGACTCACCCCATCCAAGTACCAGTACAGGAGAGTCACAGATAAGTAAGCAGCTGAGCAAATGCCTAGAGTAGCTCAATTTGCACACCCAGAGCCTTCCTTTCCCTAGTAGGTGATATAATGTAGTATATAGTGGTAGAAAAGTGATCTTTAGAAGCTGTACTGTCCAGGTTCAAAGTTCAGCTCTGCCACTAATGACCTGTGTGACCTTGGGCAATTTCCTTAACTTCTTTTTTCTTCAATTTTATCACGCAAAATGGGGATGGTACTAAAAATGTCTGTCTCCTAGGAACGTTACGAAGAATGAGTTAAGGTAGGTAAAAAACGTTTAGAGTACAGGAAATGGTCATTGTACCTTAGCTGTCATCTTGTTATTTTAGAATTAAACTAAACATCTAGTCAGTATCAAAGATAATTTGGGGACCCAAAGTTAATTTTTATTTAGCGTTTCTATTTTGTGGCGCTTAGAGCATTTTCCGTTACATTCGATTCGATGCATTGTCCTCTGTGAGCAATTGTTCTATGAACAGCTATTATCATGGCCTTTAATGACTTCTAGAAAGCCAGGGAATAACACTCTCATGGGTCCCTTTGTTTCTTGTTTCAGATGAAGATGAATGTGCAGCGGGGAGTCCCTGCTCCCAGATCTGCCACAATACAGTGGGAACTTACTACTGCTCCTGCTTGAAGGGCCTCACCATAGCCGCGGATGGAAGGACTTGTCAAGGTAGCCCCAGTCAGGCAATGGTCACAGAAAGCTCTGGCCCAGGAAAAGGGCGGTAGAACAGTGCTGTTCTCGCGTACTCTTTCTGCCCCCACGCTGGCAATAAACAGATCATCAGGCCGCCTGAGATCTGCTGCCACAACTCCCTTCACGAGGGGCGCTACCCAAGCCGGGAGACCTGCGGCCACTCATTCCACCCCCACCACCCCCTGAAGAGAGACAGGCAGGACCAGCATCGCGTTCATTTTACAGTGACAAAACTAAGAAATAAAGAAGTTATAAAGAATTTAAGTAAATTGCACAATCCTGGTAACACTTTGGGAACATTAAAAAAAAGTGCTTTGTTTTTGAGTAAAGTGAACACATAATGTTACATTATTTTAAGGGGCACAACTGAGTGATTTGACAAGTGTATACACTGTACTGTGTTCGCCACAAGCCTGGCTACCAACTGTCCCAGTGCGCCAGTACGCCGTCCAGTATCACTGATGCTGTTCTTCATGCCGTGTCTTGAACTCCCTTGACTTATTCATTGCACAACCGAGAGCCCACACCTCCCCCTCCTCATCACCCATTTTGCCCATTTCCTCACCTCAAAAAACACTTTCTATCAGACTCCGCATAGACTTCCAAATTAGAATTGTGTGAGAATCTGGTTTATAAGTAAATTTTAAAATGATGAAAAGAAGAAAGGATTTCTCCCTCTGTGTCTGAGCAGACACCCTTCTAAATGCAAAACAGAGACAGAGTGTAAGGTCTGGGGGCGGCGAGGATTAACATTGTGGAATGTCTGGCACGACTGAGCACTTTGTGTACATTATTTCCTTTGATTTCCAAAGTAATGCTGAGAGACAGGTCTTATCCTCACTTTACAGATAAGAAAACTGAGTGTCAGATAGGAGAAGTAACTTTTTTAAAGCCACATAATTAATTTTCGGTGGTTTAGCGGTTACCGTAGTGTGCAAAGATACCACATTAGGCTCCTAGGTGCTTGTCATCAGCATAACCCCCTGCCAGGACTCCACCAAATGATTCAGCATTCTTGCTCTCATATATTTTCAAGTATCATTTTATTGTTTCTCTTATCCCTGGTTCTTGGGTGGATGTTCTTCACCCCGCCTTAGGTGAGTGACTCATTTTGTTGCAGATGTCGACGAGTGTGCTTTAGGCGGACACACCTGCCACGCTGGTCAGGACTGTGACAATACTATCGGATCCTATCGCTGTGTGGTCCGTTGTGGAATTGGCTTTCGAAGAACCTCTGATGGGCTGAGTTGCCAAGGTATAAAAATGGAGTTCCTCCCTTTATCTTCATTATGCTAAGAATGAAGACCCTCTGCCTTTTGTATCATTTAATGTAAACTCCATTTTATAGAATGAGCTTCTTGATAAGGTTTTCAGATGTAATAGTCCAAGGCTATTTTGAAATATTTATAGCACAGTGGTTTTGAAAAGTATTTGCCTATTATATTTGAAGGATGAGATTATACAGCACGATCTTAATAGAGTCTGTTTCATTAAACTTCAGTACATAAGACTACCAGATATTTATTGTAGGGTTTTTAAAAATATTTTATTTAGCCACTTGAGAAAGCGAGAGCACAAGTGGCAGGGAGAGGGAGAAGCAGACTCCCTGCTGAGCTGGGACCCAATGTGGGGCTCAATCCCAGGACCCAGAGATCAGGACCTGAGCCACCCAGGTGCCCTATTGCAGGATTTTTAACAGACTCTTTTTTAGAGAAGTTTCACATTTACAGCAAAATGGAGCGGAAAGTAGAGAAATTTCTCATATACTCTCTGCCCTAACTCTTGCACAGCATCTCCTACTATCAACATGCTGCCCCAGAGTGGCAAAATTCTTTCTTACCAAGGATGAACCCACCTTGATACATCATTATCACCCAAAGGTCATCATTTACATTAAGATGCACTCTTGGTGTACATTCTATGATTATTGACAAATAATAACATGTATCCTGTATTAGAGTATCATAAGAACAGTTTCCCCTAAAAATCCTCTGCTCTTTGCCTTTTCATCCCTCACTTCCCCCAACCTCTGGCAACCACTGAGTTTTTCATTGTTTCCATTGTTTTACTTTTTCCAGAATGTCAAGTAACTTGTAGCCTTTTCAGATTGTCTTTTTTCACTCAATAATATGAATGTAAGTTTCCTCCAGATCTTTTCATGGGTTGATCACTCTTTTCTTTTCAGTGTTAAATATTATTCCATTGTATTAATGTACTGTATTTATTAATCCATTCAGCCACTGAAGGATATCCTGGTGCTTCCAGATTTTAACAGTTATGAATAAAGCTTCTATGAGGGTTTTTTCCTAGAGGCAGAAATGGTGGATACAAAACTGAAGGCCTATCAATATAGAAAGAGAGAATGAATTATGCTACATTCACACCATCAACCATCGTGCAGCCATTATAAAGAATGGGATGCAGCTCAACTGTTTCCTTGCTGAGTTGTTCAGTGAGAACACCAAGATGTAGAAAAGTGTACATAGCTTGTGTGGAAAAGATTATGTGGCCAGAAAACAATCAATAACCAAAGATAAAGGCAATGGATTTATATATTTACATAGAGATACATATGTAGAGATATGTTAATATTTATACTAGGCTGTCAGTGCAGACTGGCTTTGGTGGGCAAGAAGGTAAAAAGCAATAAAGAAAGCCAAGAAAAAAGAAAGAAGAAAAAGCTACACTAAGAAAATATTTTTTAAGTATAAAAATGTATGCAGTTGTAGTAACATGTAGATTTTGAAAGATTAAAAGAGCTCATACACCTGAAACTAATATTACAGTTTGTTAACTAACTGGAATTTAAATAAAAACTTGAAACATTTTTTTTCAAAATAAAAAAATTAAAGAGCTCAAATAGAAAACAAGTACAAAATAAGACACAGGCAATCGTCTGAGTCTGGGAATGTAAGAGGGGGATGTGGAGAGCCTAAGTATGGTAATTGTTGCTTTGGAGGATTTGAAAAGAATGAGTAGAACAGTAGAGAAGGAGAAGGAACTTGAGTACAGACCTGAGAGAGGGATTATGTTAGGGTAGGAAAGACTGGATTGTGTCTGTAGGACTATGGGAAAGATGGCCATAAGGACCAAGGACTTTAAAAATGCAAACACGGAGAGAATTATCAATGGACCACAGTCCTCATCTTGGTGAGGAAGGAGGAGATGGGCTTCAGAACTCAAACACTCAAACAGAGAGACTTTTCTTACATGGGAGAAAAGTTCTCTCTTCCTATGGGACTAGAAGGAAGGAGAGTTTTGGAAAAGGTACATAAAAAGGCAAATGCAAAAGGTTTTTTAAAAGTGGGGGGACTTTAAAAAACACTTTAACCACCACACCAGGTGAACTGATAAGGCTCATCTTCCTGACACCAGCTGTCAATACCAGATGTGTAAAAAAGACAAAAACAAAACAAAACAAAACAAACAAACAAAAAACAGGCAAATGCTCACAAATTTGGGAAATTCATGCTTGCATTTTTTTTTTTTTTGTATTATACTATGCCCCATAGGTGTTGGGAAGATTAATTCGGCAATAACTGTGGACACGGGAAAAATGCTAAAGTTGCTGGTGTCAGGCACAAAGTGGTCAAGATCTATATCAGGCTAACAGCAGCGAAAATGGGGAAGAAAGGCCAATTACAAAGGATAATGCCCAAGACCTTGGCTCCCCCCGCCCCCCATCTTCAGTGTTCTAGTCTGTCAGCAACATTCCAGGGCTGAAACTTCCTAGAACCAGACATGGGACCCATCTGGTAGGATAGTTAAAGTAGAGGACTACTTTCATCCACAAAGTTCCAAGTCACCTGTGAAGAGAGATACGGTCTCCAGCAGTTAATCTAATCAATTATCTGACATATCACATGAAAACAATTGTATTGGATTCATTTTAGGAAAGATCTTAAACATGATGATGATAAAAGATCATCAAAATCTTAGACATCTGAAATAAATTAACCCAAGTTTCCTAACAAAATATAATAAAAAGTTTCATTTTATTTAACAGATATTAATGAATGTCAAGAATCCAGCCCCTGTCACCACCGCTGTTTCAATGCCATAGGAAGTTTTCATTGTGGATGTGAACCTGGATATCAGCTCAAAGGCAGAAAATGCATAGGTAAGAAAAGGGCTTTAAATTCAAAGCAATGACATCTTTATAATTTCTAGGTATTTGATCTAATCCATATGCTGTGTCCTGGGCTGGATTCATACATAGGATACCTCTATCCTTCATGTATGTAATCCACGCAAAACCAAAATTGAAGCAAATGATATCCTTTACAGGTTTCATTTTCCAATTACATAGCAATTTTTTAGCATTTCCCTATTTTATTTACTATATTTTTTCACTGAAGCATAATGCATATGATTACATATATAAAGATACATACACACACACACACACAGACTTTCACATACATATTTACACATTTTTTTATTGATTTTTCTAAGAAGTGGTGGTTGGTATGGTTACCAGGTATATGGACTAATTTTTTTTATATTTTTATCCTTCTGTTTTAAAAATAGTCTGTTACTGTTACTGACTTTAAGCATTTTACCCTCACACAGTAATTATATAATTAACATCTATCCTTAAAATCCCAAGGTATGATTTCTGTGGAAAAGCAGAAGAAATCATTTTCTCAATCTTCATAACCTTTGTTCTTTTATCAAGATGTGAATGAATGTAGGCAGAACGTGTGCAGACCAGACCAGCACTGTAAGAACACCCGCGGGGGCTATAAGTGCATTGATCTTTGTCCCAACGGAATGACCAAGGCTGAAAACGGAACCTGCATTGGTGAGTGTATGGCTATTTCAGTGATTGAGATCTATTTGACATACCAAGGAAGGGATCCATTTTTTTAATTAAATTTTATTTTTTTATTAACATATCATGTATTATTAGCCCCAGGGGTACAGGTCTGTGAATCGCCAGGTTTACACACTTCACAGCACTCACCATATCACATACCCTCCCCAATGTCCATAACCCCACCACCCTCTCCCTACCCCCTCCCCCAAGCAACCCTCAGTTTGTTTTGTGAGATTAAGAGTCTCTTATGGTTTGTCTCCTTCCCGATCCCATCTTGTTTCATTTTTCCCTTTCCTACGCCCCAAACCCCCCATGTTGCCTCTCAACTTGAAGGGATCCATTTTTAAACTAATAATTAAAGTACATTTAATCTCACAAGGAAGTTTTTCTTTTCTCACAGGTTTTTTACTCCCACCTTCTAGTGTGTTTGAGCTGTGGGATCTCAGGCTCTATACCAAGAAATGGAAGCTCACCATGGAAGTTTATTACCATTTTGAGCTCCCATCAATTACACATTCACTTTACACAGTTTAATATCCACATAAATTATCTCACATTATGTCTCTGAAATTCAGTGTCTATATGTTAATTTCACAGGTGGTTAAGAAAAGCTTATACATATTTATTTAAAGTTCAAGGTATTTTATTTTAGAACTAAATATTCTATCAATGTCAAATCAATGACCAGACAAATAAATTATATTCTCCCCGTATCTATTCTTTCTGTGCCAGTCTGCCTTAGTTAGCAGAACTATAAAACAAAAATGAAACAGATAGCATTCCTCCTTTCATGTCCCTACAATCTGCTGGAGCAGGTTGGCTAATTCTACTTTCCTCACCAAAAGAAAATAAAAAACCTATAATACAAAGGAGAATGAAATGCCATAAAGAGAAACAAATGAAATTGTATGAGAGCACTTGAAAGATTGATCATATCTGATAGATGTCATGGTAGTGATTGCATTAAATATTGCCTTGAATGGAATGGTAATAATAGGTGGACATGGTAGAAAAAGAAAAGAGAGTCCCCTAGAAGGGGAAAGGGGCTGGGCTTGGAGAAAACAGATTAAAATTCATCCTTCCTGGGTACCTGGGTGGCTCAGTGGGATAAGCATCTGCCTTCAGCTCAAGTCATGATCCCAGGGTCCTGGGAATGAGCCCCACATCCAGCTCCCTGCTCAGCAGGAAGTCTGCTTCTCCCGCCCCTATATCCCCACCCCTGCTTGTTCTTTCTCTTTCTCTCTCTCTTTTCTCTGTGTACTCTCTTTCTCAAATAAAGAAATAAGATCTTAAAAACAAACACATACTGAGGACATGTGGTAAAAGATGGACATGGAGAGGACCAGCCAAACAGCTAGAAATGTGGGGTTGTAGATAAGACACAATGCAGTACTATTGCTGTAAGTCTACATCAACAAGCTTACTAGAGTCACCAGTATAAATAAGACATCCAGAGGTGGAGGGAGTAGAGAGAAGAGGGCTACAAAGCTGAGAACCAAGCCCTTTCCATAGTAGGCCACGAGAGAAGGAAAAGGAACCAGTTAATAAGTGGCAGAGTTAGAACTCGAACCCAGGTCTCAGTCACATGGTGAGAAATGCAACCGTTGACGATTCTAAAGACTGTTCATTTTAAATATAAGGAATTTAGTTTTGAGAGAGGAAGTGTTATTACTTTTTATTGCCTCTGTGTCTGTAGATATTGATGAATGTAAAGATGGGACCCATCAGTGCAGATATAACCAGATATGTGAGAATACAAGAGGCAGCTATCACTGTGTATGTCCCAGAGGTTTCCGGTCTCAAGGAGTTGGAAGACCCTGTATGGGTAAGTTACCAGCAACTCTTACTGAATAATAAAGCTCCTAATGTGATTAGTTAGCCTTATCAACTTGATTAGACCACTCTCCCATCTCAAACGTTTTCTTGGAACAATTAGAAAATGTGTAAGTTGGTTTAAGTAATTTATAACATAATTCGAATTACTTCTTAAAGATTTCATATGGAGTTCCATTTGCACTGGCATTTAACATGATAGTAATCACCATTTACATAATGCTTACTATACACTACACATATCAGAGTGAGATGGCAATATATTACCATGATGACTTAATTATGAAGGTTCTCTTATCGATGATCTCTCTATGTGCATGGCGTGGATGTTTGCACAGATACATTCTAGTTGAATGTGAAGCATAATTGAATGTAATACAAAGGTTTAGATGTGAGGGATTAAAATGTCAATGCACAATTTAAATAAATTGATAATTATTCCTTTATCATACATTTAGTGCTTACTATGTGCCTTTTCCTGTGCTAAGAAGCTCACTCAGTTCTCCCAATAGCCAGTTTATTTCTATCTTAGTTATAACTAAATGTAAATAAGGCAGGTAATGGACAATTAGAAGAGATCTGTAAGAAGGTAACCATATACTTCTTTTTAATTAATGCGCTGAATAATCAAAATCTGAAACCAACCTATGAAATTATATTCCCCTGGAATATTTAAGGATGGTGCAAAAAAAGAAAAAATGGTGTGGGCTTTACATACTGGCTTCCAGTTTGCATACTGTGCTTTTAAAATTAGTTTCCTTGGTTGTCTTAACAACAGTTTATAACAAATTCTCTCATAAAGACTTAGTTCTGTTTATGTAGCCCCTAGCTTAGTACTTTGCACAGAGCAAATGTTGAAAATAATACAATTACTAGAAACGGTTTTAAAATAAATACTCTCCAATAGCAGAAGTGCATAACATAGCATTTTAGTGTTTTGTTTAGGTATTGTAATTTATATATAACTTAACATCTTGATTAGTCATAGCGGTGACCTAGCAGAATGAAATATGTTTATTTGTTCACTAATTTGACTTGAAGTTGAATGTCAGACCTTGGACTGGGAAATACATCAATGAAGAAGGTAGAGCCATTGCCTTAAAGAGATTTAAAATGTTAATTTTAACCTTTGCCTACTAAAATAATTTTTAAAACAAAATTTACTACTTCTATTTTGCTTATTCATATTGCTGTCTTTTATGTCACTGTGGTAATGAATTAAAGAATTTGGTTTTGTTTTCTGGTTTTCATTTGCTTTTCCAATTTACAGGAAAAGTTGGGAGTGTATACTGTATGTTGACCTAGGTATTGGAAGAAAAATAACTTTTTAAAAAATTTTATTGACTTTTGAGTTTATATCTTAGTAGGAAATAATTCTTAGTTTCCTACTCTTTAAATTTTTGTGGAAAATGTGCTTAGCTTGATTATTACATAATAATTATTGATTCAAAAGAAATAAAAGAAAAATGTTAGTAGTTATACCAATATTATCCCATCTGAAGCTTGTGTTTGTATGAAAGATTGGCAGTACTAGTGAGAATGTCGTAATAAAACTCAAACTAGAAATGTGATTGAGTCCTTCCCTCCACCAACAGAATTAAGATCTGCATTAGCTTTGAACTCTAGTTTTTCTAGATTCAAGACCACATTTTCCCATTTGACCCTTTATGTTTCTACTGACCACAAGAAGCAGTCTTTAGGAGAAGTCCTAGAACCTTTCTATACATTCATGAATGCATGATTAAAGCTTTCTCTAAAGTTCACAACAATGGAGAAATTACTGTATTCATAGCTTTGGAGGGTAACGTAATGTCTTCAGTTTGTTCCAGAAACTGATTTCTTGATTCCTGTGTTTTGTGTGTATATGTATGTGTTTTTTTTTTCTCTTTTTTATGTATCATGGCACACGAGCAGACATTAATGAATGTGAACAAGTGCCTAAGCCTTGTGCGTATCAGTGCGCCAACACCCCCGGCAGCTTCAAGTGTATCTGTCCACCAGGACAACATTTATTAGGGGACGGGAAATCTTGCGCTGGATTGGAGAGGCTACCTAATTATGGCACTCAGTACAGTAGCTATAACCTTGCACGGTTCTCCTCTGTGAGAAACAACTATCAACCTCAACAGCATTACAGACAATACTCCCATCTCTACAGCTCCTACTCAGAGTATAGAAACAGCAGAACATCTCTCTCCAGGACTAGAAGGACTATTAGGAAAACTTGCCCTGAAGGCTCTGAGGCGAGCCGTGACACATGTGTAGGTAAATGTCAGCCATATTACATTTCCTTCCGGTGGGCTCGTTTATGGGCCAGAATCTAAGCATAGACACTGCACCTGTGGTTGTCTGGGTGCTATGAACTACCTCTGATCTCAGCTCTGGGTTGATTCAGAGTTCCAAGACATTTACTCGGGCACCTAAAACTATGACAAAATTTATTCAAATAAATGATGAATTTGCATGTGTACATTCTGATAATACATTGTTTTGTATTGACAGTTCCTCTCTTTTGATCACTCCTGAAAGTGTTATTAAATCTAATGCTACGTGGAAATAAATTTCAGTGGCATTCAGAATACCTTTTTTTTTACTAAAAAAAGAAAATATGAGTATTGCCAGATTATGGCTTTACCTGGTTGATGCCAAAGCAATGAGTTAAAAGTGAAACTTTCAGTGACTCCATCAACTGCTTATTCTATGGGACAACCAAAATGGTGTTGACTGTTGACCCACACTCCCTGTGGAATTTCTCAGTTTGATTATTTTGTATATATGGAAATCACTGAAAAGATAATGTGAGCCAGGACAAAATTAAGTTGCTTTCATTTCTCTAAAATATGTGCTTTTGATATCTTTATCTAAACTCATCTACAATTTAATTTGTTTGCAAAAGTGAAGTGTAATTTCCAACTCAATAATTGAGACTTTGTTTTCAGTTAAGTTGCAAACATTACCATCTGTCATTCATTTAATTCAATTTTCTGTGAGCGTCCACAGTTTGCATGCCATTGAGCTATGTGCCAAGAGAAATTAGCAAACACGAATTAGCCCCACTTTTGGTTAGATGACAGAAGAAAGCAAGGAAGAGAGGGAGGAAGGCAGAAAGAAAGAAATTTTGTTTAAATTTTAAGACCTCTACTCCAACTTCATTTTCTTGCATTTTTCTTAAGTATTCTGAACTTCCCTTATTCTTGCCTATATATTTGTTACACATTTCTTATAAACATTTAAAAAAATGTCTTTTTCTGACTTTAATTACCATTTTTCTTCTACTCTTCACCCCAAGCGTTGCTTCGCATCATTATCGTCTAGACGTGCTCCCTTAATCACTCTTCATGGACCCAGACTCTCAAAACCTTTATCAGCTGGACCCCCAACTCACTGGATTCTTTAGCTTTAAACTTTTCTCCTTCAGTCTATACTTTCCCAGAGCTTTTCTCTCTACCGGTCTTGATGTACCTGAAGGTTAATATGATGCACATGAAACCTTCTCCCTACGATCGGTCTTAGAACTGTTGGCAAAGCTAATTCCTTTTACCCTTGAATTTCAAACATTAATGCCTTCATCAGCAGTTCTCTACCTTTAGTCCATATGGTCAAACACTGCTGAATTCCTAACCCTGTGGACTCCACAATCCTTACAAGGAAGTCAAACACCACTCTCAACCTGCTCCAAACCATTCTGAGCATTGGTAATTTTTCATGCCCAGGATTTTGACCTCTTTGTTAGTTAAAACTCTTCACCATTTTTTAATTGATAGAATTAAAATTTGACATGTCTTTCAAAGTTTCTTCCAAATAGTCATTTCCACAAAGGGGTTTCATCTCCAATTACTCCAATTACTCTCTGACTTCATCTTAGACAAGCTCTTCTCTTCTACCTGTCCAAAACCCTTGTTTATGTGGTGACACATGAGTTAAACCATACCCCCAACATGGTACACCATCATGCTGATTTCTTTTAAGAAAGCATTCCTGATTAATAACTCCATTCTCTATTTATTCATCACTATCTAAGCTCTGCAGTTTCACAGTAGAGTCTTATAAATGTATTCTGTGTCTGTGTGTTTGTATTACACTAAATATCATGTTCATAAGAATTATCCTCCCCAAACCATTGGCTTGAGGCAGCTACTATTTCAGAGGACCAATCATGGAGAATCTGAGGTAAACTTCCATATCTAGTCGATTACTGGATGTTTGAACTTTATTTGGGGGCAGTTAATAGGCTTTTAGAAATAATTCTTAAAATATGGTGAATATTTTGTAGTATTCATACTAATAAAGAAATTTGCACTGAATTTGCAGACAGCTTTGGAATTCTGCTACGAGCAACTTGCAATAAACACCAAATGCCTTTAATTAACCATCTGGGATAGACAACTCAGAAAAGATTCAAATCAACACTCTGCAGTCTTATTAGACTTGGGCAAAATTGGGCTTTTTAAGGAAATTATTCCAAAGCTTAACAGGAGAAATGAACACTGTGTTGCTTCTGAATACCAAAATTGCACTTGGGGCCACATTGAAATTCCTGCTGTGGGAAGAGTGAACTGACTTATTGGAGTTCCACAGCACTGACACTGCTGGGATGATTTTGTGATGGAAGCAGATAGCAAAAGGAAAAAAGTAAAAATAATACACAAGTTGAATAAATGCTTTGGTTCACAGTGGGGTAAAAACAGTAAGAGATATTTGGTGAACAGATTTGGAATCTCCGCAGTTACATCCTGAGCATATGCAAAACATGTACAGTGAACACATCCCTTTGCTCTGAGTCACAAGTTTTTACCTTGTCTTCTCTTAACCTCTACCCTACAAGCCCCCCTGCTCCCACTTGATGTCATGTTCTCTTTTCATTCTCCCACTGGTTGGTGGGACTCTGAACCAATTCTAACATTAGTCTCAGCAAAATACAACTGGGGTAAGAAAACTGAGGCGCTCCAAATCATATCTCTTGTCCTGAAAGCAAATAGCAATGTTTAATTATCACCCATTCTCCTCTCCTATTTATTGCTACTTTCTTGGCTTTGTTTAATACTAGCAAATAGATAGCTCTTAATGATAAAGTGCTTTCCCATGTATTATGCTCTATGGACCTTCCAACAAATCTGTACAGTGGAGAGATCATGTCAGTGAGTCCTTTGATAAAGAATTGACTGGGACCTTGAGAAATAAAGTGAGCTGCCCAAGGTGTCCCATCAACCATAGATATGTTGCTGCCATTAGTACTTTACAAATGTATGAAGTTTGATGAATATCCTTATCACAAAATTAAAAACACCTCCACTTGATATCTCTGTATGGGAAAGCAATGCATGGATGTTGGGAGCAGGTGTAGGAAAAGAGAGAGGTAGGTGAAGTTTAAATAAAATAAAAAGATTCCTTGTTCCAATTAACCTCAATAGAAACTGCCTTTTTGGTAAATTCTACTATTCTGTAAAGAATTTGGTACTTTGGTGGTTTAGGATCTTGTATAAATCTGTTCCATCTGCCATTCCAGGCTTGCTTAACTCATATAGAAATTGGCCGGTTTGGGGCTTCAGCTCATATACACTTTTACACAGAAGAGATGTTCATATTTTGTGAAATAGTACAGTTGATGTTGGGTTCATTAAAAACAGATCCTGATATAAAACAGCTCTGAGCATGTTTAAACACACAAGTGTAAAATCACCAAGAAGTTTTTCTATCGTATATCAACAACTTGTGTGTAATTGGTTCTGTCAGTAGTTTCTGCCCTTTTTTGCATGGTTATACACTCTGCTTTCTTTCTGCACAGATATTGATGAATGTGAAAATAGAGACATTTGCCAGCATGAGTGTAAAAATACCTTTGGGAGCTATCAGTGTATCTGTCCCCCTGGCTATCAACTCATGCTCAATGGAAAGACTTGTCAAGGTGAGAAAATCTCAGAATGTGTATTATGGCTACTTGACTTAAAACCAATGTAGGAGAATGTGAGAAATTAAGTGTCTTCTTTTTTTTTTTTTTAAATAATTATTCTCCTGGTTGCTTTCTCTTCCTTCTCATTCCCATTAGTCATATTTATCATTGCTTTTGTAAGTAGGAGAACTGGAGAGAAAGCCATTAGGCAGAAGAAAAAAGTTGAGAGTCATTTTCGGTGCAGTCTTACAGAAGGAGCAAGAATGTCTAAATCCGGTCATGTTCTGTATTTCTAAAACTAAGTGGGAATAGCTTCAAATATCTTTTCAAAATTAAGCCAAGATGGAAGATGAAATAGGAGCAGAGCTCAGTAAATTTACTCCAGTATTAGGCATTATTTTATTTTTTTTGTTTTGGCAACATTGGGTAATTGATTAAATGATCTATTCTTTGAGTCTGCAACTGTTGTAAAACAGTCATAAGCTAGCTTTGAAGAATGCAAATAATATAGTCTCTTCCCTTTGATATCTTAGTACAATGGAAACAGATATGTAAATAAAAGCACAATATACAGGGTTGTAGGTTCTATAAACAGAGTTTGGGACAATGTGTATTGACGGTAGAAAGAAAAAAACTATCAATCTCAATATTACCTTCTTTACACAAAAATGTGAAAGGGACATTTTGCTTTAATAAGGTATATTATATTGCAATGCATGCTTAGATCAAAAAGAAATAAGAACTTATATAAATCTTGAAAATTTTATAAGAAACCCCCTCAATTTTGTGGTCAAAATCAAAAGTATTATGTAGGTATTAACAAGACTCTGAATTTTAGTAATTTCTGTCACATTCAATCTTTATCATTTCCTAAATCATATCAGATAATATCTCCAAAAGAGTGCTTTATCAGTAATAACCAAATTAAATTTGCCTTCTCTGGGAGATTCACAGAAGACTTGCTAGGATGCAGGTCATGGAAAGAGTGCTCCAGGAAGCAAGACCTGGATGGGCGATGGGACCACCTGACTACCATGACCTGTCCCACACCCATTTACCCAGTCCCTCCCTGAGAGTCTCCACTGGACCACGTGGACTGGAGAAGTAAAGGAAATACCATAACAACCTTCGCTCCCAATCATCTGTCACAAATGCTTGTTAAGAACTTACCCTATGCAGAACTTTCTACTGAGATTTGAAGTATGAGAGTAACACATTGACGTTGTAGTCATGTCTTTCCAAAGCAATTATTAACTCATTTTAAGCAGCAGTACAGATATGTCAAGGGCAATAGTTTGTACCCATTCTACAGATAATAAGATGAATATGCTAGAACAATCAAGAACAAGGGTTGGACTTGATCACAGATCTCAAAATGTCTAGAGTGGTCCTTTGTCTCTCCTGTCATACTGTGAACACCAGGGTCCTTGTACAGTGGCAGCAGGGTGAGGTGAGAGAATTTACGCTGTCCGTGCTTTATAACTTTCCCCATGGCATCGCCCCAAGAATCCTCTAAAGAGGTGGCAGTGCCCAACATCAACACTACACTTCCTGTGAGTGCACCAGGCACCAAGGAAGGAAGGATTTGGAACAACCAACCAAAGTACAAAAGCCTTAGCCAGATTTTTAAGTGCTATATTATGTTATCTCCTCATTAGAGGATTTTTCTTTTTTTCTAAATTATGCCATTTTGTTCCTTGATTGCCCTGGCCGTCCATTCAGTTCAAACTTTTTTCAGTTTTCAGTTGGGCTTCGGAGAGTGGAAAATAATGTGAACAAATCAGAAACAGGTGTCACTTGAAATGTTTGTGATTTAAATGGGTTACATATTTTTGTGGTTTTTAAAAAAGACTTGAGAGGGACGCCTGGGTGGCTCAGTGGGTTAAGCCGCTGCCTTCGGCTCAGGTCATGATCCCAGCGTCCTGGGATCGAGTCCCACATCGGGCTCCTTGCTTGGCAGGGAGCCTGCTTCTCCCTCTGCCTCTGTCTACCACTCTGTCTGCCTGTGCTCGCTCTCTCTCCCTCTCTCTCTGACAAATAAATAAATAAAATATTTAAAAAAAAAAAAAATAAATAAAAAAAATAAATAAAAAAGACTTGAGAGAAAACAATTACATCTTTTAAAGCAGCCTTTAATCTGAAGAATAACTTGGAATCTTTTTATAGCTTTAGGAAGTGTTTCAGGAATTCATGAGAGGAAAAAAAGTTGATTTCCATTTACATGTGCATTTTTGAAGCTGTATACGTTAGTGATACAAATGTCAGTGACAAAAAGGAAATTAAAGTGAATTTGACATTGAACAAGGACAGAGACTCTAATCAAAAGTGGAAGTCGGCAGACTACAAGATGAGAAACAAAAACATGACTGATCATGATTTGCCCAAGAAGCAGAGAGGAGAAACTAAAAGATCTTTCTGCTCTTTTTAAGCCCCACTAATCTAATTCTGAACATTTAGAAATACTTTATTAGCATTGCACTTAAAATGAGTGTTCTAATCTATCCAGGGTTGTTTTTTTTTTTTTTTAAGATTTTATTTATTGGACAGAAAGAGATCACAAGTAGGCAGAGGCAGGCAGAGAGGAAGGGAAGCAGGCTCCCCACCCAGCAGAGAGCCCAATGCGGGGCTCAATCCCAGGACCCTGGGATCATGACCTGAGCCAAAAGCAGAGGTTTTAACCCACTGAGCCACTCAGGCGCCCCTATCCAAGGTTTTAAAAAGTAATCCATAATGTTATCAAGAATCTAAATTATTCTCTCTATAAGATAAATGTTTCAGGTATGTTTATTCTAAATTATTGTGTAATGTATCCAGAAGCACTTGGTTAAATGCAGTCATATGTTCTAAAGCTGCAGCACATCTAAGTAACTAAAAAGCCATGTAGGGGCGCCTGGGTGGCTCAGTGGATTAAGCCACTGCCTTCGGCTCAGGTCATGATCTCAGTTTCCTGGGATCGAGCCCCGCATCGGGCTCTTTGCTCAGCGGGAGCCTGCTTCTCTCTCTCTCTGCCTGACTCTCCGCCTACTTGTGATTTCTCTCTCTCTGTCAAATAAATAATAAATAAAAAATCTTTAAAAAAGAGTGCTGTGAAGTGTGTAAACCTGGTGATTCACAGACCTGGGGATAAAAATATATGTATATAAAAAATATATGTTTATAAAAAATAAAAAATTAAAAAAAAAAATAAATACATTATAGAGCTTTAAAAAAAAAATAAAAATAAAAATAAAAAAAATAAAAAAATAAAAAATAAAAAGCCATGTAAGTGATTAACTCCCTATCACTTTATGTTAATATAAAAGCTTTTCAGCTCATCCTGGTAATCTTTTCTTGTAGACTATATAGATTATAAAATGCTCACCCTTTAATTTCTACCATAGTAATTTTCTTATAATATTTAATAAAAAACAGCCTCACATTGTCAGCTAGCAGAAGACAGCATGATTTCTCCATCTTTTCCAGCTCCTTTTTAAAAAAACAGGCAGTAGACTAAAGGAGTAGAGCGAATGCCTATAAGGTGCTTAAGCCTGAGGAGATAATAATAGACAGAAGGAGATAAGAAGTAGACAAAAGAAGGCCACCTTCTAGAAGCTCAAATACTTAAGAAAGCTTTTCAGTGGGAAGTATTCATTATTATGGAGCAGAAGGCAAACACTTTGAATATTAGACTTTAATATATTTTTGTACACTCATATTCAGCCATTGGAAATCTGTGAAAGATAGCTACACTTTTTTTTTAATGATTTTATTTATTTATTTATTTGACACAGAAAGAGAGAGCACAAGAACGGGGAACAACAGGCAGAGGGAAAGGGAGAAGCAATCTCTGCCAAGCAAGGAGCCCGATGTGGGGCTTGATCCCAGGACCCTGGGATCATGACCTGAGCTGAAGGCAGATCTTAACTGCCACCCCGGTGCCCCAAGATAGCTACTCTTATTATGCACATAGGCATGTGTCCAGATTCTGGTCTCCATGCCACCATTTCCATGGGCCCCTGCAGCCCACTGGCCTTCATGTGCCTGCAGGAAGGAATTCACCATAAAAATAAGAGCTAAAATGAAATTTGGTAGATAAGTATGAAGGGAATGTTTTTTATGAGGAAAAAAAAAGAAGATAAGGCTAATTACATTTCTTTCACATTTTCCTAAAGGGCTTTTCACTTCATTCTGAGACAATCTCATTTTGCCAAGGAGATAATGCCCTTCTGACAGATAAAATCATAATTAGAACTTGGTTCACAGAGACAATAGGCAAGATTTAACTGAGATAAAAATTTGTTTCACACTGTGTTATATTCCTGTAGGAAAATTAGTCCTAATATAAAACTAGTCATACAAAGCACGTTATGTTATTATCAGCACATCTAAGTAACTAAAAAGCCATGTAAGTGATTAACTCCCTATCACTTTAGCTCAGTGTCTTTTTACATTGTGCACACCATTAGCAAGTTTAAAGTAAATAATCACACTGCATTTCCTTAGAAAACAGAAATATATTTGAAACCAAATCTAAAATGCTCAGTTTTGAGATGGAAATGGTAAATAATTCAGAAATAAAATTTAATGGGGCACCTGGGTGGCTCAGTGGGTTAAGCCTCTGCCTTTAGCTCGGGTCATGATCTCAGGGTCCTGGGATCAAGCCCCGCATCGGACTCTCTGCTTAGCAGGGATCCTGCTTCCCTTCCTCTCTTTCTGCCTACTTGTGATTTCTGTCAAATAAATAAATAATATCTTTTTTAAAAAAAGAAAAATTTAACATTTATTGTTCATTATTCATATATATACTGTTTCTTGGAACTGCTTCTCTCTTTTTCTTTCATTGATAGCAGTTTTTCAGGCTATTTAAGAATTCACCAAAGAACTTACAACTTTAACCCAAGTCCGACATACACATGATTATGCAGGTACCAAGTCACCTGCTACCATGAAATGATACAATAGTTTTTGCACATGGAAGTACATTTGACCTTTAGGTCCTGCCTCTGCAGAGGACGGATTTGGGCCCAGTTCACTGTAATCGTTCCCTCCTATACAGCAGGATCTATGTTTATTCAAATACCAAAGAAGGAGGAGAATTGTAAGTGCCAATAAGCTGCCAGTTGACTTAAGACTTTAAAATAAGTCATCTTCAATTTTTGCTTGCCTACTCCAAAAAAAATTTGAAACCTTACACTTCATTCATACATTTTAGAACTGACTTCTAAAGTTTCTTATCATTTAAACTGTTGTACAGGGTGTGAATTCTGGCTTTGATGCCCATGTGCTTCAAATATATTCTCATCAATACTTTGGAGCTGTAGATAACCTAGTTAATGGGGAATGATCATTATATAATTTAAAAGTCTGCAGTCGCTGTTAAACCAACCAGCTTGACTGTCAGAAAAAGTCTAAGGTCATTTATCTGTTCAAGTAGAAGTGTTAGTAGGTGTTCCCATGACAACCAGCTTGCTTCCAAAATCTAATTTACAAGAGAGAGCCAAGACCATTGGTCCGCAGCCATGATGAAATAAGGCCTGCCACCATCAATACGAATGACCAGTTTCTCACCCTTCCTATGTGCCTTGAAGCATTTTACCCCTCCCTGAGTATCATAAAGAGACTAGGGATTAGTGGAAACCTTTCTTTTATAAAGCAGAAGGATATAAAATGGGAAAGGCGACAAGAGAACTCCAGGCCACAGGAAGTTCTCAGGAAGAGTGCTTTTAGGAAAGAGAACTTGTGGGAAATAAATTTCTGGATGTGAACGATTCCATGAAATATTTGTCTGCTCTCATATTACTGGAAAGCTTCCATGTGCCACCAGGGGAATGCAGGTACCGCAGTTGGAAATTATTGCTCTAAAATATGGTTCTTAATGTTAGGATCTCAAAATCCCTTAAAAATGTTGTAGAGCCCTATGGACCCACTTCCCAGAAATATCCATCAATTTCAGTGTTGTGCTCTCTGTCTCTGCATCTGTCCTTGTCCCTGTCTCTCTCTCTCTGTGTGTGTCGTGCGCATGTGCACGCGTACACACACACACTCTCTCATACATGCACACACAAAAAGATTTTCATTCACAAATCCCCTGGTACTCAAATACAGACCCTAAGTTAAAAATCATGGCTCAGGACCCACCTGGGTGGCTCAGTGGGTTAAAGCCTCTGCCTTCAGATCAGGTCATGATCTCAGGGTCCTGGGATTGAGCCCCACATCGGGCTCTCTGCTCAGCAGGGAGCCTGCTCCCCCCACCTCCTCTCTGCCTACTTGTGATCTCTGTCTGTTAAATAAATAAAATTTTTTTTTTAAAATCATGGCTCAAAAACATTCATTCTCAGAAAGCTAAGAAACCGTTTCCTTTAGTTCCATCTTGATGTTTCTTGATTATAGCGATTTAAGTGTGTTTTTATTTAACAACTTTGTATAGAAAACAACAAAATAAACAACATTTCATTTGCATGTTTCCCCACTATCCAAAGGGTAGCCAGCACCCTAGAGAGCACATCCCAACCCCATAACCCCTGAGGGTGGATTCGCCACAGTTCATGTTTGATTAAACTTGGATTATGGTTCTTCATTTGATCCTGTGTTGTTTGTCCACTCCCACCCCCGAACCTCTCTCTCCACAAGAAATGACTGACTTGAATCTATAACTTGACTCCTTTAATTTCCATGATCTTACCTCCCACTCAACACTTTGAACTTAGAAAATACCAGGAAGGATCACTCACATTATAAAGAGGTTCTTCCCTTTACAGAAAGGCTCACAAGGGTCCTTTAAATTTCTAGCTTGTTTCTCGTGAATTTAAAGGATTGTTTGCTTTACAAAACTCCAATGCACTCTATTTTCCAAATATAAAAAACAGCAGAGTTCTCAATAGCTTCCCTTCTACTTTGATAGCTTTTATTTTTCGATTTCCCTTCACAAGTGTTAAAAATTATCCTCAAAGCGCTACGGGAACTAGCACACCAGGTATCAGGATCCCCATTTTGTGGTTGAAGAAGCTTAGTATGGTTACCAGATTCATCCATGGGGACTTGCCATTACAGTCAAGCATTCGCAACGCCTGCTCTCACGGCCTGCTCTGACCCAAGTTGCTGACACTGTGTGTTCTTCGTGCTTTTGCTAGATGTTGATGAGTGTCTGGAGCAGAGTGTGCGCTGTGGACCAAATCGCATGTGCTTCAACATGAGAGGAAGCTACCAATGCATCGATACGCCCTGTCCACCCAACTACCAACGGGATCCTGTTTCAGGGTAAGTCCTGCCTTCTCTTCTCAGAAATACCTTTTGAAAAGCTTTCTCTCCTCAACCAACAAACCCTGTCTGTTGTCGCGTGTAGCTCACAGGACGTCAATAATACCAAGGGGTATGTGAAGTTACAGTGTGTTCCTTCTTCAATGAATGGGTATGAAATGAGTTCATCCTGCGGCAGCCGCTGTAGTCTAAACTATCACTGTTGGCTGCCAAGGTTTTCCCGGAGCGTCTCCCCAGTAGGTAGTCCGCCATGCCACATCTAGAATTCTGCCTCAGCGGTGAGCATTTTATGGGATGATAGAACCTCACCTCCTTTCAAATTTCCTAGTTTGTTTGTATCAGAGTTTTAAGAGCTCTCAGGACTTAGAGCATTCCAAGAAGTACCTTGGCTGTAATCGTGATGACTCACCATGACTCCATGAGAGAATGGAGATGAGCAAGGATGAGTCAGCTGTCTGCCTGCTCATATATGGTCTTGCTTACATTCCCTGCTGTCTGAAACACTATCTTTTATGGGTTCTGAATAAAACTGCTCTTCCATTTTCTCCCTCCTCTTACAGAAATATCATACTCTGTTCAGGTACCAAGCCAACAGGGTGCTTGAAAACAGAGATAATGGTCATCATGACTAGGACCTGCTAATAAAAAGTTGTTTCTGAAACCAGATGCTGGTGGGAGCTCACACTTTGTTTTTCCTCTCAGCAGTGACTACCAAGTTTGGTAACATGATCAAGTGTGGACTGCCCCAGATCCAGCAAAAACCTATTCATAATTGCTTTAGAGGGAAAAGAAAGGGAATAGGAAGGGGAGGGCAAAAATTTAAAAATATTGACTTAAGAAACACCTAAAAATACTATGACTGAAGAACCCATATCTGCAGAAAATGGTCCTTTGTGCATTTTAAAAAATTTTTTATTCTCCATTACCAGTGATTTCTGACAGAGAATTTAAAAGTCATGCCTCAAAAGCAGCCAATGTGGGCTCTGAAAAAAGAAAACATAGTATTTTTAATATAAGATAATGTGGAAAACAAATACAAAAAGGAAGAGATTTTTCCCCCCAGGAATCTTCATTGACTTTATATTACTTTTAGGAAAATAAACCAAATATCAATAAATTCTACTTCAGCTTTCAATTTTAGGACAGATGTTACAATTTAAGAATAGCTTGTATTCCTCTCTTTAAAAACTACTTGTTTTCAGTCTATGTACAGATCCTTTTATTTCCAAAACTAACTTTTCATTTTAGAGTAACCGTTGTGGTACTCATACTTACTTCAGTGGGTCAAACACTTCTGATTTTACTGAAGTTGAGAGAAACAGATGGGACTCTAGACCAGCATGCTCTCGTAAGCATCTGGCATCTGGTTTGAGTTAGTGGCATAGCACGTGGTGTGGGCCTTTTGCTCTCACCATCAGACTGCCTGCTGCCTTTAATGCCTAAGAGTTGTCACGGATCGTGGTCACCTGCCGCATGCCCTCTCCTGCTTCCAAGCCAGATAACAATATGTGCTCTGTGTGTTTTTTCGTCCTTAGGTTCTGCCTTAAGAACTGTCCACCCAATGATCTGGAATGTGCCTTGAGCCCATATGCCTTGGAATACAAACTCGTCTCCCTCCCTTTTGGAATAGCTGCCAATCAAGATTTAATCCGGCTGGTAGCATACACGCAGGACGGAGTGATGCATCCCAGGACAACTTTCCTCATGGTAGATGAGGAACAGACTGCTCCTTTTGCCTTAAGGGATGAAAACCTGAAAGGAGTGGTGTATACAACACGACCATTGCGAGAACCAGAGACCTACCGCATGAGGGTTCAAGCCTCATCCTACAGTGCCAACGGGACCATTGAGTATCAGACCACATTCATAGTTTATATAGCTGTGTCTGCCTATCCCTACTAAGAAGCTCTCCAGAGCCTAATTTGCATATTTAAACTACATTAATCATGAGCATCCTGTCCCCTTCCAGGTTACCAGCTCCTGAACAGTTGCAATCTTGGCAACTGGAAAATGGTGCTATGCTCTGTTTTGTGTGCCTTCCTTGGTACTGCTGAGGTATTTTCATGATCCCACCATGGCCATATATTTTGGTAAGGTCTAGGGAAGTCCCTTATTATTTTTCTCTATTTATTACACTGGAGCAGTTACTTTCCAAAGATTATTCCAAAGATTATTCAGAACATCTCACAGGAGAACCCATCAGTGATGTTATAGAATAGCATAGTAGCTAACTAAGATCATTTTCCTTAAAAAACAAAAACAAACCTCACTCAAAGCCAAGTGAATTTTTGAGCATTTGGCCATTTTTAGAATAATAAAACTGCTTGCTATGTGTTTTGATCAAAACTTATTAAATAACTTATAAAGATGCTTTTTTAAAAAGTATTGATACTCTATAGTGGGACTTCTGCACCTATTTTCACCTTAAGGGAAAAAAGAAACACTACTCATTTTAGAAATATAGTATGGCTTCTAGAATGTTTCTTTGATACCAAATAGTGTTCACATGGACTGAGCATCCAAAATAAGGATATTTCAATGATTTTGTGAAATGAGATGAACCACTTATAATAATAGAAAAAAAAATATTGCTTTGTCCTCAGATGATTGTTCATGGCAAGGATCTTTGATATAACCTTCTTTCCCATTGGCTCCATAACTTTTACATTCCAGCGTTTTATTTTCCTGTCAAGTGGAAACAACTTTTACAAATACCAATGAGACAGTTTTCTTTGTTTTTCTTAAAAATCTTCTATGTTCAAATTAGCATAAATGTTGAACGTCAATACACTGTACGTGGTGGTAACAGACTATGGAAGCAATTGCCAAGATGTATTCTATTTTTATGAAATGTATATATATTACTTTGGTGTATTTTCTATATAATACCTTGATGGACTCTTTTATAAAATTATTTTATAAAACAAAAAACAATGTTACAGTCAAACCAGCCTGAATAAAATTTTCACATCCCTTTTCTTAACCTTTTTGAAAACTTAAAATTTGTTTCCTTATAGCTATCCTAGGTGTGAAGATAGTCACGTATACACACCTATCTGTGTCTACCATACGTAGCCTGACTGAAATAGACTTTAAATGGATCCTCTGAAGTGGGTCTGAGTTAACTTTAATTGGTTCTGTGATACAGTCACAATTAATGGAATTAATAACCTGTCTCAAGTGGTAAAGTGAACTCTGACTATTTATGGGATACAGTGCCAAAATAGTACTTAAATTCCCACCAGTAGTGGTTGCTTGCTTGTAAGTACACTGGAGAACATGGAGAAAGAAAATAATGAGTTGAGGGCTTTAAATTCTCAACTGAAGTTCTGCCAAAAGGATATGAAGTTGAATGATGATCTGAGGGAAACCCTTATTTCTTAGAACTGCAGCACCAAGTTTTCTGAAAACCAAACCAAAGGTCTAACTCTGACAGTGACTGGATTACAATACAAATTTAGTTCCTAATCTCACAGGTTCTCTTGTGTTAAAGTTAGAGCACTGATTGAAAAGGAAATATGATGGGGCACCTGGGGTGTTCAGTCAATTAAGAGTCTGCCTTCAGCCCCAGTCATGATCCCGGGATCCTGGGATTGAGTCCTGCTCAGCAGGAATCTGCTTCTCCCTTCTCCTTCTCCCTGTTTGTGATCTCTCTGTCTCTGTCTCTCTGTGTCAAATAAATAAAATGTTTTTTTAAAAAAAAATAGAAAATGAAGTATGACCCCACAATTTGGGATAGAGACATAGGGAGCAGATTTTGGTGAAGCTGGAAACCTTCAGCTCCAAATCTGATATGTCTTCTCTGCCAACAGAAACAGCCCTTCCTCTTTGTCTGAGGAAGTTAGTCTTGTCTGAACAAACTGTAATGGCCTTTTCTGAAATCGTCGCAAAAGACTCTGAGCCTTTTCAGGACCAGCCCTTCTCACTTTTCGTTTCTTCTAGAACCATGACCAGATTTACATCTTTAGATTTCAATAACAAAACAAAACCCAAAAAATGAAGATTGTATTTTTTTATAATTCATATTTACTATAGTTTTTAAAATAGCCATCTACAACAAAATTTTTTAAATCTAGTCCTTTAAATCTAGTTTGAGAAGCACTGTAGGATGCCAAGAACAAAAATTACAACCTACTGTTTCACAGAGAAGAATGCTAAAGTTCAAAGCAATTAAATAACCTGCCGCAGAAGCAATCACTGGGGGGGGAATGGAGAGCTAGGATTTGGACCCAGGTCTACTAATTACAAAGCCATACCACTTTTCCATATTTTCTTTATTCTTTTTTTTTTTTAATTTTTTATTTTTTATAAACATATATTTTTTATAAACATATATTTTTATCCCCAGGTCTGTGAATCACCAGGTTTACACACTTCACAGCACTCACCAAACCCCTCTCAGCTTCTTCAGAAACATTTACTTACATCCAAGCATTATGTTTGCAGCGTGAACATGAACTGAAACTGCCCTGGTTGCAGCTTTGACAAAAATATCTTCACATCTACCATGGAACTGGGACCTCATCTCTGGACATGCAGCTGTAGTGATCACTCATCCTCGAAAATCATCAATAGGAATTCAATTATTAGCATTCCAGGGTTCTGATTTGACATTGAAGTGGACCAGTGGACCTCCCACCATGAACCCGAAAGAATGAGATTTGAAGCCACTTTAAGAATTAAAGCCCTCTACCTTTCCTGTCCTGGAGACTGAGGTTTTAAAATCATGATTAGGTCAACTAAAATAAAAAAGACTGGAAGTTTAACTGGTTGTTTATCTGAAAGTTCTCAAGAACTGAAATATTTTTGTTCTCACAATGTACAATATACTGATGGATTGGCTAAATTTATATAAAAAAGGCCCAAGGTTTATAGTTAAATTCAAAGCTGGCCATAGAAATCATTCATATATTTATTTATTCCTTCAAAAATGTCTATGTTGCTGGGGCGCCTGGGTGGCTCAGTCGGTTAAGCATCTGCCTTCGGCTCAAGTCATGATCCCAGGGACCTAGGACAGAGCCCCACTTCAGGACTGCCCAGAAGGGAGTCAGCTTCTCCCTCTCCCACTCCCCTCGCTTGTGTTCCTTCTCTCACTATCTCTCTCTGTCAAATAAATAAATAAAATTCTGAAAAAAAAAGTATATGTCCAATGCTTATTGTATACTGGGCTTACTGATAAACGTGAGGAATACAAAAAATTCAAAGATACACATAGCCCAGTGAGAATTTATATGTAAAAATGAACTATAATTCAATATGGTAATTATAATGACAGTCTGGCCCTAGACAACCAGCCATTAATTTTCTGTCCCTATAGATTTGCCTTTTCTAGATCATTCATATAAGTGAAATTATATAATATGTGGTCCTTTACATTTGACTCTATTTAGCATAAAGTTCTTGAGGTTCATCCATATTACCAGGATTTCATTCCTCCTTATTGCTGAATAGTATCCCATTGTGTGAGTGCACGACTTTTACTTACCTGTTCCTCAGTTTCCAGTTTGGGACTATTATGAGTCATAATGCTGTGAGAATTTACACGTACACCTTTGTGTGAACATAGATTTGCATTTCCCTTGCATAGAGACCTTGAATTCCCAAGAACCTAGTAATTTTATGCATAGGGGTCTACTCAAGAGAGTAGATTTAGATGTAAATTTATATTTATACTTATATTTATATTATAAATTTATATTTAAATTTGAAAGAAATTGTCAAACTATTTTTCAAAGTGACTGTACCATTTATATACTCACTAGTGATACATGAGGATTCTAGTTTCTTCATCTCCTCACCAGCACACATTATTATCTATTCTAGTGAGCATTCTAATCTTCATTTCCCTACTGACTGATGTTGTTGAGCATTTTTTTTCTTCTTGAGCTCATTGGCTACTTGGATATCTTTTTTGGCAAGATAGCTAATGGGTTATTTGCCTTCTTAATGTGAGGTAAGAGTTTTTTATATGTTCTAGATATAAGTTCTTTGTCATTCCCAGTCTATGGCTTATCTTAATAGTTTCTTTTGAAATGCAAAAATTTTATTTCCATTAAATCCAATTTATTGATTTTTTTAATGGATTATGCATTGGGTTTTTTTTTGCATTTTTTACAAGATTTTATTTACTTATTTGACAGAGATCACAAGTAGGCAGAGAGGCAGGTAGGGGGAGCAGGCTCCCTGCTGAGCAGAGATCCTGATTCAGAGCTTGATCCCAGGACCCCAGGATCACAACCAGAGCCGAAGGCAGAGGCTTTAACCCTCTGGGCCACCCAGGTGCCCCATGCTTTTGGTTTTGTAGCTAAGAAGTCTTTGTCTACCTTAAGGTCACAAAGATTTTTCTCCTATATTCTTCTAAAAGCTTTAGAGTTTTAGCTCTTCTATTGGTTTAATTAATTTAGCTCTTCTATGCATTGGTTTAATTTTTGTATATGATAAGAGATAAAGATCTAAATTCATTGTGTTGCCTATGGATATCAAGTTGTCCTAGCACCATTTTTGAAAAAGCTAGCCTCACTGAATTGTCTTGACATCATTGTCAAGAATCAGTTGATTAAAAAGTGATCACTGTAGCTTTATAGGAAGTTTTGTGAACTAGGAATGGAAGTCCTCTATTTTTTTTTTCCTTTTCAAGATTATTTTGACTATGTTGGGTTTCTTATATTTCCACATAAATTTCAGGATCCACCTGTAAATTTCTGCAAAAAGAGCCTTGAGATTTTGATAGAGTTTATACTCGAATCTGTAGATCAAGTTGGGGGGATAAAAATTATTCCTGAACCATAGACAAATGGTTGCAAACATAAATTCTGGAGTCAGATGAACAGCCCGTTTCATTTCCTATGGCATAATCTTGGGCAATTGAATCTCTAAACCTCAGTTTCCCTATCTTTAAAATGGGGCATTAGCTATACCTGCTTCTACTTCTTCAGAATCAAAAGATATATTTTCTCTGGAGTCTTTAGGACAGTGCTTCTTATTAGCTGTTGTTACCATACTGTCATTTCTTGTTCTGCCAGGAACTATATAGGCACTAGAGATAAAGTTACAAGTTGAAGAATTCTCTCAAAGAGTGGGATTGCCCTGAATTCTGTGTTTTTGTTGCTTTGGGTAGGTGGGGGATAAGAAGATAGCTTTGGTGCTGGTGGGGGACAGGAAAGATAAAACTTACTAGGAAAACATGTGCAAGGGATAAAATATTAGCTCCACCAGCAGCCTTTAAAAAAAGAAAAAATGACTTTACATTCATTCAACCAACACAAACCCCTGCTCACTATGCACCACAAAAAAATTGCTAAAGGAAGCCTTATTCTTTTATCTTCCTCTCCTGTTTGAGCCCTGGTTTTCTCTTCTAAGCTTATGTCCATTTTGATTTCACAGACTAATGTGCCCATAGAGGGGTGTGTGTGTGTGTGTGTGTGCGTGTGTGCATGTGTGTATTTATATATGTCTCAGGGCGACAAGTATCGCCCAGGGTGACAAGAACTCAAGCCCAGAGAGAAACCCTGTGTTTAAGCTACCCTAAGAATGTTCCTAATGACAATAATGCACTTTGACCCAATGGGAAAAACAGAAAGTCTTTAGTTGTTACATGATTTTTCCGGCACTAAGAGGCTATCCCTGCTCCCTGAGCCACATTGTTGTCGTCCTACTGGTTTTCAGGTTCCCAGCATGTCTGATTCTCAGGCTCGTAATCCACATCGTCCTGATGTTTCCAGTTTCCTCCACCTCTGAGTCAGACAGCGGGATAGAGACAAGCTCTGCAAGCTCTGGCCCGGGCTCCCAAATAAAGTAGTTCCATGTGTGGAGGCAGCGCCTGACATGTCCCGTTGGCCACAGGTGGTTCCAACTCCATAGGGAGACTGAAAGAATGTACCAACAGACTTGCCCAGGTATCTAAAACACATTTTCAAAATGTCAAGTGACCCTTGATGACCGGTCTGCTGATTAACTGCAGTGTCCCAGGGGTCCTCGAAGGGGACAAGCTGAGGCCAAGTTTTCGGTATGTAATCACGTCTCTCTGCACCGAGTCAGAAAGCTCACCGCCAAGCTGGAGCAGCAGTAGAACATGCGACTGGTCAGAAAGGTTGTAATTTCCCCATCCTCGTCCTCTGCCAAGATTCTGTTTCAAATTCACTTTTTCAGAGGAACAGCCTGGGAATTTGGAAGTTCTTCACAGTGGTTTCTGGATGAGCTCTTCCCTCCCCATTTGCACCACCTCAACCCTCAAGCCGGCCATGACGCACCTCAGCGGCATCGGCGTCTCCCATCCTTGTCCATTCTCCCTCATTCCACGTCACCTGCACTCGCGGCCGCATCATGGTCTATCAGGATTTGTCCCTCCCTGTCTTGCGACCTGCAGTAAGATTCGCAGGTGATTAGGGAGGATATTAAGCCAGCAACCCAGACCCTCAACCAACCGTCTGCACCCAGTCACAATTGGTTTGCGCCGATGGATAAGCAGAGTTATGACAACAACACGGGCCAGTCTGGAGCTGGGACACCTTCATCCTGCACTATGAGTCAGGCCAAGGACGTCACCAAAATCAGGCGAAGGGACATTTTTGGCTTCTTTTTCCTGGGACTTCCATAGTGGCATAAGAGATGGATTATAGAATTCAGGAGAAATTGTGGAACTTGAGGGAGGAAGCTTAAAGAAGGAGAGTACGCTGAATAGAACCTCCAGCTTTTAACCCTTCCGTTCTTTCCACTAAAGGCTTCCCTCCTTAGCACCAGCAGGAGGTTCAGAATAATCACTGCCAGTAAGACTGCTGCTTGCTATCAGACAAAAGAACTGTCTTTACAATGGACATGGGGCAGGTATGTGCTGGGTGAGCCCTGTGGATTGTATAAGACTAATGAATCACAGACCTGTACCCCTGAAGCAAATAACACACTATCTGTTAATAATAATAAAAAAGAATTGTCTTTACAATAAAGAACTCCCACAATGACAAATGAGAAACTGTACATGAAACAACTTTAATAAACAGTCTGTTAAAAAAATGAAAATTGAAATTTAGATGAACACTTATATCTCTTAACGTCTCTTGGTCAGCTTCTCCACAAACTTACAAATTATTTATGTACTTTATACTTATTAAAGTATACCTTTTTTAATGTTAAAAAATTAACATCTTCACGTCTTCACATGGTCCTCGTTCTGTGCACACAAGGCCCTGCTGTCTCTTTGTGAGTTCAAATTCCTCTTCTTATAAGAGTATGAATCAGATTGCATGAAGGCCTATCCTAATGACCTCATTTCAACTTCAACATATTTTTTTTCTTAAGATTTTACGTATTTATTTGACAGAGAGAGATCACAAGTAGGCAGAGAGGCAGGCAGAGAGAGAGGGGGAAGCAGGCTCCCTGCCGAGCAGAGAGCCCAATGTGGGGTTCGATCCCAGGACCCTGAGATCATGACCTGAGCCGAAGGCAGAGGCTTTAACCCACTGAGCCACTCAGGTACCCCTAAACTTCAACACATTTTTTAAGGCCATCTCTCCAAAGAGTCATATTCTTTTTTTTTTTTTTTTTTAAGATTTTATTTATTTATTTGGCAGAGAGAGCCATCACAAGTAGGCAAAGAGGCATGCAGAGAGAGGGGAAAGCAGGCTCCCTGCTGAGCAGAGAGCCCGATGCAGGGCTCCATCCCAGGACCCTGAGATCATGACCTGAGCCGAAGGCAGAGGCTTAACCCTCCAAGCCACCTAGGTGCACCCAAACAGTCATATTCTGAAGTATGAGGGGCTGGCGCTTCACTAGATGAGCTGTGGGAGGGGACACAGTTCATAATAATGGGATCTGGTAATTATCTGTTTACATGATTCTTCCTCTAAGTCTCTACCCATGCATTTGTTAATAAACTACCCTCTGCACTTAGCACAGTGCTTGGCATACAATGGGAATGAATGAATGTTTATGGGTGAATATACATTTGCCTAACATAGTTGTGGTTAGTGGGGAGAGTGGGGAGAGTTTTAGGGATGTGCTTAGCCTTAAGGGGAAGGAAAAAGCCTTCTGTGTTGAGTATGAACTTCAAGGCCCTTGAAAGTTTCTCAGAAGTTCGTCTTGATGGCATCTTTGCCTCCAGAAGAAAGACCTCTGAAGTTATGGCTAACGAGATTTAAAACTGCCAATTTCTGCCGTGCTGTGTTATCTTCAGAGAAAACTCAGGTTCACCTGCCTGTGGCCTGGGGCATGAAAACTGTTAAAAGAGTTAAGAGTTCAGTGGAACACAGGCAAAATCTTGGCAATACAGGAGAAAACCAAATGAAAAATGTAGTGAGAGGCCGAGAAGGGTGGGTACTAAACAGATCAGCTGTTTTAATGTCAAGGAGACAAAAGGAGATTAAAGAAATCGGGGGCAATACATAGAAACATCTGGACGGCAAATGAAAAATTCAGTCCATTTTCCCAGATGTTTGGTCCACACATTCCCCAGTATCTGAAAGCATTCAGAAGAGCGGCTCAATGCTTCATCTTCCTCCTGGATTTCTCTCCTGTGTTCAGGCAGTCAAGCTTCTCATACTCTTGACTCCCAGTATATTCAGGGCCTAAAACACAGCGACTTACTAGCGCCAAATGATTACAGCTGGACAAGATTTTGTGTGTATCCTCTGGCATTCCAGCTTGTGGATAGTAGTACTACACACAGTAGTCCAAGATGGGCAGTGAGACGGACAGGCCCACCTGGGCACTGCGTCCCTCTGACTACTTCCCACCACGCGTGAGGCAGAGGTCGCGTTCCGCCATAATGCACTCCAGAAGGCATCCTCCTTTCGATAGACAAGCACGGTAGAAAGAATGCGTAATATGCCCAAGGAAGGAAACAGCTTTTGAGACTCACTGTCCCGAATCAGCATATGAAAAGAGGTTCTGCGGGCCGGTGGGGAAAGAGGGGATGGTTCACAGGCGCGGTTTTCCTCTGGTCTTCCTTTGAAAACTGAACTTTTTCATGGGGTATCTTTGAGGGCTATTAGCTTGGGAATTTAAGGGGCATTCTCTAAGTGACTTGAATATAGGAGAGAGTGAAAAGAGACAAAGTCTGCTCACTCTTGGGTGACAGTATTAAGTACCTATAAACAGGACTGCGGTGGCTCATCTCAGTGTAGACTCCTTTCCCATGTTGCAGCACCACAGGGTAAGTCGTGTGATAAGGAAAGCACAAGGTACAATTAGGGCACAGGTAGGGGGGGAAGAAGGAATGTCACCGCGAAACTAAAAATCTGAACCACAAAAATATGAGTTACCCCTTATTGAGCCAGACACAGCTCTACACACTTTAAGTGTCATTATCTAAATTTGTTAATGAATATTTCAATAATCCCCTGAGGGAGACTCCGTAGTTTACCACTAGCTTATAGTGAAGAGACAGAGGCATATAAAATAAGGTCAACTGCCCAAACCTAATGAAGTTATTAAGTGGCAGTGCCAGGATGGAAAACCAGGTCATCTTTGGTTTCTCTGTGCTTCGCTGTGCAAGGAATGACCAAGAGTTCCCCAGGCAGCAAGGAAGCAGGAGGACAGGGACAAAGACCATTGTCATGTGGTTTTGCAGAAGACCGAGGTGAGTTAGTAGTTCAGGGCGGCCAAGTGGCTGCAGATACAAGCAGATGCCAAGGTATGAAAGGTCCCATAAATCCTTTTAAGGAGTTTCGGCTTCTTGCCCAGAGTAATGGGAAACAGAATTTGTTTTGAGAGACCCAAAAGGGCGAGGCTTCATGAGAGCAACCCTGCGATGTTGGTCCTCATCCCAAACGGAGGAATGTTCTAGGAGATCCAGGAATGGATTGTTTTGTACTTTGCTAACGTTCGTTTATCTTTTATACAACAAAATGACTGTAGGCTCTTATTGTAGGTGGTGAAGTCCAATGAGTTTTAGTCTCATCTGTCTCAAATAAGAAGGTACCAGACACTTTGGCAAAGAGTCCAGGAATTTAGAGGTAGAATTCCTGGCCCCAGCAAACCAGGACTATCTGTCTCAGAAATGTGACTACCTCAAATATCGGAAGTTGCCAAATGTTGCTTCTCCTGCAAAGCCAGAGTTTCCATTAAAAGGCAAAGAGCGCCCTTACTGCGGCTGCTATATGGTGTGTTTTTTCCTCGTGTTAATTTTCATTTCTGGGCTGAGGACGAAATGGCCAACAATGACAGAAGAGTTGCAGAAAGAAACAGAGCACCAAGTAACATTTGGAAAGCCATTACAATAGGTGGCAAAATTCCTAACTACTTGTTATCAAGCAAGAGTAAATACAGGCAAGAATGAAATTTACTAAATTGACGTCATCGAGCCGTCTTTTTTGCAATTTCGTATTTCCCTTTGAAAGGAACCCCACAATCCAAATTATCTGATTGCACTCTAGGAAAATGTTCCTTAAGAAGAGAAATACGTATTTATATGTTACATATAAAGGAAATATGTACATATATAGAGACACACACAAAGAGAAAAAGAACACTTGTGCTTTTTCCCATGTAGCAGCAAAAACTAGCTTTCATTCAAAGCAGATGAGAATGAATAAGAAGTAATGTCCCTATCCATCCTCTCAGCTTCCTGTCTTCAGAGTATTATCGCACAGACTAAAGGTTAAAAAAAAGAAATGGAGACACTTTAATCTTTCTCACACCTCAGGAGCCTCGTTCCCATAAACTGATTTTTCAGTACCAGTTGCTACATCTGGATTCTGAACAAATGAAACTGAGCTCTCTTCCCCTCCAGTTAAAACAGACACATGCATCTGTCCTCAATTGACACACACCCAGCTAAAATGTTGCAGCATTGGCTGGCCTTTTGTCATTGCTCTCTTGAGAGTACAGTAACTATCATCTGGCTCTGTTGGATCAAAGAAGGACATGCATTTGATGTAGGGCTGTTCCTTTACAGCAGAACACTTCGTCATGATTACCTCTTTGGCAACATGGTGTAGAGATGAAAAATAGGCATCCTTTGATATGCAACAGAAACAATGACCAGACCTACAGACTGAACTTGACTGTTGGCCTGCTAGTCTCTTTCAAACTGTAGCTTCCAGAGTTCCTCCATTCTTCAGAGTTTGCTTCAGATGTCGGGTTGGAGGAAATCTTGAAGTGTGAGCCAAATTCAGGGAGGGAGAGATTGTTGATATGTCTGTTCCAATAGAGAATGGAGGATGCACCACAGTTTATCTGGAGACCCCAGTGTGCCAAACAGTAGGGTTGTTTTAGGCTGTCTTAATCTCTGCTCCTAATCAAAGACCTCTGTTTCAGAAATGTTGGCTACCCCAGTTTGTTCACACATACTGTGACTATTCAGGCTGAGAAGCTGAAGGTCATTTTACCCATGAGGAAGCTGAGGTCCAGAAAGGACAAATGGTATGGGTAAGGTCAGGTCAAGTGTTTAGGTCCCACCTTGGGCTGGATGCCACTCAATAGAGCATTTCACAGTCTTTTCATTTTTCGTCACATTTGTAAATTTCAAATTTTACCTTGGTCACCTGAGTGTGGATAATGGAAATAATCCTAATGAAAATAAATGCAGGAAAGACTTTGGAGGTGGTGAGAGTGGTGGTGTGGACATATGGTATAGAGTGGAATAAGGGGGGCTGTCTGGAGGGCTCAGATTATTAGGCATCTGACTTTGGCTCAGGTCATGATCCCAGGGTCCTGGGATCGGGCTCCCTGCTTGGCAGGAGTCTACTTCTCCCTCTGTCTCCCCACTGTTTCTACCCTGCTTTTGCTCTCTCACTCTCTCTGTCAAACAAATAAATAAAATCTTAAAAAAAATATATGTATAGGGTGGAATAAGGAATAGACTATAGAATAGGGAACAGAATAAGACAAAGTATAAAGAAAAAGAAGAAAGTTGAATTTGGTTGAAATAGGTTGAAATGTTGTCTCCCTTGAAGTCCTAACACTTAATAGCTGTGAAAATGACCTCAGTTGGAAATGAGGTCTTTGCAAATGCAACGAAATTAAGATGAGGTCATTAGAGTGGGTGGGTTTTTTACCTAAGATCAATCCCTCTGCCTACAGGGTGGGGAGTCATGCGCTGTGTGTAGGACTGCTGGTCCTCACGGGGCCTTATCTAGACGCCCCACACACAAAAGTCAAAGTAAAGAGAGCTCACCTTTTACCATCCTCCTTCCTGGGACTTTGCAGGTGACACCAGTGACACAAAGGACCCAAAGAGGAAGGGATGCTTGAAGGATTCAAGGCAACGTTGTGCTTATGCGTTGTCAACTGCTGCATCCCGGCCACACTGTTCTGCTAAGATGTGATTACTTCTTTCTTCTTATTTTTCTTCAATATTAATAGTTGTTGCTTGTATGTACTTCTAAAGAATATCTTTGTCCCTTGAGAATGATTTCTAGGGGCACCTGGGTGACTCAGTTGGCTAAGACCTGATTTTCACTCAGGTCATGATCTCAGGGTCCCAGGATGGAGCCCAGTGTGGGGCTCCCCGCTCAGCGGGGAGTCTGCTTGAAGATTCTCTCCCTCTTCCTTCGCCCCTTCTCCCACTTGCACTCACTCATGCACTCTCTCTCAAATAAACAAGTTAAAAGAATGATTCTGGAGGCAGAATTCCTGAGTCAAAAATTATAACTCCCGACATTTCTGAGACATATGTCCAAGTTGCTCGGAGAACAGACTGTATCAGTTTGCACTCCCAAGTAGAAAACATCTGATGTTTTCAAGTTCAAACTACACTGTACTCTTTAAAACGGCAAAATATGTGCATTTTATAGTAAACTTGCCTATTTGCCAATCTACCTATAAACTATAAACCCGATAAGGATCATTTTGAAGGTGACATGTTTCTTTAATCTTCATTAGAGTTCTCTTTTAAAACCTTTTTTTTTTTTTTTTTTTTTAAGATTTTTATTTCTTTAGTTGAGAGAGAGAAAGCATGAGCAAGGGGCAGGGGTGGGGTTGGAGGTGGGGGTAGGTAGTCCTGAGATGCAGGCTCTGGGCTCAACAGGGAGCCCAACACAAGGCTTGTTGTGGGGGATGTGGAGCTTGATCCCAGAACTCTGGGATCATGACCTGAGCTGAAGGCAGACGCTTAACCCACTGAGCCTCCCAGGTGCCCCTAAAAACTTGTTTTTTTTTAATTTGCCAGTGTACCTCAGCACCTGTGTAACAGACAACAGATAGGTAGTGCATAACAAAAATGTAAATAAATGAATATGAATTAATGTCTGAATGAGTGATCAATTTGAATGGAAATCAATAATATTGCAGAGAACACTATCAGAGTTTTTTTTTTTTTCAAAATAGAAATTTCTTTAATCAGTAATAGCACAAACAATTCCAACAAGAAAGAGTACGCTCTCAAGATTTTTGCCAAATATTATTTTATTTCTCTTTCATCTTTATTAATAAAGTACAAACACAATCACAAGCATCCGATACAAAAGTGAAAAGTCAATCTCTTTCCCATTTCTGTGCCTGAATTGCCTTCTTTGCTTCGAAGAGGCAACTATCATTACAGCCAAATAACATTTTTAAACGATATCAACGCACTAAGAAGCATTCCCCAGACTCCATCAATCAATGAACACCATTCCTATAGATAAAAGCATGCTTTGTAGAACATTCCACAATTCTTCTTTTCTACCCTTGGATGAAGATTCAGCGTGGAGGCCTCTGTGATGATGGGTGACATCTGGAGGCCAACATCACTTCCCACACTCTGGAGAAAGAAACAAACATCTGTGGAGTGTCTGCCTTGCCTTTCCAGAGGGCCCGAGAGCATGTTTGTATGTTCCAAGGGTGACATCCACTGGTGCAGAATTAAAACTGCGTGTGGGCCAGGCCTTCTAAGATCTGCAGAGCGGCACAGGGAGGCTCAGGCCTTTAGAGTCCCTTCGGCTCAGGTCATGATCCCAGGGTCCTGGGGTCCAGTCCTGCATCAGGCTCCCTACTCGGCAGGAAGCCTGCTTCTCCCTCTCCCACTCTCCCTGCTTGTGTTCCCTCTCTCTCTGTCTCTTGCTCTCTGTCGAATAAATAAAATCTTAAAAAAAAAAAAAATCTGCAAATGAGAAATCCTTAACTTAGATGTTATGCCGGGCACCATGTGTATCAGATGTTCATCCATGCAATACTCCTGAATTTCTAAGGAGAGTGACCAGTCTTGCCTACTTTGAATCTTAGGAAAGAAGATCTAATAAACACCAGGTCTAGATAAGCTACTTCTGGACATGCATTCATTTGCAGCACAGATTCCAGCAGGACTCCATGCCCATTCTCGAGCGCCTCACACAGTATTGGGAATGGTGATGAAAAAACCAGTCAGGACTCAAGGATATTTTCAAATAATAAAAAAGAGATGAGCGGGGCACCTGGATGGCCCAGTGGGTTAAGCGTCCAACTCTTGATTTCTGCCCAGGTCCTGAACTTGGGTTTGTGAGATCAGCCCCATATCGGACTCTGGGCTCACCCTCCCTCTCCGCAAAATAAATAAATAAATCGTTTTTAAAAAGAGAGTGAGATGAGACATGTGCACCGATGATAGGACATGGCAAATCTTGCTTTCATCTGTGCACTTGCTTGGTCTTGATACATTATTTCCTTTAATTCTCACAATTCCCGAATAAGCAGAAGGTAACATATATATAGGAACCCTAAGGCTCCGAGAGGTCAAGTGGCCTGCCCCAGCTACACAACGATAAATGTTTGATTACAATTCAGCTGGATTCCAAAGTCCAAGTTTCCAACATCACCCAGTCCAATCCCTCAGCTTCACTTATAGATCAAAGTTGAAGCATATTATTCTCTAGCCTGTGTCTTGGGTTTGAAAAGGAGATACCTATACAGATTCAGTCAGAAATTTCCATTCCGGGGCACCTGGGTGGTTCAGTGTAAAGCTTCTGCCTTCAGCTCATCCTGGGATAAGCCCCACATCGGGCTTTCTGCTCAGCAGGGAGCCTGCTTCCCTCTCTCTCTCTCTGCCTGCCTCTCTGCCTACAAAGAAATTTCCATTCCTATAAAATTAGTCCCCTGTGAACCTATTAGCAGACATAGCAACATTATAAATATGTAGAAAAAGAAATCTTGAAAGTCATCAGAATTGGTAAACCATGTTCTTTAGATTCACATTCTTGTTAAATTTCCTACCAGCTTCTCTATTAGCAGACTTGCTGCAACAATATCATTTCTTGTTTGTAATTTCTTGTGACCTAAACTTTCCAAGGAAAAGAAATTCTGCCTGGCATCCTCGTGCTCACCAAAACACACCCCAACTTTGTCATGATTTGATCAGAAAAGCAAATCCACTAGGACATTATTATGTAATAGGGAATTATTGAGAGATTTGACCTCACAACTATGGGCGCTGGGCAAGCAATTTACCTTCTGCTGTTAATGCACAGCTCTTACTGGACCTGTGGTCACAGAACAGACAGACAAGAAGGAAAGAGGGTTGTAAAGTGAGGGAGAGGGAGAGCATTGACACATCAGAACCCATTGGGAAAGCTAGGATCCGTGTTGAACTTTTCCAGGTGCCAAGCCACCAAGTCACCAACTTCAGTGATGCAAGTGGCCCTAGAGGAGGAGCTGGCACTCTTCCCTACAGACCGAAACATGTGCTTGGTCCAGACGTCGACGCTGAACGATGAGACTAAGGACAAATCTGGCAGGAGCTGGAAATGTCCACAGTGGTCCCATGCAGAGAAGACGGGCCAGTAGATCCAGGAACATGGGTGAAAGCTGTGCGATTTGCCGGAGTGTGATTGTGTATTTCCATCATCCAAATCATGTGCCCCACACTAGCCTGGAACCACACAGTGAGGGAAATTCTGGGAAACATGGTTCCGGCTTGAATACGTGGACATAAGATGAAACAAAATACGATACATGAGCAGATTTACTTTGCATGATGTTTTATTTAAATATGAGTTATTTCTCTCTCTAAATCATTGCTGAGGCCAATCTGTGGCTTATTTAGCTAAATTCATATGTCAATTCCAGTCTAAGGGCCAGATAATAACTAAGAAAATATGTTACCCGTCATAAGGAAGAAACAGAATGAACACTTTGTTTCACCTAACGAAGGTGTCTTGTAGGGAACAGGAGAAATAGGAAATGAGCACGAAAGCCGTCTGCCTTCTGAGAAAACCCCAAATTCTTCAACAATCTCAAATCCACCGGGGGGCACCTGGGTGGCTCGGTCATTTAAACATGCAACTCTTGATTTCAGCTCAGGTGTTGATCTCAGAGTTGGGAGATCGAGTCCCGCACCCACTCTGCATTCAGTAGGGAGTCTGCTTCTCTCTCCCTCTCCTGCCCCTCCTTCCACTCCCATACTCTCTCTTTCAAATACATACATACATACATACATACATAAAATATTTAATAATAATCATCATCATCATCACAAATGCACCCGACTTCCTCCTATGCGCTCACCCCAAGAAGCACGTATGACTTAAGTTAGGCCGTTTGGAAGCCTAGGATTTTTTTTTCTTTTTTTTTAATTTTTATTTATTTTTTAAATTTCTTTTCAATGTTCTAGAATTCATTGCTTATGCACCACACCCAGTGCTCTGTGCAATACGTGCCCTCCTTAATACAACCACCACCAGACTCACCCAACCCCCCACCTTCCACCCCTCCAAAACCCTCAGATTGTTTTCAGAGTCCACAGTTTCTCATGGTTCATCTCCCTTTCCAATTTCCCCCAACTCCCTTCTCCTCTCCATTTTCCCATGTCCTCCATGTTATTCCTTATGCTCCACAAGTAAGTGAAACCATATGATAATTGACTCTCTCTGCTTGACTTAAGTCACTCAGCATAATCTCTTCCAGTCCCGTCCATGTTGATACAAAAGTTGGGTATTCATCCTTTCTGATGGAGGCATAATATTCCATAGTGTATATGGACCACATCCTCCTTATCCATTCGTCCATTGAGGGGCATCTTGGTTCTTTCCACAGTTTGGTGACTCTAGGCCTAGGCTTTTTTTTTTTTTTTTTTTTAAGATTTTATTCATTTTATTTGACAGAGATCACAAGTAGGCAGAAAGGCAGGCAGAGAGAGAGAGGAGGAAGCAGGCTCCCCGCTGAGCAGAGAGCCCGATGTGGGGCTCGATCCCAGAATCCTGGGATCATGACCTGAGCTGAAGGCAGAGGCCTTAACCCACTAAGCCACCCAGGCGCCCCTAGGCCTAGGCTTTTTTTAATACAAACATTTACATCAGGAGATTCCATCTGCTCATGACCTTATGAAGCTGGAATCCAAGGCTACACCCTCCCTTTATGCATTGCATGACTCTGTACACATGGTGGCCACACACAGGCTTCCCCCCCACCCCTCCTTGGCATTACTGAGGTAGCAACCAGAGCAAGTAATCCTGGAGGCTTCCAAAATTCTTCAGGGAGACACTCCTCAACAGCCTTTCGTTGAGACCGAGACCCCAACAGCAGTGGAATGTGTCTCTGGTGGTTACAATGGATTTTCTCATATTCAGCTATTTCTAAAAGCTCTTCACAGATGCAGTGGATTAAAGGGAAACTCATAATTTATTAATCAAAAGCAGCTTAGTTCTTTTTTTAAAATATTTTAAACATTTCAATCATTTATTTATTGATGTATGTATTTATGTATTTGGAGAGGGAGAGAGAATCTCAAGCAGACGTCCCCACCTCCCGCCGCAAACGTGGAGTCCGACACGGGGCTGTATTTCATGACCTCAGCTGAAATCAAGAGTTGGACACTTGACCTACTGAGCCACCCAGGTGCCCCCAAAAGCAGCCTAATTCTTATGAAAATAATCCATGTACGATTTGAATGTCTGTTAGCATAGAATTAAGTACTAGCTATAGTTTTCTGGTTCTCAGTGGACCTTAGAAATCTTGAGTTTACCTAATTCCATTCTGTTCTTTCAGTTATATTTCATTTGTAATGTCACCTTTCATAATAAAGTACATGACAGATCAAAATATAATACTGTCTCCATGTGACTACTTAAGGAAGCCAGATATCATACTCTTCAGAATTCTATACTTAAGTGGATAAGAGACCTATGAGTAGCCAAAGAAAAGTTCTACTAAATTTCATCATATATATCAAAACCCGCCCTATGTTGGCAAATCATCATGATTTAATTAGGCTGAGGGCATAGCTGCCTTTTGCATACTCCAAGCTGAGATAACCTAGACACTCAACCCTTGCGAGCTAATTATGATTACTTTGGGATCTCATCAAAGTACGGAGTTTAAATTATTTTTAGACTACATGGATAGAATATAGACACAATGTATGAGGTTACATAAATCAATATTTTGCATCCCATATTGAAAACCACGACTGGTAGAAAATGAATTCTTAAAAGTAAAATCATTATATAGCATAAGAAAGGAAGTATGAAGGGATTATTAAATACCAGAACGCTGAGCACAAAAATACAAGGCATTGCCGCATTTGGCCAACAGAAATTTCTGTGCAAAAGTCCATGCTTGCATGACAAACAAATAGAGCAGCCCTCCAACTGACACCAGAATTAAAAAAACCATATTGCATCAATAATGCTAAAGCATCACTCAAAACTCATGCCTCCATGTCTAAAAGTCATTAAAAAATTTCAGGGACTCAGAGAATAATAAAGTCTTAACATAAATGGGCACCCAATCCCAGAGACTGGGTGATATGAAAAGAGAAGCTGTGGGAGATTTTACAAAAAGAAGGGTCAACGCACGGATGGTGCAGTGCCCTTGTGGACTCATTAAACAGTTGTGTGCCTTCAGCTCTGCTTGGAAGACCGAATGCAAAATTGTTCACCGATGGCACAGATCTAATAGAGCCTTACTATTTTTCTCTGCTGAAGAAGATTCATACCAAGAGGACTTCCCTCTGATATGCTCAGTGGAACACAGTCATGTTCACATTTGTTTAAACCACATTTTATATTCTTGAGAGAAGAAGGGAAATTCATATTTATTTCGTGCCTAGTCTATGCCACACACTAAGTTGTGTATTTTTCTGATTAATCTCCTATAACAGCATTACTTACTTTCTTTCTCTCTTTTCTATTTACCTTTGAAGAAGTTGAAGTTCATAGAGGTGAAATAATATTTTGTAGGTGGTAAGTGGAAGAGTTTCCTCGGGATCCAATTCGTTCTAATTCCAGATCCAGACACTCTTTGTAGGATGTCATTCTGTTCTTAACGGCAATGCTGCGCCAGGCATTGGTTTTTTGCTCTTGGTTTTGCTCAGGCGCTCCTTTGGCATGGTTTTGCTCAGGCACTCCTTTGGCATGCTCTTGGGTACCAGCTCTCTGCTGCAGAGCCCCACTCCGGTGCCCTGGAGATTTTGTAATCCCTAAACCTCTATCACTTCTTTCAGAGTCTTTTTTGGGGGCTGGGAGGGAGTAGAGCAAGAGAGGGCACATAAGCAGGAGGAAGGGGCAGAGGCAGAGGGAGAAGCCGGCTTCCCACCGAGTAGGGAGTCCTGGGCTCCATCCCAGGACCCTGAGATCATGACCTGAGCCAAAGGCAGATGCTCAACAGCCTGAGCCATCCAGGTACCCCACTTCCAGAGTCCTTTATTATATTTTCCTTTGTCCAAGGGGAAGTGGGAAAGGATCCCTCACGAAGTTTTCCTCACAGACACTCCCTCTGTCCTCGAAGCGGCCACAATATATCACAGGATCTTCTCTATGGGAGTTTGGAAAAACAAAAACAAAAATACAGGGACCATGCCACAAACGTCTCCTTAAGCCACGAAAGCCAGAGCTACCTCCCTCTTCAAATGGAGAAAAAGAAAAATTCTAAGGGGAAAAAAAAATCTACATTATACTCACAAAAATGTACTGCCCCTGTTGGAGGCCACGATAAGGCCTGAGACAAGGACCAAACCAGGCCCTGACTTGTGCCTCCCTTTAAGTCCAAATACCTTAATAAAGGGTTACGGACAGGAAAGGTTGAGTAGCACTGAGAAAGGGTCTGTGCTATGCGTCGTGCGCTCGCCTACGTGACTTCCCACACGTTCCCCAAACAGAAGGGAACAATGTGGTCAGGGTCATAAATTCTTAGTTGGTCCTTGTTGTTCCTGTACTTCCCATAGTCCACTCCATGGTTGATCGTAACTTCTTGTATCAATGGTAGCTAATGGCATTAGCCGTGGTTACCTGACATCACGAGATTTGTTTGTAGTTAATGTAAAACTTGTTACAGGAACTTGCGGTCATCTGACTAGGTACTGATGTATTACTCCTTCTATTGTGGTCTGCCCTATAAATGCTTGTAAGATGTGGAATAAAAGCAGCACTGTGGGACATCCTCCTCAGTGCTCCTCCTGCCCCCATCTCTCTGCGTCTCGAGTTCTTTTCTTCATCCTCTTATCCTCACGTTACTGGTAGATTTGTCGTGCCGGCCGTGACAAGTGGAGAAATCGACCAAGGACCTAAGGATAAAAGGATGAGGAAAAGAGGCCAACAGACAAAGAGATGGAGAGCGTGTGCGAGCGCACGACACATAGCACAGACCCTTTCTCAGTGCTACTCAACCTTTCCTGTCCTTAACCCTTTATTAAGGTATTTGGACTTAAAGGGAGACACAAGTCAGGGCCTGGTTTGGTCCTTGTCTCAAGCCTTATCGTGGCCTCCAACATGCCCCCAAAGTACTGAGCACAGCACGGTGACCTGCTTGGGCTTGCTGTTTAGGACAGTGGCTGTAGGCACAGCCTACAGACGAGAGTGGGGTAAAAACCCACCTGAGATCAGGGAGCACAGTAACCTGGGCGACAGCAGGTAGATGGCAATGGGTTACAAGGGGCAGTGGCAGCGGAGATGAGGGATAGTGAACATACTCTGAAGGTCAAATCCAAGGACATCATTATGGACTGCTGGGGGTCAGAGAAGGAAAGTGTCAGTGATATTGATACTATGAAAGTAAGTAAAGAATCTTGGGACACCTGGGTGGCTCATTCGGTTGAGGGGCCTGCCGATTCTTGATTTTGGCTCGGGTCATGATCTCAGGGTCCTGGGATCGAGCCCCACATCAGGCTCCATGCTCAATAGGGAATCTGCTTCAGGATTCTCTCTCTCCTTCTGCCCTAACCCCTGCTCACTCTCTCTCAAATAAATAAATAAATCTTTAAAAAAATAAAAATAAATAAATGCAGTCTGGTATGGAGACTGGTGGAAGCTGGTATTAAAAAAAAAAAGAAAGAAAGAAAGTAGCTTAAGAATCTAAAAGGTGTTAGAGTGGTGTCATAATAAAGACTCTGTTGTCTGAGCTCATTTGTGTTTGACCCAAGCCCTTCCATAGCCCATTATCATAAAGCAATATTTTTATTCTTTGTTAAATAATGACAAATCCAGACTCAGTAAGGACAGACTTCATTCAGAAAGGAATATTCCTAGGGGGGCGGGGGAGGGACCTTTCCCAAGGGGGAAGGGGAGAACATTGCAGTAAGGAGAACCCTAAGATCTGTGGAAGTCTCAAAAACGAGGCTGAGGGGGGCTTTCTATAGAAAGAGAGTCAGAAACAGGGCTGCCAGGAACCAAATGTGGGAACGTGGGATGACAGGGTGGCAGGATCCACAGCAGGTCACAGATGGTTTTCCCCAGAGCTCAGCTGATTCTCAGGAGGATACTACAAGGAGCAAAGCTCAGGCCCTTTGGGAAAGGAGAGAAAGACATGCTCAAAGTAACAAGCACTTCATGTCTTTTGATCAATGGGGACAAGCTGTTCAGCTAATTATTTATAAGGCCAAGAATGGGAATTTGAAGGGACTATGTATGTCTGGCCTTATGATTGGTAAACAGGGAGACATCCGTGAGTCTTTTTTTTTTTTTTTAAAGATTTTATTTATTTATTTGACAGAGATCACAGGTAGGCAGAGAGAGAGGGGAGGAAGTAGGCTCCCTGTGGAGCAGAAAGCCCGATGCGGGACTCGATCCCAGGACCCTGAGATCATGACTTGAGCCAAAGGCAGAGGCCCAACCCACTGAGCCACCCAGGTGCCCAAAATCCGTGAGTCTTAACTAAGTCATATGAGGAAGGATGGTCTTTGCCATAAGCCATTTTCCAAAACACGAAGGGAAGGGAGATTTCTGAACCCTCAGTGTTTTCTAGGATAGGTTAAAATTCAAATTGTCATCTTGTATCATGTTTAGTGTTGACACAGCTGAGCCATTAGCTGTTGGGTATCCCTGCTCAAAAACATCTATTTAGTACCAGCTCTGAACTGTTAGCACTGAACAGTCATCCTACCGGGATTTGACTTCGACATCGCTTCCCTCTTTGAAATGCACACATGCCTGGAAAACTGTTGAATTAAAAACTCAAAAAACCAAAAAAAAACCTCTTGTTACACTAAATGGGACAACAGACTGGAAAGAGCTAGTATTTTCACAAGATCTACTTGGAGCTAAAGCACATTCATTTCACTCATTCATTTGTTCATTCATGCAACAATTTTTAATGACCTCTCCCCTGTGCCAGGCACCCTCCTACGCCAGGGGGATTCAGCCATGAACAACAGCAGCAAAAAAACAAAAAAACAAAAAACACCCTAACCCTTGGAGACTCCAGCTAATGGGAGAACTAGCCAAGTAAACCCATAAATACATAAATTAGGTAAAATTTCTTTTCATGATGACAGTTATGAAGAAAATGAAATCAGGTTAAAGAAAGACACAGTGGTGAGTGAATGAGTCCCATTTTAGATAGTTAAGTACAAACCAACCACTCCAAGGAGAAATTTTAAAAGAGAACTGCATGGTGGGGAAGAGAAAGCCATGCAAATACAGAGAAGAATATTCTGTGCAAAGTAACAGGCACATGGAAAGGCCCTGTGGCACCAAGGGGCTAAGCAATTTGAGGCTGAGCAGGAAGACCAGTGTGGGCTGGAGCAGAAGAGACAGATAGAGGGAAACAGGAAAAAAGGGGTCAGTAGAATAAAAGGGAGTTGAGGGAAATTGGAAGGGGAGGTGAACCATGAGAGACTATGGACTCTGAAAAACAATCTGAGGGTTTTGAAGGGGCGGGGGGTGGGAGGTTGGGGGAACCAGGTGGTGGGTATTAGAGAGGGCACGGATTGCATGGAGCACTGGGTGTGGTGCAAAAACAATGAACACTGTTGCGCTGAAAATAAATTTAAAAAAATTTTTTTAAAAAGCATTTCTTTTCTCTCTATTTTATTTATTTTTTAAATTTCTGCCTTATTTATTTATGTGTCTGTTCATTTATTTTGAGAGAGAGAGCATGTGCACTTGAGCACTGGAGGGGGGTAGGGCAAGTGTAGGGGGGGTGGGCAGAGGGAGAAAGAGAAGTCCAGTACCCGCCTCCATCTCAGGATTCTGAGATCATGATCTGAGCTGAAATTAAGAGCCAGACCCTTAACCAACGGAGCCACCCAGGTGCCCCTCTGCCTTATTTATTTTAATCCTCACAATAACCTGCTTTATGTTGGGGAAGAAACTTGAGATTCAGGAAGGATTTTTTAGGGTCACACAGCCTCTGAAAGAGCTCGCTTAAACGCCAACCTCACGTTCTTGCCCAAAGCGGACTGGTATCAGCCTTGTAATTCTCTGGGTGACCAGCATGCATTGTCATTGAACTCTAACATGGCCTCCTGGTCTCCATTTTTAGACTCTGAGCCTATTTTAAGGAGCCCAACGCTTTATAACAGAAGTCCCTGCTTCTAAACCCTTAGGGTTTCAGTAGGACTCAGTTCCCTGTGATTGCAAAGGCTCATCTGCTTGCTTGAGGCATGAAGGTGAAGGGAAGAATATCTCCCCACCTTTTTGAAAAGTTCTTCCCGCCTGTAGCAGGCCTGATCCTTACCCTCTGGGTATCCAAACTTCCAACTCCCACAAGTGCGTTCTCTGACCAGTTACAGCAGCGGTTCGATCGCACACACTCCTCAGCTGAAGTATTCGCTAAAGGGTGTGGGAAAACTTAAGAGCTACCACACTGGCATTTATTCTCCAAAAGGGGACTCATAATGACAGAATATCCAAAATAGTGTGTCTCTAAGACAAGGTCCTTTAAGAATTTCTGACTGCAATCTGATCAGTTTCTCCACCGAGAAGATGTCTATAGAATTTGTGTTATTAGTAACCACTCCTCTGGCTTTGTATTCCTCTGGTCACTCCCCCCCCCCCCACCCTGCTCACTCCCCCATTCTGGTACCAACCTGAGCGTGAGTCCCTGATTTGCCACTTTATCACCGCGTGGTTATGGGGAAGTAACTCAAGGTGTCAGCCCAGGTACCCGGAGCAGCAGATGCCACAAAAGAACTAAATAAGGAAAGATTATAAGAGAAAGTGGGGAAGGCCGGAAGAGGCATTAGACCATGACGCCAACCTGACCCTTAGTGATGGAGAGAGGGAGAGAAGGGGGTGACAAGGAAGGGAAGGGAAAATTCTGCATGGCCACCAGGCATTCTCCAGCAGAAGCTAGCTGTCAGAGGAGCCCTGTATCCCCCAGGAATGGGTCTGCCTGATGACCCCTGTGGGCTCGGTCCAGCAGGGAACAGCAGATGACAAGGCCAGACTTGGTGCCAGCAGTGGTAGAAGGGGGTTTTAAAGCAAAGCTGGAGTTAGCTGGACTTCTACCAAGCACATTCCTTGAACTTTAAAACAGAAGTCCCCACTCTGAAACCCTTAGAGCCTAGGCAGGACTAAGTCTTCAATCTCAGTCCCCTCATCCTTAACATGGGGGTAATGTACTACTGACATTACGTGCAGGTGAAACGCCCAGACAGCCGCCTTGCCTGTTAAAGGTAATTCTACTATAATCACTGTTGAGTTTTCACTCGTATAATTTTGTAAGAAAAAAAAAAAAAAACATTTTTCCTAAGTCCAAGAGAATATGACAGCTTTTATACAGGTTAAATGTAAGAAAATCAGTTGTTATTACAAAATTCATAAGTAAATTCAGGATTCTCCAATAATGAATATAATTTCTTAATTTAAACGAGTATCATAGACTCAAAGGTCAGGATTATTACAGTTAGTGCAGATGATTCCTACCAGAAGCTTCTTCTAAATAAGTGACCTAATTTTATAACGACGAGACACAGGATTAGCATAGATCTGAAAAGAAATTTTTTCAGTCTCTTCAGGCCTCTTATCTATTTTAACTACCTGAGTGGTCAATATTCTTGTCTTCTTTTTTCTGTTTGTTATATGAAAGTAAAAGAAGGTAAGATTATTTAGCGCTCTGTATTCTCAAAGCCCTGGGTTAACAGTTCCAATGTTCTAACACATGGGCTCCAGCTTCCTTCTGTTGGAACCTGTGCCCCCTGGATGCATATTAATTTCAATCAAGATGGCAACAAAGATATTTTGAGGCTATAAACATTTATCACCACTGTTCATTTTCATAATGAAATGAAATCGTCCATGTGATGCACGTAGAATAGAGCTCTGACGCATAGTAAGTGCTAGGATGCAGCCATGGGTATGGCAAGGTGATTACGTGTCTTAGTCTCTTCATTCAGCATGTGTTTGCTTTGGCAGATTCCTTTCCTGGATACCATTAGGTTGCAAGTTCAAGTGCACTCAAGGGGCACCTGGGCAGCTCAGCCAGTTAAGCCTCTGCCTTCAGCTCAGGTCATGGTCCCAGGATCCTGGGATCGAGCCCCACATTGGGCTCCCAGTTCAGTAGGAAGCTTGCTTCTCCCTTTCTCTCTGCCTTTCTGTGCTCTCTCTGTCTCTCAAATTAATAAGTAAGTTTTTTTTTTAATGCCACTTAAGATCAGCACAAACACTGCGGCCCGTAAGGAGCCCTTCCCTCTCTCTCTCCCATCGTACTTAAGCAGATTCTTACATTACATGGTTTTTCCCCTCCTCTCATATTATAGTTCTGCATCTTGTATCTTCTCTTGAGCAGTAAGCAGTAAGCGATTTGAAGAGAGGGACGTCATCTAATCTATTTTTATATTCTCTGCAATACCTAGCTGAGGGGTTGGGGCATAGGAGATCAAGGAACGTTTGAATTCTTCATGATCAAGAGGTAAAAATTTTGGTGGACGGTGGACAGGGTTAGCATGGACAAAAAAAGTCAGAGAATGTGAATAGTTCAGTGATTGCTTAGGAGGGAGAAGATACTTCGAGGAAGAGAAAGAAGCTTTTGGTGACTCTAGGCATTGTCTTCCTTCTTCTGTTCTTTCTTTCCTTGCCACCAGAATTGATGAAAAGGTCAACTATGTTCAAGGTGCTGATGAGGAAAAAGGAAAACAGACAAGAGTAGCTACTGCTATATATTTTGCATACCAGGCACTTAGCATATATTTTATTATAACCTCATATTGGCATCCCAAGAAGAGTATTATGAAACCACAACTGAGAGATTGGGAGATTTGTGACATCCAGTCATCTAGCTAGGCTGACACTTCTAGTGAAGGACAGCACTGGGACCAAACCCCAGGCGTGCCTGATACCACCCGGTGCTGTTTCTGTGTTGATAGGGTGCTGGGGTTCAACCTGCGATGCGGCTACTTAGAAAAGAAAACTGAAAGTCAAAAACAGGAAAGAAATCACTGAGTTTGCTTCTTTCTTTCTTTGAAAGATTTTATTTATTTGAGAGAGAGAGAGCAAGAGAAGGCACGAGCAGGGGACGGGGTAGGCAGGGAGAGGGAGAAGCAGTCTCCTCGCTAATCACAGAGCCCAGCATGGGGCTCCAACCCAGGACCCGGAGATCAGGACCAGAGCCCACTGAGCCCACTGATCAGGACCAGACACCCCACTGAGTTTGTCTCAAAACAGTCCATGTTATTTCTGGGTCATTTGCATTTAAAGGAGCCTTCATGTGCCAAACTGGGAGAGCACAGTACCTGGTTCTCCTTCTCTGGATTCTTCTACAGAAACCAATGACTTTGAAAATCTTCAACAAATAGAGCGTCCAAGAATGATCTCGAAACCTATCACCGCTTGATATTCTGTTAGAAGGAGGAACATTGTCCCCAAGAGTCGTCTCTGGGAATCTAGACTGGGTTCATTTCTCTGTAACAGCTTGTTTTTTTTTCTTTTTCTTTTCTTTTTTTTTTTTTTTTTTTTTTTTTGACAAAGCCCATGTTAGGGAGCTCAGAGAAGATGAAAATCTTCGGGATTTGGGTGTGTTCAGAAAAACATATTTGCAGCAGAGCAAGATTGTCTCAGTTGATGTCATTGGGTTGGGTCTGACCATGGGCCAACGCCTTTCATGGCTCACTGGCATTCGGGATTTCCAAACCCTGAGCGCCTCAGGACAGTGAAATCCTGGTGGAAAAAGAGAGAAAGCTCCCCTGGAGCTTCACTGTACAAAGAACAAAAGAGAAACATGAAGGGGAGCCAGAAATTCCTGTCTCTTCCAGAGAAAACTAAAATATGCCTTAACATTTACTCTGTATTACCTCGGTATAATTTTCTAGTGAAACAGATATTAAGCTACATGGGAAAAGGAGAGGATGGGCTACAAAGAAAATAGAAAACAAGGTGCTTCCTCTTCTAGAAAGGGACACGATTATCCTTGTTAATTAATTAAATGTTATGTGGCTGTTTTCATGTGGCTGAAGGAAATCTGTAAATGATCAAGGGGACTTTCTCCCAATTACAAACCCTAATTGGTGTTTCTTTGCTAATTTTTTTTTTTAATTTGACAGAGAAAGAGAGCATGAGTGGGCGGGGGTGGTAGGACGGCAGAGGGAAAAGGACAAACAGACTCCGTATTGAGCAGGGAGCCCAATGCAGGGCTCCATCCAGGACCCCAAGATCATGATTTGAGAAAGAGGCAGATGCTTAACCAACAGAGTAATGCAGGCGTCCCCTTCTTTGCTCCTTTTAACAGCTTTTTTTTTTTTAATTTCTTTTAAGATTTATTTATTTATTTGACAGGCAGAGATCACAAGTAGGCAGAGAGGCAGGCAGAGAGAGAGAGGAAGGGAAGCAGGCTCCCTGCTGAGCAGAGAGCCCGATGCGGGGCTCGATCCCAGGACCCTGGGATCATGACCTGAGCCGAAGGCAGCGGCTTTAACCCACTGAGCCACCCAGGCACCCCTTTTAACAGCTTTTAAAAGAATGTGTAACATCCCAGAAACATGACACAGTGCATAAAAGTGGCCTGCAGCTAAATCTGACTCTGACATTAAGACAAGCAGACTAATCTCTCTGCTCCTCAGCATCTGCTTAGCTGGTGAATTGAAAGTGAGTTAGGAGGATGAAAGAAACTGAAATAGGTGAGATCAATCTAGCGTAATACCTATCATGTAACAGAACCAGTGTGTGGTCATAACCAATGACAACGCAAGAACGAATAACTATTTTTTTTTCTTTTTCTGTCTATCTGACACCAGATGATCTCTGAGGTATTTTCAGCCAGCTGAAGAAACTGTCCAGTTGGTCAAAGTGATCAGATTCCTCAGTTGCTTTGGGCTTCTTCTGCCCCAGCTTCAATGGTTTGGATGTCAGTGGCCCACCCCACCCCATCCAAACTCTTCTGTTGAAATCTTGGTTCCCCAATGTGATGGTGTTAGAAGATGGGGCCCATGGGAGGTGAATAGCTTGAAAGGTTGGAACCCTCATGAATGGGATTACTGCCCACAGAGCCCTAGCCCCTCCCCACAGAGCCCTAGACCCTCCCACCATGTGAGGACACAGTGAGAAGTCTGAGACCCAGAAGAGGACCCTCACTCGGTCGAGGTGGCACCCTGACCTTGGACTTCCAGCCTCCTGAACCATGAGAACTGAATGTCTGTTGTTTATAAGCCCTCTAGTTTGTGGTACTTTGTTACAGCGGCCCACAGGGGGGCATTTCCGTTATACTGCCCACATTCTTCTTTGAAGCTTCTTTAGGAAAAGGTTAAGCAAAATCAAGAGAATTATTCATCAGAATTCCTTCCAGTCACATCCCTCTGGCTTCTAATGTCATAGCTTTGGCAACATTTAAAGGGAGCTCGAGGGCATCTTGAAAATAATGAGCTCTCCGTCAACCCCACCCCTCATCTCATCCCCTCCATTATAACTCAGGACAATCCTCTGCCCTACCAGAGTTGGATGTGCTCACGATCAGCCCAGGAGGATTTACTGCCCTGCTAGTAGACCAGGTACTTTATAGGCTCCTATCCTGGGGCTGGCAAACAAAATTGATGAAAAATCTCAAAAAACTGGAGATGTCATGTCACACAGGATACAAAAAGTTAGCCTCTTGTACACTTGACATCCGTAAGTCTAATATTTTTAGAAAGCTGCTGTTTTAGGCAGAATAATGGCCCTAAAGATGCCCATGCCCTATGTGGAAAACCCAAAAGACTCCACTCTAAATCTGCTAGAACTTATACAGGAATTCAGTAGTTAGGATATAAAATCAATGCACAGAAATCAGTTGCATTTCTTTACACCAACAAGACAGAAGAAAGAGAAATTAAGGAGTCAATCCCATTTACAATTGCACCCAAAACTATAAGATACCTAGGAATAAACCTAACCAAAGAGGCAAAGAATCTATACTCAGAAAACTATAAAGTACTCATGAAAGAAATTGAGGAAGACAAAAAGAAATGGAAAAATGTTCCATGCTCCTGGACTGGAAGAACAAATATTGTAAAAATGTCTATGTTACCTAAAGCAATCTACACATTTAATGCAATCCCTATCAAAATCCCATCCATTTTTTTCAAAGAAATGGAAGAAATAATCCTAAAATTTATATGGAACCAGAAAAGACCTCGAATAGCCAAAGGGATATTGAAAAAGAAAGCCAAAGTTGGTGGCATCACAATTCCGGACTTCAAGCTCTATTACAAAGCTGTCATCATCAAGACTGTATGGTACTGGCAAAAAAACAGACACATAGATCAATAGAACAGAATAGAGAGCCCAGAAATAGACCCTCAACTCTATGGTCAACTAATCTTCGACAAAGTAGGAAAGAATGTCCAATGGAAAAAAGACAGCCTCTTCAACAAATGGTGTTGGAAAAATTGGACAGCCACACACAGAAAAATGAAATTGGACTATTTCCTTACAACACTCATGAAAGTAGACTCAAAATGGATGAAGGACCTCAATGTGAGAAAGGAATCCATCAGAATCCTTGAGGAGAACACAGGCAGCAACCTCTTTGACCTCAGCCGCAGCAACTTCTTCCTAGGAACATCGCAAAAGGCAAGGGAAGCAAGGGCAAAAATGAACTGTTGGGACTTCATCAAGATCAAAAGCTTTTGCACAGCAAAGGAAACAGTTAACAAAACCAAAAGACAACTGACAGAATGGGAGAAGATATTTGCAAACGACACATCAGATAAAGGGTTAGTATCCAAAATCTATAAAGAACTTAGCAAACTCAACACCCAAAGAACAAAAAATCCAAAAAATGGGCAGAGGACATGAACAGACATTTCTGAAAAGAAGACATCCAGATGACCAACAGACACATGAAAAACTGCTCCACATCACTCAGTATCAGGGAAATACAAATCAAAACCACAATGCAATACCACCTCATGCCAGTCAGAATGGCTAAAATTAACAAGTCAGGAAATGACAGATGCTGGCGAGGATGAGGAGAAAGGGGAACCCTCCTACACTGTTGGTGGGAATGCAAGCTGGTGCAACCACTCTGGAAAACAGCATGGAGGTTCCTCAAAAAGTTGAAAATAGAGCTACCTGATGATCCAGCAATTGCACTACTGAGTATTTACCCTAAAGATACAAATGTAGTGATTCGAAGGGGCATGTGCACCTGAATGTTTATAGCAGCAATGTCCACAATAGCCAAACTATGGAAAGAACCTAGACGTCCATCAACAGATGAATGGATAAAGAAGATGTGATGTATATATTAGAATACTATGCAGCCATCAAAAGAAATGTAATCTTGCCATTTGCAACAACATGGATGGAACTAGAGGGTATTATGCTTAGTTAGTGAAATAAGTCAATCAGAGAAAGATAACTATCATATGATCTCCCTGCTATGAGAAAGTGGAGATGCAACGTGGGGGGTTTTGGGAGTAGGAAGGGAGGAAGACAAACCATAAGAAACTCTTAATCTCACAAAACAAACTGAGGGTTGCCAGGGAGAGGGGTGTGGGGAAAGGGTGGTGGGATTATGGACATTGGTGAGTGCTGTGAAGTGTGTAAACCTGGCGATTCACAGACCTGTACCCCTGGGGCTAATAATACATTATATGTTCATAAAAAAATAAAAAAAAATTATTTTAAAAATAGATGCCCATGCCCTAATCCCTGGAATCTGTGAAAATATTGCCTTATACAGCAAAAGGAACTTTGCAGATGCAATTAATTTAAGATCATAAAATGGGGAGATGATCCTGGATTATCCAGGTGGCTCACTGCAAACATAGTCTTAATAAGAGGGAGGCAGAAGAGTCAGAAATAGAGATGGAAACACATGACATGGATGATTTTGAAAATGGAAATAGAGGTTGAAAGCCAATGAAGGTAGGAAGCTTCCAGAAGCTTGAAAAGACAAGGGGATGAATTCTCCCATAGCCTCCAGACCCAATGTAGGCCCGAGAACAACTTGATTTTAGCCCAGTGAAACCCATTTCATAAGTCCGACCTCCAGAACTGTAAGATGATAAATTCGTATTGTTTTAAGGACTTCATTTGTGGTAATTTGTTAAAACACCAACAGGAAACTAATACAACTACTTAGTTTGTATTTTCATCATAAAATGAAAGCTTATTTTAGGGCTTCAAATTTAGCAAATAAAAATACAGAACACACAGTTAAATTTAAATTTCAGATGAACCACATGAATTTTTTTAGTGTAAATGTGTCCCATGTGATACTGGGACATACTAAAAACATTCATTTTTTAAAATATCTGAAATTCACTTAACATACCATATTTTATCTTTGTAACCCTATAAATTGACTATCTCTGAGGGCAAGGATACTTTAGTCTTTTCTTCTTAAGCCTACTTTTTGATATTTTTGAGACCTCAGTCCCCCTAAAACTATCATATGGAATTTTGATTAGAATGTCAAATTTTGCCTCATCTAGTTTCATTAAAATACTCTAGGTTTGGGCTCTCTGTTTTTCCATATTCTCATAATGAAGTTCCTATTATGTTCACATGGAAAATTCCAGGTGCCTAAAACCTGATCTTTTTGTCATGGCCTGTCTCTAGAACTCCTCAGAAAAACACATTTTTTGGTGTGAGGTGCATATGGGAGAAGGCAACTAGAATTGAAATATGCCAAGTATGGCTGTAGTTTTATAACACACGGGAATAATGTGTTCACTTATGTTCTTGTTATTATGTTCTTGTTACTGGGGCTGTCTCCCCTTGAATGTCTTCTAGATACCTCAAATAGGTCTACACCCAAGTTTATCATCTCTACACCAAAAGTTTGTGCTATTTCTGGGGTGGTTCCCAGTTTTTCTTACTTGATTTTCCCTTAAGTAGTAGATAGAATCCTAACTCCAGATAATATACAAACTTTACTTCATTTCTGTCTTAGGTTAAATTGTTAATAAGTAGATAGTGACTCTTTCCTTTCCCCATCTCCATGGACGGAGAATACCTCCTTACTCCGTGGATGTGGAGATTGGTCCTGTGCCTTGCTTTGACTAATGAAATATGAGGGAAATATGAGAGAAGTGAAGATGGGCCAGTTCTGAATTTAAGACTTAAGCAGAATCCTATGTTTCTGCTCACTCCTTTTAGATTTCTGCTTTTTTTAATGAGGAGAACATGATGCCAGTCCAAGCAGAATGAGAGACACATGGAGCAGACCTGTGTACAACCCGCAGCACATGGCCGAGCCCAGCCTAAATCAGATACTTTTCAACCGACCCATCAACATGTAGTAGAAAAAGCTAATTGTGATAAGCCATTGACATTTGGTGGTTGTCTGCTATGAAGCCATAGTTAAAACATCCTTTGAATAAGATTTAATTTTCCTTTTCCCTGAATGGAGGAAAGGTCAAACAACTCATTATTGATGGGTGTTACCTTCATGAAGGTCACAGGGGTCTTACATAAGGGACAGAGCTAATTAATAATAATTAGCATGATTAGCACTAATAACCTCTGGTTATTAGTCCACACAAGTCACTGCTAGTAAATAATCGTCTGTGAAAGCATGGTCCCCCAAAGGGAGGTGATTTCTCAGCTCCAATTCCATATTTATGCACCAGATTTTTATCGAGGTTGAAACCTTGGCTCCTGGGGTCCAGCCTCCTTAGGTATGGCAAAGATTGGCTAGCCGTTCTCTTTTTTGTCCTCAGAACACAAATAGATTCTTTTCCCCCTGAACCTGTTAAAATAGCCATATGACCAAGTCACAGCCTAGTGGAAGTCATATAGATCACCTTCAGGATTCATTGATGAAGCTCATCTCCACATGACGCCCCCTCCATGTTCTTTGCTCTCATACTGGCTGGATGTGGATGGATGGCTAGGCTACCTTAGAAGCCACATACTGAAGATAGCACAGTCAAGGAATAGAAGGACCCTGGAATCCAAATCCAAGCTTTATGAAGCAACACTAGGAAGGGAAAGAGGAGTTGACATCCTGAAGTGTAGCAACTGCTACATTTTATTCTAAAACGGCAAGGTCTACTTTCTTGGGAGAGACAGTGAGAACACCATCAGGAAAAACTAACAGACAAAAAAAGTTTCAGTGAATTCTCCTGCCACACTGATATCATCCGCCATCACCCAGATTAATCTCACTACGTCTTCTCCTTAAAACCTGAAATAACCCAAGTTCTAAAGAGACTTGCCGTTGTCCTTTAAAATATATTTGAGTAACTTCCTTTCACTAACCTAAAATAGACATCTTTTTATTTTTCTCTCACTGCATTATCTTGAGTTTTGTCCCCATTAATTCTATTTTCTACTTTTTATCTAATCATCTAATTATATGTCTGTTGCACTTTCCTATCCTTTGTCTCTACCAACTCAGTACTTAGGAATGCAGAAAAAACAACACCTTGGTTGAGCTCAAAATCTATAGATTTCACATTCCACGTACTGATTTGTAATAAATACAATCTCATCTATGCCCCCAGTACTAAGCAACCTGATCTATTTACTGTGTAACAAACATCCAGAAACGTTCTTGATGATCTCTACTCTTTGTTTCATTTCATTCCTGTGTGCAAAGAAGAACAACAATATCTAATATCATGATATCAAGGCACCTCGGTAATATCCTTTGTCCTCTAGCTTGATATTTACAAGAATCCACAATGATGCATATAATGTGTAAGTACCTCACAATAAGCTTTTGGATTAGAGTGTAAATGCCCGACATTTAAGTTTCTGATTGTAATGTAAGTGCCTCATGTTCAGTTTTTGATCTCTGAACCACCCATTTCAAAGACGTCCATCTGGAATAAGCTGGTTACCAGCTGTTTGATACAGCTGCTAGAAAAACAAAGGACTAAGGAGCCAGGTTGTGCAATACCTGTGAAGTTTTTCTTTTGGAAAGGGTTACCACTTGGGGGACCCTGCTTTTCCCTTCTCAAATCCTAATTCCTGCTCTTATGCTTTAAAGTTCCCCAAAAAGAATGAACTCCTGAGACCCTAAGCACGCTGCCCTCAATTCATATAAATGAGCCTCAAGTCAAAGCTCCCTCACTTTCTTTCTCTCCATTGTTGTCCCCCATCCCCTCCAGACCTGGTAAGTAATGTATCTTTCTTCAAACTTCCCTGAAGGTTTTGCTGAGATGCGCCCTGCAATCATGATAAGAAGTACAATGGCCAGTCCAGCAGCAACATTGGCCCCAGGGAACGCCTCAGGCATTCCTAGCTGAGGCCATCTCTACCAATAGGATGAGACCCACATGACATTGCACTGTTTTTTAAAAAATGAATCTTTATGTCAGGCGTCTGGGTGGCTCAGCTGGTTAAGCGTCTGACTTTAGCTCAGGTCATGATCCCAGGGTCCTCATCTTATCAGTGCCATATACATAGTTATTTTTTTTAAATGTCAAGAGGATTATGATGAGAAACAGTTCTTACCAGTCCTACCTTCCCTACCCATGGAATGTCTCCCATTTGAACTCTTCATTAAATTGTACAGTAACTAATTCATATAACTAAGTGATATGCCTATCCAAATTTATCCCTGATTAATCAATGTTCAATATGATCTATATAATGTCTGTTATGATAAGATGAGGATATGACCCTTTTCACATTAAGCCCAACCTCCTCTTGCCACTTATTCTAATGTAATTACATCATCAGTGTTTATATTAGCAAAGTTATAGATGTATGGCCCATCTAAGAATCAAGAAGCATCTTATGATCACATTTATTTTTTATACAGCCTTTTTTTTTTTTGAGCTGTTCATTGTCTTATTTTTCTTGTAATATGTTCCTGAGAGTCATCCTCAAGTCTTTCAAAAGCTCCATCATTGGCAAGGGAAGCAAGGGCAAAAATGAACTATTGGGATTTCATCAAGATCAAAAGCTTTTGCACAGCAAAGGAAACAGTTAACAAAACCAAAAGACAACTGACAGAATGGGGGAAGATATTTGCAAACGACATATCAGATAAACAACTAGTGTCCAAAATCTATAAAGAACTTAGCAAACTCAACACCCAAAGAACAAATAATCCAATCAAGAAATGGGCAGAGGACATAAACAGACATTTCTGCAAAGAAGACATCCAGATGGCCAACAGACACATGAAAAAGTGCTCCATATCACTCGGCATCAGGGAAATACAAATCAAAACCACAATGAGATATCACCTCACACCAGTCAGGATGGCTAAAATCAACAAGTCAGGAAATGACAGATGCTGGCGAGGATGCGGAGAAAGGGGAACCCTCCTACACTGTTGGTGGGAATGCAAGCTGGTGCAACCACTCTGGAAAACAACATGGAGGTTCCTCAAAATGTTGAAAATAGAACTGCCCTATGACCCAGCAATTGCACTACTGGGTATTTACCCTAAAGATACAAACGTAGTGATCCAAAGGGGCACGTGCACCCGAATGTTTGTAGCAGCAATGTCCACAATAGCTAAACTATGGAAAGAACCTAGATGTCCATCAACAGATGAGTGGATAAAGAAGATGTGGTATATATACACATTGGAATACTATGCAGCCATCAAAAGAAATTCAATCTTGCCATTTGCAACAACATGGAACTAGAGCGTATCATGCTTAGCGAAATAAGTCAAGCGGAGAAAGACAACTATCATATGATCTCCCTGATATGAGGAAGTGGTGATGCAACATGGGGGCTTAAGTGGGTAGGAGAAGAATCAATGAAACAAGATGGGATTGGGAGGGAGACAAACCATAAGTGACTCTTAATCTCACAAAACAAACTGAGAGTTGCTGGGGGAAAGGAGGTTGGGAGAAGAGGGGTGAGGTTATGGACATTGGGGAGGGTATGTGCTTTGGTGAGTGCTGTGAAGTGTGTAAACCTGGTGATTCACAGACCTGTACCCCTGGGGATAAAAATATATGTTTATAAAAAATAAAAAATTAAAAAAAATTATAACAAAGTTTCAGATCAACAGAAAAAAAAAAAGCTCCATCATTTGCACTATTCTATTCTGATCCTTTTTCTGAGAGACACCTTTCCAGGAGCATTCTGTGTTCCTTCTCTGGTCTGGGTGAAAGGACTAGAGTCTACCCCAGGGCTGGAAACTGCCACACACGCCCCCAGAACACGATCCTTGACCTTCTTGACGGGGTATGCTCGACAAGTGGAAAGTAACATTATGCTGAATTTCTTCTCCACCAGCACTGGGTCAGAGCTCTACTTCTGCCTAATACAGACTCAGTGCTCCCTAATTGAAAAAAAAAAATCTGTTGGGGCAGAGTCAATAGAAAAAACAGAAAAATAGGGGTACCTGTATGGCTCAGTGGGTTAAGCCTCTGCCTTCAGCTCAGGTCATGATCCCAGGGTCCTGGGATCGAACCCCACATTGGGCTCTCTGCTCAATAGGCCTGCTTCCCTCTCTGCCTGCTTCTCTGCCTGTGATCTCTCTCTCTGTCAAATAAATAAATAAAATCTTTTTTTTTTATGTTAAAAAAAAAGGAGAAACAGAAAAATAAAAGGTTAAATGACAATAAAGAAAATTTTTAAGGTCATCCAAACAACTATTTAAGGAAATGGTGAGAGAAAAAAATCTTTGGAGGAAATACTATCACATCACCAGCTGGGATCTATGTGAATACTCACATATTCATCACAAACTGTGCATGCTGACATGCCAGAGACTACCAGTTGATTGCTAAATAAGATCTTTCTGGAAACACAGATAGACACCATCTCCTAGTTGCCCTAGCAGTTAAGTATTGCCACATGACCGAGTCTTGCCAATGGGATGAGAGCAGACCATAGGTATGGCACTTCCGAAAATGGCTCACAAAACCTCCCATGGCATCTTTCATGATCTTTCCCTTTTCTGGCTGGATGGGAATGCAGATAGCTCTCGGCGCAATCTTGGAAGTCAAGCAATAAAGATTTGAAGCCATAATATGGAAGAAGCCCAGGAACCCTGACCACCTCTTTCAGGAAGAGCTGGTTACCAGGAGGTTGACCAACTTGTTCCTGTTTGCCCAGAACTTGCCCAGTTTTAAGGCCGAAAATTCACATTTCCAGATCCTTCTCCATTCTTGGCAAACCAGGACAGTAGGTCACTGTTACAATCAGGAACATCTGCATTAGATCGTTAGGTAAGCTGGATACAAGCTTTCACTAGGAAAAGCCGCTGAAATTTGGGGATTTATTTCGTAAGACAGCTTAAGTGTCACTTTGACAGGGACCAACATGTCAGGATGGTCGGTGGTATTCTGTATTTAGGAATTTGAAAGAAAGGCATGACAGAGACATATAAAATCCTTATAACTGCTTGGTATCTCCACCTTTTGTTTTTTTACGAAATTGTGATACTAATGTTGTATCTATACAAGATGATTTATGAGTTATAGTTTAATTAGTAGTTTGAATTTATCTGGAGGACCGATAGCTATTCTGTATTTGTAGGAAAGAATCATATATACACTTTTAAACTTCAGTCTAGTATTTATTTTCTCAGTGATATATTTCAATTGTCAAGGTACACTTTCTCCTTCCCTCCTCAGCCCCATGCTCAAACACATACACAGCCACATACACATGTGTGGCTGAAAACACATGATATCTGGGATGTCTGTTCACACTAGCTTCTCCTTATATATTCCTAAAATGCAAATGCTAGGGCCTGAGACAATAATAGGTTATCTAGAAGTAAAGACTGTCACCCTCTAGGCTCCTACCTCCAGAGAGTCTCCTTATGCTTCAAAGGCTCTGGAAGAGAGAGACCAGTCCATCCCAGACCTCTCTTGAATGGTACAATTATGGCAGAGTCTCTGCTCCTGATTAGAAATTAGCCTTGGGGAATCACGTCCTAAAGTTTAGAAAGTTACACACGAGCCCCAATCCAGATAGGAGCTTCAGCCAGCAGAGCCGAATAGTTCTCCCCACAAGCCCATCTGTTTATGGTAGGGTACTCACACTCCTGTGCTACGTTCAGTGAGGGAACACCCAGCCAAGTCGGCCAGGGTCCCATTGATGGAAGTTCTTTCAATTCTCACTTTCCCTACTGGTGTGACAATGTAGAGATGAGGGCTGTGATAGAACCATGCTACATAACAGTAGTGAAGCTACCTTGGTAGAACACAAGGTAATCAGAATGAGTCTCAGGATGGAAGATGCTGGGAAGAAAAGCACTCTACATGCCCAGAAGGTCATTCACATGTTTCATCTAGATCTTAGGGATAAAGACAAAATCCTCTGCTACAGTTGCTCCAATGGGTACCAACAATGCTTTGGAAAAAGATAGTCTCTCTAATGAGGTACCCGGGTGGGACAGTCAGTTAAGCATCCAGCTCTTGGTTTCCACTCAGGTCATGATCTCAGGGTTGTGAGATTGAGGCCCACATTGGGCTCCATGCTGGGCATGGAGTCTGCTTAAGACTTTCTCTCTTTCTCTCTCCCTCTGCCCCTGGGCACCACCTACCCCTCAATTGCTCTCTCTCTCTCTAAAAATAAATAAATAAACCTTTTAAAAAAAAGATAATTTCTAGTTTCACAGACTCTCTCTCTCTACTGGATCTGACCATTGATATAGTGCCTATCGATTAGTTAGACAATTCACCTCCACAGCCATCTCCCCGAACACTTCACTCCAGGAAGATTGCCCAGCGTTAGATCTGGTGTTTGCTACTTTCAGAGTTGAATTACCAATTATTAAGTGCACTCATAGTATAACAGGGTTAATTCTTCCCTCTCCTCAGAATGAAGAGGGCTATTCTCAACTATTCCAAGGTGAGTTCTGTCCTGCACTGTTCCAGTGGTGGAGACCTCTCTGGGGGCCAGCACTGCTGCTACACTTAGAGAAATAGAAACCTGTACATAGATTGGCATGGGCTGAAAGCGTGTTGTACATGGATAATCGGTGACTGTTATAAGGCAGGGCATGTTTGCTGTATATGTGTGTTATTGGTTTGTATGAAGTACCTCAGCACTTTATGGACTTGAACTAAAGACGATTCAGCCAGACTGCTCTACTGGGACAAGACAACCACCCATTTTTCGGTCAATTGAAAGGACAACAGAGCTGAGTCACTCCTGGTGGAGAAACAGGGTAGATGATGAGCAGGCTGATGTAGGACAAGAGGAGCTCAGAGGGAGGGGGGTGTGACTCACTGGTGAGGTCTCACATCTCTCATCTCTGACACACTCTCTCTTTAGGATTGGCTGGGCCATTCCTAATGAGCAGATACATGGGCAACTCATGGACAGAGCCTCTGGGAAATGACTCCTCTGACCAAGGGCGCAGACAAGAGCTGAAGAACGTAGGGTGGTTATTACTGACAGAAAACCAGGCCTTTGTTTAGGGACACTGATGACCTGCAATAACCTTGAGGATTTCCCAAGAAGGGCAAACAGATGAAAAGGCAGAAACGGGCTATTCTCACCTCAGCTGCCCAAAACATTCCATAGCTTGTGATATTGAAATTGTTTAGTTACTTGAGCTGAGTACCTATAAGTGAAAGTCATACTCATTCAAGGGAATAAATTAAAAGCATGATTTCCAGCACGGCCCGACTTGCATCCTGTGGGGTGGTGGGCAAGTTACATGTGTTCCATGGGTCTCAATTCCCTGATCCATAAAATGGAAATAATCATAATTCCTAAGGTCATAAGCCTGACAGTGAGATTTAAATATTAGTACACCTAAATCACTTCCTAGAATATCTGACACAAAGTCCTCATTGACACAAACTCATTAGCAATCAGTTAATTATCATCATCATCATCATCATTTTTGATTACTTTATTTATGTATTTGTTTATCAGACAGAGAGAGAGGGAGAGAGAGCAGCAGCAGGGGGAGCAGCAGAGGGAGGAGCAGGCTCCCCGGTGAGCAGGGAACCTGATGTGGGAATCCATCCCAGGACCCTGGGATCGTGATGTGGACCCTGGGATCATGATATGAGCTAAAGGCAGACCCTTGATTAAGTCACCCAGGCGTCCCCATCATCATCATCATTATTGAGCATCTGTGTGCTATAGTAATCTATCTCCCAGGTTTCTGGGTCAGGGAGCTCATATGGCTTAAGAAGAAACCAGAAGGGCACCCCTGAGTGGTGCAATCAGTTAAGCATCTTACTCTTGATTTTGGCTGAGGTCATAATCTTGGGGTCTGTGGGATCAAGCCCCACCTCATGCTCTGTGCTCACTGGGCAGTCTGCTGAAGTTTCTCTCTCCTTCTGCCTCTGTCCCTCTGCACACTCACTCTTTCTCTCTCTAAAATAAATAAATGTAAAGAAAAGAAGAAGAAGACATCAGAGGAGCAAATTAATCCCTAGAAGGCAGGTCACTTGCTCGACTAGTTTGGCATAGATTGCTTAATCCCAGCCGTAGGAGGATGTGGGCACCAGATGAATGAACAGCAGTAGCCCAACCCTGAAAGTCTCTGGTTGGTCAATACGTGTGATAAATACGAACAATCAGTGGGTTGCCATCCACATGGAGAAGGTGAAAAGGAGGCAGGCAAGAAGTAGAAAGGAATACACAGAGAAAACCAGTCTTGACTGAATTATGGCATTTGGTTTACACTTTTAATGCCCTCCTCCTTTCAAATTGGCACCTGACCCTGCTCCTGACATCTCTTCCTGGGGTTCTATGTGCATAACTACTTTGTTGCTCACTGATCCCAAATACAGGGCCAGTCGATAACTGTACTCGTTCCTGTACAGTTTATGCCTTTTAACAGGGAATTCTATTAAAAGAATGAATCTGCTCCATGACCCAGACACCTCCCTCGTACCCCTCAATCACACCGCGTTCTGTGGGCTCTGGTAGGCATCTCACTGTTTGGCAAAAGACATCACAGGGCACAAGTTCATGTGTAATCTTTAAATCATTTTCCCCCTCTGTAATAAAGTACAAGATGTTCCTCAGTGTGCTAAATAAAGTCTGCTGGATGACTCCAGAGATCGGGGAGGGATCCTGAATTCTCACAGAACAAGCCATTAAAATTCCAGTCTTTAAACTAAGAAACCATATACAAATAAGAAGACTCTTGGTGATCAAAGTCTCCATTCCAAATAGTCAATAAAGTCCTGTGCAAGAGGAACATCTTGTACTTTATTACAGAGGAGGAAGATGATTTAAAGTTTACACATGAACTTGTGCCCTGTTATGTCTTTTGCTTCATGAAAGAAAGAGAGAAGAAAAGAGGAGAGAAGAAGAGCAGAGGGGAGGGGAGGGGAGGGGAGGGAACGGAAGAGAAGCGAAAAGGGAAAAGAAGCATATGGTTTCAAGAATGGGTCAGTAAAACAACCAACTATGGACAGGGGCATGGCCTTTCCCTTTATGTTCAGTTCAACTCCATGAACCGGTGGCTACATGTCTTTTATCATCACCCTTTAACAAGTTAGTTAAATACGTCACTGGATGTTGTCCTAAGAGAAAAGCAAACTCTAAGTGTAAGACCAAAGACACGAACAGTTTTCACCCCCACCAACCCAGCCACTGATTTATGTGATCTAGTTAAGGTTTCAGTCATTCCGTAAGAGCCAAAGAATATTTGCTTTCTTCCAAAAGACTTCTTCTGTGACCTCAAGAGGTCTACCTAGCCCCTCAGAAATAGGTCTTCTCTCCATCTCAAAGACTCCTAAAAGAAGCTGTGGCTCATGTTTTCAGGATCTGGCCATCTGAGAATACCCTTCCAAACATGAAGCCATGATTCTTCTAGTGAAACAGATCCCATTCACATAAGGAAGGGGTGATTTTAATATTCTCAAGTAATATACAGGCACAAATAAAAATTTCAAAACAGTACATTTGTTTTTAAAATTAAAAAAAAAAAAAAAATGATGGAGCGCCTGGGTGGATCAGGGGGTTAAAGCCTCTGCCTTCGACTCAGGTCATGATCTCAGGGTCCTGGGATTTAGCCCCACATCAGGCTCTCTGCTCAGCAGGGAGCCTGCTTCCCCCCACTCTCTCTCTGTCTGCCTCCCTGCCTACTCTGTCTGTCAAATAAATAAATAAAATCTTTAAAATAAAGAAAAAAATGAATTTTTCTCTACTATAATATATTTCTGTGTGTTTGCAGCTGACGAGATTTGCTCTTGGGCATATTGAGCTGTGACTTCCAATTCAGGACATTTGATTAAAATATGTCAAATTAAATTACTCACCATAATTTTCAAACTAATGTGAATTCCCTCCAGACACATTTTTATAACTGTCTACATTTATTTCATTCCCCCCCCCGAATGATTGGGTGCACAAATCTCCCTATTTTATGGCTCTTTATAAATGGGGAGGTATAGTTTATCCCCCCTTCTATAATTGTGTGTCCTGTGTAGCAGAATGAAGACAACCTGATCATCATTTTCAGGAATGTGAGTCTCCTCAAAATCGGCACTCCTTAAAGTATTTTTATGCCATAAAGTAGGTGAACAATCGGAGTTAATTATTATATATTGTATAAAGCACAGAGCTTACCTTCATACCCAGTGTTCCAGTGTTTGATCTGAGCAGCTCTGTAAATGCTTCACATTTATTAGTCCATTTAATCCTGAAAGTGGCCCTTGAGAAGGCAGTGTCATAGTCTCCACTTTACAGATGAGGGACCTGATGCAGAAAGAACTGAGTAACTGCCCCAGTCACCAGCTCATCGCAGCAGAGTAGGCTTTCAAACATAAAAGTGGAGTGTTTTCTTTTAAGAGTTTATTTATTTATTTGAGAGAGAGTGAGAGAGAACACGAGCAGGTGGGAAGGAGCAGAGGGAGAGGGAGAAGCAGACTTTCTGCTAAGCAGGGAGCCCAATAAGGACTCGATCCTAGGACCCTGGGATCATGACCTGAGCTGAAGGCAGATGTTTAACTGACTGAGCCACCCAGGTGTCCCTCAAGCATGAACAGTTTAGCATACAGAAGTCCCTGTTCTTTACTACCACACTGGGCTGCCTCTCTAAACTTGTATCACTTGACACCACCATTAAAAAGTTCAAATACACAGAAATGATCTTGACATTTCTCTGTTGATAAACCTCAGATACGTCCCCACTGATCCAAAATGTCCGGGCATTATACATTCTACACCTTCAACTCACCGCATGGCGTTTACACTTGTATAACTCTCACTGGAGAATTATAAATTCTCAAGGAACAAAAACTACAGTTGATTACTGTTTGTTCCATCTTTTGCCCCCATTTCTAACAGCCTTCCTTGACTGCGGTAGCATTTATGCAATATCCGTGCAGGAGAAGAAGAGGAGGGTGCTGGGGAGCCCCATGGGGGGTGGGGGATTAGCAGTTGAGAGCTATCATCTAAGAGCATAGGAGTTCAGTTAGGTTTAGTGAGAAGCAAGTACATTTATCCCAAAGGCCAAAGGGATTGTATGGTTGGAAAAACAAAGAGTTAAGAAAATGCAAGGATGAGGGCACCTGGGTGGCTCAGTGGGTTAAGTCACTGCCTTCAGCTTAGGTCATGATCCCAGAGTCCTGGGATCGAGTCCCGCATTGGGCTCCCAGCTCCGTGGGGAGTCTGCTTCTCCCTCTGACCTTCTCCCCTCTCACTCTCTCTCACCCTCTCTCTTTCTCTCTCTCAAATAAATAAATACAATCTTAAAAAAAGAAAATGCAAGAATGATATAAGACTGGACATATCATATACTAAATGTCATTCAGTCCTCTCTTACCCCACCAAAGCTGGAAAGAATGTTAGGAATTCAATCACCTAAACTCTTCTTTCACAAATGTAGAAATGTTGGCCTGTAGAAGTGAAGAGACTTGTCCAGTTTCACCAACTAGACTAGTGATAAAACCAGGTACAGAAACCAACTCCCCTGACCTCCCGCCAGAGCCATCATATCACATCACAAAGCTCCTTTTCAGTCTGCCTTGCCTACCTGAAACCGGGCAGTGCCTGGTTTCCTGTTTAACAACGACTAAAGATTTCATTTTGTCCCCAATCTACTGCCACCCAGAACACTGAAATTGGAATCTGGAGTAAGAGTCAAGTCATCAGTATCTGTTTTTATACATTTTTAAAGAGCACATCAAGCTTATACGAAAGTAGAAATGAGTTTAACAGAAAAAAATCACCCAGTTTCATTAATTAGCCATCTTGCTTCATCTGTATATGAGCTCCCTTCTTCCATCCCCTCCGGTTGGCTTTGAAGCAAATTCCAGATAGTATGTTATTTCAACGGTAAATACTTAAGGACGCATAGGACTCTTAAAATGCTAAACCACAATATCACTATCACATCTAAAAATATGCACGCTAATTCCTTGGTACTGGCAGATACCCAGTCAGAGTTAAAATTTCCCTGATTATTTCACTAATGTTTTAAACAGGATCCAGGAGTGCCTGGGTGGCTCAGTCAGTTAAGCGGGGGACTCTTGGTTTGGCTCAGGTCATGATCTCAGGGTTATGAGGTTGAGCCTTTAGTGGGTTCTCCATTCATTGCAGGGTCCACTTTGGATCCTTTCCTTCCCCCTCCCCCTCCTCCCTGCCCCTCCCTCCACTTGCACATGCTTGCTCTCTCTCTCTTTCTCTCTCTCAAACAAGTAAATAAATAAATAAATAAAATCTTTCAATAGGATCCAAATAAAATCTATACCTTGCGATCATGAACATAATTTTTTAGCTCCTAATTTAAAGGTCCCTCATCCACCAGTCTCTTCTTTCCATTCTTTTTTTTTTTTTTTTTTTTAAGATTTTATTTATTTATTTGACAGAGAGAGATCACAAGTAGGCAGAGATACAGGCAGGAGTCCGGGGGGAAGCAGGCTCCCTGCTGAGCAGAGAGCCTGATACGGGGCTCGACCCCAGGACCCTGAGATCATGACCTGAGCCGAAGGCAGAGGCTTAACCCACTGAGCCACCCAAGGGCTCTGTCTTCTTTCCATTTTTAATTTAAAGAACCAGGTTGTTTTTCTGTAGCTTTTCCCATAGTCTTTATCTTGCTGATTTCATCCCTATAATATCCTCTGCCATGTCTCTCTGTCCTTTGTATTTCCTCTTTGTCAGAAATCAGGTAAATCATCTTATTTGGCTCCAGTTTCAATTTTTTACAAGGATGCTTCATAGGTAGTGGTGCAGATGTAATGTCTGGGTGTCTGTTATTTTGTTTATTTGTTTGTTTAAGATTTTATGTATTTATTTGAGAGAGATCGAGAGCTAGAGAGATCACAGAGGGAAAAGGAGAGGGAGAAACAGACTCCTCACTGGGCAGAGAGCCTGACACGTGGCTTGGTTCCAGGACCCTGAGATCATGACCTGAGCAGAAGGCAGACGTTTAACCGTCTGAGCCACCCAGGTGCCCCTGGATGTCTCTCTTCATGATGCCACTAACAACCATTGCTTAGACCCCTTAAGTCACTTGGGGTTGCAACATGGTGGTATGCTAATCTTGCCAGTCCTTCCATGACCATTAGCGGAAGGACTTTCATAAAGAGAAGTTTCCCTTCGTTAGCTCTGTAGCGGCCTTGAGGACTGTGTCATACAGGAGAAGCAAGAAAACGCTTCTTGGCCTTTATTTGCTTCCTTTAAAATGGGCAGTTGTTTTACTGACAACTTCCAAAGGTGACCATTAAATGTTTTGTTTTGTCTTTTGGCACCATTATTAGCCTGTGATGTCAACATATTTGATGTGCTTGAATACATTACAACTATTATCCTTATTGAGAGATTGTACCATCTATGGGTTGGTTCATGCTTTTTTTTTTTTTATATGACCCTAATAATATATGAGAGTAGTGCTATCTTGCTTTTCACAATAAGGACAGTCTCATTTGTACAGTTTCTGCCCAGGATTTGGAATCCACCATTTCTATCAAGAAGCTCTGGTAACTTTTATTTATCTATTTATTTAAGATTTTATTTATTTATTTGGCAGAGAGAGACACAGCTAGAGAGGGAACAGAAGTAAGGGGAGTGGGAGAGAGAGAAGCAGGCTTCCCATGGAGCAGAGAGCCCAATGGCACTGCATCCCAGGATCCCGGGATCATGACCTGAGCAGAAGGCAGACACTTAAGGACTGAGCCACCCAGGTGCCCCAAAGCCCTGGTAACTTTTAAAGGGACAGAGGATTTAGAAGACTTCTGGCCCTGTGGGTATTCAATATTACTGGGTTGGCCTTTGTTTCAGGACCTTTTGGTGAACAGAGCTAGATAACACTTATTTTTAAGGTAAAACACGATGAATTCACACTTTTAACTCCAGGTCAAATTAGGACTATATGATGTTTATTTAACTTCGTCAATCTTAATTTATATCTTCTTTCTTTCCTGAAAAAAAAATCCTTATTCTAAGCAACACCAACATAAATAAACCATTAAATTTATCCCACAATTACACACAACTGCACCTACAGAAATACCAACACTGCCAAATAATAGTATGATTATTAAATACATTTTAAAATACTGTTACAACTCTTTTTGTTACTAGGATATATTACACTAGGGATCCGCAGACACATTGCTGTGTTACAAAATCATCTGAAATAGTCCTTCCCTGTTGAATATACCACTAACTCAGTACACAACACTCAAGTGTTTTCCTTTGTTTTTATATTAGCCACTGATATTTTAATTTATGTTTATAAGTATATCAAATATTTACATGGTTTCAGGGGTAAATCTACACAACAAAATACATTCACATAAGCCTAGATTTTATATTTGTTCCATCCATCTTATTCCCTCCAGCTTCTTTAAATGTCTTTTTTTTTTTTTTAAGATTTTTATTTATTTATTTGACAGAGAGAGAGAGAGATCACAAGCAGGCAGAGAGGCAGGCAGAGAGAGAGGAAGGGAAGCAGGCTCCCTGCTGAGCAGAGAGCCCGATTCGGGGCTTGATCCCAGGACCTCAGGATCATGACCTGAGCCGAAGGCAGAGGCTTAACCCACTGAGCCACCCAGGCACCCCTTCCCTCCAGCTTCTTATTGGTAACTACATTTTTTTAATGTAATAGTTTCTCTTACCATATACATAACATTAGCAAATATATTTACAAACATTTTTATTTTCTTCTCTTTCTTGAATAAAAGTAGCAAATATGAGGAAACACAAGTAAGGGACGCCTGGGTGACTCCGTTGTTTAAGCATCTGCCTTTGGCTCAGGTCATAATCCCAGGGTCCTGGGTTCAAGTCCTGAGTACGGCTCTCTGCTCAGCAGGGAGTCTACTTCTCTCTCTCCCCCTTGCTGTGCTCTCTCTCACACCATCTCTCTTTCTCTCTCTCTGGTAAATAAATAAAGGAAGAAAGCACAGGTAAAAGTAGGTTGAACAAGACACAAAACTGATTTCTCTCTCTCGTGTAAAAGTACATTAATGATTTGGCACAGCGGCTCTGCTCCAGAGTCCTCAGGAATCCAGTTCCTTCCTGCTCACTGTTCTCATATCATGAGGGGCAGCCTTCATGCTCATGGCCCCAAACGGTATTATCTACGTTCAGCAGCAAAGTGGAGGAAAGAGGCAAAGGGAGCATATCAACTATCTATTTTTTTCATGGTTATTTCTTATTTTATTGGACTGATGAACATCTCACCCTTTCTGAGATGTAAAGCTAATATAGGACTAAGAATGTAGAATAGGAAAGGGGGAGAAGCCATCCAAAAATTTGAGTCAACAAGAAAAGGACATAATTCTTTGGGTTGGAATCGAGGGAAAAGCCTGTTTAAAGCTGAAAGGAGTTTGGTTTCTAACAAGAATTCCCTAAAGGTTCTACTAATACAAGGGTCAACTTATGGAAAAACTGTGTATTGCACAAAACCCCATTAGGCAGGGATAATGGGCAGAATAGAAGGCCTGGGGCTATGGGGGCAGCTGCTCCACAGCAGGGATGGCTGGGCTGGCGGCCGCGGCTCAGGCCCAGAACCTATAGGGAGGAAGAGGCTGGAAGAAGTCTAGAGGCAGAGGTTAGTGCACTCACTCAAAGCCTTGGATTTCCAGTCAGTCTCTAGGATGCAGATGCTTTCCTCACATAGCGTCAACTATCTTCTTAAAAAGAGTCCTGTGGAAGCACTATATGACACTTCCAATTTCCATCCTACTGGTCAGAACAAAGTAATATAGCCACCTCTGTTTTGAGTGGCCATGTGCTCCAGCTAAGGGAGTTTATCAAAATTGACAAGTATACCAATAGGCAATAATTCATGGTAATCCTATGTATCAATAACAATGAGAAAATTCTATATAAAAGTTGCCAAATATAATATCAATAGACAAAAATTCAAGATAACTCTATGTACCAGTTATAATGAGAATATTCTATCTTTTAAAAAAAAAAACTATTTCATAGCATGCCTCCTCTATCTACCCCTCCTTGTCTTTGCTACTGTAGATCTGGCTCCTGCAAACACTTCTCCCTGGACTGCAGGCACAATGTTTGCATTTGTCATTAGGGGGCACTAGTGGGTTACTATAAGGCATCCCAGAGGAAGAGCTCGTCTTCCTGAAGTTAGTGTACCTTCCTTGTTTCTCTATAGTTTGGATGTTCATGGTATGAAAAAGACTCAGTGATGCCCACCTTTCAACAAGTTTTGCTGGTACCCAAGACAGCTACTTTTTGCCAGAGATGTGTGGGAGAAGCAGCGTAAAACACCCACCCACTGGTTTGTTGGGCACCTCAACAGATAGATTCCTCCTTGCCAGGCACGGGCACCCTAATGGCCTGCTCACCTAGCTCAGTCTTTAACTTCTTTTTGAAGTATCCACCATTCAGTGAGTCACAAACACTCTCCAAGGAGAACTGATCTCAGCCTGGGGAGGAGAGCTCTTGTAAATGTATTCTTCCTTTTGAAAATGTCCCTAAGCTCTAAAGGTAATGACTGCTACCTACATTTGCTATGTTTGTATTGCCTAGGGTTCTGTTTTGCCATTTTTATATTACTTGTTAATAAATCTTTATATTAAATTTTCTTTTTTTACTTTCACTTCTGATTTCTATCTTTGACATGAATTCTGACTGAGACAGATGGCAATGCAAATAAATTAAAATCCAGTAACTAATTCAACAAAAGATGTGCAAGATCTTTCTGGAAGGGAAAGAAAAACGACTTTATTCAAAGACAATAAAAAGATAAAAAAATAAATGAAGAGAGACATACCATGCTCATGGATATAAAGATTCAGGATATCATCCATTTTTCCCAAATAATCTATGGATTCAATATAATTACAGGCAAAATACCAAGGTATATAAATATATTAGATACAATTAACTAAGTACAATAGATAAATACAAGTACAAAAATATATGAGATATAATTAAATACAATTAATAAACATAAATAGATAAATAAATATTTATGAATACCTACTACTATAATTACATGATTGAATAAATAGAGAAATGGAGGAAAAGAGACAAATTTTTCATTCAGAACAATTCAAAATAATTTACATGGATACACACCCCCTCAAGAAGGTAGCATACAACTTCTCAACACTTTAGTGCAGGTTCGGCTTAGTGACTTATTTCGATAAAGTATGGAAAAGGAGAAAAAAGTAACTTTACAGTGGAGCAACTTGGCAAACACTACCTCTAGTCAGATGATCAAGGTTGACATTATCAATGATGAGTCCCGTTGATAGCATATATTCTTTTTTTAAAGATTTTATTTATTTATTTATTAGAGAGAGAGAGAGAGAAAGCAAACAGGGAGGAACAGCAGAGGAAGAGGGAGAAGCAGACTCCCCACAGAGCAAGGAGCCTGATATGGGGTTTGATCCCAGGACCCTGGGGTCATGACCCAAGCTGAAGGGAGACACCTAACCGACTGAGGCACCAGACATCGTGACAGCATATACTCTTGATATGATTTCACCTCTGTGATTGTCCTCCCTAAACCATAACCCCAGTCAGATCATAAGAAAAGTATCAAATAAAGCTAAATAAAGAACATTCTACAAGATGCCTAACCAATGGTCTCCAAAACTATCAAGGTCATCAAAATAAGGAAAGTTTGAGAAACTGTCACTGTTGAACTCTCAGAGAAATCTAAAATGGATGACTAGGGTCACCTGGGGGGCTCAGTTGCTTAAATGTCTGCCTTCAGCTCAGACTATGATCCTGAGGTCCTGGGATCAAGCCCACATCAGACTCCCTGCTCAATGGGGAGCCAGTTTCTCCCTCTGTCTACCACTCCCCCTGCTTATGCTCTCTCTCTCACTCCACCTGACAAATAAGTAAATAAATAAAATCTTTTTAAAAATTCAATTTATAAAAACCAAAACCCTCCAAAAACAGTTCACATATTTCTCTCATGCTAACTTCTGACAATCACTGATATGTTCTCAGTATACATGAGCTTAGCCTTATAAACATGTATATTTCACATATAAGAAAGAGCATACAGTATTTGTCCCCCTCTGTCTGCTTATCTACATAGTATCAAGTCATTGAGGTCCATCTGTGTTGTTGCAAATGGCAAGATTTCACTTTTTAATGGTTGAATAATATTCCATTGTGTGTATATTTCTTTATCCGTTCATCTATTAAAGGTCACGTAGGTAGTTTTCATGCCTTGACTATTACAAATAATGCTGCAATGAACATAGGGGTGTGTATATCTTTTTGAGTTAATGTTTTCATTTTCTTTGGATAAATACCCAGAAATGGAATTGTTGGACTGTATGGTAGTTCTAGTTTTAATTTTTTAAAAAGCCTCTATAACGTTTTCCATAATGGCTGCACCAATTATGTTCCCACTAATAGCATGCAAGGGTTCCTTTTTCCCCACACCCTCACCAATACTTGTTATTTCTAGTCTTTTTAATAATAGCCATTCTAACAGGTATGAAATGATGTCTCATTATCATTGTGATTTGCATTTACCTGATGATTAATGATGTAAAGAATTTTTTAAAATACCTATTAGCCAATCATATGTCTTCTTTGGAAAAAATGTATTCAGATCTTCTGCCTGTTTTTTAAGTGGAATTTTGGGGGGTTTTGCTATTGAGTTGTATGAATTCTTTGTGTGTTTTGGATATTAGTCCCTTGTCAGATATACAATTCACAAATATTTTCTTTGATTCAATAGGTTGTGTTTTCATTTTGTTGATAGTTTTCTTTGCTGTCCAGATGCTTTTTAGTTTGATATAGTCTGACTGGTTTATTTTTACTTCTGTTGCTTTGGTTTTTGGTGTCAGATTCAAAAGATCATCACCAAAACTGATTACTTTTCTTTTCTGATGTTTTAATTAATCTTTTAGGCATCTATTGCAAAGTTACTGAAAATATTTACTCTTCGATTCTTGGAGGGAAAATGTTTGAATATTAATAGTGATTACCTCTGGATACAAAATTACAAGGGCTCCTGTTTTATTCTTTACACCCTGTTTATTCTTTACACCCTTTTCGAAAATCTCATTTAAGAGCATACATATCTTATACAAAAGATGTTATTAATGGTTTTTTATTAATTCATTCAGTAAATATGCATTTAACATCTGCTCCGTCTAGACACTGATGATTTGTTTATGAGCAGGACCGACACTATCCCTATTGCCTCAGAGCTTACATTCAAGGAAAGAAGACAAAATAAACACGGAGGAAAACCCTGCTGGCTTGGATGTGGGGTGGGACTGGAAGGGCGGAGTCAAGATGGTCTGAACAACGGAGACTATGATGTCATTTACAAAGAGAGGAAGAAAGTGTTTCAAATCATTGAGAGGTTATTGATCAAGTAATACCTGTGAAATACACACATGAAAGACAAGTGTCATTGGGACTGATACTTGGCTAAGGAGATTAAACTATTATTTAATTGCCTACATCTCTCCACATCCTGAAAAAAAAATGTTTTTATTATAAAAATTTCACTCTAGGGGTGCCTGAGTGACTCAGTCAGTTAAGTGTCTCCCTTCGGCTCAGGTCATGATCTTGGCATCTCAGGACTGAGCCCCAAGTTGGGCTCCGTGCTCAGCGGAGAATCTGCTTCTCCCTCTCCCTCCACCCCTCCCCCACTCCTGCTCTTGGTCTCTCTCTCTCTCTCTCTCTGTTTTCTCTCAAATAAAATAAACAAAATCTTTTTAAAAATTTTTCAGTCTAACGAGTTAAGCACTATTTATCAGAAGAAAAAATTTTGAAAACTAAAGGATTTCTAAATTCTATAGCTCTTTGCAGCGTAGGATTTAAATTTATTAACTTGCCTGAGATGCTGAGAGAATTGGGTGTGCAAGCCTTTGAAAGGCATTTTATAGGGTCTTTTAACCAAACTCATTTATTTTCTACCCAAATTTTTACAAAAGCCCCAAGCATCCTCTAATTATTCTCTGTACCTCAATGTTTAACTCAATCTCCTTTACATTTCAAAGACAAGAGAGTACTTCAATATAAGAATTAAGAGGTTGTCGCCAAATTTGTTTTAAGATTTAATTTATTTATTTGAGAGAGAGAGAAAGAGAGAACACAAGTGAGGAGGGGCAGAGGGAGAGAGAGAAGCGGACTACCCTCTGAGCTCAGACTACCTGGCTCCATCTCCAGACTCCAGGATCATGACCTGAGCCGAAGGCAGATGCTTAACCCACTGAACCACTGTCTTAAGATCTCATACTGTGTCAGTTACTAGAAGATTCATAACATTATTAAATAGTAACATAGGTGACTGTGGCTTATCAGACATCAAATGGTCAAATCATTTTTACACATGGTCACACCTAAGGAAATAACCTGTACTAACATTCAAATAGAAAAAAATGTTTTGTATCATTTTATGTGACAGTCATTGGAGTGTCTCTTCAATTTCATCCACACCATGGTCTCCCTTCTTCCGTTGCACTGCCATTCCCCCTCCCCATCTGCTCTGTAGTTGTTACTCTTTGTATTGTTATTCCTCTTTTGCATACATCCTGGGGGGGGGGGGGTTCCCTCACCAATTGGCCTTTTGACCTCTTTCCTCCTGATTGAGTCAAGTGCTACCCTCTCCATAGAGCTCTTCTTCGCTTCATCTCTCTCCTAGCTACATCAAACTTATTTTTTTTTTAAGATTTTATTTATTTGACAGAGAGAGATCACAAGTAGGCAGAGAGTCAGGCAGAGAAAGGGGAGAAAGCAGGCTCCCTGCGGAGCAGAGAGCCCGATGCGGGACTCGATCCCAGGACGCTGGGATCATGACCTGAGCCGAAGGCAGAGGCTTTAACCCACTGAGCCACCCAGGCACCCCTACATCAAACTTGTTTACCTCTCTGTGTCCATTACTGATTACCAAAGTCCAAGGCACAGCTAAGGGCTGCACATACAGTGTTAAAGAAAATAGTCCCTATGTGCAAAACTTTTAAGGAAATAGAGCTTTTATAGTTCATCTTCACTGTTTTTTAGTTACATGAATAAATGAATTAATTTGGAGACTAGATAAAATCACTGTTATCACAGAGTCGGTCATAAAAAATTTACTTGGGTGAGTGTAATTATCCACCATGACCAGTGCAGCAAAGCATAAAGAAGGCTCCAAAAGCTGAAAAATTTTCCATGTCCATTGACCTAGAATCTTGGAAGAAATTAAACCACATTTTTAATTAAAAGAAACAGAAAGCAATCAAAATATGAGAAAATGAACTCTTTATAAAAATTAAACGTGCTTTTTAAAGCACTAAAATAGTCTTTTTTCAGGCCATAAGTATGTTTTGTTTTGTTTTCACCTTTTTGCGATTATGTGTGTATGTCATGCTTTTAAAATCAGTGCCATATGGTATAAAAACTTGTAACTAAGAAATAAAAAACAGGTTCTAGTGTAATCACCATCATTTCAGATATTTGAATGAGGTTCTCAGTATCTCTTAAGTGTCCTTGTGCAGCAAATATGTTAAAGATATTTGTCCTTTTGTCCAAAAAGAATGTGATGAGGTTTAGTTGACCAACCGTAGATAGAAAACTTAAAATAGACTAGAGAAACATACTTTGCTGGAGGTAGAATATCATAGCTATCGGTGGTAAGCACAATAATGGGCTCCCGAAGATATACAAGTCTTAATTCCCAGAACCTGAGAATATGTTATCTTCTGGGGCAAAAGGATTTTCGCAGATCTCATTAAGAATCTTAAGACAGAGAGATTGTCCAGGTGGTGACCAGGATTTTCTCCTTGATCAAACTCTTCCTAGGCTCCTCTGAGCCCTCTTCCCAACTAAGCCTCTGTTTCTAACAGCTTGAGGCTACATCCCTAGGATGCCTCTAGCCCCCATTTAAAATGCCTGCCTGAGAAAACTCAAGCTGGCCAAATGAATTTACTGTTTGTTCCAGCCAACTCCTGAAGATAGAGCCCCCTGTCTTGCACTCTTGGTAGGAGGGGAGGAGCCTAACTTTTCAGAGGGCTAGTTAACAAACCCAGATGGTCACATGGACCAACCCTCACTTCCTGCTTCTTAAGATTTTCATTTCCCTGACTGTGCGGAAGCCATTCCCCCAATTTCCTCCCTCAGTCTCCCTTGAAAACCTTCAATTACCTATGCACAGTCTGGAACGGAGCTCAGGTCTTTCTCCTACCATCAGTCGTCACCGAATAAAACCTGGTTTCACTGCTTTAATTAAAGTCTGACTGCATTTATCTTTGACAGTGGGCCCGATGTAAAATCACCAGGGTCCTCATGAGAGGGAGGTGGGAAGATCAGAAACCAGAAGAGGAGACAACCGAAGCAGAGATGGTGATCAGCTGTCAACCAAGGAGTGTAGTCATTCTCTACAAACTGGAAAAGGCCAGGAAGGATTCTTCCCTAAGGTCTTGAGAAGAAATACAAGCTGGGGTTCCTGGGTGGCTCAGTGGGTTAAAGCCTCTGCTTTCGGCTCAGGTCATGATCCAGAGTCCTGGGATCGAGCTCCACATTGGGCTCTTTGCTCAGCAGGAAGCCTGCTTCTCCCTGCCTGTCTACCTACTTGTGATCTCTGTTTTGTCAAATAAAAAATAAAAAATCTTTAAAAAAAAAAAAAAAAAAGAAAGAAAGATAGAAGGAATATAAGCCTATGGACCACTGGATTTCAGCCCCATAAGACCTTTCCCAGACCTCTGACCTCCCAGAACTGTAAGATAACAAATCTGTATTATTTTCAGACACTAAGTTTGCGGTGATATGTAATAGCTGTAAGAAACTAACAAGCCATCTGTGCTACAAGATCAGCCCAAAGTGTGTTAATGTCTTATAACCACCAGAAATAGGATCGAAACAACCACCTTATGGATTTTTGTGACCATGGACAATCTGGAACTCGTAGAAGGCTGGCATCAGTACATTTCTAAGGAATATATATCTTCAAGTAGGTCTGTGATTCAAAATTAAGTATCTTTCTTTGGGAACACGAAATACATACTGGATACCAGAGAACTTGCATAAGACTGAGCGGAACTTCTTGACAGACATACAAGGGTGAAGTCATGATCATTTTTCTCAGCACTTTTAACAAGGCTGATTCATTTTTTTTTTTTAAGATTATTTATTTTTGAGAGAGAGTGCAAAAATGAGGGAAGGGGCAGAGGGAAAGAATCTTCAAGCAGATTACCCGCTAAACACACAGCCTGACGCAGCGCTTGATCTCATGACCCATGAGATCATGACCTGAGCAGGAACCAGCCCCAAGGCTGATTCATCTTTACTGAAATTGATTCCCTTCACAATTGCTAAGGAAAATTCTAACATATAACACACTTTCAATTAGCTCTGCTCTTGGGGGCAATATAATAAAATGATATACTGTCGGCCCAACACCAGCCTTCTTACAGAACCTTTAAAGGGCTGCTTGTGTTTGCTTGGTGTGCGGGCCTATGGAACGGAAAGCATAATGGACTCTTCTCCCAGAAACAGCATAGAGAGACCAACCAGCAAGTTGCATGTTACCTTGGTGCTGGAGGCCAGATTTCAATTTGATAATTCATTTTCCCTCTCTTGAGTTTATTTATTTTTTATTTTTTTAGTATTTTTAAACTTATTTATTTGTGTGAGAGAGAGAGCACAAGCAGAGGGGAGAGGGAGAAGCGCGTTCCCCACTGAACAGGGAACCTATGCAAGACTTGATTCCAGGACTCCCGGGATCATGACCTGAGCCAAAGGAAGATGCTTAATCGACTGAGCCACCTAGGCAATCCCCTCTCTCTAGTTTAGATTGCCTACACTCTTGTATTTTGAGGTGTTTTGGTTTGTGGTTAATCTTAAGAGGCAACTATATTATCAAATGCCAATATCTGCTCCTTTTCTGTTTTCTACTTGCTGATCTGATACATTTCCAGAATGAATGTCTTTCTTAGTTAATATTGTTCAGAATAAATATCTGGCCTAAATTTGCCCATTCTTTCAGATGGCCATTCACATTCCCATTGATCTCATATTTCCCTAATATTCTTTTTTAAAATTAATGTATTATTTAATTATTTAATGTATTGTATTGTAAATATAATGTATTATCTGCTTCTGGGGTACAGGTCTGTGATTCATCAGGCTTACACAATTCACAGCGCTCACCATAGTTTCTCCAATACTCTTTTTTTTTTTTTAAAGATTTTATTTATTTGACAGAGATCACGAGTAGACAGAGAGGCAGGCAGAGAGAGGGGGAAGCAGGCTCCCTGCTGAGCAGAGAGCCCAATGTGGGGCTCCATCCCAGGACTCTGGGTTCATGACCTGAGCCGAAGGCAGAGGCTTTAACTCACTGAGCCACCCAGGTGCCCCAATTTCTCCAATACTCTTAAATGTATACTTTACAATCTCTAATATTTCTGGCCTCTCACAAAACAATTTTTCCAAGATACACTTATAATACAGATTGTGCCCATTTCTATTATGCTCCATTCTTGCCGGCCACATCTCGGGGAAAGTAACTGAAAAATCACTTATTTTCGGGACTCTTCCCAGTGGTAGTCTAAGTTCAGGGATATTAACAATTCAAACTGGATGAACATTTGCAGCAAGGGAAATGGAAATTATATTTTTCTGGGAACTTCTATGTTGTCACCATTAAATCATACTGTGAAATGGTTTCAGATTGGAAAGATTCCATCTCCCGCAACATGGGCCCTGTGGCTCCAACTGGGCATTTTCCTTCAAACTATAAACTTTCTTTAGCTTATTTTACATTTCAGTTAACTTCAGCAGGCAAATGGGTAAAGAAAAATATTATGTTTCAGCTGTAAGTTTGGAAGGGATTCTGTTGTGTCCCTTGGAGGATTTTGTAATGGCAAAATTGCATTGACTGCAAACAGCCCTTCTTTTAACAGATGTGCATGATACACATGGTTTAGGAAGGAAACGAATTATGGTCTGCAATCCATTTGTAATGAAGTAACGTCTCTAAAATGACCACTGACATCCTACCTTCTTTGGTGGCAAGTTTTACAAAAGCAACAGCTCAATGAATAAATTGGTTACTTCAACTTGTGCAAGGTTTGTAACAGGTAATTCCCCCCATGAGTGTCTTAATGTTTCTTTAATTAAGGGCTGCATTCTAAATTAATTAAAGAGGACCCCGGAGGAGAAACATTGAGCTGGCAAACTTAATTATGAAGCCTTGGGGTGTAACAAGTCTCTAAAAGTGAAATTTAATAAAACTGGCTCTACCTTTAAATAAATGCAAACCCCTCTTCCAGAAAGTCGAATTAATTTGGTTACTCACCATGTTTGGGGGAACGAAGCCCTGGAAAAAAAACTCATTCTTGCTATGAAAGAGTCTGTAAATGTGTCAGAGCTAGTTTGCTAGTTTTGTGAAAGAACTTTAAGGATAATAAAATAAAATTAAAATTAATTTTTAAAAATTATATGGTATGGACTTGTGCTTCTAGGAATAACAGACCAAGATTTCCACCAAAGACAATTAGAAAATCTGGACAAAATCTTTTTGTAAAAATGGCTTTGTGGGATCGGAGTTAATAAAATAGTAAAGAGTTACCAAGCTGGAAGCCAGTGGAGGACATAGGCCTGGGAAGGGAGCTGGAGTTTGGGGTCACTCTGCCCCTGGGGATGTTTGCCAATCCTGAAAGCCTCACACTTCACAGCCTCACATGGCTTGGGAAACAGAACGAGGTCCAGAGTCTACCAGAAGTGTCCTCCATGAACGTTCTTCTTCATTTTCAGAGTGGGAGAGTTGCATCCTAAGATTGGGGTGAACTAGAATCTGAACGAGAACCTGAAGTTCAGCTTCGAATTATCTCAATGCCTAAAACTGGAATAATATGAAGAAGGCAGACAGAAGCAAACGTAAATTCATTCTGGATGAACAGAATCCTGGATTCATTCTGGCATCATCGAAAATAACCAGGCACATAAAAACTCGTGACATGAATAAAACTAGAAGCAAAAAAACAAACCAATGGGGGCCTCACACAGTGGAATTGCCAGATGTGAACTCCTAAATGCTGGGGGAAAAAAGAAGAAGGAAAGGTTTTGATGTCCGGGTTATTTTGGTGAAAAACAACAAATTGTTTTTGTGATTTTAGGGTTTTTTTTTTTTTTAAGGTTTTACTTATTTATTTGTAAGAGAGAGAGCGAGAGGGCACAAGCAGGGGGAGCGGCAGGCAGAGAGAGAAGCAGGCTCCCCGCTGAGCAAGGAGCCCGATGGTGGACTCCATACCAGGACACCATGATCATGATCTGAGCTGAAAGCAGATGCTTCACCAACTGAGCCAACCAGGTGTCCCTGAAATACCAAATTGTTAATGCATCTTTGCTTTCAGATTAGCCAATCCAGAACACATCCCCTCAACCCTAATCCCTCCTCAGAACCAGTCAACACTAGCCCAAACACTGCATGGCTTCTTCAAGTGGTTTTCCTTGCTGATGAACTAAATAAAAAAACCTAACTTTAAAAGTGTATTTCTTGTCATCTTTGGCTGGTAGCTTTGACACAATTCAATGAAAGAGTTAGGATCATTTCCCTCTGTATATGATGAGAAAGTCGTGATGGATTTCCAGCCATTGTAAACACAATAACTTAAGAGAAAGAACATGATATCTGATTTTTTTGAGAAGTGTGGGTCATCTAAATGATCTAGGGAAGTTTTAGACACTTAGTTCCTACTTATATATCTGAATAAGCTAATAATACAACTGTATAATTCAGAAATGGTTTTTTTTTTTTTTAAGATTTATTTAGTTAAGGGACGCCTGGGTGGCTCTGTTGGTTGGGCGGCTGCCTTCCGCTCAAGTCATGGTCCGGCATGCTGGGGTCGAGTCCCGCATCTGACTCCTTGCTCAGTGGGGAGCCTGCTTCTCCCTCTGCCTCTGCCTGCCACTCTGCTTGCTCGCTCGCTCTCTCCCTCTCTCTCTCTCTCTCATAAATAAATAAATAAATAAATAAATAAATAAATAAATAAAAGATTTATTTATTTAAAAGAGAGAGACACGCATGCACAGGAGCAGGCAAGGGAGAGGGGCAGAGAGAGAGAGAGAGTCCTGAAGCTACTCCCCACTGGGCAGGGAGCCCAGCACAGGGCTCAATCCTACAACCTGCGATGGTGACCTGAGTGGAAATCAAGAGTCAGGCACTTAACCAACTGAGTCACCCAGGTGGCCCTGTAATTCGGGGATTCTTAAAGCTATATAAAGCCATCAGGTCCTGGAAAGAAACAAAATAATATGACATAGACACCAAGATCTTAGTGCATCTAACACAATGTGGTCCTTTAAATTATATGCAAATTTTTAAAATTTCATATTTGAAGTTGTAATTTATCAACTGTAGGTTAAGATAAGATTTTCCCTGGCCACAAGCTCATAGTTATTTACCTACATGAATGCTGAGAGGTAATATTATTTGATTTCCATTTCCTTAACTTTGGGGGGCTTCTCCAGCTGCATGCCAGAGACAACAGTCTCATCAGTGACAGCACCAATAAAATCTGGGGTGATTTTCAGTTCATCCAGGATTGCGAATCACTAGTTTACATGTCTGTAACCTAAAACAAAAATAGAAAACCTTGTTTAGGAAAAGGAACATTTTTTTTTTCAGGTTAAATTATCCCGCTGTGTGAATTAACAAAATAACTGAGACCGGGTTTAAGTCACAAGGACAATAAATGTCGTTTTTATAACCAAGAGAAGAGTGCCATGTAGATCAGACTTTCCACTGTTTTGCTTTTCATTCGACAAAGACTTATTGTGTGCCTACTGCAAGCCAGGCCTTGTGCCCTGGAAATAAGAGTCAATGAAACAGACATGTTCTCTCGAGGACTTTCTGGTTTAGAGGAAGAGCCAGACATTAACCAAACAGTCATACACAGAAGTATTTAAGAATGACCTGTGACAAGTACTACGAAGACACAGTACAGAGTCCTTCGAGAAAACATGTAGGGGGCACCTGTTCTGGGCTGAAATGTCAGGGAAGTTTGAGTTTGAGATAAAATGTTTCAGTTGGAAGATTAATAAAGTGGGCAAGGGTCTCCCAGAAAAAGGAAAAAGCATGTGCAATGTCCTGAAAAAGAGAATAGGGTAATGCTTCTCGAACTTTAATATACACATATGAGTTGTCTGGGGGTTCTTATTAAAAGACAATAGATTCAAAATGCAACACAGGATAGACATCAAATTCACGAGAGAAATTAAAAATTTAAAAATTTAAGTTAGTGTACTTAATTAATTCATTTAAAAATTAAATTAAATCCTTGACCTTTATAAAGAGGTCATTCACTATCTGTTTTATAAGGCTGTGCGTAGGGCAGGGGTGCAGGTCCTAGAAATAATAGAAATGGGGGAAAAATCGGTTTTTCATGGGGATCCCTTTACTTTCATAGTCTCATTGGGAATCTCTCAAAAACTTTTAGTAAACTTTTTTCTATATTGTTATGTAAGAGATTTTAATGAATGGACTCTGCTTAGCAGTTAGTGGGTCCTTTTTATGAGATTGATGATGTCTTTTTTAAATTCTGGGAATGTTTTTCCCATTATTTAAGAATTAGGTCCACTTCAGGGGCGCCTGGGTGGCTCAGCCGGTTAAACGTCTGACTCAGGTCAGGATCTCAGGGCTGTGAGATGGGTCGTGCTGGGCTCTGCACTCAGAGGAGTCAGATCTCCCTCTCCCTTTGCCTTTCCCCGCCATCGCTCACTCTCTCTCTCTCTCTCCCTTCTCTCCCTTGCTCTCCAAATAAATAAACAAGTCTTCAAAAAAATAATGTCCACTTCATTATATCTTTTCTTCCCTGTGTGTCTTTTCTGTCTCTATAAACAGTGGAAATTTTGTCTTCCATGACCCTTTCTTTCATATGGTCTATATTTTGTCCTTTTGCACTGTAGTTTAGAGAAACAATTGATATGAATTATGAACATGACAGTTTTTTTTCTCTACTGGGTCCAAAGATGCCACAAAATTGGCCTTTAGTTTTACCCGTCAGATCTTAATTTGTTCGAACTCAAGCTGATTCTGTTTTAGAATCGTAACTCTATAACTCCTTTTACATAACTCCAAAGACATCATTAATTGTATTTGTTTTAAATTCTGTTCTAATTGCTGTATTAACTTGTTTATTCAAGTATGCTTTCTGGCATTTTTTTTCCCCCCGTGGTGTGGCGTTTTGTAAGCAGAAAGAGTTAGGGGTCCTCTGAAAAAGAAAAAGAAAAGAAAAAGCTTTCGGGACACAAAAGAAGTCATTTTAGACTCCTAGCTGTTTTTGTGATCTACGCCCAAGGACAATACTTGCAGAACTTCCTAAGGGGTGTTGGGAATTATTACAAAGGAATGTAAAAACCTCGGTGCTTAAGGATTTTAAGGAAACAAGGAAAATGCAAAAAATAACAGTCTCTATAGGCAAAGAGCTAGCCTGACAGTATCCAACGTAAATCAGTAGTAAAATTCCTGGTGCTTTTTCAAAAGTAAAGATTGACAACACACATTATGGGTCAGTTTTTGCAGGAATTAAACACTCTGAGTACTCCATGACGGGCTGGACTGGAGCCAGACGACTGATGATACTGACCTTGGCAGGCAGTACAGGTCAACTAAGACCTGTACTCTGTCAGCTAGGACCCGCTTTTGCCTCAACTCTGTACTGAGGTCTCTTTGCCAAGCCCATTCATGAATATGCATGCACCCTGAGCTTAAAACTTCCCCAGTTTTGTTGGCTGGGGAGTCACAGCTTGGGAAGTTGTTCATTGTCATGTCCTTCATTTGCTGCAAATAAAAATTGCTTCCTGTGAACCAATCCCCAGGAGATATCTGTAACTCAACAAGGAACAAACTCACATGAGTTAGGTTACATTTTCTCAAATATTTAATGATATGCATTCGTGTGCTCTTCTTTGCATTTAAGAATCTCTCCTAAGCTGTTCCGTTGTATCTCCATGGGCAGCCTGCTCAGGAAGAAGTGTGCTCTGCACTGACTTTGCTGAGAGTCCCAACCGTCTTGCGCCCACAGAGGGGTGGATTTATAATTACATTTCAGATTTTTCCTTGCTTGATCATTCTTCACAGTTTCTGATTCACCCTATTTCTTCTTTTTTTTAAGATTTTATTTATTTATTTGACAGACAGAGATCACAAGTAGTCAGAGAGGCAGGCGGGGGGGGGGGGGGGGAGCAGGCTCCCTGCTGACCAGGGAGCCTGATGTGGGGCTCAATCCCAGAACCCTGGGATCATGACCTGAGCTGAAGGCAGAAGCTTTAACCCACTGAGCCACCCAGACACCCCATGATTCACACTATTTCTGATCCCCTTTTTATTTTTGAGTTTAGTTATCTATTAATAATTTGCCATTTTTAGAGACATTGATAAGACAGAGATGTAGCATGTATTTAATCTGTGATCTTTAAACCAACTTCATAATTATTTGACATTAGTTTTTTTATGTTTGTGTTTCCTCAATAGGGCAACAATACGTTATGTAGAAAAAGTGATGACTCACTTTTTCTATAAAGATAGATGTAAAGAAGGATGGAATGAAATTCACAATCCAAAAATAGACATATACATTTATGAACAATTGATTTTTGACAAGGGTTCCAAGATCATTTGCTAGGGAAAGAAGAGCAAAACGTATAGTGCTAAGGCAACTAGAAGCCACATGAAACAAAAAATGAAGTTAGGGGCGCCTGGGTGGCTCAGTGGGTTGAGCCTCTGCCTTTAGCTCAGGTCATGATCTCAGGGTCCTGGGATCGAGCCCTGCACTGGGTTCTCTGCTCAGCGGGGAGCCTGCCTTCCCCTCTCTCTCTGCCTACTTGTGATCTGTCTTTCAAATAAATAAATAAAATCTTTTAAAAAAATGAAGTTAGAACCCTCTTTGACACAACTTGCAAAAATTAACTGAACATGGATCGGTGACCGAAGTATGGGAACTAAAATCATAAAACTCTTAGAGGAAAATGCAGGAGTAAATTTTAACTAACTTGGGATTTATCAACATGACACCTAAAGCATGAGCAACGCAATAAGAAATAGAAATATGAGATTTTGCCAAATGGAAGATTCTTGTGCACCAGAAGTCAGTACCAAGAAAGTGAAAAGTGGCACAATGGGAACAATATTTGCAAATCATATATCTGATATTATCCAGATAATTATCCAGAATTACTCTTGTAATTCAACAATAGAAAGATAAATAACTCAGTTTAAAAAGGGGCAAAGGTTTTGACCAGATATTTCTCTGTGTTCCAATCAGGTAGAGCTGGAGGTGCGGGCGATGAAAGAATTCACTCAAAGTCGAACAAAGGAGATAGAAGTTTATTGACTACACTGTGAGGGAGCAGTGAGAGACACACTGAGAGGAGAGGACAGGGAGAGGACAGCAGAGGACAGACTGCCTGCCAGGAGTCCGTGGTGGGGAGCTAGCTTTAAAGGGGAAACTGTGGAGGGACCAGAAGGTGTGGAATTTTCCTTTATTGGTACCTGTGCCTGGCTGTAAGTAGCCCATTGGTTGGCTAAAGCCTATGGCTATTTTTTTTTTTTTAAGATTTTATGTATTTATGTCAGAGAGAGAGACAGAGATAGCAAGAGAGTGCAGAAGCCAGGAGGAGAGGGAGAAACAGGCTCCTTGCTGAGCAGGGAGCCCAACGTGGGGCTTGATCTCAGGACCCTGGGATCATGACCTGAGCCAAAGGCAGAGGCTTAACCAACTGAGCCACCCAGGTGTCCTGATTGACTGATTGATTAATTGATTGACTGACTGCTTTTGTTTGTTTTGGTTTGGTTTTGATTTGGTTTTGTTGTTGTTGTTGTTTTAAAGAGGGAGTGCATGCAAGCCAGCGGGGGGTGGGGGGGGTACACAGGAGAGGAAGAGAGGGAATCTTAAGCAGGCTCCACATCCAGCTCCATCTCACAACCCTGAGATTATGACCTGAGCCACAAGAAGAGTCAGACCCTTCACCGACTGAGCCGCCAAGGTGCCCCGAGAGATTTTTATTTTGGACAAGTGGGAATGTTTTGAAACTATATAGAAGTGGTAGTTATATAACACAGTGACCATACTAAAAGTCACTGAATTGTTCACTTTCAAATGGTTGGTTTATATTAAGTGAAATTCACCTCAAAAAACAATGTTTTTAAAGCAGTGACTGATTTTCCACTTCCATTTCTGGACTAGATGGAGTAGACATACATTCTCCATTCCTCCCACTAAATGCAGTTAAAAGCCCTGGATGTTATATATAAAACAAATATAATGAAACTCTAAAAGGTACAGAGAAAATGCCAGACCATGTAGGGGAACTCTGGATTTCAGAAACAACATGGCAGTGTGGTTCTTCAGTTTTCTTTTTGCTTCATGTATCTTACACTAGGCAATGGAGAAGCCAGAAACTTGGAAATCCCAACAGTACAGACAAAAAAGCCCCCAACCAACCAACCAACCAACCAACCAACCAAACAAACAAACCAAAGAAAAGCCTCCTCTTTCTAGCCAAAGGACCAAGAAAGGGGAGCTTGGTTTTCCACCTTTAGAGCTTGGATTTCCGCCTTCCAGAGAAGCCACTCTCCTCCTCATTGAATGGTGTCAGAGGAGGTCTAGTGGAGAGTCAGGACTATCTCTACTGTGTGGTGGTAACATGGTCACCCCCTGCAGTGTCATTAGGTCACATGGGGAACAGGAATGAGATGAGACCCTGCTGCTCTTCCCAGGCAAGGTGAGATTACTAGAGGTCTAGAGTGACAGGAACACCCAATTATAAAGCGGAGCCCTTTGTCACCCCATATAGCAGTGGAATCTGGACCTTCATACCCACTTAGCAGTAAGGGAGAGGCACCCTCTCCCCTCACCAGAGTCGTGTCAAAGAAAACCTGCTGAGACAGAAGATGAAAGTAAGATTTAGAGTTTCATGACAGAAGATCAAAATGTCCAGGTTCAAACAAAAACCACTTGTCATACTAAGAACTAGAAAAACCTCAGCTCGAAATCAAGAGACACTGAAACCAAGGTGACAGAGATTTTAGAATTCTATGACAGAGATATTAAGGCAATTTGAGAACTGAAAGAATACAGGAACTTCAATAAAAAACCTGATGGATATGCTTAACAACAGAATTGAGGAGCAGAGGAGAGAATCAGCCAATGTGAAGACAGAACAATAGTATCCAATAGGACACCAGAGAAAACAGACGGACAAAAAGGGAAGAGGGCCTTAGGGACCTGTGTGGGTGTAAACTACACAAAAAATCTAACATTCATGGGCGCCTGGGTGGCTCAGTGGGTTAAGCCGCTGCCTTCGGCTCGGGTCATGATCTCAGGGTCCTGGGATCGAGTCCCGCATCGGGCTCTCTGCTCAGCAGGGAGCCTGCTTCCTCCTCTCTCTCTCTCTCTGCCTACTTGTAATCTCTCTCTGTCAAATAAATAAATAAAATCTTAAAAAAAAAAAAAAAAAAAGATCTAACATTCATATCATCACAGTCCCAGAAGGAGAAGACAAAGAGAAGGGTCCAAAAAAGAATTTGAAGAAACACTGGCTGAAAATTCCCCACATTTGGCAAAGAACCAGAAACCTACAGTTTCTTAAAACTGAGTGGACCCTGTACAAGATGAAAGAAAACATAGTAGAATATCTTCCAGATATAGGCTTGGTAAAGAGTTATTAGACATGATGCCAAAAACATGATCTATAAAAGAGATGATTGATAAATTGGATTTCATCAAAATGTAAAATATTCGCTCAGTGAAAAATCCAGTTAAGAGGATAAAAAAGGCAAGCTAACGACTGAGAGAAAATATTTACTAACCACATATACTACAAAAGACACATATCTAGAATGTTCAAAAAAAAAACCTCTCAAAATGCAAGAGTTAAAAAAAAAAGGCAATCCTTTTTTTGGACAAAAGACGTGATGTAGAAGAACTGACAATACTGACTCCATCTTGGCCCCTCCATCTGGATCCTGTTTGCACAATGACTTCTCTCAGGACTATTTGTTCTGGGCCCCTGGGAGATTAATACACATGCCTCAGAAATGGCCACCAAGGTGGGGATGGGGGAGGCTTGGCCTCCCAGGAATCTGTTAGAGATAGCATAGTTTTCCCTTCCTGATGCATAGCAACACCACAAGATCTAATGAAAGGCTAGCCATCACTTGGATGCATGCCAACCCTTCCAGGTCACTGCAGTCACCCTTCCTCTCCACTCCTTATTCTATAAAATCTGTGGACCAGACTTTGAAGAAAATAGCTCTGCGGCTACATAGTTACCCTGAATAGAGCGGAGTCTCCTGCTTTGTTTTCTAGTCTCAAAATGCCTTCTAAGTTTGATGGATACTTTATTGTCCCTCCCCCACCATATAACACATAAAATGTTATTTTGTTAAAAAGAATGTACATAAGTCAAGTAAGCACATGGAAAGACATCCAAGATCATTAGTCGTTAAAAAAAAAATACAAATTATAGGGTGCCCGGGTGGCTCAGTCAGTTAAGTCATGATCCCAGAACTCTGAGATCAAGTCCTGCATCAGGCTTCTTGCTCAGGGGGAAGCCAGCTTCTCCCTCTCTACCACATGTGCCCTCTCTCATGCATATTCTCTCTCTCTCAAATAAATAAGTAAAATCTTTTTTAAAAAAGGTAACCATAAGGGTCAGTAGATGTAGAGTACACTCTTCACTCTGTATAATCTTTGCAATTTCCTCTGAAGCTATAATTATTTTTAAAAAATGGTGACTGTAATTTGACAGCTATTTAATTTGAGGGCACTTTAGTCATGTTGTCTAAAAATTTAGCTTAGCCCTCTGGGACATTTGGTTGAAATCTGAATGAATTACCACTAGATGACACCATAGGTTGCATAACCAAACCATCACAATCTTCCCTAAGGTTTGAAATTTATTTAAGCTTCTATTGTTTGTTTGTTTTTTTAAGATTTTATTTATTTATTTGACAGAGAGAAATCACAAGTAGTCGGAGAGGCAGGCAGAGAGAGAGAGAGGGAAGCAGGCTCCCCGCTGAGCAGAGAGCCCGATGCGGGATTCGATCCCAGGACCCTGAGATCATGACCTGAGCCGAAGGCAGCGGCTTAACCCACTGAGCCACCCAGGTGCCCCAAGCTTCTATTGTTTTTAACTATATCATTATTTTAGAATTTATAAGATGGGATTCATAATCAGATAAAATGTTACTCTTTGTTGATTTTTTTTTTTAATTTTTAAGTCATCTCCACACCCAACGCAGGACTTGAGCTACAACTCTGAGATCAAGAGTCACATGCTCTATGCCTCCTCTCTTTGATCTTAAATCTCATTTTAATTATGTATTAAACTTTATAGAGGGGCGCCTGAGTGGCTCATTGGGTTAAAGCCTCTGCCTTCAGCTCAGGTCATGATCCCAGGGTCCTGGGATCTAGCCCTGCGTCAGGCTCTCTGCTCAGCAGGGAGCCTGCTTCCCCCTCTCTGCCTGCCTCTCTGCCTACTCTCTCTCTGTCAAATAAATAAAATTTTTTTTAAAAAAATTTAAACTTTATAGATTTTATTTATGTTTTTAGATTTTTGGTCTAACTAAGAAAAATGTTTTTAGTAGTAATAATAAAACTTTTATGCTTTAAAAAAGAAGTTTTTAGGGGTGCCTAGAGTGGCTCAGTGGGTTAAGCCTCTGCCTTCAGCTCAGGTCATGATCCCAGCGTTCTGAGATCGAGCCCCACATGGAGCTCTTTGCTGAGCAGGGAGCCTGCCCCCCCCCCCCCCACCGCCTGTCTCTCTTCCTACTTGTGATCTTTCTCTGCCAAATAAATAAAATCTTCAAAAAAAAAAAAAGTTTTTAAAAGCACCTCCTTGGAGGTGCTACTCTGTGGCTATAATGAAAGATGAACAATTGCAAAAATATCACTAAAGAACTCTGAGAGATGTGAATCCTATGAGTTAAGTTACAAACAGCCTTAGATCTAAGGGATCTGCCTGGGTCTCCTCAATTTGCTCCAAGAGTCTAGAAGTGCTGTCAGGCCAAGTAACCCCACACCCACCTTTTTCTTGAAGGTATATCTGTTTTTCCTGGTATTGAAGTACAAGAGCTATTATGTGAGGTGACAAATACATTCCAACCCCAGAACTTGGTTCTTGTTACATTTTTCTGGAATGATTCTCTTGTCAGATGTCCACCCTTCACTTTATATAAGTCTCTAAAATGTCATCTACTCAGAGTTACTAGTTACTCTGAGTAACTCTAGTTTTTAGTTACTAGTACTAATACTTTGGCATACTTTTTCTCCAGGGTAGGAATTTTGTCTAATCTATTCATCAATCCCATCTACCTACTTCAGTATGAGCATGTTAACAAGATAAATGATAAAATAAGGGAGATACATGTGATATGAGTACATAGTACATTCTGAATCAAGGTCTACATTCCCAGTAAGCCTATTCCTGACGTCTTTTTCTGACATGTAAATATCTATCAGCAGGGGCATCTGAGTAGTTCAGTCAGTTGAGTGTCTAACTCTTGGTTTCAACTCGGGTCATGATCTCAGGGTTATGGGCTTGGGCTTCTTGTTGGGCTCCACACTCACTGGGGAGTCTGCTTGAAATTCTTTCCCTCTGGCCCTTCCCGCTCTCGAGCACACACACTCGCGCACACACTCTCTCTCTCTCAAATAAATAAATCTTCAAAAAAATAATAAAATAAAAATCTATCAGAAAAACATGTCTTTTGAAACCCTTAATAGCTTAATATTTAAAATCAGTGTTTTCAATGAGTATAATTAAGCCATATTTTTAAAGGGCAAAGAATATCAAAACAGAGTAATTAGGTGTCAGTGAAACTTGTACATTTATAAAAGATTTACAGCTTTAATTAAATTTTTATATTGACTTTACTTTATGCCAGTAAAAACCAAAACAGTTTAGTTTAGCTTGGTCTTATGAAAAACACACAAATCTTTCTTAATATAAAATAAATACAAATCAGCACTAATATTACTTTTTTCTTCTCATACAGGTAATATTATCACAATGATACTCCGTTATATTGACATACAAATTTAACACTCATGCTTAACTACCACCTCATCAATATATTCTTATTATATGTGGGAAAAATTATATTTTCAGTCATACAAATTTTTTATCTCTTTTAGGAGGTCATATGTACTCTGAAAAGTGAGTTAGTTTAAAAGAGTGGGTGGTTAAGGAGTGCGTGATTTATATTCTTAGACAAAACTTACAATTCTACCATTCAAGGAAGTTCTGAAAACACCATGCTAAATTACAGAAGGCAGACCCAAAAGGCCACATGTTGTATAACTGCAATATACAGTATCCAAAATAGAAAAATCCATAGAGCTAGAAAGTAGATTCGTGGTTGCCAGCGGCAAGGGGAGGGAGAAATGGGGAACAACGAATAAATTCTAAAATCAGATAGTGGTGATGCTTGCACACATCTGTGAATACAGTTGATCATTGAACGAGGCGGGTTTGAACTGCATGGGTCCACTCACATGCAGATTGTTTCATCGAGTACAGTAAATGTATTTTCTCTTCCTTATGACTTTACTTTTTTTTTTTTTTTAAGATTTTATTTATTGGGGCACCTGGGTGGCTCAGTGGGTTAAGCCGCTGCCTTCGGCTCGGGTCATGATCTCAGGGTCCTGGGATCGAGTCCCGCATCGGGCTCTCTGCTCAGCAGGGAGCCTGCTTCCTCCTCTCTCTCTCTGCCTGCCTCTCTGCCTACTTGTGATCTCTCTCTGTCAAATAAATAAATAAAATCTTAAAAAAAAAAAAAAAGATTTTATTTATTTATTTGAGAGAGAGAAAGCACAAGGGAGCTGAGTGGGGAGCCCGACGTGGAGCTCGACTCCAGGACCCTGGGATCATGACCTGAGCCCAGATCATGACTGAACCTCCCAGAAACCCCTTCCTTAAGAGTTTAATAACATCTTCATTTTTGTCACTTAATGTGACTATTCATACATTTTCCTGCAGAAATATTAATGCACTTCTTTATCAGATGCTGTCCCGGACCCTGCTAGAGGTGTTACCTATTACAAAATGGATTCGCTGTTGACTTTTCTAAGGTGTTAGAAATTCCGAGTTCTTAATTCTGAAACGCATCAGGTTTCCGAGGTTTTTGAAGAACAACATAAACTTGCATTATTACTAATAATCATTCACATAATAATAAATACTGAACTTTAAATGTGGTTCCCTTCTGGGGACCAGGGCAAAGAGATGCATGTTTAATAAAGAGGTTAGGATGGCGGTATCTGGCCTGAAAGCACTCTAGATCCCCAGAACCAACAGGGACTAATGCATGATCTCTGCAGTTACCGTTATCCAAAGTTGGTTGTAAACCAGGTTTGGTACCCGATTCACAGGAGCCATACCTGTGCGCCTGACCACTCCTCCCCCTCCCATCTTTAATCTTGACTACAAAGAAAATTTATCCCTCCAAGAAATGCTTATAAGTGTTGATGTTTTTTATTTCTAAACACTCCTTTAATGGGAACAAAATTTAAAAGAAAAACAAAAATAAACAAACCTGAAAACACATTTGTACAATGAGTACTTCTGATGTAAAAATCTCCCCCATTGTTTGGGGAAAAAAAAGCTGAAGGTTTCTCTTAATGAGAAACCAGTGGGATGAAACCTGAAATAATGGGATATTGGCATTAAGTCAATTTTTTTTTCCTGTTAGAAAACAGACATTGTCAGATTATTCACTTCAGTGCTATCGTAAAACAACCTGTGGGTCTCTGAAGACTGTCAAGAGATTATTAGTAGCTCTTGGCCCTTGTTTTTGTAAAGACTAGGTTGAGGGGGGGGGGGGGGATACTAGAATAAGGTTTAGTGACAATAACAAAAATTTCAACGAGGTGAGACTTGTTGGGAGTAGAAAGATACAAAGGACCCCTGAAAATATATTTAAACCAAAATGATTTGGGTACCATATACAAAGGCCAGTGGTTCCCGCAAATGGTCCCGGGACCAGAAGCATCAGCATTACATGCACGTTTGTTAGAAATGCAAATTCTTGGACCCCACCATGGTCTTTCTGAATCAGGAGCTCCACTCAGGGTTGGGGAGCATGGTGTTTTAAGAAGCCATTCAGGCAATTCTGATGCATGTTGAAGTTTGAAAAACCCATTGGCCTGTGCGAATGTCCCCACATATCCCAAAGTACACTGGGAAAATGTTTTTCATGTAGAAAATCAGGCTGCACACTAACTGCATCTTAAAGGCTCTGAGTAGGACTGCAGTGAAGGAAAAAAGAAAGCACGGGAACCCAGGAGGACTAAAGCAAAACATCACGGTGTCCTTGGGGGCAGTTTGTTGCTTTCCTGGAGTTGTAACTTCAGTGTGCAGAGACCAGATCTGTTTTTCCTTTAAGCACTGTAGTAAAATTTATTTTTAGTGATAATTTGTGTTCTCTTTTTGCCTTGCTGGGCAGTTATTATTGGGCACATCTGTCCGCCTTCCTGTAATGGGGTATAGTAAGCTGCTCTGGTCCCCAGAGGGCCCCACATGGCTTGGCAACCTCTTTCTATGGGAAGGCTTGGTTTCAGACTATTTTCCATAAAAAAAAAAAAAAAAAAAAAATATCAGGGATACGAGTCCAACCAGAGACAAGCTGCAAAGACTCAGAAGCTGGTACAGATGGGGTTCATTAGCAATATTTGAAAAAGAACAAAGAAAGCCAAGAGTGGAACATTCTTCCTCTTGTTCACTCTCATTCTTCGTATGATATTCTTTTGTGGTATATCAAATGCACCTGTTGCCCTTTGAACATCTGTTTACAATTAAGGAAGCAACTAATGGTTGAAGAATCGGATAGTCATACTGTGGTCTCTAAAACAGAAACAAAAACAAAAAACCCATACTACTTCACACTGAGGCTCAAAACCTCAGTTTCAAACTGATCTTGAAGTAAACCATCCCGGAGGCTTCTTAAATGGAACCCTAATTGTGCTCTATTAAGCAAAAAAGTTACTTTCTGTTCTTAGCAAATGTAGAGATCAAATTATACATTTGTGCCCTATCCTCTTTTTGTTTTTAATAATTATTTCTTAAAGATTTTATTTATTTGTCCGAGAGGAAGAGAACAAGCAGGGGGAAGCGGCAGGCTCCTCGCTGAGCAAGGAGCCAACATGAGCCTCCATCCCAGGACCCTGGAATCATGACCTGAGCCAAAGGCAGACACTTAATGAACTGAGCCTCCCAGACCAGTGTTTACTCCTACGTTAGCTATTTCTTTGCACCAATATTCTCTCTCTTCTAACTTACATTGTACTGATCACGTGCTGCTTTAAATTTCTAGAAAAAATACATAAATAAAGGTTAATTTGCATTCTCTTCCTCATTCTTAAAGATTAACCAAGTTCTGTTTTTTCCTTCAACATTCTTTATACTTTAGCAAATATTTTCCTGATTGATTGATAGAGAGAGAAAGAGAAAGAGCACAAGCAGCAGAGACAGAGGGAGAGAGACTGTCACAAGGAGCCCATTGTAGGGCTTAACCTCACGACCCTGATATCATGACCTGAGCTGAAACCAAGAATCTGCCGCTTAACCACCCGGGCACCCCACAGATTTGAGAATATACTGTATCTGCCTTATGCCAGGCATCAGAGATACAAAAGATTACATCACTTTTTAGGGCACCTGGGTGGCTCAGTGGCTTAAGGCCTCTGCCTTCGGCTCAGGTCATGATCCCAGGGTCCTGGGATCGAACCCCATGTTGGGCTCTCTGCTCAGCGGGGAGCTTGCTTCCCCCTCTCTCTTTGCCTGCCTCTCTGCCTACTTGTGATCTCTGTCAAATAAATAAATAAAATCTTAAAAAAAATTATATCACTTTTATCCTAAGTACTAATAGAAAAATTAGGTAGATAAACTATGCAATTATGGAAAATTCAAAGTAAGTAACACAATGGTGATATGAAGAAAGGAATGTGATAAGCCACATTATCAAAACAATTTGCAATCAGATTTCATAGACAAAGACAAAGCCTTCATAGAAGCTGCCTACGTTGTTTCTTCTCGACTTAAGATATAAATTGGAAGGAAGATGAAAGATGGAGAGATGCTTTGTTTAAATTTAATATTTTAGTGGCTCAAAATTAGTGCCATCCATATGAAGATGTATTATCTATAATATGTAAGTAGCACTTTAAAAATCAAGGACAAAAGAATTTAAAAACCTGACTGAAAAAAATTTTTAAATAAAGGACAAATAATTCACACATACACACACACAAAGACATAATAATGGCTTTAAAATAAGGAATGATTTCAACCTTACTTATAATTAGAGAAATGCAAATTAAAACTACACTGAAATACTATTTGTCTTCTATGTACTGGCAAAAAATTGAAAAGCATGGCAATATATTCTGGTGGTGAGCATTGAGAAAATAAACTTTCATATATTGCTAGTGGAATGTTTTGGGGGAAATTTGGCAAATTCTAACAAAACAACATGACACTTAATTTTTTTTTTTTTTTTTTTTTGAGTAGTCTCCACAGCCAACCTGGGTCTTGAACTTACCACCCTGAGATCAAGTGTCACATGCTTTAACACTGAGCGAGCCGGGTGCTTCAAGCACTTAATTTTTTATTTAGTAATTTGATTTAGTTAATCCCAATTCTGGCAATTTACCCTGAAAATATACCACCAACAATACAAACGAATTATGCATAAGGTTATTCACTACAGCACTGCCTATAATTGATAATTGCTCTAATAGAGAACAGTGGTTGGATAAGTGGTGGTACATCTGAACAATGGAGTACTACATGACTGTAAAAATAAGAAGTAAGATCTCTATGAACACTCCAGAATATTTTCCAAGATAATTGTTAAACAAAAATTCAAAGTGCAGAGGCTCCTGTGTGGCTCAGTCGATTAGATGCCTGCCTTTGGATCAGGGCATGATCTCAGAGTCGTGGGATCGAGCCCCTGGTCAGTCTCCCTGCTCAATGGGAAACCTGCTTCTCCCTCTCCCTCTGCCTCTACACCCTGCTTAGGTTTTTTCTCTCTCTCAAGTAAATACAATAAATTAATAAATAAAATCTTTAAAACATTGAAGTCCAAATAAGTATTTGTAATATGAAGGGAGGAGAAATAAGAAAATATGTATTTCTGCTGCATTGTGTAAATAAACAAAAACAAAGGATGGATAACTCTGAAACTCCTAAGATTGGTTGCCTATAAGGAACAGGGATAAACATGGTGGGAAAAGGGAAAGGGATGTGGGACAAGGAGAATCCTACTGAAGTGGGATGAAACGAACCTAATAACTTTTGATGAAGCGGGAACCAAGCTAACCTAAGTAACTTTGGATAATAGTCTATTTATTTTTAAAATTTATTTTAGATTTGTTTTTTATATCTTTTTTTTTTCAAAGATTTTATTTATTTATTTGACAGAGAAAGATCACAAGTAGGCAGAGAGGCAGGCAGAGAGAGACAGAGGGGGAAGCAGGCTCCCTGCTGAGCAAAGAGCCTGATGTGGGGCTTGATCCCAGGACCCTGAGATCATGATCTGAGCTGAAGGCAGCGGCTTAACCCACTGAGCCACCCAGGGGTCCCTGGATAGTAGTATATTTAAAGAATATACTCCAGGGTGCCTGGTTGGCAGTCAGTTAAGCGTCAACCTTCCACTCAGGTCATGATTCCAGGGTCCTGGGATTGAGTCATGTTTTGGGCTCCCCACTCAGTGAGGAATCTGCTTCTCCCTCTGCCTCTGACTCATTCTTTCTCTCTCTCAAATAAATAGATAAAAATATTTTTAAAAATAAATAAAGGACATACTGCGAAGTTAAAGACAAACAAAACAAAACAAAACAAAACAAAAACCTACCCAGAAACACAGCAATCAGTTAGGAGATTTGTTTTTTGTAAGGATATGGGTGAGCACTTCAAACTATTTTATGTGTATTCTAGGAGTAAGCAAATAAGCAAATATACTGTGGATAATGAGAGTCAAGGTTCTACTGTTGGAGAGATGGGTCACAAATAAAGGGTAAAGAACGGAACGAACATTGTGGTGGTGGATTGAGGTTGAAGGTCTCAGCATGATCTCACGGTTGTAACACACATGCAGATGGACAGAGAGAGACATCGTGTGTGAGTGTGTGTGTGATTTTTCCTCTGGTTCTGTCCTCTGAGAGGGCCTCGAAGCAAGGACATCCCAGCACCAAGGGGCACACCCACAGCTCAGGCTTTGATTTCTAAACGACATTCTCAAAAAAAAAAAAAAAAAAAAAAGAGAAAAATGAAGAGGAGAAAAGAAATGAAAGTGACTTACAGAAATGGTTGATTTCAGGGTTGCAGGAAAAATACAATATTGAAACATCTCGCAATGCAAGAAAGTAGGAAATACTCAGAGAAATGATGGGGTTGTGTCTAAAGGACATGGCAACCAACATGGAAGGATCCCCAATGGCCAAATGTGGAACAATTTGAATAATTACATAATGATGTAATAGAGTCTAATCCGTTTAATCAAATAAAAATCCATGAGTCCATTCTGAATAAATAGGAAAACTTCTCCTTTCAGTAGAATCCCAACTAATAAATGTAGAAGGAATTAAGTATTTGTTCAGTCGAACATCACTGTTTGCCAAGAACCACTATAATAATTGTTTCAGGCAGAGATCACCAACGGATGCTAACATAGGTGGATGAAAGCCTAATGAGAAACACAACATGTGGTCTTAAATTATTTCCTCAGAAGAGGCTTATTAATTGCAAAGTTTGTTGGGTTTTTTTTTTTTTTCCAAGATTTTATTTATTTATTTGACAGAGAGAAATCACAAGTAGTCGGAGAGGGAGGCAGAGAGAGAGAGACGGAAGCAGGCTCCCTGCTGAGCAGAGAGCCCGATATGGGACTCGATCCCAGGACCCTGAGATCATGACCCGAGCCGAAGGCAGCGGCTTAACCCACTGAGCCACCCAGGCGCCCTTGTTGGGTTTTTTTAAAAGTAATTTTACACCAGAGAAATCTAGCCCTAACCAAATACCCCTTAGGGTGATTCATGGAGAAGACTATACTCCTTCTGTGTTATTCTTGACAAAAATGCATAATCTGAACGTAATCATGAGGAAAAATCAAGCTAACTCAAATCTAGAGGAATTCAACAAGATTACTGACCAGTATTCTTCAAAATTGTCAATGTCACTATATTAAAAAAAAAAAAAAAACTTGAGGAACTTTTCCAAAGCAAATAAGAATGGGGACACAGGACATGTAAATGCAATGAGTGTCTCTTGGGTGCCTGGGTGACACAATGGTTGGCCACCCAACTTGGTTTCAGCTCAGGTCTGATCTCAGGATCATGAGATTGGGATCCCCGTAAGGCTCTGTGCTGAGCACAGGGTCTGCTAAAGTTTCTCTCTCGCTTTCTCTCTGCCTCTCTCCCTTGCTCTCACTGTACCCCAAATGAATGAATGAATGAATGAATGAATGCAATATATGATGTTAGCCTGGATCCCAGGCCAGAAAAAGGATGTTAGTGGAACAACGAAATAAAGCAGAAATAAAGTCTTTAAGTTAGATAACAGTACAAAATAATAATATTTCTTAATTTTGAATTGGTAATGGCGTAAGATGTTTACACTTAGGAAATTTGAGTGAAAGATATATGGGGAATCTTTGTATCATTTTGCACCTTTTTTAAATAGGCCTGAAATTATTTCCCATGAAAAGTCAAAAATATTTTTAAAGTAGTGATTTTTATTGATAATTTTCTTTCAGTAATATGTTGGAGTTACATGAATGTACACTTTTTTCTTCAATAAAGCTTCTTATTTTTTACTATCTTTTTTTTTTTTAAGAGAGAGAGAGCAGTTTGGGGTGAGCAGATGGAGAGGGAGAGGGAGAATCTTAAGCAGGCTCCGTGCCCAGCACAGAGCCCGACTCGTGGCTCCATCTCACGACCCTGAGATCAAGACCTGAGCTGAAATCAGGAGTCAGATGCTTAACTGACTGAGCCACCCAGGTTCACCTAAAGCCTTTTATTTTTAATACAAAAATGCAAATAATAACCACTTTAATTTTTGCTGGAATTATCCATGTTAAGGAAGGAAGGAAGAAAGAAAGTTTGTCATTACTAAAGTCAATGAGTAATAAATGTAGTGGCCCACAGGCCAGAACAGAATTCTGTGGATAAAATGCAGCATATATTACTTCTTCCTTATGAATTTAACACAGAAGATATAAATATTAAGTGACTGTCGGTGACAGCCGCAAGGAGAAAAGAAGCCACAAAAAAGTAAGGAGCAGCTTGGTGTAGGAAGAGTAGAAGGGTGGGGTCATTTCAGCCTTTTATCTCGGTGACCATGGTGGGTGCATTCACCTAATCAACAAATTTCTAGGCACTGAGGCCTAGGAGAGAAGAGGACATGAGCACTGTTCTCAAGAAGCTCACATCTGTGTGCAGACAGGCACCTGGGGAGTTGGGGGTTGTTGGGGGAGGGGTAAAGGAGGAGTGATGTTGGCTTACACAGGGCTATTGGAGGACACCTAGCCAAATGTCCTGCTGGTGGAAAGTTCATCTAAGTGGAAACTATAAGGGTCAGAATTCCTAACCCTACTTGAATCTTCTCCACTTGTCATTTCCTTCATGATGACCAGTTACCTCCTTGAATCTCTGTTCAACTTACCAGTCATGGTGAAGGTAGGAAAAACCTTTACTGAGCCTGAGAATGGAAAGAACATGTCCAGGGCAAAGTGGAATTGTGTGAGAATATGGACAATTGCAGAAACCAGAAAAGGCTCGGTATGGTTGGCGCAGACTGATAGGAGCGAGGGGGAAGAGGTGAGCAGATGCCAGAGCACGAAGGACCTTATATTCTATACTGAGCTGTTGGACATTATTCTGAGGACACGGGGGCATGGCTCTTTCCAGAGACTGATTGTATTTCAGTGTGTAAGTCCTCAGGAGTTTACAGTTTTGTTCACAGACCCTCTCTCCGTCAGAGCAACTTCCTTCTGACTAATACTGCCCCCCCCCCCGAAATCACAGTGATCCTCCCAATTCGCTGAGTCTCATGGACCGCTCTGATGATTAGATCATAAAATCAAACATGAAGATCAAAGGAGATTGTCTTAGCTATGGAAGATTCTTCTGCCTCGCACACCAGCACTCAACGGCTCTCTCCAGGCTGCTTTCCTTCTGTTTTAGAAACTGGCTCTGCCTCTGAATCAAAGGGTTTATGGTAAGTAAATATCTCCACCTCCTCACAAACATAATTGTGATGAATACTTTATTTTTTGTGTGTGTGTGATGAATACTTTAAAAAAATATAATGGGATTTCCAGTTTCCACTTCTACACGGAAGGAGCCTAGAAGTCACTCCATCCTTACAGGTAAAAAGCTAAATAGCCTAAATTATCAACTCTTTTTGGATTCATGAGAAGTGAGCTCACAGGACAAACCACCGTGCCCCAAATGGGAAAGCTCTACTAGTGAATTCTCTCTCTACAGAGAATCGCCACTTACCAGAGCAGAAACCCTGAGCCAAAACCTCTGTGGAAAATAATACCAGCCCAGAAAAACCAGGACCGTAATTGACAAATCCTGGAGGTGCAGACTACAGGAGGTGACTAAGCTAAGGGAATGGGGGTAGGTTTCCATCCTTCTGTGAATTCTACCTTAAGGAGCTTGACCAGGTTCTCACAATAAATATTAGAGAAAAATCTTGTGCTACCCTCAGCTGGTGGGGAAAAGAAACCATTTGAAACAATTTTGAAATACACCAGAGCACTCTGTTCTCTTTCTTCCTCCCCCCTTCTTTCCTTCCTTCCCCCTCCCTCCCTCTCTCTTTCTCCCTTTTTTCTTTTCCTTCCTTCCTTCTTCCTTCCCTCCCTTCCTTTCCTTCTTTTTTTCTTTAGATGTATTTATTTGAGTGGGGGAGGGGCAGAGGGTGCAGGAGAGAGTTTCAAGCAGACTCAGCACTGAGCACAGAGCCTGAAGCGAGGCTCCAACTCACAACCCTGAAGTCATGACCTGAGCCAAAATCAAGTTGGATGCCCACCCAACTGAGCCACACAGACACCCCTGGAGCACTCTGTATGTACACTAGCTGCTCTCAGGAGAAGCTATTTAACCAGAGGGATTTTATCAGAGGCTGACTGAGCCAGGGGAAGGGAGATACCCAACTCCAGCCTGTTCTAACCATCTCATTCCACGTATGTGTGCATTTGGGGGCGGGAGCTGGGGAATCAGGGAATCATGTGGGAAGTTCAGAGTCCAGAGGTAAAGGTTCACCAGAAGACTGTGACCTCATCCTAAGACTACAGAGCCCTTCCTCTCCCTTGAGGCCTCATCATCACATTACTAAAAGCTTATTTAGAGCAGTTCTGTTTACCAAGGACATCATTTCTGGCTATAAGCAAAAATTACAAGATAGAACAAGAGACAAAAATACAGTCTGAAGATACAGAGCAGGTAGAACCAGATACAGCAGGGATGTTAGAATTATCAGACCAGAAATTTAAAACAACCATGATTAATATGCTAAGGGCTCTAAAGGACAAAGTAGATAGCAAAGTAAGCAGAGAACTGGAAAGAAAGAACCAAAAAAAAAAAAAAAATGCTAGAGATCAAAAACACTGGAACAGAAATGAAGACTGCCTTTGATGGGCTTATGAGTAGACAGGACATGGCTAAGGAAAGACTCCTGGAGGTTGATAAATCATTATACATACACTGGGTGTATCAGTAGAATCCTTCAAAATTGTAAAGCAGAAAACAAATATTGGAAGAAAACAAAAAACACAAAACACAGAATATCCAGAAGTATTGAGTAGGGACAGGCAGGGTTAGGTAGAGAGAGCTACGTGAGGGGCAATGCAATCAGGCCCACCAAAAATCCCAGAAATGCTGAGGCGTAATGAAACCAGAGATAAGGGAACACAACCAGATCAACTTGTTTGTCTTATACAAAGGAGAAGTAATCTGATGCTATCACTGGTGACATCAAAAAGATTTAAGTTTCTTGGTCAGTTTTCTATGAAAGACCAACCATAAAAGCCCTTGGAGCAACCCACTTGAGATCCGTCTCACGCTAGAGAGCTTGCTTTCTGTTCTCACCGTCGCTCAGTAAGTAAACTATCACTTCACTCTTTTGTGTCTGCAAGATTTCATTCTTCGACTCTACAAGACAAGAACCCTGCAAACTTGCAACATTTGGGGGCAACTACAGAAGAGATAACGTGCCCATAAGAGGAACAGGAGGAAAAGAAATTCAAATTTCTTTTTCCCCAATTCAAATTTCAATTTTCAAATTCAAATTGTAAATTTCCCCAAATTAATGTCAGAAACTGAACTGCACATTGAGGAAGCTCAGAGAACACCCAGCAAGGATAAATGTCAAAACAGAACAAAACAAACACACTACACCTAGGCATGTTGTAGTTTAAAAAAATCCTGAGAGGCAGAAAACCTTACCTACAGAGGAACAAAGAAAAGGATTCTGTCCGACTTCTTAGAACTCTACAAACAAGAGCGTGGAGTGAGAGTGCTTTGGAGGGTGGAGAGAAAACAATTTAATGCACTGTGGAATGGGGTAATTTTGAGGTTTCCAAACCGGTCAAGAGCAAAATCAATTCTGAGCAGCCCGACTGAAAAAGCATAACACCTCTCACAGCTTGATCCAAGGGGACTTTCCATTCAGTCTTCTTACCAGTTGCCACAGACACTTCATAAAATTAATCACCGGAGATGGGAGTGTTTTTCAATTTTATCTCAAGGGTGTGCTCTACTTCACTGGAAGAAAAACCCGTTTCCAACTTACCTACCAGTGGTGTAAGATTCGTTGCGGGGATGCTAAATGCTGTTAACAACAGCCGTCAACCCCTCCAACACAATTGAAATGTTTTTCTTGTTAATTGCACAATCTAACACAGAGGCTAGGAGAGGGAGCTTCCAATCCGTGCACATTCAGGGAATCAGGCTTCTTCCTTGTGGTGGCTTGACATCACCTAGGACTTTGGAGCCCTCTGCTTTGGGCCAGATGAAAAGGGGTATATATCGCTTCTGCTCGTGATCCATTACAATGACAGGGCCACACCCATTCGTATAGAATGGTAGTAAAGGGAATCCAGCTGTATGCCCAGTTTCTCCCCGTTAATTTCTATGTGAGAACTTACCTTAACTAGCCCCACATTTCTGATTTATTCCAGTAATGTTTTCGTGAGATGTTGTGAGAGTCGTGCGCTCTCCTTTAGATATTGACTGGACTTTGTCAAGCCTTTCACATTCATATTATAAACCTTCTAATTTATTTGTTTTCTCATAAGCTCTTTACTGTGTATATGATTTCGATATGGTGGACAAGGAAATGAGAGGTGTTGTTAAAACCTTTCGAACACATCTCCTATGTCTTTTTCTTAGCAAAGAATTGATTTTACTGATTTGTTAAGTGTTTGAGTTATATGCTACATTTTATGTGACTCAAAAGACTACTTATATTAAGCCATAAATTGAGCCTTCAACTTTCTGGCAAGCTATACGAATAGTTAAGTATTATTTGATCATATACAGATCCTAATTATTGATCATCAACATTATTTGGGGAATGGTGGTGGAAAATGGAGGAGAGAACGAGTGAGTTGGCAGGAGTTACTGAACACAAAGGAATCTCTTTTCTACTTCTTGTGAGATTGTCACAAAAGTGCACCAACTTATACAAATACTGTATGTACTGATTACATTTTTTGTGTGAAGAAAAAAAATGAAGGAGAAGAGTTTCATATTAAAGTTTGACTCTGGTTGAGGGTTGGATGGGGTTCCGGAGTGGGGAGAAACCCAGTGAGATTCTAAGATTCTAAGATGAAATTGTACAAGGTACCAGTGAACTCTTCTGATTCTAACCTACGCTTTTCCTTCTCTTCTTGAAACCCAGATTCTAACGGAAAAGGTCACCTTCTTTCACATGATCATCTGTTTAGTCTTTTTATTATCGAATTTGGTATCACATCAAGTAACTCTTAAAACTCATGCAGCATAAACAACAGTGATAATGAGAGGTCACTTTCCCTGAGTGTTCACTGCAGTTAGTATTTTCAAATGTTCCATGTGGATCACTACAACATCCTTCTAAAATTAAGTACTATTGGCACAGACAGGTTAAAAAATCCACCCAAGTTCACAACAGGGAGTAACTGGCAGAGTCTAGATTTGAGTTACTTTTTTATGGGAATTGTCATATAATACTCTTCCTATCTACCGGGGCACGATTCAATAGCCTTTAAAAGTTTACTACAGAGCACAGATTAGATTACAAATTCTCAGTCCCCTGATAGTTCACAATGTAACAGAATGCTTTTTTAAAACTGTCGCCCATTTCACCTGGGCTGTGTGTTATCATTTTGTTTACCCAGTTCCTACTAAATACGCCTACGTCTCAGGGACAATGTCGTATATTTAAATTTACAAAGTGTTCTGTTCTATCTGGATTTCCCTCCAAACTTCCATTTCCTGTGCCGTATTTTATGATTATACAAGTTAACATTCCTAATGGTCAGAAACTTGACTCGTGTCCGCTCCTGCTTGGTGTTGAATTGGTCACAAAAGAGCCGGTTTCCTTTTCCCATAGTTCAGAACTGAGGTGTGAAGCCTAGCTTAATAAATTCACACAGGCAAAGGCTGACGTTGTAATTGCAGGTATGAGTTTCCATGCTTTATTATTATTATTATTTTTAAAAGGGGGTTTTTTTTACTTGAATTGGACATTTCTTAACGTCTGAAAAAGACAGTTAAGGAAAACTACAAAAAAATATCCAGGTTAAAATATGAGAAAGAGGGGCACCTGGGTGGCTCAGTGGGTTAAAGCCTCTGCCTTTGGCTCAGGTCATGATTCCAGGGTCCTGGGATTGAGCCCTGCATTGAGCTCTCTGCTCAGCAGGGAGCCTGCTTCCCTTCCTCTCTCTTTCTCTCTCTCTCTGCCTGCCTCTCTGCCTACTTGTGATCTCTCTCTCTGTCAAAACAAAAACAAAAACAAACAAACAAAAAAACTTAAAATATGAGAAAGAAAACAGTCCTAGTCTTGAGCTGGGCAGAAGTTTATGATCTAATGTGATGAGCTACTCCTTCCAAGAAATAAATTAGAAGTGTACTTGATAAACTTTTATGAGATGAAGTGCCACTTCTGTTACACCCAGCCCTTGTCTCTCAGCCCTGAGAGAAACCTAATAACCTGTAATCTTTAGTTCCTCAAAGAGTCTAATGAGTTTAGGCTAATCTAACTATGAGTTTAAACTCTGTTTTCCTATTAAACATCTCTACCAGGAGATGCATCATTCAGTCATTTTCTCAGGGAACATTTTCCTGGCAGCAGGCTTGAAATAAAATTTTGATTCCTTAGAATGACTTTGTCTGGGACATTGGTTGGGAGATATTTTTAATGGGACTCTGCGATTTTTATTAAAATTCAAATTGAACTGGGGGAGGTAATAAATTTCATTAGCTGCATTATTGAATTTACTCCTTTCCTTTCCAAAGACTAGCTTTCGATAGGATGACTTTGATAGGAAACCAGAGCCTCAGGACATTGATGCCTGAGGGGAGGAAAAGGAGGGGGTGGTTGCTTAAGGGAAGAAAGTATTAGATTCAAAAGTCAGCATAATTAGAAAACCAAGAGAAACGGAACGCAGTTTGATATGAAGTAGCTCTCTCCTACTCTTTGACTATAAACCCGGAAAGTCAACGGTAAGTTACGGAAGGTTTCCAGTTTATGGAATATTACTTATTTAATACAACTTAACTTTAAAAAAACCTAAATTTTCCTGTACATCATTTATTGCAGGGTATTATTTGCTAATTCCCTATGTACCGTACAAGAACTAAGAAGAATGATTTAACTCTGATGTCAGCCCTCTGAATGACCGGAATAGTGTTGCCCTAGTCTATCTTGACATGAGCTATAAAATGTATATTTCTGAAAATACAAAGATTTTTTTTAAATATAAGAAAACTCATTAATGTCACAAAAATGTATTATTATAATTATTTTTGTTATATTTATGTTTATTGTAATTATAAACTATGAATTATAACATAATCCTTTGACATACCAATCAGTCAAAAGGCTTTGATTCAAAAAGTAGAAAAGACACCTCTCCTGACTTCCTGGTTTTTCCAAACACAAACATTTGTCTGCGGAGAAAAGTTGTAGATGATATATATTTCCAAAGGGGTGTGATCAAATGTCCAGCAGATGGCACTGTATCTAGTCAGGTCTTAGAGTGTCCTTACCGCCTTCCCTTGCTTAGCTCTATCCGGTTTCTACCCGACGATTGCTACCAAATCTAAAATGTCCATTCACAGTTCTTGTTCCTGGACTATCAAAGACGTTGGGTTGCCCCCCACCTCCAACCTTTGCATGGAACCACAAAAGATCCTGAATAGTCAAAGCAATTCTGAGAAAGAAGGACAAAGCTGGAGGTATCACACTCCCTGATTTCAAATTATAGTACAAAGCTATGATAATCAAGCCAGTATTGTATTGGCATAAAAAAGGAAACACATATCAGTGGAACAGAACTGAGAGCCCTGAATTAAACCCATACGCATATGGACATGTTAAAAAAAAAAAAAAAAAACAACCATCTCTTTAGTAAGTGCTATATGAAATGTAGACAACACAGGAAAAAGAATGGAACTAGATCACTATCTTATACCATATACAAAAATTAACCCAAAATGGGTGCAATACTTGAATGTCAGACCTGAATCATAAAATTCCTAGAAGAAAACACAGATGGTAAGCTCCCCAGCATCAGTCTTAGGGATACTTCTGTAGCTCCAACTCCAAAGGCAAGGGAAACAAAGCAAAAAATAAACAAATATGATTACATCAAACTAAAAAGTCCTTGTACGGTGACAGAAACCATTATCAAAACAAAAGGTAACCTACTCAATGGGAGAGGATTTCACAAATCATATATCCAACAAAGGATTGATAGCCAGAATATATAAAGAACTCCTATGATTCGACAACAAAAAGCCCAATTAAAAAATGGGTGAGGTTGAGGCACCTGGGTGGCTCAGTGGATTAAAGCCTCTGCCTTTGACTCAGGTCACGATCCCAGGGTCCTGGGATGGAGCCCTGCATTGTGCTCCTTGCTCACCAGGGGGCCTGCTTCTCCCTCTACATGCTACTCCCCCTGGCTGTGCTCTCTTTCTTTCTCTTTCTCTCTGACAAATAAATAAATAAAACCTTAAAAAATGAAAAGATCTAAAACCAGAGCAAAACAAACAAATAAAACACATAGATACAGAGAACAGATTGGAGGTTACCAGAGGGGAAGGGGGGATGAGGGGAGGGCAAAAATGGGTGAAGGGAGTCAATTGTATGGGGATGGATGTTCATTTTTACTGGTGACCACTTTGTAGAGCATACAGATGCTGAAGTACAGTGTTGTACACCTGAAACTTACATAAAGTCATATACCGGTTTTATTTTAATAAAAAAGAAATGCAAGCTGAACCCAACTTTCCTTAATGCAATGAAACAGAAAAGAGATGTTCAGGTGAAATTTCAAGAGCAAAGGGAGAGGCATAGCAACTTCAGCCAGATGATATAAAGTGACCTATTACCCAAAAGTTGCTGTAGTTTGTCGACCGATTTCTCATTACCCTTTCGGTGAGTCACTCTGGCTGTCCGACTTCATTCCGGTTTGTAAAAGTGCATCACATAAGAATCACCATCGAGAAAGAAGGAACTGGCCATAATCCATGAACAACAAATAGCCATTCTTACTTTTTCATTTTGTATTTCAAAATTTTCACTGTTTAGAATTATTTTCTTTATATCATGATTAACTATTGTTTTCTTCAATGATAAAATAAAGTATAAACAACAACAACAAAAACCCACAATGATATCTCTCCAGACCTAAGATACCTCAACCCAGGACTCTGGGTTGTAATGTCATCTCATTATTCAGTTTCCTTAGAAGTTAAATATTAGAGGGGTGCCTGGATGGCTCAGTAGGGGTGCCTGGATGGCTCAGTAGGTTAAGCGTCTGCCTTTGACTCAGGTCATGATCCCAGGGTCCTGGGACTGAGTCCCCATTTGGTCTCTCTGCTCAGCAGGGAGTCTGCTTCTACCTCTGCCCAGCTTGTGCTCTCTCTCTCTCACTCTCTCTCTCTCAAGTAAATAAAATCTTTTTTTTTTTTTTAAGAGTAAAGTATTAAGTAGTTCATATGTAGCTTCTGGTTTTGCCAAGGACCAACCATGACTACACAGACACACACACACAGAGTAGACCTTCAAACAATGCGAGGGTTTATGGCACTCACCTCTATACAGTCAAAAATTAATGTATAACTTTTAATCCCCAAACCTTAACTACTAATAGCCTACCATTGACCAGAAGCCATACTGATAACATAAAGTCGATTAGTACGCATTTCGTATGTTATATGTGTTATGTACTGGATTTTTACAATAAAGTAAGCTAGTGAGAAGAAAATGCTATAAAGAAAATCATAAGGAAGAGAAAATACTTTTACAGTTTTAAGAAAAGTCTTCAAATGAGTGGACCCGCACAGTTCAAATCTGTGTTGTTCAAGGGCAATATATATATATATATATATATATATATATATAAATTTTAAAGAATCTGCTTATCAAATTAATTGATATCAAAAGCCTTTGTGGACATAGCAGGATTTATTACCGTTTATGTAAGGAACAGGGAAAGGAGGAGTTGCCATGCACACACATAGCACCAGACTTAATAAATCTCTGTTAGCCAGTTGCTGTTTATCTAAATTCCCCCTTCTTGGGCGCCTGGGTGGCTCAGTGGGTTAAGCCGCTGCCTTCGGCTCAGGTCATGATCTCAGGGTCCTGGGATCGAGTCCCGCATCGGGCTCTCTGCTCAGCGGGGAGCCTGCTTCCTCCTCTCTCTCTCTCTGCCTGCCTCTCTGCCTACTTGTGATCTCCGTCTGTCAAATAAATAAATAAAATCTTTAAAAAAAAAATAAAATAAAATAAAAAAATAAATTCCCCCTTCAGCCCCACTCTCATCCCATCAGAGATCCCATCTCTCTTCCTCTTCCCTCTGCTTCCTTCTACTTTTTTTTTTTTTTTAATGCAGAGTACTTGAGAGCTGGCCAGCTTTTACTTTGCTAAGGGGCTGTTAAATTTTTTTTTTTTAAAGATTTTACTTATTTATTGTCAGAGAGAGCACAAAGCAGGGGGAGAGGCAGGCAGAGGGAGAAGCAGGCTCCCCACTGAGCAAGGAGCAGATCCAGTACTGGATCCCAGGACCCTGGGATCCTGGCCAGACATTTAACCGACTGAGCCACCCAGCCATCCAGCGCCTATTGAGTCTTATTTCAACAAGCCAGTCTCTCTCAGGAAGGCAAGATGGGTCGTTGGATAAAAAATAGTAACTTTTCCAGATCGTTATGTTGCACACTCGCTTCTCTACTTTCCCATGTGAAACTAATTATTAAGATCCCAAAACAGAGCCATAAAATAGTTCAATTGGTTTTGCAAAAGTTTAAACAATTCCAAGTTGAGTTTTACTGGCATTCGTATAAATCACTGGGCTCTTTTCCCTCAGGTATGCTTACCTGCCTTCCACCAGATGGAAGATAGAGGATTCTGTGCAAGACTATGTCATCTATTTACACCGAGACTTATCTGTGTTTGCCCTTTCACTTCTTTTCACCGTAAGTCCCCCCACATTCCTCTTCTACAAGAAGTATGAAAGAGATAAAGGATGGCAGACAAGAAATCAGTTTTTGGCTACTTGCCTCAGCTTGACTGTCTATGCTCATCTGCTAACATGTATATCTAGTTCATACTCTGCAACTTAAAAAAAAGAACCCAAGCAGACAACAGTGTAGTTTCTTTTCTTTTTTTTTTTCTTCTTTTTCTTATTTATTTATTTTATTTTTTATTTTTTTGACAGACAGATCACAAGTAAGAAGAGAGGCCCGGCAGAAAGAGAGGGGGGGAAGTAGACTTCCTGCTGAGCAGAGAGCCGTATGCAAGGCTTGATCCCAGCCCAGAACCCTGGGATCATGACTTGAGCCGAAGGCAAAGGCCTTAACCCACTGAGCCACCCAGCCACCCCAGCAGAGTTGTTTCAATGCTAAGAAGACTGATTGTTCAGTTTTTGAGTTTTGGGATCATTTGATGGAAGTCACCTGTTTCCCAGCACTGTTCCTTACCTTATCAGGTTTTTATAACCTGTTTTCCAAGGCCAGGGATCATATTCACCCATTAAGTCTCCCTTCTACAAATTCATACTTGAATGGAAGAATAAATGAGGAGTGTGTGTCTTAGTACTAACTCATTTCCAATGCTGGGGATAGGGAAAAAAAATAATAATAAAGGAATTTTAAAAATGCCTGTCATACGAATGACAATTCTACATTTTTATTAAATTCAACTTGATATTTTATCAAACACTTCTTGTATGCAAGGTCTTTGCTAGGTCCGGGGGATACAAATGCACACGAGACCATTTCTTTGCCTCTGATGAATTTGGGATATAGACAGTAAGATAATTTGCCAATAATTATCAAGAGTCATAAAGATGTTCCCACAGCCATTTGTTTTCAAGGTAAAATTCAGTACAAATGACATGAAAATAAGAAACTCAATTGTAGCATTAATCACAAGCAAAAGAACTGGAAGAACTTGTATAGAGGTCAAGAGTAGGGTATAGCTAAATAAAGATTGAAATGAAATATAATCATTTAAAATAATAATTGTGAAGACAAAATCAAAAGATTAACCCTACAGATATTCTACTCATATTTACTAAATTCAATTTCATTGTGAAAGCATGCTCAATCTCATTTGTATAGTTAATCAGACAGATTTAAGAAAAAATATACTCTAAGAAGTATAATATATGGGGCTAGATAGGGCCAGGGAGTGTATGGAAATTAGGAGAAGGAGAAGTTATTTCTTTTAAACAGACTGTAATTATACACTGTCCATTGAGAGAGGAGGCTCCATAACATAATTCACAAAGTTTTTGGGTAACAGCTCATTAAAGGCTGTGTGATATAAACATTTTCTTTGGAACCCAAAGTTTAAATTTATGCAGCTGAAGCTCAGACTGTTTTCTATGACTTCTTTTTCTTCTAACCTCCAAAATACAAAAAAGTGTAAGTGACCTATATTCTCTGCACAGAACCCTTAATTTTCTTTAACGGAGAAAAATACTAAATGTATATTTTTATTAAAAAACAGCCAAAAAATAGTCTTATGAAGACCAACAGCTGAATGAAATTAAATTATGGTATCTCAAGTTCATAGAGTATTACACAAGAATTAGCAGGACAATTCTGTAAGTATGTTTCCTAATTCAATAAGTAAAAAAAAAAAAAATTAAAACTACAAATTATTGATCTGGAACATACTATTTATAAAGTACTGGGAAAGGCAGAACAAGGGTTAACATTAGCAGTCACATGTCTTCATTAATTCATTCACTCATGAGTGAATTAATAGATTCATTCATTAATTCATTCATTCATTCATGTCTAGAGCCCCCAGAGGTGTAAAGACCTTTGGTGTCAAAGTTCATAAGGGATCAGCACAAAGGACCAAGAGGGGAGACATGTTGAATTTTATTTTCAGTTTCTGATCGGGTTTTCCATATCAGGCTCACTTAAGTTTCATTGGAGCAAATCACTGCAAATATCCTATTTCTTAATCCTTTTGACAGAAATTAGCCACCATGGCAGGGAAAGAGATTTTACAAGGATGATTATGCAATGTTATATGGATCGGCCAATACTGCATGATATTCAATCTCTTTGAAGAGCCTGGTGTTCCTGCTTTGGAATGACTCAATGGAACATCCTCCCCATGGTCTCTGGGGAGACTTCCCTCTTGTCCCACCTATCTGTGGTTCTTCAACCACACCCAAACGTTGCTCCCACTCTCCGAATTTCCCAATTCTCGAGTATTTGTCACCCTGAGTTATGAGAACACCCCCATTCACTTTCACACACTTAAACAGTTATGGGAAAATTAGTCATGTTGTTAGCTACTGGAAAATAAATCTGTAATGATTTTTTCTGGACTATCACAGAATATGCTTCCTCGAATTCTGCAATCCAGGTGAGGTAGCCTGGAATAATCGAAATGCTATAGTGATAAGAGCTAGAAAACAGAAACAGGAGGGCGAAGTGGCCAAGAGAAGAAAAACGCTAAACTGAAGTTGAACCGCAGATATAGATACCAATCACGTACAAAGCTGCGCCACCTGTGAAAAAGGCTACAAATTGAGTAAGATGTAAGCCTTCTGGAACCTAAAGAAGCTTATGACCTAGTGAGAAGGATGGATATTAAGTGTGAAATGCCCACTGAGAAATACAAACATAGGTAGGAGCACAAAGTGAAGAGTGATTAACCCTGCATATGATAGCATGTGGGGGACGGAACTGGTTAAAATCGTGAACTTTGTAGTCAGAAAGGCCTGGGTTAAAATCCTTACCCTGCCATCTATTGGTTGTCTAGTTTTGTGATCTTAAGCAACTTCTATCTCAAACGCAGAATGGGTTTAATACTAATAATTATCTCATAAGATCACTGTGAGGCTCAATAAACTCACATACAGATACTGTGTAACACCGTAAATGGTCCACACATTCCCTATTGTTAGTAAGTTATGACAATGGCCGATTAGGAAAAGCCTATATCAGAATGATTATAAGGTCATTGTTTTATCTTCTATAGTTCAGTTCCATGCAAGAAGTCAGATTCTCAAGGTCCAAAAAGCAAAACAGGTCAAAAGTATGAAAAAAGACGAGCCACATCATTTTGCCTACTGTCATGGTCTTCATCTACTGCCCCTGTTCCCAGACACAGGAGCCTTCTGAGTCCAGATTACATGTCATCCTTCTGTGAAGAATTCCTTGAGTGGAGTTAACACTGGCTCGTCCAGGTTTCCATAGCAGTTGGGGTCCAGCTCTTGAATCGTAACCATAACCACAATCATAATACCAACAATTTATTGAGCACATGTCACTACTGTTCAAACTCTTACCTCTGGTGCATCCCTACAATGCCAAATTATAATGGCAATGATTGCTCCCATTTTGCAGGTAAGGAAACTGAGCACTACCTAAGTCAAGAGAGTTGTATAAGCCCACCAGGCAGAGGATGAGACTGAGATTTGAACAATGGTCTGACTGATGCCAAAGCCCAATTTTAGCTGTTCGCCACATCGCCTCCTCCTTTCCACATATTACTTAAGCTATTGGTTTAAATGTCAGGCTTCCCGACCAAAAACTCTTAGGAACCAGAGGCTTTGCCTCGCACATCGATGTAATCTATGTATCTCCAGCAATTAACATAAGAGCTGACATGTAGTGAGCCCTGTTTGCTCATCAAAAGAAATGAATGAATGAACAAATAAACCAATGAACTTTAACGCTCAAAACATTCAGTAGAGGTAACACATCTAAGTTTACGCACGGCTCAACCTTCATCTTGTATCCTGTGATCCTGCTAAATTAATTTTTTACAGCTTTTTGTGGATTCCTAGGATTTTCTGCATGTACATTTATGTCATCTGCAAGTAAAAAAAGTTTACTTCTCTCTTTCTAATATCAGTGGTTTAATACCAGTAGTTCATTCTTCACATTGTTGTACAGTGTCCAAATCAACTTATAGAATACAATCCCTTAAATATTGGGGAATTTCATAAGATTTCTATGTTAGGGTAATATCCAAGTTGGTGTAATGAAAAGACCCCAAATTAGAGTTTTCCAAATAAAATGAAGATTTATTTCCTCGTATGCAATTTTCTTGAGTAGTTCTGGGAAAGGGAGTGCCTGTGTGTTCCATAAATGGTACTATTCCCTAGGCTGCCATCCTGGTCTGTGGGATCCAGACTGGTCTCTGAGCGGAGGAAAACAGGAAGTCCAGATGAAGCGATTTTCTGTTAGGAAAGTAGGGGGGAGTTGCGCCTATCTCTTCTAGTCACATTTCACAGGAGAAAATGCAGTCATTCCTCAGTAACTGAAGAGGAAGCTGGGCCATGTCATCTCTAGCTGGGCAGGTAGAAAAAGGTAGAAACACTTGGGAGCAATTATCCGCACTCTTCAAGAGTAAGTGCAGTAATACTTTTCTTACCTATTGTAAACTTGGATCAACGGAAAGAAAACCACACCCCATTCCAGTATGCGGAAATGCCCTGAGCAGAACAGACAGAGCCAGTCTCCAAATTCTGGTGACTATTCCATAGGAGAGGCGAGCAAGTGACTCCACTTCTAGAATGCTCTAACAGCAGTGCGAGCAAAATTAGGGCAATAAAAAGCAAGCTTGCGTTGTGGTTTTCCCCTGGCATGCCGGAGTTTTTCCTAGGCGGCTGCTGGAAGAAAATGAAACACCTCGAAGATGTGGAAAGATGGGAGGAAGCATGAGGAACAGACGCACCGGCTGCGGCTGCGGCTACGCGGCGAAGTGACAGCTAAGGGCAGGGGTGGAGACGGAACACAGCAAGGAGAAGGCACAACAGTCGGGGATCATTTAATGCAGAGCAAATATCCCTAAGCACCGCTGAGTGTTTTCTGAAGGCCTCGCTGTGTGGCGGCCAACTACTGCCAAGTGATGTTTGTGAGGACGGACTGTGTGGCGGTCCTCTCTAGAAGATGAGGATAGGATCCCGTATTACTTACGTCGTTTCCATCTCTCTTTCCTCTCCTCTCCCCAACTCCCCTTACCAGAAACCAACCTTAGGATAATTTTTGTACCAGTTAAATGAGATGTAAGCGAATGCATATATATATATATATATATATATATATATATATATATATATAGCTTTAATGAGAAAAAATATCTCAAAGGAGTTCCTATAACCTAATGGAATGATTGCTATGTGATCAGGAAGAAAGGTTAAATGGCCCAATATTCACAGAAGGATGTATTTAGTACAGTTTATAAAGATATAGTTAGTAGATAAAATTAAAATGCTTCCAAGTCCCAAGGGCAAACTTTACTTACCCAGATAGCCTCCTTACCCAATAGAATTATGAAAATCATGTATTGATAGGTTAAGCCTCGGGAACTTGGCATTTAATAAAGGTTTTCATTCTTTTCCATGCTTTATTATGCAGAGAAAACATAGTTGATGAAAATGTGTTAATGGATATGTTTAGAGTAATGATTGGTCATCACTGTGTGTGTGTGTTTTGTTTTATTTGTTAGTTTCCAACTTCAGAATAAAACCTGGGTTGAAGAGCAAGTGTTTCTGGAGCAGATTTCTTGATCAAGTTAAGAACGTCTTTTGCCGTCATTTCAAGAATTTGTCCAAAGGAGAAAAGTGGTAGTGCAGATAGCTCTAAAAGATAGTAACGAGAAAGCAATTTATATTTTAAGATTATGTGTCTGTGTGTATTTGTGTTTCTGATATTCTTGGTATCCTCAGCATTTTGAGCAAATAACAAGGGAACACTCTATGGAAAGTCTGACTTATAAAAGCTACAAAGCTTCTGGCTTCCTCCCTTGGCCTCAGGAAAGCGAAAAATGAAGAGAATTGGGTTCAGTTCCACCCAACAGGATCTTTTGTAGGTCTACTCTACTGATTAGTAATTTTAAGTAGCAGAAAGCATAGCCAGCTTCAGCCTCAGAGGGGGGTCCGGCATAATAACATAGAGCAAGGAGGCATCTAGGTCTCGGGAAAAAGGAGCCAGCAAGACTGGAAAGCTGGCAGAGCTCTGTCCGCCTCTCGCTGCATGACTCCTTCCTGCATTTGCACCTCTCGGTTCTCAAGGATTTTCTCTGCTTCTTCAGACAGAAGACAAAAGTTGACCTGTTATAGGTCTACCTAGACAGACTTGTCATGTCTGAATCACAATTCCAAATTTCCAGGGTAGGAAAACATAGTGGCCCAGTTTATTTGAGGTTTCTATCAGCTCTGGAGGGTGTGGCAAAACCACATGTGTTGAAGTGGTTACAAGGGAAGATCCCATAAAGATGGAGAGGTGGACTTATTTCGCTCTAGTTCCATCCACGTCGTTGCAAATAAGTCAATCGGAGAAAGACAACTATCATATGATCTCCCTGATGTGAGAAAGTGGAGATGCAACATGGGTGGTTGAGGGGGTAGGAGAAGAATAAATGAAACAAGATGGGATTGGGAGGGAGACAAACCATAAGTGACTCTTAATCTCACAAAACAAACTGAGGGTTGCGGGGGGTAGGGAGAGGGTGGTGGGGTTATGGACATTGGGGAGCGTATGTGCTATGGTGAGTGCTGCGAAGTGTGTAAACCTGGCGATTCACAGACCTGTACCCCTGGGGATAAAAATATATTATATGTTTATAAAAAAATAAAAATTTAAGGAAAAAAAAATGATGGAGAGTTGGATCCCAAAGGAAGGAGATGATTTAGGAGTGAGCAGATAGTCTCTAGACTGTCCTCTTACATTATATATTTAGCCCAGAATAAGCTTTGTGGAAACAAAAGAGATGTTTATAATCCGTCTTAACAAAGGTCACAATCTCATAAACCCACATATATGCATGAAGGAGTAGAAGTTACTAGTATGGGGGCGCCTGGGTGGCTCAGTGGGTTAGGCCGCTGCCTTCGGCTCAGGTCATGATCTCAGGGGTCCTGGGATCGAGTCCCGCATCGGGCTCTCTGCTCAGCGGAGAGCCTGCTCCCTCCTCTCTCTCTCTGCCCGCCTCTCTGCCTACTTGTGATCTCTGTCAAATAAATAAATAAAATCTTTAAAAAAAAAGAAGTTACTAGTATGATTAAGGACTGAGTAATGGCTTTGACCAAAAGGGACTGGTTATAGCAGAGACATGAGGGAACTTTCTTTATTTTTTTATTTAAATTCAATTTAATTAACATATATTTTTTGTTTCAGAGGTAGAATTTAGTGATTCATCAGTTGCACACAACACCCAGTGCTCATTACTTCAAGTGCCCTTCTTAATGCCCACCGCCCAGTTACCCCATCCCCCCACCCGCCTCTCCTCCAGCACCCCTCAGTTTGCAGAATCATGGGGGAACTTGCAATGAAAGGACATGGGTTCAAATCTTAGCTCTGGCTCCTCCTACTTTTTATATATCCTCAACGGATCAGGGATTTTTCATTTGTGGCCTTCATTTTATTTGTAAACCATAGAGGATTCTATTTTATTTAAAGACATTTTGTGATATTATGCTCAGTACCTACCAAATATCTACCACACTAGGACTACAGCTGTTTGGTTGGACGAGTACGTGGTTAGACCCAGAACTTCGGTAAAGCACTAGACTACGTGTTGGCAATGGAAGGAAGGCACGGGCATTGGTTGTCCTTGGGGAAACCACAGTCTGTGGCTGTCGGAGTGGGCAAGAGACAGATAATTTCCGTGAAAGGCAGTATCTTTGTTGACTATGATTCTGGATGGGACTGGGGTTGATCTGGGAAGGTTTCAGGGAGGAAGTATGACACAAGCTAGGCCTTTATCAGGTAGATGGGATTTTTTTTTCCTTAAAGATTTATTCATTTATTAGAGAGAGAGAGAGAGAGTGCACAAGCATACATGTGAGAGGCTGAGGGAGAAGAAAAAGAACCTCAAGCAGACTCCACGCTGAGTGCAAAGTCTGACGAGGGGCTCAATCCCACGACCCTGAAGTCATAACCTGAGCCAAAACCAAGGTCAGGCACCTAACCGACCATGCCACCCAGGGGTCCTGGGAGATAGGATTGTAACAGGAATATTTCGTATCAAACTGAAGTAAAACCTTGAACAGAGCTGACTTAACTCTGCAAGATGAGAGTTGACATTTTCTGGGGTAAGGAAGCTAAATTACTAATTTCAAAGACCATTCCCAAACATTGCAGTGCTTAAATAAAGGGGGTAAAGGAGAAATCTACACTTTTGAAGCGGCGTTTTTCTTGGTAAAGGAAGCTAGGAAATCCACAGAGCAGACCATCCACCTCTGGGCAATCAGAGCGTATTTTCGGTGCTCAGTGAAAATGCAAACACTCAAGAAACATATTATTTGGTTTAATCATGTAATTTAAGAAAATTTGCGCCACAAACGAACAGTAGGTAAGTTTCAAAATCACTCTTTGTTAGATTTAGCTGTGGCGGGGGGTGGTGGGGGGAGGATAAAAAAAGGAAGAAGGGACAGCAGCGCTTGACTGCTCGGACACTGGTGCTTTGATATGCTGGTCAAGACCTGCCAGGACTATTTACCATCTCAGAACAATTTGTTCATTTCACTCAGAAATTAGAAGTGTGTTTTGGCCAATAATTCTAAATTTATTTTGTAGTAGTCATTTTTCTTAATGGAAGTGTTTTCCAGATGTTGCCTAAGTCTAGCTGTCTGGGCCCTCTTCCAACAAATGAGGAAAGTTTGATTTCATAGGTTGTCACTGTTGATTCTGTCTAACCTTTGGACTAATTGGTTCATCCCAATTTATTTGCACTGATATATAAGACTTCCAGGACACTGGAAAAACTCATTATTGCTTTTACGGGTAAGTGTCAAAGTTAACTTGCTTCATGGAATTAAATGTGTTTTCAATTCAATAGGGATATGCTTTAGTCAAGGAGTTTGAAAAAGGTTTATAAGGATAGGAGTAGGAAAGTTTGAAAAGGACCACAGCTCGGCAGTACACCTGTTGGAAGCTCACAGATTTGATTGGAGAGTTAAGGGAAAGTTGGAATGGTCACTTCTGTGTTTGTCAAATTACACTTTACTGAAGCTGGTTCTTTTTTTTCCCAAGCTGGGATTTAAACCTTGCACTGTAAGTATATGCTGTAATTTAAATAGTGTTGAAATCAGCCTGTTTTCCATTTGGGGGGATTCAAAAGTATTAAAGTAGTCGATAACATGATTGAGATGGTGACTTAATGATTTTTTTCTGCATAAGATTAAATCTAATGGCTAAATATTTGTGATAGAATAAAGGCTGATTATTTTTAAAAGTCTCATTTCAAGAGTGGGATGGTTTTATCATTAAATCTCCTTTTAAAAATTATTGACAGTAAGTAACACAGACATAAACTAGTTGTGAGATTAAAGAGCAGTTTTGATACTTTTCTTTTCTTTTCAGTGAGGGCTCGGTACCTGGAAACAGCCATGGAGTGGAAAATACTTCCCATATACTTGCTGCTACTTTCTGTTTTCTTGATTCAGCAAGTTTCTTCTCAAGGTACCTTAACCATCAAAGAGATGTTTATTTAACAGCTGCTGCTAATCATTCTGTTTTGACCATTATGACAACAAAAGAAATAGATTTCTAAAGACATGTATTTGTTTGCGCTTAATGTACAATTTTAAAATTATGTGAAGTAGGTGTGGTATATTTATAAACATTTTGGAATTCTCACATTTTTCTGATGTCTTATGAAATCTTTTAAGTTTTGAGTTTTCCTGTAGAATAATTTTTGTGCTCCTTATTTTTATGGTTCTTCCAAAATTTCAACAAAACACAGACACAGGATACACCTATGCTAGTGTGATAAAGTATCATGAGATGAACTGAAAAGAACAGTGTTGAGATAACATGTAATTTTCACTTCCATGTATGATAAATTTAACTAGTCTTTTACATTACATAAATTATTGATGATTTATCATGGTATCACGTATCACATATATCACATATAACTAGGTATCATGTAACAATGAATATTTACAAAGTTTCAAATGGCCTTGTATTAATCGTGAAAGTTCTGTCTTTCTTACAAGGACTAGTCCTCCAGATATGGACTTACACTCGCATATATGTCATCTTATATATTATGACATTGAACTACTCAGTCTTCCAAAAACAGTCAGTCCTGGATGAACAGTCCTTCCTACTCATTTTTGAGAATGTGAAGATAAATTCAATGCAGTCACCTTAGCCCAAGTCTCTAACATGCAATCAAAGTTGATGAGAGACAATAATACCAAGCATTGGATTTTTGTTTCCTTTTTTTTTCCCCCCCCTTTGGTAAGCAAAACAGGAGAAAAGAAAAATCAAGGTGCAGGATTATTATGGTGAAATTATATTTATAAAATAGACACTTCCAGGAAAATAGTTAAAATTCCCACCAGCCTAAGCACGAGAGATAACTGCCTGCCATGGACATAGTTTCAGAATCACTTAGATAAGACGGAAAAACACATGAAAGCAGACGTGACTATTTAATAAGGAATGATGGCCACCATGTATCTCTAGACTCCTCTGCTCTCTCGTGATGTATTATTAGGCTCACAACACTGAGAGCATTTCCTAAGCTACCTTTCCTCTGTAGTAAGATCATTTGTTCTCTAAAATGCTTTTACTTTCCTCTAAATGAGTGAATTTAAAATTAATAACAACAAAAGGAGGACAGTCATTTAATCTATGAAAATAATTGCACTTCTTATAAAGGTAACTGATGTCCTATTTCAGAAATCTGCGAACTACAAAAGGATAGCCTTTAATGTTGTGTTTGTTGTCTGCTTGTCTTGCCTTCTCAACCTCTTCTCATTCTTTTTCCTTTATATATATAATATATGTATTTATATACATACACTATATATGCATTGTATCGTGCACATATGTATGCAAAAAGTTGTGAAGGTTGTCCTAACATTTACTATTTTCTTTGTACACAAAGACTTAAACTTCCCCGGACTCATTATTTTGAGATTTCTCCAGTGTGGTTCAGCTTCCCTGTATGGCTTTAGGATCAGTGCACCTGACGGTTTCCATTCCAGAGATGGATTCCATTGTTACATTTTTGTGGTTATTGTCTCAGGAAGGTGTTTTCCAAGTGCTTCTTTTTTTTTTTTTTAAGATTATATTTATTTATTTGACAGACAGAGATCACAAGTAGGCAGAGAGACAGGCAGAGAGAGAGGAAGGGAAGCAGGCTCCCTGCTGAGCAGAGAGCCCCATGCGGGGCTCCATCCCAGGACCCTGAGATCATGACCTGAGCCGAAGACAGAGGCTTTAATCCACTGAGCCACCCAGGAGCCCTTTCCAAGTGATTCTTAAAAACACCTTTGAGGATCATTACACTTTTGTTTGTATTTTCATTTTGTTTTACCCAGAATAACTTTGACCTTTATACTCAAGCCCAGGTGCTAATTGAACAGTTAACCTATTTTGTACTCGCTGTAGTTGTGGCTGGAAGCATGTGACTTCCTCAGCATTTAAAGAAAGCATAACTGCTTTCTTTGTTCTCAGGAACAAAAAGAAGAGGAAGCCTAGGGAAGTTGTTGCTGGCATGCTCAGCTTACTTTAAATCAACATGAGAGATGAGAGACAATGTGCTTGGGTGGACAAAGTGTGAGCTTTAGAATCAGAGATTTCAGAGTTCAGATTCTAGGTGACCATATAGTGTACTCTCCAAATCAGGACACTTCTGAGAGTGAAAGAGTTCAATAGGAATAATTAATAGGTATTAATTGACCTGTAATACATATATCCTAGAAGTCTTAACTGAGTGCCCCGCTGGTTATTAAAGCCTCTGTGTTTCAGCTTCCTTATCTCTCAAAAGGGGCTACTAATACTCTCCTGGTAACATTTTCATAAACATGAGAGAGAACCTATGACTTAGTGCCCAGCACAGAGAGGCTGAATAAAGGTCCACTAGTCCCCCTCTGTGGCTGCCTCAGGAGAGCCGTAGCTGCCCCCCTTCTCCCCAGGAATGTCACCCACTTTTTGCAAAACTGTTAACTTTGCCTAATTTTCAAAAGTGTATTTACCTTCCCACTCAGTGAAGCATAAAGTAGCACGCTCAAGGTCACGTCAGCGATCAGGCTAAGGTCCTGTGGACCCATTGCTACCCATCATTCCCAACCTTTTCCAATGGATAAAACTCTCCCTCGCCAAGTGGCTTTATCCCCCTCATGAGGTCTCTTCCTTCCGGGGACGCGGTTTGGCCATGTTTACGCTAGTGTTGTGTAATTTTAGATTTACCGAGCTGTGCAGGGAGATGTGGGGAAGGGTATTCTAGAGACGCCACCTGCAACTGTGATTATAACTGCCAACACTACATGGAGTGCTGCCCTGACTTCAAGAAAGTCTGCACCGTGGGTAAGTCCCGACAGCTAGTGTCTCCCCCATCTCTCCACACCGTTCCGGGAGTCCCCTCGCACCCCCTTGCTGCGCTGTTTCCACACTCTTGTGCTTCTTTTTGCTCCAGTGCGTTTCCCTTCCTCGCATCCGTGTTGCAGTGTGCTGTACCTAAGGATGGTATCAAAGGTTGTGCCTCCGGGGGGGCCGGGGAGGGGGGCCGGGGAGGGGAGCCTGGAAGTCCGTCAGGTGCACAAGGTTGTTGACGAGTCCCAAGCAAAATGTCTTCTTTTAAATAGAGAATACTGTGACTCTGGAGTCATTAAGTAGATAGCGGTGAGTAAAAACTCACTACCAATCAGAGATGTAATTGCTTGGGGTTGGGGTTCTTCGAGAGTTTCATCAAAAGAATCCATGCATATAAAATAAGCTTATCTACTGTTGGACTTTTTGATAGGAGAATGTTCTAGAGTACCTGAAAAAGGGCTCTTTAAATATGAAGCATGCGTGTTTCATGGGGAATTTCAGTTAGAACCCAAAGGCTCTGAATTGTAAAGTACGAGTGGTATTTCCCTTGAACACATTTTGGATCATTTTTTTTCAACACAGGGACGTTTCATCTCCAACTTTTGAAAATTACAATAAAGTGGTTCAGAGTTACATTCACTTTAGAATTTGCACATGAAGTTGATAAATATATTGCTGTACAGTTATGTGTCCTATAAGGTACTCATTTCAAAGAGGCCTTGGTAAGTGTGTTTCTAGCCAAGGTTTGTTTTGACACGAGCAGGTAGAATTCATGCCATGGAATTAGGCTGGAATCTTTCCACTCTACGCCTTGCTCAGTTTGTCAGATAAAAGTCTCTGCATTTTATAAATGATTTTTGAGCCTAAACAGGGACTCATCTATGTTAACCCAGCTCTTTGGGATATTGTTGTGAGATCCGAAAGTTCCTTTAATAAACATCTATTACAGAGTGGTGGTGCGAGGTGGAGGGTGGAAGGTTTCCATGCGAAGGGCTCCCCCCTTCCCATCGTGCATATGTGAAGTGACTGAGATAGCACTGGGGTGTCTCTTGGAGCCTTGGAGGGCAAGTAAAGCTTCTCTGAGTCATCATATTTCTTTCTTGACTTCTCTACTCGTAAAACCACCTGCTCTCAAAATTCCAAACGAAAGACTCAGAAATACACTTCTGGAACTCTAGTCGGCTCTCAGGTGGGAAATGGTGATCAGAACGTGGGGCTGGCCGCACATTCAGTAATCTGTAATGTTTTGTTTTGCTCTGGGTAGAGCTTTCCTGTAAAGGCCGCTGCTTCGAGTCCTTCGCAAGAGGGAGGGAGTGTGACTGCGACTCAGATTGTAAGACATATGGCAAGTGCTGTCCTGATTATGAGAATTTTTGTGGAAAAGGTAAGCGTCATGGTGCCAACCCGCATCTCTCGGCATCTCTCTATGCCGCAAACCTGCACACCTGCTTTAGCGTCGCTGATGATGTCTAATGTGCACTCCACCTAGGGACTTGCTTTTACTAACAGCAATTTCGTTTTAATCTTGCTTCACCAAGAATGAATTAAAGATGGAAAACCTCTTCCAACAGCACTGCCTGGCTCCACCAGGCTCCGGGAGAGCCAGAGTTGGCTGGCTAAGGAACAGAGAGGATAGGGGCCGAGTGGACGTGCTTTTTCCTCCAGTGTGGTCCGATTTCAGGTGAAGTCAATGGTAACAAGCTCACTCAGGGACTTCTTGTCTCATCCTAATGCTGCTGACCCCACAAAGTCAGTGGTGCTTTGAGCTAGTTGTATTTTTGGCTTAAGTGTTTTTGAGTGTATATTGAATATATATTGAATAGTGTATATTGACAGAACGACACTTTCAGTTTCTCTCTAAACTAGTCAGTTTAGGAGTTAAAGACATTAAATTTATAGGCAAATTTATAGGCAAACCTATCAAGTTGTTAACCTTCTGTTGTACGTGTCTTCTGTTCTCTGCAGTCCATTGTCATCTCTATCGAAATCCCTCTGTGTGACAGAGTCAATAAAAAGGGATATTGTTCCATTTTAAAATCCTCTTCTCTAGTTATAGGTTCTAAAGGAATACTCTGAGAGTATAACAAAACTCTTCAGAGTTTCCCCCAAAATTAAATAAATAAAAATACAAAAAACCCCACCAAAAACCAAATTCCTTTCTTTTACCAAATGTTTGCTCTTAAATTCTCCTTTTTAAAACAATATTTGTGGAGGTAAAGGTGAAAATAAGCATTGCTTGCATAATATCATTTTATTTAAACAAGGCTGTACATCCTGCTTCTTTTGAACAGTGGGGAAATAGGGTAAAAAGCTGTTAATCAGCATAGTTGAGGGCTATTTCTTAACTGTTCAATGTTTTCATTGGACAGCATTCCAGAAATGATGGAGACTACACCCATATAATCAAAAACTCCGAGCACAGAGTTCCTGCAGCTCTCAGATGGATCTCATGATGAAGGATACATATTTGCTGAGTGCCCTGATAATTGTTTTGGCTGCAAGACAAAAAAACTAAGACTTTATTTTGGGCAGAGGATGGGTGCGGAGGGAGGAGAGTTAGAGAGTGATGAAGCATTGCAAGGAAATGTTAATAAAGACAATGCTTTATGCCACCAGGTGGCGGGTCAGATTACCTGAGGCTTATGTGCGACAGAAAAATTGATGAAGGTCATGCTTCATTTACAGAATTCACAAAGACAGGGTTTCCACTGAAAAGGATGGAACCACCCAGAGCTTCACTACTTCATTTTTTTTTAAGAGTTTATTTATTTATTTGACAAAGAGAGAGAGAGAGAGATATCACAAGTAGGCAGAGAGGCAGGCAGAGAGAGAGGGGAAAGCAGGCTCCAGACGCGGGGCTTGATCCCAAGACCCTGAGATCATGACCTGAGCCGAAGGCGCCCCACTACTTCATTTTTTTAAAAATAGCAACCAAACTATCTTACCAGTCACCCCTTATTTGTTTCAGGTTTGCTATAGATACTGTTTACAGGCATCTATGTATCCCCAAGTTTTAACTTTTCAAGAAGTGAAGAAATGTAGGTAAGAAAACAGTCCAAGAGGTTGTTTGGCTCAAGATCACTAGCTAGTATGGCAGAACTGGTTCTCAAATTGAGCTCTTTGGTGGGGGGAGGCAGAGGAAGGAGTGTGGTCGTCAGCTCCTGGAGATTGCATTGGTCAGAGTTCCTAGGGGATGTTCGGCAAGAGCAGTGGGATTTATCAGGACTCTGTACTCAAAGCGTTCCCACTAATCTCTGCTTTCTTATCTTTCCGAAGTCCTTCTCCTTTTCTTCTGGTTCCTAACAATCAAAACATATCCCACACCTTCTCTTCTACTGGAGAGAAAAGGTTTCTCTCCTGTAGATGCACTCCAAACCATTGACGGTTGCTTAACTTGGGGAAGGGCCACAGATTTTGAGAAAGGCATAATGTGAAGGTGTGAACTTTTTTCAAGAGTAACTATTGATGTAGATCTTTTGTAATTAAAAAAAAGGTAAATTGGCATCCTTTGATTTAAATGAATATGAAAACAGGACAAATGTAATTATTATATTCCTCTTCCTGAGAGCACAAATACCTGTTGTTCGCAAGCAGTTATTACTTCCATCAACACAAAAACTGGCATAAGAGATGGAACTGAGAGAGTCAAGTATGTTTTAGGCCAGGAAATACCTTCAGAAATCGTAATCAGAATAAACATCTCAATTTGCAGACAAGAAAATGAAGTTCAAGAGGGAGTTAGCTCATTTGCTCAAGGTCACAAGAGTTGCATCCTGCAGGTTTAAGACTGGAATTCAGGTTTTCTGACCCTGTCTGAGCCTTTGCACCTTGTCATAACTTATAAAAATTTCAGAACCAATATTTCCTAGCAGTGCATCTTTAGAATTCATCGCTTTGGAGTAACTAGTGTTAGGCTAAGAGCCTGCCTACGCTGGTTTTCACCAGCATTGATTCTTGAAGCCAGGTGTATCCGTGCCTTCCACAGTTAAGAGTTGCTGACGAATGTCAACAGGATGTTAATCCACCTGTCTTGCTTGGCCTCAGTGCATAATCCCCCATCACCATCTTCAAAGACTGCACCTCCACCTCCGGGAGCAACTCAAACCATCAAATCAACAACCAAACGTTCACCCAAAGCACCAAACAAGAAGAAGACTAAGAAAGTGATAGAGTCAGAGGAAATAACAGAAGGTAGGAAGATGGCAGATGTCATGAAAGGTTTTGAGAGGGATTGAGCTGTAGGTGGACTACTTTTTTATAAGACTCTTCATAGAATAAGGGAATCATGCGAGTCATGAAGGGCTCATTACACTTCTTAAAACGTGTTTTTAAGTCAAAGTTTAAGCCAAATTATAAGCCCTCAGCTGTTTATTTTTCTTGAACCAAATTATAAACCATCAGCTATTTATTTTTCTTGTAACTGAACCCAGCATGGGTGTAGGTTAAAAAAAATCAGAAGAAACAGCTCACTGGGGGAAAAAAAAAATCCCAGGTGATTTTCTGCAGAATAATTAGATTCTGTGAGAGAGGGGAAAGTTGAGAGAAAGTAAAATAGTTATATTACTAGTATCTACGATGAGCTTAGCTACCTTACTTTTTAACTGACAAAAGAAGAGTTGATCGTATTACTGATAAAAGCAAAACAGGGAGGTTTGTAGCTCAGTAAACATTATTTCTTGCTGTATTTGGACTGGCGGTTTTCTTTTTTTTTTTTGCTTTAAATTACAGTTGGTGTGATCAACCTTTTTATTTGATTTATAGAACATTCTGTTTCTGAAAATCAAGAGTCTTCCTCCTCTTCTTCTTCAACTATTCGGAAAATCAAGTCTTCCAAAAATTCAGCTGCTAATAAAGAATTAAAGAAGAAACCCAAAGGTTTGAGCATTGATAAAGATCAAAGACTATATCAATGCCATATTAGTAATAGTTACCTAAAGGCAATGTGTGTTGGAACAATGATTTGAGGACATTTCAGTACTTGGGGCATGTATAGATTTGTAAAAATTATTGTAGAAGATACTAATGAGAACTTCCTACAGGAAACTAGTGCAAAGCAGCTAAGAAACCATTCTTTAAACAAAGGATAAGAAGATGCTAGAGCGGCAGCTCTGGAACCACAGATGACACCAGAGATGCTCGGTTTTGGTTTTTGAGTTTAATTCCTGTCCCCCGATCCGTTTTTCTTTCTTCTTCTCTCTCCTTGTTCCTAATGTTATTTTTCCTTATTTTGCAAACATTTATATGCTGCTTTAAGTGCTTTAGAATATTACTCCATTAAAGTCTCATATGAATCTCTGGGAAAGCCAATATTATTATCCACATTTTACAGTTCCTTTTTATTATTTTTCTAATTAAATTATGTGTCATTCTGGCTGTGGTTTTTTTTTTTTTTTTTTTTTTTTTGGGTTGTAGAGAATGTACTACAGATTAGGCTATTACCTTCTGAAAAGAGATTCCCTTTGTTCTGCTTTTCATTATTTCCTGAAATTCTAAAATATATTCTCTTTCTCCAGGAAAATACTGAATTTTGGATACTGGAGTTTTGAAGAACTCTATTTCCTGGGTGGTTATTTCCCCTGAAGCCTTTTCTTTGGCTAAATACCCAAATACATAGTCTTTGAATCATCCAAAGAGTCTTGCACATCACAGAAGTGCAGTCCGTGTTTGCTAAATGGAACTCATCTCAGTGATGAGCTCATGATATGCTCTTTGGACTCTGAAATTCACCTGTGGGGCAGCTGCTGTAAGAAATCCTGTTAAACAGGATTTCTTTTCCTGCCATGGCATCCTAATCTCTTCTCTGCATCCCCTGGTGGGCTGCTGAATTTAGGTGCGCCCAGGAAAGAGAGCCACTAACAACCATGTGTGTGGACACAGAGCTCAGTAGGGACCATGGGAGTGATTGGAGCAGATCCCTGGGGTGTAGTTGGAGAGGCCTCTGAGGCAACTGGTGCGTCCAGGGGGGCGGACGGGTCACTGAGCAACGTGAAGTAAGAGGAGTGGAGAAAGTGAGGGGCAAAGAGCATTCTTATAGAGATGACTTAGTGTTGTTGATCATGTTGGTAATTTCCAAGTTGCCACTTGTTTCTTTCTATTAATTGTACAGACTTTAACTTGTGCTTTTCACCCCTTCTCAATAATTCCCCAAAATAGCCCAATCAGATTAAGTTCAGTAGTCACCATTGTAAAATAAATTAATAGACGTATTATAGGTTAGCAGTTTGCTTGGGATACACAGCTAGTTGATAAGGATGAGATCTTTAGGTCACTATTGAAAAGAACTACTCAAAAATAAAAGATGTGTATATTTTTTTCTAGTAACAGATGACAAGAAGGAAAAAACTCCTAAAAAGAAACCTACCCTAGAACCACCGGTTGTAAATGAAGCTGGAAGCGGACTGGATAGCGGGGACCTCAAGCTCACCCCAACTCCTGACACTCCTACTACCCAAAGCCATAAAGTTACCACATCTCCCAAGATTACAACAGGCAAACCAATAAGTCCTAAACCCAGTCTTCCACCTAGTTCTGATCCATCCAAAGAGACACCTTCAAAACCTAATAAAGAGACAATAGCTGAAACTAAAGAGATTTCTTTAACAAAAAAAGAAACTTCAAGTGGAACAAAAGAGAAGACTGTTTCAACTAAAGAAACACGAAGTGCAGAGAAAACACCTGCTGAAGATTTTGTATCCACATCCAAAGCTCCTGTTAAATCTACACCCAAAGCTGAAACTACAACCAAATCCCCTGTTCCCACCACGACCACGGAGCCTACACCCACTACCACCAAGGAGCCTGAACCCACTACCACCAAGGAGCCCACATCCACCACCCCTAAGAAGCCTGCACCCACCACCACCAAGGAGCCTGAACCCACCACCCCTAAGAAGCCTGCACCCACCACTCTTAAGGAGCCTGCACCTACCACCACCAAAGAACCTGCACCTTCTACCCCCAAGGAGCCTGCACCCACTACCACCAAAGAGCCTGTACCCACAGCCCCCAAGGAGCCTGTACCCACTACCACCAAGGAGCCTGAACCCACCACCACCAAGGAGCCTGAACCCACCACCACCAAGGAGCCTGAACCCACCACCACCAAGGAGCCTGAACCCACCACCACCAAGGAGCCTGAACCCACCACCCCTAAGGAGCCTACACCTACCACTCCTAAGGAGCCTGTACCCACTACCACCAAGGAGCCTGAACCCACCACCACCAAGGATGAACCCACCACCACCAAGGAGCCTGAACCCACCACCCCTAAAAAGCCTGCACCTGCTACTCCTAAGGAGCCTGCACCCACTACCACCAAAGACCCTGCACCTACCACTCTCAAGGAGCCTGTACCCACTACCACCAAGGAGCCTGAACCTACCACCACCAAGGAGCCTGCACCCACCACCCCCAAGGAGCCTGCACCCACCACCCCCAAGGAGCCTGCACCCACTACCACCAAGGAGCCTGAACCTACCACCACCAAGAAGCCAACACCCACTACCCCTAAGGATCCTGTACCCACAGCCCCCAAGGAGCCTGCACCCACTACCACCAAAGAGCCTGCACCAACAGCCCCCAAGGAGCCTGCACCCACTACCACCAAAGAGCCTGCACCCACCACGCCCAAGGAGCCTACAACTACCACTCCTAAGGAGCCTGCACCCACAGCTCCCAAGGAATCTGGATCCACCACCACCAAGGAGCCAACACCCACCACCTCTAAGAAGCCTGCACCTACCACTCCTAAGGAGCCTGCACCCACGGTCCCCAAAGAGCCTACACCCACCACCCCCAAGAAGCCTGCACCCACTGCCCCCAAAGAGCCTGCACCCACCATGCCCAAGAAGCCTGTACCCACTACCCCCAAGGAGCCTGCACCCACCGCCCCCAAGGAGCCTGCACCCACCACCCCCAAGAAGCCTGCTCCAGCTCTTCTTGAGACACCTGCTCCAACCATCTCAGAGGCCTCTACTACAACCACCACCATGGAGCCTCCTCCTACTACTCCCAAGAACCCTGCTGAATCAACGCCTGCAGAACCCACACCAAAGCCTCCTGAGAACAGTCCCAAGGAACCTGTTGTACCTGTAACCAAGGCTCCTGAAGTGACCAAACCTGAAATGACAACACCTAAAGACAAAACAGAAAAAGACACACGTACAAAACCTGAAATTACAAGTGCTGTACCTAAGATTACAACCCAAGAGACAGGAATTCCAACAGAAGAGACCACTGAGTCCCAAACAAGTACAACCACACAAGTAACTCCTATCACATCATCCAAAAGTACTCCTAGAGCAACACCTCCTGCACCCAAAGAAATGACTACAACAAAAAAGACAACTACAATGGAAGAGACTGTGAATAAACCTGAAGAAACCACAGCTGTGCCCAAAGATACAACCACGAAATCTGAAGTGTCAACTTCCAAACCCCGAAAGCCAACCAAAGCACCAAAAAGGCCTACTTCTACCAAAAAGCCAAAAACAGTACCGAAAGGGAGAAAACCAAAGACTACAGCAACTCCCCCAAAGATGACTACATCAACCTCTTCAGAGGAAGCCATGCTCCAAACTACCACCAGCCCCAACCAGGGACTTAAATCAGAAATAGTTGAAGTAAATCCAAATAAAGATGCAGATATTGCTGGAGAAAAACCTCACATGATCCCCAGGCCCTCTGCGTTAACCCCTATATTGACCCCAGGTACTGGTACCTTGGTGAGAGGATCCAATCAAGACATCGCCATCAATCCCATGCTTTCAGGTAATAAGCATCAGTTATGTCCAGTTTTAAAACTGGTGATGTTAACTTAAATTTATCTGGGCCAGAATACCCTGAGTTAGTATCTCACTATTGATATGTATTACCTTGCAGAGTTTTACAGCTTTTCTGTAGGTAAGCAGAGGAGTAATCACCGTAAGATTATTTGGTCTTTGAAAAATTGAGTAATAAGGAATTTAGTGCATTTGTGTCTATATGCAGAGATGGTGTACAGAATGTCAAAAAAATTTAGTTGGGAGCGTATTCTTATAAGAGTACAATGCAAGGCAAAAGTCTGCAACATTTTGCTCTTTTCCACACCAATTCCAAAGGGCAATCAGAAATGAAAAATGAAGTTTTGTGTTGGGATCAAACATCTAGTAATTATCTAATTTACATAAAGATCAGGTAACTTTGCCCATTCCAATTTTTATACATTACTTTTTGAATAATATCACCTTTAAGTAAAACAATTATGAAGCATGGCTCTTCTTTTTTGTTTCTGAAATATGCACACCTCCTACTAGCCCTTTCAAAAGCTTAGGAAAATGTGGACAGAGGAAACAGCCCTGTGGGAGGATTTGAAAAGAACATAAACTCTTTTCTCATTTTCTTTTGTATCGGCTTAATCTTTTGTTTTAGATGAGACTAATTTATGCAACGGTAAGCCAGTAGATGGACTGACTACTCTGCGCAATGGAACATTGGTTGCATTTAGAGGTGAGCTATGTGCATATTTTTTCTTCTGCCCATCATTTTATTCTTGGCATTTATGAGAACCAAAGGAGGGCAGAAGCTTGGGTTGAGTTTTCTGGAGGGAAACCTGATTGATGAACTTAACTCACACAATATTTTGGAACGTGAAAGTAATTACCAAAATACGGGACTAACAGAATTAAACACATTAGAGTAACAAATATAACAGCTTGAACTGATACTATTAAATTTTTGCTTTCCTTAGTAATTAAAGTAATTAAAAGGTAGTTCAAATTTTAATTTCATACCAAATGACATGATATCCAGGTTTGTATTTGTATTCCCTGCTCTACATTATATGAAAATAACAACTTGATTGCAACGTGTTCAAAAGTGCTACATCTTGTGGGAACCTAACAGGAGAACAGCATTTACTTCATGTTGCTTCTCTGCTGGTCCAGTCCTCTTATATTTAGATTAAATCTGAAAGGAAACAAATCATACACTAGCATGATAGAGGCCAAAGAGATTTTAGCAGTCACTGAATTATAACTTAATTCTAAAAGATAAAGAAATGGAGATAAGTGCCTTTCTGTAACTCACAAGGCCAGAAGGATCTTTCTAGAGAAACTGGAAAACTAAAATATTTCAAAGGCTATAATGAACTTCATTATACCTGAGACCAGAGAAATATCTACTCTCAGAAATGTTCAAATACTAACTTCTGTACTAATCCTCACAGTGTTGACTAAACTTGTCATATAATGTGTGTTAACACACTCTTTTTAAAAAAATGATGAACTAATTAACAATTTTTCATTCTGGTTTCTTTTGGGATAAGTTATAGTATTCATTCAGTTTGGAGGCTGATCTACCACTTTCAATTTTAGGTCATTATTTCTGGATGCTGAGTCCATTCAATCCACCATCTCCACCTCGTAAAATTACTGAAGTTTGGGGTATTCCTTCTCCCATTGATACTGTTTTTACTCGATGCAACTGTGAAGGAAAAACTTTCTTCTTTAAGGTAAGAAATCAGCTGAGAGAGATCGGCAACTAGCTATTCCTTATATTAAGAGCATAAATCAGCTTAACCTCCACTTCAGAAGGGTCTTCGTATTTTTTTTTTAAAGATTTTATTTATTTGACACAGAGAGAGAGATCACAAGTAGGCAGAGAGGGAGGGGGAAGCAGGCTCCCCGCTGAGCAGAAAGCCTGATGTGGGGCTCGACCCCAGGACCCTAAGATCATGACCTGAGTCAAAGGCAGAGGCCCCAACCCACAGAGCCACCCAGGCGCCCCAGGTATTCATATTTTATTAAACTATTCTATCATCAAAATTTAATAAAAAGCTAACAATTGAGTAACATCAAAGACCAATTTATTCACTTAACAAAGTTAAAACTTTCTCCCTATATTTACATTTAAGAATGAATCCCTAACTTTTCTATTCCAAGATGTTAACACTATTTCCTCTGTTAAATCAACAGGATTCCCAATACTGGCGTTTCACCAATGACAGAAAAGATCCCGAGTACCCCAAACAAATTGTAAAAGGATTTGGAGGACTAAATGGAAAAATAGTGGCAGCACTCTCAATAGCTAAACACAAGGACAGACCTGAATCTGTGTATTTTTTCAAGAGAGGTATGTTTACAATAAATGACAAAATTACAAAACTTCTAAGTATTGATTTGTCTGAGAAATTTTATTCAGTATTTTCATTTATTAAGGAGTTTACTGTCAAAAGATCTTTAATGGCTGTAATCAAATTGTTTTCAATGAAAAAACTGAGGACAGTAAAATATATTCAGAGCTCTCAGCATGCAAATTATAGTTTCACCTGAATTTTCAGGTCATTATATAAAGGTCATCATTTACTTTCAAACAAAGTTAAATAAAAATTATGCAATTTGTTGGTTTTATTCATTCAACATTTAGCATTTAGCAATTATTTTATAATACCCTTGACTATTAGCCATTATTAATGGCTGGGCATACTTTATGAGAAACACTGACCATTTCCTCTACCTTGTAAAAGCTCTTTTCCACTTTTCTGGGGGATTAAGCTTAATTTTCTCATCACATGTGATTTTCTACTACATAATAGGTGGCGGTGTTCAGCAGTATATTTATAAACAGGAGCCCATCAGAAAGTGCCCTGGAAGAAGGCCTGCTATCAATTATCCAGTGTATGGAGAAACAACACAGGTTAGGAGACGTCGCTTTGAACGTGCCATAGGACCTTCTCAAACACACACCATCAGAATTCACTATTCACCCATCAGAGTCTCTTATCAAGAAAAAGGTAATGTTTCTTCCTGCGTTAAAAATTATTACACATGAAATAGACGTCATACAGTTTATCTCACAGAATGAAGCTTATTGAATATAAATAGTGACTAAATAGCCCCAATAATTTAAAACTTAGTGATTCAAAACATCAGTTTGCCTCCGTGAATGACCAGATCAACATGTACATATTGTTTTTTTGTGAGTAATAGAATGCAATTTATTCAGGTTTGTTATTTGTAATAAATGCATTTTTCAAATACCTCTTACCAAGAACATCACATACAAATCTACAAACCTCAGCAGAGTCCTAACAGGTAGGTATTTGAACCATGTCAGAGGGGGCAAAAACTGAGGCACCTAAGTTAAATAAGTCACCCAACGTAGCAGAGCTATTCAGTGGGATTCAAACCCAGATCTGTCCAATTCTTATGGCTGCTCTTCCCCACAGCACAATCCATTTAGTCTGGTATCTTTAAATCTACAGGTTTCCTCCATAATGAAGTTAAAATGAGTTTACAGTGGAGAGGATTTCCAAATGTGGTTACTTCAGCTATAGCACTGCCTAACATCAGAAGACCTGATGGCTATGATTACTATGCCTTTTCTAGGAGTAAGTTATTAAGCAACTTCTTAGCTTCTTAAAGATGTGCTCTAATCTCTAAAACATGAATATAACTAAAGCAAAAACAAGTGTTCAATGGTGACTAAAGGTGAGAAATTAAACTATAATACGTATTCCAATTGCTCTGAAGAAGACTGAATTTAGATTTTCACTTCACTTTTAATTAAATCGAATAAGCTGTGATTCAATTCTGCATTATCCTTCATGAGATTAAAGCCTATTATGATAAATCATCCAATTATTTGAGTAAAACTGCTACTAAAACAATATTTTACATTACCTGTGGCATTTAATGGTCTTGGGTGCCACAAAATACTATTTGAATCATTTCACAAGTCCTGAAGATCACAAAGAAGTTTTTAACAAACCAACTGTTTTAATTAATAAAAATTAAATTATGTTACTTGGGGCACTTTTCTTTGAAAAACTCAGAAATCTAAGTTATTCTACTTAAAGGATAAAACTGAAGTAAATTATTGTTTTTTAGACTTAGTTTTTCTGAAACTCTTAGGTTGAAAAAGGAGAGTTGAACCTAATTTTATAGAAAGCTGTTGACAGGTCAATCTGTCAAGGCAATTGTTTTTGTTTTTGTCAGAAAGTTCAAATTAATTAATACAAATATTTCTGATATTAAAATGACTATACTCAAAGATAGTGTCTTTGAGTACAATAATCAACACAAACTATCTTTGAGTACAATAATCTGTGTAGATGATCTACAAACTATCTTTGAGTACAATAATCAACACAAACTTTTTTTTTAAGTTCAGGTGTTTTGTTTTCTTTTTAATTAAAAAATGATTTCTCTTCTACTTAGATCAATACTATAACGTCGATGAACCCAGTAGAACAGCAAGAGTCATTACCACTCGTTCTGGGCGGAGCTTATCCAATGTTTGGTACAACTGTCCTTAGACCCACGGGCAAAGGAAGAGTCAACTAATTAAATGAAGAATGAAAAATTTTGACATTGAAATACATTTTATTAATAAAGAATGTTGAGAGAAGCATACCAATTTAAATACAAAATGTTTTTAATCTCGACAATCATTACACTAAAACAGGCTTGAGAATCTTATTCACAATTATTACAGTTTACAGGACATTTAATTAATATTTCCTCTATTTATTCCTCCTCTCCCTCCCATTGCATGGCTCACACCTATAAGAGAAAAAAATAACCAAACTGAATGCATCTTTGAAGAAGTTACCTCAAAACTGGAGTATTCACTTACCCTAGGTCACTATAAAAATTGCTTTCAATATCAAATATCTAGATATATAGATATAAAACTGTGTTAGACATTTCACACATCTTCAGTTGAAAATTATTACAATTAGATTAATAGTTTCATGGCATGAATACAATCTTTAAGGGTTACATCAGAAAACATGGGGATATTAAAATTTTTAATTTTTTTGAACTAGTTAAAGTAACAAAGCTTTACTCTGTTGTGTAAAAAGTGTAACAACAACTGGAAGGGATTTAACAAATAACTGTCTAGTACTGCAACACTTCAGCTTCTCCAAATCTTATTTTGAATTCAAGGAAGAAATGAATAAATATGAAATATAAGCACATATTCATTATATAACTGTAGTTTACAAGTCTTTCTGCGAGAAGCTTACAGATGAGTAAATATCACATACTCAATGTGATATGTGATATGTGTAAATATCACATGCTCCAATCCTTGGAACATTAAAAAAAACAACTACATACAAGTTAGAAGCTTAAGGATTAGAAAACTTGTCCCATGTATTGCTATCCTACATTCTATCACGTAATCAATATGTCAGAAATTTACCTCTCTGTCTGTTAAACTGACGACCACGGACACCTTGTCTCAATGTTGTCTGAAGTCTTACTCGTCTGAAAGGCTTTGGTTGACTACTGCTAGTATCTAAGAGAAAAAACCCCAAACATTAAAATATAAGCAAGCAAATAAAAAATAAGAAAAATAAGAAAAGCATTTATAATGGCAAAATCTAGTTACTAAATGAATGCATGAATAAAATGCAGAGGTGTCCATTTATTTTCAATATTTAAAAGTTGTTTGACTTTTAACAAGGGACATTTAACAAACAAAAAAAGGTAAAAAAGTGAAAAAATATTCTAATTAAAAAAAGTTCTTGATTTTTTTCATTCATTCACTGCACTCACATAATACATATTCACTTGGTGCCTATCCAGGTATGACCGTGCTAGCAGGCAGGGACTACAATAAAAAAACCACGTATCACCTCCCTCAGGAAACAAGAGACCCCCACATATAATGTGAGTCAAATCTGAATCCTCTTTCCCAGACACCCCAAATCCAATCATTAGCAAATCTTGCCAGCTCGAATTTAAATACATACTCCCAAATCTGACTTCTCAGAAAACTTCACTCTACCATCCTGGCTCCAACATCCTTGTCCTTACCTCGAATTTACAATATCCTCCGAACTTTCTCCTTGTTTCTGCTCATTGCACATTTTCAGTCTCTTGTTTACACAGAAGCCAAACTGATACTGTTAAATCTTTAAGTCAGAACTTCTCACCACTCTGAAGCCCTCTAAAAGCTTCCGAAATCCACCAAAGCCAAAGCAATTATAATGATCTACTGGGGCTCTCCTCCCTACCCCCTTCCTATCTCCTGCTAGCCTGCCTCTCTGGCCTTACTGTGCTCTAACCACACCGGCCCTCTTGCTGATCCTGAATGTACCACCTGCTGCCTGATAGATACCTGCTATAGATCTCATCTGGAATACTCCTTCCTCAAAAAACTGCACAGCTTGCTCCTTTGCCCTTTTCCTGTCTTTACTTAAAAGTCATTTCCTTGGTAATACTTTCTATCAAATCACCTGGGACACGGTAGGTACTCAAATATTTACTGACCAAATGAACAAGTGTTCAGATGAGGAGGCTTACTGTTTTATAGAGATCTTAAAATTTTATTTATTTGACAGAGATCACAAATAGGCAGGGAGGCAGGCAGAGACAGAGAGAGGGGGAAGCAGACTCCCCGCTCAGCAGGGAGCCAGATGTGGGTCCCAGGACCCCGAAATCATGACCCGAGTCGAAGGCAGAGGCTTTAACCTACTGAGCCACCCAGGTGCCACTGAGGAGGCTTAGTGTTTTATATTATCAAATAAATTTAAAGACATTCTAATTTTACAGAAACTGTAAAAGGGGACAAAAACCATATTTTCTTGTGCAAGCCTTGGTAAGATGTAACATTCTACTGTCCAAGGTAATTTTCACGGGATATCAGAATATAATTGGGAGAAGAGGATTTCAGCAATTGTATTATTAGTAACTGACAATTTCTGAGTCTTGCTGAGTGTAATGCATTGAGTTATATAATTTATATACATTACTTCTAATCCTGACTGCAAGACTAGTTATGATTATCCATATTTCATTTATAACTGTGCAGACATTTAAAGTTACTAGCTGTTAGTTAAGGTAGATGTGGGATCTGAATCAATGGCTATCGGCTTACAGGCTGCTATGTCTGGGAAAAGCAGCTGATAGGCAAGAGAGATCTTGAGAGAGCAAAGTCCCATGACTAAAGAAAGTAAGAACTAAGCAGGTCTTCCATAGAATGTGAAGGTTCCATGGCAGAATTTGAGAATTACTGCTATAAACAATTCAAAATAATTAGTGTGGATGATTGGTACTGTATTTCTTCAACTAATAAAAGTAATTCCCTACCTAAAAATTTTGAGACAGATAAGCTAGTATAGTGAATTGTTTAAGAGTGGAGTCTCTGAAGCCAAACTTCTTGAGTTCATATTCTTGCTTGCCCATCATTTTTTAGCTATGTATCTTGGAAAAGTTATTCACGTTTCTGTGCCTCAATTTCCATATGGGTGATTACCATATTGGGTTGATGTGAGAAGTGAGTGAATATATGTAAAAGGCTTACCATGCTGTCCAACACATAGTTAAGTGCTCAATAAATATTATTTTTTGAAAGTACCACAGAAATAATTTTTATTGTAGAAAAATACATAAAATAATCTTTAAGTTAACTTCAAAAACTTGAAAGCCAAACTTAGAAACTGTTTAATCAGTAAATTTCAAATATTTTTTGAGTCACAGACCTCCTACCCTTCAACTCTCCAAATCAAATCTCATGTAAGAATCCTAATATGTAGAACAAATAACAAGAAACTCCTTTAAAGAGACAGGAAACCTGAAGTACTGCTTCTCAGCTGCCCTCCCAGTGACCCATCCCTCACAGCCCTGTGGCACTTCTAGTACAACCGAGTCTTAAAACTACATTTCCTTTAATAAAATACAATTTCCCTTTGAAATAAACCATTTTTAATTCAGGGGAAAAAAAGAATGATTTCTTTGTTACTAACAAAATCGTCTTTTGCAAACAAGTTTGTTGTATCAGTTGTGTTGTACTCAGAGCAGGAACTTACCTACAGAAGAGCTGGATGGAGGATCCTGGCTGGTAGAAGGAAGATCTGACTCATCAGATGCCTGAACAGGTTCTTCTTCCTGCTGGCTATCAATTTCTAGGCCTGCTTCAGAACTAATACTAAGAAAAGAAAACAAAAATTGATTGGAAAATACAAAACTGATCCTGGAGGTATCCTAAATTGTTCCTAAACTTTTTCTGATACAGTTTATCACTTAAATAAAACACTGTAGACTCTTAATATTGGAAACTGTGTATTTTTTTTTTTTTAAAGGAGCAGGGGAAAAGACAGCTCAAACTGTTTTTTCCTTATTCCTCTTCTCACTAGGACATGTTCCAATTTTAGTTTTTATTTCCCTTCTTTGTTATTTTTTCTTTTTGACAAAGGATATACACATTCTTGGCAATATTTGTATGAGATATATTATACAGATTTTTGAAATCTCAAAACACTTTTCTAGGAAGGCAAAGTACTAAAATAACTCACAAGTCTCTTAAACAACCTGCCACTAACTCACCATGGGCTCTAGCCCAGATGAGACATGCTGCAGGTACGTGAATTCCTGGCTCAACAACTGTTAACTCTCCCCATTCAATCAAACAGTCTCTCTCCCATTCAATAAAGCACATCAAAACACAAGTAAGGGAAAGAATAGTACAAAAATAAGTTCAATCTGCTCCAGTTTTGTTATGGGCAAGCTTCAGGGCAGTCACTAGTAACACTGTCTCTGAAAGATCTCTCTCATGACTACCTGCTGAAGTTGAGATGTGCTACTGAAGGACCAAGTGCATGGGGCTGAAGTCACAGGTCAAATCCAGTCTAAACCACTTACCAGTGACCTAAGCAAGTTATTTTAACATGTTCTGAGTCTGAGCTTTCTCACTGTAAAATGGAATACTTTACAAAGATTTTGTGTAGGTTAGAAATGACATATCTTTTTATTTACTTATTTATTTGACAGAGAGAGAGAGAGAGAGAGAGAGAGACAGTGAGAGAGGGAATACAAGCAGTGGGAATGGGAGAAAAAGAAGCAGGCTTCCCGGTGGGCAGAGAGCCTGATTCGGGGCTTGAACCCAGGACCCTGGGATAATGACCTGAGCTGAAGGCAGATGCTTAATGACTGAGCCACTCAGGTGCCCCAGAAATGACATATCTAAAGTGTCTTGCATGCATGATATAAAATTAATGGCAACTGGTATTCTTAGCAGGGTCTGTAGTCCCCCCCCAAATTAAGCAGCACTATGTTAGAGCATAATAATGGGCTTGCTTTTTTCCCTCATATACTAGAATTGGTGTATAATTATGCAAGTAAATACTGCTTAATAAAACAAAATCTTTGAGCTCTACCTAGCAAATCTGTTTTCTACTTCTAGCTGTGCCTCTACACAGTCCAACTTTTTTATTTTGTAAAGAATTAGGTTCTGCTTTGAAAGCTAAATACTTCTCTGAGACCAATGTTAGTGGTTCTTTGCATGAAATAACTCTACACCCTTTGACTTAAAAAAAAAAAAAAATCCAGAAGCTGTGTCATAAAACACTTCTTTTGTTAAACTTTGTATATAACTGACATGCTAAAATGCAATCAGGTCTTAAAAACTACTAGAAAATTTCTAATTTTTAAGAAGTTAATATTTCAGACATCAAGTTCTAAATGCACATAAAGAAAGAGTAAGTGAGGTTCATTTGAGAGCCCACTACAAAATGGAAAGTTAGTCATTTCCAAATTTTCACAGAAAGACTTCTTTCTTAGGGAAAGTTCAAGCAGCTACATGAATTGAAAGTTATCAGTGATTTTAAAGACATCATTTTTCTAGACTACATCATGTAATTTTCAGGGCGATAAACATTTCAAAAATTACTTGTCTGCTGTAATAACATCCAAGCCCTAAGATATATTACTATATGCAAAACTTAGTCTTCCAAAATGTATGGCTTGGTTTATTTTTGTAATGGGATACTACTAAAAATACAGTTCAACAAACTGTTTCCTGGCTAAAGGAAAACAAGTGTCAAAGTCTAAAGCAAGCAGAAATTATAAAGTAAATACTTACCCTTCAGATTCTGCCTCCACAAATACTTCATCTCCATCATCACCTGCTGCTGTTTCATTTGTGGTGGATAAAGTGCCAGTGGATGTTGTCACCATTGGAACAGACTGAGAGGCATGCTCTGAAGTATCAGACGTGGTGCTCTCCGTAAACACTGTCACTTCAAAATGTAAAGAAAAGAATACTTTAATTGGTGGTTTACCTAATTTTTAGCCAGAAGGTGTCACACAGTTTTCCATTTTACCACTAAAGCACATGATCTATGAGTCCGCCTGTGGTACCTACCTGGGGCTGCTACTTGCAGAGGAGTAGTGGGAACACTTCGGCCACCTGATTCTTCTTCATGAGCTAGGAAGAGGGGTGTTTCATACATTCCTAAACCTAAAGACAATTCTAGATATTAATGAATGATTGAAAGAACACAGAACTATCAATATGCCAGGTATCTGAAAGAAAAACATGAAATCAGCAGACACCCAACTTTGCTGAAGCCCACTAATTCACTGATCAGGCAAAAATCAATCTCTCAAAAATTTAAACGTAATTGAAACGCATCCTTTAAGTTTACAAACATTCAGTATCCTTTGAAAAAACACCTAAAATGCTGCTCTTTACGGGTTGATACAAGCTAACTTTATTGAGTACTCAACTATGAATCTGGTACCATGGTTGAGTCTACTCACCAAAACTACGAGATATTACTCTTCCCCTTTTTCCTAAAGAAATTGGAATTTCTAGGAGGTTGATTAACTTCCCCAAAATTACAAAGGTAGTAAATAGAATTCCAATTTAAGCCTAGCTCTGTCTTCCAAGCCTTAATTGTCCTATAAAATAAAGAGCCATATAAAAATTTAAATTTATATAAAACATATATGACTTATATGAGGGCTACAGATTAATTTTTATTTGGGGGTAACAGCAGTATGCGTTCCTTACTCACTTAATAAAATGCCATATAGCTTCCCACGAATCTACCTGGTTATATGGATGCTGACTGAGGATTAAAAGGTAATTAATTCCACAAAGAGCACAATTCATGTTCAACAACCAACTACCATTACTTAATTTAGGAGTCATTTTTTTCCACATTATTTTAAGTATCTTTTTTTCTTATTTTTAATGTTTGTGGAAAACATCTAACTAGTTTTATACATTTAACTAGGAATGTTAAGTATCAAACTAAATATAAAATATGCTGCATTCCTTCCAACAACTTTAAAATGACTCGGAGTACCTATGTATTTATATTGGTTCAAAAAATATTCCTGAATACTTAGTAGACATATGACACTGTACTAGGAGCCAAAAGAGATAATAAATGTAAAAGCTACTCTTTATGCTCAAAGAACTGAGAATTTTGTTGAATATGTAGTAAATATAGCTTCTCCTATAAGTCTGGATAGGAATTAGATACCAACTTAAAAAAATTTGTATTTGCTCACTTAAAAAAAATCCCATCAGAATAGCTTATTACTGAATATTCATGAATCCAGGTGATCTAAGCATTTATTAATTTACTTACCTCCTTGAGAAGCAAGCTGGCCAAGATCAGAGTGACTTGAACTTGTCTGTGGCATATCTTCAGGTGGCCCAAACCGGAATCTAGGGACACCAGCAACCTGTGGGGAACTAAAGAGAAAAAAATGAACTTAAGTTAAAATTTAAAGTTAATCTTGTTTAAACCACAACAAGGGAAAACAATACATGAGAAGGAAGAATAATCATAAAGCAGGAAAAAAACCAGACTGAAGTAAAGTTGATACCGAAATCCTTATAATAATATTCTTAAAATCTGTGTTGTGAATGAATTTAATAATATTACACATGATTTATATACGTGCAATTTACATGTAACTTTCAGGTCTCTTGAACTATGCCTCACATTTCCTGAATCTGCTGGACATTTAATTTCATGTAGATACACTAAAAACAATACAAATCTAAAATGAGATGCACCAGAAAAAGAGAATGAAGTCACAAGACAAAGTTTTATCTTAGCTTTCACTGTTGAGCCATAGATCAATCAAGTCACCTCTACCCCATTTCTTACCTGAAAGAGCTCACAAGATGGTTCCCAAAGTCTAGAAAAATTCTATTATTAGCTGGTTAGACACCTGTTTTCCCCTTGTTCTAATAACACTATCATCCATCTTCCCGCCCACAGCCCAGGATATAAAACAGCATTATCTCTCTTTGCCCACTCCCCACCCTACCTTTCTTCACTAGCCAGTCACTAATGTTTATGGATTTTATGTTTGTAATTAACTCTTTCTTTTCTTTTCCACATCAACATTATTGCTTTAGTTAAGAACATTCTCTTTCAGGTAGATTTTAAAACTTATTTTCTTTTTCTTTTTTTTTTTAATTTATTTTCATAAAATTATCCTACTATAAAAGAATCTTGCATTCTGAGCTATGCAAGAATCTGCCGACTGGCTGTCACTCAGAACCTGTGTCTGCTTCTGACAGGCTGACTTCCAGAAGGGAGGAACAGACAGTGATTGTAAAACTGTGTTAATCAAGATGAGTTATGGTAAACTGCACAAGTTTAAAATAGGTTTGATAGGGGCACTTGAGTGGCTCAGTCAGCTGAGCGTCAGCCTCTCAGTTTCGGCTCAGGTCATGATCTCAGGGTCATGGGATCGAGCTTCGTCTAAGGCTCTGCTCTTGGTGTGGAGCTTGTTCTTCTCCTTCCCCTCTCTCCCTGATTCTGCATGCACATGCACACTCTCTCAAATCAACAAATCAATAAATAATCTTAAAAAAAAGGTTTTGGGGTGCCTGGGTGGCTCAGTTGGTTGGGCATCTGCCTTTGGCTCGGGTCATGATCCCAGTCCCACATCGGGCTCCCTGCTCAGTGGGGAGACTGCTTTTCCCTCTCCCACTCCCCCTGCTTGTGCTCTGTCAAATAAATAAATAAAATCTTAAGAAAAAAAAAAAAAAAGGTTTTGAATGTCTGGCTATATGTATCATATACTACAGAACAATCAATCTTTTCCCAAGTTTGTGGAAACTTTTTCATTTACTCAATTACATCTTGGTATGCAGGTAATACTTCAGCCACAATTAAATGTGTACTTCACACAGGAAGTTTTTTTATCCTTTAAAAGTAGTTGTATAGCATAGTTAACTTAGGTTCTAGACCCAGACCAACTGGTTTAAACCAAAAACTGCCACTTTTTGGCTGTCTGAACTTTCACAAATTTGTTTACAACTCTGTGCTTCCTAATCTGTAAAACTGAACATTAATGGTGTCCACTCTCATAGCTCTAAAGATTAAATAAACTGATTCATGGAAATGTTCAGTAAGTGTCAGGTGTTCTTTTCTAAGACTCAACTCAATGTTGTCCTCATTAAGTCGTCTCAGATTCCTTCCTCCTGATTGCTGGACTAAATCACTTCTTTTGTCTTAAGCCTATTGCTTATGCTTTTATTCTTCTAGATTGTTTGGGTAACAGTTCCTCATATGCTTGGCTTTTGAAGTAATATCATCTCATCACAATCATTACCAACACCTTCATCAACATCTGCACAGCGTTTACTATGTGCCAGGGAATATTTTAAACATGTTAGCATAAATTCAGTTCATTTAATTCTCACAACTTACATGGTAGGAATTACTGTATTATTATTCCCCTTAGTAAATGAAGATACTCAGGAATAGAGAACCTCAATAGCCTGATACACTAGTAAGCAGTACAGTATTCTGACTCTGAAGTCTGTGTATTTTTTTGTTTTGTTTTGTTCTTTTAAAAATTATCTGAGAGAGAGATTGTAAGCATTGGGGGGAAGGGCAGAAAGAGAAGCAGACTAGTAGACTCCCTGCTGAGCATGGAGCCCAATGTGGAGCTCAATCCCAGGACCCCTGGGATCATGACCTGAGCTAAAGGCAGACACTCAACCGACTAAGCCATCCAGGTACCCCTGAAGTTTGTGTGTTAGCCACTCTTATTCTGCCTTTATGTTTCAAATTCCTGATGGCAGCAACTATATTTCATTCACCTTTTTTTTTTTTTTTTTTTAAGAGAGAGAATGAGTGCACAGTGCATGAGCTGGGGTGGGGGGTAGGTGTAGGAGCAGAAGGAAAGGGAGACAGAACCATAAGCAGGCTCTATGCTAAGCTTGAAGCCTGACATGGGGCTCAATCTCACGACCCTAAGATTATGACCTGAGCCAATAAGAGTCAGACACTTAACCCACTAAGCCACCCAGGTGCCCCCACTTCACTCACCTTTATATAATTTTCCCCAACACTATATCCTCAACCCTCCTACCACAAGTGCTTAGTACACAATAGAGTACTCAACACGTAATGACACGTAATGAATCTACCAAATATAAAGAAACTGACAGGGAAACAGGAAGAAAATTATTAGTCACAAAATGTGTTTCTCCTTCCTTAACTTACTGAATTGCTTCAGCAAATCCATCAGTACGATGTGGCACCACAAGAGTTGGGGTACTTGGAACTGTTCTGTCTTCATCATCAAAAAAATGCTGCTGCTAAAACAAAGACAGAAATGGGGGAATAAACAGATATGACAGAAACATATACACTTATTTGCTAAACAAATGAGTCACTTTTACATAATGGGTAGATAGTTACCATGCCACCAATTCCAGGAGTCAACTGAAGTCCCCGTCCAACAGACTGCCTCCGAGTCATCTGAATTCTCTGTGTCAAGAAAGGAATTATATTTGTTTCAAGGAATCAGGCAATAAAACAAGAACCAAGTACCAACAGATACAGCTTATTACAATGGTAACAAGAGAACTCAAATGTTAGCAGTTAATACAACCATCAGAATATCTTCTCAGGAAAAATTAATGATGTTTGCACTAAAGAATTCTGTTTAAATAATGATAAATTTTTGGACGTGTGGATGGCTCAGTTGGTTGGGCGACTGCCTTCAGCTGAGGTCACGATCCTAGAGTCCCAGGATCAAGTCCCACTTCGGGCTCCCTTCTCAGTGGGCAGTCTGCTTCTCCCTCTGACCCTCCCTGCTCTCGTGCTCTCTCTCTCAAATAAATAAAATCTTTAAATAAATAAGCAAATAGTGTTAACTTTTTAATTGTAGAGACTACATAAACCACCAAATATTTTTATTAACCCACACAAAATATTAACCAATATTTAAAGCCAATCTCTGATCCTATTTTATTTGTATGTATCTAATCTAGTTTCTACTTCCTTAACCTAAAACATTAGTTAAGTATGTCTTTGGATCTTAAAGCTTAATTATCCTTTGGAGTTCAAACAGTAGTACTGTCTTCATATAAACTGTTCCCCAATTTGGACAATTCTAAATTGGTAGATTTGGTATATTTTGTAGGATCCACACATAACCATTAAGACTTTATATTTTTAAAGAATGAGGTTATTTTCATCTGTGGTAGTTTAGCAGAATCCCACTTGGCAGTTTTTAGTACACTATGTTACAGGATAAGACTCAAACTAGATTACTAAAAGCCTTTGTAGTTTTTCTGCTGTTTCTGCAAGTTTCTGATTAAGAGATGTCCAACCCTATTATAAAGGGTGCTACATATTGAAGGTCATGCATCCTTTCCGTAATTATAAGAGTGGAAGTTAACATGTACTACTGAAAAAAAATGAAAGAAAAAATGTCTCTTAAGCAGAACAGACATTTCTTTTTGAAAACAACAATAACAAACACACACAAGCACCTTAGAGAAAGAAACCTTCAAAATACATGGTAGTTAGCTGCTAAAATAAAATTTACTTTAATTAAAATCCAAGAGACCCTTTTTCTTTTTTAATCTGTACAAAGAGTGACCGGATCTTTATTTGCTGGAATTGTAACTATTTCAATTTATACACAACTTTTAGTAAGCCTTGCCCTTTCCAAAGTTCACATTACTTATGAAGTAAACTAAACTACTGCTGTATTTCAAGAAAAATAAGAGATTCATTTCAGTTCAAAAAAGTTTATAAAAATATGCTAAAACATTAAAACATTCACTTTTACTACCTGAACTGGTGGCCCCAATTCTTGAGGTGGAGCATGAATGGTGAGTCGTGGCGGAAGAGGGTGTGGAGGGCGTCTTGGAGACTGAGGTGCTCGAGGAATCTGTCTTTCAGATGCTGATGATGGCTGCTGTTCTCTAGAAATGTCCTGGGAAAAAGAGGACTCTGCAGTACCTGTATTACCTTCACCTACAGGAAAAGAGAAGCTTATTTTGAACTACTAAATTTACCACAGAATAACTGGGACAATTCCCTAGAGGTATAAATCCCACCACTAGGAATGTTCACCTCACCAATACTTTCAGAAGGAAAGAAGTGAGGTGTGGAGAATGGGAGTGCAATTATCAGCTGAATGGCTTAAGGCAAATCCCCTAACCTCTTCGGGTCTATTTCTTAGGTTGGTTAATGGAACCAATTAAAAGATAACGTTTATATTCCAGATTTCTTAAACTTTGAATGTCAATGGTTCTTCACATGTCTAGGTCTTCTACATACATGCTAGAAACAACAGAAGCTGTCTCTCACTGCGAAAGTAGGCTATCAGAATTTAGTGGTTTTACAAGTCAAGGTCTGGAATCGGATTCTGGCTAACCTCTACACCCAACACGGGGCTCAAATTTATAACCCCAAGCTCAAGAGTCACATGCACTACTGACTGAGCCAGCCAGGCACTCACTCTCAGATTCTTAACTGGTACCTAAACTGATAAGCTTATTATAAGAATTGAACACAGGTGACCCTTGAACAACATGGCTTTGAACTACACAAGTTCACTTTCAGGGGATTTTTTACAGTACATACTGTAAATGTATTTTCTCCTCCTTATGATTGTCTTAATAATGTTTTCTTTTCTCTAACTTACTTTATTGTAAGATTACAGTATGATAAACTACAAATATGTGGTAATCAACTATCTTAATGATATCAGTAAGGCTTCTGGGTCCATAGTCAGCTATTAGTAGTCAAGTTTTTGGGAAATCAAAAGTTATATGTGAATATTTGACTATGCAGGGGGTTTGGAGTCCCTAACCCCGACACTGCTCAAGGGTCAACTGTAATTTAATTTCAAGTACAGCTGCTCAAGAAAAGCACTCTTTTTGTAACTTTCTGGCAATATACCAAATCCATCCACTAATTTATTTTTATCCAGAGCACTGGGCCTATTTTTGCATGATTGTAAATAACAAAGTCTTCAAAGGGATTCAATGAGCATCTACTGTATGCTTTGTATATGGGAAAAATGGCTATGAACACTAGCCCCCCCAAAAACTTAACTTTTAGTGATAATATCAAAGGAGGCAAAAAATACTTCCTCCTGTATCCTGACTATATGACACACACAAGATGTTTCTTAAATCCACAGTGTTTTATAAAATGTAATTTATAGGCCAAAGTATCATCAATCTCTCTCCTTATGTCCCCTAGAAAGCAGTACTATTTTTTAGTGTATGGATTAATATTTTTTTCTTAAAAAACTTTAAAGTTGAAAGGTTGATTATACCTTTGCTTTATCTTAATTCAAAAAAGCATGTACCTTGCATTCTTATACACACAGGCTCATATGGAAACGCAGACACACTGTTTTCTCAACAGTCTAAATATATAAGGTTTTACTATGTTACCATTTATGATTTTAGCTCAGTATTATCTGTACAATCAGAGTAATATACCAGATGATTACCGATTCCTTAACACATTTTAAAAAGATTCTAAAATAAAATTACTTTCTATGATTTCCATAATCCTTTAATACCTAACATTTCAGTGAGGTCAGGACTCATCCTTTCAAATATTTAACAAAAGTATGTCACAGTAACCAAAATATCTTTTATTCAATGGAAAAACCAGTCAACCAGTAAAGCTCCAATACCCATAAACCTTCAAATGTGGGCTTGATTCAGACAACCTCTTCTGACTGTGAACTGCTAATACTGCTGTTAGAGGTCCCTAATTTAACTTTTCCACTTAGTAAAAAGACCAGCAACACACTGTACTTGTAACACTTTACAGATTTCAGAACGCTGGAATCTTAAAGAAGCTTGATGTATTAGAAAAGACAGTATGACTTCAGAGTGATAAATATACTAGACTTTGTAAGATAATAGCAGCAAACCTAGAAATAAGCTAATCTCTTGCCAATTTACTGAGTGTTATTTCCTACATAATTAAATGCAATCCTAATTTAGAAGACACTACCAGAAGCATTCAATTAAAAAGAGATGAAAAAAGGTCTCACCACTGTTTTGCGAATCAGCAGCTCTCTGATTACTTTCACCTCCACCCATACTTTCCTCTGTTTCTGTACCTGGATCAGTCCCATCACCGCCCTATAAACAAAATATGATGACTAAGAGCAAATAAATCAAACAATTATCTTAAAACAGAATAACTAAACCACAGTAACAACAAAAAACCCCAAAGGTATAATAAGTTTTAGTGTTCTGAGAATATAGGTCTGTGAATATCCTTGGAAATCATTATGTTTTCTGCAAAGTTCTTGAAGAAAGTGGATGATCAAAGTCCCAGCCGGTTACCTCAGCATCGTCAGCTTCATATCCATCATTGCCGTCCGCACTGCCGGTGCCTTCGTTACTGTCCTCGCCCTCGTCTCCCATCCCTGTGTCGTCTTCATCATCATCATCATCATCTTCATCCTCCTCGTAATCCTGGTAGACACACGCCCAAGTAAAAACAAGATCTTAGATGTAGCACACATATTCTGCACTTCTTGATAGCATATCTAAAAAGTTCAATGACATACCACTGATCAGGACACAGGAGCTGTCTCGAGAACTGTATGGAATACATTCAGGGGCAGCAAATATCAAAATTGTGAGGCTTACTGGAATGAGTACAATAATCATCAGTTCTGTTTTCTAACTGTTCACATGAGATCAGTTCAAAGACCAAAGCTCCTAAATGTCTACAAAGTGTCAGATGCCACTTTATTTCTAAATTTAAAGGGTGGAATCAAAGAAAACAAATCATGAAATTATACTACACTATGAGCTTCTAAAAAACATTGTTTGATTAATGAAAGCTTCTAAAATGAGTGGTTGTCAATATAGGTTTAATTCCCAAAATAAAATATAGTTTCACTTAAAATATGCTTCAATTAGCAAAGAAACAACAAAAAACCCTCCATTATTTTTTGAAAAAAATTATGGGATTATATAAGAAAAAAAAAATCTTACTCTCTTCTTATCTCTAGAAATGATAGAGCTTATAATTAAATCCAGTCTCTTATCAATAAGATTTAAAATTAAGTTTAATTAACAAATTTAGCAAATCCTAAAGGGCTTAGCAATGAAAAAAGATGGATTTTTTTCATCACTTGTTCTATGCTCAATTTCATTATAAAATATTAATTTCAGAATTATTTGGATAAAAAGGCAAAACAGTCATGATCTCAGAGTCCTGGGATCGAGTCCCGCATCGGGCTCTCTGCTTGGCGGGGAGCCTGCTTCCTCCTCTCTCTCTCTCTGCCTGCCTCTCTGCCTACTTGTGATCTCTGTCAAATAAATAAATAAAATCTTTTAAAAAAACAAAACAAAACAATGGATGATTTACCTCATGTTCCCCATCATTTTCATCATCATCCTCTTCTTCATCATCACTGTCAATCACAATGACATCATCTCCTTTGCCCTGACCATCTTGGGATGAAGTTGTTGTTTGCTGATCTGACTGAAGGGGTCCAAGGTCTATTTGCAGAGACTGAGAGGTTTCTTCACTGTCTTCCATTGGAGTATAATCTCCTTGGGTAACTCCCTTTAAGAGTAACAAAATGAAAACTTAAAAATTTAGAATGTTAAATATACCTAAAACTACCAGTGAGATACTGTATATGTAAGACAGTACATATACATGTGGACTGGTAGCATTTTATTTTTAAAATATGGTTTTAAAAGCAGAATTAGAGTGGGTGGCTCAGTTAGTTGTCTTCGGCTCAGGTCATGGTCCCAGGGTCCTGGGACTGAGCCCAAGAGCACCCTGCTCAGCAGGGTCTGCTTCTCTCTTTCCCTCTGTCCCTCCCCACCTCATGCTCTCGTTCTCTCTCTGAAGTAAATAAATAAAATCTGTTTAAAAAATTAAGGAAAAAAAAAAAAGGAATAAATTTGAGGCACCTGTGTGGCTCAGTTTAAGTGTCCAACTCTTGATTTCGGCTCAGGTCATGATCTCAGGGTCATGAGATTGAGCCTGGCAGCAAGCCCCAAGTCAGGCTCCACACTCAGCACAGAGTCAGCTTGAGATTCCTTCCCCCTCTCCCTCTGCCCCTCCCCTCACTCACATGCTCTTTCTAAAAACAAATGAAAAAATCTTAAAAAACAAAAAAGCAGAATTAATTTGAAACACATGCTAAAGAAAATAAATCATTGGATTTCTTTACTGTCTTCCTATAGAAGAATTATTAAAAACCTCACTGGCTAATCACTAAAAAAGAAAAAAAAAGGATATATATATGTGAATGTATATATTTACATATATATAAATATAAATATATGTGTATTCATAACTACCAGGGGAATATTGTAGATAAGTGTTATTCAAAAGAAACATATTGTCATCCCCAAAGTGAGTCATTTACATGATTTTAAATTTTCTAGTAGTCATTTCAAACTTAAAAAAGGAAACAAGTGAAATTAGTGTAATGATATTAATATATACAAAACATCTCAGTATGTTATCAAACTAAAAATTACCGATCAGATATTCTACCTTTTAAAATTTGTAATTAGTCTTTAAAACCCAATGTATATTTTATACTCACAGCTTATCTCAATTCAGACTAGCTATATTTGAAGTGTTCAACAACCAATGTGATTAGATGACAATGCAGTTGTAAACCAATGTCAGAAAAAAGAATATCCATGGGCCTGCAACTTACTATTATTTAAAAAAAAGTTTACTCCCCAAACCAGAAATAGTCTAGGAAACACACTAAACAAAATAAGCTATTATTGCTGTAAATTTACAAAGGCACGTCTCCTCCTAAAAACTCACTATTTTAAGCCTTCAAACCACATTAAAGACATCAGGAACAAAAATAATTCTTTGCTTAATTCATCCTCATATTTCCATCTTGTTAGCTACTGAAATAAACTGTAATTTAAAGCTTTATTTTTGTTATTTACTATAAAAAAATTAAATGTCTACTTTTTAGTTAAGCACATGGCAATCTATTTTTTGTACAAGCCTAAGCAAAACTCTTATGAACTCATTCATAAAGATTACATTTGCTGTAAAAATGAGCAATTCATGATATAATTAAAATGGGCTTCAAAGGGACGTGCTTATTTCAAGAAAAGCAACACTTATAAAGAACATCTGCTTCACTGTCAGAAAATCAGAAAAACGAACTGTTACACATTCAGTAGATAGTGCTAAAAGTGGAATGGAAGCCAAACGGCACTTTGAGTCAGACAATTTTGCCAATCTCAAGAAAAAGCTTTGTAAAGACTTTAGTGTAACTTAACCAAGTCTGGCAATAAATTAGAAATTCACATATTATTTCAAAACTGTTATTATACTTTTCAGATACGACCTCTGAAGGATACATGAAATAGAGGTCATTTAGAGTACTATGCATTCATCTCTAAGGTCTGGTTTTCTGTTCTTAGGGAAAATTAACTTAAAAATTAATGCATCTAAGAAACTAAAATTCACTTGCAATCTATGGTTGCTTATAATTAGCTTGAGATAACTCCTTAATTTCATACAGACAATTTTAGAATAAATGATCCTGAAAATTAATCCAGCAAAAACTCTTTCAGGGAAAAGAGCATAACTAGAACCTAGACAGCCTGAGTTCAAGTTCCAGTTTCGGTGCTATCAGAACTTTGGTATGTTACTTATTTGACTATTAGTTTCTTTACCCATATTGGGCTGTTAAGGATTAAGTTTGTTAATAAATGCTAACTTCTTAGAACACTTGGCATACACAGTAATGAGTTTATTAGTAGTAGTTAAATTATGAATTGAATTCTCAATTAGTGTGGCAGAGTGGATGAAAGAAAAGTAAATAGTGTTTTGAGCACCTAATGTGTGGCAGGTACTATTTTAGGTACTTTATAATGCTAAAAATCATGTTATATTATTTCAACAGATAAGGAGACTAAGGCTTAGAGAGAATCAATGACTTTCCATAGTCACATAGCTTCTAAATGGTACAGTCAGGAACGGAACCTAATGGTTTGTAGCTTCAGAGACTACCCATTTCTCCTAGTGAGGGCACCTCTGGAAAGGCCTCACTTAGAGTTCAGAAAATTAAAAAAATACACAAGTGCATTTCCTTTCATAGGTTATTTTAATTCAGTAAGAGAAGCAAGAGAGGGGAGAACAACAGAGGACCATCGAGGGGCACTATAGATTAACTCAAGACTCAGCCAGCACTTATACCTCCAAATAATCAACGGGATTAATCTTTACTCATGACGACTCTTGGCTTGCCAAAATCTGTACCAAGTATAAACAAAAAAATTTTTTTAAAAAAAGATTTTATTTATTTACTTATTAGAGTGCGTGTGCACAGGCATGAATAGGGGCGAGGGGAGCAGTCTCAGGGAGAGGGTCAAGTCGACTCCGTGCTGAGCACACTGCTCGGTCAGGGTTCAATTCTCATGACCCTGAGGATCATGCTCTGAGCCGAAATCAAGAGTCAAATGCCCAATGGACAGATGCCTAATGGACTGAGGTAAAAAAAAAAAAAAATTCTTTCATGACGTTTCTAAGGCAGTATACTAATTAGGAGTAAAGCAAAGCAGAAACTGCGATGGTAATTCCAATATTCCATGAAGTTTAAAAGCATCAAGTTTAAAAGAAGTCCAAATAATGTTTCAATTTGTCAAAGCAAATTTCATTCATTAAAAGCAACAATTTGCTATTTAAAATATGTTTTACTTACTTCTCCAATGGAATCTTGAGAATCTTGGTTATATACTTGAGTTTCTACCTCTCCATCAGTACTTTCTTCTGCCATAACTTCTTCCTGAATCGTAACACACAAGTGTGTTAACCAGATCAATTCACTAGATGAGGGATCATCTGCTCAGCTAGTTCTCTCAATAAAATAAAGCTTCAATCTCTAATTTTATGAAGCAGTACAATATAAATGTTCTTATATTATATGATATAATCAATCACATTCCTATTCAGTATAAACAAGACTTACATTAATTAAATACATGCTAATTATATTAACTGAGTAGTCTTAATGTTTTGGAGTAAAACTTAATTCACTACAATTTCAGCTTCAAAAAAGCAAATAAAGGGGATATAGTTTCGGTTAATCTGAGAAAAAGAAGGCAGACAATGGTTTAAAATGTTCATGAAACTTAAACTCTTTATCCTTTGAATTAAAAAAATACCCGGGCGCCTGGATGGCTCAGTGGCTTAAGCCGCTGCCTTCAGCTCGGGTCATGATCTCAGTGTCCTGGGATCGAGTCCCGCATCGGGCTCTCTCCTTGGCGGGGAGCCTGCTTCCTCCGCTCTCTCTCTCTCTGCCTGCCTCTCTGCCTACTTGTGACCTCTGTCTGTCAAATAAATAAATTAATAAATTAAAAAAAATAATAAAATAAAATAAAAATAAAAAAACACCCAACCTGGAAATGGAATACAAATTAGACTTTTATAACTGTGTTTTGTTTTATTTTAAGAGAGAGAGAGAGAGGTCGGGGAGAAGTGACAGGAGAGGGAGAGAGAGAATCTTCAGCAGGCTTCACGCCCAGCACAGAGCCCAAAGTAGGGCTTGATCTCATAACCCTGAGAGAGCTGAATCAAGAGTTGGATGCTTAACTGACTGAGCCACCTAGGTGTTCTATAACTGTTTTTTAACTGAACTGGACAAATAATTAAATTAAAGATATACTAAGAATTAGAAAAAAATGTTGGCAACAGCAACAGCACCTGAGCTGTCAGTTGAAACTTCAACAGGAGTTTTTTAGGTAATGGAGTCTGGTCCATTCACCTAATAATGTTGTAACTGAAAGAGTATTTTACCTCAGTTCCTACAGGGGTAACACTTTTCAACTTCTTTGGAAGAGGCATTTCCACTGTGTCATCAGAGACTTGATCTGATGCCTCTATGGTGCTATCCTCTTCTTCTTCACGTGTCCGTTTAGGCAAAGAAGAACTTGGGGTAGCTGACACTTTGAAATTACATAATTTAAATCTTGAATTAGAGGATGATAGTGAACTCAATGAGACAAAGTTAATTTTTGAAATATTTTGGTCATTTAACTAAAGGAAGACATAGTAAACACTTAACTGAACAACTCAATGTAATTTACTTCTGCTAATATCTGTAAACAAAGGGCAACCTAGGCTCTAAATCAATGGTCTTATAGTATCAATTTCACCTGTGATTAGTAAACGCCATCAACTTTTACAGCAATGCATTCGATTCATTGTGTAGTGATATAATTGCAAAGTTTACATAAGCCCTTCTATAGTTATAAAACCCAGGACTCCTATGATAACAAAACTTATATTGCATGTTTACATTTGAAAATCCTTATATGGTCTTCTCTTACATGTCTTTTTTCTCAGAACCTGTATTAAGTTACATATAATGTTATGGGGTTGTATCACTTTAAAAAATCAGTCAAAATAACTGGAGGAGAAGAAAGATATGAATGATGAAAATAAATGATCTGATAATAAACATGAAATCAAGTGTTAGGAATCCATTTGTCCTTTCTAACACCTATTAGAAAACAAGTATGTCAAAAGAATACTCAAGATGTGTATTTTACATTCAAGAAACTATAAATGCATAGGTCTACTCTAACTTCATTTTAAAATTAAGCTTCCCCTCAAATAAAAATCAATCAATCAATCAAACCAAGCTTACCAGTGCCAAATACTGCTGTGGAAGTAGAAGGCCGCTCAACTGATGAACTTTGAACAACCTCTACTATGTTGGGGGATAGCTCTTGATTTGCAGGCTCAATCTGAGGATGACTCTGCTGGGTGGGCTGCACAAAAGCTGTAGCCTGTGTTTGCTGCTGAACAGTTAAAATTGGCTGAGGGATAGAAGGCTGGACATTAGGACTAGTAGAACGGACAGAACCACTTGTGCTTCCAAAAACTGGAACATGTTCCACAGGCCCTTCTGACTGCATAGCTGAAAAAGAATTACAATACTTAATGTATTAAGTTTTCTATTCCTAGCAAAGCTGGATTTTACCTCCCTACTGTGTAACTGGCAATGTTTTTGTAGTTATTTGTGTATATAGATATTTTGTCTATTTTATATCTCTTACCATTCACTCAGCAAAAACAGTATGGGTAAGCATAATGTATTATGCATTTTTTGTGATGCCTATGTGCCTGCCATGGTAGTGTGTTTATGGTGGCATAATTAAATAAATATCTAAAACTCTTCCTAAGATTTTATTTAAATTATAATTAAATAAGATAAATAAATAAAAGAAACTCAAAGACAAATTATAAATTTTTATTAAGCATCAGTAATAAGTAAAAAGCTACCCAGGGGAACAAAGAAAAAAGTAAACAAAGTAAAAAAGTCAGACAGTTTCAGTGAAAAACCAGTGTTTTTTGTATGGTTTTCCAAGGTAGATTTCATATCATTGTCTTTAACCATTAGGAGTAGAACTGCTGGCCTTAGAAAAACATGCTGTATACTTATAAATGTGTTATTTTCCTTCTTCGGCTTCAAAAGGAAGCAGAAAGGAAGGGAATGGAGAGAGGGAGGAAATTCACTGCACTAATGAGTATCCTAGGAGTCACACCCTTGAAAATATTAACTACCCACTTTTACTATATGTTTGACTTTAGCTTTAGTGGAAATCTCATTTATCCTTGAAGTTGCTATCATCTTCTCATAATAAATCTAAATAAGCAGTCAATCCAATCAGATCTGTTCCCATTTTACTTACCTTCCTGTGATTCTACTTGCGTAGTGGGCATCACTGTAGCTGTTGGGGTAGTAGTAGGATTTGTGACAGTTGCAGGTGTGACCATTGGGCGGATACTAGCCCTGGGTGTTGATTTATTCCCAGCCATTGCTGCAGCTGTCACTTTACTTGGAGTAGACACAACAGGAGTAGGCTTGATATTGGCTGTTGGTGGGTCTGATGTGCTGGCACTTATGGAGGAGAACATGTAAGAATAATGATTCATAAAAAACGACTATAAATATTTACTTTATAAATATATAAAGTACATATACTTTATAAAAAAAAACCACCACATAATCTTAAGAAAGAATAAGAGGCATTTCCACTGTGTCATCAGAGACTTGATCTGATGAATAAAATTGGAGATCATGATCCCAGACTTCAAGATATATTACAGTAATCAAAACAGTATGATACTAGCACATAAACAGAAACAATACCAATGGAACAGAATAGAGAGCCCAGAAATAAACCGATGATTATATGGTCAATTAATCTATTAACAAAGGAAGGAAGAATTTACAATGGGAAGTCTTTTAGGAATTGGTGCTGGGAAAACTGGGCAGGTACATGCAAAAGAATAAAACTGGACCACATTCTTAGACCATACACAAAAATAAACTCAAAATGAATTAAAGACCTAAATATGAGACCTAGGACCAGAAAAAGCCTAGAAGAGAGCACAAGCAGTAATTTCTCTGAAACTGGCCATAGCAACATTTTTCTAGATTACGTCTCCTGAGGCAAAGAAAACAAAAGCAAAAATAAACATTGGGATTACAGCAAAATAAAAGGCTTCTACACAGTAAGGGAAACAATTAACAAAACAAAAGACACCATACAGAATGGGAGAAGAAAACAGTAAATGATGTATCTGATAAGGAGTTAACATCTAAATTAAAGAACTCATTCAAAAAAAGAATTCAAAAAACCCAAATAATCTAATTAAAAAATGGGCAGAAGACATGAATAGATGTTTCTCCAAAAAAGATACACAGATGGTTAATAGATACATGAAAAAATGCTCAACATCACTAATCATCAGGGAAATGGAAATCAAAACCACCATGAGATATCATCTCACACAAGTCAGAGGGCTAGTATCAAAAAGACAAAATTTAACAAGTGTTGCCAAGAATGTAGAGAAAAGGGAGCCTTGTGCATTGTTGGTGGGAATGTAAATTGGTGCAACCACTCTGGAAAATAGTATGGAGGGTCCTTAAAAAATTAAAAATAGAATTAGTATATGATCCACTAATTACACTACTGGGTATTTACACAAAGAATATGAAATAGGTGAAGGGGATAAAAGTATACTTATGATGATCAACCAAGTAACATACAGAATCACTGAATCACTATAAAACATTTGAAACTAATATAACATTGTATTTTAACTATCCTGGAAATTGGCTTATGCCTCTGCCTTCGGCTCGGATCATGATCCCAGGGTCCTGGGATTGAGCCGCATCGGGCTCTCTGCTCAGCGGGGAGCCTGCTTCCTCCTCTCTCTCTGCCTCTCTGCCTACTTGTGATCTCTACCTGTCAAATAAATAAATAAAATCTTATATATATATATATATATATATATATATATATATATATATAACTATACTGGAATTTAAAAAATAAATAAACAAATAAATAAACCAAAAAACAGTGAGTTGTACTCTTTTTTAAAAAATTTATTTGACAGAGATCACAAGTAGGCAGAGAGGCAGTCAGAAAAAGAGAGGGGGAAGCAGGCTCCCCACTGAGCAGAGAGCCCGATGAGGGGATCAATCCCAGGACCCTGAGATCATGTCCTGAGCCGAAGGCAGAGGTTTAACCCACTGAGCCTCTCAGGAGCCCCAGCTGTACTCTTTAAATAGGTGAATTGTGGGGGTTGTTAATTATATCTCAATAAAGCTTTAAAAAGGAAAAAATGGCACCATGGGTTTCTTCAATAAATGTTCAGCAAGTATGACAGAGATATAAACTCAGACCCTATTAATTCTATTTTTCCAAACGTGCTTTGGGTACTTTTGATAGATTAAAAAAAAAGATTATAGAATATAATTTTGTATTTTTCATTCACTAAATATTTTAAAACTTTTACTGAAGAAGTTTTGAATTTAAGCATTAAAAACTATGCAAGAAATATTCTATAATTGTGCATCCTGACCAAGTAGAATATATTCAGTTGTTGATCACTGAATCCAAGTCTTAGCCTAGCTTCCTATGTGATGTTTGTTATCACATGACATCATAGAGAAAATCAGTAGCCTCTTAGAAGTCTAAAAGATGAAAAATAAGTTTTTTTGGTCACAAAGCTCTACCTGACAGGAATGTATGGTGAAAACAAGAGTTCTGGAAAAAAGGGTTGGTAACTACATGGTGCAGTTTTGCACAGATAAATAGCTCATTAGTACATATTTTTATAATATAGATTTGTTTTCTCCTCGAAGATCACTAACTCTTGCTTTAAGTTTAAAAGAAACTTTAAGAGAAAAAAACAGATTAACAAACTGTGAGAGAACTAAAACTCACATTCCTCTTTCACCAGAAGCTGGAGTTGTTTTCAAAGTGATCTGTCTCTGCTGTTCTGGGACCTATAAAAAGAAAACTATGGATTATTTTGCCTGCCCTACGAGAGTTCACTCAATAATGCCATCAAAATATTCTAATTTTATTAATTCTCTTGGTATATTTTGTCTAGCCAAAATTCACTGACAAAAGCTTCTAAATCACCAGATACCTTCAAGTAAAATGTACAAGGACAGAATGATTTATTTACACAGAATTAGCCAACCACCTTATTAGTAGGTTCTTGAGGCTCATCTCTCTGCTCAAGGTGTCTCTCTTGATGCTCTCGGAGTTCTCTTTCTAAGCGACTAATTCGACCTTCATACTGGGATTTAAGAGCAGTCATTCGAACATCCAATTCATCTTTTTGCTGATCTAAGGCTCCATTCCTTTGTTTAAGCTCCTCATTTTCTTTAGTTAACTGATCTTTCACACCTAAAGAAGTAACCATGTGATTCTATTAATATTATAATCAAACACTGGAAGTAAAGAACATTTGTGTACTTCAACAGGTACACTAAGGTTGTTATCAGATTCTAGTCCTGAGCTTTAATAGCTACAATTAATTGATATACAATATATCTGAATAAGCAAAATTTTAAACATATCTATATTTATGACTCCAATATGAAATGTACCTACTGCAACATAAAAATTCATAACTTTCTCTAAGATCTCATAAAGATAAAGGATGTTCATAAACTGCAGTCAGAAGTCCTTTCGCACAGCCTTTACTATTTCAACACATTATTAAAATACAAAGATACTATAAATTGTCAAATATTCATTTCATATAATCTAAAGCACATACTAAAAATAATTAGGTAACTTTTTTTAATGAAATAATTGCTGAAACACTATATTACAGATCATTTAAAAAATTGCTTACAATAAAACCTAGCTGACTGGTCATTTTATTTACCCACTCACTAAGCAGAACAGCACGCAAGGTGCAGTAAGGTCCAGGACACTGTAGCACTGGGCCCTTCACAAACTGGATATGATATCCTCCCCGAAGGGCTGGAGGGGCCCTCAGAGAAGTAAGGCAAGTAAAATCACTGGGCTGGTAAGATCCAATGCCATCTAGGAGTTTACAGAAGGCCTCTGAACAGCACACTGTGGACCCAAAGGATCACCAACAGAAGGTACTAACAGTTACACAACAAAGCAGAAGGCCAACAGTACTTCCTATTAGTAGCCAACAATTAGGAAAGGTTCATAAATAGATGAGCAACATGCTCATCATTTGAAAAATCAGACTGTTCTAATTCTGTGTCTAATTAAATAAGCCTTATATACATTTAAAGTAGCCTCCATGCCCAGTGTGGAGCCCATGCAGGACTTGAACTCACAATAGTGAGATCAAGAGCTGAGCCGAGATCAAGAGCTGAGCAGAGATCAAGAGTCCCTCAACCATCTGAGCCCCCCAGGCATCCCACTCTAGTATTTAAAGCACACACACAGAAACCACTTCATAGTATTTACTTATTTCTTTCCCATTTAAATTTTAAGCCTGCATCAAATAAACAACTTTCACTCTCAAGTTCAAACTTCAGCATATACAGAAATTTACCAGCTAAATGTGCAATCTTTGACTTTGCTGCTACTATGGCCTTTCTTGTCTTTTCTTCCTTTTCAGTTATCTGCTGTCGGAGCTGCTCCTCTTGTGTGGTTCTATCTTGAAGATCCTGACGGAGTCGTGAAAGCTCAGACTGAAGCTGCACAGTCTGTTCCTGCAGATTTCTTGCTTCTGCCTCTTTTTCAGATAATGTCTTTAAAAGAAAAGCAAAGTACTCACCATGTAATTCAATCAAATCAATACAAACTGTATGTCAGAATTAAAATGTAACTTACTAATCTGCTTATTTAGATTAAATGGAAGTATAAATGTAAAATGGTGGTCAAACCACCATTAAAGTAGATACCTGATGACTGGATACTATTTATATACACAAATCATTCAGGTAAAAAGGATAAATACGCATAACAAAGATTATGTATTTCCATTTGAAAAGAGAGTATTTAACATATTTCTTCTAGTATTTAACAGGCAAATAATTAGGGACATGTACTCTTAAGTACTCTCACACTCATACCTTCTGCAGATTTTCTACTTGACTCTCAAGTGATTTTGCCTTTGTTTCAGCTTGATTGAGGGTATCTTTGAGCTCCTGCATTTCTTGGACTGAGACATGCTGCTCCTGGTGGTCTCCAGAAGACTGAGCCGAGGTCTCCATGACCTCAGAGGACAAGCAGTAATAATACATTTTCACATTTATACCTAGTAATGCCACTTCTAAAAGTTCATCTAAGGAAATAATCACAGCTACACAAAAAATTTATCTTAAAAGAGTATTCATAAATGAACTTTCTATGGAATAACTCTACTGCCTGAAAGGAAGGTTATTAGTTAAAGAAGTTAGGGTTTTCCATACAACTGGATATTAGCCATCTAATCAAAATGATACTGCATCGTAGATGGATGTTTGACACAGAAATGAGTAAGGTGAAAAAGCAGGCTATAAAAATATAAAAATGATCTTATTTCTTTGGAAAAACACATTACATACATGTTAAGGAAGGCATACTGAAGTACTAATAGCAGTCAACACCAAGGGGTACGAATTTTGGATTTTTAAAATGTATTTTCTTATCTAACAGGTGCTAAATATGTAATTAAGTCAACATACAAGTTTTTTACTTTGGGGAATTAGTTTAGATCCAAAATGTAGTAAGAACTAAGAAATTCTTTTTGATAGGTGGTTAATGTACACTATTGATATAATGCTATGAATAAAGCCTGATTAATTATAAAGAACAATCATTTTTTGGATATATATAATTTTATATAACTCAGCAGTGAGTTACAAGAACTGCTTTGAAAAGGGGCAATATTAAAGACTGGAAAACTGAACTAAAAATACCTAGAATTTACTAAAATTTCTTTATGAACTTACAGTGTAATATGCCTATAACAGGCATATTAAAGGGCAAATCTTAAAACCAAATAAAGATGTCAATATAAACTTAAACTCATGTTCACAATCTAAAGACCAATAATAAAAATAATAAAGAAATAAGACTTTCAGGAATCATTATATATGTGTGTAAAGTATATAAGCCAAAACTGTGTATGCCAAAAATTACATATATATATTCATATATATACATATATAGAGAGAGAGGGAGAGAGAAAATTACTTCAAAATACCTTGTCCTGTTGTGCTTTAAGTTCTTCATATTGAGTCTTGTATCTACGCCCAATCTTCTTGACCTGAGTAATAGTTTTGACTTTTTCTTGGATATCAATTATTTTGGCATCTAAGTCCTTTTGTATGGCTTCCTTTTCACTTCTTACTTTATTTAAGTCTTCCTTTAGACTCTGGATTAAGTTCTGGTTGTTGGTCAAAGATGCATTTGATCTTAACAAAGAAAAAAAATGGGGTAAAGGAGAAAGATAATCATAGGAGACTTTTTTCAAATTTTAAAATCCTTTCATTTATATTACTATATGCTTTAAAATGTTTGGTATTTTAAAATACTAAAACACACACACACTCCAAGAGATAATTCATCAAATGATGAATTTGTGGTCCTTTAGAAAGGTTTTATTCCCTTACTGTAAAGGCATACATGCCCACTTTAAATAAGAGAAAACCTGAGCTACCAGTGGCTAATTAACATGCACAACTTTACACAGTAATCAAATGTTAGTACACAGATTTTAATCTACTTCTCCCTGTAATCAAATCTATACTCTTTCTACCATATTGGGTGTTGAGAAAGTAAGTCAGGCTTTGCAGTCTTTATCACATGTTCCTCCTTTCTTTCAACTTAAAAATGTGAAAATCTTTCTTAGCTTACAGGCTATGCAAAAACAGGCATTTAGGTTATAGTCTGCCAACCCCGTATTCATCATAAACTGAATTTGAGGACAGATGACCTGAATTAAGAGTGTGGGTTTAACAACTAATTGTGACCTTGGGTATGTTTTTGAATCTCAGTTTCCTCATCTCTGAAATTAAGTATTATCTTTCCTACTCAAAATGCCAGACTGTTATAAAAAAAGAAAAGAGAATATAGATGAGAAAAATGCGTAAGTTGTCAAGCTTTACAGAAGTAGGGAATGACATAAACAAATGACATAAAAACTTTAAAAAGGTAAACCAGAAACATCAATTTTAATATTAAATTCCTTAACTTGATTTTTTAAAGCAAGCAGACTCCTGGCTGAGCATGGAGCCCAATGTAGGACCCAATCTCAGGACCTTGGAACCATGACCTGAGCTGAAATCAAGAGTCAGATGCTTAACCGACTTAGCCACCCAGGAGCTCCTGAATTTCATAACTTTTAAAGGACAATAAATAGTTCACTGTAAGTTCATTTAAAGAAACTTTTTTTTTAAGATTATATTTATTTTTTTAAAGATTATATTTATTTGAGAGAGCGAGCGAGCAGGGACAAAGGGCAGAGGGGAAGCAGACTCCTGGCTGAGTAGGAAGCCTGATGAGGACCTTGATCCCAGGACCCTGAGATCATGACCTGAGTCAAAGGCAGACACTTAACTAACTGAGCCACCCAGATGCCACCATTAAAAAAAAATTTCTAAAAAATTATGTTCTTACACACTTCCAAATACTCATAAATATACAGTAACCAAGAAGAAAAATCTACTTGCAGAAGTTACTCTATTTAGAAACACTTTAGAATCAAAGGTACAGATTTTTTAAAAATAATCATATATAAAGACATAAAATTAAATTTTGGTTTGCTTGGCTTCATTAGTAAAAAAGGGAAAGCCACATGTAAGGGCTCTACCAAGTTTCATTTTTTCTAAACTCAGGATGCACTTGGAGAGTCAATACATAAAGAGTAGAAATAAACTTGCTTAAGAATTCATATAATAATACAGAGTTTAAGGCTTCTTTCCATTTACCTTGCTATTTCAGCTTTAAGTCTCCCAATTTCTTCAGTCAACTGTTGAATACGCTTAGTATGAACTTCCTTTTCAGAAAGGAGCTTCCGATATTCTTCTGTATCTGGATCTTTCTGTTGACTTACTAGATGCTGGAGTAGCAAAAATGCATAATATGGTTTTATGGGTTTTATGAAACTAATGTGCTATAAAATTAATGTGCTAGTAAAACAACACCATTACCTAATTATGTTTACATAAGATGCCTTCTATACATGGTGATCAAGCACCAAACTACAAAATAAGATTGAAACTTTGGTTTGTTTAGCTAAAAAGCCTAGCCAAAATGGAAAAGGGAAATAAAGTAAATGTCATTATGCATTATTTTTTCACAACTGCAAACAAATATTTCAAAACAGTTACAAAGGAGCCAAATATAATTTCCAGAGAAATTATAAGCTTTTAATATTAAATATTAATATTAAATTTTAATATTAAATATCTATTATCACTAAAGTGACATTTATAAGAAAAAAATGTCTATCAATCATTATAATCGAAACAAAAAATATGAAGATAATCCTAAATATAACTGATTCCGTTAGCTAAATAAAGCAGTAAAATTTAAGAAATATATCTAGATTTGGGACGATAACCCTCCTTTCTTGATTCTTCAGATTGCTTGTGTGACAAAAATAGGAATAAATGGGCTCTAAAATTTGACAATTTTATACAGATAATAATAGTCACTATTCTAGACCATTTTCTTTCCCTTTTTAAATTTTTTTTAAAAACAATTTTATTTATTTGACAGAGACACAGTGAGAGAGGGAACACAAGCAGGGCGAGTGGGAGAGGGAGAAGCAAGCTTCCCACTGAGCAGGGAGCCTGATGTGGGGCTCAATCCCAGGATGCTGGGATCATGATCTGAGACAAAGGCAGCCGCTTGAAGACTGAGCTACCCAGGTGCCCCTCTAGCCCATTTTTAAGGTGCCAGGTGGCTACTTTACATTTACTAAATTTTTTGTAAAATGAAAAGTAGCATTATATTTTCATATTTACAAATGAGAAAAACAGGTTCAGAAAGATTAAGGAGCTCTCACAAATCACATAACTAGTATCTGGCAAGGCAGATTTCCAACCTTTTGTTTTAATCTAGAGCTGAAGTTTCTAACATTTCCTGTGAACAAATCTTTTTAAAGCGCTTCAATAAACTAGACAAATCCATTTTATTATGCACAAAAATATTTTAGAAATAAAGGAAAAACACAAATTTGGAATTTAAGGAAATTAGCCATTTCCTAAAAAAAAACTTCCCTTTCACTAATCAACATTTCCATGTTTAACTGCATTTACCTGGTTCCGTGCTTTCCAACGTTTGACATCTTCTTCTAGTAACTTCTTCTCTGCTTGCAACATACCGCTTTTCTCACTCAGCTCGGCATTTGCTTCTTGTAAGGGTAAAATATCTAACTCCAGTTTCCTTACCTGAAAACAGGGCCAGTATTTTTTTTAACAACTCATGTAAAAACTCTAATATTATTTTTTAAAATTTTTTTTAAGATTTTAATTTATTTATTTGACAGAGACCACAAGTAGACAGAGAGGCAGGCAGAGAGAGCGGGGGAAGCAGGCTCCCCACCAAGCAGAGAGCCCAACGCGGGACTCAATCCCAGGACCCTGAGAACATGACCTGAGCTGAAGGCAGAGGCTTTAACCCACTGAGCCACTGAGGCGCCCCAAAACTCTAATATTATTAAAAATGACTTTGTTCTTGATTAGTAAGCTCCAAACCTTTGCTTGCATCTGCTGTAAATCCTGTTCCAGCCTCTCCTTCTCTTCTCTTAACATCTTATTGGTCTCCATCACTACATTCATTGTTTCAGTTTTCTTCATCAGTTCCTCATGCTGGGCCATTGTTTTTGCAGTTACCTAAAGATTTCAAACACATGTGTACAGCAACATCCAACATTTGGTGAAGACCTATCTTTTCCTACCACTTCTAATCTTCCCTACAAAAAGTAAAAAGGATTTAAATGTCAGCTTTTAAAATGGAAATTTCTGAAAGTTTCCCATGTTTCTTTTTCTGTGATGCAAGCTAATGACAGAGTTTAAACAAATGCAAGAAATTACAGCGATTTAAGTGAAAAGATATAAATCCCACCAACAAATAATCAGTACTAACACTGGGTAAAAATATCAGTCCAGATCTCTATTGATCTTCCCTTATCTATTCTTTTTCTTGGTATACTGAATTTATTAATAGTTTTACAAATGATGTTCTTTGTCCTCAGTCCCTTCCCCGCCTTGTTCAAAAATTCTTCATTTCATTTGGTTGTTTAATCACTTTGGTTGTAAGCAACTTTCCTGGATATCTGTTCAATTGTGAGGAACTTCTTGTCTGTTCTCACTGGGTATAATTATCTATCGTTTACACATTACTTTATTCCCTCAGCATTTTTAAAGCTATAACTCAGGCCAAAGGACGAAGTTACAGCAACCAATCAAAAAGAGAAACCACGGGGCCCCCTCCCCATTCAACTGGAGCAGTTTTCCATAGGAGTACATTTTCCAGAAACACCTCTAGACCTCAAAGTACTAGAAAGGAAGCTCCCATTCAAGGGCAAATTTATCTTGAGATACTGTAAATAATACGAATTTTTTGTCCATTTGAAATATATGCTATGCTGTAAGAAATAATCCTGTCAAATGTAACCACTATCCATAAAGTCCAACTTCTGGGATCAGGAAAGTATATTTAAATTGATTCCCATCATAACCAGTGGGACACATCTAACTCAACTGTGAACAGACACATCTCACAACCACCATGCTGCTGATTATGTGGCCTAGGTCTCTTGCCTTGTCCCCCCTTCCTTCTACTACTTCCCTGCCTCTCTCTCTTCCCTACAACAGCTTGGGGTGGCTTGCTAGAGTAAGTGTAAGGGGTTTCGGGTCACAGGCTGTGGGGCTACTGCTGGATTGTGGGGGTGCTCCAGATACACCCAATTTCTTTTTTTAGGTCCGAACTAATGCCTACCCCCTAATGCCACTGTCCTTTCTTCACTTCCCACTACCACCCTTGGCCAAAGCACAGATTGTAATCCCCTCTCTCTCCTCTGAAATTGGCCTTTGGTGAGGAATTCAGGGCTTTGCCTGTATCTTTCCTCCCACCTTAATTGAGGGGTGCTGATTTTCCTTCCTCCTCAAGTGCCTTTGAGTACCATCACCACTCCACTTTCCACGACACTTCCTTGCTTTGGACAGAAGCCATCAGATAAGGTTGGAAAGTCTCTGACTTCCCGTGTTTAGTTTTAGAACATTTACTCCTTCTCCGCCAGCCTTGGAATAAATCCTGGGTCCTTAGCCCTGACACCCTCTGGGGTCATCGTTGGCTGATTTGGTTCTTTAGCTCAGGTTTTGATGAAGTGAAAAGAATAGTCACTGGGGGTTCTCAGACTGGCCAGCTCTCAAAGTTCTTGGTGGTTAAACTTGGAGAAAAGCCACAGAAAAAACCTATAAGCACACATGTGTCCTCTGAATGAACTATATTTGCTTTTGCTTTTAAAAATTGAAGAAGTTTTTTAACAGAGTTCTCATTTGGTCATCCCCGTAATCCATTTGAGTCTAGTTTGGAATCTGACAACTAAAACAAAAAGAACCTTGAATTCGGTGCATACTTTGGTTTTGGTGCTGCTGCTTCTCATGGTCCTCAGCAGGGATTAAGAAAGAAAGTGTGCATGGCAGATGCCTAAAATTGGTGGGCCTGATTTCTTGGCAAATTGCTACTTTTTCCCTTTTTCTGTTCAAGACCAGTAAATGTTTAGATGAGGATGCATACTGAAATAAAAGCCATTGCGTTCTAAGGTTTTTTTTTTTTTTCTTTTAAATTTAATGTTTAAGACCAGCTTTTAAGGCAGCAACTATCAAGTCCGAAAAGCAACTGATGTTTCCATTAATCTTTTTCTCGGGGGAAACCTTAGTTCTAATGGCTTAATATCCTGTAAATAAAGTTTAATGTAACAGAATTGCATAAGCAGCCTTTTCATCGACATGCCTGCTTTTAATGTAATAAAAAAAGTATATGTTAACAAAAAAGTTATGGCTCAGCATTGCCATCCTACTTTTTAAAAAAATTGTTTATTTATTTATTTGAGAGAGAGAGAGAGAGAGAGAGAGAGAAGGAGGATGCATGTACAAGTGGGGGGAGGGGCAGAAAAAGGACGGGGTGGAGAGAGAGCAAGAGACTGACTCTCTGATGAGTCTGACATGGGGCTTGATCCCAGGACCCTGAGATTGTGACCTGAGCTGAAATCGAGAGTTGGTCACTTAACTGACTGAACCGCCAAACGCCCCTTGATATATATTTGATATAACGTGTTACTTTTCGCCTTTTCTGATTTTGTGTAGGTGTTGGTTTTCTCCTAACTTTGTCAGTTGGGTGTTTCCTAATATTTGCCTGAAGGAAAAGTAAGTGAATATGCAATCTTTTTAAAAACCCTGATTCTGCTCTTTTCCCTCCAAATGTTAATGTCACAGAATTGGAGGGTCTGTTTACTTCCATGATGAGATGTTTGAATTGGATTGTTTCCTCAAGATGTAATTCTGAAGCTTTTCATTTCTGTATGAAAACATAAATCCCATAAATCTACTCACTTTCCCCTGGGTTTCAACACTTTTTCTCTAGCAGCCATTCCAAGAGCCATTATAACTCTCATCAGTTAAAAGAAGATAAATGATTCTAGGTCTTAATTTCCTTCCTTCCAGATGTTAAGTTGTATTACTGCATATCCGCAGAATGAGGGCACTGCAATTATAAGCTTTTGGGCAGTAGTGTAGGTTAAGGAGCTGAGCTTGTGCTATGACCATCCATTCACAACCCTTCCTTGTTGATAGTTTTGACTACTTTTTACTCCCTTGCTAAGGAAGAAGTATTCTGTAGCAATTTCTATCTACAACCCTATCCAAGGATAACTACTCAGACATATACGTGACAACATAATAATAAAGATAACTGAAATTTATTAAGTACTCACTATGCACCGGACACATTTCTAAATGCTTCGTATATTTTAACTCAGTTAATCCTTAATATTATTATCATTCCAATATTACAGATGAGGAAATTTAAGAGCAGGGAAATTAATATACCTAAGACACACATCTAATAGTATGAAGCTAGAATTTAAAACCATGTAGTCTGATTGCCACTAGTCTTTTATCATTATGCAGTAATTCACTGTTACAATGTTTTAAATAGTTTATGAGTTTAGGAAAAGCGCTTATTTCAAATTAAATTTTATATCCTAAGAAATAAAAAATGAGCTCTCTTTCGACTTAACAACTGCTCTCTTAAAGCTTAGGATACATACCTGGACTTTCTCTCTTTCAGCATTTAGACTATCCTGCAGTTCCTGCAGCTCTCTTTCTAAAAGTTCAACTCTTTGTCGATAACGCAGACTCTCAACCTGAGCCACCTCAAACCTGGTTTCAGCAATTTCTTTTTCTCGTCGTATAAATCTGTAAGAACATGTAAGATTTTATTTGAATAAAAAAAAAATGCCAACAACACAGCATTTCAAAACTTAATTTTTAACATGACAAAAACCACTGACTTTAATAACTATTTTTACATCTTTTAATAATGAGGCATTTTAAAATTATAAACAGTGGCTTTACAAATGTGCATCTTTAAATTACTCAAAAGGCATTTAGTTTTTCAAAGAATCCACTCAAATTCTTACTATCAGATTTAACTTAATCATTTCTTTAATTTGGCATATATCTAAACATCAAAAATGATCACTAAGGGATGGAATGGGCTTTATAAGTAAATAGCTCATAACCCCCACTTCCCTAATATACACATTTATAGTTGCATTACACAGTTGTTGATATACCACAGAGATGAAGCATCGGATTTACCTCAGAATTTCTAAAATTTGTTCTTGAGATTTTCCTTCCTCACTGAGAGATACATTCAAGGGACCTTGTACACCTTCTTTCACAGAGGCAACAACCTTGTCACTTAATTTTTCAATCTGATCATGAAGTAATCTGTTTTGTTTCTCTAGATCTTCACAGCGAGACATACACTTGGCAACTTCATCCTGTAAACAACAGTCTATTATAATAGCAGACTTTCCAGTGTACATTTAAAAACCCCAAACCTTTAAATTCTCCAGAATATTCTATCATGACCTACAGTAATACCTTTAACATTCTCTCTCTTTCCTCCCAAGACGCTTTACACTCCAATAACTGTGATTCTGCTTTCTGGGTTGTTTCTTCCAAATGCTGACGGACTGATGCCATTTTGGAAACCTGCTCCTTGGCAGCTTGCAGAGCTTCAACATCAGCAGCATGTAGCATCAATTCTCTCTCATACTTATTCTGAGCTTCCACAGCTATTTTAGCCTGTAAGAAATTATTCCTCCATTGATACAAGATTAAAAACTCATAAGCCTAGTCAGTATTTTCTGAAACGATGTACACTATATTATTTATGATAACAAAAGACAACCTAAATGTACCAAATAGGAGAATAAGTAGAAGTTACACTGCATCTATTTAATGAAATATATACTGTTTACAAGAGACCCATTTTAGACCTAAAGACACCTATAGATTAAGGGAAGGGATAGAGAAACATTTATCATGTAAATGAAGTCAAAAGAAAGCCAAAGTTGTATCAGAGAAAATAGATTTTTAACCAAAGACTATAACAAGAGACGAAGATGGGCACTATATCATAATATCCAACAAGAAAATCTAATAATTGTAAATATTTATGCCCCCAACATGGGAGCACCCAAATAAATAAAACAGTAACAATCATAAAGGAACTCATTGATAATAATACAATAATCATAGGGAACTTTAACACCCCACTTACATCAATGGACAGATCATCGAAGCAGAAAATCAATAAGGAAACAATGGCTTTGAAATGAAACACTGGACCAGATGGACTTAACAGATATACTCAGAACATTTCATCCTAAAGCAGCAGAATACACATTCTTTTTGAGTGCACATGGGACATTCTACAGAATAGAATCTTATCACATGCTAAGTCACAAGTCAGGCCTAGACAAATACAAATAGACTGAGATCATACATACCATGCATATTTTCCCACCACAACACTAGGAAACTTGAAGTTAACCTCTAGAAAAAATGTGGAAAGGCCACAAGTACATGGAGGTTAAAGAGTATACTACTAAAGAATGAGTGGATCAACCAGGAAATTAAAGAAATTTAAAAATACATGGGAACAAGTGAAAATGAAAATACGATGGTCTAAAACCTTTGGGAGGCAGCAAAAGTGGTCCTAAGAAGGAAGTATATAATAAAAATACTGGCTTACCTCAAGAAGCAAGAAAAATCTCATATATGCAACCTAACCCTAAACCTAAATGATCTAGAAAAAGAACAACAAATGAAACCTAAAGCCAGCAGAAACAAGGAAATAATTAAGATTGGAGCAGAAATAAATCACATAGAAACAAACAAAAAACCCCAGTAGGACAGATAAATGAAATCAAGAAGTAATTCTTTAAAAGATTAACAAAATTAATAAACCCTTAGCCAGACCTGTCAAAAAGAAAAGAGAAAGGACCTAAATAAATAAAATCATGAATGAGAGATATCACAACCAACACCACAGAAATACAAACTGTAAGAGAATATTACGAAAAATTACATGCCAAGAAATTAGGCAATATGGAAGGAATGGATGCATTCCTAGACACATATAAACTACCCAAAGTGAAACAGGAAGAAATAGAAAAGTTGAACAGACCCATTAACCACCAAAGAAATTGAATCAGTAATCAAAAATCTCCAAACAAAAATGTCTAGCCAGATGGCTCCCAGGGGAATTCGATCACACATTTGAAGAAGACTTAAAACCTATGTACCAAAAAACAGAATAGCAAATACCAAAAATATAGAAATGGAAGTAAAACACCCAAATTCATTCTATGAGGCCAGCATTATCCTGAATCCAAAACCAGACAAAGACCCCACTAAAAAGGAGAATTATAAGCCAACACCACTGATGAACACTGATGCAAAAATTCTCAACAAAGTAATAGCAAATTGAATCCAACAGTACATTAAAAGAACCATTCACCACAATCAAGTGGGATTTATTCCTGGGTGGCAGTGGTGGTTCAGTATTTGCAAATCAATCAAAATGATACACCACATTAACAAAAAAGGGTTAAGAGCCATATGAACCTCTCAATAGATGTGGAAAAAGCATCTGACAAAGTATGACATCTATTCATAAAAGTAGGGATAGAAGGAACAACAAATCCCTCAACACAGTAGGGATAGAAGGAACATACCTCAATATAATAAAGGCCATATATGAAAAACCCACAGCTAATATCACCCTCAATAGGAAAACCTGACAGCTTTTCCTCTATGGTCAGGAACAACACAAGGATGTCCACTCTCACCACTGTTATTTAACACAGTACTGAAGTCCTAGTCTCAGCAATCATACAACAAAAAGAAAGAGAAAGCGTCCAGAGTCAAGGAAGAAGTCAAAATTTCACTATCCTCAGATGACATGATAAACTCTATCAAAAAATTGCTAGAACTGATACATGAATTCAGTAAAGTCATAGGACACAAAATCAACATACAGAAATCCACTGCATTTTTATACAATAATAAAGCCTCAGAAAGAGAAATCAAGGAGATCAATCCCATTTACAATTGCACCAAAGACCATAAGACACTTAGGAATAAATCTAACCAAAGAGATAAACGATCTGTACTCTGAAAACTATGTAACACTGATGAAAGAAATTAAAGATAACACAAAGAAAAAGAAAGACATTTCATGCTCATGGATTGGAAGAATAAGTATTGTTAAAATGTCTATCCTACCCAAAGGAGTGTACACATTTAATGAACTCTCTATCAAAATACCATCATTTTCAGAGACCTAGAACAACGAATCCTAAAATGTGTATGGAGCCACAAAAGACCCTGAATAACCAAAGCAACCTTGAAAAAAGAAAAGCAAAGCTGGAGGCATTACAATTCCAGATTTCAAGCTGTACTGCAAAGTTGTAGTCACCAAGACAGGATGATAATGGAACAAAAACAGACACATAAATCAATAGAACAGAACAGAGAACAGAGGAATGAACCCACAACTAAGAAAGAACATCCTATGGAAAAAGACCCTTCAAAAAATGATGTTGGGAAAACTGGACGGCCACAAGCAGAAGCAGCAGAAGAATGCAACTAGACCACTTTCTTACACCATACACAAATATACTCAAAATGGATTAAAGACCTAAATGTGAGACAGGAACCATCAAAATCCTCAAGGAGAACAAAGGCAGTAACCTTTCTGGCACTGGCTGTCCCAACTTCTTATTAGATAGGTCTCCTAAGACAATAGAAACAAAAGCAAAAATAAACTTTTGGGACTTTATCAAAATAAGCTTCGGCACAGCAAAAGAAACTAAACTAAAAGTCAACCTATGGAACAGGAGAAGGTATTTGCAAATGACATATCTGATAAAGATTAGTATCTAAAATACGTAAAGAACATGTCAAATCCAATACCCCCAAAACAAACGATCCAGTTAAAAATGGGCTTATGACATAACGAACAGACATTTTTCCAAGACATACAGATGGTTAATAGACACATGAAAAGATTCCCAATATCACTCTCATTGTTAGGGAAATAAAATCAAAATTACAACGAAGATATCACATCACACTTGTCAGAATGGCTAAAACGAACAATACACGAAACAACAGATGTTGGCAAAGATGTGGAGAAAGAGGATCACTGTTACATTACTGGCAGGAATACAAACTGGTGTAGCCACTCTGGAAAACAGTATGGAAGTTCCTCAAAAAGTTAAAAATAGAACTGCCCTACAATCCAGCAAATTGTACTACTAGTTATTTATCCAAAAGATAAAAAAATACTGATTTGAAGGGACACTTGCACCCCAATGTTTATAGCAACATTATCAATAATACCAGTATTATGGAAAGAGCCCAAATGTTCACTGACTGATGAAAGGATAAAGAAGATATGGTATACATATAATGGAATATTACTCAGTCATAAAAAAGAATGAAATCTTGCTATTCGCAACATTCTGGACAGTATTGTGCTAAAAGAAACAGGTCAGAGAAGGACATATACCATATGATCTCACTCATGTGTGGAATTTAAGGAAAAAAACCAACAGAACATGGGGAAAAAAAAAAAAAGGCAAACCAAGAAACAGACTCTTAACTATAGAGAACTGAGGGTTACTGAAGGGAAGGTGGGTGGGGGGATAGGTTAAATAGGTGATGGAAATAAAGGAAGGAACTTGTGAGGAACACTGGGTGTTGTATATAAGTGATAACCCCCTAAATTCTACACCTGAAAATAGTATTATACTGTATGTTAACCTACTGGAATTTTTTTAAAAATTGGAGAAAAAGAACTTTCACCACAAAAACAAAGAAGAAATATTAAAGAACTGTTCAAAATGAAACTTATGAAGACTATGTAGCAATCTGGAGGAGGTTTTATGAAATAAAGGCTAAGTATAACTCAGATATGTAAAAATACACGTGCATACATGCATACAAATTAAAAGTCAACAAAGGGAAATAATTTATTTTAATATTGAATTATGGATATATTCATTTTAATTTCCAACATTATTACATTTGGCAATAAATCAAGAATAATTCATTTTCGTCTAATTACTTTGAAGTACATTCCTCTATATTCAATTTTTAAATTAATCTTTGTACGTACACACACACACACACTATATACAAGTAAGCAATAAATGTGACAACCACCATTTTGAACCCCCCCAAAAATCTGTCATGAAATGAATGATTATTCATATACTACCCAACTTAAAAATGAGAACATTATTAATCTCCTTACTTGTCTTCCTTTCCCATTCTATCTCAGTTTTATTCTCACTCGTATTTTTATATTTTTTCCCCATTTGTGAAGACTGATTTGCGATTCTTGCACTATTTACTTTTAGCCTTCACTTTTCAGCTGATCTTCACCCAAATTCCACAACAGTGTAAATAACTTTGCATTTCTCTGAGGTTCGCCCATCCCCAAGATGTATTAATATACTCCAAGAACCGTTCCCTCGGATCAAATCTCATTTATCAATAACTGGCTCCAAATCAGCACTTACCTGTTCCTGACAGTCACGTCTGGCTTGCTGCTCATTATTCAAAGCTGTGCCAGCTCTCTGAAGAGCTTCTTGTACTTCACTCTGAACGCTGTTGAGTGTTTTCTTTAACTCCGATAACTAAACCAGGAGAACATTAAAACCAGAGTTAACTACAAACTTATTTTATAGTAAAGACAGATTTAAAATATCAAACTAGTCCAAAGGGAGTTCTTATTAAATTTAAAAGGTAACTTCATATTATCTGCACAAACTTTACAGGTCTATATTCACTAAAAAACCAATGCTTGGACAGAGGCTTCTAAAAAGCAGCATTGATACCTACTACCATAAAGCAGTCTAAAATTCTTAAAAGAAAACACATACAGACCTAAAGAGCAGAGTAATGCACGAAACTATTATTAAATGTGTTTAATCAGTATCTGCTGAGATGATACTAATGAGCTATTCAAATCCTTACACACACAAAGGACTGATATGGTTAATAAACCAATTTACCTGTTGTTCCATGCTCTCTATGGCTTTTCTCTTGTCATCCTGAAGTTCCTGCTTTTCCTTCTCTACTTCCATCAACTTCTTTTCCAACTGTGTCTGAAACTCAGCTGACTCTTTTAAACGAACTTCAATATTCTTACGTACTTCTTCTGTCACCTTTATCAACACCCAAATAATAGGATACAAAAATTATATATATTTAAAATTAGAGTTTCTCTAAGTCTAAACCAAATTTGAGAAGTACTAAAAATCAACATTTGCCTTGTATTAAAAAAAAATCATCAATGCTGAACAAAGAGTTTAAAAACAGCATTTAAAATCTTAAGTTACCACTTAACTAGGCTACTGGTCATTTTTCTTTTGAAGTGAAATTTCCATTTCCCCATTTCTCTCTCAATCCTCATATCCACTTGCCGCCAAATCTGTCCATTCTACCACTGAAAGGTTTTCTTCCCCACATATCTTGATTTTCATGATGCTAAGCATCAAAGAATCTTTTAAAACTGTGACTCTAGACCACTACAATAGCCACTGAAACAAACTCTATCCTCCAATCTACTACACATTAAGCTAACTAAAACAAATTCTGATTATAACGTGTTGAAAGAAATCAAGAGCTCTTAATAATCTAACAGAATACAATTTAATATGATGTTCAAAACCTTTCCAACTTGGTACTTGGTATATTTAGAATTCTATTTCTCTTTGTTTCACTTCACAGAGTCAATATGCTAGCCAACCTGTTCTCATCTGAAGTCTTTTTACTTGGCTGAGGGTTCCTACTATGTGGAATAGTCTTCTACCTTTGAATATCCAAATGATACTGTCAAGGCTGTGAACAAATGCCGTCTCTCTTGTGAAGTCATGCAGGAGACCACTTCCTTCCCATTCACACTAACATCTGATCTGAACCTTTCTTACAGCAATTATACTCTTCTTTGTTTTATGAATTTTGTGGGTTTTGTTTTGTTTTATCTGGCTTATTAGACTTAAGTACTTTTAAGGTATAAGAGGTAAACACAATGATGTCACTTGAACTCACATTTACTACAGTGCTTACCCACAACAAGCTCCTAATTTACAAAATGTTAAGTGCATTCAAAATGAATTTAAAAATTGTATATACCTGTTTTTCCTTGTTAAGAGATTCTTCTAAACTAGTAACCATTGCACGATACTGTTCCACATTACTAGTACTTGTTTTGAGTCTCTCCTTCAAATCATTCACCTGCTCTTCCGCCTGCCTTAGCTGACTCAGAAGATCATCCACATCTTCTTTGCTGGTAGGCTGACCTAAAAGATTTAAGAGCTTTCTTACAATTAACATTTTAAATGACATTAGAGACATTCTTTTGTCTAAGAATTAGTGAAATTAGGATTTAGGCTCAAATGAGGAAGGATTTATTTTAAAAGTATATTTCAACCTATGCTAAATACCAAAATAAAAACAAGTATTTTGCCAGGGTATTGTTATTCTTCTTCAAAATATCAAATATTTGAAATCTGCTATTACAAATATTAAAAAGATATTTAAATGAGAAGAATACTAAATATTTGCACTAAACTGAGATACTTGAAGATACTACCAGGTTTTTAATTTATTATTCAAACACTGCTTACTCTAAAACACTAAACACTTAAATCATTCAGTCCAATTTTCATTCTAAAATCCATGGGAAAGGAAGAAATTGCAGACTGAAAAGGATGTTTGCTTATCATATATCTATAAGAAAGCACTACTGACTATTGAAAAACTATATATCCACTATATCTATATATATTATGTACATATATTTACATAGACAAACACATATATATCATATCTTCTTTTAAGATTACCTGGACTAAAGGCCTTGCATTTGAAATTGTGTATTCATAAAGATAAGCGTAAGCTAATGAAACAAATCTTTAAACTAAGACTATCAAAGAACAATGATTATGAATACTACTCTAAAAGAGACCAAACAAATCAATTATTTCTGTAAATGAGCCTTATTATGGTTTTAACAAGGGAGAATGAAGAATTTAAGTATTAACTCTCCTCAAGAGGAAACATTTTTAAAGTATCAATAAATGGGGGCGCCTGGGTGGCTCAGTAGGTTAAGCCGCCTTCAGCTCAGGTCATGATCTCAGGGTCCTGGGATCGCGTCCTGCATCGGGATCTCTGCTTAGCAGGGAGTCTGCTTCCCTCTATCTCTCTCTCTCTCTGCCTGCCTCTCCGTCTACTTGTGATCTCTCTCTTTCTGTCAAATAAATAAATAAATAAAATCTTAAAAAAAAAAACTATCAATAAATGGTTTCAACAACTGGAAAACTAGAGCATACCTTGGTCAGGTGCCATATAGAATTATTCTGAATCTTGTAAGTCTGCAAATTTACTAATTTAAGCCTAAAACTAAGCTTTACTATATGAGAATAAAAGGTTTTTTTTTTCTCTTTTGCTACTATCCACAAAAAATAGGCTATTTACAAGGTATGTTACCAGCCTAAAAAAGTACTTTACTGGGATGCCTCTGGCTCAGGTCCTAATCCCAGAGTCCTGGGATCAAGCCCTGAGTGACGCTCCCTGTTCACCAGTCTGCTTCTCCCTCTCCGTCTGCCCCTCTCTCCTGCTGGTACTCCCTCTCTCTCTAGCTTGCTCTCTCTCAAATAAATAAAATCCTTAAAAAAAAAAAAAAAAAAAAAAAAAAGGAAAAAAGTAATTTACTATCAGCTTACTTAATTATTGATTTACCTTTACCAGTTCTCTGTGAGGACTGAGAAGCAAGCTGTACTTCCATATTACTGAGATGTTGTTTCAATGTAGCAATTTCCTTTTGAGCATTTTTTAATAATTCTTTTGTGTTAAGATGAAGATTTGTCTCAGTATCTAGCTGTCTCTTTGTATCTAAAAGTTGAACCTAAAAAGAAAAATACATTAATCCTGCAAATACTATCTTTAGGTTCTTAAGTAATCAGAGGTTCACATTATCTTTTTATAATACTTTAAACTCTGGCCCAGATAGAATAATATAAACCAAATCTGAAATAACTGGAAAAAAAAAAAATTGTGTGATACCTGAGACAGGAAACAAAGCAGTAAGCCCCACAAATTCCCTAGCTTCCTGACTTAGGAAGGTCCAGGCTTTAACACAGGGTAATCAGGGAAATAAGGCAGAGGCCAGCAGACTCCTTGAATTGAGGACATGTAACTGAGAGTACAGGAAGAATAAATTAGATCAAATTCCTCAGACAGACTTCTACAGAGAGCTGCACTAGGTAGAGTACCCTGGACATTTGCAGTGGATCCCTCTTGAATAGTCAGCAAAATAGTCATCAGTGTATACATGTGAAATTATCCTAGACAGGGTTAAGAATCACCCAAAGGGACTAGAGTAAAGAGTGTCTGGTGCTCATAGCAAGTTAGGAATAATGCCCGTTACCAGCAGCCAGACTGAAAACACACAATTCATTGGACACTGGGACGAGTATTCAGGAAGGTCTCAGCTTAACAGTAGAGAATAATTAGTTAGAGACTGAGCGCTGCTTTGGGCCTACCTAATAAATCATAAAAAGTAACACTCAAGAGAATCAAACTATTTTCAATTACTGCATCCCAGAACAAAACCCAAGATTTACAGGATTATAAAAATATCTAGCAATTAAGAGGATAAAACTTACAATGTATGGAACCCCAAAATTACTAGGCACACAAAGGCAAGAAAAACTTAACAGCTTGAAAGAAGTCTCTCTAAAACTATGATTCAACAAGAGATGGCAGTGTACCTACATACCAGCTTCACTTCTGGAAATAAACAACTTACGGATATTCGTATACTAAATTGACTCACATCTAGATTTCTAGTAAGTGTATGCCTTTGCTCCACCTCATTTTCCAGCTTCTTCTTTAGATGAGATATCTCATGTTCCAGTTTTTCTATCTGGCTACTAAGCCTTTGTTTGGTTTCTGTTTCAGATCGCTCTAATATTCCCTAAGGTAAAAAAAGATTTTGATTATGCTTAAGAAAAAAGTTAAAAAGCAATGCAAAGAAAATTAAAGGCTACAGAGCATTACGGGATTACAACCCACTTCTACATGAAGAACTTAAAATCTAGAATATTTACCAAGAGTCTTTTGACATTTTTCATACTACAGTATCTGTTTAGGGGTCCTGGGTGGTTCAGTCAGTTAAGCACCTGCCTTTGGCTCAGGTCATGATCCCTGAGTCCTAGGACTGGGCCCTGCATTGGATACTCCCTGTTCAGCAGGAAGTTTGCTTCTCCCTCTGCCCCTCACCCTGCTCTTGTGCTCTCTCGCTCCCAAATAAATAAATAAATAAAATCTTTAAAAATATATATCTATTTAATAAAGAAAAAAAGAAATATAATAGTCACTCAGATTTCCTGAAGTTTTAAAAGAATTAACCTTTTTAAAAAAATTTTATTTATTTGTCAGAGAGACAGAGAGCACAAGCAGGGGGGAGCAGCAGGCAGAGAGAGAAGCAGGCTCCCTGCTGAGCAAGGAGCCTGACATGGGACTTGACTCCAGGACCCCAGGATCATGACCTGAGGTGAAGACAAACACTTAACCAACTGAGCCACCCAGGCATCTCTAAAAGAATTGATCTTATAAATAATTAAACTACATAGAACTCTGTAAATATAGATCTGAAGAGGAAAACTGCCAAACGCAGTTTCAATCATCTGTTTAAAGGTTTTATTTAGAATATTGACATGCCCTAATAAATCTCAAAACTCAATTATCATCATAATGCATGACAAAAGTAACAGAAAAGTTTTCTAATTAAGAACCCAAGAGGATTCAATGTTAAATTTAACATCAAGAATTTTTTTGAGATATTTTTATTTGGTTACCTGAATTGTTTGCAGATTAGTCAGCAGCAAGTTTTGCCCTCTTTGTTCAGCTAATAAAGACTCTCTCTGCTGAGAAAGACGGACTTCTGACAATTTAAGCATTTCCTTTTCCTTTTTCAAGTTTTCTGCTCTTACCTTGAGGTAAATACAAGTAAAAGAAAAAAATGCTGGAAATAACGTGTCATATGCAATAATACCATTATAAAATTAAAAAGAATCTTCACTACTGTTTATTTCTTAATGTTAATTAGAGACAAGATCATCTCTTCTTTATACAAGGATTTATAACTCTTTGAAGTTTCATGTATTGAAATATGAAGCAAAAGTTATTGGGACTATCAATAGATCAAAGGAAAAAAATCTTGTAATTACCACAGATATTTATGATTTCTCTGCTCTTAACCAATCAGATATTAAAACAAACCCAAAACCCTAAAACATCAAAGTAAAAGAAACATAATTGCAAAATTTTGCTACAGTCATACCTACATACTACTAAATTATGCATTTTGAATCCAAGTTTGGTTTCTAAGTACCTGTTTGAGAGTGCTGACTAATTTATTCCAACTTTTTTTTCCCTCACAAAGAGTACAATCAGATTCTCAGATTTGGCAGGCTGCTCTGAAAATCAGTATCCTCAAAGTATTCACATTTATATAATAAATCATAAATAAGCAATCATAAAACTTCCTCCACTGGTTTGAAAAAGTGATGCCTCCATTCCCCACAAATGAGTGTGAGTACATTAACAATGAAAGAATGTAGACAACAGAATTAGAAAACCTAGATTTAAGTCCCAACCAATCCATCTTTTGCTATCCTAAACAGGAAATCACTTAACTTTTGGGAGTTTCTCCACAGGTAAAATGGGAGACAACTGCACCTTGCTCACAAGTAATGGTCAAAAAGTTGGGAGATAATTTTATGAGAAAGTAAAACGTTATATAAAAATTCATCAAGAATCCAGTACTTAATTGAAAGTACTGTCAATTTCTAACGGGCATTTGTATTCATGTGGAAATTCAGAAATAGAATTTAATGCTAATAAAATTTTTATACTGTCCTTTATCAGAAATGAGCGAGAATGAATGAAATACTCATTTGTTTTTGCTGTAAGTGGAGAAATGGCAACTTACAAATTTAATATGAAATGGAAGACTTGTAAGGAAGTCTTAATCCAAAAAAATCAAACTTTTCCCAGTTTAGTTTTAATAGAAACAGTCACCGGATTAATGCACAACTGGATATCTGGAAACTATGTAATAAGGACTCGAAATTCACAAACCTCTCCAACATCTGTATCATGTCAACCAGTAAAATCAAAGCAATAACTAAAAAACAAATGTCAAATGAAATTTATAATGCAAGTCAGATGAGGGAAATTGGTCTCACTTCCGCAACAGCTAGTTTTTCATTTGCTCCTCTCAAATCCTGTGTCATTGTATTGATGATCTGTTCCTGCTTCTGAGTTGTTGCAGTGAGTTTCTGATTTCTCTCATGTAGGGATGTGATTTCTCGACGATATCCTTCAACGTTATCTTGTAGCATTTCATAACTTATGAGAGAAAAAAATTTCTATAAGCAACTAAAATAGTATATCCTAGGTTAGTTCCTTAAAGGACTTCACAACAGCTAAATTTCACATGAGTAACAATATGAGGGGTGCCTGGCTGGCTCAGTCTGTTAAGTGTCTGCCTTTGGCTCAGGTCATGATCCCAGGGTCCTGGGACGGAACTCCTTGCTTGGCAGGGAGTCTGTTTCTTCCTCTCCCTCCATCCCTCCCCCTCTGCTCATGCTCTATCTCTCACTTTCTCTAATAAATAAATAAAATCTTCAAAAAAAATTTTTTAAGCCAATATGGAAAAGAGTAGTTTATCATAATGTAAAATCTTCACCTCCAAATTTAATAGTTAAATTTTAACTCTGAATAAGCTTTAAAACTTTAAATTCTACTTTCAGGCTAAATTAACTTCTTAAGCTAATTCATTTATAAGAACTTTAATCGCATTCAAAATAATGCCAATATAATGTTGATATATCAAATATCCACCATGATACAGTATGCAATTTAAGGTATTTATGAATGGTTAGAGAGGGAGCATGGAGATCCTTTTAGCCTCTCTAATTCTTCTTAATTTCTTACGTTTCTTGAAAGCTTACAAAATGGCTGGCTACAGCTATCAGCATAGAAAAAAGAAGGTGCTTTTACTTGGGGTATCAAATTGTTGGAGTGTATGGAGGAAAACTACCTGCCACACCCTTATAAAAACATTGTTTTTTAACCTGTAGTATATCTAGGAAAAATTTTGTCCTAACCTGCTAAACTAATAAGTATTTAATGGATCTATTAATAACTATAAAATGAGATTTACTATATTCCTTTATAAATGACCAAAAAAGTAAATTCTCCCCAAATTAACTATCTACTACTTCTCTTCTAGAGAAGACTGAATGAAATTTGTTCACATACCTCTCATTCTCTGATGTATTTAATAAATAATTAAGTCCTATAAAAACAGTACATCCTTCAATCTCAGAAAGGAAAACTAGCAACATTCCACACATCAACTTCAACTTTCTAAATAAATAACTATCTGGACTCCTTAGGAATGCCCAAGAGAATCATAAGCCAATATTAAAAAAATTAACCCCCACAGTTTCTCACCCTAGAGTATGGTCCACAAATAAGTAACACTCTTGCACATTAATCCTTTGATTCATTTGAATACTGAAGTTTGGATTATTTATTTATTTAGACTATTAGTTTTTGAACAACAGAAAATTTACCGTTTAGAAGCAAAGTCTAGTTGTGTAGAAATTTTGGTGTTTTGTGATCGCAAATCTGTAATTTGATCCTGAAGTTTTTCGAGCTGCTCATTTTGTATTTTTTCATTATCTGCCTTTTCTTTTTTGTAATTCTCAAAAATTTCCTGCAACTAAATATTGGATAAATTATTAAAGATGACAACCTGTGTTCTCAAAGAACCTAATCCAAGATAAAGTTATAATGATGTGGTCTCACCTGTTTAAGGGCAGCCTTGGCTTCTATGGCCTCTGCTGACTCAATGACAGATACTGAAGCAGGAGTGGAAGCAGTCTGGGATGTACTTGAACGTTTTGGAGTTGACGCAAGAGAAATATCATCTAAGCTTGAAGCTTCAGAAATGTAAACAGAATGATACAACATTTCTCATCACAAATATCACTACCAATATAAACAAGTTAGACTTATTTAAATGAAATGGTAAGATTGCAGAGATCATGAGAGAAGGCATCTACTAAATAACCTATTAAAATTATATTTGGTTTTTGGTTAGAGACAATATTCGCTGATGAAATGTTCAAACTTAACTAAAAGGGAGATGTAATGTAATGTACAGCATGGGAGTATCATCAGTGATAATGTGACAACTCTGTATGGTGACAGAGGATAACCAGACATCGTGGGAATCATTTCATGTTGTATGGAAATATCAAATCCCTATGAGGTACATCTGAAACTAACAGCATATTGTGTGTCAATTACACTTAAAAATACACAGATACAGCAATTCATAGACACTAATATACACATTTTTCAACAATGGTCAGCATTTCTTCTTTTTTAGTCATTCCTAAAATAACTATACGTTTTAGAACTGGTGAGGTTATGATCAACCATATATGGTAGTTCAATTTGAAGTTACCATTCAGTAGAGTGGACAGTGCTTATGATGTTGCAAATCTATTCTATAATATACATTTAAAAAATATTTCCCAAAACTATTTAAAAATTTTTAAGATAATATATGAAAACCAACCTTGCAAAGGAATGGCAACTCCTGTTGTTTGTGACAACAAAATACGGTACATGTCACGCTGACGAACTATGGAATCAACAAGCTGCATTTGATGTTGTCGTGACTCACGGAGTTGTTCTAATTCAGTGAGGGCATTCTCAAGTTTTAGCTGCAGCTCAGCAATTCTGCAGAAAAAGAAGTCAGTGTATTTCCCATGACAGACTGAAAGGCAGTTGTAATTTCAAATTACCAACTGACTAATCAGCACTTTAGCATCTATCATATTAAGAGTAATATTTTTGCCTCTCTTATCCTTTCTTTCTTCTGTCAGTTATTTTAAGAACCACTTTTAAAATCTTCACCACACAGGACTCAGGTACTCCCCGAAGTCATCTGAAAAAACTACTTGCAAAAATCAAACCAATTCCACTCAGTCCAAACCCCAGTCTTCTTACATTTATAACCACTCTTTCTCTAGCACCATTTTTGGGAAAAAATTTGTTACTATGCTTGAATAATTCCTACATTCTCTTCTCCACGAAGTATTGACTTTGATTCTGGAAATGTTTCTCCACAGATTTAAGGGAATCTGTTCCCTTAAATCCAGGCAAGGTCCTCTACCTCTACACTCCTAATGATAGGCTTCTATCCATTATAGCACTAATCACACTGAACTATTATCTACTTATCTATTTTATTCTTTTTTTTTTTTTAAGATTTTATTTATTTATTTGACAGAGACACAGCCGAGAGAGGGAACACAAACAGCGGGAGTGGGAGAGGAAGAAGCAGGCTTCCCGCCTAGCAGGGAGCCCAGTGTGGGGCTCAATCCCAGGACCCTGGGATCATGATCTGGGCTGAAGGCAGACGCTTAACAACTGAGCCACCCAGGCATCCCTACCCATTTTATTCTTACTATCAATCTCATCCACAAATTGATATCCCAGAGAGTAAATTTTTTTTTTTTTTTGTATCGTTGCTCAATTTTTGTTTTCCTCCTAAGTCACTATATTCTCAGTATACAGAACAATTAGGGACACAAAAGAAATATTGGCTAAAAAAATCAAGGTAGTCAATTGCTTACTTGCATGAAGTTGTTTCTTGTTCCTCTCTTTCTCTGGTTTCCCCAAGTTCTCTAAGGGCCACTAAGAGACGTTGATTTTGCTGTTGAAGTTCTTCAATATTTCTATAAGATACTAGATGCTGTGATATTACTTCAGATGAACTACTTATATCAGCAGAGCTTACTTCCTCATCACGAATTACATGATTACCCCTTGCTTCTTCAAGTTCCATCAAAAGCACTCTAATCTAAAAACAAAGTTTTAATATGTTACCAAATAGTATTGACTTTGATTCTGGAAATGTTTCGAACAGAAATTTGCAAGTGAAAATATTACTCTATGCATAACATCAGTTAGTATTAAATGATTTTAAAAATATTAAGGTTGTTTCAGATATTGAAACCCAGAAAAATTTTAGTGGAAAAAATTATTTTTCATTTCTATTGAAGTGTATAAAAAAGGCTAGTACTTTTCAAAAAACTACCAATTCATGATTCTACAAGTATGGCTCCATTTTTGTAAAACAATGACCAAATAAAACACCAAGAAATATATAACTATGTGTGCATATGCTTGCACTTGCATGCTTATATATGTAGCATATGGTGGGGCAGAAGGCAGCATGAAAAAGATTTAATTCAACTCATATGAAATTTTTATGTATGTGCTATATATGTATAAATCCACCTACCAGAACAAGGATAAAATATACGAACAAAATAGTTCTATATTTTCTGACTTGTTGAGTTGAGGGAAAAATAAGTGGCAGAGTAATCTATAGGTATGGTTTTATTTCAGTAAAAACAAAGGATGCTTACATATGTTCATGAATGCACCGTGTGTGTGTGTGTGTGTGCATATATATATATGAACAAAGACATGAGAGAATATATATCAGTCTGTTAACACTGGTTATATTCTGGGATTTGGGCAGGGGACAGAAGACTTTTATTTATCCTTGAATTATTTCATTTATTACAACCAGTAGTTACAATTTGAAAATTTATCAAATACTTAAAAAAAAAAAATAGAAAACAAAAAAATGAGAAAAAATGAGAAAAAAAATGAGAAAACAAAAGCAATGACTAGGTTACAGTGCTGCTATAATCATAGTCCTAAGTGATGAGAATTTCATATGCAGTAGTTCTACCTTAGATACCTGCAAATAGATTTAAACATTATTGGGCAGTCTGTTTAGGAAAAAAATAGGAAAAGAAACAAAATTCTAACCTGTTGTGAAAGATCTTTTATTTGTATTTCCATCCTTTGATTGTCTCTTTCAAGCACAGATGAATGTTTGTTAGCTTTATCAGTGTCCTCCTGCAACCGCTGAATCTCCTTTAAAATGTAAATTAAAGTGAAAATTCTGCATACCCTTCTAAAATCTATACAAATGAAGCAGTTATATGAATAAAAACATACAGTACTCAAATATTATATTCAACTGATAAACTAAAACGTTCTATTTATGATACAGTAGTTATTAAGGAGTAAATCCCCACAAATATGAACGCATATTTCTTAGTATCTCAAGTACTGCTCATCATTGTTTTTCACTATATACAAATAATGGAGGATCTGCCACTTGCCTCCAGATTAACTGTAAATTACAATTTTACAGCCACACCAAATAAACAGTTTACGTAAAATGATATCACAGAAATACTTTCAAAAGCTGCGTTACTGAGATGAAAATCAAGGACTATATTACAATGCCAATCATTACTACACTACTTACACAGAAATAAACATCAAAGTAAACAATGTTCGATAAGGTATGTAAGACTTGATTTTATAAAAAAGGAAACAGGAATTTATTCTAAAACAGCAGTAGACAATGTTACAAGACTGTTAAAAAGATACATTATATGCAAACCTCTGTTAGTAAGTTCTGCATCCCAGTATCACTAAGGATTTAAGGGCACAGTTTAAAGGAAACTGATAAAAAACAAAATATGTTTGAAATCTTGTGTTTTATCTCAAACTCATACAAATTTTGCTTCTTAACAAGCCGTTTTTACATTATAATGTCTTAAATACTATCCAAGTGAAAGATGGCTCATATTTATGCTGGTGTTTCAAGTATCACTTGAAAGTACACTGCCCTAAAGGTATTCGTACGCCAATTTCAGTAGAAACAAGTATGTGACAAAATGAAGGAGGCATATATTTGTGAGAGATGGCAGTGTTCAAAATGGGATTAACTAAGATGCTAAGGAAGAAATAACTTGGTTATAAAACTCTGAACATCAAAGAATCTAGACTGGAGGACACATGATGTACGTTACAAACAAGATTCTGCTATAAAGAAGATACAGAAATTATCTAAATTCTTTGCTAGTTTGGACAAAAGTATGTAGGGGATTTTTATTATTATTCCCATACATTAGTGAAAAAGGAACAAATGGGTTTTTTCCATAATGAGCACCTACTATCATTTGAGCCTGAAAGTCCTTGTACTTCACTGTTTGCTTTAGACAATAAGCTCTAGGAAAAAACTCTCAACATTGAGAAACTTGAGATCTAATTATACCCAAGGGACCTCTTCTCAAACCACAGGGTTGGGGGTGAGGGGAGATATTAAAACCAATAGTCTGCCAAGGCAAGCCGTTACGTGTTATATGACTCAGGAGAAAAAGACCATTAGATATAATATACCCAGATTTAAACTGACATCTGAATTGTGATAGCAACCAGAACAAAATTTTAAGTTTCAATTAAGGATACAACTTATTTATACTATTTTTTCCCAGGGGGGAAAAATTAATCAGTTTAGAACAGCAGATACAAAAGGTTACTGAATTTTCTCAATAAAACTTGTTCAATAAATCTTGAGTTCTTCACAGAAAATAAGTATTAAGTTGTACCCTAAAAGCAAAATTATGTCGATACAGTCTTTTTTAATTATTATCTAGTAAAAAGGAATCTTAAGAGGTAAGATATTTATGAATATCCTTGGTACTTTAAATTTGCAAAGGAAGAGTAAAAAAAAATGTACACAAAAGTTTGCCAAACTGTGAAATGTTACAAAAGAGGAATTCTTCCCTATGGTCAAACAATGTTACCATTGATAGATTATCAGAACTGTCCGACAAAGAATGACTATGACAAATTTACAAGAGTTCTATTACAAAGAGAGTTGTTATTTTAATTTGAAGAATAGTCCAAGGAGATTTGGCTCTTCAACATCCACTACAAAAAATATCTCTAATGTCTTAAAAAATTGAAAAGGCTCCCATAGTTTTAGCTGAATAACACTTCATGATTACAGGTGTTTAATAATGTAGAATTACCCTATCACTGAAAAGCATAATTAGCCTTTTCTGACTCAAATACTTTATTTTTTTAAGACACAGAGAGAGGGGGAAAAAGAGGGAGAGGAAGTGCAGGTAAGAGGAAGGAGGCGGGGAGAGAAAGAGAGAGAATCTTAAGCAGGCTCCACACTAGCTGGGACCTGATGCAGGGCTTGATCTCACAACTCTGGGATCATGACCTGAGACAAAATTTGAGTTTAGACACTTAACCAACTGAGCCACCTAGTATTTCCCATTAAATAGCTTAATTCTAAGGAAAAATTACCTCTTAAATAATTTCTCATATATATTTTTCCCACAGTTCAAATTTAAGAATGGAACCAACCTTCATAGCTTGTTCAAGCTTAACAGATAAACTTGCCACAGCTTTCTGTGCACGTTCATACTCCTCACGTTGGCGTTTCAAAATTGGTGCTTTGGCTTCAACTTCCTTCACTATTTCATCAAGATACTTATTAATTCTTTTGTTCTCTAGTTTCTCCAAAAGCAACTGATCCTGAGTCTCCACATAAGCATTATATAGCTGAAAGGAGAAAAAGGGGCTGTTTCACATCTAAGCATAGCAACAGAAGCATATCATCAATCTAGCTTCATAATAAACATACAATAGAACTTAAGTAAAATGGAAATGTTTCCTATCTGTGGCAAGAATCAGGAACCAAGAAAGCTTTTCTTGGAATGATCCATTAAGCATTAGATGATTTTAAGAATAATTTTTCTGAGCATTAAAAGTTCAGCAAACTTCCTTTTGCTGAAGGAAAATAATAAGATTTAATACCATTCTTACCTCAGTTAATTTCATGCCTGGTTTCACTATTTTAGCTACAGCTGCCGCAGTAGGAGACATGGCTGCAAGCTCTTCTTCAGACAGTATGGCTCCTGTGCCAACACAGAGAAATCTAGTATATTTCTGTGGTATTTCACATTAAAGCCAATAATATTTTTCCCAAGACAAGTAAACAGGATACCTACTAAGCATTACATATGAATTCCTACGCAAATTTTAAAATAGGACTTCAAATTTCATGTAACATAATCTGATTCTAAAAATCATGCAGTAAGAATAGTTAAAAATATTCTGGAAATTGACACACAATTATGTGTGATCAAATGGTACTTATATTTGACAATATAGTAGAGATATGAATAGGTATTAATTTTAATACCAAAAAAACTGGATGGAGTTTTCTATATCACATTAAGATAGATAAATACTATTAGTGGAAATGAATGAGAACTATGTAGGAAGTAGTAGTATTTCATTCAAGTCATTATTAAGCATCTATTAATCCATACCTTTACGTTTTGTGGCAGAAAGCAGGTCATTTGCATTATCTAATTCCTTCTCCAATTTCCCTATTTTGTCAAGCATTTCTTTTTCCATTTGATCTTTAGATTCCTCCACTTCTAAAAGATGATCTTGTATTGCTTTATTGGCTAAAAACATTTTTAAAGACAGAATATCCAAACATAAAATTAAAATCTTGGCATTTATAAGATGTAACAGCATGGTCATTACTCTTCCCTTCAGCAGACTTTAAATTCTAGACAGGCTATGGTTGCCAGTTATCCTCCAAAAGCTCTTGCTTTACTTGTAATTCTTGAAATGTCCTGGCCCGCTGACTCTATTTCTCTTTTTTGATGTCTCTTATACATGGGGGAAAAAAGGGAACTCAAAGTAAAAAAGTGGCTCCAAGTATCTCTTTGGTTTTATTCCAATCTTTAGTCTAGAATACAAAAAATCACTAGAAAAGATCACATCAACAACTTGTATTACCCCAGCAACAAAACAAAACAAAACCCTGAAGAAACCCAAAACCAAATACATTTAAAAAGAACACATGAAAATCAAAGACTTTAAAGTACAGTTTTTAACCTTAAAAAAGTGAGGATTATTTATGGATTAAGAGCATATCCAAACTATAAACCCATATGTACTTATCAATGTTTCATAAATGGAATTAAAGTTTCCTTTTAGAAACCAGATCATATATAAGATTTTAAGACAAAAACAACTTAGAAAAACAGTAACTACCTGTATTTTCAAATATCCTACCTGTTGGAAATAAAATACAAAGTTTCTTATTCCAAGATTCTTTCTTCTCTACCAAATTTTGTCTCTAATAAGATTAATCTAACTTCTAACAATCTACACAGAAGTAAAAAAAAAAAAACCTTTTATCTAAAAACAAAATAATCCTCTCATAATTAAAAATATCTTACCTTCTCCAGCTTCTTTCAAAAGTTTGTGTAGTTCATCTACCGCTCGGGTCAGTTCATTGCTCTTTGCCTCTGAGTCATCAGCAGCACTCTAAAATTTAATCTTAAAAAGTTACTGGACATCCAAAAATGCAATATTAGGACACTAAAATGTGTGGTTGGGCATTTACCTTGTATAGATTAGAGAGCTTTATGTGAGCATTTAGTTCATTGTGGAATTTCTCTTCCATACTGGCCTGCTGTTCCTTGGCCTACGAAAAAGACCCAATTATAGCAGACTCATCTGAACTGAATTTAGAATGCTTATCAAAATTTAAGATAAAAAATCCAATTTTTTTTTTTTTTTTTTAAAGATTTTATTTATTTATTTGACAGATGGAGATCACAAGCAGGCAGAGGCAGGCAGAGAGAGAGGAGGAAGCAGGCTCCCCGCTGAGCAGAGAGCCCGATGCGGGGCTCGATCCCAGGACTCTGAGATCATGACCCGAGCCGAAGGCAGCGGCTTAACCCACTGAGCCACCCAGGCGCCCCAAAAAATCCAATTTTTAAAGAGAAAAAATTAACATCAGCTTTTAGGATAAAAATGACTTAATGATAAAATATTACTGATATTTTTATCTTAAAGTGTAATACTTCAATGATATTAAAGTTAACCATACTTATTTTCAGACAGTACTTTGGATATAGCATGTGCTTGCCATTCCTGAATCTAGATATTTCAGCTTAGCTACAGCATATGAAAGTGTCCTGGCCATCTTATAGGTGCCAGAAAACAGTTCAAAACATGAAATCATTCAAAAAATTACAGCCTCATAAGTGCTTTAACATTTTTATAAAAGAGAAATTTTAAAGTGGTCATCTGCACCTCTTTCAGTTTGGTCAAGAGCTCTTCTACATGTTTTTGAAGATTCTCATTTGATGTTTTCAAGCCATTCATCTGTTCTTCCATTCTAGAAACCTAGAAATGGAAGAGTTGGATAGAGAGAGAATGTTATATTAACTAAAATCAGATATAAAGTTTAGCTGCCAAGTGAAAGCAAAATAATGCCCTACACACAAATATGGGCTTCAGATAAAACATGTATATTTAAGAAAATGAAAAATAATGGCTTATGGAACAGCACATTTGGATTTAGCTAACAAAATTTACCACCACTTCTAAATGTATCTCAATGATACATCAAAAGACTGCAGATAGTATCAAAATTCATCAAAGAATATCTTAAAGTATTTATTTAAATGCAACTGGTTCATTTCCTAGGCCAAATGTTTATGAATTATGTCTTCCAAGTTTCTAATATAATACATTTACTTCGGTACACCATGGAGTACTTTTTTTTTTTTAAAGATTTTTATTTACTTATTTGAGAGAGAGAGCATGCGTGTGACAGAGAGCGAGTGAGCATGAGCTGGGGAGGGGCAGAGGGAGACAAAGAGGGACAAGCAGACTCCCCTCTAAGCAGTGCAGAGCCTGTCTTGAGGTTGGAACACCAGGACCCCAAGACCATGACCTGAGCTGAACTAAGACGCTTAACTGACTAAGCCACTAGGCACCCCTCACCATGGAATACATCTGTAATAAACTGGTACACAAATTTAAGTTTTAACCAAAATGAAAATGCAATTTTACTAACTTACCTCCTCTTTTTTGTTTTCAAGATTACATTTAAGCTCTAATATCTCATTTCCTTTTTCTCTGCCAAGAGCCAGAAGTTCATCAGTTTTAGTTTTTAACTCTGTATTCAGCCATGTATTCTGATTATGTAACAACTCCTTTTCTTGCTCCAAGCGTTTTTCTCGATACTAAAGATAACCAACATTTACAGTTAAAGACAATATACAGCTAGTTAAAAGATTTTGCCAGTAGCTAATGAACACAAGCAGAATCTTAACAGAAATAAATATTTGCATGCATTCTTAACAGAAAATGGATGGTCAGATAAGAATTATAAGGAACTCAAATATCACGTAAACAAATAGTTCAATTAATACTGTCTTAACTCTTTCCCTGTCATTAAACAAAAACAAAAACACAGCTTTTAATCACTTTACAGATCACTTGCTTATACTTAAAATTTAATTTAAGTGCATTTTAAGCAAAAATTTACTTTAGGTGAGTTTTAAGCAAAAATTGTATTTTGTGCATTTGGAATTGTTACTTGCTTTAACAGAAACATCAGAAGCTTGAAGTTCATCCAGTTTCAACTGCAGATCACCCTTTGTGGTATTGCTTTCCTTAAGTTTTTCATTTAGACGCTTAAAATCCTCTAGAAAAGTCAGAAAAGAATTTGAAAATAATGACTAATGCTCAGAGGAACCAAACATCGAAGATGCATCTCTACAAATACAAGCATTTAATACAAGGTAAGCAGTTCTCCTTAATTTGCTTCTGTCATACTTAGTTACAAATTTAATTTTAGCAAATGTGCACCGAACCCAACATCTAAATTATACTGGTTATTTTAAGTGCAATATCTTAAGCTGAACATACAAATTAACATTAATTTTCCTGATATATACCTATAGATCTATTAAAATTTCATAAATAGCCATTGTTAAGTTAAAAAGCAGTAATATATATAAACATCTACTCAAAACAGCCAGAATATTACATGCTTAATTTTTACTATATTCCTACACTGAAGTTTTTTTTAAAAAAAAAAATTCTTTTAATTTTATCTAACCACTAACTGATCAACATCACCAAAGAATATTCTGAAGTAACTTAACTGAGGTTGGAAAAGTGTAGTTACCTAATTGAATATTACTATATAACAACATAAATAGCTGAAAATTCTATTAATAAAAATATTCAAAAATTTTATAAAAGGAACCAAAGGGAACTTGATTCCATTACACTAATAGTCAAGTTAACCTTAATATATCAACTACATCATAGACTATATACTTTGTATCTATCCTACTTTTATGTATTAGTTAGCTTATATTCCTGCCTAACTCCAGTCCATATTTTTAAATACAAGTATTCCTTTCAGGTTCTTATACATATTGAATGTTTATGGACAAGTTATACCTTGTCCATATACCTGTTAGCCTCCACAACTGAACACTTAAACTGCTTCCAATTTGATATTATAAATAACATTGTAGCAAGTATCTTAACATGTAAATCTTGGTCCAAATTACAACTTCTTAGGTATTTTTCATTTGTGTATATTCGTCTAGACACTTCTTTAAAACCTTGATAATGATATAAAGATAAATGAGTTTGAGACACAGTTGGATATTACATTGAACTATATTCTGCGCTACGACAAACAAATATCAGCAACAGAAATGGACTGGGGATTAATTCCTAGCACTACTAGAAGAGAGAGGAGAGAGTGGAGTTAGAGGCTAAATTACTTCTTCATACCTGTTAAATATTCAAGTTCTTGAGATAGTCTCTCATTGGTTCTAACTAAGTCTCTTTTCTCAGCTTCTAATTCTTCTTTTGTCCTTGTAAACTGGCTCTATTATATAAAGGAGAATATGTTTAAATTAAAAAACTGTGTTCCAGCACAGAAATGTCACTTTATTTAACATTAGCTGTAGTTTAAGAATGGTTAGTTTTCTAACTTAATACATCAAGAAATTTAAAAATTACCTGTAATCTCAACGTTATTTATATTTTACATTTTTAAAAATTATTTTTCATAAGCTTATGGAAAAATTTCACATTACTATTTGTCACTTGGAAGTGTTCTCATTACTTAAACATGCCTTTGTAGAAAAGACATTAAATTTAATTTTTTGCTGCCATAAAATGCAATTTTAATGGATAGCACTGTATTTACAGGCTGAATCAAATTATTTTTCAAGAAAGAGACTGAGAAATGGAATTATTTAATTCCATTTAAGTTATTTAATATATTTTATATAAAATATATAATTATATTATTATTTAATATATTTTCTCAAACTGCTTTGCAGCAAGACAATGGCAATCAATATGCTTTGATTCATAAGTGCCAATCTCAAGCCACTCATGCCAGAACTGAAGATCATTCTTAAAAAAGGACAAGAAAGACATCAACGTTAACATGGGGAGATGAAAAATAATTACCTTATTGTTTTATCTGCTTTTTCTGATCACAACTGAAGCAGAGCACCATTTCATATTGCCACTGAACATTTGTGCAGCTTCCTTTTTTTTTTTTAATTCCTTTGCCCATTTCCCCTTGAATGATTTCTCTTAAGACTATGAAAGCAGCCATATAGTAAGGATCCATATAGTCATATTTTAATTGAAAAAAATACTCTCAGTGGTTTACTTGTGTTTTAGTTTTTTTATGCAGAGAATTTTAAATTTCTATTGGATTAAGTTTACTACTTTCCCCTTATAAGTATGTTTTATACATCAAGTACCTTTAATCTCAAATCAAATACAAGTTTTTGTTTTTGTTTTTCCAAACACAAATTTCTAAAAAGCAATGGCAAGAGTCTGAAGTTCTATTTAGAGAATCACTGGTATGATCACTTCATTAAACCAATGGGTAAACAATCCTTGTGATCACATCCAGTATGTTACCACTACTCTGAGGAAATGATTTCCAATATGGATTTATCCATATTCCCAAATGAATCACAATAACTGAAATAATGCCTGAGCAACATTAAGTATTAAATACAACATAAGTATTAAATTAAATAAACAACATTATTAAATTAAATATCTAAAAGAAAGGAACGATAACAGGTAGGTAAGTGGGTGAGTGGAGGACAAATAAATCTATGAATATCTCTCCTACTTACAGTTCTGTGGCACTTCACTTACAATGTGAATTTTTAAAAAAATCACCACCTTAATAGCTATAGTGTTTAAACAATTTTTTTTTTATAGTAAGTACCAACATATTCTGATGAGTAAAAGAAATACCTAATCAATAAACATATAAAGGTCCAATTAAGGAATTTATATATATGCATTTCGGGTAGTAGTTTCTCCTAATAGAACATGTTTCACCATCCCATTAAGTAACACAAAACAGAATACTTCCTCAAGTATCATGTTTATAGTTAGCTTTATTCATAGAAATAACTTTTACCTGAATGGCAATATTGCGATCCTGAGCAACTTCGAGTTCTTTATTTTTCTCAGTTAGTGCCTTCAGTTGATTGTCTGGATAAAAGGAATTTTATGAGTATATACACAGAAACTTACAAACTACAATGAGAGTTTTCATCCAACTGCCACCCATATACATGTTTTAAAATGAAGAAACTGAGTCACAGAAAGGCTGAGTTATAGAACACAGTATCACAGTATTTCAAATTCATGACTATGCCAAATTTAATCCTAAACCAAAATTTGTATATTTTTTAAAAAGATTTTATTTATTTGAGAGAGAGAGAGCACGTGTGCAGAAGCAGTGGGAGCAGCAGAAGGGGAGGGAGAAGCAGGCTCCCTGATGAGCAGGGAGGTTAATGCAGGGCTCAATTCAGGACCCTGGGATCATGGCCTGACCTGAAGGCAGACACTAACCAACTGAGCCACCCAGGTGCCTCTCTTATTTATTATTTTTAGCATCATGTCCAGTGTGGACCCCAACACAGGGATCAAACTCAAGACCCTGAGATCTAGACCTGAGCTGAAACCAACAGTCAGATGCCCAACCGACTGAGCCACCCAGGTGCCCCAAGACCAGATTTTTAAAAAAGCTATTCCTGTGTCCAAAATCATATTTGTGATGATTCAAACCAACATTTATAGGAAAAAACATATACAATTAGCACTTCAATAATTTTTCAATGATTCCTCTAAGTCAATCATAACAATGAATAATATTTGCAAATCAGAAGAGTAAAGACAAAACCAAGATCAACAGACTAAATTTGAACTATATAAAATGTATACAAAGTAAATAACAACAACGGATCATTGTGATTCAGCTTGTTTATCGCTCTAAAAAGAGCCTTCAACGTGGAGGAAAAAAAATTATCCTTGAAACTGAACTACCTCCCCTTGACAGTTTCTTTTCTAAATGCATGCAGATAACTAGGAAAAATAGACTTTCTGAAACACACCTATGTTATGTTCTGGCAATTTAATAAGTAAATACGTTATTACTATTTCCAATCTTTAGTTCTATTTAAATAACTGGATTATAGGGGAAAACCCTGCTAAATTAGTCTGAATTTTCTATTCTGCATTAATATTATATACTGTTTTCCAAACTTATAGATCTGGGATGATAAACTGAAAAAACACGAACATAACTGTATACCCTAGAAAGTCATACTTTAGATATGTGTCTAGGTTTATCCTTATCTTCTCCTCCTCTTCCTTCTTCTCCTTATCCTTCTTCTCCTCCTCCTCCCTCTTCCATACTGCATTAAAGAAGCTTTAATCATGGTAATTTTTCTGAAATTCTTTAGCACCTCAGCTCTACAGACCTAGTTATTATGCCAAGGCAGAACTATATACAGATAATGAACCAGATCTAGCTACTTGATAAATTACTTGTGCCCTCATTACCTATGTATATATATCATTATACATATATTTTAAAAATTAAGCGTTTCAAAATTAGCTGGAAAAAAATTATGACCTAAATAGTTGATGGGCACAGACCTGGTTAAGAAAAAAGGCTGAAATATTAACCATTCTTTTATTAGTTTCCTGTGTTCCCGATCAAATTAAAAATCCAGCTATATCTAATAACAAATATTATGCCCCCACTCCATAAAGATCTTTTCTGACATTTGCTTTCTCCCATCATAAGCAAAGCAATAATACACATCATTTTCCTGAGAAATGCCAGGACCTTTAAATGAGATCTTGTTTATCTTCTAGAACTTAATGATATAAGAAACTTATTAAAAAGGAAATTACACAGGGCACCTGAGCAGAACAGGCTGTTAAGCATGTGACTCTTGTTTTCAGCTCAGGTCATGATCTCAGGGGGGTGATACTGAGCCTCATGTTTGCTAACAATTCTCTCCCCTGCCCCTTGTACTTTCTCTAAAAATAAATAAATCTTAAGGAAAAAAAAAAAAAGTAAATTACTCATCTTTCCCAAGAAACAGGTTTTAAAGAGGAAATACCCTGGAATTCATAAATACTTATTTCTAACATAATAATGAAATTAATAGGCTTTAATCTTCAACAAATTAAAAATAATTCTCTCCTTAATTACATTTTCAGTTGCATAATGCATTATGACTTTTAAAAATGCTTTCAAACAACTCTCATTTTATCTGTACAGTTATGTAAGCAGATGGACAGGTGGTTCTAGTCATTTTGTATGTCATGATTTACATATGACAAGAGCTTTTATAGCAGTCAAAATTAGAACCGAGGTCTCCTGACCATAAATTAAACCATATGTTCTTCATAAAGTTTTTACCATCACGTGAAAACTCCAAATACCACTATAAATGAAAACAACAACAATCAGTATTTTCATAAATAGTAAATCAATGTTTCCGAAGCATAGAAAAAAGTACCTAAAGAGCTCCATACTACAAAAATAAAATAAGGATGTAAAAATACTTACTGAGCTTCTCTAGGTCAAGCCTCAAGCTTTGACACTCTCGGGTTTCATTCACAAGTCTCTCCTGACTGTGGGACAGCCTCTTCTCTATCTCAAAGTACTGTTGTTCTTCAGAAGCAGAGAAAAAAATAAAATCAAACACACATGTACACACAGTCAATATGCTACTTATTTTTTAACGATGTTGATTTTAGTATTTAAGACACAGTATTTGAATTGCACTCCAAATAAGAGGATCTGAGTAAAGATAAATAAGAGCACAGAACTTCAACATTTCCAGCTGACTTGCATGAACATAACAAAAGAAAATAAGACCTACAGGGGGTTTTCCAACTTCTACGTCTGTTCCACAAGACTGAAATTCTTCAAGGTAGGCAATATGTCTTAGTAATTATCTCTGTATTTTCCCCAAATATCAGTAGACATTTTATCATAAAGCACACACACATACAAAAAAGAAAGAAACAAACAAAACCCCAAAAAACCTTATTAAATGGAGGAAAAAAAAGGATTAAACACTGCTTTGTTTTAAAAGGCTCTGTTGAGGGTGGTTGGGTTATGGACATTGGGGAAGGCATGTGCTATGGTGGGTGCTGTGAAGTGTGTAAACCTGGCGATTCACAGGCCTGTGCCCCTGGGGCTAATAATACATTATATGTTCCTAAAAAATTAAAAATTAAAAAAAAAAAAACTGGGGGGGAAAAAAAAGGTTCTGTTGAAAGACTCAAATATCCAAAAACATAAAATAATTAACCTTATGTAAAAAATGAGTTAACTTTACAGGGGAAGGACTGAGTGTGTCCTGTTCAGCACAGTATCAAGCACAAAGACGACAATCAATATTTATGTATAAGTTAATGAACAGACGCGTTGTATCATCAGTGTTGGGATTCAGAGAATTACTTTTTGACACCAATTCCGCTTGATAATTACATTTTTGAAGTGATAATGTATTCAGAATTTTCAATCAGTTTAGCAAAAACAGCAACATACCCCCCCACACCCCCAGGTGAACCAGGACAAATAACAGTTTGTATTTCACTAACGGCAGTTCGTATGATTTTAATCTTTCTTACCGGATATTCAAGTTACTATTGTCGGTAACTTTCTTATTTGAGGGTCTACTGTAAGTACCTATCAACGGGTCTTTAAACCCCAACTTTTAGAGAAAAATCCGATGGATCAAACTCATTTACGTTCGCTGTGTTTCCAATGCTGTCTTAGGCACCTACTCTTTTATCCGACCATCTAGTTCGTCACCTCAACAGCGCGCAGGACTGAAAAACAGAACTAAGTGCGTGAAGCAGTCCATTAGACAAACACCTCTGAAGGCAGGTGTGCAGAAAAGCGAGCGGAAATTACCCGCAAGGCAACATAAAGATAGGGTACTCCAGGTAGTAGAGACAGGCGCCGCAGCCTCTCGCTAGCCCGGAGTAAACCCACCCAGATCTTCACAATTTCTACGTGCCGAACCCTAAGGGTCCCTCAGTAAGACCACAGTAATTACGAAGAAAATGGAACGAAGTGTAAATTCCGTTTAAAACAAACAAAAAGGCGCCTTCTTCTCAAACTGTGAGAGGAGGTAAAAGAAGGCCTCGGGGCGATCTAAGGCGCCGGGGAAGTGATGCCACCGGAGAAGTCGTAGGCAGAGAGCCAGCTCGCAAGGGGAGAAGACCAGCCACAGCTAAGGAGTCGGGCCCAGCATCAAGAGCGGGAAGACTGTCGCCACTTACCACTCTCCACCTTAAATTTCTCATGCCGCCCCTTCAGGCCATCGATCTCGGATTGCTGGTCCGCGAGGAACTTCTCCAGTTTGTTCTGGACGGACTTAGGCAGCTTGTTCAGCTCTGTGCGCTCCAGGACTTGCTGCAACACAGCCGCCATGTCGATCGGGCCGGAGGCCGCGGGGCCAGCCGCCTGCGCAGCAGAAACCGACAAGAAAGGCGAAGACCAAGAGGACCCAGAAGCCTGGGCGGCCGCCTCGGCCACCTCGCTCCGTGGCTCGCGTGCGCCTGCCCGCCGGAGGCTCCCGCGGCGCGACCCTGGGAAATCGAGTCCAGCCTTAGCGCTGGCACCAAACGCGCCCGCGCCCGAAATGCGCGCGCACCCGCCGGAAGCGGGGCACCCTGGGAAACCGAGTTCAGCCGCGGCCTCTGACCCAGTCTGATTTCCGGTTCCCCAGTCCACCCGCCTCAAGCCGCGCGGGCCTGCGGGAAACGTAGTGTTTTTCTCAACCCCTTCCGTGAGCCTGATTGCGCATCGCCCATTCAGCTCCCTTTTTTTCTCCCCGCCCCCCACGGTCTCCTCCCCCGGCAGCATGACCACTATCCGCGAGGCGGCGCCACAGAGTACTCGTCAACTCACGTCCCTCCCGGAAAAGCAAGGCGGCCTTACCGTCAAAGCTCCGGGATGCCATGGGTCGTCCTCTTTGACGGCTTCTAGACACTGAACCACTAGAGGGCATCGGTCCGGGAGGGACTGGACGGCAGTCGCCGGGCTACCGCCACGCTCTCAATGGCGCCCGGAAGGGGGCGGGGTGGCGACCGCAGTCGCTTTGGCTGAGGTACTGCGGTGAAGGAAGGGGGGCTGCGTGCGTCATCAGACGGCGCCACCCGACTCCAGAGACCCTGGGTTTCAAGTGGGAAGTGAGGTGTGGGAAGTTTGTCGCTTTCTGATGAATTCATTGGCCGTGGAACTTGGACCCGAGGGGAATCTGGCTTGTACTTGCCCCTTAAGTCCCCTTCTGAGAAGGACTGACAGTTTGACAGATTTGTCTGTCACACGGGCACATTCTGAGCGCAGGTGAGTCAGCCTTCGGGTGTAAGAAGTGTCTGTGAGGGTTGAGTGTGTGCGCTCGGGCTCAGGAGGAAGAAAAGGAACCGATGTAGGAAACATAGGGGCAGAGCCTCGGGTACCACATTCAAGCCCAGTTATGACAGAACTTACTTTAAGACGGCGGACTTAGATGCCTTTGGTATGTGGCGGGGCGGGTGACAGCGAACCAACAGGAATTGACGGATCCTGGTTAATTTTTCAGGGGGAGGATTTAAAGTAATGCAGGAGGGCTTTGTAGCCTTTGTTTTTATGTTTTAAGGTAATACTGTAGAAAGGGCTACCATATGCTTCTATTTTCAAGATGGAATAACCGTTATAACAAAAGTTTTAAAACACATTCTTAAAAACCGCTTATCACCTTGCCTCCGTCATGGAACTGCTTGTGTCCAGATCGGGAATCTGTGACTTCTATGCTGAATCTGTAGATTATGTCATGTTTAATTACTCTTCCGAAAGAATTCTTAACTTCTTCAGTGAAAATAAAGCAATTCCCAATTCATCCCCCCACCCCCCACTCAGTTCCCACAGTAGCAGCCCTTTTGTGATTATTATTAAGGACAAGTTGATTCCCCCCCCCCAAATATTTTATATACGCACTTTAATTAAGGTTGCTGGTATGCGTAGTACTGCATTATGCCCTTGGCTCACGATTAGTGATCTGCTATTTGGAAAATGCAGATATCCTCTACTGGGAATCAACAGTCCTAAACCTGGATAGATTTTCAGACTTGCCTGATTCAAAATCTTTATTTTGTAGACTAGAAAACCAGAGGAAAAAGAGATTGAATTGTCTCAAGTCGCAATGCTTGGACAACTTGCACACCTTATGCTGTCACACAATGCTTTAGGATAAATTGAACTGTTTTAGGCAAGATCTGTGTTTTTAGTAGTGTCCTTTGTAAAGTATCGTTGGCTATATTTTAAAGTTTTAAAGAAGCATTAAAGTAGTATGATTACTGGGTGACGCCTTGGAAAAATAAGATTGGGAAGTTACATATAACTTAGGAGTCACTGTCACTGCTTTTTCTCTCAAAAATTATTAAGGCAGAAGGAAAAGGAGTGGAATAGCGTGACGGAGAAGAGGGAAGTTTAATATGTTAAGGCACTATTAAAAGTGGAAAACTTTTAAATTTATAGCAGCATTAATGATTTAGATAGGCAGTTGTAGACTTAGTCTAAAAATAACCCTTGTGCAAACCAAATTTACTTGCAGTTGTTGGAAAAGAGCTGGGAAGAAATTGAATGCATTTTGAGACAAAACTGAACATGCTCTTTGAAAAAACAACATCCAGTAGGCAATTTCAGACTGGAACCAGTTCTCTGGGCTTTACTTTTAGAGTAATGCAAAATCATTGTGATTGGAGGTTTACTTAACTGGTGGCGGATACACCACCCTACCTCATCTGCAATTGCCTTGACTTTGTTGTACTAAATAAGACTGAAACTTTTTGCACAATTGAAATGACTATTTTTTCTATTCAAAATGCTGCAACTGCTGTTTACAAACTGGAGAGAGAGAACAAGCATAGGAGTGCAGAACAGGACCACCCTTTGTAAAGGTTTAACTGAGAGACTGGGTATGATTCCTCAGCATGAACATAGCATTTAAAGGCATGGATTCTAGGGTGAGACTGCCTGAGTTTATAAATCCCACCTGAGTTTAAGTCCCACCTTTGCCATTTACCAGCTTTGTTGCTTAGCAAGTTACATTGCTTTTCTTCCTTTTGGTTTTTCATCTATAAAACAGGATTTATAATAATAGTACCTACCTCCTGGAGTTTTTGTGAACATTACAGACGTTACCATATATAAAGTACTTAGAAAAAACTCTGTAAATGTTCATTATTATTGCACTGCTGCTTATCGAATTCCATAATTCTAATTATGCTGTGAGTTACTCAAGGCCATAGGTCAAGTATTATTCATCTTTGTGCCATCCCACTTGCCACAATTTCTAGCACACAGTAATTCTTCATAGTATGCTTATTGAGTCTCAATGAATTTGGTCTCTCCCTGCTAAGAGCAGTTCAGAAATTGTCTTCTTTCCTGTTTTAGAAATGATTACAATAAGGCTCAGGAATAGACTATCAAAAATGATACAACTAAGGAGTAGTAAATAAATTAGGTGTGTTGACTAGTAGGTTAGCATTCTCTCCCTTTATCTTAGATAATGGAAGTGAGTTTTATCTTTTATGGCAACTCTAGTTGATCGGTAGTCATTCCAGGCAGCACTGTGTCGAGAATTCTGAAGCTACATTTGAACTTTGCAGGAAAGAATACCCTACCTAACAAGCAATCTCTGCAAGGCATGGGATAGTAATCAGGATGGTACTACTTCTGTTGCTATATAACCCCCATGACAAAAACATTGCAAATTATATTTTTACCTAAAAATGGCATGTATCTTTTTCTTGTAATTTAGGAGATTGAATTAGTTCCCGATAATGGGAAGAACCTACATTGTAGAAGAGACTGTTGGCCAGTATCTTTCAAACATAAATCTTCAAGGGAAGGCTTTTGTCTCAGGTCTTTTAATTGGACAGGTATGTATCTTTTAGTGCATTTATTGATAAAAATGTGCTATTTAACCATAAGCTCAAGGTTAGGGAATGGAGGAATGGAATGTAGAAGAACTTAAAATGGTCTTTGAGGAAAAATGTGGAGAAGCAGGACAAACCAAGCCCAGGTTTGCTTAAGTCAGAACACATTTCCTTTTGACAATGTAAACATAACTTATAATGTAGAAACTCCAAAATTAGAATTTCACTGGTCAAATTATGCATATTTTATTGTCTTTCCAAGGGTTTTGTACTTTCTTCTAATCTTTATTGATTCCTGGTTGTCTAATTTTTTCAAAAGTAGTTTTTGACAACTTTATTCCCATTGTTTTATCTCATTCTTGTAGCAATTAGTGGTCATGTCTTTTGTTACATGCTATGGTAATCACTGATCTTACTGAATTTTTTTTAATGTTGATTCAGTGGAGAGAGGACAAGGGAATAGAAATTTGCAAATAAAACAAATGTGATTTCCTTTTTGGAATTAATCCTTAAAAATCAATACAAAATGGAACAGAGATTTGGGCAGTTACTTTAAAAAGCATAAGCACCTGCTGATTTATTATAATTGAAGACAAATGTAATCAGCAGGGAGGATAGTTTAGCAGTAGAAAGCCATAAAAAAAGGAGAGTCATGGACAAACGGGCTATGCCACCCAAACACTATTTAGGGAAGAGTACACTGTGGCCCAAGGATTTGATTTTGATACCTAGTAGCAAAAATAGTTCTATTGTGACAATTTTCTTTCTGGATATTTATCATAATGCCTTACAACCTTCAAATTGTGTAATTAGCTTCTCTTGTTCCGATTCTACCCAGATTTTGAAGCTACTTCTCCTATAATTTGAAGCCACATGTTATCTGCTTATAAAGAATGTACTATCAAGAAGAGTCATGTGTATACCCTTCATGGTATTCTTGTTTTCAGCATCATTCTGAATGAGCTTAGTTAATGTCATTCTAGCCCTGAGAGACCAGGTCATTCTCAGGGTTTTCACAAATGTGATTTCTTAACTTGTAAGACTAACTGTATACCCTGTCCTGTTCACCCAGGTAACACTACACTATGAGACCTCTCCTTAGACAGCCAAACTACCCCTCTTGGTAATAATCTGAACTACTTTTTTTTAAAAAGATTTAATTTATTTATTAGAGAGAGAGACAGAGCATAAGCAGGGGGAGGGGCAGAGGGAAAGGGAGAAGCAGACACCCCACTGAGGAAGTAGCCCAACACTGGCCTTGATCCCAGGATCCCTGAGATCATAACCTGAGCCAAAGGCAGCCGCCCAACTGACTGAGCCATGTAGGCTCCCTGAAGTACTTTTTTATTGAGGTTACTTGCATCCAATATGGGGTTCTTTTTGTTAGCAACTTTTTTAATTTAAGGTATTATATTTACCTTTATTTGAAAAAGTTTAAGGGAATAAGAGTCTCAGAGAAAGGCATCTTCAGTAAAGATAAAAGATCAGAGAGAAATACCCTCTTCCAAACTTGTCTTACTTACATAGGCTGTTTCTGGAAATTGGCAAAACTACCATCTTATAAACAAGTCTCCCACAATTTACGGTTTTCCTTCCATGATTTCCTTATTCTGCCTTTTCATCCCTTCCAGTACGTTTCTTCTTCTTTATTCCAGGGTTCATCACTTTTTTCTTCTTTTCCTCAAGCTTGCCTGTTTCCTGCTCTCTGGGTCTTTTTCTTTTTCTTTTTAAAGTCATGCTTGCTTAATCAGCACCTGCCTTTTCTTGTGTGCATTTGAATGTAACTTTCTGGAAATAACTTTTGTAGAAATAATTTCTCTTCCTTTATTTTCTATTCCAGGGTGACACTCACAGTGGCAATTTCAGGTCATGTATGAGAATGACCCCACAATAACTGGTTTTATCTGTCTTATTTTTACTTTTTCTTTACAGCAAACTCTCACTGTAGTGAGACTGAATTTATCTTCAGATATTCCACCTTTGGTTACCATTTAAGTGCTATTAAAACTGAGGAACATTAATCTGATATCACTTCAATTATATATCCCCCATCCCCATTGCTTTTCTGTGGACACACATATACAAGTTCCCTACTACCATTGTTTCAATGGAAGTAAGAAACACAAGGTCTATTGTTGCTTTATTTTACTGAGGTTTTATATGTGCTGAACGATTCAATCGGTTCAGATTATCTAGAAAATAAATATAACTAAAAAAAATTGATCAAATATATTTTAGTTACATTACAGTACATTGACTTATCCAGTAAGCAATTTATAAGGACCATTATATGATTCATATTGAAGATACCCAAACAAATATGGAGGTGATATTAAGTATATAAATAAATGATGTGTGAGGAAAACGATTTGGTTTCCTTATAGATTCCATTATAATAAAAGTATTAATAATATAAGCTGCTATGAATATTACTGTTTTTGCATGTCACAAGAACTTTATATTCTTCAATGAGATGTCACTCTAATAAGCTTTTCTAATTTGTTTTTAAGTGTTCTTCACAAAAGGATTATATCATTCTTGCCACTAGAACGCCACCCAAAGAGGAACAAAATGAGAACCTCAAACATCAACAAAAAGCTAAGTTGGATAACTTGGATGAAGAATGGGCCACAGAACATGCCAACCAGGTTACCATATTTGTCTTTTCATATAGTTAAGTTGTGCTTATTGACCAACAGAACAAAAGCACTTCATCCTCAGGTTACTAGATTAGGACCTCAGAATACTCATTTTAAATTTTCAAAACTTATGTAGTATATCAGTGATAGAAGAATTTTTCTGTTCTGTTCTGTTTTGTCCATGATTATATTTTTCATTTGCTGATTACTTGTGTCTAATTTTAAAAAGCATTTTTTTACTTGAGTTTAAATAACCCACTCAAGATTACATAATAAGTGATGGAACTGGGATTTGAACCCAGGCAGTCTGATTTGAAAGCCTTTGATTTTATATGCTATGCTTTTCGATTGTTAACCTTTATGCTTTTTAATGTTTAAAAACCTTTATGTTTTTTAATCTCTTTTTGTTATTGGTCCTTTAGCTTATTTCCAAGTGTTCTTTAAAATAATACTTGTTATTGATGATTAAGTTGCTGGTCAGGTTGTTTCAAATACTTAATATAGGTACTGAGAGAATAAAATGATGGTTTGGTTAGGTTCTTTTTAATGTCCTTAGAATGTATGTTGTAACCAAAATGAAAGACATTACCACAAGAGAAATGGGGAAAAAGTAGGAAAGTGCTATAAGAATATAGGATGCTGAATAATGAAATACCTGCCAATGGCTGGAATCAAAAGGCTTCACAGAAGTTTCTGAACATGTAAGGTGAATAGGACTGTCAATAGAAATCAGAGAACACATTGAACACACAAAGGACAGTATGAATAAATGACCCAAAGTTATGAAAGTTAAGGGAAGGAGTTGGGGCAGAGCAAGAAATTGGGTATAATTGAAATACAGGTATGTAAAAGAATGTATTTAGACAGAAGGCTGGAAGGGGCCAGTTTATAGATGGTTTTAGAGTGCCATCCTAAGAAGTGAGGAATTTCTTTGATAGATAGTAGCTCTGTGGTAGGCTCTCAGAGCTCCCTATCTTGAGAAGCAATTAATATGATTGATCAGTAATTGAGAAAGTAATTTCAATATCTTGATATAATGTAAATGTAAGGTAGAGAGACTGAACATCATTTACTGTAATAGTTCAAAAAAAGATGATGTGAGCCCATACTAGACTTAGTTTCACGAGGATAGGTCATATCTGTTTTGTTTATGACTATATCCTTAGTGCCACGTATACTATTTCCATGGTTTACATGAACTCCAAAATTGAATAAATGAATGCATGAATTAACTAATGCAGTGAGCTAAACTTTCATTGCCAAAACACTGTAGTCACAGAGCTAGTAGTAAGATGATTTAGGGACCAAGTAGACTGGGAGTGAGGAGTATTTGAGAAAGTAGCTAAAGATGACAGAGTTTTCTAACCTGGATGTCTAGGAAGATGGTATTGGCCTTCTCATAGGAGGAAACAGATTTGGGAGTAGGTAAGAGGGAATGCTGAGTAAATACACTTAAAAGTAGTCATTGAATAGATTATGTCAATTAATAGGATATGTGAGAGTATGGTGAAAGTAATCATTTCCATCTCCCATCAACTTTAAATTTTTCAGAGAGGCGCATGTTTATCTGTAGGTGTGTATGTGTTTGTGATGGGGGTTGGTGGGTAGTAAAAGAATCTAAGAAATTTTTAATATCACCTTCTCATGAAAATATTAAATATTTTTAACTTAAATTCCCAATGGTTTCTAAATAATTTTGACCTTGTTTTTTGTTTCTCATAAAATTACATACTTATACAAATGTATATAGCATATATACACACATATGTATAGAGAGATGTATGTCATATCTGTATGCATACAAAGAAAATTTTTATAACAAAATAGGTTGACTTTTTTGCCTCTAGAAAGAAATGGCTACTTTTATGTGTTGGTGATTTTGAAAATATGCATATTTCCATGCTAAATATGGAAACTTTGTTCTTTATTTGTATGTCAAGCTTTGCTTTATACGTGCTACTATAATGAATAGAATTAATGAAATCAAAGGGAAACACAAGGAGACACAATTAAATATATTCAGGTATAGACTATGGTATCTAAGAAGATTTAACTTTCTGATCAGTTTTGTGTGTGTTTGTGCTATGTATGCACACAAAAAGCACTTTATCTCTGAGTTTAGATGGTGGAAAAAGGTTAATGTGTTATTAGGAACTAGCCACAGTCACTTGAAGAGAAATAACATATTATGGAGGACAAATTGGTAATATGGGTCAAAAACCTTAAGAATAGGCATAACTTCATGCCTCCATCAGAAAGGATGAATACCCAACTTTTGTAGCAACATGGATGGGACTGGAAGAGATTACGCTGAGTGAAATAAGTCAAGCAGAGAGAGTCAATTATCATATGGTTTCACTTATTTGTGGAGCATAAGCATGGAGGACAAGGGGAGATGGAGAGGAGAAAGGAGTTGGGGGAAATTGGAAGGGGAGGTGAATCATGAGAGACTATGGACTCTGAAAAACAATCTGAGGGATTTGAAGTGGCAGGGGTGGTGGGAGGTTGGGGTAGCAGGTGGTGGGTACTACAGAGTACGGATTGCATGGAGCACTGGTTGTGGTGAAAAAATAATGAATACTGTTGTGCTGAAAATAAATTTAAAAAAAAAGAGAGAGAAAAAAAAAGAATAGATATAACTTCATAAACTAGTAACCCACTTCAAGGAATTGATTCTAACCAAATAATCCCATGAACATAGAAAGTCTTGCTAGCATTTTACAATATTATTTTAAAGAAAAATTGGAAATAACATTTATACCCAATATAATAAATAGATGTAAAAAATTGAAGTAAATGTAAAAAATAGGAAACAATGGATATTCAGGTCAGAGTCCCTCTCTTTAAATCCCAGGCTTCCCTTAAAGAACTTCCAGACCATCGCACACAAGTAATGATAAGTTCCATGGGAAAACTACACCAAAGCCTTGTGGGAGTTGGGAGATCAAAGTATCAGGGAAGGCAGCTTCCTCAAGCTGACTTTCATTGAAGTATTCAGTAGAATTCAGACACATAGAAGGTAAGGGAAAGTTAGTGTAGGCTGAGGGAGTAGTCTGAAAGAAGGTATAGAGTTAGCCAGATATGTGTATGGTATTTCAGGGAAAATAATGCCAAGTGAGGCCCTGCATATCAGATTAGCTGGATTTTAGAGAGTCTGAAATACCAGTAGCAGATAAAATTATATATTATTTAGGTGACAGTAGAAGCCATTAAAAAAATTTTAGAAGATATTTCAATCTGATCTCATGAGAAAGGATTAAAAGGTGTCATTATTAATGGTATTAAATGGCTTTAGTTATAAAGGCAAAAAATTAAGGATACTCTAGGAAGATTGTTTATAATAATAATGCCTCATTCCTCAGGTTATCAACCATTTCTCAAGACTTTAACCCATTTTTCAAAGCTCCCACCTCAATGCTGTGCATATAGTTGGGACCCAGTGAGTGTTTGCTGATTTAATATTTAGCTTATCAAACAAAAAAGATCACATATAATGACAAATGCTTATTTTAACTGATACTATATTTCTATTTTTAGGTGTCCAGAATGCTACCAGGAGGACTTTTAGTTCTTGGAGTATTTATCATTACAACTTTAGAAATGGGAAATGATTTTCAGAATGCCCTGCGTAGAGTAAGTCTGAAATATTCTATTTTTAATCAAAACTATATATTTTTAAACAGCTGTAAGTTTAAAGATAATTTTTTACTATTACAGGACAAATTATAGTGGTTTAACAGTTTTTCTTGTACCATAGCAGTATTCTGCTAGAGCTTCCTTCTAGTTCCATGTGATTGCTGTAATGTGAAATTGACAGATTTTGTGATGCTATACCTGTTCCATTTTCTCACAATTCTGAGAGTAAAACATTATCAGATACTTATTCTGTATTCCTGGGCAGAGTATTTATCATTAGTCACCTCTTTTTTTTATTCCCATATCAGAAAATTGGGTAACATAGTTCTATAAATAAATATGAAGGTCTACAAGCTGTTTCCCCTTAAGTCCAAATCTAAAGCAAACTTTGTGCAGGCAGCTTTCATCTCTTTTAGTACTCAGGATCCAAAGGAGCCTTCTAAAAGTTGTTTCCCCACCCTGAGAGAGGGGGGACCCTATAATCTTGAGAAGTGTAAAACCCCATAGAATCTCCAAAAAACATTTTCTGGTGTGCAGCCAATAAGAATCACAGTTTCTACAGATTCTTCCAGTTTTATAACCTTTCCTGTCAAATGTCCCTCATTAAATCTTTGTAATTTGTACCTGAGGGAGAAAGGGAAGAAAATGGAAATATTCCTGTCTCTGGCAAGTTACTCAAATTTCTGATGTTTTTTCCATTTTAAATAAACATATCTTTGACAGTTGTTCATCTTCTTTGACATTTTGAAATATCATCTAAATGTATGTGTTTTTAATCGCAGTGGTTGTGCATCCTGTTGTGTTTGGCACTGGATTGAATCGGGTGAACATAGCCTCAGTGCTAGAGAGATACAGTTGGTCCTCTTTTCCTTTTCCTTTTGTATCATTTTTGTTCCTAACAAGCAAGCAAGATTTTAGAAATGCTGTATTTCTAGACCTATGATGGTATTTATTTTTAAAAATTGTATTTATTTATTTTTTTAAAAGATTTTATTTATTTATTTGACAGATCACAAGTGGGCATAGAAGCAGGCAGAGAGAGAGGGGGAAGCAGGCTCCCTGCTGAGCAGAGAGCCCGATGTGGGGCTTTATCCCAGGACCCTGGGATCATGACCTGAGCCGAAGGCAGAGGCTTTAACCCACTTAGACACCCAGGCACCCCTATTTATTTTTTAAATTTCTTTTCAGTGTTCCAGAATTCATTGTTTATGCACCACACCCAGTGCTCCATGCAATACATGCCCTCCATAATACCCACCACTAGGCTCACCCAACCTCCCACCCACCACCCCTCCAAAACCCTCAGATTGTTTTTCAGAGTCCACAGTCTCTCATGGTTTGTCTCCCCCTCCAATTTCCCCCAACTCCCTTCCCCTCTCCATCTCCCCATGTCCTCCGTGTTATTCCTTATGCTCCACAAATAAGCAAAAGCACATGATAATTGACTCTCTCTGCTTGGCTTATATGCTAAGAAATGCTAAAGACATTATTGAGTGTCTGTTTTCTGACTTTACTTCTGCTGCCTATAGTGAGGAACTTTGTAAGAAGTAACCTTATAAAACTAGTGTCTCTCATAAGGTCATTGTTGAGAACTTTGTTATATTACCTACTATCACCTTTGAAGAAATTTCTTTTGATATCATTACCAAGAAAGTTGTGCCTCTTTTCATCAGTTGTGTTCAGTTTATGGACCATATGAATTAGGTAACAGATTAGACTTGTCCCTGTGTACATTATGATTAAGAAGTTTAGAGTCAAATTTATGACCCCTCTACTCATATGAAATATATGTTTCTATAATTCTTACTTGTGGCATAAATGTATGTCGCTATTTCTGATTTACTTTGCGTTTGCTGATACTGTATTTTATATGTACTTACATAGTGCCTTACATCTTTTGTGGTAGTTCATAAGAAATCCCAAATGGGTGACATGCTTCATTTTTGTAGATTAAAAATCACTTGTCGGGTGCTTGGGTGGCTCAGTGGGTTAAGCCGCTGCCTTCAGCTCAGGTCATGATCCCAGGGTCCTGGGATCAAGTCCCGCATCGGGCTCTCTGCTCAGCAGGAAGCCTGCTTCCCTCTCTCTCTCTCTGCCTGCCTCTCCATCTACTTGTGATTTCTTTCTGTCAAATAAATAAATAAAATCTTAAAAAAAAAATCACTTGTCATTTCTCATTCTAATTAAAACAGTCTTTATTCTATACTTCTAAACTTAAATGCTAATTATCCCAAATTAATTCCTCATGTCAGTTGATAAATGACAGTTATTTATATTTTTATAACTGGAACCCAGATTTTATAGATTCCTAAAAGTGGAATCCAAAGCTTAATAATCAGTTTCACTCTTTGTTTTGAAGAAAACAAAATTTAATGATAGAATCATGGAATCTTAAAGCTCATTGGGAGCTTAGAGTCATAATAATTGTCTTTTTCTGCACTTACTTTTGTTCTCTTATTTTGCATTAAGTTGATGTGTGTTTTGTTCCCTTTCAGCTAGTATTTGCTATGGAAAAATCTATGAATAAAAGGAGATTATGGAATTTCACAGAAGAGGAAATCTCGGAACGAGTGACACTTCACATTTGTTCTTCCACAAAAAAGTATCTTTTATTTAGGAGTTTATATTTTAAAGTATATGATATCAAAATAATATTCTTCAAGTTTTTTTCCCAAAACATTAATTTATATCGTTTTTTTTAAACTTTTTTAAAAAAGATTTTATTAATTTATTTGACAGACAGAGATCATAAGTAGGCAGAGAGGGAGGCAGAGAGAGAGGAAGGGAAGCAGACTCCCTGCTGAGCAGAGAGCCTGATGCGGGGCTTGATCCCAGGACCCTGAGATCGTGACCTGAGCGGAAGGCAGAGGCTTTAACCCATTGAGCCACCCAGATGCTCCAATTAATATTGTATTTTTAAAACAGGTGTATTTTGGAAGTTTTTTCTGTAAATAATACATAATCAGGACTGCCAACAATAATGAGAATAACAATGGCTTTATTTATTTATCTTTTTTAAAAGATAGATTTATTTATTTATTTGACAGCGATAAGTAGGCAGAGAGGCAGGCGGGTGGGGGTGGAGGAGGCAGGCTCCCTGCTGAGCAGAGAGCCCGATGCAGGGCCTCATCTCAGGACCCTGAGATCATGATCTGAGCCAAAGGCAGAGGCTTATCCCACTGAGCCACCCAGGCGCCCCGTAACAATGGCTTTAATCATGTTTTAGGATTGTTACAGAGTTTGAGAAAGGTGGCAAGGAATGGGCTTCTGAGCTCTTACCAGCCAACTGCCCCATTTTTTAATGTTCAGTTAGGTCCTCTACAGAGAGGTCAATGCCCAACTGACAGGTTAGGCAAAATAATGACTAAAAGTAATGGGTAGTTCACCTCCAAACTGCTGGACAGTGTAGGACATCCAAGACATTTTTATGTCTTTAGCTGAGATCAAGTGATACTAAAAGCCTTTTTAGGGTTCTTTTCTCTACATCTTTTAGGGACAAGAGTACCTCCTAAGCTGGAGCAGCCACACCAGGGAAGCAAAGTGGTGCGAGGAACCAGTAAATTAGGGCTTGAAAAGACAAAATTCAAAAACTGATCATTTCTGCAGAAGCTGAGCTTGTAACTCCTTTGGTATTTAAAAGTTTTTTGTACACTGGGCCTTTGACCCAATGAACATTTTCAGACTTGACTGCATTCAAAACAGCACTCCTATTTGTTTTATTTATTTATTTGACAGAGAGATAGAGAGCACAAGTAGGCAGAGCGGCTGGCAGAGGGAGAGGAGAAGCAGGCTGTCCGCTGAGCAGGGAGCCGGATGCAGGGCTCAATCCCAGGACTCTGGGATCGTGACCTGAGCCAAAGGCAGCTGCTTATCCGACTGAGCCACCCAGGCACCCCAGCACTCCTGTTTGTTACAGAGGATGTGTATTTGAGGAAAATTTTGCAAGTGCTTCCATTCTATTCATTGTGATTAGCAGGATTTTAAGCAATAGGGAATAGTACCACAAATTTTATAGTCAAAGCAGTTTTTGTGTACATATATATTAGTTTATACAAAATGTGAATATATATATGCTTATTTCCACGTTCTGTCTGTATTTGTGCAAACGTACATATAGATGTATATGTGTAAATATGTTAGTATATGAAGTATGATTTTATAAAAACTCTCAGATGTATGTACTTTATTTTTAATTTTTGATGGCTTATTTTCTTTTGATTATGAAGAATTCCCTTTTTGGTTATTTTTGTCCTTAATCCATAAAGAATATTTTGTCGAACTTATGATATCCATGATCCAAAGGTAAGAAAAATTGCTTTTTAAAGATTTTTGTATTACAAAATATTTTTAAAATAAAATTCAGTTATTTAGTTTTAATAATTTTTGGTGCTTTCACTTCCTATCAATGTCCACAACCAGCTGTACTTTTTATTTTGAAGTATGATTAATTTCATTACAAGCAAGGGAAATTTTTTTTTTCATTGTTCAAATATTTTTTTTAAGCCCTCTCTACCTATTTATGCATTTAGTGTTATATCTGAGAGGCTGGTAGTAAAAGCATCTGGGCTTTTGGTAGTTACATTGCCTAGTAAGCAGGCTACCTACTAGAAGAATCCAGACTAAAATTTTGCTACGGTGTCTAAAAACCATATGAAAAACTAACTTCACAGTATTGTGTTAGCAAGGATAGGACAAAAAGGAGAACATCTGGCACCTGATAGTCACTCAGTTGATTATTTGCTCCACATAGAAGCTTCCAAATTGACACCGTTGAAGTTGCAGCTGAGAACCAGAGGACTTGTCAGAATTCTACATGAATTATCTGATTCTTTTCCCCCTAGCACTGGGGGTTGGAATTGCCAAGGCTGCCTGGAATGTATTAAAGAATAGGGAATTTAATGCATGATTTATTTCTATTTAGTTTTAACCTGTGCCCTGTGATGAAAGAAGTTGGCCAAATATGTTAGATATCACTTTGTATGTGTTATTAGGTTGTACATTTTATGATATTTTATTGATCCATGTATTTTACCTACGTCACATATCTTGTGTTTTTCCACCTTCCCCACTGCTAAAGAGTTCAGCAAAACCAGCAGATTGGAAGTATCAAAATGGACTGTCAACTTCATGGCTTTCATTAGAGTGTATAGTTCATATTAATATTCACATCCCGCTCTCTACCACTTCTGTCAGCTATACTCTGGAGAAAAATACAAAGGTATCAAGGCAAAACAAATTTTCTGTAGTGATCACTGAACAGATAATCTGCTTTTATTCTGGTTGTCTATGCCATTCATTTTATAATTCTCAAAAATTGCATGCTAATTATAATGATATTATTATGGGTGACTAATGTATTACCCCAGTCAAATTAGAAATTTAGAGATAGCACAGCATTATATTACTAATGTACTTAGCATAATAGGTGCTCCATAAATATTTGTTGATTAACATGTAGTTAAGTAGATTGTAAAATATAGTTACATAAAATTTAATTATATAAAAAGTATACTGTTTGGTCTTTTTTTTTTCTCTTGGTCTTTAGTTTTATTTTCTTCTTTCTAGCCCTTTTGTATTTCTATACCATTCTTTTATTCATATCTCATTTCTCTTCTTTTTTCCTGTGGAAAAAAATGGAGCTTGCTTATTTTTTCCTCTTTAGTACTGCTTTATAGATTCTTGAGAGTCTTTCTCTTTTCTCATTTTCATATAATGGGAATTATTGACTTTTATTTGACTCTGATCATGTACTTATTAAGCCTCCTAAGTGTGTGATATGAATGTTATTTGGGATAAAGATTAGAAAAACTATTATTTAATATGGCTAAGTTGCCAAAATTTGGGGATATACTTTTTTGTTATTGTTTATGAGACTGAACAAAGTCAAGCGTAGGGAATATAGTCAGTGATATTATAATACTGTTGTGTGGTGATAGATGGTAGCTATACTTGTGAGTATAGCATAATGTATAAATAAGTTGGATCACTATGTTGTATACCTGAAACTAATGTAACATTGTGTGTCAACTATAAGCAGACATTTTTAAAAAATATATGAAGGAAAAAAATGGCAAAATGTTAACTCAAGAAATAAATACCACATTACTGATTACCACATTAACATTTTAGTTTATTAGGTGGAAAAAAGTGGGCCCTAGGGAGATTAATTGAAATGACATTATATCTGAAAGATATCCATGTTGTGTTCCTTTTAAGAATGGACTTGCACGCTGGGCTAAGCAAATAGAAAATGGTGTTTATTTGATTAATGGACAAGTTAAAGATGAAGATGGTGATCTGTTAGAAGGACAGGTGAGTTGAGAGAAAATCAGCTTACTAATGAAATTATTTGTGCTTGAGGAAAAATAGCAGATGACGTTTTTTTAGTTCTTGCCTTCCTGAAAACAGTTTACATCTACTTCTTATTTCTAAGGTCTTTTCCCCGCCTGCCCCTTAAGGTCTTTTAAAGTCAAGGGCAAATAAATGTTTTTTCAGAAAATGATTGGAGATTATTTCTGAATTAATTGGAATCCTGAAATCTGAAGAAAGGAGTGTCATCTAAATTCTAATTTCCCAATTATAAACTGCTTGCTTAAAACTAAAGGTACATGTTTTACTTCGATAGCAGTTTAAAGACTGAATTTGGCCATTTTATAGAAAGAATCTATACAGGTTTCTAAAATAGCTTTGATATGTCTGAAGAGGAGCTTTGGTAATCTCTCCCTTTAGTGCGAGGGTCAATGAACTTGATGTAAAAAAGCAAATAGTATATATTTTAGACTTTGGGCTACAAGGTCTCCAGCAATTGAACAAGCAGCCACAAATAACATGTAAATGAATGATTTTGATTGTATTCTGTAAATCTTTATTTACAAAGACTAGAGGTAGTCTGGCTTTGACATATAGGCCACAGTTTGCCAATCCTTGTTTTGGAGGAATAAAAGTAGGGAATTAATGGTTTTTAAGAGTACACATTGATTGATAGTACACAAATTGACATATCTGTAGAAAAAGACAATATAAAACAAGTGATAAGATTTTTTTCCTCTAAGTTACTTAATATATGTAGGATAGTTCCTAAATTGTCTTTTGTATTCTACTCCAGTCTCAGTAATCTAGTTTTTAACTTTTGTGTTTTTTCAGAAAAAATCTAGAGGAAATGTTCAAGCAACTAGTCATTCTTTTGATGTCAGAGTGCTCACACAGTTGGTAAATATTTTAAAATACTACTTATCTAAAATAATTTATTTTTTAGAATAATCACAATGAAATTGTTTCGGTTTTTATGTTTATAATTAGAGAGTCAAAGAATTTTAGAAATGTGACATGTAAAAAATGTCTGGTTCTAGGAAATTTATTTACAAGAAACATTATTTTAATAAAAAAATATTTAATAAAACCTATTTTTGGTCTTTTGCCTCAATTAAAATTTTAGCATCCAGTAGAGAGCAATTAAAAAATATATGTGTAAAATATATATATATTATAACATGCATATATATAATATATACATAAGAACATGTATATGTGTGTGATTACTTGGGTTGTAAGTTTTATAAGCCAATTTTAGTTCCAATGACTTAAAAAGATTTGTGCACAGGTGTGCCAGGAGTTGTCATATACTCAGTTTTGAAGTGTGTTTATACCACCTCTGATTTGGTCAAAATCACACATTATTAGCAATTTTTATATTTGTATATGGTTGTTTTAAATTATACATCTTTTCAGAATTGAAAGTTGGATATCTTGAAGAATAAAAAGTTAAAGCCACTAATTATTCCCAAAAGTATGCATGCAGAACAGGATATGTTTTATTGTATATTTTGTACAAATAACACAAATATTGTATATGTTTTTAACTGAGTAAATAGACTTAACAATAATTTGCATAAGAGGATATTTTAATTTCTTCCTTCTCTGTTTTAACAATAGAGTATTTACTAAATTGTCGTTGGACTTAATGCCATTCAACTTTGTGTTCTCAATTTCTCTTCTCACTACCTTTGAGTTTAGATATGCCCCTTGTTTTAAAACTGTTCCTGTACCTAGATGCTTTTTACTAGATAGGCTTACATGACCTCTTGGTTTTTTAATTTACTTAAAATTATTTTAGTGGTAAAATTGGAGTTGGTAGATGTGTAGGCTGTGGGAAAATAGGAGAGATATTATGAGAGATAATATTTATTATTATACAGTATAAATCTTCTTATCAATCATTCTACTGGTCAGCGAGCTGGAAACTTCAAAATGACTAATATGTAATAAGTAGTCAATAAATATTTAATGTCACTTTCCTCCTCAACTTTCATCAAGTCTTGTTGATTCTTACTTTGCAGTGTTAAGTACATCTTTTGTTTTCCTTATGGACTTAAAGCCACTAGCCTTACAATGTTATTATTTTACCTGTATTATTACAAGTAACTCTTAACTGGTCTCTATCTATTCAGTCTTGTCCAAAGTGATTCTTTTTCTGAAACTCCTGATACCTTTGTTTGTATATCTCTTGGAATATCCTCTATATTTCTAATGTATCCTGCATATAACCTCAGATTATCCTATCTGAATCACAGTTTGCATTCATTCACTTGTTATTTACTTATTAGGGTTTTTTTTTTAAAGTATTTATTGACTATATATAAGGGTTAGGCACTAATTGTGTTAGTCTCCTTGTTTAAAATTCCTTAGGTGCTCTATACTATCTAGTTAGAAGAGTCTAATTCAAGACTCTTCATAGCCTCAGCATGCTTACTCATTAATTTCTTAATTACTGTTTCAGAGGTTTACTTTCTGTGCCTTTAAAATCGTGTTGATTTTATGAGCCATGTGTCCTTTTTTTTTTTAACTTTATTTTTTCAGTGTTCCAAGATTCATTGTTTATGCATCACACTCAGTGCTCCATGTAATATGTGCCCTCCTTAATACCCACCATCAGGCTCACCCAAACCCCTACCCCTCTCCCCTCCAAAACCCTAAGTTTGTTTCTCAGAGTCCACAGTCTCTCATGGTTCAGCTCTCCCTCTGATTTCCCCAAACTCCCTTCTCCTCTTCTTCTCCCAATGTCCTCCGTCTAATTCCTTATGCTCCACAAATAAGTGAGACCATATGATAATTGACTCTCTCTGCTTGACTTATTTCACTTAGCATAATCTCCTCCAATCCTGTCAATGTTGATAAAAAGTTGGGTATTCATCCTTTCTGATGGAGGCATAATATTACATTGTATGTATGGACCATATCCTCTTTATCCACTCATCTGTTGAAGGGCATCTGGACTCTTTCCACAGTTTGGCGACTGTAGCCTTTGCTACTATGAACGTTGAGCCATGTGTCTTGCCAGTGCCATCTTTTCTCTGTCATTCAGACAGTCAGAATCCTGTCTGTACTTTAAGATCTACCCCAAGTGCTACCAGTTATGTAAAGTTTCTTTTGGTCATCATAACCAGAGGAATCTTTTCTTTTCCAAAATACCATATCATCATCACAGAAATTCCTCAACTTATGACCAAGTTAGGTTCCCAGAGTCTCTTTGTAAACTAGTTTGTACCAAAGTCCAAAGAAACCAAGAGGAATTGATCTTTGTAGAACACAGGTACATTTCTACCAGAAAGGAGTAAGTTAATCCTTACATCTTTTGAAAACTCTCTGAGTGTTCATTTATGTGTGTGTAGGTGTGTGTGTGTAGTCTGTAATATATACTCTTGTCATTTTTGGAAAATAGTGCCCTAATTTATAAGGGCACTATTATATGTTATGTTATATTACATTATATTATATATTATTATAAATGTGTTATATACTATAAAACATATGTTAGATATTAAATAGATGAAATAGGGCATTATGTTCCAAAATGGAATAGTTTCATCAATAGTATAAAATTCTGCATAGTGAATAAGAGAAGTCAAGTACTCTTCCTCCACCCTGAGCTTATTGATATATCCATGATCTCTACAAGTATCATAGGAAGCTTATTCTAGATACAATATGAATATTATCACTCTACTGTTTGGTTCAATGAAAGACATTTTTAAACAGATTTAGAACCTTTTGAACTATTCAGTCTGTGACAAATTTTCTACCAATAAGAACTTAACTATGTTTAAGTTTAAATTCCTAAAAAAAACCACACACACACAAAACAAACTAGCTGTGCTTGAATTACATTAGGCATTGACTGTTCATGCGCTTTCAGTAGTTACAGATTAAGACCTTCAGTTTCTTCACCATTTTTCCTCTTCAGTTCCTGATTATTCTTTATTGCAAAGGCACATATAACACTATTCACAAGTTGCAGGACTTGTTTTGTTCAGAATTGACCCTATTTATTCTAGGTTTACTTAGAATTTTTATTTTTGCCATGTCTCATTTGTGGGGTATCTTGTTTTAAAAATCACAATTTTTGATTCCATAATGATTTTATAGGCTTCCAGTAGTACTTTCACTGTTTTAATGCTCTCCTTGTTTTGGCATTTATTAAAATAATAAGGTTAAAAATAGGGGTGCCTGGGTAGGTCAGTGGGTTAAAGCCTCTGCCTTCGGCTCAGGTCATAATCCCAGGGTCCTCGGATTGAGCCCTGCATCCCGCTCTCTGCTCAGCGGGGAGCCTGCTTCCCTTCCTCTCTCTGCCTGCCTCTCTTGTGATCTCTGTCAAATAAATAAATAAAATCTTTAAAAAAAAAAATAAGGTTAAAAATATCTGTGAAACATCTTGAAACCAAGCATGAATTACCACTTCTTAGATTACAGAAGAATGCGATTGTAAGGTGGAAGTGTGACTACTTACAACCACTAATGTCATTTTCTGGTGACAACCACAGTTGACTTGCCTTTTTGCTGCTGGGGAACATATAGCATTACTTTTAGCCTATGGAAGTTAAGTGTCTATGGTGTTTAAATAAATGAGTGTCTTTACACTGCTTATCATTTTACCAAATTTATCACAACCTCTGTGTTCCAGTTATTTTTGTGTAAATCTTATATTGTATATCTTGTATCTCCTACTAGATAGATGATATACCAAATATATATATACATATATATATATATGTATGTCTTTATATATCTTTTCCTCTTAGCAGTATATGAGTAATCTGCAAATAATATATTTTTAATGAATATGTTAAATAAGTAATGGTATTTCAGATGGTAATGTTAGTAAGAAAAGATTCAGATGTAGTTGTGTTTAACTTCAGAGTACATTTAAAATACTCAGAAAATAATATATAACTTAGTAAGGAGGAGTATGAAGGCCTTTTAATAATTTATGGGAAATATTTTCAAACACTTGGTTCAGTAAAAAATTTCTTCTCACTTCAGAAATGGCTTGTATGTTTAAATGTTTCATATAATTAATTGTTGGCTATTAGAACTTAAATAGATTTTGTCTTTCAGCTTCTGAATTCAGACCACAGATCCACAGCCACAGTCCAGATCTGCAGCGGTTCTGTAAACCTTAAGGGTGCTGTGAAATGCAGAGCCTATATCCATAGCAATAAACCCAAGGTTAAAGATGCTGTGCAGGTACAAAAGGAATAACTGGTATATGAAAAACAGAAGCATGTTAATGTAACATTCAAAAATCCTAAAATTTTTCTCAATCTCAGATATCATAATTATGGATTTGATTTTAACTGATAATCAAGTCCCAATCTATTGGTTAGTCCAAATATACCATGTAATGGTCCCAAGATTTTCATATGTAGGATATCTGTTTTAAAATGCCTTTGTTAAACTGATGTTTATACAAATTTATTCGGTGCTCCACAATTGTGATATATTAGTGCATTTGAAATCATTTCTTTGGCAGGAAATTAAACTTTTTAAATAACAGGAAAAGTATTCATCCGAAATACTGTTAGGTAGTATTCTATAATCTGGATATTCAGAAATTTAAAAAATGTTTACTGGCACTTTTATCATGCTTATACATTTCCTAATTTGAAACACTAGCAGTATTTCTTTAGATGGAAAATTTCATTAATTTATTTGGTTTCAATTATTTAAATGAAGGTGAGACAAATTTGCTATTAAACTGTTAATGGGTTAGTAAGCATATTAAATAAATGGATATTAAAAAATGGAATGATGTATAGTTATTTTGGTGGATGTGATTTAATATAGGAAAGTCCATTATGTTGGGTGAGGGTGGTAACAAAATAAATCTAAAGTAATGGGTTTTATTTCTTACTGTAATTTGTTTTGTTTTTTCATAGGCAATGAAGAGAGATATATTGAATACAGTTGCAGATCGTTGTGAAATGCTATTTGAAGATCTGCTTTTGAATGAAATACCAGAAAAAAAAGTTATGAGTATAAAATTAAGAACATTTTTTACGTGTATTCAATTGCTAGAGTAATAGGATGTCACGTCATCTTTTGTAACTACCCAGATCTATCTTTTATGACAATATGGCATCTTTACTTTTCTTAGTGAATGAGAATGAATTTTCTTAGTTTTTCAATTGCCATCCCCCCAAAAATGTTTGGAAACCATATAATAACAAATTTGTCAACATTTAACAGCCTCAGGGAGGATTTTTAAAAAAATTCTGCATAAATTTCTGCCAGATTTTATTTATTTGAGGGGGAGAGGAGAGCACAACGGGGGGAGCAGCAGAAGGAGAAGCAGGCTTCCCACTGAGCAGGGAGGGAGCCTGATGTGGGCCTTAATCTCAGGACTTTGAGATCATGATGTGAGCCGAAGGCAGCCACTTAAACTAAGCCATCCAGGCACCCTTTTATTAACATTTTAAAGCTAATATTTTTAATTAAATCTGAGATTTTTAAAAAAATTATTCAAAATATATTTATTAGTTTAAGTATTTATAATAAATTTTAAGAGTTATAAATTGTGGCATATATGGAACTGATCTCTCTATTCATACTAAATTTTTTTGAGTACTAATTTATATACTTACTATTACTCTAATACTTTATTAGGTTTTAAAAAGCCTGGGCTATGGTGTTTTAACCTTTTATATTATTCCATTTTGAGATGTGTAAACTATACCATTTCTGTAATTTGTATTAATAATAATTTTTTTATACAAAAACACAATTATAATAATGAGTATGCTTCTGGAAGTTACACATTTTTCTCTGCCTTCCTACCAGTCAGGTTTGAGTGCACTTGCAATTCACAATTGAATATGTACATAATTGAAACATACACATTAGCTTGTTAAGGAAATATTTTTATGTTAATAAGAAAAACTCTGTGTAACTGTAGAATTAACTTCTTGTTGCCTATATCGATAGATAGTATACTAGGCTTGGTGGACTAATCATAATCTTTTTTATATTTCTAGTGTGATAGATTAGTATAATTGCCAGATTTAACATTTGTCCTTCCTGTACTCACAAATAACTCTGAAGCTCCATTTACTAATAATATATAGTTTTTCTGAGACATGAATTTGAATCTTACATGCAGCAATTAGATTGAGATTTTTGTTTTGGGAAGTATGTAAAACCTGGTCAGTCACCCATTCATCTTATCATCCTCATGACAGGGTGGCCTTGTTTTTAGTACTTAACTTTGCATACATATGTGGTAACTCTTTGTGGTGTTCAACATTACTTCACTTACTGAGCAACAGTATGTGCTACAACTGAACTGTGAATTTTAGGATTCTCAGAGACATGGCACTGTACTCCCTATTACACACATTAGTTCAATACTCTGTTCCATTTAACGGTGCTTAGTAAACTGGTATTGTATGACTATCTTGGTATTATTTTATATTGAGTGAGCTAGTATTTTTAAATTTTTGCTGATGTTCAAGCAATACAATTACTTCTCACAGCTCTGTGATATAAGTATCACAGTTGTGACACTTATACATTAAATTTGATGTATTAGAAATTAAGGTTATCATCTAATCTTACCCGAAATTTTTTTTTAAATAAAAATTTTCACTGGTAGTTGAGTGGCCTTTGAGGCCTGTGTGAAGAGAATGGTCAGTGTAGTTTGTTGGAATGGGGCACCTGGGTGGCTCAGTGGGTTAAAGCCTCTGCCTTCGGCTCAGGTCGTGATCCCAGGGTCCTGGGATCGAGCTCCACATAGGCCTTTCTGCTCAGCAGGGAACCTGCTTCCCCCTGTCTCTCTGCCTGCCTCTCTGCCTACTTGTGATCTCTGTCTGTCAAATAAATAAAATCTTTTAAAAGAGCAGAAATCAATGAAATAGAAACCAAAAAAACAATAGAACAAATCAACGAAACTAGGAGCTGGTTCTTTGAAAGAATTAATAAAATTGATAAACCCCTGGCCCGACTTATTAAAAAAATAAATAATGACTAACATACTTGGTTGGGTTCTACGTCTACCCTGCAACTAGCAGGGTCGCTTTAGACCAATGATTTAGTCTATCCAAGTATCCATTGCCTTACCTAGAAAACAGGGATTACAGTAGATACTCTGAGGTTGTGAAATTTAAAAGGATGATGTTTGTAAAGCCCCTAGTACAAATTGGTAAGCTATATGTTTAGTAAGTGGTAGTTACTATTATATTGGAGATGATAAGGAATGAGACTTACTTGATAGTTGTCTTTAAAATGTCCTAATTTTAATTTTGGAAAAGTGTATCATTATATTTCAAAAAGAAAGCAAATATAAATACATATATTTTTAAACTTTAGTAATAGAATTATTTCAGCAACATGTTAGTTGATCTTAAGATATCAAGATAAAAGAATAAATTGCAAGTGTAATAATAGAAACAAACGTAAAATTTGAAGTTGAACATATGTATACCAAGTTGTTAGATTTTAGATTTGGTCTTTATTTTACTTGGGTCACCTTTCTTCTATACTGGTAAGATTTTATAGATTTGTTATATGGTAAAATGTAGAACGTATGCCATGAAATTAATCTGAACTAGAGTATTTTTGCATGCCTAAGGAATTCTGCAAAGGGCATATTAACTTAACATTCCTAATCTTTAAAATAAACATAGTCTGAATTCTGGCTATCCAGTGACAATAAAAATGTAAGAAGTCCAGTTATCCCTTAGCTTATTATGGTCTTCTTCTCAGATTCCCCTTAAGTATTCCAGAGCTTCTAGCCTGCATTTAATCTTGTCCAATTTACTCTCAGCAGATGACCTCCTCATTGTGAAAATTGAGGACTCTTACCTTCTTCCATTCCTGTATTCATATCCATCCATACCATTTGTCCTTTGAGAACATAATTGTATTCCTCTTTGCCTTTGGTCATGCTTTTGCTCTCTGGATGGCACTTCTCTTTGTTTCATACAAATGTCTATTTATCCTTCAAGAATCAACTCCAGTACCAACTATTCTACACAATTTTCTATAATACTCCAGTATGAGTTAGGATTCTGTTCCTAAGCAGTAAAAAAACAATTCTTACATTACCTTGAATTTTTTTCTCTGTTTTGAACTTACTCAGATAGTGTTTAACTAGATGCTCTGCTGTGGGAATATTCCTAAAGTTTCTTAGAATGCTTTAGGAGGAGTTTCTTTTTGTTTTGTTTTTTTGTTTTTGTTTTTTTTTTAATAAGATCTTCTCATTTTTAGCCTCAGATCAACCAGAAAACTTGATTTTATTTAGCTACTAAATGGGTAATTTAAATTTTTAACTTAAAAATTATAAGTTCTTTTTTTCAGTGAGTAAAGTTATTGCAACACTGCTTTAACATTTGATTTCATATCAAGCATATCTGTTTCTTTTTCAGGAAAACTAGAATAGAATAATGCACTTTGAAATAGTTTTAAAATTTTGCATGCCAATTACATATACTAATATTATAGCCATCTTTGAAAGTTTTGAACTTAACCTTTTTTAAGAAACTATAGACCAAAGTAAAATAATGCATTCCTAATTTCAATGGGTGGACAATGTACATGCTACAGTAAATTGCAGTAATATAATTTTATAGCTAGGAGGCAGTCTGGTCAAAGAGTAAAATTCTTCTCCCAGTTCTCCTATGACAAGCAGAATCTGGCAGGAACACATAATTTAAGTCATAGCATTTTCTGTGACACTTAAGGAATTCTTCGTCATCTTCTGTGTGTAATTGTGTAGAACTACCACTAGTTTGACAAGGAAATGTAGATTGCGTTTAAAGTGAGCCCCAGTTTTCTACTTGATCTTTCATTGGCAACTTAATCATATCCATTGCTGAAAGAGGTGATTCTTTACACAAAATCTCTTTGTTAATCGTTCAGTAGGATGAAGGTTTTGAACCAAACAATAATTACGTGTTTATGTAGAGCAGTGACAATGTTAGAAGTTGGGGGAAATACTGTATTTTATTTTGTGAGTATTCAAAGAATGAAACACTTATTGTTTATTTAGTTTCAGATTATTTTTTCTAAGGATACTTTAAGGCTGTTTACAGAAAGGTATTACAATTTAGCAAGATAAAAAATATTAGCAATAAGAACAAGGCAAAAGGAAAATGAAAAAGAAGCAGGATGGAGTTAGTAGTAAGAGTAGTATAGAAAACATGTATCTTGATGTCTTACACATGCTTGATATAGGGGGCTCGATCTGTAAGATGAAGTCAGCAGTAAGATTAGAGCAAAAGGAATGTTATTAAATTGTCCTATACATTTGACATAGGTGGGCAACTAATTTGACTCTAAACTTGCATGAAGAAGAGAAGTATTTATAAAATGCAGTGCTTATACCGTTAAACAAGAAAAACAACAATTTCTGAGACCAGGGACAAAATTCTCCCGGGTATTCCTTCATAACAATATCCTCACATTGAAGGCAGTGGTTAAGTTTATATTTTATAGGAGTATCATTTAGTCCCTTACAGAGGCCAGGGGTATTGAGAGCAGAATTCAGCAAGAGCAGTTCTATGTCTGATCAATTAAGACATGAAAAGGCCTTTTAGGTTTTATTTTTTTTAATATTTATTTCATATACAAATATATCATGGATGCTAGTTACAGACCTATCTAAATATTGATAATGTTCCTTCTCCTTTCAGATTCTGAAAAAGAGTTTCATATCCTCCCTCACCGAGTTTTCATCCCCATTCCAGGATCCACTGTAATGTTATGTGATTATAAATTTGGTGATGAGTCAGCTGAAGAAATGAGAGACCATTTTATAGAGATGTTAGATCATATGATTCAAATAGAAGATTTGGAAATTGCAGAGGAAATAAACACAGGTAATTATATGATGTTACTTAAGAACCTGATTAGACTTTTGCTAGATGACCTTTAAGACATCTAGTTTGTCTTTAGATTTCTTTAACATTAGTTCTGTTTAATATTTTTGAGGCATTTAAAAATGTGTCTGTTTAATTTCTACGGATAGAAACATACAGTCAGTGTTTTCTGGGAAAATTCTACCATATTTAAGTTGCTTAAGGTTTTTCTAAGCCTAGCAAGTAGATCTTCATAAAACAAGTTCAGCTTTAAATGAAATACATAGCTTTTAGGTATTTCTTTTATTGTAAGAAAAGTTTTCTTAAAATTTACTATCTTAATTAATCACTTCGTTAAGCATTTTTAAACAGTTTATTAGACATCTCTTCGATACTAGTGGACTTTATTTTCTTACCCCTTCATATAATTGGGATACCAAGCTGAAATTGGCAGTTCCAAACATTAGATCAAGATTATTATTATAGAGCATAGATTTGCCATACTATCTAATTATGTAACAGTTTCTCCTCCTAACCATTACTTTCACATTTGACTTTACATTCTATTTAGAAGGCTGCTTTTATTTTGTTTTGTGTTGCTTTCCTTTTGTTATGTATCTAGTGAAAGCAGGTTATGAAAACATACCCATAAATAAGTGTGTAAGTTTATGACAGACTTCCTGCAACATTTATAAATACATGTTAAAAGTAATTATTTGCAAGTATCAGTAAATACTGAGTATGTAGCTGTTCATCAAATTTAAAATTTCTGCTATCATAGTAGAAAGTCTTTAGGTTTTTGAATATGGAAGTTTATAAAATTTGAATATAGCAATATTTAAGTCTTTTCTGATTTCTTAATTATTCTTCTGTGATTTAACTAATTCCTGCTTCCCACCATAAGAGTATTTGAGTCAGAATACTGTTGTTACAATAATAAGTAAGTATTTCGTTGGCGAATATCAAGTCTGTCAGTAAAATCTTAGGTTAGTTTGAGACTAGTGAGTTTGTTTTTTTGTTTTTTTTTTTTTCCCAGCAACTCCAGGTTAGTGTTAATTATGCTGTGGAACAGTAAGCTTGTTTTAAAGAAAAAAAAATACTTTATTTAAAATTGCTCAGTATCTGCTGTTAAAACAGCAACTGTGTTAAAAAACCATTATTATTATTATTATTTAAACATTTTATTTATTTGACAGACAGAGATCACAAGTAGGCAGAGAGGCAGGCAGAGAGAGATGGGGGAAGCAGGCTCCCTGATGAGCAGAGAGCCCGATGCAGGGCTCCATCCCAGGACTCCGGGATCGTGACCTGAGCCGAAGGCAAAGACTTTAACCCACTGAGACACCCAGGTGCCCCCAAAACTATTATTTTTTAAGAGATAGCTATAGTATATTCCCTAACTGATAGATACTTTGAAAGTAAACTGCTAAACATGTTTGCTGCTTTCTGAAAAATGTTTTCCCAGATTAGTGGCCACACGATCTCGGCCAACCAGATGTAGAGTCATCAGGATAGCGATTTTTGATTATTTTCTTCACTTTTGTCTCTAGTGCCTACCAGTAGTTTTTGACCCATTCTGTTGTCGATAATCCGAATGAATTTTACATGAGATCATTAGAGTTAATCTAGTTCATTTTCTTTAACATTGAAATCTTTATTCCTAGGAGATGGGGACTTAGACTGTATTCTTCCTTATTCTGAATGCTAGTCTTCCTTCCTATAACTAACACCTTATTCAGTAATCTGGAGCTGAGTACTTTTTTATTGAGGCCATGCTTTCAATTTGAGGACAACTATCATGCTCTAAGTATGTTGAAGTCAAATATTTGTATAGTCCTTTAACTGGTCTCTTTGTTATACTTATCAGACCTCATTCTTTCTTACCACCTTATTTGTCTTCTTATAGATTAGGAATTTTAAAACTGTGCTACCCATAACCTTTGGGATCATAGCTTGCTTTCAGGAGGTCCACAGACCACTTAAAAGTAATGATATAATGTTTTCTGGATAGAGTTCTATAGCTATTAAAGGGTTGGTGATCTAAGAAAGATTAAAAACTATTTCTTTTTTTTTTTTTTTAAGATTTCATTTATTTATTTGACAAAGAGAGGTCATAGTAGACAGAGAGGCAAGCAGAGAGAGAGGGAAGCAGGCTCCCTGCTGAGCAGAGAGCCCGATGCAGGACTCGATTCCAGGACCCTGAGATCATGACCTGAGCCGAAGGCAGCGGCTTAACCCACTGAGCCACCCAGGTGCCCCTAAAAACTATTTCTTTAAATATACTTTGGTTTGTCTCTCTTGAAAGGCATTACCCCGAATTCAATCTAATACTCTAATAATATTATTAGCTATTGTTTATATAGAATCTACTATGTATAGGCACTGTTTTAAGAACCTTACAAATACTAAATCACTCAATTCTTATAATAATCTTCTTATTCTTATAATATTCTTAGCCCCATTTTCCAGATGAGAGAATTGAGTCTCAGTAAGGTCAAGTAATTTTTCTTGGGTTACACAGCTAGTAAATGGTGGAGTTAGAATTTAAACTTAAGCAATTTTGTTCTAGAGTCTACTTTTTTCTAACAGTTCCTTTCAGTGGGACCTAACCAACACGGACTATAGAACTACTACCTTCCATGCTCTAGATATTTATTTTAGCATGGCCATCTTCATTGCATCATTCAAAAATTTTTTTGACTTAAATGAATGATGTTACATTATCCTGGTTTAATTTCATCTTCCTTCTGTCAGTATAATTTCTCACTTCTTGGTAAGAATCTTGGATCTGTTATCATAATAGATGGTTTTCATATTCTTTTTGAATTACTTGTCACTTTTAGTGTGTATTACATTCATGAAAGATTAAAGGGTAGCACTGTATACAAAACTTGACCCATTCACAACTTACAGCTTTAAAATTTTTTGACTATCTTTGTAGCTTACTTTAAAAATTAGATATAAAAGTGTAAGGAGAGAGAGATTTCATTTAGATCTTATGTATTTTTTTAAGATATTATTTACTTATTTGAGAGATAATGACAGAGATGGTGAGAGAGCGTAGGAGTGGGGAGGAGAGGGAGAAGCAGGCTTCCCACTGAGCATGGAGCCCAATCTGCAGGGCTCCATCTTAGGACACTGTGACGATGCCCTGAGCTAAAGGCAGATGCTTTGCTTAAGTGCCTGAGCCACCCAAACACCCCTGTCAGATTTTTGATAATATGTACCTAGAATGTTTATCTCTCTATCTGAGCTCCATACCTCAAACATGACAGGTATTCTTAAATATTTGTTAATAATTGACTGATACATACTAAATAGATCATTTTTTGGAAATTATAGTACATCTTTTTTTTTTTTAAGATTTTATTTCTTCAGTTATTTGAGAAAGAGAGAGCACAAGCAAGCAGAGAGAGAGGAGGAAGCAGGCTCCCTGCTGAGCAGAGAGCCCGATGTGGGGCTCGATCCCAGGACCCTGAGATCATGACCTGAGCCGAAGGCAGAGGCCCTAACCCACTGAGCCACCCAGGCGCCCCTATAGTACATCTTTTTGTCACTTATTTTATGCTTGAAAAATTGTAAAGTTTAAATCTAGCCAGACAAGGTTTTTAAGGTTTGTAACTGAACATGAACATTTAAAAAGGGTGTGATAGTCACAGCTCTATGGTGATATAATTGAGAACATTATAAGGAACATAGAACATTTAAAACATATTACAGTATGCAGCACTAAACTTATTAATTTTAGTTTATAGGATTTAGTATGTCTATTATATATTTATTAAGCATTTGCTCTGTTCAAGGCAATGTAATAGGTAAAAATCAAAGACCAGATTCCCTTCCTTAAAAGGAAATTTCCTTTCCTGATTTGGAAGATAAAATATGTATGCACTGTTAATTATGCAGAGCATGTTGTTAAGGTCATAAAAGTAAGAACATAACATTAATGATTAAAACCTTAAAGTTTCCAGTGATTTTGTTAATTATTCAATGAGAAGAAAATATTTTTACTGTAGGTTAGCAATAACAATCTACAGTAACCAGATTTTAACTTTACTATTTTCAGTTTTAGCAAACTGTTTCCATTTTCTCATTATTTATTATTACTGCATTATGTTTCACTTTAATTGAAAAGTAGATGTCTGTTGTATAAATTAATGCTCTGTATTCAGTGGATAATCCCAGATATATTAAAAGCTCCATAGTTTTGAATGGTTCTTGGAATTCTTTGAAATATCCTTGTAAATAATTAAAAGATTTATTTATAACCAAGGTAATATACTTCTTGGTTATTATTATCAAATTTTAATGCCATTCTCTAATAAATTGTTTTTATCATTTATATATATACTAAATATATTTTAATCCTGTTTTGCACCTTTCCTTCAGTAAGCTTTATCATTAACACCGTACCATGTTAAGTATTAGTATGAGCTAGTAACTGAGGTATTTAAAACCCACTTTTTAATCTTAGATGATACATAAATGTTCATTAATCTTTTTTGTGGATTTTGATTTTTCTAAGTTTTTAATATTGGGACTTATTTATATATTTCACACTATATTTTAAAATTATTTTCTGTCTTTTTTTTATGCTGGTAATCTAGTATAGACTTAGATAAACTGAATAGGAAGAGTTTAATATTACAAACACAAAGGAGACAACACAGCAATTTGTGGAAAGTTTAGGTGTATATACTTGAATGTATGCTGTGTCAGACTTATGATCTCTAGATTATGTATTTTTCTAGTATTATATGATGTATTGAAGGTACTACTTCATTATGTTAAGTATGCTTCTTTAAGGACTCTTCCCTGTTTTTGAAACTTAAATAAATCCCATCTGAGTGAGTGATTGATTACTATTTTTGATTGCCTATTATGTATTAAGCATTAGGGTTCTAAAGATGAAATATACAGTCCTGACTCTCACGAAGTTCACAGTATAGAAAGAAGTACAGAAAAATGGGTTACTCTAAATTAGGTGATTAGTTCTGTAGTAGAGGGATGAACAGAATTATCAGAATGTTTAGCACAGGGATTATCCTTATATAGGATTAGAGAAAGTTTCTGAGAGCAGGTGACATTTGAGTTCATTTTGAAGGATGAATACAGTAAAAGTAACTCTAGGCTTTTCAGGAATTGAACACTGGCATCAGTTGTATTGCGACCAAGCATATGACGTGTGTAGAATTGTATTAGTTTTGCTTTTTCAAGTATTTGTTGAATTAGAAGGAATGATTGAGTAATTAGCATATTTTTTAGGGTAAAAACACATTTTAAGAGAAAAATTAAGTGATTTTTCATAACATCCTATTTGTTTAGAATTATATTCACTTACTCATTCACTTCTTTACTCATTCATTAATTACTCAAAAATATATTATTTTGTTAGTAATAAAACAAATGGATTGTTAATTAGTATTTATTTACTCAAAAATATTAGATGCATTATTTTATGGATTTTAAGAAGATAGTATTTTAACTGAGTCCAGGTATGCTACCTACATCTGGGTAACTTTAAGTCCCCTTTGAACCCCAACTTCTCTTGAGGTTAAGAGAATTTAGTACAAATATTAGGGAAAATACTTTCTAAACAAAAAGAGATACATAACTGTAAGGTGATATTAACCAGTATTATCAAACTTCTAAATAATGAACTTTCTGAATTATAATAAAAATATTAACATTAAACTATAAAAATAATATTTTATAGTATGTGTTGATTTTCCTACATATTTGAAATTAGGATTTTCATATATAATACCCTATAAAAGGTGAAGTTCAGATGTTCAAGTTCAAAAAATGAAATCAATTCGTATCTATACATTTAGGGTTATTAACTTGTTATAAGAATCTGGCTTATTTTCTAAGTATTTGATGCTATTATCTGCTGATTGTTGCTTAATTATTTCTGTTCTGTAATATATTTGCCAAGTAGTTGCTATGTTTGAAATACATATTTTGTCAGGTAAGTACCTTAAAATAACATACTTTTAAATGACTTAAGGGATGAAGAACAATTTGTTTGTCAAAATGACTCACTTAAGGTGAGAGGTAACTATGGTTTTAAAATTTCTTAGATACATTGGTCATCTCCTACTAGATATTAAGTTAATAATTCAGATGCACTTTATCTACAGTATCAGCTAAAAATTTGAAGACACAACTTTAAAATCTGGTGAAACTCTTTGTCAATTCTGTCTTGATAACAGAACTAATTTATTTTTGTTGTTTTTTTATTTATTTATAACAATTTATTTATTTATAACAAATTTATATTGTTGTTTGTTGTTTGGTTAAACATTGACAATTTAATTATAAAGAAAATAATGAACATGTATTTTTATGACTAAATCACTTAGTATAGTGAAATCTCACTGCTTCAGTATTCAGGGATGGGAAAGAAGACAACTAAGGAGTTCAAGTCCTCACATTGTATTTTAAGCATCTAAATAGTCTTGCCTAACTATCAACTATCATGAAATTGAACCCAATTTAGCATTCATTCGTTATTGCTCTTGTTTTCTCTTTTGTTGACAGTTGCTCAAAAAGGTTACTTTCTGACATGATTAATTTGGGGCTTGTCTGAAGTGAAAATTACCTGGTTTTAAGGAATGCTTAAGATCTAATTTCCTATTGAATCATATGTTATTTGCATTTAAATTTCAGACACTAGTAAAATGACATCACGTCTGAGATTTGAATTAAAATCCCAGGAGCGCCCACCAAAAACAGACATAAATAAATATTTATGACAACATCTTAGTCATCCTTGAAAAAATGCTCTGCTTCAGTAAAATTATCTGATTTGTATCAAATCAGTATGATTTTGTATGACAGATTAAAAATGAAAATAGAGCAATGAAATGTCTTTTTTATAGAAGTAAATTACTTGTGCAGAACATTTGGCATACTAGAGCATGACTTTCATATATAATAATTCAATATTAAATGTATAAGTAATATATCATGACAAAACCATTTTGTGCTCTTTAAATACAAGTACTCAATTAAAAAAAGAGATCCTGTAACAAATAGGTGTAATTCATGCTTCATCCGTTATTTTTATCTGCATTTGTTGTCTGATATAAAGATTATAGTGTCCCCCCAAAAAGTTTTTTGGTACTGATATTTACTAATGGAAAAACCAAAATTATGTGTGTGTTAACATGAATAAAACTGTATTATTCATTCAACTTTTTTTTCTATATATAAAGTTAGGGGAAATATGAAGCTGGTAAGGTTAATGTAATCTAGAACTAAGGTGTTATAGTCCTTAAGAAAATTAGAATCTATGGAAATACAGAAGACTGATTGGTTCTAGAGATAGTTCATAATAAAAATATTTGGCCTTTGCAACCAATATGATATGGGAGGAAAAAAAAGAGCAAAGGGTTTTATTTGTTTTTAAAGTACTTTCATCATATGCTTGAAGAGGGGAAAAAGAAATGGTCATACCCCAGATTCTAATGAGGTAGTTACTAAAGATGATTTCTGAAAATCACAGTAAACTTTTATTCATGGGAAATTGATAAAAATTAGGCACTTTTTTTCTTTTTCTTTCATCCATTTTGGTACCACAGATACGTGTTTCAATAAGTTTATGTATCATACTTGCAAGTTATATTGAAATGCAGAGATGTCTATAAGAACATTTTAAATCCAACCAATAAGCTCTTTTACTTTGAATTTAAATAGTAGCATTTACTGTCACTCACTCTGTGGTTCTCTTCTCTGTAAATAGAAGGATCAACATGGAGTAAATGCTTTCAGACAGCTCCCTAGAGTTCTGTAAAACAGCATTTGATTACCACTTCTGAGGGAATGAAGGGAGTCTGGCTTGAGGAGCCCTCTGTTCTTGCTTTAGCCAGCATAATTCTGTTTTAATGCTGGGATTTTCTGTCAGATTCTTTAGCACTAGGGGAAAAAAAAAAGAAAAGAAAACCACTGGTCTAAGGATGTTTTTAGTTCAATCACTTTTAATCAGTGTTAAATAAATTCAGCTAAGCTAATCTACATAAATTATTACCAGCATAATGAAACAGAAAGAGAACTTGTATTTGAATTCTCAGTCTGCCGCCTATGACCCTCAAATATGAACTTAACATTCCAGGTTTTATTTTCCATCTGTAAAATGAGATAAGGTTGTTGTCTTGTTTAATGTTGAGTTGTTTTAAGGTCAAATTTATGATCAGATTTTGCTTGTATACAGTTGGCCCCCTTATATTCAGAGGATAAATTCCAAGAACCCCAATGGTTGCCTGAAACTGCAGATAGTACCTTTCTATATACTGTGAACTCAGTATACCATGCTTTTTCCTAGATATGCAAACCTGTAATAAAGTTTAATTTATAAATTAGACATGGTAAGAGATTAAAAACAATAACTTAAAAATAAAATAGAAGTTATAACAATAAACAGTAGATAAAAGGTATGTGAATGTGCTTTTTCCCTCAAAATATCTGATTGTATTTATACTCACCCCTCTTCTGATGAGGTGACGTGATAAAATGTCTCATAATGAGATGAAATGAGGTGAATGATACAGGCATTGTGACGTAGCATTAGGGCATTGTTGACCTTCTGACGTTGTGTCAGAAGTGGGATCATCTGCTGCTGGACTACAATTGACTGCAGGTATCTGAAACTGCATATTAGTGGGGGGACTACTATATTTCAAATTTCAGGTTAGAGCCAGTCAGCAAACTTTTTCTGTATAGGGCCAAATGGTAAATATTTTAGGCTTTATGGGGCACATAAAGTCTGGCCCACAGGGCAGTTGCTAATCCCCACTTTTAATATTAATATATAATTATTTTGAAATTACTGTCAAGCCATCAAAAAGGATGATAGAAATTAATTACGATTAAGAATGAAGGTTACCCTGCTCATATCTGGTTTGATTTTTGGTATCAGTTTATTTTTACTACCATATGGTAAACAAATTTCTTGTTTACTGTGTTTGCTATTATCCATAACTGTCTTTAATTATTTTATCTATATAATCCATAATTATCTATCTACTATATTTGTTATTATTTGTTTACTATATTTGTTATTATCTCCCATAATTTGTGGGAGTCACTCATAACTAGCTCTTTAGCTCTTTGGTTTCAGTCAGTTATAAAACTATATACAGTATTTTAAAAATTGTTCCATGAAATTTAATTCACCTACATTTATTCCATTTATTTATCTACACATATTCCATGAAGTTTAATTCACCTACATTTGATAATGAGCAAATTAATTGTGTTGTAAAAAAGTCAAATTGAAGGAAAATGGAGCTCACTGTATATGTTCCTTATGATGTTCTTTTTAAAAACTCATTTTATTTAGGATTGATTGTTGTTATCCTCTTGTAGCTTGTATGAGTTATTCTGTGAATACCGAAGCTTCATTGGACAACACAGATGATGAACAACCAAAACAACCAATTAAAGCTACAGTAATATTGAAAATTCAGCAAAACATAGGTATTTAATATCTCTTATAAAATTGAAAAGATGGTACTTTGGATTTGAGTTTTCTCATTATTTTAAAATTATTTCCATTACATTTTGCTTTCTTAGATGTGCTAGATTAAGCCCATATTTATTGAGTATTATGGAAAGTGCAAGACTCTGGAGATAGAAGAGATGGAAAGGTTCATAAATAATGCATTATTGCAGTTGCCCTCAAACATGACAGTTCCTATTATTTTTGTTGGGGTGTTTGTTTGTTTTTAGAGAGGGTAGAAGGAGCAGAGGGATAGAGAGAATCTTAAGCAGGCTCCACATCCAGTGCAGAGGGCTTGATCTCACAAACCTGAAATCACGACCTCAGCCAAAATCAAGATTTGGATGCTTAACAACTTAGCCACCCACCAAGGCACCCCACTTTTTGTGTTTTTGCAAGAAAAACAGAGTTTCAGGAATCAGTTATTATAATTGGACCAATGCCTTCCAGATTGGAGTTCTTTGAAGAACTGCTGTTGTAGAAGATTTTGATACATGTTCTATGAAAAAAGTCAAATTCAAGTATGGAAATTCGTAATGAGCTTTGAATTTTAAAGGCTCCAAGAAGCGTGGCAATCACTTTAACGTTGTTCAGACTTACTGGTTAAAGAAAATGTAGACTGTTAAGTGGAATGCCGGTTTGAGAAATGCTTTATAAGCATTAAGACTTTTGACTGAAAGTCAGAAGATCTTTCTTGGTACTTATTAGATATTACCTAAATTCTTGGTACTGAAGTGCATTTGTATGTGTATGTCTGTGTCTGGACTGCTCTGTCGGTTTTGTTTTGGTTAACTTAAAATTATCAGGAAAAAATAAGTAAAACTAGAAGTTACCAACACAAACTTACTAATTCTTAGATTTTATAATGGTGGAATCTGCGTTTTTTAGTTTGAATAGTTACACAAATGACTTTGCCTTGTCATGTTTGAGACCCACCCCCCATTGGAACTGTCTTTTGGTTTAAGCTAGCTGGAATGTCAGTGTGGATATTTATAGAAACCTTTTAAAGTATGTGTGAGGGGCACCTGAGTGGCTCAGTGGGTTAAAGCCTTGTTGTGATCTCAGGGCATTGGGCTCTCAGCTCAGCAGGGAGCCTGCTTCTCTTCTTCTCTCTCTGCCTGCCTCTCTGCCTACTTGTGGTCTCTGTCAAATAAATAAATAAAATCTTTCTTAAAAAAAAAAAAAAAAGTATGTGTGAATTTTCCTCTCAGATGTGTGTGAGTGCACATGTGTGTAAGAGAAATACTTTTTTTTTCCTTGAAGGTTTTGGTAAGTGGCAAAGTACATGATTACTGGTCCAGCCTTTGCCATCTATTCAATTTATTGCTGTATTTTCCTCATAAGACTTAGCTGGCTTTTAATATATGTGTGTGTGTGTGTAAGCATATGTGTTTATGCAGGTGTATCTTGTTGTTTAGGCTCATTGGTTGCCTACATTTCAGAGCCTAGGATCAGTTAAGCCTTTCTTTTGCTCATCCCATTTCCATTTGTTTTGTGTTTGTTTTACTTGTAGGTGTGATTGCAGCAGTTGCAGTTGCAGTCCTTGCTGCGGGTATCTCCTTTCATTACTTCAGTGATTAGGGTGAGACACAGCTTCCTGATCTACCAGAGGACACTGAGCAACCATTATGAATAATAAAGATTGCAAACAGTTCATCTGCATTTAAGACCAGAGCAGCTAACTCTGCTGCCATAATGCCTGTTAGGTTTCTGACTAAAATGAAATGAAATCACCAGCTGCCTTGTTTAGCCCTGCTTATATTATAGATGGCTCAGGCTTCCAAAAATAAAGTCGTGCATATAGATGGAAGTTGCATGTAACAAATCCTTATTATCTATTTTTAAAAAGTTCAAAATGATAGTTTATTTTCATAGATTTTAGTCCTGTTGATCTGGATCACATATTGATCAGGATATTAAAAGTGTGAATAGTCATAGAATAAATGGAATTTCTACAAAGTGGGGCAACAACCTGTTGGGTAAGTTCATACTCTAGGACTTTTCTAATGTATACTCAGTTCCAAAAGACTGATTGATCAAGTTCTGGTCAAAGGGTAGGAAACCTTTCAGAAAGGTTTGAATTATAAAGAATTACCATAAATCATGTGTTTTCTCAGATTAAGAATATTATACCTGTTTTAATATATTTAATGAGACTTTACTTCTAACAGTGCATTATACTAGGTACTGCAGAACAACAAAATCCTAAATAAAATCTATTTTTGAATGCATTAATTAGGTCAAAGAAAGTAGGGAAAGTATCTGAGAATCATATCTCTGTTTTTACTCACCCACAAAGGTGAGCACATTTTGAGTTGGGAATTCTGAATACTGTTTTAAGCATGCAAGTGGACAGTGGTCGCTCAGATGGCAAATACTAATTGCAGTACATTCATATGCTGGTTGCCTTGGACTAGAAACAAGGAGATAAATCTGAATCTGAGATGCTGACCTAGCCAAGACAGTTGAAGTGGCTACTTAGTTTATAGTATCCTATAACTCCTGGCAGAAGCAAGATACAGGCTCAAGATTTCCATGGCTTAAGATAAAGCAATATTATGACTAGACTAGAGATAACTGGTACAAAGTGAAACTAGCATGAGAAAGAACCTATAGAAATAATAAACTTTGAATTCAATTCTCTAAAGTCTCATCACTGACATCGATGAAAGATGGAATGAGAGGCAAATCTAAAAAACAACTGCTAAAAAAGAAAAATAAGTTACTTGAAATTAAAAAAAAAAAAAGAATCCTCAGACATGTTGAATATTATATTAGACTTAACTGAAGAGACAATAAATAAACTGGAAGTGAGATCTAAAGGAATTACCCCGTGCACAGCAGGGAGTAACAAGGAGCTTACTCTAAACAAGTAAATAGAGATATTTAAGAGAAATTTAGAGATATGGAGAGAAGACTAGAAGTATTCGGAGGGAAGAATAGAGGATGGAGCAGTGGCAATATCTGAAAATAACTATTTTCCATATTTGTTTGAAAAACATATAAAGTCATAATTTCAGGAAGCACCGTATATTTCAAGCATACGTAGATCAAATCAATGCCTAAACCCAAAGTAATGTGACTGCAAGATACCAGACACAAGATTTTAAAAGCACTCAAAGGAAGAAAAAGATAATGAAGGCAAGACAGTCACATACTTAGTAGGCTTCTCAATAGCAATAATGTACCCAAAAGATGATGGAATAATGCCTTCGAATTTCTGAGGGAAAGCTAATTATCAACTTGGGATTTGTGCCAAGCAAAACTGAAATGTTCAGATGAAAAACAGATTTTTGCCATCTACGGAACTTCAATAAAGGAAGTGCAAAAAGGATGATCTTCAAAAATGAAAAATGTTTCTGCAAGGATGATCTGAAATTGAACTGATTATCAAATACAATGATAAACATGTAAATCAAAAGTGTTATTAATATAAAACAGTCATAATTAAATGTTTATAAGAAGTAAAATTGTATAAAACTGTAAAATGAAATAAACATTTTATGCAACATGAATGTGGACTTCTCAAATAGGATGTAATTGAGAAACTGGATAGTAGTTTTTAATATGGGAAGAGAATGATTAGAATTAAAGTGTTTTGAGGTGCTTTCATTATTCAGAAAGTGGGTTAAGATACTATTTAACCTTAAAATGTGTTATTAAAATCTCAAGAGTAACTGCTAAAATAATAGATATAGATATGAATCGTTGCAAAGGGAAGTTTAAAATAGTGGGACAGGACGACAGTAAGTTGGCACAAAAGAAATTAGCAGTGGGGGAGGAACAAAACTAGTAAGAAAATAGTAACAGGTCAAGTAATGCTAATTAAAATAAAGATGAATAAACTAAATCCGGTTCAATGAAAGATTGGTTAAGTTTTTAAAATCAGCTATGTATAGGCTGGACAAATTTAAAATAATCAGCAATTAGAGAATGTTCTTAAACATTTTATATTAGCAAAAACTGACCATGTACTAAGTGTGAAATAAGTCACAATAAAGTTTTAAAAATCAGTATTAAATGGATAATCAGAAATAAGAGGTCAGTAATAATAAAGGTTAAATTTTTTAACATCATATATTTACAAGTTTTATAAACTCCTGGATAAAAGAAGAAAAATAAATACTTAGAATCTAATTATAAGTACTACAGTTGGAAAAATTGGGCTGTGCAACAGAAATAGTATTACAGGAAATTAAATTAGAGAAAAAACATATGTAACCTGATGTTAAAGCAAGGAGATACAGGCAAGGGAAAAAAAATCAATGCATTAGAAAACAAAAAGTCACAATGTCAAAGTTGTTTTCCTGACAAAAATAAAATTGGCATAATTGAACAAGAAGAACACAAGGCACAAGTAGACGAAAAAAAGATTGAAAAGGAGTCCTAACCCATAGATAAAGCAGAGCTGAAAATGATGAACTTCTTAATATATTTGAAAACTTAGACAAAACAGATCAAGGTTTAGAAAAATGCAATTTTCTTCAGTTGTCCAAAGAAGAAATAGTCAAGCTACCTAGACTTATTCAATAGTGTTGAATAGTAAATAATTTTTTTTGACAGAACATCTAGCCCACATCTACAGATGTTTCTTTTTCAAGGATCATACTATTTCAACATTTCAGACAGATTCTTCTAAAGACTAGGTAATGAGGGAATATTCTTCAGCTCTAATAAAGCCAATATATTGTCTATTGATACTAGAATTATACACATTCAGTAAGTTACAGACTCATGCATAGTAACAGATGTGAAAACCAAAGCACTATTGATAAACTAAAGGCAACATTATATAAAAAATGATAGTGCAGCAAGACTAAGTTGCATATATACATTAAAAACCAGGAGCTCGGGGAGGAGTCAAGAGGGCGGATAAGTAGCAGGCTGAGACTACATCAGCTAGCAGATCAGCTAGATAGCTTATCTAAAGATTGCAAACACCTGAAAATCCATCAGCAGATCGAAGAGAAGAACAGCAACTCTGGAAACAGAAAACCACTTTCTGGAAGGTAGGACTGGCGGAGAAGTGAATCCAAAGCGATGGGAAGATAGAGCGCGGGGGGGGGGGGGGGGCGCGACTCCCAGCAAGCGGCAGAACAACGAAGCACAAAATCAGGACTTTTTAAAAGTCTGTTCCGCTGAGGGACATCGCTCCAGAGGCTAAACCGGTGCGAAGCCCATGCGGAGTCAGCGTGGCCTTAGGTCCCGCATGGTCACAGAAGGATCGGGGGTGTCTGAGTGTCGCAGAGCTTGTGGGTATTGGAACGGGAAAGCCGGCTAAAGAGACAGAGCCGACAGTAAGCTCACAGATCGGGGTTACCTTGAACCGGTCGCAGGCTCGGTGAGCTCGGAGCGCAGCCGGAGGTCAGACAGATGGGAGTAACTGGGCGCTATTCTCTGAGGGCGCACTGAGGAGTGGGGCTCTGGGCTCTTTGCTCCTCCGGGCCGGAGACCAGGAGGCCGCCATTTGTATTCCCGTCCTCCAGAACTCTACGGAAAGCCCTCAGGGAACAAAACCTCCCAAAAGCAAACCCGAGCGGATTACTCAGCCCGGCCCCTGGTAAGGGTGGTGCAATTGCGCCTGGGGCAAAGACACTTGAGAATCACTACACCAGGCCCCTCCCCCATAAGATCAACAAGAAATCCAGCCAAGACCAAGTTCAACTACCAGGGAGTGCAGTTTCAATACCAAGGAGAGCAGCAGAATTCCAGAGGAGGAGAAAGCAAAGCACGGAGCTCATGGCTTTCTCCCTGTGCTTTTTTTTAGTTTTGCAGTTAATTTAATTTTTTTTTCATTTTTTTTCTCCTCTTCTGCTAAATTTTTTTTTAACTTTTACCCTTTTCTTTTTTAACGTTTTTTAACTAGTTTATCTAATATATATATTTTTTCCTTTTTATATTTTTCTTCGTTTTCTTTTTTTAAATTCTTTTCTTTTTTTTTTCTTTCTTTCTTTTTAAACCTCTTTTTATCCCCTTTCTCCCCCCTCACGATTTGGGATCTCTTCTGATTTGGTTAAAGCATATTTTCCTGGGGTTGTTGCCACCCTTTTAGTATTTTACTTGCTCCTTCATATACTCTCATCTGGACAAAATGACAAGGAGGAAAAATTCACCACAAAAAAAATAAAGAACAAGAGGCAGTACCGAAGGCTAGGGACCTAGTCAATACAGATATTGGTAATATGTCAGATCTAGAGTTCAGAATGACAATTCTCAAGTTTATAGCCGGGATCGAAAAAGCATGGAAGATAGAGAAACCCTCTTGGGAGATATAAAAGCTCTTTCTGGAGAAATAAAAGAACTAAAATCTAACCAAGTGGAAATCAAAAAAGCTATTAATGAGGTGCAATCAAAAATGGAGGCTCTCACTGCTAGGATAAATGAGGCAGAAGAAAGAATTAGTGGTATAGAAGACCAAATGACAGAGAATAAAGAAGCTGAGCAAAAGAGGGACAAACAGCTATTGGACCATGAGGGGAGAAACAACATTAGAATAATTGGGATCCAGAAGAAGAAGAAAGAGAGAGGGGAGCAGAAGGTATACTGGAGAGAATTATTGGGGAGAATTTCCCCAATATGGCAAAGGGAACGAGCATCAAAATTCAGGAGGTTCAGAGAACGCCCCTCAAAATCAATAAGAATAGGCCCACACCCCATCACCTAATAGTAAAATTTACAAGTCTTAGTGACAAAGAGAAAATCCTGAAAGCAGCCTGGGAAAAGAATTCTATAACATACAATGGTAAAAATATTAGATTGGCAGGTGACTTATCCACAGAGACCTGGAGGGTCAGAAAGAGCTGGCATGATATTTTCAGAGCACTAAACGAGAAGAACATGCAGCCAAGAATACTATATCCAGCTAGGCTATCATTGAAAAGATAGAATAGAAGGAGAGATTAAAAGCTTCCAGGACAAACAAAAACTGAAAGAATTTGCAAACACCAAACTAGCTCTACAGGAAATATTGAAAGGGGTCCTCTAAGCAAAGTGAGAGCCTACAAATGGTAGATCAGGAAGGAACAGAGACAATAAACAGTAACAGTCACCTTACAGGCAATACAGTGGCACTAAATTTATATCTCTCAATAGTTACCCTGAATGTTAATGGGCTAAATGCCCCAATCAAAAGACACAGGGTATCAGAATGGATAAAAAAACAAAACCAATCTATATGTTGCCTCCAAGAAACTCATTTTAAGCCCGAAGACACCTCCAGATTTAAAGTGAGGGGGTGGAAAAGAATTTACCATGCTAATGGACATCAAAAGAAAGCAGGAGTGGCAATCCTTATATCAAATCAATTAGATTTTAAGCCAAAGACTATAATAAGAGATGAGGAAGGACACTATATCATACTCAAAGGGTCTGTCCAACAAGAAGATCTAACAATTTTAAATATCTATGCCCCCAACGTGGGAGCAGCCAACTATATAAGCCAATTAATAACAAAATCAAAGAAACACATCAACAATAATACAATAATAGTAGGGGACTTTAACACTCCCCTCACTGAAATGGACAGATCATCCAAGCAAAAGATCAACAAGGAAATAAAGGCGTTAAGCGACACACTGGACCGGATGGACATCACAGATATATTCAGAACATTTCATCCCAAAGCAACAGAATACACATTCTTCTCTAGTGCACATGGAACATTCTCCAGAATAGATCACATCCTTGGTCCTAAATCAGGACTCAACTGGTATCAAAAGATTGGGATCATTCCCTGCATATTTTCAGACCACAATGCTCTGAAGCTCGAACTCAACCACAAGAGGAAGTTTGGAAAGAACCCAAATACATGGAGACTAAACAGCATCTTTCTAAAGAATGAATGGGTCAACTGGGAAATTAAAGAAGAATTGAAAAAAATCATGGAAACAAATGATATGAAGATACAACGGTTCAAAATCTGTGGGATAAAACAAAGGCAGTCCTGAGAGGAAGATATATAGCGGTACAAGCCTTTCTCAAGAAACAAGAAAGGTCTCAGGTACAAAACCTAACCCTACACCTAAAGGAGCTGGAGAAAGAACAAGAAAGAAAGCCTAAGCCCAGCAGGAGAAGAGAAATAATAAAGATCAGAGCAGAAATCAATGAAATAGAAAGAAAAAAAAAACAATAGAGCAAATCAACGAAACTAGGAGCTGGTTCTTTGATAGAATTAATAAAATTGATAAACCTCTGGCCAGACTTCTCAAAAGAAAACAAAAAGGACCCAAATAAGTAAAATCATGAATGAAAGAGGAGAGATCACAACTAACACCAGAGAAATACAAACTATTATAAGAACATACTATGAGCAACTCTACGCCAACAAATTTGACAATCTGGAAGAAATGGATGCATTCCTAGAAACATATAAACTACCACAACTGAGCCAGGAAGAAATAGAAAGCCTGAATAGACTGATAACCATTAAGGAGATTGAAATAGTCATTAAAAATCTCCAAACAAAAGCCCAGGGCCAGACGGCTTCCCGGGGGAATTCTACCAAACATTTAAAAAAGAACTAATTCCTATTCTCCTGAAACTGTTCCAAAAAACAGAAATGGAAGGAAAACTTCCAAACTCATTTTATGAGGCCAGCATCACCTTGATCCCAAAACCAGACAAGGATCCCACCAAAAAAGAGAGCTATAGACCAATATCCTTGATGAACACAGATTCGAAAATTCTCACCAAAATACTAGCCAATAGGATTCAACAGTACATTAAAAGGATTATTCACCATGACCAAGTGGGATTTATTCCAGGGCTGCAAGTTTGGTTAAACATCCGCAAATCAGTCAATGTGATACAACACATCAATAAAAGAAAGAACAAGAACCATATGATACTCTCAATAGATGCTGAAAAAGCATTTGACAAAGTACAGCATCCCTTCCTGATCAAAACTCTTCAAAGTGTAGTAATAGAGGGCACATACCTCAATATCATCAAAGCCAACTATGAAAAACCCACCGCAAATATCATTCTCAATGGAGAAAAACTAAAAGCTTTTCCCCTAAGGTCAGGAACACAGCAGGGATGTCCATTATCACCACTGTTATTCAACATAGTACTAGAAGTCCTAGCCTCAGCAATCAGACAACAAAAGGAAATTAAAGGCATCCAAATTGGTAAAGAAGAAGTCAAATTATCACTCTTCGCAGATGATATGATACTATATGTGGAAAACCCAAAAGACTCCACTCCAAAACTGCTAGAACTTGTACAGGAATTCAGTAAAGTGTCAGGACATAAAATCAATGCACAGAAATCAGTTGCACTTTTCTACACCAACAACAAGACAGAAGAAAGAGAAATTAAGGAGTCAATCCCATTAACAACTGCACCCAAAACCATAAGATACCTAGGAATAAGCCTAACCAAAGAGACACAGAATCTATACTCAGAAAACTATAAAGTACTCATGAAAGAAATTGAGGAAGACACAAAGAAATGGAAAAATGTTCCATGCTCCTGGATTGGAAGAATAAATATTGTGAAAATGTCTATGCTACCTAAAGCAATCTACACATTTAATGCAATTCCTGTCCAAGTACCATCCATCTTTTTCAAAGAAATGGAACAAATAATTCTAAAATTTATATGGAACCAGAAAAGACCTCGAATAGCCAAAGGGATATTGAAAAAGAAAGCCAAAGTTGGTGGCATCACAATTCCGGACTTCAAGCTCTATTACAAAGCTGTCATCATCAAGACAGCATGGTACTGACACAAAAACAGACACATAGATCAATGGAACAGAATAGAGAGCCCAGAAATAGACCCTCAACTCTATGGTCAACTAATCTTCGACAAAGCAGGAAAGAATGTCCAATGGAAAAAAGACAGCCTCTTCAATAAATGGTGTTGGGAAAATTGGACAGCCACACGCAGAAAAATGAAATTGGACCATTTCCTTACACCACACACAAAAATAGACTCAAAATGGATGAAGGACCTCAATGTGAGAAAGGAATCCATCAAAATCCTTGAGGAGAACACAGGCATCAACCTCTTTGACCTCAGCCACAGCAACATCTTCCTAGGAACATCGCCCAAAGGCAAGGGAAGCAAGGGCAAAAATGTCCAATGGAAAAAAGACAGCCTCTTCAATAAATGGTGTTGGGAAAATTGGACAGCCACACGCAGAAAAATGAAATTGGACCATTTCCTTACACCACACACAAAAATAGACTCAAAATGGATGAAGGACCTCAATGTGAGAAAGGAATCCATCAAAATCCTTGAGGAGAACACAGGCATCAACCTCTTTGACCTCAGCCACAGCAACATCTTCCTAGGAACATCGCCCAAAGGCAAGGGAAGCAAGGGCAAAAATGAACTATTGGGATTTCATCAAGATCAAAAGCTTTTGCACAGCAAAGGAAACAGTTAACAAAACCAAAAGACAACTGACAGAATGGGAGAAGATATTTGCAAACGACATATCAGATAAAGGACTAGTGTCCAAAATCTATAAAGAACTTAGCAAACTCAACACCTAAAGAACAAATAATCCAATCAAGAAATGGGCAGAGGACATGACAGACATTTCTGCAAAGAAGACATCCAGATGGCCAACAGACACATGAAAAAGTGCTCCATATCACTCGGCATCAGGGAAATACAAATCAAAACCACAATGAGATATCACCTCACACCAGTCAGAATGGCTAAAATCAACAAGACAAGAAATGACAGATGCTGGCGAGGATGCAGAGAAAGGGGAACCCTCCTACACTGCTGGTGGGAATGCAAGCTGGTGCAACCACTCTGGAAAACAGCATGGAGGTTCCTCAAAATGTTGAAAATAGAACTGCCCTATGACCCAGCAATTGCACTACTGGGTATTTACCCTAAAGATACAAACGTAGTGATTCAAAGGGGCACGTGCACCCGAATGTTTATAGCAGTAATGTCTACAATAGCCAAACTATGGAAAGAACCTAAATGTCCATCAACAGATGAATGGATCAAGAAGATGTGGTATATATACACAATGGAATACTATGCAGCCATCAAAAGAAATGAAATCTCGCCATTTGCGATGACGTGGATGGAACTAGAGCATATCATGCTTAGCGAAATAAGTCAAGCGGAGAAAGACAACTATCATATGATCTCCCTGATATGAACAAGTGGAGATGCAACAGCAGGTAGGAGAAGAATAAATGAAACAAGATGGGATTGGGAGGGAGACAAACCATAAGTGACTCAATCTCACAAAACTGAGAGTTGCTGGGGGGAGGGGGGGTTGGAAGTGGGGGGTGCGGTTATGGACATTGGCGAGGGTATGTGCTATGGTGAGGGCTGTGAAGTGTGTAAACCTGGCAATTCATAGACCTGTACCTGGGGGATAAAAATATATTATATGTTTATAAAAAATTAAAAATTAAAAATATAAAAAAAAAAGAAGTAAAAGAATTGGGATGTCTGGGAGGCTCAGTTGGGTAAGTGGCTTGCTTCGGCTCAAGTCATGATCCCAGGGTCCTAGGATCGAGCCTCATATCGGGCTCCCTGCTCAGTGGGCAGCCTGTTTCTCCCTCTGCCTCCCACTTCCCTTGCTTGTGTGTGCTCTCTCGTTGTGTCTCTCTGACAAATGAATAGATAAAATCTTTTTAAAATTTTTTTTTAAAAGTAAACAAAAAAAATCTGAGAAGACAGACTACTGGGGGGAAGTCACACAATTTCATTCATTTATTATTACTAACCTCAAATGAGACTGTACTGGTACACTGCCTAGTAATCCCAATTTCTTTGGTCAATTTGATCTCCCATTCTTGGCAACAATTCCTTGAAATCTTCTTTATTCTCTTTCTTTCCTCTCAGCAGATGACCTTTCCAACTTCATAGAACTCTGAAGGCATCAGATAAGATAATCTTCAACTTTGCACTACCAAACCTTACACCAATTTTCTTCACTTTCTGAGTTATTATATTAGATGTTCCTTCTTTTAAGGCAAATAGCTACCTATACTTTAGAGAGTATCCTCAGGAATCTTAAATTCATTTTCTTGCTTCTGTGCAATCATTCCTCTTGCTTCTACATACTCAGTCACTCCATTTCATTAATATATTCCCCCTTAATATGCATATGCCCCACCATTAGGTTTAGCATGTCACTTTTTGAAGCTCACCTCAGTCTCTGAATTGTTAAAATGAAAATATTGTATAAGTTGTAAAGCTCTATATGAGAGTCAGATTTGTTCTAACCTAAAGAGCAAAAAGATTAAGTGACTTTACAAGGTGTTGTTTCTTAATTAGAAGATCTAGACATACAGGTCAACTCTCCATAATCATTAGCTATTATTTCAGTTATAATTTAGAATTACAATTTAGAATATGTTTTCCATAGTGCTAATTTGAAAGCATAGGATTATTATTTTTTAAACATTGTTATTTTTGTTTAGATATAAGTATTGCAGTCCATTGTCTTAGCTTTCTGACATTCAGAATTTAAATCATGGGCCAGGCATCTGGTATATCTATAACTAAATTGGATTTGACTAAAATAGAATATAAGAGCTGATTAAACTACCTTCATCCATTTCATTAAGTTCCTCTTCACAATTCTATAATAAACAAAAGGTCTCCTTAACAAACTGAACCAATTGAGTGAAAGATCTTTTCTTAAAAAATCGAGACTTTTTCTACAGGTCTCTTTGGAATCAGAATTTCATAAGTTCCACAAAACAGCATAAAGTCTAGGTTCATTTGATGGTTCTAAGTATATAAAATACTTAAATAATATTTTAACAAAGATGAAAAAAGAAGGAATAATCTATTTCTGATTATCTGATTACTCAAATGTCTATTCTCCCTCTATGTCATTGGATATAATACATAATAATGTGCACTTCATTTATATCCACCAAATTTAGATCCATTAAACAAATCTCTGCCCTGCTCACACATAAGAGTGTTGTAAAAATCCACTGAGACAATGTATGTGAAAACACTTTAGAAAAGGCAAAAGCAGAGACAAACAATCATCATTTCTAACTCCACTTTTTTCACTTGTCATTAGCCAATAAATTAAAACCTATTAAAGTAATTAATTTATCTTTTAATAGGTTATTAAGTATATTAGAACTCACTGACTACCTTTAGTGACTATTCATTAACGTACTTCATATTTCTAATATAATTATTAGCTTAAAGTCAGAAATCAAGAATGATTTATTAGATATTTATTATACATTGACTCGTTTATACTTAGAAAAACATTTTAGGTAAAAGTCAAAAAACAAAAACATGCTGTTAATAGAGCTTGATTATTCCCAACTATTTTGGTAATATGGCTATGAACCTACTGTCCTTTGAGCATAATAGGTACAGGTAAAAGGGAAAGACATTTATTTACCCACAAATATGTCAAAACAGTAAGGAAACAGGGGTGCTATTGGAAAAGGCAGATAGTGGTAAAATAAATGAATTATGTTTTTAGAGTAATAATAGTTAACTGTTTCCCTAGAGAACTTTTTAAAATTCTCTTTCTCATGTATTTGACATATACTAAAGAATGTATGTGTAATAAATTTCCTGTGATGAATGCCATTAACTCTTTCCCTCCCTGTATGCATGTGCTACTCCTCCATTAAGAGGTGAGCCTCTTTCCCTTCTCCTATAGGGTATAATCTAGGCCTGTTTATTTTGACCAAAAGAATACAGAGGAAAGACCTTCTGGGATTTCTGAGCCCAGTCCTTTAAGGCATAACAATTTTCCACTTCCTTTTTGAACACTGATTGTAGGGGTTCTTCCTTTTTTAATTTAACCACCTTGCTTCAAGAGGCCTAAGCCCTTTGGAGAGGTTATATGGAGAATCAGCAGATAAATTGTCAACCATGTGTATGAACTATCTTGGATGTCACAGCCCTTAAGTAATTAAATCCCCAGGCAACATCATGTGGAACAGAAGAACCTTTCAGCTGATCCCAGACTATCCACAGAATCATAAATAAATAATAAATGATTAATGAAACCATTAATAAAATGGTTAATGCCAATATGTTTTGAGATTTTTATGAAGAGATAACCAAAATAGAAACTGGTACCTAGAAATAAGAGTAGTACTGGGCCAAAATCAAAACACGCAGCCTTAAATTTGGAACTGAGCAGGAGATGAAGGCTTTAGGGACTTCAGGAAACAGAGGTGGCTAAAACAATGAAGAAACTTATTGAAAGGCAACCCTTGTTATAAAAGGTACTTTCACTTGTAGTAATGTGAAAGGTAGAACTAATGAACTCCTGGAAATCACTAAGGGGAAGAAGTAACTGAATGAACTTGTATATCTGGCCAAGGAGATTTCCAAGGACTTTTCCAGGCAGAATACTAAAAATGACAAGTGACTTTCAGCTGGCAAGGATCAAATACAGAAAAAGAGAGTGAACAAGTAAGCAACTGTTCCATTTTGAAGCAAATGTTGTAGGAAATATAAAGGCCTTGAGCACCTTTTCCAGCCAGCAAGAAATTCTCAAGGAGGAAATGACCTCTGGGCAATGGTCAACTCCAGAGAACTACTAGTAAAATATATAGCATCAGGTTAAGTTACAATCAGAGGTGCAACTGTAATAACTTTTAAGACATCAGAAATATTTATGCCAGTGCCTCAAAGATCTCTCAGGTGACAAAAAAGACTTCTAAGAATCGTATAAGCATGTATTATAGTCCATCCACTCAGTGAGCCAATTGGTACCTAAGATTCTTAAGGATATTGTCCTTTAGCATCCTGGCATTTAGCTCAAAGTAGAGGAAGAGGCCAGTCTCAGATTTGTAGGTTTGCCTTTTGTTGAATGTAGTGGATCATAATTTGATTCATAGAAAATATGCAATATATTTTTTTTAATTACATAAGTTTGGTATAAAAGGAAGAGACCGTTCAAAATAAAAGAAAGGGTTCTGGGCCTTCAACTTTTGAAATTCAGGAAGCAGGTTGAGAAAGCTATTCAACGTCAAGCAAGCCATTCTCATGGAAAAGGACAACTCAGAGTAGAGTGAAATCTTAGATTTGACTTCTGGGCCAAGGGCTGAGAATTAGACCCTACATATCATACACTCCCTGCTCCTAGAATCATGATGAATGAGAGGTTTGTGTCTCATTAGAGTTCAGAATTGCTATGGACCATTTCCTGCTTTGCACTTCCCATTCCCCCCCCACTTTTTTTTAAGATTTTATTTATTTATTTGACAGACAGAGATCACAGGTTGGCAGAGAGGCAGGCAGAGAGAGAGGGGGAAGCAGGCTCCCCACCGAGCAGAGAGCCCGATGTGGGGCTCGATCCCAGCACCCTGAGATCATGACCTGAGCCAAAGGCAGAGGCTTAACCAACTGAGCCACTCAGGTGCCACCCATTTGCCCTTTTTGAACAAGAAATCTATTGCCCGTCTTGCTATTGTTTGCTAGATGAGTATGAGAAAGAAAACTTGTTTCTTTAGCTCACACATCTTCATATTGAGAAGCACTATAGTAAAGGTGGCTTGTATATACCTGAAACGGATTTAAATGATGAGATTATGAGCCTTGGATCTGAAACCTATGACATAGATGCAACTTTAAAGGTGTCTTGTGAGGGGGTGAATGCATTTTCCACATGTCAAGAACGTGAACTGCTACTTGCAGATGGTATAATAATAATCTCCAGCAATGGCTGCCATCAAGCCCTTTTCTTCTCATATATGCATATCCATTGAGAGGTAAAGGTTTTTCCCCCACTTCATCTTTAATCTAGGTTGTTCCTATAGATTACTTTGACCAATACAATGTAGTGGTGATCTGAGATTTGTAAGCCAGGGCCTCAATAGGACTCAAAGCTCCTATTTCTTTCTTATTGGAATGCTCACACTTGGGATGTTACTTCTTGAATCCCAATTATCATGACAGGAAGAAACCCAGCCACCCTGATGGAAAAACCCCAAGTCACATGAAGAGGCCACACAGAGGAAAACTGAGGTATGATAGCTGGGTTCCCAGCCGACAGTCAGCATCAACTGCCAAACACGTGAGCTATTTTGGATGTTTCAAACCCAATCCAGCTCCTATAAATTGTAGCTCTACCCAACACCACGTGGAGAACAAGTGAAATGATTCCTGTCAATTCAGAAATCTGGGGGGAAAAATTAAATGGTTGTCTTTTTTTTTTTTTTTTAAGATTTTATTTATTTATTTAGATACAGAGAACACATGAAAGACATAGAGAAAGCATAAGCAGAGGGAAGTGGAGGAGCAGACTCCCAGCTGAGCAGGGAACCCAATGTGGGACTAGATCCCAGCACCCTGGGATCCATGACCTGAGCTGAAGGCACCCAGGGGCCTTAACTGACTGAGGCACCCAGGGGCCCTAAATGGTTGTTGTTTCAGGTCAATTAAGTGTGGGGTGGTTTGTTAGCAGTAGACAAACAAAATAATACATATGTTGATACCACTAAGTGAATAAAATGATCAAGTAACCCATTTCAACTCAAGAACTAAAACATCACTAATGTTTCATCTATTCATTTGTTCCTTCTTGCCTTCCTGCTCTGCCATCAGTCCCATCAGAAATGTTAATACCATCCTGAATTTTGGTAACACTCCTTCTAATTTTCTATCACCCCTTTGGTACCACTCCTTGGTATCAAACACTTCTAAGAAAGTGTTTCTATGTTTTCCTGTGTAATGTAGTTTAGATTTGCTTGTTTTCAAACTTTATAAAAGCTATTATACTGCATGTGGGCTCCTGAGACTTGCTTTCTCAGGTCATTCTTCCTATTAAACAAAAGTACAAAGCACACAATCTGTCATTCTCTTGTCAATGAATATTTGAGTGGTTACAAACAGGGCTGCTTTGAACACTTTCATAGATGTACTCTTGGTCACCTATGGAAAAGTTTCTCTAAGGTATGTATGTAGAAGCAAAATGGTCAGGTATTAGACTATGTAAATGGTTAAATTCACAAGATAATGCCAAATTGCTTTCTATGGCAAACTGTGTTATTGGTTTACAACCCCACCTATAAATGTCTTTTTGATGCACATCTTCATTGATACTGTCATTATTTATTTTTCAATGTTAGATGTAAAATGGTATTCACTATGATCTTAGTTGACATTTTATGAGATTAAACACCATTTCATGTGCTCAGTCACATCCTCTTAAAATATAATTTCCTTTTTTTTTTAAGATTTTATTTATTTATTTGACAGACAAAGATCACAAGTAGGCAGAGAGGCAGGCAAGCAGGCTCCCTGCCAAGCAGAGAGCCCGACACGGGACTCAATCCCAGGACTCTGGGATCATGACCTGAGCAGAAGGTGGAAGCTTTAACCCACTGAGCCACCCAGGTGCCCCTCTGATTGGCCTTGGCTTGTTACTGTACAGTACAATGATGAATACAAGTGGTGATAAAATAGGCATCCTTATTGAGTTCCTGTTTTTTTTTTAAGATATTTATTGATCTATCTATTTATTTATTTATTTATTTACTTTTAATTTTAATTTTTTATAAACATATATTTTTATCCCCAGGGGTACAGGTCTGTGAATCGCCAGGTTTACACACTTCACAGCACTCACCAAAGCACATACCCTCCCCAATGTCCATAACCCCACCCCCCTTCTCCCAACCCCCCTCCCGCCAGCAACCCTCAGTTTGTTTTGTGAGATTAAGAGTCACTTATGGTTTGTCTCCCTCCCAATCCCATCTTGTTTCATTTATTCTTCTCCTACCCACTTAAGCCCCCATGTTGCATCACCACTTCCTCATATCAGGGATATCATATGATAGTTGTCTTTCTCTGCTTATTTCGCTAAGCATGATACACTCTAGTTCCATCCATGTTGTCGTGAATGGCAAATTTCATTTCTTGTGATGGCTGCATAGTATTCCATTGTGTATATATACCACATCTTCTTGATCCATTCATCTGTTGATGGACATTTAGGTTCTTTCCATAGTTTGGCTATTGTAGACATTGCTGCTATATATATTTGGGTGCACGTGCCCCTTTGGATCACTACGTTTGTATCTTTAGGGTAAATACCCAGTAGTGCAATTGCTGGGTCATAGGGCAGTTCTATTTTCAACATTTTGAGGAACCTCCATGCTGTTTTCCAGAGTGGTTGCACCAGCTTGCATTCCCACCAGCAGTGTAGGAGGGTTCCCCTTTCTCTGCATCCTCGCCAGCATCTGTCATTTCTTGTCTTGTTGATTTTAGCCATTCTGACTGGTGTGAGGTGATATCTCATTGTGGTTTTGATTTGTATTTCCCTGATGCCGAGTGATATGGAGCACTTTTTCATGTGTCTGTTGGCCATCTGGATGTCTTCTTTGCAGAAATGTCTGTCATGTCCTCTGCCCATTTCTTGATTGGATTATTTGTTCTTTAGGTGTTGAGTTTGCTAAGTTCTTTATAGATTTTGGACACTAGTCCTTTATCTGATATGTCGTTTGCAAATATCTTCTCCCATTCTGTCAGTTGTCTTTTGGTTTTGTTAACTGTTTCCTTTGCTGTGCAAAAGCTTTTGATCTTGATGAAATCCCAATAGTTCATTTTTGCCCTTGCTTCCCTTGCCTTTGGCGATGTTCCTAGGAAGATGTTGCTGTGGCTGAGGTCAAAGAGGTTGCTGCCTGTGTTCTCCTCAAAGATTTTGATGGATTCCTTTCTCACATTGAGGTCCTTCATCCATTTTGAGTCTATTTTTGTGTGTGGTGTAAGGAAATGGTCCAATTTCATTTTTCTGCGTGTGGCTGTCCAATTTTCCCAACACCATTTATTGAAGAGGCTGTCTTTTTTCCATTGGACATTCTTTCCTGCTTTGTCGAAGATTAGTTGACCATAGAGTTGAGGGTCTATTTCTGGGCTCTCTATTCTGTTCCATTGATCTATGTGTCTGTTTTTGTGTCAGTACCATGCTGTCTTGATGATGACAGCTTTGTAATAGAGCTTGAAGTCCGGAATTGTGATGCCACCAACTTTGGCTTTCTTTTTCAATATCCCTTTGGCTATTCGAGGTCTTTTCTGGTTCCATATAAATTTTAGAATTATTTGTTCCATTTCTTTGAAAAAGATGGATGGTACTTGGACAGGAATTGCATTAAATGTGTAGATTGCTTTAGGTAGCATAGACATTTTCACAATATTTATTCTTCCAATCCAGGAGCATGGAACATTTTTCCATTTCTTTGTGTCTTCCTCAATTTCTTTCATGAGTACTTTATAGTTTTCTGAGTATAGATTCTGTGTCTCTTTGGTTAGGCTTATTCCTAGGTATCTTATGGTTTTGGGTGCAGTTGTTAATGGGATTGACTCCTTAATTTCTCTTTCTTCTGTCTTGTTGTTGGTGTAGAAAAGTGCAACTGATTTCTGTGCATTGATTTTATGTCCTGACACTTTACTGAATTCCTGTACAAGTTCTAGCAGTTTTGGAGTGGAGTCTTTTGGGTTTTCCACATATAGTATCATATCAGATTTATTTTTTAAAGTGATCTGTAGATCTTGTCTAAAAGATAAGTTGAAACCAAGGAAGAACTAGAAAATTAGGATATTTGCAAGAATATTATTCAAGAATATTATTTAAATGGTGAACCATGAAATATAAGCTGAATATGAAAGGAAATGAAGAGTTGGAAATGGGAAGAGAGGGATAGAGAGAGAACGAGAATGCCTTAATGAGTTAGAAATGTAATGGAAAGGGAGAGAGCAAGAGAATGCTTTAATGATTTGGAAATGTAAAAAGACCAATGTGGTGGAAATCTAGAAGAAATCCAAGACCAACATTTTTATGGTAGTTGACAAGTAAATAAGGATACATGATTGTGATCATAAGTCAAAATTCCTGGAATGGTGATTTGGGAATAATACAGAGATGATGGCAAATGACATGAGTGGATAAGGTGAAGTAGGTTATTGAAGGTCAAGAGAAGAGGAAGTTAACAAAAATGAAGTTTAGATTATGGGAGGATGGTCTGCTAAAATAATGATAACACCCAGTGTGATAAAATTTGAAGCATAAAGGAAGGTTGTTTGAGTAGAGTATCTAGTTTTTGATAAATGAGGGAAGATGATTAGAAGGTCAGTTGACAGTTACAAGAACAGAAGAAAAGTGATACAGACAAATAGAATGAGCCTTTTAAAAAATACATATGATTTTTTTACAGAAGCAAGTAGTAATAATGATCCAGAGTAAAGGAGAGTGCTAAGAATGATATTTGGGTTTTTGAAAGAAGAATCACTTGAAAATGATGAAGGGAAGGTATGCTTTCTTTGAAGAATGAGGTTTCAGTTATGGAAGATATGGAAGGCATGTTTGGGGAATGGTTGAAAGTAGGGTGCCTGGGTCGTTCAGTGGGTTAAAGCCTCTGCCTTCAGCTCAGGTCATGATCTCAGGGTCCTGGGATCGAGCCCCACATTGGGCTGTCTGCTCAACAGGGAACCTGCTTCCTGCCTGCCTCTCTGCCTACTTGTGATCTCTCTCTCTCTCTGTGTCAAATAAATAAATAAAATATTTTAAAAAAAAGAAAGTAAAGGGAAGTGAGCTGCTTTTAGAGAGGAAGTTGAAGGGAAGTAGGTATGGTAGAGTATTATGGCAATGGCAAGTTGGAAGTGGGCAGGCAGCAGTGAGAGGGGCAGAGATGGGGGGACCTCTCCCTCTTGGATGTTTCTTATAATAAATGCAAGGTTAATTATCCTTTAAGATTTAATGTCAGTGATTTTGAGGAGGTTAGATTCTGGGTCCATTGATCAGAGGACTCAGTCAGACTATGTGAGTAGTTACTGCTACTGCAACAAATTTTGATAGCTGCACCAATATGGCTTGAAGGTAGGAAGCAGCCCAGGCAGTGATGCCAGAAACTAAAGATAGCAAGGCCAGGGTAGGAGCATCGTCTACAGTTAATGAACTCCAAACATTCAGTCTTACATCCCAGAGATAAACACAATTCGGTCATATTTTACCTTTTACATACACTATTGGATTCAGTTTGCTAATACCGTATTTAGAATTTTTGCATCCAAATGAATAAGTGACATTAGCCTGTGATTTCCTTTTCTCATTTACCGTTTTTCTAAATTTGGAAAATTACAATATCAAGATTACCTTAGTTTAATTAAATCAGTTGGTGATTATTCTCTCTCTTTCTGCTCTCTGGAAAAGACTACATAAAATAATCAGTTTCTCATCAGTTTGATAGGGCTAACTTATAAATACATCTGGATCTGGGTAATATTTTGTAACTAGTTCTCTGGTTTCTTTGCTTCTACAGGATTATTCAGACTTCTGTTTTTCTTAAGTCAATTCTGGTAAGTTATATTTTCTAGAAAATTTCCCATTTTGTGTGTTTTCAAATTGGTCGACATTAAGTTGTTCATAATTTTTATATCTTTTTAACCTCAGTTATCTGTATATGTCCATCGTTTTACTTCCAACTTTTCTGTGTCCTTACACATTAAATGTTATCTATTCTGAACAGCAAGTATCTGGGTTTTTTGAAGGTCTACATTGATAATATGTGCCTTTTAATTAGTGGACTTAAATCATTTATGTTTCTTGTTACTACTGTTATATTTGGAACAATTTCAACTTTAAATTTTCCCCATGGAACTGAGGAGCGTAGTAAAATAACTCTAGTTTCAAATGAATAGCAATTCAGTGCTATTTCTCCTCAGGAAAAGTCAAATGGTGGTTTAAAAGTTTTCTCTATTCCCCCACCAAAGTGAAAACCAAAAAATAAAATTTGTAAATCCATTTTTTCTTTAAATGCTCAAAGTATGAAAAATGATGAGCAAAATGGCATCAATAAAATGTATTTATTTTTAATAAATATAAATGTACAGCTATGGTTTTTTGCTTCTAAACTTCTGTGAGTTTATAACAATTTATTAGTATTGCATCTTTGTAATTCAGGTTACCTAGCAAGTTCAATTTCATGTGTTTTTATTATTGCCTGTTGAAAGTGCATTAATTTGTTAGGACAGGAACCCTGTGGAGGAGATAATTATGTCTTGTCAGCAATGAATAAATGTCAGCCTTAAAAATGAATTCTTGTTTTTGAGATAGCATGATTAAATCAAGATAGTATGTGCTTAGGGATTGGAGTGGGGAGTGGACATTCTGAGAAATAAAATAGCCTAGGTAAAGCACCTGGTTTTATGAAAATGATTTTTTAGAAGCATTGTCTTATATACTATGAAAAAAAAAAAGCCCTGAAATATTAAAAAAAAAGACTTTGATACTTGTTATAGATAAGAGCCTGAAGATAAAATTCAATGTTTTCTTTAAATGCTATTGCCCAACTAAGGAAAATCCACAATTGAAAACTGACTTAGACCTGTTCTCTCTATCAGGGCCATGGCCACCATATTGATTTCGGAGTTGTGAGACTTAACTGAAGCTTTATATGGATTTCAGGTAATTTATTTTCCCCCTGAAGAATTGACACATGGACATGAAATATGTTAAGACAGATCTTCTAATTTTAGGCAATCCCAAAATTTGGCTTTGTATTGATGACTGGTAAGTAAGAAGTATAATGTGATGAGAAGAGCATAGGCATTAGAATCTGGAGACCCAAGGTTAGGTTCTGACTACATTTTACTAGCTGTGTAAACTGAGACAAGTCAACTAACCATAAACACCTTAATTTCTCCATCATCTAGGTTAATTAACTCATTTAGTGTATGTGTGTGTGTGGGGGGGGACAGACCCTTTCACAGTATATATGTATATCCAGTCCTCATGTTCTATACTTTAGACATCTTACAATTTTGTCAGTTACATCTCAATAATTCTGAAAAAAATTGTCTCCATCCTTAAACAGGACATATTAAAACCATTGCTCTGCCTACCTCATAGAACAACTGTGAGAATCAAATGAGACAATGTATATTATATAACATTATACTATATATAGTATCAGCCAGGAAAATGGAGAAAGTGTTAAAGAGGTTTGGTTGAGAAACTGGAAGTGTTGTAGAACATGTGCATTGAAAGCAAAGGATGGAGAGATTTGGAAGTATAGACAGCTACCCTTCATCAGACAATGGTATATTGAGATTGAAGACTTCAAAAAGGGAGTTGATAGTGAAATAAGAGGAACAACTGAACAGAGATGACAGTGTGTATTAGCTCACTAGAAGGGCATGAATGGAGAATAATTCCTTCACTGAAATCCAACCTGTGCTGTGTCCAGAATGTAAGACCTAAAATAGTAATACATAAACAAAATAAAAACAAGATCCCGTGTCTTTCAACTTCAGGAATGTGTGTTCTCCTAGACTATAAATCTTTGGGGAAGGAAAAATGACTATATCTTACTCATTTTTATCACCCTCTTCCTATTATTTAACATATAATTCCTTATATGTATTAGACAATTGAAACTTGTGGAAAATGTAGTAAAACAAGGAGAAATCAAACTTTCATCATGAGATTAAAGTTTACTAGATATATTTGAACAACTAAGTAAATGATCATGATTATCTTGTATAAAAAATTCAAAATTCTGTATCTTTCTCATTTGTGTGTAATATTTATTTCACATGTCTGTTTTTAGAACTGATTAATTTTATAGTTATTGTTGTCTCTACAGTCCATTTGAAATAGCAGTTTTTTGGGATATCTTTCATTCAATTCAAATATATAGAATTTTTAATAAGATCCTTATACCCAGGAAGGTGAGTCATGTGTTTGGGATAGATGGGCTGCATCCCACCTTCTTCATAAATTAGCTTCTATTTATAGGAGCATATCTTTATAATCTTGTATCTAGCTACTGTATATACCATTTTACTTCATAGGTACCTACTAGTACTAATAATGATAATAACAAACAGTTGAGTACTGTTCTAAGTAGTTTACATGATTCACTCATTTTTTCTTCACAGCCCTATGAGGATGTGATATTATTATCCTTATTTCACAGATGAGGAAATGGGTACAGAGATGTTAACTAACTTACCTGAAATCACAAGATTAACCCCAGAAGTCTGGTACCAGTGCTCAGGATACTAACCACCACTACAAATATAGACATGGATATAGATATAAACTTAGATGCAGGTATTAGCTATTTCTTGTTTAAATGTCTGTTTTCTTTACCTGAAGCTCCTTCAGGTCAAGAACGCCTCATGGCACATTGCAGCTTATCCATAAATATTTCAGGAACAAATGAATGAATGAGTTTCACACTTACCAAGATAATTTTATTGTTCCTTAAAATTTTTCCTATTATTTTAATATTACTTTACAACTGAAACTGTTGGCTTCTTTCAAGTCTATTCCAGTTATTATTTGGGTGGTTTCTTATGAGACATGTTATGACATTTTAGACCTTTACATTTAAAACTTCATTCTTTTGCCAAGACAAAAATGATCTCTTCGTCTCCTTCTGCCAAATATAAAAGCAGAATGAGTGTTTACAGGAGGGGGGTTTGTAATCCAGGTTTTCTGCAGCAGCCGATTTCAAATATTCTAGTCAAATCCTGCCTTTTGTTTGACTCTTCCTGCTGAGTGTTACCATCAAAGCTCCATTCTGGCATCCATTAGTCACCAAGTGCTTATTTTGAGAATGGTTGCTATCATCACATACTCTCTACACAGGTGCCACCTAGTTACTTTTGTTTTGGCAATTATGGGTTAAATACATTCCTGGGTTTAGTCCTGCTTAAGCTTGCTAGCTCTCTATTTTAAATTAATGCATGGCTAATACAAGAATAAAGCTTTCATTGAAGGAATCTTTCAAAGCACTCTTCTTTTCCATAAATGAAATATTCTTCTTTTCCATAAATGAATCTCCTTTCACTGTTTAGCTATGCTCTGCCCTACAAAGTTGTACTACATTGTAGTTTATAAAGACTAGTAATTGAAAAGAACTTATATTTTATTCTTAAAATATTATTCTCTTTAGAGATACCCATTTCACTATCATTCCTCACTGCCTTGCCCAAGTATTTACCTTCAGCTCATTAATTAATTAATGTCAATCTAAAGAGTCATTCCACTCAGGAGTGTTTCCATTAAAAATATCTCATATAAGGATCCTGTTTTCTTGCTAAGACTTTTTGAATCCAGTAATTCCCTAACAGAGAACTCCATAAAGGATTAATAAGTTTGTTTGGTAGGAGAAAAGATGTTGGACTTTTTAAAAAAAAATTCTTATTTTATATGTAATTATCCTGTGTGTCTCTCTCCTAGTACTTTTTCTTCTTTGTGATATGTCTAGAATTTATCAACTTAGAAATAGGGTTTATAATATATGTTTTAAAACTTAGAAATAGGCCATGAGGTATTTAAAATAGACACTTCATTCATCTTACTGTCAGTGGGAACAGTGTTTATGTGCAGGTGCACATTTTATTTCATTTTTAAATTTTTTATTTAAAATAAATTAATTAACATATATTATTAGTTTCAGAGGTAGAGGTCAGTGATTTAGCAATATTATATAAAACCCAGTGCTTATTACATCACGTGCCCTCCTTAATGTCCATTACCCATTTACCCAATCCTAACACCTTCTCCCCTCTAGAAACCCTCAGTTTATTTTCTTTTTTTTTTCTTTCTTTCTTTCTTTATTTATTTATCAGAGAGAGAGAAGGGGAGAGAGCAAGCACAGGCAGACAGAGAGGCAGGCAGAGGCAGAGGGAGAAGCAGGCTCCCTGCCGAGCAAGGAGCCCGATGTGGGACTCAATCCCAGGACGCTGGGATCATGACCTGAGCCGAAGGCAGCTGCTTAACCAACTGAGCCACCCAGGCGTCCCCCTCAGTTTATTTTCAATGATAAAGAATCTCTTATGGTTTGTCTCCTTCTCAGATTTCATCTTGTTTTGTTTTTTTCCTCTCGTCCCCTATGATCCTCTGTTTTGTTTCTTAAATTCCACAACTGAATGAGAACATACGATAAATGTCTTTCTCTGATTAACTTATTTTGCTTAGCATAATACTATGCAGTTCCATCAATGTCATTGTAAATGGCAAGATTTCACTTTTGTGATGGCTGACTAATAGTCCATTGTGTGTCTTTGTGTGTGTATCCATAATATCTTTTTAATCCATTTATCTGTCAATGGACATCTGGGCTCTTTCCATAGTTTGGCTTATTTGGAAATTGCTGCTGTAAACATTGGGGTGCAAGTGCCCCTTTGGATCACTATATTTGTATCTTTGGGGTAAATACCCAGTAGCACAATTGCTGGGTCATAAGGAAGCTTCATTTTCAACTTTTTAAGTAACATTCATACTGTTGTCTAGAGTGACTGTACCTGCTTGCATTCCCACCAACAGTGTAAGAGAGGTCCCCTTTCTCCACATCCTTGCCAACTTCTGTCCTATATTGACTTGTTAATTATAGCTTTTCTGACAGGTGTGAGGTGGTATCTCCTTGTGGTTTTGATTTGTATTTCCCTGATGCCAAGTTATGTGGACCATTTTTTCATGTGTCTGTTGGCCATTTGGATGTCTTCTTTGCAGAAATGTCCGCTAATGTCTTCTGCCCTTTCTTGATTGGATTGTTTGTTCTTGGATGTTGTGTTTGATAAGTTCTTTATAGATCTTGGTTACTACTCCTTTATCTGATAAGACATTTACAAATATATTCTCCTATTCTGTCTGTTGCCTTTTGACTTTGTTGATTGTTTCCTTTGCTGTGCAAAAGCTTTTTATCTTGATGAAGTCCCATTAGTTCATTTTTGCCTTGTTTTCCCTTGCCTTTGGAAACGTGTCTAACCTGAAGAGGTTGATAGTCAAAGAGATTGATGCCTGTGTTCTCCTTTAGAATTTTGATGGATTCCTGTCTCATATTAGGTCTTTCATCCTTTTTGAGTTTATCTTTGTGTATGGTATATGAAAATGACCCAATTTCATTCTTCTACACATGACTGTCCAATTTTCCCAGCACCATTTGTTGAAGAGATTGTCCTTTTTCCATTAGATATTCTTCCTGCTTTGTCAAAGATTAGCTGACCATAGTGTTGAGGGTCTATTTCTGAGTTCTCTTTTCTGTTCCATTGCTCTACGTGTCTGTTTTTGTGCCAGTACCATACTATCTTGATAATTACAGCCTTGTAATAGAACTTGAAGTCCAGGATTGTGATGCCACCAGTTTCGGTTTTTTTCTTTTACAACATTCCTCTGGCTACTTGGGGTCTTTTCTGGTTCCATACAAATTTTAAGATCATTTGTTCCAGCTCTATGAAAAAAGTTGGTGATATTTTGATAAGAATTGCATTGAATGTGTAGATTGCTCTGGGTACCATAGACATTTTTGTTCTTCCAATCCGTGAGCCTGGAATGTTTTTTTCCATTTCTTTGTGTCTTCCTCAACTTCATTCATAAGTGTTCTATAGTTTTCTGAGTACAGATCTTTTGCCTCTTTGGTTAACTATTTCCTAGGTATCTTATGGGTTTTGGTGCTACTGTGAATAGGACTGATTCCTTGATTTCTTTTTCCTCTGTCTCATTGTTAGTGTATAGAAATGCAACTGAATTCTGTGCATTGATTTTATATCCTGTCACTTTGACAAACTCCTGTATGGAGTCTTTTGGGTTTCTCACATAAAGTATCATGTCATCTGTGAAGAGTGAAGAGTTTGACTTTTCTTGGCCAATTCAGATGCCTTTTATTTCATTTTTTTGTTTGTTTGTTTGTTTGATGTTGAGGCTAGGACTTCTAGTACTATATTGAACAACACTGGTGAGAGTGGCGATTCCTGTCTTGTTCCTGACCATAGGTGAAAAGTTCTCAGTTTTTCTCCATTGAGAATTATATTCACTGTGGGCTTTACACAGATGGCTTTTATGATATTGAAGTATGTTCCTTCTATCCTTACACTGTGAAGAATTTTAATCAAGAAAGTATACTATACTTTGTTAAATGCTTTTTCTGCATCTATTGAGAGGATCATATGGTTCTTGTACTTTATTAATGTAGTGTATCACATTGATTGATTTGCAGATGTTGAACCACATTTGCAGCCCAGGAACAAATCCCACTTGGTCCTGGTGAATAATCCTTTTAATGTACTGTTGGACCCTATTAGCTAGTATCTTGGTGAGAATTTTGGCATTCATGTTTTTCAGGGATATTGGTCTGTAATTCTTTTTGGTGGGGTCTTTGTCTGGTTTTGGGATCAAGGTAATGCTAGCCTCATAAAGCGAGTTTGGAAGTTCGCCTTCCATCTCTAATGTTTGAAAGAGCTTCAGAAGAATAGGTATTAGTTCTTCTTTAAATGTTTGGTAAATTCCCTTGGGAAGCCACTCAGTGCTGGACTCTTTTTTGTTGGGAGATTTTTGATTACTGCTTCAGATTCCTTGGTGGTTATGGGTCTGTTCAGGTTTTCTATTTTTTCCTGTTTTCATACTGGTAGTTTAATATATCTCTAGGAATGCATTTATTTCTTCTATATTGCCTAATTTCTTGGCATATAGATGCTCACAATATGTTCTTATAATTGTATTTCTTTGGGGTTGGTTGTGATCTCTCCTCTTTCATTCATGATTTTACTTATTTGGGTCCTTTCTCTTTTCTTTTTGATAAGTCTGGCTAGAGTTTTTATCAATCTTGTTATTCCTTTAAAGAGCCAGCTCCTAGATTCATTGTTCTGTTCTACTGTTCTTTTGGTTTCTATTTCATTGATTTCTGCTTAAAGCTTAAGCTTAAGCCTTGTTAATTCTCTTCTCCTGCTGGGTTTAGGCTTTATTTGCCATTCTTTCTTGAGTTACTTTAGGTGTAAGTTTAGGTTGTGTATTTGAGAACTTTCTTGTTTTTTTTTTTGTTTGTTTGTCTGTTTGTGCTATATACTTCCCTCTTAGGACTGCTTTTGCTGCTTCCCAAAGGTTTTGAATGGTTGTGTTCTCATTTTCACTTGTTTCCATGAATTTTTAAAATTCTTCTTTAATTTCTTGGTTGAGCCATTCATTCTTTAGTAGGATGCCTTTAGCCTCCATGCATTTGAGTTCTTTCCAAATTGCCTCTTGTGATTGAGTTCCAGTTTCAAAGCTTCATGGCCTGAAAATGTGCAGGGAATAATTCCAATTTTTTGGTAATGGTTGAAACATGATTTGTGACCCAGTATGTGATCTGTCCTGGAGAATGTTCCATGTGCACTCCAGAAGAATGTGTATTCTGTTGCTTTAGGATGAAATGCCCTGAATATATCTGTGAAGTCCATCTGGTCCATTGTGTCAGCCAGAGCCCTTGTTTCTTTGTTGATCTTCTGCTTAGATGATCTGTCCACCTCCTGTGAGTGGGGTGTTGAAGTCCCCTATATTGTGTTATTATCAATATGTTTTTAAATTTTTGTTATTAATGTTTTTTCTGCATCAATTGAGAGGACCATGTGGTTCTTCTCTATTCTCATATTAATTTGTTCTATCACATTGATTGATTTGTGAATGTTGAACCATCCTTGTAGCCCAGGGATGAATCCCTCCTGGTCATGGTGGATAATCTTTTTAATGTGCTGTTGGGTCCTATTTGCTAGGATCTTGTTGAGAATTTTAGCATCCATATTCATTAGTGATATTGGTCTGAAATTCTCCTTTTTGGTAGGGTCTTTGCCTGTTTTGGGGATCAGGGTAATGCTGGCTTCATAAAAAGAGTCTGGAAGTTTTCCTTCTGCTTCAATTTTTTGAAACAGCTTCAGGAGAATAGGTGTTATTTCTTCTGTGAAAGTTTGATAGAATTCCCCAGGGAATCTTTCAGGTCCTGGGCTCTTATTTTTTGGGAGGTTTTTGATCACTGCTTCAATCTTGTTACTAGATATTGGTCTATTCAGGTTGTTGATTTCTTCCTGATTCAATTTTGGGAGTTTATAGTTTTCCAGGAATGCATCCATTTCATCTAGGTTGCTAAGCTTACTGGCATATAACTGTTGATAATAACTTCTGATGATTGTTTCTACTTCCTTGGTGTTCATTTTGATCTCTCCCTTTTCATTCATAATTTTATGAATTTGGGCTTTCTCTCTTTTCTTTTGGATTAGTGTGACCAATGGTTTATCAATGTCATTGATTCTTTCAAAAAACCAGCTACTAGTTTCATTGATACGTTCTACTGTATCTCTGGTTTCTACTTCGTTGATCTCAGCTCTAATCTTGATTATTTCCCTTCTTATGTGTGGAGCTGGTTTGACTTGTTGTTGATTATCCAGTTCTTTAAGGTGTAGAGACAGCTGCTGTGTTCTGGATTTTTCAATTTTTTTGAGGGAGGCTTGGATGGCTATGTAATTGTTTTCTATAATTGGCTGCTCCCTTGTTAGGAGCACACATAATTATAATTGTTATATATTCTTGTTGGATAGACCATTTAAATATGATATAGTATCCTTCCTCATCTCTTATTACAGTCTTTGGTTTAAATTTTAATTTGTCTAATATAAGGATTTGCACCTCCACTTTCTTTTGGTGTCCATTAGCATGATAAATCATTTTCTACCCCCTCACTTTAAATCTGGAGGTGTCTTTGAGTCTAATATGGATTTCTTGCAGAAAGCATATTGATGGGTCTTGCTTTTTTATCCATTTGAATACCTTGTGTCTTCTGATTAGAGCATTTAGCCCATTTACATTGAGTAACTATTGGAATATATGAATTTAATGTCATTGTATTACCTGTAAAGTCACTGTTTCTGTTCATTGTTTCTATTCCTTTCTTGTCCATGTTATTTTTGCTCTCTGTCTTCACTTAAAGGATATTTATTGCAGGGCTGGTTTAGTGATCACAAATTCTTTTAGTTTCTGTTTGTCCTGGAAGCTTTTTATCTCTCCAATTTTATATAACATCCTAGCTGGGTAAACTATTGTTGACTGCATATTTTTCTCATTTAGCACCCTGAATATATCATGCCAGTCCTTTCTGGCCTGCCAAGTCTCTGTGGATAGGTCTGCTGCCAGTCTAATGTTGCTACCCTTGTAGGTTATGGACCTCTTGTCCCTAACTGCTTTCAGGATTTTCTCTTTGTCTCTGAGATTTTTAAGTTTCACTATTATATGTTGGGCTGTTGACCTATTTTTATGGATTTTGAGTGGGGATTCTCTGTGTCTCCTGGACTTGAATGTTTCCTTCCCCAAATTAGGGAAGTTCTCTGCTATAATTTGTGCCAATATACCTTCTGCCCCACTCTTTCTTTTCTCTTCTTCTGGGATCCCAAATATTCCAATATGTTTCAATTTATAGTAATACTTTTCTCTCAAATTCTCCCCTCATAATCCAGTAGTTGTTTATGTCTCTTTTTCTCAACTTCTTTATTCTCCATCATTTGGTCTTCTATATCACTAATTCTTTCTTCTGCCTTATTTATCCTAACAGTTAGAGCCTCCATTTTTTTTTATTGCACCTCATTAATATCTTTTTAAATTTTGACTTGATTAGGTTTTAGTTATTTCATTTTTCCAGAAGGGGATTCTCTTGTATCTTCTATGTTTTTCTCAATTCCAGCTAGTATCTTTATAATCATTATTCTGAACTCCAGTTCCAACATCTTACTTCTATTCATACTGATTAGGTCCCTGGCAATCAGTACTGCTTGTTCTCTTTTTTGAAGTGAGTTTTTCTGTCTTGTCATTCTGTCCAGAGAAGAATAGATGAACAAGAGAACAAAATACCGGAAGGGTAACAAGAAACCCAGAGAAATAGATACTAGACAAATTAGAAGAGATCCAAAATTGAAAAAAAAATTTTTTTAAAAGAGAGAATATAATCAGAGAAGTGAAAAGAGCAGAGCTATGCACTAGATTAAGTGTATATTTTGGTCTGTTTTTTAGAAAACTAGATCCCAGAATAGTAAAGAAAGAAAAACATATATGTATAAAAATAAAATTAAATACAATAAGAGGTCAGAATGTAAGTGTAAAAATGAAAATTAAAAGAGGAAGAGCAAGGAAGAAACAAAGAGAAGGAATATAAAGAGATAGGTGAACAGAACAGAGCAATACACTATATCCTGAGTGTATTGTGGCCTTTGTTAGAAGAAACTACATCTCAAAATTGTAAAGAAAGAAAAACTTACATATATACAAAAATAAAGTTAAATACATTGAAAATATTGTAACTGTAAGGATGAAAATTTAAAAAGACTTTAATAAACAAAAACAAACAAAAGAAGAAAAGAGAGAAAATATGATCAGAAAGGTAAAGTGAAGAGAGCCATACACTAGATTCTGGGTGTATTTTGATCTGTTTATTAGAAGAAACTGCATCCCAAAATTCTAAATAAAGAAAAGCTCACATATATACAAAAATAAAGTTAAATAGGAAGGATAGAATGTAACTGTAAAAATGAAAAAAGTCTGAAGAATCGTTGAGGGAAAGAACCTCATGAATTCTATATTCTATTTTTCCCTATCAATTCAGTTTTGCAGTTCTTTATGATCAGTAAAATTGGTCTTGCTGATCATCTCCCTGGATGGAATTCCACCACCTTTGCTAGGGGGCCAGGCTAAGTAAAGGTTCCAGATTGCTCTATGTGGCTTTAGTTCCCTGAAGTATTTCCATGCCACTTTAGAGGATGAGAAAGAAAATGGTGGCCTATCAATCTCCAGCCCCAGAACCCAGAGTTTGGGGCCCCACATTTCAATGCACCCACAGGGAAAAAGCAGCCAGTCACTCCTGTCTCCTTGGTCTCCACCCACACTGTGTACTCATCCAACCTGCAACCAAGCATTTCTATTTCAAGCACACAACTTCATTTCAAGTCTCCAAACCCTGAAGACTCCTGAGGTGTGCACCTGTGCTGCTCCTCCTGGGGAGAAATGGGGAACATTACCACAGTTCTGCCACTACCTGGGCCCCTGATTGGAGAGCAGTCACCCAACTGTGTCCCAATTTTCATTATATGGCAACCCTGAGCTGAGAGCTCCCTCCTGGGCTTGCTATCGCAGCTGGCTTCCCTGCTTCAATGCCTGGGAGCTCTGCCATAATTAAGCACTCCCAGTCTTCCTGTGATCTCAGGGATCCTGCGACCACACTGTCTCACCCAGGATTCTGTCTCACTTTGCCACCTAAGCATCTTTCAGGCAGGGACATCCCTCAGCAGAGCAGACTTCTAAAAGTTCTGATTTTGTGCTCTTCTACATCACTTTCTGATGACAGCTTTTGGAGTCCCCATGATTTATCTTCTGATGATATATCACCTTGGATTCCTTTCTTCACACCTCTTACTGTGTAAAAAGCAGTTGCTTATCTATTTGTAGAATTGTAGGAATTCTTTTTTTTCTTTTATTTCTTTTCAGCGTAACAGAATTCATCGTTTATGCACCACACCCAGTGCTCCATGCAATATGTGCCCTCCATAATACCCACCACATGGTTCCCCCAACCTCCCACCCCCGCCCCTTCAAAACCCTCAGATTGTTTTTCAGAGTACATAGTCTCTCATGGTTCATCTCCCCTTCCAATTTCCCTCAACTCCCTTCTCTCCATCTCCCTGTGTCCTCCATGTTATTTGTTATGCTCCACAAATAAGTGAAACCATATGATAATTGACTCTCTCTGCTTGACTTATTTCACTCAGCATAATCTCTTCTAGTCCCATCCGTGTTGATACAAAAGTTGGGTATTCATCCTTTCTGATGGAAGCATAATACTCCACAGTGTATATGGACCACATCTTTCTTATCCATTTGTCTGTTGAAGGGCATCTTGGTTCTTTCCACAGTTTGGTGATCGTGGCCATTGCTGCTATAAACATTGGGGTACAGATGGCTTTTCTTTTCACTACATCTGTATCATTGGGGTAAATGCCCAGTAGGAATTGCAGGAAAATTTCTTTTATCTTGCTCTACAGTTCATTAATGATGCATTTAAAAACATTTTTCAAATTATATTTTGTTTTTCATTTCCATTTGTTCATGTAGGAGGAAAATTTTTCCAGTGTTTTCAAGGGAAACATTCGAATATCATTCTTATCTTAGATCTTCAGTTGAGTTCACAGGTATCAGAATGATTTGATAGCTATCTAGCTGAACTCCTGGGACCAGACAAGACTAAGGTCTCCTCTGTCCTCTTGTAATATGGAGTTGCACATTTTAGACTGGTGATGGAAAGGTGAGGCAGGGCCTGTCTTATAACTTCTATTTTCTCAGAGCACCTGGTGTTTCAGTTGGTTGAGCATCTGCCTTCAACTTGGGTCATGATCCCAGGGTCCTGGGATAGAACCCCTCATTGGGCTTCCTGCTCCATGGGGGGCCTACTTCTCCCTCCTGCCTGCTGCTCTACCTGCTTGTATTTCTCTCTTTCAAATAAATAAATAAAATCTTTTAAAAAATGATTTATATTTTCTCAATGAAGTATGAGGAAGGTGAAGTGCTTGGACTGGAGGAAAAGGGTATGAAAAATTTAAGGAAAGAGACGATACAAAATCTTCATTTAGTATAGTGGAGACTACAATCTGTAACAAATGTCTGATTTGTCAGACATTTTCTGCCATTCATTCATCTGCCAGGGGGAAAATAAGCAAATCTGGTTTGTTTGTTTGTGTTTTTTTAAAGATTTTATTTATTTATTTGAAATAATAAGAGTAAGGGGGAGAGAGGGCATGAGCTGAGGGAGAGAGAGAAGCAGAATTCCCTCCTGAGCAGGAATCCTGATGCGGGGATCAATCCCAGGACTCCGGGATCATGACGGGAGCTGAAGGCAGTTGCTTAACTGACTGAGCCACCCAGGTACCTCAGGGAAATCTGTTTTAAGCAGACTTCCCACAGGGAGACAGTTTTGGGGGATTTATCAAGCACCATGTCTTCAAATATAGACCATAGTGCTTCAGCTCTCACTCACCATTATTTTACACTATGATTCAGACCCCTAGATGTTTCTTTTATCTTGCTCTACAGTTCATTAATGATGCATTTAAAAACATTTTTCAAATTATATTTTGTTTTGCATTTCCATTTGTTCATGTAGGAGGAAAATTTTCCCAGTGTTTTCAAGGGAAACATTCGAATATCAAGGGAAACGTCTCAAATTTCAGTTTCATCATTTATAAAGTGCTATCCACTTGAGGATATCTATTCATGGAATTGTGGTAAAAAATTATACAATGTATGTATAAAAACCTGGCCCATAATAGACAATAAAAATGATAGTTGTAGTTATATCACTACTAAATATTCTTTTGTCCATAGACGAAAACTTTTTTTTCCTTAATATGGTTAGCTTCTGAAGTTGCATTTTTAAAAAAACTACCTTTTTTTATAACTTTAATGTGACACAAAGTTTCTAAGTTTCTTATAAGATATAAATATGAATATATATATATATATATATGGTAAAATACCTTACTGAATGATTTTTTAAAATATTTTGGGTTGTATAATGCTTTTAGGGCCCTAATAATATAGTACTTGTGAAAGAACAGAATTCAAATAGAAAAGTTATTTCCTCGTGAAACTTTATTCTTATCACATGAGCAAAATTATAATTGATAATATGATTTTAAAAGTCCAAATAATACTACTGAGGAAAAAAAGAGTAAAAAAGCCAACACATAACTTAAAAGAGATTTTTGAAAACCAACACAATATTATCCATATCCTCTTTGACTAACACGTTGCTGAAGACTACAATATTTTGTAGTAAAGACTTCTATGCATTTAAGAAAATAAGAAATGCCAATCAAATAATTTTAGTGTTAGTCTTTTTTTTTCTTACAAATTAAAATAGCCACAGGCATACTTTGTGTTCTCTAAAGGAATATGGATACTACGAAAATCAATATTTAACTTGGAGAAGTATGAGATGTTGACATAGTGACTCTTTATTCAGTATCTTCTTCCATGTTGGTCTGATCTAGGGCATGTATCTCTCTTTCAGGTAGTAATCCATATTCATTTAGGAAAGACTCCACATCCCCAGAAAAAAATTCTTCAGCAAATTGTTCTGTAACACTGATAAAATTGCTTATGAGTTCCCCACCTTTGTAGACAAGCAGTGTGGGGAGTACCTCTGAGGAAAAGCGATCCCCAGCACCTGTATTAGAAGCTTTTATTTTACAAAACTTGACCATAGGGTATTCAGCTGCGAGGCATGTAAAGCTACTGTTTAGAGCATCACAACCCTTAATACCATCTTCATAAATATGAACAACAATTGTGGTGATTTTCTGCTCCTTTCCAATGGTTTCCAGGAACTGCTCCCCAGTTTCCAGCTCATACACAAACCCATATCTAGGCCCAAAACTCAGCTTCTGGTGCATATCCTGCATACACTGTCTACGGTATTTACGCAGACAATTTTCATCTTCTTTGTCTCGGTGAATTAATTCATATTCTTGAATGCTCATCTAGAAATAGACAAAAGAAATGATTGATATAATTTGGTGAGAAATTTATATTCTTTTTTTTACTTTTTTAAAAGATGTTATTTATTTATTTGAGAGAGAGCATGCGTGTGCACGAGTAGTGGGGAGGGGCAGAGGGAGAAGGTGAAACAGGCTTCCTGCTGAGCAGGAGCCTTCTGCAGAGCTCCATCCCAGGACCCTGGAATCATGACCTGAGCCAAGGCAGATGCTTAACCTGAGCCACCTAGGTGCCCTCAGAAATTTATAATTTTTAGACATACCAAACCCATTCTCAACTCAAAGAGTTTGCATTTACTGTTTTCTCCCCACTGCCCTATTTCACTCCTGGTGTGGAAGCCTTTTCCTCCTTTACTACTTTCAAGTCTTTGTTCAAATGTTACCTTCTTTGATTATACTACCTCAAAGAGTTCCCACACCATGCTTTCTATTCCTAATATTGGTTTATTTTTCTTCATAGCAACAAATACTACCTGACATTGTATCATGTACTTATTTATTTCATAATAGTTTTTATAACTGATATGTCCATCGGGCAGGAATTTTGTATCATTCATCTCTCCTCATTATCTGCTGTAGCATCTGGCACATAATAGGAATGCAGTAATTATTGCTTGATTAAATGCATGGCTAAATATTGCTGAATGTAGTTGAGCCATGAGATGGTTACAGTGTCTGTGAGAAAAATGTGCCACTTAGCTACCCATTACTTAGGGTGAAAAAATTCCACCAGGGTCTACTCTGGAGTGGCTTTCATAAATAATAAAAAGGCATACACACACAACTTAAATGTACCCCTAACAAATGCCTTTAGATATTAATGTCTCCTCCACAAAAGATTATATCCTTAAAAAAATGTCTTATCACTTACTGACCATTTGGAATATATGGAATGGAGTTCAAGCAAGAAAGATTTTATTATTATTTGGAGTTCATCAGATCATTCAAGAGGTTGATGCTGTGTCAGCAGCACCTGAGAAATTCTGGTAAAAGCAAATTTTGGAGCACCACCCCAGATCTACTGAATTAAATCTTGTATGCATGAGGTTGAGTGAGCCATCTTTAAATGAGCTTTAAATTACCTGAAGGTAATTCTTATCTACTGGTTTAGGCTAAAGTGAGAAAAGACTTAACTTCTGTCTTCCAACACAGTTACTTTCCACTGCAGCTGGGGTATAAAATACCTGCAGAGCCTTTTTAAATAGCTACACCATTATTAACTTATTCTACAGAATGTTAAACAGTCTCCTCCTTCACCAAAATACATATATACATATACGTATGTGGGAGATTGTGTTATTGAGAGACGTGGTGCCGCCAGAACCACAGAAGTTGGATGGCTCTCAAGGGGATTTTCTGCTGCTGCTTTGCCATCAAGTAGCATCTCAAATAGCAGCTGCTGATAATTTTTAAAGTGGAGGAGAATTAAGAAGACAAGAAGCTAGTTTTTATGGAAAATCTAATATGTCTTTAGGCACTTTACATAGGTTATTTTACTCAAATCTCACAATGAAACTGTGAGGTAGGTATTATTACTCTCATTTTATAGATGATACTATGATTCAGGTTAAGTAGAAATATCTTGTTCTTTCATTAATTCCTTCTCATTTCTGCCTCTTATATTTGCTTCTCTAATGTCTTCATTCTTTTCCCTGTCATATTACTTTTTTGCTTTAAGATAATTCTCAATTTTATTTTTTTAACTCTAAAAAAATTAGATGCTTTATATAACTTTTAAGTTGCACCATAGTACTGTTAATTTAACAGACTGAACCATAAAAATATTGTATCAGTATTGTAATACTGATTTACATAGGCATTTGTGAGATCTTGTTCCAATCACATATTCAGGTGTTTAGGCATTCAGATATATTTCTCAAGCTTAACCTTGCAACATTTTCAATAATCATAATGTCTCTCACTTGTAGGGCATTTTACATGTTTTGAATACTTTCATATTTATTTTCTCTTCACATCTTTTCAAAACAAAGAGAGGATGTGTTGTTGCAATTCTTCAGATGGGAAAAGTTAATTGACTCAACTGTATCATGTAGTGTGTCTGTTAAGGAACCCAAATCTGGAAACAAATTCTTTTTTTTTTAAACTCTTTATTTTTTTGTTTTTTTTTTTTTTTTAAGATTTTATTTATTTATTTGACAGAGAGAGATCACAAGTAGGCAGAGAGGCAGGCAGAGAGAGAGAGAGAGGAGGAAGCAGGCTCCCTGCCAAGCAGAGAGCCCAATGTGGGACTCCATCCTACGACCCTGAGATCACAACCTGAGCCGAAGGCAGAGGCTTAATCCACAGAGCCACCCAGGCTCCCTGGAAACAAATTCTTAGACTTGAAGATTTTTACAATGGCCAGAAGCCTAGAACCAAGTATGTTTCCGATGTAGTCTGTCTGTTGAGAATCAATATACAACCCATATACATTGGTTTGTTTGGAGATATATAACCCACTAACGTGATTTATTCCCCAATGGAAGTCACTTAATGGGTTTTAAATTAATACAATTGATGTTGGGGTGCCTGGGTGACTCATTGGGTTAAGCCTCTGCCTTCAGCTCAGGTCATGGTCTCAGGGTCCTAGGATTGAGCCCCGCTTCAGTCTTTCTGCTTAGTGGGAAGTCTGCTACCCCTCTCTTTCTGCCTGCCTCTCTGTCTACTTGTGATCTCTCTCCCTGTCAAATAAATAAATAAAATCTTTTTTAAAAAAATATGATTGTTGTTATTATTGTTATATAAATAATATATGCTAATTATAAGGATTCAAAAACACTAAAAGCTAAAAGCAGGAAGTAATAAATAGTGAAATTCACCACTCTAATACTCTGAGATAATCCCCATTAACATATTTTGACATAGCACATGGACATACACATTATGTAACAATAAATGAGATTTAAAAAAAATTCTGCTTTAAAAATATCTTGATACCTTAAAAAAAATGTGGCTTATTCTGCTTACCTTCTTTCTCCTATTTGGAAAAGGAAGTTGAGATCTCTCAACAAATTCCACCCTTCTAAATAACCAATATTGTCAGATTGGTGAATGTCTTTCCATACTTTTATTTCCCCCATACTTTTCTATATACTGCTCATGTAATTCTATAAGTGTAAAAATCATGTAATTCTATAAGTGTAAAAATATATACAGTGATGTGTTTTTCCCCTTTGCTCTAGAGAATGAGATAATCATATAACTTAAAATACTCTGTATCTTGCTTTCTCATATTATAGAACTGCCTGTAAGTCAGCTCGTGTATTTGTAACTCATTCTTGTAACGCATTTACTTCATTTCCTGGGGTTTTTTTAGGGGGAGTGGCCAACATAAACAATATCATAATAAATATTTTTGAAATATATCTATTTTATATCTCTAAAGTGATTCTTTACAGTCATTTAGACTGAATACACACTGTAAGTTATAACTACTGATTTTTCCTTACCTTTCTGCTGAATCTTTCTTTTAAGTCTTTGTTATTTCTATCGTGAGGAGAAGACATTTGTCTGAGAATTTCCTTCTTGCTAGGTGGAATTGAATCTCTGTCTTCACTCTCTAATTTAAACTTTCTCCAGTCATTTATTACTCCTTTGGGTCCTGGAATAAAAGAAAAAACAAATTGTTTCCCTCTTCATTTTCAAAACAACTATTCATACAATTGAATTTTGTATAAGTATCACCATTGGAATAGACTTGTCATCCTCTGTATCATTTAAAGAACATTGCTTGGGCTAGAAATGCCTGACTTCCCTGCTCATAAAAATGTTTTCCCATGTTAATCTTGTTAGATAGGTTTTGGCTAAGAATTTCTCTGAAACATCTACATTAATGAAAATACAAATTATGTACTTTCAGCTATTGACAAAATTTGGGGGTAAAGATATTAAAAATTTAGAATAGGTAGGGGAATTAGAATTTTAGAAAAATAACACTTTTATTAAATAAGAAGGAAGCTTCAGCAATAATCTAGAATTGGCACCACACTATCATTAGGGACACTAGGATTATCAGAGAAACAAATTGAAGTGATATCAAGATCCAGAAAACAACAATAGCACATATGAAACAACCAGTGAGTGAAGACCTGACTTCAATTAACAGAACTAAAAGGCTATGAGAAAATTATTACATAATCACCCAATTCCTTTTAAGATTCTAAGAACCTTTTACAAAGGAGAGGAAGGGATTTGCAGATTTAGGAAAAACTAATTAATTCAAGGATGATCCAACTAGAATTCAGATGTTCAGTTGTCTTGGTAAATAATAAAATTGCTTGGAAGGTCAAAATTCTTGGAAATATGGAGTTTTAAATATCCTTCACTAAAGATTAGCCATATCTATACCTTTAGTATTATATGTGTGGATGTATTCTCTTTCTTCCACATATTTCTTAATAATTACTTTATTTATATTATATATATATTTTCTTTGTTTTAACTTAATTTCTTTTCAGTGTAACAGAATTCATTGTTTATGCACCACACCCAGTGCTTCATGCAATACGTGCCCTCCAGGCTCCCCCACCCTCCAAAACCCCGCCCCTTCAAAACCCTCAGATTGTTTTTCAGAGTCTCTAATGGTTTATCTTCCCCTCCAATTTCCCTCAAATCCCTTCTCCTCTCCATCTCCCCATGTCCTCCATGTTATTTGTTATGCTCCACAAATAAGCAAAACCATATGATTATTGATTCTCTCTGCTTGACTTATTTCACTCAGCATAATCTCTTCCAGTCCTATCCATGTTGATACAAAAGTTGGGTATTCATTTTTTCTGACGGAGGCATAATACTCCGTAGTGTATATGGACCACATCTTTCTTATCCATTTGTCCGTTGAAGGGCATCTTGGTTCTTTCCACAGTTTGGTGACCGTGGCCATTGCTGCTATGACCATTGGGGTACAGATGGCCCTTCTTTTCACTACATCTGTATGTATGCTTTGGATAGGAAGAATAAACATTGCTAAAATGTCTATACTGCCTAGAGCAATCTATATTCTTAATGTCATTCTGATCAAAATCCCACTGGTATTTTCCAAAGAGCTGGAGCAAATAATCCTAAAATATGTATGGAATCAGAAGAGACCCTGAATTGCTAAGGAAATGTTGAAAAAGAAAGACAAAACTGGTGGCATCATGTTACCAGATTTCAAGCTTTACTACAAAGCTGTGATCACCAAGACAGCTTGGTACTGGCATTAAAAACAGACAGAAAACAAAATAGACCAGCGGAACAGAGTAGAAAGCCCAGATATGGATCCTCAACTCTATGGTCAAATAATCTTCAACAAAGCAGGAAAAAAATATACAGTGGAGAAAAGACAGTCTCTTCAATAAATGATGCTGGGAAAATTGGACAGTTATACGTAGAAGAATGAAACTTGACCATTCTCTTACACCGTAAACAAAGATAAACTCAAAATGGATAAAAGACCTCAATGTGAGACAGGAATCCATCAGAATCCTAGAGGAGAACATAGGCAGTAACCTCTTCGATTATCAGCCACAGCAACTTCTTTCAAGATATGTCTCCAAAGGCAAAGGAAACAAAAGTGGGACTTCATCAAGATCAAAAGCTTCTGCACAGCAAAGGAAACAGTCAACAAAACAAAGAGGCAACCCATGGAATGGGAGAAGATATTCACAAATGACAGTACAGACAAAAGGCTGATATCCAGGATCTATTAAGAACTTCTCAAACTCAACACACACAAAACAGATAATCATGTCAAAAAATGGGCAGAAGACATGTACAGACACTTCTCCAATGAAGACATACAAATGGCTATCAGGCATATGAAAAAATGTTCATCATCACTAGCCATCAGGGAGATTCGAGTTAAAACCACATTGAGATACCACCTTACACCAGGTAGAATGACCAAAATTTCCAAGACAGGAAACAACATGTGATGGAGAGGATGTGGAGAAAGGGGAACCTCCTATACTGTTGGTGGGAATGCAAGTTGGTGCAGCCAATTTGAAGAACAGTGTGGAGATTCCTTAAGAAATTAAAAATAGACTTTCCCTATGACCCTGCAATTGCACTACTGGGTATTTACCCCAAAGATAATATATATTTTTAATATAAAGTTACTTATATTAAAATTATAGTCAATCATTATTGGTTGTTCACTTGTATTCATCTTTCAGATATATTTTCTGTATATGCAAAATATGCATGTGTGTAGCATGTGTAGAAAATCTGCTTTCTCCTCTCTTTTTTTACAAGTAGTAGTATATTACAGATGCTTTTTCTTGCCTTGCTTTTCTTAATTCATAATATAGCTCATTTTTTCATATGCATAAAGAGATTCTTTTTAAAAAAATGGAGACATAGTATTCCATTGTTAGATATTCATATGCTTTAAAAAGTTTTTTGTTGATGTATATTGTTTCCTCCCCATTTTTTCTGTAATATATATTCCTGAGTGAAGAACCTTGCACATCCATTTTTTTTCAATCCATGTAGGTCTATCTATAGGTTGTTGTAGTAAAATTGATTGGTCATAAAGCATGTATATTTCTAATTTTGATATTGCTAAACTACTCTTAAGGAGGTTGTACTAGTTTACACCCCTAACAGTAATGTATGGGTATGCCTCTTTTCAAAGTGTCTTATAAACTTTTTACTTTTACAAACAGTGTGGGAAAAAAACATATCTCACAATAGTACTACTTCATAAAGGCTATTTTTTCAATTGTCTGTCTTTTGCTTTTTTCTCCACTTGAGTGTTGTTATTTTTCTTATTGATTTGTAGGTGCTTTCAGTATTTATTAGGAAATTAACCCTTTGTCAATTGAATTGCAGCTAGTTTCCTCCATTTTGTCAAAAGTTTTTTGAAATTAGCTATAATGACCTATTAAATAGCAGACATTTATTTCCTTCCTTCCCTCCCTCCCTCATTTTTTTTTAATTTTTAATTTTTTATAAACATATATTTTTATCCCCAGGGGTACAGGTCTGTGAATCGCCAGGTTTATACACTTAACAGCACTCACCAAGGCACATACCCTCCCCAATGTCCATAACCCCACCCCCCTTCTTCCAACTCCCCTCCCCCCAGCAACCCTCAGTTTGTTTTGTGAGATTAAGAGTCACTTATGGTTTGTCTCCGTCCCAATCCCATCTTTTTCATTTATTCTTCTCCTACCCACTTAAGCCCCCATGTTGCATTACCACTTCCTCATATCAGGGAGATCATATGATAGTTGTCGTTCTCTGCTTGACTTATTTTGCTAAGCATGATATGCTCTAGTTACATCCACGTTGTCGCAAAAGGCAAGATTTCATTTCTTTTGATGGCTGCATAGTATTCCATTGTGTATATATACCACATCTTCTTGATCCATTCATCTATTGATGGACATCTAGGTTCTTTCCATAGTTTGGCTATTGTGGACATTGCTGCTATAAACATTTGGGTGCACGTGCCCCTTTGGATCACTACGTTTGTATCTTTAGGGTAAATACCCAGTAGTGCAATTGCTGGGTCATAGGGCAGTTCTATTTTCAACATTTTGAGGAACCTCCATGCTGTTTTCCAGAGTGGTTGCACCAGCTTGCATTCCCACCAGCAGTGTAGGAGGGTTCCCCTTTCTCTGCATCCTCGCCAGCATCTGTTATTTCTTGTCTTGTTGATTTTAGCCATTCTGACTGGTGTGAGGTGATATCTCATTGTGGTTTTGATTTGTATTTCCCTGATGCCGAGTGATATGGAGCACTTTTTCATGTGTCTGTTGGCCATCTGGATGTCTTCTTTGCAGAAATGTCTGTTCATGTCCTCTGCCCATTTCTTGATTAGATTATTTGTTCTTTGGGTGTTGAGTTTGCTAAGTTCTTTATAGATTCTGGACACTAGTCCTTTATCTGATATGTCGTTTGCAAATATCTTCTCCCATTCTGTCAGTTGTCTTTTGGTTTTGTTAACTGTTTCCTTTGCTGTGCAAAAGCTTTTGATCTTGATGAAATCCCAAGAGTACATTTTTGCCGTTGCTTCCCTTGCCTTTGGCGATGTTCCTAGGAAGATGTTGCTGTGGCTGAGGTCAAAGAGGTTGCTGCCTGTGTTCTCCTCAAAGATTTTGATGGATTCCTTTCGCACATTGAGGTCCTTCATCCATTTTGAGTCTATTTTTGTGTGTGGTGTAAGGAAATGGTCCAATTTCATTTTTCTGCGTGTGGCTGTCCAATTTTCCCAACACCATTTATTGAAGAGGCTGTCTTTTTTCCATTGGACATTCTTTCCTGCTTTGTCGAAGATTAGTTGACCATAGAGTTGAGGGTCTATTTCTGGGCTCTCTATTCTGTTCCATTGATCTATGTGTCTGTTTTTGTGTCAGTACCATGCTGTCTTGATGATGACAGCTTTGTAATAGAGCTTGAAGTCCGGAATTGTGATGCCACCAACTTTGGCTTTCTTTTTCAATATCCCTTTGGCTATTCGAGGTCTTTTCTGGTTCCATATAAATTTTGGAATTATTTGTTCCATTTCTTTGAAAAAGATGGGTGGTACTTGGACAGGAATTGCATTAAATGTGTAGATTGCTTTAGGTAGCATAGACATTTTCACAATATTTATTCTTCCAATCCAGGAGCATGGAACATTTTTCCATTTCTTTGTGTCTTCCTCAATTTCTTTCATGAGTACTTTATAGTTTTCTGAGTATAGATTCTGTGCCTCTTTGGTTAGGTTTATTCCTAGGTATCTTATGGCTTGGGGTGCAATTGTAAATGGGATTGACTCCTTAATTTCTCTTTCTTTTGTCTTGTTGTTGGTGTAGAGAAATGCAACTGATTTTTGTGCATTGATTTTATGTCCTGACACTTTACTGAATTCCTGTACAAGTTCTAGCAGTTTTGGAGTGGAGTCTTTTGGGTTTTCCACATATAGTATCATATCATCTGCAAAGAGTGATAGTTTGACTTCTTCTTTGTCAATTTGGATGCCTTTAATTTCCTTTTGTTGTCTGATTGCTGAGGCTAGGACTTCTAGTACTATGTTGAATAACAGTGGTGATAATGGACATCCCTGCCGTGTTCCTGACCTTAGCGGAAAAGCTTTCAGTTTTTCTCCATTGAGAATGATATTTGCGGTGGGTTTTTCATAGATGGCTTTGATGATATTGAGGTATGTGCCCTCTATCCCTACACTTTGAAGAGTTTTGATCAGGAAGGGATGCTGTACCTTGTCAAATGCTTTTTCAGCATCTATTGAGAGTATCATATGGTTCTTGTTCTTTCTTTTATTGATGTGTTGTATCACATTGACTGATTTGCGGATGTTGAACCAAACTTGCAGGCCTGGAATAAATCCCACTTGGTCATGGTGAATAATCCTTTTAATGTACTGTTGAATCCTATTGGCTAGTATTTTGGTGAGAATTTTCGCATCTGTGTTCATCAAGGATATTGGTCTATAGCTCTCTTTTTTGGTGGGATCCTTGTCTGGTTTTGGGATCAAGGTGATGCTGGCCTCATAAAATGAGTTTGGAAGTTTTCCTTCCATTTCTTTTTTTTGGAACAGTTTCAGGAGAATAGGAATTAGTTCTTTTTTAAATGTTTGGTAGAATTCCCCCAGGAAGTCATCTGGCCCTGGGCTTTTGTTTGTTTGGAGATTTTTAATGACTGTTTCAATCTCCTTACTGGTTATGGGTCTGTTCAGGCTTTCTATTTCTTTCTGGTTCCGTTGTGGTAGTTTATATGTTTCTAGGAATGCATCCATTATTTTCCAATTGTCAAATTTGTTGGCGTAGAGTTGCTCATAGTATGTTCTTATAATAGTTTGTATTTCTCTGGTGTTAGTTGTAATCTCTCTTCTTTCATTCATGATTTTATTTATTTGTGTCCTTTCTCTTTTCTTTTTGAGAAGTCTGGCCAGGAATTTATCAATTTTATTAATTCTTTCAAAGAACCAGCTCCTAGTTTTGTTGATTTGTTCTATTGTTTTTTTGGTTTCTATTTCATTGATTTCTGCTCTGATCTTTATGATTTCTCTTCTCTTTCTGGGCTTAGGGTTTCTTTCTGTTCTTTCTCCAGCTCCTTTAGGTGTAGCGTTAGGTTTTGTACCTGAGACCTTTCTTGTTTCTTGAGAAAGGCTTGTACCGCTATATATCTTCCTCTCAGGACTGCCTTTGTTTTGTCGCACATGTTTTGAACCGTTGTATTTTCATTATCATTTGTTTCCATGATTTTTTTCGATTCTTCTTTAATTTCCCAGTTGACCCATTCATTCGTTAGAAGGATGCTGTTTAGTCTCCATGTATTTGGGTTCTTTCCAAACTTCCTTTTGTGGTTGAGTTCTAGCTTCAGAGCATTGTGGTCTGAAAATATGCAGGGAATGATCCCAATCTTTTGATACTGGTTGAGTCCTGATTTAGGACCAAGGATGTGATCTATTCTGGAGAATGTCCCATGTGCACTAGAGAAGAATGTTGCTTTGGGATGAAATGTTCTGAATATATCTGTGATGTCCATCTGGTCCAGTGTGTCGCTTAACGTCTTTATTTCCTTGTTGATTTTTTGCTTGGATGATCTGTCCATTTCAGTGAGGGGAGTGTTAAAGTCCCCTACTATTATTGTATTATTGTTGATGTGTTTCTTTGATTTTGTTATTAATTGGTTTATATAGTTGGCTGCTCCCACGTTGGGGGCATAGATATTTAAAATTGTTAGATCTTCTTGTTGGACAGACCCTTTGAGTATGATATAGTGCCCTTCCTCATCTCTTATTATAGTCTTTGGCTTAAAATCTAATTGATGTGATATAAGGATTGCCACTCCTGCTTTCTTCTGATGTCCATTAGCATGGTAAATTCTTTTCCACCCCCTCACTTTAAATCTGGAGGTGTCTTCGGGCTTAAAATGAGTTTCTTGGAGGCAACATATAGATGGGTTTTGTTTTTTTTTATCCATTCTGATACCCTGTGTCTTTTGATTGGGGCATTTAGCCCATTAACATTCAGGGTAACTATTGAGAGATATAAATTTAGTGCCACTGTATTGCCTGTAAGGTGACTGTTACTGTTTATTGTCTCTGTTCCTTTCTGATCTACCACTTGTAGGCTTTCTCTTTGCTTAGAGGACCCCTTTCAATATTTCCTGTATAGCTGGTTTGGTGTTTGCAAATTCTTTCAGGTTTTGTTTGTCCTGGAAGCTTTTAATCTCTCCTTCTATTTTCAATGATAGCCTAGCTAGATATAGTATTCTTGGCTGCATGTTCTTCTCGTTTAGTGCTCTGAATATATCATGCCAGCTCTTTCTGACCTGCCAGGTCTCTGTGGATAAGTGAGCTGCCAATCTAATATTTTTACTATTGTATGTTACAGAATTCTTTTCCCGGGCTGCTTTCAGGATTTTCTCTTTGTCACTAAGACTTGTAAATTTTACTATTAGGTGATGGGGTGTGGGCCTATTCTTATTGATTTTGAGGGGCGTTCTCTGAACCTCCTGAATTTTGATGCTCATTCCCTTTGCCATATTGGGGAAATTCTCCCCAATAATTCTCTCCAGTATACCTTCTGCCCCCCTCTCTCTTTCTTCTTCTTCTGGATCCCAATTATTCTAATGTTGTTTCATCTTATGGTGTCACTTATCTCTCGAATTCTCCCCTCATGGTCCAGTAGCTGTTTGTCCCTCTTTTGCTCAGCTTCTTTATTCTCTGTCATTTGGTTAATTGACAATTCTATATCTCTAATTCTTTCTTCTGCCTCATTTATCCTAGCAGTGAGAGCCTCCATTTTTGATTGCACCTCATTAATAGCTTTTTTGATTTCCACTTGGTTAGATTTTAGTTCTTTTATTTCTCCAGAAATGGATTTTATATCTCCCGAGAGGGTTTCTCTAATATCTTCCATGGCTTTTTCGAGCCCGGCTATAAGCTTGAGAATAGTCATTCTGAACTCTACATCTGACATATTACCAATGTCTGTATTGATTAGGTCCCTAGCCTTCGGTACTGCCTCTTGTTCTTTTTTTTTGGTGAATTTTTCCGCCTTGTCATTTTGTCCAGATAAGAGTATATGAAGGAGCAAGTAAAATACTAAGAGGGTGGCAACAACCCCAGGAAAATATGCTTTAACCAAATCAGAAGAGATCCCAAATCGTGAGGGGGGAGAAAGGGGATAAAAAGAGGTTCAGAAAGAAAGAAAGAAAAAGAAAGAAAAGAAAAGAATTAAAAAAAGAAAAACGAATAAATAAAAAGAAAAAAGAAAAAAATATATATTAGATAAACTAGTTAAAAATGTTAAAAAAGAAAAGGGTAAAAGTAAAAAAAAATTTTAGCAGAGGAAGCGAAAAAAAATGAAAAAGAAAAAAAATTAAATTAACTGCAAGAATAAAAAATCACAGGGAGAAAGCCATGAGTTCTGTGCTTTGCTTTATCCCCCTCTGGAATTCTGCTGCTCTCCTTGGTATTGAAACCGCACTCTTTGGTAGGTGAACTTGGTCTTGGCTGGATTTCTTGTTGATATTCTGGGGGAGGGGCCGGTGTAGTGATTCTCAAGTGTCTTTGCCCCAAGCGCAATTGCACCACCCTTACCAGGGGCCGGGCTGAGTAATCCGCTCTGCTTTGCTTCAGGAGCTTTTGTTCCCTGAGCGCTTTCCGTAGACTCCCGGAGGACAGGAATACAAATGGCGGCCTCCTGGTCTCAGGCCTGGAGGAGCCAAGAGCCCGCGGCCCCACTCCTCAGTGTGTCCTCAGAGAACAGCACCCAGTAACTCCCGTCCGCCTGACCTCCGGCCACACGCCGAGCTCACCAAGCCTGCGACCGATTCAAGGTAACCCCGAGCTGTGATCTTACTGTCGGCTCTGTCTCTGTAGCAGGCTTTCCCGTTCCAATACCCGCAAGCTCTGTGACACTCAGACACCCCCGATCCTTCTGTGACCCTGCGGGGCCTGAGGCCACGCTGACCCCGCATGGGCTTTGCCCCGGTTTAGCCTCTGGAGCGATGTCCCTAGTGGAACAGACTTTCAAAAGTCCTGATTTTGTGCTCCATTGCTCCGCTGCTTGCTGGGAGCTGGCCCCTCCCCCCAGGGTCTATCTTCCCATCGCTTTGGATTCACTTCTCCGCCAGTCCCACCTTTCAGAAAGTGGTTGTTTTTCTGTTTCTAGAATTGCTGTTCTTCTTCTCTTCGATCTGCCGATGGATTTGCAGGTGTTTGCAATCTTTAGATAAGCTATCTAGGTGATCTGCTAGCTGAAGTAGTCTCAGCCTCCTACTTCTCCGCCATCTTGACCCCTCCCCTCCCTCCCTCTTTTTTTTTTTTTAAATTTTTTCAATTTATTTATTTTCAGAAAAACAGTATTCATTATTTTTTCACCACACCCAGTGCTCCATGCAATCTGTGCCCTCTATAATACCCAGCACCTGGTACCCCAACCTCCCACACCCCGCCACTTCAAACCCCTCAAATTGTTTTTCAGAGTCCATAGTCTCTCATGGGTCACCTCCCCTTCCAATTTATCCCAACCCCTTTCTCCTCTCTAATACCCCTTGTCCTCCATGATATTTGATATGCTCCACAAATAAGTGAAACTATACGATAATTGACTCTCTCTGCTTGACTTATTTCACTCAGCATAATCTCTTCCAGTCCCATCAATTCTCTTACACTGTACACAAAGATAAACTCAAAATGGATAAAAGACCTCAATGTGAGACAGGAATCCATCAGAATCATAGAGGAGAACATAGGCAGTAATCTCTTCGATATCAGCCACAGCATCTTCTTTCAAGATATGTCTCCAAAGGCAAAGGAAACTAAAGCGAAAATAAACTTTTGGGACTTCATCAAAATCAAAAGCTTCTGCACAGCAAAGGAAACAGTCAAAAAAACAAAGAGGCAACCCACGGAATGGGAGAAGATATTTGCAAATGACAATACAGACAAAAGGTTGATATCCAGGATCTATAATGAACTCCTCAAACTCAACACACATGAAACAGGCAAACATATCAAAAAATGGGAAGAAGATATGAACAGACACTTCTCCAATCAAGACATACAAATGGCTGTCAGACACATGAAAAAATGTTCATCATCATTAGCCCTCAGGGAGATTAAAATTAAAACCACATTGAGATATCACCTTACACCAGTTAGAATGGCCAAAATTAACAAAACAGGAAACAACATGTGTTGGAGAGGATGTGGAGAATGGGGAACCCTCTTACACTGTTCGTGGGAATGTAAGTTGGTGCAGCCTCTTTGGAGAACAGTGTGGACATTCCTCAAGAAATTAAAAATAGAACTTCCCTCTGACCCTGCAATTGCACTCCTGGGTATTTACCCCAAAGATACAGATGTCGTGAAAAGAAGGGCCATCTGTACCCAAATGTTTATAGCAGCAATGGCCACGGTTGCCAAACTATGGAAAGAACCAAGATGCCCTTCAATGGACGAATGGATAAGAAAGATGTGGTCCATATACACTATGGAGTATTATGCCTCCATCAGAAAGGATGAATACCCACCTTTTGTAGCAACATGGACGGACTGGAAGAGATTATGCTGAGTGAAATCAGTCAAGCAGAGAGAGTCAATTATCATATGGTTTCACTTATTTGTGGAGCATAACAAATATCCCTCCCTCATTTTTATAGCTAAATTTATTGGTCTTCCTCTATGGTTTCTTGGTTCCATCATACTTAGAAAGGTACTCTTCATATTATTGTTATAAAATGAATTCCTAGGATACCTGGGGGGCTCAGTCAGTTCAGCATCTGCCTTCAGCTCAGGTCATGATCTTCAGATCCTGGGATCAAGTCCAGGCGGGGCTTCCCATCCAGCTGGGAGCCCCCCTCCTTCTGCCTCTACCCCCACTCATAAATAAATGATAAAATAAAATAAAATAATAAAATGAATTCTCATTTATTTTGTCTCATACTCATGTGAACTCATTCAACTTTCTGACTAAATTTAAAGGCTACATTTTGTATTATTAAAAGAAAGAGGAAAATATTAGTTTAATAAGATGCAATGGAGTTAAAACCCCAACCTGTTATTTTTATTTATTTTTAAGTGTTATTTATTTTTTAACTGAAGTAGAGTTGATATACAATATTATACTAGTTGAAGGTATACAAAATAAGTGAAGAAGCTTAAGAGGTACAAACTGAACTTTAAAACTGACACGCTATTTGATTTTTAAACTCTTAATAGTGGCATTTATACAGTCCCATACAATTTAACAGATTAGGAAAACAGGCTCTGGGTGAAATGAGTTGAAGTCTTAGGTTTTCTAGAGGAATACTGAAATCCATTTGATTTAAGAATGTTTTATCATCTCTTTATTTTTTCATATACAAAAATTAAAATTAAAAACTATGTACCTTTTGGTCTAGTACTGCTTACAATTGTAAGGAATGTTCACAGTGGGGGAAATTAGAGAGGAAAGAGCTTAATTATAGTGTAGAAGAGGCCTTATGATAATTATGTAGTAAGAAATTCTCAATATTTAGTGTTTTTCTCATTCTTTGACATCTAAATAAAACTACTCTAAGAGTATTTGATTTCACATTAGTTTCCCCATTCAAATATTTTTAAATCATTCCATCAAAGCATTCAAAGTTATTACTTAGATTTCATACTGAATAATGGCAGTAAGAACATTAGAGATATCCACATTTAATTTTAACTTAGTAATTTTTTTTCTTCTGGATTTGCTTTACCTGTATGTGTGGCCTGTCCTTCAAAGTCTTCTTCCAAACTTTGGCTTTTGGCTTCTTCCATTTTAGGGTTTGGATTTGATATAATCTATAGCATAAACAAAGAGATAATCTATAAATAAACAAAGAACCTAGAACAAATCTAAACATGAACAAAGATCTGATATAATCTATAGCATGAACAAAGATGAATGCTAGGATAAATATATTTATATCCTATTATTCTCTTGCTGCCAGTGTCCATGCTGAACTAGGAGTTCTCACTAATAAAGTATTTAGTATGTTTCTGTCTTCTTGTAAAAGGACATTAATTTAATGTTTGTATGGTTAAAGATATTTTGACCTAAAGATTTTACATAATTTGTAGTTTGTTTTTACTTAAAAAGCCTTCAGTTTGTCTGTGTACTTAATGAACATTATTTATTATTTGTTTTTTAATTTTGTTACCAAATAGCATACAATTATATCCCAATATTTTATATAACAAAATTTTTTAAATTAATAATTATTATATATTTACTATGAATAATTACTTTGTGCCAGACATTGTTCCAATTAATTTATGTGTCAAAAATCATTTAATTCTCATGTAGCTATATGTGACATGGACAATTATTAACAACATTTTACAACTGAGGAAGCTGAAGCACAGAGAGTTTAAGTTATATGTCCATAATCACATAGTAAATGGTAGAGTAAAGATTTGAAACTAGATTTAATTTTAGAGCTAAATCTGAAGTCATTACACTCTTACGAAAGTTAACATATTGTAAGAGTCATTTTTGTCAATAAGGTTTAAGAAGTCGTACTTCCGAAGTGGTTTTAAAGAATAACAATCTAAGGAACAATGCTATTCAAAAACTAACACCAGAACATCTCTTCATACCATAAAGCAAGTTTTGGTGATGTTACCCACCAGGAAAATGGTAACAATTAGTAACTATACCTATAGAATTTTGACTAAAATATGTTACAATATCTACCAAAAGCACATGGAATTTTATTCATAGAAAACTCCTTGATGCCATGATTTAGAACCTATTTATTCTTCATTTACATAAGTATAACTTGTTTACTTAATTATATTCCATTATTTGGAAAACTCTATTATTATACAACCAACACATTCCCTAAGTGGTCCATATAGTTATGATTTTCTTGAAATTTCCACATCATGGAGGTTATACTAACAGTGGATGTACCATCTCTTTACTGAAGAAAGCTTCCTCTATCTTCTCCCCTTTGCCTCTTTCTTTCAAAGTCAGTTTTAAGCAATGATGTGATCCAACTTATGCTTTTATTCCCATCTTAGTTTTTTATTGATTTATGCCTGGACTTGGTTCATTTAGTGCTTTCCCAAGGTATGGAATGGTAAACCAGAATTGTCTTGATTCCTTTTTTGTTTTGACATCTGTTCCCAGTTGTTGGGGACTGCCTCGGGCCGGGAAAGTCCCCGCCATTACAAGAAGGTGCTTGGCTCACTGCTACAAAATACACTGCAAGTATACAATGAACTTTCTGGTGAAGCCCGCCTAAAGGAGGACAGAGTTATTGGCTGTATCAAATTTAATCAGCATAGTAACAGGACTCTCATTGGCTCTCCCCATTGCTTGACCCCTTATTGGTCACCCTGTTGTATATAAGCTAAGGAAGTTGATTAAATAAATGGAAATGAAGCATTAACACCATACCAGGCTCATTGTCGTCCTTGCGGGCTGAGGGCGACAAATGGTGCTGAGACCCGGGAAATATTAAGAAAAATAGAAAAACCTTGCAAGGGAGAAGTCCGCAGGTAAGCGGGGAAGGGACCACGATCAAAGTGGTGGGAATCTTGTACAAGACTGCAATAAGAAGTGGGGCAGCCTTAGAGCCGGGATTTAACAAGTCCGCAATAAGAAGCGGGGCGGCCTCAGAGCCGGGATTAAGCCACGAGTATACACGGAACAGCCATTAGGTTGGGATTCTAATTATGGGATCTGGACTGTCAAAGTCGAGGTTAGAGGGTTCCCTAAAGGACCTTCTAAAGGCCAATGGCACGCCATTAAAAACGAAAACTGCTAGGACATTCTTGAATACAGTTGAGACAGTGGCGCCTTGGTTTCTGGACGAGGGCTTGCTAAATATCCCCCAATGGGACCAGTTAGGTGAAGATTTTAAGAAGAGGGATAAAAATAAACCATTGCCACCGGGAACTTTAGTTATATGGACTCTAGTCAGAGGGTGCCTGGGAGGATATAAGCCAAAATGTGATTCAGTTATTCAGGAGGGCGCTGAGGCACTCGAGGAAGTGAAAGAAGAACGCTCATCTCTTGCTTCAGAAAGGAGTAGTTCTAGTGAAGGGGAAGAAGAAATGTCGGGGGAGGAGCTAGAGTGGAAGTTCTAATTAAAACCAGACCCTCCCTGTTCAGCAGTGACCCCTAGTGCTCTGCCTCCCTACAATCCCCTGGCGGGGGAGATAACATGTAAATGTCATCCCTCTGCTAATGAGGATTGGAAGACCGCATGGAGGGGGGCCAATCGCAGCTCGATTTTCCCAGTTCTAGAGGACCAAAATCATCAAAGGTATCACCAGCCCTTGGAATTTAAATTAGTTAAACAATTAAAGGAAGCGGTCATGCAGTATGGCCCTCAGGCAGCATTTACTATTTCTCTAGTGGAGTCCATAGCAGGCATGAATTTAATCCCTGAAGACTGGGGGAATTTAGCAAGGGCAGCCCTCTCTGGAGGGCAATATTTGGTCTGGAAGACAGCATGGCAAGAGCATTCCCAGGATGTTGCACGGCGTAATGCCACGGCAGGCAATCCACAATGGAATCTGGATATGCTTATGGGCATGGGGCCATACACTGGTAAACATGACCAACTGCAATACAACCCTGCTGTATACATGCAGATTGCGGCTGCCGCTACCAAAGCATGGAAAACCCTCCAGGGCAGTGGGGACTTGCAGGGTCAACTATCTAAGGTGATACAAGGTCCAAATGAAGCATATGCTGATTTTGTTGCAAGATTGATGCAAACAGCTGGGAGAGTATTTGGAGATGTTGACACAGCCATGCCTCTAATTAAACAACTGGCCTATGAGCAAGCCAATAAATGGTGTAAAGAGGCCCTTAGGCCATGGAAGACTAAAGATTTAAGCACATACATTAAGGTATGCAGGGATATTAATGACAGTGTTATTCAAGGACAAGTACTTGCTTCAGCCATTACTCAAGGCCTTCAGGGCATTTAGCTATCCCAATGTAAGGACGCTAAAGGAAATTCTGGGGAATGCTACAAATGTGGAGCTCAGGAGCACTTTAAGCGAGAATGTCCTGACAGGAAGGGTCCCCCAACAGTAAAGCAACCTGGCATATGTCCTAGGTGTGGCAAAGGTACACACTGGGCGAATGAATGTCGCTCAGTAAAAGATATTCAAGGTAATCCACTACCCCCAAGGAATTCAAAAAATGGGAAATGGGGCCCATCACCCCAGGGCCCTCAAATGTATGGGGTGCTTCAACAGGTAGCCCGCATGCATTACCCGCCGACGAGCCAAGGCGGGCTACAAAAGGAAGCGCTGGATTGGACATCCGCGCCACCACCAGACTTGTACTAACCCCCGAGATGGGAACCCAGGTGGTGGAATCAGATTTTAAGGGCCCACTGCCTGTGAACACTGTAGGCCTATTATTAGGGCGTAGCTCCACAGCCCTTGCTGGATTAATAGTACACCCCGGAGTAATTGATGCTGATTATACAGGAATAGTCAAAATATTAGTGTCTTCCCCTCGTGGCATTACAGTTATCAGTCCAGGTGATAAAATAGCACAAATTATAGTGTTACCAAGCTGTCATAAACTATTCCCCAACACAGAAAAATCCCATGGACAGAGGGGTTTTGGCTCCACTGGCCCGCCCCTCGCATGTCTAACACTTGGAATGGAGGCTAGACCTCTTTATTCTCTGTGGATCAGAAATAAAAAATTTATGGGCCTTCTGGATACCGGGGCTGATCGTAGTATCATTAATGAAGTTGATTGGCCAAAAGATTGGCCCCTACAAAGGGCTGATCAAACCCTTAAAGGCCTAGGGGTTGCCCAAAGTCCTATGTGTAGTGCTGCTACATTACCATGGAAGGATGAGGAAGGTCATAGCGGCCTGGTTCAGCCATATGTACTTAAGATCCCTATATCTCTCTGGGGAAGAGACATTCTTACTCAAATGGACCTAAAATCGACTACCGAAGCCTTTTACAGTGAGAAAGCTCGAAACCTCATGACTAAAGCTGGATATTCAGGTGTTGGAGGATTAGGGAGGAAAAATCAGGGTATTACAAATTCAGTACCCCTAAGTAATTATACCTCTGGGATTGGTGGACCGGGGTTGGGTTTTTCATAGGGGCCACTGAGCCTTTGAAAATTCAATGGCACAATGACAAGCCTGTGTGGGTTTCTCAGTGGCCCCTGCCCAAAGAAAAATGCGAAGCAGCCCACACATTAGTGTATGAACAACTTGTTGCAGGACATATAAAGCCTTCCACTTCACCATGGAATACTTCTATCTTTGTCATTAAGAAAAAATCAGGTAAATGGCGGTTATTGCATGATTTGAGAGCAATCAATGCCCAAATGGTTATCATGGGACCAGTCCAATTAGGGTTACCCTTGGTATCTGCCCTCCCCTCGAGTTGGCCTTCAATTGTTGTAGATATCAAAGATTGCTTTTTTTCTATACCATTACACTCCAGTGATACCCCCCGATTTGCATTTACCATACCCACTATTAATCATTCTGGTCCTGATCAGCGATTTGAATGGACAGTTCTTCCTCAGGGTATGGCTAACAGCCCCACAATGTGTCAACTTTATGTTGATCAGGCCTTGCAAAAGGTCAAGGAGCTCTATCCTTCCGTTTTGGTATACCACTATATGGATGATGTACTACTTTGCCATAAACAGGAAGAACAGCTTGAAAAGGCCCTTGTTTTCCTTTTCGAATGTTTCAAACAGTTTGACTTGAATATAGCCCCAGACAAAATCCAAAAAACATCTGTCAAGGACTATCTGGGCACTAGACTTGATGATACTAAAGTTAAACCTTTAAAGGTAACCCTATGAACAGATAAATTAAAAACATTAAATGATTTTCAAAAACTCCTGGGAGATATTAAGTGGATCAGGCCATACCTAAAACTCACTAATCAGGAACTACAGCCCCTGTTCGAGACATTGAAAGGAGACTCTGACTTGAACTCCCCCCGTATTTTATCTGAACAAGCTCGAGAAGCTGTTAAATTGATTCAAAATAGACTTAAGACTGCCCAAGTTGATAGAATTAATTACTCTGAAACCCTATATTATTGTGTTCTTGCAGTAGAGCACACGCCCACTGCTGTTTTTTGGCAGGACGGTCCCATCTCCTGGGTCAATTTAGCTTACTCTCCAGGAAAAGTTCTGCCATGGTATCCCAATGCCATAGCTAAAATCATATTGAAAGGACTAAAACTTAGCATCACTGCATTTGGCAAACAACCTGACGTCATCCTAACTCCCTATACACAAGAGCAGTTAACTTGCTTAGCAGCATGTGACGATGATTGGGCCATCACTATGACTATCTCAACTGCAAAATTTGACAATCATTATCTGGCAAACCCATGGCTGCAATTTAGTCTTACTCACCCATTAATTTATCCAAGGGTTACACGTCAATCACCTTTGGATAATGCAAAACTCGTTTTTACTGATGGTTCTAAAAATGGGGTGGGCGCTGTGGTTACCCAAGATAACACTTGGACCTTTTTATTTCAAAGCTCCTCCCCTCAAATTACAGAGCTATTTGCAGTCATTAAAGCCTTTAAGTTGTTTCATGATACACCTTTTAACTTTTAATATGTTGTCCAAGCTGTCTCCATCCTGGAAAACGTAGGTCACATCAGCACCAAATCCACCATTAGAGAAACTTTGAAGAATCTCCAACACATTATATGGGACAGAAAGGTACCCTTTTACATAGGGCATATCAGGGCACATACAGCTCTCCCCGGCCCCTTGAAGGAAGGCAATCGCACTGCAGACATGTTAACCAAAGAGCAATTTATCTTCACTTTAATGGAAGATATTCAACAAGCAAAACAATTTCACAAGCTATTTCATGTTAATGCTCTTACTCTCAGACTTAAATTCAACATAACAAAAGCTCAAGCCAGGGACATTATAGTCTCTTGCAAAAACTGTGTTACCCTCTTGCCATCCCCCTCCTTAGGAGTTAACCCATGAGGCCTGTTACCCAACCATATATGGCAAATGGATGTTACTCATATCCCTGAATTTGGTAAACTAAAATATGTGCATGTTTCCGTGGACACATGTTCTGGTGTCATATTCACCTCTATCCATGCTGGGGAAAAATCCAAAGATGTTATTTCCCACTGCCTTCAAGCCTTCGCTGCTTGGGGTAAACCTTGACAAATAAAAACAGACAATGGACCTGCATACACCTCACAAGTATTTCACGGTTTCCTTACTCAACTAAACATTACCCTAAATCATGGTATTCCCTACAATCCTCAAGGACAGGCCATCGTGGAACGTGCCCACTTAACCATCAAACAAACTCTTTTAAAACAAAAAGGGGGAATAGGGGACACGTTCCGGTCCCCTAAAGACAAACTAAATACAATTCTATTTATTTTAAATTTTTTGACGCTTGATAAAAACGGTCAAGCAGCAGCTGAAAGACATTCAGCCCATATGGATTCTTCCCCCAAGCCCTTAGTTCTTTGGAAGGATATCCTTATGGGACAATGGAAAGGCCCAGATCCTGTATTAATCTGGAGCAGAGGCTCCGTTTGTGTTTTCCCACAGGACAAAGAAGTGCCAATTTGGATTCCAGAGAGATTGGTCTGGAAGGCCCCTGAGAACGAGGATGAAGACAGAGGAAGCCGTGATCCTCCTACTGTCGCGGGGGACTCTGATATTCCTAATTCCCCCGACAGCGACACGTGAATTATGGGCTATTCTGAAGGCTTGGCCCTATCCTTTACCTTTAACTAATTCTTCCTTTATCTTCCCTCCGTTCTTCACTAGCTGATATACTGAGTGTTCGTCCTATTGTTCCTTTTTCTGCGCTTTGTGTTACCCCTGTAAAATTCTCTCAATTTAATAAGGCCAGCAATTCCTCCCAACAGCTCTCTTAGTATTTACAGGGTGCTTGGTCTGACGATTTTCAAAATTTCACACGAATCCTTCTGGCTGAGATAACTCGAGTAAATAGTATGCATGTGCAACCAGCTTTCCTTTCAGAGCTATTTCCAACATTCAGCAATATGTTCCAGTTCACCAAAAATGGGCTGATACAATTGGTCATCTTGTCCTCCTCCTTATTGGCATTCTGCTTCTATTCAGAAATGTTCACCAATGGAGAACACAGCAGCGAGAGCAGAGCCGAGCTATAGCACAAGCCCCTATGTCAATAGAGGCTGGGACATCTCCCCAGATATGACTAAGCATGCTAGATCAGTAGTCAAAGACAGGTAAGATCAGTAGAGAAACATACCAACCTAAGACAGGACAGAGATCATCGATATCTTGTGTCTGATGACGGGTAAGGATGTTTTCTGCTACTGATGACCTAAGACAGGCACAATCTCTGCCATAAAACAAAAAAGGGGGAGATGTCGGGGACTGCCTTGGGCCGGGAAAGTCCCCGCCATTACAAGAAGGTGCTTGGCTCACTGCTAGCAAAACATGCTGCAAGTATACAATGAACTTTCTGGTGAAGCCCGCCTAAAGGAGGACAGAGTTATTGGCTGTATCAAATTTAATCAGCATAGTAACAGGACTCTCATTGGCTCTCCCCATTGCTTGACCCCTTATTGGTCACCCTGCTGTATATAAGCTAAGGAAGTTGATTAAATAAACGGAAATGAAGCATTAACACCATACCAGGCTCATTGTCGTCCTTGCAGGCCGAGGGCGACACCCAGTATAGTTTTATGATTTCATAAGTCTATTGTTTCCATCATTATAGTCCCTACTCAGAATCATTGGTTGTCAAAAATCCTTGCCAATTTGATTTTACCCAATTGAACAAGAAGAAGCTTTTAAGAAAAGACTGTCAAGAGCTCGTGGAGACTGTAGGTATAGATTTTAAGTCATGTATCTTTCTCATGCTCATGTAAAAGAGGGAATATAAACAAAATAAATGTTTTGAGCCATTTAAAAATATGTCAAGGAAATGCCTATTTATTATACAACATTTATGTAACTATAAATGTAATAAAAATATTTTTTAAAGATTTTATTTATTTATTTGACACACAGAGATCACAAGTATGCAGAGAGGCAGGCAGAGAGAGAGGGGGAAGCAGGCTACCCGCTGAGCAGAGAGCCCGATGTGGGGCTTGATCCCAGGACCCCGAGATCATGACCCGAGCTGAAGGCAGAGGCCCAACCCACTGAGCCACTCAGGTGCCCCTGTAATAAAGAATATTAAAGTTGAATGGATTTACTAATGAAAAAGAATAAATGAAAGTGAAAATAAGGGAAAATAGAAATAAATAAATGTTGGTTAAAAGAAGCTACATAAGGGGTACCTGGGTGGCTCAGTTGGTTGAGCATCTGCCTTTGGCTCAGGTCGTGGTCCCAGGGCTCTGGGATCCAGCCCTTCATCGGTATCCCTGCTCAGCAGGGAGTCTGCTTCTCCCTCTCCCTCTGCCCCCTCCTCAGCTCATGCTCTCTCTCTCTTTCTCTCTGTGTCTCTCATCCACTTTCTCTCTCAAATAAATAAAATCTTAAAAAATCTTTTTAAAAAAACCCCCAAAAACTATGTAAGGAGTGCCTGGCTGGTTCAGTAAACAGGGCATGCAACTCTCTTTTTTTGGTGGGGGTGGGAAGGAGAAGAGGGAGAGAGAGTATTAAGCAGACTCTGCACTGAGCATGGAGCTCAACGTGGGACTTGATTTCATGATCCTGAAATCACCTCCTGAGTTGAAACCCAGAGTCAGGCCCTTAACCAGCTCTACCACCCAGGTGCTCCAAGTATGTGACTTGATCTCAGGGTCATGAGTTCAAGCCCCACATTGAGAATAGAGTTTACTTTAAAATAAATAAACAAGCATTATATTTTTTATAAAGATAATTAATTAATTATTGTAATTACTTAAAAACATTTTATATCTCAGAAACCTGAACATTATTAGTTTGCTTCAAAAGAACACTACAGAACAAAGTAATGGAAACTTTTAGTAACTTTGGTAGCTGTTTAGTCCCCAAAAAAGTAGCGACACAAGCTAGTTTTTTTTTTTTTTTTTGCAAGAGTAGAGAGTTAATTTGAAGTAGCTACTATTCACAATAAATATAATAAATACACAGCAAGTACATTAAGAATATCTAAAAATAATTTTATTTCAAATGTTGAAGAAAGAAAAGGATAGCTTCCTTCTTGGCTTGCTTCTTGCCACCCTAGCTAGCAATCTAGTAGAAAAAGCTTCCATTTTTCAAAAAGACTTTTGCCAATTTCAAAGAATCCCCTTACTGAAAAGGCATTTCCATTATTTAGGGAAAACCTGATTCATTGATTCTCCTGGGCTATGAATTACATGAATGAATTCATGAGTTACATGAAGAACAAAACTCTAGTATGCCACTCACTAAGACTTAAGTCAGCTGGGTTGTCTATTTAGTGAAAGACAGAGTCTATCTTTACCTATGGTTTCATTTGAGTTAGAGTAAAAAGTCTGGTGAAGTTTACTGCTGTTTACTGCTAGGGAACCGATCAACAGAAAAACAAATCAGAAGACACATACTGAAATATGAGACATATTTGCTGAAAATTCTGTGGAAGAAAACACAAGTTGAGTATGATTAGCCATTGGAGTTTTTGATCTGTTAATATTCCCTGTCATCACCTCACTCTGGTGTTTTCAGATTTTCTCAAATAATTATCTTTGTAAAAATTAGCATCAGTATCCTAAAATTAATTGAATTAGTATTTGGAAGGTGCTTAAATCCAGACACAAGATAAATGTTCTGTGAGTCTGTAAAATAAAATAAAGAATATATCTTTAATGTTTGTGTATATAGCGTTAATGGTCATTTTAGAACTATGATTAACATTTGGTTTGCAATGATATTATTAGTAGTTTAAAAATTCCATGCCTGCTTTAAGTTAAAGGATTTAAAATAACAATAGGATTATTAAAGACTTTAGGTGATAATAAACATATCTGTATGTGCTTGGAAACTGGTGAAGGACAAGAAGATAGAAAACTCCACCAAGAATTACTCTGGTTCAGTAGTTATTGTATTTTCCAACTTACATATTATAAAAATATTTGTTGTTGTTCCTTCTTGATTTTAGACAGTTATAATACTCTTTCAGTTAATAAGATCTCTGTTAAGTAAAAATTAGATTTTGACAGAATATCATTCATTTAAAGGGTTACTAAAAAACTCCTTAAAAGCAAAAGTAGGGGCACCTGGGTGCTCAGTGGGTTAAGCCTCTACCTTCGGCTCAGGTCATGATCTCAGGGTCCTGGGATGGAGCATTGCCTCGGGCTTTCTGCTCAGCGGGGAGCCTGCTTCCCCCTCTCTCTGCCTGCCTCTCTGCCTACTTGTGATCACTCTTTCAAATAAATGAATAAAATCTTTTAAAAAAGTAAAAATAAAAGCAAAAGTAAAAAGTTAATGTTTATGATACATACTGTTTAAAAAATTAAAATGTAATTCTACCAGGTTAGGGTTTTATTTTCCTCTTAGTGTTGGGTTTTAGTAGTAATTTAAAATAATAGCTGAGGGGCGCCTGGTGGCTCAGTGGGGTAAAGCCTCTGCCTTTGGCTCGGGTCCTGATCTCAGGGTCCTGGAATCGAGCCCCACATTGGGCTCTCTGTTCAGCAGGGAGCCTGCTTCCTCCTTTCTCTCTCTCTGCCTACTTGTGATCTCTGTCAAATTAATAAAAAAAAATCTTTAAAAAAATAAGTAAAATAATAGCTGATATGGGATAACATTTCTCAAACTTCGTCCTTAAAACTCTAACATCTCCCAACCATGGTTTTTAATTACTAAGAAATAAAATGAGACAATTTTAAATGATTCTACTTGTAATTTTTGTTTCACACATAATGGCGATGTTCTAGAATAGAAAGGAAGTGATAAAATTCTTAAACATTAGTTTAATATTATTTATAACAAAACAATAGTTAACTACATTAACATTAAACTAATTCTTAAACATTAGTTTTAAAAATACTCTTTAAAAACCCCAAATCCACCCCTAAAATATTTCATTATCGTTATTACCCTTGTTCACCTGATACTGTGATGATGACATCTGTTACCATCTTAAATCTGTTTATTTGATCTAATCAGAATATATAGTTTAAAATTGACTTGTACATTCTCAGTGCACAAGAGAAGAGCTTTGCTTTCAATACAACTATTGTAGTTTACTGGTAGATTTGCAAAGACTGGGGTCATCTTATCACTGTGCCCTAGACTGACTTCTCTCCTAGCATCCACAACAATTTTATAGGACTTATTTCTACATTCCTTTTTCCCCACAACTCTAAGTTTTTCTAAGGACAGAAACAAGTTTTTACTTATCATTGTCTTCTTATAATTATTTCACATAACTACTCCATAAATGATAGCAGCCATTTTTAAAGAATGTACTGTGTGCCAGGTACTTTAAACATTCTATTTGTAATTCTCACAAAATTAGTATCTTCAGTTTTCAGACATGGATTCTCAGGCTTCAGGAGATTCAGACTTGCCAAAACTCACAGAGCTACTATAGAGTAGATTGGGCCAGAGTTCAAATCTGGATTTCTCTGACTCTCAAATCTCAAAAATCCTTGTTTTTTTTCTACTCTGTCATTACCTCAATAAAATGCTTGCTGAATGAATAAACTAACCAAATAAACAAACCCAATTTTTTGTATAGTCATTAAAACCAAGATGAGAATATGAAAAGTAATAGAGCAGCAAGGTACCATGTCCCCCAAATCCTTGAGATAGTAATTATTTGAATGATAAGTTTCTCTGTTTTGGATTAAACCTCATTAGTTTATACTGAATGTAATAGACAAATCTGTTATTTCTAGTTATCCAAATAGATTTTAAGTGACTGATAATGACTGAAAAGTTGATACAAAAGACAAAATGTCTGCCGTAAATTCTCGACAGTCATACATGTGGATTGAGAAATTATTGTCAGTCTTATGTCTCTGCATCATTTATGTGCAATAATGTGTCAGCTATGTATCAAACTGAAACTAAAAATGCAAAATTATGGAACCATTTTATTTAGCTTTATATGGAGATTTGTGCAGCAAAGTAAGATATGTCACTCATGGACTCATAGCAACCATTTAAAAATTAATTATATAGGGATGTCTGGGTGGCTCAGTGGGTTGAAGTCTCTGCCTTCAGCTCAGGTCATGATTCAGGGTCCTGGGATTGAGCCCCGCATCAGACTATCTGCTCAGCAGAGAGCCTGCTCCCCGCCCCCCTGCCTGTCTCTCTGCCTACTTGTGATCTTTCTTTGTCAAATAATTAAATAAAATAAAAAAAAATTAATTATATAGTCCAAAGAATGGTATTCGAATTTTTAAATGGAATTAAAGCAACAGTTCTATTGCTTCAGCAATCTTTAAGATCAATTTCTAAAATTAAGTTTGTTTGCTTCTTAGTGCTCTTATTAGGTAGCCCATTTTGTATAAAAATCTTCTCAATGTGTGGTATGTATTTGAAAATTACTACTTCAGTCTTTTAAACGGTCTACCACTTTTCTATTTGTGAAAAATCACATGTAAACAGAACTTCCTGGTATGTTAGTCTTCTCAGGCTGTTATAACAAAATACTACAGACTTTTGAGGCAGAAATTTATTTTCTGGAGTGCCTGGGTGGCTCAGTCGGTTAAGTGTCTGACTCTTGATTGTAGTTTAGGTCAGGATTTCAGGGTTGTAAGACCAAGCACCTCATTGGTCTTCGCACTGGTCATAGAACCTGCTGGAGATTCCCTCTCTCCCTCTCTTTTGCCTGCCTCTACCTCCCACATGCATCACACACTTTCTTTTTCTCTCTCTAAAAACAAAACAAAACAAAACAAAACAAAAAGAAAATAGAGTCTACCTCTTGGTTTGCCCGGCTCCCCCTACTGGCATGATTGTTTGTTTTGTTTCTTAAATTCCACATATGAATGAAATCATATGGTATTTGTCTCTCTGTAACTGACTGATTTTGATACAAATCAAGATTCTGTATCTTGATCTATGCTTTATTAAGGGTATCACACTGTATTCTGCTCAGCCTTTCAGGGTTTCATGTCCTACCCTTTTCTACCTCTAATCACATATCTCCTTAGTGTTCTCCAGTGCTTTCCAAGGTGACTGTGAACTAATCTGATCAACTAAGCCCAGGCTAATGTTCTCAACAGTGCTAATATATTGATGTCAGATGTTTTAACCCGTGCCATGACTATTTTCCCCAATGTCATATTGGACTCCTGGGGAAAACAGTTTTGCTTTTCCCTTATTATTAAAGAAAGTGGCAGGAATTTCACACCAAATAGGTCTGACAGCACCATGTCAGATCATAGGAATTATTACTAGGTTTGTGGAGACCTCCCTTACCTCTCAAATCATAAAGACAGCTCCAATGATTTCACCCAAACCATAATTTCTTTATCCCACTCCTTTATTTGAGAACTGGAGATTTTAGTAAGACTGACATATGGTCTTAGGTTCAACATTGGTGTAGAGGGAATTTTATCCTCATGCTAGATCAGTTAGTCCTTGAATTACTCTCCAGTTAATTTATTTATATATGTCTTCTTCTCCAAGGAGTAGCTAAGCTTCTTGTAGGCAGGAATCATTCATTACAACACTTCCAAGTGACATTATAACATAATGATTAACAAACACATAAACACTTGGGTTCAAATCTAGCTCTGTCAGTTATTGGCTATATGACCTTGAAGAAATCATAAAACTCTGTGCTTTAGTTTTCTTATTTGTAAAATTGGGGTAATAATAGTGTCTACTTCAAAAGACTGAGAATTAAATGATATGAAATGTAATATGTAAAATGTATAGTATTTAGTTGTAGGAACTTAATAAATGTTGAGCAAAATTGATAACTATTAAAAATTTAAAATACTCAAATAAAACATTTAAAATTAATATAAATTTTATTTATGAATCCATGCATATATGCATTGCTTATGCCTAATTATCTCTTCCATGGAAAGAATATCTCTGTGTGTATGTATGGGTGTGTGTACATAGTCATGCATATATTGTACTTTATCTCAAAATTATTTTATATTCTCCTATCTTATTACTGACTGAGGCCCTTTATCATAATATTTTTATTTGCTTCTGATAAGGTCTGTTTACCACAACGCATTTAAGAATGGGGAGATTTATTACTAAAGGTGAAATTAATTTAGAGTAATGAAATACAGGCTAATAAAATGTACATGAAATATAGTAAGAATATTTTCTGAAAATATGCGCATAAGTGGGAAATGGAAGGTGGTGATTTAAATTTGTTTTCCCATTTGGTATTTATGTCACGGTTTATATGTATTTTCTGAATTTTATATTGTTTAATGGAGGAGGGCTTTGTAGAGACAGAACATTCAGGATTTTTGTTGCCACCTTTAGTAGTTAATTTTGGGGTAAGTCAATTTTTACATTTTTTTCATCATCATGGGAGTTTTCTTTAAAAATAACCCCCAGAATTATGAATGGATTATGGGAAACACCATCCTCAGAATGGCTGTAACAAATTAATGCAGAGCAAATGGTTGACATTAAGCAAATGTTAGTTTTCTTTCCTTTGCATATAAAACACACCCCTTAATACTGTTGAAAACACCCCTTTATTATATTTACCCTCCCTAGTATCTAAAGTCCATAACAACTGGAATAGAACTGTGATAGAAACTTTGATATAAGTTACTACAGAGCATATATAATGTTTTCTTGGCTCCTACACTTCTCGAGTAGTTTTGTTTTTTTTTCCACAAATGAGACTGTACAGGTAGAAGATGTTAGGAGCCTTTTAAATGATTTGTATGTCAGGAATGCATAACAAATGGCAGTCTTCTATTTGTCTACCATTATTATCAGTTACAAATATTCTGGGAAAATGTAAGCTTCAAAAGTATGACTGAATTCTTGCTCCTAGTAACAGAAAAAGAGATTAACCTATTCAGGTTTACTCTTACTACATACAGACATTTTCTTAATAGTTTTGAAGCAAATAGAAATGTTAGAATTTTGCTGGAAATTCAGAGCAGATATCTTGTTTTGAATATCTCTGTATCTTATAAATACATTTATTTTAGTTAACTATTGTTATAATTTCACTATAGATACTTTTCTAATTGTTCATATATATTTTGGCAACTTGTGTAATGTCAAATGCAGTTTCTACATAGAATATTTAGGCAAAATATTTGATATGAGGAGTTAGGTGATCTCTCAAATTTTTTTCTAGATTTAATGTTTGGTAATTCTAAGTAGCATGTATAATGGCCAAAAATACATATAATTTAAAATGGATGCTGTAGTTGAAGCTATTTTTGCAGTTAATAAATATATTTCATGCCAAAATCGTGGGAGCATTTTACTTCATTCATTTTCATGATACAAACCTGTAAAGTTTATTAGTAATCATAATCACCTGTACAGTGAGGCAAAATAGGAGAAATATAAAATCAATCAAAAGAAAATTTTCAGGGACGCCTGGGTGGCTCAGCTGGTTAAGCGGCTGCCTTCGGCTCAGGTCATGATCCCGGCGTCCTCGGATGGAGTCCCGCATCGGGCTCCTTGCTCAGCTGGGAGCCTGCTTCTCCCTTTGCCTCTGCCTACCACTCTGTCTGCTTGTGCTCACTCTCACTCCTCTCTCTCTCTGACAAATAAATAAATAAAATCTTTTAAAAAAAAAAAAGAAAAATTTCATTTAATTTTTTAAATATCAACAAACTCCCTGTACTTTTCTTTTAAAAGCATTATTCCTGTGCCATTAAATTTTTGAAGTAACCTGAAACACACATTATTATCCCTACTTTCAAGCTTAGAAAAGCCCCCCCCCCAAAACCCCAAAATGTATTATTAAATTAAAAAAACAATGACAAACCAAGAACACACAATTGGTTAAGTGCCTGGTTCCAAATCTTTAGCACCGAATGTAATACTCCTTTCACAGCTTTGGCATCAAATCTTCAAATACAAAGTGCAAGAAATGATCCTTTCTTTCCTTCAATTCTCTCTTCACTCAAGGGGAAGAAGGAAGAATTTTAAATTTCACAATTAATTCCCTTTCCCCTGTTTTATTTTAATTGTTTAGAATATCAGACTCAAAATTATAGTTATACCCTGAATTTACATTAGTGAAGATGACTAGCACAAATCTTTAAGAGGGAAATATACCCAGAATTTGTCTTTATAGTTAGGTAAGGCATTACTTAACGTTACTTTGAAATACTTCAAAAGAACACACCATATACATGCTCAGTGAAATCATTATTCTCTCACTTCAGGTGAAAGTTCAAAAATTATATCAAGAAGACTACCTGCAGACTCACAGTTTGGTTCTCTGTGCCTGGTATCCTTGATTATGTTCAGTGGATGAGAATCCTGTTTACTGAACTCCACTTGAACTTGGATAGATGCAAGCTCAGATTTAAGATCCTTGAATATTGACCCTTGCAGAAATAGCTCTGAACAAGTAATAGGATTGACATAAGAGAATTACAAAGCCTGTTCATTAATAGTAAGGCAAAGACAAACTACAACAATGAAAAACTTCAAGTCCTGAGGTAAATACATCTTTGTCCACCTATTTTATGTTACTTGAGGAAAAACAAAAAACAAACAACACAACATTATCTCTTTGCAGCATGGACTGGATATCTGTTCTCAGAAATTCACTTGCTATTTTCTGAAAGAAGAAAAATTAGTTTTTCTGATCAAGAAATTTTCTTGCTGTATTAGTAGGAACTATCCTTCTCAACCATTGCATTTGTCATGGTCCATTTTCCTCTTAAATTCACTAAACTATTTTCTTCTAAATTTTGGTGCCCTGAAATGCTTTGTGGATTAAAATCTCTGCTATTCTTTCTTTATTTTGTTTCTTTTGGCAACAAAACAAAACAAAACAAACAAACAGGAAAAAAAACTTTTGCTACAGGTTTTTAATAAAATACCAGGTTGGCTAAGTCATTTCTGGGTCCATTTGCTTCCTGCATTTTGAAGTTTGATTTGTGTTTTTTCATTTTCATTTTCCCCGTTGTTACTGGTTTTTACAATTGCAAATCCTTTCCTGCTGTTTTTAATGGAATATAAGGATGTAGGGAAAATAGATAGATATGTTCAATTTGCCTTTTCCTAACACCTTTCATCGTAATAGCCAAATTTCTCATCCAATATTGACAAAGTAGGGAATTTAACTTATTTCAAGCTTAACGTTGGAAATTTGTAATTAGCAAGAGGACAAATATAGAAGAGGCAATTAAAATGAAAACAACTAAACTCATTAATTACAAGGTTTAATCATATATAGGTTTACCTAAAATTTTTAAATAGATCTTTAACAGTGATAGTGTCTAAACAGACTTTAATATTTATATATTATTATTCTAAATTAATTTAGCATTTATGTACTTTTTGTTAGCAGGAGGAAAATAACACACTTTGGAACTTTGTTAATTTGTGTATTCATGTATGCTATATATTGGCTTCCATATATAGATTTTCAATAGAGTTTTTCAGGGCAGTTCACATTCAGTTGTATGAACTGAGTGTTTTCTTTCTCGCTAAAGAATCTAGTATAATCATATGCTACACCAATGTATATTTAAAAGATGCCTTCTGGTGGAAATTGTACAGAAATTTTGTTTCAGTTTGATAAAAATGTCATAATTAATGGGTCTTACATTCAGGGTAGATGTTTAAGTTTCTGTCTGTTATAACTAGGAACACTTATAGTCAAATATGTAACATTTGCACAGTTATAGAGGCATATGGTAAAAAAAAAAATCACTATAGTAATACATATTTTCACCTGCCAAACACATATATTTCCTTACTTAGGTTTCTACTTTGTGCTAATTCTGGCACTAGCTTACTGGAGGGATTTGGAAGCATAATGGACATCACACATTTGCCTCCAATTTTGACAGAAATTCAGTTCACTTGCACCATTATAGATCATGAAAACTTGTCAAAAGAGTCAATGATTGGGGCGCCTGGGTGGCTCAGATGGTTAAGTGTCCAACTCTTGGTTACAGCTCATGTCATAATCTCAGGGTCATGAGATTGATCCCCACATTCAGCTCCCCATTGGGCTTCCCACAGGTGTCATTATTGGTCTCCACATCAAGCCCCACATCAGGCTCCATGCTCAGCTTAAGACTTTCTCTTCCTCTCCCTTTGCCTCTCCACCATTCTCTCTCTTAAATAAATAAGATAAATCTTTAAAAAAAGAAAAAAGAGCCAAACTCTTGTTTCATTATTTCAAATATATGATTCCTGATTTATGTAGAAATATTTAAAAGTAGTAGAATTATATGAGATTTTATCCAATTTTAAGGATACTGAAATAATGTCACTTTACAAAGAAAAACCATTATACATTAGCTGAAAATGTCTTCCAAAACAGGGAAAATATTAATAATTAGCATATTCTCTTAGTATTCATCTTGCCATGTGAGGTATTAAACATTTATTTCATTTAATTGTCACAACAGTCCTTTGAGGTAGGCCAAATATAATTTTACAAATGAGGAAATAGGCCTAAGTAACTACTAAGTTTTGTAACTTACTCAATTTCATGAATTTATAACAAGTATTTGTGAAGTCCCTAATATTTGATAAACACTCTTCTGTGGACAAAGTATGCAGTAATAAAGAAAATAAAGTTTTTGTATTCAAAACATCAACAGTATGTCTTTGAAAATCCAGGTTTGGAATTCAGGTATGATTTAATTCCAGGGCTCACAGTATTAACCAATAAACTCTCTTGCTTAGGGTCGATTAAACATCCTTTAAAAAGAGGAAAATATAGAGTCCTCTTTAAATCCTAAACGGTCTCCACTGAAGGTTTTCTGGTGCCAGAACTGTCATACATATCTACCTTTCTGTTTTTTTTTGAGGATGAGTTTTATTGAAAAAATTTAAAAAGCTAACATCATACTCAATAGGGAAAAACTGAGAGCTTTTTCCCTAAGGTCAGGAATAAGGCAAGGATTTCCATTCTCACCACTTCTATTCAATGTAATACTGGAAATCCTAGCCACAGCAATCAAATGACAAAAAGAAATAAAAGACATCCAAATTGGTTAGGAAAAAGTAAAACTTTCTCTATTTGCAGATGACATGACACTATATATTGAAAACCCTAGAGTCTCTACCGAAAAGCTGTTAGAACTGATAAATGAATTGAGTAAGATTGCAGAAGACAAAAATCAATGTACAGAAATCTGTTTCATTTCTGTAAACTAATAATGAGGCAACAGAAAGAGAAATTAAGAAAACAATCCCATTTACAATTACAATGAAAACCGTAAGATACCTAGGAATAAACCTAACCAAAGAGATAAAGATCTGTACTCTGAAAACTATGAAATATTGATGAAAGAACTAAAGATGACACCAAAAAAAAAAAAAAAAAAAGGAAAAAAAATTCCATGATCATGGATTGGAAAAATAAATAGTTAAAATGTCTACACTACCCAAAGTAATCTACACATTTAATGCAATTCCTATCAAAATAACAACAGCATTTTTCACAGAACTAGAACAATTATAAAATTTATATGGAACGAGAAAAGACCCTGAATAGCCAAAGAAACCTTGAAAAAGAATAACAAAGCTGGAAATATCACAATTGGACTTCAAGATACTACAAAGCTGTAATCAAAACAGTGCACAACTGGCACAAAAATAGACACATAAATCAATGAAACAGAATAGAAAGGCCAGAAATAAACTCCCAATTATATGGTCAATTAATCTTTGACAAAGGAGGAAAGAATATGCAATGGAAGAAAGATTCTTCAACAAATGGTGTTGGGAAAACTAGACAGCTACCTGCAAAAGAATGAAACTGGACCACATTCTTACACCATATATGAAAATAAGTCAAAGTGGATTAAGGATCTAAATGTGAGACTTGAAACAATAAAAACCCTAGAAGGGAGCACAGGCAATAATTTCTCTGACATTGGTCATAGCAACACCTTTCTAGATATGTCTCCGGAGGCAAAGGAAGTAAAAGAAAAAATAAACTATTAGGGCTATATCAAAATAAAAAGCTTTTTCACAGCAAAAGAAACAACCAACAAAACTAAAAGACAACCTACTGAATGGAAGGAGATATTTGCAAATGACATACCTGATAAAGGTTTGGTATCCAAAATATATAAAGAACTTATACAACTCATCACCAAAACAAAAACAAAAACAAAAAAAAACCCCACAAATAATCCCATTAAAGAATGGCAAAAGACATGAACAGACATTTCTCCAATGAGAACATATACATGGCCAACAAACACTACAAAAGATCCGCAACATCACTCATCATCAGGGAAATTCAAATCAAAACCACAGTGAGATATCACCTCACACCTGTCAGGATGAATAAAATCAAAAACTTAAAAAACAGCAAGTGTTGGTGAGGATGTGGAAAAAAAAAGAAACCCTCTTGCACTGTTGGTGGGAGTACAAATTGGTGTAACCAATGCAAAAAACAGTATGGAGTTTCCTCAAAATATTAAAAATAGAACTACTCTACCATCCAGTAATTGCACCACTGGGTATTTGCCCAAAAGATAAGAAAACACTAATTTGGGGCGCCTGGGTGGCTCAGTGGTTAAGCCGCTGCCTTTGGCTCAGGTCATGATCTCAGGGTCCTGGGATCGAGTCCCGCATCGGGCTCTCTGCTCAGCAGGGAGCCTGCTTCCTCCTCTCTCTCTCTCTGCCTGCCTCTCTGCCTACTTGTGATTTCTCTCTGTCAAATAAATAAATAAAATCTTAAAAAAAAAAAAAAGAAAAAGAAAACACTAATTTGAAAGGGTACATGCACCACTATGTTTATAGCAACATTATTTAAAATAGCCAAACTGGGGGGCCTGGGTGTCTCAGTGAGTTAAAGCCTCTGCTTTCAGTTCAGGTCATGATCCCAGGGTCCTGGGATTGAGCCCCACATTGAGCTCTCTGCTCAGCATGGAGCCTGCTTCCTCCTCTCTCTGCCTGCCTCTCTGTGTACCTGTGATCTCTGTCAAATGAATAAATAAATAATCTGAAAATAAATAAATAAATAAATAAATAAAATAGCCAAACTTTGGAACTATGGAAACAGCCCAAGTATACATCAATAGAGGAAAGGATAAAGAAGATTATAAAAAAGAATGAAATGTTGCCATTTGCAACATTTAATATGGATGGATCTAGATGGTATAATGCTAAACAAAATAAACCAGAGAGAGACAAATATCATATGGTTTCACTAATATGTGCCATTTAAGAAACAAAACAAATAAACAAAGGAAAAAAAATAGAGAAACAAAAAAACAAAACAAAGCAAAAAAGACTTTTAACTATAGAGAACAAACTGATGGGTTATCAGAGGGGTGGGAGAATGGGTGAAATATGTAAAGGGGATTAAAAGTGTACTTATCACAACGAGCACTGAGTAATGTAGAGAATTGTTGAATCACTATATTGTATACCTGAAACTAATTTAATACTGTATGTTAACTAGACTGGAATTTGTTTAAAAAGAGTTAAAAAAATCGGGATTTTTCTCCCAGCCCTGGGAGAATGGAACGGTAGTTCAGAAGCTTGGAGGTTACAGTGCTTCTCTAAACACCTTAGCAGTCAATGTCTACTGATATTCTGCTGATAATGTTCAGTTTTCCATGACTCCTTCAAGGCCTTGATTCTCCTTCCAAACTTCTGTCTATAGGAATTCTTTAAGTTTTAACACCTATTGATATAAACAATAACTTCCCTGTTGTTTTGGTGTTTCTAAAATAATATTATGAGGTATTCTGATTGGTTTAGCATGAGCCATTTTGCTTCAAGTCACTTTATTGTTCAAAAGACTTATCTTCAAAAAATGATGCTTGGAAAATCAGATATTCACATGCAAAAGAAGGAAACTAGACCCCTGTCTTTTTTTTTTTTTAAGATTTTATTTATTTATTTGACAGACAGAGATCACAAGTAGGCAGAGAAGCAGGCAGAGAGAGGAGGAAGCAGGCTCCCTGCTGAGCAGAGAGCCTGATGTGGGGCTCGATCCCAGGACCCTGGGATCAGGACCTGGGCCAAAGGCAGAGGCTTTAACCCACTGAGCCACCCAGGCACCCCACTAGACCCCTGTCTTATACCACCCTCAAAATTAATTCAAAATGGATTAAAGACATATGTAAGACCCAAACTATAAAACTCCTAGAAGAAAACATGGGAAAAAAGTTTCTTGTCATGGGTCTTGGCAGTGGTTTTTTGGGCATGACATCTAAAGCACAAGTAACAAAATAAAAAAATTAACAAAAAAATTAAAAAATAAACAAATGGGACTACATCAAACTATAAATCTTCTGCAGAGCAAAGAAAATTATCAACAAAATGAAAAGGCAACCTGTAAAGTGGGAGAAAATATTTACGAATCACACATCTGATAAGAGGTTAATATTCAAAATATTTAAGGAATTATAGAACTTAATAACAAAAGAACAAAATAATCTGATTTTAAAAATGGGCAGAGGACCTGAATACTCATTTTTCCAATTTACAGTCCCACCAACAGTGCACGATATCCTTCCCAACACTTGTTATTTCTTGTTTTTTTAATACCAGTCCTCTGACTTGTATGAGATGATATCTCATTGTAGTTTTCATTTGCATTTCTTGAAAGAAAACAAGATCGAAAGGGGCACCTACATCCCAGTGTTGACAGCAGCAATGCCCACAATAGCCAAACTGTGGAAGGAGCTGGGATGTCCTTCAACAGATGAATGCATAAAGAAGATGTGGGTTCATTATAGAATGGAGTATTACTCAGCCATCTGAAAGGATGAATACCTCTCATTTACATCAACATGGATGGAACTGGAGGGTATTATGCTAAGCAAAACAAGTCAGTCAGAGACTGATAATTATTCTATGGTTTCACTCATCTGTGGAATATAAGGGATAGTGCAGAGGATCATGGCAAAGTGAAGGGAAGACTGAATGGGAAGAAATCAGAGAGGAAGACAAACCATGAGAGACTCTTGACTCCATGAAACAAACTGAGGGTTTTGGAAAGGTATGTAGGTGGGGGGATGAGGTAACAGGGTGATGGGCATTAAGGAGGGCATGTGACGTGATGAGCACTGGATGTTACATGCAAGTACTGAATCATTGAACATTATGCCAACAGCTAATGATGTATTGCATGTTGGCTAATAGAATAAAAATAAAAATAAACAACAACAACATTGTGGTGGTTGCCAGAGGGGACGAAGTTGTGGAGGGGATAGATGAAATAGAAGGGGATTAAGTAACTCTTTGTACTCTCATGTTCACTGCAGCATTATTTACAATAGCAAAGATGTGAAAACAACCTAAAAGTCCCTCAGTGGATGAATGGATAAAGAAAATGTATATACATACAATGGAATATCAGCTTTATGAAAGGAAATTCTGTAATATGTGACAACATTGGGACCCTAAGACTATGACCTAAGCTGAGAGCAGAAGCCTAAGCCACTGAACCACCCAGGTGCCCCTGGAATATATATTTTCTGCATTAGTTTAGCCAAAATGTATTGAAATGAATTTATTTAAAAAAAAAAAAACCTTTTGCCAAAAGGGACTCTAATTGTTTCAGAGAGTTTTTTCTTTACTTGATTAGTTTGATATGACACTGTCAATCTAGTCATCTAAATCTGCCTCTCAGTTCTAATGATGCCATCTGCTTAACCCCTTGGACCATATCTCAATTTGTACTGAGATACTCGAGCTTTATGGTATCTATAAATCAATCTTTTTCATGTTCAAACATAGGGGATTTCTAAAAAGTTATCTCTGTGTTGCTTTGCATCAGAGGATGTAGTCTTTTGATAAAATTTAAAATTTGTTGAGACTTGGCTCATGATCTGGTGAGTGTTTTTCCCTATGCTTGAAAACATTATTGGGACGCCTGGGTGGCTCAGTTTGTTAAGCGGCTGCCTTCGGCTCAGGTCATGATCCCAGCGTCCTGGGATCGAGTCCCACATCGGGCTCCTTGCTTGGCGGGGAGCCTGCTTCTCCCTCTGCCTCTGCCTGCCACTCTGTCTGCCTGTGCTTGCTCTTGCTTCTCTCTCTATGACAAATAAATAAATAAAATCATAAAAAAAAAAAGAAAACATTATTTTCTGCAACTGTTGATGGCTACATTTCATATATGAGTTCAAGTATTTTTGTTTTTTGCTATTTGTTCATATTTCCTATATACTTTTTGTCAGTTTAATCTTTTTTAAAAATTTCTTCTCAGCGTAACAGTATTCATTGTTTTTGCACCACACCCAGTGCTCCATGCAATCCGTGCCCTCCTTAATACCCACCACAAGTTCCCCCAACCTCCCACCCCCCACCCCTTTAAGACCCTCAGGTTGTTTTTCAGAATCTATAGTCAGTTTAATCTTTTATCACAACTGTAATTACAAGTGTAATATTTTATCTTTATACTTCAATATTATTTCGAATCTTCATTTTTTAGCTGTACATAAATTTAAAATTGTTAAACTCCCCATTCGATTGTCACTTATCATATATAGTAACAATCTTTAGATATAACAATTCTTTTCTGTCTTAACATTTATTGGTTGTTTTTGCTTGAGATGTCTTTTCTATATTTTTTACTATTAATATTCTCATGCTTTATTCATGTCTTCTGTAAAGAGCATAGATGTAGATGTACATACTATCTTTTTATCCAACTTACTTATGCTTCTTTTTTGGTTAAAAAATTTAATTCATACAAATTTCTTGTGATTACTGATATATTTAATATTTATCATCTTCATGCTTTTCATGTGTTTTGATTTTTAATGACATTTTTATAATACTATTTTTGCCTTTCTCACCCATTTCCAAATTTCCCTTCAGTTGACTATGTTTTCTCTAAACCACTCTTATTCTTTCTCCTATATATATTTGACATTTATTATTAAAAATATCTTTTACTGGGACACACTGGGGTGGCTTAGATGGTTAAGCATCTGCCTTCTGCTCAGGGCATGATCTCCAGGTCCTGAGATCAAGGCCTACATTGAGCCCCACATCAGACTCTCAGCTCAGTGGGGAGTCTGCTTCTCCTTCTGCCTCTGCCTCTCCCCCTGCTCATGCTCCCTTTCTCTCTCTGTATCTCTCCATCTCAAATGAATAAATAAAATCTTTTAAAAAATCTTTTACTGAAATATAATTAAAAGGCACACATATTGTAAGCTCAGTACATTTTCACATTTTGCCAACAGTCACTACTTGCCCTTCTCAGAGAGTAACCATTATCCTGACTTCATCATAGATTTTATATTTATACATAAATATAACATCATAGATTTTATATTTATAATATATGTATATAATTGTATATGTATATAATATGTGTATATAAGAAATATAGATACATAAATGAATGTGAAAGAATGTTTAACTTACTCATAATATGAGAAATTAAAATTATAGTAAAGTACCATTTCTCACTTATCAGATAAGCAGAAAATTTAAAAGCTTGGCAACATAGTCTGTGTGGGTAACAGGAACTTTTATACCTTGCAAATTGGTATAAAACTTACAGAGGCAGGGACGCCTGGGTGGCTCAGTTGGTTAAGTGGCTGCCTTCAGCTCAGGTCATGATCCCAACATCCTGGGATTGAGTCCCACATCAGGCTCCTTGCTCAGTGGGGAGCCTGCTTCCTCCTCTGCCCCTGCCTGCCACTCTGTCTGCCTGTGCTCTCTCGCTCTCTCTCCCTCTCTCTCTCTGACAAATAAATAAATAAAATCTTTTAAAAATAACTTACAGAGGCATATTTGGCGATACATAACAAAGCTACATAAACTCTGATCTTTTGACTTAGGAATTCCACTTCTAGACATTTACCTTGAAAATACATCTCTAATTACGTGAAAATTAATATGCAGAAATTTATTCATTGAAGAAATTTTTTGTTAGCTGCACAGTCTTGTAAACCATATGTGTCCATCTATGGGAGATTGGTTAAATAAACTACAGCATATTTATACAATGAAGTTCTTTGGAAGTTTATAGGAGAAAGATCTTTGGGGCTGATATGGAGTGATTTGAAGGATATATTGTTTAGTGAGAAAATCATATTAAAAATTGCATGTTGCCATGTGGACATGGGGGCTTAAGTGGGTAGGAGAAGAATCAATGAAACAAGATGGGATTGGGAGGGAGACAAACCATAAGTGACTCTTAATCTCACAAAACAAACTGAGGGTTGCTGGGGGGAGGGGGGTTGGTAGAAGGGGGTGGGATTATGGACATTGGGGAGGGTATGTGCTTTGGTGAGTGCTGTGAAGTGTGTAAACCTGGTGATTCACAGACCTGTACCCCTGGGGATAAAAATAAATGTTTATATAAAAAACAAAGTTTGATAGCGTTATCCATTGGCAGTATAATTTCCAGTAGCTATTGTTTTCTTATTTTGGTTATCTGGATTTTCTCATACAATAAATATTATTTATGTTTAAAAAATTGCATGTTGCATATACTATTCTGTCTTTTGTTTAAGAAAGGAGACACAAGAAAATATATAAGAACTGTTTATTTTTTTAAACATATTATTTATTTATTTGACAGACAGAGATCAAAAGTAGGCAGAAAGAGAGGAGGAAGCAGGCTCCCCACTGAGCAGAGAGCCCGATGTGGGGCTCGATCCCAGCAAGATACAATATTTTGAAAATATTAACCTTAGAATAAAAACTGAAAGAACTGTACCCAAATACTGCAATCTAGGCAGTAGGATTGTTTACTGTAGTGTTGCAAGTTAGCAATCGATTAATACTGTATGTGTTTTTATGGATTGCACAAATAAGTACAGATCTTTTTTGACTTGCATAACCCCAGATCAGGGTTATGTCCTGATAAACACATTGTATTGAAAATAGTGTAAGTCAAATATGTTTTTAATACAGCTAACCTACCCAGCATTGTAGGTTAGCTTAACTCAGACATGCTCAGAACACTTATATTAGCCTGCCATTGGGCAAAATCATCTAACACAAAGTCTACTTTGCAATAAAGTGTTGAACATCTTATCTATCTTATTGAATAGTGTACTGAAAGTGAAAAAGCAGAATGTCGTATAGGTACAGAATGGTTGTGAATGTTAGTGTGATTCTGTTGCTGTGTTAATGGGACAAGTCATCTTGTGATTCTGTTGTTGACTGGGAACTGGAGCCAGCTGCCACTGCCCAGCATCATGAGAGAGTATCACACAGCATATCTATAGCCCAGGAAAAGATCAAAATTCAAATTTAAAGCACAGTTTCTACTGAATGCATATTACTTTTGGACTATTAACCATAAAAAATATGTATATTGTTAAGTTGAGCTGCTGACATACATTGAGGGCAATAAAAGTCCAGTTTCTTAATATTGTTGATATGAGTACAGCTATGCACTGGGGGAGATCAGCATGAAGCCAGTGATATTGGATTGGCATTGGGGTATTCCTATGAGTTCATGGGTTTTTCTATATCTATGTATCTGTGTGTGTATGTGTGCGTGTATCTATGTATGTATGTGTGTATCTACCTATTATCTAAGTGTATGTGTGTATATAAAAATGCACATACATACATGTTGGAGGCCATGGCATGGTTGGAGTCGAGGACCAAACCAGGCCCTGACTTGTGTCTCCTTTAAGTCCAAATACCTTAATAAAGGGTTACGGACAGGAAAGGTTGAGTAGCACTGAGAAAGGGTCTGTGCTATGTGTCGTGCGCTCGCCTACGTGACTTCCCACACGCGCTCCCTACAGAAGGGAACAATGTGGTCAGGGTCATAAATTCTTAGTTGGTCCTTGTTGTTCCTGTACCTCCCATAACCCACTCCCTGGTTGATTGTCTTGCTAATAGCATTAGCCGAGACTACCTGGCATCACGAGGTTTGCTTGTAGTTAATGTAAACTTGTTATAGAAACTTGCGGTCATCTGACGAGATACTGATGTATTACTCCTCCTATTGTGGTCTGCCTTATAAATGATTATAAGATGTGGAATAAAATCTGTACTGCTGGACATCATCCTCAGTGCTCCTCCTGCCCCCATCTCTTTGTCTCTTAATTTCTTTTCACCATCCTCTTACCCTCATGTTTCCTGGTCGATTTGTCGCGCTGGCCGCAACACATACATTTTCTAGCTGTGTTTATTGAAGGTATAGAAATGACACTAGTAGCAGTGAGTACACTTAGTACCCAAACCTTGATTTCTTATTTTTTCTTTTTTTGTTTACTTTTGTTTTTATTTTATTTGAATTCAGTTAACCAACATGCAATACATCATTAGCTTTTGGCATAATGTTCAGTGATTCACTACTTGCATGTAACATCCAGTGCTCATCACGTCACATGCCCTCCTTAATGTCCATCACCCTGTTACTTCACCCCCCCACCTAAATACCTTTCCAAAACCCTCAGTTTGTTTCACAGAGTCAAGAGTCTCTCATGGTTTGTCTTCCTCTCTGATTTCTTCCCATTCAGTCTTCCCTTCACTTCGCCATGATCCTCTGCACTATCCCTTATATTCCACAGATGAGTGAAACCATAGAATAATTATCAGTCTCTGACTGACTTGTTTTGCTTAGCATAATACCCTCCAGTTCCATCCATGTTGATGTAAATGAGAGGTATTCATCCTTTCAGATGGCTGAGTAATACTCCATTCTATAATGAACCCACATCTTCTTTATGCATTCATCTGTTGAAGGACATCTCGGCTCCTTCCACAGTTTGGCTATTGTGGGCACTGCTGCTGTTAGCTTTGAGATGCAGCAGCCCGTTTGGATCACTACATCTGTATCTTTGGGTATATACCCAGTAGTGCAATTACTGGGTCATAGGGTAGCTCTAGTTTTAACTTCTTGAGGAACATCCATACTGTTTTTCAGATTGACTGTACCAGTTTGCATTCCCAGAAACAGTGTAAGAGAGTTCCCCTTTCTCCACAACCTCACCAACATGTATTGTTCCCTGTCTTGTTAATTTGAGCCATTGTAACTAGTGTAAGGTGGTATCTCATTGCAATCTTGATTTTTATTTCCCTGATGCCAAGAGATGTGGAGCATTTTTCCATGGGTCTGTTAGCCATTTGGATGTTTTCTTTGGAGATATGTCTGTTCGTGTCTTCCGCCCATTTCTTGACTGGATTATTGTTCTTTGGATGTTGTGTTTGATAAGTTCTTTATAGATCTTGATTACTAGCCCTTTATCTGATAAAACATTTGCAAATATCTTCTCCTATTCTGTCAGTTGTCTTTTGGTTTTGTCGATTGTTTCCTTTGCTGTGCAAAAGCTTTTTATCTTGACGAAGTCCGAGTAGTTCATTTTTTACTTTATTTCCCTTGCTTTTGGAGATGTCTCCAAAAGGGAGTTTCTATCCAGAAGTTGCTGCAGTCCAGGTCCAAGAGATTACTGCCTGTGTTCTCCTCTAGGATTTTGGTAGAGTCCTGTCTCACATTAGGCCTTTCATCCATTTTGAGTTTATCTTTGTGTATGGTGTAAGAAAATGGTGTGGTTAATGGAATACTATGCAGCCATCAAAAGAAATGAAATCTTGCCATTTGCGACAACATGGATGGAACTAGAGCATATCATGCTTAGCGAAATAAGTCAAGCAGAGAAAGACAACTATCATATCATCTCCCTGATATGAGGAAGTGGTGATGCAACATGGGGGCTTAAGTGGGTAGGAGAAGAATCAATGAAACAAGATGGGATTGGGAGGGAGACAAACCATAAGTGACTCTTAATCTCACAAAACAAACTGAGGGTTGCTGGGGGGAGGGGGTTTGGGAGAAGGGGGTGGGATTATGGACATTGGGGAGGGTATGTGCTTTGGTGAGTGCTGTGAAGTGTGTAAACCTGGTGATTCACAGACCTGTACCCCTGGGGATAAAAATATATGTTTATTAAAAAAAAATGGTGTGGTTTCATTCTTCTGCATGTGGTTGTCCAATTTTTCCAGCACCATTTGTTGAAGAGACTGTCTTTTTTCCATTCCTGCTTTGTTGAAGATTAGTTGACCATGGAGTTGAAGGTCCATTTCTGGGTTCCCTGTTCTGTTCCATTGCTCTATGAGTCTGTTTTTGTGCCGGTACCATACTGTCTTGATGGTTACAGCTTTGTAATAGAGCTTGAAGTCCAGGATTGTGATGCTACCAGCTTCAGTTTTCTTTTTCAGCATTTCTTTGGCTATTTGGGGTCTTTTCTGGTTCCATACAAATTTTAAGATTATTTGTTCCAGCCCTGTGAAAAAAAGTTGGTGGTATTTTGATAGGGATTGCATTGAATGTGTAGCTTGCTCTGGGTAGCATAGACATTTTAACAATACTTGTTCTTCCAACCCATGAGAATGGAATGTTTTTTCCATTTCTTTGTGTCTTCCTCAACTTCTTTCCTGAGTGTTCTGTAGTTTTCTAAGTACAGATCCTTTGCTTCTTTGGTTAGGTTTGTTCCTAGGTATCTTACTGTTTTTGGTGTAATTTTAAATAGGATTGATTCCTTAATTTCTCTTTCTTCAGTCACATTGCACCTGATTTCTGTGCATTGATTTTGTATCTTGCCACATTGCTGAATTGGTGTGTGAGTTCTAGATAACATCTTCAGTAAAAGGAACCAGTGCTCCTGGGGAAAGAAATAAAGGCTGCACCAGAGAAACTATAAAATGAGCCTAGGATATCATTTTATGCCAAAAATTATGAATGCTCAAAAATCATGGGGACATGCCAAAAGGACAAGGGAACACACTTAAAAGGGGTCCATTGATCATATTTGGGACAAAAGCATCAAAATAAATAATGACAATAACATTATAATCTATAGAATAAAATGTAGTTCTGGAGTATATATAAATAAGTGAATAATGGAGAACAAAAAACTCCTCTTTACAGTAAAGTGCCAATCAATATGTAAGGAAGAAGGAGTTAAAAATCACCAGTAACCATCACTGTAATTTTTTTAACTGCTATAAAATGATCAACATTTATTATCCCCATGATTCTGTATGTCAGAAGTTGAGGCAAGGTACAATAGGGATGGTTCATTTCTACTCCACCATGGCTGGAGCCTCAGCTAAGGTGGCTCAGAAAGATGAGGATGACTGAGGTGGGTTGACTGGGGATATATATCTGGGATGTTGGTTCTTATGCCCATGGCATCGGCTGGGATTATAATTCCCCCAAATAGCAGCTTCACTCACATGTCATATGTTGCCTGGTTTAGAATAGCCAGAGCTGGGTGATACCGTCCTCCTTCTGCATGTGACATTCTCAGGACAATCAGGTTTCATACATAGCAGATGATTTTCATACATACATTTCATACATAGCAGATGATTTTCTCCCAAAGCAAGAGTTGCAATAACAAGTTCCAAGAAACCCAGGAGAGCTTTTTCTTTTTTAAATATAAATTCAATTTAATTAACATATAGTGTACTATTAATTTCAGAGATAGAATTTAGTGATTCAGCAGTTGCACATAACACCCAGTGCTCACTCCATCAAGTGCCCTCCTTAATGCCCATCACCCAGTTACCATGGAGTAACTATCCACCTCCCCTCCAACAATTTTCAGTTTGTTTCCTATTATTAAGAGTCTCTTGGGGCGCCTGGGTGGCTCAGTGGGTTAAGCCTCTACCTTCGGCTCAGGTCCCGCATAGGGCTCTCTGCTCAGCAGGGAGCCTGCTTCTCCTCATCTCTCTCTCTGTCTCTCTGCCTATTTGTGATCTCTCTCTCTGTCAAATAAATAAATAAAATCTTAAAAAAAAAAGAGTCTCTTATGGTTTGTCTTCCTCTTTTTTTGTCTTATTTTTCTTTTCCTTCCCCTAAGATCATCTGTTTTGTTTTTTAAATTTCACACGTGAGTGAAATCATATGGCATTTGTCTTTCTCTAGTTGACTTATTTCGCTTAGCATAGTACCCTCTAGTTCCATCCATGTTGTTGTGAATAGCAAGATTTCATTATCTTTGATGGCTGAGTCATATCTCATTGTATATATATACTACATCTTCTTTATCCATTCATCTGCTAATGGACATCTGGGTTATTTCCGTATTTTGGCTATTGCAGACATTGCTGCTATAAACATTGGGGTGCATGTACACCTACAAATCACTATGTTGGTATCCTTTGGATAAAAGCTGTAGAGCTTTTTACAACCTAACCTCAGAATTTCCAGAATCTCTTCTGCCACATTTTATTGGTCAAGAAAGTCATTAAGAGTAGGTCAGATCAAAGACAGGGCAGGAATTGGCTCAGCCTCTTGATGGGTAATGGCATGTGCATACAGAGGGAAGGAATTAATGGTGCCAAGTTGGAGACAGGTTACCACAATGAATAGTATTCTTTAGATATTTTTTCACTCAGCGAGACATCTCAGAGAGATCTCTAAATCTGTTCATACAGATCTACATCACTTCTTCTTATTGTTGCATAATATCTACTGATATTATACCACAATTTATTTAAACATTTGTGCCTTTAGGGACATATAGGTTATTTCTATATATTCTATTTTAAAGTTCTTCTTAAATATGCTTATTTTTGTTTATATTCCAGTATTTCTAAGGTTAATGCTAAGAAGTGAAAATTTTTTTAATTTTTAATTTTTTATAAACATATATTTTTATCCCCAGGGATACAGGTCTGTGAATCGCCAGGTTTACACACTTCACAGCACTCACCAAAGCACATACCCTCCCCAATGTCCATAACCCCACCCCCCTTCTCCCACCACCCCCCCCCCAGCAACCCTCAGTTTGTTTTGTGAGATTAAGAGTCACTTATGGTTTGTCTCCCTCCCAATCCCATCTTGTTTCATTGATTCTTCTCCTACCCACTTAAGCCCCCATGTTGCATCACCACTTCCTCATATCAGGGAGATCATATGATAGTTGTCTTTCTCTGCTTGACTTATTTCGCTAAGCATGATACGCTCTAGTTCCATCCATGTTGTCGCAAATGGCAAGATTTCGTTTTTTTTGATGGCTGCATAGTATTCCATTGTGTATATATACCACATCTTCTTGATCCATTCATCTGTTGATGGACATTTAGGTTCTTTCCATAGTTTGGCTATTGTGGACATTGCTGCTATAAACATTTGGGTGCATGTGCCCCTTTGGATCACTACGTTTGTATCTTTAGGGTAAATACCCAATAGTGCAATTGCTGGGTCATAGGGCAGTTCTATTTTCAACATTTTGAGGAACCTCCATGCTGTTTTCCAGAGTGGCTGCACCAGCTTGCATCCCTGAGAAGTGAAATTTTTACCATCAGAGCATATGAACATATTTTAACAGACACTATCAGCTTGCTTTCTAAACTGACTCATGTTGTTTATATCTCCATGAATGCATTAGAGTGCAAGTTTTCCTGCAAATTACTTAATACTATCAAACTTTTAAAGTGCATGCCATTTTGGTGAAAAAATGGTATCTTACTCTTTTATTAATTTCTATCTCATTGATGATATGAATGCTTACTCCCCCTTGGATTTGTTCTTTTGTGAATTGCCTCATCCTGTCATTTGCCCATTTTTCAATTGTAATTTTGTTTCTATTTATTTGTGGAAATTGTTGGTCTGTGCTGGATTCTAACCCTCTTTCTCTTAACTGTTCAGAATAGGTTTCGATGAAAGCCAGGATCCTGGCTACATGCATGACTGGAGCTCAAATGCAGAGGGAGGTTCAGAGCTGTGAGGCTCCGGCTCTGTAGTCACTGCACCTACCTCGTTGTATTTTAGCATGAACCAGAGTCCCAAAGATTCCTCAAGTAAAACCCCATCCTTGTAGTTTCCAGTTACACTATCCACAGTGTTTCAAAAGGTGTGACTCCTGATCAGTGGCCTCAGAATCACCTGAGTGCCTATAAAAACACAGGTTCCTGAATGGTGTCCCACATCTACTGTATCAGAATTTTATGGGGTATGTCTAGGAACCTACATTCTTAACTGGCTATTTATGACTTACCACTGAAGTATGAAAATCACCATCCTTAGTACAGGCCAGAAATTTATATTAAGAGTGAAGGAGAGGCGACCTGGGTGGCTTCAGTGGGTAAAGCCTCTGCCTTCAGCTCAGGTCATAGTCTCAGGGTCCTGGGATCGAGCCTCACATTGGGCTCTCTACTGAGCAAGGAGCCTGCTTCCCCCTCTCTCTCTTCCTGCCTCTCTGCCTATTTGTGATCTCTCTTTCTCTCTCTGTGTCAAATAAATAAATAAATAGATAGATAGATAAATAGATAAATAAATAAATGCAGGAGAGGTGACCTGGGTGGCTCAGTTGGTTAAGTGTCTCCTTTGGCCCAGGTCATGATCTCAAGGTCCTGGAATAGAGCCTTGAGTCGGGGACTTTGCTCAGTAGGTACTCTGCTTCTCCCTCCTCCGCATCTACCATGCTCTCTCCCTCTTTCTCAAATAAATAAATAAAATCTTGGGGGGGAAAAAGCATGAAAGAGAATGAAATTTGGAATAATATGTCCCCTCTCTGGTCTGCTATGGGAAGGAGAAATAGAACCATATAATCATGGGCACCTGATCAGGGGTGTCTCGGTCCATTGAGAATCTGCCTTCAGCTCAGGTTATAATTCCAGGGTCCTAGAATTGAGTCCCTGTATTGGACTCCCTGCTTTCCCTCTTCCTCTGCTGCTCTCCCCTACTTGTGCTCTTTCTCTTGCTCTCTCTTCTCTCTCTCTCTCAAGTAGATAAATAAAATCTTAAAGAAAAAAAAAAAAGAACTACATAATCATAGAACCAGGTATCTCCAAGATCACCTAATTAATCTATTGGCTCTTAAATCTACTTGGCAATATTCACCCAAACCATTAAGTCAGAGTTCCTGAAGGTTGGGTCAGATATAAGATTTGTAAAATAGATGTTGTATGTATGTTATGCACCCAGATCAAGAATCACTAGCCTGAACCTAACTCTTTACAGTAAAGGAAACTCAGGCCAAGTGAGTTTACATCATTTGTCTGGGGTCTTACAAATTCTGCTGGCCAAGAACTTATCTGTACTGACCAGATGTCCAGTGCCCTGTATTGTTTAACAATTCCTCTGGAAGGTTTGATTTGGATTGGAAATCTGGAAATACTTTGAGAGTGAATTGTTTTCATAATATTAGTAAATGTTCTTTCCTAAAAAAAAAAAAAAAAATTGTGTGTCAAGTGTCTATATTTCTGTAAGAACTAAAAGGGAGGAGCTGCCAGACCTCTGACTATAGCAGAATTGCTAGCAGGAAGCACAGCTCTAATTACACATACAGCTCTCCCCATTAACTTTTTTTTCCTCAAGTGGTTTTAAAAACCAACCATTACACATTTCTTCATGAGTAACCAATCAGGACCTGAATATTTGTATATTTTTTTTACAGCATCAAACTAGTATGTTCTTAGAACCACCAATAGTAATATTTCATTCAAGTAGAATTATCAATGGATGCCAAAACTATTGTGTGACAGTTTGGTGAGGATCAGGTTGTATATACAAGTGTCAGGGTATCTCCCCACAAATTACTTATCCATTACAAAGAGAAAAATAAATTATAGTGGAGAAACCTGATAGAAACCATCTAAAGAAGTGATCAGTCACCATCATCAGCAATGAGACAAACTGACATCATGTACTTTCTAAGGCTGATAAGACAGAACATTAACTCCTGTGGAATTCTAACCAAAAATGCATAGTCTGTATCTAGTCATGAGGAAATGGCAGACAAAAGAAAATTGAGGGAGATTTTATAAAGTAGCTGGTTCGTCATTAGAGGTTTCTGAAAGACAAAGAATGAAGAACTATTTCAGATTAAAGAAGCTTAGAGATGTGGCACCTAAATCAAATATGTGATCCTGGATTCCAGAAAAAAAAATTTACAATACTTCTTGGCTCTACTCTTAGACATTAGTAGGACAACTGATGAAGTTTGAATAAGGTCTGAAGACTTGATAATAGTATTGTATCAATATTAGTCCTCTGATTTTGACAACTATATTGTGATTATGAAAGGGAATGTTCTTGTTCTTAGAAAAAGCACATCAAAGTATTTTAATGTAACAGGACATCATGTCTGTAAACTTGCTCCCTAATGATTCTAAAGGAAAAAAATATGTGTAAAAATACATACTCTTTTAACTATTTGTGACTTTTAAATTCGAAAACATTCCACACATCCCTTAAAGTTGCAAATATAGTACAAGGAACTCTAGTATATTCTTCTCCTAGACTCTGAAGTTTTAAATATTTTCCTTCCAAGTTTTTGTTTAAATTCCAGTTCATTAACATACAGTGTGATATTAATTTCAGGTGTAGAATTTAGTGATTAGCCATTTACATACAACACCCAGTGCTCATTCCTACAAGTGCTCTCTTTAATCCCCGTCACCTGTTTCAACCATCCCTCCTCCCACCTCCCCTCTGGTAACCACCAGTTTGTTCTCTGTAGTTAACGAGACTGTTTCTTATTTTGCCTCTCCTTCCCCCCACCCCTCGCTTAAGTTCATTTGTTTCTTACATTCCACATGAGTGAAATCATGTGGTGTTTCTCTTTCTCTGACTATTTCGCTGAGGATAATACTGTCTAGCTCCATTGTTACAAATGGCAAGACTCATTTTTAATGGCTGAGTAATATTTCATTGTTTATCCATTCATCCTTTGATGGATCTTTGGACTTTATCTTCTTTATCCATTCATCTATTGATGGACTTTTGGGCTCTTTCCATAATTTGGCTTACTGTTGTGGGGGTTTTGGTTTGTTTTTTGTTTTCATTTTTTTTAAGATTGTATTTACTTGTCTGAGAGAAAGAGCAAGAGCACGCAAGCACAAGCAGGGGGAGTGGCAGACAGAGGGAGAAGCTTCTGAGCAAGGAGCCTGATGTGGGACTTGATCCCAGGATCTTGAGATCATGGCTTGAGCTGTAGGCAGACATTTAACCAACTGAGCCACCCAGGTGTCCCTAATTTAGTTATTGTTCATAACATTATAAACATTGGGGTGCTTATAACCCTTTGAATTACTATTTTTTTTGCATTTTGCATTTTGCATTTTAGTAGTGCAATTGCTGGATCATAGGTAGTTCAATTATTAACTTTCTGAGGCCCTTCCATACTGTTTTCCAGCATGGTTCACCAGTTTGCATTCCCACCAACAGTGCAGAAGGGTTCCCCTTTCTCCACAACCTCACCAACACCTGTTGTTTCTTGTGTTTTTTATTTCAGCCATTCTAACAGGTGTGAGGTGATCTCATTATAGTTTTGATTTGTACTTCCCTAGTGATGAATGATGTTGAGCCAGTTGTTAGTGTTTTATCACACTTGTGTGATTATTCTCTCTCATCCTATTCTTACAAATTTAGGTATGCTAAAAATGATTTCAAAATAAAAGGCCAAAAAAATTAAGAGTAAATACTTTCTACTTTTTTTTTTTTTGCTTGCTAAGTAGGTAGCATAAAGTACTGGTTAAGAACATTGTTTTTAGTAAGAGATGTCTAAATCAAGTCCTAGCTCTTTTGTTTGTTATAATGACATTTTTCTCTGGGCTTCAGTTTTCTAAGGCATAAAATGATGACCTTAGAGCATTAGTGTGGGACTCTAATGTATGTTAACTGGTGGCACTATTAATCAGCACATAATAAGGAGATGATGTTATTATTTTTGCCTCTTCTATTTCGCTCTTTTCTATGTATTCTTCTTGATATGATTATAACAATTTCAGTGCTTAGTTTTAAAAACCTTATCCTTTCCTTTTATCCAGAGTACTCAAGACTCATTTCTTTTGTGGGAAACTAGTTTAATGTCCTCAGATATCTATATTCTGAACTTTGAGGACTAGAAATACATACCTTTCTAGTGAAGTACTCATATTATTTTTCTGTTGGGGGGGTGGTTATCTGATATTTCACTTTGCATTTTGAGTCTATAGTTTGGAACCTGCTAGTAAAATTTATAATTTATAGGACCTATACATATTTAAAAGTCAAATGTGGAAAAATAAGTAGAAAATGTTTGTTTTATTGGGTTGGATTTTATTTCTTTTAGCTATTTGCTTCTTCTTATTTGGGCTTACACATGTGACCAATATAAAAATAACATCTAAGAGTTATTTTATTGAATTAGGTAAATATTTACTTGTTATTACCATTATAATACATTGTTAGCTTACCAGGACTTGGAATTTATTAAACGTCAAATTGCTGCTGGGAAAACTTGTGGGAAAAGGGCAATTACACATATTGTATTACATGAAACACTTCATCTGGAAAAGGGGAATCCTCTGTATTAGTAAAAATATTACTCATGCAATAGGAAGCACTTTGTGGTTCAATTCTAGAAATGAGCAGACATTAAATGGAGTCATAAATCTATAATTCAGCTACTTTACCACAGTAATTTATTCATTGAGTTAATAATAGTAAAACTATTAACAGCCCTTAGATCACATTGTTCAGTGGTGTTTCTTCTTTATATCTTTCTCCTTCTCCTCTTCTTTCTTTTTAACTTATTTATTTGACAGAGAGAGATCACAAGTAGGCAGAGAGGCAGGCAGAGAGAGAGAGGAGGAGGAAGCAGGCTCCCTGATGAGCAGAGAGCCTGAATCGGGACTCGATTCCAGGACCCTGAGATCATGGCCTGAGCCAAAGGCAGAGGCTTTAACCCAAAGAGCCACCCAGGAGCCCCTCTTTCTTCTTTTAAACTAAATTATATAACAACTGTTTAATAGAAACATCTATTGTAATGGGCGACTGATAAAGAAAATGTTAATAGAAATGTTAATAGAAATAGAAGTTTATTTTTGACCCCCACCAAGAATGATAAAACTTAGGAAGACATACACTTGATGTTGTTTTATGGTATCTAAGCTCAATGAGTAAAGAAAACACTTATTTGGAAATAATTTATCTGATATTCTCTATGTTATACTTATTATTTCTAGATTATATTAGATTATTAGCTCTTAAATGGCCAATGCTATGCTGCAATAATGCCTTGTACATAGCAGGATCTTCATATGTATTTGGTATGGTAAATCAATACATGTTAGCAAAAGTAATCTCAATTATATTTTACTATAATGAAGAACTTGGAACTGATGATTATTTCTTAAATCATTGGCCAATGACTTGCTTATAATCCTCACAACCAGTAAATTATTGAGTAACATCAGGAATGGTTTCAGAAATGAAATCAAGCATATTATTTTGCTGTTGTCTAATACCATTAGTATAGCCATATTGGAAGAATTGGATTAAGTTAAAAATACTAATAAAGCCGGAAAACCTCCAGAGAAATGAAAATTAATAACAAGGTGTTTAGAAATACTCATACAAAAATATTTTTCATACAAAATATTTTGAATAGACTCTTAAAATTGAAAAATTATTACCTTAGAATAGATATATTTGTCATTTACAAAATCTTGAAGGCTGTAGGCCTAATGAATATGGACTTACTCAACATAACACCCTAAGCTTGAAAGAAATAAATTTAAACAAATTAATCCAAGGAATTTTCTTTACATTGAAGTTAAAAATTTTATGGGATTTGACCTTGGGAGATAATTAAAGGGGATAATTATCTGGTTTAAAGACTTTCAAATAAAATCATTTTTATTTAGAAAAATCATAACAAATTTGGATTAGAGGTGTTTAAAAGATGTAATTTTACTTTTGTAAACCTAAATAATGATAGCCATTTAAACTGGTACTTCAAACTGGAAGCTCAGAATATAGTCAATGTCGGGGGGGGGGGGAAACAATGCAGTTCCTTTTCAGATTTCACTGAAGATAGCCTAGTGCTTGGCAGACTCTGGAGCCAGCTTGTCTGGGTTCACCACTTGTGTAGCCTTGACTGAATTGCTTAACATTTCTGTTTCTAAAATGGGAATAGGTGCATTAATCCCTTTAAGTGAGTTAACCCAAATACAGAAATTTGCATATGGCAAGTGGACAATAAGTTGATACTCTTATTTTTTCTCTCATATTTATGCATTGTGTTACTGAGAGGAACCATGTTTTTCTGTGTGGGCATTGACTTCATTTCCATCAGGAATATCTCTTCTAATTACCCTCTGAGTTGTAGCTCCAGTTGTCAGCTAAGCATCAGCAATATTTTGTGGCTTCTAATCCAAGAAACAGTCTTAAAGATTGAAATAGGAATGGTTTATGATTCTTGGGTACTGTTTTCTCATATTTTGTTTGTATGAGATTTTATTTACAAAGCTTTGTTTTAAAAACACACTTTATGCCTTATGTAAAATAAATATTGTTTGGGGGCACCTGGGTGGTTCAGTAGGTTGGGCGTCTGCTTTTAGCGTGGGTCATGATTCCTGTGTCCTGAGATCAAACTCCATATCAGTTCCCTGCTCATCAGGGAATCTGGTTCTCTCTCTCTGCCCTTCTCTCTGCTTGTGTGCTGTCTTTCTCATTCTCACTCAAATAAATAGATAGTTTTTTTTTTTTAAGATTTTATTTATTTGACAGACAGAGATCACAAGTAGATGGAGAGAGAGGCAGGCAGAGAGAGAGAGAGAGGGAAGCAGGCTCCCTGCTGAGCAGAGACCCCGATATGGGACTCGATCCCAGGACCCTGAGATCGTGACCTGAGCCGAAGGCAGTGGCTTAACCCACTGAGCCACCCAGGCGCCCTAAATAGATAGTTTTTTAAAGTATTGCTTTAATTTTTCTGAATGTCTTACTTCATTCCTTCTCTCCACACTAAATATTTCACTCCACTGACTTCTTGTTTGCATGGTTTCTGAGAAGTTAGGTGCAAATCTTATCTTTTCTCCTCTGTAGGTAAGGTGTTATTGTCTTTGGCTTCTTTCAGGATTTTTTCTTTATCTTTGATTTTCTACATTTTGACTAGGTGTAATTTTCTGGGCATTCATCTTGCATTTGTCCCACTGTTCTTGGATATTCTGTTCTGGTTTGCCCCTCACACCTCAGTGTTTTTTCTCTTTGCTTTTCAGTTTTGGAAGTTTCTGTTGACACATCCTTAGATTCTTTCCTCAGCTAACAAGCCGACCAAAGGTTTTCTTCATTTATGTTACAGTGTTTTTTATCTCTAGCATTTCTTTTGAGTATTTTTTAGAATTTCCATCTCTCTACTTAGATTACCCATCTATTTTTCATGTAGTCTGTTTTTTTCATTAGACCCATTAGTATATTAATCATAGTTGTTTTAAATTCTTTTCCAAAAATTCCAATATCCCTGCCATATCTAGGCTAGTTCTGATGTTTGTGTTGTCTCTTCAAACTGTGTTTTTTGTCTTTAAGAATGTCTTGTAATTTTTTCTTTTTTGTAAGTTAGATATGATGTACTGGGTGAAAGGAATTCTCATAAACAGGCCTATAGTGATGTGCTGATAAGGCGTGGGGGAGGAGAAGTATGCTATAGCCCTGTGATAGGGCTATGTTTTTTTAGTGAGCCTATGTCTCTGAGCTGTGAACTTCACAAGTGCTTCTTAGTCATCCATTCCCACATTTTAGGTGGGTCAGATCTGGGTAGGGAGTGGAATTGAATATTTCCCTTTCCTCACACGGAAGACCAGAGGGGGTCAATTAGGCTCTGATAAAACCCTAATGGGTTAGGCTCCGGCAAAATAGTTTCCACCTGAGCCCAAGTCTTGTTAAGAAGAACAGAATGCTCTGGCATATTTCAAAATGGTTACTTTCCCTCTCTCCCTGCCAGAAACTGAGAGGAGTTTTCTTTGATATTCACTGAGAGAACCTGATAGAGAGCTCCAGAAGGTAAAACTCACAAAAATGGGGGGCCATCCTGAACTCTTAGATTTGTTTAAATGGAGTCTTTGGCAATTTGTTGATTGAGGTTGATATTTTCCTATTGTGGCACTGGTTCCTAGATAATTCTGCTGGTGGGTTTCTCCTCTAGTTAATTGTGATTCTCTCTGTTCCCTGGTGTGTTTCTCCAATTCTGGTGGCAGTGGTTTGCCCTGTGACCTCACTTCTGTTTATAAAATGTAGCCATGTATGTGCAATGCTGTCTCACATTCCTATTGTGGCTATAACAAATCATCACAAACTTTCTGGCTTAAAACAACAGAAATTTATTCTCTTACAAGTGTAGAGACCAGAAGTCTGAAATGAGTCTTATGGGGCTAAAATGTCAGTAGGAATGTTAGTAGTAATGGTTCCAGCAAGAATTGCATTTCTTGCTTCTTCTGGTTTCTAGAGGCTTCTGACATGTCTTGGTTTCTGGCCACATCTCTCCAATCTCTTCTTCAGTTATTACATGGCCTTCTTCCCTCTGTAGTCAAGTCTCTGCCTTTCTTTTAAAAGGATAATTGTAATTGCATTTAGGGCCTACCTTCCTGGACTACCCAGGGAAATCTTCCCACTTCAAAATTCTTAACTATATCTGCAAAATTCCTTTTGCCATAGATGGTAATATTCCCAGATGCCAGGGATTAGGACCTGGATATCTTTGGTGGCCCTTATTTAGTTTACTACCAAAATGTTTAGAAATGTGTTATATCTTCTGATAATTAAATATAACTTGAGCAACTTTTATGAATTGGCAGCACTGGATTTCATTGCAGGACAGAATAAATAGTATTGAAGGACTGTAAAAGAATAATTTTGTAGGTGCTACAATATGTTATTTTTTTGACTGACCCAAATGATAGTTTAAATTAAACACTCAATTCTAAAAGAAACAACAAAATAAATTGATATGTAGAGATTTTTTAAAAGGATTATTTATTTAATTTAGAGAGAGAGAGGAAGTGCAAGCAGGGGGAGAGGCAAAAGGAAAGGGAGAGAGAGAGAATCTCAAGCAGAAAGCAGACTCCATACTGAGCACAGAGCTTACACAGGGCTCAATCTCACAACCCTGAAATCATGACCTGAGTCAAAACCAAGAGTTGCATGCTTAACTGACTGAGCCATGAAGGCACCCTGTGCAGATTTTGATGGACATTTGGTTAGGAGAAATTTGTATTTCTCCACCATAAAAGAAAGATTGGTGAGGAGCTCCTTTGTATACATAACCAAAACAGAGAATGTCTTATTTTCATGGGAAGATTGCTCTTTTTCTTTTCCATATACACCCTTCTGGACTGTGTTGCCATTCTGGAATTTTCCAATTCAAATTTTAATTTAAATATCTTATCTAAATAAAGCATTTTAGTACAGAAGATGTGAAAGGAGCATGTAGACTGATTTGTTCAGGATCTTAACTCCATTTGGAATAGCCTTAGGTTCATAAAGACTCTGGGTCTGGTCAAAGAATCAGAAATACAAAGCTGGAAATGATGAAAGTGTAGTGGCACAAAAACATAACACTTCAAAGTATTTAAGGAGAAAAGTATCTTTTAGTGGGTATCTCTGGAGTTTCAGGATAATCACTGAAAAACAGCCTTTGAAATGTCTGACAAAACAATGAAAATAACTTCAAACCTTATGAATAGTTGAAAGTTAGGTTTAAATGAAAGCTCTGTTTCAACTTCAAAATACTGAATTTGGCAACAGGAATCTATAATTACTACCATCAGATGCTGGGGCCCCCAAACCACCGTCATGTTAAATTAAACCCTCTGAGTTCTGTGTTCTTTCTGTTGCTTTATGTGGTGGAAAAAAGAGAGTTCAGATAGTTATGGCAAAGATTGGATGATCGTCTTCATTGTTCACATTTTTATTTCAGTGAGCAGGTCCAACATAAATATTTAAAACTTATATTTTCCTATAGGAGACAGAATTTCCATGCAAGGCATTTTTTAACAGAGGCATTTTTTAATGTGAGAGCCCAGACTGTAACAGACAGTGGTAGATATCAAATAAGAAAAGAGAATCACCATAAAAAAAGCAATGAAACTATAGAGATGTGAAGACTGGACAGTGTTGCTGACTTGGAAAGAGCTGAATTTTTAAAAATACCTTATTTGATGTATTACCCATATGACCTTTTTAAAAAGCAAGATAAAAGCAGACTCAGAACACATCACCATAAAGTCATATGATATGAAGTCAGTCTACCCTCCAATGATGTCATTGCTGGTTTCAGACATTCTAGAAAAAGACTATGTGGATAGATAAATGTACATTGTGCCCTCTGGTTTTATGGTATCAGAATTCAGACTACATAAATGATAATTTGTTTATGTCTGTTCTTTGTGTTAAATTAAAAGAAGTTGGATTGCTTAGACAACCAGTGTTTGGCTTGAATGAGTTTTTTAAAGCAGCTAGTATTTATAATGTAATGAATCACACTAAAAAATTTCCCTTTATGAAAGAAAATAAATCTAAGGCAACAGTAGATTACAGATTGACTAAAAACAGACTGAGTGATTAATAGGTTGGGCTCCAGAGCCAGACACACATACACTTAAAATCTGGCTATGTCACTTACAGCAGTGTAACTTGGGTAAGGTACCTAAACTCTTCACATACCAATTTCCTTGTTTGTATAGTAACAGCAGCAACACCAGTTACGATAATAGCAGCACGGATTCCATAGGTGTTTCGTGAAAAATGTTGATACACATGAGATGCATAATTGTTCAGTGAATGGCAGTAGGTGATATGATTATTGTTGCTGGATAAACTTCATGCTTCAGGTTCCATAGGCTCTAGGGCTCTATTCCCAGCAAAAGGATGAGAAGAATGTATTCTGAGATGCCATCAGCTGAAAAGCTAAGTAAATCTCTTTTTGATATTATCCAGGGGCAATCATTCATAGCTTTTGCCAAACTATTGTTAATGTATTTTTATTTTCTATCTATAGCAAGTGTGTGTGTGTGTGTGTGTGTGTGTGTGTGTGTGTATTCAAGAGAGGGAGAGTGAGTTAGACAGCAGGACGGGGCAGAGGGAGAGGGAGAGAGAAACTTTGGCAGACTCCAAGCTCATGGAGCAGCCCTATGTGTGGCTCAGTCTCACAACCCTGAGATCATGACCTGAGCTGAAACCAAGAGTCTGATGCTTAACTGACTATACCCCTCAGGGGTCCCATAGAACAGATATATTTAAACATTTCCTTTTATCTGACTTTCAGCCACTCTGAATGTAAAGCATCTCTCCTCCCGTAGGACTTTATGATGTGGGGAATAAGTCTGAGTATATTTTCTAAACTATTTACAATTGAAAAAAAAAAAAAAGAAAAAAAACAACTTGTTTGAAACTTACTGTGTTCTAGGTACTGTGTTGGACCTTTTATGTACTTCATTTCAGTTAGTCTTCAAAATGGCCTTATGAGATAGGAAATGTTATTCTTTAAAGAGCGAATTTGAATTTCTGGATTCTAATCATATTACCCCTTAGACAACAATGTTCTCAATGTTGTCAGTCAGTAGTCATATAAAATTCTTTTTATCTACTATAGTTTTTTGTGTTTATCTATCCAGTAATGGCTGTGTAGCAAACTGGTTGAGGGCAAGCTGTGAATTATGAGAGATCTTGATTCTAATCCTGACCCCAGACTAGTATAGACTTTGGGTAAGCTGCTTAACTTTTTTGGGCATTTTGTTACTTCACTTATAAAATGGGACTAACGTTACCTACTTCACAGATTTATTTCGAAAATTAAACCTAATTCATATAGTGAAAAATGTTGGAGTAGAGCTGGCTCATAATAAGCTCTCTTAATGATAGTCATTATTGTTATTTTTTAAAATTGATATATAACTGACACACAATGTTACCTTAGTTTGAGGTGTACGACATAATGATTAGACAACTCTATATGCTCATCACATCTGTAGCTGCCAGGACATCGTGCATAGTATTACAATAATAATCATTAGTTTTTATAAACATGCAATGAGCTACTGATGGATGAACTTCACACACACACACTGCTAGAGACCATAGGAAATACTAAGCTAAAAATGACATGCTTATGGTATTTGGATTTAATATCTGGTGAAAAAACAACATGCATATGTGAAAGAACTGCTTTTTTTTTTTTTTTTTTTTTTTTTTTTAGAAATGCAACAGGAGGGACGCCTGGGTGGCTCAGTTGGTTAAGCAGCTGCCTTCGGCTCAGGTCATGATCCCAGCGTCCTGGGATCGAGTCCCACATCGGGCTTCTTGCTCAGCAGGGAGCCTGCTTCTCCCTCTGCCTCTGCCTGCCATTCTGTCTGCCTGTGCTCGCTCTCTCCCCCTCTCTCTCTCTCTGATAAATAAATAAAATTAAAAAAAAAAAAAGTGGTTTAACCATATTTAAAAAAAAAAAAAAAGAAATGCAACAGGACTTTATAAGAGTATAGGAAATAGTGATAAATTTTTAGTGTTGGAGTATAGCTCAAATGAGAGGAGGTGGAGAAAATAGTTTCGAAAAGGACAAATGTTACTATTTGGAGCAGGGAGGAAAGAACTTTCTAGATTGAAGGAATAGCATGACTACAACCCCTGGACAATGGAATACAGTACTCAAGAAATAGTAACCATTAGGTATGTGGTGTGACCAAAGAACAGTTTATGGAGACATCAACTTAGAGATAAGTCTGAAAGACAGGTATGAACTACATTGTGAAATATTTTGCTCAGGACTTTTAATCTCACTGCCCTGTTGTTCAGAAGATTCCTCCATTAGGAATGTGGAAAGTACATTTGGAAAGGTGAGGCAGTCAGTGAGAACAGTTAAAATGTTGTACAGATGATTTAATTGAAATTTGATAAATCCCTGGATGAGGGCAGTGACAGTAGGAATTGAAGAGAGGAGTGAATGAATATAAAAGACATTTCAGAGCTAAAAGCCAAAGGTTTTCATTAATTAATGGCTGTGGTAGGAGTGGGGATGATGAAGGAATCAAAGATGATGTAAAGTTTTACACAGGTGGTTAGAATGATAGTGATAATATTCACAGAGCCCAAATGCTCGTGAAGGGAGGTTTGGGGACAGACTGTGTATAAAGTCTTTTGGGTTGGGAGTCCAGGTAGATTGGTCTTAAACGTACATGGACTTTGGACCTGGATGTTAAGTAAAGAGTCCAATTTTGGATGTAGAATAATATTGTTATAATTGGCAAAAAATACATATAATTTACTTGAAAATACCCTTGAAAACACTAGGCAGTCTTTTGAATTCTTAGTATAATGTCCCAAATCTAGGTGTATAAAACACACATACTCTCTGTATAATATGCAGTTTATTTTAGGTGGAACACATCTGTTTAACACTAGACTGTTATATTTTGTTCTGAGCTGGAAGATATAATTTTTTAGATTCAGAAGAGGGTGTAGAAGGGTCAGTGATCCTGAAATTCACTTCTGCAAATGCTTTGACAGAACCTGCTTTATCAGCTGATATTAACCCCACCTGCTGGGGCTTTTGCTTGATTGGCAGTCTTGTAATCCTCTTGTGGGAATTAACAGCTTTAACTATAAATAACATTCATTTTTAAGTCTGAGATACAAAGTATAGTCATGGTGAGGAGAGACCTTCTAGCTTAATGGTTTTTTTTTTTTTTTAATCCAGGGTTAGTCCCTAAAACATTTATCAAGCTTTTACATTCTTGTCACATTTCTAACATCTTAAGGCTTTGTACATGAAGAAAGAAACTTTTCTTGAAGGAAAATCTTAGGACTTAGCTTATTATTATTATTAATATAATTATTCTAATGCTTAATGAGGTAACCTTGAATCACTTTGAATAATTTACAAAACCCTTTCACTGATGTGGTTTCATTTTGAACATCTCAATAATCTAAGTAGAGGGAGAGTCGTTACCATTTAATAGATGAAGAAACAGACCTCAGAGAGGTTGTGTATCTTGCTCAAGATCACAGAGTCAGTAAGAGTTGGACCCAGGACTTAACTCCAGATGGGTTTTTAATTCCTAGAGACATGTCTCTACTTTTACTAGTAATATTTATAATCTAATATTTAGTATTCCTCCTGTTAGGTAGTCATCTTAAATGAATAGCCTATAATAATATCTTGCTTTTTCTCTTAAAAAGTCTTCCAGTATGGTAACTGTGCTACTAAAATGTGATCAGCACCTTAGGAAAAAAATGTGTGCTTTCATTCACCATGTTGATGGTGTCAGGGTTGTAAGTTCTTGCTTGACTCTTCCTTTCTTTTCTTTTCCTTCCTTCCTTCCTTCCTTCCTTCCTTCCTTCCTTCCTTCCTTCCTTCCTTCCTTCTTGTTTTATGAAGCTGTGTGACTATGTTAAACTTAACTAAGTTACAAGCAATTTTTCAGCTATATTTTTAAACAACACATATTTTGGTTTTATTTTCAAAACTCATATTATTTTAAGTGATGGCATTTAAATTACATTAAAATTAAAAGCTTTAAATGAAATGTAGAACTGAGATTGAACAGGAGGTGTAGGAAACAATAAGGTAGCCAAATACCTGTTGTTTACATCCAGAATCTGTCCTGATTGGCCAGAGTACCACTTTCTGTTCTTTAAAGAAAATCTTTTGAATATCATCTTTAGGAATTAGAAATAGAAAAATTTAACCTTTACCTAAAGTATGTTGTCTTTTAAATAGGGAGAAGGACAGAGACTAAAAGAACCCAGCGTAGGAGGCTGTGCTGCCCTTTACTGGAAGAGCAGCAGAGCCAGATGGGACTGTTTTCTTTGCCGTGTTTCAGATGCTAGAGCCATGCTTCATCAGTACAGATACTGTATCAATATTTCCTGTGGAAAGAACTATTATGATACAAGTAAGTGTGTAACCCAGACAAGGAGGTTACCAGAAAAGGACCAACTAACAATTCTCAGATATGCAAACAAACAGAACTTATTTTTTTTTTTAAAGATTTTATTGATTTATTTGACAGAGAGAGATCACAAGTAGGCAGAGAGGCAGGCAGAGAGAGAGAGGAGGAAGCAGGCTCCCTGCTGAGCAGAGAGCCCAATGTGGGACTCGATCCCAGGACCCTGAGATCATGACCCGAGCCGAAGGCAGTGGCTTAACCCACTGAGCCACCCAGGCGCCCCAAACAGAACTTATTTACATTATCACTTATTTGGCATCTAGTATTCATTTTTACAGTTTGGGAGAATTAAAATTAGATTTTAGGAGTCATGACAATTCCTTTTCTTTTGTTGGTATACATTATTTCAATTATGTTTCTTCTCTTCCTTTTTTTTTTTTAAACATTTATTTAGTCTATTCTAAACATTTGAAGACATAAAGTAACTAGAACCTTTAGAAATATATTTTGTCCTTTCCTTATCCCGGCTGAGAAGGGATGGAACAGTCTGTTCAATATTTAGCTGAGGCCTCAGCTTTTCAATATCATTTGGTATTTCTAAATGCAGAATGTTTTATCTGGAGAGAGCGAGAATTTATTTGTGGCAAAGTCGTCAACTTTAAAGTCCTATAAAGAAATGTGATCATTCTACACTTTGTTTGCGTTGTTTAATCTTGAAACTGGTAAAAAAAAAAAAAAATTACCCTTCTTACTGGACGATCTCTATATTTTAGTTTTGGTCAACAAGGCCAGTCCCACATAAAATTCTCAAGTGGTCCAGGTTTTGTGTTCAGTCTTTCTCCCCTTTCCCTTTCAATGTTTGGTTTCCTTTGCCTATGTGATCTTTCTTTGCTCCCACTTCCTTGGCATTTCCATATGCTTTGGAACATTCTTCTCTCCTCCTGACCATTCTACACTACCTGCATCTTCCCCTCTTCCCTTCAAGGTATTATTTACTGCTTTCCTTTTGACAATAAGTATTCTGATAAACTAATCCGTGCTGAAGAATTTGTGATTTATAGTGTTTTATCTCTCTAGATAATGTTGTATTTTGATATTTCAAAACTGGACTACCAGAGAAACTACCAGAGACATCATATTGCAAGTAGGAAAAAAAATATTGATGGCAGGAATCCTAGGCTCTGGGGCAGACCAGTTTGAGAAATAATGTTGAGCCCTTTTGCTGGCCTCAGATTTACATTTCCCAGGGAATTGTCTATATCAACAAGCGTGGAATTTTGTTGCTCTGTTTCTACTTTTTAACTCTGTTCAATGAGACTATCATGTAAAATTATGATCAACAAGGAACTTCAGCCACTGCCTTTGCAAGCCAACAGATCGTTTATCAAGGAGAGAAAGAGAACCCTTTTGGAGACCCACCTTGGGTTTTGTTGTGGGGCATGATCTCTACTGTTATAGCTAATCAATGCAGGCTGTCCCCATATTTATAGTTATGAATAGAGGATTCAGTTTAGTGTTCTAAATTCCATGTTCCAAGATTTATGTTAAAGATATTTAAAAATGGCAGGCCTTGTTAAGTAAAATTAAATAGGTAAATTACATATGCCCCCGGAGAAATTTCAAGGTTTTTCAAGTTTTTAAAAATATAATTTTCAGTGTAACATACCAGCATTCTCTATTAGTATGTTGAGTTCACAGGGAGAACATTTTTGACATTCCTATTATCACATTGTAAATGCATGTAGTACCTATAAATACATAGTGTTATAAATAATTACACTAACTGAATAGTCTCCCACTTGGTAAATTTCGTCTATGAAATAAGTTAAGGACATATGAAAACTTAACTGGCTTTTCAAGGTCACAGATAAAGTGGCTTTGAAAATGTTCAGTGAAATCTTCGGTAGGTTCTCTCAGCACCTCTAAGTTGGGCTTCATAGTCTCTGCTAGTCTATTCTACTTGCAGTTCCCAATATTTGTCAGGTGAGGGCAGCATAATCACACACAGGCCTGCTGTCTGGTTTGACCTTAGATAAGAGACCTGATTACAAAGGAAACCAAACAGCTTGAGAACTTGTAGAGTCAATTTTTCCCACACATACTGCTCAACTGATTGAAATACAAGGTAAAAAAATTAGAACAAATATATTTAAGAATATTTTTCTGTAATTGAAAATCCTTATCAAAAGTATATGTGGGGACGCCTGAGTGGCTCAGGTGGTTAAGTGTCTGCTTTTCACTCAGGTCATGATCTTGGGGTATTGGGTTGAGTCCTGCATTATCCTGCATCAGGCTCTTTGTTCAGCGGGGAGCCTGCTTCTCCCTCCTCTGCCACTCCCCCTGCTTGTGCATGTTCCCTCTGACAAATAAATAAATAAAATCTTAAAAAAAAAAAAAGGAATAAATATGTGATTTACATTAGAAAAATAATTTGTGGGTGCCTGGGCGGCTCAGTGGGTTAAGCCTCTGCCTTCTGCTTATGATCTCAGGGTCCTGGAATCGAGTCCTGCACCAAGCTCTCAGCTCAGGGGAGAGGTTGCTTCCCTCTCTCCCTGTGCCTGCCTTTCTGCCTACTTATGATTTCTCTGTGTGTGTGTCAAATAAATAAATAAGATCTTTAAAAAAATAAAGAAAGAAAAATAATTTGTAATTATGAATTTAAAACTTAAAATCTTAAAAAGAATACTGGAGACAGAGACACAGAACATTCTCTTTCTGTTGGAAACATACAGAGAGCAGTTAAGTGTTGGGCACCAGTGTTAGACTACTTTGTCTTAACCCACCTTAATATTTTGGGCAAGCTACTTAACATTTCTATGCCTTAGTTTCCTCAAATACAAAAGGTTAGGAATCATGGTATGAATTCACAGAGTTGTTCAGGATTAAATGAGATAATACAGGGAGACAATTTGAATATACTCTACACATAAATGCACTGTACATGTTAGATTCCATTATATTCATAAGGTAAATGCTAAAGTTTTCAATTTAAAAGAACTTAAAGTATCAGTCCAATGTGCAAGAAAGAATTTGAGTGAGATACCTAGTCTGTATTTTATGCTATTTTGTAAGAGGGATCCTGGGGAAAAATACGTTTAAAGGAGCTATTTAAGAAGAGGGAGAAATGTTAAAGGCAGAAAGTTTAAGATTCATTGAAAATTAGGGAAGAGATGTCATATGTGCTTATACAAAGGGGAAATTTTTCTTCTCAAATATTTGAACACTTACTTTTTGATTGGTAACAGAGTAGTGACTCTTTGCTACTTAGGAACTTATCCATTACCTATGAAGACAATTATAGTAAGAGTCTGAAAAGTTCTTTTGAAAAAAATGACAAGACTGAAGAAAGTCAATCTAATTGAGTTTTAAATCCATATTCAGTAAGCACTTACCAACAACTTAAGGAGATTAAAAGAGCTTGAACTTTCTGAAGACAAACCTATATCCAGTAAAGTGAAACTATACAAGTGCCAGGGAGCCCAGGCAACTCAGTAGGTTAAGCGTTCAAATCTCGATTTCAGCTCAAGTCATGATTCCAGGTTCCTCAGATCGAGCTTAGGGTGCAGGCCGCTGAAGATTCTCTCTCTCCTTCTCCCTCTGCCCCTCCCAACTTGTGTGCATGCACACTCTATCTTTTAAAAAAGAGAGAGAGAGAGAAAGAGAAAGAAAATATACAAGTGCCAGAGTGCATAAGGTCAGGGCTTAGAGAAAGAAGAGAGAGATAGTTAACTGTAATGATTAGATAGTAGGACTGGAAGTAGAATTTGAATGTGGCCTTAAATATTGGTTGGGATTTGGAGAGGAAGAGGAAAGAGAAGACTTAGGTGGGTGTTATGGACTGAATTGTGTCCCCCACCCCTCCCATTCATATGTTAAAGTCCTAACCCCTGTACCTCAGAATGTGAATATACTTGGAGACAGGGACTTTCAAAAGAGACATTTAACATGAGGTCATTAGGTGGGCCCTAATTCAGTATGACTGATGTCCTTTTAAGAACAGGAGATGCTAGCCTCTAGAAATGCAAGAAAATACATTTCTGTTGTTTTGAAAGACCCGCGGATCCCCTTACCCAAGAATTCAACACTGCCACAGGATGCAAACAGCAAGAGGTTCTTCATTGTAGCGCGGGCGCCTGCGGGTGGTCAGCAGCTCCTGCTAGCTGAGCACACCAGTCTGGGGTGGTGCAGGATTTTTATAGACAGGTACATACAAGTCCCGGATGGGACGGGGCCGATTGGCTGACAATTTGAACATTTGAAAAAAGGCATACTTGGTGTTAGTGGATTGGCTTTGGAAGACCCCCGCGCGCGAAGAGAAAGGCGGGAAGGGGAAACAAAGAGGGGAAGTTTGACCTTATTACGTGACTATGCAGCCCCCTGTCTACGTGACCTACGTGACCATGCAGCCCCCTTGCCTGCGTGACCATGCCTCGGCTATTAGGAGAAGGTATCTTGTTCAAACAGGAGACAAGTTGCCCTAAAAGCCAAGCGGTTACAGAAAGGCAAAAGAGCAGTTACATTGAATTCAACCCTGGGGGAAGGGTCTTTTCATTGCAAGGGGAGGAGGGGTACTCTTACACAACAAAAGAGCAGTTAATTAGTTAACGATGGGGGTGGTCTTTCATTCTAAGTCACTCATTTTGTGTAACTTCATTGTGGTAGTCTTTTTTTTTAAAATTAATTAATTTATTTGACAGATCATAAGTAGGCAGAGAGAGAGAGAGAGAGAGAGAGAGAGGAGGAAGCAGGCTCTCCGCTGAGCAGAGAGCCCAATGTGAGGCTTGATCCCAGGACCCTGAGACCATGACCTGAGCCGAAGGCAGAGGCTTTAACCCACTGAACCATCCAGGCGCCCCTTCATTGTGGTAGTCTTAGTAAATAAACACAGTGGGGGAAATTATAACCAAACGTGTGGAAGCAGAAATGTGTATTTCCCTGGAGGAGAGCTAATAAGAAAATAGTGGTTTGATAATGAATTTAGTTGGTTTCTTAGAGAAGCAGTGTGATATGATACTGTCCTGAAAAAGGTGAAACTTAACTCAGCAGGTCCGGTTAGACGTTTGGAGCAGAGGTGGAATTATGAATGCCCTGTCTTCAGAAGTTGAATCTGGCAGTTATGTGAGAGCTTCCATCAAACAAACACTGAAAGTAAAGCCATATACGTGATGAAAGGGATCTGCCCTTTGCAAAGGAAGGGTGCGTTTTCCTATAACTTACAAGCTCATGTATGAGTGGACAGTACTTGATAGCAAAGAAAGGAATACCTGAATGCATTAAAGTGGTTCTAAGCCAGGTTGACCAGTGTAATAGTGGTACCACTGATAATGCAAGGTTCTAAAACCAGACCCTGTCCCACAGGAGGTAACAAGACAAGCTGGAGTTTGAGCTAAGGCTGTAATGGGTAGATGCTAGGGCAAAAAGAATGGGTGAAATCTATGTAATGTGTTTAAAAGCACAGAAAAACAAACAGGATGGTTAAGGGACTTTTAAAAACAAGGATGTGTACTATATAATTTTACAAAGATGCCTACTATGTAATTTTAAGTCATTTACATTCCTACACTGTAAGCATCTGCTGTTGCTCCCCAAACTATAGTAAAGTTCGATACAACCACAAATGCCTTATGTGATTGGTTTTGGGAAAATGTAGGACAAAGGTCTGTATTTCATGTTTGAGTTAGTGCTAAAGGCAAAGAGAAAGGATAATCAAGTAAAATAGAATGTTTACTGAAAACATAAGCTCTGAGTCAGAGGTAACCAGGAGAAAGAATCTTTAACTCTCCTCCCTATTTAAAAATCCCTTAAGACATGAAGGAGGCACACTCCAACACACAGGGATTGGAGTTCAAGAGAGTCAAATTATATTTAGATCTTGGAAGACAGACTGCTTACAGTTGAGTTATACTTTGGTGTCAGCATCATACAGTGTTGACTCTCTGAATTTTCCCCGTCTTTGGTTAGGATAGATATTTGATGTATCAAAATGTGCCCAAAGAGAAGACTTGGGAAGAATAAAAGAGGCTGTCTTCAAGTATCTGAAGGGATTTTCTGTGGAAGGCAGATTGGATTGGGTTTGTGTTGTTTTAGAAGGAAAGCTGTATGGAAATAACAGAATTTCATTTGAGTATGAAAACTAAAATATTCTAGTTGGCTTCTGCTAGTGACTTTGCCACGTCATCATTGCCTTCAGTCTCAGGCAAAATTCAAAATTCAGATTTTCTATCACGACCATTCCTTTCTTAAAATGTACAACCAATTAATCTATCTTGTTAGCTTTTTTTAAAAATGGGTAGATCAAATGAAAATAATTATCACAATGTAATTTATATAATATAACATAACATAAATTGTATAACAGTTTATGTCCTTGGCAAACTCTATCCTATGTGCTTACAGTTTCAATGTTTGTATGTGTCAGACATATTACAGGACCCTTAAGAATAGAAAAAAAAAAAAAGACCAATGTGGTAGTGATTTATTGAAATGCCTTTCTTTTCCAAGGAAATCACTTGTTTCATTAAAGTACTGCTAATGAATTCTATTCAATTGTTGACTTTAATTCAGAGTAGTTTCTTTTCCCCCCCACATCTCCCATTCCTACCACTCCTGGCACTCATGGGAGTTGTGAATTCCTGGCATTAGAAATAACAAGCCAAATCTTCAAACTTTAAATAGAAGGTGAATTACATGATTGATCAGAGGCCAAAAATCATAGCCTTTTTGTTTGTTTTTATTCTTAGTAGAATGGCCAGACAATGGACATTGACAATATGGGTTACTAGAAATATTACCCAAACATTTTAGCTGGAAAAACAATGGAATAATTAGTTTCTTTTTCAATACTTCAGAAATTATTATCTATGAAAGCAGTATTAAAATAAAGATCCTGGAAAAGTTTTTTAAAAAAGTTTAGAAAGAGGAAGTAATGTAAGTCATGAATCTTTTTAACTTAGAAAGCTATCAAATAGTTTCATTAGTGAATACAGACAGATTACAAAAAAAAAGAAGAAGAAGGAGAAGAAGAAAGTATCAGTAGTGAGTATGAGCATGATTCCCTAGAAATTCTTTGAAGGAGGTCACCATCAAATGAAACCTGAATTATAGAAGGTCCAACTTGTGAAGATATCATTGTGGGTTGATCCAAGAAAACCTCATGAAAGGAGTGGTAGCTTAGTTGGGTCTCAAAAGATAGACAGGGTTCTCTGAAAGTTGTACACATTCTATCATTTAGGACAGGGTGTTTCAACTGTAGCACTATTGACATTTTGGACTGGATAATCCTTTGTTTGAGGGGCCTATCCTGATGAGGGAGCAGGAGGCTGGCTGAGGACAAAGCAAGAGCTGGCGCCTTGCACCCCCACCCCTTTCATCCGCTCCCCTCCATAGGTGTAGCATTCCTCAGGCACCCCTGACTGCCATAAAATGATAAATAGTTAACTTGCTGAGATCACAATCTTACAAGACAGGAGTCTCCCTTGGTTTGCAAATGTCCTTGAGATTACAACAAAGAAGTTACTTATCAATAGCCCAATTTCCAAAGACACAGAACTCAGTTCCTCAAGCCTAATGTCACCCTCCCCTCCATAAAAAACCGAAGGAGGTGGAAGTAGAAGGAAAAGTAAATAAAGTTAAATTTCTTTTAAACCTAAATCTCATTAACAGGGATGCTTGATAGCAGGAATGTAACATTCCACCAGGAGACTCTCAATTGTCTTTACTTGATAGTAACTAAGCCTTCAATATTCTGATAGTATTCTTTGCCCCAATAGCCCTTCTGAACACCCCTTTGTCCTCACCTACCCAACTCCTGTGTATATAACCAACCACTCCTCACAACCCGGGGCAGCAGCTCTTCCTGCCCACGGGTCCTGTCCCCGTGCTTTAATAAACCACCATTTTGCACCAATGACGTCTTAAGAATTCTTTCTTTAGTCGTCGGCTCCGAACCTCCTCACCCCACTGAACCTGACTTAGGTTCTGGGACTTCATCAATCCTATGCATTAAGGAATATTTAGCAGCCTCCTTGACCCCTGTCAACTAGATCTAGTGGTAACCCTCTTCTCTACCCTAAATTGTGACAACCAGAAATGTCTTCAGACTTACCAATGTACCATGAGGTGGGGGAGCAAAATTGTCCCTGGTTGAGTATCACTGATTTAACCCATAAAGGATAGTCATGTATAATTAGAGAAATTGTCTTCATTTTGGTATTTTCACAAAGAAGCAAGGGAATAAGAGTACAATGTTAGCATACGTAAAGAAAATTGGCCAGTTCTTTGGAAGACCTGGCTTGGTTCTTTCTCCAGGTGATGTTGATCAGTCTTAAAAGAGTTACACCAGAAAATGCTGATGGTTGGGGGGTACTTTGGCTCTCACAGAAGAGGTGTCATAAAATCTTATACCTGTTTTCCTACAGGCCCAGTGATGACTGTACTTTTCCTGAGATTCCCTGAATAGTACATACAGACACAATAATTTCTGATGATTCATTAAAATTACAGTTTAGGAAATACGAAGCACATTAAAAATACACTTTAACGCCGACTCATGTTTTACTTTCCTACTTCAAATACCAAGTGAATTTATACTTTTTCCATTTTCATCGATTTCAATAAAATTGTTAGACAGTGTTAGTCATATGCCCAGACGAACAGTAGAGGTTATGACTGGCTTAGATTGATGAGGCAGCTCTGGATAGTTTTTACAGTTTATACTCAGGAATGATGGGGGGATAAATGGTGACTTAACTAAAGGCAAATACTTACCTTGAGAGAATTAAAATAAAATGGAAGGAAGTTCAGGACAGCATAAATATTTGTAGATATGCATGAGATGCTTGGTATATGTTCCCACTTTTATATCTGATTTCACAGACACTACCAGAATTTCATAAAGGAAATCACTTATGGCTTATTTCTTTCGATCATACCACTCAGACTTTGGGTGGATTTTGCCAGTTTTAGCTAAAATCACATAGTAAAACAGGAACTCTGGTCCTTATAAATTTGTTTACCAAACATCTCTTAAGTACTTACCATGAGTCAGGCACTGTGATGGAAATTAGATGCTAAATGACAATAAGGATCAGTCACACTGGGAGGCAGTCCTCAAAACTTTAAAAGCTAGCCAAAGTGAGAGTTACACAAGAGCACATGGACAATGAAATGTCACAGGTAGTATACAATGGGGCCGTAAAGGAAGGGGAGATCAGTTATACAGGTATATAACAGGAAAAATGGGGAATGATGTCATATTCCTGCCAGTCCTATCACGCTGTGCCCTTGCCAGCATGGAGGGTTATTTTTTAGAATATTTTGTTGATTTGGCAAGCAAACCTGGTATCTGATTTCAACTTGGATTTATATGTTGTAGAGGTCAATTTTTATATATAGCATGTTTTCCATTTGTATTTTCTTTCAGTGAACTGTCTGTTATGTCCTTTATTGTCATTCATTTTTTTCTATTTATTTTTTTTAAACATATAATGTATTATTAGCCCCAAGTTTACAGGTCTGTGAATCGCCAGGTTTACATACTTCACAGCACTCACCATATAACATACCCTCCCCAGTGTCCATAACCCCACCACCCTATGTTCGTTCATTTTTAAATTTAGCACCCTCAACCTCCACCTTCCCACTCCCACAAGTTCACATACACACATACTCACACAGAGATACGCTGAAACTGCTCAGGCAAATGTCACCCCAAAGAACCTCACTTCTATATCCAATCAATTGGTTTTATGTCTCACTTTTATGGACATCTAGTTGACCCCTTTTCTTTTTTAAAAATCCCTTGTCAGTTATTTTATTCCTCAATTTACATCTCCAGTCATCTTTGCTCAGCCTTTATTTGTGGGACCCTCTTGTTTTGTACATCCCTTAATGCTGCTTTTGAGGACATTGTCTTTTTTCTATGCCTGCATCATATTCCTGCTTCTTTCTTCATGATCACTTTTACCAACTTCATGCATTCTCATGGCTTTTACCATCAGCTGTGTATTGGTGGCACTCAAATTCTCATCTCCACCCCAGAACTCTTTCTTCTACTCTCATGTATCCCACTGATTACTGGACAGTTCTATAAGAATATCTCACATGCATCTCACTTAACAGGCATGAAATCAAAGCCATTCTTACTCATGTGTCACAATTCAGCTGATGTGCCAAAAATCTAAGAAGAATTGACTGCTCTCATCTATGCCTCTAAAGAGTATCTTATATACTCTTTAAGAATATTCATCATATTTTTTTTTTTCTGTCCTCTACTAAACTATAGATCCCTTAAGGAAAAATTTGTATCTTATCTTTGTGTCCCCAGTGCCTGGCACAGAGTTAAGTGCTCTCTCTCTCTCTCTCTCTCTATATATATATATATATATATATATGCATCTTTGGTTGTCTAAAGAGTATTCAGATCACAGGAAGTGATCATCCTATTGTATTACAATAGACATGGAATATTATGTTCAATCAGGAGCTCAAAAACTTGATGCTTTTAAAAGGACATGAATGAACAAGAGTATATCAGAAGGAGAGTGATCATGGATGCTAAAAACCAGGGCAAGGGTAATAGTGTCTGTATAGCACCCAGAGAACACCACTGTACCCTTTGAGAGATTTACTACTAGTGTTCTTTTCTATGCATACCATTTTTCATAGAATCTATTGTTTTATATCCTGCTATTTTACTTAACACTGTACCGTTGCCATTTTCCCATGTTATTTATTATTCTTTGAAAATATGATTTTTAGTGGTACATAATGGTCATAATGTTCTATTACATGGATTTGTTTAGAATCCATTTTTGTAATCTCTCAGAAGTTAGTACCAATTTGGGACACCTGGGTGGCTTAGTCAGTTAAGCATCTGCCTTCAGCTCAGGTCATGTTCCTAGGGTCCTGGGACTGAGCCCCATGTTGGGTTCCCCACTCAGCAGGGAGTCTGCTTTTCTCTCTCCTTCTGCCCCTCCTCCTGCTTGGGTGTTCTCTCAAATAAATAAATAAAATCTTAGAAAAAAATTAGTGCCATTTTTATCTTGTAAACTTTTATACTTTTTTGAAGTTTTCATGCACAGGAACATGTATATATATCTCTAATGGTTAATAGATATTGGAGGCTTTGTATATAGTAGTTATGATGCTAACCATATTACCACGATTATTTCATTTGGTTTCCATAAAAGCCCTAGAAACTAGATGTGATTCATCCCCATTTGCAAAGGGAAAAACTGAGGCTTGGAGAGAGTATGTATGTTGTCCAAAGTGATACAACTGTCAGAATAGGGTTATAAACAAGGGCCTTACTATGCCTCTAGGGTATGTATTTTGTCTGCCGTGTCATGCTCCACCCCCTACTAGGCTCCTGTATCAGCTCTGTAGTATCTAAGTAGGTGAATCAAGTTCTGTAACTGAAGAAGAGCTAGTCATTTAGTTAAGGTGTATTTTTTTTTAACATTGACTTATTTATTTGAGAGAGAAAGAATGAGTGAGCTCAGGGTGGGGAGACAGACCCCCCTCTGAGTGCGGAGCTCTAGAGGCCTATGTGGAGCTCGATCTAACCACCCTGAGATTACAACCTGAGCTGAATCCAAGAGTCTGACGGTTCATCGACTAGACCACCCACATACCTCCTTAATGTTGTACCCGAGTTTTCGCATTCGAGAGACCACCAAGGAGCCAACACCAATGCAATCACACAATGGTTTATTCGATATGCTTAAGCTTGGGCCCAAGTATACCCAACACAGCGGAGTAGGGACTTGGACCCCGAGCTTAATTAAGGCAGGGGTATTTATGGGTTCCTGTTGCTAAAGCAGGGTGGGGGTTTCTGGAACCAAAGCAGGGTGGGGCTTCTTGTTACTAAAGCAGGGTGGGGGTCCTTAGAACTAAAGCAAAGTAGGGGAAAGTTCAGCCCTGGGCACAGGGGTCTGAGATGGTTGCCGGAGCTAAGATGGCTGTACTTATGCTAAGGCTAAACCTGAGGTGGGATGGCCTTAATTTTTCTCAGCCTCCACACTTAAGATGCATTTGAACACGCTACTCACAAAACATATACTCTTTTAATTCTCTGTTCTCTCTGAAATGGTGTTCTAATACAGTATTTTCTATAAACTATTATTTTCTCTTCTAATCTTCTTTGGCCCCTGAAGCCAAAAACTATTCTTTTTATAGAAATGAGGATTGGTTTTTAGTGGCCAATTGAAACTTAGAATCTGTACATCTTAAGATGTTCCTAACTTTAGCAAAATGTGCTCTCATAAATTGAAATGACCTTTCCAAATGTACTCATGGATAAACTTACTTAAGTGTTCATTATGCTTAATTTGTGCCCAAGGCTTTTTATAGACATTAGTTTAAAAATTAAATTGCATTTTCTGTTTAAAATGTATTTTTTAAAAAGTCCTTAGAAGATAAATTATGGCAAGCATGAAAGGTAACTATATCAATAGTTACATCAAAAGCATGAAAGGTAACATATATCAATCTATATCATAATTTGATTATCAAAGTCTAAAAGACAGATAAATAGGCGTGCCTGGGTGGCTCAGTGGGTTAAAGCCTCTGCCTTAGGCTCAGGTCATGATCTCAGGGTCCTGGAATCGAGCCCCACATCGGGCTCTCTGCTCAGCAGGAAGCCTGCTTCCTTCTCTCTCTCTGCTTGCCTCTCTGCCTACTTGTGATCTCTTTTTCTGTCAAATAAATAAAATCTTAAAAAATAAATAAATAAAAATGAGAAAATAAAAGATAAATAGACAGATAAATCAAATCCTTTTAATTTGGAATTTGTGATGATTCAGAAAGGATTTTGACCTGGTCTATTTGTAGAAAGAATTTACAAAAAACTTAATAAGTAATGTTAATTATTATACTCTTACTTACCTAAACAGTTTATATATGCTCACTATTAGCATTTCAGTATTAAAATTAGATATCATGTATATTATTGAAAATAATATATAAAAGACTTAATGATTAATCTTTTTATCAATTAGCCCAATTTAGCCAGGTTTTTACTATTAATTCCATATTTTCAATATGCTGTAATAAATTTTTGGCATGTACTTAAAAGGAATTGTAGTGGGAAAAGTGGTAGGTGAGACTCTAGAATCCTCAATTTTGCTGTTGTAATTATTAATCATAGGACAGAGGGTAAAGAAGTAATTATTTATTAATACAACCAAATAGTTGATACTTTTACAGTAAAATGAAATAAGTAAGATAATTCCCTTGCATTTCTTAAGTTGCATTCTGTGGTTTAGGTTGTAAATGTGATTGAATGCTATGTCCTTTTCTAATATCAAATAGAAATGAAAAAGACTAAAATATTTATACATTTAAGTCTTAACCAGACAACTGGCTGTCTTAACCTGATAACTGAGGCCTTATTCACTCAATGTTCTTCGTTGAGACAAATAACTTTGAGAAAGATTACTCTTAGTAATTGTAATGGCCATGAAAAAAAATGATCTCTTGTAAAGAAAAGATCAAGGAACATTTTACATGCTATAAGTTTACTTTCCAAAGGTAGCTGGATGCTTAAACAGTGTTTGAGATGCCTGTAAGCTTAACTCACTCCTTAAGGAACAGATGACTTTATTACTGAAGTCATAACTGTAAATAGGCCTTACTAGTCTGCCTTCTCAGTAGGAATATTAAGGATTAGAGCAGTGGTTTACAAATTATGGTATTATATCAGTCACTTGGAAAGCTTGTGAAATATGTAGATTTCTGAGATTCACATGTCGGGATTCCTCTTCAGTAGGTCTAAAGAGGCACCTAGAAATCCAAAAGTTTAGCATGTATCCGAGAGACTCTGATATGTATGTGTCCAGGATCAAATTTTGTGAAATGTTAGGCAGTGCTGTGAATCCCTAGGATGGGCCGTTACATAGCTCATTGCTGGTATAAAGTGAAATTTTTGCCTTTATTGAAGACTGCATAATAAAAGATTATTCAGGGCACCTGGATGGCTTAGTTGGTTGAGCATCTGCCTTCAGCTCAGGTCATAATCCCAGGGTCCTGGGATCAAGTCCCTCATCAGGCTCCCTGCTTGGCAGAAAGCCTGCTTCTCCCTCTACCACTCCCCATGCTTGTGTTCCTTCTCTCACTGTCTCTCTGTCAAATAAATAAATAAAATCTTTAAAAATAAATAAATAAGATTGTTCATATGGAAAGCTCTTAGCTAGAGCCATGGAGTCTTGAAATCAAAGTTATAGGGGAGCTTAAAAGTTCATTTGGCTCTTCTAAATATTTGCCTAGTTCATTTTTGGACACTTCTAAGAATGGAGATTTATCCAATCCCCATGGCTATACAAACTCACTTTGTTTTCAGCATTATAGCATTCATTCATATAGTAAGAGGAAATTTGTGCTGTTTGCATAGCCATTTATTTTTTCTGAAGCAGGTAATGTAAATATTTTTTAGATTTTTAAGTTACTATTAAAAAATAAAAAGAGAAAAAACTAAATAAAAAAAATGAAGAGGGGGGCGCCTGGGTGGTTTAGTCGGTTGAGCATCTGCCTCAGGCTCAGATCATGATCCCAACGTTCTGGGATAGAACCTCACATAGGGCTCTGTCCTCAGCAGGAGCCTGCTTCTCCTTCTCCCTTTGCTCCTCCCCCTGCTCATGCTTGCTCTCTTTCTCTGCCAGATAAATAAATAAAATCTTAAAAAGAAAACAGAAGATGAGTCACACCTGGTCATGGTGGATAATATTTTTAATGTGCTGTTGGATCCTGTTTGCTAGGATCTTGTTGAGAACCTTAGCATCCATATTCATTAGTGATATTGGTCTGAAATTCTCCTTTTTGGTAGGGTCTTTGCCTGGTTTGGGGATCAGGGTAATGCTGGCTTCATAGAAAGAGTCTGGAAGTTTTCCTTCTGCTTCAATTTTTTGAAACAGCTTCAGGAGAATAGGTGTTTTTTCTTCTTTGAAAGTTTGGTAGAATTCCCCAGGGAATCCGTCAGGTCCTGGGCTCTTGTTTTTTGGGAGGTTTTTGATCACTGCTTCAATCTCATTACTAGATATTGGTTTATTTAGGTTGGCGATTTCTTCCTGGTTCAATTTTGGGAGTTTATAGTTTTCCAGGAATGCATCCATTTCATCTAGGTTGCTTAGCTTATTGGGATATAACTGTTGATAATAACTTCTAATGATTGTTTCTACTTCCTTGGTGTTCGTTGTGATCTCTCCCTTTTCATTCATGATTTTATGAATTTGGGCTTTCTCTCTTTTCTTTTGGATTAGTGTGGCCAATGGTTTATTGATCTTATTGATTCTTACAAAAAACCAGCTTCTAGTTTCATTGATATGTTCTACTGTATCTCTGGTTTCTACCACATTGATCTCAGTACTTCCTTATGACCCTGCAATTGCACTACTGGGTATTTACCCCAAAGATACAGATGTAGTGAAAAGAAGGGCCATCTGTACCCCAATGTTTATAGCAGCAATGGCCACGGTTGCCAAACTGTGGAAAGAACCAAGATGCCCTTCAATGGATGAATCGATAAGGAAGATGTGGTCCATATACACTATGGAGTACGATGCCTCCATCAGAAATGATGAATACCCAACTTTTGTAGCAACATGGACGGGACTGGAAGAGATTATGCTGAGTGAAATAAGTCAAGCAGAGAGAGTCAATTATCATATGGTTTCACTTATTTGTGGAGCATAACAAATAGCATGGAAGACATGGGGAGTTAGGAGAAGAGAGTTGGGGGAAATTGGAAGGGGAGGTGAACCATGAGAGACTATGGACTCTGAAAAACATTCTGAGGGGTTTGAAATGGTGGGAGGTTGGGGGAACCAGGTGGTGGGTATTAGAGAGGGCATGGATTGCATGGAGCACTGGGTGTGGTACAAAAGCAATGAATAATACTGTTATGCTGAAAATAAATTTAAAAAATGATTTAAAATAAAAAATATGCAAATTAAAACAGGAAAATAAAGAGAGAGAGAAGTAAAATATCGCTTTTAGTTTATTTATTTACTTATTTATTTAAGATTTTATTTATTTGACACACACACAGAGAAAGCATAAGCTGGCAAGCTGAGGGAGGGGGAAAAGCAGACTCCCTGTTAAGCAGGGAGCCTGATGAGATGCTCCGGGCAATCCCACATGACCTGAGCAGAAGGCAGACGCTCAACCAACTGAGCCAACCAGGTGCCCCAACTTTTAAATCAAAAGGCATACTCCAGATTAAGGTTGTGTCAATGGTGTAAGTTTCCCAAATTAAGGTTGTGTCAATGCTATAAGGTTAGTGACATTTATGAGCTTAGACTTACATGTTGCCAAGACTGATTCATTTAAAATCTAGAATTCATAACCCAAAGTTCTACTCAGAATCAAAATTCTATTCTATATTTTCCTTCTCCATCAAATCAGAGGATTATAAATTAACATCCTCTTCCAGAATTTGTTTTATTCTAGAACTGCTATATTCTTGTCAAAAATATAAAATTAAGATTGCCTAATGCTTAATGAATTCTGTTTTCACATCTTCTTGTCTATTCCATTTCCTTTACCTGGAATTTACTTCTTTTCCTTTAGGAAGCTTTCTCATCTTCATTTCATATCATTTTGATTATTCTTTTCTCTTTCCCACAGCACATTTTATTCAATACAATGTTATTTCTTATTTTTCTAATTATCCTTGAATTCTTTCAAATGTATATATATGGAGATCTCTCTCTATTTATATATATATATATATATATATATATATATATATATATAAAATATATTATATATATATATAATTTTTCTCCTCCATATGTAGGGTCCTCAAGGATGAGAGTCAAATCTTTAGTTTCTCTTGTTCTGTTTATTCAGGGAGAATAATATAGTTTTATTGATTGGACAACAGAGCATTTACAGCAAGAATTGTGTGCTGTGATGGGAAGCTGTGGAAGCAGAAGGGAAAGGACCTACTGAATAGCGTCTCATGTTCTATAACTTATAGAAGTAAAATCAAGCACTGCTAGCCTTGTTGCCAAAAAAGCAACTGATTTTCAAGGAGGCAGTGTTGGTTGAGTGATCCAGGATCTAGGATCATGATGACCACAGGAAGGAGAGCTGTGAGAGCAGGTTGGGGGTTGGAACGCCTGCATGTTGAGACAGACTGGTTTAGAGAATACTCATTTCTGTCCTCCCTGAACCCAAGGTGGTTGTTTTTCCAAAATTTGCAGAACCCAAGCAGGGGTCCACAAGGTTTCTTTGATGGCTACTTCCCTTGTTAATTTCGTAGGTGTGTTCATGTTCCTGGCATAGGTATTTTTTTTAAAGCAGTCTCCAAAGCCATGAGTTAAGGATGTTGGAATGTCTAGCTTTAGTGAAACTTTGTGAACCAAGGCTTCATAGGGCTGCTACCAAAATTGGAATTTCCACTTCCCAGAAAATGTTTTGAACTCCTTGAAGCTTTACTCTCTTATACTATTTTTCTTTCTCTCACAGCAGTTGGCATATAGTAGATGCTAGTACTTGTTGAGTTAGATGTTTGCCTCTTTTGAATTTGCTATACTTCAAATTAATCCAAAATCTTCTTTAGTAAAATATTCTCTTAATAGTCTGATGAGATGATTAAGATGGTAATCAGATTTATAATCTGAGCATTGTAGTCCAATAGTAGTATTATGCATTTTTCTTTGTACTACATCCAAAACATTGTAGAGTTATCCAGATCAAGAGTATTTTCTTGGACTTTGGCCATTCTCTACTTTCCTGAATCTAATCTTTTGGTCTGTGGGTGATATTTGCAAAGCTTAAAAGATCTTTGTGAAGTAATAAGCTTAGATAATACGTGCTTTAGAGAAACATATGATGCTGTTCTTAAGAATTCCTTAGATTCAAGCCTTTCGGTTTTGTCTTGATTAATTCAACAATTTACAGATTAAGCTTCCTTATTTAAAAGGAATATATACAACTGAGAAAAATTGAAAATTGTATGGCAAAGCACACACACGAAAAACTGGTAAAACAGTTAAACTGATAAATCTCTTCAGGTTTCAAGTACTGTGAGGAACCAGTGCATCAGTTTCCTGAAGAAGCCATAGGCCAAGGGAGAGGATGCAAAACTCATTAGTTACTTAGAGCAGGAGCAACTTTTTCCCTTCGGGCAGCCAACATCCCCCTTATGAAAGGTTTTCCCTACTCCCATACATTTGGAAAAGGCAGGAGGAAAAGAGGAAGTAACGAAATGGCAAGGAAAATTTGAAAGGAAGCAGATGGAGTTGGTTCAGTCTCCGTCTGTTTTCCATCTGTAAGGGAGAAGCTCAATTATGCAACTGCCTTATATGTCCCTGGGAGAACTTAGCATAGCACCTAGACCTACAGTGATGAAGCAATGAGGTCTATGTTTTCTGTAATATTGTAAATATCATGACTAGAAATGTTTACCTCATGCACCTATACCTAAACATACACTTATACACATACACACCTACATACACAGCTACCCACATAAAAATGTACACACACATAATACACCTATGAACATAAACACACATGCCCCTATGTCTACACAGACACACACACACCTGTTCATGTACACGTATATACACATGTGTATGTATTATCATCCATCCCCCAACCCTTGCCCATAAAGAGTCTAGCCCTTGCTTAGCTAAAACACCTTTCATTTGCAAGAGAAAGGGTTCTTTCTATTGTATGAATGTGTGTGATATGTATTATATTTTATATCCAAACCATTTTTACTAGCTGTGCTATTGATCTCAAGGCTCTGATTTTATAATGTTGAATTGTAGTATTAACATTTTCAAGTCTTCTTCCCTCTTAAAATAAATAGCTATATTTCCTTGGACTTAGAATAATGATGTAATAATTTGTAGGTTGGGATCTGTCTGTTTGCTGATGGTAACTTGGCTTCACCTTGACTCTTTTTGTAGGTTAAAAGTGATCAAATAACAATTTTATATAATTAAATGTAAATGTTAATTCTTACTTAGTGATATTATTTTAATTGCTTCTTAAATTCTTCAGATATTCTCTTTTCTTTAACCATTTTCCCCCAGATAAAGGCTTGGGTTTTGGGAGATCATCTATTTTTGATGAGTCCACTATGTATCGATGAAACAGGAAATTTATTTCTTAATTTCTTATTTCTTGGACAGACTCTGGATGATCTTTCCCTTCTTGGCCTGTAGCTGTTCTTCATAATGCAGATAGCTTCAACATGGTCATTCAAAGGACTCTTGTGGACCCTGTCTATCTTCATCCTGGAGATTTATGCATCTCCAGGTATGTGCAATGTTACATATAGCCATTAGTTTTCTTGCATTCATTCTATCACCTGAGAAGTCCTTGCAAAAATCTCATCTTTCTCATTTATGTCATCCTCATGCATTTGAATTTTGGAAGTAAACATTTTGCCTGTCTGTGTCCACATTCCTGCTCTATAGTGGGGCGAAGTACTATTCTGGCATTGTTCTAGGAGTGGACAGTTACAAGCTTGCAGACGATTGGCTCATTTTTTATCAAGTTCAAGGTTTGCTGATAGGAGCTGGTATTGGTGAAGGTCATCATCTTGGAGGAGGAGAGGATAGAGTCTGATTATACCTTTTTCTTGCTGCAGCAGCCTCTTCTAAAACTTGAGTACTTAGGCTCTGGGTTGTACTGATTTGTGGCTCACATCTGCCATTTCCATCTTTCCCATATACCCAATCTTAGACATCCCTTGTTCAACTGGTTTTAACAGCCCTAGAAAGTGCTTTACTGAATGCAGAGAAATAAGACTATTTTCCTGAATAATAGAAACTCTTGGGGTATGATGCTTAATTTTATATGTTAACTTGGCTGGACTACAGTACCCATATAAATGTGGTCATACATTATTCTGGATATTTATGTGAGGATATTTTTGGATGAGATTAACGTTTAAATTGATGGACTTTGAGTAAAGCAGACTGCTCTCCATAAAGTGGGTATGCCTCCCCCAGTCAGCTGAAGGGCTGAATAGAACAAAAGACTGACCTCCTCTGAGCAAAAGGGGATTCTGCATTAGATGGACTTCATGTTTGAAGTACAACACATCTGCTTCTTCCTGAGTCTTCACCTTGATGGCTTTCAGATTTGAATCACAGTATTGGGTCTTCTCTGGATTTCTAGCATGCTGGCCCACACTGAAGATTGTGGACTTGCTGGCCTCCATAACTGCATGTTCCTTAGGATAATTACCAATTTCTTAAAATAAGTCTCTTTCTCTTTGTATATACATATCCTATTGGTTCTTTTCTCTAAAGAACCCTGACCAATATACAGGGGATGGAAACCAATATTTATTTAGTGTGGGTGTGTGTCTATACATATTAGCTCAGAATCCTCAGGTAACTCTAAGAAGTAATAGAGATTCAAAGTTATTATGGAACTTGCCCCCAAATATACAGAAAATGACAGGCTCTGGTTTGAATTGAGGTTTATATCATTCCCAAGTGCCTCCAGCTACATGCTCCTACAGGGAAAAAAATGCGTTTGATAAGTAAAGACTTCCACAGTTCCTAGAGTAACCTAACATGATAAAGTCATAAACATTTCTTTCATTAAAGACCATATCATCCTTTCCTTTTTCTCATTTCTCTAGAGCACAGCTATCTTTTTAGGTATTGTCATTGCCTGGCATCCATTCTTTTCCCTAGTAGAACTTGATGACTTTGAGGATTTACCTCCTTCCACTGTGTATAATCATGGTAGAGGTAATGTCAGGTCTATGCCTCTAATAATGAAACTCGAAAGGCCAGACCATACCTCTCCCACTCTTGGGAACTGCTGGTGGGTGAGCTTGTGATCTAACTTCTGCTAATTGGAAGCTTTTTTCCAAGACTTGGAAGTTTGAGCAAGTGGTGTAAGGATAGAGAGAATAAGTAGCCAGACATCTTTCAGGGCAGAAACAACTATTCCAGCTTTAGGATAATTGCTTCCTTGTGATTTTTCATTCCTTGTTTTCTAAATCTCCCTTGGTTCCTTTCTCATGCAGGTTTGGTCTCCTAACTTCCTGTTTTATCTGCATGACCCCAGCAGCCTTCCAATAAATTTCCTTTATTATTATTATTATCTTTAAAGATTTTATTTATTTATTTGACAGACAGAGATCACAAGTAGGCAGAGAGGCAGGCTCCCCGCTAAGCAGAGAGCCCGATGTGGGGCTCGATCGCAGGACCCTGAGATTATGACCTGAGCCGAAGGCAGAGGCCCCACCCTCTGAGCCACACAGGCACCCCTAAATTTCCTTTTTTAAAGTTAGCCAGAGTCCATGTCTGCTGCTTTCAACCAAGAAATATGAATGATGAAGAATCTCAGAACATACATCCTCATGGAAGGGTGATATATCAAGTACAGTGTCCTTTGATAAAACAGCTATGTAAATTATGACCTGTGGTCATTGGGAAAAACAAATCTCAATAAAAAAAGTTTGGGGGCTTGGAATAGTTTCATGGAACAATATAAAGAATGTGAGGAATTCAAGGATGGCATGGTAGGGAGGCTCTTAATGGCATTGGATGAATAATGACAAAGGAATTATAGATTCAAAATATTAAAGTACCTGCTTGAAAAAGTTGATGTAAACTGAGGGCCTTTATATGAATATATTGAAAGAATTTCCTATATCTTGTACCTACTGGATTGAGATAGCCAAGAATCAGACTCCGTGTTTTACTGTCAGTTGAGTTCAGCGTTGAATTCAGAGTCAGGATAGACTAGGTTGTGATAACAAAACAACTCCACACCTTTAATGGTTTAAAACAATAAGGGTCACTTATACTAAGAATCCATTGCAGGCTTGGTTGGTAGCTGTGCTCTGCACCCCCTCACTCCAGGACCCAGTTAATGCAAGATGCATTATCTGGACCATTGCTGGTGATTGTGGCAAAGGGAAGGAAAGAAAGGATGACAAATTGCGAAGTAGCTCTTAAAGCTTTGGAAGGGAAGTGGGAGACATCACTTCCACTCATGTAAAGGAAGTCATACAGACTTTGATAACTTTGAGGGGGAATGAAGTACAGATTTTCTTAGTATGAGAACTAGAAATAATTGGTGGAGAGCACTAATGACAGCTGTTAGAACTTTGCTAAATTCCTTGTATGAAAGTTAGGACATCCATTTGGAAAAAAAAAAAAAAAAAGATCTAGAGCCAGAGTAATTTGAACCTTCAAAGTTTTTCTTGATAGAGAAATGATTCTTCTCTATGTATTTTCTGAAAAGCTGTTTTCTTTCAAGCTTGTAGATACCTACATACCTTCATCTGATAGAGGTCACATTGAGAAAGAAGTCAACAGTCTTTCTTATGCCCCACATCTTTTCATACATAGACTATTAATTAGAATAATACCCTAGCATGAGTCCAGAGTCCAAAATTAATATTGGAAAGTAAAATGTTATACAACAAAATAATAGCAGGCAGGAACATGCTGATATATATTAACCCTAAAGTGGGAAATATATGTGAGATAGATTTTGTAGATAGATTCTTGACTAAGGAGAAAACAGCATAATTTTAGTTTTACTGAATCTGTCAGTATGGTTCATACACCAAAGATTTTATATGAAATAGACTAGCTGAGTAGATTGTAACTTTTTTTTTCGGGGTCTTATTTAACACAAATACACAAACATACTTAAAAATGGGTTCAATAGAGAAAGTTGGATGTTAAGTGTTAGAAATATTTTATTTTAGAAATTATAGGAATGGCCAGATCTAGAGGGTCTATATAATAGTCTCTTCAACAAACACCTGAAATATATATTGAAGAAAGTATGAATATCTTTTAAAAAATCTGTTTTTAAACATCTGTTTAAAATAGTTGTTCTCTGTAGGCCAGAAAGGCTGCTATAAAATATTTCATTGAAAATGAGCAGCACCATGGGGATGGCTAAGACAAGGCAAGACCGTAATAGGCAGTAGGACTGGCACAATCATCAGACTGGCCTGTCTGGAAGAGCTATCTGGCTATGACTACTTGATTATGAATGAGTTCCTTAGGAAAAAATTGGTAGTGGAACAATCACATAACATAAAACGAAACAAAAACCCCTGGTCCAGTAAACAGAGGTCTTACTTAAGCCAGGAAAAGAGAAAGTCATGATCACATCCCTTAGCCAATTCCCTAACCTAATTGTTTACACTATCGGATCCCCTTGAAAAAGGAAAGACCAGACAACTTTGGTGTCAGATCTTGCTGTAATACTAAAAAGGACGTTTGGGAGATGCCACGATATTCCCACCAAAGGGAAAAACAACTTGCTGTGCTTTTAACCCTGAAGTGCTAAGAAATAGTCCTAATAATTGGCATGCCTTGGAAGAAGCAGAAACCCATTCTCTGTACCGTGCTTTGGCCATTCACCAGGAGATGGGAAAAGCTGCCAGCTGTGATGGAGGCCCACAGCAAAAGGTGCCCTAAGCAAAAAGTGTAAACATCCATTGAACTATTACTAACCTATTTCATAGCTGAACAGAGCTGAGAGTGAAGGCAGGGAATGAATGATGGCAAAGTGTAAGACAGTATGAGCAATCACACATGCGTATAAATTTTCTGGAAACATTGGCAGAAGGCTCCCTATTTTGGAGTACATGTTATCTAATTTGAGAATTCATAGGGATCTTAATTCCTGAAATTTTTCTGATGAATAGAGAATTAGAGCCATTTGCTTACTATGCAAAATAGAAATAGCCAATAAAAGCAGAGACTGCATATCCTGGTTTGAACCCTTGATAGTCTCACAGCTGCATGAAACTTTCACATAGAAATTAAGGACCCAGAATTGTCTTAGCTTGGCCTGCAATCTCTTTCCAGCCACAACATTTTCTTACTAAAATAAAATAAAAGAAAATCTGATTGAAACAATATGAGAAAGGAAAGAATAATTCCATTCATATAAATAGAAACAAGATTTTTAGATTTATGTATTTGAGAGAGAGAGAAAGCAGAGGGGAAGAGGCGGATGGAGAGGGAGAGAGAGTCCCAAGCAGACTCTGCGTGAAGCACAGAGCCTCAATTTCATGACCCTGATATATGATCTGAGCTGAAACCAAGAGTCAGTCGCTTAACTGACTGAGCTACCCAGTCACCCCTAGAAACAAGATTTCAAAACAGAATTTTACCAAACCAGATTCAATAACCTATACAAAGGATCAAACATTATTGCCAACTGGGTTATAGCCCAGGAATGCAAGTATTGAAAAATAAGTTGTTGTAACTTTGCAAATAAAAACATTTGTTAAAATTCAACATCCAGTCATGAATAATTAAAGTAATTAAAAGTATGAGTATAGGGAAACTTCTTTAACTTAATAAAGAGTAATTTCAAAAAGATCTCACAGTTGATAGTAACATTTTAAAAGACTTCCTGTTTTTGACCCACAACCAGGTAAGGACGTTTGCTATCATCATTTCCATAAAGTTCTTCACTAGATACTTTAGTTAGAGCACATAGAGATGAAAACAAGCAAAAGGAATTAAGGACAAATAAAGGACAATAAAAGTGATATTATTTGTAGATAATACATTTTGAGACCATATTTTTTGTGCACACAATATTAAAATTGCTGTAGGTTCCTTTTCTCATTTTGGCTTTCTTTTTCCAATGTTTTGACTTGAAGTTAACTTTTAAAAATATTTATGTAGCTAGACTAGCTTTCTTTGAGTTAGAATTTGCATGGTGTATCTCTTTTGATCCTGTAACTTTCAGTTTTTTCCTGAATTTTATAGTTTAGTTATTTTTTTAACATCATAGAGTTGTGGGTTTTTTGTTTGTTTGTTTGTTTGTTTTTGGTTAGCCTTTTGTCCAACTTTAAACTTAAGGCATTAGGTTATGTCCACTGAATGTAATTACTGATAAAATTTTTGCCTTGTATGTTTTGCTCTTTATTTATCCCAAGTGCTTATATTTCTTTTCTTTATTTTTCAATTTGTCAAATTGGTTTTTGTACTTTTATTATTTTTCTCACCACTAGTTTGGAAATAGTTGACATAGACATCAAGCTCTTCAATTAATACCTTAACACTCTAAACTACACTTAATATTTACAGTCTGGCATTTTAATATTTTTTTAAAGTGAGCAGATATTATTATTACTTTTTAATACAATTTATGTTTACTTAAATTTGCTCATGTATTTGTAAATTTCTTTGTTCTTTACTATTTTCTGTATCTCACACATCTATCTGGGATTACTTTCCTTGTGCCTGAATTTGATTCTTAAGAATTTCATTTAGTGAAAGCCTGCTCGTGGTAACTCTCTCACCTTCATTTTTGCTGTAGAAGTCTTGATTGATGCTATTTTCCCCATTACTTTGGAAATAAATGATATCTTCTTACTTTCATCGTTGCTGATGAGAAGTAGGCTTCAAAGTAACAGTGGCTCCATTAAAGGTAATTTTTTTCCTGACTGATTTTTGAAAACTTTTTATTGTTTTTGAGTTTTGATATTTCATCATGATGCATTTAAGCATGTATTTCAACAAATCATCTTTTGGGATTTGTTGGGCTCAAATCCCAAAAAATAATTTGAATTTGTGGTTATCTCTCCTCAGATTGGTAAAATTCTTAGCTTTTATCTTTTCCAATCTTAAACCGCTTCCACTTTTGTTTTCCCCCTTCTGATGGTTTTCCAACCAAACAAAAGGATATTTTCATTGTCTTCTTCACACTTATTATCTTCACTTTTGCTTTATTCCATTTTTTATTTCATTTCTCTGTCCTGTCTTCTGGATAATTTACTCTAATTCCTCTTGTAGTTCACCAGTTGGTTATTTCTTACATTGTATCCAATCATGGCCAGCTCCATCCTTGGTTTATTTCCTTTTTTTTTACAAATAAAGATAAAGTTCATTCTCTCTTCTACTTTCTCTTTCCTCTATTATCAAATTGAAGTAATCAATGTTTGAGTTTGGTGTGTAACCTTCCATATCTCTTTCTGTACCAGACAAATATATATAGATATATAGGGTCTCTTTTAAAAAAAAGACTTTTTTTAAGAGCAGCTTTAGGTTTACAATAAAACCGAGAGGCAGGTACAGCGATTTTCCATATACTCCCTGCTCACATACATGCATAACCTCCCCCAGTACGAACATCACTCATCAAAATGGTACACTTTTTTACCAAGGATGAACCTATATTGACACATTATAATCACTATAAATCTATATTTATAATTATATAGTTATATTATAATCAAATATAAACCAGATATAATCAAATATAAATCAGATATATAAATATATAGATATAATCACTATAATCACTGTAAGTCTATAGTTTACCTTAAGGTTCACTCTTGGTGTACATTCTATGGGTTTACACAAATATATAATGACATATATCTATCATTACAATACAGAGTATTTTCACTGCCCTAGAAATCCTCTACTTTGCCCATCCGTCTCTCCCTCCTCTTCCCCCTTCCCCAGCCACCACACCTAGCAACCCACTGATCCTGTTATTGTGTCCATAGTTTTGCCTTTTCCAGGATGTCAAATACTTGGAATCATATAGTACATAGCCTTTCCAGATTGACTTACTAATATGTATTAATATGTATATGTAATATGTATTTAAGATTTCTCCATGTCTTTTTGTAGCTTGTTAGCTCATACTTTTAAACATTCAATAATGTTCTATTATCTGAATGTACCATAGTTTATTTATTTATTCACCTACTGAAGGGAATTATTAATATGCTGGAAAAGGCTGCTTTCAACTCCTTTGGGTAAATAACTATCCACTATTGCCAGATCATATGGTAAAAGTTTAATTTTGTAAGAAACTGCCAATCTGTCTGTCTTCAAAAGTGGCTGTTCTGTGTTGCATTCCCACAAAAATTCCCATTTTTGTATGCCTGTTTGCCATCTTCATTGCTTTTCAAAATTTCTCTTATTTTATTTTTCACTCTTAGATGTTCTGTTTGGGCTTTTTTTCTCTTATCTGCTATGTCATTTTTTATGGTTTATTGTTTCCCATACATATTTGTAAGTTTGTGAGTTATTTCCTTAAACATGTTTAGGGTAATTGCTTTAAAATCTGTGATTGATTCTTCCAGAGTCTAAAGGCTTTCATATCTGTTCTCTTCTGTCTTGTTTCTGCAACTCCAAGAATAGTGCCTAACACCTAGAGTGCCTTCTCATAGTAGTGTCATAATAAAATTTGTTGAATGAGAAAATTAATTTCCATTTCTTGCCTTTGTTTCGTGTTTTTTTTTGGTCTATCCCTCCTGTTTTGTTTTTTGCTATATTTACTGCATGTGAGTTTATAGCTTTTGCTAATTTGGGGATCTAATGCTTTCTTTACATCTCCAAATGGAGGCTTTCTTCCAAAAGCTAGCCAGTGAACTTCCCAATGTCTTTTAATATATTCAATGATTAAAAAGTGTTGGCTTATTTTCAAAATTTGTTGAATAATTTTCATTATTTTTAGCAGGAATGTTACATGAGCCTAGCAAATCGTTATCAGAAATCAGAATTAAGGGGTGCCTGGGTGGCTCAGTTGGTTAAGCATATGACTCTTGATCTCGGCTCAAATCTCAATCTCACAGTTGTGAATTCAAGCCCTATATTGGACTGCATTCTAGGCATGGAGACTACTGAAAAAAAAAGAAAAGAAGTCAGAATTAATTAATATCTTAACCCCTTCCCAAATATAAAAACCTCAAAATACCTTAACTCTATTCCTCCATACTATGCTAATTAGCCTACTATGTCCAGGATTTTATTCTTGTTCTTTCTTTAGTCCCATATATTCAACATTGCTCTTTCTAAATTATATAGTCAATATGGGCTTTGATTTCACACATATTAATTGCTTTATTTGTTTTAGTGTAGATTTCTCAATAATAAAGACTGTCAGTTTTGGTTAATCTAGGCATGTTTTTATTTTACACATTCTTGAAAGATAGTTTTGTGTCTCAACAATTTGAAGAAATTATCCCATCTCTCTGACTTCCTTTATTGCTGTTGCTATCATTCTGAACATTATTCCTTTGTATGTAATCTCATGTTTTCAGGATTTCTTTTTAATTTATTCTACTTGGAATATATTGTGATTCTACAGAGATTCATGCTTTTATCATATGGCAAGAATTATGACTACTATGTGTTTAAATTTTGCCTCTTCTTTCTATTATCTTACTCTGGAACTCTGTCTAGGTCTGTGTTAACCTCTTTCTGTCCTCCACCTGTCTTTCATATCTCCTTGTCTCTTTGTGATGCATTCTGTGTAATTTCTCAGCAATATCATCATTAACTCTCTCTGCTGATGTGTTTATTGCTTAACTATTGATGGAGTTTTTTTTTTTTTAATTTCAACAGCTGTATTTTCATTTTTAGATGTTTCACTTCCCCTCAAATATATGAGTTCATAGCTTTTAATTGGTTATCTTTGTGATGGAATCCTTTATTTCTTTAAATATTTCATATATGTTTACTCAAAACTTCTAAGTCCATCCTCTTCTAAGTCTGTACAGGGGTCTAAATCTGTTCTTTATTGTTTTTACTGACTGTAATAATCTTAACTGCTGTTTTCTTTGTAACCCTTAAATTTTATCAAATTGCCTTATCTTACTATGTGGCATTTCACTGGGGCTAAATTAGGCAGCAGTTCCAACAGAGGGGATTTGCATTGTGCTTTTGCTGGTACCCATGGGGTTCCCACAGCTAAGGATCATTTTAGTTCTCTCTAAGGATTCCTGGATTACCTGGGAGTTAAGTTTCAATTCAATGCTTAGTTGCTGGCTTAAGGCTCAGTATCCCAATAGTAGTATTGCTGCCAGCATTTGCTCTCAGATTCTCAGGGAAATCCAGCCCCTTTTGGCTGTCTACGACTCCTAGCTCCCAGCTCTGGCCACAGCTAATTCTATCCACAACCACGCCTCCTGCCAAAAAGACACTAAAAGAACTTCCAAAACTTCTGTAAGATTCAAAATACCTCAAACACCTGTCCTGTCCACAGCTTGTAATTCTGTAGGAGGGAGACCCAACAAAACACTTATTCCACATGAGAAGTAGAAACAAAAATTATAAAGTCAATACTTAGCCTTGATTTGTAAGCAGAGAGGTATCTGCGCTGTTATCAATATCCTTCTCTATTGGGGACATTGGGATAAAACTACTCTCAGAATTTGTTTCATTCATTAAGAAAGTCAACCTGTATTTTTGGACTGCCACCTAAGTGCCAGGCTCTGTGTTTGTTAGGCACTCAATAAATACCAGGTAATTTGACTTTCTAAATAACATTTTATTTTTCTATTTTCTAGTCTTTCCAGTTCTTATTGCCATTTCTAACTTCTCTACTTTGGATCATGGCTTTACTGTATATTCTTAGTCAAACAAAAAAAAAATATAGGAAATTTAGAAGCAGTCATTAATGATGAAAGAAAGAGATGATTATGTAAAAATATATTCACTCCTAAAAGAACAAATGGATAAAATGGATCAAAATCCCAAATTATTAACAAACTACTTCAGAAGTAAATTTGAAAATTTAGTTTTCAAACAGATCTGTGGAAAGCTATTTAATTTGTAATGTCGCAGATTACTCATGTGCTCATTCATTCAATAAATCATTATCAGTGCCTATTATTTGCCAGGCACTGTAATAGGTGCTAGGGACACAATAGTAATAAAAATAAAATAGTTCCTGTTCCTGCATAGCTTACAGTTTAGCCAGAGATACAAACTATACAAACAATAGCAATTAAAATGAAACCGGCCATGAACAAAATGAGGAAGTACAGGAAAATATGTATATAGAAGCACACAAAACATGGATAGGCTAGTCCGACAAAACAGAAGGGACATGGGGCACCTGGATGGCTCAGTGGATTAAAGCCCCTGCCTTCGGCTCAGGTCATGATCTCAGGGTCCTGGGATCGAGCCCTGAATCAGGCTCTCTGCTCAGCGAGGAGCCTGCTTCCCCCTCTATCTCTGCTTGCCTCTCTGCCTACTTGTGATCTCTCTCTCTCTCTGTGCCAAATAAATAAATAAATAAATAAATAAAAGAGAAGGGACAGTGAGAAGTGGGGGAGAAAATATGTGCAAAATATGTGCAAAATATGTCCAGTAGGCAAGAAAAAAATATCTTAGCAAAACAAAGAGAAGTTACAAGTGATGGAATGGAAGAGAATGTAGGGCCGTGTTTGGGACAGATGATGAAAGATGAGTCTGGAAAGATAAATGAATTGAAAGCAATGTTGGAGATTTTTTATTTATTTTAAGAGCAATGGAGAGTTATTGGATTTGAGCATGGAAATAAATGGGTTAAGTTTGCATTTTGCAATGATTCTTTAGCTAGAGTGTGAAAAATGGAATGGTAAAGGCAGGGAAGTCTGGGAAACCAGGTAACACATTTTCAGTGTTTCAGGTGAGAGAATATTTTGCCTTTATAAAATTAATGAGGATGAATAGGAAGGGAAACAGATGGACTCAGCAATAATTTAAATGTGCTGCTTATATGGAAGTGAGATGGTTAAGGAGAAGGACAGTTCAAGAGATGAGTCTCTAGATTTGGCTTAATCAGCTCTCTCTAGGGGACAATAGTTGCAGCTGGGAAATTTGGATCTTAGGAACACATGGTCCTTGCTGCCAACCAGGCTTCCATAAGTATACTTGTGTGGAGAAGGTCTCCTTTGTTTCTTGTTTCTAACTCCGTGAAGAGAGAGGATTCTTTATTTGCTCATCCCCAACTGAAGAAGGAATGCTGTCTCCAAAAGGGCAGTAAGTAAAAGCAAAAAATCAAGTTGTCAATTGGACTTGATGGAGATGAAGGAAGGACAAAGGAAGATTTGTGGGTGGTTGTTACCCAAGAATTGGGGAAAGTAGGGATCCCAGCTTCAACCTAAGTTCAGATCACTGCTATGTAACTATATGTGGTGGGACTTGTACTGATAAGATGTGTCCATGAGAAGTCTAGAAGCCTTCCAAAAAAGAGCACATCCAATGCAATGCTAAACATTACAGGAAAAAAAGGTGAATCAGAGTACAGGAGAATGTTTGTAAAAAAAGATGTTGAAAGTCTTTTTTACAAACTCTAGAGCTAGAGTGTGGTGGTTAATAGCAAAGGTTCAATAATGATTTTACCACTATATAACCCAGTTTCCTTATTTGTAAAAAGGATAACTTCCCCACCTATCTGATAGGATGGTTGTGAGGATTAAATGAATTGATATGGGGGTACCTTAGTAGCTCAGATGGTTAAGTGTCTGCCTTTGGCTAGGGTCATGATCTCCAGGTCCTGGGATCGAGCCCAAGGTTGGGCTCCCAGCTCAGCAGGCAGTCTGCTTCTCCCTCTCCTTCTTCCTGTTCTCCTGATTGTGCTCTCTTTCTCTTTCAAATGAATAAATAAAATCTATTAAAATTTTTAAAAAACAAATGAATTGATATATACAAAGCAGTTAACGTCCTCAGACACATAATGATTCAATAAATATTAGCTATCATTATCATTATTTTTGCTTTACTTCAGCAATTCATAGACTTCTAACTTGAGCCTTGAGGTAGATGAAAATATAATAAAATAATGGTCTTGACTAAAATCTCGCTAATATATTAGGGCACAAGAATCAAAAAACGAGCGTGTGTCATTCTGTCAGACATGGCAGGGTATATCCTCTGGTGCAGCCTGGATCTGGGAGGTGGTGGCTTACACTGAACACCACACACAGATTCCACATAGATTCCAGGCAGTGGGCCTCCCTGAAGGAGGTCTGGTTCCCAAAATGTAGGTCAAGGTCATTCCTAGATCATGTTCCCTTGCTGTTTTAACTTCCACTGTTTGTCATATGATATTTAGTCTCAGAGAGGCATATTACCAATAAAAAAAATAGTATGACTTATGTTTAAATTAGCAAATAAGGTATTTGGAAGCATTCTGAGTAAACTCTCAATTGTGTTCCTGCTGAAGTACGTGAAGTACATGCCACTTGCTCAGTAGGAAAAACTTCTGGCAGACTGACAAAATGAATCATCGCTGAAATGTATTCAAATAAAATTTGAGAGCAGAACAAGGGATGGCGTCTAACAGGAAATAAGCCCCATGGGTCATTCTGAGCTATAACTTTTTCAGTGTGTCTGTATGAGTTTAAGTTTATTTGAATAATACTAGGATGTACTGTATTGAGTAAGGGGAAGACTTTCCTGTAACATACGGGAAAGTTTTCTTTTATCACTCACTCAGGTTTTATCATCTGGTTTTTCACTTTTTATGCAAGTTTTATTTCCCCCTTCATGTTAAAATAATTTTGGTCAATATTTTTTTCAAGATATGACTAACTTTTACTTTATTGTCTTTAGAAAAAGCCAGGGAGTCACGATTACTTTTTTTTTTTTTTTAAATCAGACTAGACCCAGTCTGCACAAAATTTAAAATTCATCCGTTATTTTCTTCTGAAACTTGACAAAATCATCCAAATTGATACTTTGTTGTCTTCAGCTTTCAAGGCACTTTTTATAATCCCTTTTTTTACTCTTTATCCAGAGAACTTCTTTAAAAATTCCAGTATGGGCATATAATTTCCCTGCCCAAGACCCTTCAGTGTTTGTTTGTTTGTTTATTTTTTAAATTTTTTATTTCTTTTCAGCGAAACAGTATTCATTGTTTTTGTACCACACCCAGTGCTCCATGCAATCGGTGCCCTCTCTAATACCCACCACATGATTCCCCCAACCTCCCACCCCCGCCCCTTCAAAACCCTCAGATTGTTTTTAAAGATTTTATTTATTTAGTTGTGAAAGAAATAGAGAGCACACCAGTGGGGAGAGGGACAGAAGAGAGGAAGAAGCTCCTTGCTTAGCAGGGAGCCCGATGCAGGACTTCATCCAGGACCCCAGGATCATGACCTGAGCTGAAGTCTGTTGCTTAATCCGCTAAGCCACCCAGATGCCCCAGGACTCCAGTTTTATCCTTTGACCATACCAGGCCTGCTCCAGTCTGGCACAAACTTAGCCACTGCCACTCAGGCTCCCAGTCTGATACCTCTTTGTCTCTGGACTCCAGGTACACAGGAATGACTTCTGCTCTTTAGTGTATAGGCTTATTTCCAGATCAGATACTGAAAACCCAAATATAGGCAGAGGCAGATTAATGTAAAATAGGTTAGCTGTAAGAGAGTAAGGAGGGGGGTCTCTGTGACAAACTGGAGGGCACATACTTAAATGAAAGTAGATGCTCCTTGCTTTAGCTGGTTGCTATCTTGGTTTAGATCCTCTCATTTTTCAAGAAATCCGGAAATTCCTTTTTTTTTCTCTGTATTCTTGAAGTTCTTACTATTGGCAACTAATTTGTTTAAACACTCTGAAAGTCAACAAATCATGAACTGCTTTCTGTTTTTATTCCTGTAAGCAGCCCGACTATTAACTCATAAAGACAGTATTTCTTTTTATTATTCCCTCTCCCTGGCCTTAGGCTCTCATCCCCTCAGGAGATTCCCTCCATCAGTTAATTTCCTTGCTCTACAGCTTGCCCAGCAGCCCTGACAGTTCCTTTTGTAACTTTCATCATTCTTTTTTGAGTCACCATAGTTATTAGACTCCTATAAATTCTATGAAGTTTGGACCATTCAATCTTTTTTATTGTATCTAGAATAATGCTTTCATATCTAGTTATGAAAGGCTGCTCAGTAAATACTTGTGAATTTATTTGAAACAAATTACAATGTTATCTTCATTATATTTATGTTAGGTGTATTATCCTATAAGATCCCCATTTTATAAATTGAGAAATTATAACATTGTGGACTTAAAATGATCCCTTTGAAGTCATTCAGCCCTTAGTAATAAATTCAACTTCTGACTCAGAGATCATAACTCGTCACTAGCCCATGCTACATTTCTTAGTAATCCTTAGATTTTTGTAATACTGCAATACTGAAATCTTTGGCCACTATGAGTTCCTTAGAATTAATTCTGAAAATATATTTGAGTATTTGTTATACAAACAGAGTGAGGTCAAAAGGAAATCTAGGAAAGCAAAAATAAATAGAATTGCTAAAGACATAAATAATGTGTCTAATTTTATAAAATATTACTTTTTATTTTTTCTGGATTTAGTACATTTACCTACAGTTAACATTTGAACAGATTATAATAACAATTAGTTGTCTGATCCACCCATTCATTATTCTAAATCTCTTTTCTCCATTACTGGAGGTAAGAGTAAGTCTTGATCATCTAAAAAGCCTATGTTTTGTTTATCCCCATACTTGTTGGTGTTTATGAATATGCTCAAGAAATGAAAGAAGGGAAAGAGAAAAACAAAATGTGAGAAGTAGGAAAAAAAAAAGTTAGAGAGCTGCTAATATAACTGAATTGTAAGAAAATAATAGGCAAAAACTGGTTATTTTCTGGGTCTGTTTTAAAAATCACAATCAGAAAAGGCCAAAGATTTCAAGAGGGAAATTTCTTGCTATACTTCAAGACCATAAAAATATATTTATGTTTCTTGAGTCAATAACACTATTTCTAGTAATCACTCTAAAGATAATAAATACATTCGGGGTGCCTGGGTGGCTCAGTGGGTTGGGCCTCTGCCTTCAGCTGGGGTCATGATCTCAGGGTCTTGGAATCGAGCCCTGCATCGGGTTCTCTGCTCTGTGGGGAGCCTGCTCCCCCACCCCCGCCTTCTTGTCTGCGTACTTGTGATCTCTCTCTGTCAAATAAATAAATAAAATCTTTAAAAAAAAAGAAGATAATAAGTACATTCAAAATAGGTTGATGGTTTTATAAAACAATAGAATAACACAAAGATAGTAATGATATTTTAAAAAACATTCCATGATAGAAGTAAATGGCTATAATCCTTACATAATCCTATGTAAGTACAAAAAGATCCAAATATTTTTATAATATATAATCTCACTATTTATTTATTTTTATTTTTTTAAAGATTTTATTTATTTATTGGAGAGAGTGAGCACAAGCAGGGTGGAGGGAGAGGCAGAGGGAGAAGCAGACTCCTCATTGAGCAGGGAGCCCAACATGAGATGTGATCCCAGGACACTGAAATCATGACCTGAGCCAAAGGCAGATGTTTAACCATCGGAACCACCCAGGTGCCCCTATAATCTCACTGTCTTAAAAAAGTGAAAATAGGTGCCCCTGGCTGGCCTGCCTTCAGCTCAGGTCATGATCCCAGGGTCCTGGGATTGAGCCTCGAGTAGGCCTCCCTGCTCAGCAGGAAGCCTGCTTCTCCCTCTCCCACTTCCCCTGCTTGTGTTCCCTCTCTCACTGTATCTCTCTGTGTCAAATAAATAATTAAAATCTTTAAAAAAAGTGAAAATAAAATAAATTCTCTCAAACTTGTTATGTTTAGGTAGTAAAATTATGGATTATTTTTATTTTCTTTGAAAAATTTTCTATGCATATTTCTGTTTTTAGCTATGACCCTTTATAGATGTTAAATCAAGAAGGAAATCAAGGGACGCCTGGGTGGCTCAGTGGGTTAAAGCCTCTGCCTTTGGCTCAGGGCCCTGGGATGGAGCCCTGCATCAGGTTCTCTGCTCAGCGGGGAGCCTGCTTCCTCCTCTGTCTCTGCCTGCCTCTCTGCCTCCTTGTGATCTCTGTCTGTCAAATAAATAAATAAACCTTTAAAAAAAAAAGAAGGAAATCAAATTGTGAAATATAGCCTTAAAGGCAAATTATAAATACCTAAATATAATATGTGATGAAGAAAAGCAATTTTCCCCCTAACTCTGAACTTCTTTCACTTCGGTTGTGTATATTCTTCTCTCTATCGAGAATAATATGTAGAATTAAATCAACTGTAGTGTACAAGTCCTTACAGTAAGCCCAATAATGGTTACCTTGTGAATATGATATGTTATATGGCAAAATGGACTTCACAGATATGATTAAGTTAAGGATCTTGAGATAGGAAGCTTATCTTGGATTATTTGGATGGGCCCAATATAATCACAAAAGTTAGAAGAGGGAGATAGGAAGGTCTTAGGCATGAAAGGAGATGAGGGAGGAGAGAGAAAAAAAGTAGAGAAGAAGACAGAGAGACAGAAAGAGAAAGAGATAGATGGAGATGGGTAGATATTTGAAAATGCTATCCTACTGGCCTTGAAGATAGAAAGAGACCATAAACAAAGGAATTCAGGTGGCCTCCAGAAACTATAAAAAGTAAGGAAATGGGGTCTTTTCTAGAGCTTCTAGAAGGAATACATCCTTGTTGACTTGCAGACTTCTTGATTTTAGGACTTCAGATCTCAAAACTGTAAGATGAATAGGTTTGTGTTGTCTTAAGCTGCTAAATTTGTGGTCATCTTTTACAGCACTAATAAGAAACTAATAGAATCCCAGAAGTTATTTTCTGGTAGAAGAATAAAGTTATTGATAAGGGCTAGATTTTAAAAAATATTTTATTACAGATTTTTAATATCATGCACAAAATTTTCAATTATATAGAAATAATATTTTGGTAAATTCCTTCCTTCATCTGTCCCACACCTTTATTTTTTTTTTTTGTTGGAGTAGTAGTAGTAGTAGTAATATTATATAGCTAATCATAGACATTATGTCATTTTACTTATAAATCTTTCAAGATGTATCTTTAATGATAAAGACCTTTTTGTGTGTTTCTATGTCCAACATGGGACTCAAATTCACAACTCTGAGATTAAGAGTTGCATGTTTCCCTGACCAAGTCAGCCAGGCGCCCTCATAAAGACTTTTTTTTTTTTTTTTTTTTGAACGGGGAGGAGGGAGGGCAGAGGGAGAGGGAGAAATAGAATCCCAAGGGGACTCCCTGCTGGGCATGATCTCATAGTCCTGAGATCACAACCTGAGCTAAAATTAAGAGTCAGACACCCAATTGACTGAGACACCTAAGTACCTTTTTTAAAAATTCAATCCCTTGTGACTATCATATCTAACAAAATTAATAATAATTCTATAATAACATCTAATACCCAGTTCATGTTCATGTTTTCCATATTATCTTCCAAATGAATTTTTACAGTAGGTTTATTAGAGTCACGATCTAAACAAAGCCCACACATTACATTTGGATTTGCCTCTTATTTTGTAACAGTGTCATTCACCCACCCACCCCCACCAAACTCCTACTTTATCCTTCCATTGAGTTGTTAAAGAATATGAGTATTTGTCCTATCAAATAGCCTATATTCTAGATTTGGGTGGTTACTACTTAAATTTTTCTTTTTCCCCCTGAATTTCCTCTAAGCTAGTAATTAGACCTAGATGCTTGATTAGTTTGACTAGATCTATTCTTAGTCTGCTTGAGTTGCCATAACAAAATACCATTGACAGGGTAGCTTAAACAATAGACATTTATTTTTCTCACAGTTCTGGAGGCTTGGAAGTCTAAGAAATTGCTGTAAAGAGGTTTCATCCTGAGACCTCTTCTCTTGGTTTATGGGTGGCCACCATCTCTCTGTGTGTTCACATGACCTCCTCTCTGTGGTCACAAAGGGATAGAGGTAGAACAAGTTCTCTGGTGTCTCATAAAACTGCACTAATCCCATTATAAGCCCCCCCCTCATTTAAATGAAGTTACCTCCCAAAGGCTACACTTCCAAATATCACAATGGGGATTAGGGCTTCACCGTGTGAACTTGGAGGGACACAGTTCAGTCCATAGGAATATAGTTCCATGGCTTGGTTTATCAGTAATAGTGTTACACAGTTGAGATCGTGTGCCTTACATTTCATCACACCACAAGAATATGTCTGGTTGATTTGCATTTAGTGAGGCTAAGATCAGATGATGTCCACTTGATCTGTAAAGTTTCCCATGAGCATTTTAAAAAATATTTTAGGAGATAAAAAAAAAATTTTATTTATTTATTTGATAGAGATCACAAGTAGGCAGAGAGGCAGGCAGAGAGAGAGGAAGGGAAGCAGGCTCCCCACTGAGCAGAAAACCTGATGTGGGACCTGATCCCAGGACCCTGGGATCATGACCTGAGCCGAAGGCAGAGGCTTTAACCCACTGAGCCACCCAGGTGCTCCCCCCACCATGAGCATTTTTAACCATGGACAAATCTATTATTTTATTAGGATACATCAGAACTGAATAAGTTATGGAAGCAACAATAAAAGAATAAAAACAAAAGTGTGTAATTTTCAAAAAGAAAGAAGAAGAAAAACTAGAAGAAAAAAGTGGAATGATAAAAAACACTCAGTAATTTGTGCCTCCCCCCAAAAAAGGCAAGAAAGAGAGATAGGGAGGGAAAAAAGATAACAAATAGAAATCACAAAACAAGATGGTAGATTTAAATTTAAATCTGTCATTTATTACATTAAGTATAAATGGCCTTAATGCCAGTTAAAAGCAATGATTATCAGGTTGCTTTAAAAGTCTATCTATATGCTATTTAAAAGAGACATATGTAAAACATAAGGGTACAGAAAATTTGAAAATTTGAAAATTTGAAAAGGATGGAAAATTAAAGCACAGAAGCACTATAAACAAAAGCTAGTATAACTATATCAGATAAAATAGGCTTTAATAAAAATATATATTACAATGATTAGACGTATACACAGCAATGTGCATGAATCATATAGAAATAATGTTGAACTAAAGGAGTAAGACACAATGCACACATCTTTATTATACTTCTTATACTAAAAATGTCGAGCAAAAATAAAGTATATTTTTGTGTGCATTCACGAGATATAAAAATATAAAGAAAAACAAGGAATAATATGACATAAATATCAAGACAGTAGTACAAAGAGGATATATTGGAGAAAGGACATATGGCAGGGAAAGTGTTTTATTTTTTGATGATGGTTGCATGAGTATTAACTTTTAATTATTTTTATATTATGCTGTGCTTGTTTACTAATGCTACTTTAACAATTACCAGAAACATAATGACTTCAAACAACACAAATTTATGGGGCAACTGGGTGGCTCAGTCAGTTAAGCATCTGACTCTTGATTTTGTCCCAGGTCATGACCTTAAGATCGTAATCTCAGGGCTGTGAGATCTATCCCTGCAACAAGTCTCACATCAGACTCCACACTCAGTGCAGTCTCCTTGAGATTCTCCAGCTCCTTTTCCCTCTAACCCTGTTAGCACATGCTCTCCAAATAAATAAATAAAATCTTAAAAACAAGAAAACCCCCACATATTTGTTTTCTTATAGTTCTGGGGATTAGAAGTCCAACATAGGTCTCATTAAGCAAAAATTAAGGAGTCAACAGTGCTACATTACTTTTTGAAGGCTCTAGGGGAAGATTTGTTTCTTCCCTTTTCTAGCTTCTAGAGGCCACTGGCATTCCTTGGTTCCTAGTTCCTTTACTCCATCTTCAAAGAGCAGCAACAGCTTCTCACATATTGTTCTGACTTTCTCTCCTTTATTGCTCTTTCACTTTACCCACCTTTTTGGTTTGCAACCTCATGGGGAGCTTCCAGAATATAATCTGAAATTGGTCCCCATAATCAAAGAGCAGGGAAAGACCAAGGAAAGAAGGAGGCCACTTCAGATTGGTCAATGGCAATTTTAATAAGCATGGGAACTTACATACAATTCTTGACTTTGGTGGCCACAAGACAAATAGAACTCCATGCCTGACCATTGAATCTTAAAAGTTTATATACAGGCCTTGGGGCGCCTGGGTGGCTCAGTGGGTTAAGCTGCTGCCTTCGGCTCAGGTCATGATCTCAGGGTCCTGGGATCGAGTCCCGCATCGGGCTCTCTGCTCAGCAGAGAGCCTGCTTCCCTTCCTCTCTCTCTGCCTGCCTCTCTGCCTACTTGTGATCTTTCTCTGTCAAATAAATAAATAAAATCTTAAAAAAAAAAAAGTTTATATACAGGCCTTAACTGGGTTCACTCATATATGCTATCCAGATGGTCTCAATACCATATTACTATCTCAGAGTTGTTCCTGAGGTAGCTTCTGGGAGCAGGGAAGACAAGCAAGATGCACATTCTAAGGACAAGTGAGGCAGTGAGGAGCCTCTGATTGCTGGAATCCTTTTCACAGGTCAACATGCAGTCACATCCTATGACCACCTTTAATAACCCTTGTGGATATATTGAGTCAATTAAGTAATCCAGGATTAAGTCTCCATATTGATCTTCTTTTCAGAGAGAGAGAGTGAGAGTACAGGAGTGGAGGGGTGGAGAAGCAGAAGGAGAGAGAGAGAGAGAGTCTTAGCCAGGTTAGATAATCTGTGTGGAGAGATAACCCTGAGATAACATGACCTGAGCTGAAAATCAAGAATCGGACACTTAACCAACTGAGCCACCTGGGGCACCAGATTTTTCTTTTTTCTTTCTTTCTTTTTCTTTTCTTTTTTTTTCTTTTTCTTTTCTCTTCTTTTTTTTTTTTTTTTTTTTTTTTTGAGAGAGAGAATGCATGCATGAAGAGGCAGGAGGGACAGACAGAGAAGAGAGAATCTCAAGTAGGCTTCATGCTCATCAAGGAGCTGGTCTCAGGGCTCTGTCTCATGACTGTAACATTATGACCTGAACCAAAACCAAGAACTAGACATTTAACTGACTGAACCACCCAGGCAGCCCTCAAAATTATTAATCACATCTATATTTTTCCCATGTAAGATAATATATTTAAAGGTCTTGGTGATTAGGAAATGATGCCTTTGGGAGCCATTGTATTCCTACCATAGCTGTATATGTATGTTTTATTCACTTATAGGTGTGTATGTTATATTTCAAAATAAAATATTGAGAGAGGAAAAAAAGAAGAGGAAGAAACAGCAGCATGAGCTCAGTATTTTAAAAACTGAAATACTGAAGTATGTGGTAACTTAGTAGACCCAAGAAATCTGAATCTGAAACAAACAATGAGAGATTCAGGAAGAAATTTTTTTTTCCACTGTAGATCCCTAAATGCTCAGAGGTTATTGGCACCAGATACCTGTGAGAGTGAGGTGAGAATGAGGTAGAAAACAGGATGACTGGTGGACATTCTGTTTAGGTAGTCATATTCCTTTCCTCACTTCCTGCAGCTAAACCTTGGCAGAAAACTAGGGTTCTTATAGAGAGAGAATTATATGAGGATCTGTGAACCAGAAGACAACAGCTACAGCTGAAGACACGAGCACCTTACCAAAGTCAGAAGCTTTATCTGAGTGTTACTTACTGAATATTGTGATACTTGGTTTTCTCATATTTAAAATGGGGACATTAAAAATCATTTGATAGGGCTGCTTGGAGGATACTGAATTTAAATGTTCAGCATGGTGTCTGAAACATGTATAAGTGCCCCTGAAAGATGATTTTTTTAAAAGATTTTATTTGTTTTTTTGACAGAGAGAGATCACAAGTAGGCAGAGAGGCAGGCAGAGAGAGAGAGAGAGAGAGAGAGGAGGAAGAAGCAGGCTCTCTGCTCAGGGAGCCTGCTGAGCAGAGAGCCTGATGCGGGACTCCATCCCAGGACCCTGAGATCATGACCTGAGCCGAAGGCAGCGGCTTAACCCATTGAGCCACCTAGGCGCCCCTGAAAGATGATTTTTAAAAAAAATAATCAGTATAGTCATGCATTGAGAGAGAGTCTGGAGGTAAGCTGGATCTTTCCATTTGACAGGTCTTGACCCATCCACCCAATCATATCTGTGATGAATTGAAGATGAGCCCAAGAAAATATATTGAAATTGAAGAACAAGTAGAATAGAAAGTGTGAAAACAAGCAGAATAGGCATGGTGGTGGTCTACTTTTTTTTTTTTTTTTTTTGCAAATAAAATAAGAACATGTGTGAGTTGGCAATATCTATATCTTTATAAATATTGTATAGATAACACAATTTTAGGTTACCTTAAGTACATAAAAGTTATAAACTAATTGGTAAATTCAAATTCCAAATAGATTTCTTGCTGAAAGAGTTTACTATGTATTATTGCAAATATTCTTTTAAATTATAAGTTTAAAATAATCATGAAACAACCTCATAAAAATAAAGAAATAAAGAAATAAATTTAAAAAATTGAGAAATAAAGAAAGAGAGAAAAATTATCTCCCCAAATTGATAAATTAAACACAACCATCACTGATATTTTGGAATCTCTTCCTTAAGGTTTCCCAGCAATCCACCTCTAGATAATCTTCTTTTACATATTTGTAATCATAATAAGCATACTTTATATTCTGCTTTTAAAAAATTTAACTCACACAAGCATTTTTTACTTTGCTATAGAATCATTCAAATTCTGCAATATTAGATTCAGTCTATTATTTATAATATTTACTTCCAGAAATTGAAGTTCTTTGAAACTTTGTGGTATATATCATGATGTGATGAACAACTACACACATACTTTTTTGTTGTTGTTTGGAATGATTCTTACAATGGATCACAAACTTTATTTTTAGATATTGGACAATGTAATTATATAATCAGATATTTCAAATTACAAATGACTCTAATTAGAAATGTTAGATGGCAGTTGGGATCAGGAGGTAGACAAACCATAAGAGACTCCTAATCTTACAAAACAAACTGAGTGCTGCTGGGGGTTGAGGGGTAGGGATAAGATGGTTGGTTATGGACATAGGGGAGGGTATGGGCTATAGTGAGTGCTGTGAATTGTGTAAGCCTGATGATTCACAGACTTGTACCACTGGGGCAAATAATACATTATATGTTAATAAAAATAATTAAAGAAAAAGAAATGTTAGATGGCAAAGAAACTAGTAAGTTAATTTTCAGCCAAAATTAAACAATAAAAATTTCTAAGTTATTAAAAACAATATTCTCATAAACTTATACTAAGGAAACTGAAAAGCCCCCAAACCCATTCAGGAGTCATTTTAAAGTATTTTCAATGATTTTTTAAAAAAGATCAAAATCTGTCAACTTTAGATAAAGTTCATGAAATAATAGAATTTACCAAGCTTCACATTATAAAAAAAAATGAATAGGAAGCATATACAGTATGCTAGGATTTTATTCAGATTGTTAAAAAATTGTTATAAACTATAATAATGTTGGGAACTCTAAAATAATAAAGGTTACCAGCTGCTTTTTCTTGCTTTATTCTTGATTATTGTAAAACTAATGGAAGCCATATAACTTATGATTTCCACTGTAACTTTAAATAAGATCTATTTCAGTTTCTTGTGTCAACTCTGTGATATTCATCCACCTTATGTGTCATCTTGGAAAAAATTCCCCAAATTATTAACATATTCAAATCACATTCCAAGTAGACTGAGCAATGACCACATAACAGATTACATCAAGTTTTGGTATTTTTACACAGAAATGATAAAAACTTTAATTCAGGAAACTAATTTTGAGGTAAAGATAGTTTATTTAGTGTAAGATTATTATTTAACGCAGGCTATGAATCTTTTGATGCCTCACCTCTAGGAATTTACTGTCTTCCTATTGGACAGACTAGGCTTGAACACATTAGACAACTGGAGGAAAATATAAGTACATGAAATCCAATGTTAAAACAGTGATAAATTTAGTAATTAACTTTTTTTAGACTAATTAAGAAAAATATACTGAACATTGAGTGCTAAGCGGAATAAATGGTTCATTCTGAGTAAGAAAATAAAATCATATAGGAAGTGGTATTTGCAGTGGGCCTGAAGAATCAGAAGACATGTGTAGAGAAGAGAAGAATGAATTTCCAGGCCCAGTGAAATGAATAATCAAAAGTACCCTGTTGTGAAATGGCATATTCAGGTGAGGATGTATTCATGGTTTATCCAGAGGTAGAAGGGCATAGAGGTAGGTCATATGAGGCTCAGGATATCAATGGGGACTAATTGTAGATTCCAATGCCAATGAGCACCAATTCTGTTTTGAAGGTAACAGGGATCCAGTGAAAGATGAAAATCAGAAAGTTATCAGATATGGCAGTATGGGTATTACACAAGAACAGGGAAAATTTGCTTAATGGGAGACCAGTTAAAGTCCATTCTTATTATCTTGGTGACAGATCATGAGAGGGCTAAAGTTAGGTAGTACAGCACAGGAAATCTTTCCAGGTTGGAAACAACAGGATTCTCTTCCTTATTTCTTGCTTATTGGGAGAGTGGAGTGAGGAGGAGATTGTTCTAGAGGGCCTAAATCTCGGGCAAAGAAAAAGACTGGAAATGGAATTCAAAGTCACTGATTAAAGTGAGAGTTGATATGTGATGATTGAGAATGGGAGGTCTGGCTGGGGACAAGGCAGAACCTAAGAAATTAGAGTGGGTATGTAGAAAAGAAGAAATACCACTATTTTTTTTTTTTTCCAAACAGTACCTTTACATTGCATTTCGGATTTTAAATAAACATGGACTGTATTTTCTTTCTTTTCTTTTCTTTTTTTTATTTGTAAGCATTCTTTACACCCATCATGGGACTTCAGTCCTCAATGATCAAGACTTGTGTGCTCTACTGGCTGAGTCCCCATTGATATCCTGAGCCTCATATGACCTACCTCTTTTTTTTTTTTTTAAGATTTTATTTATTTATTTGACAGAGAGAAACACAGCAAGAGAGGGAACACATTTAGGGGGAGTGGGAGAGAGAGAAGCAGGCTTCCTGCTGAGCAGGGAGCCTGATGCAGGGCTCTATCCCAGGACCCTGGGATCATGATCTGAGCCAAAGGTAGATACAGCCCCCCCCACCATGCCCCATGACTGTATTTTTAAATGACCAACTATTCTGGTACATTCACATGCCAAATAGGAGACATTCTCAGATGATGTATTAAAACCAATGTTGCCTTTAAACAGATGCTCTAAAATAATCTTGTGACAAGATGGGAAAATAGTTCATTACAAGTGCAAACAAAACCAGATATATTTTAAGGGAAAGTTTGCACTAACTAATCACAAATGTTTTCCCTATGAATGAATTTTCTAACTTTCCTATTACCATCAGAACTTCTTAGTTTCTTGGCTTTGTGCCTGTGTTCTTAGAAGTAAAAACATGTTTTGAGTAAGTTGGCTATTTTTAAGATGATTTTGAAACAGATTCTCTGTATTAAGGCACTGCTACATAGTATTGTATAAACAAGATACGGTGTTTATAGGTGATTTCCACTAAGCAGATATCTTTTTTCCTTATGATTAGAATAAAAGCAGTTTATGGAAATTCTTGACTTGTTCTTTTGAAAATTTAATGTTTTAAATAAAAGTGGTAAGAGAATCTCCGGGCTTAATTAAGACAAGGACGAACTAGTTGAGAAATCTATGAATAATGTGAAGCTTGGGAAACTTTGTCTATTGTGTCTTGAAGTTAATAATCAATAGAGAATTGAAAAATGAGGCTAAACAAAAAGTTTTTCTTTTTTTATTCCTTGCCTCCATTCTCTCCTTCTCCTTCCTTCTTTTTCTCTTCTCTTCTCTTCTCTTCTCTTCTCTTCTCTTCTCTTCTCTTCTCTTTTTTTATCTTCTTTCTTCCCCTCCCTCCCTTCTCATCCCTCCCCTCCCTCCCTCCCTTCCCTCCTCCCTTCCTAGATTTTCAGAATAAAAAGAATTAGGCAGAGAGGCCCACTATTTAGGAATGGGGAACTAAAATTAATAAGTTACAGAAAGAAAACTTTTTCCCTTTCCCAACCTATAACTAACCTGTTCAAATTACAGGTCCAGGTTGTAACCTGGTTTCTGAAAGTGCCTGGATACATGAACACAAAGTTCTTCATTGGTTGTGTTTGAAAAATTGGATAGAGATGGCAGAAGTCCAAAGAAGAGTTGTTCTGATTTTTTTTTTTTAAAGGAAATGATAAAGTTCAAGGATTTCTGTCTAGTAAACTTTACATCAATCCTTGGGAAAATTTTCTAGAATATATTATTAAATGGATAGCTTAGGAAAACTTGAGTCAAGCAGTTACCAATGAAAATCCAGAATGAGTTCCAAAAAACAAATCAGGCAAAACAAATCTGTTTTATTTCTGCTAGGGTCACAAGTTTGATAGATAAGGGGAATGCTATGAACACCAAGTGGCTCTAATGGCTTAAGATATTTGATAAAATGACAGTTGTAAGCTGCTTATGACCAATGATTATTGAGAGAGAGTCACCCCAAATCAACCACCCGTTCTTTATGGATTTTTGTTTTAATGGATTTTTTTGAAAGTAAGTCTAAGCCATTACATTCATCGTTATAATAATTCCATCTTGCTGATATAGGATATCTGTTCTTTTAGTTGCTAAGTTCACTTGAAGTTTTATTAGCTTTCACTTCCAGCTTTGTGCCTGCCACCTACATATTCAATAATAAGACTACTCTTTGGGGCACCAGGGGGGCTCAGTCAGTTAAGCATATGCCTTTGGCTCAGGTCATGATCCCAGGGTTCTGGGTTGAAGTCCCGCACTGAGCTCCTTGCTCTGCAGGAAGCGTGCTTCTCTCTTTGCCTGCTGCTCCCCTGCCCATATACAAGTGCACCCTCTCTCTCTTTAAAAAAACAAAAAATAAAAACTCCTCTTTTTGGATGATAATCCCTTCTGTCTTATGCCTATTTGATGGATGAGGTACTAATTGCCTTCCTTCATAGAAACAACACAGTTTGTTTCTTGCAAGCTATATGACATTGGGTAAGTTCCTGACTTCTCCAAACTCAGTTTCCTCATCCGTAAGATAGGAATAATGGTATTATTTCAGAGTTCTTTTGGGAGGAGGGTAACTTATTGGCATACTATATGCATGCTTAGTATATTATAGGGATTTAGTAGCTAGAATAAATATTATTAGGCAGCATATAAAGATAGAGACAAGTGGCTCCACATGCATTAGGATATAGAATCAAAATAGTGAGAAATTATTATATCAGTTAATATTTTGGCTGTTTAACTATTCAAAATATTCATAGGAACCTAGGGAAATTAAAAAAAAAAAAAAAGTCTTAGACTTGGCATCTATCTCCAAGCTAATCCTAAGGAATATTACCATCTACAAAGTAAAAATAAGAACACCATGTATACTCAGGAAGGTGGCTGCCTTCAGCTCAGGTCGTGATCCCAGGGTCCTGGGATCAAATTCCACATAGGGCTCTCTGCTCAGCAGGGAGCCTGCTTCTCCCTCTGCTTGTATTCTCTCTCCCTGAAAAATAAATAAATAAGAAATCTTAGGGGTGCCTGGGTGGCTCAGCGGGTTAAGCCTCTGCCTTCAGCTCAGGTCATGATCTCAGGGTCCTGGGATTGAGCCCCATGTTGGGCTCTCTGCTCAGTGGGGAGCCTGCTTCCCCTCCTCTCTCTCTGCCTACTCTCTGCCTACTTGTGATCTGTCTGTCAAATAAATAAATAAAATCTTTAAAAAAAAAAAAGAAATCTTAAAAAAAAAATACCCATTACAATCTTTCATTCCAAGCTCCCTATATTCTATTATAATCATGACTTAATTTTTTAATGTAAAAATCTCTCTTTTTAAAAATATTTTATTTATTTATTTGACACAAAGGGAGAGATCACAAGTAGGCACAGCAGCAGGCAGGGGTGGGGTGAGCAGGCTCCCTGCTGAGCAGAGAGCCCAATGTGGGGCTCAATCCCAGGACCCTGAGATCACAACTTGAGCTGAAGGCAGAGGCCCAACCCAATGAGCCACCCAGGCACCAAAAATCTCTTTTCTATAAAGAAAATATAGACATTCTACTCATGGCTAGATCAGTTCTTAAAATTATGTTTTTCCTGGAGTATCTGAGGAAATGAACCATACCATATATCATTATCATTCTTAATCATAACAATGACCTTAATTATTAACATTATATATAATTGTTACGGCTTTCATTAATGTCCCTGTTTGTGGAATCAAGACCTCTAACTGATGTCTTGTAAACTTTTTTTTTTTTTAAAGATTTTATTTATTTATTTGACAGAGATCACAAGTAGGCAGAGAGGCAGGCAGAGATAGAGAGGAAAGCAGGCTCCTCGCTGACAGACAGCCTGATGCAGGGCTCGATCCCAGGACCCTGAGATCATGACCTGAGCTGAAGGCAAAGGCTTAACCCACTGAGCCAACCAGGCGCCCCTGTCTTGTAAACTTTTAAGTAAATACATATGAAAATTAATATTAAAACTACATTTAGATTCAAAGGCAAATATTGTGTTTGCTTCAGCCTAAGAGATGGGGGAAAACAAAAGTCAAAAGGCATGATTATAAGTTACAGATTTTGCCTTCAGTAATTAATTTTCACATTTACCAAAATGATATATTCAAATAGTGATTGGTATACATAAAAGTATGTTTGGACATAAAGATAGGGACTATATTCTATCAGATCATGGTGAGGTACATTCACTTTGCACCATTTCTATGAATTCTTTATGTATTACAGAACACTTAATCATCCAAACAAGGTTTTTGGCTTGGCTCACCCAGTTCTACAGCTTCCGTTTTCATCATCCTGTCTATGAGAGAAGGCGGGTCAGGCAGAAGTGCGTGCCCTGAGGCTAAGGAGGTTGTGTGGGCTCAAGTACCTGCACGTTCACTCTCAGTGAAAACACCTTGCTTCTGAAGAAGTTTATAATTAGTAACAGTTTGAAAGATCTCACTCTACATGGAGAGAAACCATTTAGGGATTAGGCTGGGTATGTGTAAGAAACAAGGAAGTGATGAAAGAGGTTTGGTGCAAAGCTCTGTTACAGGAACCTAGTATGATATGCTTTACCAACAAGAAATGTTCTCCTCTTTTTGGTCCTTCCTTTTTCAGTGATAAAAATGACCCATTCCTTTGGAATGAGAAGTTTCTGAGGGGGATTGACTTATGTGAAAAGCAGGTTTGGTGTGTGAGATCATATCCTGTACCTAGTAAAGTTGAGTATACCCTCATACTCCTTTATTACATACCAAACCAAAGGATTTTTTGCCTTTTCTTTCTATGTTCAAAGTTGGATATAATATGATCCTGTAAGAATTAACTTCTATGAATTGCCATTATCTTAAAAGCCCAAGAGAATGTTTGTAATAAAATTCCTGCTCTTGGGGTACCTGGGTGGCTCAGTTGGTTCAATGTCAACTCTTGATTTCAGCTTAGGTCATGATCTTAGGGTTGTGAGATCAAGACTACCATGGAGCCTTCTCAAGATTCTTTCTCTCCTTCTTCCTCTTCCCCCAATGCATGCTCTCTTTCTCTTAAAAAAAAAAAATTCATACTCTTGGTCACTATATTAGGTCAGTAGTTCTCAGGTGGACCATTTTACTTCCAAGGGAATATTTTTTCAATTCCTAGATACATTTTATTGTGACAATTATGGGGAGGGGTTATGTTACTGGCATCTAATGAGTAGTGTCCAAGGATGCTACTAAATATTATACATTGCACAGAATTGCCCACTACAATGATATATCTGTCCCCAAATTCCAAGAGTGCTGAGGATGAGACATTCCACTAAATAAAAGTGTTTGGAGGATGGATGATGGGATGATTATGAGCACACTCAGTCTGATAATAAAGTCATAGAGCAGCAAATAATAGGAACACCTTTCCTTTTGGGTGTTTGGTCTCCTGGGGGAGCAAACTGATAATTAAAGCAAAGTACTGCAGGCTTTGACAAAAGAATCTTTCACCGGGGTGGGGGGGAATTCAACTGAGAGATTAGGAAGGCCAATTGTTAGTGACATTATTTATATGACAAAATGTGGTGTAATATTTAGCTGTTCTCAGTTTCAAGTAGCAAAAGAAATCTGTCAATAAAAAAGATTCACATAACTGGTAAGTCTAGAGGTAAGTTAGCTTCAGTGTTGGTTTGTTTCAGCAGTTTAGTGATGTCATTAAGGAAAGACCTGTTATAATCCTTTCTTTCCTCTACCTTCCTGAATGTCAAGCTTCAGTTTAAGACCCATTTTCCTTCATGGTCATAAGATGGCTTACTACCTACACATCAATTGCTAATGCAGGACTGAGTAAGATTATGTTTATAAAAAGTACAGTGTAAACTGAAGGAGACCATAATACCACTATAATTAATTATTTGTAATAAGGAAAAGAAGAGGGTTCCTGGTTGGTTCATGTGATAGGGCATGGAACTCTTGGTCTTGGGGTTGAAAATTCAAGCCCCATGTTAGGTGTAAAGGTTACTTAAAAATAAATGGAATGAAGAGAGGTACTTAGAGATTACTTAAAAGAAGTAACCTAGAGGTTACTTAAAATAAAGGAGATGGAAATTAAAGGCATCCAAATCGGCAAAGAAGAAGTCAAATTATCACTCTTCGCAGATGATATGATACTATATGTGGAAAACCCAAAAGATTCCACTCCAAAACTGCTAGAACTTGTACAGGAATTCAGTAAAGTGTCAGGATATAAAATCAATGCACAGTTGCATTTCTCTACACCAACAGCAAGACAGAAGAAAGAGAAATTAAGGAGTCAATCCCATTTACAATTGCATCCAAAACCATAAGATACCTAGGAATAAACCTAACCAAAGAGGCACAGAATCTATACTCAGAAAACTATAAAGTACTCATGAAAGAAATTGAGGAAGACACAAAGAAATGGAAAAATGTTCCATGCTCCTGGATTGGAAGAATAAATATTGTGAAAATGTCTATGCTACCTAAAGCAATCTACACATTTAATGCAATTCCTATCAAAGTACCATCCATCTTTTTCAAAGAAATGGAACAAATAATTCTAAAATTTATATGGAACCAGAAAAGACCTCGAATAGCCAAAGGGATATTGAAAAGGAAAGCCAAAGTTGGTGGCATCACAATTCTGGAGTTCAAGCTCTATTACAAAGCTGTCATCATCAAGACAGCATGGTACTGGCACAAAAACAGACACATAGATCAATGGAACAGAATAGAGAGCCCAGAAATAGACCCTCAACTCTATGGTCAACTAATCTTCGACAAAGCAGGAAAGAATGTCCAATGGAAAAAAGACAGCCTCTTCAATAAATGGTGCTGGGAAAATTGGACAGCCACATGCAGAAAAATGAAATTGGACCATTTCCTTACACCACACATGAAAATAGACTCAAAATGGATGAAGGACCTCAATGTGCGAAAGGAATCCATCAAAATCCTTGAGGAGAACACAGGCAGCAACCTCTTCGACCTCAGCCACAGCAACATCTTCCTAGGAACAACGCCAAAGGCAAGGGAAGCAAGGGCAAAAATGTACTCTTGGGATTTCATCAAGATCAAAAGCTTTTGCACAGCAAAGGAAACAGTTAACAAAACCAAAAGACAACTGACAGAATGGGAGAAGATATTTGCAAACGACATATCAGATAAAGGACTAGTGTCCAGAATCTATAAAGAACTTAGCAAACTCAACACCCAAAGAACAAATAATCCAATCAAGAAATGGGCAGAGGACATGAACAGACATTTCTGCAAAGAAGACATCCGGATGGCCAACAGACACATGAAAAAGTGCTCCATATCACTCGGCATCAGGGAAATACAAATCAAAACCACAATGAGATATCACCTCACACCAGTCAGAATGGCTAAAATCAACAAGACAAGAAATGACAGATGCTGGCGAGGATGCAGAGAAAGGGGAACCCTCCTACACTGCTGGTGGGAATGCAAGCTGGTGCAACCACTCTGGAAAACAGCATGGAGGTTCCTCAAAATGTTGAAAATAGAACTGCCCTATGACCCAGCAATTGCACTACTGGGTATTTACCCTAAAGATACAAACGTAGTGATCCAAAGGGGCACGTGCACCCGAATGTTTGTAGCAGCAATGTCCACAATAGCCAAACTATGGAAAGAACCTAGATGTCCATCAACAGATGAATGGATCAAGAAGATGTGGTATATATACACAATGGAATACTATGCAGCCATTAAAAGAAATGAAATCTTGCCATTTGCGACAACATGGATGGAACTAGAGCATATCATGCTTAGCGAAATAAGTCAAGCAGAGAAAGGCAACTATCATATGATCTCCCTGATATGAGGAAGTGGTGATGCAACATGGGGGCTTAAGTGGGTAGAAGAAGAATCAATGAAATAAGATGGAATTGGGAGGGAGACAAACCATAAGTGACTCTTAATCTCACAAAACAAACTGAGGGTTGCTGGGGGGAGGGGGGTTGGTAGAAGGGGGTGGGATTATGGACATTGGGGAGGGTATGTGCTTTGGTGAGTGCTGTGAAGTGTGTAAACCTGGTGATTCACAGACCTGTACCCCTGGGGATAAAAATATATGTTTATAAAAAATAAAAAATTAAAAAAAAATAAAGGAGATGAAGAAGACATATCTTAGAGCAAGAATTGACAGGGTTTGCTGATTGATTTGATATAGCAAGAAACCAGATATAATTCCTAGAATCTTTAGTGAGAGCAACTGGGTAGATTGTGAGAACCAAGTTTTATTTCATGGTCTGAATTTTTCAAATTTGAAATGCTAAGATATGTAAGTTTTTGAGGTGTCAGGGAAGAAGTTGAGTGCACAGCTTTAGAGGTTAGAGCTTAGTGGTGATGTCTGCACCAGAAATATAGATATGGGAGCTAACAACACATCTGTAGTAGTTACACCAAGGGATCTACAAGATAAGCTAAAGAGAGTACAGTAAGGGAAGTCATCAGGAAGAGTGAAAAATCTGAAGAAATCTATTAGGAGATTGGTAAGAATGGAGGAATCAGCAAAAAGAGACTGAGAAGTAAAAGCCAATGAGTTAAGGAAAAATTATAAAGAACATGTAAGTTTCTAAGAAGGAAGGAGTGATTAGCTGTGTCAAGCTCTGATAAGAGGCTGAGTAAGGTGAATACCAAATCCGTTGAATTTCTCAGTATCTGGCCTCTGGTACCTTTAACAAAAGCAGTGCCACTGGAATTCTGGGGGTGGAATCCAGACAAAAGTGAGCTGAGATGTGAATGAGAAGAAAGGAACTGGATGCAATCTAAGTAAACAATTCTTTAAAGAAAATACTGGAAAAATTGAGAAATAGTGAGAAAGGTGAGAAAGATCTCTAATTGTTAAAAAATGACAACAAAAGTTCCATCCATGTTGTCGCAAATGGCAAGATTTCATTTCTCTTGATGGCTGCATAGTATTCCATTGTGTATATATACCACATCTTCTTGATACATGGATGGAACTAGAGCGTATCATGCTTAGCGAAATAAGTCAAGCAGAGAAAGGCAACTATCATATGATCTCCCTGATATGAGGAAGTGGTGATGCAACATGGTGGCTTAAGTGGGTAGGAGAAGAATAAATGAAACAAGATGGGATTGGGAGGGAGACAAACCATAAGTGACTCTTAATCTCACAAAACAAACTGAGGGTTGCTGGGGGGAGGGGGTTAGGGAGAAGGGGGTGGGATTATGGACATTGGGGAGGGTATGTGCTTTGGTGAGTGCTGTGAAGTGTGTAAACCTGGTGATTCACAGACCTGTACCCCTGGGGATAAAAATATATGTTTATAAAAAATAAAAAATTTTTAAAAAAATGACAACAAAAGAAAATTCTCAAGTAGAGCTGAGAAATGAGGATCTAAGACAGAATGTACATAACAGGAGGATTTTATTGTTGCTTTAGGATAAGAATTCTAGAACATACTTGTCTGTTGATAGAAATTATATAGCTGGAGGGAAATGGGCTAACTGAAGGAGCAAAGACTTTAAGCAGGTGTAAGTTCTCAGACAGGGTACAGCTCAGAGATAAGTTTTTGAGATAGGAATTGTTGCATTCTCCTTTGTAACAGGATTAGAAGATGGAAGAGATGGCACAGAAACAGAAAGGCTTACAGGTTTAGAGGAGAAAATCAAGAAGTGCTTGTCATCACTTAGGTATGGGTTTTTCTTCCTTCACCTTCTTTGGCACTTTGAGCCTTTCAAACTGAAAACTTGTTTTTCTCTTTAGATTTAAAACGAAATTCAGAGGAAAGTAGAGATTTCCCAGGCACATGCATAGCCGCCATTATCAACATCATTCACCAAAGTACTACTTTATTTTCCTACCAAGGATGAACCTATATTGGCACATCATAATCATGCAGTGTCTATAGTGTATCTTAGGATTCATTGTGTTATACATTCTATGGGTTTGGACAAATGTGTATAATAACATATATCCATCATAATATACCGGGTGTTTTCAGCATCCTAAAAATCCCCTGCCTATTCTGCCTATTCATCTCTCCCCACTATTCATTTCCCACTGCTACCCCGGCAACCACTGATCTTTTTACTGTGTTCATAGTTTCATCTTTTTTCACAATACCATATAGTAGGGATCATATAGTGTGTTACATTTCGGATTGGCTTCTTTCCCTTACTAATATGCACTTAAGTTTCCTTCATGAATTTCCATGGCTTGATAGCTCATTTCTTTTTAGTTTTGAATAATCTTACATTGTCTGCATGTACTACTAAAGGACATCTAAATTGCTTCCAAGTTTTAGCAATTATGAATAAAGTTGCTATATATGCAGGTACATATGCAGGGTTTTTTTCATATGCAGGTTTTTCTATGGACATAGTTTTCAGTTCATTTGAGTAGATTCCAAGGAACAAGATTTCTGGATAATACACTAAAAGTATGGTTTGGTTTTGTAAGAAATTGCCAAACTGTCTTCAAAAGTGGTTGTACCATTTTGCATTCCCACCAGCAATATATGAGAATTCCTCTTGGTTCACATCCTCACTAGCATATGCTATTGTTATAGTGTTATCAGTTTTGGCCATTCTAAAAAGTGTATACTGGTATCTTTTTGTTTTAATTTGTGTTGTTCTGATGACATAAGATATAGACCATCTTTCCATATGACTATGTGTGTGTGTGTGTATAATATTGTACATATTTTTATGTATATATACACACAATTTGCATATTGTACATATTATATGTCTTCTTTGATGGTATTTCAGTTCAAGTCTTTGGTCCATTTTTTTTTTAACATAATTATTACATTTTATTTAAAGATTTTAGAAGATGAGCAATAGAGCTCACAATATTTACCTCCAACCATAAAGTTGGGAGAATTTTTTAAAAAGAGTGGATAGAGTGGATACCAAATAACTTTTAGGAAGATAACACCTTAGTGGCCTCTTACATTGTTGAAGAGAGCAAAGGAAGGCTTAAGATTTAAAGGATAAAAGTTATATTTATAAACATGCTAAGAAATACATTAAACCAAAACAAAAAAGAATAAGGAGAAACATATTGTGTCTTACAGGTTAAATCCTGTTCCAAATGATTTCTATGGGACTCTATAATCCCCTTCAACAATATTCAAATAACAAAAACCCCATTACTAAAAGAGCTTCAATACTCCTTTGGAGCTGGCTGTTACAGAATTTACCCTGCACATAAGGTATGCATGAAAGACACCCTGGAGAGACTCAGAATACCCGCAAACATGAAATGGTTCTTTAAGTTACACTTGTTTGTCTGGAACCCAGCTGAGTGGGTTCAACTACAACTTGAAGCTTGTCACCTTAGGACAGGAGAACAATTTGAAGCCAAAGGGCACTTTGCCATAGTTAATTCATGTGGCTTCGTGTATACTTCAGATGTTTCTCCTCCATGCCATAACAACTACTAGAATTAAAGAGTACACGAAGAGTACTTTCTAACCAAGTCCAAAGAATTTAGGTAATCATTACAATTTCTATATACTGTTTTCCTAAAGCCACATATTTTATTACAGAAAGGAGAAAGGTAATGGCATCAAGAGATCAAGCACAGGAATTCTAGAATACTAAATTAAGTTGTTTCTCTCTTGCTTCACAAACAATTCTATCAGTGGGCTGCTAAATCACACAGAACCATAACATAACTGTTAGTGTTTTGCATCATGTCCAAGAAAGACCAATATTTTTGCCCGAGTACCCCATTAACCTTTACCTAGAGCTATTATTCTTGAACTTCCCATAAAAGTTTCTTCTCAAATAATTTAGTAATTCTAACAACTTGGAAGGGCAGTATGAAGACCTGAATATTTTAGCCAAGCAGTGAAGGCAACAAACCTCCTTTAAACCTGCTCTCCTGCCTAAATTTTATACACTAAAATAATCCTTTCTCTTTCAATTCTTCAGGGGTACCCAAAAGAAAGTGACATTTCTTGGCTGTCACAAGTTTTGGGTTGAATCTTCTCTGTTCTTCAATGTTCTGACAAAGACCCTGGGCCTGCAGCTCATTCCTCTGGTAATTCAGTTTTGTTCTCAATGAGAGAGATCTCCAGTACAGGTAAGAGCAGCTGAAAGGCGTCTTGAATATAGGAAGCACTGTTTGAGGCCTCTAGAAATACTGCAGTGATGAGGGGATTAAGGATGTCTGCCTTTTCTTTGACCCCAGCAGTTGTTAGGCAGGTAGTAAACTCCTTGGACAGAGAAGACAACTCTTTACACAACACAACTGTCATCTGGGAAAGAGCTCTGCTCCTTTCTATGGCGGTCACTTCCTGCTTCTGGCCATGCAGAACCAGAGCTGCTGTTTTGTGAAACAGTTCAATTGAGCAGGCAGTCAGTTCTGCTAGGCTCCGGATTGCAAATGCATGAATATCCTCTATTGAATTTTTATTGATTTGGTCAGTTTTTTCTGTTTCCAACTGTTTCTCTCCTTCTTCCTTTTCTTCTAATGGCTTGGCCAGAGATGTATTGATCCATTCATAGGCAGTATTTCTTGCCCTGGCAAGTTTCTCGGGTTTGGAGGAGACATGCAGCTGGGAAAATAGATCTGTTATCTCTTTGGTAAAGTCTTCATCCCCCTTTTTTTCTTCTTCCTCTTCTTCACAGAACTCTGCTAGGGAAAATGCTTCCTTGAGTTGCTCCAATTCAAGTTTTAGAGTCTCTAATTCTTCTCCACTTAGAGAATTAAGAATAGATTTCACCTTTATTTCACTTTCTCGGGAAAGCATCTCCAGAGCTTCCAGATGCAAAAGGCCTTGAAATTCATCAAAGAGGAGCCCATAATGAATTTTCTTGTCCGTTTCCAAGGCAACATCATTGGAGGTCCATAGCTCTTCTTTCTCCTTTGCCTCTCGTAAAACCTGAGACAATGTAGAATTCCGGTTCATCAGACCCTTGGTTCTTTTAAATCCAGGATCCCCTTCTGCTATTACATCCATTGTCTTTTCCCCAATGAATTCTAAGGCATCCAAACCCCCACTGATCACACTCTTTCCTGTGGTCTGAACAGCAGTAGAGATGGTTGAGAATACACCAAATGGCCCAGTCAATGGGAAGGAGTTTGCATTCTCTTTGGCATTTATCTCTCCTGCTGCATACTGGACTTCGGTTGAAATTTCACTGGGACTAGGAATTCCAAGAGAAGTCTCTGCCTTCTCAATAACATTTGAAATACCTTGTCCTACTGTGGCTACAGTAGCTGAGGCTGAAGAAAGTAAGGACTTGCCCCAGCTGCCCCAATATCCCCATCCAGTCTGAGGTACATCTTTGGAAACAGTCTCTTTGCCTACAGCCTGTGATGCCTCAACAGGGAGAACTTCTGAAGTCTCAAGGTCACTGGAAGGTTTGGACTCTGGTCTTTTCCGAGTGATAGCTAAAGGTTCTGATTTATTCTCTGGCTTGGCACTTTGGTCAACAGACTCAGAATTCTTGACTGGCTCACAGTTCCCATCTTCAAGAGTGGAGGTTGCTTCAGTTATCACTGGAGTCTCAGTATCATCTTTCTCTGACATGATTAGATCATTACCAAAATGCAGGGGGTTTAGTGTAGCAGCTAAGTACACGGGCTCCGGAATCGGACTTTCTTCCAACTTTTCCTGACGGCCGTAACTGCGAGGAAGTCGGTTCCCCTAGCTGCTTCCCCGCTTCCTCAACTGTAACACGGGGCTAGCACGCCCGCCTGGCAGGGCTCCTACAAGGATTCCAGCACCTGAGGTACGCGAGGGGCTGGGAACGGAGGCTGGCACACAGCCTCCAAGAGGTAACAGGGGCTTTAGGACGGAGGAGGTGGTCGTGTCATTACTGTCGTTATTAGTACGGCTCTAGGCGAACAAACAGGCGCTCTCACTTCTTTCCACATACAAGACCAGGTCTCAAACGGGACACCAGAGGTCAGGAAGAGCTCCCAACTTCTCCAACGCTGACAACTAGAATTCCTCACACAAACGTAACGCTTCAATAACCAAAGCGCTTTCCAGCCTCCAGCCGGGAGTTGTCAGCCGCCCAGCCCTAGACGGCCTCCTCCTCCTCCCCAGCCTCCTGGGCCCACAGGCCCCGAGTCCCGAGCCCCCGCACCTCCCCAGCCTCCTCGCAGGCAGCCCCGCACCTAGCCCACCGCCACCCTCACCGCCGCCACAGTCGCCGAAGACTTTGGTCCATTTTTTAAATTGGGTTGTTTTCTTATTGTTGAATTTAGAAAGTTCTTTGCATATTTTGGATAAAAGTTCTTTATCAGATATGTATTTTGTAAGTAATTTCTCCCAGTCTGTGACCTATCTTCTATTGCAGAGTAGAAGTTTTAATTTTAATGACGTTCAGGTTATTAAATATTTCCTTCATGAATTATGTCTTTCGTGTTGCATCTGAAAAGTTATCACCATAGTCAAGGTCATCTAGGCTTTTTCCCTATTATCTTCTAGTTTTATGGTTTTGTGTTTTACTTTACCCCATTGTTTTCTATGTGATCTTGAATGGCTCACTTAACCTCTCTGAACTTAAACTGTATTTTCTGTAAAGAGGAGATCATAGTGCCTGTCTTCATCCATAATTGTAAGTATTAGCAATCAAGCACTAGCCTGGTAAATTTGTGGTAAGCTCAGAATAAGTATTACAATTAACTATTACAATTAATGCTACTATTATTACTATTACTGTTAATACTACTACTACTTCTATTAATTAGATTAAAATGTTTTGGTTAAAATGCATATCAAAGGACTTTTCATGTTGACACTGATGCTGTGTGTATTTCTAGGAGTTACTTATCCATGACAAACACTTGTCATTTGTTTTCTTTCTAACTAATTTGATGAACTATAAGCAAAAAGCTAAATAATCTTTGTAGCTAAAAAGCATCTTAATTGATTCTATTTGTACTTCCCAATTCCCCACAATTATTGTTATACACTCTAATGATGTAATATGGTACAAAGCACGAGTCTTTATTTTTTTTTAAAGATCATGTGATTTTTAAACAAACAAAAAGATTTATTCATTTATTTTACAGAGAGAAGAGCACACAGTGGAGTAGGAGGGGGAGGCAGAGGGACATGCAGATACCATGCTGAGTGTGAAGCCTGATGTGGGGCTTGATCACGACCCTGAAATCATGACTCTGAGATCATGACCCTAAGCAGAAATCAAGAATCAAGATACTTAACTGACTGAACCACCCAAGCTCCCTGCGTCTTTATTCTTTTAAATGAGGCTCTGTTCAAATGTTTCAAGTGGGAGAACACTGAAAAGCCAATTCTATTTCTTGTTCTCTTTTAATATTTATATCTCACTATTTGGAGTCAGTGATGGCAGCAATGAGTCTTTATTTTTCCTCCTATCTGAAAGATTTTCCTCTGTACCTGGTTAACCTCTGTTTCTCTTTAAGATCTCAGCCCAAGGGGTACCTGGGTGGCTTGGTGGGTTAAGCCTCTGCCTTTGGCTCAGGTATTGATCCCAGGGTGCTGGGATTGAGTCCCACATCTGGCTCTCTGCTCCGCGGGGAGCCTGCTTCCTCCTCTCTCTCTACCTGCCTCTCTGCCTACTTGTGATCTCTCTCTCTGTCCAATAAATAAATAAAATCTTTAGAAGAAAAAAAAAAGATCTCAGCTCAAATGCCACTCCTTAAGGAAGACTTTGATGACCCTACCCAGTCCAAGATAGGTCACTTGTTAGGCTTTCTCATAATACTGTATCTCTTTTCTAAGACACTTTGCACTATTTGATTACTTGGTTGATATTTGTCTTTTCACTAAAACAAAGGTTCCTTCCAGGCAGAAATCACCTTTCTTGACAAACAAAAGATGATAAATAATTTTTTAAAATTATCTCTAATTTAGGTATCTCTAATAAAAACTGTAGCATCAGTCTTGGCCTCCAGAAAGATCTTCTTACTCATGACAGTTTTTTTTTTTTTAAAGATTTATTTATCTGAGAGAGAGAGAGGTGAGCACAGAGGGAGGGGCAGGGGGAGAGGAAGAAAGAATCTCAAACAGGCTCCACACAGAATGTGAAGCCCAAAGCAGGCTTCATCTCATGACCCTGAGATCATGAACTGAGCTAAAACCCAGAGTCAGACACTTAACCTAACTGAGACTCCCAGGTGCCCCTTATGAGAGTTATTTATATTGAAATGTGTCCGATTACCAGGCACCTGGGTGGCTCTGTCAATTAAGCATCTGAGTCTTGGTTTCAACTCAGGTCATGATCTCAGGCCTTGAGATCAAGTTCTGCATTGTGGAAACTGCTTGAAATTCTCTCTCTCCCTCTCCCTTTGCTCCTCTTTTCTCTGTACCTCCTCTCTCCCACTCATGTTCTCTCTCTAAGAAAAAAAAAATGTATCCCTTTACATTAGAACACATAGAATCAATCCTTGGCAGGCAGAAATATGGGAATCCTCTTGGTGGTTGGGAATTATAGTTTGAATTCAGAATTAATGAATGTACATTGCCCACTTCATTCCACACTAGATACAACTTCTAAAGCCACACTAGATATGAAGTAAGGGGGGGAACACCTCAGAAAAAATAATTTTCTGACATACTCGTATAAGTAACATTCCAATATTTGGGCCTTAATAATTTTTGTTGTCATTGTTGAGGTTGTCTTATTAGTCATTGTGATGCTTAGTAACAGAACTAAAAGAAAATTGTTCCATCACCAAGAATTCCTATATTTCTGCGTTGCCAAGGATTTGGTCCTGTGTCTTCTAAAATAGTTGGACAAATTTTAAAATAAAAAAGTGCTATGAGTAACAATTTCTCATAAACCCCTTCTAGGTTAAAAAGGAAAAATGAATCAAAAGAGATAAATGAGTAAGTGAATCATTGTAGATTCACAAGAATAATTATTATACAAATATTAAAATGATGTTGTCAAAGAATATTAACTGACATGAAAAAATTACCAAAAATGTAATGTTATATGAAAATAATTAGGTTGTAAAATTTCATATTCTATAAAATTTTGATTTTGTCAAATATATATTACAGTGATTAAGAAAGAATGGAAAGTAAAGTTATTATGGGTTATTATTTTCTTCTTTGTACCTTTCTATAATTATCAATTTATTAAAATTAACATCTGCATTTTGAAGTAGATCTAAAATAATGAATATTATTAATCCCTGTTTCAGAAAGCCCTCTTCAGTTCAACACAATAAAAATGAAATAACTTCTTAAACCTTTTTGCCTTCTTAACCCACAACTACTTCCTCCAAATAGATTACTCCTTATTCATGATATATAAAATTAATCATTTCAAAATGTAAACTATTAACTTCCCAAATGATATCCTGTAAAATAATAGCTATATTTAACTTCATAACTAAGATCTCATCTCTTTAGCAATGACAGTATGGAAGATAAATGTAAGATTTTATGATGAAAAAAATCTTCCACAAAATAATTCTTAATCTTTGTGTTATCTGATATCTCAAAATACTTACGATTTAGTTTTAGGATGTTAACCACTGAGTCTAATCAGGAAGTTCAATAGTTTACCATTGCATTTCCAATAAAATGCAGACTCCATACAAAAACCTGTCTCTGCCTTCCTCAAAGGCTCATTTCATACTTCTTTCCTTTTTGCTCTTGGTACTAGTTACTCTGTACTTCTATACAGGTACTTCTGTTACCAAAACAGACTCAAATTCTTTTGCTTCTTGAGGTCTTAGCATTTGCTGTTCCTCATAAATAGGAACATTTTATACAGGATTTTTCACATGGCTGCAGCAGTGCCTCAACTCAAACATCACCTCTTAACAGAGATTGCATGTAGTACATCTCCTATTTGTTTCTTCTTAGTTCTTACCATCTTGCTTAAATTTGGTACTGATTTACATGTTTAACTGCTTGATCTCCTCAATGGAAAGTGAGCTCTGTGAGAAAAGGGAACTTCTCCCTCTTGTTCATCTCTATTTCCATAGTGCCAAGAATATTGACTGGTAGAGAGTAAGCTTGAGATCCCCCAAAATATGTTTATATATATTTGAATATAAAAATAAAGGTAAATTGTCTTCCCATTCATTCCCTTACCCTCTAACACCTGGATTATAAAAAATTTGAATATAAAAGTTGCTAGATTAAGAGGTAGATGAAGTTTAATTTAATTCCTAAAATTTAGCCAAAGAATTTTCAGTTTCAAAAGAATAAACCTGGATCAAAATTATCATAAAATAAATACAGGAGATAGATAAAATCTAACTATTATATTTCTGAATGTATTAGAATATCACAGGACTCCATAGGAACCCTGATATCTATTGTAAAACACTTTTTTGCAATTAATTTTATACATTTTTATTATAGAAAAAGCCTTTTTTCTTTATGGATTGCAAATATATTCATATTTAGAAATACTTCCCTGGGGGCATCAGGGTGGCTCAGTTAGTTAGCCACCTGCCTTCAGCTCACATTGGGCTCCCTGCTCAACAGGGAGTCTGTTTCTCCCTCTAAGCTCATGCTCTCTCTCTGCCTCCCTCAAATTAATAACTGAAATCTTTAAAAAAAGAAAAGAAAAGAAAAACTTCCCTGCATTCTTACCTGGGTTTCTTTGTCTTACAATATCTACATGGGCACGGTGTACACTTATGCTGATGACTTATTTGTGACCCCTGTTTGGAGATATCCTTTATTTATTCTTTAGCTACATGGAATTTTTCCATCACAAGAGAAGCAGTGGTATTTTCCAATCTTTAATCCTCAAATATTTCCCTTTAACTTTCTCATGATGACATAATTACATTGTGGGATGGCCCCATGACTCCATTTTATTAATGACATGTTAGAAAACACCTGACAAGGAGTATTCTCAGGGTCATGAAGATCCTTCTTTATACTTGTTGACTCACAAGTAACATTGTAGACCTAAACACCAGTGAAGGAGAAGCTACCCAACCTAACTATAAAATTGTCTTGCAATTATAGCTGTCTTGGCTAAATTCCATTTTCCTTTTTATGCAAAATACATTAATTCTTAGTTTCCTATGACACTATAGGCTTTGTGTCAGCATGCTTTATAACATTATGACTTAATATATGTTGAAATACACTTTATGCCCAATTCCTTAACAGAGATCACCTTCCATGTTAACTATTCAAAAACTTTTTTTAAAAAAATAAAGCTTTTTAGGAAGAGTATAGACTTGGAAATTCCCATTAGAATTGGGAGTTTAATGAGAAATCAAAATGTAGTGGATGATTCTGTTGCCTCTGACTTGCCCTATAAAAAATAATTTATGCCATAGATTTCTTTCTGTTCATTAGAAGAAATCAACATAATTAAGATTTAATAAAGTTTCAAAGTTTGGACAATACAATCTTTGTCCAAAACAGAAGTAAACTTAGCATTCTTACAAACGAATCTACAAAGATACATTTTTAATCCTTAAACTTGAAAACTAGCCTAATATTTTGTTAAATTTCATCACATTTCTCCAAAATTGTAGTTACTTCAGAAATAACAAAGATCGGAAAGTACCCAGAACTTTAATTAAGGTAAGATTTATTAAAGAGTCTGACAACAAGTTGATTAAACACGATAACACTGACCTTGCCCTTGAGTGAACACATTAAACTTTCCAGGCCTGTCGGAAATTGCCTAGTGAACCCAAACCTCCTACCCATCCTAAGTTTGGGGAATATCCAGAGACTGAAAAGCATAAAGGGACTTGTGGCTCAGCAGAAGTAGTTATAAAGATAGCATAAAGTGGTAGCTAGAAAAACAGTAAGGTCAAAAATCATTAGAAAGGAGTAAGCTTAGAATGAGAATAATTTCCTGGTGTTTATAGAGAATTATTTCTCTAAAGCCTTTGGAACATACATATGTATTATGATTCTCCAGGAGAGGGTTGTAGAAAAGTGATTTTTAAAACATAATTGAACATGGAACAATTTTGTCCTGGGACATTTCATGGGTCTAGTGCTTCAGAGCATACTGTTTAGTAAATTCTGCTGTAAACTATCAACTTTTGCTTATTCTGCTACTGACTGGCCAAATTTAAGATAGCCTGTCTCTTTGGTCATCATCTATTTTATATTGCTAATTGTGCCAACAAGTCATTTCAACTAAGTCAAAGTGAAGGAAAGGAAGAGATAAAATATAAAGCAGCTTATTTTGTTAATTATTTGTAGCTCTAACTTTGTTTCTTTTTGGTTTTAACTTGGCAAATAGGGTACTTATTTGCATGGCTGATTAGAAACTGCCCTGCTTTTTCTAGCAATTTTTCATTCTCTCTCTCTCTCTCTCTCTCTTTTTTTTTAAGAATTGCCTCTCCCTTCTCCACTACACCATGGGAGCTATGCTATTTCTGGGAGCTATGCTATTTATACAATAAGCTCCTGTTTCCTGGCTGTAGTTGTTAGATTGTAGGTAGCCACGGACCCAAGTTGGGTCAAAAAGAATATGAGACTTCTAGGAAAAAAAGAAAATGTTACTAAATGACTGAATTCCTTAACTTCAACCTTGGGCTCTGTTGGATATGGTGTTTTCTGTCACATAGACTTAGAAACAGGAAAAGTGAGGGGGAAAAAACAAGGAAGGAGGGAGGGAAAGAGGAAGTGGAGTAAGCAAAAGAAGAGGGAGAACAATGAAGCAGTTTCACAAAGCTGAGCGAAGGTGCAAGTTGGAGGGAGACTCCTGACTGAGTTAATTCCCGTTTCCATTGCACTTCTGGTAGCCATAGCCTGTCCTCGTGTTCAGTAAGAAAACCAATTACTCGTAATGCAGTTCCCCTTTGCTTATTAATCAGAGTCAGTTTCAGTTTCAGTTACTTATAACCAAAAAAATTATAACTACTTTATCTAGGCATAGTTCAATTATTGAGTAAAATCTGAGGCTTTATATCTAACTTATGGCAATTCTACTACCATAGAAGATTCATATTTTACTTTTTAAACTAGAATTTAATATTTAAATCCAGGTCTTTTTAATGGGCAAGATTTATATAAAATCTTAGCTAAGCTTTTATTGTGAAGAAACTAATATTTGTAATCAATTGACAAAAATATTGAGTATATACTTTTATTTCAAAACCCTCATCTTCAGTTTACTCTGTTTTTGCTCTCTTGCTTTTTTCCCCTTCTCTTCTTCTGGATGTGGTAGGCAATAATAAGATTCTGTTATATTCTAGATAAAGATAATAAAATAACAACATGTATGCCCAAATTGCTGCAATGAGTAGCCAGTAGTGTAGTTCTCTGAAAGCATGGGATTTGTGAAGCACAATAGCAGAAGCTTTTGTAAATAAGGTAGAATTTGAATAGAAACTTGAAGGATGTGTAGGTAGAAAAGGGGAAGGAGACATCCTAGGAGAATTGCCAACACAAAGAAAGGTAGAAAGTTATACAAGTGAATAGTATGTTCAGGAAATGATGAATGGACTCTTTCACTAGAATGTAAGAATTTGGAATGATACAATTGTGGAAAGATTGGTTGAAAACAGATTGCAAGGGGACTTTAACACTCCCCTCACTGAAATGGACAGATCATCCAAGCAAAAGATCAGCAAGGAAATAAAGGCGTTAAACGACACACTGGACCAGATGGACATCACAGATATATTCAGAACATTTCATCCCAAAGCAACAGAATACACATTCTTCTCTAGTGCACATGGAACATTCTCCAGAATAGATCACATCCTCGGTCCTAAATCAGGACTCAACGGGTATCAAAAGATTGGGATCACTGCCTGCATATTTTCAGACCACAATGCTCTAAAGCTAGAACTCAACCACAAAAGGAAGTTTGGAAAGAACCCAAATACATGGAGACTAAACAGCATCCTTCTAAAGAATGAATGGGTCAACCGGGAAATTAAAGAAGAATTGAAAAAAATCATGGAAACAAATGATCATGAAAATACAACGGCTCAAAATCTGTGGGACACAACAAAGGCAGTCCTGAGAGGAAAATATATAGCGGTACAAGCCTTTCTCAGGAAACAAGAAAGGTCTCAGGTACACAACCTAACCCTACACCTAAAGGAGCTGGAGAAAGAACAAGAAAGAAACCCTAAGCCCAGCAGGAGAGGGGAAATCATAAAGATCAGAGCAGAAATCAATGAAATAGAAACCAAAAAAAAACAATAGAACAAATCAACGAAACTAGGAGCTGGTTATTTGAAAGAATTAATAAAATTGATAAACCCCTGGCCCGACTTATCAAAAAGAAAAGAGAAAGGATCCAAATAAATAAAATCATGAATTAAAGAGGAGAGATCACAACTAACACCAGAGAAATACAAACTATTATAAGAACATACTATGAGCAACTCTATGCCAACAAATTTGACAATCTGGAAGAAATGGATGCATTCCTAGAAACATATAAACTACCACAACTGAACCAGGAAGAAATAGAAAGCCTGAACAGACCCATAACCAGTAAGGAGATTGAAACAGTCATTAAAAATCTCCAAACAAACAAAAGCCCAGGGCCAGACGGCTTCCCGGGGGAATTCTACCAAACATTTAAAGAAGAACTAATTCCTATTCTCCTGAAACTGTTCCAAAATATAGAAATGGAAGGAAAACTTCCAAACTCATTTTATGAGGCCAGCATCACCTTGATCCCAAAACCAGACAAGGACCCCATCAAAAAAGAGAGCTATAGACCAATATCCTTGATGAACACAGATGCGAAAATTCTCACCAAAATACTAGCCAATAGGATTTAACAGTACATTAAAAGCATTATTCACCACGATCAAGTGGGATTTATTCCAGGGCTGCAAGTTTGGTTCAACATCCACAAATCAGTCAATGTGATACAAAACATCAATAAAAGAAAGAACAAGAACCATATGATACTCTCAATAGATGCTGAAAAAGCATTTGACAAAGTACAGCATCCCTTCCTGATCAAAACTCTTCAAAGTGTAGGGATAGAGGGCACATACCTCAATACCATCAAAGCCATCTATGAAAAACCCACCGCAAATATCATTCTCAATGGAGAAAAACTGAAAGCTTTTCCGCTAAGGTTAGGAACACGGCAGGGATGTCCATTTTCACCACTGCTATTCAACATAGTACTAGAGGTCCTAGCCTCAGCAATCAGACAACAAAAGGAAATTAAAGGCATCCAAATCGGCAAAGAAGAAGTCAAATTATCACTCTTCGCAGATGATATGATACTATATGTGGAAAACCCAAAAGACTCCACTCCAAAACTGCTAGAACTTGTACAGGAATTCAGTAAAGTGTCAGGATATAAAATCAATGCACAGAAATCAGTTGCACTTTTCTACACCAACAACAAGATAGAAGAAAGAGAAATTAAGGAGTCAATCCCATTTACAATTGCACCCAAAACCATAAGATACCTAGGAATAAACCTAACCAAAGAGGCACAGAATCTATACTCAGAAAACTATAAAGTACTCATGAAAGAAATTGAGGAAGACACAAAGAAATGGAAAAATGTTCCATGCTCCTGGATTGGAAGAATAAATATTGTGAAAATGTCTATGCTACCTAAAGCAATCTACACATTTAATGCAATTCCTATCAAAGTACCATCCATCTTTTTCAAAGAAATGGAACAAATAATTCTAAAATTTATATGGAACCAGAAAAGACCTCGAATAGCCAAAGGGATATTGAAAAGGAAAGCCAAAGTTGGTGGCATCACAATTCTGGAGTTCAAGCTCTATTACAAAGCTGTCATCATCAAGACAGCATGGTACTGGCACAAAAACAGACACATAGATCAATGGAACAGAATAGAGAGCCCAGAAATAGACCCTCAACTCTATGGTCAACTAATCTTCGACAAAGCAGGAAAGAATGTCCAATGGAAAAAAGACAGCCTCTTCAATAAATGGTGCTGGGAAAATTGGACAGCCACATGCAGAAAAATGAAATTGGACCATTTCCTTACACCACACATGAAAATAGACTCAAAATGGATGAAGGACCTCAATGTGCGAAAGGAATCCATCAAAATCTTTGAGGAGAACACAGGCAGCAACCTCTTCGACCTCAGCTGCAGCAACATCTTCCTACGAACATCGCCAAAGGCAAGGGAAGCAAGGGCAAAAATGAACTCTTGGGATTTCATCAAGATCAAAAGCTTTTGCACAGCAAAGGAAACAGTTAACAAAATCAAAAGACAACTGACAGAATGGGAGAAGATATTTGCAAACGACATGTCAGATAAAGGACTAGTGTCCAAAATCTATAAAGAACTTAGCAAACTCAACACCCAAAGAACAAATAATCCAATCAAGAAATGGGCAGAGGACATGAACAGACATTTCTGCAAAGAAGATATCCGGATGGCCAACAGACACATGAAAAAGTGCTCCATATCACTCAGCATCAGGGAAATACAAATCAAAACCACAATGAGATATCACCTCACACCAGTCAGAATGGCTAAAATCAACAAGTCAGGAAATGACAGATGCTGGCGAGGATGCAGAGAAAGGGGAACCCTCCTACTCTGTTGGTGGGAATGCAAGCTGGTGCAGCCACTCTGGAAAACAGCATGGAGGTTCCTCAAAATGTTGAAAATAGAACTGCCCTATGACCCAGCAATTGCACTACTGGGTATTTACCCTAAAGATACAAACGTAGTGATCCAAAGGGGCACGTGCGCCCAAATGCTTATAGCAGCAATGTCCACAATAGCCAAACTATGGAAAGAACCTAGATGTCCATCAACAGATAAATGGATCAAGAAGATGTGGTATATATACACAATGGAATACTATGCAGCCATCAAAAGAAATGAAATCTTGCCATTTGCGACAACATGGATGGAACTAGAGCATATCATGCTTAGCGAAATGAGTCAAGCAGAGAAAGGCAACTATCATATGATCTCCCTGATATGAGGAAGTGGTGATGCAACATGGGGGCTTAAGTGGGTAGAAGAAGAATCAATGAAACAAGATGGAATTGGGAGGGAGACAAACCATAAGTGACTCTTAATCTCACAAAACAAACTGAGGGTTGCTGGGGGGAGGGGGGTTGGTAGAAGGGGGTGGGATTATGGACATTGGGGAGGGTATGTGCTTTGGTGAGTGCTGTGAAGTGTGTAAACCTGGTGATTCACAGACCTGTACCCCTGGGGATAAATATATATGTTTATAAAAAATAAAAAATTAAAAAAAATAAAAATAAAAAATTAAAAAAAAAGAAAAAAGAAAACAGATTGCAAATGGCCATTGGCAATGGAAATTTGTAATGGTTTTTAACTGATAGAGGGACATAAATGATGCATTTTTAGAAAGCTAACTTTGGGGTTACTGTGAAGGATATCTGTAAATGGGAAGATACTGAACAAAAGTCTTCTTGTTGATTAAAACATGATGAGTGACCAAACTAAGGCTACAGCAGATTATTCACCAGAAGTAATGTATTTCAGAGGCACTTTGGAAATATAATCAGCATAGTATAATAACTGATGTTGAGAATTTGATGTTGGGAGTGAGAGGGAGAGAAGGTTAAGTTGTATGAGGTCCTTAAACAGAGAAATACATGGATGATGATATTAACAAAAACATAATACAGAACTGAATGAAGCTAATCAAGTTATCTTTGAACGTCAGATTGTGATCCTTGGAGGTCCCAGGTTTACACCTACACTAGGCAGCCAGATGTATAGTAATAAATAATCTCCTTGTTATAAACATGATCCGGATAAAAAGTAGAAACATGGAAATCATCACCCTCAACTGAGGAATGAACCAGAAAGAAAACAAAAGAGAATGACTTTGACAAAGACAAGGGAAAACAAAATGCCAATGAGATGGTGTCAGGTATGCAACAGTGGAGTCGAGCAAGATGAAAACGGAAACTGAGCAATGGTTGGGAAAGACACAGTAGACATCCTATGCTAGCATTAGGGCAGTCTATAGATAATTTCCCCATTTCTGAGAAGCAAAAAACCTAACTCGGATTCCCAATAGGATCCCCAAGAATCCCATACTTGGGGTGTCGGTAAGACTGGGTTGGAAATACCCAAAGGAGTCTATTTGTATAAGTGATTGAGGAACCATAAGAAACAGAACTCATTCTCAGAGAAGGGTGGGTCAGTCCCAAGTCAGAGGGTCAGTGTCATAAGAGAAAGGTAATTTTGCAGAAAGCTAGGTGTGCTGCTGAGCTTTTACCCTTGTCTCCAGAGACTTGTGCCAGAGTCCTAAAAGAAAAGATGATAAAAATAAGAGATATATTTAACAAGTCAAGGAGCTAGGAAACATTTCTTTGCATCCTATGGGAAAGCGTGTAGCAAAGCTGTGGAATAAGGGAAATTTCTCCACTCAGGGTTGCTTTTGGAGCAAGTTGGTTTAAGGACCAGGCACAATACCTGGAAAAGAGAAGATGCAGCAGAGAATGTAAACACTGAGAGACAACAAAAACCAAGGATTCGAGGAAGAAAAAGCTTTGTGGTGTTTGTGCTAATTGCAAAGTGCAAATGTGACAAACTCAGATGTTTCCAAGCACAAATTGAGAGAAATTGGGAGACCCTGAATTTGTGGCCGAGAGACAGAAGCAGAGAAATACTATTTCATTACTATTTTTATGGCCTTTCCTCTTTGTTTAATCTGGGGAAATTCTCCACTTGCTCTATTTTTTAAACTTGCTTGTATAATTATCTTCATAGAATCAACTTAAGCAAGAACAAAAAAGACATCTTTACCACTTCCCCTTCTCCCAAATCAGGAGAGACCCAGACAGTTGATATATTCTCTGAAAATTGCAAGGAAATTAAACTCTGATTTAAAAGAAATTACCATGTTGATGTACTTTATTTCAGTGTTCCACTACTGAAAGTTTCATCTGCTCATTTATCAGGTCTTCAGAGCCTTTCATGTTCAATCACATTGTCCCTTAGGTATCCTTCTGGATCTATTGTGGTATCACAATAACTGATAGTATCAGTTCATACTGATAATTCCTGATTTCTCAGTAACTTTTAAGGATTTTGTTTATTTATTTATTTGACAGACAGAGATCACAAGTAGGCAGAGAGGCAGGCAGAGAGAGAGGAAGGGAAGCAGGCTCCCCGCTGAGCAGAGAGCCTGATGTGGGGCTTGATCCCAGGACCCTGAGACCATGACCTGAACCAAAGGCAGAGGCTTTAACCCACTGAGCCACCCAGGTGTCCTCTCAGTAATTTTTAAAGAGATTGTCTGATTAATTCCTTCAGCAACTCTAAAAAGAAAATATTGTTACATCCATGCTAGAGATTGAGGATTAGAAGGTGAACCTTTACCTGGGGTCATGCAGATAGTAAATACCCAAGCAGGAATTCAAGCCAAGTTCATCTAGCCCTTCATGACTAGTCAGACTAGTCATGTGTCTTAAGTATGTGAAAATGTCAATGTTGCTACACGTTTTGCTTCTCTGAGGCTCTGAGATATGACTCTTGATCGTTTCTGTTTACTGGAAGTAATGGATTCTCCACATCATTCAAGAATGCTGTTTGGGAGACACTTCCACCATTAAACTAGAAATGTGTCCCTTTCACTCTGCCCTGTTTCTTTATAGCCAGAAGTTTAATTGCATCTAAGCATTATTCACTGGGAACTTTTTCTGAAAAAATTCTGAACTATGAATATTATTATGAGTTTTCTTATTTTCTCTGATGTTGCTTTCCAACGAGTTAGAGATAATATAATATAATATAATATAATATAATATAATATAATATAAATCAGTCATTGCAGGGCTCTGGATAAATCTTACTACTATTATACCAACACCACACAAATAATACATTTAAATAATGTAATACATTTTTATTTTTGTGAAAAGTTAATTTTACTCTTCACAGTGTTCTATTTCTTTCCATTTTATTGGGACCTAGCAAAGGGCAAAAGTTTCAAAAGAGCCAATTGTTAAACTTTACTAGTACAAGCTACCCTTACTTACATGACTCAGTTGAGGAAGTGTTTAGTATTACACCATACCCTGAAGGTTAATAAACCCAGGGTGGTTTAGAGCGGGGGAGAGGAGATGAATTCCAGAGTGAAGCAAGGAAATAAAGAATGACATGAGGAAGATTATCATCACATTAGAAAATAATCTCCTCTTGCTTTCCAAAGAGGAATAAGGAATAAAAGGAGTATATGAACAGCTGCAATCAGGAATAAAAAGCAGGGCATATAAGTAGTATCTCAGAAACCACATTAACTTTGTACAAAATAGGGAAAAATCAACAAATAAAAAAATATAGAAATTGGGTGGAGAAATCATGGATGAACATACCAATTTTATTGTTAAATGGTAATTTGATCTCAGCAGCTCATTTTATTTAATTTTTTAAATTTTATTTATTTATTTAATGCTACTGCATTTCCTGGCATTTGTTACAGAATTTCCCGAGTACTTGAATATAATGAAAACTACTGAATTCTTAGCATTTTAAAAAGATTTTATTTATTTTAGAGAGGGAGAGAGAGCCAGAGCACATGTGATCATGGGCTAGGGTAGAAGCAGAGGGAGAGGGTGAGGGAGAGAATTTCAAGCAGACTCTGCACTGAGCACAGAGCCTAAGGTGGGGCTAGATCTCACAATCCTGAGATTGTGACTTGAGCTGAAAGCAAGAGTCTGCTGTTTAACCTACTGAGCCGCCCAGGCACCCCAGTATTTTTTTTAAAAGATTTTATTTATTTATTCATTTGAGAGAGAGAAGGTGTGTGAAAATGGGGCAGCATGGGGGAGGTGCAGAGGGGGTGGGAAAGCGATAAGCAGACTCCACCCGAGTGCAGAGCCCAGCACAGGGCTCAATTCCACAACCCTGAGATCATGACCTAGCCAAAATCAAAGATCAGATACTTAACCAACTCAGCCACCCAGGTATCCTAGCATTTTTAGATATGATGAATATTTATTGGGGTTTTTTTTTTGGCTGCCAGATATTTTGTTCTATTTCTAGCAAGAGATTTGCTTTTGGAGAATTAACCTTTTCCCCCTTGGATATATATAATAAGACTGGACAATGATCAGCTTTACTGAGCCTAACCAAAGGTTGAGCATCTTTTGAACATTGAACAAGTACTTGGAGAGGATTTTACCCTGTCTAGACTGTGTTCTAGGTGCTGGGATAATAGGTATTTCATGCAAATTGTGTCAACTGAGATGATTACCTTGTAATTTGATCTTGAACAAAGTGACAGAGTTAGACTTTTTTATTCTGTTGTTGAGGCCTTAATGTTCTAAACCAGAATTTTCTGTATTTCTTTGCTTTTAGCCCTCAAAGAGTTACTTTGGTTTCCAAGTTTTCCTTAGCTTTCCTATAGATTTTATGATCTCCTACTGGCCTTACAATACATTTCAATTGCTTAGTTTAAAACCCTGCTAATTAGGGGCACCTAGGTGGCTCAGTCGGTTAAGAGGCTGCCTTTAGCTCAGGTCATGATCCCAGGATCCTGAAATCGAGCCCCACGTTATGCTCCTTGTTTGACCCCTTGCTCCTTTCTGGGCTGGGAGTCTGCTTCTCCCTCTGCCTCTGCCTCCCTGCCACTCCCCTGCCTGTGCTCTATCTCTCTCAATATCTCTCTGTGTCAAATAAATAAAATCTTTTTTAAAAAACCCTACTAATTAATCATAGGACTTTGACCCTCTTTCCTTATTTTAAACCCAGAGTCTTGATTTCTCACTGTCTCCTCAGAGATGGTTTCTATACTTGGCAAGAAAGAATTCCATACCATATGATACATACAGTACAGTTTTCCTAACAGGGTGGTGGTTAAAGTGGTGTGTAACTTTCTGGAAAGAATTAGAAACCAGGAATATGAGAAAAGAATGCATGGAGAATGAGCAAGAGGAGTGAAAAATCTGGGAATATAATAAAGAAAGAATATAAAATTTGCATGGCACATTAGCAAATTTCTTTAAAAATAAAAGGAACAATATATAGAGGTTCTGATAAAAACAATTATGTGTTTGTATACATAACTTTTTCCCAGGTATGTTCCAACTTTTTGCTTCTGATATGATTGCCTTAATTCATGTTCTTTTTTAAAAATATTTTATTTATTTGACAGAGATCTCAAGTAGGCAGAGAGGCACCAGAGAGAGAGGAGGAAGCAGGATCCCCGTTGAGCAGAGAGCCCAATGTGGAGCTTGATCCCAGGACTCTGAGATCATGACCTGAGCCGAAGGCAGAGGCCTAACCCACTGAGCCACCCAGGAGCCCCTGATTCAATTCATGTTCTTATTAGTAATGCCTTATTTATTAGCCTCATCTAGTCCAATGACATCATTAATCTATAACCAGTCCTCTCTCCTCTACTCCTAGGCAACACTCACAACACACTGTTTCCAGGATTCTTTTTACAGTATTGTCCATATTAAGTTCCCTGATCAAGATTTTTTAGTAGCTCTTTATTGTCTTTATATGTCTGGCATACAAAAAAAACTTTAATAATATGATATCTACCTGCTCATTCCAGTTTCATACCTTGACACTTTCCCCAACATGCTTGCATTCTATCCCTTCAAAATTAACAGAAGTTAATCAATTTTATCTCATTTTCTCTGGCTTCCTAGCTCCCCTCAACTCTCTATTCTTGGGTTGAAATTGCGATTTAGTTAATCTTATCACTACCATATTGTAGTATCCATACCATAGGCTGTATGAATAGAAAAGAGAGAGACAAAAAGAGGAAGAGAAGAGAGGATCTAGATTCTACTACCTCTAGGGGATAGAACTTCAAAGTAACAAATGTAGATATTCAATTTACCCCTCCAGGTTCAACATTCAATTCTAGAATTAGCCATTGCTATATTTATTAGATAGAGTTACCAAGTTTTGTGTGAAACAGGCCTCATGTAGTGCAATCATCTATATCATGCTTCCTAATTCCATAATAAATTTCATCACCATCTATTAAATATCATTGGCCAGTATAAAATTATATTGACCATCACTTCATTTTCTGATTACCAAGCTTCAAATCAAACTTAGTAAGTATGCTCTTCTTCAATAGAGTATCAAAATTGGTCAGATTTATTTGATTACTTTCCAAAATACAACTGAAACGAATCAGAAAACTAAAACATTAGTTAGCAAAATTTTCGGTAGATATTACACTATGGGCAATTAAAATTCTTCACAGTTATAGGGATGCCTGGGTGGCTCAGTTGGTTAAGCGGCTGCCTTTGGCTCAGGTCATGATCCCAGTGTCCTGGGATCGAGTCCCACATTGGGCTCCTAGCTTGGCAGGAAGCCTGCTTCTCCCTCTGCCTCTGCTGCCACTCTGTCTGCCTGTGCTCACTCTCTCTGACAAATAAATAAAATCTTAAAAAAAAAATTCTTCACAGTTATAATTAATTGGTCACAATAAATTTTCTAGAACTTCTTTAAAGAACATAGCAGGGTGGTTATATGGATTTTAGACTGCTTGGATTTAAATCACAACCTGATCTTACTAAGAAATTGCTTAAAACTTTGTGACCTGGTTTCCTTTTTTTGAAAATGGAATAGTAGTAGGGTCTACATTACATAGTTATTGTGAAGTTTAAATGAATGAAGGTACATGGACGGTGCTTGGAAAAGTCCTCCTGCTTGTGCTCTCTCTGTTTCTCTCTCAAATAAATAAATAAAATATTTTAAATAAATAAACAAACGTAATAAATATCATTTAGAGTTTCTGGATTTTTCATTAACAGGAAACTACTTTAAAAACAACAAATAAAATATCCAGTTGAAGCCAAAGAAATGGGAAATATCAATAGTTATCACAGGGTAAATGGATAAAAATGAATTTAAAGAGCTACTGTCTTTTAGTCTCAAGCCTGAATGTAAGAAGGCAAAGAATCTCATTAGGTATGTAAATATAAAGCTTATCTTTTTTCTTTTTAAGATTTTATTTATTTATTTGACAGAGAGAGATCACAAGTAGGCAGAGAGAGAGGAGGAAGCAGGCTCCCTGCTGAGCAGAGAGCCTGATGCGGGACTCGATCCCAGGACCCTGAGATCATGACCTGAGCCAAAGGCAGCGGCTTAACCCACTGAGCCACCCAGGCGCCCTATAAAGCTTATCTTGAAACTTTATTTGAATAGTAGATGAAATATTTCTGAATCAATACAATTGGATAAAATTCAGATAGTGTTGGAATGACCATAGGTCATTTTGTGAGTAAAAATAAGTTCCATATCCTTGATCTGTGGTACCTTTGCCTCAACCCAGTTCCTTGAATTAGATGGCTCCTAAGATCCTATAGAGTTCTCTGACTTCTGTTTCATTATATCTTGTCATACTTTTCAAAAATTCCTTTTGTTTCTGGATTGTGGGATAATTTCTTGAGAATAATTTCTCTATCATTTTAATTTTTGACACACCAGTCTGTTATTCACTGTCTCTGGTATTACCTTACCACAGTAAAAATATCTTGAGTATAGTTGACAAACAATATTACATTAGTTTCAGGTGTTCAATACAGTGATTCAACTTCTCTACATTAAATAACTCATTTAAAAAATACTTAATCTTTTGATCCTCATTTTCAGCTCATTCTCATCTCTGCACTGCATGCAGAAACACTGTTGTGTGGAATCTTGCTGAGGATATAAATCAGAAATGTTTTGGAGTGTTTTTCTTTTTCTTCCAATAGGTCCATTTTAAAGGTTAGCTGTTCTGGTGTTTTTGTTTTTTGTTTTGTTTTGTTTTGTTAATTTTTTATTTTTTCAGCGTAACAGTATTCATTATTTTTGCACCACACGCAGTGTTTTGTTTTTTGTTTTACCCCTGAGTTATCTGTTTCTAATTGGTTTTCTCTGGTTCTGTAATACCAGTGAAAGCTTGGAAAGAAAGTTCTTCCGTGACATGCCACAGCTTTCCCTCTCCAGCCTGTTTCTAACAAACACACTTTAACCTCTGTAAATTCAGGATTTAACAAAAGTTATGCTGAGATGAAATTTAAGATTCTTCATTGTGTTTTGAGAGTATTTCTGCCACAAGCACCATTTATTTTAACTTAGAACTTAATTGACCTACAAAGGAAAACAGATGGTTTTGCCAAACTGCAAAAGAATTTGACCAGATTTTACACCTTTTAAAGTTAGTTATAATAAGATCAGAGAAGATGGGATCAGGAGGGAGACAAACCATAAGAGACTCTTAATCTCACAAAACAAACTGAGGGTTGCTCGGGGGAGGGAGGGTATAGAGAGGGTGGTTGGGTTATGGCATTGGGGAGGGTATGTGATACGGTGAGTGTTGCAAAATGTGTGAGCCTGATGATTCACAGACCTGTACCCCTGGGGCTAATAATACATTATATGTCAATAAAAATAATTAACAAAAAATAATGAGATCAGAGAAATTGTAGTTGGGAAGGTAAATATTATAAAGCTCAGTACCATGAGTAAATATGATTTTCTTTAAGAAATTAAATGTATGTACTTATGATCTTATAATTAAAATTACATAACAACTAACATTCTCAAAAGAATTTCATGTGAACCAACTACTCAATTTTATGATAATCAGGATAAGTATAGTATTGTAAGAAAGGACTTTCACCTCTAAACTGGCTAACGTTTATATTTTTGGGTTTTCAAAGTATCAACCATATAAATACATTCTAGCTTTTACTCTTATTTATATGAGACAAGATATCACAGCTAGTTTAATGCAGTATAATTTTAATTTTAAAGTTTTATTTTCCAGTTTTTCTAGTATATGTGCTGCTGAAGCGAGCACTTCCAGTTTTTCAATATGATAAATTTCATAGTACTAAAATTTGTGTTCTCTGATTAACTTAATTAAGACCACATGGAAAATTGTGGGCTTATGATTTCAAAAGGGTTTCTATGAGAAGTCAGTAATATAAGTCTTGGCACAAATGCTGACACATAACAAGTGTTCAATAAATGTTAGCTAATATTATTCTTATTGTTATTTTCTTAACCTTGCAGAGGATTTACTAAGTATAAGTCGAGTATTTTCTCCCTCCGGGTAAATATTTTTCCAGTCTAGACCAAATGAAGAAGGGAAAATGTTACATTCACAGTAAATAGACATAATACTAGACACAAAGCTTTTTTTTTCTTCCAAATTTTCATTTAAATTCTAATTAGTTAACATTCAGTGTAATACTGGTTTCAGGAGTAGAATTCAGTGATTTCTCACTTACATTTAACACTCAGTGCTCCTCCTAGTGATATCCACCACCCATCTAACCTATTCCCCAGCTCCCTCCTTCCATCACCCTTCAATTTTTTCTCTATCATTAAGAGTCTCTTATGCTTTGCCTCCCTCTCTCTCTCCTCACTCTTTGCTTTCCCTTCCCACATGTTCATCTGTTTTGTTTCATAAATTCTACATCAGTAAAAGCATATGGTATTTTTTTTCTGACTGACTTGTTTCATTTAGCACTATACTCTCTAGTTCCATCAATGTTGCAAATGGCAAGATTTCATTCTTTTTATAGCTGAGTACTGTTCCATTACGCACTCACACACACACCCCACATCTTCTTTATCCATTTCAGTCAATGGACATTTGAGCTCTCTCTATAGTTTAGCTATTGTTGATAGTGCTGCTATAAACATCAGTTACATGTACCCCTTTGAGTCCACAGTTTTGTATGCTTTGGGTAAATACGTAGAAGTGAAATTGCTAGATCAAAGTTCTATTTTTAACTTTTTGAGGAAACTCCATGCTGTTTTCTAGAGTGGTTGCTCCAATTTGCATTCCCACCAATAGTGTAAGAGGGTTCCCCTTTCTTAGTATCCTCACCAATACCTGTTGTTTCCTATGTTGTTAATTTCAGCCATTCTAACAGGTGTGAGGTGGTATCTCATTGTGGCTTTGATTTGTATTCCTTGATGATGAGAGATGTTGAGCACCTTTTCACATGTCCATTATCCATCTGGATGTCTTCTTTGAAAAAATATCTATTTATATCCTCTACTAACTTTTTAATTGGATTGTTTGGTTTTGGGGTATTGAGTTTGATAAGTTCTTTATATTTTTTATACTAACCCTTTATCAGAGATGTCATTTGAAAATATCTTCTCCCATTCTATAGGCTGCCTTTTAGTTTTGTTGATTGTTACCTTCACTGTGCAAAAGATCTTTATCTTCATGAAGTCCCACTAATTCATTTTTGCTTTTATTTCCTTTACCTCCAGTGACTTCTTTAGTAAGAAGTTGCTATGGTAAAGGTCAAAAAGGTTGTTGCCTGTTAGACACAAAACGTTTTTTAAAAGATTTATTTATTTATTTATTTATTTATTTATTTGAGAGAGGGAGAGAGAGAGAGCACACACAACCAAGAGAATGCAAGGCAGGAAGAGAGTCAGAGGGGGTGGGAGAGGGACAAGCAGACTCCTCACTGAGTGCAGAGCCCAATGGGGGCTGGATCTCATCACTCTGAGATTATGAACTGAGCTGAAATCATGAGCTGGGTGCTCAACAGACTGAGCCACCCAGGTACCTCCATGCAAAGCTTTTTGACTTTGACCATTTGTACCAGGAGTAAGCCTTGGTATCAGCTGGTTTTCTCTTGCCTTATCCATGGTTCCAGGCACAGATCTTGTTATTCCAAGACCACGTGATGTGACCTAAAAGCTGATTTAGAAAAGAAAACAAATAAAAATAAATAGTAGTCACGGGATGCCTGGGTGGCTCAGTTGGTTAAGCAGCTGCCTTCAGCTCAGCTGCCTTCAGCTCAGTTGGTTAAGCAGCTGCCACATCGGGCTCCTTGCTCGGCAGGGAGCCTGCTTCTCCCTCTGCCTGCCATTCTGTCTGCCTGTGCTCGCTCTCTCTCCCTCTCTCTCTCTCTGACAAATAAATAAAATCTTTTAAAAAAAAATAGTAGTCTCACCTTTTCTTTGACAAAGTATATGCTGTGGATGCCTGGATGGTGCAGTTTGTTGAGCCTCTGACTCTTGGTTTCAGCTCAGGTTTGATCGAGCCTTGCATGGGCTCCAGACTCCACGCAGAGTCTGCCTGAGTTTCTCTCTCTCTCTTTCTCTGCCCTTCCCCACTGCAGTCACTCTCTCCTTCTCTCTCTCACTGAAATAAATAAATAAATATTTAAAAATATGAGCCGTGTTTACGATGAAATTACAGAACTCTGTCTAATATATTTATAATAAAGGGTTAAATGATGAATTAGCCTTGATGCATTACATAATAGTTGTCATCAAAGTTAAGTGCCACTTACATTATAGGGGCACCTGGATGGCTCAGTCGATTTAGTGTCTGACTCTTGATTTTGGCTCAGGTCATGATCTCAGGGTCATGAGACTGGGCTCTATGCTTGATGTAGAGCCTGCTTAATATTCTCTCTCTCCCTCTCAAAAAAAAAAAAAAAGAAATATTACATTATAGTATTCTCATATTTCAAGAAATTATATTGTTTTTGATTGACTACATGGACACAGGCTAGTATCAGAGTATAATTAAATTCCCAGTAAGACAGTGGCTTATTATATGTGAAAATTTCCCTTTGGGGACCTCAAGAAGAAAATGTGTTTCTGAACATTTTGTTCTCAGAACTTTTAGAGAAAGTAGCATATTCCCATTTGTCTAAGTTTGTGTGTGTGTGTGTGTGTGTGATCTCTTCTTGAGATCACATAGACCAGATATAGTCATGTATGTTGCTTTGCATTCTTTTTTGTTTTAATACCAGCCCTATAAAAACTGACTTTTTGACTCTTATGCATTCTACACACAGCTTAGGAAACTATCTACTAAGATTTGACTTCCATGGGCTAAAAGGTATATTTTTCTCCCAGCACAGACATTGAAAAATGCACAGAAATCAACTTAATCAACTATGTGTTTAGCCTGTGAAAAAGAAGTTTTTAATTAAAATAATTGTCAACTGGGCTTATCTAACTAGCCTGTTCTCTCATTACTCACTTCATTAGAGGGTATGATCCTTTCAAACTAACATATAGGATTTGTATCTTCCCATGAAGGTTTAATGAATTATTTATCTTCTCTTACATTCATCTTAGTTCTTTATATCAGTGCTAAGTTAGAAAATTTTCACTCAGTCTGAATCTCTTTCTTTTTGTTTTTTTCTGAATATATTTGACACACAATGTTACATTAGTGTCACGTTTACAACATTGTGGATTCCACATCTCTATGCATTATGCTATATTCACAAGTGTAGCTACCATGTGTCACCATACAACACTATAATAATATCATGAATGATATTCCCTATGCTGTTGCCTTTTATTCCCATGACTTATTCATTCCATAACTGGAAGTCTGTATCTCCCTCTCACCTTTACACTTTTTGCCCATCCCTCCATCTCCTTCCTTCTGGCAATCACCAGTTTGTTCTCTGTATTTATAGGTCTAATTTTTCTCTATGTTCTAATCTCAACTTTAGCACTTAAGTTTCTTATGGATTCTCAGAAGACATCAATAGCCTCCTTACATTTCTATATGACCAGTCCCTTATTTCTCTCTTATATACAATGAAACTTCTTTCTTTTATCACTGGTTAGAAACACTAAGTTAACCCTCCTGTTAAAGGCTTATATAATATCCTTAACTTTTTCAAAGTTTTTATTGAAATTATAATTCATGCATTTCTTTCAACAAATATTCATTGACTGCCTTATATGTTATGCACTAATCTTGGTGGATGCAGCAGGGAATAAAACAGACATTATAGTGGGAAAGACAGACAATAAGTTAGGTAAATAAGCCACGTATGTCGTACATTATTCAATGACAAGTATTTAAGGAGAAAAGGTATGAAATAAGGATGATTATAATTAATTATTTGCATAATTATTTGATGGTTGCTTGTTTTCCCCATGAGACTCAGAGGCTGTGTCAGTTACGTTCAGAGCCATATCTCTAGGACCTGGCAGGACCTCACATGTAGTAGATGCTCAGTAAATATTCACTGGGTAAAGTGAAGCACATAGAGAAAAAATATTTTGAAAAAGTTTGGGATCATTAACAGTGTGATTGATATTATTATTTTGTCCTAGCCAGTCAAAAAGAACAGATTCCAAGGATATCATTCTTGGATGAGGTGCAGAAAGAAGGAAAGGAAAGGAACCAACATAACTTGAGTCCCAGTAGAGAGCTGGAAGTGCCCTGGATGCTTCCTATTCACTCATATAGTCCTTTGACAGCTGGAACTGGAAGGTATTACTTCTCTCATTTTAAAGATGAAGGACTGAAATTATTTTTCAATGATTTATTAAAGATTATACTTTAACTAGACTAGCAATTTTGTCATTTCTATCTTTTAGTATAATTTCTTCCCAGGTAATTTTTTATTTTTGAACTTTTCAGTTAAAGTTATGAAACCTTATTTCCTCATATTTGGGATTCCCTATTGTTTTTAGTCTGAAAAATGTTTATATAGCATCTGTTTTAATTAATGTAGAAAATGTAGCAGTTTCATATACGAACACAAAGAAAATTCCTGCTCTCTGGAATAAGGCAGTCATGCTTCTGAATAGTAATATTTTTTTTTTAAAGATTTTATTTATTTATTTGACAGAGAGAGATCACAAGCAGGCAGAGAGAGAGGAGGAAGCAGGCTCCCTGCTGAGCAGAGAGCCCGATGGGGGCCTCGATCCCAGGACCCTGAGATCATGACCTGAGCCGAAGGCAGCGGCTTAACCCACTGAGCCACCCAGGCGCCCTGAATAGTAATATTTTAACCATATTCTCATGACCAAATTTTAAGGAATACAGCCTGAAACCAGCTTTTCCTTTATTTCTGATGAAGCTATCCATCATCATATCCAAATTAGGAAGCTAAGCTATAATTGAACATTATAATTATATCATAGTGTTGATGAAAGTAAAGAAAAAAAAAAAGAAAAAGAAAAAGAAAAAAAAGTTGGCAAGATTGAGGAAATGATCAGCTACAGAAAGTATATGGGATTTCCCCTAATCTCACATCATTCTGGCTGTGTTAATGTATACAGAGTTCAAGGAGTTGATATGTGAGGTCACTTCATGAAGTAATGGTTTATTATTAATTTATTCCTGGAAGAATAAAGAAGGTTGGAGATGATACAGGGGATTCTGAAATTTTTTTAAAGGAAGATGTTGGCACTTGACCAAAACATGTGAAGAGGTCAGAGTTAGTAATCTCTTTGGGCGGTTTATCATGATGTTGGAAGATAGTACAAACACAGGAAGTATGTGTATAAACATGTTTTATTGCCTTACATTTACTTGTGTACTTTCTCAGGTACCTCAGGTAGCTGCCATTTGTCTTCTCCTTTGCACAGTAAGAAATCCGTAAGTAAGCAAAAACATTAAAATCCCAAATCATACTTACTTTGCTCAAAGTAAGTATGGTTTGGGATTTTAATGTTTTTGCTTACAAAATATTTTTTTTTGGGGAGAGGAATTGTCTCCTAGGTGATTATCTTTACAGGGCCAAAAGGTGGTATCTTTAAAGGGCCAAGAGCCCTCTGGGGTAATGTGCTTAAAACCATGAGTTCTAAGAAGGAAAGGGTCATGTCAACCATTTCTTTGTGTTTCTAGCGTGGAGAATAGGGTTGACATAGGGTAACAACTCAATATATATTTGTTAAATTAACCAATAATGTTATGTGGCCCAGTTGTTCCCAAAGTGTGGCGTGGGAAACCCCAGATATACATGAGATCAAAATCATTTATTATTATTATTATTATATAATAATATTGTCTATCTTTCCCACTATAATGTCTGTTTATTCAAGATTTATTCAAAGTGCAAGATAAACCGGATTTTAATATAGCACTAGGAAAAGTTCATTGATATGGTTTCAAAGTCCACACTGTAGCTCACCTTTCAGGAACTACCGTTTGTCAAGTTTTAGTATAATTTCCAAGGATAATATCTGTAATTATCTGCTCCTTTAAAAAAAATATTTTATTTACTTAGGGGCACTTGGGTGGCTCAGTCTGTTAAGTGTCTGCCTTCAGCTTGGGTCGTGATCCCAGGGTCCTGGGATCAAGTCACACATCCGGCTCCCTCCTCAGCAGGGAGCCTGCTTCTCCCTCTGTCTGCTGCTCCCCTGCTTGTGCTCTCTCTCTCTCTCTCTTTCTGACAAATAAATAAATAAAATCTTTTTTTAAGTGTTATTCTATAGAAGACCTACTGTCTTTTTTCTTTTTTTAAAGATTTATTTATTTATTTGTCACATGTATGTATGTATCCCACATAAACAAAAGTATTTTTTAAATTACTCAATAATTTTTTAAAATAGAAAAGTATCCCAAGATCAGAACGTTTGAGAACTGATAATGGAAGACCTAAATAAGTTAATCATTTGCCCAAGTCCCAATCTGGGAGTTACCTCTCTTTCCTCACTTCTCATTCTCCACATTTAATTAGTCAGCAACATCTATAGGCTCTATCTTATGTTCATTCCCCTTCACGGTTCACAGTATCCATTGATGCCATTTTGGTCCAAGTCAACAATATCTGTGGATGACTGTAGTAGCCTTGAGCCTTGTATAACCTATCTCTACTCTTGACTCCAGAGAGTTTTTACATATTTTTTATTTTTATTGAAGTATAGTTGACACACACAGTTACATTCATTTCAGGTGTACAACATAATGATTTGGAGAGTTTATTTTTATATAGCAGCTACAGTGGCCTTTTAAAGACATAAGATAGATTGTTTTATTCCTGTTTAAGACATTCCAGTGGATTCCCATCACCCTCAGAATTACCTACTTATCCTGCATTATCTGCTGACTACTCACCCCATAGCCTATCACTTGACTTCTTTTACACCATGATCAAGCCACAATGGATGCTTGTTGTCAACTCTTTCCCATCATTCAGATCTCGCAGAATGCCACCTCCTCAGGAGGACTTCTTGATCTTGCTTACTCCAATAGCTCCCTATCCCCTGATTTAGTTTTACTCTCTAGTCTCTTAAACATTCCTATTTTCTTCATTATCATTATCTTTTGTTTTTACTTATTTTTGTTATCTGAATCTTTGCTCTAAACTATAAACTCCATGAAGCAGACTTTATTAGTCTTGTTTACCACAATATTCCTAGCATTTAAACTAGTATGTGGCACACGGTAAGTTCTCAATAAATACTTATTGAATAATAAGTAGAAAAACAAGACACACAGCAAAACCATAAATACTGGACGAAATGGGACATGGTTAAATTAAATTTATCAGTATCAGTCAGAATCCAGTGCGAAGAAAGAAACCACAACAGTAATTTGAAGAGAGAAAATTTGATATGAAGAATTGCTAACCAGTAAAAGGTGGTTATCTACTAAAAGAGGGAAAGAAAACTATAAGAAGTAGAGAAGTAGCAAATGCATAAAGCATTTATTACTCCTTGGGCTGAAGGAGAGTGAACAAGGAAGGAAGGAAGAATTTGAAGAGCTCTCTTCCCTCTGCCCAAGACTGAGATTCAGACCTCCAATAAGGGTAAGGCTGCCACAGGAACATGCAGCCAGCTGATAGCAAGAAACTTGCTAATGGCACTACTGATGGTCCCCAGACTAACCTTCAGGATGACAGAAAACCTTGTCAGAGTGTCCATGAGGTGAGCTGCTGACACAAGTACCACTAGACCTTTTCTAGGCCCATCAACTGGCTGCCATGTCAAAACCACACTCAAGAAGCAGGAAGAGAAATCCCTTCTTCCTCCTCTGGCCTTGAGGTGTCTCTCCAGCACCCTCTATTGACAGACCCTAAAAATTGAGGCGGCTATCAAAAAAGAAACGTTGAGAGACAGCTTCAGGATCATGAAATAGGGCAAAGAGTGGTCTTGAACCCGAAAGGCAATAAAATTGATAACTGGCACAGTATACTGTGGAAGGAATATGCACCTATTGGAAAGAAAATGTTCTAGAATATTTTTGGCATGTTTCAAAGTGGGGCATCCACCTCACCAGCATGATCCTATTTTTGTATGAGCAAATAAGAAGCATACCAAACTACTAACTGTATATGTACCAAGGACAAAATTAAGGCCTAAAAGGGGAGAAGAGTAATTTTACTATAAACACTACAGATGTATTAAATTGCCATGATGAGCACAAAACACCTACAAAACATACAGACTTCATTTTCTGCCAGCACTAAAGCTATACACCATCCCTTTCCTACCCCTGCCTTCTTGTTGACAGGGTCCCCCAAATGTTAGAAAACATACCCTCCTTGAAAACATCTTGGTTGGTCCATTGAGAATTCAGGTAGTCTCACTCTGATCTAGTTCTGACCAATGATATATAGCAATAGTTGGCTTGGGAAAGGAAGGATTCTGAGAAAACTCTTTGTTTTTAAAAAGAGAGATTCATAGAAAAAGAATATCCCTTTTTCTGCCTTTAGGCCACTGGTATGTGAGGCTGTGCTGCTAGGAGCTTCATCCATCTCTTGTGACCATGAAGACAACTAACACACCCTCTGAGCATGACAAAAGAGAAAGATGGCAGTACTCTGGGTCTTTGGTTACTTGTTTCAGCCACAGATTTAACCATCTCCTTATAAGCATGTGGCTTCTAAACTCCTTGCTATTGTGAGAAAAAAATTCTCTCATTTAATTCACTCTTAGGTGGACTTTCTGTAACTTGAAGGTAAAAATATTTTGTCTTATGACAATCATGCATATGGCTTTTTCTGTACATTGACTATACAAACAAAGCTTATTTCATACTACCCTTTTCATTCCGTATGTGAAACAATACCAGTGATGATAGCTAATATTTATTGTCTATTGTATATCTGTACATGTGATAGGTGTTTTTTTATTGAAATATAATTGACACACAGCATCATATTCATTTTAGGTGTACACATAATAATTCAATATTTGTATATATTGCAAAATGATCACCACAATGGCAGTTAACATCTACAACCATGCCATTACAAAATATTTTTTCTTGTGATGAGGATTTTTAAGATTTATTCTCTTAACAACTTTCAAATATACAACAGTGTTGTTAATTATAGTCACCATGCTACATATTACATCCCATAACTAATTTATTTTATATCAGGAAGTTTGTATCTTTTGACACCCTTTATCCATTTCACCCACCTCTGCTTGCCTATGGCATCCACCAGTTTGTTCTCTTTATCTAAGAGCTTGGTTTTTGTTTTGTCTGTTTTGTGTTTGCTTTGGGTTTTTGTTTTGTGTTCCTAGATTCTACATATAAGTATCTTTTTCTCTCTGATTTATTTCACTTAGTATAATGCCCTCTAGTCCACCCATTTCATCATAATTTGCAAGATTTCAATATTTTTATAGTATTATATTTTTATATAAATACTATATAAATATAAATACTATGTAGTATTATATTTTTGAATAGTATTATAAATATTATAAATACTTATATATTTATATATAAAATAAATATACATAAATATAATAGAAATCCATTAAGTTCTCACAAGAACACTAATATGAGCATACTTAGCAATTGGGTTACATGGTTAAAACATAATGTATACCTTGAAAAGGCTCAAAAATCAGTGAGCAAACATACTATAATAATATGGTATGACAAGAGGTATAGTAGACTTATGTACCCTCTATGTCCAGCACCTTTTTGGTGGATTAATTCCTCTTATTCTCAGTCCATAGTTAGGAAGACACTGATTCTACCCTATACCCCATCACTAAGAGTGAGTATGTGACCTAGGTCTGGTCAGGCAGGTTATCTCACTGTCCTAACTAATGTGAGTATTCAGTAAAACAGGCAAGTGGCCATAGCTAGTTCAATGAGAAGCTATCTTAGGATTTTTTTTTTTTTAATCTTGGGACTTTTGATGGAAATTTTAAGAAAGCAGCTGATGACTGACTTTGCCACCATACAGTAATAGCCTACTTGAGAATAAGGCCAACACAGAGAAAAATAAAGATAAAGATGGAGAAAAATGCAGACTCCTGAGGACATACGCGAAGCCACTATATCTCAGCTATGCTTTAAAATTTGCTTCATGGGCATTCCACTGGATTTAATTAAAAAAAAAAAAAAAAGATTTTGGGCACCTAGGTGGCTCAGTGGGTTAAGCCTCTGCCTTCGACTCAGGTCATGATCTCAGGGTCCTGGGATTGAGTCCCTCATCAGGCTCTCTGCCCAGCAGGGGCCCTGCTTCCCCACCCCCTCTCTCTCTGCCTCCCTCTCTGCCTACTTGTGATCTCTGTCAAATAAATAAATAAAATCTTATTAGAAAAAGAAGATTTTATTTATTTATTTGAGAGAGAGAGAGAATGCACAAGCTGGGGAACAGGCAGAGGGAGGGGGAGGGAGAAGGAAAAGTGGACAACCTGCTGAGCAGGGCCCCTGATGGGGGGCTTCATCCCAGGACCTCAAGATCATGACCCAAGCTGAAGTCAGCCACTTAACCAACTGAGCCACTGAGGCTGCCCTCCACTGGCTTTAACTTAATGTATTCTCTTTAGTTCCCCCTTCTCTATTTTTAAATCTGTTTTGGGTTTAGTTTCAGAACTTGTGAACAAAAGTCCTGGTATAAAAAAATGTAATAAGGGAGGCAAAGATCTATGGGTTCCCAAAGGAAGTGCACCTATTTTAATTTGAAGAACAGGGTTAGGAAGTTTCTAATAAGGTAAATTTTAATAGAAGTGAAACAGTTGTTTTCAAAGAAGAAATAATTAAGCTGAGAAGACAGGAGAAAGGGAAAATAATGGAACGGTATGGGAAAAGAGTATGGCATGTTCACAAAACTATAGTTGTTGACTGTGGCCAGACCTTAGGATGCCTATGGCATTTAGAAGGTAAGACTGGGAAGGGAGATAGTCAGGGGCCAGATTTTACACAGCCTTAGGGTTTGATCTTATCCTGAAATTGATGGGGAGTTACTGATTTGTGCATTAGAAATTTTGTTGTGATGACATTAGGGAAGTTATGTTGGAAGCCATAAAACTAAAGGCAGAGGTCCAGTGAGACTATGATAGGAATCTAGACAAGAAGTGAGAAGCCACTAAAGTAATATTTAAGAGACACTTAATAAATAAAATTGGCAGAACTTAAAGATTAATGGATATGGAAAATGAGGGAAAGAGAAACGTCTAGGAGGCTCAGTGTTTTTTATGTGAGCAACTGGGTGGTGCCATTGGCCAAAGGGAAGAACATGAAGAATAGAAGAGCCTATGGAGTCACATGATGAGTTCAGACAGGCATTCAGGGCACAAAGGTTAGCTTAGGCTCAAAGATTAGGATGCCAAAATGTAGAAAAATTAGTTGAGGCTTTGACGAAGGAAGAGATGATCAGGAGAAGTATATAGATCAAGAAGAGAGTGGGACCCATGATGGAGTTTTGTGAAGCATCAAGTTTAATCGACAGGCCTCCAAAATACACAAAAAAGAACTGGAGGTAAAAGGAGAACAGGAAGAGTGTGGATTCATAGAAGCCAACGTAAAAGTTTCAAGAAAAAAGTGGTGAAAGTCGCAAAATAAATGATGTTGAGAAATTCAGATAAGATGCCTGAAAACAATCCCTTGGGTTTAGAAAATGGATGGTCATTAGTGAACACCACAAAAGCTTACACTGCTGTGATTAGGGCCAAGCCCTCAATGCTATGGCTTGAGAAGAATGTGAGAGTGAATAACTTAAGAGACCAAGATTTTTTTTTAAATGGAAGCAAATGATTGGTCAGAAACCAGAAGATGTAGGGATCTGAGTCTTCTCTCTCCATAGACATTGTCTTTGTGTCTCTGTTTCTGTCTCTCAAGTTTCTATGGGAGAGACTTGACTTAAATTTAAATGCTGAGGAGTAAATCTAGGTGCAAAAAGGGGCTGATGATGATGATGAACAGATCTAAATAGCAGAACAAGTTTTTGAGAGGGTTGGGAGATTAATCTGGGACCCAAGGAAGTTCCCCTCTTATTGAATGAGAGAGATGCAGCTAAGCCACCGGTGCAGAGGCAGATGCAAGTGGGGAAGGAAGTTATGAGTGTTGCTGTACTGGATTTCGACTTGAAGTAACAATACTTTTAAGATCTGCTGTTCATTGTGATGGTAATTTTAGGCAAAAAACAATAAAAGGTTATTTTCATTCCAATGCAAAAATAACTTATAAAGTATGTGAGATACTTTACAATCAAAAGTTACCTATAGAGATAAAATGACAGAGGTCCTGTTAAAAGAAGGAAGAAGAAAAATCTCAGGCGATAAGTAAAGCATTTTCTAGGAATTTCTACAACTGATGAAATTACTGAAAAGTTTTAAAGATTTATTCCAATTGACAACTAACTAGAAGAATGGAACTTCAGTAGTGAAATTTTGTAAGTATGCAGATTTCTTCACACAGAACATAATTAAGCTTATTATTTTGAAATAGACTTTGGAAATATTTCCAGGTCTTTATATCCAATAAAAGGAGTGAACTGTTACCCATAAAACATCCTTTAAAAATTACAGTGCTTGGGTGTCTGGGTAACTCAGTTGGTTAAGTTCTGCCTTCTACTCAGGTCATGATCCCAGAATCCTGGGATCAAGACCCCCATCGCTCTTCCTGCTCAATGAGGAGTCCCCCTCTCCCTTTGCCCTTCACCCTGCTTATGCTCTCTCTCACTCACTCTTTTCTCAAATAAATAAAAGAAATCTTTTTTTTTAAAAATTACAGTGCTTTGGGGCAAGCCTCTCAGGTCCCCTCCTTCCTTGGGGGCTTCGTACTATCATTCTGCTATCACTCAATAAACCCTGCTTTGCTACCCCCCCAAAAACAATAACAAAAAAAATTACAGTGCTTTGAGTGAGAGAGAAGTCTGTGACAATTCTGACTAAACTCAGCATTACCCAAGCTCATTAGCCATTTTATTCATCAGCCATGATGACAAATGCCACTGTCTAGTTTAAAAAAACAAATCCCCAAATTAGAAATCTATACTCTCATCGGGGATATTCAGGAAAACACAATGTTGGTTTAGTTGGTATATCAAAAATGTTTTTTAATCATGATTGGAATAAGGACAATATCTAGCTAAGTTTCTTTTCTTTCTTTCTTTCTTTCTTTCTTTCTTTTTTTTTTCTTAAAGACTATTTATCTGTTTGTCAGAGAAAGAGAGAGCACAAGCAGGGGGAGCAACAGGCAGGGGGAAAAGAAGGTTCCTCTATGTACAAGGGGTCCATGTGGGACTAGATCCCAAGATCCCAGGATCCTGATCTGAGCCAAAGGCAGATGTGCCAACCGACTGAGCCACCCAGGTGTCCCTAGCTAGCCAAATTTCTATTTTCATAAATATAACATTAATTTACTTAAATTGCCAGTTCTTGGTATGCTTGCTAAAGTCATAATTTATTTTTATATAGTTATTTTTCCTATTTACTTTGTTTTTAAATGTATATTGAAAAATTTAAACTATATGAATATATAAATACGTGCTTTTGTAAAACTTCAAACGTGCACGTGTGTGTAGAGAGAGAAGAAGAATGGGAACTATTATATATATATCTAACATATAGTTTTAATATAGATGATCATGTTACCTATTTTGTTCTGCAACTTGATTTCCTACTTAATATTATATCATTGATATAGTTTCATATTATTATACTTCCTTATTTATTTATAAGATTTTATATCTATATATCCAGAGAGTTTTGAAGTAGGATAGCCAGCAGTGGATGGGGATTGCCAGGGTTTGATGAGAAGAGGGGGAGCTGAATTGATTGAGAGGAGATTAAAAAAAAATGTGAGAGAGTTTTTTGGGGGAATTGACAGGGATTCCATAAAAGAGGAGAGAGGATTCCAAACAGAGGCAAAGCAGAAGATGGGTTTGGTGGGACCTGTGTTTTGGGACAGGCAGAATACAACACAGATGAGGAGAGGCTCCAGGACCAGGGTAGGCAGATGATCTGCAGACAAGGCTTTTAATAAACCAGTTTTGGGGGCACCTGGGTGGCTCAGTGGGTTAAGCCTCTGCCTTCAGCTCAGGTCATGATCTCAGGGTCCTGGGATGGAGCCCCACATCGGACTCCCTGCCCAGCAGGGAGCCTGCTTTCCCCCTCTCTCTGCCTGCCTCTCTGCGTACTTGTGATCCCTCTCTCTGTCAAATAAATAAATATATTTTTTTAAAAAATAAAAATAAAATAAACAGTTTTGGGGAGTGCCTGGGTGGCTCAGTCAGTTAAACATCCGATTCTTGGATTTGGCTCAGGTTCTGAGCTCGGGGCTTGGGGAATCCAGCCCTACTTGGACATTCTTTCCCTCTGCTCCTCCCCCCCCATGCTCTCTCTATCTCAGATTAAAAACAAAACAAAACAAAAAAAAAACAAAACCAGTTTTAGTTTATCTGAAGCTGAATGTATTTTTAGAGAATTGTAGTTTGTGGATTTCATACAAATTATATTTTCAGAATAGAGCTGCAGTGAGTCTGCTAGGATCACAGGCGGTGCCGAGTGTGGTTCCACAGGGTTTGGCAGGTGAGACACGCATTACAGACAAGATGCCTCTCCTAGCGTATGATGCACCATAAAGGAAATGGAGGCAATTCGCGTAAGGGGGAAGTGGTTAAGTGATTGAAAGCAGTTTGGGACTTATGCAATGCAAAGCCATGGTCACAGAAAACTCCAAATGCGTTTTAATTTTCAAATGCTGAATTACACAGAAAATTGCACAAGGGCAGTCTCAAAGGCTCCCAACCGGACAACCACGATCATCCTGACGTACCTTGACTCCCATTACTTTTGCCTCCAAGAGCACATTTGGAACATTTAAAAAATGTGCCCCCAGAGACAAAGGGGAAGTTTTTGTTGTGAAAATCTGTTGTGATTCTACGAGGAGATGTGCATGTACATTTAATTCACAAACTTAGTATCATCTATCAAAAACATCTCTCATATAGTAGGGATAGAGGTTTTGGGTGGTGGTGTTTTTTTTTTTTTTTTTTTTTAAAGATTTATTCATTTTAGAGGGGAGGGAGGGGCAGAGGGAGAGAGGATCAAAAGCAGACTCTAGTTGAGCACAGACCCCAGTGCCCGGCTCAGTCTCTGGACGGTGAAATCTGGAATCTGAGATCATGACCCTGAGGATAACAACCTGAGCTGAAACCAAGAGTCAGGCAATTTAACCAACTATGCCACACAGGAGCCCAGGGATTGAGGGGCAAAAAAAAAAAAAAAAAAAAAAAAAAAAAAAAATCCTCTATAAGTTTAACTAATTATTGATTTTTTTAAAAAATTTATTTATTTGACAGACAGAGATCACAACTATGCAGAGAGGTAGGCAGAGAGAGAGGAGGAAGCAGGCTCCCTGCTCAGCAGGGAGCCCGATGGGGGCTTGATCCCAGGACTCTGGGATCATGACGCAAACCAAAGGCAGAGGCTTTAACCCACTGAGCCACCCAGGTGCCCCTGATTTGTTTATTTTTAGTGCATTTGTTCATCATTTAATTTATTAGTGATATACTCAGAGATGATAGCTCCTCACATCTCCTTTCTTTCTCAGAAATAGCCCAGCTTGCCTCAAGATGAATTAAAGTGTTCACTACTTGAGAGCCATATTGATTTTAATTATTTACTTTTTCTTTTTTTGTTAAGATTTTATTTATTTATCAGAGAGAGAGAGAGGGAGGGAGAGAGAGAGAGATATCGCACAAGCAGTGGGAGACACAGGCAGAGGGATAAACAGGCTTCCTGCTGAGCAAGGAGCCTGGTGTAGAACTCAATCCCAGGATCCTGGGCTGCTTAGATGCTTAATGGACTGAGCCACACAGGCATCCCGGATTTTAAGTATGTTCATCATAAAAATTATATATGCAAAATAAATGATATGTAAATTTTTTACACTTCACTGTAGCTTTTATATAGCATTAAACCAAAATATTAAATCTATAATAAGTAAATTCAAGCAAAATTTCAATCAGACAAACAATGTTGTGTCGTGCATAGTGGAAAATCAGTGCTGATCGCGATGGCCCAATCCTCTCGCACTTGATGACTTAGACTACATTTTACCGTCTGCTGAATCAGTTCTACTAGAGATTTTCTCGCTTTGTCTCACAGGGAGGTGACAGAGTATAATGGGCAAGGGCAGAGACTCTCAAGCTCTCTTTCCCAGATGGTTTAAATCCTGCTTCTGCTACTACTTATTGGTTCCACGACCTTAGGCAAGGTACTTAACCATTTTGTGATTCAGTTTCCACATCTGGAAAATGGGAATGATAATAGTCCTTACAGCTCTGGGTTGTGATAACTCAGTGACTTAATACCCAAAGAATAGAACACAAAAAATTATTCAATAAATACACTAGGCTGTGATGTCATTTGGCATACACATGTAACATATCTTAATTTTCATAAGCCAGTATAGTGGCTTTGCAATGTGTCAACTTGGCTAGCCTGAACTACATTTCCCAGAATGAACTTTCTTGTATGTCTGTGGTTAGAGTAAACCACAAAGGATATTCTTGCACAAGATTTGGAAGGCAGAAGTGAAGCAGCAATTATTTTGTAGCTCACATGCATTGTCACTTCCAGGCTGGTTCATGCAATTTTTGTAAGCCGGGTACTGGGTCTACCACTCTTCCACCTTCCACTAGATCCTCCTACAGCTTCTATGACTCCTGGAACAGGTACATTTCTTTAGCTTCATGGTGAAGCTCCCTAACCGCTCCAGGATACCCATATCACTAAGGGCAGAGAAACTAAAACTGACATCGGTTTCAGTCCAACCTTGCAGATTCTATCTTGTGCTAATAGGTGCTAGTTTATTCTTGGTCTCTCTGACTTTACCTCCATCTTCTTTCCTGACTGCCTGTCTCATGGATTTTAAGCTCCAGCATTGGATGGAAAGACAACAGATTTATAGAGATTGCTTCTTAAGCAGCTCCCACGATTATAAAGGCTCAAATCTCAATAACAAATCTATAGATAGATAGATAGACAGACAGACAACACTCATAAATAGGTCCCTAATAGCCCTGATTCTCTGAATGAACCTCTGTCTGACAAAGCCATGAATAATTAAAATAGTTCCACTGTACAACAACATGATCACAAATACAAATGAAAACATAAACAATAGAAACACGTGGATATCTGATATTAAGAAGGTCATTTATAAAATTTGAATAAACTTACTTTTTAGGTTATTATGAAAATGAAACTTCATATTTAAAAAAATTCTCATAAAGTGTCCTAAATTTTATTAACTTTGTAGCTGACACTACAGCCTTTAACTTTTCTAAAAAAAATCATAGAGGGATGCCTTGGGTGGCTCAGCTGGTTAAACATCTGCCTCTGGCTCAGGTCATGATCCCAGGGTGCTGGGATCCAACCCTGCTTTGGACTCCCTGCTCAGCAGGGAGTCTGATTGTCCCTCTCCCTCTGTCCCTCCCCCTGCTTGTATTTTCTCTCTCTGTGTCAGATAAATAAAATCTTTGAAAATATATATATCATAGATAAGATTCCTTGACTCTTTCTCAGTCTCCAAAATTATCTCCTGAGTCAAAGGAATCCTACCTATCTCTTACCTATCTCTCACTCATTCTTAATTCATTTGATTATTTAAAAACATTTTTGAGTGTCTGGTATGTGCTAGACATGGGGTTGTTGCCACATACACAAAAGCAAGTAACTGTCTTTTCCTGAAAAGATCTAAGTTTCTAAAGGAGACAGAAGCAAGCCAACTAGCCATGTGTTGAGCGCCATGATAGAGCTGTGCAAAGGACTCTCACTGAAGAAGCCGTCAACCCACAAAGAGGAGTGGGAGCAAGCCATCTAGAGAGGGAAGATTTGAATTGACTATAAAAACATAAATAAGAGTAAAGGGGAAAGATATTTCAGATAGAAGTACATGACTATGAAGTTCTGGAAGCTCATGGAAACATGGACTATTTGGGGAAATGCATTAGGAAGAAATCGTGAATTTGACAGTCAGAAGCAGGACAAGGGTTAGAATCACAGCCATGAAATTGTTGTAACTCGGGAGACAATGAACAATATTCATACCAGTTAATGAACAATATTCATACCAGTTAAGCCCCAGCTCTGTGACTCTAGGTCTCTGAACTTGGCTGCATTTACTCTCCGTTATTTTTCTCACAGTGAACTCACATTTTAATGCTCTTCTGCCACTGCTTATAAAATCGTTTCAGGATCTCTTTATATGTAAATTGTTTTTTTTCTGTAGGTCAGTTTGGCAGTTTATATCCTTTGACCCAGTAATTCTTACTTCCATGAATCTCTTTAAAAACAACAACAACAACAACAACAACCAAACCCTCAAACAACACAGAGGAAAAAAACCACTGGAGAAGTTAGAATATTCATCACGGGGTTATTTACAACTGAAAAGTTACAAAAAAACTTGTCTGTGCCACGATAAAGAGCCAAGAGCCGATAAAATCACGATTTGACGGCGTCCGGGAGGAATTTTTTCTCAAGTTACATTTAAGTTTGTGGAGAGGCGTGCCAGTCTCTTTTGCCAACACTTGCCCACGTGCTGGCAAACAAGTATAAACACTGCGGCTGCGTGGTGGGCGCTGGGTTTCGACCGTGGTGCTGCTGCTGTTCACTCTGGATAAGTGTGGGGGAGGGGGGCTGCAGAGGGGGCCACGACCTAGGGGAAGCTCACCTCGCAGGGGACACTCCCGACCATAACAGCCTCCCTGGGTGGAAACTGAGGCTCCAGAGGCCTTCCCCACAGCCGCTGTGTCTGCCGTGAGCTATCTGTTGTCTTTCTTGCTGATTTCGGTGCCCACCCTAAGCAACCGTACGGTTCACAAAGCTCTTGAGGCCCGAGTCACCATTTCTGGCTCCAACCTCTACCAGGGTACTTTGCCCACTGCCGCGCCCACAGTGCCCCAGTGGCCCGCACCGAAGGGACGAGGTACCCTGAAGCTGCACTCCAGGGCTGAGTCGGAGGGCCACGGTTTTTCCCAGGTAGCTTCCACCGGGTGGAGACCAGAAGGTTCCCCAGCCCGGTCCTCAGACCCCAAAGCGCCTGAGGCACCACTAACAGGTGGCCTCCACGCTGGCGTTCCTCATAATCACTTTATAGATGCCTTGAGAAGTATCCCTTCAATTAAAAATACTTCTTCTATTTATAATATTTTAGTTTTAGCCGTCCCTAATTAGGAGCATTTAATGTTGTCTATCCCTTTTTGGGATGTTCAGGAAAACTGGTATGCTATTGCTATTTTAGGGCAACCCCACTTCCAGTTGCTCAGCATGTTTATATGACCTACTTTGTACTTCATTGACAGAAACCAGACCTGCTCATATTTTCTCGTGGGAGATGCCAGGGCTCTTCCAACCTTGGTCCTAAATTTATAGTCAAACAAACCTGGAATTTTTCAAGGTAAATCATAACTGACTCTCTCAGATGTTAAATTCTTTTCTGAAATGCCTTATCTATATGATACCAAGACAAATATTGATACAGTGAACCAAATAACAGGTTTAACCAGGAAAATTCATTTGACCACAATTTTTACTTTCAAAACGATGGGAAAATATAAAAAAAATGATTTATTATATATTTTGAACAGTTTGGGATCAAAATTACTGAGCATTTCCTGTCTAGTTTTTTGTCTATGTAAACTTAACAAGAATTTTATTAAAGTTGTTCATGGAAGCAGGATATTTTTGCTTTGACACAATATGACTCAATAAATGTACTGGCTTTTCTTTCAAACCATCAATTTACTTCTTTCTCCTGAGAAAGATTTGATTTTTTTTTTCTAAATTTATTTATTTGACAGGCAGAGATCACAAGTAGGCAGAGAGGCAGAGAGAGAGAGAGGAGGAAGCAGGCTCCCTTCTGAGCAGAGAGCCTGACGCGGGGCTCGATCTGAGGACCCTGGGATCATGACCTGAGCCGAAGACAGAGGCTTTAACCCACTGAGCCACCCAGGCACCCATGACTTTTTTCTTGATGATGATTTTTGCTAAATTTTTTTCAAATATAAAAACAGATTGTTTATGTAAACAAAATTTTTATAGAAGCCAATAGGAAAATATATACACCTTTAAGTACTTTATTAATTTTAAAATCATTATTAAATAGCATAAATTCAGTGTAAAATAAAACTGAGAATTAAGCTTAGAGATAGCTTTTTTTCCTGTCAATCTAATGAAACGTTAAATGTGCTCATAATACGATAATAACAGATATTCATTTCCCCCCTTCAGGTCTTTTATTACCATATTTTTTCTAAAGAAATGTATTAGAAAAATAAATAGAGAGTATGGAACAAAAACTAAGCACTGAACAGTTTTCCTAATTTTCTTCCATTTTAATAAAACATCCTAAAAGTATAACATTTCTCATATCTACTCTTCTCTTGCCTCAGAGAAACTCTGTAATGTGTGTGATAGAATGCCAGTTTCTATCATTTAGTGAAAATGAATGTTTCTATAATCATCTATGATTTACACAAGTCTAGTATGTGACAGTACTGAGATGCATACCCATGTTTCTGATGGTCCTCAGGCTTTTCTCAACACCTTCTTATCTCTGCATTCATTGTTTTATTTTTTGAGAAATATATGATTATCATAGCTTGTTTACAAAAGTAACATTCAACTATATAGACCTCGGTAAATAAACTCTATATATCCTCTAATCTTGTTATTTTGTAATCCTTGAAGGGTCAATGCAGTAGAAACATAAGTGAAGCGGTGTCAAAGGAAAGTCATTCAAGAAATTTAGATCAGATCCAAAAATGGACCTTTTACTCCTATTAAGATCTATCGGGGGCGCCTGGGTGGCCCAGAGCGTTAAAGCCTCTGCCTTTGGCTCAGGTCATGATCCCAGGGTTCTTGGATAGAGCCCCGCATTGAGCTCTCTGCTCAGCAGGGAGTCTGCTTCCCTTCCTCTCTTCTGCCTGCCTCTCTGCCTACTTGTGATCTGTCTGTCAGATAAATAAATAAAATCTTTGGGGTGCCTGGTTGGCTCAGTGGGTTAAAGCCTCTGCCTTTGGCTCAGGTCATGATCCCAGGGTTCTTGGATAGAGCCCCGCATTGAGCTCTCTGCTCAGCAGGGAGTCTGCTTCCCTTCCTCTCTTCTGCCTGCCTCTCTGCCTACTTGTGATCTGTCTGTCAGATAAATAAATAAAATCTTTGGGGTGCCTGGTTGGCTCAGTGGGTTAAAGCCTCTGCCTTTGGCTTAGGTCATGATCCTGGGGTCCTGGGATCAAGTCCCACATCAAGCTCCTTACTCAGCAGGGAGCCTGCTTCTCTCACTGCCTGCCACTCCCCCTGCCTGTGCTCTCTCTCTGACAAATAAATAAAATTTTAAAAAATAATAATAAATAAAATAAAAATAACACTAATAATAGTAGCAGTATTCTTCAATTTATTTAAATTTATAAACTGCCATCTGTACCACGTCCTGTTTTAAGAGTAAGAATATAAGGTAGATTAAAATTAAATATTTGTTGAATGAATGAATGCATGCATGAATGAATGAATGATCTTATGGTGTAATTGGGGCAGAAAGGAGTTATAGACAATTATGGGTCAGTTAAGTAAATGCAAAAAGGCATACAGAGTCCTCTTAGAAGGATTGGAGGGCTAGGGATGGCTTCAACAAGAGATGATAGTTGAATATTTACATAGACCGGCACACCTCTAGAGTGGTAGAAATAGGCACCACAACAATCATAATTCTTACATCACTGATTCATTTACCCATTGATATTGACAGTGAGTGTGCCATCTCTCCCCAGACTATGTTAGTCTGTATTATATTGGCAGTTGCATAAGGCAAAGGGATAGATTTTCCAGCTTTGGGAGGTTTGAGTAAGAATATAGCTTCAAAGAATGAAGTATTAGAAGTAGAACCCACGCATAGTTATAAATAATATTTGATGAAAATCCTTTTGAAACATATCAGGTTTTTAAAGTTTAAGGTTTTGGGACTCTTTAGTGGCACAGTCAGTTAAGCATCTGCCTGGATCAGGCTCAGGTCATGATCCCAGGGTCCTGGAATTGAACCCTGCATCAGGCTCTCTGTTGAGCAGGGAGTCTGCTTCTCCCATTGCCCCTCTCCTTGCTCGTGCTCTCTCTTGTTCTCTCTCTCAAATAAATAAATAAAATCTTAAAAAAGGAAAAATTTTAAGGTTTTGGGGATCCTGGGTGGCTGAGTGGGTTAAGCCTCTGCCTTCGGCTCAGGTCATGATCTCAAGGTCCTGGGATCGAGACCTGCATCAGCTCTCTGCTCAGCAGGGAGCCTGTTTTCCCCTCTCTCTCTGCCTACTTGTGATCTCTGTCTGTCAAATAAATAAATAAAATCTTAAAAAAAAAAGGTTTAAGGTTTTTGATTACAAAGAAACAGGACAGATGATCATGTTTATAAAAACTAAGAAACAGGGAACAGAACCTAGAACTAACTCTTAAAGACAAAAGGAATATTCATTATTTCTCATTTCCTTCTTCCCTTCCATACCTCTTAAAATCACACATGGAGTATGCCTCATTTGGCTGATGAAATCTGAGTAGAAAGTATGCTTGTCGTTTCCACACCAGCAAGTCAGTGTGTGATAAAACACACTGGCTTTTCCTATCTCAGTGATCAGAAAACAATGCCTGGATAGTGGTGCTCCAGCAGCCTGTGTGTCTGAGTGACAGCAATCACCAAAGACATGTACAAACCTACATTGCACAAGTGAATGAGAAACATGGTATGCCAAGCCACTGAGATTTGGGTATGGTTTGTTAATACAGCATAACCTAGCACTTTCTATTAATACAATAATTGAAGTTTAAACCAGCATTTAATGCATCAGTATCTTCAAGGGTACAATTAGTAGCTGTTTTCTTTTCTTCCCTCTTACCATGAAATTTTTGTCAATTAATAGACAGATATCCCTTACTATAAAAAGGACCTCTTAATATCTTGTAAAGTATTTTTAGAAGCTTTGTCATCTCCTTAAACTATGAAATTTGTTTTTGAGTTTTGTGGTCATGCAAATTTTTTTTTTTCTGGAGAGAAATGTTTATAGTTTTTATCTAGACCCTCAAGAAGACCAGAACCCATGTAAGATTAACAACAACCACTATAGAAGCTTGGATTTATAAGTTCCTACATCAGTGAATATAATTGCATGACAACTTAACATTAATCAGTAAACAGTAGCTATAGTCAGGATGTGAGTTGGAGAGAACACTGTTTTGGAGAGTTTAATAAACAGTAACTATGTAAAATTTCAAAAATTAATTAATACTCTGGTTTTCTGACCTTTAAACTTGTTAAGTTTTTCCATCATTAACAGCTCTTAAATTTATCATAACATTTCTTTAGGATGACATTGGATGTAATGTTGGATTCTGCTCACTTGTTACTAATGGGTCTATGGAGAATACACATGAACACACACATATATACATGCACACACCTACACATGCACCTGGTAGAAATTCAATCAAAAGGATAAACTGAAGCTTCTTAAATATTACTGTGGAGTTTATGGTATGTTCTTTGGAGCTCTAGGTGCATCATGGGCAAGAGAGAGGTGGGTCTGGGGGTTCTCTGTGCCACCAGTCCTACTCCTGCTTCAACTAGAGCAGCTAGTGTGATGATGTTTTCTCTCTCCCTCTTCCTGTCCCCATCAGAACTCCTGGTTTAAATGTGTTTAAGAACCACTAGGTAAATTGTACATGAGAGCATAGTGAGGTGTCTCCAAGAACTTGGAAACAAGGTTGGCCTCTGAGAGTTAAACTATGAAATCCAGACTAAGGAAGGAGATTAATTTATATATATATATATATATATATATATATATATATATATGCGCAAAATCACTTTGAAGAAAAAGGGTGGTTCTCAGGTCTGAATAACATTTACTCACTCAAGTGTAAATGTTTATGTTTCTAAAGAAATAATGTGCCTCTCAGAAAAGACTGAAGAAAGTGTAAGGGCCTATTTAGTCAGAGTGGCCCCACCTCGGTTGAACAGCCATTTTGTTGTTTATGCAGTAAAACTTAAATTGACCCTGCCCCCACCCAGGGGAACTTATTTAAAAAGCAAGTCCAGGAAACCAGTCCCAGGTAACAAAGCCCAAACACAAGGGTGGGTCAGGTCTGGTGGATAATAGCCTGAATGCAGGGATGAGTCAGAGGGGAAGGAGACATCCAATCAGTAAAGCGCACATACCGTCTCCCTAGCTACCAAGGAGTGTGGGTGATGCCTTTTGGCCGCCAATTCTGACCAAGGTGATAGGCTAGTTCAAAAGTCTACTATAGGGTGAATTGTAATTCAATTGGTCACATATGTGTGACCTAGCATGACTGTGCTTTCTCTGTGTGTTACAATTTCATTTGCCACCTGTGTGTGGCCAGGCCCAACCACATGGACTTTGCCCTATAAAAGTTAGTCTGTGAAGCAGGAAGGGGTTGCGCTGTCTGTAAGAGGCATCGCCCCAGCCGATTAGTTTGATTCTTGATGCTTGGCACGAAATAAAGCTTTGCTTGACCTTCGCTTTGTATCAGTCTTGCTCCTTTAATCACGGACCCATTTTTGGGGGACCCAACATTGGGGCCTCAACAAAAGGATAAGTGATTGGTAATAGACCCTGGAAAAAATGAAAGAGTAAACTTCTCTATTTCCAGTCTCAAAGAGAAAAATTTAAATACACGGATCCATCAGATTAAGTTTCTCAGCTCTAAATACTCTTTATCTCCTGACATTCTTTCTTGACCCAAAACAAAGAAATTTTTCTACCAAATGAAGAAGGAATTGATAATTAGATTGGTTAAAACCATCTTTCATTGTCTCCCAATGCAGACCTGGGAATGCATCTTAGGGACAATTAAGGCTCACTGGCTTTGTGCACATATGTGAAAAGTGAGAATTAAATTCTGAGAAATTAACTTGATTTGCTATTGAGGCCTGACTCATAAAGTTATTTTAGGCTGAAACATATGAAACTGCTGATATCCAATCATTATTAGCCTACGAAGCAGGAGGTTGCATACAGTTCCACCTAGTACTATTCATATGGACTGAGTTTGGATTGAGTCTACCTCCAAATCTTGGCTCTTTTAACTGGGTAGCATTGCCATTTCTGCAAAATGTTTGAAATGTATTGCTTGGCCATTTTTGAGAAATATATTTTCTTATTTTCTGTGGTTAAATAAGGAAAATTTTGAGTTACTCTTTTTGATATTTTGCCTTGCAGTCTAAAGGACCATTGAGAGAGGAAAAGAGGTGTTGATAAAGATTCATCTGGAAACAATGTGTAGGGTGGATTGGAAAAGGCTTATGTAGAGAGACAAAGTATGAGAGGAGCCAGTAGACCAGGTGGAAGCATTGAATTCAAAGGGGAGAAAAAATGACCAGGGTAACAACTTCTCCACCCTTGCTAGAGGGCCAGATCACTCCTTGTCTTTTGGGACAATCCAGCCTTGCCCAGGTTTTTTTAAAGGATGATCAGTAAGTAATCAGACCTGATACCCCATCTGATGACTCAGTTATTATGCAATGAGAGTGAGTCAGTTCTCACTTGTCTACATTTTCTCTCTAGGCCTTCTTTTCTTATTCCATAGCCTAGACTGCCAACTGAGTGGCAATGATATGCAAATCTTTATCTCTTGCCCCAACCTCTCTCTTGGCCATAGATTCTGCCTAAATGAGGATGGAAGAGCTTCACTGGTTGTCCCAGAAGCACCTCCAACTCTGACGTGAGCTCATGGATTTCCCCACTAATTGGATCTTTCCTGTATCTCTATAATTTGTTAATAGCATGCTAGAGCTTCATTTTAGATGATTCCTTCAAATCCATCCTCAACATCTAATCTGTTCCTCTAACCTGTGTTTGTTTGCTTTTTAAAAAAATCTCCTAAATATTTCCTTCTTCCTATTTCCATTGCCAGTGTTCAGCTGCATGCTAATTTATACAGTGACGTCTCTCCTAAACTTTCTTTTAAAATACACTCTTCAGGGGCACCTGGATGGCTCAGATGGTTAAGTGTCTGCTGTTGGCTCATGTCATGATCCTGGGGTCCACTCACTGCACCTTACATCTGGCTTCTTGGTCAGTGGAGAGTCTGCTTTTCCTTCTCCACACACCCCCACCCCCAGCTCATGGGCATGCACTCTCTCTCAAATGAATAAAATTTTTTAAAAATCTAAAATACACTTTCCAAATAAACTACTACTATTTACCCCCTTCAGAAATCATCAGAGATTCAGTTTCGAACTCCTTACTCTGCCTTATTTTCACTACCCATTTACTGCTAAATGTTCTAGCTTCATCTACCTGCATTCTCTCCCATGTATTTTTTTCATTTATCTTATGATTTCTAGGCAAAAAGGACTGTCAACTTTCCAAACATGTCTATTTTTCTATGCCTCCATGCATGTATGCAGATTTTCCTTCCACCTAGAATGTCCTTTCCTCCACCTCCACCACACCTCATACCGTGCCTCCTCCACCTGGTTCTCTTAGTCATACTGAAAACAGCTTTTCCATCTTCTCCTTGAATCCTTCCCACACCTCCTTCCCTTTCCCCCAGGCAGAGTGACTTGCTCCCTCTTTTCTACTCCCAAATACCTTCTTTAGCATCTATATTGCATTAATTACCTCATTATACCTCTTTGCTCCATAGATTGTATCTTCCTGAGAGTCAGATCTTGAATGGATGAATAAATGAGGGAGTCTGAGCCAATTTTATTTCCTTTTTATGATATGTAAGTAACTTAAAACTGAACCATTGAAATGTAACTGATATTTTCAGGAATCTGTGAAACATTCACAAACTGTTGTGGCTCAACCTGGACAAAGACCAAGTCAAAAAGTGGCGGCAAGTTTCTCTTCTTACTTTCTGTGATTAAATAAAGAGAATCTTGAGTCAATCTTTTGTTATTTTGTTTTGAAGTCTGTAGGACTTTTAAAAATGTATTCAGTGTTCAAAACAAAACAAAAAAAGATCGGAATAAAATTGCAAATTATGGGTATGCTTAAGAATCATTTATATGATATATAGTAAGGTAGTTGATTGGCCAGAAGACTGTGAGAGCACAAAGAGCCCTCCAGGACAGTTTTCCACTTGGTTGCTTGTTATCTCCATGATCTTTTAGTTACTCTCAGTTATGCTGTTTTGACCCCCCCAAATTTTTTTTTTAATTTTGTCCTTACTTTTCTATTTCATGCTATCATAGAGGAGGTCTTCCATCTTTGTGTGTGTGTGTGTATATATATATATATATACATATATATATATTAATCATTTATTAATCATCAATGATATATATATATCATTGATGATTAATAAATGTATTTCATTGATTAGTTGAGAGTTAAACCAATAAAAAAGGCCTTTTAAAAAATATCATTTCTACTATCCAGAGTTCTCATTTTCAGGAAGAGATATAGTTTCAAAAATGTTAGGCCTTTCTAGTTAGGTCCTAAAAGCGTAATTTTTTTAGAGTGTTTAAAGACAAGAACTCAAAATTTCATCATTATTTTTCAGACAGTTTCGAGCAATTATTATTTCTTGATGTGTTACAGAGCTACATTCCATTTCTCTTTATTTGTAGGCTCATTTCTTGAACCACTGGGAGGTAAGAGTAGAGAAGGATCTCTTCTTCCCTCTTCTAAGGAAATGCTAACCTTCCTCTATTCCTATTCCTCTAATTGGAACCAAATCTTAAACATTGTTGGACCACATTTGGCTGTAGTTGGGGTATATGGTATATAAGGTCCTGCACTTACTTATGAATCTCCCTTGTTCCTTTTGTGCCATGAAGCAAGAGCCAGAGAGAGTTTTGAAGGGTCTTCTCCAAAGGTAATCCTAGTCATCCTATTCTTTCTCTGCCGTTCTTAGTAACCACAAACATTCTCACCTCTTTGGTCTTTTGTACCAGGTGGTCAACTTGAAGTTAGTAAGACACTAAAATATGGATTTATACTTAAAAGCACTTGAAGTAATCCTTTTCACCAGGTCACATTTATTAACGCAGCTAACCAGACATCTCTGCACTGGAATTCAAGTACAGGACCAGCTAATAATAAACGGGTAACTTTTTTACCATTTTCCCTGGATCATTGTGAGTATTTTTTTAATGTGGAAATCATGTGAGAAGAAATAACCAGACAAAGACTAGGTTGAAGTATTCCTAGGTTTCTTGGCTATAATACCATATAAGAATCCCCCAAACTCACATGATCATTCATCACAAATTTTTGGAGACTTTGTTTTTATTGTCCTCATTATCTTCTTCTTTTTAAAAATATTTTATTTATTTATTTGAAGAGAGGGACACATAGAGAGAGGGAACACAAGCAGGGGGTGTAGGAAAGGTAGAAGCAAGCTTCCCGCAGAGCAGGGAGCCCAAAGTAGGCCTCCATCCCAGGACCCTGGGATCATGACCTGAGCCGAAGGCAGACACTTAACGACTGAGCCACCCAGGTGCCCCTGTCATCATTATCTTCTGTTGTCATCATCATTGTCGTCATCAATCATAATCATCATTTGGATATTACTGGGAGTCTCCATGGCTGAAATCACAGAATAAGAAAATGTTGGAAGAAACTGGGATTTGAGATTGGTTTTATTTACTTATTTTTAAGATTTTATTTATTTGAGAGAGAGCGCGCAAAAGAAGAGGAAGGGTCAGAGGGAGAAGCAGACTCCGCACTGAGTAGGGAGCATGATGCACGATTCAGTCCTAGGAATCCAGGATCATGACCTGAGCTAAAAGCATTGGTTTAACTGACTGAGCCATGCAGGCCCCCCGAGATGGTTTTAAGTGTAAGGCTACCAGGAAAGGATAGTGACAATAATAATGACAAAGATCATTTTCATAAAAACATTAACAGCTAGCACTTGTTGGATATTTAGTTTATATCAGACTCTGTGGTCGTTGTCCTATCTTTGTGATTTTCCTAATTCTCAAAACAACTCTATGAAGTAGGTACTATTATTTCCATTACATAGATTAGAAAACTAATGGCTAGAAAAGTAAAGTAATTTTCCCAAAGTCCAAAATGACATCAGTGTTCAGTATTATGTTAATTTGAGCATTTGAAAGGAAAGCGATGACTTTATAAATCTTTGAAGATATATGTTCTCATCAACAGTATAAGCACAATTTGAAAAAGGGCTAAGCACAAATATAACTTTATGGAATTTTTTGGTATGATATATTCATTCAAATAAAATACTGACTTAGACATCTATCTTTATTTGGAGAGGCAGTATTCTTTTATTTAGAGTTATATCCTAATTAAAGTTATATCCTAATTAAAGTTATAAATTGTTGAATTTCAATTTTGCCCCTAGCTCTGCTTACCAGAAAAGCCTATGGGTTTCTTTTAGTGCATAGTATCTGAACTCCAAGCATTTATTAATATGTAAAAACATCATACTCTTTGCTATACATTTCTGGACTATCTTCTGAAGAATATGTAGTAGGTGCATTTTTTAAAGACTATTTTATTCTTTGAGTGAAACCATCCAGATTTACCGAGTTGACCTTTGGAATTACACATTAGCCTACATTGAAAAATATTAGCCAAGCATTCCTTTTTTGTGATACCACATAGTGTTCATTTACGAACTCAAGACCAGGAATAGTTGGGCCTTTCTTGATGGGAGTTTTATAGCCATGAGGCAGATTTATGGTGTCCCAGTGTTACTGTGTACCAGTAGTAGGAGAACTGGAGAAGCAGAATATTTTGGTACTCTGGACTCCGGTAGAACTATTTCTAACAATTATTTCTTTGACATGTCAAGATCTTGATTAGTAACGTTATCTATAGTAACTTGGTGAAAAGGAGAGATTCTTTGAAGGTGGAATATAGTAGAATTAAGGAGATTATTTTAAAGGAACTTACAGGTACGGGTTTCAAGTGCTTCATTTTAGAAGCCGCTACAAGCGCCATCGCCTCCACTGCTGGAGAACATCTTGTATTTACTGTTTCCATTCTGTAGTGCGCTGCACATATCAACTGAATATTGTTAAGAGCCATTAAATGTACTTTTTCTTTTTTTTTAGCAATATAACAAATGACCATGTGGAGGAAACAACTGAGAATTGGATAGGAAGACATGTGCTTAACTACAGTCTAATGTAGGATTTTCATCAAAAGTTATTTTTCTCTTTAGGACGATCATGAATTGGTGAATAACATAAAGCAGCCAGGGCAATGTTTATGTTTAAATTTTATATTTCAACCTCTCTAACACTACTAATAGAAATTTTTATCGTGAACTTTTTCCAAAAGGATTTATCTGCATAAAAGATTTGTAAGATAAGGTTAATAAAATAGAAAATCAGAGCAAAGGGAGAAAATAAAATGAAAATATCCTAACTCTATAATAATTTACACAGTTGAACTTCACGTTTATTTCAGAGCTTCCTGACATACAAAATGGGGAAGAAAAAGAGGAAAATATGGTCAGTTACAGCAGTTTTTAAAAAAATCTATTATAGCATAACTGACATTATATTACAAAGCAAACATTATAATTATTTTAAGGGACATGACAGGAAACAGAGGCACGTGTATTATCTACCGTGAGATCCAGATAACCTGAGGGCTGAAAAGATCAATATTTGGGCACACCTATAAACACTCCAGGGTATACTCATGAGCCAAGACAACATGGTTGGAAAATCTGTTACATAGTTTACATTATTAGAGAAAAGGGTGTCTCCTAGTTTCCCTGGGAGGAGGGGGAAGCACTTTTCCTTCGTCTAAATTCTAAAATACTACATTTATTACACTTAGAATAAATAATAGATTTCTTAGATTCACAGTTTATATTGGCACAGTCATTCACTTTTGGTGTTAATTAATGTAACGGTGTGCCATTAATAGAGAATTTAGTTTACATGTTTGTTCGGCTTTCACTGTTTCTAGACACAGTCTCACCCAATGTGGCAGGTTACAGCATCATCCAGTTCTCCAAAGGAATTTCTCAGAGTAGGAGATGTAGGGCTTCCCTCCTTGCTTTCTAATAGAAGACACATGATTTCCCTTGGAGAGTGTGAAGACCAGCCAGTTCTTCAGCTATGGCAATGATGTACAAGTATGTGTTCTGCCATTGCCCTACCCTTCCAAACCCTATGAATGGCGTGAAAGGGCAGGGCGCTGCAACTTGATGCGTGCAGGAAAAGAGAGACAGATTTTTGTGTAAATGTAGACTTTTGCATAATGAACCGATATACAAGCTTCCAAGTTGTGCAAGTTGTAACGGGTAGTATTTTGGAAACAAACATAAAGGTATAATCAGCTACTAAGATACATAAGCAGAATATGTGGAAAATGTTTTTCTCCTAGAGGGCCTTGTTGAGGGGCGTGGAAAGGAGCTTTTAAAATGAGGGAGACACTAAATCCTGTTGCCATGCAGGGTTGAAAGAGTAAACAGTATACACACTCCCAGGGCTTTTCTTTAAAGAGTCTGGATTGGAATGAGAACAGCAGATATCACATCCAACTCTTACCATGAAAAGCAGAGGAACTAACTCAAGCCGAGAAGACTCATGTCAACTGGTAGCTTGACTTACAGTTAAGGGAACATTTAAGGCCTTTATTTCCTCCCATAGGGAGGGGGGTTAAGAGAGGGGGGTGGGATTATGGACGTTGGGGAGGGTATGTGCTAAGGTGAGTGCTGTGAAGTGTGTAAACCTGGCGATTCACAGACCTGTACCCCTAGGGATAAAAATATATTATATGTTTATTAAAAAAAAAAAAAAAAGAAAGAAGTCTTGGTGGATCTAGCACACACAAAAAAAGTTAAGGGAATAGTATTATAAGAGCTAATATTTATTAGGTAGATGATATTTCATCCTGGATACTTTTTAATAGCTTAGTTTGAAGTAATATGATTTTTTTAAAAAGGGGTTTTTTAAAATTGGATTGGAAAACTATCTTCATCCAATTGGAATATCCACTGCTATCACAAATCATCTTAACACATTGTGGAGAATTGGTGTTCAGCGTGTTATGGTCTAAACTGTGTTGCTCCCAAATTCATATGTTGAAATCCTAACCCCTGGTACCTCAGAATGTGACTGTATTTAGCACTAGGACTGTATAGATGTAATTAAGGTAAAATTAGGTCATAGGGGTGGACCCTAATCCAATATGACTGGTATTCTTATAAGAAAAGGAGATTAGGACACAGGCATGTACATGTGCAGAGGAAAAGATCAGGTAAGGACTCAGGGAGAAGGCAGCCATCTGCAAGCCAAGGAGAGAGGCCTCAGGAGAAACCAAACCAGTTGGCACTTACAGAATTTCAGCATTCAGAACTGTGAGAAAATAAATATGTGTTGTTTAAGCTACCCAGCATGTGGTATTTTGTTATGGCAGCCTTAGAAAATGAAGACACAGGGTATGAAATTAAAAAAATGACCTAGCAAATGTTTTCTGATTTTTATAAGAACAATTTTCAATATGTCTGCCTTAAAGAATAAAGTTCGTGGGGCACCTGGGTGGCTCAGTCAGTTAGGTGTCTGCCTTCGGCCCAGGTCGTGATCCCAAGGTTCCCAAGGTCCTGGGATTGAGCCCCACATTGGGCTCCTGCTCAGTGGGGAGCCTGCTTCTCCCTCTCCCTCTGCCTGCTGCTCCCCCTGCTTGAGCTCTCCCTCTCTCTAATAAATAAATAAAGTCTTAAAAAAAAAGAATAAAATTCACAACTTTCTTCTGAAGTTGGCGGAAGATTCAGAGCTCCTCCGTTTAAATAAGGGTCTCCCTGGCTGGGCTGTAAGTTCCTTCAAAAAAGTTGCTGAGCCATCTTCTTGTTTTTTTGTGCATTCTCTGGGTGATACCATATATTAAGGTATCCACTCTTGAACTTAATTCTTCAATTTTTCATAAAGGAGAAGAAAGTGAATTCTGAAAACTGTAAACCAAGTACCTTGCCCTCAATTTGAATCAGAAATCGAGAAAGAATTTATTCAAAGATGATTAAAATTTAGTATGGTACCACTAGTAATAAGGAATGTGAGCCTAATCACTCCCTCTTTGAGCCATTATTTCAATGACATTGGACATTACTGTCTTGCTCTTGAAAGACTCTCCAACTTTGACTTCTAAAACATTGCTTTTATCTCTCTTACCTCCTTGACAAGAGCTTCTCTGTCTCCTTTCCTTGCTTTTCCTTTTCTAGGCCCCTGTCAAAGCTGTTGGAGTAACCATTACATGGAATAAGCACACCTCTTGGCATAATCAAAATAAAACTTTAGTTATTAAGTTATTAAGTTATTAAAAGAACCTCTAAAATTTATTTGTAGGGCAATCTTGTCCTATCCTGGATAGAAATTGATGGTATTCACACCCCTTTTCTATTACATCTTAGAATGTCAGGAACTTAGAAGGTGAGCAGTGGTAGTCACCTGTTCCTGCTTGATTCCTTCCACTGTTCTCTTTGGTCAAGCTTTTCCATGTGCTGCCTGCACTCTGAGATCAATCCTAAGGATTGAGCCCTAGGAGCTGAGAGGGGAAAAAAAAAATTCCTATTGATCTGGATTTATAAGCCAATTCCAGCCTAGGTCATATACCAGACTTTTACCAACTCTAAACTTATATGCTGCTTTGAGGTATGGGGCTGGAACTCAGCAAAGGACATCTCTCAGATTCTTTTGTCTGCTAGTTTCTTTTCAGCTTCCATGAATGGGAGGCACTAGAGGAGCATTAGAAGGCAACAGGAGAGGAAAAAGGAATTTCTTCACCTTCCCTCAGCTGCCATTTCATCACTCCAGCAGCTGGGGAAAGTGGATCCAGCTTCCAGCTTCTTTCTGAACTCCCTTCCCGGAGTTCCTTAGAGAAACCAGTAGCTACCAGGACCAGGACGTGTTCGCTCAGTGGTTGGACTAACCATTGTTCTTTTTTCCTTGAGGTTTTTTTTTTTAATTAAAGATCTTCATTTATTTATTTGACAGACAAAGATCACAAGTAGGCAGAGAGGCAGGCAGAGAGAGAGGAAGGGAAGCAGGCTTGCCACTGAACAGAGAGCCTGACGCAGGGCACGATCCCAGGACCCTGGGATCATGACCTGAGCTGAAGGCAGAGGCTTTAACCCACTGAGCCACCCAGGTGCCCTTTTATTCTTGAGTTTTAACAGCAATCTTTTTATTTTTTAATTTCTTTTCAGCATAACAGAATTCATTGTTTATGCACCACACCCAGTGCTCCATGCCATACGTCCATACGTGCCCTCCATAATACCCATCACCTGGCTCCCCCAACCTCCCACCCCCCCACCCCTTCAAAACTCTCAGATTGTTTTTCAGAGTCCATAGTCTTTCATGGTTCACCTCCCCTTCCAATTTCCCTCATCTCCCTTCTCTTCTCCATCTCCCTATGTCCTCCATGTTATTTGTTATGCTCCACAAATAAGTGAAACCATATGATAATTGACTCTCTCTGCTTGACTTATTTCACTCAGCATAATCTCTTCCAGTCCCATCCACGTTGCTACAAAAGTTGGGTATTCATCCTTTCTGATGGAGGCATAATATTCCATAGTGTATATGGACCACATCTTCCTTATCCATTTGTCCGTTGAAGGGCTTCTTGGTGCTTTCCACAATTTGGCGACTGTGGCCATTGTTGCTATAAACATTGAGGTACAGATGGCCCTTCTTTTCACTACATCTGTATCTTTGGGGTAGATACCTAGTAGTGCAATTGCAGGGTCATAGAGAAGCTCTATTTTTAATTTCTTAAGGAATCTCCACACTGTTCTCCAAAGTGGCTGCACCAACTTGCATTCCCACCAATAGTGTAAGAGGGTTCCCCTTTCTCCACATCCTCTCTAACACACGTTGTTTCCTGTCTTGCTAATTTTGGCCATTCTAACTGGTGTTAGGTGGTATCTCAATGTGGTTTTAATTTGAATCTCCCTGCTGGCTAGTGATGATGAACATTTTTCATGTGTCTGATAGCCATTTGTATGTCTTCATTGGAGAAGTGTTCTTGGATCGGTAGAATAAACATTGTTAAAATGTCCATACTGCCTAGAAAAATCTATACTTTTTATGCCATTCTTTTTTTTTTTTAATAAGTAGATACTGGTGTTCTCATTTTTTTTTTTTAAGATTTTTTTAATTTATTTGTTTGACAGATAGAGATCACAGGTAGGCAGAGAGAGAGAGAGAGAGAGAGAGAAGGAAGCAGGTTCCCTGCCAAGCAGAGAGCCCGATGTGGGGCTCGATACCAGGACCCTGGGACCATGACCCGAGCCGAAGGCAGAGGCCTTAACCCTACTGAGCCACCCAGGCGCCCCTATGCCATTCTGATCAAAATTCCACCAGTATTTTTCAAAGAGCTGGAGCAAATAATCCTAAAATTTGTATGGAATGAGAAGAGTCCTTGAATTGCTAAGGAAATGTTGAAAAACAAAACTGGTGGCATCACGTTACCTGATTTCAAGCTTTTCTACAAAGCTGTGATCACTAAGACAGCATGGTACTGGCATAAAAACAGACACATACACCAGCGGAACAGAGTAGAGAGCCCAGATATGGACTCTCAACTCTATGGTCAAATAATCTTCAACAAAGCAGGAAAAAATATACAGTGGAAAAAAGACAGTCTCTTCAATAAATGGTGCTGGGAAAATTGGACAGCTATATGTAGAAGATCCATTCTCTTACACTGTACACACAGATAAACTTGAAATGGATAAAAGACCTCAACGTGAGACAGGAATCCATCAGAATCCTAGAGGAGAACATAGGCAGTAACCTCTTCGATTATCAGCCACAGCAACTTCTTTCAAGATATGTCTCCAAAGGCAAAGGAAACAAAAGTGGGACTTCATCAAGATCAAAAGCTTCTGCACAGCAAAGGAAACAGTCAACAAAACAAAGAGGCAACCCACGGAATGGGAGAAGATATTCACAAATGACAGTACAGACAAAAGGCTGATATCCAGGATCTATAAAGAACTTCTCAAACTCAACACACACAAAACAAATAATTATGTCAAAAAATGGGCAGAGGACATGAACAGACACTCCTCCAATGAAGACATAAAAATGGCTATCAGACACATAACCATTTTTCTGATTCATGTTGCTTACTAGGCAAGCCAAGCTCTAGCTAGCCAACTCTCCAAAGTCTGCCCCCTAGTCAGAGATCTTCCCCTGCAGCTTGGAGCCCCAGGCCTACAGAGTCTCCTCCCCTGAACTCTTGAGTCTATACCCCTTTTTGCTTCTGCAGACCAAGAGTAATTTGCTCTTTCAGCCTTTCCATGCTCATGGAAAGTATTCTCTGGGCTAACTCCTTCTCTCTTTGAAATACCCAGTAGAGTTTCTGATTACTTTCTTGGTCCCTGAGTTACACAGGTCATGGGGCCAAGCACCAATTGCTGAAGCCAGAGACTGTCCACAGTTCGTCAAGCCCGGGACTTCCATAGCTGAGAGCATGATCTTTTATTAGAAAAAGGATAGGTAGGGAGGATGGTACTAGAGAACAGCTCTGAGACGGAAACTGTAGTTATCATTGTAAAAAACAGCTTTCTATTTTTTCATGGTAAATTAGGGAAAGGAAGAAGAATAGTAACTGAAAAGTAGAGAGTGAGAGTAAGGGAAGGGTTCTGCTTGGAGATGGACTTGCATGTTTAAACGCTGGTGGGAAGGACTAATACACATGCAGAAGCAAAAGGACCAGAGAAAGAAGAGATAATGGATGGTGTTGGGCTCAAAAGAGAGTGGAAACCTAGATTGAGGCTAAGCTTTGAATAGAAGGTAGGGCACATTTGCTACAACAGGAGTGAAAAATGAGGTGCAGGGACTTTTTCTAGGTGTAGGAACTTGTTGGAGCTTACCTCTACTGAACTCTATTTTCTCTGTTAAGATGGAGGTAGGTCATTTTCAGGGAGGAAATGGGGAGAATGGGTCTATGTTGGAAGTTTGAGGAGAAAGAAGCTGTACAAAAGCTTCTTGTGAAGGAGAGAGAAAGGAGGTCAGAGAAACACATGGGGTTACCAGAAATAGTAAAGGCACCTTTGAATTTAGTAATCATAAATTTGTAAGGGTACCAGTTTTCTCTTGTGTGCCTTTTTCATTTAAATTTTGGTGCAGGAGTGTATGGAGTAAGTGCAGAGAAAGTATGAAGAAAGTGTGGAGTTAGTGTGGAGAAAATGTGAAAAAAAGTGTGGAGAATGTGGTCATTTCTTCCAAAAGGAGAGGGACAAGACAGCTTGAGGTTTTGGCAAAATAATTATCGAGGTGGCAAACCATTATATTCTGGAAAAAGGGAGGAAAAAAAGGCATAAGGGAGCTGAGGAAAAGGGATACAGCAGAAACTCAAGAGACTAGAGAGTCCAAAGAGATCCAGGAGTGATCCCATGGCAAGCACTGAGATAAGCAGTCTGGAAGGAAAGAAGGGATATGGTCACAGAGCACAAGGACTTTAAATGATGATTATGGAAATGGACCACTAAGGTAGAGGGAAATTTGTTGAAGAAGACAATGTCAAGAAAGAAATCAAGAAATATTTATTTCTAACACCTGGGATCAGGCATTGTGTATATGCTCAATGCTTTATACATCCAATGTTAGTTTTCTCTGGTTAAATTGTGAGCCTACCAAAAGCAGGGTCTGTGTCTAAAATATGTTTTGCTCATCTAGAGCCTCACAAAACCTCTTTCCCATAGAGTATTTTGAAAGAACAATGTATTTTTAAATTTTTAAATTTTAATTCCAGTATCCTGAATATACATTGTTACATTAGTTTCAAGTGTACAATATAGTGATTCAACAATTCTATACATTACTCAGAGATAATCATAATAAGTGTACTCTTAATTTAATCCCCATTCCCTATTTCACCCATCCCTCCCCCCACCACACACACACACACACACACACACTCATACCACACCTTTATCCCTTCATCTATCAGTGGGCAGTTGGACTGCTTTCATAGTTTGGCTATTGTAATAATGCTGCAATAAACATAAGGTGTATCCATTCAAAGCAATGTTTTTGTGTTCTGTGGGTAAATACCCAGTAATGTGATTACTAGATAATAGGATAGTTCTATTTTTAATTTTTTGAGGAAACTCCATACTGTTTTCTATAGCAGGTACACCAGTTGGCATGCCTACCAACAGTGTCGTATGAGCTTTCCTTTTTTTCCCACGTCATTGCCAACACTTGTTTCTTTTCTTTTTTTTTTTTCAGACTATATTTGAGAGATAGAGTGAGAACACTCTATGTTGAGGTATGTTCCCTCTAAACCCACTTTGTCAAGGGTTTTAATCATGAATGGGTGTTCTATTTTGTCAAATGCTTTTTCTGCATCTATTGCAATGGTCATATGACTCTTATCCTTTTTCTTATTGATGTGATTTATCACATTGATTGGCAAATATTGAACACCCTTGCATCCTGGGAATAAATAAATCCCACTCGATTGTGGTGAATGATTTTTAAATATATCATTGCATTCCATTTGCTAATATTTTGTTGGGGATTTTTGCGTCTATGTTCATCAAAGATATTGGCCTGTAGTTGAAAGAACAATATTTTAATAAAATAGTGAAAATGGAAATTCAGGGTTTGTTTGTTTGTTTGTTTGTTTGTTTTTAGGAGGCTCCATGCTGGGGCTTAAACTCACAGCCCTGAGATCAAGATCTGAGCCAAGATCGAATCAGACACTTAACTGACTCACCAACCCAGGCTCCCCTCAAGGAATTTTCTTGACCTGTTTCATTGCCTTCAGGATGATAAGATATGAATATTCTCTGCAGCTTTAGCAACTGAAGGTCTAGAGGGGGTCAATTATTTACCCAAGGTGAGCTAAAGCTAACTTCAAATATACAGAAACTTCATTGAGTTAAAAAAGAACACATCCCTTTGCATTTGTTATAACACAGAGCATTTCCTTTTTTCATTTCTTTGTTTTCTTCCCATACATGGCTTTGTAATATCAGTAATGTAATGGCTATTACTTGGCATAAAGTGCAGGCTCAAAGGGGTGTGGCACTGAAAGGTAGTCACAGTTCAGCCACTTGTCATTTGAGAGAAATGAGAAGTGTAAATGACTCCCCTCTTGTCATCTTTCCTGTTTCAGAACCACAGGAAAGGTAATGCTCTGCTCATTTTCCCCTGTCATCCCTCTTTCTTACTCCAATCATTTCAGTTGGATCAGCCCTCTTTGCTTCATACCCACCATCTCTGGTCCACTCCCTGCACAGCATCCAGAGACTTGATACGGTTTAGGATTACATCATCAACCAAGTGGTACTTAGAGAATTAAAGTGCCTGTAAAGTTATATCTATTCAGACTGACATCCCATGGGATGCTCCCACTTCTGACTACATTTATCTTGCTCAGAGACTTTTTTTTAAAAGACTTATTTATTTATTTATCTGGGGGAGAGGGGAAGAGGGAGAGAGAAACGTAGGCAGACTCCTGAGCATAGAGCCCAATGAAGGACTCTAGCTCATGACCCCGAGCTCATAACCTGAGCTGAAACCAAGCGGTGGACACTGCCGGCACTCACCCACACTTCATTTCATTGCTCAGAAACTCTGAATGAATCTATCACTCCAGAGGTGGATTGAAAGTTATTTACAAAAGTGAAAGATCCAAGGTTTACCAACTATTTATTTTTTAAAAAATAAATTTGGGGGATGCCTGGGTGGCTCAGTTGGTTAAGCATCTGCCTTCAGCTCAGGTCATGATCCCAGGGCTGTAGGATCCCACAAGGGGCTCTTTGCTCAGCACTCCCTGCTTGTGTTCCCTCTCTCTCTCTGACAAATAACTAATTAAAATCTTTTTTTTTTAAATAAATAAATATTGAATTTGAAATAAAACAAGTGAAATGTCTTTCAGTGGGTGAATGGTTAAGCAGACACTGCTATATCCATGTAATGGGATACTGCTCAGCAAAAAAAAAAAAAAAAAAAAAAAAAAAAAGAACTATTGATACAGGAAACAATACAGGTAGACCTCAAGGGCATCATGCTTAGTGAAAAAAAATCAGTCTTGAAAGACTGTAGGGGTACCTGGGTGGCTTTGTGGGTTAAGCCTCTGCCTTCAGCCCAGGTCATGAGTTCAGGGTCCTGGGATCAAGCCCAGCATTGGGCTCTCTGCTTGGTGGGGAGCCTGCTTCCCCCACTCTCTCTGCATGCCTCTCTGCCTACTTGTGATCTCTCTCTCTCTCTGTCAAATAAATAAATAAAATCTTTAAAAAAAGAAAAAATTATATACTATAGGATTCCATTTATGTAACATTCCCCACATGACAAAACTATGAAGTTGGAGAATAAATTAAAGAACAGTTGGGGAAGTATGGGGAAAGTATGACAAAGTTGGGGAAGTATGACTCTAAGAGGGGCATGAAGAATTCTTACATGCTGATAGAACAGTTTTATATCTTATTCTTTCTCATCACCAAACATACTTACAAATTTTTTCTTGTGTTACTCTCTTAGCAACTTTCAAATCTACGATACAGTATTATCGACTACAGTCACTATGCTGCACATTACATACCCAGGACTTACTTATTTTATAATGGGAGTCGGTGGCTTTTGGCTTCCATTGCCCATTTTGCCCATACTCTACACCCTACCTCTGGCAGCCACCTATCTGTTTCCTGTATCTATGACGTGTTTTTTTCTTCTTAGATTCCACCTATAGTGAGATAATATGGTACTTGTCTTTTTCTGACGTGTTTCACTTAGCATAGTGCTCTCAAGGTCCATCTATGTTGTTGTAAATGGCAGATTTTTCCTTCCTCTTTTGTGGCTGAATACTACTCCATTTTGTGTGTGTGTGTGTGTTCCACATTTTCTTTATCCATTTAGCTATCAGTAGACATTAGGTTGTTTCCATATCTTGGCCATTATAAATAATGCTGCAATGAACATGGGGCTACAAATACCTTTTTGAGTTAGAATCTTTGTTTCCTTTAGATAAATATCTAGAAATGGAAGTGCTAGATCATATGGTAGCCTATTTTTAATTTTTTAAGGAACCCTCATACTGTTTTCCATAAAGTTTCGCCAATTTACATTCCCATAAACAGTGCACAAGGTTTCTTTTTTCTCTACATCCTCACCAACACTTGTTATTTCTTATCTTTTTGATAATAGCCATTCTAACAGGTGTGAGGTGATATCTCCTTGTGGGTTTGATTTGCATTTCCCTAATGAATAATGATGTTAAGCACATTATATGACAATGATCATCTGTATATCTTCTTTGGAAAAATGTCTATTCAGACCCTCAGCACCAATTTAATCAAATTGGGCTTGGGTTTTTTATTCTTGTTGTTTTGTTTTGTTTTGTTTTTTGATATTGAGTTGTATAAGTAGTTCTCTACGTTGACTTTAACAGTGGCTACATGAATTTGTTTATGGTATCAAAGTTACATAGAAGTAAACACATACACATAAATACACACATACAGACAAACGAGTCCAATTAGCAGTTGTATTAGTCAGGATTCTCCAGAGAAAGAGCCAGAATGTATGTATTTCATTTATATGAAATACAGAAGCCAGTGAGCCAGGAAAGCCAGTATTACACTTTGAAGGCCTGAGAACCAAGGGAACCAATATTGTCAACTCTAGTCTAAGTCTGAAGGCCTGAAAACCGGAAGCACTGAGAGCAGGAGGATCTTGTCTCCACTCACCAGTCAGAAAGAAGCAGGGTGAATTCCATCATCTTCCACTTCCTTTTTTTATTCAGGCCCTCAAGGGATTAGATGAGGCCCACTTACACTGGAGAGGGTCATCTGTTTTACTCAGCCTACTCATTCAAATGCTAATCTCCTCCAGAAAGACTAATACAGACACACTCAGAAATAATTTTTAACCAGCTATCTAGGCATCCTGTGACCCAATCAAGTTGACACAAAAATTCACCATCACATCACAATTGGTACGATTGACATTGTATCAGTGTCAATTTCCGGTTTTGATTTTGGGTATTTAAGATATTTATATAAGACGTCACCATTAGGGGGTGTTAGGCAAAGGTTACACAGGACTTTATATACTATTTATGCAACTTCCTGTGCCTAGAATTATTTTTTTTTAAGTTTACAAGTCAGTTTGAAAAGAGTTAAAATTACTTACATTCTTATTGAAAGGCAAAGAAAGGGCCCTACTCTGTTCTAAGAACAATTCTCTCTAAGATTATAAGAAAGCCCAGAGAATAGCTCTCAGTAGAACATTGAGTGAATCTTGCTCTTGGTTATACTCTGATCCTATTAGACTGTTTCCCTTTTAATTGTATTTCCTCATTTACTAAACTTTCTGCTCCTGAACTTCCATCTGCCAGTGCCTGGGTGTGAGTGAACATTCCAGACCCTGAGCACTTGTCTACCTGGCTCATTATTTTTCCATCTCTACTAGGCTGGATAAGGAAAGTACACATGGTAAGTACAAAGTACAAAGAAAAGTACAAAATGCAAAGTCTGTGCTTTCTGATTATGTTATTTGCATACACCATCCCCAGCTTAAATGACCTTTCCTTATAGGGCCTTTCCTTTGTTTACCAGTCTAATTTCTTCAATCCTGCCCATTATTCTCTCTTGGAGTAGGTACAGGTATTTTCTATTGTCACACTCACCACACTTTGTACTCATATTTGTTTGTATATCCATTTGGATAAATGGATAATATCCATTATCATCATGTGTGTTTGTTTATCCATTTAATGTTAATCTCATCACTAGACTAGACTATATCTATTTCTTTACTTAGGTGGGGAGGAAGCCATGTGCATGCATGAGCCTACATACAGTGTTCCTGGCCAAAAGTAGGAAAAGCAAAGACAAAGAATCTGAGGAGGGATATTTCTTGGAAGTTTGATGAAGAGTAATGAAGACAGTGTGGCTGTGTAAAGTGAGCATAGGGGAAACCATAGGAAATGAGGGCAGAGAAGTAACAGAGACTGGGGAGTGGGGAGGGTAAATGTAGGGCTGTGTAGATCTAGAATTATTCTAGGCGAGTTGAGAAATCTAGGAGGGTTTTAAGGATAAAAATGGCATGACATGTTTTTTAAGGTTATTTCCATTTTATGATTCCCTGGTATCTCTTTAAATTAAACAAACTTAAAAGAGGAAAAGAGGGATGTTATTTATCAATTCCTTAAAATCTCACACTTACCTAGAAGAGTCCATGCCAAGGGTTTTTCTTGTATCATTTCCTTTGGTTCAATTATTTACCACATTTAACAAATTAAGAAACTAAGTCTTACGGAGGTTACAAAAATTACCTAAAGTCTAGGGTGCCTGGATGGCTCAGACACTGGGCATCTGCCTTCAGCTTGGGGCATGATCCTAGGGTCCTGGGATTGAGCCCCACATTGGGCTCCCTGCTCAGCAGGAAGCCTGCTTCTCCCTTTCCCACTACCCCCACTTTGTTCCCTCTCTCGCTGTGTCTCTCTCTCTCTGTCAAATAAATAAATGAACAAAAATATTTTTAAAAAAATTACCTAAAATCAGGGGCACCTGGGTGGCTCAGTGAGTTAAGCCTCTGCCTTCGGCTCAGGTCATGATGTCAGGGTCTTGGGATCAAGTCCCGCCTCGGGCTTTCTGCTCAGCAAGAAGCCTTCTTCCCCCCGCCTCTCTGCCTGCATCCCTGCCTACCTGTGATCTCCTTCTGTATTAAATAAGTAAATAAAATCTTTTTTAAAAAATTACCTAAAATCATAAATAGTAAATTGCAAATTTCTAATGCAAACCTAGGTCTGTTCATCTCAAAGCACATTCCATGAACTATTCTGCTGTAATTCTAGAGTATGATTTAATTCTGGAGTGGAAGGAAATAAGGCTATAGAAGTAAGCAGTCTTCAGATTGCCAAAGATTTTGTATACCATGTATAGTAGATGCTTATATATTTGATCTGTCTTGTTTTCCCTCCCCTTCCTGCTATCCATCATAGTACCTTCTCCCCAGGACTGGGCTGGGTACCTGATTTATAGCTGGCCTCTCAGAGTGACTCATTCATTCCTCTAGCTGTAGTGATTGAGCCAAAAATGAACATGTGATCCCAGCCATGCCAATCCAAGACTCTCATTTGGAAGTTTCTTATTGAAACTAGAGAAGAGAATTTCTCTTCTGGATCTTAGAGATGGGAGTATATAATCAGGAAATATCACCAATCATCCTTCTTGCCATATGGAAAAACTCGTCCACAATGGGGAAAAAAATAATCTGGGTGTAGCACCCTTCATTGTCAGTCAATTCAGGAATGCTTTGTAATATAACCCAGAGCAGGGGTAGAAATATGGAATGAATGTTCTTTTGATTTTTACATGAGGCTTATTAACATTAGTACTCACTATATAAAGTCAATGACTTATAAGTGGGTAGAATCTCTCAATCGGCAATAATTTTTTAAAGAAAATCAGTCTTTTCTATTTTGGGTTGTTTGTGCATTCGTTCAAAATGGTCCTCCATCTGGACTGGAGACTTCCATCTACTATTCATTCTCTCCTCCAAACTCGCCTTATTAAATCAACAAACATTAAGATCCTTCTCTTTACAGAGTCTGCAGAAACAGGACAGAAGTGACGTCAGAGTCTATGATTTTTAAGAATGAGAAAAACAGATCCACAGTGTGTAATTGGCACCTATCACACCTCTGTTCAAAGCCCCCAGAGACTCTCCATCACATTTGAGAATAATCCAAAGTCTTCACCATGTCCTACGAGTCTACAGTTTTCTTCCTGACCTCATCTTCTACTGATTTCCTTCTTGCCCACTCCACTCCAAACAAACAATGGGGTTCTTGCTATTTCCCAAACAATCCAAGCGCTCCTACTTCAGAATGTACACTCTGTTTCCACTTTCTGAAAACTTTCTCTCAAATACCCCCATGGCACTCCCAACTTCTTTCAAGTCTCCATGCGGATGTCATTGAGGCTTCACCTATCCTCCCTAAATAAAACAACCTACCCAAACTTATGTGCTATTTCCTTTATAGTACTTCTCACTACCTATTTGTTTATTTGGTTATTTTATTTGTTTATCTGTTTCCCTTCACTGAAACGTAAACTCCATAAAATCAAGGACTCTATTGCTTTGGCTATGATTCCCCCACATCCTCTAGCACATAGTAATGAGTGCTCAGTAACTATTCTTTGATTGGATAAATGAATGCAATTTGACATTCATTGTGACAATGTGTTAATAACTGATATAATTATTGCTGAATTATTTAGACTTCCTTAAGTCTTTTTATTCTTAAATTAACATCACTAAACATTTTCATTTTCTAAAATCAGACGCGCACACACACACACACAGAGGTTTAAGAACCACTGGTTTCATAGAAAGGTAAACATAGTTAAGAATACTTTGGTGATGAAATGAAGGATAGAATTGAAGGAGATAAAACGGTTAGCAGACTGTTTTAATTCAAGCTTTGAATGAAGGAATATTGGACTAGATAAGTGAAAATGGATAAAAGTGCATATTTTTAAAATTTAGGTAGTAATATTAACAGAACTTTGGAAATGTCTGTCAGTAATGAGTTAAAGGGAATAGTCAAGGGTGACTCCATATTTCTAGGTTGGGGTGAATAGTTGGTGATAATGCTACCAGTTGAGAGAAAGAATCCAAGGGGGTGATGTGAAGTTGGTGATAATCATCAGGTTAATTTGGGCAAGACTGACTTGAGATATTGGTGAAGAAGACACTCAAGGAAATATGGTCAGCAGACTACTGGACATAAAACACTGAAGGTCAAAGTTGTGGTCCAAGGTTTAGATTTTGTTGTCAGGTCCAACAATTCCAACCTGTAAAATGGTCCTTAATGAAATCATCACCATTTCCCTAAACCACCCTCATGTTTCCTTTTGTGTTACCTCTAGAGCAATATATTCAAGTTGCACCATCTTATAAGTGGAACGATATGTGAAGTAACTTTTTTTTTTAAAGATTTTATTTATTTATTTGAGAGAGAGATATCACAAGTAGGCATAGAGGCAGGCAGAGAGAGAGAGAGGAGGAAGCAGGCTCCCTGCTGAGCAGAGAGCCCGATGCGGGACTCGATCCCAGGACCCTGAGATCATGACCTGAGCCGAAGGCAGCGGCTTAACCCACTGAGCCACCCAGGCGCCCCTGTGAAGTAACTTTTTACGAATTTATTTATTTATTTATTTTTAAAGATTAAAAAAAAAAAGATTTTATTTAATTATTTGACAGAGAGAGAGAGATTACAAGTAGGCAGAAAGGCAGGCAGAGAGAGGGGAGGAAGCAGGCTCCCTGCTGAGCAGACAGCCCAATTCGGGACTGGATCTCAGGACCCTGAGATCATGACCTGAGCCGAAGGCAGAGACTTAATCCGCTGAGCCACTCAGGCGCCCTCAAATTTTTTTTAACAAGTAATCTCTATACCCATTGTGGGGCTCAAACTCATGATCCCCAAATCAAGAGTCAGATGGTCTATGACTGACCCAGTCTGGCACCCCTGACGTAAATTCGGTATAGTTTTACTGATAATATAAATGCACAAAGTTTGCTTATCAAATGAGAAGTCACAAAGAGAAAACCCATGTCCCTATCTGAACCATTATTAGTGCCCTGAAACAACCTCTTTTAGTTTTTAGCTTTTAATGATAGGCTTAATCTTTAAATTTCTAGATATTATACTATTTCTTGGTTTATCATTTTACACATTTTCTATTAATTTCCTGTAATACAGTCCTATCATCCTAAGCTTACTTTATCACAATTTTGGTTACATCAACAGAATGTTTACGTTATTGAGAGAACATAAAGATTCTATTTATTTATTTATTTGTCAGAGAGAGAGAGAGAGAGAACATGAGCACACAAGCAGGCAGAGCCGCAGGCAGAGGCAGAGAGAGAAGCAGGCTCCCTGGTGAGCAAGGAGCCATATGCTGAACTCGATTCCAGGACCCTGGGATCATAACCTGGGCCGAAGGCAGCAGCTTAACCAACTGAGCCACCCAGGCGTCCCGTGACAACATAAAAACTTCAGAACCAAGCAGTGAACAGATAGCTTAATTAGCTTTTCTTGTTTGGCCCAAATTTAGCTTTTCTTTCAAATTTACTTAGCTTTTTCATTTGCTTAGGTGTTTTTCATATCTATTCTTCATTTTTATAAATGTTCCATTATATTTATTAAATTTTTACTATCCTCTCTAAATATACTGCTATCAACATTATTTTTTAATTATTTTTATTAACATATAATGTATTATTAGCCCCAGGGGTACAAGTCTGTGAATCGCCAGGTTTACACACTTCACAGCATTCACCATAGCACATACCTTCCCCAGTATCCATAACCCAACCACCTTCTCTCTACCCCTCCAACCCCCAGGAACCCTCAGTATCAATATTATTTTTAAAAATCTCCAATATGTCATATAATCTCTTAGTTTCATGTTTTTTTCTGGAGACAACCCCAAACCCTCTGTCATCTTGCTCCAATTTAAGCAGTTGCTTCTAGGCCAGCTGAGTGTCTCATCTTGGCTCTTTAATCTTAATTATCAAAGTAGAACCGAATTTTGTCATTTTTCTATATTAGGTATCTAGTGTACCAAGACCCATTGTATTCCTCTTTCTTGTTTTATGCCCTTATTTTACCGGAGAAATTGTCTAATAGCTTTCTATAAAGGAGTACTTAATAGGTCCTTTTTTTTTCACTTTGGTTTTTTTTTGGTTCTTGGCTGTCTGAGAAAACCTGATTTAGCTTCACATTTGACTGAAATTTGGCTAGCTATAGAATTTCATCTTGGAAATTGACTTCCTTCAGAAGTTAACAGGTATATTTCCACTGATTTCCTGGTGTCTAATGCTGTTTCTGAGAAGTCCAATGTCATCTGTTTTTGTTTTTCTTTTAAAGATTATTTACTGGGGCACCTGGGTGGCTCAGTTGGTTGGGCAACTGCCTTTGGCTTGGGTTATGATCCTGGAATCCCAGGATGGAGTACCACACTGGGCTCTCTCCTTGGCGGGGAGTCTGCTTCTCCCTCTGACCCTCCCCCATCTCCTACTCTTCCTCATTCTCTCTCTCTCAAATAAATGAATAAAAAATAAATTATAAATGAATAAAATGGATATTCAAATAAATTTAAATAAATTTATTCAAATAAATGAATAAAAAATTTTTTTTAGATTTTTTAATTTATTTGACAGATAGAGATCACAAGTAGACAGAGAGGCAGGCAGAGAGAGGAGGAAGCAGGCTCTCCACTGAGCAGAGAGCCCAATGTGGAGCTCTATCCCAGGACCCTGGGATCATGATCCGAGCTGAAAGCAGAGGCTTTAACCCACTGAGCCACCCAGGCACCCCTAAAATCTTTTTTTTTTAAAGATTTTATTTATTTATTTGACAGAGAGAGAGCACAAGAAGGGGGATGGGCAGAAGGAGAGGGAGGAGCAGGCTCCCAGCTGAGCAGGGAGGCAATGTGGTATTCGATCCCCAGTCCCTGGGATTATTACCCCTGCTGAAGATAGTCGCTCAACCAATTGAGCCACCCAGGCGCCCTAAATGAATTAAAATCTTAAAAAAAAAAAAAATTGTTCATTTATTTAGAGAGCACAAGCAGGGGGAGAGACAGAGGGAGAGGAGAGAGAGAATTTCAAGCAGACTCAGTGCTAAGCATAGATCTGGAGCGAGAGCCTGGCTGGAGCCTGACGTGGGGCTCAATCTCACCACCCTGAGGATCAATATCAGAGCTGAAATCAAGAGTCGGATGCTTAACCAGCTGAGTCACCCAGGTGCTCCTGATTTTGTTTTCTTTTCATTGTAACTTAACTTCACCTTTTCTCTGGAAACTTTTAGGTTCTCTTCATTACTGTATAATTCCAAAATTTCATAACACTATGGTTTGGGTCTGTTTTCCTCTTCTAGGCTGGCACTCATTAACCTCTTGTCACTATAGCACATTTTATTTATAATTTAAAATTTATAAAGTAAATTTTTCCCATATTGTTGCTGCTTTCTCTTTGCAAACCTCCTATCTATTAGAAATAAAATCTCCTGGATTTCTCTAATTCTTTCATCTTTTATTTCCCATTTCCCTCACCTATCCTTTATGCTACTTTCCAGAAGATTAGATTATCTTGAGTTTCTTGCTTTCTACACATGCTGAATTCTTTACTGTCAGCATCATGTGGTTTGTTTTTATGAAGTCTTTTTTATTTGATGATTGGTTCATCCCCTAGCATTATCCTTTGTTTTAAGGAAGTCACAATTTCTCATCTGAACATATTAATTAAGGTAGGTGTTTATGGGGCACCAGGGTGGCTCAGTGGTTGGGCATCTGCCTTCAGCTCAGGTCAGGATCCCAGGGTCCTGGATCGAGCCCCACATCAGGCTCTCTACTCAGCAGGGAGCCTGCTTCCCCTTCTCTCTCTGCCTGCCTCTCTGCCTGCTTGTGATCTCTCTCTCTCTCTCTCCCAAATAAATAAATAAAATCTTAAAAAAAAAAAAAAGTAAGCGTTTTGCTAAGGGAGGGATGGCTTCAGAGAGTCGGGGAGTAAGCCAATTGATGTCCTGTTAATCTGTCTGATATATGCCACCTCCTTCTCTTCTGCTTCTCAGCTATTAGTCTGCAAAAGAGTTTTCTCTCAATGAATTCCTGATGCATTGAAGGCCCAGTTGTGAAATCCTATCCCACCCCAATTTATGGGATAGGATGTAGACTTTATAGTTGAGGTAGTTTTCATCAAGATTTAAATTGATACACAGTAAAGAATTTATGGTTTCAAGTTCATAAAAAAGAAATAAAATTTCTGTTCAAGTTAAGGTACTATTGTAAAGTTCTTATAGACCAAAATATTAGGAATAGTTATCTCTGGGTGATCAGAATGTATGATCAGGAAGAAAAAAACTCAAAAGATTGGCTGAAATAAAATCAAGGAATAAGGGATGAAGGCTACATGAGGTAGGAATATAATGAGGTATGAGTTAAGGTATGAGAGAAGTGGTAGCGAAGTTAGTGGAAAGACCGTGGGTTAAATCTGATGAGCTAGCAGAGCTAAATGTTGATAACAATTACCTGGAAAGGGAGGCGGGGATGGTGACTGAAATGTGGTAGTACTAAAAACCATGGACCATTGAATGAGTTGTCTGCACAGTCCTTGTAATCCTATAAAAAGTGGGCAAGAGGTTTGGCAGGGGAGAAGGCGGCAGATGGACAAGACTCTAAGCCATGTATTAAAATCCTTCATGTCTGGGCGCCTGGGTGGTTCAGTGGGTCAAGCTTCTGCCTTTGGCTCAGGTCATGATCTCAGGGTCCTGGGACTGAGGCCTACATTGGGCTCTCTGCTCAGCAGGGAGCCTGTTTTCCCCCTCTCTCTGCCTGCCTCTCTGCTTACTTGTGATCTTTCTCTCTCTGTCAAGTAAATAAATAAAATCTTAGAAAAAAATCCTTCATGTCTAATTCAGAATTGTCCAAAGATAACGTGGATTAGGGAGTTGGTAGATCACACCTCCAAGACTTGCTCCTTTACTCAGTGAAATATCCCACTGTACTCACCTGTAACTAAAGTGGGCTGTTTATAAGTGGCAGCTTTTAGAATCAATCTAAGAGGAATCATATTTTTAACAAAGCATTGTTATTATATTTATCCTCCATTTAGCATCACTTATGTGGTAGACATTTTATGTAGTGTTGAAAATCTCTACTTTCAGGGTGGCTCAGTTGGTTGAGCATCTGCCTTCAGCTCAGGGCGTGATCTCAGGGTCCTTGAATCAAGATCATCATCAGGTTCCCTGCTCAGTGGGGAGTCTGCTTCTCCCTCCCTCTGCCTCTCCCCACTCATGGTCTCTCTCTCTCTCTCTCTCAAACAAATAAATAAAACCTTTTAAAAAGGGAAAATTCCTACTTTCTTACTAAATTGCTGTTTAGTATTTCAAAAGCTTCATTTGCGTGCATACCTAATTGTGTTAATGAATTCAGAGTAAAGGAAAATGAAAAGGCGGGGAGAGGCTCTGAGATCTGACATGAAATCTTTCAAGTCTAAGAAATTCTATAAATCCCCTACTGATTTACAGAAGTCTTTCAGTTGTTTATATACCAACGAATTGTCTTCTCTGCCCAGGTCTGGCTGACCTACTTCCTGGTTTGATAAAGATTGCTTGGAAGCCAAGAAAACATTGGCAAGATGAGTCAGGTTCATTCAGAGGAAGTTACTTAATAACTCATTTTATTTATGTTCCTTTATAAATATTTCTACACCCACCCTTTACCTAAACTGTTCACAGTGCAGCCCCTCCAAAAAAAAAAAAAAAAAAAAAACACCAAAAAACACAAAACACTGGAATTATAATGAAAACAAATTTATATTCTGGTACTCCTTGGGTGGTCCTATGTTTATGATCAGTGCCCAAAATTAGTGCAGAGTTTAGGAGTGTTTTTTTTTTTTAAACCTCTCATAACATGTGGTAAAATAATCCTGCTAGTATACCCATTCTTCAGTCCTGAAGTTCATTTTTTCTTCCCATTCTATACTCCTTTAATATTTACTCAGTATTTTGTAGACACTAGGGTTCTGCCTAATGGGGTCCAGGAGCCCATATGGTTTAAATAGGTTGAATTATCTGCTTTAAGTTAAGGAAACATCCAAAGGAGACCATTTGCTACCAGAATTCTTTAAATTCCACTGACTTTGAGTCCCCCAAATTTATGAAAAGGCAAACTGATTTTCATAAGTAATACACATACACGTATATGTACATATATATATATATTTTTTTTTTGAGAGAAAACAAGAGCACATGAGCAGGAGGGGGAGCAGAGGGAAGGGCAGAGGGAGCCCGACAAGCAGACTCCATGCTGAGTGCTGAGTCCAACATGGGTCTCTGAACCCACAACACTAATATTGAAGGAGAATCAGAACAAAGGCAATCCTTGGCAAGGGGCCCTGTCCTAAAAGGAAACTACCCTTAAAAGGAAAAAGACCCCATCATGTTATATCCTACACCACCTTAGAAAGAGCCCTCCACTCTTTCTGCGTAAATAACTACCTGACTGTAGATGAGCACATGGACAAAAACCTGATTGTGTGACAGATTAAAACAGACTTCCAACAGTCTCCTAAAAACTGCCAGATTTAGATGCTCTAAAGGCTTCCTTAGAGGCACCATCTCCAAATACAGCCACACAGGGGATTAGAACTTCAACATACCCGTTTTTGGAGAAATACGGACATTCAGTCCATAACACCAATACCCTTATTTTATAAAGCAGATAAAGATCCAAAAAGAATGATAGAAACTCAAGATTAAAAGGAGCCTAAAGATTATGAAGATCAACATTTCCTCTGATGTTTTCTATCAAAACATTTTAAATAACTTGCTAAATAAATTCATGGCAAAACTGGGTTTCTTAGTTACTTGATTCTCAGTTGAAAGCTTTTTCCTGTGATGTTAGTACCCTCTCTCCTTGGACATGTCTCTTAAGTTTATTCCAAGTTGTTATTGATTCCCTTTTATGGCAGGAGAATCCACTGCTCTGAAGTTCTTAACTCAGATCATGTTCAGGGGCTTAAAGAACTATTTGAGGTTTTATGACAATTTTTGTGTTGTTGCTGGTTTTTGTTTTAGCTTTTATTTTGTTTTAGCTTTTGTTTTGTTTTAGGTTTTTGTTTAGCTTTTATCAGGTTTAAAAACAGTTGATGCCAGCAAAAGAGTCCATCCACTAAGCAGTAACTTTTTCTATCTTCCTGACTCAGTCTTCTGATTTGCAAGTCTCTCTTGATGCTAGATATGGAATAGCCAATAAAAACAAAACAAACAAACAAACAAACAAACAACCTAGTAAGAAGTATTTGGGCGTTCAAAGTACTGAACCCCATGCTAAGAATAGAAAAATAAATACCATAATTTTGTAACAAAGACTTAGCTAAAGACAGAATAATAAGGAAGAGTTGAAGGGAAGTGAATTTATTGAACACACAAATTTTTCTGACTCTAAAAAACTTTTCTTTTTTAATTTAAACATGCTTTGAAAATTCCCAATTTGACTCTCCTTCCCCTTCTGAATCTTATTAAAGCTGCAGGGTATTGGGCACGAAGTATCTAACCAGTTTTTTCTCATTTTGAGTTGATGTTATGTTGGGGAAAGGAGGAAATTTAGTGGCGTTGCACTTATTCTGCAAGTGGACAAGTAGAGGCTTTCATTTTCAATTTTTTTAACAAATTGAAGTATAGTTGAACACATAATGTCACATGAGTTTCGGATGCATAGCATAGTGATTGAACCAACAGCTATGGTCACCACAAATGTAGCTATCATCCGCCACCATGCAATGCCATTGACTATATTCACTATGTTGTACCTTTTACCACATGACTTATTCATCCCATAGCTGGAAGGCTATGTCTCTCACTGCCCTCTACCCTTCTTGCCCATCCTCCCCTCTGGCCACCATCAGTTTGTTTTCTGTATTTAAGGGTCTAATTTTCTTTTTGTTGGTTTATTTATTTGCCTTGGTTTTTAGATTCCACATATAAGTGAAATCATATGATACTTGTCTTTCTCTATCAGACATATTTCAGTTAGCATAATCCTCTAGGTCCATCCATGTTATCACAAATGGCAAGATCTCTTTTTTTATGGCTGAGTAATATTCCATTGTGTATATGTACATATCTTCTTTATCCATTCATCTATCGATGGGCACCTGAGATGCTTCTGTACCTTGACTACTATAAATAGTGCTGTAATAAACATAGAAACTTTCATTGTTTTATTTTAATTCCTAGAAAGAAATTATACATTCTTTTTAAAACTCTCTAATTCATACACAATAGACTGGAGTTGATCCCAACAGAAATATATAGCAGAAAGTGAGGATACAGTTAAGAATGATAGTCAATCAACTCTATAGCCAGTATTTGCAGAGAAAATCTAAAAAAGGAGGGAAATCTCTGAAGAAATTCAGTGGTGATTATATGAACTGAAAGGCTATATTTAAAGCAAATGTGGGGGCACTCAGGTGGCTCCTTTGTTGGGCCTCTGTCTTCGGCTTGGGTCATGATCCCAGAGTCCTGGGATCGAGTCCCACATCGAGCTCCCTGCTCGGAGGGGGGCCTGCTTCTCCCTCTCTCACAAACCCTGCTTGTGTTCTCTCTCTCACAGTCTTTCTCTCTGTCAAATAAATAAATAAAATCTTTGGAAAAAAATAAATCAAATGTGTAAGAAAGGCCCAAGACAAATAAGTAATAAGGGCCCTCAAGCAAGATGCACACGACCTGCCAGTCTCTGTGAGATGCCAGGAGCAGGTTCAAAAAGGACCATAACATTAACATGTACTAGAAAAAGACTGAGCTCAGAATGCACTATGCAATTTGTTGTACATATCTTCCTCGACTTATAATGGGGTTACATCCGGGAGCTGCCCCTCACTGCTGCTGCCCAGCATCACAAGACAGCATTGCTCAGGAAAAGATCAAAATTCAAAATTTGAAGTACAGTGTCTACTGAATGCACCATCATAAAGTTGAAAAATCATTAAGTGGAACCATCATAAGTGGAGGACCATCTATATATACCTACGTTGGGTAACTTATGTGCCTACTTTCCAGTTTAGGAAGTGGGTCTCGTTACTCCCAATCTATTCTTCTCTTGTCCCCCTTAACTAATATGTTAGTTTCCTATTGCTGCTATAACAAGATTACCTCCTGTTTGGTGGTTTTAATGATATAAATTTCTTATCTTACAGGCTTATAGGTTAGAAGTCCTAAGTGGGTCACAATGGCTAAAATCAAGGTGTGCCTTCCCTTCTGGAAGCTCTATGGGAAAATAAGTTTTCTTGCCTCTTCCAGCTCTTACAGGATTCCCAAGTTCCTGTGTCCCTGGTTCCATCCATCTTCAAGGCAAGGAATAGCTGGTTGAGTCTTTTCACATTGTATCCCTTTGACACTGATGCTTCTGCCTCTCTCTTTCACAGACAAGGACCCTTGTGATAACATCAGATAATCCAGGATGCTCTTTATTTTAAGGTCAGATGATCAGCAACCTTCATTCCTCTGCAACCTTTGTTATGTAATATATGACAGATTCCGCTAATTAGGACTTGGACAGCTTTGCTGACGTGGAGGGCGTGATTCTGTCTACCACCACCACCAAGACAAAAAATACTCCAAGTAAGGTTTCCTGTAGTAGTATGACGGGGTAAACCTTTCTGAGCTGTAAAGCTTCTTATCCCTAGTCTCTTATACCCATTAAATGGACTGAAAGCCAAAGAACTATATTGTTATTGCAGGACATGTAGATATTAAGTTAATTTAGGAATCAGATGTCAGATGAGTTATGTAGCCTTCTCTAAAACTTCTCATAGTATAATTGAAGAAAATGAAACCCAGAGGGATTTCTATTTCTTCATGTCACAGAAAGTCAATGTTAGAGCCTCAAATTACTTCCACTTTCTTATGATTTATTTTCTAAATACAATATTATCATTAACATTACTTATTATATGACTGGAGAAATGAAAAAAATAAAAAGAACAGTCACCTGCTGTGAGTTACAGCAGGCATTACTGTCTCCATTTTACCTTTTAAAGGTGAGGAGTGTGGGGCTCTCGTTAACCACACTGCCAAAAAGTGGCTGAGCCCAGATGTGCCCAGCACTAAAGTCCATGCTCTGGATGCAAGCATCTAGCCAGTCCACCACCACGTCATTATCCTTAGGAACATGAAAAGTCATGTTCTTGACCTGTAAGATCTGAATTAAGTAAATTTAGTCTAGGAATTCACAACTGTTTTACAATTTCCATGGATATCTCTAGCTATTTCAAGTGACCCTGTAAATTTCTAAATAGAATTCACCTTCTGAACTAACCTATTTATGCAAATTCACTTTATTAAGAATATTTATGATCTATATCAACTTTTAAATAATAAAGAGAATTAATATGGGAAAAGGGAAAGCTGCATCAGTCTACTTGGTATTAAATTCCCCAGAGCTGGAGCTTGAATGCAATTATCCTGTTTCTAACATTCAAAGAAATTCAATTTTCTAACATTTCTAACATTCTAACATTCAAAGCTTACTCACTTTGAAGCAGGCTTCTTCCAACTTCAACAGCATTTCAGTAACCCTATGTTTCAAACATTACTCAATAGTGTTAAGTCGAGCCTAAGTAAAATATACCATGATAATGTTACAGAAATTTTACATTTTAATAGTAGGTTTCAGGGTGTGGGTGGAAAAAACATTCTTGTCCTTTGCATCACCTCTAACTGTGTTTTGCTTACAGAGAAAGATTGTTTACCCCTCGGCGGTTCCTCCTTACTGCTTTCCGAGTGCTATGTGAGTGGAAAACACTCCTTCAAGGGCATGTAAAACATATCGCACCCTGTGTTTGTGATTGTCATCATGCACAGGTGTTGAGTAAGAGCCAGGGAAAGTCACGCAAAGATGCTTGCGCCTCTCCTGTTAGGAACAATCAGGAACACGAAAGGGCAAGTGAGCGCTCTCTGGGTAGAGTTCACTCACCCAAAGACGCAGAGGCAAGGGGAGCAGAAGCATTAGAGGCTGAGGTCCAAGACCAACTCAGATCTTAATCATCTTCCATTTGGTTTCAATGATAAGATATCCAGGAAAGAAATGGGGAAGTAAACTGAAGATAGCTCTTCCTGCTATCTTTATTTTATCAAATAACGATCTTTTCTCTACCAAGGCTTCAGCACACTGGCAGTGAGTGTGACCATTTCTTTTGCTGAGTGAATTTACATAGAATGCTGTAATAAATTTTACTTAATTTAGGCATTTAAATTCATTATTATAGTGACAGCAATCTGATCACTTTTGAATGCCAGTTGTGTTTATTGAGGGTCCTTGAAAGTAGTGATTTGTGTCTGGCTTAAAAAGCAGCATGATTTACCAAACCATTTACTGTTTACCTTAAACCACTCCTCTCTCCTTCAGAGCCAGACTGGATAAACTCTGCTGAAATTTGAGTCTTTAATACTACATTGGAATTGGAGGTGGAGTTGGTGGACAATTGTGATTTCAAACCTTTTTTTTTTTTTAACCTCAGCTTTGTTGATAACTATAGGAAATAAAGCAGCTCTGAGTTTCCTAAGTCTATGATATTAAGTTCTTAAAATGTAATTATTAAATAAGTTCTAACACATGTCAAAGATATCTATCTATACCTATGAAAGAAGGAAAGTGAGGGAACATCAGAAGTTCAGTTTTGAAAGTGGTAGGTAACAGTTTCTAAATCACTAAAGTGATTATACAGGGAGTGTGAAATATATAATAGCCAATCACATATAACCCTTCATTTTAATTTTGAAGGGTGTATTTACTTTACTTCTTTTTTAAATCTTCCTAACTACCAGCAAGTTTCCCAACGAAACAGAAACTGTCTTTCATTGAGGTCCTAATGTGCTTTCATTGAGGTCCTAATGAACTGTAGCACACAAAATTCATAGCAGTTATTTAACTTTGTAGTGGTTGGCTTTGAATTTTCCTTATTCACTCATTTAATTGTTGTAATTATTAAATAAGTTGCTTTCGTATAAGTGATGTGCATACTTAAATCTATATGCAGAAATTGGCTACAATATGCCAAGAACATTTTCTTTTATAAATAATAAGGTGGCCTGGGTACATGCCACTTAATCTTTGCTATAGATCTAACATACTATAGTTCTAACATTTCACATTAGGAAGAAAAAAGTCTAAATAAGCTGGAAAGAGTAAATCCAATCCCAATTGGATACTTAGTGTATAATACATCCAAGACATAAAGTACGGATACTAGTCCACATATTTTTAGGAGGAGGGATACAAAAATAAGGTAGGACCCCACTTTAAGTTATGGAGCTAAGCTTTTTGGAAGAAGGCAGATACTGAAGACATAATTCTGTGTGTGTGTGCCTATGTGCTTTAACCTGTTTATTAAGTTGTGTTAGAGAAGGTAAATGGTTACATAGCAGTCACATTTAAATAATGGAACCTAAAAAAAAAGAGAGAAAGAAAAGGAATATCATTATTTCTCCTGATAAGGAAAATGGAAAGATATGATAATAGCTGCATTCAAATATATGAGATTTGCATTTCATTGACTTCCCTTGTTAGCTATTTTTTCATATCTCTAAAGGCAAAATAAAAGGAAGTGGTTTGAGGGTTGGTAAGTCTCTTGTTAGACAAAATTTTAAAAACCTATGTTTCCAGTGACTGAAGGAAGTCGTGTCATCTCCTTATTCAATTATATTTAATACAGTCATGCAGTTACATTAACTGTAATATTTCTCAAGAAAAGAAGAATGCATGGTGAAAACCTGATCTTTTTTCCAGCTGGGAAATATTTGTGTAACTATAGAAATACTAATAAAGGATCTATTTTGTCCATGTTGTGCCTTGTAGTTGAAAGAACTTTGAAATTAAACAGCTTTGAGCTCTGTGGGTAGTTGGGTAAGTTACAGAATAGTATTAAGCCCGTTTCCACCTTAGTGAAATGATATTAACAGTTTTTTCTCCATGGGATTGTCAGGCAGAATAAAAATAACATTTACAATATGGTGATGAGTGTAAAAGATAACAAATATATGTAGAAAATAAATGTAGACCAAAAAAAGTATTGCTGGGAATTATCAATTCAGACCCAGCCTATTTTCACTTTTTTTGGGGGCATAATTTACATTCATCAAAATCCACATGGTTATATGGACCATTCAATGAGTTTTTAGGACAGATATACCTACATCACTCAGACCACTCGACTTCTGCAGAAAGCTTTGCTATTATTCATCTTCCCAGGTGATCCTTGCTATTCCCTCTTCCCTCAACCATGATTCTTGATTACTTTCCTTCTAGATAGTTCCTTACAGAACTTTCTATAACTGCAGTCACACAGTATATATTCTTTTTGCCTTTATTTCCCCCTCTACATGTTTTTCAGATTCACCTGTGTTATTGACTGTATCAGCAGTTCATTACTTTTTACTGATGAATAGCATTCCACTGTGTAGAGATACTGCCACGTACTTCTCTTCTCTTGTTGATGGAAATTGGCCCTGTTTTCAGTTTGGGGTATTATGAATCAGGCGGCTGTGGGCATCACTGTGCAAGTCTTTTGTGCACATTTATATTCATTCTCTTAGGTAAATAGCTAGAAGTGGAATTGCTAGATCATAGGGTCCATTTGTGTTTATGTAAAACTGCCAGATTGGTTTCCTACTGGCTATGTTTTACACTCTCATCAGTAACTATAAGTCTCATTTATTCCAGTATTTGCGAACATGTGGTACTGTCGATCTCCAGGACCGATAATACTTACTGGTTCTATTTCCCCGTCTTTCTCCATCTCTCGCTTATTTACAAAATTAAGAAGGAAAGTAAGGGAACATCAGGAGTTCAGTTTTACAAATAAGAGAGAGACGGGGACGGATATTTTAAGGGATTGTGGAGGCTAGGATGTCTGAAATCTGCAAGGCAGACCAGCAGGGTGGAAATTCAGATAGGAGTTGATGTCAAGTCTAGATTCCTCAGGGCGGCAGGCTGGAAACTCAAGTAGAGCTCCTACATTGCAGTCTTAAGGAGAATTCTCTTTGGGAGAATGTCAGTCTTTGCTTCTTAAGGCTTTCAGCTGATTGAGTGAGTTTCACCATAGTATGGGGAATGATATGCTTTACTCATAGTCTACGGATATCAGTGTTAATGACATTTAAATATTCTTTCACAGCAGCATCTAGACTGGCGTTTGACCAAATGGGCACCATATCTTAGCCAGGCTGACATATAAAATGGACCATTACAGGGTGCCTGGGTGGCTCAGTCCTTAAGCATGTGCCTTCAGCTCAGATCAAGATCTCAGACTCCTGGGATGACACCCCACATCGGGCTCCCTGCTCAGCAAAGAGCCTGCGTCTCCCTCTCCCACTTTCCCCGCTGTGTTCCTTCTCTTCATGTCTCTCTCTGTCAAATAAATAAAGATCTTTTAAAAGATAAAAATTAGGGACACCTGGGTGGCTCAGTTGGTTAAGCGGCTGCCTTCGGCTCAGGTCATGATCCCAGCGTCCTGGGATCGAGTCCCACATCGGGCTCCTTGCTTGGCAGGGAGCCTGCTTCTCCCTCTGCCTTTGCCTGCCACTCTGTCTGCCTGTGCTTGCTCTCGCTTCTCTCTCTATGACAAATAAATAAATAAAATCTTTAAAAAAAAAGATAAAAATTAAAATTAAATTTTAAAAAAATTGTGGCACCTGGATGGTTCAGTAGGTTAAAGCCTTTGCCTTCAGCTTGGGTCATGATCCCAGGGTACTAGGATCAAGCCCACATCGGGCTCTTTGCTCAGCAGGGAGCCTGCTTCCTCCTCTCTCTGCCTGCCTCTACTTGTGATCTCTGTCAAATAAATAAATAAAAATCTTAAAAAAAATAAAATAAAATAAAGTAATAAAATTAACCATTACAGTTAATCTTTTAAATTTTAATGAATCTAATAGGTGTCTAGTAGTATCTCACTGTAGTTTTAATTTTCATGTCCCTGATGACTAATGATGTTGAACGTATTTTCTTTTATATATATATATGTTTTTTTTTTAAAGATTTTATTTATTTATTTGACACAGAGAGAGAGATCACAAGTAGGCAGAGAGGCAGGCAGAGAGAGAGGGGGAAGCAGGCTCCCTGCTGAGCAGAGAGCCCGATGTGGGGCTTGATCCCAGGCCCCTGAGATCATGACCTGAGCCAAAGGCAGAGGTTTAACCCACTGAGCCACCCAGGCACCCCCGTATTTTCATGTACTTATTGGATATTCACATGTCAGTAAGTTTCTGTTTTTATCTTTTGCTTATTCTTACTAAGTTATTATTTTTGCTCTTTAGAGTTAGTTAAACGTTCTACATTCCAGTCCTTGTTAGATGTGTGTGTTATGACTATTTTCTGAGTCTATTCATTTTCCTAGCATCGTCTTTTGATGAGAAACTTTTCTTGTTTTATGAAGTAAACCATTAATCTTTTTATCTTTTAGGGTTGGTACTTGATGGATCTTAAACTCTTTGCCTACTATGGAAGATATTATTCCATAATTGTTTCTGAAAGCTTTATAGTTTTCATCTGTGAATAATCTTGAATTAATTTGTGTGTGTTGTGAGGTACAATCGAGTTTCCTTCTATTCATGTAGATGTTCAATTTTCTCAGACCATTTGTTGAAAAGACTTTTGATGGGACACCTGGGTGGCTCCATGGGTTAAAGCCTCTGCCCTCAGCCCAGGTCATGATCCCAGGGTCCTGAGATCAAGTCCTGCATCAGGCTCTCTGCTCTGCGGGGAGCCTGCTTCCCCCTCGCTGCCTCTCTGCCTACTTGTGATCTCTGTCTGTCAAATAAATAAATAAAATCTTTAAAACAAAAAGAAAAGAAAAGACTTTTGGGGGTTTATTTATTAAATTGCATTGCCACCATTGTCACCTACACAACTGTCAGACTGATTTAGAATCTCCATCCTAATTCTAAATTTTTTAGAGAGAGAATTTTATTTTCCCTGCTTGGTTGGATGTCCACTTAAGGACAGTCAATTGTGGCAGTTTGGATAAGTGCCAAGGAAATCAAATGATACAAAAGTGGCCTATAAACCTGTTCTTATCACCAAGAGCGATGTCTCTTCCTTTTTTTTTTTTTTTTTTTTTTTTACTTTTTACTTTGAAATAACTGTAAATTCACAGGAAGTTGCAAAGAAATGTAGGGGGAGTACCATGCAACCTTCAGACCACCTCCTCTGATGTTAACATCTTACATTATAGTTATATATATATAATCATCATAGAATAGGTAACTTTAAGAGACTGCCTTTTTTTTTCACTAAGCATAACTTGAGTTCTATCCAAGTTTTTCATGTATGATTAGTTGTATTTGTTTTACTGCATAGTACTCCATGGTTTGGGTATACCACAGTTTGCTACAGTTTGTTTAACTATTAACCTTTTGAAGAATATTTGAATTATTTCTAGTTTTGTGCTATTATGAATAAAGTTGCTAGGAAGCTTCATATAGAGGTTTTTATGTGAATATAGGTTATTTTTCTGGGATACATACCCAAGAGTACAATGCTAGATTGTATCATGTAGGAGGTGAAATAAAGTTAAAAATCCAAAGATTTCCATGCCCTAATCTCTATACCATGTGAATATGTTGCCTTTCATGGTACAGGGGACTTTGTATATGTGAAAAAAAATTTTGGATCTTGAGGGAAGGAGATTTTCCTGGATTATCTTCATGGGCCCAAAGTAATAAAAAGGGTCCTTATGGGAGAGAGGCAAGAGGATCAGAGTCAGCTGAGCTTTGAAGGTAAAAAAATGGACCATGAGCCAAGTAATGCAGGTAGCCTCTAGAAGCTAGAAAAGGCAAAAGACAGATTCTCCCCTAGAGCTTCCAGAAGAAACACAGCCCTACTGACACTTTGATTTTAACTCATAAGATCTATTTCTTACTTCTGAACCTCCAGGACTGTAGATAATAAATTTGTGTTGTTTGAATCCATTAAGTTTGTTGTAATTTGTCATAGCATCAATAGAAAACTAATGTACATGGTAAGAGAGTTTTTAGTTTTAGAAGAAACTGCTGAACTATTTCTCCAGAGTGGGTATCTCTGTCTTCTAAGATCTTACTCTTCCTTTAAGAATCACCACATATTGGGGTACCTGGGTGGTTCAGTGCGTTAAGCCTCTGCCTTCGGCTCAGGTCATGATCTCAGAGTCCTGGGGTTTAGCCCCGCATGGGTCTCTCTGCTCAGAGGGGAGCCTGCTTCCTCCTCTCTCTCTTGTCTGCTTCTCCACCAACTTGTGATCTCTGTCAAATAAATAAATAAAATTTAAAAATAAATAAAACAAATTAGAAATAAGAATCACCACATATTCTTCTTCTTTCATGAGTCTTATGCTTGTTCACTTATTGAATATTTTATTTTATTATTATTTTTTTATTTAAAGATTTTTATTATTTATTTGACAGAGAGAGATCACAAGTAGGCAGAGAGGAGGAAGCAGGCTCTCTGCTCAGCAGAGAGCAGAGAGCCCGATGCAGGACTCGATCCCAGGACCCTGAGATCATGACCTGAGCCGAAGGCAGTGGCTCAACCCACTGAGCCACCCAGGCACCCGACTTATTGAATTTTTTATAATGCCTTTTAAGTACCACTGTTCTGAGACCAGTGAATAATGCAAACAAGGCATGAAATTCTACTGAGGGGCCATAGGCATGAAATTCTACTGAGGGGACACAGATAATAAATAAACATACAAATCAAGGTAATAACAGAAATAAATGCCATAAAGAAGATGAAAGAGCTTTCGTAGTTGGCATTAGTTTACGTGGTTGGAGAAGGCCTAAGCGGGAAAATTTGAGCCAGGCTTTGGCTGTTGAAAAGGATCCAGCCATGTGGAAATCTAAAGAAGGATCATTTGAAACAGGGGCAACAGCTTGAGAATCCCTGCTGGTGAGCAAGCAATGGAGCTTGCTGGAGCACAGTGAGCAAGGGCAGGAAATTATGGTGAATGAGGTCAGATAGGCAGGGGATTGATCACTGAGACACACTATGATAGGATAAGGAGTTTAGGTTTGTCCATTGCATAATAGGACGCTATCAGATTTCAAACAGGAGAGGAACATTATCTGATGTATGGTTGAAAATGACCACTCTCATCATCATAAGGAGAATGGTTTGGAATGAGGCAAGAACAGAAGGAAAGCCAATTGAGAGGTAATTGCATCAACTAGGTTGGTATATTAGAGAAAAGGTGACAGGTGCAGAATTTGTTTGTGGATTATAGTCAAAACTGCTGTGTGATTGACCATGGGCATGAAGAAAAGAGGGGATTCTGCTTGAGAACAAGGAGATGGTGGTGTCCTTAACTTTGGATTATTATGATTTTGGGTATGTGGTATGAAGTGGGCAAAGTTGGTAAGATAAGCCATTTAAGTTTATGCATTTGAGTGGGTAAGTTGTCAATGAGATTGTTCTAGTGAAATAAGTTTGGGAGTGATAATGTTTCAATATATGAGCTTGGATGGGATTCACCTGGAAGAGGGCAGATAAAAAGGTGGATGAAGACACTTCAATTTATAGATACAATGGAGGATGAAGAGATTTTTTTTTTTTTTTAAATCTGAGTAATAGCACTGCATGAAGACCAGGAGAGTTTCAAACCAAGAACCAAGAAAAAAAAATCTTTAAGGGGGCGCCTGGGTGGCTCAGGACCCTGGGATCGAGCCCCGCGTCGGACTCTCTGCTCTACAGGGAGCCTGCTTCCTCCCCTCTCTCTGCCTGCCTCTCTGCCTACTTGTGATTTCTCTCTCTGTCAAATAAATAAAATCTTAAAAAAAAAAATCTTTCAGTAAAAAAACTATAGACGTTTGTGCTGAACACTACTAAGAAGTCAAACAGATTAGGAGGATGGCTGAAACAAACTTGTGCCAGTTAAGTATAATGGAGGGAGAGTAGATAAGGAATGAAGGCATGATTGTAAGGAAATGAGATAAATGGGGTGATGAAAAGTAAAGAAGTCAGTCAATCAGTAGGCTCAATGAAACCAGAGTTACATGTTTAAATATGAGTACTAAGATAGGTGAATTAGAAGGTAAGTCAAGAAGATTCTTGAAATCAAGATTTTGGTTTAATAGTATAGCAACTGATAAGATCAAGATATGTATACAGTCATAGGAAATACGGAAAAAGCCATCACAGGAATGAAAGCCAAGGAAGAGAAAAGCCACAAGGATGTTAAATAGGTGGTCCTGGTAGATAATGCTATTACCAAAATATCAGCATTAGGAGTACAATGGAAGCCCTTGAGCCAGGTACCAATGGTTTGCCCAGTTCTTGGAACTTGTTAATTTTGTACTTCCTTAGCCCTTTATCTTATTCTTTGCCTTCTGTATGCTTGGGTTTTTTTTCTTTATTCCAGGTTAGCCAATGAAAACAAGTTTGTTGCTATCTCCTATAGCACAAAGCACACATTTTCCAATAGTGTTGCAGTGAACAAAGGACAGCTTCTTTCTCTAAGAAACCTCTCTGACTGAGGAAGAACTTCTTCATTCATGGAGTCAGGTCCAGAACAGATAGAAGACAAGGGTATACATATAGTGCTTTAGAGAAATCATACATCATAGGACAAAAACATATGGAAACAGTCAAAATTTATTTTAGAAGGGATTTTTTCCATTCTTAAATAGTATAAAAATAAACAGGCATTTGTTTTGGCACTTACATACGTAAATTTAAATACACATTTGTCTGAGGCACCAAACCTTTCATTTTACATTCCAAATTCCCAGGTTCAGTCAGCAGGATGATGTTAAGGATTTTTGTTTTTTTTTTTTAATCAGTGAAGTCAAAAGCTTTTTATATGAGCCCTTCTAATATTGACTATTTCTTACTTAACTATAAACTTTTTAAACATAAAATTTAAAAATTCCCCTGAGTTATTTCCTTTAATGAAATTTCATTTTCTTCTAACTAAAAGACGTGTTTTTTCTTTTACAAATACTGATGTTATCTGTAATCAGTGCTTGATTTAAAAATATTAAAACCAAAAAAATATTAAAACCCATAGTGCCCTGCACATGTCCCCTCAATAAGTTATAGCTGAATGAATTAATGAAGGATCCATAGGTCCTTCAAAAATGTGTAAGAGGTCAGTCTTATAGTATATCCAGACTAATGAGACACAGTGGTCTCTGGGCTGGTATATAGATAAATCTTCTATATATCAATTTCAACTTTCTGTATTTCAGTATACCAGACTTAGGTTCCTGAAAATTTATTCAAAAATCTTAATAATTTATCTTATAGTTTATATATTAATTCAGAGTTAATCTCAAAGATCTACTGATTCTCACACAATGCAAAAGAAAAAAAAATGATTTCAGCTTAAACCTAGTTTATAATGTCCTAACAAAACATAAATAATAATACTCAATAAATTAAGTAGTATACAGTACCAGCAAATGTCAGCTGACAATGAGATGTGGAAAAGAAACATTATCTTCCCAGAAACTATTCAGGATTTGTTTGGTTTTGCTTTTAAATAGGAAAGGACATTCATTAGAACAGAAATATAACTTTCTTCCATCAACAACTCCCTACAGTTCTTTGTAAGGCCATTAGTCTCATTGTAGGCTTCTTCTGCTTCACAGAGTTTGAAGTGATAAAGTTCTCTGCCTTTCATATAAAATGCCTCTGTGTAGAGGCCTTTAAGGGCTGTGTGTTGTTTTGTTTTTTATTTTTCATTCCTCTTAAGAGGAGCTAACTTACTAGTAGTCCTGAGCTGAGGTTTTCTGAAAACTTCTGCAAGTTCAGATAAGAAAGTACAAGAGTCCAAACAAAGAAAGATGTACTCAGAACTTTAAAACTAAGAAAACAAAAAAGTAAACTGATCAGAAGAGTTTCTCCCAGCACGGTGGCTAACAGAAGAAAAGAAACAGTGTGCAGGTAGTTGCTTCTAATGCTTCCTGGAAGATACACTAGAAATCCCGACAGTGCGGAAAAACACTTGCAGCATTTTGCCATCTTGGAACAGAGTTTAAATGTCTGAACACCTTTGCTTTTGTTCTTATTATAAATATAAACTGAAATTCAAGTAAAAGGATGTCAAACTCACTTACAAAACAATGACAACTGTTTTCCCCTTTAACCTGAAGACATCTTTAAAGTAGTGACATGAAAATTTCACAAGTATGACCCCTTTCTCCTCAACAGAAGATGTTAAGTAATATAGGAGTTTAACATAAATATTAAATAATTAAGTTAAAAGAAATCGTCCATATAAATAAATAAATATGATTAACAGGCTTCTACAGTTCGGTGGACCGTTCTTTTAGCAGGACTGTGGGATTGATGTCATCTAGTCCGGAGTGTGAAGAGCTTGCATTAATAGTGACTGTCTTGGTGAGCTGGGGGTCTTGAACACTGAATGCAGTAAAAGGACAGCCCTTCACGTTGTTGCAGATGAGAGACTGAATGGAGGCAGTGTTGATGATTTTAAAGCCTACTTCTCCACCGAAAGTACTAGGCTTCCAGTAGTCAGGCGAACAGATGGGATTACCCATAAGTCCTTTCAAGGAGAATGGTGCTCCCATTTCTACCATGGTCTCACCAAAGATGGCATCTGGACGAGGCTTTTCTACCAGGAGGGCTGGATACAGCTCCATGGCATCGATATCTCCATAAAGGGCCTCTAACCCTGCAGCCATTTCCTTCTCTCCTATGAAGGTGACAAAGACAGATATACAACCAATGTAAAAGGCATTACCAAAAAAAAAAAAAAAAAAAAAAAAAAAAAGAAAAGTTTTAACCCTTGACTCAATTCCCTTTCAACTTCTCTGTTGTTTCCATTTGACCCTTGATTCTTCATAAAAAACCTCTCTCTCACCTGTAAGTTCCTCGAAAGACGCGTAGGGCTTCAGCCGAAAGCGTTTGCGGTACTCATTCAGAGACTGGTACTTCATCTGTCTGCTCTGGTCAATTGAGGCCTTTGCTACTTGTTGTACTGCAGCTGGAACATTCCTACCACCCGCAACCTGCGGAAAATAAATCGTATAACACCATTTTTAGTCATCTTGATGATGATTTCTACTTTAAAAGCACTCATTCCCTGGGTGGGGTACACAGGACTGACATTCCCAGCTGAGACCTAAACTATCCAAGTTACAAAGATTTATCTCTATCATCTACAGATTAGGTATTTTTAAGCCGTGACTACCGTGACTACCTATCGCTATTTGATAGCCAGAGACTACCAGTTTATAGACTTTTTTTTTCATGTTCAGACTTTTCAAAAAAAATGGTAGACTTCTATTTTCAAGAGAAATGACTAGCAAAATATTACTCTTTCAGTAAGTTTAAGAAAAATAATTTTGATGGTGGAAATTCTAGTGACTGAGTAGTCCTTTGTTTTGTTTTTCAGTAACAAGGCTTACCCTGCCAGCAATTTGCCTGCTGAAGGATTCCACAAACTGGGTAAGCCCATGTTCCAGCAGTATAGAGTTGTTGTAGACAAACTGTTGGAAATTGTACTCCTGGTCATCTATTTGCAAAGTGTCAGGCAGAAGGGGATGCCAGTGGTAGAGCGTGTTAAACTCAGCAGCAATACGGTTTTGGTACTGGAATTGTTGGTTGAAAAGCAGCTCTGGGTCAAACTTCAGCTTGAAGTGATAGCCACTCAAGTGCTGTACATAGTCTTCAATCACAATCTTAATGGTTTCTCCTATGTACACAAAATAAAGACATTTAGAGCATTCATTCTCTGATTACCAACTTTCAAGCAACTGAAATGCAGTTTTGTGAATCCGCTATTCCCTCACTTCTATTGTGTCCCTTAAACTATCAACACAAAAGGTATTTAGATTACCAATCCTGCTCAAGGATTGAATTTAATAGAGAGCATGTGATTTTACCTTCACCACGTTCTCCCAGAATTAGTTAAAACATATCAAAGGTAGCAAGTTCATTTTCTCTGCGGAGGAGAGTTGCATTTAAATGATTTTCTCCTCTTGCTTACCTATCAATATGAGCCGGCTCGTCTGGAACAGACGCTCATCATCCCACTCTGGGTGCTCCTGTTTCAGCACATCACACACTCTGTTATGTTCCCGCAGCCAGATCGTGGCATACATCATCAGACCAGGCACCAGCCCAAAGACTTCCTGGCCCACAGCAAACCGCAGGTGTTCAGGAACATGGGGTGGGTAGATCATCTCCACCTGAGTATCTTTGACTGTGGGAGGATACACCTCTCCATCAATTACCTGAAGAACAATGGCAACCAAAATGTTAAATTTTAGTCAGCAGAAGTTTCTAAATACAGGTAAGTCATGAGTCATAACTAATTCTTAAGATTCAAATAGAACGAACCTGGTATTTCATTTTTCCATCCTTGAAGAGGCGCAATTTATGTTGTCTATCCAAAGTTTCCCCATAAACATGGTTTAAGTCCACCTAGAAAAGATGGAAAAACTTTAATTTGTTGCTGCTGAAGTTTGTATAACGTGTCTATAATATAATTTACCATTAAATAATTTGATAAAACACTTTTCTCAAAGCCAAAAAATACTTAGTTTATCCACTGATACTACAAACCTATGTCTCTTGTGTTGAAAGGTATTTAGTGTTAAGTATGTAATATGCTTCACTATAGCTATATGATATTTCTTTTAATAAGCATCAGAAAATATATTACTGATCTAAAATTCTTACTGGCAAATTGAAACTGTCACTTAACTACAAGGGATAAGAATGCTGCAAAAAATCTCATAATATTTAAAGCATCATAATCAGAGTACAAATATGTTTTAAGACACCACTTTTTGCAGTGCCAATATTTTAAACTAAAAATATAAGAGCCAAATTACAAATATTATGCCTATATGCATGTGTGTCTGCATGTGTATTTTTTACTAAGCCAATGAATCAAAAATGGAAATTCCATTAAGAGCATTTAAGAAGAGGGTAAACTTGGTGTAGCAAAAATACACACACACAGCACTCAGTTATTTTTGCTATAATTTCACTTTATATAACTGTCTTACCCCATGGCCCAGTCCTTTGGTGAAACCTGGCCCTCGCTTATGATCTGTCTTGAAAAATTGATGGGTGAAGTGCTGGGCAAAGAATGCAAACATCATATTTGTGCCCTGGGGATCAGGAATGAACTTTCTTCTTAGAAGAAATTTTTCCACAATCTCTTTAGAATCCGGAAGCTCTTTCTTGCCTGAAAAATGAGAAAGCTAAGATAAGAATTCATTAACAAATCCAAGGAAGTATCTATTTCCTACGGGGCCTTCCTCACCTACAGAAGAAAAGAATTACAACATAAATTAAAGTTCTAAGATATGGGGAAACACATTCTTACTGAATTAATTTTACCTTGTATCTATTTTATTTAACTAGTATTAATTTGGTTTTAATGAAACAATTTGAAAACAGTAAAGACATTAAACCAAAATGTCCATTCACTTTCATGAATAGTTGATAAGATACACTTTTCAAGAAAAAAATCTCTGAGATATCCTTAAAAGAGCAAACAATGGGGCGCCTGGGTGGCTCAGTGGGTTAAAGCCTCTGCCTTCGGCTCAGGCCATGATCTCAGGGTTCTGGGATCGAGCCCCACATCGGGCTCTCTGCTCCGCAGGGAGCCTGCTTCCTCCTCTCTCTCTGCTTGCCTCTCTATGCTACTTGTGATTTGTCAAATGAATAAATAAAATCTTTAAAAAAAAAAAAAGAGCAAACAATATGCTTTTATTAACAAATAAATGATAGTTCAGGGCTGAATTTTCTAGGTAACAATCCAATCCCTACTGCAATGAATACATCTCTGACTGCCTCCCGACACTTACCTTTCACACCCATGGGTGTTGGACAGTCATCTGCCACAGGGGGAAGAGCTCTGGTATAGTAGGAGAGATTAGAAAAGGCTTCCCAGCTTTTATAGCCATAGTCCACATTGTAAGTTGGTGGACTCTCAATGAAATGTGACCTGGCTGAAATTTAAGGAAAAAAATTTGTTTTATTTGTGCCCACATCGATGTTCCTTTTAATTGTAAAATGTACAAAGTGGCAGGAAAGATGGACTTTAATTTCAACAAAGACAACCCATTGTAGAACAGTTACACTGAAGTCCAACTGCCACTTGTACTTAAAAAAATCAGGAAAAATGATTCACTAAAATGCATCTTTAATGAAGTATATATACTTTTACATAAAACATGATCTGGCCATCTTGATTTTTCAAATAATCATTCACCTACCACTTAAGAGGCCTATGAAGGAAAGTTTGGGCAAGACACATGCTTTAGTAATAATTTTCTTGCTGACCCAAATCCAGATTAACCAGATTATTTTACTAGGTGCAATCCTGTGGTCCACGACATTGAATAAACTGAACCACACTTCCTTCATGGATTGGCAGAGCAGTGAATTTATAAGAGGTATACAAAATTTAAGTAGAATTGTGATTGTGAGACAGAATTTTGTAAACTGAATGGGACTGAGATGTATTTTGAGCCATTAAGACAAAAGGCAAACTAAAAAGGTATTTTGACAAAGTTGAAAAGAGATTTCGGGATTAGGCTCAATAATCAAGTTTTATAAAGAACAATTTTCTTTGAGGAAACTGAAAACCTTAGAGACTTGTACTTACATGTCAACACGTATCTCATAATTACATTTCGCAGGAAGGGAATGTTATTGACAATGTTCCAGACTCCCTTGAAGTGGGTAAGTATGTAGTGCACTGTATTCGGAGTGGGTTTCAGGAGTAATTTTACTCTTGTCAGAAATTCAGCTGCAGAAAGAGGGAAAAAAAGAAAAAAGAAAGATTAGCAGGACCCATTTTAAGATACTAGAGTGTAAAGTGATAATTACATGTATCCCCAGTCCAAATAAGGGCACCCAAAGCACACTTACGTGTTGAACAGTTTTCACCATAGAATCCTGTTCGAGAGCAGTCACACATATACTGGTCAAATCCTATACTCATACATACACCTTGGTTTTGACATGGGTTGGAACAGCAAGGATTCACTACAATAAAAGTAAGGACAGTAAGTAAGTTATTCTCTACCTTCTTAATCTTGATATACACATTTAATTGTTTTACATAGTATGGGTCAACTTTACGTAAATAAATTCAAGAAATATACAGGTAATCATGGGAAAACAATTTTTTAACCTGTGGCACCGAATAATTTATAAAGGAAATACCAACTTTGTATTCTAAATAAGGGTAACAATATTCAACCAGGGAAGTGATGTTTCTAAGATTTTCCTTTAGAAACCTTTTAGATGTTTAAATCAGCTTTTGAAGACCTCAAAGAAGTAGCATTTTTGTAACTAAAGTGGACATATCTAATACATTAATCAAATTTAGGGGAAATTTCGGGGTAAAAACAGCTTACCGTTAAAATATTTTGCTCATCTTAAAAAACAAAACAAAACAAACTAACAAAAAACAGCTGGGCTTTCCTGAGTCGTGAAAGCACTAGAGTATTTAAAACAATGGCTCCCATTCCTGAACAGTAGGCACCCCACACAAACATTTATTATTTCACATATATTATTGATCGATCCTGTCTTATCAGATGACAATCTGCAAATTAGTATCACTGTCCCTATTTAGCAGATGAGAAAAGTAGCGCACACCGCTAAGGTAACCGGCTCGGGATGATCAGAGCTGGTGGCAAAGCTGGGGCGTCCACCCAATTCTTTTGGACTCTAATGGTCCAAACTCTCTACCAAGTCAAACATCGTCTCCTTTCCCGGACTGTTCAAAGTACCGGGAGGAAGGGGAGCTCAGCGGAATCTTAGCAGCAATTACCGAGCCAAGGAGTCCCCGCTGCGGGGCGCCAGGTACCCACCTGCACCGCAGAGCGCCAGGGCGGCGCAGAGAAGCAGGGCGCCGGCAAGCATCGCGGCGGCAGCGGGCGGAGCGCGGGCGGGCGGAGGCGTTGCCGTACTTGGGCTCCGGGCTGCAGAGCGGGAGCAGGCGCTGGGCGAAGTCACCGGCGAAACGCTGACACTCGCTGCAAGTTGTTTGACAACTGGAAGCTAACGGCGAGAACCTTCCTTTTATGCGTAAAAACTAAGCCCACGTGACGGCATGACTGTTTCTTTCCGCCTCTTTAAAACTCTACCCCCCTCCACAACGCTCTCCTCTCCCCCCCCCCCCGTCTATTTAAATAATTGCGTAAGACCGGGTGAAGGCTGGATTTTTTACCCACGCAAATGAGAAAATCGGAAACCTGGGAAGCTGCCCTCGGCTTCCCCAAGGCGGGGGCAAAGCGAAGTCGCCTCCCCCACCCCCGCCCCGCTGCGATCTGGTTCTTCTCCCCCAGTCCCTCAGCTCCGGAGTGCGATTTGCTCCAGATTCCCCTTCTCCCTGTCTTTTGACCCGGAATTTTAGAGAGCCGGTGCCTTAGCGGATCCCACTGCGGGAGCGAGGATATAATGCTTCCTCTCCGGGAATCTGAGCGGCCGGAGGTCCCCGAGCGCAGGGAATCTCCCTGCGCGGCCCTCCCCATTGTCTCATCCCCAGGTCTTAGGGGGCCGAGGAGTCACAGTCTGGACAGACTCGGCCAAAAAAGACTGTTTTATACGTCATGTATTTCAAACGTCATGATTTCAGTGACGACCCATAACCTAGAGCATACGGAGTGCATACATACATTACACTCTTTTTATTTGGCCGAATTAACTATAAGAGCTATCGTCAGTTTACATTAACTGTAAAATGTAAATTCCTCTCCACAATTTGCTCCTCAGCAGCTATCCTGTAAACAGTCCATCTGAGCTTGAGCAATCACCACTATAACGTTTCCGCTGCTCTGGTAACAAGGGAAGGGAAAGGGTCCAGATCTGCTGGAATGCTAATACTCAAAACTTAAGCTTTAATGCATTTCCATCTCTGCTGCGCGGGTTTTCACTGCTTTGGTCACCGGCCCTTCACAGGAGATACACGAAAAAGAAACTAGGTTTTTAAAGTTTGTTTCTTTAAGTCATTTCTGCCCACTTGTCCAAGATGATGAATGTGACAATGTATCAAAGTACAACACTGCATTTATTTTTCAGTTGTCTGGGTTTATTAGTGCAAATCTTCTATTCTTGTTTTGGAACACAGTTTTGATGAGGAGTTGAGTGGAATGGATGGAAAAGACGGATGAGTTTGACAATTTTGAATTTTTATCATCCTTTGCCTTTATTTAATGTCTTTTTGTGGTGTGAGCGTGAAATAGAAAGAAAAAGGAAGAAAGAAAAGAAAGGAAGGAATGAAAGAAAAGAAAGAGAAAGCAAGAAAGTAAATTAGTTACCAGAATCAAAGTGGAGAATAAAACGTTCAAAGCCATACATTCTTAACACTAATGGAAAAAAAAAAAGAAGCATAAAACCTGAGGTAACACTATACCAGATGTCTCAATCTGTAGAAGTCTTTTTTTTTTTTTTTTTAAGATTTTATTTATTTGACAGACAGAGATCACAAGCAGGCAGAGAGGCGGGCAGAGAGAGGGAAAGGGAAGCAGGCTCCCTGCTGAGCAGAGAGCCCAATGCAGGGTTTGATCCCAGGACCCTGGGATCATGACCTGAGCTGAAGGTAGAGGTTTTAACCCACTTAGCCACCCAGGCACCCCTCAATCTGTAGAAGTCTTAAAAGAGAAAAGAAACTTACTTGAATTTCTTTTTCCTTACCATTTTGGTTAAGGTATTTATCTGATTTTACATGAGACATAAGTGACTAAAATTCCATCTCATCCAAGAAGCCTTTCTCCTCTAGTCATATTTAATCATTCAATTTATGACACTCCCATTTATTGTACTAAGTCTTACATGGAATTTTAACTAAGAGCATAATTTTTTAAAGACGTTAGGTGGTATCTACTAAAATTTTAAAGTGATATTTAGGACCACACATTTGAGCTTTTTTAAGGTGTCACATAAGATTCTATACTCTGACTCTAGTACTGCACTCAAATTCTACAGTGTAATCCTGAATTTATGTTGAAGTCATTATCATCCAATATCCACATTATGAGGTCTTAATTGTATATTCACTGTGTATCATTTCTTGTTCAAAGACAGACTGAATTTAAAGGTGAAGACAAAACAGTGTGTAGAGAATAATCGCATTTACACTACATGGAATGTAAAGACCTTGAACTCTCTTTCACAGTGAAAATTCAATGAAAAAAAACTATTTGGTTAAACTACTTGGTTGAACCTGTAATTTCAATGACATGGTAGAGTAGAGAGACTTCCATGTACTTATGCAGTCAGAAGGGAGTGCAAAGAGAAAATGACTTTAACGTTGGACACAGTTTAGAAAGGAAGTCCAAATATAGACTTGAGGAAAAACCATTATGGTATGATATATTAAATAGTTTTGACAAGTCTGAGACCATGAAATAGAATGGAAAGTACATTTGGGGATGCTGGTTATGAGAGGATATTAAATGTCCCAAACTAAATGTCCCATACCAAAGGGCTAAACCTGTTTTATATGGACAAGTGCTATGATTATTGTGCCTTGATAAATCACACCATAAAAAAATAAGGTTTTGATTATATAAAATCATAGATCTTACGTTCATATACATTTAGTGTTTCTATGTATATTTTAGATATATATATATATCTATGGTACAGATTTTTTTTTAATTAGTCTCTAAAATGTGTTGGGAAATGCTCTCATGAAAGAAAAATAAGCAAGTATATAAAAAATCTGCTATAGCATTCTGTTGAGTTTTACTGCCCCCTTCTGCTGCTTGAATTTCTATCAACTTATTTTTCTTTATGATGTTGTGAAGACTGAATGAATATACTGAAAAGGAATGAAATAGTAATTGAAGTGATAAGCCATTGATATGAGTTAAAGGAAAATAGAAAATAAAGACTTTTAATATACCCCCAATTCCAAATGAGCTAACATTTTAAAAAAGATTTTATTTATTCATTAGAGAGAGAGCATGAGGGGAGGGGACAGAGGGACAGGGAGAAGCAGATTCTGGACTGAGCAAGGAGCCAGCTGTGTAGGGGGCTAGATCCCAGGATCCTGGGATCATGACCTGAGCCAAAGGCAGACACTTAACTGACTGAACCATCCAGGCACACCCAAAATGAGCTAAAATTTTTGAGAGAGACATTTCTTCTTGTTGAGCAGGGTTCCACCACTCAGACATGCAAGAATGCTCTGATCCACTGTCTTAGGCATGGAATCTCTTCCCATTCCCTCCCTTCTACTTTGGTTGGTTTAGTGATTCATTCAGAGGGAGTGGAGATTACCCCACGTCTTTTCATTCGTGGTACGCTGGCTAGAAGTATTTTGCCATCCTGCACCAAGGTTATTCTTAAGAGGTATTTTAGCAAAGTTATGCCACAGACTATATCTGTGGACGGAAATGCTACTTACAAAAATCCTCTATTTTAGTCTTTTAGTAGTAAATTCCGGTTGTGCACCCATTCCCGAAGCTGTTTAAGATGGAAGTTTCAAGGCTCTAAAGCATATTTTTTTAATTGAAAAAAATTCTTATCACATAAATCAACAAAGAAATATCAGATAATATCAATTTTTGAGTTTTATTAAAGAAAAAAAGTTGGTCTCCCTTATTTTTGTCAAATAACTCAAGTCCCTGATAGCTTTCTTTTTCTTCATTTTTCATGGTTGCATAAAATAAATACTCAGACGAGCCAAGGTAGATTGAACACAGTCCTTGTGTTAGAGTAAGAAATCTCAAAAGGGACTAAGGAAGTGCAGGGGAGTGTGAGCAGGGTGAACACGAGTGGGCACAGTGAGAACACAGTCACCAATTAAATATCAGAACTAGGACTTCCAGTCTCTGTTCCATCACATTAAGGAGCTTGAAATTGCCACTTCATCCTAACAACATATCAAAACCCAAATAAACTGAAAGCTAGTACTCTTCTTCCATCTCTTAGAGTAGTGAAGCAACAGGATAAAATGTTGTTCCCAAAATTTAAGAAATAGGCCATACAGAGAAGCCCAGTTTAGCAGAGCAGAAACTCATTGGCAGAAACCTCCATGGAAACCAGTACCAAGATTGGAAAACTCAAGGTGTAACTGACAAATTCTGGGGACTATGTGGATAAGTCCAAGAGTTAAAAACTCCAGGGGAATGGACTCGTGCTTTTGCATTTCACTTCCTGAAGCTCTACCAGTGAGTATCAGAAGAGAAAAGAAAAAAAAAAATAGAGAAAGAAAGACAGACTTGAAACCCCTTGAGAGATTGATAGGGAAAGGGGAAAAGTAACCATTTTGATATATTCCAGAGCATTCTGTTCTTTTCAATAAGGCCATTCAAGAGAAACTATTTCACCAGAGCCAGAGCCTCAATGATTGGGATTGTATCAGAGCAAAACTAACCTGGGGGAAAGGAAATACCCACCTTCAGCTGCCTCCAGCCTTCCTCCCATTCAGTTACTCAACTCCAGCCCTCAGGCCATCCGTCCCACCTAAGAGTTGAGATTGGGGACCTAAAAAGCACTTGTGACATTCACAAATGAAAGGCATAGTTTCATTAAAAGACTGAGCCCTGATCATAGGACTATGGAACACTTCTCACCTTAGGCTTCACCACCACATTGCTGAGGTCCTATTTTCCAGGGTTCCTTTCACCCCTACACCGTGTCCAGCTCTCAACAAAAAGTTATGAGGCATGCTGAAAGGCAAAAAACACAGTTTGAAGAGACAGAACAAGCATCTGAACCAGACTCAGATATAATAGAGATGTTGGGAGTAACAAATTAAAACAAACTAGATGAACGTGCAAAGGTTGCTCATTTGGTGGGGGGAGTAGATAATATGAAGAAACAGACAATATAAGCAGAGAGAAAGAAATTCCAAGAAAGAATCAAAAGAAATGCTAGACATCACGAAACAGTGCAACAGAAATGAAGAATGCCTTTCATGGGCTTACTAGTAGGCTGGACATGGCTGAGCAAAGAATCTCTGAGCTTGAGGAGTCTTAAAAATCAACAATAAGAAAACAAACAGTTCAAAATATAGGTAAAAGACCTGAACAGATTCCTCACCAAAGAAGATATTCAGATGGCAAATAAATATGTGAGAAGATGTTCCACATCATGTGCTATCGGAGAAATGCAAATCAAAGCAACAATGGGATTACCCATACACATGTATTAGAATGGCTAAAATCTAGAATCCTGACAACACCAAATGCTGACAAGAATCTGGAGCCACAGGAACTCCCATACATTGCTGGTGGGAATGCATAATGGTACAGCCACTTTGGAAGACAGTTTGACAGTTTCTTATAAAACTGAATATGTCCTCACCATATGATCCAGCAATCATACTCCTTGGCATTTGCCAAATTGAATTAAAAACTTAAGTCTGCCCAAAAACTACATGCAGATGTTTATGGCACCTTTATTCATAATTGCCAAAACTCGGAAGTAATTAAGATATCCTTCAGTAATTCGCTGGTACTTCCAGACCATAGAGTATTATTCACTGCTAAAAAGAGGTAAGTTATCAAACCATGAGAAGACATGGAGAAAACCTAAATGCATGTTACATTAAAGAAGTTGATCTGAAAAGGTTACATACTGTATGATTCCAAGTATCTGATGTTCTGGAATAGGCAAAATTATGGAAACAGTAAAAGAGTAGTGGTTGCCACGGGTTAAGGGAGAGGTAGGGGTGAATAAGCAGAGCATGGAGGATTTTCAGGGAAGCGCACCTATTCTATATAGTACTTCAGTGGTGGATATGTGTCATTCATTACACATTTGTCAAAATCCATAAAACCTTCGACCCCAAAATGAGCCCTAATGTAAACTATGAGCTTTGGATGATAAGGATGTCTCATGTAGGTTTATCAACTGTAACAAATGTACTATTCTGGCAGGGGATGTTGATAGTGGAGGACTGTGTGTGTGTGTGTGTGTGTGTAGACAGGGGGTATATGGGAACTTTGTGCTTTCTGCTCAATTTTGCTGTGACCTTAAACTGCACTAAAAATTAAAGTTCATTAATTAAAAAAAAATAAAAGAAACCTCAGCCTATAAATAAGGGCTTTTGATTTTAGCTGTTTTCTTTTTTATTTGTTAACATACTAATTCTACTTCCCTCACAGATGTTTCACCTCATTTTTAGTGATATGAGACATCATCTACCGCAGGAGCCACAAGACTGTTTTGCTGGAAGCAATGCATATTTGTTTACTGATCATTCATTATCACTGGCAAACATCTTCAAGGTTGAATGTTGCAGGATGAATAATGTCAGATGCTCATTTCTTAACTACGATCTCTCTCTACCCTAGGGACAGCGATTCCCTTGCAAATATCTGAAGAATTTGTTCCTTCTTCATTCCTTTCCTATCCAGAGATAGCATTCACAAAAGGCCTCTTTCTCCCTTTGTTGAAAATCTATTCTTTCATCTTAGAGGTTTGCTTCCTTTCCAATTGCTTCAACAGGAGCTTCAGTTTCTTACTTCAAAAAGTATAGTTGTACCTCATAATCGAATCCAAATCCCAAACCCACTTTTCCAACTGGATCTTTTTGTTTGACCATCCTAAAAACCAAACCAATCCTCAACAAAAAGTTGTTTTCCTTTCATATGCTCCATTGGAGTTAATAGGCTTACAATCCACCCAGAGTTATTATTTATTAGGATTACTCAACATCTCACGTGCTACCTATTTTACTTGAATATTTTGTTTACTGTCTTTCTCCCCAACCAAGTATGTAAAGTTTGTGAATACAGGTCTTTGCCTGCTTTTTATCACTCTTCTATCCCAAACTCATAGAACCATGCTACTAGTGATTAATAAATCTTTTGTTGAATAAATGGGTGAATCTATCTTTTGTGAAATCAGCTTTAAAAATGAGATGACCTTGGGCGCCTGGGTGGCTCAGTGGGTTGAAGCCTCTGCCTTTGGCTCAGGTCATGATCCCAGGGTCCTGGATCGAGCCCCACATCAGGCTCTCTGCTCAGCAGGGAGCCTGCTTCCTCCTCTCTCTTTCTCTCTGCCTGCCTCTCTGCCTACTTGTGATCTCTCTCTGTCAAATAAGTAAATAAAATCTAAAAAAAAAAAAAAAAATGAGATGACCTTTATTTCATCTTGCAATCATTTCCTAAAGTTGGAATTTCCAAATCAAGGGAATCTACATTTTTAAGGCTCTTTTTAAAATGCAGTGGTTATGGCAGACACTGGGAGAGTCATCTAGCGATGTGATACCTGGCGTTTGGCCATCCTGTACAAGTCAATATGTATCAACCATACAACTAGGGAAGGTTAAGAAGAACCTACATCCTTGATGGCATTATTGAGAGAGTTCTTGTTACTTCCCCTAGAGTTTGCCCTACTAATGCATTTCTTGCTAAAGGAGTTCTGATAGCTACCCGTATGCAGTTGGGCTGAACATACATTAAATTACATCAATTTTACTATTCCTTGTTTTTTTTTAAAGATTTTATTTATTTATTTGACACAGAGAGATCACAAGTAGGCAGAGAGGCAGGCAGAGAGAGATGAAGGGAAGCAGGCCCCCTGCCGAGCAGAGAGCCGGAAGCGGGGCTTGATCCCAGGACCCTGGGATCATGACCCAAGCCGAAAGCAGGGGCTTTAACCCACTGAGCCACCCAGGTGTCCCTATTCCTTGTTTTTAAACATATAGCTTTAAAAGTTATGATAACCACCATGTCCCATCTGTTAAGTCTCCCAGCTCCTCATTACTCTTGAAATAAAATCTAGACTCTTTATTATCTCCTATAAACTCTTTCTCCCTCACTATGATCCAGTCACACTGGTTTTGTGTGTCTTAACCACATCTAACTTTCTGTTGCCCAAAGGCCTTTGCATTTGCTGTTATTTACCCAGAGTGTTTTTTCTTTCTATGCCTGAATTTGTTTTTTTGTTTCTTTTTTTAATTCTCAGCTATCAGCTCAAATATTGTACCCCCAGTTACTTTCTCCATTATATATTCTTGGTTTTCTTCATTGTACTTTTTATAATCTAATTTTTAAAATTTACTTAGTTGCTTATTGTCTTCTTCTCTCAAATATACTCATCATAAGAGTATCATCCTTGTCTCTTCAGTTCACTGCTGTATCCCTAACCCATAATACATGTACCCAATTCATGGTCTGTGCTCAAAGTATTTTTTGAACAAATGAATAAGAATATGTGAAGATCAACACTAAGGTTATATGAAAAACATGTTAACTAGATAAAATAATTTTAAATACTTAATGTATTTTTTTAAATGCCTGCAGCAAAAAAATCAAAAGGAAAATTAGGCTAAGGAAATTGTATTTGTCAGGTAATTATAATATTTCTTAAATAGAGAACACTCACAAATAAAAAAAAATCTAAACATACCAATAGGAATATGGTCAAAAACCATAATCAACTAATTCAATAAAGAATTCCTTAGTAATGGGGCAGCTGGATGGCTCATTGGATTACGTGGCTGCCTTCGGCTCAGGTCATGATCCCAGGGTCCTGGGATCAAGCCCCACATCAGGCTCTCTGCTCCATGGGAGCCTGCTTCTCCCTCTGCCTCTGCCTGCTGCTCCTCCTACTTGTACTCTCTTTCCCTGTCTAATAAACAAATAAAATCTTTTAAAAAAATTGCTTAGTAATCCTAAGAAAATATATTTTGCACTAAGGAACAAAGAAATGCAAGTAAAATTAAGAAATAATTGTTTGAAAAATTAGTAACTTAGTCATAAAATAAATAAACACTATTGATAGAGTTCATACGAGTTGTCACTATATTCTAAGAGCTGTTAGTCTTTTTACATTTTTACATACATATTTGTAAAGGAAAGAAAATTGTCACTATTAGGAATGTTCAAGGAACAATAAGAACGCCAGTATGCCTGGTAGGCAGGGAGTCAATAAGATCTTGAAAGATGAGGTCTGTGAGATAGTGTTATATACAGTAGACAGTGAGCACTTAATGTTTGTAACTATCTCTTAGTAGTGCTACTGAAGGTAATTTTAATTTTTATCTTTTGCTAATCTTTTTTATATTTTTAAACAAGTGCATGTTACTTTTATGATAAATAAGTATTCAATAAAAATCTATTTAAAAATTAAATATTGGGGCACCTGGGTGACTCAGTGGGTTAAGCTTCTGCCATTGGCTCAGGTCATGATCTCAGGGTGCTGGGATCGAGTCCCACATGGGCTCTCTGCTCAGAAGGGAGCCTGCTCCCCACCCCGCCCCGCCCTCTGTCAGATAAATAAGTAAAATCTTTAAAACAACATTAAATATCATCAGAAGCGTGTGAACCAGAGACTGTGTTCTGTTGGATACTAAGAATGCCTAATTTTCTTCATAGAAATTCTTCTATTCTTCCTCATAGGAAATTCTTTTTCTTTTTTTCAAGGGTGAGAGCAATTGCATCTTTTTTAGGCTGTAAGGCTAATTTTTCATGGTAACGGACTTAAATGGTTCCCCTCACTGGATATACATGCATATATACTGGAACTTTTAAAATTCCAGTATAAGTAACATACAGTGTTATATTATTTTCAGGTATACAATTATTAAACAATTCTCAACATTCTTCAGTGATCATCACAGTAAGTGTACTCTAAATCCCCTTCACCTATTTCACCCATCCCTCCTCACCCCCCCACTCCCCCCCACCCCCCGCTTCCCTTCTGGTAACCATTGGTTTGTTCTCTAGTGTTAAGTCTGTTTTTCGGTTTGTCTATTTTTTTTTTGTTGTTTTGTCCCCCCCCCCTTTTTTTTTAGATTTTATTCATTTATTTGACACAAGCAGGGGGAGCAGTATAGGGAGAGGGAGAAGCAGGCTGCCCACTGAGCAAGGAGTCTGACACAGGGCTTGATCCCAGGAACCTGGAATCATGACCTGAGCTGAAAGCAAATGCTTAACTGACTGAGCCACTCAGGTGCCCCTATTTTGTGTCTTAAATTCCACTCATGGGTGAAATCATGTGGTTTTTATCTTTCTTAGACTGACTCATTTCACTTAGCATTATACCCTCTAGATCCATCCTTCTTGTTGTATATGGCAAGAGATTTTATTCTTCCTTTGTGGCTGAGTAATATATACATACAACACCTTCTTTATCCATTCATCTATTGATGGACATTTGCTTCCATATCTTGGCTATCTTTTTTTTTTTTTTCTAAAGGCATCCACACATCTGCATGAAGTGCTTGACCCCCACAGACATATGAGCTTTTCAACCTTGTCCCAAACCAGTATTTCTTGAACTTCAGTGTACAATAAAGAGAAAGGTAATATGCAAAACAAGGTGGTATGTGCTACAAAGAAAACGACGGTAAATGGGCAGAGGGAGTGCCAGTGGGGAGGGCCAGTTTTAGACTGGGTGGTCCAGGAAAAGCTTTCTGAAGAGGTGACCTTTTGAGAAGGCAGCCAAGGAACATTAGGGAGGAGAGGGTTCTGGGCAGAGGAAACAGCATGAGCCAAGATCCTGAGGTCAGAAAATAGCTTAATGTTTGGAGGAAGTGCTGGGAGAGCAGTACTGTCACAACCCACTGGAGGAACTTAATGTGTCCTATGTGACTCTGCTTGGAGAGGAATCCTAAAAGCTTGTGCCTGGCTGTAATAATATACATAAGGGTACATCTATATGTATTCTTTGGAAAAATGTTTGTTCATGTCTCCTGCCCATTTTTAAGTTGGATTGTTTGGTTTTGGGGTGTTGACTTAATTTTAAGTTCTTCATATACTTTAGATAATAACCATTTATCAGTATGTCATTTGCAAGTATCTTCTCCCATTCCATAGGTTGCCATTTTGTTTCATTGATTTTTTTCCTTTGCTCTGCAGAATATTTTTATGAATTCCCAATAGTCTCAGTTTTTCACCATTGAGAATGATGTCAGGGGTGGGTTTTTCATAAATGACCTTTATTGTTTTAAGGTATGTTCCCTCTAAACCTACTTTGTCTACATTTATCATGAATAGATGTTGTACTTTGTTTTTCTGTATCTATTAAAATAACCACATGGTTATTCTTTCTCTTGTTGATTTGCAAATATTGAACCACCCTTGCATCCCAGAAGTAAATCCCACCTGATTGTGATGAAAACGATTTCTTTTTATGTATTGTTGGATTCAGTTTGCTAATATTTTGTTGAGGATTTTTGTATCTATGTTCATCAGAGGTATTGGCCTGCAGTTCTCTTTTTTGTAATGTCTTTGGTTTGGGTATCAGAGTGATGATAGTCTCATCGAATAAAACTGTAAGATTTCCTTCCTCTTCTATTTTTTGGAATAGTTTAAGAGTAGGTATTAACTCTTCTTTAACTGTTTGGTAGAATTCACCTGTGAAGCCATCTAATTCTGGACTTTGTTCGAAGTTTTTTTGAATACTGATTGAATTTCATTGCTGGTAACTGGTTTGTTCAAATTTTCTATTTCTTCCTGATTCAGTTTTGAGAGGTTAACTGCTTCTAGGAATTTATCCATTTCTTCTAGGTTGCCCAATTTTTTGACATATAATTTTTCATAATACTATCTTCTAATCTTTAATACAAGACAATCCTTTTAAGTATATTTACATTTCTTCCTTCCATCTTCTTATCATGTATTCCTTATTTTCATAGCCTAATTTGATGTGATCTAAAATGTGTAAATCTTGGGCGCCTGGGTGGCTCAGTGGGTTAAGCTGCTGCCTTCGGCTCAGGTCATGATCTCGGGGTCCTGGGATCGAGTCCCGCATCGGGCTCTCTGCTCAGCAGGGAGCCTGCTTCCCTCTCTCTCTCTCTGCCTGCCTCTCCATCTACTTGTGATTTCTCTCTGTCAAATATAAATAAATAAAATCTTTAAAAAATAAAATAAAATAAAATAAAATGTGTAAATCTTTATAGCAATGACCCTGTCATTATTTTCAATACAGTTTAATGAAAGAAGTATTTAATTTTAGAGACTGGCCTTACAACCATGGACACATTTTTGTTTTAGTCTTTAGTTCTTCCTCTACTCATAAATTGGTAATGAAGATAAATAAAATATGTGGACTTCTTTGAATTATCAGAAGGTATCTAAATCCAATACATTTAGGCTTTCTGATATCCTTTACTCCAAACACAATCTGGTTATTATTGTGCCCTGCCTTTGAGACTTTACATGCCTTTGCATTTCCACTGTTCCATTTTCATCTTTTCAGTTTTATACTCTGAACTATATTCAGATCAATCCTTGGGCTGCTGGCTGTTATAAAAAATTTTATCTTCTATAGAGATGATCATAGGCTGATAATGACGTTCAACAGTCTAGAACAAATCTTCTTTTTGTGGTTTAACTTGATTCCCTTTGGAATTATTTGAAGAGTTGCATTCTTCATTTGGCATTTAAGCAGAAACTTGCTGTGTAAATCAGCTGTTTTCACTTATAAGTGATGCATGTAATCTATTTTAGAAACAAATGGAAAAAATCTATTTAAAGTAGATGTCTACCCCCATCTTCCTTGCCAATTTTGTTATGTAAAAAATAATTTAGGAGAATGAAAATGGTAAAGTGATGAAATGGATGCATTTCATATTTACTAGGCCATTTATTAGCCATTCTCAAAATTTAACTTCTAGTAATCCTAACACATTGAGTTAAATCTTGTATCTGTTTTATATTTCTTCATAATAGGCAATACCTATTCTTTCTGATTTCTGTATATAGTTTCATGAAATATTTATGAGATGTATTCTGTGCATAAGAGATATAAAGCTTTTATCTGAGTCAAAATTCAGAGCTTGGTTTTAGAATAAGCAAATCAATCAGACAGTAAAGGACGGCTTTTATGAATAAACATGCCAGTGGGAAGAGGGTGGTTGTAAATCTTTGGCTTTTTGTAATTACTCAATAGATGTTTGGCAAATAAGAGATTGTGTATGACTTTTATTCTTATGTATTTATTCTTGGAAACATGTTCACTTAGTCATCTATTTGATTATCACTTATTACCAAAAGTAAGGGCCCTACTTACATTATGGAGGGGAAGGCAGAAGGTAAACTAGTAAGGAAGAAATGCATATATTTACAAATTGAAATAAGGTATATAAAGACCTTGAATAAGTTGCAGTGATTGAGAATTACAGGTTGATCGGAGAGGGTATGTTTATGCAGATGATAATACACCTTTGTCCTCTGGTGAACTGTGTTATGAATAAATGAGCAATTAAAACGTACTATAGGTGACCATTTTTAATACAAAGTTTTTGAACTTTATAGTAAGAAGCTATGTAGAAAGCTATCAACTTAAGCCACAAAACATCATTCCTTCTTTCATATTGTTTCACAGAAGACACTTAAAACATTATTGCCATGGAACTGTCACTCTTCTCTACGCCAATAATTGTTGATAGAGGAAAATATACAGTATCAAATGTTTATTGTGTTCCAGCAATTCAAAAAAGTTAGTCAGGATCATAGTGCTTTAATGAACACTTGTGTAATTATCAATTTCATTATACTATTCATTTATTTGTTTGTTCATTCATTCATTCATTTATTTATTTTTAAGTAGGCTCCATGTGCGATGTGGGGCTTGGACTAATGACCCCAAGATCATGTGCTCTACTGAGTGAGCCAAACGGATGCCCCTATGATACCATTTATTGAATATATATACAACATATATATTGTATGGAGCATAATTTCATCTTCATACAATAATTCCAACAGATGCATATTTTAAAGTACATTCTATTGGTGATAATACTGGGCCTCAGAAAGGACCAAGGCCACATACCTAGTAAATTTTTTTTACATATTTCTTTTTCCAGCTCTATAAAATTAGGTACCTAGCAGCAGGACCCTATATGTTAAGAGTGTGGCCTCTGAATTTGGGTGCTGCTAATTTCCTACTGTCTGGCCTTTGAAAAATATATAACTTCTCTGTCCTTTAGTTTTCTCCTCTGTAAGTGGGGATAAAAATACAATAATACACACGAAATACCTAGAACAGTGCCTAGCACAGAGTCAACAGTCTATATCTTAGGTGATTTTGCATTTATGTGAATTGTATTCGGGTGTTATTAATGTTCATCACAAATAAAATCTATCTAACTCTTTGTGCAAGCCATGGGTGAGGCACTCTGTACATGTGTTTTAACATCCTTAGTGTTCAGCATCTCTCTGCATTCATAGGACTATGTGGCAGGCGCACCCACTCTAATACTTCCAGTTAGAGTCTCACATGGAAGAGATTCCAGGAAATTCATACCATATAATATTGATTTGAGGATTACATCAGGCTTTCCTATAGGAAATTTCCTCTTGCTGTATTAAATACCCAGTATATATGAGTCTCATTATTGGCAATGTCACATAAATCTTCTTGAATTGTTATAAAATATGGGAAAATATACCAAATTTCTTTTGTAATGAATGGTGAGGTTTTTGAGAATATCAAGTTATCATGCGTAGGGACTAACCTTAAATACTTTTTCAGTAGAACACAACCAAGCTGAACAAACTCGGGATTTCTCTCTGTGTCTTGGGAGGAGCCTCTATGAGTGAGGGAGCTTAAATTGAAGCTTAACCTGTTATCTTCACAGTAAGTCAACTTCGGTGTTAAGGCCACATTAGACATTATTTATTTTTATTTTCATATTTTAATTGCTGTCTTCTAAAAATTATTTTGGGTAACAGGATCAAAAGGATTTAAGATTGTGTAGTGAGAAATGTAGTGGTCATGGGTTTTCTTTGTTCCTTGCTCAGGAACTACATATCTAGTCCAAACTTGCTATTTCACAAATTCAGTCATGAGCGAGAAAGGAAATCAAGATGATGCTGAGCAGTTTTATTGTAAGGGCTTCAAAAATTAATTCAGTCCATGTAACCAAGGGTGCTGAGTAAAGATAAAGAATGCACATCTGGAGGTGCCTGGATGGCTCAGTGGGTTTAGCCTCTGCCTTCGGCTGGGGTTGTGATCTCAACGTCCTGGGATCAAGTCCCACATTGGGCTCTCTGCATGGCAGGGAGCCTGCTTCTTCCTCTCTCTCTGCCTACTTGTGATTTCTCTCTGGCAAATAAATAAATAAAATCTTTTTAAGAAAAAAGAATGCACATCATGCACATCTGTTGGAGGTGAGGAAGACGCAAAACTGGCTATCCTCACAGAGGGATACATTTGTCCCAAGGGCAGTAAGTATATGGAAATAAGTAGGTGTTCAATTAATCTTTGTTAAAGGAAGATAGATCTGGACCATTCGTGACCTCTCTGGTTATTGCATAATGTCAAGAGCATGGCCAAGTCTCTGCCTAATAATAGCTAACCTTTACTTAGGCTTACTGTCTAATGGGTCCTTTTATAAGCTTCCTCATATTAACTCATTTAAATTCTAGAACAACTCATAGAGATAGGTAATATTATCATACACATTTTACAGATAAGGACACAGAGGCACAAAGTGACCATCTTATTCGTCTAAAGTCACAAATACATTAAGTGGCAGAACTGGGATTTGAACCAAAATCCAGGGACCCCCAAGTCTGTGCTCTTTATCATGTGCTAAGAGGCAAGGGCATAACATTCTTGTTGTTAATTACATAATAAGCTTTGGGCCCTGCTAAGTTGGTTAGAGGAAGATTTAGAGATCTATTTTTTAAAATTCTCTTTAAACAGAAATATAAACTCTTTGAGGGAAAAAAGTCAAGAATTTATGTAAGGATTTATTTAATAGAGTCCTACTAGAACACTTCTCTTAATTTTTCTCAGAATGTTTATATCATAACATAATAGTATTGTGTTATTATTCTCACCAGAAAAATCACCCTAGTTAGCCCAGGTATAAACTACACAATGGGTGATTACTTTGGCCATGTTATCTCTGAAAATTAATTTATACTAGATGATTAATATTTGTCTTCTCACCAAATCAGTTTATTTTTAGCTGGTCAGGAAACTTGTGCCAGATGGAATCTAACTGAAAGACTGTTTCACACTGGAGAGAACCCTTGACTGTTTGTGTCAGAGATGTAACACTCTATCAGCCTCTGGTAGGAAGTAGTGCTAAATCTTTGAGAATGTTTTTAATCTCTATGGGCCAGGGTCCTCACATCGTAAACACTTTCTAATGTTTATTTCAGCTTAAAAAAATTCCTAGGATTCCTCCACTAGAAGTAAATAATCAAATTAGAAAATAAAAGAGTGCATTTAAAAAATAAATAAAAATGCATATAGATTAAGAAAAACTGTACAGCTTATATATAATAGGAAATGCTGAGACATTTATTTATTTACTGTGAAGGTGAAATTAGAAAAGTGCTAAATTTAAAGAGTGCCTAAAATCAGCAATGATTATTACAAATATAGACTCTAGATAAATATGATATAACTACTCTGAGAGCATTTGGGAGGGGAAAAGTCAGAAACATTTAATAGATAAGATTAAAATCATGACAAATATTTTTGATAAAATATGGAAATTTAGCAGGAGACCATCACTTCATTTTATTATATTCTTACCTGATTTTTATTTTTATCTATGTATACTTTTTTTATTTCTATCAAATGTGAGAATACTATCCCTTCTGTCTTGCACCATACTTTTATTACCACAAAATATGCCTTTGAAATAGTTCTTTCGTACATCCTCTCACGGTACTTCACCTTGTCCATCTGTAATCAGTTTTTAGTCAGTTACCTATTTATAAACTTTATATCATTTCTAATCTTTTAATATTATAAACAAACTTCAAGTCATATTCTATCACAAGTACTTTCTTCATTTATGTGAACATAACTGTAGGAAAAATTCCTAGATATAAAATTGGAAAGCCAGAGGATGTAATACATTAAAAATATTGATAGATATTGACCAATTGGTTGAAAGAGGTTTTTTGGAAAAAATTTTGATTTTAAGGAAATTGAAATTTCCTTAAAAGTTGTCTTATTTGTTTATTTATTTATTTATGTATAAGGTTTTATTTATTCTACTTTACGTCTCATTGGCTCTAGTTTTCATTATATAATTCTACACTTTTAAGATTTCATTTATTTATTTGACAGAAAGAGCAAAAGTAGGAGGAGCAGCAGACAGAGGGAGAGGGAGAATCAGGCTCCTTGCAGAGCAGGGAGCCTGATGCGAGACTAGATCCCAGGACCCTGGGATCATGACCTGAGCCGAAGGCAGCTGCTTAACCAACTGAGCCCCTCAGGCGCCCTTAATTCTACACTTTAAAGCTTATTCCTAGATATTTTTGGCATTGCTATTGTAAATCAAATCTTTTCTTTTACCATATTTTCCTAATAGGTTATAAAGAAAGTCATTGTAGGAAAGCCATTGATGGTATTTGAAAATTAATTCATTTGTAGTCAACTTAATTATTTTTACTTACAATTGGTTATCAGTTGATAGCCTTGAGTTTACAGACATACAAACTTACCATCTGAAATAAACGACATTTTATCACTTGTTCTTCAATTTTTGTGATTCCTTTTTTTTTTTTTTTTAAGATTTATTTATTTATTTTATGGAGAGTGAGAGAGAGCTGGGTAAGGGGCAGAGGGAGAGAGAAAATCCTGAAGCAGATTCATCAATGAGCTTGGAGCTTATCATGGGGCTCTATCCCAGGACCCAGAGATCATAACTTGAGCGAAACCAAGAATCTGATGTTTAACCAACTGAGTCGCCCAAGGGTCCCTCTTCTTTTTTGTAACTACTTTGTCCAGTTCTTCAAAAACTATGGTAATAATTAAGGTAGTGGACACATTTACCTTGTTTCTGATGTTAGTGAGAGTATGAATATAGTTTTCCCGTTACGTATGAAGCAAAAGTTAAAAAAATATATCCTTCAAGTTTTATGAAGATTATGAAGATTTTTATTTTGAATCAGTAATGGATGTTTAATTTTATCACATGTCTTTTTGGCCTCTGTAGTGATGATTAAATGGTTTATTTCCTTTGACCTTTTAATTGTAACAACTATAGCTGATTTCCTAACTGAGAAATCTTTGGGAAAACCCCTCTGAATCATGATGAATTATTCCTTTCATAAGCTGCTAGGTTATATTAAATGATTTTACATTAAATCAATACTTCTGTGTGAGATAAATCTATAGTTTTAAAAGATAATAAGATATTTCTATCATCTTTGTTACCAATATTTTATTGTGTGTCAGTCTGGATTTTTTTTCCTTAAAGATTTTTATTTATTTATTTGAGAGTTTGAGAGAGAGCATGAATGGGGGCCAGGGGCAGAGGGAGAAGCAGACTCCCCATTGAGCAGGAAGCCCAGTATGCGGCTGGATCCCAGGACCCTTGGATCATGACCTGAGCCAAAGGCAGATGCTTAAATAACTGAGCCACACAGGTGCCCCAGAATCTAGGTTTTATACCAGTTCTAGCTGCAAGGGAGGCTGGGAAAATGAGTGACTGGCATTTCTGGTTTCTATACCAGAAGTGGTTGGCTTGGTCAATACAGAATGCCTCGGTCAGTGCAGGAGGTTGCAAAGTTGACTGACAAAACTGAGGCACTGGTCCATGAAAAGTAGAAAGCCTATTTTCTCTCTGTTATTCTCTCGGGAATAAGTAAAATATTACTGAAGTTATTTATTTGAGTAACTGTTAACTTGGTTAAATTATGTGAGTGATTTATGAAATTGTGTTTATCTGATACCATTTCAGGAAGCAGGTATTGACCTCTTTCTTGTTTTTTTCTATTACAATCTGAATTTCCCATTTTTAAAAAAATTTCAAATATGATTTGTATTTTCTGAACCCAACATATTTTTAAAATTCGATATTCAAATGTTTTGAATAGACTGAAGTATTTAATTTTTATTATTGCAATTTCTAGTAAATAAGTATCTAGTAAATAAAAATTTATCTCTTTTAGATTTTTTATTATTGTTTGAGGTTTTTTTTCTTTGATTAGCTAATGCCAGCTAATGGTTAATTGGTTAATTAGTTTTTGTTTATAAAAGTAGATCACAGGGGCGCCTGAGTGGCTCAGTGGGTTAAGCCTCTGCCTTCGGCTCAGGTCATGATCCCAGGGACCTGGGATGGAGCCCTGCATCGGGCTTTCTACTCAGCAGGGAGCCTACTTCCCCCCATGTCTTTCTGCCTGCCTCCCTGCCTACTTGTGATCTCTGTCGGTCAAATAAATAAATAAAATCTTAAAGTAAAATAAAATAAAATAAAATAAAAGTAGATCATGGACTTACTATTTAATTTGTTTTTCCCTTGCTCTTATCTGGTTATTATTTCCTGACTTTATCATGTTGATTTCTTCCTTCTGCTTTTCTCATGCTTTTGTTATTAATAGTCTTTTTTAAACTTATTGGATTGTTTACATTAATTTATTTGAATTTGTTCTTCTTGTTTGCCAAGAGTTTTTATATGTAATATTTACACTGTTGTTAACTTCTAGATGTTCTGCAATTTTAATTCTGAGAATTTTTTCTTGTTTACATATATTTGTTAGTGGTTTGGAATTTTTAAGTTCTGTTGGTGTTATTTTTAATTTTATTACATTGGGATTAGAGAATGTATGATAAGTAGTAATGAACTTTATCACTTATTGATTTTTGTTTATTTTTTAACATGTTATTATGATAATTTTCAAATATGCAGTGGTTAACTGAATTTTACATAAGACCCATTATCTAAATTCTACCATTTTAATATACTCACTCTTCACATATATTCATCTATGAATCTATCTATACAGCCATCCATTTTATTTTTCCATGCATGCATGTCAAAGTATTGTAAAAATCAATCCATCTCTAATACTTCAGCATGCATTTCATTAACTAGAGTTCAGCACTCATTCAGAGATTTTTTTTCTCTCGGGGTAAGATTTACCAATAACAAATTTCAAAACTGATAATGTATGGTACCTAAAGTTTGCAAATTGATTCAGACCATACTAAGATACAGAATGTTACCATCCCCCCCTTAGAAAGCCTCATGCACTTTCCCAGTTAATTTGCACCTCCCACCCTTAGAAACATCCATTATTCTAATACTTTTCTACCATAGTTTAGTTGGCCTGTTGTCTAAATGAAATTAGACAGTGTGTTCTTCTGTATATGACTTTTTTATGCTAGGCATGTCTTAGAGATTCACTCATGTTGCTACATGTATTAATATTTTCTTTTTTATTACTATGAAGTTTCCATTATAGGAATATGCCAAATTTCTTTATCCATTCTCCTATTGATACACATCTGGATATTTCCCATTAAGGGTGATTATTGTTAAGTCAGCTATAAAACATTCTTCTATAATCCATTTCTGGGCATTGTTGTCATTTCTCTTGGCTTTTGTCAATTTTTTTTAAATAATTTTTTAAAAGATTTTATTCATTCATTTGAGAGAGAGAGAGGGAGCACAAGCAAGGGGAGAGGCAGAGGGAGACAAAGAAACAGACTCCCTGCTGAGCAGGGGACTCCCACGCAATGTGGGGGTCCATCCCCAAATCTGGAGATCATAACCTACGCTGAAAGCAGATACTTAACAATCTGATCCACCCAGGCACCCCAGGTTTGTCCATCTTTTTTTAAAGATTTTATTTATTTTTTTGAGAGAGAGACAGTGAGAGAGAGAATGAGAGGGGAGGTCAGAGGGAGAAGCAGACTCCATGTGGAGCTGAGCGCCTGATGTGAGACTTGATCTCGGCACTCTGGGATCATCACCTGAGCTTAAGACAGTTGCCCAACCAACTGAGCCACCCAGGAGCTGGTTTGTCAATTTTTTATAAATATGCCATTATCACTTGAAAAAGTTACATTTTATACATATTCTTGTTATTTAGTTACATTATATAGTATCTGTATATCTTTAGCCTATTATAGATTGGTTAAGTGTTATTGTTTGAATTATATCCCCTACAAAAGATACTGACATACTGAGCTCCAGTACCTGTGTATTTGACCTTATTTGGAAATAAGGGCTTTGCAGAAGATCAAATTAAGAAAAGACTCTAAATCCAGGTTGATGGTCTCCTTTCCAAAGAGGGAAATTTAGACACAGAGACTGAGATACAGGGAAAATGCCATTTGAACACTGGGGCTATATTGCTACGCCAAGAAACACCAAAAGATTTCTGGCAAACCACCAGAAGCTAGGAGAGAGGGGTGGATGAGATTCACCCTTATAGCCTTAAGAAGGAACAAGCTGCTGACACCCAAATTTTAGACATTTAGTCTTTAGAATTGTTAGATGATACATTTCTCTTGTTTATGTCACTCAGTTTGTGGTACTATGTTACAGCAGGCCTGGAAAACTAATACAGTAAGCAAGTAAAGGTTTCTTAACAATGTTTCTAATGTATTCATCCTTGCATTAAATTTATTTTAATTTTTCCCTATAACTTTCAACACTATTTTATTTCATGTATAAAGTTTCAAAACAAATGAATCTTCATTTGTTATAATGAAGTTTTCTTCTTACTTTTCATTTTATGCTGTCTTGTATTCAATTTTGGTTGGTATTAATACCTTGACCAATTCTTCTTTTTTCTTTGCATTTGCCCGCTTTGTCACTCCTGTTCTCTTACTTTTAGTCCTCCTTAACAGCTCTTGTAAAAATTATGTGTTTTACATATTGCAAGTAGATAGGTTTTGTTTTTATGATCTACCTGAATTTTATATTGCTCACTTAACTTTTAGCTAACAAATGTCCTTATCACTGAGAAATTTTTAAAGCTCTTTTCAAAATGCTCTTGATCCCACATGACATTTTATAGTTCAGGGAATCTAGGATTCTGTGCATGTGTTATTATTAGCTGCTGAGAGAATTCATTATCTAATATGAGAAGTATAATCTGGAAGCCTGGCTTCAGGATCCCAAAATTACTTTGTTTACAAAAGTTTCACATACCTCGTTAGCCATAAAACATTTTGGAAATTAAATATATGGATATACATATTTAAAGTAATAAAAGAGGCATACATTATGCAAGATGGTGTAAAACAGTATATCAGGTTTGCACATTTTTGAGACCTTGTGATGCTCAATCTCTCAGCAATACAAGTTGCTGTTGGCTTTTTTGCTTTTATTATTTTTTGAAGATTTACTTATTTATTTGAGAGAGAGAGAGCGAGTACTGTGGGGGAGAAGGCAAAGGCTAGGAGCAGAGGGAGATGGAGAGAGAGGGAGAGAGAGAATCTCAAGCAGGCTCCCCCTTGAGCACAGAGTCTGACATGGGCTTGATCTCAGGGCCCTGAGATCATGACCTGAGCCAAAATCAAGAGTTGAACATTTAACCAACTGAGTCACCCAGGAACCCGAATATTTTACTCTTTCAAAATGCCCTTTTTAGAAATGGAACAAATAGTTCTGAAATTTATATGGAACCAGAAAAGACCTCGAATAGCCAAAGGGATATTGAAAAAGAAAGCCAAAGTTGGTGGCATCACAATTCCGGACTTCAAGCTCTATTACAAAGCTGTCATCATCAAGACAGCATGGTACTGGCACAAAAACAGACACATAGATCAATGGAACAGAATAGAGAGCCCAGAAATAGACCCTCAACTCTATGGTCAACTAATCTTCGACAAAGCAGGAAAGAATGTCCAATGGAAAAAAGACAGCCTCTTCAATAAATGGTATTGGAAAAATTGGACAGCCACATGCAGAAAAATGAAATTGGACCATTTCCTTACACCACACATGAAAATATACTCAAAATGGATGAAGGACCTCAATGTGTGAAAGGAATCCATCAAAGTCCTTGAGGAGAACACAGGCAGCAACCTCTTCGACCTCTGCCGCAGCAACATCTTCCTAGGAACAACGCCAAAGGCAAGGGAAGCCAGGGCAAAAATGAACTATTGGGATTTCTTCAAGATCAAAAGCTTTTGCACAGCAAAGGAAACAGTTAACAAAATCAAAAGACAACTGACAGAATGAGGGAAGATATTTGCAAACAACATATCAGATAAAGGACTAGTGTCCAAAATCTATAAAGAACTTAGCAAACTCAACACCCAAAGAACAAATAATCCAATCAAGAAATGGGCAGAGGACATGAACAGACATTTCTGCAAAGAAGACATCCAGATGGCCAACAGACACATGAAAAAGTGCTCCATATCACTCGGCATCAGGGAAATACAAATCAAAACCACAATGAGATATCACTTCACACCAGTCAGAATGGCTAAAATCAACAAGTCAGGAAATGACAGATGCTGGTGAGGATGCAGAGAAAGGGGAACCCTCCTACACTGTTGGTGGGAATGCAAGCTGGTGCAGCCATTCTGGAAAACAACATGGAGGTTCCTCAAAATGTTGAAAATAGAACTGCCCTATGACCCAGCAATTGCACTACTGGGTATTTACCCTAAAGATACAAACGTAGTGATCCAAAGGGGCACGTGCACCCGAATGTTTATAGCAGCAATGTCCACAATAGCCAAACTATGGAAAGAACCTAGATGTCCATCAACAGATGAATGGATCAAGAAGATGTGGTATATATACACAATGGAATACTATGCAGCCATCAAAAGAAATGAAATCTTGCCATTTGCGACAACATGGATGGAACTAGAGCGTATCATGCTTAGTGAAATAAGTCAAGCAGCGAAAGACAACTATCATATGATCTCCCTGATATGAGGAAGTGGTGATGCAACATGGGGGCTTAAGTGGGTAGGAGAAGAATCAATGAAACAAGATGGGATTGGGAGGGAGACAAACCATAAGTGACTCTTAATCTCACAAAACAAACTGAGGGTTGCTGGGGTGAGGGGGGTTGGGAGAAGGGGGGTGGGGTTATGGACATTGGGGAGGGTATGTGCTTTGGTGAGTGCTGTGAAGTGTGTAAACCTGGCAATTCACAGACCTGTATCCCTGGGGATAAAAATATATGTTTATAAAAAATAAAAAAAATTTAAAAATGCCCTTTTTAAACAAGTCTCGTAGCTTTTCTCATCTTTCATTGTTTCTCCTCATTCATCTTTTTAAATTCATCCCCCCTTTGCCCTAATTTGTACTTCCTCCAAACTTGACCCTACACCCTCCCTTCCCCCTTCTTTGTTTGCTCAATTATTTACAAACGGCTCAAATATTTACATCTTTGAATCAGACTTCTCTGAGCTCCGAACTTGAATATCTGAAGGCCTCCTTATTTCCCTCGAATGTTATGATGCCATCTCCAACTTGGTGTATCCCAAATAGGACCCAAACTTTAAGCCCGCTCTCCCCCTCCTTATCATCAAATCTGCCTGTCTTTGTTCCCCTTTTGAGTGAATGATAGCATGACTCATCTAGCTAGAAAAACCTTCTTTTATGATTTGACTTCCTAAAATATGTTTTGTGTTTGTGTAACTTTTGTTCCAAATCCACCACCACTATTTAGGTTCAAGGCATAATTTCTTCTCACTTATACCTTCCTTTTGTCTCTTTTATGTTCCCTTCTGCAGCCAGAGTGATTTTTATCTTTTTCTTTTTTTTTTTTTAAGATTTTATTTATTTATTTGACAGACAGAGACCACAAGTAGGCAGAGGCAGGCAGGGTCGGAGAATGGGGGGAAGCAGGCTCCCCGCTGAGCAGAGAGCCCAACGTGGGGCTCAATCCCAGGACCCTGAGATCATGACAGGAGCTCAAGGCAGAGGCTTAACCCACTGAGCCACTCAGGTGCCTACAAAGTGATTTTATTCAAATACAAATTTAACAGTTGATCGCCTTAAAACTCTTCAATGTTAATAGATGCTCTTAGAATAAAGAAAGAACTCTTCAAATAGCTTACAAGGTTAGTATTACTTGGTCTCAGCTACCTCCCACCTCTGTTTCCCCTCTGTTACTTACACTCCTCTTCTAGTTCTTGATTAGAAATGAGCATTTACACTGACTCTTCTTTTTGCGTGCATATTATTCTTACCCTTCTTTACACGATAAATTTTAGTCATCCTTTAGACCTCTGTTAGTACCACTTTTTAATAAGATCTTCCAATTATAACCCCTTATAGTAGGTGGCATTCTCCAAGAAAACAAAACCAATAGGATACAGGTCTTCATGGATTAAGTGTCCCAACGCTGCGGAGGGCCATCTGCTTCACTTCATGCACCAGTTCAAATGCCAGTCTTCCAGAACACCTTCATATCATACCCGAAACTGTGTTTCATTGGATATCTGAGCATCCTGTGCCCCAGTCAAGTTGACACATAAAATTAACCATCATACCCTTCATGGTACTGTATACCTTTTCTTTATGGTACTACAAAGTTGCATTTTAACAATTTTTTGTATGATTATTTGAGTAAGAACCATCTCTTCACCTAGACTGTAAGCTTCATAGGGAGAACCTTGAAGGTTTTATTCATCATTATATTCTTAATATAATATGTATACTCCATCTAATGATGGCATGAATAATTGAATGAATGATAAATGACTCGGCTATTCTAGATAAGTGAGTTCTATGCATGTAGACATTAAACTATCATCTTCAAATTTAACATCAGAAATATCTTATTGTAAAAGTTATACTTTCTACAAAAATGGTGGCTACTCCGCAACATGAATTATAGAAATTACTACACATTTTGTGATTGTGTAGGTCAGCTGTCTCTGCCTGTAAGATACAGTTTTGTTCAAAAGGGTTAAGTTGTTGAAGCTTCTACTTGAAAATTACATCCATGCTAAATATCACTAGAAGAGATGATTCACTTCAGGCAATGATCTATCTATATTCAGAAGCCCAGTCTTGAGAAATAAGTAAACAACCATGGCCCTTAAAAAGAAAATCTAATGATTTACACAATGCTGTATATTTCCACTCTATTCATCTCATGTGGCATTAATCAGAATCAACAATTTTATGGTTCAGAAGTACGTCATTGTTATAATCACATTAACTTTTGAGAGCAGTTTCAGGGACAACATATGTTATAAGTATAGCCAACATGGATATGTAGAAACATGATATGTGGAAATATATATGGATATATATGAAAATATTGTAGACAGACTTAAGTTCTAGTTTTGACTCCATTAGTTATGAATTCCCCAAATGTCAGTTTTCTTTAATTTGAGAAAAGTAATTTCTATCTCATTGCGTTCCTGTGATTAATTGCTGCCAAGTGCTTGGTCTGGTTTCTGTCTTATAGGAGTCATTTAATTCTCTATATTTAATCATCATTTCAATGGCAAAACAAAAATAAAAAGACATGTTTATATTCTATGAATTAATCAAGGATTTCCAAATCTGGCTGTTCATCACAGTGACCTATCCAGTCTTGTAAAAAGGACAAAATCCCAGGCTCTATCTATGGAGATTCAGATTTGGGATAGGGCCCAGGGCTTCCAAAGCTCTATGGTGCATTCTGATGAGGAGCCAGGTTTTCCACCTCTGCTGGGGTAGTTAGCTCTTTGTTTAACTGCCATTTAGTAAGTGATGAGCCTGGTACTTGACCTTTACTACTCACAATAATTCCATGAAATTTCTGTGATACAGGAAAGTTGAAGAATTTGCCCAAGGTGCCAGAGTTAGCAAGTCTAGGAGATGGGACGCGCATCAAATGTTGACAAAGTCCAAAACTCACTTTCTTTGCTATGCTCTGTAGCATCTCAGCTCTCACTCCTTTTTTAAAAAAAGATTTTATTATTTTATTTATTTATTTGACAGAGAGAGACACAGCAAGAGAGGAAACATAAGCAGGGGAAGTGGGAGAGGGAGAAGCATACTTTCTGCTGAGCAGGGAGCCCCATGTGGGGCTTAATTCCAGGATCCTGGGACCTAAGTCGAAAGCAAAAATTCAATTGGCTGAGCCACTCAGGCGCCTCTCCTCTTTCACTCATTTAAAAACATTCTTGAGGCACCTGGGTGGCTTAGTTGGTTAATCATTTGCCTTCAGCTCAGGTCATGATCCCAGGGTGCTGGGATCGAGCCCCACCTCTGGTCCCTGCTCATGGGAGAGTCTGCTTCTCCCTCTGCCTCTGCCTCTGCCTCTGCCCCTGCTCATGCTCCCTCTCCCTCTCTCTCCCCCTGTCTCTCAAGGAAGTAAAATCTTTAAACACAAACCAACCAACCAACCAACCAACAAAAAAACATATTCTTGGTAACTTGCTCAAATTCTGTACCACGTGTAGGTTCTAGGATGATGTCTGAGAAACTGCTATTTGCTGGGAACATGAGGCAGCCTTTAGGAAATAAGTAGTGCCAGACTCTGGGCAGAAGACCAGGAATGAGACTCACTCCTGACACTCTAGCTTTGTGGCTGTAGGCAAATCTTGCTTTCACCTGTACTTAACATATGTTCTGTTTTCCCGCTATCAGAAATGAGCTTGTGCCATAACGTATCTTCAGTCCATAGGGATGGTTTTGACACTAGTTCTACCCCTTATTTTTCTTCTGTTTGAATCCATTCCTCTTTTTGGAATTCCTCTCACCTCTCTATTTCCTGGACAGAGGTTGACAGTATGGGTTAGGGTCTCCCCAGTTCTCCCCAAACCCTTGGTACATGCCTAGGACTTACACAGGAAAGCACTCTACACAACTCTTAGGCTGCATTCTGAAGGGCCATCCAGAGGCCATTTGCTAGGACATTCTTGCTCCAACATAAAGTGCCATTTGAGAAATTTATTCAGAACTAAGTTCTAGGAAACCACTGTCTAAAACGCTAATATGTTGGGATGCTTGAGTGGCTCAGTTGGTTAAGTGGTTGCCTTCAGCTCAGGTCCAGATCCCAGCATCCAGGGATCGAGTCCTACATCTGGCTCCTTCCTCAGGAGGGAGCTTGCTTCTCCCTCTGCCTCTGCCTGCCACTCTGCCTGCCCGTGCTCTCTCTTTCTCTCTAACAAATAAATAAATGAAATCTTTAAAAAATATGATAAAATAAAATAAAATGCTATTGTGTTTTCTCCATTTAATGCAAAAGGCCTAAAATGTATGCTATATCATTTTCTGTTTGCCAGTAGCTTTAAAGTAAAATCTGAAACAGAACCTATGTATAACCTATGTATGAATTACATATTTGGGTTTCTGATTTTGATGCACTAATTCAATTCACATTCAGTTGGCCCTGATTTTTTAATTTATAATTTTACACTTTTATTCTAGGTTGCTTTGTTTTTGTCTTTTTCTGAGAACTACATTTGGTCTCTTACAGGAAGACGTAGATCACCTAATAAATGATTCCATCCTACTAACACTCTAATTACCTCTAATAGTAATTTCTTTTTTTATTTTTATTTTTTTTTATTTTTATATTTCTAATAGTAATTTCTGATGTGTTATTTCCTCAACAAGACTTTGAATGTTTTTAAGTTAACATTTAAAGTCTCTGAATTACTTATTACAAGTAAATATCAAGCATATATTTATTGTATGAAAGAATAATAAAGTAGCCCCTATATTGGGAGATGTAGATCCTGGAAGATTATTGCCATTCCTTTGTTCAGTCATCTCAGCTATTAAGTAACCACAGTGTATCAGACACTCCTCTAAGTACTGGGGATATATTAATGTAATGATACATATGAAATACTATTAGGTGGGGTTCCTAGGTGGCTCAGTTGGTTAAGTGTCAACTCTTGGCTTCAGCTCAAGTCATGCACTCGGGGTCCTGTGATGTAGCCCTACATCGGACTTCATGCTCAGTGGGGAGTCTGCTTAAGATTCTCTCCCTCCCACTGCCCTTCCTTCTGCCCTCCCTCTGTGCACTTGTACTCACATGTTCTCTCTCTCTCTCTCTCAAATAAATAAATCTTAAAAAAAAGAAAGAAAGAAAGAAAGAAAAGAAATATTTTTAGGATCTCTAGGATGAATGTCCTTTCACGGTAGATGACAAAATCATGACAAGAAATTTAGGGAGTGGAGGAAAGCCTGATTTGAGCATGTAAAGGTAAGATCAGCTTAGGTAAAATTTTGGTGAGAATGGATCTACTAAGGGACACAGGCTAAATAAAGCCTTATAGCCTTTTTTATTATACACAAGAATATAAGTGATAATTAAGCATTACTATCAATAATATACAAAGAATTTCTAATCTCCAAAAGAAAATGATTAAGAGCTCAATAAACATATGGACAGACATTTCACAGAAAAAATACAAACGCTTAATAAATACATGAAAATCTCCATTTCTTAGTAGGTAAATGCAAATTATAAACCCAAAGCTATACCATTTATATCCATCAGATTGTCAAAAATTTAAAAGTCACTGTCTTGAAGGCAAAGAGAACCCATTTCTCTAATTTTGTTTAAAAAAAAATTACTGCAACATTGAAAGACAACAAAGTCTTCTGCTTGAAACAGTTTTGAAAACATCCTGTTTCTGAGACATTATTCATGAGACTGTTTTTGTCACAAAAACGAGATATAGGTGTGTTTTACGTTTGTTTTCACTGCTTTATCCTTAGCATTTGATATAGTCCTTACACATATTGAGTGCTCAATAAATATTTGTTGAATTATTATTAACAAAAATTAACTTCAAATGAGAGAAGCCCAACTTTACAAATTATGAATGAGAATGCATTCTTTGTCTCTGTGAAGAATTTCTTAATGAATCTGTGTTTTTCCATTCTTATTTGATCATGGTAGGAACTTGGAAGGTGGAAAATTCCACATCCGCAGAGACCCCCTTTTTTTTTTTTTTAAATTATTTGATTAATGAAAGTGTGTACTTTTAATGATCTCAAAGATTTATTGCTACCAACATGCTCCAGCAGTTCTTTCATTATAAATAGTGGAGGGAAAATTTAAAGCTTTGCTTTACACAGTGACTGTGGAAAGAAAATGGTTTTAATGAAGCTCTGCATAATCTTTCCCTCCTGTGACATTTTGATTTTTCAATCTGGTATGGTAGATGCAACACTGAATCTCACTTCTTTGCCCCTACCACTAAGTCCTGTGTAATTTTATTTATTTAACTTCTCTCTGCAAGGTAAGATTCCTGTGACCTTTAAAATCTCTACAAATGCAAGGAACTGGCTTATCATCAAGCTTGTGTTGGTGGAAGGAAGCTTGTTTATTGTATAGATTGAACCGGGATTTTTTTTAAAGCTAAGTACAATATCATTTCAGTAATCAAAGATGTCCCCAATCATTATTTAAATAAGAGAATTTTATTGTTAATGTACCCCATTCCTTCTCAGTATCCCTTTTCAGGCTTTCTACTCTGTTTCAGATCATTTTTATTTGGGGGCCATTGGCCAGGCACTTGAGGGATTTTTCTTACCTAATTTTCCTCTAAAGTTAAAAAAATGAAAATCTTACTGGAATCAAAATGTAAATTTCCAGTCTGTTACTGGTCTATGATACATCCATGATGCATTTATATGACATCACTCAGTGCCCTTTCCCCTACTCCCAACTAATCCCAATCTATTCATCCTTTAAAGGATGAACTTCAGTGTTCATCCTTCAATTTCAAATGTCACATTCTTCTGAAATACTTGTTTCCTTTTGCTTTTGGTCTATTGTTTCTCCTCTGCCATTCTGTCATGTGGCTTCCTTCTTGTCACCTGACCTGTCAGCTGTCCCTGGATGGTTAACCTCAGGATGGCAGATGCATTACACTGTTCACTGTACCAGATGTGCCCTGACATGCAAAGTAAGTTCCCAAAATATTGAGTGAATGAATGAATGAATGAATGAATTAGTGAATTAGGCACATGGAGTCTTTATTGTCTGAAGAGGATTTTCTTCAGTACACTCTTTTTTCAGATACGTACCCAACGCGCCCTTTATTTCTACTAGGCGCTATAATGTAGACCTATTATAAAAACAATTCTGCTAAAACTGAAATGTAAAAGTTATGCTCCAGCCCAATATATTTATTGAATGAATGAATTGATAGTGAACCAATTAATAAAACTATTTCCTAGATATTTATGAATCCTTTTCTTCTGCACTCTGCTTGTATTTCTATTACTCAGTTACAAGCAAGTGATGCTGGGTTGAGCATGGTCTTCTCTAAGTACAAAGAAAATTGTGAATTTGTTATGGTAGCTAGTAAGTATTCATGAATGCTCTGACCTTCAGGGGATCCTTAGAGAAGCATAAGCCTCTGCTAAGTCTGGAATTCTTGGTGGGGGTAATAAAGGAACCATAAAGAAAATTCCTGAAATCTTTCTCTAATGCTTCTGTGTCGTGTAATTCTTGGGAATGGTAGGCAGCCTATGGGTAGGTTCCTATTCAGAGTGAATATTTCTGTTTTTGCAAAACTAGGAAGGGACTAGTAGAGCCCAAGAGAAATACTGATTAGATTTGAGGTAGTCCAGGCTAAATGGAAAAAAACTACATTAGAGCAGAATAAGATTGAGACTGGGTCCCAGCCTTGAGCTAAAAATAAGGAATAAAATACATTTTGTTGCTCTTTATTATACTGTTCTTGCATTTTCTAGCTGTGGTATCATTAACTTACACAAATAGCTAGTGGAGAATTCGTGAATTGGGGGCACCTGGGTGGCTCAGCTGGTTGAGCCCCTGTTTTTGGCTGGGGTCATGATCTCAGAGTCCTGGGATCAAGCCCGGCATAAGGCTCCCTGCTTAGTGCCAAGTCTGCTTCTCCTCTCTCCCAACTTCCAACTTGTGCTCTTTTCTTCCTCCCTCTCTCTCAAATAAATAAATAAACTATTTTTTAATTGATTTTATTTATTTATTTGACAGAACACAGGAAGGAAAGCAGTAGGCAGAGGGAAAGGGAGAAGTCGGCTCCCTGCAGAGCAGGGCTCAAGTCCAGATAAAGGGCTCAAGTCCAGGACTCTGGGATCATGACCGGAGCTGAAGGCAGATACTTAACCAACTGAGCCATCCAGTCCAGCCACATATATCTATATCTATATCTATATCTGCCATATATATATATATGCCCATAAATATAAAATCTTTAAAAAAAAAAAGAATTAGTGGATTTGTCCTTAGTTACTTCTCTCAGAAGACATACCTAATAGTAGGATATCATGGTACATTTTTTTAGATTAAAGAGTGGTATGATGAAAACAGTGTGTTGCAAAGATTAGTTGTGTAGCAGTGTTCAGGGACAACTGAATGAAGATGATACTGGAACTGTGGAATTAACCAAGAAGTGGTTGCAGAATGTGGTACTGAGCAATCACACCAATGAATTCATGGGAATGGAAATGAAAAGTAAATAGAACGAGGCACCATGATTGCATGAACACAGGAAATAAAAACAAATACTATTTACTCTAATTGCCCATTATGCAACAGACTAGATCGTAGGCAGAAAATTCACTCTTGGCTTAAGGAAAGTTTGAAGAAGTCTTGAAATATATGCTATTTCTAAGTCAAATATATAAAACACATTTTCTTAGTTTACCTTGTTTCTTAATTTTACATTCCTTCCAGGTTTATTTCTTAATTCTTTTATCCAACTTTAAGATAGAAATACTAACCTAATAGGAATTTTCAAGCAACCATTAGTGTAGCTTCACGAAGCTCTAAGGAATATATCAGAAAATATGTATGAAGTACCTAGAATAAGAACTGGCATACAGTAAGTTTTCAGTAGTAATCTATAAATGTTAATTCTCCTCGTATGTTAAATTAGGACTTAATATATTTACATTTAGGCTAAGACTTGAAGCAATTGGAGTCAATGAATCCTGAATTCCAAAATGAGAAGTTAACTTCTTTTGCCGGACTTCAAAGAAGATAGCATCAAGTCGTTTTGCTCATTCTGAGCTCCTCACCCCAATTCAGATACAAAATGGTAAAAAGTGAACTGGCTTGGAGTTGCCAGAAATTGAGGGTTTCTCTGAGGATAACTATTGTGCTATGATGCTCACCCACGCCAGGGGATAAAAGAGGGTTCTTTCCCCGCACTTTAAGCACCGTAAAAGGGAATTTGTGACAATCATCTGAAGAGCTTTCTGTGGATCCCTTGGATAAAGGGCCACAGAGACATTTGATTCACTGATGAAAAAAAGGAAGTACATAGGACAGAAACTCGCTAAAATCTTCCAGGCGAAGGAGCTGAAATCTTCCAGGCAAAGGAGCTGAGGGGTGTTTGGAAGGCATCATCCTGAAAATGTCAAAGAGTAATGTTTTTTTTTTGTTTTTTTTTTTAAGGATCCAATGTGGAATGTGAAGTAAGAATTTTAGCCTGGAATTGTTCTGAAAAGGATCTCCCCCACAGAAGCCTTCTTATAAGGAGCCAGGCAACCTCAGCAGAAAAATCTCAGAGTAATCGTTTGGATGCAGAAAGGGATTGTACATTATTAGCTGAAGAGTGTTGCCATAATCAAGATGCAAGTCCCACTGCACTGCTCAAGAGGAAAAGAGACTGTTTCTAACTCTGGCATCAGACAGAAGAAACGAATATCCAGTTATATTGGTGTCAGTCTATTGAGACATTTACTACCTGTCACTTCTGCTATTTGTCCTTCCCTTCTTCAATCCTGGAAGACTCAGAGACAGCCTAGTGAATGGACAACAGAAAATGAAAATCTGAGTTGACATTTCCACTTCTAGCAAGGGTGGGACTAGAAACCAAATCAATCTTCTCACTGACAAGAAAGCATGGTGAAAATACTGTTAAATGATCTGCTTAGTAACCCGAGAAAGCTGATGAGGTATTGTAGATGTACAGGGCCAATCTTTGGGAGAAGAAGAAAGCACATAGAGATAAGCCCAGCATCTGGGGCTGCCCTTTTCTTAAGAGGTTATCTTCCAATTCCTGAGGAGCGGGCTGAGAGGATGAGAAGATGAAAGATAGATTTGGACAGTCTCTCAGGAAGAGCTAGATCTAGATAGCTAGATGGAGACATAGAAGACAAGATATATTGATACATATGCCAGCAGAATTTTTCAGTATGTATTTCAAGCAGATTCCAAAATTTATATGGAAATACAAAAGGAATAAGCAAAACAAGCTTGAAGAAAAACAAAGCTGAGAACTAATACTAACATATTTTCAGACTTAACTATAAAGTGATTAGTTTGGGTTTCTACATGGAAAAATAGATCAAGGAAGCAAAGCACAATCCAGAAATGGGCGTATACTGTCACTCACTTTTTTACAAAGATGCCAACAAAATCCAATAAATGATATTAGAGCAACTGAATACCCTTATGGAACCTCACACCACACATCCCACGCATAGGTTAAATCCATGAAGCTTTTGATAAAAACAGAATGTCTTTTTGACAATAGGGTAGAAGAACTTTCTTGTCAGAAGGAGGATTATCCCAGCTCTGAAGACAGAGGTGTAGGCAAAATTAAAGCGAAGAAAAGGATAAATGTAAGGTAAATCTAAATGGAAAATGACTGCATGACAACAACAAACAATGGTTGATAATGTACAACATATAAGTTAAAATATAACAACAGTGGCATACACGTTAGGAGGGGAACAAACGGAGTGAAGGATCCAGACATACATTGATCTTTAATGATAGAAGGCTAACTCTAGATTTACCCTTGAAACAATAATAAAAGTGTGTAATGCCAAGTTGATAGTTGGGAAAGAAAATAAATAATTTTTAAAAATTTATTGTAAAAGAAGACATGAAAAGAGAAAAAAAGAGAGACTGGGCAAGTATAAAACTAATTTTTTAAAGGGGCACCTAGGTTGCTCAGTTGGTTAAGCCCCTGCCTTGGGCTCAAGTCATGATCTCAGGGTCATAGGATCGAGCCCCTCATCAGGCTCTCTGCTTGGCAGGGAGCCTGCTTTCCCCTCTTTCTCTGCCTGCTGTTCTGCCTACTTGTGATCTCTCTCTCTCTCTCTCTCAAGTAAATAAATAAAATCTTTTTTAAAAAACTAATTTTAGGGGCGCCTGGGTGGCTCAGTGGGTTGGGCCGCTGCCTTCGGCTCAGGTCATGATCTCAGGGTCCTGGGATCGAGTCCCACATCGGGCTCTCTGCTCAGCGGGGAGCCTGCTTCCTCCTCTCTCTCTCTGCCCGCCTCTCTGCCTACTTGTGATCTCTGTCTGTCAAATAAATAAATAAAATCTTAAAAAAAAAATAAAATAAAAAATAAATGAATAAATAAAAACTAATTTTATTAAAAAGGCAGATTTAAGACATGTATATCAGTAATTACACTATATGTATATCCAGTTAAAAGACTGCATGTCAGACTGAATAATAAACAAAACCTAACCATGTACTATGCACAATACAAGCACGATACAAATACAAACACGAAGATACAGAAATATCTGTAAAGTAAAGGAAGTAAAAGGATGAAATAAAGATAAACTACAAACAGCAAAAAGGTTTGATAGCTATAGTAGTAAATTAAGCAGACTCTAAGGCAAAAGTTTGCCATAGTTGAAGAGGATCGGTTCATCATGATATAAGGCTCCATTCATGAGGGAGATACAACTCTTAAGTTTGAATGCACCTCACAACATCATTTTAAAATGTATAAAGCAATTGGAGCACCTGGGTGGCTCAGTCCATTAAGGAACCAACTCTTGATTTCTGCTCAGGCATGATCTTGGGATCCTGAGATCAAGTCCCGACTTGTGACGCCATGTTCCACCCTTGGTGGTGAGTCTGCTTCTCTCCCTCCCTCCTCTGCCCCCTACAAGTGTGTGCTCTCTGCAAAATAAACAAATTAATTTAAAAAAACAAAATGTATGGGGGGCATAAGGAGAAGTAGGCAAATATACAATTATAGTAAGAGATGTTGACACAACTGTATTAATAACCAAAAGACAAAACAGACTAAACTGCAGAAATGATATCAAAGCTTTGAACAGTATGATTAAGAAACTCAAACTAATTGACATAGGTAGAAGACAGTACCTAATAGTTGTAGAATATATATATTTTTTCTAGTCTAGAAAAAACATTTGCAAAAATTGACTGTATCCGGGGCCACTGAACAAATTTTCCAATTAAAATTAGAGAATATTCTCTGAGCATAGTGCAAGTTAAGTCAAAAATCAGTAGCACAAAGATAACTAGAAACACCAGGTAGAGAAATAGCAAGGAAGGGAACCAGCCCCCTCTTCCCTTTTCCTTTCCTACTTTCTGGCAGACTCTTAACCTGAGGCCAGGCAGAGGTTAGGGAAGGAAGAAGTTCAGACTTTAAATGCTGTTGTCATTTAATTCTGGACATGGTAATTGTGAAAATAAAACTATTTTAGATAGTAGAAATGAACTTTATAGTTATACAAAAAAATAAAGAGAGACATTGTCATACCTGCTAGATTTCAGCTAATGGGGTAGAGCAAAAGAGATAACAATATATAAAGCAAAACTGGGACAAATAGGGAAAAATGAAATGCTATTTCTTTAACTCAGCACCATTTGAAACCCTCTTGTCTCAACTTTCAGCTACATTATGGCTCTCTATAGCTGTACCAAATAATGTGTTAAATGGAAAAAAAAGTAAACCAGATACTTTATATTCCCAGTACTAAGAACTCATGGCACTTTGCAAGCAGCCATTTGATTGCTGAGGTTTAATGCTGTAGTTGTGGTATTTGGTAATAAATAAACAAAATGTGGTAACAAGCCACACAGAGATTTTAGCAAATCCAACTTTGGCTCAGACAGAAGTAAGAGGCTGGAATCTTCAGGAGACTACCTGTGTGCAGATCCTGGTTCTGCCACTTAACTACATGTGCATCTCTGAGCAAATTTCTTCATCTTTCTGTGCCTCCATTTCTTAATTAAAAATGAGGTAATAGGGATGCCTGGGTGGCTCAGTGGGTTAAGTACCTGCCTTAGGCTCAGGTCATGATCCCAGGGTTCTGGAATCGAGTCCCACATTGGGCTCCTTGCTCAGCAGGGAGCCTGATTCTCTCTCTGCCTCTGCCTGCCACGCTGCCTGCTTGTGCTCTCTCTCTCTCTCTCTCTGACAAATAAATAAATAAGTAAAATCTTAAAAAATAACATAAAATAAAATGAGGTAATACCAGTAGAATTTGGTTGGGGGATTTAAATAATTTATGGAAAACACTGGCTTATACTAAGCATTTGGTAATTGGATTTGTTACCATATCACCCTGAGAAAATCCCTCTGTATCAATTTATATAACTCTAAGTCATTATTTTCAATGGCTGCATAATAGACCATTGTATGGTTGTACTGTTGTGTGGAACATTTCTTGATGGAAATATTCAATTATTTGTAATAAAAAATGCACTGATCATGAAATGAGTTGCTGTGACTCACATACTGCATCATGGAGACGAGTCTCATCATGTAGTTATTGCAGTGATTTAGAATTTTAGTATGAATGTATCCCTGGCAAGAAGAAGGAGACTGATAATAGCCCCTCCCAACCACACCTTTGGTAGCATCTCTTGGGTGATTAGTGACAGTCCCTGTGCAATCACCTACTGTGTTGTAGAATGAAAAGTGGGGTAGGGGATGGCGGATTTATAATTAGCCAATAATGCAGCTGTGTATCTTTAAGGCCAAGACACTGTTTATAAAGTGGAAAAATAAAGAAAGATTTTGGCATGAAACCCTACTTATTTTCCTTAACTGAATTTGAAGTCTTTTGTTTCAATTATTATTCATTTTCTCTTGTCCAGACTCAAAAGTCTATTACTTAGTATTGATAATCAGTTCTACAGCTTCAACATGTCTTCCAAATCTTCTCTTATGTTATGTCCTTGCCATCCAGGGGCACTTTGTCTTTTCCCAGCATGCTCTTTCCTCATTTGGGATATCCCTTCATTAAGTTCAAGGGCCAGCTTCTTTAAAGCTCTTTGATCCCTGCTTCATTCTCAGTAGAGATCTCCCTTCTTGCTGACTTGTGTTATACAACACATCCCTTTCATGACTTCTTGTATATTCTATTTGGGTTTTGTGGCAGTGTGGTTGCATGTTATTGCTTCTGTTAAATTATAAGCTTGTTGAAAACAAAGCATCTCTTACTCTTTAAATTGCATTAGCGTAATGCCTTGCATATGTTTTTTCTTGGTCATGTTGAAACAAATGATTGAGCTAAAAATATAAAGTAGTTACACTTTCAGATAAATAAATAAGAGTGTAGCTGGGAGGAACATCATCACCATGCCTAATTGATTGTTAATTCATGGCTCATTAGCTATGCTTACTGGTAACCACAGAAAATGTAAATGGTTATTTCAATTTCAGACATACAAAAAATACTCAGTTAATTCACTTAGAAAACAAGACATCAAAATAAATGTATTTGATTTGGATGAATTAATTGAAATACCTTGCTTTAAATTTAGAAGCATAAAAAATAAAATCTTCCAGATTTTTAGAATATTAAGACAATATGCAGTTATTTTTAATCTCTGCTGAAAGCATTCTTCTATGCGTTCTTTGTTGCATATTTAAACTATTTATTAGACATTTTATATATAAGAGATTTGCCTCAATGTGCACAATTCCCAATGGCTTATACATTTCTTTTTAAAAAATAATGTGGGATGCCTGGGTGACTCAGTCTGTTAAGAGTCTGCCTTCAGCTCAAGTCATGATCCCAGGGTCCTTGGTCCCTGGGATCAAGCCCTGCAGAGCAAGAAGCCTGCCTCTTCCTCTCCCTCTGCGACTCCCCCTGCTTCGGCTCTCTTGCTCTCTCTCTGTCAAATAAATAAATAAAATCTTAAAAAAAAAATAAATGTCTTCTGATTAATTATACAATCATTGAAAGTAGTACTGCGTTCTACTTTAGCCTTTTTTTAAGCTGCCAATTATGTAAATAGTAAAAGATCAGAAAACTTGCAATATTTTATCAACTATACAAACTGAGAGCAATGAATCTTTTAAGTAGAAATTCATTCAATGGCTACCGTCCAGTTGAAATCATTCACGACAATGAGGTACTAGACTGGATTGTGAAGGACTCAAAGACAAAGCTCATATCCATATTTGTCTGAATTCCCAGTTCCTGGTGTAAAATTGGTGTTCAATAAGTATCTGCTGAATCAACCAAGCATGAGCGAATGAGTAAGTGCACGAATGAATGTCGTGCTTCCTGCCAGCCTTAGAATTGGAAGTGACATATGTGTTAGTGGGAGAAAACAATAAGTTTCATTTCCAATTGTTGTTACGTTACGTCCAGACTAGGTTAGAGCCTGTTTCAATGAACTGTCCGATGACATTTTGTTAAATATGATGAGTTTTCAATAGGGAGAATTTTTACTTTATGCTTTATCCATCTTTTACTCTCGTGATCTTGGTGGTTTGGAGACTGTTGGTTCTACTGAGGCATAGTTTGACTTTTTGGTCAACGATGATTCAGATGGCACCCCGAGGTGATTCAGAGGTAATGTGCTGCACCTAGGTGACCTGTCTTCTTCAGAATACTTTTCCAGTTCTGACACTGTCCAGTTTTGTCTAGATGGGGAAGCTCACTAAGTCATAGGGGTTATGGCTGCTGGCCAGCAGGAGCTTACTCACTGCACATGTAAAATTCATTCATGAAATTCTAACCTTTATGTGGGAACCCCACAATTGTTAAAAAAAAAAAATGAGGGTCAATAATGGGCATTTTTTTTCTCTATTCCTTCATGCATGATGCACAAAAATTGTGAAGTCTACCTTATTTTTTTAACTGTAAAACCATCATCATCATTATCACTATCACTCATTGGTTGACATTTACCTGCCAGGAACTATTTACATAGTCCTATGTTAGAAACTGACCAAAAGAAATCCTTCCTTTGAGAGGATTCAAATCTAATCAGGAATATGTGACACATAATACAAACAAGTGAAAATAGTAATACGTTTATTTTTATATTAATTTTGAAAGAAATATGTCTAAAGAATTATTCGTGATAAGGCAATCACTGCAGCCTTAGAGGCTACATTAAACTAGGATCACTCATGTAAGTGCTATGGGCATTTTACGAGTGGTCTTAACAGGCTGTCACAATTCTTACTTCTGGGACAATCCAGGAAAGGTCCCACCACTGTGAATTCCACCACCTGGATGCAAGAGTAATCATTAAATAGGACCTACTTTGAATTTCTAATATTATACTTAGACATTTTTTTCAAACCTACGTATTTTTCCTTTTTTCCCTTCATATCGACACAAGAGAGAACTCCCTGATTGTCATCCTTCACTTGTACTTAGGTCCCGGTCTCTCCTTCCTTCACTGGGAGCTCTCTTCTCCACCTCCCTTATCCCAGTTCCTTCCCACCAACATTTAGGTATCCTCAAGTCAATTTCTCATCTCTAATACGAGAAGTCCTCTCAACTTGATAGCATCATTTATTTATCTATTACCATCTTCTCCTTTCTACTCCACTTTATTTTTTTCTATTTTTTAAGATTTTATTTACTTATTTAATAGAATGGGAAAGGGAGAGAGTGTGAGTACAAGCAAGGGGAGCCACAGAGGGAGAAGGAGAAGCAGGCTCCCCTTTGAGCAAGGAGCTTGACATGGGGTTCAATCCCAGGACCTTGAGATCATGTCCTGAGCCAAAGACAGACACTTAACCCAGTGAGCCACCCAGGTGCCCTCTACCCCACCGTAAAGAACAGTTCTCTTCTCTTCTCAATAAACATCTCCTCTCCAACATATACTTTTTTTTTTTTTTTAAACAGAATCCTAAGCTTTCCCCCAATATGTGGTGACACTGAATTCAAGGATCATTATCCCATTTTCTACTAGCAGCAATTCATTTAGGAGAGGACACATTACCTAGTTCTGCCTAATAAGGCAGAGAACTCTGGTAGAGGGCTACTGGCAGGCCCTCTCTGCCCTTGAATGACTTGCATGAGAAGTGACGCCTAAAGCTGTGATAGTCATCCTAGAAGAAAGGAGAGGAAGTACAACACAATGGCTGAGAGCATGAACTCTGTAATCCAATGTTCGAATTCTACCTTCTCAGTATGCTGTTACATGACCTGGGCAAATGACTTAATCTCTCTGTGTTGACCTTTCCCACCTGTAAACTAGTAATGATAATAACTTTAACTCCCTGATGCTTAAGTGAGTCTTAAATAAGTTAACCTTTCTGAAACAGTGGGACTGGTTGAGGGTATTTGCTAGATACACCTGAGAACAAAACTCAGTAGAGTGAGGAGTAGACAGGGGGGTAAAAAGTCTGGGTTCTGGAGGCCACCAGCGGTTCACCAAGCCACTGAACTATCTACTTCCAGATAATTTGTCTTGGAGATAAAAAATTCCTACTTAGAAGCTACATTTAGTAAGACATTCTGTTATTTTCAACTAAAAGCATCCTAACTGGTATGTCTCACTCTACTAGTTTTTTTTTTTTTTTTTTAATATATTTCATTTTTCTTTTGTCCTGTTTGAAGGTGCCATGAGCTTTCTCTATCCCTTGCCTTATAAGGGACTTGTAACTGTTCCATTGCTATGCCCACTCCCCAGTCATTTCATCAAATTTCATGGCTTCAATTACTGTATAAGGACTCCCAAATATAAATATATAATACAGATCTCTCACCTGAGCTCTAAACTCTTATATAAAATGATTATTGTATCTCCATAGATATATCAGAGGCAACTCAAATTCAACATTTTCAAACTCATTATCTCTCTTCCCATCACCTCCAAAACATGTCTTCCATTCATGCTTTCTTCCTTGTGAATGCAGCACCATACCCCTGGGGGCCAATGCCACAAATCCAGGTATTATCCTCAATTCCATGTCTCCTTTATCTATTCATAACCAAATCAAGTCTTGCCAAAAAATTCCCAGCACAGAGATCGCTAAAGCTGGGGCATAGTGTGCAAAGGGGAGATTAGAATGGAGATTAGGTCAGGGAGGTAAAGTCAGGCCAAATCACAAAGGCCTTCTAGACCTCTGGCTTTTCCCTTGATAAAATGGGAAGCCATGGAAAGAGGAGTGGGTTTTAAACAAAGGCATACCATAATCTGCCTTCTTTTTTGATAACAGACTGAAGATTAGTAAGGACAAAAACAGGCAGGCAAATTAAAAGGTTATTAAAATAATGCAGATGAGCAATGAAAGTAGTTTGGGCAAGGGTTTAGATGTTAGTAATAAGTGACTGATTCCATTTTGGACATATTTTGAAGGAAGAGTCAATATGATTTGTTAACAGATTTATGTGAGATGAAAGAAAAAGAGAGGGAGCAAAGATTACATCAAGGTTTTGGTCCTGAGTAGCTGGAAACATGGAGTTATGGTTAACTGAGATTGGGAAAGATTACATGAAGAGCAGATTTGGGGAGGGTGTGTTAGATGTTTATGTTGGAATATGTTGTTTGAGATGTCTATTAGTAATCTAACTGGAGTGTCTGAATAGACTATTCAGTAGAATTCTGGATTCGGGGCTGGAAATATAAATTTGGAAATCGTTAGTACATAGAAAAAATGTAAGATCATGAACTTGATGCATAATCAAGTGATTGAATGTAAAGAGAAAAGAGAAATTGTCTAAGGACTGAGCCCAGGAGTACACTAGTATTCCTCAAAGCCTCTGAAGAACAAAAGGAGATTGGATAAGATAAGATAGGAAAGCCAGGAGAATGTGGTATTCTAGAAGCCTAGCGAGGAAAGCTGGACAAAGATGCGGAAATAAGCAACTATGTCAAGGTTGCCGAGAGGTCAGATAAGATGAAGATTGACAAGTGACCACCAGATTTAGCACCATTGAGGACAATGGTGATCTACATTAGTTACATTCTACTTACTTTATTTTTAAAATTTTTTTATTATATTCAGTTAGCCAACATATAGTAGTACATCATTAGTTTTTGATGTAGTGTTCAATGATTCATTAGTTGCATATAACATTCTACTTACTTTAATGTTTCATTTAGATTTTTACCTCTTTGGGGAATTCCTCTGTGACCCTGCCAAGCTGAGTTCAGAACCCCTTAATGTGCACTGTATCACACCTGTCATTTTACACTTATCCTAAGGTTTTAAGGTTGCCCTTTTACTTATCCATCTTCTCTAAACTATATATGCCTCAAGGGCAAAGACTTGAGTGTGATCACTGTTGTACTTTGCACAGTAACTGGCAAAGAGTAGGGATGGTATTTGCCAAATAAAACTTAATTGCATTGCCTCTCATTTGTGCCAGAAGAGGCCATCCCTGCCAGGTTAAAAAAAAAAAAAAAAAAGGGTGGATAACAGGGAGTAGCCAGATCTAGTGAGTATCAGTGACTCATCCTTGGATGACAAAGACTAAGGTTTTCACCTCATTTGGTTTATTTCCGATTCAGAGAAGCTTGTTATGACAATCCAAAATGAGCTTCTAATGGAATATTTAGGTGTGCCGTTTACCTGGGGGCAGGAGAACAGCCCATAGCCAGCTAAGCAAATTAGTGAGCAGGTGTCATTAGTCAGCCGTGCCCACCTCAGAAGTACCTTATCAGTGGATGGATAGTTTGTAATTTTCCTAAAATTTTCACAAAAGAGGGGTTAACCAAGGGGATGAGATGCCCTGTAGTTCAATTCTACAATCTTCTAACTGGGAAGTTGGCCAAGCCTTCATTGAAACCAAGTATTTTTGTTGGAATCAAGTATTATGAATTTGTTTCCTTATTATTTCTAGAGATTTATAAATTATTTTTTGTATTTCCCCTTAGTGTGGAAAGATTCCTAAAAACGGACTATAGGACTATTATAATAATGATTAAGTTAGCAACTGCATAATAATGTTACTGATAACCAGAAGATTCAATAGTACCATAGTAGGTCGTTTTGATTTTAAAGTAAGTATATGGTATACACTAATAAGGAAAACTAGTCTAACTTTAGGTTTTGTTTAGAGGACTTATAGAAGACTGGTTTAGTTAAATTTATTTCTATAATAAAGAGCAGAACTTCTGCCACAGTGCAGTGAGGTAGAAGAGACAAGGGCAACAGCCTCAAGCCAAAACACCTGCAACAACAATGCAAACTCTGACCTTATTATCAGTGTTTAAACCACTCAGCAAAAAGTAGCCTCTCCCTATACCCATCCCTGTTCTATTATCTATAGAACTTGTTTCAGATTTTACTCCATCAAAATGATCCCAAGTATTTTCTTGTTTGTTATCTGTCTCTGTGGTCCTCTTACTTTTCTTTTCTCCCAAATATTGTTGCTTTATAAAAACAGTATTTTCTGAAGATACGACCTCTTATTTGCTCCTCTATCCTCTGTGTCTGGAATGCTGCTTAATATGCACTAAGTGTTCTGTATATGAGTTGAATGAATGAGGAAAGAAATGACTAAATAATGCTACATACAGTATTGCTTCTTTCAAAATGCCATTGGCTTCTGCAATATTATTGGAGTGCACTATAATTTTGTAGCCACTTACATAGTAACCTCAAGGATTTTTTTTTAATTGAGTATTGAAGATTTATTAAATATTCTGAAAAACTTCACTATCTTGAATTTTTTGGCCTCTTTAAACTGTTTTGGAAAAAAAAACATGTATTCTTTTGCATTTATGTCATTAGACAGATATTTTACCAACTTACTGCCAGATTGTGTGTCAGACATCAAGAATCTGATAATCAGAACTAATGATCCCCAAAATCTGGTGATAAAACAAACACGATGAAAGTCTTAACAATACAACATGGCATCTGCTAAACTAGACAAACTTCCAGTTCTGATCTCATCTTTGTTATTCTTTTCTCATGCTCACTATACTCTAGCCACATTATCTCACGCTTCTTATCCCCTAATACCCCGTAGGTTCAGGCTACATTACCTTCCCCCTTTCTTCCCCCCAATACTCCACCTCACCTCTAGCTATCCTTTGCCACATTAAAATTATTTTTATCTTAAAAAAAATAATTTCGTTTAAAATTTACTTTTGAGTACAGTTGTCCCATCACGTTACATTAGTTTCAAGCACACAACTTAGTGATTTGACAAGTTTATCCATTGTAGCTCCCACTGTCCTATTACATCGCTATTACAGTATCATTGACTACATGCCTTATGCCGTGACTTTCGATTCCTGTGACTTACTTATTCCACAGCTGAAAGCCTGTATCTCTCTCCCTTTCACCCATTTAAGGATTTTTTTAAAATCAGCTAATATTTAACTTTTCTCTATCTACAGTCCCAAATACCTCCCCAATTCCAATTTAAGTACTCCAAGAGAAGCATTTCCAACTTACATCAACATCTTACATTCCGTAGCTCTGAAATTAAACTAGTATCTCAATTTTTTTCCTCTCTCCCTCCAGTTTAACCCTCTCTTGAATCAATCCATCTATCTTCTATAGCAGTCGGGAAATTTGTCGTGACAAATGTAATACGGATATCCAAGATGTTAATAGGGGAAAATGGATATGCTATATATGGAAATTCCCTTACTATCTTTATAACTGTTATATACATCTAAACTATTCTAAAATTTTAAGAAAGATTAAGTTAATAAAAACTACTAAATTCTAGCTTGTGTTCAGGGTGCCTGGGTGGCTCACTCGGTTAAGCATCTGCCTTGGACTCAGGTCATATTCCAGGGTCCTGGGATTGAGGCCTCTCCCACCCCCCAGGCTCTCTGCTCAGTAGGGAGTCTGCTTCGCCCTCTGCCCCTCCCCCACCGCTGATGCTTGTGCTGTCTCTGTCTCCATCTCTTAAAAATCTTTAAAAATCTTAAAATAAAATCTTAATAAAAAATTTCTACAAGTCTGCAGACATATTTGTCAAAATATTATAGCCTTTCTTAACCATGTTTCTGTGGTAATCATAATTTAAAAGTCTGTTTTCTGGTGATGTAACAACTCATAGAATCTGGTGCACATACCTCAGTAAATGCCCATGAATAATCAGCAAATTAAAGAATTCTGCATGGATTGGCAGTTTTATCATGCCAGGTTTTGCATATTAAGCTGATTGCTGCCCTTTCTCTAGAAACTATGAGAAGTTTAATAAAGTCCTGATTTAACATGCTATTTTAATATCTGATACTTTGGTGTTAACCCTTAATATGGTTCAACCAGTATATGTATTTGTATATATGTATATACAAATATATGTGTATATATATATACACACACACATATATATATATATACATATATATATATATAAGATTTTATTTGACAGAGAAAGAGAGAGATCACAAGTAGACAGAGAAGCAGGCAGAGAGAGAGAGAGAGGGAGAAGCATGCTCTCTACTGAAAGCCCGATGTGGGGCTCAATTCTAGGACCCTGAGATCATGACCTGAGCCCAAGGCAGAGGCTTAACCCACTGAGCCACCCAGGTGCCCCAATACATATATTTATTGATGGAGAGAGAACATTTAGCTTTTCTTTTATTCGTTTCTCTCTTGTTGGATTTGCTACACGAACTTGTATTCTTTCTTTTTTGAAGATTTTATTTGAGAGAGAAAACCATGAGTGAGAACAAGCATGGGGAGGGGCAGAGGGAGAAGACTCCGTCTTTTCCCTATGAGGGGCTCCCATCCCAGAACCCTGGGATCACAAGCTGAGGCAAAGGCAGACAGACAACCAACTCAGCTACCCAGATGCCCCATGAATTTGTATTCTTAATGGAATATTTTAAATTCAAAAAGCAGTAAAGAATTATTACAGAAATATCAATTTGGACAAAACTGACTCATCATTGATGTATATAATCCTGTTGATGGACCTTAATGGTAGTTTGTTTTTTAGAGAATTCCATAAGGGATAAATATTATAGATGGGAAAAAAGACAATCACTGAGAAGTTAACAGTTGTAAAGCTCCATCTATGAATTAACTGCATAGACTTATGGTATCTTGAGATGGTACAAGTTAGTAAGATTTTGAACTTCAATTTTGGCATTTGGTCATTAAATGATTTTTTGCTATGAGAGTTCTTTTTCATTTATTTTTTTTTCCATTAGCAGGAACTTTCAGAGGAACAATTATTTATGGTTTTAAAATTGCTGCCTTGCTACTGTTTATATTCATTAACTGCTAAACTCTCAGGGAATATGTGCCCCAGGGAACTGGGGTAATGGTCCATGCTAACCAAGTGCAGCGATAAAATGTTTGACAAAAAAAAAACTTTCCACTTCTGCTTCCCTTGTAGGAAGTTTATTAGCATTTACAACCCCCATGATGTTAGGAACCAACACTTATTAGAAATCACTTCGTGTAGAAATACTACTGGCTTCATCCCAACTCTTGAGACTGAAAGGACCAGCTGGCATTAAGTACAAATGGACTTTATTCTTATTCTCATCTACTAGAGTCACCTAGACTTCTTTAATGTAGGAGTGACTATAGCACTTACTAGTTCATGAGAGAGCCACTATTTCCTGATCATTTCAGGAGTACTTGAAAGTCTTGGTGAAAGACTTTTGCTCATCACAAGGTTCTTCTGACGCAAAAGGTGTTGATCATATAATGAAGTGGCCAAGCTTTGATCTGAAAGTAAAGGGTATTTTTGTTGTTGTTATGAAAGAGAAATTAAAACATGTCACCTTCACCCATCTATTAAGGCACCCATTTACATAAAAGATATAAAACTGATTCCTATCGAGTTTAAAGACTGGACATTTGAGAAAGTTTTTATGACTTTCTGAGTCTCGTTTACCTTATCTCAGGGAAATGGGAAAAACAATAGAAATCTCATAGGTCACTATAAGGAAAAATTTTTTAATGAATATTCTTCATGACATTATCTAGTAGATCTAGAAGGATGAGAAAATTGGTTTTTGTCTTTTTTTTTTTACTACTTTTGCCACCTAACCCATGTGAGTACAATACCAATAAAAAGGATTGCTTAACTGTTTTAATTATGAACAAAACCTCCCATTGTTAGTCTTTCAAGAAAACTGAAACAAATGACTCAGTAGAAACCTCTGTGTTTTCATTATTTTCTTTGGTATATACAACTTGTGGGTTACAAAAACAGCAGGTACTAAATATTTAGCTTAATACAAGGTCTTTAAATTAGTATTTCCTTTCAAACTGTTCTGCATAATTAGTGCCAAATTAGACTTTTTATTACAAACTCATTTCTCCATTTGGATTTTGTAATAAGAACCAAACCCCCTTTTTCCGGTGTGTTTGTGTGTGTCTATGGATGTCCATGTGAGTTTGAGTATTATACAAAAAAGTTTTTTCCCCCAAGCAGATAGGTGATCATCAACTATTTCCAAGAATTTGTAATTACCATAATTAAATTAACTTTAAGAACAACATTTAGGGATGAAAAACAGGTACCTTACTGTAAAAAGAAATGGCTCACTAAATTCTTCTTGAAAAATCATTAAGTTCTTTAGTTCTCATGAGAACTTAATAGTTTCTATAGGTTTTTCTTTTCTTTTTTTTTTTTTTTTTTAGATTCTATAAAGTTTTATGAAAGTCACCATTTCTGGCATTTATTTAGCAAGAGTTTTAGCTAAATACAATTTTTGAATATTAATTAACTGTATTATGTAATTATGACTTCTTTTCCCTTAAATGTTGAATATTGTCCATTCATCAGCTACTGACTGACCAAATCCCTATATTCATTTTGTCTACATTTTGCCCATCCAACACAGATGAGGCATGTGTGTTTTTCCTGGTTGGGAAAACACTTATTTGTTATTTACTTCTGAAAGTTAAAATTGAGAACTTTCAGGGGTGCCTGGGTGGCTCAGTGGGTTAAAACAGAGAAACTTCAAAACAACAGAGTCCTGCAAATTATGTAGCTGAAATATCTATAATACTACACTAAAATTGTTCAGTTATTAATAAACCTATATCCATTAACTGCTAAGTTACCAAATTCATACTACTCAGTAGTACAGTAATGCTGACTAATAAAAAAAATCAGCATTTTTAATAAGCAGTATGGTATTCTATGATCTGGTCATGAAAATAATCAGGTGTTCACATGCCCCAGGTGAGTGCTAATAGGCGCCTCCCAAATTCTTACACCACCTTTACTTCTCCTGGGACAATGAGTTAAGGGTTAGAGAGGACAGTGCGATCTGAATTTTTAGTCGCTTTGCCTTGTCCTTCATAAACTGAGGTCAGCCTGTTGATCTTCATTTGGTAAATAATTTGAATTATGCCTTTGGAGGAGAAGGCCATCATCAGAGTAGTATCAGACTCATGTTCTATTTTAAGTCAAGGCTTTTTAAAAAACCAGGAACTGGTTGAGAAAATTAATTGGTTACTACAACACATTGAAAATTTCAAGTAATGTATTGATCACCAAAGTTCTATTGAAAGTATGAGGCAAGTCTGGATCAAGAAACATGATACTCCAGCAAACCCATATAACTGCCTTTAGTCCCTAGGTTGTGTTAGAATTCTGGCCTAGCACTGTTCTCTCTCCCAGGAAGGCAAAGCTATACAAAGCATAAATCCTGAATTCAGATGCTAGCTTCACAGAGACAGCATATACGTGGATGCACAAGAAAATAATGAAGACTCAAGTTACGTATTTCTCTTTTACGGACATTCGGAATTTAAGAAAATTGAAAGATAAACGTGGGGGTCATGAGGAAAAGTTTACTCAAAAAGTTGGATTTTAAAGGCCTCCGAGTGAGTAAATATTAGTCAATGATTCTCAACCCTGGCTGTGCATTTGAATTGCCTAAGGATTTTTTAAACAACTACATGGGCCCCACCCTCAAAATGTCAGATTTAACTGGCCTGGGGTGGGGCCCAGGAGAGTTTTACAAAGCTCTCAGGTGATTTTAATGGGCAGGCAGGGTTGAGAACCTTGGAGTAAGACAATGAAGAAGAAAAAAAGGACGAGGCAAAGTAGAAGTTTAGGAACACGGGCCAATCCATTCACCCATTTACTCATTCAATAAAAACATTTATTGAGTGTCTACTCCATGCTCGTCATTGAACTAGGTGGTGGGTCAAAGTAAAATGATTGAGAAATGATGCTTGGAGTTTTCCGTCTGGTAAAGAGATTCATGTATGAACGTGTTATTACAATGTACCGTGATACTTCACAGAACATTACAGGACAGTGATTATCTTCTGTTTTGTTGCTTAGTGGACCGGTTCGCAAACTGGTAGGCAAATAAGAATCTTCTGGGGAACTTTAAAAAAGTAATGTTATCTGGGTCCCACACCCAGAGATTCTGATTTCATTGGTTTGGGAATCCAAATTTAAAATAAAAACACATAAAACGGATTACATCCCTGGGTTACTTCAATACACAGTATTGGGTGAGAGGAGCTGGCAAAGTAGAAGTAAAAGGTGCATTTGGGGGGTGCCTGGGTAGCTCAATGGGTTAAATCCTCTACTTTCAGCTCGGGTCACGATCCCAGGGTCTGGGATGGAGCCCCGCATCGGGCTCTCTGCTCAGCAGGGAGCCTGCTTCCTCCTCTCTCTCTGTCTGCTTCTCTTCCTACTTGTGATCTCTGTCTGTCAAATAAATAAATAAAAGCTTTAAAAAAAAAAAAAGTGCATTTGGGAGTCAGGATACATTGCCAGGCAAAACAAGACTTAGTGAAGCCTTGAATTCAAGGCAGAGGAGCTAGAAATCACTGCATCTAAGTTTTGATGACCCAAGGAAAGGGCAATTTGTAGAAGTGCTTTCTGGCAACCAAAGGCAGAATGGAATATGGGACAGAATTCCCAAAGGCTATTTATCATTACACAGAGTGGCCATAGTGCTTAGGGCCCCCCCCAAAATTTTTTTTAAAGATTTTATTTATTTGAAAGCTATCGAGCAAGCTATATTAATAGAGGGAGAGGGACAAGCAGACTCCACGCTAAGCCTGGGACCCCACGTGGGACTCAATCCAAGGACCCCAAGATTATGACCTGAGCCAAAACCAAGAGTCAGACACTTCAGCGCCTGAGCCACCCAGGCAGCCTCCTCCCCCAAAAGAAAATGTGTTAATTTACTTTAAAATCAGAAGAAAAAACTTTTAAGTCAATGAAAATGTTTTAATATATAATATTAACATAGTGTTTTGTTTTTACCAGCATAGTCATAAAGTACAGTTTTTGGTGTTTTGGGGGGGCCAGTGGGGGGAGACTGAAAAGGGAGGCAAAGGTTCTCTGAGATAAAAGTGTTTAGGTCAATGGAAGTCATAATGCAGTCCTGAGTTAACTGAGGACCCGGTCTCAACTAATTTTTAATTTCTATTAAATATATGATTTGTACAAAGATATATGCTTTCCTCTTTCTCTAAATTAGCTCCACCTTCACTGTGCAAAACCAGAATTTGAGGACCAAGTCTTTTATCTTCTTAGAATGCTTAGTTCCATGTAACAGAGAGCTGACTGAATCAAAAATTTTGGTTCCAAATGGCCCTATACTTTCAAAGCATACATGGTTTCCCTCTCTCTGGAATGCCCTTTCCCCTTTTATCCAACTGGGGAACCCCTAATAATGCTTCAAATCTTAAGACCTTTAAATTCTGTGTCTTATCTTCTCTAGCTTCTCCTGCCACCCACCTAAAGTAATCATTATGACTTAGCAATCCATCAATATTTGGTTCATCCACTAATACTGCATACTTACCATGCACTGCAGTTAAGTGTGGGTCTGTGCCTTCCAAGATGACCTCAACATCCTGGTTTATTCACTTCTGTGTTCTGATCCTAGGGCATCCTTCCTTTCTTTCTTTCTTTCTTTCTTTCTTTCTTTCTTTCTTTCTTTCTTTCTTTCCTTTTTTTAAGATTTTTTATTTATTAGAGATCACAAGTAGTCAGAGAGACAAGCAGAGAGAGAGAGAGGAGGAAGCCGGCTCCCTGCTGGGTAGAGAGCCTGATGTGGGGCTCGATCCCAGGACTCTGGTATCATGATCCAAGCCAAAGGCAGAGGCTTTAACTCACTGAGCCACCCAGGTGCTCCTAGGACATCATTTCTAACATACAATAGGTACCCCAAAATATCTGCTCATTGATGTAGTAGATCAATATATTACTAAATGTCATACTCTACAAATTGAACCATTTTTGGAGAAAAGTTAAGCAAATTAAGTAAAGTTCTGGATAGCAACATTGTTTTAATGAAATCAAATTACTTCTCGAAGAATTTACTTTCCATAGGTTGAGATAAAGACAGGTAATGATCTCACAGTTCTGGATCAATCTCAAAGAATTTTTGTTTCTTTATACATTCATAATTGACAGTTTCATAATATAAAACACCTTGGGGGAAAACTTATTTTATTTGACAAAATTTTGGACATTATAGCATATGCTGTACTTCTCTTCCTGCCAGAGTTGGAAGATGTATAAACCAGCATTGGCCACATATCTGAAGAAACTCAAAGAATGTAAACTAATCATTCTAAAATCTACGATAACCTTTCTCATAAACTTTTAACAGATCCATCTGTTCACATTTAAAACCTGCTTCCTTTATCTCAAGTATGATCAGACCAAAGATCTGGCTGTTCATTTGTATTTTCCAGGAAGCCCCAGGTTCCAAAGTGCTATTTCAGCTGGGGCGCTTTTATTAAATGCTGGTTAAAGAAAGAGGAGTATTTGAATTATTTTTAATCTATGAGCTAGTTATTTTCAATCTAGTCCCTAAAGAGGAAGTATATTCACTGTGCAATGATCCACCACACCTGAATCTTATTGTGCTACTTCTGCCTCTGCAGAAAGTATGTTATTGCTTTTTACCTTAACTTTGAGTCAAAAAATGATGTCCTCAAAGAGTAGTTACTGAGACTGAGAATTTGTTCACTTGTGTTCATTCTTATGGGTTGCTATGAAAAGGGTTGGGGGGGTGTGGAATAGTGGAAAAATGATCAGATAGAAAGGCATTTTAAGAGATGATGAAAACAGGAATGATTTGGATGTTCCCCAAAAAAACTACCCTTGGACAGTAAGTGTGTCAGGCATGTATGTCATCATGGAATTAACTGACCTTTAGGCTCCAGTAGAAACTTGGTATCACATCAGGTCTGTGAGAATGGTTAAGATTTTTTAGGCAGAGCTAGAATAACAGCTCAAGGGTGTTTTCTGAATTGAACTCGAGAGGAGAAAAAACAGTCTATGACCCCAAGAGGTTCACCGTCTACTAGTAGTTGACTACAAATAAAAATTACCATGCAGTATGAGGAATGATTCTAACAGAGGAAGAGTAGGAAGCCCACTGGACTCACTGGCACAGTATTATGGAAATTAGGGCATTTAAAAAAAAAATTTTATTTACTTATTTATTTCACAGACAGAGATCACAAGTAGGCAGAGAGGCAAGCAGAGAGAGGGGAGGAATCAGGCTCCCTGCTGAGCAGAGAGCCTGATACGGGGCCTGATCCCAGGACCCTGGGATCATGACCTGAGCCGAAGGCAGAGTCTTTAACCCACTGAGACACCCAGGCGCCCTTAGGGCATTCTTGATGTTAAAGAAAATTATTATTAATCTTCTGTGAAGAGAATTAGTGACTTTGGAGATCATCATGCCAGCCATCTCATTTTTTAGGTAAAATAACCAGCATGGAGCAGTGGTTAAGAAAGAACATGGGCTCTGGGGCTAAAACTACCTGGGCTCAAATTTGATTTCTACCACTTATTACTTGAGCCTTCTATGTCCAATTTCTTTAGTAGTAGAGGAGAGGGGATACATAGTGTCTACTTTCTTGCTATGAGAATGAACCAACTAAAATGCTTAGAACAGCAGCTGGCACATAATCACTGCTCAGTAAGTGCTAGCTGTAAGCACAACACAGTTGCACGTTGGCAGTTGAAGAAACTTGGCTAGGCATTGGTGGAGAGAGACTGACTTAAGATTTCCAGTGTTTTCCCATTCTGGCCTTGGTGTTTATACATGAGTTAAGTAATATTTAACTTTTTTTTTCTTTTCTGTTTGGTTTGGATGGTCTTCTGGGCACTTGTATAACTCACTGATTAGAGGAATAATTAGTCTTTCAAGAAAATATTTTTCTCTGAAGATTATAGAAGCTATTCTATTTGTATCAGTAGCAAAACTGACTGAAGCAACCAATATACTGAGATCCCTGCATGTTGAAAGGCCATGGATACTAAGCCTTATTTTGGGGACCTCCTAGCAACTGACAGCAGTAGACCTACATGCAAGGGCAACCTGGGCTCAGAACACCCTCTGGCTGAACAGAAGATAGTTCCCGCTGAGAACACTTGGCCTGTCAGCTCTTACCTCTGGGCTCAGAATCTCCTGTCCTTTTAGAAAATGTACTTGAATATTGACTTCAGACCCAAGGCCACACACACACTCCCAAATTCACCCTGACACCTGTGGTCTGTAGGAACTCTCCTCATGATGTGGTTTTGGCATATGTGAAGTTAATGGGTTGGAGTCCAGAGCTGACAAGAAAGAATTCTTGAAACATCTTTGGTACAAAATGGTGGTTCATTAAAGCATGGGACGGGGACCCCATGGGCAGAAGAGCTGCTGCCTGGTTGCTACCAGGGGTGGCTGATTATGTTACTGGGAGTTGTGGGATGTCAGGAAAAGGGAGGCTCTGAAAGAGCTTTCATATGCTAAAGATGACCTAGAAGATACTAGAGGCCCATTGTCAAATTAAGGCTGTTTACCCCGAAGGCATTAGCCTTAGGATAGTTGGGAACTCCTTGGAGGAACATGACAGTCTGCCCACTTCCATTACTTATCAACGGGCTGAATGCTTTGTTCTTACAAATTGCTAAAACATTTGTAAACTGAGGGAGACTCAAGTCTTGCAGGATTGTGATCTCTATGTAAGTTTAATGATTTGTTTCTCCTTTCCTTGCCCTTAGGGCAACCAGGAGTGCTTGAGGAAGGTCACATCTATTTCATGGGGCGTTGGTTGGGGGGTGTCAGCTTCTGCTTTGTCCTCAGCTTGGCTTCTGTTCCCTCCTCATCCCCCCCCCCCCGAACAATTTTGACCCTTAAACTTTAAGATTGTTGAAGGTGGAAGATCTTATCTTCTGTAATGTCTTCTTGCTGAATAGGGGCAGAGTGAAGTCCCTACCTACAGGTCAACATTGGTCAGTTGGGGAAATTTATATGGGAGTTGCCAAAGGGGGAGGCAGCTAAGTTCAACGCAGTTAACATGTGAACCTCCATGGGTAGAAAGGGTCATCTGTTAGCTGGAAGTTATTTGGCACTATGCAGGGAGACACCGGAAATAACAAAATACTTGTAAGTATTATAATAAGAAAGAAGTCTGAATAAAAGATATCTGATAGTTGACCTTTGATATTTTTCCTCCAATCCAGGAATTTAAAGCAATCACTTAAGGAAAGAGAGCATTTAAAGCAGCAATTTGAGCATTCATGACAGGTAGAAAACCCATAGTATTTTGTGGTAATCTGGAGTGTATACACAGCATTCTGTTTTTATGCTAGCACAAGTTTTACCTTGTGTAATGGTTAATACATCTGATGCCATTCTGTTTTGTTAAACTGCCTTATGTATTTGTATTATGTTAGTATTTAATTGAGAAATGTTATTTTGGGGTGTCATTTAGGGTTTCAACCATTTATACATTAAGAGCGTCCATGTGTCAAACATCCTCCAGTCTCAAAGAGGTAACAAAGATGGATGCTAGGGGGTCATACCAATAAGACACATAACAACACGTCTACCATCATTTAAATTTGGACAGTTGGCTGGGTTAGTAATGATTTTAATAATGTGTCTGTGCATCTAGGCAAAACCCAGAGTACAGAGGCCTGTCTAGCCAGAGGGAAGCCATGGCCACAAGTTAGAGGCGCTTGGCCATTGGGTCTCACCCAGGAGCCAGTCACAGAATACGGCGCCTTTCTGAAGTGTAGTCACAATTTCAAGGGCTACTTGGTTTTGGAAGACTATTCTTTGCATGTGTAATAATTTTGGGCCCATATTTGGTTGGGCCCTTTTCCTTTAAATTGTTCCATGGGCATGTTCAGACTAGGAAGGCATATTTGGAGTCAGTATAAATATTAATTCTTAAGGCTTTGGCAATTGCAAAGCACAGGTGGGCTCTATTAATTCTGCTTTGGGGGCAGATAGGTTTGCTGATAGGGCTGCGGCTGCAACAAGTGACTAAGACTGACTATGACTATGACCCAGTTTTTCTTACCACCTTTTCCATGAAACTATTGCAACTGGTAAACCAGCTGTCATATGTAACTTTAATAGGGACATCATAAATCTGGTCAACTCAATAATATCTGAACAGTTATGCTCTATACAACAGTCAGCTCCAGGCCTACAGGTAGCTAGGTTAGTTTGACAGCTTTCAAGTACGATTTTAGGCATATCTATACGCCTACCCTGGTATTTAGTAAGTCGGCCTCCTATTATCTATTGGTGGCCTTTGGTCTCTAAGACACTCTGGACGTGATGTTAAGTCATTACAGTCAGAAACTGTAATGGGAGAATTGAGGCTCCTTTTTCCAGGAGCACTGTTGTACGCTTGGCTAAGAACTCTGTCTGTAATTGTACCTCAATAGAGGTGTCTTGTAGAATAAGGTATGAAACCATTAAGAAGCCCTTTTTGTTTGAGGTCCAGACTTAACAATATCCTAATTACAAAGGAACACTGGCAAGTGGGAGAAAACTTGTCAAGAGATAAGGGGATTCCCAAGTGCATCATCCAATTCAATCATAAAGAAATCGGGGCCATCCATTCTCTCTCCAAGTCTGTAGTTAACCCTATGGAGTCAGGAAGGCTTCCCGCTTTGGGGAATAATTTCATTATCTCAACTACATAGAATTGGTCAAGGTGATAGTTAAGTTATACAATCACCGGGGAATCAATCCCATTTTCCAGCTGTTTAAATAATCATGTGTTCACTGGCCCTGTTATTATTCCCAAAGAATAAATAAAAAGCACAGAAAGATTGTCTTTATGAGCTATTATGGTAATTTCAAGTTTGCCTCAAGTTGTCTAGCTCAGGTTAACATTTAATGATGATCAGATCTAGAATTTTAACATCCACAAAGGTGGGTTACTGAAACAGTTTTTCTATCTAATATAACTCTCATTTCCAGAGATAGCCAAGTCAGGACTAATTTATTTGAAAAACAAGTCCAGTTTTTACAAATTTGGTCTAATTATTTACGTAAGCTCAGCAAGAACAGTGAGTGATCATATAGATCTTTTAGAATATGCTTTGCAGGAACTTTTATAAGGAATCTCTAAGTTGAACTTTTAGTAGCCTCTCCAGGCCAGAAGCCAAACCAAGTACTTGCCATCAGACATGCCTGCAATACCTGTAGATTTGGGCGGATTCCTCTTCATGAGATTCCCAATGTATCCTGAGGTTCCTGCGGCTTCCTGGAAGTGACATTCTTTACTCACCTGGTGAGGCTGCTGGGAAATGTATAAACAAGGTATTAGGCCGGCAGTTCCAAGGGGGTTTAAGGCTCCAGGTTTCATAAAGCCAACCTTAATTCCTTAAAGCTCTCTGGTCATATCTGAGTCTATGCATGGCTCTCTCACATACAACATCCCAGTCAAAGCCTTGGTAAAATAACCAATGTTTTCAATCATGTCCTGTTACAAGGAGAACAGATTATTATTGAACCTATGCAAATGACTAGGACTGTCCTGGAAGAAAGAATACTTACTGAGATTTTTTGAATTTGATGGTTCAAGTAGAGAAAAAAGTAAAATGTTTTAATTTGCTTACACATTGTTATCTTATCCCATTTCTGTAAGTCACAGACATTTTAAGAGAAAGTTTCTTTAATCTGGAAGAGTAAACATTAGAGAACCAGCAGTATTTCAAATAAGGATCACAAACTTATAATCGTTCATTTAGTCCCATGTTGCTAGTATTTGTTCAGTTTGAATGCAGCTTTAGTTAGTTCTGGAGATTCTTACCCATTTCAGTTTTAGGATTTTAAAGCTCTTGAACACCTATATTTGTCCTGAGAGTCATTTTTATGAACTTCCTTGAAGAGTAAACTTATTTTACAAGAGAATAAGAACAATTATAAATGACAAAACTCAGAATGGACATGGTTAGAAATTTGATGAGCTAAGAGCTGCCAAGGAAATCAGATTATTTCTGTGATACCTAACACTTCAATAGTCAAAATACTGAGTGATGTCGACCTTATATTAACACACTAAAACTTTAGGAATTGCATATTATCTCTAGAATAGTCATAGCATGTACCCAAATGTAACCTAAGGCTTGTCATTTGTTTAACAGTACTTCCAGAATAACTTAGCATACCAAAGGAAAAGGCCTAAAGAGTTAAAGAGAATTCATTTACAATTTAAATCTTGGGAAGTTTGTTAAAACCTGAGAAAGTTACAGCACAAGCCTGAATAGTATTACAGATAGTTAAAAAATTATTTTTATTTAACCAAGGTGAAGATAAGGGATTTGAAGGCAAATATATAGGGTTCTATAGCTGTTAGCAAAACTTAGCTCCTTTAATATTGAGAAGTTTTAAAACAAGCAATGGAAGATGGCATAAAAGACAAAACATAGAAACTGGCTTTCTGGGCAGACAAAAGATAAACAATGATATACAATGATAAACAACCTTTGTTTGTCGTTTTCCTATCCAGAACAGCTGAAGGATTAAAAAAAACTTGTCTTTCAAACAGAGGGAATTTCAATCTTATACCAGTGTACCTTTGAAATCATTCCTTTCGATCTTAGTCTCTCCTGACCACACCTAAAATTCCTTTCCAAAGTCTTTCCTTCACAAACCTCCTACAACTTTCCTTTGCGTTCAGATTTTGTCCCAAGCTATCTTTACGAACCATCATCTTATTTCGAACAAAATTACCTTCTTTTACCTTCAAAAATGCATTCCCATTCCTTATATCTTTCTTACCTATCTCCTCCTACTTTTCTGAGACAGACTTGCTTCCCTTACTTCTATCCATCTTAATTAATTTAAAATTTGGGTTTTTTTAGAAACCTTAGTCTCCAGTCAAGACTAAGTAGTAACCAATTGTGAACTGTTAGACTAGAATTCTTTAGATGGCAAATCTGTGAATCAATTAACCCCAAAGCATGTTTACCAACAGATTTAAATACCCTTAGTTCTTTGCAATAAGTCAAAAGCACAAACCTACCTTCAGTAATCAATGACTCAGCACTGTATCCTATTTGGAAAAGACCTAGATGTGCAATGAATTTAGTTTCATTTATCATCCAAGCCAAACTTAAAGTTTCAGATTACCAAAGACTTTGAAAGCTATTTTAAAAGTTACCCATGAAAACTTTGAGACAGTAAAACATTTTAGTCATCTTTATGCTAACCAGCTACAACAGAGATAACACGAGTTTGTTTGACCTTCTGCAAACCTATTAGATAAGGTTTCACATTTAGTGCTGATCACTTTAAAGACACATCTATCTTAATTAAACCAACAAACTTAACTTGGCTTAAATACTGAGTTATGTTCCACCTGGATCCTCCCCCACTGTCCATTTTTACCAGGGACACTGGTGGGGAAATAGGGAGCATGTGGTATAAGCTCAGGGGGTGCTCTTCTTCTCCATGGTGGTGAGGGGAGGAGGAAGAACCATGCACCTGGGATGCTACAGAAGCCAGTTACACAGCCCACAGCCAAGGTGGTGCAGAGAGAGAAGGGGGAGGAGGAGACCAAAGAGACAAAGGGCTGCCAGAAGGCAGAGGCCGGGTTCTGGGTTCCAGAGCCCATCAGCTCCAACAGAGGAGCAGACGCCATGTTTTTCTGCCAAAAAAGGAGGATAGGCAGTCCATGTCATGCCAGAGAAGACAGGGAATTTCCCCCCAAACAAATGGAATTTTGGCAGGGGCCTGGGAGTATTAAAGTCCCTGTCGTGAGGTAGACTAACCATTGTTGGCTCCATCCAGTACAGCCATTACCCCAGGAAATGAGGGAAGAAGCCCCCACCATTATTAGGAGGAGGAACACAGAGAGTCAGAGTCCCCTTTGCCAGGGAGGGCCTATGTTTCCTCCAGCAACCAGGTTTGGTCAGAGGAGGCCTATCGCCCAATGTCAGGATAGAATTTACTACCAAATATGTTCTGCAAGAGGCCGTTGGGGTGCTGGTGTAAAGCAATGAAGACCTAAGTACTATGAAGGTGCCCCATTTGCCCCGTTTCTTACAGAAGAGATGTAACTGATAGGTCTCATTGAGACCATGCAGAATTACAGATATATTCGTCACTAAATTTTGTAATCCAAATGATTTCCAGTGGGTTAAAAGGCACCCCAAGGGAGAACCCTTGGGGACTGAAGAAGCTCCCATCCCATGATAGAGAGGATATTAGAGAGGGTGCATGTCACTGACTTCCAGTGGCATCCCACACCCAAGATATGTCAGAGGTTCCTGGTGTCAAAGTGATCTAAGACATCCCTTAATAAAACCACTATTATCACCACTGCTGTTAAGGGCCACTGTAAGATGGAAGCCTGCCCTCCCCCCACTTCCCCATCATGTTCTAGACTATGGGTGCTGGCAAAGGGACCAAAATACCTTGCCTTGAAAAACCTGCCATTTTAAGCCCATAGAGAACACTAGAAGAGATTTTATAAGGGGGAATTACCCAAATCTGTAACTTAAGTAGTTAGTAGAGGTCACTGACGGGAAAACAGTAAAGCTGGAAATCTGTCATGATCTAAGCAACATTCTAACACATGTAGTCCTCACAGCCAACTTCCCTAAGAAACGGTCCCCTATTGGGTTTTAATTCCCTCAGGTACTGGTTTCAGTCAGCTCCTAATGGGTCCCGAGGCCGCAAGTGGCTAGACCAGGAAGGAGATCACATTAGATCAATCAGGAGGAAACCTCATACAGGAGTCTTGAGACTGGCAGCCATGCTAGTTACTTAGGTGGCTATCCTGTGTCCAAGACAGACAACTCTGTATAGGGACAGCAGTAGAGAAGATATCAAGTTTCTGGGTCATATTACCATCCCCGCCAGGGTACTAACTTCCAGCTAAAAGTCAGACTTTCTCCTTCCCACAGAGGATTGCAGCCCGAAAAATCAACGTGAAAGTGTTCCAGTAAGACCATACTCCTTAAAAGCCCCTGAAATGAGAGAAAAACAAAGAGAAAGGACTCACCAATTTTGCAGAAGCTCAGAGTCCTGAAGTAAAGACTCCAAGCCTCATGTTTGGGCCCTATATGAAAGGGTTTTGGAATATAGTGAGGTTCAGTGGGGCAGAATCCAGAGCTGACCAAGAAATAATTTTTGCGACATCTTGGGTACAAAATCGTGGTTTATTAAAGCACACGGGTAGGACCTCCAGGCAGAAAGAGCTATACCATGGGGGCTGAGAAGAGTGGCAGATAATATACTGTAGGGTTGGGGTAAGTGAGGAAAAGGGGAGGTTTTGAAAGAACTTTCATATGTTGAAGAGGACCTAATAGATACTGGAGGCCTTGCAATTGTCAGGTGAAGGTTGTTTACCCCATTATTAGTAAAGCATTAACATGAAGAGGGTTGGGAACTTCCTGAAGGAACATTACACTTGACCCACTTCAATTACCTGTCAACGGACTACGGGTTATAAGGGCATTTAATTGAATCTACATTTCCTTCTGGAAGCTAGGTTGTTGGTAGAAATGCTTTGTTCTTGTACATTGCTAAGACTTTTATAAACTGAGGGAAACTCAGGTCCTGCAGGATTGTGATCTCTATATAAGTTAGTGGTCGTGGGGTGTCAGCTTCTGCTTTGTCTTCAGCTTGCCTTCTGTCCCCTCATTACTAAAGGATTCAGTACTATAATTTGATATTAGTTAGATCCCAGTTTAAAAGAAAAACTGCACTATCAGTAAGGAGTTTCATAAAGGGGCTGTTTACAAATGGGTAGGCCATATTTCAGAAAAATAAAACAGTTGGTAGAGGACTTTGCCTGAAGCCCCTGCCATGTTTAGGCCTGAGGAGAGCGGGGAAAGGATGGAAGGAATTCTCAGGACCGAGAGAGCGTTCCACAGGGAAGGCTGCTCAGAGAAGCTGTGGCCTTCATTAAAGGAATGCAGTCATCTTAAGATGCAGGAAGGAAAATCTGGTGTATTGCAGTAGGTTCCCTTTTCTCAAGCTGTTTAAATTGTAAATGAAAGGTTGATTCAACACTTGAAAATGAATGAATATAATTCACTAGATTCACAGATTTCTAAAGATTATATGATCATCTCAATAGATGTATAAAGAACACTGATAAAATTCAACATTCACTCCTGATTAAAACAAAACAAAACAAAAAACTTTCAGCAAAATGGAAAGTGAAATGCCCTACTTAATAAACAGAACCCAGGAAAAAACCTACAGCTAACATCATACCTGATGATGAAAGACTGAATGCTTTTATTCTAAGTGGCAACAAGCTGTTGGGGGGGATACCTCTGGCTTTTAGTCTGCTGGACTAAGAATCAAACTGACATGAGTCAGATAACAGGAGAAAATCAAGTTTAATTTCATACATATGAGTATTCCACTCAGACAAGAAAATCCAGAGAGCTAACAGGAGGCTCATATAGGACATCCTGAGCTAAGGAGAGAAGAAGGAAGACCATTGGCTAGAAGGGGAGAGAAGATGTTTGGAAAACAAAGATTGCTGGGTTATACAGATAAGTTTCTTAGGTAAAGAGGAAAATTTGTTAATAGCTCTCTTCCTGGTATGGGCAGGCAGTTAAAGAGGAGGTAAAGAGCCCTTCCTGCATGTGCTGGGTTTTCATTGCTCTTAACTCAAAATAATCTTCATCCCAAGGTGGTTCATCTGCTCTTGACCCCTACAGTCCCCTCCTCTGAAACTTCCCTGAAGTTTTACACATTGAAAATTGAGTTGGTAGAGTGTTCTGTCTTACTGATTTAGTCACTTAGCCCTGACAATAGGTCAGTCCAGTTAAACTTATTTCAGGAGTCAGGAATGTAGGTGTGTTCTCAAAGTTAAACCTATGATTTAAGTAATCTGTATTAAATAAGAAAGATTTCTATGAAACAAAAGAAGAACAATGATTAATAACTGGATCAAATTATAAACCAGTTTCTGAGTTCTGAGAGTAGCCAGTCCAGAAGATTTTTTATTTATTTACTTAAAAGGTTTTATTTATGTATTTGACAGAGAGGGACACAGTAAGAAAGGAAACACAAGCAGGGGGAGGGGGAGAGGGAGAAGCAGGCCCTGCTCTGAGCAGGGAGCCTGATGCAGGGCTCTATCCCTGAGCTCTACAATCATGACCTGAGCCAAAGGCAGATGCTTGATGACTGAGCAACCCAGGCAGATCTTTAGATGTCAGGTTGGAACTGTTTTCAGATACAATAGGAGCAAGCCATGGTCAAAAGATTTCATTTTAGTATTTGACTTTTGGAAGTATGCCAAAAATACCCAAAGACTTGAACATTTGATTAAGTAAATAATTATAAAATCATATAAAATATATTTAATATAAAATAACATAAAACATTTTATTAACTAGCATTAAATAGGATATTTATTTAATAGGATATTTTGATATTTATTAAATAAGATGTTTATTATAATATAAATTAATATAAAATAATATAAAACATATCATTAAGTATGATTAAATGGGATCACAAATCATTATAAAATAATATTTAATGATTTATTTAACCAAAGTTAAAAAGACAGTAAAAGATTTTAAGGGCAAATAAACAAGGCTACATAGTTGTGAGCAGACTTCAGCTTCCCACCCCCTCATCCCCCGGAGAGAGTATGCCTGTGCTCTTGGTACAGTGGCCCACTTTTGTTCTCAGCTCAGGTCTTGATTTCAGGGTTGTGAGAGTCTTTTTTTTGTTTTTTGTTTTGTTTTGTTTTGTTTTTGTTTTTTTAAAGATCTTGTTTATTTGGCAGAGAGAGATCACAAATAGAGAGAGAGAGGGGGGAGGAAGCAGGCTCCCTGCCTAGCAGAGAGCCCAATGCGGGACTCATCCCAGGACCCTGAGATCATGACCTGAGTTGCAGGCAGAGGCTTTAACCCACTGAGCCCCCCGGGCAGCCCGGGTCCCAAGAGTCTTAAGCAGACTCCACACTCAGTACACAGCCTGACATAGGTCTCAATCTCATGACCCTGAGATCATTACTTCAGCCAAAATCAAGAGTCAGAGGCTTCACTGACTGAGCCACCCAGGCATCCCTGGCTCTTTTAACATTCAATCTTATGTAATCAAAGACCTGCTAGACACAGAAAATATTTTTGCAAACCGCAGAATCTTTATTTTCTAAGCAGATAACTTTAAAGAAAAACTTCTGTTTATAATATTTTTATTGAGAGAAGACCCCAATAGTTCAAGAAAACTATCTGGCAAAGAGAAACAGTATTTAATATTGTATTAGTATATATATATATTTTTAAAGATTTTATTTATTTATTTGACAGAGAGAAATTGCAAGTACACTGAGAGGCAGGCAGAGAGAGAGAGAGAGAAGGAAACAAGCTCCCTGCTGAGCAGAGAGCCCGATGCGGGACTCGATCCCAGGACCCTGAGATCATGACCCTAGCCGAAGGCAGCGGCTTAACCCACTGAGCCACCCAGGCACCCCATGTATTAGTATATTTTTTTATATTAAAACTCATTTACTTAAGTTTATCCAAATCTTAGCCATCATATATAAAACTCACTTAAAATTCTTTTTCCATAAACCTTCTACAACTTTGTTTTTTCCATTCAGATTTTTTAAATATATATTTAAAGATTTTATTTATTTATTTGAGAGACAGAGAACGATCACAAGTAGGCAGAGAGGCAGGCAGAGAGAGAGGAGGAAGCAGGCTCCCTGCTAAGCAGAGACCCCAATGCGGGGCTCCATCCCAGGACCCTGAGATCATGACCTGAGCTGAAGGCAGAGACCTAACCCACTGAGCCATCGAGGTGCCTCTCCATACAGATTTTATCCTGAGTTTTCCCTCTTGAAGAAGTAACCAGTCTCACTTTGGAACAAATCTAGTTTCCTTTCTCTCCACAAAATTGTTTTTATTCCTTTGCTTACCCACACATCTTACTTCCCATATATACACAGAGTTGCTTCCTTTATTTTTTCCAGTAGTCTTAATTACATTTCTTAGAATCCTTAACTCTTAGAAATCTTAATTTCTAGTAAAAACTAAGCAGGAAGCAGTTGTGAGTTGTCTCCTTCTTTAGATTGGTAAATTTATAAACACATTTCATAATGTTTAAAAACATGCACTTATAAAAAAAGAGGGATTCACCAATGCTTTCTTCTAAAGAAAGAAACACAAAAAACAAAACAAACAAAAAAAAACATGCGCTTATGGTACAATTTTTAAATAAAGCACAAAACATGCTTACTAACAGACCCAAATTTATCTTTAGTTTTTCTGTAATAAAAAAAAATTAGAGGGGTGCCTTGGTGGCTCAGTGTGTTAAAGCCTCTGCCTTCCGCTCAGGTCATGATCTCAGGGTCCTGGGATCAAGCCCCACATCAGGCTCTCTGCTCAACAGGGAGCCTGCTTCCCCCTCTCTCTCTGCCTGCCTCTCTGCCTACTTGCGATCTCTGTCTGTCAAATAAATAATAAATAAAATTTAAAAAAATTAGAGGGAAGCCTGTGTGGCTTCAGCTGGTTGAGCATCCCACTTTCGATCTCAGTTCACATCTTAATCTCAGGAATATGAGTTCAAACCCAGGAAGAAAAAAGAAGAAATTAGATTTAAAATATTAATATTTTATTATTTCATCATTTTTGGAAATGAGCTAGATCACTTAGTGAATTTAACTCATCATTTACTTTAATTAGCAAAACTTTAAAGTTTCAGGTTGTAAGATTTTATTTGGAAGTTTACCTACAAACCTTTTTATTTTATTTACATCTATCTAATTTTTTAAAAGATTTTATTTATTTATTTATTTATTTGACAGAAAGAGACAGCAAGAGAGAGAGAGAGAGAGAACGAGAACATAAGTAGGGGGGAGTGGGAAAGGGAGAAGGAGGCTCTCTGCTGAGCAGGGAGCCTGGCTGGATCCCAGGATCCTGGGATTATGATCTGAGCTGAAGGCAGACACTTAAGGACTGAGCCACCCAGGTGCCCCTACAGCTATCAAATTTATTTGTTTTTAACACTCATGTTTAGACCATCTACAAAACTTCGTTAGGCATTAGCAAAGTCAACCACTATTCTATTTCTGATAAATTTTGCAACAAAGATAACATGAATTTATTCAACTTTCAGTAAACACAGGCAGAATGAAAGTTTTAGACTTAATGCTGATAACTTTAAAGACGTCTAATCAAACCAACAACTGTATTTTATTTATTTTTCTTAAGTAGGCTCCGTGCTCAAGGTGGGCTTGAAGTCATGACCTTGCGATCAAGAGTCACATGATCTACCGGCTGAGTCCGCCAGGTGCTCCTCAAACCATCGATTTTAAATTAACTTTAATACTGGACATTCTCCCAGATCACATTAGCTCAAAAAATATTTAGGTGAGTTTTTAGCTTTCTGAGTTTTAAAAAACTTGCGATAATCAGCCTCTCTCATTTTCCCAGTAAGTGGTTTGGGGAAGGTCTTTTTCTTGCGCAACCCCCTGCTGCCGCTTTATCCATCTCTCTCTCCTCTCTCTGTGGTAGGGCTCCCTCCTCTCTGGAGCACCTGTGATTCTTTTCTCCCCCAAAACATGTCTCTGCATCTGCTGCCTTCCACAGTGTGGCTTCATCTCTCCCTCTAGTTATTCAGTTTGTTCTCAAGGTCCTCAGATCGATTTCGTGGGTGTTCAAAATGATTGGATAATTATCTAGCTGTGTTTGAGGGACAAGGCCAGCATAAGGTCCTCTTACAATTCTGCCATCTTAACTCCTCTGTGTCGCTTTCTGAGTTTTAGAATGCCTGATCCTTGTAAGCACTTGCCTTCATAGTTAAGTAGAGCTCATTAACAAATTAATTTTACCAATACCATCCAGAGACAGAGGTAGAGAAAATATCTCACATTTTACAACAAAAATGAACACCCACATACAGACAAGATGCAAACAAAAATCTTATAGTCTTTGTTTTTCCAATATTTGTTGAAAGGTCAGTAAAGACCTCTTTTTTAAAGACCTATTTCTGGAGGAGGAGTAAAGATGGCGGAGAAGTAGCAAGCTGAGACTGCTTCAGCTAGCCGGAGATCAGCTAGATAGCTTATCTAAAGATTGCAAACACCTGAAAATCCATCGGCAGATCGAAGAGAAGAACAGCAATTCTGGAAACAGAAAAACAACCACTTTCTGAAAGGTAGGACCGGCGGAGAAGTGAATCCAAAGCGACGGGAAGATAGACCCCGGGGGGAGGGGCCGGCTCCCGGCAAGCGGCGGAGCAACCGTGCACAAAATCAGGACTTTTAAAAGTCTGTTCCGCTGAGGGACATCGCTCCAGAGGCTAAACCGGGGCGAAGCCCACGCGGGGTCAGCGTGGCCTCAGGTCCCGCAGGGTCACAGAAGGATCGGGGGTGTCTGAGTGTCGCAGAGCTTGCGGGTATTGGAACGGGAAAGCCGGCTACAGAGACAGAGCCGACAGTAAGCTCGCAGCTCCGTGTTACCTTGAACCGGTCGCAGGCTCGGTGAGCTCGGAGCGCGGCCGGAGGTCAGGCAGACGGGAGTAACTGGGCGCTGTTCTCTGAGGGCGCACTGAGGAGTGGGGCCCTGGGCTCTCGGCTCCTCTGGGCCGGAGACCAGGAGGCCGCCATTTGTATTCCCGTCCTCTGGAACTCTATGGAAAGCGCTCAGGGAACAAAAGCTCCTGAAAGCAAACCCGAGCGGATTACTCACCCCGGCCCTGGGTAAGGGCGGTGTAATTCCGCCTGGGGCAAAGACACTTGAGAATCACTACAACAGGCCCCTCCCCCAGAAGATCAACAAGAAATCCAGCCGAGACCAAGTTCACCTACCAAGGAGTGCGGTTTCAATACCAAGGAGAGCAGCAGAATTCCAGAGGAGGAGAAAGCCAAGCACGGAACTCATGGCTTTTTTCCTGTGATTTTTTTTAGTCTTGCAGTTAATTTAATTTTTTCTTTTTCATTTTTTTTTTTTTTTCTCGCCTTCGGGTAAAATTTTTTTTTTTTTAACTGTTACCTTTTTCTTTTTTAACGATTTTTTACTAGTTTATCTAATATATATATATATTTTTTTACATTTTTCTTAGGTGTTTTCTCTTTTAAAAAAAATTCTTTTCTTTTTTTTTTTCTTTTTTTTTTTTTCTTTTTTCTTTCTTCCTTTTTGAACCTCTTTTTATCCCCTTTTTCCCCACTCACGATTTTGGATCTCTTCTAATTTGGCTAAAGCATATTTTCCTGGGGTTGTTGCCACCCTTTTAGTATTTTACTTGCCCCTTCATTTACTCTTATCTGGACAAAATGACAAGACGTAAAAATTCACCACAAAAAAAAGAACAAGAGGCAGTACCGAAGGCTAGGGACCTAATCAATACAGACATCGGTAATATGTCAGATCTAGAGTTCAGAATGACAATTCTCAAGGTTCTAGCCGGGCTCGAAAAAGGCATGGAAGATATTAGAGAAACCCTCTCGAGAGATATAAAAGCCCTTTCTGGAGAAATAAAAGAACTAAAATCTAACCAAGTTGAAATCAAAAAAGCTATTAATGAGGTGCAATCAAAAATGGAGGCTCTCACTGCTAGGATAAATGAGGCAGAAGAAAGAATTAGTGATATAGAAGACCAAATGACAGAGAATAAAGAAGCTGATCAAAAGAGGGACAAACAGCTACTGGACCACGAGGGGAGAATTCGAGAGATAAGTGACACCATAAGACGAAACAACATTAGAATAATTGGGATTCCAGAAGAAGAAGAAAGTGAGAGGGGAGCAGAAGGTATACTGGAGAGAATTATTGGGGAGAATTTCCCCAATATGGCAAAGGGAACGAGCATCAAAATTCAGGAGGTTCAGAGAACGCCCCTCAAAATCAATAAGAATAGGCCCACACCCCGTCACCTAATAGTAAAATTTACAAGTCTCAATGACAAAGAGAAAATCCTGAAAGCAGCCCGGGAAAAGAAGTCTGTAACATACAATGGTAAAAATATTAGATTGGCAGCTGACTTATCCACAGAGACCTGGCAGGCCAGAAAGAGCTGGCATGATATTTTCAGAGCACTAAACGAGAAAAACATGCAGCCAAGAATACTATATCCAGCTAGGCTATCATTGAAAATAGAAGGAGAGATTAAAAGCTTCCAGGACAAACAACAACTGAAAGAATTTGCAAATACCAAACCAGCTCTACAGGAAATATTGAAAGGGGTCCTCTAAGCAAAGAGAGAGCCTACAAGTGGTAGATCAGAAAGGAACAGAGACCATATACAGTAACAGTCACCTTACAGGCAATACAATGGCACTAAATTCATATCTCTCAATACTTACCCTGAATGTGAATGGGCTAAATGCCCCTGTCAAAAGACACAGGGTATCAGAATGGATAAAAAAACAAAACCCATCTATATGTTGCCTCCAAGAAACACATTTTAAGCCCGAAGACACCTCCAGATTTAAAGTGAGGGGGTGGAAAAGAATTTACCATGCTAATGGACATCAGAAGAAAGCAGGAGTGGCAATCCTTATATCAGATCAATTAGATTTTAAGCCAAAGACTGTAATAAGAGATGAGGAAGGACACTATATCATACTCAAAGGGTCTGTCCAACAAGAAGATTTAACAATTTTAAATATCTATGCCCCCAACGTGGGAGCAGCCAACTATATAAACCAATTAATAACAAAATCAAAGAAACACATCAACAACAATACAATAATAGTAGGGGACTTTAACACTCCCCTCACTGAAATGGACAGGTCATCCAAGCAAAAGATCAGCAAGGAAATAAAGGCCTTAAATGACACACTGGACCAGATGGACATCACAGATATATTCAGAATATTTCATCCCAAAGCAACAGAATACACATTCTTCTCTAGTGCACATGGAACATTCTCCAGAATAGATCACATCCTCGGTCCTAAATCAGGACTCAACCGGTATCAAAAGATTGGGATCATTCCCTGCATATTTTCAGACCACAATGCTCTAAAGCTAGAACTCAACCACAAAAGGAAGTTTGGAAAGAACCCAAATACATGGAGACTAAACAGTATCCTTCTAAAGAATGAATGGGTCAACCGGGAAATTAAAGAAGAATTGAAAAAAATCATGGAAACAAATGATAATGAAAATACAACGGTTCAAAATCTGTGGGACACAACAAAGGCAGTCCTGAGAGGAAAATATATAGCGGTACAAGCCTTTCTCAAGAAACAAGAAAGGTCTCAGGTACACAACCTAACCCTACACCTAAAGGAGCTGGAGAAAGAACAAGAAAGAAACCCTAAGCCCAGCAGGAGAAGAGAAATCATAAAGATCAGAGCAGAAATCAATGAAATAGAAACCAAAAAAACAATAGAACAAATCAACGAAACTAGGAGCTGGTTCTTTGAAAGAATTAATAAAATTGATAAACCCCTGGCCCGACTTATCAAAAAGAAAAGAGAAAGGACCCAAATAAATAAAATCATGAATGAAAGAGGACAGATCACAACTAACACCAAAGAAATACAAACTATTATAAGAACATACTATGAGCAACTCTACGACAATAAATTTGACAATCTGGAAGAAATGGATGCATTCCTAGAAACATATAAACTACCACAACTGAACCAGGAAGAAATAGAAAGCCTGAACAGACCCATAACCAGTAAGGAGATTGAAACAGTCATTAAAAATCTCCAAACAAACAAAAGCCCAGGGCCAGACGGCTTCCCGGGGGAATTCTACCAAACATTTAAAGAAGAACTAATTCCTATTCTCCTGAAACTGTTCCAAAAAATAGAAATGGAAGGAAAACTTCCAAACTCATTTTATGAGGCCAGCATCACCTTGATCCCAAAACCAGACAAGGATCCCACCAAAAAAGAGAGCTACAGACCGATATCCTTGATGAACACAGATGCGAAAATACTCAACAAAATACTAGCCAATAGGATTCAACAGTACATTAAAAAGATTATTCACCACGACCAAGTGGGATTTATTCCAGGGCTGCAAGGTTGGTTCAACATCCGCAAATCAGTCAATGTGATACAACACATCAATAAAAGAAAGAACAAGAACCATATGATACTCTCAATAGATGCTGAAAAAGCATTTGACAAAGTACAGCATCCCTTCCTGATCAAAACTCTTCAAAGTGTAGGGATAGAGGGCACATACCTCAATATCATCAAAGCCATCTATGAAAAACCCACCGCAAATATCATTCTCAATGGAGAAAAACTGAAAGCTTTTCCGCTAAGGTCAGGAACACGGCAGGGATGTCCATTCTCACCACTGCTATTCAACATAGTACTAGAGGTCCTAGCCTCAGCAATCAGACAACAAAAGGAAATTAAAGGCATCCAAATCGGCAAAGAAGAAGTCAAATTATCACTCTTCGCAGATGATATGATACTATCAGAAATAGACCCTCAACTCTATGGTCAACTAATCTTCGACAAAGCAGGAAAGAATGTCCAATGGAAAAAAGACAGCCTTTTCAATAAATGGTGCTGGGAAAATTGGACAGCCACATGCAGAAAAATGAAATTGGACCATTTCCTTACACCACACACAAAAATAGACTCAAAATGGATGAAGGACCTCAATGTACGAAAGGAATCCATCAAAATCCTTGAGGAGAACACGGGCAGCAACCTCTTCGACCTCTGCCGCAGCAACATCTTCCTAGGAACAACGCAAAAGGCAAGGGAAGCAAGGGAAAAAATGAACTACTGGGATTTCATCAAGATCAAAAGCTTTTGCACAGCAAAGGAAACAGTTAACAAAATCAAAAGACAACTGACAGAATGGGAGAAGATATTTGCAAACGACATATCAGATAAAGGACTAGTGTCCAGAATCTATAAAGAACTTAGCAAACTCAACACCCAAAGAACAAATAATCCAATCAAGAAATGGGCAGAAGACATGAACAGACATTTCTGCAAAGAAGACATCCAGATGGCCAACAGACACATGAAAAAGTGCTCCATATCACTCGGCATCAGGGAAATACAAATCAAAACCACAATGAGATATCACCTCACACCAGTCAGAATGGCTAAAATCAACAAGTCAGGAAATGACAGATGCTGGCGAGGATGCGGAGAAAGGGGAACCCTCCTACACTGTTGGTGGGAATGCAAGCTGGTGCAGCCACTCTGGAAAACAGCATGGAGGTTCCTCAAAATGTTGAAAATAGAACTGCCCTATGACCCAGCAATTGCACTATTGGGTATTTACCCTAAAGATACAAATGTAGTGATCCAAAGGGACACATGCACCCGAATGTTTATAGCAGCAATGTCCACAATAGCCAAACTATGGAAAGAACCTAGATGTCCATCAACAGATGAATGGATCAAGAAGATGTGGTATATATACACAATGGAATACTATGCAGCCATCAAAAGAAATGAAATCTTGCCATTTGCAACAACGTGGATGGAACTAGAGCGTATCATGCTTAGCGAAATAAGTCAAGCAGAGAAAGACAACTATCATATGATCTCCCTGATATGAGGAAGTGGTGATGCAACATGGAGGCTTAAGTGGGTAGAAGAATAAATGAAACAAGATGGGATTGGGAGGGAGACAAACCATAAGTGACTCTTAATCTCACAAAACAAACTGAGGGTTGCCAGGGGGAGGGGGTTGGGGAGAAGGGGGTGGGATTATGGACATTGGGGAGGGTATGTGATTTGGTGAGTGCTGTGAAGTGTGTAAACCTGGTGATTCACAGACCTGGGGATAAAAATATATGTATATAAAAAATATATGTTTATAAAAAATAAAAAATTAAAAAAAAAAAAGACCTATTTCTTAAAATACCCCCTTCTCTTTCCTTCCTGATGAAAAATCTCTCCCTAAAATTTGTACCTCAAAGAATAGCACTTAGGTCCCAGAGTGGGGCTTGGAGCAGGGGGAAATTTTCATCCCAAAGGATCAGAGAAAGTGTCCAAATTTTCTTCAAGGTGAAGACTTTTTATTAGAGGTTAGAATCTGAGCACTAAGCAGCATGTATTTTAAAAAGGCCTTTCTCCCACTAACCAACAGTTCCCCCACACCTTTTTTCAGTCAAAGGCAATTGAGGGCTGTGATTACATTTCAAAGACATGATAAGATTTATAATTTCAAGGGACAAAGAATGCAAAAAAAAAATTTTTTTTTCCTTAGAGTTTCAGGGTAATTTCTATTTAAAATTTACCTTTTCTGTTTGTTTAAAGTACAGGACAGTTTTGTTCCAATGTCCTGATCTTTTGTAATGTCTGCAAATGTTTTGAGAGGAATAGACAAGGTTTGAGGATTCCCTTGTTTCTAGAGTTTCATTCCTGGTTTCGTAGTGATAGAGACAGTTGTTTCTAATTCCCTAAAGAACTGGGTTATAACCTAAATAACAAGGGATTGGCTCATCATTTTAATAAACTTGCTTTTTTTGTATCAGGGATATTTTTACCTAAAGCGGGAATCAAAAGATTTATGACTTGGTAAAGTCTGTATAAAGATCTTGAACAAAAGTCTTCTTTCTGGGTATACAGTTGAACTTTGGCTTCTAATTAGCCTCTAAATATTGGCCTCTAACAGATCATTTGTAGGAGGGTCTAGGTGAAACTTGGATCATCTGTTTCCTCTATGAAGTGGGAGTTATAGATAGTCATTTATCTTTCCGGTTCCCCTCTAAATTTGAGAGCTCTTCTGAAAGTGTAGGTTAAGAGATCTGCTGCTCTCCAGGGGACACGAATTCTTTTGTGTTGGGGGGTCCGGAATGTATCTGCAAAGGACATTGCATAGGAATGCCTGAAGCTGGCAGAGTCTGATTACAGAGCCCTGAAAAGTGGGAACACAGAGATCCTTATTCCCAGTCTCTGGAGCTTTTGTTAAATTCATTTCCTGGCTTTTAGCATTTACATGAGGAACCTGTGTCCTTTAAACCTAGATTAAGCCAGTGTGCTCTCTATAAATTCTACAGGGAAAGGGAAGTTAAAACGGGTGTATAAGACTGGATTTTAAGAAGGGGAATTTACATTGGATGTGGACATTTTTCTCTAAAGTATAATTTCTTTCATCTTGTCAAGGGAGTCCTTAAGGCTGATTGTAACACTACAAAGACAGTTGAGAGCACTCTACCAAGAATATATTTATTTTTTAAAAGCCAATTTAAAGGACCCATCTTCTGGCAATTGATGAGTAGGATCTATTAATAGTAACTCAAACCAATAAGCGTTTTAAAGGGTTAACCAAAGACTCAAGAGGTTTCTGGAGAGGGCACAGATGATGCAGCTACCATGACCCAAAAGTTTACTCCTGGAAACTAGTGTAAGAAAGCAAAAACCTCCATTGATGGGCAGTAAGGATGGTGGAGTGAAAATGGTGTCTCCAGTCTCCAATCTCCCACAACATGTGAGACCCTCCAGTCATAGACCTACTAATTTGTGACAGCAGGTTGGCACTACTGAAGTGGGACTTTCTAGCATTAACAAACTATGGAAGTTGAGACAACAAAGGTGCCTGTGGGATATGACCTCCCACCACAGATACCCCTGGGAGCTGGCACACATGGACAGGTAGACTCTGAACCCTAGTCTATTCAGCAGGCCACCAATGTGCCCACTATGCACACTCTCCAGATGGTGAAGACCAAAGAGCATATTCTCACTGGTCACCAAGCCTAGCTCTTAGGATGCGGAACAAGACAGAAGGAAAAACCTCATTCAGCTTTTCTTTTGGCTAAGTCTTGGGTCTTTTGGAGTCACACAAACACCTAAAAGGGATGGGCTGTGGGCTTGCGGGCTGTGTGTTTCACAGTGTACCTTGCTGCATGGAAGTTTTTTGAGGTTGGTGTAATCTAGTGTCAGTTTAACTCATTCCATGACCAGCTAGCTAATCCTAACATAGGAGCTCTTAGGTGGTGAGCGTTCTGATGGCTTACAAGTGCTTGAGCCATGGCCCTGAATTTTGTGGCCTTGGCTTCCAAGATGTCCCTTTAGCAAGAGCCTTTACCTCATATGCACATTAACCCATAGTAAAGTTTGTTTAAACAGACACTGATCTGAATAAGAACCATGAACTCACCAGTCTGTGAGGCCAGCTTAAACAGCAGACTGATAGGGCCTATGCCTGGTAATTTCTCTTTTTGACAAAAGGCACAAAGAACATAGACAAAGGAAAACAAAGACCATCTCTGGGAGGAATCTCTGGAGTAACCAGAGTTCTCTACCAAATTTCTACCATGAGTTACTAAGTTCCATAAATGTTTTCTCCTGCCAATCTAAATTTATATAAAAAGAGAAAGAATTCTCACCATTCTTGTTCCATCAAACTATGGAGATAGAGGTTCCAGGAAACTGATATAGGAAGATATCTTACCTTCTGTTGGTTGTTTGTCAGATATCCTGAGGATATCTCTGCTGCAATTATGTTGGGGGAGTCAGCAGTGTCCAGGGAGTTCAAGTATTTCACTGACTACACCAACATTGGGAAGGAAGAATTTCCTCTGCCTTTCAAGATCCTGGTACTAGACTAAGAATCAAATTGACATGATATAGATGAACAGGAGAAAATCAAATTAATCAAATTAATTTTGTACATATGAGGTACCCGCTCAGACATGAAAATCCAAAGACAGGCAACAAGAGGCTATATGAAATCCTGAGCTAAGGATTTGTGTATGGGACCTGGGAATACAAAGGGAGGAAGACCATTAATAGGAAAGTGAAAAGGAGATGTTTGGCAGCGGTTGCCCTGTTATACAGATGAGTTTCTCAGGTAAAGAATAATCTCTGTTAATAGCTCTTTTTATGCTACTGGCTGGCAGCTGAATGGGGGGTAAAGAGCTTTTTCTGAATATACTGGGTTTTGATTATTTTTAACTCAAAATATTCTTTATGCCAAAGTGACCCATCTAGAGGCAGCTTGCCCTTAGCCCTATAAAGCCAAGGTTGTCCACCATTACCACTTCTAATTAGCATTATACTGGAAGCCTCAGTTTGTGCAGTAAGGTAAGAAAGAGAAATTAAAACCATACATTATGGAAAGGAAGAAGTAAAATTGCTTTTATATGCATATGGTATAATGGTGTAGGAGTATATAGAAAATCTTAAGGAATAATAATAATAAAATGCTACTAAAACTAGCATGAACACAAGATCCAAGATTGTATGTTATACAAAAACCAGTAGTATTTCTATATACTAGTAGCAAATAATTTCATTCACTATAGCATGAAGAAACATAAACTACTTAGGGATAAAATTAACAAAATAGGTGTAAGACCTATGTATACAAACTACAAATCCTTGATGAACTGAATTTAAGAAGACTTAACTAAATACTGAGAATTACCTTCATGAACTAGAAGATTCAATATAACTAAAATTTCAATTCTACCAAAAATGATCCAGATTTCATGCAATTTCAATAAAATTTCAGGAGGCTTTTGAGATAGAAATTGACAACTTTATTCTAAAATTAATATGAAAGTGCAAACAATTTAGTATAACCACAGCAATTTTATAAAGCAGCATTAAGTTAAAGGAATTACACCACTTGATTTTAAGCCTTACAGTCAAAAACAGTAATCAAAAACAAGGTGGTATGGCTGAGAGGATAGACATCTAGATCAGTGCAACGAAAGGCTTCCAGAAGTACACCTACACATATATGATCCTTTCTCTCTCAGCAAAAATGTGACATATTTTCAACAGGAAAGGAAAAAATTTTTTAACAAATGGTTCTGGATGTCTGTATGTAAAAAACAACAATCAACCTTTATATTACCCCTTACACAAAAACTAACTCAAATTCTAGACATAAATTTTAAAGCTATAGGAGATAAACCCTGACATCTCACAGCCTTCATGAGTTTGCTTCTTGCTCCCATAGAGACTGATCTGCAGTGGGTCAGGAGTTCTGCTCAACAAAATCATCCGAATCCCAAGTCTGTTGTGCCCTCTTTCTTCATTGTGTTGCATTGAGGTCTCTCTGGGCATTAGCATTCTACACAATAATGGGGAAAGAATGGCATGGGACATTTCTGCCCACATATCATAACCAGAAACTGAGTCCTATGGCCACCTGTGACTGTGAAGTTATCTTAAAAATAAGTCTAACTGGGGCGCCTGGGTGGCTCAGTGGGTTAAAGCCTCTGCCTTCGGCTCCGGTCATGATCCCAGGGTCCTGGGATCGAGTCCCGCATTGGGCTCTCTGCTCAGCGGGGAGCCTGCTTCCTCCTCTCTCTCTGCCTGCCTCTCTGCCTCCTTGTGATTTCTGTCTGTCAAATAAATAAATAAATCTTTAAAAAAAAAAGTCTAACTGTAGATAAAAAGAGTTTAGCCTTCTCTATCAAATAATCTCTTGATCTAGCAGTAAATTAGACGTTTGTTTAGTGATGTTCCACCTAAAACGTACTTATGTAGGATCATGCAGGAGCTAAAGCAAAGTTAGAAAAGTGTTATCCTCTCATATTAAAGTCAGTGAGAATGAGGCTTCCTGTGGGGATGACTTGCGAATATATTGGGGATGGTTTTCTAAATTCAACAAAATGAAATCATGAATTATCAAGAAGATAAGAATGTGATATAGATTATGCAAAAGAAAATGTAACCCTTATTGTATGGTAGTGCATCTCATGGTTTGATGATTGCTTTCAAAGGCAGATTAAAGAGTAAAAATGTGGCAGAGTTTATATAGTAGTGAAAAAAGGCAGTGAGAGGCCAACTATTTCTTACAAAGATGAGTGTTCTAATCTTAGAACATGTTTTCTAAGATTAGCAGAACATGTTTTCTGTAGTTAAAAAGGGATGGCTCTCTGCACTTTACCATAACCTAGAGGCAATATTTTTCAGGTCCATTTTGCTATAACTTTAGTCCCACTAAAATTCTGATTATTAATTTTGATAGATATTTGAACCATGATGTATTGAACCCTACCATAAGCCAGTTGCTCTTCCATGCTCTTTGAATGAGATGATTTATTTTTCCAACAACTCTGTTTTCCGCTTGACTGATGAAGAAACTTAGTCATACTGATGAAAGGACCTGTAATAGAGACTACTAGAAACTCAGAAGGCAAGTTGCAGAGCTGGATTTGAATGTGGGATGCCACACCCCTCGATCTCCACTAATACCCTCTCCTGCCTTTTTCGGGCAATAGAAACTGCTATTGCAAAGGAGGAGCTCTGGGATCGTATAAAGGTATTCTCAGTGGAAACCAGATGGATTTGTCCTCTAATTCTATATCTTGTATGAGTCTTGATAGTTTTTGTGGTGTACTCTCTATGGAAGGTTCAGGTGGAAAAAAGAAAATTAAAAACCCTTATCATGGATTCATAGTTGGTATGATTTATAATTGTTATTAATAGGATTCTTAAATGTTTGCCTACTAAATATTAGATATTACTCTTCACTTTGAGTAAGAAACAATGCATAGGTGGTTTAATTTTTACATCGTGTACTCCCTAGATCTGACATTATATCTAAAATCACATGTTGCAAGGGTACTAGGAATCAATCACTGATCTGGCCTTCAGTATCTTTTTCTTTTTAACTTATTTATTTGATAGAGACAGACACAGTTAGAGAGGGAACACAAGCAGGGGGAACGGGAGAGGGAGAAGCAGGCTTCCCGCCAAGTAGGGAGCCCAATTTGGGGCTCAATCCCAGGACCCCGGAATTATGACCTGAGCCAAAGGTGCCACCCAGGTGCCCCTGGCCTTCAGTATCTTAAGGTGAAATAATTCCATCAGGACCACAAAACACTAGGACAACTTTGAATGAAACATAAAACATGTGCATAAATCTATACTTGCTTTGGTTTTGATCATCTCATTTTACTCAAATACTGAAGTTTTTATGACCCTAACAACAAACTCTCTGTTCTATCCTGATGCTTTTTTGAAGTTGCTCTTGCTGGACCAAGTATCAAAATTGGTAGCAGATAATTCTTCATAAACAAATTTCATTACTTCAATATTCTGAAATTTAATGGACAATATAGTCCATTAGTGTTTTTTTAAACTATGACTAATACTTGCTCTTATGCTGTTTTTACAGAACTCTTATGGTATCTTATTCTGTTTGGATTTGAAAATCTGATCTGTGTTGTCTTCCTCTTGCTGTGAGATGTGAGTATGTCTTGAACATTCTAGGAACTGCTTGAAAATAGACACTGTATACCAGGGTTTGACATTTGTCTTAGAGTATCTTATAAAATTGTTTGATATGCCAAGAAATATAAGTGGAAGGGTGAAGGTTGAGATATTGGTTAAGTAAATTTCTTCCATGCTATAGATTCAAATTTAGGATATCCATCTACCTGTTACATCTGGAAACAAAGCCTATTTACTCAACCTGTCTGCTATCAGTAGACAATGAATTTCCTACGGCTCCGGACTTGTGATCTAATGGGAAAACAGAAATACTGTCAAAGGAAATAACTGCAGTGCAGATTGATAACCTTTAATCAGACAATTTTGCCAAAGTGACCATTTTTTTTTAAAGATTTTATTTATTTATTTGTCAGAGAGAGAGAGAGCACGAGCACAGGCAGACAGAGTGGAAGGCAGAGTCAGAGGGAGAAGCAGGCTCCCTGCGGAGCAAGGAGCCCGATGTGGGACTCGATCCCAGGACGCTGGGATCATGACCTGAGCCGAAGGCAGCTGCTTAACCAACTGAGCCACCCAGGCGTCCCCAAAGTGACCATTTTTAACACTTTACTATTTTTATTCTGTTCTCTCTACCAAGAGCTTGTGTAATCAATCATATGTTTGTATTCCTTTTTCATAAAGTAGCTCACAGGTGGAAAAACTGTGACACAATATTACCCATTCACATTTAATCATATTTAAAACCAATTCAGACTAGCTTGTGTATCAAGGAAATTCAGTTATTTATATGATTCCATAGCAACCCGACATTAAGGAAAATATTGAACTAAGAAGCTTGCGCACACAAATAACCTGCCTCCACAGTGGGAATCCTACAAAATTCCAGAAACATGAGTTGATATGTTAGTAACTACAACAATGTTATCAAACACAAACATATGAGGCGTTCTTTCCCAAAGTGAGTCTACAAACATTGGGATTTCCTACCTACAGCTGTTTTCATTGGAGAGAGCTTTAGTAGGGTGAAAAGTTTAAGCAGGAGGAAGCAATGCATTATAGGAATCTGAAGTATTAGAATCATATCCCCTGTTTTTCTTTTCTTACTGTGAGTGACTTGTCTTATGACTTAGTGACTCACTTGGCCTCTACATGCCTCAGTTTACCAACCAAACTTCTTAGGCAGGACTGCTGTCATTTTGAATTATGCCCTTACTTATTTTTGAGTGTTACCCCTGGAGAGTGAGTACTAAAAAGCCATACTAATTAGGATGGGGATTTCTTTTTGTTGACAAGTTCTACTTATAAGAAATACTTAGAGGATTTCTCTACACATCTCTTCTGAGAAAGAAATTTAGAGGATGAGGAGAAAGAAGAAATGGCCAGTTCTCAGGGACTGCTGACACAGTCATTCAGGGATGTGGCCCTAAAATTCTCTCAGGAGGAGTGGGGATGCCTGAACCGCCTTCGGTGGGTATTGTATGAGGATGTGATGTTAGAGTTGCACAAACCTCTTTTCCTTGGGTCTCGTTGTGTTAAAGTCAGACCTGGTTATCTTTTTGGAGCAGAAGAAGGAGTCTTGGGGTGTGAAGAGAAAGGATCTGAAGCACCTAGATCTTGCTGTCTCTAGGGTGACTCTGGTCACATTCTTTGGAAATGGAAACAGCCCTGATGCGTGGGGAGAAATGAGACATTAGCTGCACACCCAGGTGAAGTGATGACTGCACTTCTGTCAGTAGTTGAGATCACTAAGTCACAAACCCCAAGTCTCCAAAAAGGAAAGAAGAAAACTGCCAGCCAAGAATACTCCACCTGGCAAGGTTGTCCTTCAAAATGGCAGAAGAGAGTTTCCTGGACAAGCAAAGTCTGGAGGACTTGGGCAAGACTGGCCTTTTAAGAAGTGATAAAGGGGCTTCTTTAAGCTGAAATGAAAGGATGCCTTGTTAGATTTACACCTTCACATGTTTTCCTGTTGCTCACCTGGGAATGTAAATATATAGTGAAATTCACAATACTAGAATGTTGTGCTGGTGGTGGGTAAATCACATAACTTCAGCACGGAAGTTAAAAGTATTAAAGATAACTATAACTAAAATAATTTGCTAATGGGTACATAAGGCAAAAGTATATCAGTTGTGACACCAAACACAAAACATGGTTGGGGAAACTAAAAATAGAAGTTCTAGTATGCATTCAGAGTTGTTTTCTCAGCTGAAAACAAATTAAATAAAACATCTTATATTGATATTTTAAAAAAAAAAAAAAAGGGAGATGGGCAGAGAGGGAGCACGGAGCGGCAGCTCCGAATCCACAGCCCTCCCCGCCCGCAGCTCCCTGCGCCCGCGCCGACGCTGTCGCCTCCTCAGTGTCCCCAGGCTCCAGTCCCGCGGCTAAGACAGCGCCGCCAGGGGAGCACGGCCCTACCTGCCGCCTGCGCTGCGCAGCCCTCCCGCGCGCCCGGATGGCGCTTTCCACCCAGGACCCTGTTTCATAGGTCTGAAAGAAGGAAAGGGATCGTTTCAATCTCAGAGGGTTTAAAAGTGAGGATTTCATCCGTTAGCACAGATGATGTGCTTATTTAAGAGTACCCAACACATAGAAGTGCTAAAGAGCAGTAAACCAGATCATTCTGAAAGACAGAGAAAGAAGCCTCTACAAACCTCATGTTCCACACCCATTTCCTGAATAATAAAGAAACAGCCAGAAAAATAAAAACTGAATTGCTGAAGCACTAATATTGCCACTCACTTCCAAGAAATTCAACAATATCAGCACCAATAATGGGCAAAATTTACATTTGTTGATTTTATAAACATATATTTGAAAAGCTCTCAATTGCTCTTTCTCAAGCCCCTAAAACTGGATTGAAGTCTCTTCCTTCCAAAGGCTGAATTGGGGGAATTCTTTGCCACAATTTTTGCAGAACAGAATTTCTTTGCCACAATTTTTGCATTAACAGAAAGTTAATGGAAGCACAGGATGAAAAGCAGTATATACATGGAATGGTGTTTTGGAGAAAACTGAGTGTGAGACATCAAAAGAGGCAGCACCACTCTGGATAAATCAGGTGTATTCAGCAATCTACGAAGACTGTCTGCACCCAGCCTCCCTTACATCTCATGCTGTCTGTAAGAAAACTGTAATTACCGTACATGCCATTAGACTCTAGGGGAGGAAATCTTTAGAAGAGAGGGAGAGAAATCAAAAGTTACTTCTACAAATACATATAATGCAAGGAAAAGTATGGAAAGAATCTAAAGTAAAGGTTTCACCTTCCCCACTTTCCATATAGGTACTTAAGGGACCACATATAAGATCATCAGATAACTTTCTTCTTTTCAAGGAATAGAATTAACCAGAAAGTAGCTTCTCTAGCTTCATGTTCAAGGAAAATAATTATTTGATACATCCAGCTACATCTGTTCAGTCATCTCCCACCAAAATGACTAGGAGGAGGAATGCCCAACAGAAGAAAAATACAGAGGATGGACCTTCTGCAACAGAGCTAACGGCTATCAACATAGACAATATGTCGGAAAGAGAATTCAGGCTAACAATTATCCAGACAATAGCTAGATTGGAGAAAGCCATGGATGACCAAGGGGAATTGATTAGGGCCGAACTGAAAGCTACCAGACAGGATGTTCACTGTGTTAGGGCGGAGCTTAAAGCTACCAGGGAGGAGGTTCACAACGCTCTCAATGAGTTCCAATCTAATCTAAACTCTCTCAAAGCTAGGGTAACTGAGACAGAAGATAGATTTAGTGATCTGGAAGACAAACAGATAGAGAGAAAGGATCAGGAGGAAGCCTGGAACAAACAGCTTAGAAACCACGAAAACAGAATCAGGGAAATAAATGATGCCATGAAGTGTTCCAACGTCAGAATCATTGGAATCCCTGAAGGGGAGGGGAAAGAAAGAAGTCTAGAAGATATAGTGGAACAAGTCCTTCATGAAAATTTTCCCAAGCTTGCGAATGGAACCAGCGTTCAGGTACTAGAGGCTGAACGGTCTCCACCCAAGATTATACATTCCAAAAAAACCGTGACGACACCTGATAGTCAAATTGAGGAATTATAATTGTAGGTATAACCTCTTGAAAGACGCCAGGGCAAAGAGGCTCCTTACTTACAGAGGGAAGCCCATCAGAATAATGTCAGACCTGTCCACAGAGACCTGGCAAGCCAGAAAAGGCTGGCAAGATATATTCAGGGCACTAAATGAGAAGAACATGCAGCCAAGAATACTTTATCCAGCAAGACTGACATTCAAAATGGATGGAGAGATAAAGAGTTTCCAAGACTGGCAAGGCTTAAAAGACTATGCAACCACCAAGCCAACACTGCAGGAAATATTAAGGGGGGTTCTATAAAAGAGGAAAAATACTAAGAATAGCATTGAACAGAAATATAGAGACAGTCTACAGAAAGAAAGACTTCAATGGTAACTCGATGTCAATAAAAACGTATCTATCAATAATCACTCTCAATGTGAATGGCCTAAAGGCGCCCATAAAACGGCACAGGGTTGCAGGTTGGATAAAACGACAGGACCCATCCATATGTTGTCTACAAGAGACCCATTTTGAACCTAAAGATACACCCAGACTGAAAGTGAAGGGGTGGAGAAGCATCTTTCATGCCAGTGGGCCTTAAAAGAAGGCTGGGGTAGTGATTCTCATATCAGATAAATTAGACATTAAACTAAAGACTGTAGTCAGAGATACAGAAGGACACTACATAATCCTTAAAGGGACTATCCACCAAGATGATCTAACAATTGTAAGTATCTATGCTCCCAATACGGGGGCAGCCAATTACTTAAGATAACTGTTAATCAAGATAAAGAGTCATATTGATATGAATACATTAATCGTAGGAGATCTTAACACACCTCTCCCAGAAATAGACAGATCGTCGAAGCAGAACATCAATAAAGAAACAAGAGTATTGAATGACACATTGGACCAGATGGACCTCATAGATATATACAGGACATTCCACCCTAAAACAACAGCACACTCATTCTTCTCAAGTGCACACGGAACCTTCTCCAGAATAGACCACATACTGGGTCACAAATCAGGACTCAACCGATACCAAAAGACTGAGATTATTCCCTACATATTCTCAGATCACAATGCTTTGAAACTCGAGCTCAATCACAAGGAAAAGTTCAGAAGGAACTCAAAGACCTAGAAGCTAAAGGCCACCTTGTTTAAGAATGCTTGGATCAACCAGGAGATCAAAGAAGAACTGAAACAATTCATGGAAACCAATGAAAATGAAGACACTTCGGTCCAAAGCCTATGGGATACAGCAAAGGCGGTCCTAAGGGGGAAATACATAGCCATCCAAGCCTCCCTCAAAAAAAAATTGAAAAATCCAGAATACACCAGCTGTCTCTACACCTTAAAGAACTGGAGAATCAACAACAAATCAAACCAAATCCACACATAAGAAGGGAAATCTTCAAGATTAGAGCTGAGATCAATGAGGTAGAAACCAGAGATACAGTAGAACGTATCAATGAAACTAGAGCTGGTTTTTTGAAAGAATCAATAAGATCAATAAACCATTGGCCACACTAATCCAAAGGAAAAGAGAGAAAGCCCAAATTCATAAAATTATGAATGAAAAGGGAGAGATACAACGAACACCAAGGAAGTAGAAATAATCATCAGAAGTTATTATCAACAGTTATATGCCAATAAGCTTAGCAACCTAGATGAAATGGATGCATTCCTGGAAAACTATAAACTACCAAAATTGAACCAGGAAGAAATCGATAACCTGAATAGATCGATATCTAGTAATGAGATTGAAGCAGTGATCAAAAACCTCCCAAAAAACAAGAGCCCAGGACCTGATGGATTCCCTGGGGAATTCTACCAAACTTTCAAAGAAGAAATAACACCTATTCTCCTGAAACTGTTTCAAAAAATTGAAGCAGAAGGAAAACTTCCTGACTCTTTTTATGAAGCCAACATTACCCTGATCCCCAAACCAGGCAAAGACCCTACCAAAAAGGAGAATTTCAGACCAATATCACTGATGAATATGGATGCTAAGATTCTCAACAAGATCCTAGCCAACAAGATCCAACAGCACATTAAAAAGATTATCCACCATGATCAGGTGGGATTCATCCCTGGGCTACAAGGATGGTTCAACATTCGCAAATCAATCAATGTGATACAACAAATTAATATGAGAAGAGAGAAGAACCACATGGTCCTCTCAATTGATGCAGAAAAAGCATTTGACAAAATCCAGCATCTGTTCCTGATTAAAACACTTCAAAGTATAGGGATAGAGGGAACATTCCTGAACCTCATCAAATCTATCTATGAAAGACCCACAGAAAATATCATCCTCCATGGGAAAAAGCTTGCAGCTTTCCCGTTGAGATCAGGAACAAGACAAGGATGCCCACTTTCACCACTCTTGTTCAACATAGTATTAGAAGTCCTAGCGACAGCAATCAGACAACAAAGAGAAATAAAATGTATCCAAATTGGCAATGAAGAAGTCAAACTCTCTCTATTCGCAGATGACATGATTCTTTATATGGAAAACCCAAAAGACTCCACCCCCAAACTACTAGAACTCACACAGCAATTCAGCAACGTGGCAGGATACAAAGTCAATGTGCAGAAATCAGTGGCTTTCTTATACAGAAATACAGAAAGGGAAATTAGAGAATCGATTCCATTTACTATAGCACCAAGAACCATAAGATACCTGGGAATAAACCTAACCAAAGAGGTAAAGGATCTGTACTTGAGGAACTACAGAACACTCATGAAAGAAATTGAAGAAGACACAAAAAGATGGAAGACCATTCCATGCTCTTGTTTTGGAAGAATAAACACTGTTAAAATGTCTATACTGCCTAGAGCAATCTATACTTTTAATGCCATTCCGATCAAAATTCCACCGGTATTCTTCAAAGAGCTGGAGCAAATAATCCAAAAATTTGTATGGAATCAGAAGAGACCCCGAATCACGAAGGAAATGTTGAAAAACAAAAATAAAACTGGGGGCATCACGTTACCTGATTTCAAGCTTTATTACAAAGCTGTGATCACCAAGACAGCATGGTACTGGCATAAAAACAGACACATAGAACAGCGGAACAGAGTAGAGAGCCCAGATATGGACCCTCAACTCTATGGTCAATTAATCTTCGGCAAAACAGGAAAAAATATACAGTGGAAAAAAGACAGTCTCTTCAATAAATGGTGCTGGGAAAACTGGACAGCTATATGTAGAAGAATGAAACTTGACTATTCTCTTACACCATACACAAAGATAAACTCAAAATGTGAGACAGGAATCCATCAGACTCCTAGTGGAGAACATAGGCAGTAATCTCTTCGATATCAGCCACAGCAACTTCTTTCAAGATGTGTCTCCAAAGGCAAAGGAAACAAAAGCGAAAATAAATTTTTGGGACTTCATCAAAATCAAAAGCTTCTGCACAGCAAAGGAAACAGTCAAAAAAACAAAGAGGCAACCCACGGAATGAGGGAAGATATTTGCAAATGACAGTACAGACAAAAGGCTGATATCCAGGATCTATAATGAACTCCTCAAACTCAACACACATGAAACAGGCAAACATATCAAAAAATGGGCAGAAGATATGAACAGACACTTATCCAATCAAGACATACAAATGGCTATCAGACACATGACAAAATGTTCATCATCACTAGCCCTCAGGGAGATTCAAATTAAAACCACATTGAGATATCACCTTACACCAGTTAGAATGGCCAAAATTAACAAAACAGGAAACAACATGTGTTGGAGAGGATGTGGAGAAAGGGGAACCCTCTTACACTGTTGGTGGGAATGCAAGTTGGTGCAGCCTCTTTGGAGAACAGTGTGGAGATTCCTCAAGAAATTAAAAATAGAACTTCCCTATGACCCTGCAATTGCACTCCTGGGTATTTACCCCAAAGATATAAATGTCGTGAAAAGAAGAGCCATCTGTACCCCAATGTTTATAGCAGCAATGGCCACAGTCGCCAAATTATGGAAAGAACCAAGAAGCCCTTCAATGAATGAATGGATAAGGAAGATGTGGTCCATATACACTATGGAGTATTATGCCTCCATCAGAAAGGATGAATACCCAATTTTTGTAGCAACATGGACAGGACTGGAAGAGCTTATGCTGAGTGAAATAAGTCAATTATCATATGGTTTCACTTATTTGTGGAGCATAATAAATATCATGGAGGACAAGGGGTGTTAGAGAGGAGAAGGGAGTTGGGGTAAATTGGAAGGGGAGGTGAATCATGAGAGACTATGGACTCTGAAAAACAATCTGAGAGGTTTGAAGTGGCAGTGGGGTAGGAGGTTGGGGTACCAGGTGGTGGGTATTATAGAAGGCACGGATTGCATGGAGCACTGCGTGTGCTGAAAAAAATAATGAATACTGTTTTTCTGAAAATAAATAAATCAATTTTTAAAAAATCCTTAGAAAAGGCCAAACTATGGAGACAGGAGGCAATTTGGCAGTTGTCTGGGGCTTGGGGTGTGACTGGAGAGGTCCTGCAAAACAGAATGAGAACTTTCTGAGGGGATGGAAGTGTTCTCAGACAGCTGCACCACAAACTTGCATAAATGAGCTAAGAGGCACTGAACTCTGTACTGACCATGGTATCTAAGTTATAGCTCAGTAGGAGCTAATTCCCTGGTGATTCCCACTTCCCTTGGTGTAAAAGCAGAGTCTTCATTGTGGCCCCCATAGACTGGCATGAGGTGGCCTCTCCCTGCCTCTCTGCTCTTACTTCTTTTCCCTTACTTCACCTACTCCAACCGCATGCACCTCCTTGCTGCTCCTTCACCATACCAGACCCCTCCTGCCTCAGGGCCTTTGCACTGGCTGTTCCCTTTACCTCAAACACTCTTTCCCCATGTATCAGTATGGCCCTCTCACACATCTTTCAGATCCTTGTTCAGATGTCACTTTCTCAGAGAAGACTTCCTAGACCACCCTTTCTAAATTGCAATCCTCCTACCCATTAGCCTTCACTCTTTATCCTCTTCCTCAACTGAGATCTACAGGACAAGTAAGAACCAACCAGGTTAAGAAGTGAGAAAAGGCTATATGAGGAAAGAGATAGGACGGCACATTCCTGGAAATAAAAGAGGTTCAGAGTAGTTGACTCTCCTCTAGTCCAGTGGTTCTCCAGCAGGGATGTTTTGTGCCCCCAGGAGATGGACATTTGGCAATGTCTAGAGACATTTTCTAGTTGTCACCACTGGGGAGAGGTATGTGTGCCATTGACATCTCATGTAGAGGCCAGGAAAGCTATCACACATCCTATAGTATACAAGATGGCCTCCTACGATGGAGAATTAACCAACTCCTAATGCCAGTGGTACCAAAATTGAGATATTCTAGTCTAGTCTGAAGAGTCTGATCACTCAAGGCCTTGATCCGCTAAAGATTCTGTACTTTATCCTGAAGACAAAGGATGAGCTTGAAAGATTTTAAGCAAAGATGGGTGTGTCTAAAAGCTCAGTGCCACCTAAGCCCTAGTCTCTCTGACACCCCCCCATACTCCACACCAACACCACATACACTCAATAGTCAGCAGAAACTCAGAGGGGGAAATACCTCCTTTCAGCAAGACTGTGAGGCCTCTGCAGACATTTCTTGAGCTCCCTCCAGGCTAGCTAGGCCCAGGCAGGGGTAGTGAAAAGATTCTGACTGAGCCTATTGATTCTATCACACCAATCTCATCCAAAGGTTCTCCCCATGTGACATTATTTGCCCCCTCCTCTGAGCTCCCTCAGTCATTGGCATAGCTGTTTGCCACCACCCTGGTCATCTAGGATTATAACTTTGTTTACACATCAGTCTCCTCTTCCACTCTGCTAAAGGCAAGGACAAGGTTGGAGCCATCTTTGTGACCCACCCCAAGGCTCTCCCTCCTGGCCAAGTAGGTCATCCAGTAACCACTGGAGAAATGAAACCCCAAAGAGGGAAAGAAAGTGTCCAAGCTCTTACAAAGAGTCAACTTTATCTTCCCCTCCCTCTAGTGCCCTGTAGTGCCCTGTGTGCCTCCCACATGGCAGTGACATCCTGGGGAATGGGTCCACAGTACTTCTCTATCCCTCCATCCATTCCCCAAATGCCTGAAGAATGGCAATCTGAAATGCCCAGTGCACTCCGCAGCTTCAGCTGAGCTGAGGAGGCAGGGGGTCAGAAATCATCAGTACTGGACTAATTCCCACAGAAGACTAGTTTATGCTAAAAGCATACCCATCTCAGTTTTGACCACCCTGTGTCAGCAATGTCTGGTAACTTCTACAAAGTCTAGACCTCCAACCTGACCAGGGTGACCTTCTGTAAGCACCTTTCTTTAGTCTCACTAATCCTTGGCTTCAGTCCGTCAGCCTTCAGAGCCCATGCCCTTCACCATGATGATTACCTGACTTCCCCAGAGCCAGAAACCCCCCAGTTAATCATTGCCTACTCCTCAGGCACTGCAAGAAAGACTTAAGAATGGTCTTGGAAACTGGAATCTGAGAGTCGAGAACCAGGACACCTGGGCACAAGTCTGTGCCCCTCTGGATCACTGTCTCCCAGACTCCCCAAAGAGCCTGGTGGTCTCTGGTGCGAGCGTGCAGGCGACAGCGCAAGGGCTGGCTACCAGCACTGTCTGGCCTCCCAGACCCAGGAGGAAAAATCTCCCTGGACAAGAGCCCCCACTGTACTGGATTCCTCAAAATAGGGCAGGATACCTATGCTGGGAGGCCATGCCCTCTCATCTCCCACCCCCAGCAGGGAAGAATCCTGCAGGCCCTCCTCTGTCTTGGCACCTGACCAGAGCTGCCTCCTGAACCACCAGGTCTTCTGGATTTCTCAATAGATTACTTTTAATGAATCTGAGACCCTCACTTTACCTGGAAATATCACAGAGTGTTATGCATTGCCCTTCCATTTTATCAAATCTCTCAAAATCAGTAGAAAGTCCCATGTAAGGCTAAATAAATCTCAGGATAATAACATTAAACATTAACTTTCTTGGTTGGACACTTGTCCTTCCATACTATCTACCAAAAAAAAAAAAAAATCCACATTAAAAATAAAATTTTGGGGGAAGCCTGGGTGGCTCAGTCGGTTAAGCGTCTACCTTCTACCTTCAGCTCAGGTCATGATCCCAGGGTCCTAGGGGCGAATCCTGCATCAGGCTCCTTGCTTTGCAGGGTGCCTGTTTCTCCCTCTTCCTCTGCTGCTCCCCCTGCTTGTGCTCATTCTCTCTGTCTCTCTCTCTGTCTCTGACAAATAAATAAAATCTTTTTAAAAAGTTGTTTTATTGTTATTAAATTTGTTTGACTGTTACTAAAGTAACAATAAATATTGTTACTAAATAAATACTAAATTTATTGTTACTAAATTTATTGTTACTAAATCTTATTGTTACTAAAAATGAACTCTGAACTTAAAAGCTGAAATCAAGAGTTGGACACTTTGGGTGTCTGGGTGGCTCAGTGGGTTAAGCATCTGCCTTCTGCTCAGATCATGATCCCAGAGACCTGGAACTGAGCCCCACATTGGGCTCTCTGCTTGGCAGGGGGCCTGCTTCCTCCCCCCTCTCTGTCTACTTGTGATCTCTGTCTCTCTCTGTCAAATAAATAAATACAATCTTTATTAAAAAAGAGATAAAGAGTGTGTGAGTGGAACACTTAACTCATTGAGTCACCCAGGTGCCCAAGGGACAATATCCTTCAAAGCTGACAGAGGAGATATTGAACATTCCAAGGCAAGAGTGATCCAGGTCCTAGCAGGTGCACAGGGAGAAGTGAGTGCAGCACGGTAGTTTTGGAAATGGAAAAGACAAATAAGACTTATCTTTTCCATCTTTCTTTCTTTCTTTTTGTTTTTTTAATTATTTATTCATTTGACAGAGAGAGACACAGCGAGAGAAGGAACACAAGCAGGAGAAGTAGGAGAAGGGAGAGACAGGCTCCCCACTGAGCAGGGAGCCCAATGACTGGCTCAATCCCAGGTCCTGGGATCTGACCTGAGCTGAAGGCAGACACTTAACTACTGAGCCACTCAGGCGTCCCTCTTTTCCATTTTTCAAAAGTAGTGGCAGGATGTTTCATTAGGCTAAGTTCACAACTCTGATTTCATACAATTTCATGAAATTAGTTTCTCCTCCATAAACTTTCCTTTGATTCTAATTTTTCTATTTGATTTGAATCACCCCATTCATGTTAATGAACACTCCACACCTTCATAAAAAGGAGCTCTGGAAGCATTGCTCTCTTGGAACGACAGGTTGCAACATTGTTGGGGGTAAGGTTTTGTTTTAATAATAGGAAAAGATGCCAAGGCATTGATGCTTCCAACTGAGGCGAGGGACAATCAGTTGCAGAAAGTTCATTGAGTTGTCTTCTGCAAGGCACCCTTGACTTCGGGTGCCAAGTTACCTCGCTGCTAAGGGAAAGACTGTGTTAGGCAAGAATTCAAAGGGCTAAGGACATGGAAACTATCACCAGAGGTTTTGGAGAGGTATCAGTACAGGTGTCTTGGTTTTGAAATTTCCTTTTGATGCAGCCCCCTACTGTGTGAGAAGGTGATCACTGATTTCTCTGTCTATTCTTCTGCTTAAACTACAACAGAATGAGGTTGGCAATTCATGCTCCTTGTGCCCTTCCTGAGTCTCCTGGACACACTCCAATCCATTTGTATCCATATCTGTTCTTTCTACAGCTTCAATAAACTCCGCTTTCCCTTAAAAAGAAAAGAAAAGAATGAGGTGGATCTGAGAACTTCAGATTTCATTTTGACTATTTACTTAAAAGAACTTTACCTATATGAAAGCTTGTTCACTTTTATTTTTTAAGATTTTATTTATTTGTTTGAGAGAGAGAGAGAGAAAGAACAAGTGGAGCAGAGGCAGAGGGAGAAATAGACTCCCTGCGGAGCAGGGAGCCCGATATGGAGCTCCATTCCAAGACCCTGGGATCATAATCTGAGGGGAAGGCTGCCACTTAACTGCCACCCAGGGGCCCAGCTTGTTCACTTTTTTATTTCATTCATAAAAACATCTCATTCCCATTCCCAGTGACCATACTCTGGAGTTTGCCACCTTGCAGAACTGCTATCTTAAAGTCTGCAGTTTAGTCATCCTATTTTCTGACCATGTGGTTACATCCTCACCATCTGTCCTATGAAGTCCTGACAACCTGTAATTTCAGGGTCCTTTTCCTTTATCTGCACCTATCAGTTTTTTCAATAACTCACATCATTCCCCTCCAGCCATGATTCCATGGTTCACATTCTAACCTCTCCTCTCACCAATCATCTGGATTCCAGTCTGTTGCCAACACTGCCTCATAAAAACCCAAACACAGAAGAATCCAGTGTTTCCAGCACTACAACAACAAAGTAAACTTCTCCCTCATTCTTTAAAAAGCAAAATACTTAGTCTTTAGGGAAAACATAGTTATTAGCTATGTATTAGCCCTCTCCATGTCCGTCTCTCAATCTAAAGATTCACCTGCTTCCAAACTCACTATTCTCTTATTTCTTCTCTATTAAAAGAAAAGTATTCCTCCCCCTAATCTCTGCCTGGGCTCTCTGCCTTTCTATCTCAGCCACTCTCTCAAGGACTTTGCCTGTTAGTGAGCCTGTCTCCCTCCTATATTCTCAAATCCATATTCTTTCTTCTTTTCTCCTTCCCAGGAGCATTAAGCTTCCTTAATCTCTCTTAAGAACAGCAAAAACGTCCCTCAACCCCACGTTGGCCTCCATCTACCATCATCTTCCTTTCCCATGAAGGACATCTCTTGAAATGGGTTATCTGCTCTCAGTTCATCATTTCCCAACAGCCCCTCACTCCTCATACTTTTCCATATGGTTTCTGCCTTTACAAGTCTATTATAATAGATTTGTTCCTCCTAATGATTACAGTGATTTCTTAGAGTTAAATCCAATGGATCATTATTAGTCTTTGTTACTGTAGCACTGAACATCATTCTTCTATTCCTCTCTCCCAGAATCTTTCTTTCCTTGGCTTCTGTGACACCACGCTCCTTTGCCTTCTTTTGGTTCGTTCTCTACTTTTCCTTGCTAATCCCTTTCACTCAGATTTTTCTTGCTAGCTTGTTTCTTTTGTCTGTTTCTTAAATGTTGATGTCTCTATGGGCTTGATTCATTCTCAGCCCTTTTCTCTTTGTTACAGACACTCTTGCCAGTCAATCTCATTAAGTTCCATGGTTCAACTTTCTACCCATAGGCTGTTGACTCCCCAGTGTATATTTCCAATCCAGTTGCTCTTCTGAGTAACAGATTCATTCTCGCATCTCCTCTTGGACTTCCAACAGGTATATGTCTGCTTTAGTCTGCAAGGCTCTTGCAAACTATTTTATAGTTGTTACAGTGGTGGTAGAAAGGGACTGTGGAGATCATGGTGCTGGTGTGGTAATCTGTAATGGAGAACATCTGGTACATTAGAGCTTTCAAGCTAATGTGCCCTAATGTGCTGGGTTGTGAGTTGCAGACATATTTAAATCTTGATCTCCTACCCCTGGGAAGGTTAGGTGTAATCTCAGGCGAATTTCTCTAGACATAACAAAATACTATAAACTGAGTGGTTCAAACTATAGAATTTATGTCCTCTTGGTTGTGGAGGCTAGAAGTAGTGGAGGCTAGAGATCAGAGTGCCGGCAGGGATGGGTCCTGGTGAGGCCCTCTTGTTGACTTGCTGACCTTCTGGTCACGTATGTGTCCTCTGCACATATGTGGGCAGGTGGAGAGAGAAAGAGGTTTTTCCTCTTTCTTCCTGTTCCTATGAGGCCACAGTCTATCAGATAGGGCCCTATCCTTTGATCTCATTCAACTTTCAATATCATCACAAAAGCTCTATTTCCAAAAACAGCCCTGTTGGAGGTTGGAGCTTCACCAGATAAATGATGGGGACATAATTCATTTGAGGTTGCATTCAATCAGCTTCATACTAAAACCTACTCCATTTTCTGTGCTCCCAATTTTAATGAATGGTATGAGATGATATAATGCACCTGAATAGTACTAAAGCACCAGTATAGTGAAGAAAATAAGTGCTAGAGCCAATCTTTTTGGGCTTGCTTCCAGGTTCTAATTTCTCAGTAATAATTTGTCCTTAGGCTCCAGCTTTGTCATCTGTAAGTGGGTTTATTATATAGTATCTATCTCATAAGAATGTTGTTAGAATGAAATGAGTCTATACAATTCCTGAGACAGTGGCAGGCACATAGATAAAATTACTAAAACAGTGTTTCATAAACATCAGCTATGTCTATTACCATCCACCTAATTGATTAAACCAAATGCCTGCAAGCCATCCTTGACCCTTACCTTTTGTCCTCCTCTGGTCATTTACTTAATTTCCAGGTTCTACAGTTTCTCCATTGCCTTAGCTTTTTCCCCAGGCCAGTAACTATAACTCTGGATTACGACAATATGTTAACTAGTCTCCCTTTGGCTGACTTCCTTCTCATTTATTCTCATTTATTAATTTATTCTTATTTATTTATTTATTCTCATTTATTAATGGCCTATGAATGCCATTTTGGGCCGGGTTTTTTTTTTTTTTTTTTTTTTTTTTTAACATGGTGCCTAGGGCCAGTTGGTCTGGGATTACACGTAACCCTCTCCCCCACCAAAGATCAAGATTCAAATATATTTGTAACTCTTTGAAATCATGGTGACATAACTAGGGCATGTTAGCTTGAAACCTCTGTCTAATATACCAGATGTTCTCTATGACCAGTTACCACACCAGTACCATGCTCTCAACCGCCCATTTCTACAGTCACCATAACCTCTACCAAAGCTCCTTTAAAATGCAAACTAATCCTTCACATCCCAGTTTCTCGATCACTTACTCTAGAAGATTTCTTGTAATTACTCTTCATGTCCGGGTCAATGTTTTTCTTCTGTGTTCCAAATAGCACCTTGTAACTCTCCTTTTGTAGCTTATATAAAATATGCTCCCAGGGGGGCGCCTGGGTGGCTCAGTGGGTTGAGCCGCTGCCTTCGGCTCAGGTCATGATTTCGCGTCCTGGGATCGAGTCCCACATGGGGCTCTCTGCTCAGCAGGGAGCCTGCTTCCTCCTCTCTCTCTCTCTGCCTGCCTCTCCAACTACTTGTGATTTCTCTCTGTCAAATAAATAAATAAAATCTTTAAAAAAAAAAATATGCTCCCAGGGAAAATTCTGCATATATTGATAATACAATAATAGATACACACCTAGGATCTAGTGGGAGCATAGATATATCTTCAGAGACCTTATAAGAACCCAGTGTTGACGTAACGTTAACTCTCAATTGTGCCCCAAAATTCTGACCAGTATTGTCATTTCCTGTACATAATTAAATATATTTTTTAAAGATTTTATTTGTTTATTAGAGAGAGACACAGTGAGAAAGGGAACACAAGCAAGAGGAGTGGGTGAGGGAGAAGCAGGCTTCCCGCAGAGCAGGGAGCCCAATGCGGATCTCAATCCCAGGACCCTGGGATCATGACCTGAACCACCCAAGTGCCCCTAATTAGATAGATTCTTCACTGACATACTTAAACAAGCACTTTTTACATAGTAAAACCAACTTCCTTTATAGCTAATGTAGATGCCTACCTTAGGTACCAGTATAAACCAGCAAGATAATTGCTTCCCTTTAATAGTATGAAGATGTAGCTTTGGGTATGTGTGACTTTTGGTAGTAGCACCAGAGTAAATCTAATTAAATGATAGATATTTATATACAGGTTCATTTTGGGGGGGAAATCTTTAAATGCCCTCCAGCATCAGAATCTCCACATATAAATTGAAATTCCACTAAACCCTCCAGAAACAATGTGTATTAAATGCATGATTAGGGCGCCTGGGTGGTTCAGTGGGTTAAGCCGCTGCCTTCGGCTCAGGTCATGATCTCAGAGTCCTGGGATCGAGTCCCACATCGGGCTCTCTGCTCAGCAGGGTGCCTGCTTCCTCCTCTCTCTCTGCCTGCCTCTCTGCCTACTTGTGATCTCTCTCTGTCAAATAAATAAATAAAATCTTTAAAAAAAAAAATGCATGATTAATTTACCCTTTTGGATTCTTGACTCAAGTCTATTTACAACTGTTTCAGTAACTGAGAATTAACTTGACATTTTAACATCTCTATTCCCAGAAATAACAATGGTTCCTCTATTTCCAAAGTGCTTGTTAAAGATAAGTTCAGTTTATTTCACATTTAACATCTTTGGGACTGATTATACATACACAAACATAAATTAATCCCTGTTCTTCCTTTAAGCTCTTTCATCTGATTTTGAATTACCACATATTTTTAAGCAAAACTTTTACATAAGAACATAATAGATATGAGAAAAGTGATTAGGAGTTTTGGGGTTTTCTACTAATATAAATTAAAACCTTATCATTAACTGACCTACTCACTACATAAATAATGCAAAGGGAAATTTAAGAAAATTAATTAGGTGGGGCGCCTGGGTGGTTCAGTTGTTAAAAGTCTGCCCTTGGCTCGGGTCATGATTCCAGGGTCCTGGGATCAAGTCCCACATTGTGGTCCCTGCTCTGCGGGAAGCCTGCTTCTCCCTCTCCCACTCCCCGTGTTTGTGTTCCCTCTCCCACTGTGTCTCTCTTTGTCAAATAAGTAAATAAAATATTAAAAAAAAGAAAGAAAATTTATTAGGTAAGAAATTATAGCCAGCTGACTAATTAACAAAGCAGGTTTGAAACCTAGTATTGTTTGTTTGTTATCCTTAAAAAAAGAAGGGATTGACCACATGACATTTCGAGGTTTTCCCCAAGTTGTATTCTTACAGTTCATCTCCCTTTAGCAGCCTTTTCCACCCACCTCTCCTTCAGTCCACTGTATTTGCCTCCTTTTTGACATTTTCCCCCTTAGCTGCTAACACACTCATAGAACCCAGTCATCAAGTAAAAACAATATCCCTCGACTCTATTTCCTTCTCTGGCCACCAGCCTCTTTCCTTTTCCTCCTCAGTCAACCTTATTTAAATGCCAACATTTCCTTTCCTTGTAGATCTCCTCAACTTCTCTTTCCTCTTCCATATTGTAGTCTGCCTTCTGCTTACCTTTCTGCTGAAACTACGTCAGTGATGTCACACTGATTACCTTTTATTAGTATCTCAGCCCTCCATGTGCTCTCAGCAGTACTTGGTACTACTGACAACATTTCTACTCCTCTGCTCCTTTAAAGAATTTTTTAAAAAATTTATTTGAGAGACAGAGGAAGAGAACGAGCACAAGCAGGAAGGGCAGAGGGAGAAGCAGGGGAAGGGGAAGAGGGAGAAGCAGGCTCCCCGCTGGGCACCACGCCCTACTCACCTTGATCCCAGCATTCTGGGATTGTGACCTGAGCCGAAGACCACTGCTTAACCAACTGGGCCACGCAGACACCCTTCTCCTTCACTCTTTTGCTCATGAAATGGTAAAACCAAGACGGCACATCTGGGTTCAGGCTCATCCAAGGATGGTGGGATAAACAGCTGCTGGCTAGACGGCACACTAGAACGGACCAAGGACTGCAGGGTGGCCTGTGGGCCGTGCAGCGGAGCCATCATCCCTCTCTCCAACTGATCTTAAGTTCCCAAAGAGAGCTGAGAAAAAAGAAAGAAGGAGAACTTTCCAGAGGGGAAGGAATTGAGAAAACTGAGCACCTATGTGTGATTTGTGAGGTCATTCTCTGTTCCATTTGCAAGAGGAGCCTATGAGCCGAGGGTTTGCTCCTACATCTATCGAATGCCCCGGAATGCAGTAGAAGTTCCCATAGTAGCTGACACAAAAGCACAGGAATCATCTAGAAGTTGTTCTGACTACGGCTGAAAACATCTATAGTCCTGTGCTCCAGAAGCAGTAATGAAACTTGATCCATGAAGAGCCTGGAAAAGATGTTGAAAGAGTATCAGGACGGCAGCCAATGGTCAGGTATCCACAGTCGACCTTTATCTTGTTGGCCTCTCTTCAAGAGAAAAGTCTTTTTCCCTCCCCAATCTACATGGTGTTCCCTATCTTAATGCTGCCAGAGTATATAGTTGCTTTCCCTCCAATATGATATCATTCATAGATAGCTTGGGCATATAAATATTTTCTTATTTTATTTTCATTTTAATTCCAGTACAGTTAACAGAAGTGTTACATTACTTTCAGGTGTACAACATAGTGATTCGGCCCTTCCCGACAGCACCCAGCTGCTCCATCAGTGCCCTCCTGAATTCCCATCACCTGTTTCAGCTCCATCCCCGTTCCCCTCCAGTAACCATCAGTGTGCTCCCTAGAGTGACATATCTGTGTCTTGGTTTGTCTCTTTCTCTCTCTTTGCTCATTTGTTTTATTTCTGAAGTTCCCCAAGTGGTAAACCCATGATGCCATTGGAAAGGGGGTAAAGAGTCCAGTTCTGGACCCATGACACTAGGGTTCGAAACATAGCTCTACCTCTTATTGTCTGTGCGTCCTTGGGCAGGTTACTCAAATTCTTGGTGCTTCTGTTTCCTTGTCTATTTAAAATTAGGACCTTAGAGGGGTGCCTCGGTGGCTCAGCCGGTTGAGTGTCTACTCTTAATCTCCGGGTCATGAGGTCAAGCTCTGCATTGGGTATTGTATTCTGGACATGGAGCCTACTTAAAAATAAATAACTAGGGGCACCTGGGTGGCTCAGTGGGTTAAGCCGCTGCCCTCAGCTCAGGTCATGATCTCAGGGTCCTGGGATCGAGGCTCTCTCTCTGCCTGCCTCTCCATCTACTTGTGATTTCTCTCTGTCAAATAAATAAATAAAATCTTTAAAAAATAAATAAATAAATAAATAAATAAATAAATAAAATTAGGACCATTGAATTGTTGTGTAGAATAAATAAGCTAATGCTTAGAGAACACCAGGAGAGATGTTGATTAAAAATTGCTCCCTGTGGGGGCAATTAGGGAGCAATGGGGGACTCTTCAGATTCTTTCCAGCATAGAATACTTTGCAGAGTTAGGCCTGACTAATTTTGCTGTTTTCTTTGCAGTTGGAAAGTATTTAAATAAACCCCGATGTTTCCAAATAAATTTATCATTTTTATTGCTGGAATTTATTAAATTCCAATTAAAGTTACTAATCTTACTCTAAGCAAAGAGAAGTAGCAGAAGAAAACCACTTATTGATTGAACTAGCGTTGCCTGTATATCTACTCACCCACTTACTAGGAGGCGAGTCTTTGATTCTAGCAATTTTCCTCTTCTCGACATTTTGGTCTTTGCGGAATTGGATACATGTAGCTTCCCGCTTCCTGCTTCCCAGTTCCATTCAAACTGGTGGTTTTGTTGTTTTACAATCTCCTCCAGTGTGCCAGGTAGGTGAACAGGTCTCTGTTGCCTTGAGGGATTGAAAGATAGATAGATTGATTGATTGATTTTCAGCTCTATTATGGAACTAAGCTATTTATGACTGTTAAATGCACTTCTCCTTCCCCACTAGATTTCCAACCTAAAATAAAAACTTCAAATTTTTTAAAAGATTTTATTTATTTATTTGACAGAGAGAGATCAAAGTAGGCAGAGAGGCAGGCGCAGAGAGAGAGAAGGAAGCAGGCTCCCCGCTGAGCAGAGAGCCCCCAAAAAACTTCAAATTTTTATTTGATTCAATGTTACATTTATCTGGAGTACTGGAATACTGTAGAACATGTCTGTTTGGCACCTGGGTGGCTCAGTGGGTTAAGCCTCTGCCTTCGGCTCAGGTCATAATCTCAGGGTTCTGGGATCGAGCCCTGCATCAGGCTCTCTGCTCCACAGGGAGCCTGCTCCCCACCCCCATCTCTCTGCCTGCCTCTCTGCCTACTTGTGAACTCTCTCTCTGTCAAAGAAATAAATAAAATCTTAAAAAAAAAAAAAGAACAAGTCTGTTTATGTATAAATACTACTTTGGGGATAGTGATCCTTATGGAGATTTAGGTGAATATAAATTACATATTCACTGTGTAAATTAATTTTTTTTTTTTAAGATTTCATTTAGGGGTGCCTGGTTGGCTCAGTCCATTAAACGTCTGCCTTCAGCTCAGGTGTTCTGGGATTGAGCCCCACAAAGGGGCGGTGGGGGAATGGGGGGTCCTTGTTCAGCGGAGAGCCTGCTGCTCCCTCTCCCTCTCCCCTGGCTTGTGTTCCCTCTCTTGCTGTCTCTCTTTATGTCAAATACATAAATAAAATCTTTAAAAATAAATAAATAGGGGCGCCTGGGTGGCTCAGTGGTTAAGCCGCTGCCTTCGGCTCAGGTCATGATCTCAGGATCCTGGGATCGAGTCCCGCATCGGGCTCTCTGCTCGGCAGGGAGCCTGCTTCCTCCTCTCTCTCTCTGCCTGCCTCTCTACCTACTTGTGATTTCTCTCTGTCAAATAAATAAATAAAATCTTTAAAAAAAAAATAAATAAAAAATAAATAAATAAATAAAGATTTTATCTATTTGAGAAAGAGCGATCTGAGGGGAAGGCGAGAGCCACACAGGTGCTCCTGTAAATTTCTTTTGCTTGTTGTTTTGAGTAAAGTGATAGAAGTTTATTAAGTAAAGATACAGAAAAAGCTCTCAAAAGTGAGAGGGATCCCATCAGGGTTGCCCTGTAAATTACTTTTGAAAGAAAATCTCTTCTCTTATTATTCTTACCTCTTTTCCCTCCCTGCTTCTCTCCTTCTCCACTCTAGTCACACTGGCCTCCTTTCTGTTCCTAGAACACACCAGACATGCCCCTTCCATGTGTGTTTGGCTAACTCCCTCAACTCTTAAATCTTCAGATCTTTATAGTTAAGTTGACTTGAGATTACCTTGAAGATTACTTTTTAGGTCATACTCCTCAGCATCACACTCTAGATCTCTCTTACCCCTCTCCTTTCTATACTTTTTTCCCATAGCAAAATACCTTCTAAAATTTAAATACTAAAGAAATACTAAATTTAAATACTAAGAACATACTAAAAAAGAATTTATGTCTGTGATTATTGTGTATATTTCCCCACTCAAATGTCCAAGCTCTACAAGAGCAAGGATCTCGGTCTGTTTTGCCCACTGCTGTCCCAAGACGTAAGAACAGTGCCTGGCACGTAGTAAGCACTCAAAATACTTGAGGCATAAATCAGTAGAAAAAAGCACAGAAAGAGCAGGCACCATTCTGTTAGTCTCAGCTCATGAAATGTCTGTCTGTATGTTCACAAATGAATTAAAGGAGATTACTGCACTTTCTTGTAAAGTATTAAAGTATGTATATGCATCATTCATTTTTTTTTCCTATTCAAAAAGAGGTGTCATTTTATTATCAGGGAAGCTAAAATCTGTTACAATACTGTTGCCTTTTTAAAAAGTAGATACCCAGAGGAACTTTCATCAAATGTACTACATTCTCAGTTATAAAGATAAAATGGATCCTTTCAAAAGTAAAAAATTATAAACCAGGTGAAAGTTTTGTGAGTTTTGTTTTGTTCTTTGTTTTTTGTTTTTTTGTTTTAAAGAGTGTTAGAGGTGGAGTCTGGTATTTCTTGTGCCACTTAATTTCTTGGCATCTTGCTCTAACCTTGTATCTCCCCTGCAGTCTGGTTTTCGGCTTTCTGGGCCTCTCTCCGCAGATCTGAAATTCTGTTAAACAATGTCATCCTTGCAGGCAGGGATGTTAATGAATTGGACCACCCGTCTCCAGCTCAGCAGCAAGTCACCCTTTCCACCAGCTTCCTCTGGCCCCTTGCTGCCTGTGCTAACCTCATGGGCTTCGACATACTTTCTGTGAGCTGGCCCCACTGGATTTCCCAATTCTGACAGCTTCCTGAGTATTGAAATCACTTTGTGGCCAAGAAGCTTCTTTGTTCTTTCCAATTCTCCCTAGACTGGTGCCTTTCATCTGAATCTGAAAAAATAAATACAGTACATCTGTCTCCCTCCCTGAGCTTCCAGATTGAGTCATTGGTGGATAACCAGCTCTGCCGGATATTGAAATTATAGTCTCTTCTCCCATAAATGACACCGTAGTCTGTCCTTCTCATGCTTCCGTTTCCGTTGCCTCTGATATTTCTTTTGCCATATATTTCAGTATTATTTTCTGCCTGTGTAGGTAGACTTCCTATCTGCTGCCTGCCTCTCTAGGATGTAGGCAGAACTGCAGTCCTCAGCTGTTCCTGGAACGCTGTATCCCCCTTACAGCTCTCCATACTAGCGCTGGCCACGTTTGTAAGGTAATGAGTCATACTGTATTTAAAAAGTCAGAATACACTAGACAATTTTCCATCCTTTTCTGCTCAGCGTTTATTATGTGAACGTGTAAAAATCAGCAGCCAAGCATGGCACAGACTTCCTTATTGTAATGCACAGATAGATGTTTCCAGCAGCCCCTATGCCAAGTGCAAGCCTGAACCAGGGACACAAATGCCATTGTCCTGATCTGAGTGATACACGGAGTCCAACAGCTTGTGTCTACAAGGTTTCTCTTCTTTGAAAACCCTTTATTGTATTATTCAATATCAGGAGAAACCGTGAGTGTTGAAAAATTATTATTGTAATACCTGGAAATTTGAGCTTAACATATCTAGGAGAAACCAAGAACATTGGGCTACACATTGGGAAAAGAGGAAGGAAGTATTTCCTCTGAAGAACCAAAGCGATAAAAATGTCTCTGTCTTGGGAGGCGATTCTGCTCCCACAATGTCCACGGCTGATCCTAGCCCTTGGTCTTCTGTGTGGACCTCTTCCTCTGTATGGACGTTGCTGTGGCTGACCCCTGCACATAGGTACAAACAGAGTTTCTGGGGGTCATCTGGGAGTGCAGTGAAGACCTCGCTTGACCTGGGAGAGCTGTGAAAGAGGTGATCCATTGTCATTTCCACTTTTGATGATCTCATGTAAGAGTTCATCTAAGGCCCATGATGCGTGTGTTCTTTAAAGCTTCTGAATGTGTTTTTGAACACAACACTTTAATATATATTTTATAACTGCTTTATGAATCCAAAACTATGTGATTTACATTACAGTCTCACAGGAGAATTGCCACAAAACACATAATCAAAAACAGAATAGAGACTACGCAATGACATTCCCTTTACATGAAAAAGGGAGTGCTTGCTAACCAATGACATTCCTCACTCGGAGAGGCAGCCAGAAGTTGGTGCTGAGGGATTTCTTACTGATTACTTAAGGCTGGTTGCAGCCAGAACTCTGACCTGAAGGACTGCATCTTGGCCTCTCTTGCTTTCTGTGGCTATGGAGAAACGCTCTATCCCAAAGACTCCTAGAAACCACACAAGGTGCTGGAAAGCAGGCTGAGCCTTCACAGTAGAAAGCAGACACAGTGAGGTCCTACATTTTAAAGGTAGAAAGGAATCTTATGGGCCCTTTGATTAAAGTTCCCATTTTTTCAGGTACAGATACTGAGATCCAGAGAAGATGAAGAGTAGCCTAGGAAAAGTATGTTGTTAGCTGGGGACTAGAGGCCTGCCTTCCCTGGAAGCTAGAACTTCTCCCTCTTTGCCATTTTTCTTCCCCCATCTTCTTCTTCTTCTTTTAAGATTTATTTATTTATTTATTTGACAAACAGAGATCACAAGTAGGCAGAGGGGCTTTAACCCACTGAGCTACCCAGGCACCCCTCTTCCGCCGTCTTCTGTAAGGATTTGTTAGCTGTCTTCACAATTCTGGGAGGCTGAGCTCCAGGATCAGCAGTCAGGAAATTCAGATTTGTAGCCAGGCTGGATTATCATAAACTGCACATGTTCTAGAGTAAAAGTCCAGCGCTGCTCCCACGTGAGCTTGGCCAAAGAACTTAATCACTTTGGGTTTAGTGTCATCACATACCAAATATAAACATCAGAGAGCTATTATATTACACCGAGCATGGAATACTAAGTATATCTTTTGGCTCCTTCCCTCCCCTTGTTTTCCAACAAAGGTTCCATGTGTTTGTCACAGCATCTTGAAAGTAGACAGGGAGAGAGAGATAGAGAGAGAAAGTAAGTCTGCTAAATATTATGAATACATTCGTTTAAATGGTTACTCTTGGATGTAAATCTCAGGAGCATTACTTAAAAAAATATTTAATAATTAATGCCCATTGCCATTTTAGTCTGGCAGGGCTGAAAGAAAGCATTTCTGCTTTATCTCTTACTCAAGATTATAGTATTAGTAACCCTGAGTCTATTTACAAAAGGCCGCTGGAATGGTGCTATTATTGAGATAAGAAAAAAGATAAAGACTAAGTTGTTGTTGTTGTAGTTTTTTCCTAATTTTCTTAACGAGGGCCTTTCTTTTGGAAGACCCTGTTTCTGTTCTCAGAAAAAAAGCAAAGAGTGAGCAGGTTGAAACTAGTCTTCCCTGCCTCTCACTTGCAAGCACCAAACACTGGTCTTACTATTTCTGGCTTTGAAAGGAACTTCCAGAATGCAACCTTTACCTTTTCCTGACCAGTTTCTGCTTTTTTAGAAGCCCAACCCACTGCCTGTGCCCTTGAGGCCTTCCTCTGTCTTACTCAAAGAACTGACCTTTCTGTTTTCATCTTCCATGTTGTCCTTCACCCATAAACATGGTAATCTTTCTCTTAATCTAAAAATAAAATAAAATTAGACCCTGACTTTTCAGTCACACATCCTTTATACATTATCCTTCTCATGTCCTTCACAGCCAATTAAAACAAATGATTTGTTTTTCCCACTTGAAGTCCATGATATTCTAATTTCAGCTTTAAACCCTCTACAAACTATTCTTGTTAAAGATACTGGAGACATTACTACAGGCCAAGTCAGTGATTCTCCCCAGTCCAAAGATAACTTGGTTTATCTTTATGCATTTGGTGCTGTTCCCTTTTCCTTAATATTTTTTAAAAAGCTTAAAAAACAGAAATAGACTCTCATTTTGGAAAATTAGAAACTACAAAGAAGCAAAAGGGTTTGGAACAAAAGTCACCAACATTCCATTACCTAAGAGGAACTACCAAAAACAGCGGGGTGTGTATCTTCACACTAATAGGTATGCTTGCTAGGAGTGCGGGTGTGCACACACACACACACCAAGAATATGCTATTTATTTTATTTGATATTGTTTGTTCATTAATGTAGAGTGAACTTTGTTTCCTGTAAAGAGGCATTTTGTCAACGTTTAGAGCTTATTTTTTTTTTTTTTTAAAGATTTTATTTATTTATTTGACAGAGAGAGATCACAAGTAGGCAGAGAGGCAGGCAGAGAGAGAGAGGAGGAAACAGGCTCCCTGCTGAGCAGAGAGCCCGATGTGGGACTCGATCCCAGGACCCTGAGATCATGACCTGAGCCGAAGGCAGCGGCTTAACCCACTGAGCCACCCAGGCGCCCTAGAGCTTATTTTTAATTAACTCAATAACTCTATATATTTTTAAAGATTTTTATTTATTTATTTGAGAGAAAGAAAGAGCACACCAGCAGGAGAGTGGCAGAGGGAGAGGGAGAAGCAGATATCCCCCTGGGCAGAGAGCCCAATGCGGAACTCCATCAGACGACCCTGAGATCATGACCTGAGCCGAAGGCAGCTGCCTAACGGACTGAGCCACCCAGGTACCCCTCTGAGGAATATTCCTTACCAATCTTTTCTAACCAATTGAGTATTATGCAAACAACAGACAAAATAAAGCACATATAGCTATATTAACATCACAATAGGTAAGATGTTAAGCTTTCTGCTTAGAGATTAAAAAACTTCTTTTATTTTTTTGAAGATTTTATTTATTTATTTGAGAGAGAGAATGAGAAGAGGGAGGGTCTGAAGGAGAAGCAGACTCTCCAGCAAGAGGGAGCTGAATGCGGGACTTGATCCGGGGACTCCAGGATCACCAACTGAGCCACCCAGGCACCTTAAAGAACTTCATCTTATAATGATTACAGTAAATTTCCTGGCTTACTTCACCAGAAAAACTTAACAATTCTTTATCTGAATGCAAGTAAAATTATAGCCTTAAAACAGATGAAGCAAGCAAGCACTGCCAGCTCCTAGGACAGAGACATTTTCATTGCTTCAGTTCTCCAAAGAAAAATATTTCCTTCTTCTTTTCCAAATGCGCTCCCCAGAATTTCATGGTTTCTCCTAGATATGTTTAGTTTAAATTTCCATGCGTCACAGTAATGATTTCCAACATCTATATTTTCCACTGATATTGAATAATGTAATTAAGAGTTTTCAAGTCCTTTATTACATCAGCCAAGGTAAAATTCAAAAGCAAGGCTCTCCAATAATCCAGTATGTGTGTGTGTGTGTGTGTGTGTGTGTGTGTATGATTGCTTTTATATTTGTAGAAGTATGTAGAATTTCACCAAAATATGAAATACACACACACACACCCCTCAAATAAAACAGAAACATACTCCTTTTAAAAACATGTGGTAAAACAGGTTTTTTGTTCCTTCTTACAGCTCAAAGACTCATCACCCAGAGCTAAAGTTCTTAGTTGCAGAAGTAGTGGGCTTGGGTGCCTGGATGGCTCAGTGGGTTAAAGCCTCTGCCTTAGGCTCAGGTCATGATCCCAGGGTCCTGGGATTGAGCCCCGCATCAGGCTCCCTGCCTGCTTCCCTTCCTCTCTCTCTGCCTGCCTCTGCCTACTTGTGATCTCTGTCTGTCAAATAAAAATTTGAGAGTTAATATCATTCTTACTAGTAAAATATTGAATTCTCTTTCTGAAAGATAGGGAAAAGGCATGGATTTCCACATTTTTTAAAAGCTTTACTTTTAAGAACAGTTTCAGGGGTAGAGCAGCATTGAGGAAAGTCAAGTTCCCACACATTCCTGACTCTCGGGTACACTGCTTCTTCCTCAGCAACATAAGCTGGTATATTTGCCATAATCCATGAACCTACATGGATGTATCATCATCACCCAAAGTCTAAAACTGACCTTAGGGTTCAGTCTTGGCATTGTACGTTCCATGGGTTATGACAAAAGTGTCATGTAGTCACAACTGTAGCATTGTCCAGAAGAGTTACATTACCTTACAATCCTTTGTGTTCTACCTATTCTTCCTTTCCTCCTCACAACTCTGGCGACCACTGGTACTTTTACTGTTCATATATGCGCTTTCCAGAATGTCATGTAGTTGGAATCATAAAGCCTTTTCAGATTGGCCTCTTTCATTTAATAATATGCACTTACAGTTTTTCCATGTCTTTTCATGGTTTAATAGCTTATTTCTTTTTTGCATTGAATAATATCTGATTGCCTGGAAGTAGTATAGTATATACTACTATATAATATATATATATATACTACTATAGTATATATAATATATCTATATATAGTTATACTTATATAGTATAACTATATAAGTATAACTATACTATATATAAGTATAGAACTATACTATAACTATACAACTATATATAGTAGTATATATATAGTAAGTATAGTAAGTATATATATATAGTAAGTAACTATATATTATGGTTAGTATAACTATACTATATAGTAGTATATATAGTAGTATATACAGTATATAGTTATATATACTGTATATACTACTATATATACTACTATATAGTATAGTTATACTATACTATATAGTATATATATATACATATATATATATACAAGTTATAGTATACTATACTATATAGTAGTATATATAGTATATATATACTATATATAGTAGTATAGTTATAGTTATAGTATAGTTATACTTATGCATCTACCAAAGAATATTTTGGTTGCTTCCAAGTTTTGGAGAAAATGAATAAAGCTGCCATAAACATTTTTGTGCCGATCTTCACATGGACTTAAGTTTTCAGTTATTTTGGTAAATACCAAAGAGGGTGATTGCTGGATCATGTTCTTTTTTTAAGAACCTCCCAAACCATCTTCCAAAGTGGTTATACCATTTTGCATTTCCACCAGCAATGAATGAGAGTTCCTCTTATTCCACATTCTCAAAAACATTAGAGTTAACAATATTGTATATTTTGGCCTTTCTTATATGTATGTAGTGATATCGCATTGCAGTTCTCTAATGACATTTGACATTGAACATCTTTTTATATGCTAATTTTCCATCTGTGTATCTTAATTTGGTAATTAATTAATTTGGTAATTAATTGGTAATTAATTTATTTCCCCAAATTCAAATATCTGTTTGGGTCTTTTGCCTATTTTTAAATCAGGTTGTTTATTTTCTTATTGAGTTTTAACAGTTCTTTGCATATTTTGGATAACAGTCCTTTATAAGACATGTCTTTTGCAAATATTTTCTCCCAGTCTGTGGCTTATCTCCTCATTCTCTCTTAGAATGACCACTTTTACAGCTTCTATTCAGAATCGTAGTAGAGATCCTATCTAGCACAATGAAATAGGAAAAAGAAATAAAAGGGGCACCTGGGTGGCTTAGTCAGTTTAAGCATCTGACTCTTGGTTTCAGCTGAGGTCATGGTCCCAGAGTCCTGAGATGAAGCTCAGCCTCCTCAGGCTCCATGCTTGGGGGGAGTCTGTTGAAGATTCTCTCTCCTTCTCTCTCTGCCCCTCTCCCCACTTAATCAATCTCTCTCTGTCTCAAATATAAACAAATCTAAAAAAAAAAAAAAGATAAAAAAGCAAATAATAATGCTGCCTTTCTTTGCAGATGACATAATTATACTTGTAGAAGTTCCTAAGTAATCAATATAAAATCTACTAGAACTTATAAGTAAATTTAGTCATGTTATAGTATCAAAGCCAATTTGCAAAAATAAATTGCCTTTTTTATTTCCCCAAATTCAAATAGAAGAGTAAAAGCATTTACAATAATACCTAAAACATAAAATACTTAGGAATGGATTTAATAGATTTGTGTTAAAAACTCTACCTTTAAAAATAGTAAATATTATGAGAGAAATTAAGACCTTGAATATGTGGAGAGACATATCATATTTGTGAATTATAAGACTCAGCATTGTTAAATGTTCAATTGTCCCAAAATTGGGCTATTGATTCTTTGTAATCATAATCTTAGCAAATGATTTTTTTTTTTTTTTTTTAAAGATTTTATTTATTTATTTGACAGAGAGAAATTACAAGTACACTGAGAGGCAGGCAGAGAGAGAGAGAAGGAAGCAGGCTCCCTGCCGAGCAGAGAGCCCGATGCGGGACTCGATCCCAGGACCCTGAGATCATGACCTGAGCCGAAGGCAGCGGCTTAACCCACTGAGCCACCCAGGCGCCCAGCAAATGATTTTTTAAGTAAAATTTTTCCCCAATGAATGGTGCTAGAACAGTTGATATCCATATGGAAAAATAAACAGATCCTGACCTCTACCTCAAGTCATACACAAGTACTAATTTGAGAAGAATTATACACCAAAATGCAAAAGCCAAAACTATGAAGTTTCTAGAAGAAAATATAGGAGATTATATTTGCAAGTTTGTGCTGGGCAAATGTTTGTTAGAAGTAACAGAACTGGGGAGGCCTGAGTGGCTCAGTCGGTTAAGAGTCTGCCTTCAGCTCAGGTCATGATCCCAGAGTCCTGGGATCAAGTTCTGCATTGGGCCCCTTGCTCTGCAAAGAGTCTGCTTCTCCTTCTGCCTCTCCCTGCTACTAGTTCTCTTACTCTCTCTCTCAAATTAAAAAGAAAGAAAGAAAGAAATGACACAGAAGTAAAGGTAAACTTAATAAATTGAATGTTAAAATTTAAAACCACTCATCAAGAAATATTACTAAGAAAATGAATACACAGCCATAGATGGAGAAAAACCCTACAACACATAAATTTGAGACTACAAGTGGTATTCAGAATATAGAAACAATTCCTACATTTCAATAATAAAAAGATAACCAGCCCAGTATAAAAAAAGATAAAAGACTTAGACAGATAATTCACAAAAAAGATATATGCATGGCCAACAGGCATATGAAATTGCTCAATTTTTTTTAAGATTTATATATTTATTTGTTAGAGAGAGTGTGCATGAGTGGGAGGGGCAGATGAGGGGGTGGGAATTTCAAGCAGATTGCACTAAACCCAACGAAGCCACGGGGCTTGATCTCACAACCATGAGGTCACAACCTGAGTGGAAACCAAGAGTTGGATGCTTAAGTGACTGAGCCACCCAGGCACCCCTCAATGCTCTTAATCATCAGAAGAATGCAAATTAAAACTACCATGCAAAATAATTACACAGACCCTAGAAAGGCTGAAATAAAAGCATAATCAAATATTGATGAAGTTGTAATGCACAAAAAACTCTCAAACATTGTTGACGGGTGTGTAAAATCTGCATCTATTTTGGACAACTTGTAATATTTGAAAGATGTAATTGTATTTCTACCCTATGACCCAGAAAGTACAATTTTAGGTTTTTATTCAAGAGAAATGAAAATATATATAAAAATTACTTTTAGAAGAACATTCACAGGCAGCTTTATTTATAATAGACTGAACATGGAAATAGTCTGGGTGAAAGACTACATAAAAAATATACAGTGGTCGGGGCTCCTGGGTGGCTCAGGGGGTTAAGCCTCTGCCCTCTGCTCAGGTCACGATCTCAGGGTCCTGGGATTGAGCACTGCATCAGGCTCTCTGCTCAGTGGGGAGCCTGCTTCCCTCTCTCTCTGCCTGCCTCTCTGCAGACTTGTGATCTCTCTCTCTCTGTGTCAAAAAAAAAAAAAATAAAAATAAATTATATATATATATATATATATATATATATATATATATATATATGCACACAGTGGAATGACATTCAGCTATAAAATGGAATAAATTACAGATGCATACAATAGCACTATACAGAGTAAGAGGATCCTGACATAAAGAAATACATGCTTATATGAAGTCATAGAACAAGAAAACCTCATTTATGAGGGTGATGAAACTCAGAACTAACGCTGGGTGGGAAGAGACTAACTAGAAAGAAGCATAAGGGGCCATAAAAATGAACTATATTTTAATAGAGTATAGGAATATATATTCATTTGTCAAAATTGATCATATTGTACCTTTAAGGTCTATCTATTTTGCTGCAGTAAAATAGACTTCAGTAAAATTCTTTTAAATGGCACAAAGCAAACACTGATTGGAAATTAAAAATCACAATACAAGATACTTAATTTTCTTTTCTTTTTTTAATTTATTTTTTTATTTTCAGCATAACAGTATTCATCATTTTTGCACCACACTTTTTGCTCCATGCAATCCGTGCCCTCTCTAATACTCACCACCTGATACCCCAACCTCCCACCCCCCGCCCCTTCAAAACCCTCAGATTGTTTTTCAGAGTCCATAGTCTCTCATGGTAGATACTCTACCGGGGAGGCAGACTGTGATAAAGGCCTCCTCTTTCCCCTCCCCACCCTGCGCCACCCCTCCCCACCCCTAACACTTTAGGGTCTTGTTTTCCTCTTGTCTCATTCAGCAGATCTGTGTAGAGCAGAAAATGACTGAGATGCACGCTGGAGGTCGAGATACGGTCTACCTTAGTGAGTCAATGGAAATGTGGGGACCTCCTCCTTTGTGCATGTTCTTTTGGATTCTAATGGTCTACCATTACAAGTTAACCTTGACTCTGACTCAGTTCACTTCTATTATATTACAAAATATGATTTCCCAATATGATCCAGAGATTGGTCACTTAGTCTGCTAAGATACATTTCTTCCTGGTCCGTAGATTACCATTCTTTTCTGGGCACAGTGGTCTTTGATGTGACGTTCTTTTCTCCCAGAAATCTTAAGGTCAAAAGACTTATATATAATTTGTGGTACAGGTTTTGCTACAATTCATCCTGTCGCTTTATCTTTGATTCCATGGTATACAGGGAGAAATGACTGACAAGCTTTTAGTTTCCTTGGTTACATTAAAAATTCTCCTTTGTATCCTATAGTGTTTTGCAAGCTATTGTTTTCTCCTGGGGCAAGCTTGACGAAATAGTACTAATCAGTAACCAGTAGTATCGCAAAAGCTATGCCCGAGGCTAATGGTATATAGAAATTCTGGATGTGCAGTCTAAAACTTTTTTTTTTTACACAGATATAGTCTATAAGAGAAAATAAAGAATTTGCAAATTTCTTTTAATAATTTCCGAGTCTATGCATCGATGAAAGAGATTTTTTTCCCTAAGAATATGGTAACAAACTGCTGACAATAATTTCCAGATGTCACTTCCTGTCTTCAGTGTGCTGCTTACTAGTGTTTAGGTTTTGGGTATGTGAGCAAATATTTGGTGACCTGAATTGTTTTGGTTACACAGGGAACAACCAGAGGAGTGATGTGAGTTCTAATGCCTACTCATTCAACATCCGGTGCGAATGAAATGCTTGAGGGGATTCTTGTCTCCTGGCAATTCTTGTACTTAGGAGTCTTTGAAGAGAGAGGGAAATACGTCATGAAATAAACTCAGGTGTAGCCAAACTGCAATCATGACCTCTATGAGCGATCCGGCCGTGTAGACTGGATTTGCCTGAAGCTTAATCTCTTGGGATTTCTGTGCTTGAGTGTTCTGGAACACATTTTCCATTCAAAACTAAATGCAATTATTATTCTTTAATATTTATGTATCTGGGCAGCTCAAGCCTGATGGAACTGACCCCAAGTGTGTTGACAGGGAAGGTTGGGTGAAAGACAAGTAATTCACAGATTTACCATTATCTAGCCTATAAAACCTTCTTTGTTCCATTCCTTTCCCCCAGTCCATGCCCCCCTTATATTTTGTGGGTAGTTGCATTACTTGTGCATTATTGATACATTATATTTATTTTTGTAAACAGTTCATCAGGATATAATTCACATACCATAAAAGTTACTCCTTTAATGTGTACAGGTGGGTGGTTTTTAATACATTTGCAGAGATGTGCAACCCTTGTTACAATCTAATTTCAGAACATTTTAAACACCCCTGAAAGAAACCTTGTATCCATTAGTAATTAGTCTCCATTTCCCCCCTCACTCCAGCCTTTAGAAGGGCTCCGCTAGTGTTGGTCTCTATGGATTTGCCTATTCTGGACATTTCTTATAAATGGAACCAAACAATATGTGGTCTTTTGGCTTGGCTTCTTTCACATAACTTAGTATTTTTAAGATTTACCCATGCTGTAGCATGTGTCAGCACTGCATTTTAATGATCAAATGATATTCCATTGTATTGCTATACTCCATTTTGTTTACTTATTTATCAGTTGATGGGTTCTTTTAGCTTTTGACTATAATGAATAGAATAATAGTGCTACGGATATCTGTGTGCCAGTCTTTATGTGAACATATGTTCACATACGTTTTTATTTCTCTTGGGTAGCTACCTAGGAGCGAAATCACTGAGTAATAGGCTAACTGCATTTAACATTTTGAGGAACTGCCAAGCTGTTCTCCAAAGTCCCTGCATCATTTAAGGTTTCTACCAGCAGCGTAGGAGAGGTGTGGATTTCTGCACATCCTTGCCAGCTGTTGTTATTGTCTGTCATTTTGATTAGAGTCATCCTATTGTGTGTGAAGTAGTCTGTCATTGTCATTTTGATGTGCATTTCCCTAAGGACTAAAGATTCTGAGCTTCTTTACATGAACTGATTGTCCATTTGTGTATCTTCTCTGGAGACACGTCTATTCAAATCCTTTGCCTATTTTTAAATTGTTATTTGATTTTTTGTTATTGAATTAAAACTTATACCCTTCCACAAAACCATACCATGGAGGAAAAATAGCACACACACACACACACACACTCTGTCAAAAAAAGAGGATGCCCTCTTAGGAAAGGGAAACAAATTCCATATAGCAAGTGTAACTGTAAATACGCTCTGTGTTATTCACTTCCTATTCTCTATACCATTGCATCAAATGCCATTCTCTCAGGATCTCTCTTCCTGAGAAATGATAAAACTCTACACTAAGTTGGTTTCATGACTTTCGGTATTGGGCATCTGAAGATAGGGATCTTTCAGTCAACCATCCATCGGTCACACATTCTTTCTTTCATCCCACAATACATCGAGAACCAAATACTTGCTAATCGCTGGGCTGAATGCTGAAGAAAAGGGCCAGTGAAAACAGACAGGTCCTTGCCTCATGAAAGTCATCGTGTGGGAAGTAGACAGTGATCATCTAAGTAGACAAATCAAGAATAGTGATAAGTGGGGAGTGTCTACGTGGCTCCATCAGTTAGGCATCTACCTCTTGATTTTGGCTCAGGTCATGATCTCAGGGTCATGAGATCAAGCCCTGTGACAAGGCTTTATGCTGGGCATGGAGCCTGCAGGAGATTGTCTTTCTCTCTCCTTCTGCCCCTTCTGTCGTGCTCTGGGGGGGGGGGGGGGGTAGAGAGAGATAAGTGCCATGAAAGATATAGGGACTGGATCCAATTTTGTCAAGTCAGAGTAGTATTTCCTGAGGAAGACATATTGGGATAATTGGAAGGAAAAGCAAAAGTCATTCAGTGAAAGTGCATATGAAAGGTGTTTCAGGAAGACAGAACAGTAAGTGGAATGGCCCTGCTGTGAGGGGGAAGGTACATTCAGAATTGGAAAGAAACCAGGAAGCTTACAGGAAGAGTGAGGAGGAAGAAAGCAACAGTCAAAGAGGCTGGGGCTGAGGTGATCTGGGATTTGAGCAGCACCATAGGAGACCTTAAAGAGCCTCTTCTTTATCATAAGAGCACTGTGTTATGTTTGAAGGATTTAAGAAGAAAGAGAACAGGATGAGACTTATATTTTAGTACAGAGAGCAAGGGTTGTACAGGAAAACCAGATTAAGAATTTACTGTGAGAGACCTTGTCATTTTATTTTATTTTATTTATTTGACAGAGAGGGGGAATGAGAGAGAGAGAGTGTACAAGCAGGGGGAGGGGCAGAGGGAAAGGGAAAAGCAGGCTCCCTACTGAGAGGGAGCCCAATGAGGGGCTTGTTCCCAGGACCCTGGGATCATGACCTGAGCCCAAAGCAGATGCTTAATGACTGAGCCACCCAAGCACCCCAGAGACCTTGTTATTTGAATTAGGAGTGGTGACAATGGGGAGAAAGAGAGAGAGATGTGCCTAGATTCAAAGATATTTTAAAGGTGATAACCAATGGATGTAGTGAGGGACCTCTATCCTTAGAAAGGGATAAGATGTCAAGGATGACAATGACATGTATATGCTATTCACAGAGGTGACACCAGGAGAGGACTAGGTATGAGACAAAGGTTATGGTTTTAAGTGTTGGTCATGTCAAAACATCTAGGTGGAGATGACAGACAAAGAGAGGGACACATATCTAGAGCTTAGAATTTTAGGTAATTTGAAAAGTTAATGACAGGAAAGTCTTTTGGCCTACTACATCTCATAAAGAGAAAAAAAATCTGTTTATTACGATCAGTGTCTTATCAACATTAAATACAAGATTAACTATAGTCATTTACATATAGTGAGTTTCCTGGACTTTCCTATAAAAATGCAAGAATAACATGATATCCTGAATTAGTATCCATCTCCTTCATGAAGCCTGGTCAGATCTGTCCCTCTGCTCGGTCCTCTCCCGCACTGCAGCAAACAATTCTCTCAGCTTCTATGCCAACCCTACTAATCCTTTCCTTTTCTGATCATAAGTCCTTTCTATGATGCACTTCAGAGCTTTAGTTATTCATAAGTTTATACTTGTGTCAGATGTTTTTCCATGTTTCTGTGTTTTTCTACACTTTTTCCTTATAAACTTTTTATAGAGTAGCAAAGGCTATTGTTATTTACTAAAGAAATTGCATCATCACAAATAGATAACAAACCCCTGAGTAAAAAATTAGAGTTCTTCAAGCAAAGTAAAACAAGCCAAGAAAATCCAATCAGGCATGCATCTCAAAGACCTTAATAGTCACATTACTATCACAGTGCTCTGCTAAATCTGCTTGCTCACTGGGCCGCTTGTTTTCCAGTTTCCAAAACATTAGTAAGTACTTACTTATCTTATTCATCTTTGTTAGGTTGTAAATCCCTTGGGAAGAGAAACATTCCCCTTGAAGCGATTCTTTATCAGTCCAGAGCTCCCGTGGGAGTTTGAACAGGAAAGCGTAACTCATTTTAAATAATGACATTTGGATTTACTGATGGAACTCCTGATGGTGTTCGGCAGTAGGAAGTTTTACAAAGTTAGTCTCAGGAGCCAAAACTTTAATTCAAGTAAGAGGTATAAGCATGGTGGTCTGGGAAACTTTGAAATTTGCTATGTTGTCAGGAGCCTTTTACTTTATTACGCATACTCTACCTCAGTTTCTACAGGCTTTTTTGGTTTTGTTGTCACGGTTAAAAGAACTCGCAGGTGCTATGGGAATGAAGTCATGAACGATCTGGTCTGGATCACACAAATAAGCTGAGACAGAGCTAGAAGTAGATGTCGGGTGTCCTCACTCTAAATCCAAAGCTCTTTGCACAGCACCATGTGGTTGGGTTCGATCATGAGGAAGGATGTGGTAGAAGGACTGGGGGCTACGTGGGCATGTGGTAGTTGTCATCTCCGGGCAGTGCATCAGGTGACCCCATTAACTCAGTATCCTCTTTTCCCCTCTTCTCCCTGCTCCCAGACCCCTTCCCCAAGTGATGCTGAAATTTCACCATTAGTATCTCAGTTCTTACTATTAAAGCTTGTATTTCTTGATGCAAATACTTCTAGGAATGGTAATTAATAAAACATAACCCCTCAGATATACCTCAGTGAGGCTCTGTGAATCAGATAATTTCCTAATAGGCATGTCTGACCACTAGCTGGTAAAAACGGGTCTATTGGGTTGGTGAGGGAGACCAATCAGAGAAGGCACCAGGAATGAGGTAAAAAGGAAAAAGTGAAAAGAGGCTCTTGGTGACTGGAGACAAACTTTATAGCAGATACAAGTTCATATCAAACCAGACTTCCCCTTTCTCACACAGAGCACTCCTCACTGGGTACCTGGGTGGCTCAGTTGGTTAGGGTCCTGGAATCAAGTCCCGCATCAGGCTCCCTGCTCAGCAAGGAGTCTGATTCTCCCTCTCCCTGCTTGTCTGTCCTCTCTCTTTCTGTCAAATAAGCAAATAAATAAATAAATCTTAAAAAATAAAGAGCACTCCTCTCAAGTGTTCTCATCATTTTTTCACTTAGAGATTCCAATATTCCAGAACCTCTGATTTCAGATAAGTGTCACTGATAAGATTGATAAAACAAACGTAGATACACTCTGTACAAAGATTTCTCAGTATGACCTTGCAGATAATTCAGGGAGAAACATGTTGTTCATTTAAAAATACAGGGCATTTTGAACAGATTGTTTATTATGAGGGGAAATCACAGTCAGAGAATGCGAGTTCTTACCCTTTGTTCTATTTCAGTAACTGATTTGATAATGGTAGAAATGTCTTTTAAGCTAGTGAGATTTTGTACACTTGCACTATGATTTAGCTCTGCTTCTGTAACATGACAAGCACGTTCAATTGTTAGAGAAGAAGGATGAAATAGAATAGAAAGTGGAATGAATTAAAAATAGTAATCTGGAGTCATTAATTATATTACTTTTAAATAACTAAAATAATGCCAAATGATACCAGTAATTACTGAGCTGGAAAATTCAGGAGTTGCCTAATTCCTTTTAAACTCTCAAAGTTTACCTTAGGCATTGGGTAAATAATATTTTTGTTTATTCATAGTGTTATAATGTTAATAACATTATAATTTATAGTATTATGAAGTAACTGCCCTTTTAAGATGATCTTTATTGTTTCTGAATTGTTCAATTTTTCTTTTCCTTACATGTCTTCTCTTTCCCTCTCCTTCTCCTTTCTGCCTCCTGCCTTCCTTTCCTGAACTAATTTACAATCACCATGTAAGTCATTTGTCTACTCATAGACTCTTGTGCAGGTCGTCCGCCCACATTTTCCCTTCCCATATTCAGAAAGTATCATAGTGAAAGATATTAAAATAAAGACAATTTTTTCTTTTTGCATTTCAGCTTTTCCCTTTATTTATTTTTTTTTTTAAAGATTTTATTTATTTGTCAGAGAGAGAGAGGGAGAGAGCGAGCACAGGCAGACGGAATGGCAGCAGAGGCAGAGGGAGAAGCAGGCTCCCTGCTGAGCAAGGAGCCCGATGTGGGACTCGATCCCAGGACGCTGGGATCATGACCTGAGCCGAAGGCAGCTGCTTAACCAACTGAGCCACCCAGGCGTCCCGTCAGCTTTTCCCTTTATTAAAAAAAAAAAAAAATCACACGGTTCAAGTCATGATCCCAGAGACCTCAGCAGGGAGCCTGCTTTCTCCTCTGCCTGCTTCCCTGCCTACTAAATAAAATCTTTTAAATAAATAAATAAATCAACAAACAAAAACTAAAATTAAAAAAAATTATTAAATTACAAATAGTCTTTTATTTATTTATTTGAAAAGGTTATTTATTTATTTATTTATTTGACAGACAGAAATCTCAAGTAGGCAGAGAGAGCAAGGGAAGCAGGCTCCCCACTGAGCAGAGAGCCAGTCTTGGGGCTGGATCCCAGAATCCTGGGATCATGACCTAAGCCAAAGGCAGAAGCTTTAACCCACTGTGCCATCCAGGCACTCTTAAAAAAACAAAAAAAGAAAGAAAGAAAAAGAGTAGGGTTTTTTTTTTAATTTTTTAAGATTTTATTTATTTATCAGAGAGAAAAAGAGCACAAGCAGGAGGGACAACAAGCAGAGGGAGACGCAGGCTTCCTGCTTAGCAAGAAGCCCAATGTAGGACTGGATCCCAGGACTCTGGGATTATGACCTGAGTGGAAGGCAGATGCTTAACCAACTGAGCTGCCCAGGCATCTCCCATAAGAGCAGATATTCTTATTAGGTGTGTCCTCAAGTTATGATGCAAGTAAGAATACTATCACCTAATGGGTTTATCATCCTTTAGTGTAACCTGTACATTTATATGTATTTTATAAATAGTAGGCGATTGATGAATATATATTTTTAATGATCGGACTCTTGCGATTGCAGTGTTATGTAATATCGCATGGTACATAGAGCATAGCAACATACATCATCATGCTAGACAGACCTGCCAACCTTTGTATCAAAGCATCACAAAGGCTGTTTCACTGCAATTGCTACCAGCATTCCCAAGCTACTGCTTTGAGGACAATTAGACTGGAGGAAAAGTGTAGAAATGCATTGTGCATATGAGAGGCCATTGTTGTGTTGCCGTAATCCTCATTCATAGTCCGCAGCCTTCCTTCACTCCGTTTTAGGATTGCAGACATCCATGCTGCTCACTTGTGGACTCACACATTGCCTCCAAATTGATCTGTCTAAGCATGTTATCACACTGTGTTCAGTTAAACCGTATTTTTAAAAAAGATTTTATTTATTTATTTATTTATTTAACACAGAGAGAGAGAGAGAGAGAGAGAGCGCGCGCGCACAGGAACTGTGGGGGGCGGGGTGCTGAGGGAGAAGGAAAAACAGATTCCCTGCTGAGCGGGGAGCCCCACACTGACTGATCCCAGAGATCCCAGAGTCCTGGGATCATGACCTGAGTGGAAGACAAATGCTTAACCAACTGATCCCCCTAATCACCCATAAACCATATATTTTTAAAACAATATCTCATGTTTTTCTTGCTCCTGCCAGACAAGAGGTTATTACTCACTGATTTTAACTTGTACTTTTTTGGCTGATGGTATTTTGATGTGGGGAATACTTAGGTGCACAGCTTTAATGTGGCAGACTTCCAACAAGATGTTATGTCCTACCTTCCTCAACCTCACAAACCCCCTTCCTCCTCAACTCCGGCTGCAAGCAGACACTGTTTCAGGGGAGAATTAGAAACTAACAGCAAAGAATGAATTCCTAAGATTACAGTTGCATTAACTTTGGTCTTTAGGGATTTGGAAGTATATTTCATTTTTGAATTAGTTGTCTGAATACGCCAGACCTTGGAAATTATTGCATTAACTTTATTTAATTATTATTTTAAAATAAGTTATTTTCATAAACTCTACAAAAGTCACAGATATTTACATATTATAGTATATAAAGGGGTAATATTACACATATATGTAATAAATATATATCAGATACTTGCATCTGAGACAACCAAAGCAAAATGTGGGATAAAAAAATAACCAGTGTTATATTTTAATATAAAAATTAATACACTATAAAACATCAAAATTATTTATTGCAACTTATTCTTTGGTCACCTTTCTGGAGTTTGACCAAGCCCACTGTTGAAGAATGCCATAAAACACAGAAGACGAAACAAGTGAGAAAAATTTTAGCTAATTAATAATTAATGTCCAAAGCTAAAGTTAGATCAGTGACCAGTGAGTTTGGAGCCACACTGTCAATCAATATGTTTTCTTCCTTTTACTGTGCTACTTATTAGAATAAAAAACTTGAATGGAGAAGAAGTTATTATAGGCAAAACATGGAGACACTCACAAAAAGCGCCTAAAATCAAGCAACTTCATGATCTTGATTTCAAAACGCCAAAAGACACTAATGATGTCTTTTCTTTAGATTCTTTACTTGGCCTCACAGATCCAAAGAAAGCTTGTGATGTGTTCTAAACTTGCTTTTTAATGCAATATTTGACAAAAGATCAGAGAGACTCCCATCTCTGTATTGAAACCAAGGGAATTTATTTGTTTTTTTTTTTTTTTAATTTGCTTTTTTAAGATAACAAAATTTTAAGAACACTGATAAAAAGATAGCAAGCACAAATATTTTTCACCATGGTCTCCTTTATAATTTACTCAAGATAAAATTAAGAATAATTATCAAACATCACCTCCACTGATTGCTTAGCTCTCTGCCTGCGGGGTAGCTTTCTTTGCTGGAAAGGTTTTTTATTTTCCAACCAGTTGTCACCAGTTACAACTCCTCCTTTGGCAGGAAGGCTTCTGCTTTTCTCTAATAGAAACATTGTAACAACGAGTGGCAACGTGCAATGCTCTGTTCTTCCAGATGAAAAAGTCGAATTGAGAGAGAGAACAAATGTCTAAGGCCATTGCTAATTATCTCCTAGATGGAATTTTCTGCTGGTCTTCAGGCATATCTCCCAGTTGAGAAATGTGGAAATTAGACATTCCTAAATCCCAATGCTGGGGAATATCTATCTCTTCCATTGGGTTTTAGCCTCTGTTTACATTGCCTCCAGCTGCCCTGGCTGAGAGGGTTTCCAAGCTAACATTTCTATCTCTCTAATTGCCCTCTCTTCACCCTTAGGGAGCAGTTGCTATTCTGAGTGCCTGACAGCAAGGGCTTGGTTTGGGGCAACATTCTTCGGATAAGCAGGATCCTACTGTGAAAGGCAGGTGTCCAGGATTGGCCGTTTATTCGTAATTGCTACAGCCTGGTCTAGCTCCTAACAAATTTTCATGTGGAAAACTGTCATATTCTGTAAATCAGGAAGAATGACTATTCAGTGACCCACAGATCAGGGATTGGAGTGTTCTGAAACGAGGGCACCTTTGGGATTTCTGGAGTCCGAAGTTCTCGGTACAGAGGCTAGCAGGGGTGGATAGAGACGAGAAGGGCGTTGGCCCAGGCAAAACTTCTGTGTAGTCTTGGGCTTTTTTCAACCTAGTCTTTTGCATTCTGCTTTTTCTTGTCCACAATTACTTTCAAAGAGCGGGTCGTCTGTGTATTAAACTGGTTACTCTTACAAGTTAAGAGGATGGTGTGAATGAGAGCTTGTCTTATTTTCAGGGCTATGTTTGAGTGATGGGAGTGAAAACTGCGGTCCCAGTGGGCCTCAAAAGGACGAGTGGATGCAGTTGAAGAAGAGAGGATAGCGATGAAGGAGCGGTTGTAGATCCTTACAACCAACATCTTGAGTTTCAAATTTGACAATTTTGCTTGTTTTGCTCTTTGCTATTATTTCCTGGAGAAAAGATCAGTTTCTGTCTGATTCTTCTGCAATAATATGGCTTCAACCAAAGCATGAACTCCAAGTAGCAGAACTCGCTGATATCTTGGTGCATTACAAAATGTTCCAGAAACTAACAAGCCACATTTTTTGTTTTTTCAATAGAGTCTATAAATTGAAGTGCTTGTGAAAGCACACCTGAGACCCCACTCGGAACAATGCCACTGCACGCACGGCGATTATTCTGAGTGAGTGAGGCTTTAATATTCAGTATGTGTGTCAGAGGCCTGGGTCTCCATAACAGGATATTGCAATTTGGTAATTCCCTTGGGGAAAGGGAAATAATCACGTTGTTACTCTTTAACCATGGACAAGCTTTGAAATGATTGAATAGGGTATTCAGAAACCTAATGAACTATGCTGTTTCGAGGCAGGACACGGTTATTACGCATTTTCTGAAGGGCATAAAAGGTTATTCATACTACTGCCTCTCGATTACCTACTTCCCTTAACCCCCCAATATTGTTTTTAACCAGTTTCCACATCAAGCACACAGAACAGGGGAACTTTCTAGTGCGATATAAATGCTTCAGAATAACTGTGTTCCAGCGCCGTGGACATCAATGGCTTCCTCTTGGAGCCTTCTCTGACAACACAGAGTGCATCAACTCATTATTGAAATGTCACCAAGCACCTAATATTTAGACATCACTTGTCTTTCAGGTCTTGTTCTCTGTGTTAAACAGGTAGAAAATATATATTACTTATGTAGGCCATAGACATAGAGGTGAATAATTGGATGCAGAGTTAGGTTAAACAAACAGAAACCTCCACTTTTTCCCACATTTAGATTCCTTTCCTTTAGAACTATCTACCTTTATTCAAAAGTTTATGAACAGTACTAATCTGTCCCCTAAATCCAGATTGCCTGAACCACTTGAGGAGTGAAATCACCAGCTGATGAGAACTAATTGCATGGTCACATACAGGTCAGACCTGTGTTTTTTGTATAGTTGTTTTTAAATATTTTATTTGTTTATTTGTCAGAGAGAGAGAGAGAACAAGCAGGAAGAGCTGTAGGCAGAGGGAGAAGCAGACTCCCCACTGAGCAGGGAGCCAAATGTAGGACAGATCCCAAGATCCTGGGATCATGACCTGAGCCGAAGGCAAATAGGTGCTTAACCAACTGAGCCACCCAGGTGTCCTGGGTCAGAACCTATGTTTGTTAGTGCAGAAAACATTACGTAACTAGTTTACTTTCGACAGCCTCCAAAACACACGAGTTGCTAAAGTTGCAATCATTGGGGAATCGGTAGTAGGTGAGGACACATAGCTAGATCTTAGGTGTATCCACGTAGGATGCTAAGCCCAGCCTCCTAGTTTCCATGGGTATACAAACAGAATGAGAAGAATGTAGGCTTTCCCTCTCTTATTTTCCCTCAAAGAGTGTTTGCTTGTTTGTTTACCTCCACAACAGTAGTCCTCCCTTAATCAGTGGTTTCGCTGTTTAGGTTTCAATCACCTGGGCCAATGGTCTGGAAGCAGGTGATTCTCCTTCAGATGGATAATCAGAAGGTCAATAGTAGCTTAAGGCCACATCACAAAACCTGTCATTTCCCTCACCTCATCCCATCACTTAGGCATTTTATCATCTGATGCCATCATCACAGGAAGGGTGAGTACAGTACAATATGATAATTTGAGAGACCACATTCACATAACTTTTAGTACAGTATACTGTTATAATTGCGCTGTTTTATTATTTATGAACAATAGTTCATTTCTTACAGTGCCTAATTTATGAAAGAAATTTTATCAGAGGCATATATGTAAAAGAAAAATAAGAGTCTATAGAGGGTTTAATACTACCCACAGTTTCAGGCATCCACTGAGGGATCTTGGAAAGTATCCCTCATGAATAAGTGGGGACTACTGTAATTTGTTCAGGTTTTAAAAAAACAAAGTGCAGGGACCCCAGGGTGGTTCACTCAGTTAAATGTCTGCCTTCAGCTCAGGTCGTGATCCCAGGGTCCTGGGATGAAGTCTGGCATCAGCATCAGACTCCTTGCTCAGCCAGGAGCCTGCTTCTCCCTCTGCCTGCTGCTCTCCCTGCTTGAACTTTCTCTCTCTGACGAATAAATAAATAAAATCTTAAAAAATAAATAAATAAACATAATTTAAAAAATTGCTAATTGTTTCATCTTTTATTTGCCTCCAGCTAAGCATTTTCTTTTTTAAGATTTTATTTATTTATTTGAGAGAGAGAGAGAGAGAGCACAAGCAGGGAGAGCAGAAGGCAGAGGGAGAGGGAAAAGTAGACTCCCCATGGAGCAGGGAGCCCAATGCGGGACTCAACCTGAGCCAAAGGCAGAAGATTAACCGACCAAGCCACCCAGGGGCCCCCCAGCTAAGCCTTTTGTATTTGTTCTTAATTTTGTTTTACATTTAAAATGAAAAGATTTCCCAAAGCCTCAGTTTCTCAATCTTATCTCGCCACCCATCTGTTGTCTCCACGTACCAGGCTGCCTTGGTATACCGGCCCTGATTATGTGAGCCTTTCCCAGCTTTCCATATGTCGTGTCAAGATGCAGCTGTAGAGTATCATTGTATTTCTTAGTGTGTGATTTGAATTTCATCAAGGAAAATGCTGCCTATTTGTTAGTAATATAACCACTTTTCTCGATCTTATATCATTACATTCTGCAATCCTCCTCATTACACCCTCTACAGTTCTTCCTAAGTTGATTTTTTTGTTGTTGTTGTTTATTTGTATCTTTGGAAAAAGCATAAGAAACTAGATTCAATCATATTTTTAAAGGAGTTGATTTTTCTGGCAGTGATAAGGATGTGTTTATAAAATATAAGCTAAGAATTTTTAATATATTTATTACAATATTGTGCTTTATAAGAAATATATAGGGGCACCTGGGTGGCTCATTTGGTTAAGTGTCTGCCTTCAGCTCAAGTCATGATCTCAGGGTCCTAAGATCGAGCCCCATATAGGGCTCCCTGCTCAGCAGGGAGTCTGCTTCTCCCTCTCACTCTGCCTCTCCATGTACCCCCCATGCTCTCTTCCTCAAATAAATAAAAAAATTTTTAAAAAGATATAAATATAAACATATAAAATACATATATATATATAAGCTTATAAGTAAGCTGTGTATGGCTCACAGCTCCCCAAACTCTTAGAGCTATAAGAACAGTGGAAGCACCTTTTGTCATAATATTTGGTCTCTTGTCCTCAGTTGCTTCAGAGCCATAAAGGTAAAATGAGGGTCTCATTATTCATAACAAGTCCTTTCCACCAGAACAGTGTTTATGTTAATGAAGGTGACTTTTGCAAAGCACCGAAGCTTGGAGTCTCGTTGCCAAGAGAACCAACTGGAATTAGAGGTTTGGAACTTCTAGTCCTACCCTCTGATTTCTGGGCGGTGAGGAAGGCTGGAGGTTGAATCAATGGCCAGTGAGTTAATTAGTCATGCCTACCACAAAAAAGCCTCCATTAAGAACCCAAAGGATGAGGTTGGGATGGGGGGTTTCCATTCTGGGGTACCAGAGTGCTTCTACATGCCACCAGTTTGGACTCCAAGCTCCATGAGGGCAGAGGCTCCTTTGCTCTAGACCTCAACTTCTCTATCTCTTTATTTGACTGTTGACTTGTATCTTTTAACGTCCATTGAAATAAATCAGTAATCTAGTGAGTAAATGGGTTTACCTGGGTTCTGTAAGCAATTCTAGCAAATTAATCAACCCCCCCCCCCAGGGGTTGTTGGAACCTTCAATTTGTAGCCTATAGGTCAGAAGCACAGGTAACAAGTTGGTGTGGGGGATGATGGGTGATCTTGTGGGACTGGGCTCTTTGCGAGTAGCATCTGACTCTGTCTCCAGGTTGATAGTGTCAGAATGGAGTTGAATTCTTGGTCACCCTGCTAGTGTCTAAGAATTGCTTGTTGGTGTGGGGAAGCCTTCACAAACACATCAGAATTGGGTCCAGGAACTTAATTTATTTATGAGGCAATGTATTCATTTTCTACAGATGTCTAGGAAAGTAGTTCTGAAAATCAAAATATTAAAAAAATGGAAGGAAATGAAGTAACAGTTACAGCCGTCAAGGATGAATTTCATTTGAATGCTTTGTTCATTGAAAGATTTCTTCTGCAACTGGAGGAGTTTACCATTAGAGCAAGAAGTCTGGTGGCCTGACACCCCCTGCTGACCTGTGAGAGAATGCTGTGTCCTTACCTTTCAACATTTACCAACAGGACACATTGCCAGGCCTTTTCCCATCAGTCATGATGATAACTAATGATGCATTATATTCCTTCATCCCAGATTACAGTGAAAATTGGTAATCTTAGAAACTGGTTTGAGACAGGGCACCTGGGTGGCTCAATCGGTTAAGCCTCTTCCTTCAGCTCAGGTCATGATCTCAGGGTCCTGGGATGGAGCCCAGTGTCAGGCTCCTTGCTCAGCAGGGAGCCTGCTTCTCCCTCTCCTTTCCACTCATGCTCTCTCTCTCTCTCTCTCAATTGAATAAATATAATCTTTAAAAGAAAAAAAGAAAAGAAATTGGTTTGAGACCCTTGAACACTCTCATCCTTTACTTTTAGATTTTATGACACCAAAACTGTCTTGTAAATTAACTAGTTCTAGCTATGAACACACTATCTTGGAATTATACCATATTGCTAGCTCTGGATAATCCTAAATTATTAGGCCAATTTTACAGATACAAAAACCAAGTTTAGTAAACAAGAGAGATAAGATGATATAATGCTAAGTCTAGAGAAACTAGTGTTTCATTTTTTGGGTTTTGGTTCATTGGTTAGACCATCTAGATTAGTGTGATTGGTGCACACAGATGTCTCCATAGTGTCTAAAAGTTTTTTCTATATTGCAGTGCCTATAACTTGGTACCAAAGGCCCACTTACTGGCCACTTCCACAGAAGGAACGTCTAACCCAACAGCCCTTCTAAATAACTCTTGGCTTAGAATTTGATCCAACTCTAGGTTTTCTTTTACTGGACACAGGCCTGAGGTCAATTTGTACACTTTAAAATTCTTCCTTTAGTTCTCTAACCACCCCCCCCAAAATTATTGCTTTATATTATGCAGCAACACTTAAGAAAAAATAGCAAAGCTGGAATTGGAATTTGATTCTCAGCTTGTAAAACTTCTTGAAGGGAGAAATTAGGTCCTCCTAAAATTGCTATACCACTAAGTAGGCGTAATTTCCTCTAGGACGTTTTGTTAATTCCTTGCCAGTTGGAGGAATTAGTGTTAAGAATTGGGGAAATTGGGGTCCTGGGGTGGCTCAGTGGCTAAGTGTCTACCTTTGCCTGAGGTCATGATCTTGGGGTCCTGGGATCGAGCCCCTCCTCAGTCTCTCTGCTCAGAGGGAAGTTTGCTTCTCCTCTCCCTCTGTGCTTTCTCTCTCTCATGCAAATAGATAAAATCTTAAAAAAAAAAAAAGAAAAAGAAGAAGAAGAATTGGGAAAATCTTATTCTATTTACAGTCCCATAAAAATGTTAGCTTTTCATAGTTTACCACTGCATATCATTTGAAATACATACAATTGGGCCGCCTGGGTGGCTTAGTCATTGAGTGTCTGCCTTCAGCTCAGGTCATGATTCCAGAGTTCTGGAATCAAGCCCCGCACGGGAGAAGCCTGCTTCTCCATCTCCCACTATTCCTGCTTATATTCCTTTTCTCACTGTCTCTCTCTCTGTCAAATAAATAAATAAAATCTTAAAATGAAATGAAATAAAACACATACAGTTGACCTTTGTACAACACAGGTTTTCAACTGTGCAGGTCCACTTAATATGTGGATTTTTTTCAGTAAATACAGTCTAGTACTATAAGTGTTCATTCTCTTTCCTATGATTTTCTTAATAACATTTTTTTCTCTACCTCACTTTTTTTGTAAGAATACAGTATATAATCCATATAACTTACAAAATTGGTGTTAATTGAATATGTTATCAGTAAGGCTTCCAGTCAACAGTAGGCTCTGAAAGGTTAAGTTTTTGGAGAGTCAAAAGTGATACATAGCTCAAGTTAAAAAGTGCCCCATCCAACCTGTCCTGCTCAGTGGGTGTCCCTCCAAAACAGTGTCTGGTGTGCCTCTTTCTGCAACAGTGAATAGCACCACTCCAAAGTTACTCTTGCCCCGTGGAAAGGGCAGATAGCCATACTTACAGGTTAGACTACAGCCCCAAGAGTGGGTTGGGGGTAGACATCTAATTTGACTGCTAGCTCCACCCACCATGGAAAAGCTCACAGAGGGCAACACAGAGAGAGAGCCCTGTAGTTCAGGGTCACTGCAACCCAAAAGACAGACTGAAGACAGACATCTGGTCTGACTGCTAGCTGTACTTATGAAAGCCTCTTAGGAGGCATTGCAGGGTGAGTGCCCTACAGTTTGTGTAACCATAGTTCCATCAGATAGGCTTAATGCAGGCATCTGGTCTGACCCAACCTCAAGCACAAGGTGACCCCACACTGGTTGCTTATCAGCACAGAGATCAAACCCTCCCTACAACAGGCAAAGAGGGCCAGTGTAGCTGATTGGACTAAAGTCATGTATGGCTCAGCCACAACAGTACGGGGCTTACTATACAAATAGGGGACACCACTGAAGTTCCAGGTTCTAGTAAACAGGGGTCATTGCACCACAAGACACTGCAGGACCTCTTCTTCATAAGGCCATTATTTTCAAGATCAAGAGACATAGCTGACTTTCCTAATACAGAGAAACAGAGAGTTAGACAAAATGGGGAGACAGAGGAATATGTCCCAAATGAAAGAGCACAACAAAAATCATAGCAAAAGAGCTAAATGAAACAGATATAGCCAATATTCCTGATAGAGAATTCAAAGTAATGGTCATAAAGATACTGTACTTGAGATAAGAGTGGAGGATCTCAGTAAGACCTTCAGTAAGAGATAGGAAAAAAAACAAACAAAAATAAAAACAAAAACAAAACAAAACAAAAAAACACCCAGAGATGAAGAAATCAGTAACCAAAATTAAAAATAGTCAAGAGGGTAGGGTGCCTGGATGCCTCAGTTGGTTAAGCCTCTGTCTTTAGCTCTAGTCATGATCCCATGATCCTGGGATTGAGCTCCACATTGGAGCTCCTTGTTCAGTGGGGAGCCTGCTTCTCCCTCACCCTCTGCCCAACCCCCCATAGCCCAGCTCATGCTCTCTTTCTCTTTCTCAAGTAAACAAATAAAATCTTGAAAAGAAAAGAAACTGAGTGGATAGAGAAACATTTATCATGCAAATGGATGTCAAAAGAAAGAGTGGAAATATTTATATCCAACGAGCTAGACTTTTTTGTTCTTGTATTATTTTTGTCCTGCTTCAGTATCAGGGTAGTACTGGCTTCGTGGAATGGTTTTGAATGTGTTCACTCTATTCTATTATTTGTAAGATTTTGATAAAGGTGGTCATCATCATTATTATTATTTCTTTAAATGTTTGATAGAATTCACCAATGAAATCATATGATCTTGGGCTTTTCTGTGCTGGAAGAGTTTTGATTTTTTTTTTTAAGATTTTATTTATCTATTTTATTTATTTGACAGACATGGATCACAAGTAGGCAGAGACAGAGCGGAAAGCAGGCTCCCTGCTGAGCAGAGAGCCCGATGTGGAACTCAGTGCCAGGAACCTGGGATCATGACCTGAGCCAAAGGCAGAGGCTTTAACCCACTGAGCCACTCTGCCCTAAGAGTTTTGATTCTCAATTTAACTTTCATTCTTGTTATTGGTCTAAGAAGGTTTCTTATTTCTTGGATTCAAGATTCTTGATTCAATCTTGGTAACTTGTGCATTTTTAGAAATTATCTGATTTTTTTCTTACATTATCTGATTTGTTAGTATATAATTATTAATTAATTATTAATTATCAATATAATTAATATATAATTATATAATTAATAATTTTTAATTATTATAATTATTAACAATCTGTTATCACGCTATATATTTCTATGGTTATCTGTTGTATTGTTTTCTCTCCTGTTTCTCATTTTGGTCTTTGAGTCTTCTCTCTTTTTTTCTCAGTTAATGTAGTTAAAGCACTGCCAATTCTGTTTATTTTTTTGGAAAAGCTGGCCATTACTTTCGATGTTAGATTATTGTTTATTCTAGGCTCTATTTTATTTATTTGTTATTTTTCTTTGTTATTTCCTTCCTCTACCAAATTTTAGCTATGTTTCTTCTTTTTCTAGTTCCTGGTAGTGTAATGTTGAGTTGTTTATTTGAACTTTTTTCTTAATATAAACATAGCATAAATTTCACTCTAACATCTTCTTTTGCTATATCCCTTACAAAATATTGTGTTTTTCTTTTTGTGAGGAATATTTTGATTTCCCATTTGATTTCTCATTTGGCCCATTGTTTGTGCAGTAGTTTGTTATTTAATATTTTATATTAAGTATTTAATATTTACATTGTAGATTTCTTCCAGCTTTGTTTTATTGTTGATTCATTCTATAAGACCAGCATTGTTCTCATACCACACAAAGTTAAAGACACTGCAAAAACAGAGAACTATAGGCCAATATCCCTGATGAACATAGATGCAAAAATCCTCAACAAAATATTAGGAAGCCAAATCAAACAGCACTTTAAAAAATCATTCACCACGATCAAGTGGGATTTATTACAGGGCTGCAAGTGTGGTACAATACTTGCTAATCAATCAGTGTTGTACATCACATTAAAAAAGCTACACACAGATTTTCAGCTATGTGGGGGATCAGCACCCCAAACCCTTCATTGTTTAAGGATCAACTATTGTTTGTCTGTCTGCCTTTCTTTCTTTCAATTTTATTTATTTATTCAAGAAAGAGAGAGAAAGAGGGAAGGAGAGGGAGAGGCAGACTCCTACTGAGCAGAGAGCCCAATGTGGGCCTTGATCTCAAGACCCCGAGACCATGACCTGAGCCAAAGGCAGATGCTTAAACAACTGAGCCATCCAGGTGCCCTCAACTGTACTTTAGATCTCAAGTTACTTAGAGTATCTATTCAATGTGTTCTGTAGAAAAGTATCACAACATTATAGTCTTATATCTCTTCTTCTACTCTGGGACATTTATATATCTCATTAAAGTAAAAAAGATGTTAAATTTGGATTTTATCTTACTTATTTTTTTATTCTGTTTGGTTAGCCACTGTATAGTGCATCATTAGTTTTTGATGTAGTGTTCAATGATTCATTAGTTCCATATAACACCCAGTTCTCATTACAACATGCCCTTCTCAATACCCATCACCCGGCTACCCCATCCCATCAGCCTCCCCCCCTCTGAAACCTCAGTTTGTTTCCCAGAGTCCATAGTCTCTCATGGTTCATCTCTCTCTCTCTGATTTCTCCCCCTTCAGTTTTCCCTCCCTTCCACTATGGTCCTCTGTGCTATTCCTTGTGTTGCACATATGAGCAAAACCATATGATAATTGTTTATCTCTGCTTGACTTATTTCACTTAGCATGATCCCCTCCAGTTCCATCCATGCCAATGCAAATGGTGAGTATTCATCTTTTCTGGTGGCTGAATAATATTCCATTTTATATATGGACCACATCTTCTTAATCCATTGAAAAATCCACAAAACAGGAAACAACAAATCTTGGTGAAGATGTGGAGAAAGAGGAACCCTCTTATACTGTTGGTGGGAATGTAAGCTGGTACAGCCCCTCTGGAAAACAGTATAAAGCCTTCTCAAGATGTTATAAATAGAGCTACCCTATGACCCAGCAATTGCAGTGTTAGCTATTTACTCCAAAGTTACAGATGTACACATGCATACCAATGTTCATAGCAATATGAACAATAACCAAAGTGTGGAAGGAGCCAAAATGCCCTTCAACACATAAGTTCAAATTTTAAATAAGTCAGTGTTTAGAACAGGATCTGGCACATAGGAAGAGACTGCAGGCATTAGCTATTATCAGAATGCTCTATAACAATTGTAACCGGGATGTGATACATGGATACCCATGGTTCCCTAAAATGCCATCAGCAGGTCAACAAGACAATATACTCTTAATAGTACTAAGGTATTATTTTTAATTATTTATGTAACCATTACTATAAGTCATTGTACTCTTCACTATTAGTACTGGCACTGGCACTATTGTCATTGAATATTTTATCACCATGCAATCTGAGTTAAAAAAAAAAAAGTCAGTGTCACATAAGAATAACCTTTATGAAATATTAAAACTTAGTAATTTTATTAACTCTTAACTATTAGGAGCCTGGGTGGCTTAGTGAGTTAAGTGTCTGCCTTTGGCTCAGGTCATGATCCCAAGGTCCTGGGTTTGAGTCCTGCATAAGGCTCCCTGCCCAGTGTGGAGTCTGCTTTTCCCTCTTCCTCTGCTGCTCCCCCCTGCTCATACTCTCTCTCTCTCTCAAATAAATAAATAAAGTCTTTTAAAAAATAAGTAAATCTCAACTTTTGAGTATATATCTTTTTATTATTCTGCATGATGCAAAGAGAAGAATACACAAAACACTTCTACACCCTGAAGTATGACAGTGTTTAGAAAAATCACATGTGCAATTTTTTTGAGTTGTGAGTTAAACTACACACATTTTCCATGAAATACATTTTTTTTAAGATTTTATTTATTTATTTGACAGAGAGAGATCACAAGTAGATGGAGAGGCAGGCAGAGAGAGAGAGAGAGGAGGAGGAGGAAGCAGGCTCCCTGCCGAGCAGAGAGCCCGACGCGGGACTCGATCCCAGGACCCTGAGACCACAACCTGAGCCGAAGGCAGCGGCTTTAACCCACTGAGCCACCCAGGTGCCCATGAAATACATTTTTAATTGAAAGACCAAATTACAGACAAATTTTGGTTATTTAGATTTTAATATTATACATTCATTTTCTCAAAAATGAGGGGAGTGAGCCTATCACTTCAGGGGAAATCATCAGGTATTTGTTGGTAATAGTAGTAGCATTTGAAGATTCACATGAAAATTAGAATTTTGGAAAATATATCCAGCACCCGAACCTTGAGAACTTCCAAATACTTAAAGACTTTTCTCATGAGGTTGGTAGTAATAGTAACAAATGTGATGTTTTATTTTCTGTAATGAAATATACTGGCATTTTAAAGAGTTGCATAATCTCAATGAAGTTATATTTTCTGAATGACAGACATTCCAAAATCCTGCATGGCTAAAAGATCTGGGTAAGACAGACCAATGGATTTATTTAAAGACAGAAGACTAAGTTTATTGATATTTTGTTTCAGCTTTCACATTTCAGCTCACCTTAAAGCAATTAACAGTTGTTATCAATACCATGTATAGTATCAATGGTAATTTCTGGGAAGACTATTAAAATATCCCTATTTTTCCAGTAGCATATCTGTGTGTGGTTGGATTTTCTTCATAGACTTTAACTGAAATGATATATTTCATAGAAGCAGACATAGAAGCAGTATGAGAATCCGGCTACTTCTCTTCGGCCAGACATTAAAGATATCTGTAAAAGACTCCAATAATGTCACTCTTCTCCTTAAAATTTTTTAGCTGAGAAGTGTTATTTTTCTTTGAAATATATATTTACGGGATGCCTGGGTGGTTCAGTGGGTTAAGCCTCTGCCTTCAGTTCAGGTCATGATCTCAGGGTCCTGGGATCGAGCCCTGCATCAGGCTCTCTGCCCAGTGGGGAGCCTGCTTCTCTCTCTCTGCCTGCCTCTCTGCCTACTTGTGATCTCTGTCTGTCAAATAAATAAATAAAATCTTAAAAATAAATAAATAAATAAATAAATAAATATGTTTACATTAATTTATAATAAATGTATTATTGTTATTTAATTTTTAAAAACGATTTTATCTATTTATTTTTAGAGAGAGAGAGTGCATGAGTGAGAGGGACAAAAGGAGAGGGAGAGAAAATCCCAAGCAGACACTGCCCCTGACATGAGGCTCAATCTCACAACCTTGAGATCACCACATGAGCCAAAACCAAAAGTCAAATGCTTTACCAACTGTGCCACCCAGGAGACTTTATTATTGCTATTTAAAAATGGTTATATAGATAATTGTTCCAAATATTTTCTATTTTGATTTCAAATGCAGTAGATACCAGTAGCTATAAGCCATATAATCAAAAACTTTCTTGGGTCCTCAGTAATTTTTAAGAATGGTAAGTGTTCCTGAGACCAAGAAGTTTAAGAACCACTGATGTAGGATAAATGCCTATTGGGTAGGTCTTTTGCACCATATAGTCCTTTCAGCCTAGGACAGTCTAGGAGACAGAATGAGGACTATAATTCTATACATAAAATAAACTGGAACAAAGGGATAATATGGTAATCAAACATGATTCTAGAAATTGCTTTACAATAAGGAGAAAGGAACACTTTATTTTGACTAAAGGTATATGATAATTAATGAATGAAATGTTTTTGAGACGTTATTTATGAATTGATTTCAAATGGAAAGTTGTCAAGCAGCTATTTACTCTTCTTGTCAATACAAAGGAAGTTATAATCTTACAAAATGCCCAAGATAATATTCTTAGTATCTGTTGATTTGGGGATATCGACAGAGGGATAATGGATTTCAGTAAGTTTTTTGTTTTATTTTTAAGATTTTATTTGTGAGAGTGAGAGAGAGCTAGAGCACAAGCAGGGAGAGCAGCAGGCAGAGGGAGAAGCAGACTCCCTGCTGAGCAAGGAGCCTGATGTGGAACTCGAGCCCAGGACCCTGGGATCATGACTGAGCTGAAGGCAAATGCTTCACTGACTGAGCCACCCAGGCATCCTGATTTCAGTGAGTTTGAACTTTTTTTTTTTTTTAACATGCTTGGGAACATGCCCATTCCTGCTAGTTTATCATTTCTTATATTTCTTTCTTTACTCTACAAGCCTGAGTTGCTTCACCAGTCTTTCTGTGTTCTTCGCTTGAAAGCTCGATGAGGTCTTTGACTCTTTTTCCTACTTTATTTCTTTTCTTTTCTTTTTTTTTGTAAAGATTTTATTTATTTATTTGAGAGAGAGAGAGAGCATGAAAAGGGGGAGTGTCAGTGGGAGAAGCTGACTCCCTGCCAAGCAGGGAGTCCAGTGCGAGACTCAATACCGGGACTCCAGGATCATGACCTGAGCCCAAGGTAAGTCGCTTAATCAACTGAGACATCCTACCTTGTTTCTAATCAGCTGCCAAATTGTACTGTCTCTTCTTTTCAGATTTGTTTTACATTTGTTCCTTTCTTCTCCCTCCCACTGCCCTCCTCTAGTCCGGATGATTGTCACCCAAACCTGGATTGTTAGAGCAGTGTCGTAGCTGATCTTTGTGCCACTAAGTGCATCACATATCTGACTAAAGCAGGGATTTATTTGATCTTGTCACTTTTGAGCATAAAATCCTCCAGAGGCTCACTATTGCCTATGAATGAAATAGTTTCTCAGCCCAGCATTTGGGGGCATGGAATATTACTATTTGTCCCCAGACTTTGTATTCAGAAGGTCATTCACTACAGCCCATCAGGTGAGGAAGGTTTCCCAATGTCCTGCATAAGACCTGCCCATTATTGAAACTAGAGCATTACTTTTGCAACCCTACAGACAGGAATGTCCCTTTCCCTTTCCAGTTATAGGTCCCATTGTCCAGAGTCCAAGTCCCAAATTTTCCTTGAAATATTCTTCCCTTTCTTATAGAGTTTAGAAATAAAAATATTAATAATACAATTAGAGTGCTTCCTCTGTACCTCAAATCCTAATGCTATATGATATGAGTGACTTGAGGCAGAGAAAATTGTATTATTTCATCATCAATGGTGTGCATCCACAGTGTGGAAGCAATAATCTTTGGAGTTAGAAGATCAATTTCAAACTCTGGTTACGGTTAAGAAAACTTGGACAAGTCATATCAACTTTTTGTACTTGGTTTTCTCATGAGTAAAATGGGGATGATAATAATATCTATCTTATAGGGTCATTATACGATCAAATAAGAAAATGTCTGTTGAAAATGGCAAAGTTCCATAAGGTTGATTATTGCTAATTACTGCTGCTACTACTACTACTATGATTATTATTACTGCTATTGTTGCCGTTTTTTAATGTGTCTGTGTATTTTCCTTATTCTTAAAAAGATTTTATTTATTTATTTGAGAGAGAGAGAAAGAAAGAGTGGGGAGAAGGACAGAGGAGAAGGGAGACGGACAAGCAGACACTGGGCTGAGCACAGAACCCACTCGGGGCTCGATCTCATGATCCTAAGAACATGGCCTGAGCTAAAACCAAGTCAGAGGCTTAACTGAGTGAGCCATCCAGGCACCCCTCATATGTGTATGTATTTTCATGCCCTTAATTAGGACATAAGGTTTTAAAAGGGAAGTGTTGAGTCATTCTTTACTTTTTAATTCCCCCTTGTTAACAAAGGATCTGAATATAAGAATGAATGCTTACAGAAAGAGAAGTTAGAAGGGTTGTGGTAACCCACAAATAAAGTTTTGTTTTGCTAAGAAAAATAACATGGAGGGGAAGATTAGCAATGTGAAGCTTAATTCTGCTTTTATTGAGGGATTGTCTCATAGTGACGAGGATAGTCTTACTACCGAAAATTTCAAACCACAAGCATTTTTAAAAGATTCCAAGATAAATAGTTTATAGCTCCTCAAGGGAGAATGAGGTTAAAATTCTGTAGGGAAGGAATGAACCAAAAGAGCAGAGACTTAAGGATGAATCAACATGCAAAATAAAACTAAAACAGAAAGTAAGGTTGGCAAATTCTGGGAAGGTGGTTCAAACTCTTACACAAAATAACTTATCACAGAGATTAAAGCTTAAGTCATCTATATAGTTAATTTTCTGATGTTCAATCAACTGAAGGGTTGGCAGCTTATATGATAAATTATGGTGCTACAAGGAAACCTATGTAAAGTTAATAAACTTTTGGTGCTTCCAGAATTACAAGAAATGCTATTAAACTTTTAATAACCACAGGCTGACTTGAGTTTCCACATACTGTAAGTAAAGTTAAATCTGAGTAAATGAGAATGTTCCAGGTTAGGAATAGCTGGTAGGAAGAGGACTGTAGCACCACACATGTGCATTTATGAGCAAGTAGCCTCATAAACAGAAGGATCAGTGAGTATGATGAAATTAGGGGGCGATGTAAGAGATCATATCCTGCCTGTCTTCTGCTCGCTGCTTTTCTCCAACCTTTATATCTGGACGTACTTGACCCCTACGTGCAGCTTCAGACTCTGGAACCAAATCAAGGGAAGCATAATGAACCCTAGTGAGTAGTTTGCAGGTTCAGCCTCAAATAAAAGATGTTACTAATCCCTCTCTGACTTTGAGCCTTACCTAGTTCTTACCTTCTGCCTCTTACATGATCAAAGAAAGTCCCTCCTTTGTTTTCTTTGTTCCTAAGCCCTGGTTAATTTGGCATCTGTTCAGTACCACACTACTTTTCATCACTTCTCTTTGTCACAAACGTCACTTGCTTTTTCTAAGTCAGGCCCTTTTTGCCTTCTACGCGATATAGGAAAATAAACTTTTTTTTTTAAAGATTTTATGTATTTAATTGAGAGGGAGAGAGCACAAGTGAGGGCAGGGGTTGGGCAGAGGGAGAAGCAGCCTCCCCACGGAGCAGGGACCCCAACCTGGAGGTCCATCCCTGGACCACCTGGACCATGGGGCCTAACCAACTGAGCCACCCAGGTGCCCTAAATTTTCAAACCATAAACCAGATACATTGAAGAAGCACCTTAAGTATGATAAATTTAATTTTCTTTCCATTGAGGAAAGAATGGACTTTCCATAGTAACAAGTAAAAGAAAGTTAAGAGTAAAAGAAGTTAACAAGTAAAAGGTTACATATGGGTACTGAAGCACAAACCCCATAGACACAGGACATTTGCACTCGACTCATTCAGCAAGGGCAAACTTCATGATGATTTCACAGAAGCTGAAGCAGTAGAGCCAGCATTTCAGGACCATGTTCTGAGATGTTGGTGGAGAGAAGGATCTGAATGATGCATCACAAGAAACTTTAGGGAAAAAAAAAAAGATCGTGGTGAGAAGATTTGGGATTTGGTGACATTGAACCACTCTGAAGAGTCACTACAAGTAAAATTGTGTAATGTCAGTAATAATTAGGGTACAATTTTATTTGAAATTCCTTACTTTTTATCTCCTGAGGAGAAATCAAGAAACTGTGATGGGAGGCACAGTTTTTTTTTTTTTTTTTTTAAAGAGAGATAAATGATAACTAGTTTAAAACACTTGGAGTGGAGCAAGTGAAAAACAAATAGAATGCTCAGTGATATAAAAAATTAAAATCAACACTAAAAATGGCAATATGGTACAGCTTGAATAAACTAACAGTACGTGATTACAGGGAGACCTCATTTGAGATCACTCAAGTAGACTCCGTGCTGAGTGCAGAGCCCAACATAGGGCTCGATCCGAGGAGCCCAAGATCATGACTTATGCTAAAAGTAAGAGTTGGGTGCTTAACTGACTGAGCCACCCAGGCACCGCCTTTGAGAGTAGTTTTTAACCAGAACCTGAAGGTAATGATAGAAATTCTTACCCCATAGTTAACTAGGTAATGACTTGTCCCAAGGCCCAAAGACAAACATTAGAAAGTCTGGTTGAAGGAGGACAATGAAATGTTGTTGGCCAAAGCAGAGGGTTCAAAATGCTAATTAATAGAATATGAGTTAGGGGCTGGGCTGGGAAAGATAATGGCTGACCTTGAATTAGAGACTCATGTGGACATATGTGGTTTCATTTGGATCTGTAAGATCATAAGAGTTTAGAATGAGGAATGTGCTGAAAGCAGAGGAATCTAGTGGTTCTGAGAGTCTGGGGAGCAGGAATTTGATCAACTGGCAAAGCAGAGATATTCATTCATTCATTCATTCATTCATTTACTCATTCATTAATCTAATGTTTACTAACAACTTACTATGTTCCAAGAAATGTTCTAAGCACTTGGATAAGCCCTGAAGCCTTATGAAACTTACATCATAGAGGAAGAAGTCAGAAACAAACAGATAAACAAATAAACAAATGAAAATATTGCCTGATAATAATTGTAATGCAGACATTAAAGGGAATCATATGGATGAGAAACTGATTGTTCTTTTATATTTGGGAGTGGGGAAGGTCTGGAGATAGGAGAGGTCTCTTTGAAGACGTGACATTTAAACAAAGACCTGAAGTCAAGAAGGAGTCACACGCACATACCCAGGGGTGTGTGGCTGGGATGAGCAGAGTCTGATGGAGCAATTCCCAGCAGGCAGACTAAATCCAAAACCCTGGGAGGCCAATGTGGTCAAGAAGGAGTAGACAAGAAACAAATGGCTTAAGTAAGCAAGCTGGATAAGGGACAATGAGGATCTTATGAGGAAGGATCTCAGGAACTTAAACCACAATTCTGAGGTATATAATAGTCGGGAGCTAGATCAAAGAGGAGGGGTCCAAGGGCTGGGTGTGGGCACACATGTGATTCAGTCATGGATAAACTGAGCAATGTTAGAATTCAGTACAGTTGGGGTGCCTGGGTGGCTCAGTCAGTTAAGTGTCTGACTCTTGATTTTGGCTCATGTCATGTTCTCAGGGTCCTAGGATGGAGCTGAACTTGGGGCATGGCATCTGCTTCTCCCTCTCCCTTTGCTCCTCCCCACACTCATGTCCTCTCTCTTAAATAAATAAATTAAATTAAATTTAAAAAGAAACAAAGAAAAGAAACAAAGAATTCAGGACAGTTGCCATAAGTAAGGAACCAGAAATTAGCTTGGATTAGTGTGTTTTCTGGTGTAGGACTTTACAATAATAATAACCACAATAATTTTTCTAGTGATCTACCACCTACCTGTGACAGTCTTATTTCCTTTTTGCCTTCATAACTTTTACTCATTTTTGCTTGTTGGTTGAAATCAGGTGTCCCATCATCCTTGACTCAACTCCCAAGTCTTGGTAGGGTTGAGGAGTCCTTTCTCAGGGATCCCTGAACACACTATTGCTGTTGCCATAAGTTACAGTCCTTTAGGCTTATATTTTTATTTCTGCTACTGTGTGAGGTTTTTTCAGGGTCAGCAATTGTATCTTATTCTTCTTCATATCCCAAGTTGCTAATATAGTGTCTGGCACCAGGATGTGTTCAAAATACATTTTTTGATTGAGTAAATGAATGAAAGAATGAGTAGATGATAGCTTATTCAAATCCTTTGTGAAATTAGGCAGGGCAAATGTATAAAATAAGAGTAAAGTGCATGGGGCACCTGAGTGGCTCAGTAAGTTAAAGCCTCTGCCTTCAGCTCAGGTCATGATCCCAGGGTCCTGTGATCGAGCCCTGCATCAGGATCTCTGCTAAGCAGGGAGCCTGCTTCCCTTCCTCTCTTTGCCTGCCTCTCTGCCTACTTGTGATCTCTGTCTGTCAAATAAATAAATAAAATCTCCAAAAAAAAAAAAAAAAAAGAGTAAAGTGCATGGCTATGTCTGATATATGCCAGGATCTTTACTTAAACCATGTCTGTTAATTCTCCCAACAAGTCAATGTGGTGGGGAGTGTAATCATCTATCCTTTAGAGACAAATAAACTGCAGTTCAGAATCCATAAAGATCAGCAACAAGGTGGTAAACCTAGTGATGGGCAAGGCTGGGAAATGATGCTTGGTTCTTTCCAGTTTGCCTAGAATTACAGCATGGATGGTGTTGAACTCAGATATCTATGCAAGAAGGAAAATTTCCTGCCAGGGAGCACACAGCTCCTGATTGCCGTGAACTTCTTTAACTTACTAGGGCAATGGAGAATCATTTAAGCTTCTGAGTGATAGGATAAAATGTATTATGCTATGATGGACATGACCTTCAGGATAATGATTCTCACTGCTTTGGCTACTCTGTACAGGCCGAATTACAGAGAGACATGTTAGGGGTTAATCATAGTCCACCAGCTGTGGAGCTGTGAAGAATTACAGTTGTGTGTATCCCTGGAACTAGAAAAGAAAGAAAAAAATAATTTAGGATATATTGAGGAGGAAAAAAGAAAGCAGAACTAAAAAAGTCTCATGGGATGTGAGATAACAAGGAGAGAGTTCATTCAGCTGTAAGTAGGGTTTCAAGTTCCTAGATCCTAAGGGCATCCAGGAGTTTGGGATGGCACCTAATTTAAGGCATATGCTAAATGCTGCTTAAAATTCATTACATTTTTTAGATACCCTAATGGCCCACTAAAAAAAATCATGGAGTGGGTGAATGTAAATCAGTGTGCCATTCATGTCTCAGTTCCTCATCTAGAAACTAGTAAGAGTTTCCTTAGATGATTTTCAGAGTCAACGACTTCAATTGGAGCAGTTTCTTTCCTTTAGATGCCCCTCCTTTTCCTTCCCTCTTCTTATTTCAAAATGATAGCCCTGAAAGTAATCATTATCTAGATGAACAAATATGTTTAAAGCAAGTATATAATTAGAAATCTGTCCCAAGCTTTGTACACACAAAGTGCATTTTTTGGTTTGCCAGTCCTGGAAATGTTTGTGACGGCTTCTTGGCATTTAGTAAGCATTGCTTAGAACAACCACCTGCTTTCTTTCTTTCCTTTTTTAATTGCTTGGGATGGGGCTGTTTTCTATCATGGATTTTTCCATTTGATAAAGCTTTTCTTCTGTTTACCTTACTTTCAATCATTTCACTGTAGCACACCCAGAAATGGCTATGAAACCCTGCTGTCATCAATCTTCTTGTTAAAGTATGTTTTAGAGTCTTAGACATTCATTCTAGAATCTCAGTATGGGCAGTAGCAGCATACCAGTTTGTGTTAATCAGGCCCTAGAATTCACTGTACCTTACTTAAAAAAAAAAAAAAGTTCAACCAGAATTTGAGAAGCATGATTCGGTAGCACAAAGGAGAAACATTGTAGGAAAAACACATTATTATCATCATATATTAAATCCAGAGCAGTGGGGGCCTTGGAAATTGGAATATTGATTTGTAAACTGTCTTTTGAAATAATTGGGATGTGTTGTTGAAACTAATAGCCAGAATAAAAAAAAGTAACAAAAGAACTTAGAAGGCAAAGCAGAGGAAATTCATTAATTTGAAAATATTTATCAAGTACCAGTTATTAAGATATGGAAGCATCATGTTAGACATTATGCTATAGCAGAGCATAAAACAGATAGTCCCTGCCCTTCCAGAGCTTACAGAATAGAGTACAAAGCTATAGGGAATGTAGGTATTACATAAATGATTAGAAGTTTTAAAATGGAGAACTGCAAGGGAAACGGAAAGAAAAGGAACTTGACTTTGGACAGAGGAAGGGGAGATATAGTTGGCCTGGTAAGATCTTTTAGGAAAAAGTAATCTTTAAGTTGAAAATTGAAGGTTATGTAAGTGTTAGTTAGCAAGGCAGAAATGTTGGGAAAGAAATGGGATAGGATAAGTGTGAAGGTAATTAGACAGTTAGGATCTGAGATATTCTTGTAATTGAAAGAAGTCCATTTTTTCTTTCAGGAACAGAGGAGTCTTAATCAAGATATTTTGAGGCCAATTCAAAGAGAATGGGTGCATCTCAAAGGAAGAAGTGAGCCATGGAAGGGAAGTGACAAAGAATTGATCATGTCAACCACTGTTGAAAGGGAAAGAGTGAGAGTAGGAGATGAATATGTGTGTACATGTAGCCTCACAGAAAATAATATCTACTTGCCCTAAATCGAGGCGGTAAGGACATGCTATTTGGGAGATTGCATTAACTGAAGAGGGAGCAAGGAGAAGTTTAGGATCATGGTTTGTCACATCATTAGGCAGCCTGGTGAAGTTTTCTTCCTTGATGACAAGGAAGGGCTTCATTTATACACCTGGAAGGGCTTCAAGAGCAAGCTTCTCTAACCTTTCTGGAAAATCATGATTCCTAAACTTAAATATCAGGGTCAGGAAATCACTTCACTCTCTCCTTAAAACAAAAACAAAAATAAAACCCCAACAAACCTAATAACTTAAATAAAAATTTGTAATGACATTTTAGCATCATAATTTAAGAAGAATATAATTTCTCAGTAAATGTAAGCTTTCTAATTCCCCCATAAGGACTGAAACACTTTTGTGCGTACAGTTTTCCTTATTTTTCTAGTTTGTCCACGAAGCTATGACATTTTGTCGCATCCACAATTCAGTTCCAGAGACTGAATTCTGTAAACCTTAGCTCTACCTATCACAGAGACAGGACAAAAACTGGTACTGTATTTACCCTTGAACTAATTACATCCGAGGTCATTTAAGAGTTGAAATACACTTTAATTCCACAATTAAAGTGTATTTTAAGATGCCTTTTAGGATGGACCAGAAGAAGGCTTAAGCTCTCTGACAAAGCATGATTATTTGCTTATTCATTGAAGGTGGACAAATGTTTCTCAGAATATTCCTTCTGCTTGATGGCTACTAGCTTTGTAAATGTACCCCTGGAAGAAAAAACCCAATTCTGATGAGTCATCCTAGTTTCATATAAGGATGCTGAAAAGTAACCTCAGAATAGGAATAGAAACTGAAAACCTATTTTAAGACTTCCCTGATTTGAGGCAATTTTTAAAAGAAGATATACACGAAATAAATTCACTGTATATATACTAATTCAAATTGAAAACATTTAGAAAGGGAAGCCTGAGTGGCTCAGTTGCTTAACGGACTGCCTTTGGCTCAGGTCCTGATCCCAGGATGCTAGGAGGGAGTGCCACATCCGGCTCTCTGCTCAGTGGGGAGACTACTTCTCTCTCTCTCTCTGCTCCTCTCCCCACTTGTACTTTCTCTCTCTCAAATATATGAAATCTTTTTTTAAAAAAATTTTTCTTTTTTTAGAAAGATTTTATTTATTTATTAATCTATTTATTTATTTATTTATTTGGCAGGAGTAGGACACAAATGGGGATTGGGAGAGGGAGAAGCAGGCTTCCTGCTGAGAAGGAAGCCTGATGCGGGGCTCGATCCCAGGACCCTGGGGTCATGACCTGAGTCAAAGGCAGACGCTTAACTGACTGAGCCACCCAGGTGCCCCACAAATAAATAAAATCTTTGAAAAAAAAAAGAAAATATTTAGAAAATAAAAATACAGTGAACATTTCTGAAAATGTTTTGTATCATAAACATTATGTTTTTAGTTTTACAATTAGGAGAGTGAAGGGACAGGGCCATGAGAAACCCTGATGAGTAATGGCTTCTTTTTCATTTTATTCTGAAGTATAATAGGTCTCAGGGTGGAATAGAGCTTTAGTAAGAGGAAAATATAATTTCGATCTCTATAGAGAGCAGACGTGAGAGAGTTTGTGAGTATAATCTTAACCTGGAGAGGAGTAACACTAGCACACCTACTAGCATACCAAGAAGAGTTTTTCCAAAATAAACAAATGGGAATCCATGCAATTAAAAGCTGTACAACAAAAGAAACAATTAACAAAATGAAAAGACCACTTATGGAATGAGAAATTATTTGCGAATCACATATCTGCTAAGGGCTTAATATCCAAAATATATAAAGAATTCATATAACTCAATAGCAAAAAAAAAATATATATATATAATTAAAAAATGGACAAGGACCTGAATAGACAAAGAAAGCATGAAAATAAACAATAAGTAGATGAAAAGTGATGAGCATTACTAGTCATTAGAGAAATGTAAGTCAAAACGACAATGAGATGTCATCTCACATCTGTTAGAATGACTGTCTTCAGAAAGATAAGCAATAACACACGTTAGCAAGAATGTGGAGGAAAGAGAGCTCTTGTGCACAGTTAGTGTGATTATAAAGTGGTGCAGCCACTATGGAAAAAGTATGGAAGTTTCTGAAAAGAATTAAAATAGAACTATTATATGATCCAGTAAATTCTAATTCTGGGTATTTATCTGAAGGAAACAGAAATACCACATCAAACAGATATCTGCGTTTCCATGTGTGTAGCGACATAATTCACAATAGTCAAGACATAGGAACAGCATAAGTTGTCTATCAACAGAAAAAGGATAAACAAGTTGTGAGTCATATATATACAATGGAATATGGTTCCGTTATAAAAAAGGAGATGCTGTTATTTGTGACAACGTGGATGGAACTTGGGAGCATTATGCTAAGTGAAATAAGTCAGAGAAAGATAAATAATGTATTTTCTCACTTATATGTGAAATAAAAAAACCCACAAACTCCCAAACTCATAGAAAAAGATATCAAATTTGTGCTTATTACAGGTAGGGGGTGGAGGGTGGGAGGAATTGGATGAAAGGGGTGAAAAGGCACAAAATTCCAGCTATAAGATAAATAGTACTGGGGATGGAATGTACAACATGATGACTCCAGTCAACATAGAAAATCTAAATAAAATCTTCCCCAAAAATGAAATAAAATTAGGGACTTTTGTGCCTTCTACATAGTATGTAATACATATTACTATGTAGTAATACATAAGTGATACATGGAGATACATAATAAGTATTTAAGAATACTTATTAAGATTTAACCTTCAAAGTACCATTTATTTCAAGAATTAATACATGAAAAACAAAACCAGTCTTAAAGATTTTATTTATTTATTTATTTACTTACTTACTTATTTATTTATTTATTTTTGCAAGAGAGAGAGAGCAAGCAAGAGCAGGGGGAGGGACAGAGGGAGAAGCAGACTCCTTGCTGAGCAGGGAGCCCAATGTTGGACTTGATCCCAGGACCCTAAAGGCAAATGCTTAACCAACTGAGCCACCCAGACATCCAAAATTCCTTAATTTTAAATAGATTTTCTGAACTAGCAATCTTTTTTCCATCCATTTAGTAACTTTTTAAGAAATTGAAGTAAGTTGTCACACAATGTTGCTTTAGTTTCAGGGGTATGACATAGTGATATGAAACTCTGCATATTATGCTGTGCTCACCATGACTGTAACTACCATCTGTCACTATACAACAGTATTACAGGACCACTGACAACATTGCCAGTGCTGTACCTTTTATCCTATAACTTAGTCATTCCATAACTGAAAGCCCATACCTCCCATTCCTTTTCAACCATTTTGCCCATTTCCCCATCACTCTCCCTGCTGGCAATACCAATTTGTTCTCTATATTTATGGTCTGTTTCGAGGTTTTGTTGTTGTTTATTTACTTAGTTTTTCAGATTTCACATATAAATGAAATCATACAGTATTGGTCTTTTTCTGACTACTCTCACTTAGCATAATGCCCTCTAGGTCCATCTGTGTTATCAAAAATGTCAAGATCCCATTCTTTTTTGTGGCTGAGTAATATTCCATTGTATAGATTTATCCCATCTTCTTTATCTTTTCATCTATTGATGGACCCTTGGGTTGTTTCCATATTGTATCTATTGTAAATAATGCTGCAATAAACATAGGGGTATATATACATTTTTAAGTTAGTGTTTTAATTTTCTTTGGATAAATACCCAGTAACAGAATTACTAGATTGTATGAATTATCAATCTTATACAAATAATCTTCTACCATATAGTGGGGTGTCCATTCTCCTGAAAGTCTTGCCACCTGCTCTTCATCTGAGGGATGGGGGTTACCAATACTCTCCAATACTCTAAAAACAGAGTAAAATTGTAGAGTAAAAATACTCTAAAAACAAATCACCTGGATCCTTTCTACCTTGCCTCCATGTTTGCTTTCTCTCATAATCCCCTATAAGATTTTGGGCTTTGCAGGGGCACCTGGGTCACTCAATCAGTTGAATTTTGACTCTCTGACTCCGAATTTTGAATCACTGACTCTTGATTTTGGCTTGGGCCGTGATCTCAGGATTGTGGGATTGAGCCCTCCGTCGGGCTCTGCATTTAGCATGGGGTCTGCTTGTCCCTTTCCCTTTGCTCCTCCCCCAATTTCTCTCTCTCTCTCTTAAATAAATTAAATCTTTAAAAAAAAAATCTTAAAATCTCAAAAAAAAAAAAAAGAATTCGTTTTTTGCAAATATAATTGGGAGGGGAGATGAAGGGAAGTAAGGTTAGTGATCTTCTCCATGCTTTGTACTGGCTGCTTTAGTAGTCCTACAACTTAAAAAATTCTTTGTCAATGGAACACAAAGTCATGATTTGAAACGGAGAAGGAAAAATAACCCACAGCCAGGAGAACTAAATATAGTAAGATGACGTGTGCATTTTCAAAATGTTTAATGATAAGCTTGTTACACATCTAATATGAATTTAAAAAAAAAAAAACAATAATTTAGCAGGGAAGAAAAAAAGCATGTGTATATTAAAAACTCCAAACTTTCTCATTTCCTATTTACTTGGGAGCTTTTTCTTTGGCTCAATTAATTTATCTGTGAGTAGGCCATGGGAAATGGCTTAAAAAGATACACATATTTTGAGGTCAAAGGTTTGGTTTAAACTCTGACCTTGTTCAATCTTGGGTAAATCACCCACTCTCTGAGAGTCCATGGTGTTCTATTCTTCCATTGGAATGGTAATGAGGTAGGCTGGGGCAATGCTGTTAGGACCCCAGTTCATCCCAGAGGTCACTAGCAACTCCCATAGGCTGGGAAGACTTTCTTCCTTAAACACTCATGTGTGCCTCTGTCAGGACTTTTCTAAGTACTACTTAGACAAAAGACACATTTTGTAATCCCAAATTTCCTTGTTTCCTAAATTGTTGCTCACAACTTTCAGGTGGCAAAACCGATTCCAACTAAGAGAGAGAGAGAGAGCACGTACCAGCAGGCAGAGTTGGAGAGAGAAGCAGGCTCCCCACCAAGCAAGGAGCCCGATGCAGGACTCGGTCCCAGAACCCTGGGATCATGACCTGAGCCAAAGACAGCGGCCCAACCAACTGAGCCACCCAGGCGTCCCTAAATTATGGATTTTTAAAAGGATTTTTCAGGATAGATATTTAAAAATCATTGTTTAAGTGAGTGATAAAATGAATGAATCTTATTACTGGGTGAATGGATGCTACTTATGAAATATTTATTATATCCAAAGAGAATGCTGTGTAAGGGTTGGTAGAACATTCCAAAACAAATGACCATATATATAACTTAAACCATGAATTTATTACAAATATCAGAATGGGTGGTAAGGAAAATAGAAATATCTAGAGAACCAAATGAAAGGGAAATTATTTTTTTAGAACTACTATTTAGAGTAAAATAGTTATACCCTTTGCTTTATTCCTATTTTAGTGATAAAATATTATTTGATATTATAGTGTTTTCTTTCATGGTAGCAAATTATAAACACAAATGGACATACAGTTGGTTAGGATACGAGTCTTTTTTTTTTTTAATTCAGTTTTTGGACTGGTCTGCTATTTTCAGGACAGTAAAAATATCTCAGTAGGATATTAATTAAGAAATATTTGGGGCACTTGGGTGACTCAGTTGGTTAAGCCTCTGTCTTCAGCTCAGGTCATGATCCTAGAGTCCTGGGATTGAGTCCCATGTCAGTCTCCTTGCTCAGCAGGGAGCCTGCTTCTCCCTCTACTTGCTGCTCTCCCTGCTTGTGCTCTCTCTCTCTTTCTCTCCGTCAAATAAATAAATAAATAAATAAATAAATCTTTTTTAAAAAAAATTAATTTTGTTTGTGTCCGCAATGTTTTTTTAATGGTCCTAACTATATAAATAAAATAATTGGATCATATTGCTAATTTGGAATGGACTTGATTATGATGAGTGGTTTTTTTTTTTTCTTTTGTAGCAGTTTGGAATTTTGTTATAGTTGTTGTGAATTAACCTAAATTTCTCTCTACCCTCAAAAACAGATTTGGGGCAAACTGAGATTAAAGGCTAGATGACATGTTATGAAGATGTTTAGTCACTGGTTTTATAGACATAAATAATGAAATGTCATTACTATCTTGGTCCCGTTTTGAAAACACTACTGACAGGTATCAGAGCTCAGTTACTTGAAGAACTCTGGACATACACTTAGCAGTAATTCTTCCTACTCAAGATTACCTTCAAGCAAAGGACACGGGCTTAGATTCTATCATGGGCATCAGCACATCAAAATTCTAAGATACAAATATTTAAAAAATTCTGTCAGGTGCTGGCAAGTTGGTTTATGAGCTGTGTAATTGGACTGGTGCCCACTCTGACCGAATTGCTAAAACTAGACATGCACTTGCTTTACCAAATTTAGAGGGATCTCAGAGAGCAGAAAACAACTTGCTAAATTATTTCCACCATTAGATTAAATGAATTAACACAACACAGCTTTGTCAGAAGTTCCTGAACATGGTTTATCTATAGTCAAAATTTTCTATTGTATATTAAGTCATTTTAATTGTTGACTGTATGACCCATTCCATTTATACGATATAAATTAACAATTTGTGATAAGATCTGAAGGGATCCTGATTTGATTTCACTTCTACTTTGTCTACAAAAGAAAAAGAAATATTTTAAGTTATAGGAATATAAGTCGATAGGCAGTGGAGAAAACTGTGTGGTGTGAGTCCGACAATAAAATGGTCTGACTTGTAGGAAAGTTTTTCTGGGAATGAAGTCTAGAATGCCTTTTTTTTTAAGATTTTATTTATTTATTTGATAGAGAGAGAGAGAGGGAACACAAGCAGGGAGAGAGTAGGAGTGGGAGAATCAGGCGCCCTGCTGAGCAGAGAGCCCAATGCGGGGCTCGATCCTAGGATCCTGGGATCATGACCTGAGCTGAAGGCAGATGCTTAATGACTGAGCCACCCAAGTGTCCCTAAAATATAGTTCTTATTGTTCATAAATACTCTCTAGATCTGTGCTTTCATCATAACATTTAATTTTTAAATGCATTATAAATCTATCATTTTTAAAAGACTTTATTTACTTATTTATTTATTTATTACTTATTTGAGGAGAGAGAGTGTGTGTGAGTGGAGGAGAGGATCAGAGAGAGAGAATCTCAAGCAGATTCCTTGAGTAGTGGGTAGAAAAATTTTCTAGACAAAGTGGTAATTGAGTTAAGCCTTTCAGAGCATGGAGCCCTATGCCCAGCTCAATCTCATGACTCTGAAATCGTGACCTGAGTACAACCATGAATCCAGTGTTCAACTGACTGAGCCACCCAGGTGCCCCTCATTATAAATATATCTTAATTAGAGTTTATTCCACCCCTAATCTCTGATTAGCTTCATATTAATTAACAGGAATTTTACCAGTGTAGAGATGAAGAGTAAAAGAACTAAACTCTCTCTTTTTTAATAATGATGAAAACAGCAGCTGCAAGTAGAATGTTATCTGGATGTCAGGTTTAAGATATCTCTATATCCGGATTCCTGGGTGGCTCAGTTCGTTAAGCAGCTGCCTTCAGCTCAGGTCATGATCCCAGCATCCTGGGATCGAGTCCGGCATCAGGCTGTTTGCTCATCAGGGAGCCTGCTTCTCTCTCTGCCTCTGCCTGCTTGTGCACTCTTTCTCTTTCTCTCTCTGACAAATAAATAAATAAAATCTTAAAAAAAAAAAAAGATATCTCTGAATCCACCATCATAGATAACAAATGCAACAAACATCCTTTGAGCTCCTAGTTTAATATGGACGTCAGGAGTGGGGGAGAGGGCTGACAAGAATGAAGAAGGCTTGTTTCCCGTCATCATAGAACATAAAACATTTTTTTCTTTTACAGCCAAGTATAATACAAATTGATTAGTGCTCATACGAATGTTCTTTCTCAAGTGGAAAGATTATTTATGCTGGAGAACGTAGTGGGTAGAAAAATTTTCCAGACAAAGTGTTAATTGAGTTAAGCCTTTCAGGATGAAGACTATTTAGGTGGAATTTAAGGGAAAGGTGCGCAAGGAGAATGAGTTTCTGTGTTAAGAGAAAGGTGCGGGCCAACCAGTGGGGTGCCAAAAAAATTCACAGGCAAAAATAACTTTGATTTGCTTTGATTCGGGTGTCTTACTAATTTGATTTTTATTAATACTTCAAGAGAGGAATGGCTGGAAGCACCTGGGTGGCTCAGTCAGTTAAGCATCCAACTCTTTCTTTTTTTTTTTTGAAGATTTTATTTATTTACCGGGGTGGGGGGGAGAGCGAGCACAGGCAGACAGAATGGCAGGCAGAGGCAGAGGGAGAAGCAGGCTCCCTGCCAAGCAAGGAGCCCCATGTGGGACTCGATCCCAGGACGCTGGGATCACGACCCAAGCCGAAGGCAGCTGCCCAACCAACTGAGCCACCCAGGTGTCCCAAGCATCCAACTCTTGGTTTTGGCTCTGGTTGTGGTCTCAGGGATTGTGGGATGGAGCTCCATATCAGGCTTCACACTCAGTGCAGAGTCTGCTTCAGAGTCCCTCCCTCTCCCTCGGCTCCTTCCCCACTCATGTGTGCATGCTCTCTCTAAATAAATTGTGGGAAGCCACGATAAGGCTTGAGACAAGGACCAAACCAGGCCCTGACTTGTGCCTCCTTTAAAGTCCGAATAACCTAACAAAAGGTTTAGGATGGGAAAAGTTGAGTAGCACTGAGAAAGGGTCTGTGCTATGTGTTGTACACTCGCCTACGTGACTTCCCACACTCTTGCTAAACAACTGAGAACAATTCGATTGGGGTCATAAGTTCATTGCTGGTCCTTGCTGCCCTAGTACAGCCCATAAATTGCTTTCAGTTTTGCTGTATCAATACAGAATAATTGTACTAGCATCAGCTGTTTGGTGTCACAAGTTCTGCTTATATAGTTAAATGTGAAACTTATTATGGGAACTTGTGGTTGTTTAACTAGACACAGGTGTATTGCTTCTCCTATTATCACTATATATGGCCTTAGTGCTTTGAATAAACTTAGCACTGTTGGACATCCTCCTCAGTGCTCCTCCTGCCCCCATCTCTTTGTCTCTTAACTTCTTTTCTTCATCCTCTTACCCTCACGTTCCTGGTTGATTTGTTGTGCTGGCCGTGACAATAAATAAATTATATTATATTATTATAAATATAAGATATTATTATAAATTATACTATAATTTATATAATATATAATATATCTTATATATTATATTATTATAAATAATAAATAAATCAATAAAATCTTTTAAAAAAGAGAGAACTCACATGAATGATATTCCTATACAGATAAATAGTAAGGATACCAACTTAGTGTTTTACTATAACTATAGTCACAATATGGACCAGAATACTCAAGCACAGCAGTGCACAAGAGGGGCGTGTTTATTATCAGCAAATCAGTTACTGTTGGACATTTAGATTCTTCTCTGTGTCTATCTGCAATCTGGATTAGATTTTCCTATTCAACTCTCTTAGTGTTCTAAGAGAGTATCACTTAGCATACCAGTGAATCATTTTCATTGAATGTATGGATTTTACTACAACAGTATCTCATTCCTCGTGCCCAAGCTCACAGCAGGCAAATCACTTTCGTGCATTTAGAGTACAGGATAAGTGAAGTAGATGTTGTAAAAAAAGAATGGAAAGCAACTTCATATAAAGGAAGAAAAATCAATCATAAGAAGATTAAGGTTTTGTTGTTGTTGTTTTTAAGATTTATTTGAGAGAGAGAGAGAATGACAAGTAGGGGGAGGGCAGAGGTTGAGGGAAGAGCAGGCTCCCTGCTGATCAGGGAGCCCAACAAGAGGCTCAATCCCAGGACCCTGGGATTATAGCCTGAGCCAACGGCAGACATTTAACAGGCTGAGTCACCCAGGCACCTAACATCAAGTTCTTCTTTTCCATATTTTGAGCCACATGTTTTGACAAGTAGGTACTTCCTTGTTAATGTTTTTCTTTTTTTTAAGATTTTATTTATTTTTCTGACTGAGAGAGACAGTGAGAGAGGGAACACAAGCAGGGGGAGTGGGAGAGGAAGAAGCAGACTCCCTGAGTAGGGAGCCCAATGCAGGGCTTCATCCCAGGACCCTGGGATCTTGTCCTGAGCTGAGGACAGACACTTAACCACTGAGCCACCCAGGTGCCCCTACTTCCTTGTTAATTAATTCAGCTAGTTTTAGGACTGCTCCATTTGCTTACTTATCCAATGCTAATTATTATTAGGGCTTATTTGTTTTCAGTCTAAAATGATATTGATTAGTAACAAAAGGTATGAGACTCAATGACTAGTAATTATGCGAAGGAGGGACTGGATTTGAAGTGGTTGTTACCATTCTACTCAGTTTCAGAGGGATTTCACATGTAATCCTCCTAAACGACCTTCACTGATCACAAGCCCAGGGAAGAGGGGTCTTCAGATCTAATTGGTCCTATAGTCTGAGGCAGGCTATGAATGCAGTGTCTCTCTTACCAAAGGTGCAAACAGAGGTCCCTGGAGCTAATACTGGATATCATTTTGGAGAAAATATGACAAAGTAAAGATAGCAAATCTGAGCTTGCACCATCCATTTAGGGGTCTGTGCGAATAGTGAAATCATAGGTGAAGAGCCAAACTGGAGGTAGGCATGGAGGCCACAGAATGAAACAATGGGAGGTGGTCCTAGTCAGTTACAGAGAGGGTGAGACATACTTGCAGAAGCTTTTATTCATTACAAGTATGGAGATAAGTCAGTCTCATTTAGTAAGTGGAAAAAGGCAAACATCTCCCCAGATGTTTTAACCCTAGCCATAGCATAGACTGAATATTTCTTTAAAAGCCTTTAATCAAAACATTTTTCTGTTTTTAACATGTGACATTTTAGAAATCCTTCCTCTCCAAATATTGAAAGCTGTTATTTTTCATTATCAAACTGACTCGAACACTAGGAAGCTAATGAAAAGAGTCTTTCTTGCCAGAGTCTTAGGAGGAACATGCCTGTAAAACATATCTTTCACTGGTTGTGTCTGGGGAAGGGGACAAAAATAGCAGTGTGCTCTTTGCTTCCCTATTGAACACACCCCACCTTTCAAGAAATTCGGGGTCTTCTTTGAAAACCAAAAGATCTGGATCCGATGAGACACTACAGGCCTTTTTTTTTTTTTTTTTTTTTTTAATTTAGGAAGGAGAGATTTATAATATGCCAGGTTAATTTATGGGGGAAAAAAAAGGAGTTGATTCTTGGGCAACAGAAAGCAGACTGCGACAGTGTTATAAAAGAGCTAGGAGAATACCCCCAGCATCTAATTAAACGTAAAATTCTAAGATTCTATGTTTGAAAACAAGCTATCCTGAACAAATACATCAATCTTGAAAGACACTGATCCATTCCTGTGGCATTTGGATACATTTAGACTGTACACCTTTATTACAGTGATATGGGGTATTTGAATTTGGATTGCCAACTTGTAATTTGATGTGATTTGATGTCTCCGTCACTATCTTAGAATATGCATTACAGCCATTGGTATGCCTTTAATCTTAAATTGACAAACACTGGGTTATCAGGTGTTCTGAGTTTGGGGAGGAAATATTTGAAGAGATTAGATTTTTTTTAAAGCGCTCTTATATCATTCATCTTCAGAATGTACAGATTTTCTATTTTGGGCTTGTTATAAACTTTGCTTTTTTAAAAGAAGGCAAAAATGCTTTAGGTTATTCATCTTTTCTATTTTGTTTTTGTGGGGGAAGGAAAGAGGAAGAAGCAGTGACGGCTTAAGGACAAGATGTGCTGCCACACAGGGACAGCTCCAGGAGTATCCATGTGATTTACACCAGTTAATGTATAGATCATTTTAGGCACCTTTTGTGACTTCAGGCTGATAAGTAAACATTTACATTTAAGATATCCGCTTCTTCCTGAATACTGCATTCCCTCGCTTCCTCTTTCATTCCACCTTAAAAACAGCTGCAAAGTCTAAAGGAAACCAGCCCACATTTTAGCCCCGCCTAGCAAGGATTAGACTTGAACTTCTCTGTAGTCCCAGCTGAAAAAAGGATCCGGACTGAAAGCTAGAGGCAAAAAGGAGCCAGAAGATTCTCATCTAACTCTGGGAACAGTAAGCAATATATTTACTCTTGCCCCACTGCTTTTCCCTTCCCCCACCCCCCATCCTCCTGAGCTGTTTTAAGTTTGTATCTTGCTTGGCAGGGAGAAGGGACGGAGGCACACCTGGGATTCTCTGCTTGACCAAGTCTGCGTCTCCTCTGCCTTTTGGGAACGAGACACAGGTCAGGGAATCTAATGTCTTTCTAACAAATGTCAGCTGCTTTCCGGGGTCTGACGGTGCAGGGGAGTGGGACGATCAGGGGTGTCTTTAACTTAGAGCCCTGAAAGAAAGCTAGCATTGCCCTGAGCTGGTTCCCCTGAGAGCTCCACGTGATGCCACCCCGTGGTGACCCATCCCAGACTTGAACGGCATGCTGTGGGACAGCCCTTGTGCCTTGTTAGCGGTGGAGTTTGTGGGTTCCGTGACGGTTTAATTAAAAAAAAAATAGTGATTAACGATTACTTATGCAAAACATTCCTGGGTGTTTCATATGCTGCGGTGCTGGGCGAAAAGAAAGACAATGTTGAAAAGAGACTTGTACACTGCCTGGTGTGCCGATTCGCCTTGCCCTCAGTTATTGGACTGCTGGGAGGACAGAGCTGCTGACTAGATGCTGAGAAAGATGTGAGCCAATAATAAAGTTAAGTTTTGAGTGTGAATGCTATTTTGGTCATTTTGTTTTAGAAAAAGAAGTTTAAAAGGGCATTTGGATTTGGAATAAGAGTGGCTTAACCTTGCCTTCTGCAAGGAGCCCGATGGCTCAGTTGGTTAAGCAGCTGCCTTCGGCTCAGGTCATGATCCCAGCGTCCTGGGATCGAGTCCCACATCGGGCTCCTTGCTCTGCAGGGAGCCTGCTTCTCCCTCTGACTCTGCCTTCCACTCTGTCTGCCTGTGCTCGATCTCGCTCGCTTTCTCTCTGACAAATAAATAAATAAAATCTTAAAAAAAAAAAAAAAGAGATTAAGAGTGGCTTAACTTATCTGAAGTTCCTACAACTTATAGTCAAGGTAGTGTTAAAAAGAATGATTTTTCATCTCAAAAGCTAGAACAAGACATGCTCTTCACAATGGTTGATGATGTAAGCATTTATTCAGCTAAGGCAGTTGAAGATATACTAGAAGCATCTTATTTGGATGGGTATCAATTCTCATTTACGATATTTGCATATATAACCTTTGAGTTCAAGGAGAGTTTGTATTGTGTTTCGTTTCTATTTGTTGCAGAAATTTGGAATTGTAGCCCAAGAGATATTTTCAAGGAATAGTAGTGAAACAAACCCTGTTAAGGATTTTTAAAATTTTACTCCAGAGGTCCCTAAACCTTGACATTGGCAGTTTGATGTTGGCATAAGAAAAAAGTATTTGCTTCTGTTATTGAGCTGAGGAAGAGTTAAATTTTAAATTAAGCAACAATTGTGAAATGCACAGAGAAGTGTGTATTCTGCATTTGTCCAAAGCAGCTTTACAAACTTCCTGAAAGGACAGCACTTTTTATGTGACAAGAAACAAAGAAATCTTTTTAAAATAATTTTCCTTTTCTAATTAACATAAATGCAAAATACTCCTGTAGTGACTTACAGTGTCAAAAGATGCACACTTTGCAAGTATTTTGCTTTTGCATTTAATTAGGCAAAGGAAAATTATTAAATAGATTTCCTAGGACTTGATAATTTGGCCTGTGTTTTTAACCCATCATTATCTTTCCTGGTGTTACTACTTAGAAAGCAAAATCATGAAACTAAATGATGTGCATATTAAAACATGTTCCAGGAATAAAAAAGAGGAAGACAGAGTTAGCTGTGGTTCTTTTTCCTCTCATAAGCCTTTTTTTTACCTTCAGTTTGTTTCCCTCCTCTTGCTTGCAGACTTCATAGCTTTAGATATTCTCACTTTTTTTTTAAGCGCACAGACCCTTTTACAAATCTTATGAAAGCTATAGACCCCTTCCCTGAATAATACACGTATGCTGTCCAATACACGTACCGATCCACAGATTTGGATAGACCAGTAGGAAGATCACATACCCTCTGAAACAATTCATGTCACATGAACATGTAGTATTTTTTAGAACTTTGGAGTTTTCTGCTAATATCAAATAATTAGCAAATCATGTTGCTTTTAAGAACTGTTGCACGGTGAGTATTGCAGTGCCCATAGTGTCATTTATTTATTAGTGTTCTGGAGCTCTAACCAATTTGGTGTAACAGAAAAAACTATCTGCCTGAGAGCCAAGTGACCTAGATTCTTGACTCAAGGCCTCTAATAACTAACTGCACAATATTAAGCTGCCTTTTCTGTAACATCTGATATTCTTTTTTGCTGAATGCAGTAAGTAAAACAAATAGGAGAATAAGATACAAGTTGTATTTTATTGGATTATGGGATGTCTGTATTTACTGCCTTCATTCCATAATTCCTAATAATATTTCCCATTAGGATTGTTTTATAATATTCTTGCTTATTACAAAGATAATTCCTGGGGTGCCTGGGTGACTCAGTCAGTTAGGTGTCTGTCTTCGGCTCAGGTCATGATCCCAGGGTCCTGGGATGGAGCCCCACATCAGACTCCCTGCTTAGCGGGGAACCTGCTTCTCCTTCTGCCTCTGCTGCTCTGTCTGCTGGTGTGCGTTCTCTCTCTCTCTCTCTCTCTGTCAAATAAATAAAATCTTTAAAAAAAAAAAAGATAATTCCTGTTCTCTGTTTAGATTTCCTTAGATATAGAAAATCGCAAAGGAAGAAAGGAAAAAATGACCTATAATCCCTTCAAGGGATAATTCTTGTTATGTCATTCATTGTGTCAATCATCCGTATCAACAAATATTTATTGAGTAACTATTACACATCAGTACAGAGACAAAGAGACACAAATTCATGTGTATACATCTGTTTATACTTACAGGCATTTTTCTATATACATGCACCCACATGTGGATTTTACAAAACTGTGGTATTTGTTAAAAGGTAAACTGAGGCCTATCAAAAATTTTTAAGAGTTTATTTGAATAAAACTCGATTGGAATGGGATAGTGGCTTCCCTGGCAGGATCTCCAAAGGGAGATTTTTAAAAGAAAGTGGAGTCAACCTAACAAAACGATTGATTGTCTATAGTTTAAAGGCTAGTTGGCTGTTTGTGATTGGCTGTCCTTACATTTCAATTTTGGAGGGTCAGTTTTTAGACTGGTTTAGATTTTGGTTTGCCTGTGTAGACCACTGAGACATTTGAGAACCTTGTCAAATGGCCTCCTTGTTTCACTAGTTTCACATACCACTCTTTGCCATTTTGTAACACGCTTACTCTCAGTCATGAAATTTTCTGTTAAAGCGTGATTTTTTATACTCGTGTATAATTTTATATTCATTCATCTCTGAAACAAATATTATTGAATCGCTACTACATGTCAGGTGCTGTACAAGTAATGGCATTCCATCCATGAACAAGAGTGGTTCTCACCATGATGTAATTTTTAGCCTGTGGAAATGTTACATTGGCGGATTATAAATTGTTGGATGTTTAGGTGGATTAGTTTTCTATTGTAAGTAATGTTTCGGCTAAGACCCTTTATATAAATGTATGTACTCATCTTTGTTCTTCCTTTGGATAGATTCTTAAAAGTGTATGCCCATGTTTTAAAAAAAGCTCCACTACTTACATGATGTGAGATCATAAGCCAGTTGTTTTTCAAAACATTCTTTTCTCAACTGTAAAATAAGAGTAATAATAATAGTAGAGTATTTGGAGGATTCTCAGAAATATTTAACAACATGTCATGGAAATATTTTTGCCATTTTGCCCTTGAGAGAAATTGTATCAGTTTATAAGCCATACGGAAGAGGAGAATTTCCCTGCTCTAACACTGTGTAATCACACCAACAGAACAAACAACAACAGATTCAAAAACGTAGTCAGTTGTTGTATAAGACAGTATCTTGTTTAAATTTATACTTTGTTCAGAAATAAGGTTGGGCAATTTTATAATCGCCACTGGTGTGTCTATGTTTATGAATTGTCTTTTTCGATTTTTAAATATTTTTCAGTTTTAATTTCTAATATGGTATATATCAATAGAAATAATTCACCTAATCCAAGTCCCTTTAAGGTCCTCAATAATTTTGAAGTGTTTGCAGTCTCAATAGCAAAGACTAAATGTTAAACTGGAGGTAGAAATTCTACTACTGCTTTTCTCAATTTTGGAAGATTGTTCTTATTTTGCCTGAAACCTGTTCCTTGAAGCTGGGTGAGATGCATAGATAAATTAAAGCAAGTCGTTTTTGCTCTCATAGACTGTCATAGTCTTCAAAATCAGAGAAATTGAAGAGGGTTCAGAGATGAGGCCAAAACCCTAGTAGAAGTTCCCATAGCTCCGGAGACATCCAGACTCTTGACATGTAGAGAAGACGAAGATAGGACTAAGGGTTACATGATTCCTTATAAAGCTTTCGTAAGAAAGATACTGCCTAGTCTTGTCAAGAACCGACTCAGAGAAAATGGATTTCATTATCAGCATTTCTTCATCTCCTACTCCTGGACGATTAGGGCAGTGACAGTTGAGGGAACCCAAAGGTTGGTTGGTTCTGGAATCCTTTCCAAAGAAGACAGAAAATAGAGCAAATCCTGTTCTGATCGTTTGATATCTTCACCTGCCTGAGAAAAAAAAGAGGTGCGCCAACCTGAGGCTATGCTTGCTCCCTGAGTCGGTGTTTTGATTTTCTCTGACTCTTAGTTCAGCCTTACAGTGTTCTTTGAAAATACAGTTTATTTCCCCTTTGTACAAATATAAAATAAGCTGAAATAATTCAGGGCTCACCCTAAGCAGATTTGGAAGGCTGCACTACCAGTCTAATTAGTTATTTAATGAATTTAAATGACCTGAGAGAAACTCAGCAAGCTGGTATGTTATCCTTATCCACATTTGACAGCCCCTGGGATAGAGAGGAGAGGCTGCTCCCAGTTTTCTCAGTTTACTGTCTTCTCAGCGTCAGGTGGAGTGAAGACCTGATCCCACCCTTAATCTTCTTCCCCATTTTCTTGACTTCTGGAGTGTGCAGGGAAATTCAGGCATTTTAGGTAACAGGAGATTCCAAATTAGAAAGCAAATATCCATCATCTGGGTAATTTCATGATCTTACAATACATAAAATTCATGTATATACAGTACTTAGCTTATCTTGCTTAGTTTTGATTTTACTATTTACCTTACAATTTGTTTTTTGATTACTCAGTCAGAAAACATATCAGCAGGTCAACAAAAACTACCTTTCTTTCTTTCTTTCTTTCTTCCCTTCTTTCCGTCTATCCTCTCTTTCTTTCTTCTTTTTTTAGGATTTTATTTATTTATTTATTTGAGAGGGAGAGCAGGAGCAAGGGAAGGGACAGAGGGAGAAGCAGGCTCCCCACTGAGGATGGAGCCCGATTCAGGGCTCCATCTCAGCACTCTGGGATCGTGACCCGAGTCGAAGACAGATGCCTAACCAACTGAGCCACCCAGGTGCTGCCCCCAAAATACCTTTCATTTTCATAGTGTTTTGTGGGTTATAAAGAGGTTGCTTAAGAACTTCATTCCCACAATAACCATGTTATGTTAGCAGAGCAGGTATTTACATTCTACCGATGTGAAAAGAGAGCTATCAAAAAGGGAAATGGTTTAATGCCCAAGTCTTACCATTTCCGTTTTCATGCATTTTGTATGCCTCAAGTGATTAATTGATTGAGTTATATTTTCAATTTTGGTGCATGCTATTAAGGCTATCCGCGTATTCTAATTTTTATTAACATCAGAAAAATCATAGGGGAAGAACCAGAAAATATACAACGCAATTCCATATTAACTCAATTGTTCTGCACTTATAACTGGGCTACTGATTAACATAACAGAGGAAGTTGCACAACCATTTAAAAAACAATTGGAAAAGTAGTGTGTCTTGGAACTATGTGGCATTTTATATGGATATATGTCACTTCAAGAAAATAAAGAATATGAAGTTTTAGCCAAAAATATAAAATAGACAACATTATGAGTTATGTAAATACTAATTTTAGTGAAGGTTTTTTCCTTTGATTTTACTTTGATTTGATTTGGTAGTAGAACGTTCTCTTAGAATATTCTAAGTATGACCCACAGAGCCTATTGCTCTTTCCCATTCTTATTAATCCTGGAAGTTGGCCTAAAGTGTTTGTCTCAAAGTGGTTACTCTCACTGCAGGTTTAAATAAATCCTTATTATTTTACCTTTCCAAACATTCCAAGAGCTTATGGTAAACCAGGTACTTTTCAGGGTTGAAAGCCAACTTTACTTACAAAATGGCTTCTTGTGCATATGCTTAACTTGATAGTAACTAACACAGAGTGGGGCAGGTTTGACTGTGGGATGCAGCTGGGCTGCTGGAAACTCGGGTCAGCAAGGAGCTGCATTTCAGTCAGTGAACTGACATGCTTGCCGTTGGCTCCACACTTGAATGGCCACAGCTTTAACAAGGTGAGCTGGTTGAGTGTAGCATCTGGGATGTGAGACCCCTTATGGAAGGAGGTATTCTTGCTGACTTCTGGGTGGGTCGTTGTAGAAGAGGTTATGTCTGCTTGGGATAGGCTGGAGGCAGACAGACTCATAGTATCTTTAGTTTTCTTTGGTTTCACATTTTTAATTTATTGAAACAAGAGAGTAACCCATTTTTGTAGACTTTTTACATGTATTTGGTTCAAGTATTGGGAAAAGTAACTTAAAGCAATTCTTAAAGAATTTATAGAAAAGCAATTTGGGGAAAAGTGCCAAAAGGTACATATAGTTATGAGGACCTGCTGTGTAGACACCTACATCTCTAATGAACATTTCTTAATATCTCTCAGTCCCTTGGTATATATACCACAAACCTCAAACAGGTATTGAATTCCTTTCCATTCAACTGTCATGAAGAAAAGACAGATGAATTTAAAATTGATTGAGGTCACTTAGATCTTAAAGAGATAACACTAGAGTATTTCTGTAGTTCATGACACAGTCTTTTAAATCCCTACTTTTAATATATAATGGGAATTCATGCTCAGGTAATGGCTTCAAAGTATTGTTAGATCCTTGACCCTTAGAAGAAGATGCTAATAACATTTTAGGAAGATTCCACATAGCAAAAATTCTAATTTAAAGAGATTTCTGGGTTAGTTAAAATTTAATTGCACTCTCTTCCTTCCAAGTACTAACCAGGCCCCGACCCTGCTTAGCTTCTGAGAGATGAGATCGGGCGTGTTCACGGTGGTATGGCCGTAGACTAATTGCACTCTCTTAAGATGATTACTTAAAATCTACTATTTGGTAGTTTTTTTTTTTTTAAGATTTTTATTTATTTATTTAGAGAGTGGGTGTGTGTGAGAGCAGGGGGAGGGACAGAGAGCGAGCCCAAGCCCATTCTGTGCAGAGCCAGGTGCAGAGCTCACTCCCCTCACCCTGAGATCATGATCTAAAACAAAATCAAGAGACAAAGTCGGAAGCTTAATTGGCTGAGCCACCCAGTGCCCCTACTTGGTACTTCTTTTTTTTTTTTTTTTTTTTTTTTTTGAGGTGGTGACCACTAAGAATTTATATTTAAAATACATAAAAGTTCACAGTAGTTATATGGGATTTTTTTCCTTCTTATCCTCATCATGAACTATGCTTCTGCTGTCAGTGGAAAAAAAAGAATCCATTTTGTGAGATTCAGTCAGTGTTTGCAAAAATTCTTACTGTTTACTATGTTTTAGATTGACAGATTGGTTTGTTTGAGTAATACCTTGTACACTATCGTTAGAGTGAAAAGACCACTCATAAATTACAGTTTTCCATGAGGAAAAAATAATTTCCAGTTCTTTATTAATATAGGATATAGCGTGCCTAGCAAAATAGTGGAAAAAATGTATCCTTTTAATACACAGAAAAAGAACAGGTGTTATAGGAAGCAGTTTAGAAAATCTGTGCTCTTTCACTTACGAATTTTACCTGTTGGGTTAAAAAAAAAAAATCCAGATACTAATATCAACCAGGAATTGTTGATCACTGGGCTAGGTGCATGTTTATTCCATCACCAGTTCAGGAAGTTTTCATTGATACTGATGACGGGCTAGGCACTATGCAACCTTTGGGGCATACTTGGGTGAATAAAGCAGTGATGGTTCATTGCCCAGTGGAGGAGAGAAGCAATAATGAAGCAAATAGTAAACAGATAATAAAGGAAGCAAACTGGTTTCAACAATTGGGATTAACCAGGGCATCTGGGTGGCTCAGTGGGTTGAGCCTCTGCCTTCAGCTCAGGTTATGATCTCAGGGTCCTGGAATTGAGCCCTGCATTGGGCTCTCTGCTCAACGGGAGGGCCTGCTTTCTCCTCTCTCTCAGCCTGCCTCTCTGCCCACTTGTGATCTCTCTCTCTCTCTCTCAAATAAATAAATAAAATCCTTTAAAAACAACAAACAATTGGGAATAACCTGGGGAGTGGAAGGATGGAAAGGGTTGGCTAAGATGAGCCAGGAGCAGCGCTCGGAGGGATGAGAGCCGTGTGTGGGAGGTGAGTGGTGTGAGGGGGCTGTGGCTCAAACTGGGGGCTCCATGCAGAGCATTTGTATCTGAGCCTATGAGAAAGCAACCAAGGGAGCTGGGTGGTTTAAAACCAGGGATTAGGGTGATGCTATGGGTGGAGAGAGGGAAAGTGGTTCCAGGCAAATAGTGACTTCATTTGAAAACTCGGAGGTCATCAGTGATCTTGATTCAGAGCTGTTTTAGTGGAGGGCAGGGGACAGGGTGTGAAAGACGTGGACGGGAGGTGGCAGGTGGATGGGAGGCGAGGATCTGGAGACAGGAGCACTGTGTGAGCAACAGACCCTCTAGAGAGATCTGTCGACTGGGCAGAAACATGAGAAAGGGAGGGAGAGGAATATGGAGCAGGGGGACTCTGACAGGCTTTCCAGGCAGTCCTCTAGGAGAAAGTTTGGTGCAGAAAAGAAAGGCATGACTATCCTGTACTTGCAGCAGAGAGAAGGATTTTGTGTCCAGAGAGCCACAGGTGGGGTCAGGTCTGTAACAGGTGGAGAAATTCTGCCTCCAGTGTGACAGGAAGGGAACCCAAAAGTACAGGGAGTTTGCTGATTGGGTGGTGGGAAGATAAGAAACTTCCCTCTGGGGCTGCTTTTGTAGTGAAGGGAGATGAGGTCGCCTGCCCCGAGAGGAGGAGGGCGATGGTGAGAGATGAGCTCGAGAAGGAAGCCATTTTCTAGAACAGGAATGCAAGTTCACAGAGAAACTGAGAAAGATGCTGTGTCCCATCCAGGGCCTCTCTGAGTGTTGAGAACGTGAACCAAAAATAAAACCCGTCTGTCAGGTTATGTGGTGGTTCTCCAGCTAAACACTTGGAGCAAACTCAGAGAAGCTACAATGGCTGAGTTGTTCCAGGGTGGGGGTTCTGAAAGTAGGCAAGCAAACAAGCAAGCAAATCTGGAAATGCTCAAGAGGAACAACCAATACCCAGTACCCAGAAACACAAAACAGAAGCAAAGCACCTAAAACAAAAATGCAGAGAAATTCAGGAGCTTATAGAATGCAGATCCTTTTATGTAAGGTAATTATTAACAAACAGGTAGTGGTTACAAGTTGGCCTGAGTGCCAGAGGGCAGCAGGGAAGCGATTGAGTCTTTCTTTTATGCCTGTTGAATTTTTACTGTACCAGTTGCTGGAACCTGCCCCAGGAGACTTCACCATCACGCTGGGTTTGTTTTTCTTCTTGTCCTGGTTGTTAGAATTGTTGTTGCCATTTTAAATTTGGATTGACAGTTAGTGTATCTGCATTTGTGGGGTGCCTAGCTAAGTCCTGTGTCTGCGGTAGGTCACCCCCCCCCTCCTGCTTTCCTCGTCATTTGCTTACTTCTCCAGGCTCCTGGAAGCCATCAGTCCTCCCTCAAGATAGTGCTTGATAGAATTTAAACCATTACAGCTCTGTAGTATAAAGATGGTGAAAACATATAATAGTAATTGACCATCAGAAAGGTTTTTCTTTCATAGCCTTGGTATCAGGATGTTTTTTCTTCAACCTGACATAAACCTTTCATTTTGCAACTAAAAGTCATTTCTTTTTCTTTCTCAATCCTTAGAGATTTGGAGAACAGCTGGTTCCTATAATCAAAATTTTTTTTTCAGGAGTGAAAATAATACTGAAATATTGACTCGTGCATTTCTTCAAAGTTTAAAAGTAAATCTTGTGTTTTTTATTCATTATTTTTCATAAATCCTCTTTTTAAAAAACAAATTTATTTATTTGAGAGGGAGAGAGCATGGGAGAGAGCACAAGTAAGGGAGAAGAGGGCAGAGGGAGTGGGAGAAGCAGACTCCCTGCTGAGCAGGGAGCCCCAGCTTGAGACTCCTGGGATCAGGACCTGAGCCGAAGGCAGATGCTTAAATGACTGAGCCATTGAGGCCCCTTGTAAATCCTCTTACCATTAGGGCCATAGGCGCTCCTGAATGAAAGCTATGAAGTCTGTGGGGGTTAAGCGGAGCAGTAAGGTAAGGAGGGGAAGCTCCTAGTGGCGGAAATGTTTGCTCCTGACTCCAGCCTTTCCCAGATGCACTGCTGTTTGCTCAGAATTCTTCTCTGTCCTCCTGTCCTCCTACCCCAGTGAGACATGCCGGGAATTGGAAAGTTATTCTGTACTTTATTCCTGGTTCTACCCATATCTGTGAGGCTGTGGCTTAAATATAGTTATCTTACTTCTTCCTGTCGTCCAAAATGAAGGGACACCTGCAAACTGAAGGGGACAGTCTAGCACTGTTTTTGTTAACGTCGTGTTTTTACAAACCCACTGGGACATCTTATGCCACCAGCAGAAGAGCAACAGGGGTATTCGTGTAGATTTTATTCATGTCCACGGTACTGTTCTCCCGCGTGTTGTCAAAGGTTGAGAAAATGTAAATTTCACATTTTGAAGCCAATGACAGTGTTTCTAATTTAGTCCAACCTGTGTTTATTACATGTAACGTCTAAAAATTCATGTTGGAATTAACACATTCATTATGGTGCTAGCAGAGGTAGACAGTAGAAAAAAGAACTTAGATTTGAATCATTTTACCCTTTATGGTGCTGTTAATTCTTCTGTCCTCAAAAATTTTACATTGAACTTTAAAAACCAAATAGGTGCACTCCACAGAGGTAGAAAGAGAAAAGTGTGCCTCCTGGCTCTAAAGTATGTATAAATACCGTCCGTATAAGGCTCTACTGGACTGCACGGACTCCGTGTATTTCAATATGATTGGTTTCCTTCATAATCCAGTGTTTTTATTTCACGAATTTCATAATGTCATACGTATTAAGGGGTCCCTTGGCTTTCCCAGGGCATAGAAAAGATTAAGAACTTCTGAGAATATTCTTTCCAAATGCACATCTACTCAGCTCTTAATCCTACAAAAGACAGGATTTCCTGTTCATTTCCAATGTGAACTACCATTCACAGTTTCTGGAAGCACCTTTCTAAAGTTTCTTAAAACCTGAGAAAAGAACCGTGAATTTGAACTCCTGTTGCAAGTAACACAATTCAGGGCATGCGGAATCCTCATCTCCAGGTTAGTGGTTTTAACTTCTCGGTAATGCCTGGGATGGGTGGGTGTATAGCGCCTCTGTCCTCCACAGTCTTGCTACTCTCCACAGTATTTATTTGTCATCTTTCTCCACTCTAAAATCCTAGTCAACATCCCTATTTTTACTGCAGGGGCAACCTCACAAGCTTCCTGAAATGGTTATCGTGTTAGCTGAAAAGTAAAACAAACCCAAAATGTTGATAATTTCATTCAGTAATAAAATAGTTCTCATGAAGTATTTAAGTCAGGATGACGACATTCCTGGGGGTTTCCCCGGGATGGCTTCCTTTAGACGAAAAGATATGGCTTTCCCTCCTGTGGCAATCTTGAGTATGTCATGGAAAAAAAAAAGGCAGCAATTAAGGAGGGAGTGGACCCCTCAACAAAACAAAACACAGATATTCCCTAGGGGAGCATTTTTGTAAGCTGTCTGGTCTGGAGAAAGAAAGCTGTAGAAGTAAATATGCTTCTCAAAACATTATCTTTTTTTTTTTTTTCCCCTAGCATTTTGTGTCACACTGTTAGATATATTTAAAAAGTGATAAGAGTGCCTGGGTGGCTCAGTCTGTTAAGCATCTGCCTTTGGTTCAGGTCATGATCCCAGGAGTAGTCTGCATGGGGCTCCCTGCTCAGTGGGGAGGCTGCTTCGGTCTTTCCCTCTACCCCTCCCCCCTGCTCATGCTCTCTCTGATTCTCCTCTCTTAAAGAAGTGAATAAAATCTTAAAGAAAAATAAAATAAAATAAAAAGCAGTAACACCAAGTGCAAAATTCTTACCCGTTTCTCCTAAAGAAAAGATAGAACATTATTCTACATTTTCAGAAAATGAGCATAATGTACTTATGTACTTAACACTTGTCGGTGTGGTATTACTTCATAAATGCCTGTGCGGGAAGAGGAATTTTTAAAACAGTGCATCTGGTATTTGCAGGTAATCATCTTATAACTATAATTCAAACCTATAAAAGTGTAGAAGATGAAAATGACTCTTTTAAAGTTTTATTTGACCAAATATAAATTCAGTTTTTCATTTCTCTCTAATGTATATCTTGTTTCTACTCTGCATCACCAACTAGTAACTTCAAATTCTGGTCGAGCTAAAATTTATATATATATGTGTCCTTTTCATTTTGACTGTATTTCCTTTTTAGCCTGAGTGTGAGGGGCAGGGAAGAGGAAGAAGTGTGGTAAGGTTAGAGAAGGAGGACCTGGTTGACAGTGAAGGGCTGTGTTTAGCCCTTTCTCCTACTGGGTGAACTTGACTCGTATAGGAGAGGAAAAATTTCTTTCTCCCCTTCAAAGTTCTTCCAGCTGGTCTAAGAATTAAATTGACATGAGGCAGATTCACAGGAGAAAAAAATCCCAAAGTTTAACTACGTGTGCATAGAAGCAATACCAAAAGAAATGGCCAAGACAGGGAGTTTTTATACTTTTTAGACAGACAGTAAGTCTGTGAGGAGCTGACAGGACAAGGAAGCTTCTGTTCAGGTACATCAGTTAATAAAGAATCCTAAACTAATTTGGTATTAAATTCATAGAAGTAACAAACATTGTTCATACAGCCTTTTCAGCTTTGAATTCCCCATCTTTGGTGATAAGGATGTCTCCTATCTTCTGGTATAGGGAGCATACCTTTCACTTGGGAGATTTATTTCCCGCTTTCTGGAGACAAAGGTGGGGATGGGAGGGTGGGATGTGGGGGGTCAGAGTGTTCTTTGTGCATTGGCTCTTCCTTACATAACTTTTATTTAAAATAATCAACAAGCCAATTTTGCCAACATGCCAACATTTTTAGGCAGTCCGCTCTTGGCCGCTATACTAGGTTTGTGTACATCTTTGGTCTCAGCTTATATATTTGTACAAGGAAGTTCTGCCTGTGGGTGGTTGTGACTATTCCTTCCAATTTTGTGAACTTAAAATATAGTGAGAACGGTGGCTTGGTTTTGGCCACCAAGAGGTAAAATGATGGAAAATAAGAGCAAACCAGATAGTCAAGGAAAGAAAAAATCAAAAACTGGCTCAGGCATGAGGAGACATTCTTGCTTTGTTTGTAATGCAGCGTGTGAAACTGGGCCAGCCAGTTTTCTAGCCCTTAAAATAGGTTCACCTGGATTAGTACCTCCCAATTGTGAAGAGGTATTGTGTTTCGTTTAGAGTGTGTGTGTCTGCATGTGCATGCGCGCTTTTTTAAAATAACCAGATGAGGGAAGTTGGCCCATCTAAAAGATGCTGTGGTCTTTCCTCTTTGTCACGGCCACAATTCTGTTTAGGTGTATTTCCTGTCCCCTCCGAACTCTCTGGCTGGTTGTGTCCCTTCCTCTCCAAGCACCACATTTTTGTATTAGCAGTTGCAGGCTGCTTTATTTAACCGCTGTGTTTATGTTATTGGTGTGTTTTATTTATTTATTTTTAAGATTTTATTATTTGTGAGAAAGAGCACAAGCCGGGGGAGCAGCAGGCAGAGGGAGAAGCAGGCTCCCTGCTGAATAAGAAGCCCCATGCAGGACTTGATCTCAGGACCTGGGGATCATGACCTGAGCCAAAGGCAGATGCTTAACCAACTGAGCCACCCACACACCCAATATTATTGGTGTTTTAAATGGAATTGTGCTCCCCTTCCATTGATATATTGAAGCTCTACCCTCCATATCTCAGAATACGTCTGCATTCAGAAATAGAGCCATTAAAGAGGCAGGAAAGCTAAAATGATGCCCTTAGGATGGCTCTTAATACAGTCTGACTGGGTTCTTTTTTTAAGATTTTATTTATTTATTTGTCAGAGAGAGAGAGAGGGAGGGAGCACAGGCACACAGAGTGGCAGGCAGAGGCAGAGGGAGAAGCAGTCTCCCTGCCGAGCAAGGAGCCCAGTGTGGGACTTAATCCCAGGACGCTGGGATCATGACCTGAGCCGAAGGCAGCCACCCAGTGGTCCCCAGACTGGGTTCTCTTTAAGAAGAAATTTGGACGCACATGGAGACACCAGCAACCTGTGGGCCCAGAGGAAAGACTGTGTGAGGTCACAGGGCGAAGGTGGCCATCTGTAAGCCAATGAGAGAGGCCTCAGAAAAAAGCAGACCCGTGAACACATCCATCTTAGACTTCCAGCTTCTAGAACTGTGAGAAAATAAGTTCCTGTTTGTCTAGGCCCCCTACTCTATGTTATCTTATTACCGGAGCCCTAGCAAACTAATACAGGGCATCCCTTCCATCGTGCCGTCTCCCTGCTAAGATTCTGTCATAGGCTGTTGTTGTTGTTGTGTAATGTCTCCAAAGCTCTACCTGTCCTTCAGGGTCTTTCATGGAGTGGCAGAATGGCAGAGAAAGAAAGAATTTGATAGGAGGCAGAGTTTCAGGGTTCTAGGACCAGCTCAGCCCCTGTGACTCCAGATGACCTGGGAAAGTTTCTTAGTCTTCCCCGGAGACCCGTGTTCTCTTGTAGAGCCTTGTAAGGGAGACTGTCCGCCTCCATTTAAGTTGTCAATTAGGGAGGGCGCCTGGGTGGCTCAGTGGGTTAAAGCCTCTGCCTTTGGCTCAGGTCATGATCTCAGGGTCCTGGGATAGAGCCCTGCATCAGGCGCTCTGCTCAGCGGGGAGCTGCTTCCCTCTGTCTTTCTGCCTGCCTCTCTGCCTACTCATGATCTCTGTCTGTCAAATAAATAAATAAAACTTAAAAAAAAAATAAGTTGTCAGTTAGGCAAATCACTTAAGCTTTCTAAAGAGTACTTTTTTTTTTAATTGCTTAAGTGGTGATATGATCCCTCTCTTGTTATGAAGATGAAAGGAGGTAGTGTATATAAAGCACTCAGCATGGTACCTGACCCCTAGGAAGTATTTCCTGAGTGTGAACTTTTAAAAATTAAGTAAGCAAATTAGCAGTTGCTAAGACATCTTCTAGTTTTTCATTCTATGATCTATAAATAGGCTTTGCTTCCCCTTATTTCTCAACACAAGGCCCTGTGGTTTCCTCCCCCCATCCCCCCATACACCATACAAATTCCCAAGTTTGTTCATTCATCATTTCAGTTCATAGTAGCTAAGTGATCATCTGGGTTAGACAGGAATACAGGGAGAAGGCGCTGGAACTTACCATATTGCACACAGTGAGGGCCGGCACACGCTGCGTGTGATGGAAATGTAATGTACAACAGTGTGGTGAGAGAGATCAAGAAGAAATACAGGGGTCCTAACCTGGTAGATAAAGAGATGGCTTGCTTCAGAGAGTAAGTTTACGGCAGAACCTGGAAGACAGGCCAAGACTGTCCCATAGAGAAGGTGAGGGCAGGGGGCAGCACCTGGGGAGCCTGAGGGGGACAGAGCATTTCCAACGCGGGTGCGGCTCTCTGTTCGCGTTGTTTTCCTAGAGGAACTGTTTCTGTTTCCCTCTTCTGTACATCGAAGCTTGATCATGAGTTCAAGTATCAGCTTAGCCAATATCTTTCCCCTCAAGCCCTTTTTCCTCTTTGAAACCACCGACTCTTTTCCTTCTCTGAAACTCTAGCTGATATTCTCCCTATATACTCATGTATGTACATAATGAACTTCCAATAATAGAAATTTGAGAGAGAAAGAAGCAGGGTCAGAGACCTAGGAACAAAAACAGCAGAAAAAGCCAATTCAACAGGAATAGCGTGGACATTAGCCACAGAAACTGGGTGTCTCTCTGCGGGATATAGAGGCAAGTTCCATACCATTGGGTTCCTGGCTTGGGAAACAGATGTAACTCATTATTCTGCATCTTTGTATCTGGTGGCACGCTTTTAGATTTCCTTGGGAATAGGGAAGTTCTCTTAACAGGTTTTCCATACTGAACTGAGAATATGGCTTGAGAGACTTTTTTTTTTTTAATATTTTATTTATTTATTTGACAGACAGAGATCACAAGTAGGCAGAGAGGCAGGCAGAGAGAGGAGTAAGCAGGCCCCCTGCTTAGCAGAGAGCCCGATGTGGGACTCGATCCCAGAACTCTGAGATCATGACCTGAGCCGAAGGCAGAGGCTTTAACCCATTGTGCTACCCAGGCGCCCCGAGAGACATTTCTAATACAAAACAGCTCATTTACCTATCTTAATTCCTGTTGTTTATTTCTCTGTGCCTGTTAATGAAGTAAACTCTTGCTTGGCCCAAGTTTTTAAAAAATTCTAGCCAAATAATGCAAGAATTTAAAACTTTAGTCATGCCATTGTGACTGTATATCTATACAAGGATGAAGATGGTGGGAACGATAGTGCACTGCTCTTTTTGCCTTTGGAACCTCTTTCTGTCTCCTGTTTTGAGTTTGGAAGCAGAAAAGCAAGTGGCCAGAGTTGTGTTTATTTTTTTGTTTTTTGCTTTTTGTTCTTTTTTAAAAATTTTAACAGATCGGCAACAGGAGTATTTCTTAATCTTTATAAAAACTCATTTTTGAGGAGCACCTGGGTGGCTCAGTTGGGTACGTGGCTGCCTTCAGTTTGGGTCATGATCCCAGAGTCCTGGGATCTGGCCCCCCGTCAGGCTCCCTACTCAGTAGGGAGTCTGTTTCTCCCTCTCCCTCTGCCTGCTTTTCTTCTGCTTGTGCTCTCTCTTTCTCCCTGTGAAAAAAATAAAATCTTTAAAAATTAAAAAAAAAATACTCATTGTTGAATGAAAAAGTACATAAGACATACTTAACAAATTTCCCTACTTGAATTTCTAAGAAATTTCTAACGAGCCAAATAAATCTCAGGAAATTGAAGCAATTTGGGGGAAAAGCAGCGGTTTCATAAGCAACAACAATAATAACAAAATGATAATTTTGTGCAGTTATGACACTAGGTACTGTGCTGAATGACTGACAAACGGTCTCTCATTTCATCATCTGACTTCCTCTGTGAGGTGTGGGGGACATTTCCCCCATTTTACCCATAAAGAATCTGAGGATCAGGATCCTACAGTTAGAGAAAGGAGGAGACAAGCTTGAACTTAGATTGGTCTCGCTCCGGCAGGGAAGCCTGCTCCCACTTTTGTGCAGGGCCCCTTATTACCTCCTGGGTTCTCTTACACAATGAAATGACAGGGAAGAGGAGAGGATCCTTTGCTTTTCTATCCTTCTTTCCAACAGATGCCACAAACCTGGTACTATTGCCTTCACTACCTGTTGTCCTGTCGCTCTATGCACGAAAGAGTATTGACCAAGCACTCCAGTCTGTCTTTTGGGTTCTTGCTTACTTTCCCCAGAGAAGCCCGTCTTGCCCTGACAACATGACTAAAAGGGTTTTGGACAGACCTCATACTATTAAACATTCATGGAAAGCCAAAAGTTGCATTGCACAGGCAAGTATGTTAAAAAACGTATCCAAGTTTCCCTCTCATTAGTGTTCCAGAAAGTTTTTAATGACAGGGCAGTCAAAAAAAAAAAAAAAAAAAAAAAAAAAAAAAAGAAAGAAAGAAATTAAAGAAAACATGAGTTTTCTGTCTCTCACTTCAGACTTAAAAGACTGTATACTCACCAAGACTGGTCATTCAGCTTAGTTATAAAAAACAAAACACAAAACCCCCGAAACTACTGGTTTATGAGCATTCATGATAATGGTTGTGCAACCTAGTTGCAGTAAGATTTCCAGGATTGAACCAGTTGTGGGGAAAATAACATTTTCCCAGTGTTTAATGTGGCTAGCTGGACAGAATGCCTTAATTTCACAAAAACCTAAAATATCTACTACTACTACTACCAGGGGGAAAAAAGGATGAAAGGATGCCTGTTGGTAACTGGAATTGAAAATGCTGTCACTGTCTTAACAATAATGACCAGTAATTTTACCCTGAAGGAAGTAGACTTTAGTCAGTTTTCCCATAAGACTGTTTAGTGACTTTTTTAGAAGTTAACTTTGGAATGAAAATTGCACATATAAATTAGATCCACCCACATGTATTGGATTTTTAAATGACATTTTAATTTTGAAATCATTTAAGATAAGAAATTGCAGAAATATCACAGAGTTCCCATATACCCTTTAGCTAGATTTCCCCAGTCTAATATTTTCCATAACCAGAGTCCACTATCAAACTCAGGAAACTGACATCTGCATAAGGCTATTAACGAAACTATAAATCTTATTTGAATTCCATTGTTCTTTTGTAAGTATTCAGTTTTATCTAGGATGGCAATCTCTGCCTTTTGATCGGAGTGTTAAATCCATTTGCATTTAATGTTGTTATAGTTATGGTTGTGTTTCCATCTACCATTTTGCTTTCAGTTTTCTTTATGTCTCATTTCTTTGTTGTTCCTATATTTCCTCATGTTAAGGAGATAGTTTCCAGTGAACTGTTTCAGTTCCTTTGTTGATGTATTAACTGTATTTTTGAGTGATTTTTGTAGTGCTTTCTCTCTAGGAATTATTTCTAGATGCTCCTTAATTTATTATAATCTACTTTATGTAATAATAACTTAATTCAGGTAAAATATAGAAACTTTGGTGTGCTATAGTTCCAGTTCTCCTTTGTGCAGTTACTATCATAATATCATACCTATTAAGTCTGTAAGTGTTATAAGCCCAATAATACAGTATTATGATTGGTTGCTTTATATATTTAGTGTCTTTTAAAGAAGCTTGAGAATAAAAAGAGACAAACTATGTAGAATATTTTATATCAATTATCATCTGGTATTATATCTTTACTCCATTATAACGGCATATCCTCCCTCTTCTTTTGGACTATTATTTGCATATATATGACATCTTTTTTTTAATTTTTAAAAAAGATTTTATTTATTTGTCAGAGAGAGACAGAGAGGGCACAAGTGGGTTAGCGGCAGGCAGAGGAAGAGGCAGGCTCCCCGCTGAGCAAGGAGCCTGATGTGGCATTTAATCCCAGAACCCCGGGATCATAACTTGAGCCGACACTCAACGGATGGAGCCACCGAAGCATCTCTGTATATGACATCTTCGAATAAGCCCAACAGTACAATTTTATAATTATCATTTTAATGCAGTTGACTTCAAAATCAGTAGGAGAAGAAAAAAGAAAGCTGTATTTCACCATCTTGTAAAATTGTTTCTATGATTTGTAGGCTCTCAGTTTCTTTGTTTGATTTTTGACTTACTGTCTGGTGTCATTTATTTTCAACCGAAGTTTTCCTCACTATTCCCATGCTTCTCTCCCAGCAAAAAATTCTTTCAGGCTTTACTAATGTGGGAATGTCTTTATTTCTCTTTATTTTGTTGGATACAGTATCTTGCTTAATAGTTTCGTGCTTTCAGCATTTCGAATATGACCTCACACTGCCTTCAAGCCTCCGTTCTGATGAGAGTTCAGATTTTCCTCTTATCGTGGTCACCTTATACACGATGAACCTTTTTTTTCTTGTGACTTCCAAGATTTTGTCTTGAAATCTCAGTGGATTGACTATGATGTGTATCGGTTTGAATTCCTTTGTGTTTATCTGACTTGAAATAGGTTGTGCTTTTCGACATGGTTTTATTCAGAGTAGGGGAATTTTCAGCTATTATTTCTTCAAATATTTTTTCTTTCCTTTTTTTCCCCCCTCTTCTCCACTGAGATTCCATTGGCATGCAAATTAGTACACTTGATGTTGCCCCCAGGCTTTAAGGCTTTGTTCGTTTTCCTTTTTTTTTTTTTATTTTTACTTCTTTATTTGACAGAGAGAGATCCCAAGTAGGCAGAGAGGCAGGCAGAGACAGAGGGGGAAGCAGGCTCCCCGCTGAGCAGAGAGCCCCGATGCAGGGCTCCATCCCAGGACCCTGAGACCATGACTGAGCCGAAGGCAGAGACTTTAACCCACTGTGCCACACAGGTGCCCCTTTGTTCATCTTTCTTCTTTCTTTTTTTTAATTTTTCTTTCTATTCTTCAGATTAAATCATCTCTCTTTGTGCATCTTTAAGTCCACTGATTTTTCTGAAAGCTTAAGTGTGCTGTTTATCTGTAGTGAATTTTCATTTCAGTTATTTGTTTGTTTTAGAGATTTTTATTTATTTATTTATTTATTAATATATATTTTTTTAATTTGGCAGAGAGGGATCACAAGTAGGCAGAGCAGCAGGTAGAGAGAGGTGAGGGGGAAGCAAGCTCCATGCTGAGCAGAGAACCCAATGCGGGGCTCAATCCCAGGACCCTGGGATCATGACCCAAGCCAAAGCCAGAGGCTTTAACCCACTGAGCCATCCAGGTGCCCCTATTTATTGATTTGACAGAGAGAGAGACAGTGAGAGAGGGAGACTAGTAGAGGGAAAGCAGGCTTCCTGCCGAGCAGAGAGCCCTATGTGGGGCTTGATTCCAGGATACGGGGATCATGACCTGAGCTGAAGGCAGATGCTTAAAGACTGAGCCTCCCAGGCGCTCTGCAGTTATATTTTAACACCAGAATTTCCACTTGGTTATTTTTTCTAATGTCTGTACCTCTTTATTGCTATGTTATAATGTCTTACTTTCCTTTCATTCCTTCTGGTTTCCTTTAATTCTGTTGAACAGATGTGTAACACATGCTGTGACATATGTTAGGTTCATAATCTGGAGTCTCTCAGGGATGGTTATTATTGGTTGCTTTTCTTTCCTGTGTCTGGCTTACATTTTCCTGGTTGGTTGGTTTCTGTTGTGGAAAACTGAAACTTCTTGGTTAGATACTGTAGCACATAAGGAATTTCCCCCTTCCTCCGGGAGGTTTGTTTTGGGAGGTTTGTGTGGCTGGTTTGTTTCAGTAACTTCTTCAGCTCTGTCCATTGAGCCTTCCCCTCCAGTGTTCAGACTCTGAAGTCTGATGTGTCAGCTCAGTTTTCACTTTTCATTTGTATTTTTAAGCCTGGTTTCCTAAGCACTGCCCCTGGGCCAGCGTGGTTTTGCTGTCAGCCAGTGATAGCCGATGGTTTACTTACACATCTTGACCAAGTAAGCCTACCTTTTCCTGTTAAATCATCATGTGGCCTGGAGAATACTTTCAGAATACAGGGAAATTACGAGTCCTCCCTGGTTTTTTCTTTCTGCATTTGCAAGTCGTCACTTTTGGGGAGTAGTTCCCTGAGCCCTCTTAGCTTTCTTCATAGGAGGTGCAGCCTTGCATATACACACAGCCTTCCAGACTAGGAGTAAGCAGGCCTTTTCAAGGTGCTCTTTGTTTTATCTCCTCCTCCAAATCTTGTTCTGAAATTTCTGAATGGTCTGCAGTTCGGTTGCTTGCCCAGCCAGTATGGCCTGATGCTAGCATTAAACTTCCCACGTTGTTTACTGTATCTCTGTGGGTTTTGACAACATCTCTGGTCATGGAACTTCCCATGCTTTGTTCAAAATGCAGTTACCACCTCTCTCCCCCAAAGAGAAAGGCAACAGAGCTATGAATCTCAGGACTGTCCTATCTTCCCAGCTAGAACTTCTATGCTGGGGAACTGTAGGATGGTAGGAGCAACTTCTTGGTAAAATGTCACAGATTCTCATTGCTTTTACTGAGACTTATTTTTTTGTAAATGGAAGTGTGGTTGATGTACAATGTTACATTAGTTTCAAGTGTATGATATAGTGATTCAGCAAGTCTGAGTGTTATGCTCTGCTCACCACAAGTGTGGCTACCAGCTGTCACCAATATAATGCTATTACCATACCACTGACTAGAGATTTCATAGGTTTTTAAAAAATAAGTGCTCTTAACTTCTCCAGTTAGTTTCCAGCGTTGTTTATATAACTGACCAGTTCTAGCTGCTTTTTAGAAAGAGGATTTCCCAAGTTCCTCATTCTGCCATTTTGGAAGTTGGCACACCTACTATGTATTACACTTTAAGGTGAAACTTTAAAGTGGAAGTTTTGGTCAAGACTCTAAGGTATAAGACCTAGAATATCAAATACTAAAATAGGGTGTGATACAGCCTATCCTTTTACACTTTGAAAAAAAGCATGTGGACATGAACAGTATTTAACTTTAAAATAACATACTAACTTACTTCCTACTTCACAGGTATTAAAGCTTAGAATGGTAGAGGTGTGAGGAGGATTTTGAGAGAGTTCTGTGGTGTGTGTTTGTTTGTTTGTTGTGGAGAGAACTGCTTGGAATAGAATTCTTTAGATTCCTTCCTTTGCTGAGGAGATCTAGGGGGAATATACCTTCTAACCCCCAGTCAAGAGAGGGGCCTTTAAAAAGACTACTCAGAAAGTTTTTCAGAGACTTTAACATGTGTCTGTCTCCTCTGTAGGCTGGTGTCTAGTTAGACTTAAGAAAGATGAAGGGTCACAGGCAATGGGATACGGAGTTTCATCTGGGAAGCAGTTGCATTCAGTCTGTTAAAGAAAGGAAGCAGTTATGATTATTCTCTGTGGACTGAAGAGAACCGTGGGAAAGGATCTTAAATCCTACACAGCGGTTTTGCCTGGTAGAGTGAGTGAACCTCAGAAGAAGACCTGTGGACATAGACCACAGGATGCATGGGGACTTCGAAGAAAGCACAAGCCCCCAGCTACAATAGAGATGCATTGCCACATGCCAGCAAATACAAGGAAGAGATCTTGAAAGTAGAGTATCTCAGAAGAATTCACAAAAGCATGTATTTATGAGACAAGGAGTCAACTTTAATATATGCCAGGCCCAGAGATCACAAAGCTTGCTTATGAGAGTAGAGTGAAGTAGTAAGTTTTTTGCTCCTGTATCTTTGCCAGCCTTTTCCAGCCATGAGGGGTTAAAAACCTGTGTTTACGACTTAGAAGGGTTAGACTGTAGACAGAAGTGGAGAGAAGCCAATGGCCTTACCTTTCCCAAAAGCTCTAGTTTAAGGAGGAGAAAAACTTCAACTCTAAATCAAGTATAGTTTTGGATGAATACGTAGGCCTAAATATAATTTAATGTGAAGTGTGTAAACCTGGTGATTCACAGACCTGTACCCCTGGGGATAAAAATATATGTTTATAAAAAATAAAAAATTAAATAAATAAATAAGAAATTAAAAAATAATAATTTCTAAATATATATATTTAGAAATTATATATATCATGTATAAGATATATATTATATATAATTATATATAAAGCTGATATATATTGATATATCAATATATATCACATATATATGATATATAAAAACATATATATAATCATATATAAAACTGACATATATATATATATATGTATTTTAAAGATTTTATTTATTTGTTTATTTGACAGAGAGAGAGAGAGAGTAGGCAGGCAGAGAGGGGGAAGCAGGCTCCCTGCTGAGCAGAGAGCCCGAAGTGGGGCTCAATCCCAGGATCCTGAGATCGTGACCTGAGCCAAAGGCAGAGGCTTAACCCACTGAGCCCCCGCCCTGGTGCCCCTGTATATAAGTTTTTAACAGAAATATCCTGAGACTGACCGAGGTTTCACCAAGATTGGAGAAGACATAGCCCTGAATAGAATTAAAGTGCAAAAGCCTGTTGCTCTAGGATTAACTGCCATGAGTTATGTTTGTTTACTATCTATTTACCTTTTAATTTCTAACCTAATAGACATGGACAGTTAGCTGTCATAAACCTATTTCTTGCTTTTGGCTTTAATGTTGGGGGTGCCTCTATCCAGATCTTGCTGCTGGATACAGTAGTAACAGTGGTGGTGAATAGTTAGGAGTTAGGTGGTAAGCCCAGTGATCATGAATGGAGTTGCTGAACATGAGAAAAGGAAATAGAGTTGCTGACTCCAAACTTTGGGCGCCAGCAACACATTTCCTCTAAATATTTTGAGTACAAGTCTCTTCTCTTCTGAAGTATCAGTTCTTCTTTCTGTTTAAAAAAATAATAATAAAAAATAAAAAAAGATGGGAAAGTGGGAGTTCATTTCACTTTTGCTTCTCCAGACACTGGAATAGTGCTTGACACACAGGAGTTATGTCTTAAATATTTGTTGGATAAATGGATAGAGAGACAAACAATATGTAAGTTACAGCCCTGAGTGGACAAGAGTATGACATCATTGAAGACACCATTGAAGAAAGGAAAGTAAACAGTGTGGCCATAGGATAGAAAGAAAAGGGGAGGGTTTGGGGGTAAGACAGAGGAAGTTGATAGAAATCGTCTTGAAGTCATTAGACCACTAATTTCAAACTTCCATGAATGGGTCGTGATATCAATTTGGTGAGCTGCTATTAGATTTAAACACATGATCTTAATAAATTAAACTTAGAATATAAAGAATAAAACTTAGGATTTGTAGTTCTTTGTAAAACTGTCAAATCAAATTTGCTTTCATATTTTATTGATTATATGTGTGTATATACATTTGTGTGTTGTGATATCAAAAGGTTTTCCTACTTTGGTTTGCCATAAATAGGTATGAAAGCCACATAATAGGTATGGAAGAGATAGAAAGGTTTCTAACTTTAGAATAAAGGAATAGGAAACCACTGGAAATATTTTTTTAGAGGAGTGAGTTTCAAGAGTCCTTTCCAACTCTAGACATTAATTATAGAGAGGGGTGTGGCTTTTGCAACATGTGAGTATGAAGTACCAGGCCAGGCTGTAGTTACTGCCATCCCTGCGTTACCTTATGCTTACTGTAGGCAGAAGTCATGCCTTATTCACCTTTGCATTCTACGCTAGTCTACGCTAGCATAGACTAGGCAGATGATCTCTTGTGTAAAGCTACTGTTTGTGAATTGAAAGGCTATACAACTTTCTGTAGAGAAGATACTCTTTGTCATGTCACTGTCATTCGTACTGCTTCCAACATGCAGATTTTGGTGAGAATAATTACTATGGTCCTGATGACCTTTCAGCATTCCACAGTGGGTAATGTAATGTAAAAAGTCTAGAGCACAAATGGTCTGTCTCACTACTTGCTTCCTAGGACAGAGTGTTTTATAGGTATATGGTAGGTACTTGTTTGTTGTTTGTTGAACAATGACTCCATCAATATGTTTTAATTTTCAACAATAATTACAAGCAAACAGTACGTCTTTCAAAGCAAAGGTATAGTTATTAGCGGTTGGTCTATGTAATCTTGATTTTATAAAGGGAACGTGCAACACAAAAGCAGTACAAATGAGTATTTCTGTAGAAAGTTCAATGAACTCACAAAAAAAGGATAGAAAATGTAACATATACCTAAAATGTGGGGATGGGAGGGAAAAAGAATGAGTTCAAACTTAAATAACCATCAACTTAATATAGACTGCTATATGCAAAAGAGGTTACATACAAACCTAATGGTAACCATGTATCAAAACCACGAATACACATGCAAAGAATAAAGAGAAAGAAATCCAATATATCAATAAAGAAAATCAGAAAAAATCAAAGAGAGAAAGAATCAGAGAATGTTTTCAGAAACAGTTGCAAAACCAATAATAAAATGGCAATAAATACATATCTGTCAATAATTACTCTGAATGTAAATTGACTAAACACTTCAATTCAAAGGTATAAGTTGACAGAATGGATTAAAAAACAAGGCTTATCTATGTGTTGCCTATAAGAGACTCATTTTAGACCTAAAGACACCTGCAGATTGAAAGTAAAAGGATGGCGGGGTGCCTGGGTGGCTCAGTGGGTTAAAGCCTCTGCCTTTGGCTCAGGTCATGATCCCAGGGTCCTAGGATTGAGCTCCTCTTTGGGCTCTCTGCTCAGGGGGGAGCCTGCTTCCTCCTCTCTCTCTGCCTGCCTCTCTGCCTATTTGTGATCTCTCTCTCTGTTCAATAAATAAATAAAATCTAAAAAAAAAAAGTAAGGAGATGGAGAAAACCTCTATCATGCACATGGATGTCAAAAGAAACCCAGAGTAGTAATATTTGTTTTGGACACAATAGACTTTAAAACAAAGACTATAATAAGAGACAAAGAAAAACACTATATAATAACAAAGGGGGCAATCCAACAAGAAGATAAAATAATTGTCAATATTTATGCACCCAGCATAGAAGTACTCAGACACATAAAACAGTTCATAACAAACCTAAGGGAACTAATCAGTAATAATATAGTAGTAATAGGGGACTTTAATACCCTACTTACCTCAATAGACAGCTCATCTAAATGGAAAATCAAGAAGGAAACAGTGGCTTTAATGACACACTGGACCAGATGTATTTCACAGATATTTTCAGGACATTCTGTCCAAAAACAGCAGAACACACATTTTCAGGTTCACATGGAATATTCTCCAGAACAGATCACATATTAGCCCCCAAAATCTGCCTCAACAAATTCAATAAGCTCAGAGTCCTACATATATCTTCTCTGACCACAACACAATAAAATTAGAAAACAACCACAAGAAAAAAAATCTGAAAAGACCACAGAGACATGGAGGTTAAATAACATGCTACAAACAATGAATGGGTTGACCTGGAAATAAAAGGAAACTTAAGGGATGCCTGGGTGGCTCAGTGGGTTAAAGCCTCTGCCTTTGGCTTAGGTCATGATCCCAGGGTCCTGGGATCAAGCCTTGCATCAAGCTCTTTGCTCAGCGGGGGGCCTGCTTCCTCCTCTCTCTGCCTGCCTCTCTGCCTACTTGTGATCTCTGTTTGTCAAATAAATAAATAAAATCTTTAAAAAAAATAAAGTTCCTAAATGAAGCTCCCCCAAGTTACCCTGATGTAAGCAGGGTGCACAACCACTGTTAGCCCCTTCGATATCTAGGAAATGAGAATAATTTAAAAAAAAAACAATTTTAAGTTTCACATTATATTCTGGAGAAACCTTTAAAAAAATAAAAAAGAGGAAATTTTAAAAGCACTTGGAAACAAATGAAAATGAAAACACAATGGTACAAAACCTTTGGGAGGCCGCAAAGGTGGTTGTAAGGCCTGCCTCAGGAAGAAAGAAAAATCTCAAACAACCTAACCTTGCACCTAGAGGATCTAGAGGAAGAACAATGAACAAAACCTAAAACCAACAGAAGGAAGGACATAAAAAGATTAGAGCAGAAATAAATGATACAGAAACTAAAAAAACAATAGAACAGATCAAGGAAACCAGGAGCTGGTTCTCTGAAAAAAATCAATAAAATGGATAAATCTCTAGCCAGACTTACCAAGGAAAAAAGAAAAAGGAGTCAAGTAAATAAAATCACAAGAGAAGAGAAATAGCCAACACCACAGAAATATAAACAACTATAAGGGAATATTATGAAAAACTATGCCAAAAATTGGACAACCTAGAAGAAATGGTAAATTCCTAGAAATGTATAGATTACCAAAACTTCATGAAACAGGAAGAAATAGAAAGTTTGAAAAGACTGATAACAAGCATGGAAACTTAATCAGTAATTAAAAAATTCCCAATGGACAGAAGTCCAGAATCAGATGGTTTCACAGGCAAATTTTATCAAACTTTTATTTTTTTTAATTAATTAATTAATTTTAAAAATTAACATATAATGTATTATTAGCCCCAGGGGTACAGGTCTGTGAATTGCCAGGTTTACACACTTCACAGCACTCACCATAGCATATATCCTCCCCAATGTCCATAACCCCCCCTCCCTCTCCCTCCCCCCTCCCCCAGCAACCCTTAATTTGTTTTGTGAGATTAAGAGTCTCTTATGGTTTGTCTCCCTCCTGATCCCATCTTGTTTCATGTATTCTTTTCCTACCCCTCAGACCTCCCACGTTGCATCTCCACTTCCTCATATCAGGGAGATCATATGATAGTTGTCTTTCTCTGATTGACTTATTTCGCTAAGCATAATACCTTCCATCCAGGTCATCGCAAATGGCAAGATTTCATTTCTTTTGATGGCTGCATAGTATTCCATTGTTTATATATACCACATCTTCTTTATCCATTCATCTGTTGATGGGCATCTAGGTTCTTTCCATAGTTTGACTATTGTGAACATTGCTATAAACATTCGGGTGCACATGCCCCTTTGGATCACTATGTTTGTATCTTTAGGGTAAACACCCAGTAGTGCAATTGCTGGCTCATAGGGAAGCTCTATTTTCAACTTTTTGAGGAACCTCCATGCTGTTTTCTAGAGTGGTTGCACCAGCTTCATTCCCACCAACAATGTAGGAGGGTTCCCCTTTCTCCACATTCTTGCCAGCATCTGTCATTTCCTGACTTGTTAATTTTAGCCATTCTGACTGGTGTGAGGTTTTACCAAACTTTTAAAGAAGAATTAATACCTGCTGTCCTCAAACTATTCCAGAAAATAAAAGAGGAATGAAAATTTTCAGAATGCTTCTACAAGGCTAATATTATCCTGATACCCAAACCGATAGCTACCACTTTTTAAATCCATGGCAATAACCCTGATGAGCATAAATGCAAAAATCCTCAACAAAATACTAACCGAATCCAACAATACATTAAAAAAATCATTACTTAACACATCAAGTGAGATTCATTCCTGGGTGGCAAGGTGGTTCAATATTCTCAAATCAGTCAGTGATTGATCATGTTAATAAGAGAAAGGATAAGAACTGTATGATCATTTCAATAGACAAAGATATGTACTTGACAAAGTACAACATCTATTCATGATAAAAACCCTCAACAAAGTAAGTTTAGAGGGAGCATAGTTCAGCATATACAAAAAACCCACAGCTGCCATCATCTTTAATGGGGAAAAACTGAGCTTTTTTTTTTAAGAGCTTTTCCCCTAAGGTCAGGAACAACATGGAGATGTCTGCTCTCACCACTTTTATTCAACATAGCACTGGAAGTCCTAGCCACATCAACCAGACTATAAAAAGAAATGCATCCAGATTAGCAAGGAAGAAGTCAAACTTCACTATTTGCAGATGGCATGATGCTTTATATAGAAAACCCAAAGACTCACCAAAAAACTGTTAGAACTGATAAATGAATTCAGTAAAGTCGCAGGATACAAAATCAATGTGTAGAAATCTCTTGCATTTTTATACACCAAAAATGAAGCAGCAGAAAGAGAAATCTCTTGATTTCTTGGGACTGATTTGAAATCAGTCCCATCTCCAATTGCACCAAAACCCATAAGATAGCTAGGAATAAACCTATCCAAAGAGTTGAAAGACCTGTACTCTAAAAACTGTAAAACACTGATGAAAGAAATTGAAAACAATGCAAAGAAATATAAAGGTATGGGATGCCTGGGTGGCTCAGTTGGTTAAGCAGCTGCCTTCGGCTCGGGTCATGATCCCAGCGTCCTGGAATCGAGTCCCATATCGGGCTCCTTGCTCGTCAGGGAGCCTGCTTCTCCCTCTGCCTCTGACTGCCATTCTGTCTGCCTGTGCTTGCTCTCTCTCCCTCTCTCTCTCTGACAAATAAATAAAATCTTAAAAAAAAAAAAAAGAAATATAAAGGTATTCAGTGTTCATCAATTAGAACAATTATTCTTAAAATGTGTATACTTCCCAAAGCAATCTACACATTTGATGCAATCCTTATCAAAATACCAATAGAACAAACAATTCTAAAATGTATGTGGAACTACAAAGTCCCTGAATAGTTAAAGCAACCTTGAAAAAGAAAAGAGCTGAAGGCATCACAATTCTAAACTTCAAGCTATAGTACAAAGCTGTAGTGACCAAAACAGTATGGTACTGGCAGAAGAACAGACACACAGACCAATAGAACAGAATAGAAAACCCATAACTGTATGGTCAATTAATCCTTGACAAAACAGGAAAGAATATCCCATGGGAAAAGGATAGTCTTTTGAACAAATGGTGTTGGGAAAACTGGACAGCAACATACAAAAGAATGGAACTGGACCACCTTCTTACACCATACACAGAAATAAATTCAAGATGGATTAATGGGAGACCTAAAACCATAAAAACCATAATCCATAAAAATCCTAGAGAGAAGAACACAAGAAGTAATCTCTTTGATCTCAGCTATAACAACTTCTTTCTAGATATGTCTCCTGAGACAAGGGAAACCAAAGCAAAAATAAACTGTTGGGACTACATCAAAATAAAAAGCTTCTGCACAGCTGAGCAAACAACCCATAAGTTAAAAGGCACAGAATGGGAAAAGATATAAAGCTCAGTTAGTATCCACAATAAAAAAAGAACTTCTCAAGGTGCCTGGGAGGCTCACTCATTGAAGCATCTGACTCTTGATTTTGGCTAAAGTCATAATCTCAGTGTTAGAAGATGGAGCCCCACTTTGGGCTCTGCTCTGGGCATGGAGCCTGCTTAAGATTCTCTCCCTGTCCCTTTGCTCCCTCCCCCTCCCCTGCTCTTGCTGCTCTTCCCTCTCCCTCTTTCTCTAACAAAAACGAACTTCTGAAAATCAACACCCGAAAAACAAATAATCCAAATTATTTGTTTGGAAGACATTAACAGGCATTTCTCCAAAGAAGACATCCAGATGACCAAGAAGGGGGAGGGCGAAATAGGTGATGGGGTTTAAGGAGGGTGCTTGTCCTGAGGAGGATGAGACGATGTATGGAATTGTTGAATCACTGTACTGTAAACCTGAAACTAACATGACACTACATGTTAACTAATTGGAATTGAAATGAAACTTAAAATAATGTTTTTAGAAACGGAAGCTTGCATGCATTTACATATGGCTCGTATTTCCTATGGGGCTGGCACCTTTCACTATAATCAGTTCATCAGTCCTCACTACAACACTGAAGGTAGTACTGTTCCACTTACGGTGGAATACACGGAATCTTAAAATGTGAAACTGGAGTTTAAATCAAGGTCTTTCTGATCCTTTATCCAATGTTTTTTTTTGTTTGTTTGTTCGTTTTTTGTTTGTTTTTGTTTTTTTTACCAAATTATGCTACTTCAATAAAGAAAATAATCTGATTTTCCCTCAGGCATGGAATCCCCAATAATAGTACCCTGGCATTGCTGTACAACCATATGGACTTTTCAGTTTCTAGAAAGGGAACATGTGCTTCTCAGGGATTACCATTGCTGCAGCAACATAAAGGCTTGTGCTCTTGGCCCCAGGGGCTTCACATGGCCTGTCATGTACTTGAAAGAAGAATTATCTTAAGAAATTGCTTCACTGGGACACCTGGGTGGTTTAGTTGTATAAGTGTCTGCCTTAGCTCAAGTCATGATCCCAGGGTCTTGGGATTGAGTCCCTCATGGGGCTCCCTGCTCTGCAAGGAGCCTGCTTCTCCCTCTCCTTCTGCCCTGCTCATGCTCTCTCTCTTTCTCTCTCACTCTATCTCAAATAAGTAAATTTAAAAAAGAAAAATTTTTTTAAAGAAATTGCTTCATTTCTAAGGGCTAATTATATAAAGGAAATGTAGATTGTTTCATCTTGATGAAAATGTACTATGAGAAGATAGAAATCAACTTTAGGAACTTACCAAGTGACTACAATAAACAAATGTCTTATTTAAAAATTTTTTTTCTTGGGACACCTGGGTGGCTCAGTCAGTTAAGCATCTGTCTTCGGCTTGGGTCATGATCCCAGGGTCCTGGGGTCAAGTCCCACATCGGGCTCCTTGCTCCGCCGGGGAGCCTGCTTCTTCCTCTGCCTGCTGCTCTCCCTGCTTGTGCTCTCTCTCCTCCCAACAAATATATAAATAAATTAAAAAAATTTTTTTCTCCAGTAAAAATAATGACTTGATGAACCAGAACAAAGAAGAAGGGAGAATTTCATTTTATATAATTTTTAAATAGGGGACTGTGAGTGATTTTTATCTTTCCTACAATATTGGTTCATATTTTTCATATTACAAAATAATGAAGCCAGGCTGGCAGAAAATATTTGCAAAAGACACATCCAATAAAGGACCGTTATCCCAGATATACAAAGAACTCCTAAAGCTTAAGAATTAAAAAAAAAAGAAAACAACAACCTGATTTTTAAAAATGGACAAAAGGCCTTAATAGATACTTCACCAAAGAGGATATACAGGTGACAAACAAACATGAAGAGACGCTTGCATCATATGTCATTATCAGGGAAATGCAAATGAAATCAGTGAGGTAACACTGTACTCCTATTAGAATGGCCAAAACCTAGAACACTGCCAATATCCAGTGTGGGTGAATATGTGAGCCACAGAAGTATTAAATCTTGATAGTGGGAATGCAAAATGGTACAGATACTTTGGAAGATAGTTTGGTGGTTTCTTATCATACTATACCTATTTTTACTGTGTGATCCGGCATCCATGACCCTTGATCTTTACCCAAAGGAAATGAAATTGTAAGTCCACACACAAAGCTGTACATAGATGTTTATAGCAGCTTTATTCATGGTTGCTAAAATCTGGGAGCATCCAGGACATCCTTCAGTAGGTGAATGGATAAATGAACTATGGTGCATCCAGACCATGTAAAATTATGTAGGTCTAAAAAGAAAGGAGTTTTCAAGCCATAAAAAGACACGGAAAAAAACTTCCTAAATGCAGCTTACTGAGTGAAAGAAGCCATTCTGAAAATGGTACATACTATATGATTTCCAATGATGTAACATTCTGGAAAAGGAAGAACTATGGAGATAGTAGAAAGATAGGTCGTTGCCAGTGGTTGGGAGACAGGGAGGGATGAATAGGCAAAAACAAAGAGAATTTTTAAGGTGTGAAAGTAGTCTTATTATACCCTGATAAAGGGGATAAAGAGCACAGTTCATTATACATTTGTCAAAACCCATAGAACATAGAAAATGAAGAGTGAACCCTGAGGTAAACTATGGTCTCTGGGTGATGATGATGTGTTGATGTAGGTTTATCAGGTCTAATAAATGTCCCATTGTGGTAGGGGATGGGGGTCAGGGAGAGGCAGAAATGCATGTGTGGGGCAGAGAATATGTGGGGGAAATCTCTGTACTTCTCAATTTTGCTATGAACTTAAAACTCCTCTAAAAAAATAAAGTCTTTAAAAATACATACATACATACATACATACTGTTCTTTTTGCTGAAAAAATTATGAAGGAAATGGGTTTAGTAATTCAAGGATATTTCATGAGATCCCATTTGTGTAAAAAAATTCAAAGAAAAATTATTTATATAAGTAATAAAGGTATTTGAGAAGTTCCAAATTAGATGTGACATATAGAATACTGACCTAGAAGTATATGTTGTTTTATAGTCTCAAGGGAAAAAAAAAATCTATGATGGAGGATTTGATTTTTTTATTTGATTTTAAATAACATGGAGTCATTATTAGAGTAAAGCAAAATATAGAAAGTATTTTTTCCTATTTTTAATTTATTTTTATTTAACTGGTTCTAAATTCAGCTGGTATTTTAGAATGAATAAACTTTTTTTGTTTTTAATATCCACACCAAAGTTGAAATTTAACATGAATGTATCTTTAAAGGTTTTAACAAATAGCTAAGGTAAAAATGTTCCTTTCTTATCACGGATTTGTGTAACACTAGCCCAGTTGAGAAAATGAACAATGGCGTATGGCTGTTTAATTATAAACAGTACAGCATAATCTTAATTTTTCGTAAGTTCAGTGACCTTCTCATAAGATACTTGGCAAATGCAAAAAAAAAAAAAAAAATTCTGGGGTTTCCTAATAATTATCAACAGAATAAATTTGAACAAATAAATGTGGAAATTAAACAGTACTATCAAACTATGTTTACCCTTTCCCTAAGTTATATGTATACACTACACCTATAAACAATTGGAAACTTAATCTCTCTGGTCTCCTTGGGTGGACTCTGACTTCCGAAGGTTCATGTTCATCATGATTTAAATCTTGGAAGTGCATCCAAGAGGAAGCTTAACAATAGTGATTGTTTATTTTGTAGGTTTTAAAGAAGCTAGAGTGCCGAGAAGACCTTTGAAGTGTGAAGAGATTTCCTGTAATTGAAATCAAAATGTCATTTATAGATCCGTATCAGCACATCATAGTAAGTCATTTACTGTTTATATATCCTTGCTGGGAGGGAGGCTATATACATCTGTGCATGAGCTTTGCTGGCATTGGCTAATAAAGTACAACTCTAAAGGACAAATCCACAACAGAGGTACTTGGAAGGGGAAAAAAAGTACCAAAACATGTGTAACAGTACAGAACTTTCACAGAACAGTAAGAAATGTAGTTAACCACTTAGCAGTTACCAGTCTGGGTAAGTTCTACCCTTCACAGGCATTGGTGGAGAGGAGACAAAAGAATTCTTGAATTGAAGGCTATTATTTGGGTATGCATTGGCAGGGTAAAGCATTCTGTAACTTTCCCTTCTGTGTGCTTAAACCAGTTCTTCTATAGGTGCTTAGTTTAGTAAAGAGTAATTTCAAATTTTAGTATGTATTCTTCCAGACTCAGTTGGAAGCATACACCCTCTCTTCTGATCCAAAAAATACCCTAGGGATCTCTTTGCTAAATTCAACACTTGAGATCCGGTTAGGTTTATATGGACTAGAAATAGCTTTTATGGAACATTAAGGAATAATCCAGAGCCTTATTGTTACTTTGAATGAAGCACTTGTTCTCTTACCTTACATCCTTCTCTAGCTACCATCCTCTGTCTTTTCCTGCCTGGAGAACAAGGATTAACGTATTACAAGTGTTTTCTAGTGCCTTCTTCCCCTCTGTTCATAGCTCGAATCATTAAAAACTAGACTCAGCTTTCCCACTTCACAAAAAGCCTCATCAAGGGCCTCTTTTGGTGCTGAATTCAGTGGACTCTTCAATAGCCTCATCCCCGAACACCCTACCCTGCCCTCAACCACCCCCACTGGTCATTCTTTTCTTAAAAATCTTCTTAATGGGGTGCCTAGGTGGCTCAGTGGATTAAGCATCTGCCTTTGGCTCAGGTCATGATCCCAGAGTCCTGGGATCAAGTTCCGACAACAGTCCTGGGATCAAGTTCCGACAACAGGCTCCTTGATCAGCAGGGTGCCTAATTCTCCTTCTCCCTCCCATCCCTACTCATGCTCTCTCTCTCAAATAAATAAATAAAGTCTTAAACAAAAAAAACTCTTCCCGATTTTTCTGTGGTTCTATTTCAGATTTTCTTGCAATTGGTTCCTTCTCAGTTTTCTTTGCAAGCTGCTCTTCCTGTTGGATTCTTGAGTGTTTGTTTTTCTAATCAACAAACACCGTATATAAAGTGCATAAATCTTAATTGTTTAACTTGATGGATATTAACCTATGTATTCCTCTCATCATCATCCAAATAAAAACACACAGCATTAAAAGTAACACAGAAGAGTTGCTCATGTTTTTTCCAGTCAATAAACTCCACAAAGGTAACCAACATTTGACTTCTATGACCGTAGATAAGTGTTGCCTGCTTTTGACCTTCTTATAGATATCTGCATTCCACATTACATCTGTGCGATTCATGCATGTTGTTGTAAAGCAGCAGAATTCCACACTTTTACATTGCCCTATAGTATTACCTGAGTATACTACAAACTCTCATGCCCTGGTAACCGCCATCTCCTCACTGAATGGCAGAGGCCCCTCTACTGTAAATGAAGCCCCATCTGTGTGTGGCTTGATCTCTGTGCTGTTCTATTGGTCTGTTAGACTTTGTTAAATAATACCAGTTGTACAAATATCTATCTTAATTTCTCTCTCTCTTTTTAAAATGATTTTATTTATTTATTTATTTGTCGGGGGAGAGTGAGAGCCCAAGCAGAGGGAGGGGCAGGCAGAAGGATGAAGCAGGCTCCCCTCTGAGCAAGGAGCCCGATGTAGGACTCGACCCCTGGACCCTGCGATCACGACCTGAGCCAAAGGCAGACACTTAACTGACTGAGCCACCTAGGTGTCCCATCTTAATTTCTGTAGCTTTGAAATATATCATATATGGTAATGTAAAACCTTCCAGCTTTTTCTTCTTCAAGATTGTCTTGGCTATTTTCAGTCCCTCTGCATTTCCCTGTAAGTTTTGCAACCTGTTTGTCGCTTTGCTACACACACATAGACCCAAAACTGCTGAAATTTTTATTGACCCTTAATGATTTTATAGACCAGTGAAGGGAGAGATGCTATGATTATGATATTGAATCTTTTCACCCATTAATAACCCATGAATCTAATCCAAAACTAATATTACTTAGATTATCTTTAATTCTCTCAGGAGTGTGATGTAGATTTCAGTAATAAATGTTTTATAGGATTCCCCCCTTACCTGTGGTTTCAGTGATCTGTGGTCAGACTTTATACAGAAGCAGATGATCCTTCTTCTGACATACTATCAGAAGGTCAGTAGTAACCTAACGCTACGTCACTTTCACTTCATCTCGTCACCTAGGCATTTTATCGTCTCATATCATCACAAGGAGGAAAGTGAGTATAATACAAGATATTTTGAGAGAGAGACCACAATCACATAACTTTTATTACAGCATATTATTTTAGTTCTCTTTTATTATTAGTTATTGTTGTTAATCACTTTCTCTGTCAAACCTATAAATTAAACTTCATCATAGGTATGTATGTACAGGAAAAAACAGTATACGGGGAGTTTGTACTATCCATGGTTTCAGGAACCCATAGTGGCAGGTCCAAGGTTGCTTGGAATGTATCCCCTGTGGTGAAAGAGGGATTACTAAATATCTTTTTTTAGATGTATTTCTTGATAGTTGATGTTTTAGTGTCATTATTTACAAATTTTATTTTCCAGTTAGTTTTTGTATTTATATCAAGATACAACTGATTTTTGTTGATCTAGTAAACTTACTGAATTTCTTTATTAATTCTGATAGTTTGTAGGCTCTTTTGGATTTTTGACTTACACATTCCTGGTATCTATGAATAATGCCAATTTTACTTCTTTATAAATTTTTAAATGTTTATCTTTTGAGCTTTATTAATTATACACCATCTACTTTAGGTATAGCACATAGGTTTGGGAATGTCACATTTTCATAATTGCTTAATGAAAAATATGTTCTAACTTTTTCCTAACTCAGTCCCTGAATTGAGCTTTGACTCATGGGGTACTGAGACATGTGTATATTAATTTTCAAGCTTTTGTCTTTGAACTTCATTTCTAATTTAGTTCCACTGTGTTCAGAGAACATACTCTTGCATGATTTTTGTTTTTTGTAAGATGTTTATATATAATTACAGTCTTGCTTATTATCTATTTTGGCAACTGTTCCATATATAAGAACACGTTTCCATTTGCAACTTTTGCTTTATGAATTTTGAAGATATGTTATTAATGCATATAACTTCTGGATATATATATTTCTCTGATGCTTTATCATTGTAAGTCCTTTTTTATCTCTTTGCTCTAAATTTTACCTTGTCTTTTATTAATTTGACCTCTTCCAGTTTCTTTAGTGTATGCATCCTTTTATGTTCAATTTGTATTTTTCCTTATATTTAAAGTATGGTTTTGGGAAAAGCATATAATCAGGGGCTTTCGGGCGGCTCGGTTGGTTAAGTGTCTGCCTTCAGATCAGGTCATGATCCCAGGGTGCTGGGATCGAGCCCTGCTAGTCTGCTTCTCCTTTTGCCCTTCCCCCTTGCTCATACTTGTGCTCTCCCTCTCTCTCAAATAATTTTTAAAAACCTTAAAAAATCAAGGTTTAAAATGAGATATCTTTGTTTTCAGAAACAGTATCCTACTTTCCACAATTATGGTTTTCTACAATGAAATTGTAGAATAGCTTAAGCAATGAAATAATTATTTTTCATATTAACAAAGTTTCTATATATTATGTACAGATTAGTTCTTTTTCATCCCACCAGTAATTCCTATAACTCTCAGAGAATTGAATCAAAGTGTTCATTCTTAAACTTTAACCTGAAATTTGGCCCTGGCAACTGAAAAGGGAGAAGGAAGATAAAGTTAAGATCTATAACCCTGGGCTTAAGACAAAGAAACCAACAATAATTCTGAATATTAGCATTTGGACTTTCAATTCATTACCTCTAAATCTATTTCATTTATTTATTTTTTTTCTGAGCACTTATTGTTATTTATTGAATGACCATTGTGTACCACTCCCAGTGAGTTTTCAATAAGCATTGGGGATGCAAAAGTGATTCAGACTAAGTCCCTGAGCTGAGCTTATGCCTAGCAGCAAAACCATTTATTTACATACTAATTATAATGTTCAGAAAGGGCTCTGATAAGAGACAATGAGGATTACTTTGGGAATATACAACATGAATAATGAATGATAGGAATCCTGACATTCCTACAGGGACTGACTTGTAAGCCTGGACTTGAAGGTTTAGCACAAGGGAAGGGAAGAAGGAGAAAATTACTTTCTGGATTAGAGAAAAGTAAATATGAGGTATTCTGGAGATGAGAAAGTTCCTATAAGGAAATGAAAGAAGTTCAGGGTGGTTGGAGTGTAATACATTTCAAAGAACATGATTATTTCAAATGCACTTCCCTCTCCTACTTAAATCTGAGCAGGCCTTCTTACTGACCGCTGTGTAGTCCCCACCTGTCTCCTTCAGATGACCTTGTGAGCTGGCCTTTTAGTTTCTTCTCTTAACATGGCAGAGTATATTTAAAAATCAAACTTCACTCTGGATATTTTAAAACTCATTCCTGTCACCTTTCCTTGCAAATTTTAACTACAGCTAAATATGAAGGACATAGTGATTACCTATGTGGCGTCTCAATATGATGAAGCCCGCAAACCACATATCTGTATCATGGTTTTCATTACCGTTCCCCAGCATCAGAGTGGGACATTTATTCATATTCCGATTTATAGCACTTTTTAAAGTGAGGATTCCTGCGAGCTTTATAGTTTTGTTCTTCTTGCTCTTTCTGTGTATGTGTGGAAAAGACTGCATGTGTACGTCTATGTAAATTATTTTAACAGCCAAATGTGCTAACCAACTGCACTACAGAGACTTTATGTAAATTATTTTAGTGACAAAATTCCCTGCTCTAGTTTTCACAGAAAGATACTTTTCAAAATATATAAGTGAGCATACTCAACACAGCGCAATTTTAGTAAAAAGGAAAGATGGGGAAGGCTAAGTCAGCTAACTTGTAATGAGTGGTGCCAGACGGGCCAACACCGTTTTGGCTGCCTCAAGGCACAGAAGATTGGCCTTATTTTCCCCACACCGGTGATGCAGTGACATGTTGGGGAATCCCGTGGGCTGATACAGCAGTTCACAGCCAGCAAGTTCTCTTGCTTTCCACAGGGCTGGCTTGTAAGACCTGGTAGAAAATGGAGCAATATGCATATGGCATAATTCGGCGTCCATGTTTAGAGTCCTCATGAGGTACTTTCTAACCTGAAGGATGTTTGTGTCTCCAGAATCTACTGAAATTCTTTTGGACCAATTTTACAAGGATAGGTCAAGAATAAATTATTTATAAAAATTTCCATCATTTTACTCTGAAAATGAGTCACTTTCCTGGAGTAAAAAAGAATCCACACCTCTTCTCACTGCCTGTTAGCAGGGGAGGGCCCCTGTCTCACATCCATAGAACCCAAGGTTGTCTTCACATTAGGCTCAGTCAACCGCATAGGTAAGCCAGCGTGACTGCCTGCTAAAACACAGGATCTTTGAAAACCGTTATTGGGGAGTGACTGGAAATTTGCCAGGAAAGTAGAAAGCTATTATTCTAGATTATTATGGTAACATGGTGGCAGGGGGTGGGGGGGATGGGGCAACACAGGGTAAGGAATCGAAGAGCTAGTTTTCTAGTGGTAGTTCCCGTCTTCACTTACGTGCTCCTGAGCACTGAAACTGAGTTTTAGCTGCTTCGTGTGGAAAAACAGGGCATGAATGGTACCTACTGTGTCTGCTTTCCAAGGCTTTTATAAATAATAAATTGCTGTATGTATAAAAGTATTCTCTAGACACAGTCAGGAAAGGTACTTCTAGCCAAGGGACATCATAAGGTGAGACGCTGCTACTAGAAATTAAAAAAAAAAAAAAAAGAAGAAGAGAAATAAAAAAATATCAAGGTGGCAAAACGCCACCTGGCAAAGCCGAGCGCTGTGGAAAACTGACAAGGAGTTTTATGGCAAATAGCACATTTGTTGTTGCTGTTATTCTAGAAAAGTGAAAAAGAGGGTGGTTAGTGATCTTCTAATCTTTCCCAGATACCAGTCATTCCTTAGGGTTCAGTCTGTGAAATTTTTAACTTAAAACAGGGATGGTTTATGAGAGTACTAACCCTTAGACGGCTCACATTCTCAAGGCTGCTCATTCTCAGCCTCCTCCTCTCTTAACCAGCACAAACGCTGCTTACCACTCTAGTTTTTGGTGAACTCTTTGATTTTCGATCTCTTTCCTGGTAGTTAAGGCCTTTCTATCCTGTTAGTTCTTGGTTACTCTGTTAGTCTGTGTTCTCCAGAGAAACAGAATCAATAGGCAATAGAGAGGTAGGCACATAGATAGATAGAGTCTTAATTTAGCTTATAAATAACCAGAAATTTATAGCTCAGCATTCCGGAGGCTGGAAAGTCCAAGGTAAATGCAACACCATGGTTGCCTATGGCAAAGGCCTGTTCCCTGGTTTGTAGCCATTCTGTCCTCACGAGGTAGAAGAGGCAAGGACCCTGTCTAGATTCTCTTCTATAAAGGCACGAATCCATTCGTGGGGGTTCCTTACACTTCCCAAAGGTCTCATTTCATAATCTTTGAGGGGTTAGGATTCCAACATATAAATTTGGTGGAGGGGGGAGGGGGGAAGACACAAACACTCAGACCATAGCAGTTAGATCTAGACACAGAGACTTACTTTGAAGAATTGTCTCATGTGGTTATGGAGGCTGTGAAGTCATACATTCTGCCCTCTGCAGGATGGAGAGCCACAGAAGACGAGGTATGATTCAGTCCACTTCTGGTGGCTTAGGAACCCAGGGAGCTAATGGTATAAATAGCAATCTAAGGTCAGGAGAAATGACATGAGGGGTTTCAGCTCAAGCAATAAGACTGGAAGAAAAGAGGCAAATTCTTCCTTTTGTTCTATTCAGGCCCTCAACAGATTGGGTGATGCCAGCCTACACTGGGGAAGGCAACCTACTTTCCTGAGTCCCTGACTCAGATGATAATCTCATTTGGAAAGGCCCTCACATATACACCCAGGAGTAGTGTTTAATCTGAGCACCCTGGGGTCAGTCACAGTTAGTCTTTCAAAAATCTTTACTTATTTTGTAAAACCTTATTCAGTTTATAGTTATTTTCTGTGAGAAGTATATGTGGGAAGTGTCTTACAGTTGTTTAACCTACCATTACTACAGGTGGAGTTCCCCCATTGTGTTTACTCTAGATCAGTAATGCCTCTAGATAATCCCCAGAAGACTGATTTTAAAAAGTCTCATCTTGAAAGATTTCCACAGATGGTAAAATTATCCCCCAGACTTAGCTGACATTCAATATTGATCTGTGTGAAATTCTAATGTTGGAGTCTGGGTTGGTTTCAGGGGACCCTTGACAAATCCCATGTCACTGGTGATACAATTACCATTTTACAGATGTGGAAACCAAGGTAGAAAAACTGAGTTGAAATATCAGGCAATCTGTTATAAGTATCCTTCTGACTTATGTCCATGTCTTTTAGTTATGAAGCTTTCACTTACTTCTTAATAGCAAAGATGAATTGAGACCAAGAGAAGGTTTTGAAGAAGTCCCTTAAAATAAGGGTAAATTACCCGAAAGGACATCTGTAAATATGTCTATATTTTCAAGTCTGTTGGATCTACTAGACTTAACATACACTTCTGAGGGGGCACCTGGGTGGCTCAGTGGGTAAAAGCCTCTGCCTTCGGCTCAGGTCATGATCCCAGCATCTTGGGATCGAGCCCTGCATCGGGCTCCAAGGAACCTGCTCCCCCCACCTCTGCCTGCCTCTCTGCCTACTTGTGATCTCTGTCTGTCAAATAAATAAGTAAAATAAAATATATAAATATGTATTTATAAAAAAAAATACACATCTGAAAATCATCATTGTGAAGATACTCTTAGATTTGAACAAACATGGCAAACATGACATAGGTCAGTAATTCTAACCTAAATAAATTTTTCACAAAGATTTTATTTATTTATTTGTGAGATCGAGAGAGAGAAAGAGGGAGAGAACATGAGAAGGGAGAACAGAGGGAGAAGCAGACTTCCCATATACCTGGGAGCCCGGTGAGGGACTCGGTCCTGTAACTCCAGAATAATGATCTGAGCCAAAGGCGGTCGCTTAACCAACTGAGCCACCTAAGTGCCCTAAATAAATTAAAAAAAAAAAAAAAGATTTTATCTACTTATTTGACATAGAGAGACAGCTAGAGAGGAAACATGAACAGGGGGAGGAGCAAAGGGAGAGGGAGAAGCGGGGTTCCCCCTGAGGAGGGAGCCCGATGTGGGACTCTATCACAGGGACCAGGGATCATGACCTGAGCAGAAGGCAGACGCTTAAGGACTGAGCCACCCAGATGTCCCTAAATAAATATTTCTGCCATCAAAAGCATCTTTAAGAATGCGTGGGGAAAATGTTCAGGTCTGCCTGGTGCTTTATATGTTCTGATGAGGACTTCCAGGAGAATGAAGTACATCTCTACGTCATGGTCCTTAACTGAGCCATAGTTACTCCAAGGAGAGTATAGATTTCTTCAAGGATATTGAGTAGAGAAAAAGCTGATGTTCAGAAAAAATTTTTGTGTGTGTGGTACTATGGCTACTCAATTACCATTGGGTTAGAATCTACATCTCAGTTAAAATTTAAATGCTAAAAATTTGGGTGACTTGAATTTTAGGTATCTTGATGAAGTTATAGTTACTATAAATTTATGGTGAGTATGTCATTAAATGAGTACTTTAGATTCAGGCTGGCACCATCAAATTTCTTTTTTGTACTGCTTTTCGGCAATCTCAGAATCCTAATTAAAATAGGACTTAAAATCTTTTAACTTCACTGAAAATGAACTCTATATTTAATTTTAAAGATATGTACATATTTATTATGATATATATGATTACTGTATTAGATATATATTTGTTGAATAAGTGGGGAAAACTTCTTGTTCATGAGAGAGAAGAAACTCAAGTCAGATTTCTGATTATGATTTTCTTTTAATGAAGAAAAATCTAGCTCTGCTAGAGCTAACAAATTCTGTTGACAAATTAGGTGTTTGGGACATTAAGATAATTTATGTATATGGCATTCCATGACTAAGAATTCTTTTTTTTTTAATTAACATATAGTGTATTATTTGTTTTGGGGTACAGGTCTATGAATCATCAGTCTTACACAATTAATAGCACATAGTCTCCCCAGTGTCTGTCACCCAGCCACCCCATCCTTCCTACCCACTCCCCTCTAGCAACCCTCAGTTTGTTTCCTGAGATTAAGAGTCTCTTATGGTTTATCTCCCTGTCTAGTTTCATCTTGTTTCATTTTTCCCTCCCTTCCCCTATGATCCTTTGTCTTGTTTCTCAAATTTCTCATATCAGTGAGATCATATGATAATTGTCCTTTTCTGATTGCCTTATTTCGCTTAGCATAATACCTTCTAGTTCCCTCCATGTCATTACAAATGGCAAGATTTTGGGGTTTTTTATGGCTGCATAATATTCCATTGTAGATATGTGCCACATCTTCTTTATCCATTCATCTGTCAATGGACAGCTAGGCTTTTTCCATAGTTTGGTTATTGTGGACATTGTTGCTATAAACATTGGGGTGCACGTGCCCCTTTGGATCACTACGTTTATGACTGGGAATTCTTAAATCAAGTTTAGGTAGCATTATAGATTATAAATAGATAATCTGGCTGCTCATAAAAAATGTGAGAGAATAATAAAACAGTGCCTGTGCCTCTCAAAGTATTAGAATGAAACTCCACACCAGGAAGTGAAACTAAAAAGTTATCTTATCTAAAAAACTCTCCTAAATCCTAGATGACATCAGTGAAGAAATTCTTTTAAAACATTTTCTGAGATCTGTTTGAAATTGCCTATTGCTGATTGTGATGATCGCAATCTCTGGGTTCAGTAGTGAGACCAGTCTTTATCACACGAACAGCCTATGGTTTTAGTTTGAATTAAAATTAGGCAATGGCTGTTAAATAGAGAAAGAAAGATATTTGCATGTAGAATCTACCTTCTCTCACATCAGATTTGTTTTTTTTTTTTTTTTTTTTGGTTCTTCCCTGTAGCAGCAGAACTTTCAGCAGATTAGAACAATCATCAGATTGATTCTGTACAAGCTGACTAGTCTTTTTTCCAATGCCCAGTCATTTCAGTTACAGATGGTAATGTAATTTTTCAGAATTAATTTAATACAGTAACTATTTTCCTAATGACTGGGAAATTGTAATTGCAGGAAAAAAAAAAAAAAAGCTTGTGATTTTTACTGTGGAAAAGATTAGGGGTGAAAAAAGTAAGGTAATCCAATACTTGTAGGCAAAGCTTAAACCTGTGGCTGAGTCAGTATATTGAGCTTATATTTGACATCTCAATTGAAATATGGCATCTCTTTTTGCCAGCTACCAACAGGGATTGTGCTGAGTCATTAGTTTCCTCCAGAGAACACTGGCTGTGGATTCAGTAATGTCATTTCTTCTGGTACCACCTGGAGATATAACCAAAAGTCTCCCATCCAAGTCGGAAGTTAGCCTAGTCCATCCTAGTTTGAAGTTTACATGTGATACTGACCCCACAAAACAAAAGAATTATCAAAAGATATTTGGATAGTTACTGATGGACACTAAACATTTTTCTCCAAGAATTTATACTTACTTTATAGGTGCTATAATCTTTATAGCTCTAAGAAAGAAATGAGCATGTTCTGAAAATAATTTACAGGTAATCTGAAGATTGACAATGGTTCCAAAGTAAACTTATAAAAACTAAGTAAGTAGTTGATTTGCCCCTTATTTCCTGTGAAGAGTATGCAAGTATTTCATTCTTTATAATCAAGACAGAGTTGAGGCTAAGGGAAATAAAAGCAGATTAAAACAGAGCTGAATGAGACACCTGGGTGGCTCTGTTGGTTAAGCCACTGCCTTCAGCTCAGGTCATGATCCCAGGGTCCTGGGATTGAGTCCCGCATCGGGTGCCTTGCTCAGCAGGGAACCTGCTTCTCTCGCTGCCTCTGCCTGCGTCTCTGCCTGCTTGTGTGTACTCTCTCTCTCTCTGGCAAATAAATAAAATCTTAAAAAAAAAAAAAAAAACCAAAAACCAGAGCTGAATGATACAGGAAATAACTCAGTTAACAGAGGAACTTCAGGTCAATAAGCGATATAATAGACCAGATAATAACTATACCACTTGAATAAATGGAAACAGCCTTTTTCACTATTAAGGTATTGGTAGTTGGTATTATTCTCTGTGTAACTAAAGGAACGTACAGAGAGCGAAGACTTTGAATGCAGCAAGAATAGATTCTAATTCATATTTAACTTTTACTATCTATGAGACACTGGGAAATTATTTAAGCTCTCAGAATCTCACTTTAATCACATATAAATCATACCTATTTTATAGATTGTTGCAAAAATTAAATGAGAATTTGCATCTAGAAGAATGTGTAACATATGGTTCATACTCAATGAATCCTTATAACATTATCATCTCTCTATATGTGTTATTTTTTTTTATAATGTAGAGCTATTTTTTCTTAAGATTTTATTTTAGCTACTCTCTACACCCAAAGTGGGGTTTGAACTCACAACCCCCAAGATGGAGTGAGATTCTGAGAGGTTATATAAGGCTGGCATACCTAGGGTAAATCCTACTTGGCTGTAATTTTAATTCCTTTTATATATTATTGGATTCTATTTGCTATAATTTGTTGAGAATTTCTTCATCTATGCTTATGTTAGATATTGGTCTATAGTGTTCTTTATTTTTATTTTTTTCATTATAAGGTCTCTCTCTGCTTTTTGTTATCAGGGTAATGCTGGCTTCATAAAATGAGCTAGGTACTGTTTCTTCTGCTTCTCTCTTCTGGAAGAGACTGGACAGTATTGGTGTAATTTCTTCCTTAAGTGTTTGGTAGAATTTATCAAGGAATCCATCCAGGCCTAGTGCTTTCTGTTTTGGAAGATTAAGTATTGATTCAGTTTCTTTATTCAGATTGTCTGTTTCTACTTATGTCAGTTTTGGCAGATTATGTCTTTTAAGGAATTGGTCCATTTCATCTAGATTATTAAATTGGGGGCCTAGAGTTGTTCATAGTATTCCTTTATTATTCTTTTGATGTGAACAGAATCTAGAGGGAACGTCCCTCATTTATTTATATTTGTAACTTGTGCTATCTTTTTTTCTTGTTTAGCCTAGCTAGAGGCTTATCGATTTTGTTGCCCCTTTTCAAAGAAACAATTTTTAGTGTCATCTATTTTCTCTATTGATTTTCCATTTTCAGTTTTACTCATTCCTGCTGTACTCTTTACCATTTTTCTTCTGCTTGCTTTGGATTTAACTTGCTTTGCTTTTTCTGGTAGACTCTTAGATGATTGATTTTAGATCTTTCTTCTTTTCATATATGCATGTCATGAAATAATACATGAAATATATGTATGTATGAAATAATATGTATGTCAATATACATATTATTTAATTTCCTTGTAAGCATTACTTTCACTGCATTCCCCCTAATTTTGCTAAGCTGTAGTTTCATTTTCATTTAGTTCTAGATATTTAAAAGTTTCTCTTGAGCCTCCTTCATTGACATGTGTGTTATTTAATCTCCAAGTACTTGTGATTTTTTCAGCCATCATCCTATTTGGTTTCTGGTTTAATTCTTTTGTGGTCAGAGAGGACATGTATGATTGTTCTATGTGATCTTAAGAAGGACATGCATTCTGGTGCAAAAACAATGAATTCTGCTATGCTGAAAACAAATTAAAAAAAAAAAAGAAGAAGAATGTGCATTCTGCTCTTGAACAAAGTAGTCCATAGACGTCAATTTTATCTAGTTGACTAATGGTGCCATTGAGTTCAGCTGTATTCTTACTAATTGTATGCCTGATAGATTTGTTTATTTATTTATTTCTAAGACTTTATTTATTTATCAGAGAGAGAGAGAGCATAAGCAGGAGAAAGTGGCAGGCAGAGGGAGAAGCAGGTTCCCCACTGAGCAAGGAGCCTGATGTGGGACTCGATCCCAGGACTCTGGGATTATGACCTGAGCCGGAGGCAGACACTTAACTGACTGAACCACCTAGGCATCTCAGGTCTATCTGTTTCTGATAGAGGGGTGTTGAAGTCTCCAACCATGATAGCGGATTTTTTTTTTTTTTTTTTTTTTTTTTTTTTTTGGTGGGGACAATGTGTGTGTGATTTTTGGTTGTATAAAGCTGAGTATAGGACAGGTGGGTCTAGGTAGGGAGAGATAGATGGGGGTGCTATGTGATCAAGCTTACAGAAATTACAAGAATATGGAGGTGTGGGGAACAAACCAGACCACCCTGCCCTAGGAGTGTGGGGTGGGTGTCTTTCTTATGATAATCACCTGTGACCAGCAAAGCTTAACGAGACCCTAGGTGGAAAGTAGGCCATTGAAGGTATTATGACTAGTCCTTGCTCAATGGTGATACCATTAGAGATGTTAAATGGATTTAAGGTCCCTGGTTAGCTTTCTATAAAAGACCAACCCTAAGGGCCCTCAGTGGCAACCCTGTGGGGACCCTTCTCACTCTTGAGAGCTTTTTCTGTATCTTCACGTAACACACATCCATCAGGTGACTCACTCTCTCTGGTCCACGAGATTCATTCTTATACTCAGTGAGAGGAGAGCCTAGCTTGGCCACTTCCAGGCAACATGCTTTTTTGTGAGCATTCGTTTCATTTATAATTGATAGTTTTACTTATATGGAGTAAAACTAGCTACTCAGAACACCTCTAGACATAGAAGGTATTTCTCTTCAATAATAAACTCAAATAAGAGTTATCTTAAAACATTTCACAGGCTTCTCTGTCTTTTTAAACAAAGTATGCTTGTCATTAAAGTCTTCACCACTTCCTGATGCTGTGTTATAAATCTGAACATAAATTATTCTAATGATAGAGTGATACCTTCAGAAACTGTGGAGTGCTAACTGTTGATCGTCTATCTCACTACTGCTGGTGCATATGAATCTATGTTTTTAGAATTTTTTTTCCCAGCTTCCTTGATTTTAGACTGTCATTACTCCTTTATAAGTATTGCCAGTATCTTAGCTTTTTAAAATCAATTATGGACTTCTTAATCAGTGAAACAAGTCTGCTAAAGTTAGGAAAGATAGGAATGGCTAATAAATGTGGGCCTCTTCTAAGATTAGACAGGCTTCAGCTTTAGATAAGGACTTCGCAATTTTCAGTTGCTCAGAGAACTTTGTGAGTTCCTGCTTCCTTATTCGGCTTGAGTTGATAGCATTGTTGGCTACTTTCTAGTGAGGTGAAGTATTTACTAAAGTCTTCCAGAAAAACTTTTAACATTGCTGCATATAGTTTATAACAAATGCATTAAAATTAATATCAGTAGTTCTCTGGTTATGGCCTTAGGTCCAAAGGATTTTGAATACTGCTGTAGAAATGTCTTGCCAAAAAAAAAAAAAAAAAAAAACTTTCACTGAACAGTAACAATAAAAACAAACAATGCAAACATCTTGCTCAGACTTTGCCTCTCTAAGCCCAGGCTTCCTTGTCATTCCGGTACAAAGCCTGATTGTCTTCCTAGAAGGCCTGTGGTCCTCATTTACATTTTCCCTCAAGCTTGGTAAACCTGACAGGAAAACTTCCAGTAGTCAAATTGTAGTGAAGCATGATCTAAACTTCTCAATAATCCCGTGGTGGGAGAGAGGAGAGACTCAAATAAGTAACAGCCCTGGGATCAAAGGATGTTTCTGGTATGAATGTTACTTCCCTTCAACCTGAATCTTTTTAACTAGTCTTGAGGAAACAGTGAGGACAGTTTGCTTGGATTCTATGTTTGAAGCTTGTTTTTAATTTACTACTATTTATTTCCAGGTGGAGCACCAGTATTCCCACAAATTCACGGTGGTGGTGTTACGGGCCACCAAAGTGACCAAGGGGGCCTTCGGTGACATGCGTAAGTGTCCTTATTTGCTTTTCTGCTTAAAATGAGTAATTGTGGTTCACTCTTTAGTTGCACTAGCTCTCTGATAAGCAGGGGCAGGGGGGCTGTCCCTCTTTCAAATGTGGTTATCTTTGTCTAGATCTTTAAATGATAACATTTTGCTAAGTTCTCTGGTGCTCTTGTCTCTGTGCGAATCGTATTTCACATTTTTTTTTTTTAACATTTTTACATTTTACTTTACATTAATTGAGAGTACTTGGAGTCCGACGAAACAACTGTCTCAGGACAAATGGATTTTTGGAACTAAATGCTATTTATTTTGGAAATAAATGCTATTTATTTTGGAAGACTCAAGACTTCACACAAGCTGCCTCTGAGGCAGGGTACCTACAGGATTAAAAAAAAAATGCAGTTTCTCTAGTTCTTACGCCTTTGAGTGTGTTTATTATGTGTGGAAATAGCCATAGAAACTGTTGGTAGCATAGCTGGAAGTGACCTGAGCCACACAGCCTGAGGAGGATCATGTTGAATGAGCTCTCTGGCAGTGTCCTTCTCCTGGCTTTGGAAAGCAGTTTTCCTGGTTAATCTCCCTACTCAAATGGCTGGGGAGGGGGGGGCAGCTATCAAGGGGGAAGGAGATCCAAGGAAAGATAAGGATGATGATGATGAATCTGGCAAAGTTTTAAATTATTGTTAAAATGTGGGAATGGGCAGTTAACCCCTCAGAAGGGGTTTTGGAGAAAGAAGGGAGGTTGCAATTAATGGATCTGGGAAACCGGGACGTCTGCCCTACAGGTACTCAGAGGAAGGGAATCTTGGTGGTGAGAGTGAGAAGTCCCAGGCAGAGCAAACAGCATGTTCAAAAGTGAGAGAAGAACAGAGAGCTTGTGAGGACCCAGAATGAGTCCAGTGTTGACAGAGAACAGAGAGCAAAGGGAAAGGGGACAAGAACTAATAGAACAAAGTCCAAGATTGTAATTTCATCAGAAATGCGATGGAGAAAAATTTGATGATATTTGACTCACAAGTCACACCACTGGATCTTCATTTGATTAAAAAAAAATGTTTATTCTGGCCATTTTATGTTAAATAGGTTGGGAGCAAGTGCGGAATATGCTTTTTAAGAATACAAATAATACTATAAGAATAAAAATAATAGTGAATATAAGAATAAAAATGAACTTGCTAAAATCATGCCGAAAATGGGCTAATGAAGAAGGGTTAAATACTAAGAAAAAAAATGGAAGATTGGTGCTCAAGCCTTTGATGAATGAAAAAGAACGTCTGGGGAGTGGGTAAAAGAAGTAAAATGGGAAACAGGACATAGAATCTTTGGCTGAGAGAGGTTTTCATGAGAGGTGAGGGAACAAGGACAGTTTCTTCAACTTTAATCTGGACCAGTGGTTTATATTCTAAATTTTATCTCCTACTTCAGTCCAACCCAATCACTCTTTTGTCAGTGTTCTGAGTTGATTCCTATTTTGTTTTTTATAATTTTTTGCACTTTCATTATTTTATTTTAATTTTTTTTTAAAGATTTTATTTATTTGACACACAGAGAGAGATCACAAGTAGGCAGAGAGGCAGGCAGAGAGAGAGGGGGGAAGCAGGCTCCCTGCTGAGCAGAGAGTCCAATGCAGGGCTTGATCCAAGGACCCTGACATCATGACTTGAGCCCAAGGCAGAGGCTTAACCCACTGAGCCAACCAGGTACCCCCTGCATTTTCATTATTTTAATGAGAATTCACCAGAAGAAAGAGAAGTCACATCAAAAGCCATATTTAAAAACTGATATATCCCTCATGACCTGGGGAAAAGGCATAGGCTTTATAATTCAAGAGGTTGACTATTAGAAAAGCTGTTCTTAATTCACTGAAGCCTGTGTCAGGAGCTCGCCACACATGCAAGTTAATGACCTAATTTGACTTTAAAAAATATATAGTTAGGTTCTTATACAAAGCAGCAACGTACACAGTGGAGGATTCCTATAGTGTAGGACTCTGTCGAGCAGACAGTGGGTTTTGCTGTGTTTTAAGATGAGCCCAACAGCAGTTAAAACTCTCTGCTCTCTGAATTGCCTTCAACTGGTATGGATCTGTTTTCCTAGCAGCTCCCCCCATCAGTACAGGCACTTGGCCTGTGGTTTGTAGAATTAAGGCAGAGGAGACAGTGGTACAGGAAGTGTCCTTTTAAACATAGATGAGTGACATTGATAATAAGACTTACAAATTAAAATGAGATGTTAATTCATCTCATGAAACGCGGAACAGATACATTTGACTTTATTTCACTGAGTTATTACATAATTTTTTTTTGGAGTGGAGAAGGGAGTTGTTGCCAGCCTTTTATGTCACCTTAGTGAGTTTATAGAAAGTCAGGAGGAGATAAGAAGAAAGAAAAAGTCTCAGAGAAATGAATTCATGGAGAAGGGTAGCATGAAAAAGTAAAAGGATGATATACAGTGCCAAGCACTTTATTTTTGAGAAGTTGTAGTATATTACAGTGAGACAAGGTATTGGCATTAACTGTCACTTATACAAATTACCAAGTAAACTGAATTTGGGATCTTGTATATAGAAGTTCCTTTAGTATGGACAAGGATTAAGCTGTAGGAATTGTCCTAAAGTCTGTGAAGACCACGAAAACAGAAACCCACACTCTTTTCTGCTATTGATACAATGTGTCTGCATTTATTTAGGAAGGCAAGTTTCCATAAAGTTTTACATGTTGGTAAAGAAGAATGACAGCTTGCTATTGGGTTTTTTTGGTTTCATCTGTGTATGTGGGGGCCTTCTCAAGGGTACCACACATATCAAGTGGTTGATTGCCAGTAAAATACCTTACCCACCTTTTTCCTTTTTTGAGATAATATTAAGATTATATCTTAATTTTGTCCCTTGATAAATCATCCTATTCTAATTACCTCCACTTAAAAATACTGTATTAAATTGCTAAAACATCATAATAAAATTAGCAGCACTTCATGAACTGTCTTTTGAGGGGTCAGAGCTGACATTTGAATCGTAACATTTGACTCATGTCTTTGTTTTTACCGGAGGGCCCCAGGCCAGCCAAGTAAAGGACAACCCCTTCCTGGTCCTGGTTGCTAATTTCAGCGTGTACCCAACTATTTCATTCAGACCAGTATCCCAGGGACAGCCCTTCCTTGCCTTCTTATGCTCCTGTCCCATGAAGAGGTAGTTTGAAGTTATTTTTGTGCCTGACTCACCATAGTCTTATTTCTAAAACAAGTACTTTGCATTAATTTGGCAGTATTAACATAACTCTCCCTTTTAAAGGTAGAGGAAGTTGCAGTTAGATCTGACATGTAGCCAGGGGCATGTTAACATTGCACCAGGCGCAGGTGTTGGATGGATTTGTATTAAACTTTGTATTATTTTGTTCCTTTCCTCTTCTAGCAGAAGTTACCTATTTGCAGAATGACTACAGTGACCATAAAATTTCAGTTGGTGATAGTTTACTTTGCACGTATGTGAAACAAAAAACACATAACCCTGGCCACAAACCCGATTTTAAAACAGAATGAAATAGCTAGAAAAAAAAAATGTTTTAACTACCTCACTGAGTTTCTGCTCCTTTTAAAAAGTGTTGGCGAAAACGCAGATCACATATGATAATGGAGGCTAGTCTCAGAATTCAGAACTAGAATTTCATTCCCTAAGATGAAATCAGAAAATGGATAACATAGTGTTTTTGTTTATGTGCTTTTTAAAAATTTATTTATTTATTTGAGAGAGAGAGAGAGAAAGCCAGCAGGGTGGTGGTGGGCAGAGGGAGGAGGAGGGAGAATCCTCTGAAGCAGACTCCATCCTGAGCACAGAGCCCGATGCAGGGCTCATCTCACCACTCTGAGATCATGACCTGAGCCAAAATCAGGAGTCAGATGCTCAACCGACTGAGCCACCCAGGTGCCCCACCAGTGTTAGATATTTTTAATAATCCGAATTAAGTACATATGTTAAGGATTCTTGGCTGGTCTTAATGGACACTGAACTCTTTGACTTTACAGAATAATCATCATCAACATTAGGATCTTCAAGGACAGTTGTGGGATAGTAGATGGATTTTCTTTCCTTAAGTATTCAGGAGAACACAAAGCTTAATTCCAACATTTAAACTTTAAGAAAAAATACATACATTTGACAGAATTATGAACTGTTTGTACTGAAGCCAATTTTTATAAGATTGTATTGCTTAATAACTCAAGGTACTCATTTTTCTTAAGAACCTCAAGCTTTTATTTTTCATAATGTCTCTGTCTGTGGGTAAGTAATGTTTTATTGCAGGTAAATTCATAGCAAGATCTAGACCAAGTTCCTAATTTTTAAGTAGCTATGCCATTTGCAGTTTCAAGGCTAACCTCATCTCCCCAAGTAGTACTTTTCAAACATTAATGTCCATATGAATCTCCAGGGGTTCTTGGTCAAAGTGCATATTCTGATTGAGTAGGTCTAGGAAAGGTCTTCCTCTTTCCTCCAGTCTTCTCTCCCAAGCAGTAGCGTCGATCCCCTCACCTCTAGGAACACCAAGAAGATTTAGCCTCTTTAAGGGACATGACTCTCAACACATAGTGTTACTGATCCCCTGCAAAAGGAGTTTAGAACTCAACCTTCCAAATTGTAAACATTTGCCTGAGAGGCAGGGTGTTGGGTGTGAATGTCCAGAAACATTGTCTATTCAGTTTTTTAAGAATCTTCATCAGCAGTAAGAACAATGTAGAAATGACTGAAAATGTATTAATTATCACTCTCTAGTAGACATTCTTGGGTATCGCAGTGATCACATCTCTAGGGAGGAGGCAGAGTATATTTATGAACGAACGTGGTCTCCAGAGGCAAAACACAACTACTCCCTAGTCCCTAGTTCTCTGTCTTCTTTTTTCATCATAGCAATGTTAGGAGAATTCAAGGAGTTGACTAATGTGAAGTACTCTCATGCCTGAACCGTGGTACACACTCAATAACTATTACCTACTATGGTTAAAATTATTTCAGATACCAAAATCAGAAGACATTTATTTCTTAAATATAATCTTTGTGTGAGCTAAAGAATATTCTTTGGGGATAGTCTGGCACTGGGATAATTTTCACTTTTTCATCTTGGGAGACAGGAAATGTCCATGGCGAATGTGTTGAGCAAATTGCTGGATCCTTCTTTTTTCAGCTTGGAAGAAAGAGATGGAATGGAATGGCATTCCATCGTGGAATGGCACTTCCGTTGTCTTTTCTGATACCCTTGGGCACAGTTCACTCCTATACTTCTCTGACATCGGTTTGGACTTCTGTTTAACACTTTGTCACCTGGACATCTTAATGAAGCATTTGTAAAACCTGTGTCTTACTCACTTTTTAGAAAATTGGTGCTTAGCCTTGAGTCTGGCCTAGTAGTTAGATCTCAGAGGATTTTGGATGAATGAACAGGATACACAAATATGTGTGATTCTACCTTTCGTCTCGGATATTGCTTTCTTTGGGCCTCCTAAAGAGAGAATTTTTTTTTTTAAGATTTTATTTATTTATTTGACAGAGATCACAAGTAGGCAGAGAGGCAGGCAGAGAGAGAGAGAGGGAAGCAGTCTCCCCACCAAGCAGAGAGCCCGATATGGGGCTCAATCCCAGGACTCTGAGATCATGACCTGAGGTGAGGGCAGAGGCTTTAACCCACTGAGCCACCTAGGTGCCCTAAAGAGAGAATTTTTAAAATAATTTCTGGGGTGCCTGGGTGGCTTAGTCGGTTGAACGTCTGACTTTTGATTTGGGTGCAGGTTTTTATTTCATTTTGGTGAGATCAAGCCCCTTGTTGATTCTCCCTCCCTCTGCCACTTCCTCCACTTGCCTCTCTTAAATGATAATTAAAATAAAATAAAATAAAATATGCATATATATTCCATCTTTTAAAAAAGATTTTATTTATTTGTTTGTTGGAGAGAGAGAGAGAGAGCACACAAGCAGGGAGAGCAGCAGGCAGAGGGAGAAGCAGATCCCTGCTGATCGAGGAGCCTGATGTGGGACTTGATCCCAGGGTCCTGGGATCATGACCTGAGCCGAAGGTAGAGGCTTAACCAACTGAGCGACCCAGGCTGCTGTTATTTCTATCCATAGCTATCTAGAATCTTCCTGGGTTTCAATGTACAGAAACTTTATAACACCTTTGGATTAATAGAATCAATCTTTTCTTAGATTAATATATATTTTTTATAAATGGCACTGCTGTTGGCCTGTGGCCACCTGCTACCCTTAAGTGTATTTTTTTGAAATCAGAAATTTCCCTAGCATCAGCCCTTAAGTTAATGATGAACACGAGTTTTGGTTTACTAATATTTTTGGAATGTTTTTGAGAATCCACCCAAGGTTTTAAAAATTCTATGTATAATGAAACTGTTTCCCAGTGAGACTTTTATGGGAGATAATTTCAAGATGAATAAAATGTTCCAGAACATGCCTGTCTCAGATCCCTTATCTTGTATTTTCTGTAAAGTTGAGAAATAGCTTGGGTTAGGAGGGCACTACTGTTCTTCTTTCATTTCGAATGTCATGTAGTCTAGTAAGTGGCCAAAGGTTTTATGAGTCCAGTTAGTCCTTTTTATCTTTATTTAAATAATTTTTTTATTTATTTAAATAAGTTTCTTAAATTTCCTCAAAAAACTATGCTCTTAAATATTTTATGTCAAAGAGAATACGTCTGCTGCTCTAAAAGTTTAAACATTTATGTGAAAACACTTATCATATATGTTCTTTTAGTATATTTCCATATTTAAAAATTTTTCTTAAAAATATAAAGTTTATATGGGGTGCCTGGGTGGCTCAGTGGGTTAAGCCTCTGCCTTCAGCTCAGGTCATAATCTCAGGATCCTGGGATCGAGCCCCACATTGGGCTCTCTGCTCAGCGGGGAGCCTAATTCCCCCTTCTCTCTCTGCCTACTTGTGATCTCTCTCTGTCAAATAAATAAATAAAATCTTTTTTAAAAAATGGAAAGTATATAATGTAGAGATTGAAATGACTAGGGAAGGAAATGACTAATGAAACTTAACCAAGAGATAGTCTGGGGATTTTGTAAATGTTACTGACTCTTTAGAAGTATTATTCCATTCTTACTCCTCCTAATGCATCAATATATTTTTTTATGAAATATTTTAGATAACATTCTAGACAGAATTATTTTAAGTTGTGTATAAGGTTAATTGAAATCTGCAGGTACAAAATGAAATAACAGCTTTGAACTTTTAACTTTGCATAAGAAATGTTAAAGAAATATGTAATGTATTATTAATGTCTATTATTCACGTCCTCATCAATAAATGCTGAGCTTCTGTTATTTATACCTCCTGCTCACTCAGTGCCTTGAGAAATATAAAAAAAATAAACATAATACGTGTGGTAGGTAATGATTGAAGGCATGTCCCATACTCAGGAGGAAGCATGGCTTAGAGATTGGAGTTCATGGCTTAGAGATCCGGATTCCAATCTCCCTTCTGTTTACTAACCCCATGATTTTGGGTAAGTTACTTAACTTTTCCAGGCCTCAGTTTCCTTAGGGGTTAAATGGGGCTAATAGTTATGCCTTCCTCATAGGTTTTTTAATGAGGATTAAATACAATTCTAAAGTGTTTAGAAAGGTGCTTGATAAAGAGTGTATACAATACATGTTAAATAAATAAATAAAATGCTAAGGAGAGTTCTTCATTTATTCAGTTTAGTAACACTAACAGAAGATATGTGCTGTTTTTATTTTAATTTTATAGGTACAAACATTTTTTTAAAAAAGACATTAAATAAATAATCTAAAATCACACGGCTGTTAGGTTTTATGGCTACAACTTAAACCTATCTCATTCCGATGCTTACTTGTACAATGGCTTTGCCTTTGAGCTATTTGTGGTCTAAATGAGAAGATGAAATAGGTATAAATAACTCTGGGAAACCAACCCAAGAAGATATGCACTCAGGAATTGTGTATCTAGGCTATGTGATGTTGCGGATTCTGAAAAGTGTTGGCAGTAAGCTTCCCAGAGGACTTCACAGCTTGAATGGAGATTGAGATAGGTTTTAAAACTAAGTAGAATTTTATTATGTTATTATTAAATAGTTTTGACATTTTGATTTAGAAAAAAATCATAAAAAGTTTTAAACATGGGACAGAGTATGTATACTATACATTTTTAGGGAATCTGGTCATTTTTTAATGGTTTATGCTAGAGAATAAACATCAAGTACCAAGGATAATAACTTGTTTGAGTATAGTGGTTCTAAACAGGGGTGGGGGTTGATTTTGCTGCACAGTGTACATTGGGCTATAAATCTAGAGACATTTTTAACTGTCACAGTTGGGATCCTACTGGCACCTGGCGTGTAGAGGTCAAGAAGCATTGCAGAGAAAAGAATTCTCTGACGCAAGGGGTGCCTGGGTGGCTCAGTGGGTTAAGCCTCTGCCTTTGACTTAGATCATGATCTCAGGGTCCTGGGATTGAGTCCCACATTGGGCTCTCTGCTCAGCAGGAAACCTGCTTCACTCCCACCCCGCCCCACTCTCTCTCCTACCTCTCTGCCTATTTGTGGTCTCTCTCTGTCAAATAAATAGATAAAATCTTTTTAAAAAATTTAAAAAATAAAATAAAATTTTTTAAAAAAGAATTATCTGACCCAAAATGTCAGTAGTAGTGTATTTTTGTTAATAAAAAATAAGAATCATTCTTTTGTGGTGTAGACTGCGTATCTGTGGCTAAATCCATATAGCTAACTTTAACAATATAAATAATTAATATGTTTTCTAATACTACGTAAGAATTTTTGGAGAACAGGTCCTTCCTCTCCAACATAAACAGATGCCAAGATACATTCCTAGATTCTAAACTTATAAAAACATCCAGACATAGACACTGATAACACAGGTATTTTTGTTTCCTTCCAAGAAGGTATCACAGAGATTGAAGCTAAAAGGCAGGGCAGGTAGCAAGCGAAATTTCAGTTCTGTTCTAGATTGACATTTGCTGGCTTTGGGTTGTTTTGAATTGATCTTTCTGTGTTTTCTCGTGAATATCAACATTCTTCACAGTAATTTTGTTGTTGCTGCTGCTGTCTGTTATACCATATGCCGGAGGGTAGCCGATGTCCTCAATGTACCGAGTCCACGGTTGGTTCCCAGCAGTACCAAGTCATTTGTGTGTAGATGCCACTGGGCTTGCTTCCTGCCGTCCGTTTGGCTGACGCTACATTCTGATGGTTTCATGTCCCTTTACAGAAGGAAACATGTGACCTGAGAAACCGCTTTTATAGATCTGAGGCTGTGAGAAAAAGAAAGATGAAAAAATAGGGAGAGTTCAAATTGGAGACTCTGCCTGATCAAGGGATTCAAAAATAGTGTTAACACAACCGCTTTGTAATTTCAATTAGCAATAACTGTGCCTCAGATAAATTTCATTGGCTACAAAAACAAAAGACAAAAACAAAACAAAACAAAACAAAAAAAAAACGCCTCACTGGCTACAGTCCAGCTACTGTGGCAAAGTGCTTTGCAATTTCAGATGAGGGAAAGGTATTCTATGATGTTTTGAGTTGCTAGACGATGCTGCTCTCGTTTTAAGGGCTTTGCTCCTCTCTCTCTATTGTATTCAGAATCACGGCTGAAAGTTCTGTTTTACGAAACCACTTTGAATTCGCTAACTTTTCTAGTTCCTGCATTTCTAGCGATTTGCAGGGACTCTCCTTCAACATTTGTCCTCATGACAATTCCAACTCTAAGCCTTTTCTGGAGGAAGCAGGGACTCCTGTCTGCAAACAAGCCCCTTGACACTCTACCTGTTCCTTGGAGTTATTAAGGGAGGCAAGATGTGATTCAAAGGTCTATTATTATATTTGCATCTAGAGCTTGGAATTAAAGGTTAAATGCAAATTCATTTGGAAGAAATGACTGGCATTGACTTACATTAAAATACAAATGAATAGGGTGGGGCAGAGCTTCAGGAAAGTTGAGATATACTAGCCACGAGTAGAGAGAAGTTAGAGGGAAGGTTGGTGTTCCTAAAGTAAAGATCACCTTTTCTGCAGTATTGCTCGGAGCTAGTCCATCGCCCATTACTTCAACAATATTTATATGTTCCTGTAATGTCTCAGAGTTTATGCTAGACTCTAGTAGTGAATGGGAAAGGTGTGGTTCCTGCTATCGCAGAGCTTACGGGTTAATAGAGGCAAAATAGGCAACAGTTATTAGTGTTGGTGTATTTGAAAGAGCAAGGAATTTGGCTTCAGAAAGACTAGGCTAAAATCCGGTCTCCGAATGACCTTGCTCAAGTTACTAAAGGCCTCCAAGTCTCAGCTTCCTCACCTACATCATGGGAATAATAATTCCTAAATCAGCAAGTTGAAGCTTGATGTAGAATTATTTTTATTTTACAGAGATGGATATAGATGTGGCCTTTAGGGAACATGACCTGTAGTGGACAATCTTAACCTGATAAGAAAACAGAACAACTAGTCAACTTGGGATGTGTGAACTGGTTAAGGGAAAAATAGAACATCTCATTCCACTCGTCCTTTTATGTGTATAGTATTTGGACCCTTGAAAATTCTTAGGACAAGGACACAACTTAATAATGTTTAGTTATCAGCTAAAATGTCAAAAGAAAGCATGAGGAGGGCACCTGGGTGGCTCAGTTGGTTTAAACAACTGCCTTCGCCTCAGATCATGATCCGAGAGTCCCAGGATCGAGTCCCGCATCATGCTTCCTGCTTGGCAAGGAGTCTGCTTCTCCCACTGATCTCTCTCTCTTCTCTCTCTCTCTCTCACAAATAAATAAAATCTTAAAAAAAGAAAAGAAAGCATAAGGATATGCACAAGTAGAAGAGAACCCATGTTTTCTTACTCAGAACCAATGCTTCTGCCATCGGTGTGACTGTATGGAGTGTTCGAAATGTGTGGATTCCAGAGATGCCTCATGGCTTAAGTGTTAACTCCTGAGAGTGACGCTGCTTGCATGGTGGAGGAGGATCACTGACTGGAAGGAGAGCCTGGGGTCCAGGGAGGGGGGCTCTGTAAGCCCTTTCTTTTCTTTTTTCTTTTTTTTAATATTTTATTTATTTATTTATTTATTTGACAGAGATCACAAGTAGGCAGAGAGGCAGGCAGAGAGAGAAAGGGAAGCAGGTCTCCCGCCGAGCAGAGAGCCCGACACGGGCCTCGATCCCAGGACCTGAGACTATGACCCAAGCTGAAAGGAGAGGCTCAACTCACTGAACCACTCAGGCACCCTTCTGTAAGCCCTTTCTCACCATGCTTAGGCCTGCCCTCCCAGTCCTAGTCTGTGAAGGACAATAGTGTGTTTCATGAAGAGGACTGTGGCTTTATGGTGGAGGCATTACAAAGAGTGGTTTGAATGTGGGGAAGATAAGCAACTACGAGATTGTGGAATGGGTCCAGGTGAGAGGTACTGCTTAGTTGAACTGGGCGGTGATGTTTTTGAGTGGGCTTGAGGAAGCGGAGGTGACAGCCATGTGAGAGGTAGAATCCGTGAGACAGATTGGATACAGGAGCTGTGAGGAAAAGAGAAGGAGTCTCGTGTTTCCAGCTCTGATGGCTGGGAGTGAGGGGCTCCATGAAGTAAAATAGGAAAGTCAGGAAAAATAACAAGTTTTTACTTTTAGGGTTTTGTTTTATTTTGCTTTGGTTTTCTTTTTCCTTGAAGGTAAGGAAAGAAATAGGGAAAGGAAATAAATTTGTCTCGTACATGTTGAGTTTGAGGTATTTTCAAGGTTTTCAAGAATAGACTCAAAATCTCAGGAGACAGAGGGGCTCAGAGCTGTAGATTGGGGAGCGTGTCCTATTTATGCATAAATTAGAGTCAAGAGAGGGTGAGAGGACTTCCAGAATTGATTCAGAATAGTTAAAAAAAGATATGGAAGCCTTTAAAAATGTATTACTCAGCAACGGGATTTATATGGACATGTGATCAAGAATCTCATGTTTGTTGTACTTATACCACCTCCTTCTTGCAGCCTTGATGGAGTGAATGAATGCATTATGAATGCACTTTAAACCTTGAAGACTATCAGTTTTAAAGGATCTGAGATTAATCGAACTACAGGATTCATGTGTGTCACATGATCTGAGGAATACATTTTGAGTGTGTTTTTTTAGACTGTAAATAACGGGGTTATTCCTTTACAAGTTGGTTTTGACTACATGAGCATTCATTTTTTTAAAGGGGTTCACTTCATCTCGAAGGGCTCATTTGAGGGGTTTCTAAGCAATGTGACATGAAAGCCCACAAGTTAGTGTGAACTGAGGGGGAAAATGGTAGAGAAAGGTATGCTAAGGGAACATTTATAGAACTAGGTAGGAAATCACAAATAGTGATCTCTTTTATTTGCACAAAGGCTATTGCATTAAGAAAAAGCTCATTGAGTTCTATATTGAAGCTACAATAGGGGCACAATGGTTGATGGGAACTCGGGTAGTGGGAGGCGGGTATAGAGAGATGTCTGTCAAAGGATATAAGATGGATAAGTTCTGGGAATCTAATTACAACATGGTGATCATAGTTAACAATACTGTTAACGTATCGTTAACATAGTTAACATATGTTAACATGTATAACATAGTCAACAATATGTTAACAAAAAAATACTGTGAACAGTACTTAACAATAACAATAACATAGTTAACAATACATAGTTATCATAGTTAACAATTGCTAATGACAATATTAGCAGTATTTGGAGTAATAGAGTATTTGGAATATTAGCAATTTGGAAGTTGCTAAGAAAGTAGATCTTCAAGGGTTTCATCACAAAAAGAAATGGCATTTGTGGGAGATGATAGAGTTGCTAACCAGCCCTATTGTGACAATCCCTTGGCAGTATGTGTATCAAATAATCATGTTGTACATCTCATATCTCAATAAAGCCGAGAAAAAAGTTACAGTAGGGAGAATAACTGATTAAGTAATAGAACGAGGTGGAGCACAATGCGTCAGAATTTTACAAGATGATGGGGTTAGAAACAGTATAGACTACATTTTCTTTTAAAGATTTTATTTATTTATTTGACAAAGAGAGAGATCACAAGAAGTCAGAGAGGCAGGCAGGGGAAGTGGGAAAGCAGACCCCCTGCTGAGCAGAGAGCCCGATGCGGGGCTCAATCCCGGGACCCTGGGATCACAACCCGAGTCGAAGGCAGAGGCTTTAACCCACTGAGCCACCCAGGTGCCCCTAGACTACATTTTAAAAAAATATTTATTTATTTGACAGAGAGAGAATGAGAGCATAGTGGGAGGGGGAGAGGGAGAGGGGGAGAGAGAATTTCGAGCAGACTCTTTCTGCTGAGCGCGAAGCCTGATGCAGGGCTTGATCTCAGATCTTGAGATCATGACCTGAGCTGAAACCAAGAGTCAGACGCTTACCTGACTGCACCACCCAGCTGCCCCAGTATAGACTACATTTATTTTTCTAGACCCTTTGCTGAGGGTAGGAAGGATCTTGAAAAACTGGCAAAAATTAATGAAATTTTGTTTATCTTGTTATTGATCTGTATGTGTTTATAGGTTGAGAAGATGTGGCCAGGGCAAAGCAAATAATTACAGATTCAATTTAGGGCTAGGGATAAATGAGAAATAGAAATAGAAGAGGTAGAGAATACTATGAAATTGAAAGAAGAGGGTATAGAGCCTATTTCTTCTATGACCTGAAGGTCTTAGTATGAATCATTTTAAATAGATCATTAAGTATGAATAAATACATTTTCTTATTACAAATATCGCTTTATGGTTGTGAGGTATGTGGAAGGGACATTGAATGAGTACATCTAATCCTCTCCTTTTGTTTTCCCAGGGAAGGATGAGTCTGAGTTGTGTCCTTGGATAAGGAGGAGTGGGTAGGGAACTTGAGCAGTGCAGTAAACTTCTGGACAGTCATGTGAGGAGTGAAGGAGGAGTGAAGGAGTGAAGATAAAAGGAATAAGGGATTAGTATATGTTGGGTCAGGTTGGTGACTCAGTGGTCATTGGAATGGGCTGAAGTAACTAGGAGCAGAGCATTCATTTTCCTTAAGTGTGATTTAGAAGCCACAGATTAAATTAATTTTAAAAATGTCTGAAGGGTTGAAAAGCATTTGTCAACTGGAATCTGAAGGACCAATATCCCAGTAGGCCCAGGGTTCTGGCAAGCCGATTCCCCCCTCAATCCACTTCTGGATCTAGGTGGGTTTGGCAGGTAACAGGGACACAGGGATGAGGGAAGTAGCTAGGCAGTGAAGAGGCAGAGAATCCAACAGAGCTTTGGCAATCTCGAAGGACTTGGGAACACAAAAACTGCATTTCAGAAAATTTCTAAAGCCAGTTAGAATTTGATGGGGAAAGATCTCTGAGAGAAGGGAAGCCTAGAGAAGCTGAAAGAGAGCGCCTTTACCACGTCCACTAGCCAAAGTCTTAATCTGTGCAGGGCAACAGGCTGAGAAGCAAACATAAAATCACCCCAAAACAAAGCAGAGATATTGGCAGCCTCATGGTGCTAAAAGGGAAAAATACTGGAGATCAGAACTGCCAAATGTTAAGTCTACTACACAGTGGGAATGAACAAGAGGTAGGCTGAAACTTGCAAGGATTTGAGTCAATCCCAAATTTGAGATTTGGGGTTAAATTGAGGAGACGCGTCCTATTCTCACTGCCTGCCAGAAGATAAGCCGGATGCTCTGTGGAGGTAGATCTAGCTGCCTCACAGGGTTTCATAAAACGGCCTGGCATTCTGCTGAGAATTGCCAGGTGTTACAAAAGATAAGATCAAGGGGCACCTGGGTGGCTCAGTGGGTTAAGCCTCAGGTTATAATCAGGTTAAGCTCAGGTTATAATCTCAGGGTCCAGGGATCAAGCCCCACATCAGGCTCTCTGCTCAGTGGGGATCCTGCTTCCCCCCTCTCTCTGACTGCCTCTCTGCCTACTTGTGATCTCTGTCTGTCAAATAAATAAATAAAATCTTTAAAAAAATGTGAATAAGTACTCAATCTCATAGTCATCAAAGATCTATGAAATAAATCCACAGAGATACCATTATAGATCCACCAGATGGTTAAAATTACAAGACTGAGAGTATTAAGTATGGGAAAGATGTGCTGTCCTGTGACTGTTAACACCAGGGGGTATATACCATGGCATAATAATTTCATTTTTAAGTAATCCAATTCATAGGAACTTGTAGCAGATACATACATGTGTATACAAATTTGTATGTAACCAAAGCCATGTCCAAGGATGTTCTTGGCAGCACCATTGGGGACACTGGAAACAATCCAAATGTCTTTTAACAGTGAAATGGATAAATAATTTATGGAATATTCATTTATACGATGGAATAGCTTATATCAATAATAATGAACACGTTGTTTTACACATGTCAGCGTGGATGGATCTCACAAACATAATGGTGGTACATATTGTGTATTGATTCTATTTATATAATGATAAAAAATATTCTCTGGTGATAGAAGGCAGGGTAGTAGTAGTCACCCTTCTGGAGGGAGTTGAGGGAGGCTTCTGGAATGCTGATAATGTTACGTATCTTGACCTAAAAACTCAACAGACTACAGTTATGATCTGCTAACTCTTAAGCCTGTATATTATCCTTCAACAAAAACTGTACGTTAAAAAAAGAACTAAACTGCTATTGATGTGCATACATTTATTATGAGGCCAACAATCCCGTTCCTGGCCAGCCACTTGGCCAGCGTGGTACAGGAAAAGTGAAAACGTTGGCCATCACAAACCCTTTAAGTTTTTAAACCTTTAAGTCAAAAATATTTAAATTTTCCACATAATTAGCATTGTCATGAAATCATAAATATTTCAAAGGAAGGACGACATTTGAGGACAATTCAGATTCATTTATTTCAACAAATTGTTATTTAATTTTTGGTCTTGACTGTGGTATTCCTATTTTGGTGGTGACAGAAGCAGAATGCTTGAATATCAGCCTGTCACCTTCCAATAGATTGCCAACTAACACACCCCACGTACCTTATTCTTGGATTTGTTTTCATGTGACCACTTGGAAATGTCTTTAATGGCTGGAAAGAAATGGAAGTGAGTTACTGGATTGTGCTTAATATGGCCTATGGGCAGAATAACTCCATGACAGAAGGTCAGTAAGCCTGCTGACTTCTTAGTGCCGAAGTGTTTCTGCTTTTCTGTGGCTGTTACTCATATCAATGTTGTTTAGTCTATTCTAATAATATATACTTTATTTTTTTAAGATTATTTATTTATTTGACTGAGAGAGAGAGAGAGAACACAAGCAGGGGGAGTGGAAAGGGAGAAGCAGGCTTCCTGCTGAGCATAGAGCCCAGATGCAGGGCTCAATCCCAGGACCCTGGGATCATGTCCTAAGCTGAAGGCAGATGCCTAATGACTGAGCCACCCAGGTGCCCCTAATAATATATACTTTAAACCATGTTTTTCAAACTTGTGTATATAAGAATCACCTGGGTAAGTTACTGAAGATGTCAAGCATTTTCAACACTCCAGATGATTCTGTAAAGGTGCTTTAGAGGAACGCATGTTGAGAAACCCACTTTAAGCCCACCATCAGCGGTAAGAGCTATTTGGAAAGTGATATTCTGACTGTGAATTTGGGAGAACTACCCCTTGGGGGATTTTTTTTTTTCTGCTTATTACAATAATTATGACAGGTTGTAGGTCATCGTTATTTAAAGCAGAGGGTTTAAGTTGCTGAGCAAAGTGGATATAAGAAAGCAAATGGAGGACATTTAAAATAGAACTTAAGAGAGTGCAGAAGCCGCCATCAGCCCCTGTCATGAATCACATAGTATTTTGCTCAAAGCTGAAATGACAGATGGACCTGTTATTAATGTAGCTAGGCACTCCTTAAACTACGATCATAACTGCTTTAGGAGAGTTTTTACAACCCAGGAATTCTGAAGCTATTTCTGGTACATGTAGTTTCATGTCAACTCACAGGAGCAAACGAAGATCTGTATCCCACACTTGCAACAGTTTTGTCAGGATTTAAATAAAAGGACGAGAGTAAGAACTTCTTTGCCCACACCTTCTTTGGGTTACCACCTGTTTGCCTGGAACGAATCAAGGTGAAGTCGAATCGGTGACTCAACACCCAGTTACCCTATAGGCCTTAATTCACAAAAATGAAGTAAGTGTACAGGACCAAAAAAAAAAAAAAAAAAAAACCAAAAAAACCCACCAATGAACATTTCTTTTCCTGCATTTGCCTTTTTATTCTCCCCTCTATGGATATATCTAAAGCCCTGGGCTTAGCTTTGTTATCAAAATGGACGGCTTTCCCTTTCCAAAGCCAATGAAGATTATAGATGATATGAAGAAAGTCAGCTCCGTGATGATCGTAATCCGATGTTAAACTCGGGTCCTAAAACTCCTTTTCACCCTGCAGCGTCCGCCGCTGCTGTCCATGTCTCTCCCAGCTTGCAAAGATCAGCTGTGATGCTGATGGCGGGATTGGAGCATGCAGCTGGCTGTGGTTTTCGACTGCCCAGCACCCTTTGACAACTTCACATCAAGGTCTCTTGCTAATGAAGCAAAGGGAGAAACTCATGAAACTACCCCTCTTGACCAGAGTTGCGGAATATTGACTGTATTTAAAAGTGAAAAGCGAAATCCAGAGTAACAATTGACCTGGATTCTAATTTGCTTTTAAAAAAGGTCTGTCTTGGGGCATCTGGGTGGCTCACTGGGTTGATCCTCTGCCTTCAGCTCAGGCCATGGTCTCAGGTCCTAGGATCGAGCCCCGCATTGGGCCCTTTGCTCAGCCGGGAGCCTGTTTCCCCCACTCTTTTCTCTCTGCCTGGTCTCTCTGCCTACTTGTAATCTATCAAATAAATAAATAAAATCTTTTAAAAAATAATAATAAAAAAGATTTGTCTGATCAAGATATCCACTGATGTGTTTGACAAAATTGGTAATTGGGGATCTTAGTTAAGGGACGGGATCATGATTTGGGGCTCATACATGTTTTATGTTCATCCTTTTGCATGTGCTGATGTATGTACCATTTGCTGCCCATCAGGACCCCTGTGGAGCCATCCCGCGGGCCCCTGGAGCCACCCCTGGATAGATTCTAACTGCCATACAGCCCACCTCCCCATTTTAGCAGGAAGCAGCCAGAGCCGTCATCATCCCGTTCCCTAAGGGCAGTTAGGATTACTGTTCCAGGGACAGGAACGAGTAAGGGACAGGTGGCTAGGTAGGGAGAGATAGAGAGGTGGCTAGGTGATCAGGCTCACAGAAATCCCAAAAATGTGGAGCTGTGGGGAAACCAGAGATAAGGGAACAAACCAGACCACCCTGCCCTAGGCGTGTGGGATGGGTGTCTTTTTATGAGAATCACCTGTGACCAGCAAAGAATAACCAGACCCTAAAAAGGAAGGAAGTCGGGGCGCCTGGGTGGCTCAGTGGATTAAAGCCTTTGCCTTTGGCTCAGGTCATGATTTCAGGGTCGTGGGATTGAGCCCCGCATCAGGCTCTCTGCTTGGCAGGGAGCCTGCTTCCCTCTCTCTCTCTCTCTGCCTGCCTCTCTGCCTGCTTGTGATCTCTCTCTCTCTGTGTCAAATAAATAAAATCTTAAAAAAAAAAAAAAAGGAAGTAAGCCACTGAAGGTGTTACAACTAGTCCTTGCTCGATGGTGATACCAGCAGAGATGGTAGAAGGATTTTAAGATCCCTGGTTAGCGTTCTATGAAAGACCAGCCCCAAAGGCCTTCAGGGCCAACCCTGTGGGGACCCCTCTCACTCTTGAGAGCTTTTTCTGTCTGTTCACTTAAAATACTTCTATCCCTTTACCTCCCCACTCCCCCCAAAAAAGGTCTGTCTGTGGATGTTTTGATACCAAGCATAGTGTTGGCGTCTTACATGCTTTTTTCTTTATCATTCGGTCAAAGTTAGAATTTGCCAAAGTATAGGATCTGCATGGAACATCCAGAATGCTTGGATGCTGCTTCCCTCCCTGACTGACTTATGCTTCCTCATTTTGCCACATTCTTTTCCAACATGCTTTCTCCCAAGGAGCGTACCTTTCCGCTCTCTCCTTCTCGTTTGGCCCGAGAAAATCTCCCCCTCCTCTCCTCAGATTCAAATGAAGACCAAGCCTCAAAGGCAATTTCTCCGCCTACAGTTTGACTTTATTTGTGGGTAATAACCTGGTGACTGAGTTACTAGTCACTGGCATAGTGTATCTGCTTGCCTTGCATTTACTCTTGCCTCTAAAATTAGGCTGTTAGCATTTGACTCACTCCCATCGTCCAAATCTGCAGTTTCATGTTGGGCTGCTTGACATCAGGTTCCTGACATAAAGTCAGCACTCAGATGCTTGTTGAATGAATGAGTGATGTTTACCATTTGCGTGCCTCGTCTTCCCAAACACTTTTTGTTTTCCAGATTTTTTTTGTTGGCTTGGTTTTGGGTTTTCTTGTGTTTTGGGGAAACAGATAGAAAAGAGCATTAGCCCCATGAGAAAGAACCTGCCCTGTGGGATGAAGAAGAGCTACAGTTTTATACGTTTAACATGAAGTCCCAGTTGAGTCTTCTCCTTGAATCAGGTGCTGACTTCTACTCAAAAGGGGAAAGATGTTTTCTTGATGATCTTTCACTGCCTGCTGTTCTAAATATGTCATTTTATTTCTGATTTGCAATCTTGAGCTCTGACACCATGGCAGAAATATGGCTGAGGCAAAGAAACATCTCGTTGGTTGAGGAGGTGGGAAGGGTCCCCTTGTCACATGCCCTTCTCTTCTTGGGCCCATTTCCTCTCGCCTTCCTCCCTATTCAGTCTTCTTATTTTCTAGTTTGTCTTCTGTGATCCTCTTGAGAGAGAGAGAAGCGTTGACTTAGAGATTGCCATATGTGTCTCAGACCAACAAGTCGGATGCCTTCCACTCGTGTAATATTACATGCCAGTTATACCTCTGTGAAAATAAATGATAAATAAATAAATTCCCCAAAATGCCTATTTCCTTTTCTCTTAAAACAGGATATCAAAAGTATGAACAGGAGTGATCTACAGCAGTGCCAGCTATAATATTTGTTTAAAATGCAGATTCCTAGGCCTTCTGCAGCCCTGCCGATCATAGGTCTTAGGGGATGGGGGTCAAGAGTCTACATTTTTAACCAACCTTAGGCATTTATATTGTACTCTTTTGAGGCTCAGCTGCCCTTGACCAACGGTGCATTAAGTCCAAGTGAGAAAATTAAATAAAGGACAATTCCAAATGCATATACCTCGTTGGTAGATCATTCCACTTTACAATAAAAAGCCATACTTTAAAAATGTGATTGCCGCATAGAACTATGAACAGTGCTTAAAAATTAAGTGAAGGGCATTGGTTAAATTGTTTGATGACCATAACTATGGTTGAAAGACAAAATATATTTTCTAAAAAATTTTTCTTTGAAGAGCAATAATTTGAGAACTATTATTTTTGCTTTTCCTTTGTTTTTAATTTTTATCCTTCTGTGTGGACCTCTGCACCACCTTTTCTCTCACTTTCTCTCCCTCTCCCTTCCCCTCCCCACCTCACTGCATATATTCCTTCCTCTCTCAGTCTCTCTCCCTCCTCCCTCATACCTTCTTCCCTCTATCCTCGCCCCCCCCTTTTCCATAGCTACGTTCAGCTCCTCTTTTGACACTAATGCCTACCTTACGATCTCATCTTTAGCACTTACAGCATGATGTCATTAAGAGAATAATTGTTGCAGCTGGATCTTCTCTGAGACTTACTAGCTGGATGATACTAGACAGATTGCTTAACATCTCTCAGTTCCTGTGGCCTCAACACTAAAACAGAGCACTTACTGTACCACCTTTAGGAGATTTGAACCAACCTAGTGTGTATAAAGGGCTTAACAGAGATCCTAGCAGTCATTACTCAACTGTTAGTTTTTGTAGTTATGAATTGCAATGATTACATGGGAAAGGATGTGTTAAAGAGAAAAGTTGAGTCCTTAAGTTAGGAGGTTTTTGAGTATTGTGATAGTTGTTAGGTTCTGAAGAGATAAAAATGAGTAAGACTTGATCACTGTCCTCAAGTTGTTGAGTCTTGTAGGAAAAGACAGATACATGTATAATTACATCCATAAAATATAGTGTGTGCAATGTTGTAAGATGGTGGAGGATTCAGTGGAACCACTAAGGAGGGAGTGATGAGGGTTTCTACTGCTACGTGTCAGTTGCCTTGTTGCTATCTGAATATATAATGGGAAGAATTTAAATAGTTCCTTTATTTACCATTGTTTCCTTCTGTTTAAAATGGTGCCCACACCATGCCCTGACTCCAGCAGGTCTTTATATACAAGAGAGAAGCTATCACTTCCTTGAGATACCCACTTCCATCTGACTGCATATTTCTATAATAAATACAGAAATATCTGTTGATCACTAATATAAATGCCAGCCCACTAAGATTGTTCAGTGTACAACCTGTACAGCTATACAAGGCAAACTTATAACTACAAGCAATATTTATCTCACACTGACTTTCATTGTTTTGTTTGGCAAATAAAGTAATTAGGATGATTTTTCTAATGTAGACAAGCACCGTGATCCTGAACCCATGGTCTTGTCACCATCATTGTCCAGGGTGAAGGTTCTACTGTAGTTAGCTGGGTGAGACTGTTCTCATCATTTAGCAGTTCCCCTGAGGTGTTGAATGAACATATCCTTTAGGTGAATAGAGGAATTCTGAGTCAATCACCTCATAAACGATTCCTTCTCTCAGGACTATTATGATGGGCAGGGACATAACACATAAGAAGTAGCTAAACTATGGTGTTCTTCCCTTGTAGAGTATGTTGTCTCAGCTATTTTAAATATGTTCCTACAGATTCACTAAAAATAATCTGACAACACATACTAATAAAAACAAATTAGACATTATGAATCACATTTTTGCATCCTTCTCACTTGTGTTTACTGTCTACAGTTGACACTCCAGATCCGTATGTGGAACTTTTCATCTCCTCCACCCCTGACAGCAGGAAGAGAACAAGACACTTTAATAATGACATAAACCCTGTGTGGAATGAGACCTTCGAGTTTATTTTGGATCCTAACCAGGAAAATGTTTTGGAGGTCAGTGAATCATTTGAAGACCATTCAATGGTCATCATTCATGTTGAAGCTGGTGTTTGAGCTTGTCCCTTTCGTGCCCTCTTTTCCCTCGGGCAGGTGTAGGTGGGGGTCCAGCTGTGCAGTCCGGAACACGGGGCTGTGGATGGTCTATGTGAAGTGATGTGAGTGTCCAGTGGGAAGCACAAGAGTTAGGTAGGGTTGGGAAGGATCTTTTATCCCCCTCGTGTGCTTTGGAGAAAACATATTTTCTGTTATATTGAGGAAGGTCCAAGTACAACAGAATAACGATATCATCAGTGGATTCCAACTTTAAAATAAGTTAGCTTTGTTAATCTAAAGTTTCTAACTAAAAATAAGTAACCTGAAAATAAGTTAAGGTAGATCTTTTCCAAAATGGTTGTGTGGATTTTCTACATTAATTTATTTCTCATACTCCAAAATGACAAGTTTCCATTTTTGAAAACACGATAATGAATAAGTCAGTCAGGAAAATGAAAAAGTTTATGGTTGTTTTAGTGTCAGAAAGAAAAGACAAAGTATTATAGCCAGTTGAATATTGAGGGCCTCGATTGGCTATTAAATATCATTTGAGAACTCTCATTTTGTTAAGTGTGGTAGAAATTTTGGATACAATTTCCACAGATAGAAGAGAAATTGTATTCCTGTACTATACCTTTTAATCTCTACAGGTCACACTAATGGATGCCAATTATGTCATGGATGAAACTTTAGGGACAGCAACGTTCCCCATTTCCTCTATGAAAGTGGGAGAGAAGAAAGAGGTTCCTTTTATTTTCAACCAAGTAAGTGACGCAACAGGATTATTTTTCAACCTTATGTCAGATAAAACTCTTATTTATTCTGCAATCTTTTTTATTTATTTGTTTGTTTGAATGTGTGCTTTTTAAAGAGAAAATTTTGTGTTCCCTTTTACTTCCTGTCCAAATTTTTTTATTGTTCTGATATTTATAAGCTTTGATTGAAGTATTCCACTAAATAATATAGAGACATTAATCTCTGTTGTTACTCTAAGTGAGGCAATGGCTTTGGACTCCCCTCTCCCCTGACCCCAGGAGGTCTGCGAAAACTTTTGAGAGGATAAAGGAAGATACAAAATCTGAGAGGAATGGCAGAGAGAGAGAGAACTCAAAAAGAAAACTTTTGGGGGGCACCTGAGTGACTCAGTCAGTTAAGTGTCTGACTTGATTTCAGGGCTCCCGTCATGATCTCAGGGGCATCGGATCAAGACCCACATCAGGCTTCTTGCTCAGCGGAGAGTCAGCTTGGGATTCCCTATCTCCCACTCCCTCTACCTCTCCCCCTCATTCATGTTCTCTCTCAAATAAATTAAATTAAAAAATAATTTTTTAAAGAAAACTGTTGGAACATCCAAACTATTCCAAAATTACATGTTTAGCAGTAAATTAAGCCTCAATGGGGGGATATTTCTGTCTCAAATAATCCTCAAATAATTAGGGCTGCAGCAATGAAAAGTTAGCAGGAATAGTCAGAAGGGATAGGTTTTGGTTTTTTTTTTTTACATTTCTAGGTTTGCTGTGTTTCTGTAATTTCAATAATTTAGGAATCACAAGGCCCTAAAATTATTATTAATACAGAGCAAACATTAGATTTTGAATTTCATAAGGAACTATTTTCGAAGTTTACAGTGACAAATGTAAACGACTGACAGACCAGGATCCAGAAAGCTGGTTAATGTATTAATTTCTTGTTGGAAGAGGCACCCTGTTTTTGCTCATCCTTGGAGTGACTTCAAATTGCTGTCTTCACGCAAACCTGACTGTTCCTTAACTCTCACCTCCTTTCTGTTGCTATCCCAAGTGACCTCCTCCTTCTCTGAAGCCCTAAGATAATTATGTATGGTATTCATTGGGACTGAGTCATTTAAATTGTTCAATTTCTTATCTCCTCCCTCTCACCCTAAACCAAAATCTTGTAGGTCAGGAATACTGGTTATGCACGCCCAGTCACAGAGGTAATACATAGTTTGTATTTTCCAGATGAATGTATGCCTGTTTAGAAACCAACTTAAGCCCAAAGGGCTACCTCACCAGTTCATGCAAGCGGGGCAGCCCAGCCATCTTGGGGACACTCCAGTCCCATATGCCTTGCTGACTCCTTCAGCTGCTCCAGGAAGTGTTTTCTACAGGTCTTACTCCAGTGCTAAGAGATACACTGTCCATAGTTCTGTTGCCTTTTTTTTTTTTTAAGTTCTGGTGTTCATTCCTCTAGCAAATGTTTTTTGAAGTCTGCTGTGTACCAGCCACTGTGCTTGGTGCAAGGAAAATAAAGAATAAGACACAGGAGCCTCTTCCCTCAGTTACCTCTTTGAGGGGATGGAGGTGAGGTGGGGGTTGGGACAGGAAGTGGGCAGAGGAGATAGAAACATGTGAGAAACGAAACCACCCTACGGTGAGAGAAGCCATCAATCAGGAATGTGTGGTTGGAAGACGGAATAAAGATAGACTGTTGTCAGAGGAAGCCAGTGACCGCAGCGTACAAGTAGATGATTTTGAATAGGTTGAACAGGGAACATAGTGGTTAATGCCTTGGCATTGGAAGCTAGGTTGGTGTTTAAATGCCCGCTCTGTCCCTTACTATCTGTTTCATCCTGGTGAAGTCTCTTTCATGTCTTGATTTACTCATCTGTAGAATGGAGCTAGTATCTCATAAGAGAGTTTATGATAATTCATTTATGATTAAATGACTTAATATTACTTATATATAATATATCCGTATAATAACATATAGTATAATTATATTACATATGCATGTATTTTAAATACATTCAGATGTAATTTTTAATTGTAATTTTTATAGCATATTACATAAGATATAGATTATATATTACTTAGTTTATATATTTATTATGTATAAAAATTATTACATATGAAATATATATGGGGGGGCACATGGGTGCCTCAGTCGGGTAAGCGTCTGCTTTCAAACGGAGTCCTGGGATTGAGCCCTGCACTGGGCTCCCTGCTTAGTGGAGAGTCTGCTTTTCCCTGTGCCTCTGTCTCTGCTCATGCTCTCTCTCTCTTTCTCTCTCTCAAATAAATAAAATATTTAAAAAAAGAAATATATAATAATGCTTGGTTATAGAAATACATATCAATACTGTATGTACAGTCAGTCTCTGCACAGAGTCTGCTAAGGTTTCTCTCTCGTTCTTCCTCTGCCCCTCCCCACTCTCTCTCTTTCTCTCTCTAAAATAAATAAGTAAATCTTAAAAAATTATTGCATGCACATGGATGTATCTATACATAACTATACTTTTATGTAGTTTTTTACATAAGATCCAATGTGCTTAGTTTATGTATTTATTAAGTATAGAATTTATTACATATTAAGTATATAAGTATAGAAATATATATATATATCACTTCTGTATGCACATAGAGTGCTTAGAACATATTAAGTACGATGTAAATGCAAAGGCATGGAGTCTTGAAAGCAAGTCGGGGCCTGGCAAGTTACGAGGCTTTGCAGGCACATGTCAATGTGTGGTGGGGTAAGGTTTAGAGGCTAACATCCCCCAACCTTCCTAAAGCGAGTTGCTAGGACTGGTTCTCAATAAATGTTTGTTGAGAGCTTTGTAAGCATGGATTGGCCTCTCCAAAGTATGTGTTCTTCCCCCCCCCTCCCCATCTTCACTCTGATCATGGGAGAAGATATTGGAGGGAAACATGCATTTCCTCTTCTCCTGTCATTTCCTATGGTTAGCTGTGTAACCTCCGGGCTCTAAAAAAGACTTTCTACATTCCTGCATTTAAAGTAGCTTACATAATTAGTTTCTTTAGTGAGCCTGAGAAAACAGTTGACCAAACAGCTTTTCTAGATCACTCTTTTCTTAAGAGTCCTTTGAAGCATATGGCTGGGTGGAGAGCCCCCCCTGCTCCGGCAACATTACCCTTTGCATGCTCTCTAGCCCCGCCTCACCTCTACCTCCCATCTTTCAGAGGAGCACAGGCTTCTTTCCATAGTGTTCACAGAGGTGAGACAGAACAGACTGCGAGGGAATAATGTGAGAAAAAGAAGTTTTTAAACAATTCTTGAATTTGATTATAGTAGTCTGAAACAGTAAAAAAAAAAAAAAAAAAAAACCTCTTGGATTTGACCAAGAGAGAAGAGAGAACACAGGTTTCCTGCCAAGACATTATTAACAAAAACTTCTTCAAAATTTTGTCATCCAGAAGTCAATACTGAGTCAACAGAGAGTGATTTCTGTGGCCAGCAGCCAGCTAGAGAAAGAACGGGAGTCTCCAGAGGGAGATTGCCAGATTCCCACGGGCTTGTACTATCCACTCAGGGAATTGGGAGATCCATTTTCTCATTTTGTCTTGGTCACTAGTCTCCCTCTACAATGTTTGATTTGTCACTCTTTCTTTCTGCCTTATTTTCTTCATCTCTAAAATAGAATTTTTGATTAATTGATCTGTAAGAGCCTTTCTAATTTATAAAGTTCTATGATCAAGAAAGAATACCTTTTTTTATATGACCATTTTCATTCAAGAATTTTTAATTCTTTCTATTTTACAGATATGGAAACAAAACAATAATAATGCAATAATAAAAATTTTTCACCTTGTGCCCACCCAGGGAAGCCAAAAAATTTTTATTATATGATTTTAAAATACTGACCTATCAGTAGATTATTTTTTTTTAAAGATTTTATTTATTTCAGAGAAAGAGAGAGAGAGCATGAGCAGCAGTAAGGAGTAGCAGAGGGGAGTAGTAGTAGTAGTAATAGAGAGGGAGAAGCAGACTCCCTGCTGAACAAGGAGCCCAATGCAGAGCTCCATCCCAGAACCCTGGGATCGTGACCTGAGCCAAAGACAGACACTTAACCAACTGACCCACCCAGCCCCCCAGTAGACTATGTTTTAATATGAGAATTTGAGCAGCTAAAATTTTGTAGCTAATACTTTGCTAAATGTTAAGAAAGCTACAACAAGTTCATCTTCAAGAAACTAGTACTCTATTTGGAAAGGAGTAAAACATTCATGTGTAAACTGGTAAGTAATACAATAAGTACTGTCATGAAGCATCTGTTCATTAATTTACTTACTTAGGAGTTATTAATCACTTGTATTCTAAGCAGTATTCTAGGTGATGAGCAAACAGTAGAGGACATGACAGATGATGTTTGGGTTCCCAGAGAGCTTGCATTCTAATGGGGGAGGTATATAGAAACAGAAAGCAAAGAACAGTCAGTACAATATCCTCTAGAGAGAAATACTGTGAAGAAAATAGAGCAGAGGGATATGATGAGGAATAGTTGGTGGGCAACTGAAGTTTATATAGTCAGGGAAGGGCTTTCTGAAGTGTTATATTTTTCTCCAAATTTTATTATAAAAACTTTTAAGCATGGAAAAAAGTTGAAAGATTTATATAACTGACACATAGACTCTACAATTCATGTTTTACTATGTTTACTTTGCCATGTATCTGTCCTTCTACTCATCCATCAAACCATCTTACTTTTTAAATACCATTTGTTTATTTTAAAGAGGGGGGAGAGAGCGGGTGAGGCGGGAAGGGACAGAGGGAGAAGGAGAGAGAGTCTTAAGCAGACTCCTCACTGAGCACAGAGCCCTACATGGGGCTCAATCTCACAAACCTGAGATCACGACCTGAGCTGAAACCAAGATTTGGCTGCTTAACCAACTGTGCCACCCCGTGCTCCAAACCATCTTACTTTTTTGATGCATTTAAGGACAAATTGAGAGGCTGCCTGAATGGCTCAGTCCAGTGGGCATCTGACTCTTGGTTTCTGCTCATGCTGTGGTGCTGAGGTCAGGGGATCCAGCCCTGGGTTGGGCTCTGCCTCAGGAGGGAGTCTGCTTGAGCTTCTGTCTCTTTGTCTCCCTCTGCTCCCCCCCACTCATGCACTTTCTAAATAAATAAACAAATTGCAGATAACACTGTCCTTCACCCCTAAACATTTAGCATATCATTATGTAGAGTTTAGTATTTACATTGTATAATTTTAAGGCCAAATAGATAGTGTAGATAATATACACAGTGAGAGTTATAAGATGGAATTATTCATTCATTTCACAAACAACTATTAAACACCTACTGTATGTCAGACAGTCTTTAGATACTACCTATTCGGCAGTGAGCAAAACACTAAGAATCCCTCCCCTTGCGGAACTTCTAATCTACTTAGTAAAGGACACAAGAAGCAAGATAAATAAACAAAAGTTCCTTACATTAGGTAGTGATAGCAATAAGTGCTAAATAAACCAGGGAAGGAGGAAAGAAGAGTTTATGTATGTAAAGGGAGTTGCAAATGCAGTTCCAAAAACATGGCTAAGAGCATCTCTGATGATACTGGGGGGTGGGGGATGTGGCAGAAGTTGCTCCAAAAAGAGTCCGGCAATGGAAGTTTGCCTGGCATGTTGAGTAACAGCGCTGAAGAGAATATGCTGGAACATACTGAGAGAGTAGTAGGGATTGTGGTAGGAGATGAGAACGGGGAGGGGAAGGGGGATGGGATTTTCAGTGAGTTACAGTGGATACCAGTAGTTTAGGCTTGTCCTTAAAGGAGAGATGTAGTTGGATCATGAATGGGTTGGAAGACCCTTCTGGTAGAAAGAATAGCCTGGGCCTTTGCTCATAGTCATGGGACTCAGAAGGACATGCATGTTCAGGAAACAGTGTCTAGACCAGTGTGATGGGAGCAGAGCATTCGTGCATAAAGGAAGAAGGGTACACAGGGGTCAAGCTACGGCAGAGCTCAAATTTGAGATGTTAGAATTTGGACGTTTTCTTACCGACAGCAGTGAATTATGGAAGGTTTTTGACCCAGTAATGGGGAATTTTGAGAAACAGGATGTGGCTTCTTCCTCAGATGTATTAGGAAGCAGCAGGTTAGGAGGCAAAGAGACAGGGTACGTTTCCTAGTGGAAACAAAAAGGTTGAATCCGCTGTTAGCAGACTTCTGTGGCCAGGGACGAGTATGAGGAGTGCGACAGCAGCTTTCTCGGGTCTGCAGGAGCTGAGTGGAATGATTGCTTGGGACAGTGAGACCAGCTGGACCTGCAGAGTGGGAATTTACACTGGATCCATCTGGCTCTTCCCAAGACTGATTTATCACTCGATTTTTGAACTTTTTTGGTTGTTTATTATTTTTTTGTTGTTTTTAGGAAAAAGCCAGTCTTAGGGCTGGGTCCACATTTGTTTTGTTTTGTTTTCTCCCTGGCCTTTGGGGTTAGGTTGTGTTTATTGGAGTCACAAAGTGAGAGAGCATCACAGTTGTCATTTGAAAGAAATTGGCAGGACCTGATGTTTTGGACCCCAACCTCAGAGTCAGTCAGTCACTGCCTGGGTTGGAATCATGATCCTGCTACTTAATGGCCCATGTGATGTTAAACAAGTTTTTTTTATTTTTTGTTTCTCTTTTCCGTGCATCATCATCAGTGAAACAGGGTTATACATAGTACCTACCTCTTAAGGTTGTGGTTATGGCTAAATTAATTAATACATGGAAAATTTTTGAACAGTGCCTGGCCCAGTATGCACTTAATAAATACTAGATATTCTCATGGTAACTGGCCAGATTTAACTATCTGTCATGTGCTTACTTATTTGTTTGAACTTACCAAAATGAATATGTACACACACACACACACGCGTGCGCGCGGGCGCACACACATATGCATATAGTTTAGTGATTTCTTTAGTGATCATTTAACATAGTTCAAAAATGCTCCAGTCACCCATTACTGAATATATCATGTGTGACAGTGGGTTACAGAATCCCATTTTAAAATGGAAAGATATAACATCTTCAGCCTTTGCTGTGTTTGGTGTAAACAAAGTAGCCTCTTCCAGAGAATCTTAAAAATGCTGAGGTTCTGAGGGACATTAGGGAAAGATTACACTTCTTCATTCTCTAGCTGAAATTTGTTTGTTTAGGCCAGTACTTTGAGGAAGATAGCCCCTCAGGTTGACGTGGTGTGGTGGTGTTGTTATTTGCCGTCTTTATTTAGATGTTAGTGGTATTGTTTAAAAATAGCCACGTCTCCTGGTTCCAGTGTCATCTGCTTCTGACTGATTGCTTTCTTTGATTGTTGCCTATTCATGATTACAAGCTGGAAGATGAATGGGGTCGTTCTATAGAAGAGAGAGTGGCAAAGCTCTAAAAATTTGGTAGTTTTGATGCTGAGTTCAGAATGTGAAGTTAGTGTCAGGATGATTTCTTTGGAAAACTACGTATTCATGTGTGAAGACTAAGATTACAGTTTAGCTAAGTGAATGAGACAATGCAAAGTTTGGAGGGGAAGCAAGAGGACTCTATTCTTTTATGAGAAGTCTGGGGGATCTTTGGCTAGGAGGTGAATGCCATCAGATGGTACAGGTCAGAGTTCAAACACAGGTCAAACAACTCCTGGCTTTAGGAGAGAACACGTTTTCATTTGAGGATGCTAGCAATAGAAACGTTAAGTGAGTCTTTTTTGACACTTTCACAATTTATAACTTTAAAATTATAGGGCATTTTAGGAATGTTCTTGTCTCCTTAGGTCCTCTACTGGCCTGAAGTTCCATCAAGGAGTAGAATACATTCAGCTTGATTATTATTGCATACCTATCCTGATACACGTTAGATGCTTGAATCACTTTTGGATGAAAGGATAAATGAATGCACTTACGAGAAATACAGAAAATCTGGGAAGTACTCAGACAGGAATCATGAAAGTAAATTAAGTTTAAAAGGAGAAACTAGAGTCTGAGACATTCCCATTTGGAGAAAAAGAGGTAGCATTTTGGTTTGGTAATATTGCTCTAGGAAATCTGGTTTAGAATTTCCAGTCTCTACATAAGGAGGGAAAGGGAGCTTAAATCAAGGAAAGAAGGATGATCCTCAAATGTAGGGAGGAACCCTGCATGATAGAGGAGAACATGACTATAGGAGAAATGGTGTATTTTTTAATTGTTCAAATCTTTTAAGACCATTTGTGATATTGGGGGGGAGGGAAGCAATTATCCTGAATTCTTAGGTGAATGGATTAAGATGATTCCTGGTAGTAAATGCAAATATTATTTTATTAAGAAGTTGTATATTTAACTAGACAGTACATGGTGGTAATCATTTTGCAATATATAAAAATGTTAAATTATTGTGTTATGTGCCTGAAACTAATATAATGTTAAATGTTACTTACATCTCAATTTAAAAAAATAAACATCATATATATTTTAAAAAGTGACTTTAGCAGTATCTTGTTCAATTTTATTATTTTTTTTAATTTTTTTTTTTAAAGATTTTATTTATTTGACAGATAGAGACCAGAAGTGGACAGAGAGGCAGGCAGGCAGGGAGAGAAAGAGGAGGAAGCAGGCTCTGCGAGCAGAGAGCCTGATGTGGGGCTCGATCCCAGGACCCTGAGATCATGACCTGAGCCTAAGGCAGAGGCTTTAACCCACTGAGCCACCCAGGCACCCCTTGTTCAATTTTAAACTTGCAAAATTTACCTAGACATGATCTGGCTTGTATTGGTGGAATTGTTAATTTCTGCTCTGCCCTTGAATTGCCTCTTGTGAGATCCACATCTGCTTCCTTCTTCACTGGATAGGGTTACAGCATATGGAAACATGATTTTTAGTAAAAGTGGCCCTTATTTTTGAAACATAATTTTATTTTATCTTGTATGGGTCAGGTATATACAGATAAAACAGAAAATATGCTATTATTCTCTCAAAAGATGTAAATGATTATTAAATCTGCCTGGGGATCAGCTGTTTTTTTATTTTTCTGAGGGTTGGTGGGGAAGAGTACATAGACTCAGGAGGGATCAGAATTCAAAGTAATGTTTTTTTGAAAGTGAAGGTTGTAAATGCTGGACTGTATTAATAATCAAAGGCATAGCATATTTGAAGAGCTCTTTACTAATGGGATAGATTCTCAAGCTTCAAATCATTTGTGTGTCTTTTCATAATAATCATTTTTTTAAGGATTTTATTTTATTTATTTGACAGAGATCACAAGAAGGCAGAGAGGCAGGCAGAGGGAGGGGGAAGTAGGCTCCCCACTGAGCAGAGATCCCAATGCGGGGCTCTATTCCAGGACCCTGGGATCATGACCTGAGCGGAAGGCAGAGGCTTTAACCCACTGAGCCACCCAAGTGCCCTCATGATAATAATTTTAAACAACCTCTTAATGCCAGGCAGTCACTATGCTTGTTACTTTAGCTTTATCATTTCAAAATGATATTGGAAAGTTTGCAAGTAAATTAGTGGGTTAGGTACTTTATTATTTTTTTAAGATTTTTTTATTATTTATTTGACAGACAGAGATCACAAGTAGGCAGAGAGGCAGGTGGGGGAGGGGGGGTGAAACAGGCTCCCTGCCCAGCAGAAGAGCCCGACGTAGGGCTTGATCCCAGGACCCTGGGATCATGACCTGAGCAGAAGACAGAGGCTTTAACCCACTGAGACACCCAGGTGCCCCAGTTAGGTACTTTAAATAATTATTTTTAAGAGAAGCCTGGGTGGGTTAAGCCTCTGCCTTGGGCTCAGGTCATGATCTCGGGGTCCTGGGATCCAGTCCAGCATTGGGCGCTCTGCTCACCAGAGAGTCTGCTTCTTCCTCTCCCCCATGTGTTCTCCCACTTGCTCTCTCTCTCTCAAATATATAAATAAAATCTTTTAAAAAGTAAATTATTTTAAAATCTGAAATGGCTTCTTGATATGGTTTCTCTCCTCTAGATCCTTACCTTCTCCCCATCTCCCTACCCCCCAGGTGAACATCTCCCATTGTAAGCATTTGCAGTTGCTTTCCTCTGTGGAATTCAAAGATGAGATTATTGTTTTCCACAAGAACGTACACTGAGTACAGTCTGCTTCTTACTTTTATAATTCCTAGAAGAGGTGGAGCTCTTCTCATTTGTCTGGTTTCTAGCTAGGCAGTTACGGGGTTGGGGAGAGTCAGAGAGACTCGGTCACCTTTCCTTCAGATTGCGGTGAGACTGCGAGCTGTGTGGAAGACCGTGATGTGGTGGGTGGGGAGGAATTTACAAGACTTGTTTCATGCCTCACAGGAAGTACATGTTTTTGTGGCTATCACATCTGAATGACATGTTTCAGGTTAAAAGGTGCGGCAAGATTGTAAATGTCAGTTTTCATAGCATGTCTGAGCATGGCACATCAGGTGGGAGAGTTTAAAATTTCCTCCAGATCGTAGGTGATCCACCTGGGCAACATGTGGAAATGAGGATCCCATCCATGTGACAAGTCCCACCACAACACATTCTGTTTTACCCTGCATGGCAGGAAAATCCTGTGTCTTCCCTTCTCCCCTCCTGCCTTCATTTAGGAAGTCTTACCTGTCAGTCTAGGATTAGGGACGTCTTAGCCAAGAAGCACTGTGGGTGGTTATAGAAGGGACATTCTGTGGCAAAGACAAATGTGACTATGAACATAGCGTAGTTGATTTTCCTTTTATTTATTAAGTTGTTGGGACAAGTAGGCATTAGGTACAACCAGGCATTGATTATCTTAACACCTGGATTGCTTAGGGACCTTCCTGTTGGGGAGCCATCTTTTTTCTCAAGTCTGTCATCGCAAGGCACATTGGACTAGGAAGCCCATTCCAGCTTCAAATCTTTCTATTTGTTAGAAAACTTCACGAAGAGTCGTAATGTTCTTTGAGTTTCCATTCTCCTGTGGTGATTTTGCCCTCTGGTGACAAAAACAGTAAATCTGGTCTCATTTTAATACCAGCTTTCATGTTTTTTTGGGGGGGAAAAGAAACAGACCATGTTTTACCCACATCTTGTTTTTCTCACTAAATGTCCAAAGCGGCCTCATTCACTATAACATTTTCTAAGCTCTCTTTGGGAAAGACTCCATTTGAAATTTAGAAATAGGGTACTGACACGATGTACTGGGATGTGGTTTGAGCAGGCCTACCATTGGTAGAACGGACAGCAGTTACATTAATTTAGAAGCCAGTCGCCTTTTTTACTTATAAACTGAACTCTGATTCATCTGGGTATGTATAATTCCATTTGTACTGGGGTTCTTGATTGTTTTGTTAACTTCAAAGTAATGTGATATGCTGCCTTGATGAATAAAGGTCATGGGATTTCAGAGGAACTGCTGTATGTGTTAGACCAACCCATGATTGTATATATAGAAGCGATGAAATGTTTCTTGATAAGGAAAGACCATCTTGTGCGATCCCTCACACACACATGCACAGTAATTCAACAGGTATGTATCGATTATGTGTTGAATACCAAAGACTGTGCAATGAGCTAGTAATAGAGATCTATATAAGATAAAGCTCACAGTCTAGTGGGAGAGGCAAATTCTTGTACAGATGAGTTCAGTACCTTTTTCTTACTTATAAAATGTAGTCCTGAGAGTTAGCCATGAACTTATTTTAACCTTTTGGAAAGCTCCTCCTAGCTTGTTTTTTTCCATCCTCTGACCAAAGAGAAAACAAAGCCAATAATCTATAGCATTTTGTGTTGCTTCCAAAAATATCCTCTTCACCTTTTAAGAGGAATATCCGAATTCTGTTCTATTCAAAGGTATTGGGCAGGTTCACTCTAAATATATTCTAGGGTAACTGATATTAAAAAAAAAAAAAAAGGCACCATTTTACAGGTGCAGCAACCTGCAAAACATTTTCTCATTTGGTTCTCCTAATAGTATAAAATTACATTATTCATAAGTAGTGGCAGGGGTTAATACAGAGAAGGTCTTTCCATACAACAGATGTATAGTCTTCGGAAAGACACCTTTTAATACCTCTTCTTCTCTGTAGATATTAATCACTCTCTTTTCCATTAAGGCGCAATTGGCCCATTGGCAGGACAGAGCCCTCTGATATATTTGGTTGGCTCACAGTGTTGAAAAAATGAAAACCTGAGCCCCACCAACTCAGACAACCCCACCAACTCAAACATCTACGGAAACATCTGTAGATGTTTCCTGAGCTGACCATTGTTGGCTGGCCCCTGGTCCTACTGCCATCTTCGATAGGTGCTCTGTCTCCAGTTTATTCCAGCCCACAGTTGTCACAAATGCACCTGTGTACATTTTCACCCAGGCTTTTTTGGCCCAGGGATAGTTCCTGAGTAATAGGCACACCTTCAGAGGCAATTTTTAGATTTCATGCATAATGTTTATAGAATTCAACTACTTCATTTTAGCGGAAGAGGAAAACAACTGTATAGAGGCAATTCTTACATTCACTAAAATGACTAAATAGGCTTTATCATGAAGAATAGCAAAATTATATATATATAAATTATATATAAATAAAATTATATATAAATAAAAATTAAAATACACCCATAATTTAGGGTCTTCATGATGCTATATTACTTTTATTTTTAGAATTCTTTTAGGTTAAAAATTATCTGGCACTCAAAAAATGTTTTGACCTTGTTTGCCTTATATGTAACACACATCCATTTTATGGCCTAATCTGATTAATACATCTGTTCTAGGTCACTGAAATGTTTCTGGAAATGTCTCTTGAAGTTTGGTAAGTACATTTATTTCATTGGGTGGAAAATATTGTGAGTGATCCACTGACTTATTTTAATTTTTAAAGGGTAAACTTTTAAAATATAAAATAATTCTGAAACTTGTATAAAAAATGTATTAGACTTTTCTTTAGCTCTTCCCTGTTAGCTACTGCATTAAAAAATAATAGTAAATATAATATCTTTGCATAATTTTCCTGTAGTTTGGTCTTTAAGTAATAGAGTTTAGGGCTTGTAAAGTCAATAATAAGAGCTTTTAGAGAGTTTCTCCCTGAGGTTCATTTCCCACAGAAATGAACAAATATGGTTATTTAAGTCTCTTTTTCATTGTTGATTCAGATAGATATTCAAAAACATGAAAGTAAACAGAAACAGGAAACTATAAAAAACAAAAAATGAAGATTGAGACTGTTTTTGTACATGGAGATCAGCAGGACGGCAAGTAGTAAAGTTCCAAGAAGCTCTTTCGAAGTTGTCTCCAAAAACATGTTGGGAAATTATTTATTTATTTCCAAATGGTACCTCTTAGAGGAGGCAGGCCTACCTGGAGAATGAGCCAGATCTAACGCTGAGTTCACTACATCCCATCTCCCTCAAACTCTCTGTGTCTCCTTGAACTTCCCTGTGAAAATGGGTTTTACCAAAGTCACTAGTACACCACATGTATCAGTGTAATATTCTCCTGTTGTGTGATTTGCCAAATGAGTGAGGATGGATATGTTGACATTGGGTTAGGTATTTCTTTCTCTTATTTTGGTTCCCGTAACACATTGATTGAGCTTAGTAAATTACTACATAAATTACCACTGTCCCTGAAGATATGTCAGGAAGTATCAAAGGGCAGTCCAAGTAATTGAGTTGTGTTACTCTGCATTGTGTTGATTCTTGCTTCAAAGTAGTATATTTTATAGCATGAAATTAGAAAAATTTTTATTATTTGACAAGGAGGTCATGCTATTTGTCTTAATGGGAAATGGTCTTCAGTGCTGTAATTAGGCCACTAGCATGTAAAAGAAATTCACTGTAGCAAACCATAATTATCAAAAAATGTAGGAAAAAACTCAGCTAATTAAGATACATTGTCGAGAAGCAACTTACTATACATTTATAATGACTTTTAATCAAACTCTGTTTTTACGTGTTCATTTGTTTTGTCTCTGAAATGGAAATGTTCTTTAAAGAAAAAGTCAACTTTCCATGGAATGTCTTCCATTGGATATAAAGTAAAATCAAGAAAGAAAATTAGAGTTAAAGATAATACACGAGGGGCTCATGGGTGGCTCAGTATCTGCCTTTGGCTCAAGTCTTGATCCCAGGATCCTAGGATTGAGCGCTGCATTGAGCTCCCTGCGTGGCTGGGAGCCTGCTTTTTCCTCTCTCTGCCACTCCCCTACTTGTGGTCTCTCACTCTCTCTGTCAAAAAAAAAAAAAAAAGATAATACATGAAAGAGGAAATAAATGAACCAAACTTCTCTTACTATATTTATAAAATTACTCAATATGTTGAATTTTCTTTTACAGTTTATACTAATATCTTCTAAACATCTGTATTTATTGCTCAAAAAAAATCATACTCTTGGGCGCCTGGGTGGCTCAGTGGGTTAAGACTCTGCCTTCACCTCAGGTCATGATCTCAGTGTCCTGGGATCTTGCCCTGTGTCGGGCTATCTGCTTGGCAGGGAGCCTGCTTCCTCTCTCTGCCTGCCTCTCTGCCTACTTGTGATATCTCTCTCTCTGTTAAATAAATAAAGAAAATCTTTTTTAAAAAATGAAACTCCTTGTGCTTAATGTAAGATAGTGATCAGCATTGTATATTATAAGGAACATGAGTTCCAGAATGAGAAGTCCTAGTTTTAAATCTGCCTCTTGCTAATTATGTGAACAGCTGAAAGATTTTTAATCACTTTTTTATTCATTTGTAAAATAAGAAAGTGCATTATAAGCATATTGTGATGATTTAATGAGATGTCCTTTAGAAAAAGTATATATTGTTTTATATAAATATGATATAAGAAAAGTTTTCCACATGTGCACCACATGTTCATAGTAAAACTGTTTGTAATAGTTTAGAGAAATTAGAACTAACCCCAATGCTCATAGATAAATAAATTATATTCTAATCATGGAAATACTCCATAATAGTAAAAATGTTTGAATTATTTCTAATTATATATCTATTTATGTGAATCTCAAAAACAAAATGTTTCATGGAGAAGAAATTACAGAATATATACAGTTGATACCATTAAAAAAACCCTAAAAAACTGTAAAATGACTCTGTAATTTAGAGATATAAATATATACTGTAAAATTATAAATTAATACCTTGGAAGACTAAAGAGCAAGTCTAAGGTAGTGGTTCTCTTAGGAGCAGAAAAGGAAACACATTTTGAGATGAGTTCACAGAGACAACTGTGTAGGTGAGATTTTTATTAAAATGGTTAGAAGGTACCCAACCTAATATGTTATAATAAAAAATAACAGAGAGTTTATCCTAAGGCTTAACTTAAAAATCACTCATTCACTCTGATCTCTTTCCTCCTTGTTGCCTAAGCCTCATAATAGTCAAATTTAATAACTGTGTGATTCATGCTTTGATATACTATAATGATCATTTTTATATTGGATAATGTGGTTAAATGATATTTTCAAAATTTATAGTTTTCTTTTTTTTTTAAAGATTTTATTTATTTACTTGACAGAGATCACAAATAGGCAGCGAGGCAGGTGGGGGGGTGGAAACGGGCTCCCTGCTGAGCAGACAGCCCAATGCGGGGCTCTATCCCAGGACCCTGAGATCACGACCTGAGCCGAAAGCAGAGGCCCAACCCACTGAGCTACCCAGGAGCCCCTACAGTTACTTTTCTTAAAATAGATGACCAAAAATAGAATTGCTCAAAGGGAATACACATTTTAATTATTTTTGGTGCTCATCACTGAACAACTTTCAAAAGTATTGTGCAAATTTTTATTCCCAAAATGAATATATGACAACAGTGTTATTTTGCCTTTCCCAGGAACTAGAAAATAGATACTTCAAATGTTTCTTAATAGTGGGGCACCTGGGTGGCTCGGTGGGTTTATCCTCTGCCTTCAGCTCAGGTCATGATCCCAGGGTCCTGGGACCGAGCCCTGCATTGGGCTCTCTTCTTAGCATGGAGCCTGCTTCCCTCTCTCTCTGCCTGCCTCTCTGCCTACTTGTGATCTCTCTCTGTCAAATAAATAAAATAAAGTTTTTTAAAAAATTATTAATAACAGCAATATTTTAAAAATTTGCTAGTGAAACTAAATATTCTTCTGTTCTTTATTTTTAATCATATATACTTTTTTTTTTTAGTTACCCATATTTGTCCCTTGGGAAGTAGTAATTAAAATATTTGCAGTGATCAAATATCATTAGAGTACATGGCCCAGAGGCTACTGAGTGTCTTCTTTTGGTCTACATACCAAAAGAAGAAAGAAATGCACTGGAAGAAATACATTGGAAGAAATACACTGAATTAGGGGTGCCTGGGGGACTCAATGGGTTAAGCATCTGCCTTCGGCTCAAGTCATGATCTCAGGGTTCCCGGATTGAGCCCCATGTCAGGCTCCCTACTCAGCGGGGAGCCTACTTCTTGCTCTGTCTCTCCCCCTGTTTGGGCTTTCTCTTTCTCTCTCTCTCAAATAAATAAATAAATAAAACCTTAAAAAAAAAAAAAGAAATACACTGAATTAACAGAAATGATACTTAATTCATTCTAAAGGGAAGGACTCACTTTTATGAATAGTAAAGAGATAATATTTGATTAGGAAACTTCTTGCTTTGTACGTTTGGATTTCTTCACATCGCAACATGGATTTCTAGGGTTTTTTTGTTCTTTTTTTTTTTTTTTAAATTTCAGTAGCTGGTTTCAGAATTCAGTGTTGGACCTCATTTGGGAGGCATTGTTGCATTGTGGAAAATACATCACATATTTGCTCTGTGATCCTAACCTTTCAGAGCTTCAGTGGTTTTGATCTGTGATATAGAGTTATAAAAATAATACATTGTATAATAATGTGTAAGATTTACTCCCATTATTTCAACAGTGATATATACCTACACATCTAGTGTGGTTTCTGACCTAGTACAGGGATCTGAGAAGTTGCTGCTGCCATTATTAGAAAGGAAGGCTGTACAACATAAGGATCCACAAATCCTCCAGCTCTTGGCTTATTTGCGGTTGTCTAAAGTCCTACCATTAGAAGTTCCTTTTTTGGTCACAGGGGGACATCTCTTAGACAAGGCATTTTATTAAAGATGGTATTTCTACAGGTGTGCTCCTCAGAACACAGACTCTTAGGAATGTTAGTGTTGCATCATGGAGAAGCGGGGGATGGAAAGCCAGGGGAAGGCTTTCCTCATCACGTCAACATTGGAAATACTGTGCCAAACAGATCTAAACAGGTTTATTCTCTGAAGCACTTCCCAAAATCTTGGCTATGATAAAATGAACTTATCAGGGGCTGTTTGTTTGCTTGTTTTTGTTTTTGTGGAAACATGCCTTGGAACCTGCAGCTTTAAGCCAGCCATCATTTGTTTCACGTCCCTTTCTAGGAAATGGCTTGAGGGGAGCAATAAGCATACATCAGCGAAGGTGCTGGGAACTGGGTGATTTATAACAAGACTGCTGGGGACATTGGCTCATAACCTTCTGTTTCGTATACAGTTCATCCCCAGACCTCCGATTCAGTATGGCTCTGTGTGATCAGGAGAAAACTTTCAGACAACAGAGAAAAGAAAACATAAAGGAAAACATGAAGAAACTCCTGGGTCCAGAGAATAGTGAAGGTTTATATTCTACACGCGATGTGAGTTGGAAATGTTTCAAATGTTACTGCAATTTAATAGTCACTGTCTCCCAAAGTGCACCCAAATATGGAAATACTGAGATTGATTGAGTGTCGTATCTTCAGCTTTTTAAGATAAGGTGTTTCGTAAATACAAATTCTTTGAGGAAGTGCTGCCCATATTTAGTAATACTGATCAGATATAGTTTTAAAAAGATGACACATAGGCATACTTATGCACAAACAAGATGTTTATTAGTAAGAAAAGTTTAGGTTTGGATGTAAAAGGATCATTGAAATTTATTTTATTTTTATTGTTTTATAATTGAAGTATAGCTGACATACAAAGTTACGTTAGTTCATCAAGTGTGTCTGTTACGTGTTACCTCACAATACGGTTATAGTACCCCTGACTATTTGATACTCCTCCTGCTGTACCTTTCATTTCCCTGATTTATTCATTCCATAGCTGGAAACCTATACCTCCCACCCCCTTCACCCCTTTTGCCCTTCCCTCAAACCCCCTCCCCCATAGGATCATTGAATGAACTTTTTCTTTTTTTTAAGATTTTATTTATTTGAGATAGAGAGGGAGAGCATAAACAGGGGGAGGAACAGGCAGAGGGAGAAGCAGACTCACCGCTGAGCAAGGAGCCCAGGAGCCTGAGGTCATGGCCTGAGCCAGACACAGATGGCTTAACTGCCTGAGCCACCCAGGGGTCCCTGTAACTGTTTCTTTGGTATTTATTTTCTTAGAAAGGTTCCTATGTCACATAAAACTTACCTTAAATAAATCTGTATGCTTTTTTCCTGTTAATTTCTCTTGTCAGTTTAATTTTCAGACCCAGCCAGAGACCTTAAGAGGGTTGAGGAAAACCTTTCCCTCCCTGTAATGGGCAGGTCCTCCTGGAATTGAAGACTGTTAGTCAGGCCTGGAGGAAGGAATGGGTTTGTTAGAAAAAGAAAAAAGCAAGAAATGGATACCTCTGTTAATTCCTGGCCATCAGTTTCATTTGCCAGATGCTCTTTTGCAATCTGTCCCCGCCCACCCCTCCCACCCCTGCTGCCTCACTGCTTTCCACTCATTTGCAACTGTTATTTCTTTCACTCCCTGCGGCTGATACCCTTTGTTGCCCTCACAGCTGAGACACTTGCCTCCTAATCAAAGAGAGGTCAACAGGCATCAGATGACAAAGCCTTCCTTTCTTGCCAGAGGATTGCTCTGTTCCCTAAATTACGCTATCCTTTGCTGCTTCCCTCTCGAATTCCATGGAGGAAACAGCTCCTTCTCTTCCAAATGAAGTCCAACAGCAGATACAGATTGCCAGCCCCGGCCAGGAGCCCCAGTATAGCAACTGTCTCAATTGTCCAGTCCTCCAAAGACCACTCCCTGCCTCCCGACTTGTCTGCCTCTACCTCTTTATGAATTTTTGCTATAGAAATATCAACTTGGATAGGAAGGGGATAAGAGGAACAACCACAAAATCTGCCTGGAATGGACCTTCCCTCCTCCTGTCTCTCCACTTCTCTCCTTGTGTTCCCAGACTTCTCCACGTTTCCGACACCTTCTCGTCCTCTTTCTTCACTTTCTCAGGCTTCTGACCTTAGGATTCTACTGCAGCTGCTTCACCAGTCACCTGTACTAATAAGTGCAAAAGATCCTGCCCTGTCTCCCTGGACCCTGTTAGAGCAAATGACCGTGTCTCCTTACCTTGTGAAACATTCTCTGCTGTTCACCGACTGCCTCCTCTTCCCATTTTCATCCTGCCTTTTCAGGGTCCTGTAGCAGATCCTCCCCTGTACATTCTTTAAATAGAAGTGTTCTTTGCCTTAGACACTCTGTCTCCTCACTCTGCATTCTTCTTAAGAATTTTCTCTCCTGGGACACCTGGGTGGCTCAGTCGGTTAAACTTCTGCTTTTGACTTCGCTCATGATCCCAGGGTCCTGGGATCGAGTCCTGCATCGGGCACCTTGCTCATCGGGGAGTCTGCTTCTCCCTCTCCCTCTGCTGCTCCCCCTGCTTGGGTTCTCTCTCTCACTCTCTCTCTCTGTTAAATAAATCAGTAAAATCTTTTTTTTTTTTTTTAAAGAATTTTCTCCCCCTTCCATGATGTCACCCAGCACCTATGTCCAAAGAACTCCCCATGTAGATCATGGACTTAAAACCTCCCTTCTGAGCTTCAGAGCTGATATTTATGCACCTGCTTGATTTCTTAACTGGTATCCCTCCCATCTAAAGGGAACTCAAAGGGAACACAACACCTCTGTTTTCTGTAGTTCCACCTCTGCCTGTCCTCCCTCTCCCTTCCTTCTGTTTGCTCCCAAACCAGAGCTGAAAATCCTTCCACCATTCTCAGGATTGGCTTCCCAGCATCTCTCCAACTCCCGTTTTTTCCAGTTCACACCGCGCTCCTTCGCTGGGTGCTGCCTCTTAGTTCCATGTCTCCTCAGAACCCTTCCCCAGCTGGTGCCTTTCTAGACACTGTTCCTTCTCCCTGTAGTGTGCTTCCTCTGTACCTGCCCTCTCCCCACCTCACCTGCTTTTCAGGTAGCTAGCACCCTCCCTTCCGTTCTTTAAGCAGTAGATACGTAGCTTCTTCTGAGACTGTCTCCTTCACCACCTCCCCCCCCCCCCCCCATGTCCCTTAGGTCTCCGTTATATTCTCTGTGGCACAAATACATGCATTATCTTCTCAGCATTGATGACACTCAGACTTAAAACATACTTATACAGATACTCATTTAGTGTCTGTTTTCTCCAGTGGAATATAAGCTTTATGAAGACCAGGACAGTGTCTGTGTTATTTATGTTCACATTCCCAGCACCTGGCCTGGCTCCTAGCACATGTGGATGCTCAGTAAATCTTGTGTTGTGTGGGTCAGGGGACAGATTCGGGCAGTTGCTTGGCGCTGCGACCTGGGGATGCCTTAGCTAGGGAGAGGGATCAGGGACTCAGAACTGAGGAACACAGTGTCAGGTTGTTAGGGAGAAGACACAGGATGAGGAGGTTTGGATGAAAAGATCCCAGTTGGAACTGTTCTGTGAAAAATGTATGTGGGACACATTGATCCAGATGCCCTGTTGGCCTTTGTCCTTAGGTTTTCCTTTTGCAAAGGGAAAGTTGCTGCTGCAACCCCCCTGGTGCACTCCTTGTTCTGTGGAAAAAAGGAGTCTTTCTGGGAAGATGAAACTTGGCCCAATATTCATACAAATTGGCTTCTCTGCAATGGGTAGAGAATGAAGTCATTATGTTTCTGTCTGGAATATTCTTCAAAAAATATTAAATTCATATTTTTGGAAGTTGTTCTTAGAATTCAAGCTTTTACTGTAGTTGTTTTTTTTTTTTTTTTTCCATCTAGAGTTTTTTCTCTTGTCCAAAATAATTACTTTAAATATATTCAGAACCACTCATTCCCACAAAACATGTGATAGTTTCCTATTTTTATGTTACTCCTCAGTCAGGGATCTCTTAAGCTCCCAACTCCCTTGCTCTCTGATGAGACTTCACTTTCTAGTCAGTTCTGGCTAATCATCCTTATGATACGAGGGACAGGCTGTCATGGCGGTTTGACGAAGAAAGAACAGTCCTGCTTAATTCTCGGTGGAGAGACTCTGCTTGTCCTGTTCCCAGTGTTCAACAAACAGACAACATCCAGTTTGGGACTTCAGTGTCAAATTAAAATGTTGAATAAATTTGGGTAGTATAAACCTGGACACATTCGTTCCCTTCTATGCTTCACTTGTAAAATGGAGACTGTGTCTCTTATTAAGTAAAAGGATAAGTACTAGCTTATAAGCTTCCAGCACAATCTGTAAGGGCACATAGTAGTTGCTCAATAAAATAGTGACTGTACTACTTGAGTGTTTCTGTTCTGCTGCATAACGCCCAAGGGCAGTCATTGTCCAATTTAATAAAATCTTAGCTTTTCTGTCTGATATAATGAATTAGTCAAATAGTTAAGGTGCCTCATAACCCAAGAGTTTATTCTTTGAAATACTAAGACTTTTAAAAAATGTGTTCTCGGGACATCTGGGTGGTTCATTCGATTAAGGATCTGCTTTTGGCTCAGGTCCTGATTCAAGGGTGCAGGGACCGAGTCCCACATCAGGCTCCTTGCTCGGTGGGGCGCCTGCTGCTCCCTCTTCCTTTGCCTCTCCCCACCACCTACTCGTGCTTTCTCTCTCACTCTCTCTCTCAAATAAACAAGTAAAATCTTGTTAAAACTTTTTTTTATCATCGAGAATATATATATTTTTTAATTTATAGATTTGAATAATTTGAAGAGAAGTCTTTCTAAAATATGTTACTCCTTGTCCAGATTGAACTGATCTGCATGTTCTCATGTCTGTTTCATTTGCAATCAACTGCCATTTCTCCATACTTTATGTGTTTCCTTGAAGTAATTTCTTCAAACCACTCCTTTCTTTTTCAGCTTTAATTGTTGTGGAATTCAAATCTGATAAGCAAGCTTGTTGTTAGAACAGTGTCTCTGATTAGTGTAATTTCTCTATGAATAGAGGCCTGGAATCTTTTCTGAGTGAGATCTGTAAGACTGTGTACATGGGGATTTTGGACATAGTTGGATTGTTTAGAGGCCATTCTTATAAATTTTCTTGTCTGAAAATAGCTTTTGGTCAGATGAAGCTTCTAGATTACAGTCTTATGCGAAGGGAAATGCTAATCTATCATTTCTGTTCCCTAGTAACTGACCGTAACAAAGCCAGGCTGGTTGGGGGACTAAAATCTGGAAGTGGAATAGTGGGGAAGCAAGAGAAGGGAATTCTACTTAAAACCTTCATCAGAGAATATAAGAGAAACGTGTTTCAAGGCAGACTATATGAAATAACTTCAGTTTAAACAGATAGAAGCCTTAGGGTGAAGTATAAAGTGGACCTTAAATAATACACTTTATGAGTGCTAATCTGTATTTGTTTGTTATATAAATTAAGTGAAATTTGTTTGTTATATAAATTAAGTAAATAATATATTAAGTTATATAAATTAAGTGAAATTATAAATTATATAAATAAGTGAAATTTAAGTTATATAAATTAAGTTTGTTATATAAATTAAGTGAAAATTCTAGAGAAGAGAGCCCGTCTGGTGACAGAGGAGGAGCCAAAGCAGAACAGTTCCTGAAGGAGGTAATAGAAGTCAGGCTTGAGTGGTCCATGAGAATGTGTATTCCTTGTGTATGTTGTTTCCGTCTTCCAGAATATTCTCCCTCTTGCTTCTTACCTTCGTTGGGATGACAGAATTTTATACTATCAATTATTTCTTTTTAAGATTTTGTTTCTTTGACAGAGAGAGAGAGAGAGGAGGAGCAGGGGGAGGGGCAGAAGGAGAGGGAGAACGCACCCCATCCCCCAACGTTGAGCAGGGAGCCTGATGCAGGGCTCGATCCCAGGTCCCTGGGATCATGACGGAAGCCAAAGGCAGACAACCAACTGACCCACCCAGGTGCCCATTACTGTCAATACTTATTCCCCTCTTAGATTGCAAATATTGCAGGCAGACAGTGTAGAATTCCTAATAGCGGAGGACAGGGAGGTGTGCTGAGCTGTGGGCTTCCAAGGGTCAAGTTTCAGGACTCATGAGGTGGACTTTGAGGTTTTCTCATCTGAGGTGGTGGTAGGATGTGAAGAGCCAAGGAGTAAGAGAGCTGGAGTTGGTCTACAAAGTAGACGTCCAGGAGGCCCAGACTCCACTCAGTAGCGCTGTTCACTATAAGGCACATGACTGCTGAAGACTACCGAGCTCCCAGGGAAACAGGCTCGGGGGAGGCATGCAGAAACACACGTGTCCAAGCAGGGAGGGAGGCGGCAGATGGGGACAGGCGCTGGATTTGCTACAGGTTTAAATTTGTTTTATAAAGCAAATGGGCATTCAGTGAGGGATCTTACTGGGTTGAAAGGGCGGGGGACCAGATGAAAACTAAATGCTACTAACAATAATGCATTTTAATTTCATGTAAACTCACTTCTTAAATTTTGCATATGAAATGATGGCTGTGCTGGAAAAAATTGTAAATAGACTGAAATGAGATAATATATACTACTTTTTATACATTTCCTGAAGCAAACCAAGTTAGTGAGTTCCCTCCCTTTGTGTACAAAGGTGTTGCTTATGTACCTGACCAGAAATGGACCAGACAGCACCTTGAGAGGGCCGGTGCTGGGCACAGGATGGTGGGGAGGCAAACCCCACTGCAGGTATTACTATTTGCCCAGTCTAGGCAGCCATGACTGCTCCTACCATTGCGGATACTGTGGAGATACACGAGCAAATCAGACTCTGTAATTGTCATCTTTGCTTCCATCTTCTAATCCAAAAAAATAATAATCATTAATAATGATAATAATTATGAGTAAAAACCTAGGATGCACAAGCAAGCAGTCTAAAGCCTATAAACAGTTTTAATATTGGGATAACCACTGTGATGTGATCATTTAATCTTCTAAAAAGAAAAGAATCTGTGCTCCTTATTTGGTTCTCCTTTATACTTATAGGGTTGGCTCTCTCATTTTCAATACAGTTTCTCTGACCCCTTTTATAATTGGTGGGGAATAATCAGTTGAGGGTTGCAAAACTAGGTCTTGGCTACCTCCTTCAGTATATCTTCAGGTGTTTTGACTCATGCTTTGCGGAGCTGGGGGATGGCAGTTACTTGGCACTTTGGAAAATTGACTTTCAGTAAAAACAGAGGAAAATTGACTTTTAGTAAATAGAGAAAGAAAGAGTTCTGATTTGACATTTGTACCATATTTTTCTCCAAACTGGCAAAAATAGAGATGATTTGAGGCAAAGTAAAGGGCATTGAAATCAATTTCAATAATGTGGAGTTTATGGTATCTTCATCCTTTATTTGCCCGATTTTATCCACAAAAAGAGAAAAAGGAATAATTTGTAAGTGATACTGCTAACAAAACCCAAACCCAAACACATAACAATTCAAATGACTATAACCATCTATTACGATACTAGCGAGGAACTGGTGTAGGAAATTCTAATACTTAACTTTTTTGACTTGTAGTCCTCCCTCCTACCTGTCAAGAAAATGATAAACTCTCTTAGAAATTAAAAAATGTATTTAATCAACTGCACTAGGTGCTTTAAAAATGTACCACAAGTAAAGTATTTTAAGTCAGTATCGTACTAAATACTTAATAATGAAGTGAACTTCCATATCATATCACTAGAGTTATATATTAAAAGCACCTTTTCCCACTTGAGTGAAAAGGATTTGTTAATTAAATAATTTCCCAAGAAAAAAAACTTTCTCTTTGTATTTTTCATAATTTCGAGTATCGTTTTTAAGACTTGATAGTTTTGGCACTGAGATACTACATCCTTTTCTCTTGCCTCTTTAAAACGTGAAATGGGGTGATTTTAGGTGAGATTAACACTCAGATCAGTAAATTACAATCCATAATGTGGGTTGGCCCTGTTTAATCACTTGAAGGCCTGAACAGAACAAGAAGATCAGCCTTTCTAGTCTGAAACACATTATTGACTCTCCTGGTTTTGGAGCCTGCTGGCCCATTCTGCAGATTTGGACTTGCCATTCATCCTAAATTCGCGAGCCAATTCTATAAAATAAATCTCTTTCTAGACAGGTTCGTAGCTAGGTACATCTTGTTGATCCTGTGTTTCTGAAGAGCCCTGACTAGTACAGGAGCCAAGGAGGCAAAAGTCTTTATATAATTTTCAGACCTTAAAAACCTATGAAAATGTAAAAAAAAAAAACAAAAAACCCAAAACCCAAAACCCTTAAGCACTTGAGAATTTTCTTTTGCAAGGGAGGAAATTAATAACATCCATAAGCCCATGTATCAATTAATTTAATCAAAACCACAGGATTTTTGGTAAATGAAGATTCATTTCCTGTTATCATATGAGAGATATTCATTGATATCATTTATGCACAAATACTAATGCTCTTAGGTCTAAATATAAGCTAAAACCTGTCAACAGCACATTTCTTAGATTCTTTTAGATTTTGAGTCAGCACTAACAGCTGCTTCTTATAACTCCTCAGTTACTTCTTTGAAAGTTATTTCAGAATGACCAAGGTTATTAAAACATCCAAATTTAGCCTTCATTTATTACGTAAAATTGGGCTGATACCAAATTTAGCCTTCATTTATTACGTAAAATTGGGCTGATACCATCCAAAGTAACAGATGAATCTGAAATATAAATTAGCTAAATATCAAATGGTTTCTTTTAGCAAAGAGTACTCTTTTTTTCTCAATAGTGACTAAAAGGAAAGAGTGAATTACGGTGTTGGTGACACTTAGTTCACGTCGTGGTTCTATGAACAATTAGTTGCGTCTGTATGTGGACAAAGTATTTGTGTGGATTAAATACTTCATCGTCTGAAAAATGGAAATGATCTCCTTTTGAGGGCTGGGAAAATTAGATGAAATAAATTGAATGAAAGAGCCCAGGCTTGTGCCAGAGAGACATATTTTCTTGATAAGTCAAATCTCCCTTTTTTAATAAAAAGTTAATAAAAAGTATATACTTATATAGTTTTATAACTCATATTCTGTCTGAGTTATAGAATCAAGTGTTACTAGTAGCTAAAGGCCTCAAGGTTGCTAATGCTACCCAGTGCTTCTGCATGTAAGGAAACAGAGTCCAAAGAGGATTTTCTGTGCCCCAGATCACAAAGTTAGTTAGAGGGAAAGCTTTCAGAGATCATGGAGCAGAGGGAATTAAAAGCTTTGGAGGCTAACAGATCCAGTTTTGAGTCCACAGGACATTGCTTTCTAGCTTTGTGATAAGAAAAGTTAACTTCCTTATGTTTCAATTATTTTATCTTTAAAATGTCACTGTGAAAATTAGTTGTGAAAATTAAAGGATATACATAAAACAGATTAATTCATGTGTAGCAAATGCAGATGAGAATTGTAATCTACATAGTCATTCAAGTATTTGATTATTCTGTTTTTATGTACAAGTATCTGATATTTCTTTCGCCTGCTAGCAGCTCAGATACCTGACTTCAAAATCTTACCTGAAAATTCTAAGAATTTACTGTAAAGCAATAATGAAAACAACGGGTTATATAAGTAACAAATTCCAGTTTCGTAAGTGGCTATTTCCAGAAAATTCCTAACATAAATATTCGTAAGTATGTGTTGGACTAGTGGCTTATGAAGAAGGACATCTGGGGAGCTGTTTTCTCAGGATTAGAGAAAGCCTTATGTTCAGTCTTCCAACTTTTCTTATTAAATCTTACTGAACAACAGTGCAGTTCCGTGTTGCGTGTTGAACAGTGAGATGTGTTACTAAGAATTTTCTTACTCTAGACTGTTGGATTTGTATTGGATTTAATGTTATTTTCAATAATGCAGCATTACAAGTAACCAAATCACCAGGCTCAAATGCTCCTACATGATTTTTTAATATAAACAGTCTTCCTCCTTCTATAATATCAACCGAAATACTTTTTTTCCCCATGAAGCTCTTCTTAATCGTATTTCTCCTGACTCCCTAGAGGACTGTTGCAATGTCACATGTCCTTTTCAGCTTGTGAGTGTCTTGGCTTGAATTTAGGCTCAGTGCTTGACAACAGGAAATGTTCACTGTTCTTATTATGTTGTCCATAAATTCAAGTCTTCCTTCAAGGCCTAATTCAGATGCTTCCTCCTTCTAACTTCCTATCTGGCTTGCTTAACAGCTCCTCTGACAGCTATTACTGTAGTGTGCTCTGTTCACCTGCTTTATAATCCACTTCTGTTTCCTATCCTAGCTTTTTATCCCCTCCAGACAGGTTTTTAAGAACTTAGGTATTTTATGTTATTTGCAATTTAAACATATATGATTGAAAGCATTCTGTACATCTAAACATGTACAGGTTCAAAGCCATTTAACTTGCTCCATTGTACCGAATGCTGGAGTGTGTTTGCATGAATGAGCTCTCCAACCTGCATCTAATTAGGACGCATAGGCTCCTTCAGTTCGGGGCCACTCAGTAGTAGAGAACTGTACTCTAGTCAGAACATCCCTACTTGCTTCAGCTTCTACTTTTCCACCCCTGTGGATTTCTTTCTTCACTTTGTTTCTTATAAAGCTTTGAACTGCTTTGTGATCTAGTATCTTTGCTCCATCTTTGCTCAGTCTTCAATCTCTAACTTTCTTTTGCTAGTAATTGTTATTGGGAAACAGCATCAAACAAAAGATACTCTTTCTCCCCAGCAGTCTGACTTTTCTTTCACATCAGCCTCTGTCTATCCAGTAAACATTTCCATCCATCCACTCCCTGTTCCCTTGTCTGTCTCCACCCCCACCCTCCCCCCATCCTCAACAGGCTCAGAATCTTCCTGGAAGATATTGGATTGTACTCACCACATGCCTGATAATTCTGGAGCAGTGGTTATTAAGCTTTTTGATCTGAGAAATCTATTTTACATTAAAAAAAATATAAAGAACTTCTAAGAGAGGGACACCTGGGTGGCTCAGTGGGTTAAGCCTCTGCCTTTGGCTCAGATCATGATCTCAGGGTCCTGGGATTGAGCCCTGCATTGGGCTCTTTGCTCAGTGGGAGCCTGCTTCCCCCCACCCCTCTGCCTACTTGTGATCTCTCTCTCTGTCAAATAAATAAATAAAATCTTTTAAAAAAAAGAACTCCTAAGAGGTTTTATTTATATGGGTTATATCTATGAATATCTACCATATGAAAAGTGAAAGCTGAGAAAACTTATCAAAATACATACTTATTTTACATAAATCATTGTCATATTAATATCAATGACATTTTATGAATATAACCATATTTTCAAGAACATAAAAAGGGTGAGAAGGGCAGCATTGCTTTACATTTTTATAAGTATCTCTGTTGTTTGACTTCACAGACAGCAGCTGGATTTTTGTTATCTGCTTTTGAATTCAATCTCTTGCTGTATCACACATCCTATAATTTCTAGAAAACTCCATCATAGACTCATGAAGTAATGAGAATGAGCAAAGACAAATAACATCTTACTGTTTTCATGAAAATAGTTTTGACCTTGTGGACACCCAGACGGCTGTGTACAATTTGAGAACTAGGCCCTGGGGTATAGAGAAACCACCCGCTCTCTTGAGCAATAATGGTTCAGGACCACAGAGAAAATGACAATCTCTTCCTCTACAAACAAACACTTGTATTTTAGTCATGTTGCAGACAGCCTTTGCTTCTCTCCTGCAAAAACTCTTGGTTGACTCATGTTGCTTCCATTTCCAGAACAGCCTCCTTCCCTGCCCTCGTCCGTCCCTGTTGAATAACTGTGCATCTTTAAAATTAAGCTTGGGTTTCTTTTTAATTTATGAAGCTTTCTCCACCACTTCAGTTTCTCTGATTGGGGTTGACCACATCTTCTGGACCTCATGTACTCCTAGCCTATAGCCCTTTATTTTAGGAAGACATATTAGCATGAGCCTGGATATAAGAGCTTGGGGTTTAATCCCTGACTGCTGTTTACTGATTGTTTGACCTGGAGCGAGTCTTCAAGGTGTTTCTTCCAAGTGCCTTGGTCCCTCATCTCTTAAAATAGACACTTCATAGAGATTATGTGAAGATTAAATGAAACAATTTCTGGGGCACCTGGGTGGCTCAGTCGGTTAACCATCTGTCTTCAGCTCAGGTCATGATCTCAGCGTCCTGGGATTGAGCCCCATGGTGGGCTCCCTGCTCAGCAGGGAGTCTGCTTCTCCCTCTGCCCCTCCCCCCACTTGTGCACACTCTCTATCTCTCTCTGTCTCAGAGTAAGAGCTCAAGAAATGTCATCTCTCCCTATTTTTTTTATTGTCATAATAATTATTTTTTTGAAGATTTTACTTATTTGAGAGAGATAAAGTGAGAGAGAGAAAGAGAGAGCCTGAGCAGGGGGTGGGGAGGAGGGGGAGAGGGAGAAGCAGACTCCACACTGAGCAGGGAGCCAGACCTAGGACTTGATCCTGGGACTCTGGGATTATGACCTCAGCTGAATGCAGACATTTAACCAACTGAACTACCCAGGTGCCCATATTGTCATAATTATTATTACATTTCTGCCTCACTTAAACTATATTCCCTGGATCTACTTGTGATGCTTGAAAGATAGAGACCACTCAATCAGATATATTTAATAGATTAAAGAATAAATAGATTCTGTAGCTCCTGTCACTTTTAATAGTATATATTTTTAAATGAGTCGGTATAAAGGAGCAATTAAGAATTCTGGACCAAGGCCATATAAAGGAAAGGCAATAAAATAAAGCTTTATTATACTTAAAAAAAAAAAAAAAAAAAGAATTCTGGACCAAGAGGGCATAGTGCTTACTTAACTCCAGATATCAGCAAATAGATTTTACATAGGTAATATCAGCATTTTAGAACTTCCATCTACAAAATGAGCAAAGACATTTTTGCTCACTTTACAGGATTTTTGAGAGACTCCCCCCCCAAAAAAATTGCACCCAAAAGCAAGCCAAAAACTGCAAAGGGTTAAGCTAATACAGAGTTATGGTTGTTATTTCTAAATAGAGTTAGTTGGTATTTTAGTCACATTTGCTTTCTAATAGACATTAATTCTTAATTTTCTTATATGAAACATTCTTTTAAAAAAATAGATATATTATGAGTGAACTACAATTCTTTATTACCAAATGTGGAGCACATAACATGAAAATTGAAACTAAAAGGGAATATATTTTTGCCTTTACAAATGATCTCTGCGTTTCATCACTCTAGGTGCCTGTGGTCGCCATATTGGGCTCAGGTGGAGGCTTCCGAGCCATGGTCGGATTCTCAGGTGTGATCAAGGCCTTGTATGAGGCAGGAATTTTAGATTGTGCTACCTACATCGCTGGTCTTTCTGGCTCCACATGGTTAGTATGCATTTTAAATCTTAGTTATATCATGCTAAAAGTTTGGGGTTTATCTACCTCAAACCTTTGAAAAGAAAGGAGGATTTAGAAAACTGAACCTTAATTTCAAATTATTGAAGTGTTCCAGTTTGATGCTTAAAAATGTTTCTTAAAAATGAGGGATGCCTGGGTGGCTCAGTTGGTTGGACGACTGCTTTCGACTCAGGTCATGATCCTGGAATCCCGGGATTGAGTCCCGCATCGGGCTCCCAGCTCCACGGGGAGTCTGCTTCTCCCTCTGACCTTCTCACTCATGCTCTCTCTCACTGCCTCTCTCTCAAATAAATAAATAAAATATTTTTTTAAAAAATCTTTCTTAAAAATGTGTTTCAAGGCAAATTCATACCTAATGATGCCCCTTATCATAAATTTACTCCTTTTAAGCTGATTTGTAACTTAAAATGTAGTTAAACATAAAATCTTAAAAATAGATCAATCGAAATTCTATATAAATATCACAGAGGTGAAATAACATGCTCCACCCATAATTAATTTAATCTTCCTATAATTTGCTGATTTGTAATCTTTCAGCAATCGTGTCTAAGTCTACATGATTCACTAGGTATTCATTTTCTTCTCTAGGGCAAATAGAAAGAGATGCAAGATACCTCAGTATACAGAAGAGGAAAAACAACTTTTGAATGTAGAAATGGAATGTTTCACTGATTCACATCTGATTATCAAATTAATCCTTTATATGCACTTAAGCTAAATTTGGAGAGAGACGTAAAACATGTGTACATAAAATATTTGTACACCATAGCTTTGTCGTTTCACAAACATTTATGAAACATGTTCAAAGAATCTACCTTGTTATTTTTAGTTTGCCTGACCCACAGAAGTACATTGAAAATCAAATATTAGAAAAAAAAAGAAAATAAAATATTAGTTCTTCCTCAAATGTCTCAACTGTGTCACCTTATTACAAAATGCCTGACTTTGACTTACAAGTCTTTTTAATCATTCAGCCATAGTAAAGTTCAACTGTCATAATGCTATATTATATATGTTAAGCATTTTAATATTTCTCTACCTTCTTATCGTATGAGATGGATCTGAGTTTTTTTCATTTTCAGCTAAAGAAAATTTGACTCGGAAGCCAAGGGATTTGTCCAAGATCACTAGCAGAACCAGCATGTGAAGTCAGGCTTTTGATCCTCTAGTCTAGGATTCTTGGAACTAAACCATAATCTTTTCTTGCACAGCTGTATGTTCTACACAGAAATTCACATATAAAGAATGTATAGTTTTTAAATATTTAAGAAACTTAAATATCTTAAATCTTAAATATCAGATTCTTTAACTAAAAAACAAAAACTTAGAATGATGGTTGCTACCTTCTTTCTATATACCCTCAAAATGATTTATCTTTTTTGAAAGAAGGGTGTAGCCCATTACTATTCATTCCCTTGAAGGAAAGAGCAGGCACCTGCCTGTTTAATGAGTAATATGACAGAAAAACTTGGGCCCTAAGATTAATTTGCCTACTCGAGCATTCTATTATTACTCTTCGAGTGGTTTTCCTTCTCTGAATTCACTATTTGTTGGATTCCTGTGGTCCATCACTGACTAATACATTGCAAGAAGCTTATTTTCTTAAACTCACCTAATAAAGACAGAACAGATATGATTTGGGGTGCTGACTTGAGGGTATAATAGTGTGTGTTTATTAGGCTGCAGTCATTGCTTTAGTTATGGATTTGAGGCAGCATCTTAGATTCTGCTGTCAAGGTTCTAAAAACAAGTCCTGCAAAGTGTAATTAAGAGAATTTTAGATGTTACAGGCTAATCATTTAAATACCACAGGCCACACATTTATACGTACATAAACTTCTGCTCTATCCTTCGTTGCCTAATTTCTCCAAGATTAGCCGTCCCTTATTTCTTTCATTTCCTTCAAGGCCACTCATTCCTAAAAGCCTTAACAATAGATTTTCACCTGGCAACCACCTAATTTCCAAATATAATCATGTCTTTTGAAGTTCTTTTCCTCCTTGACTCTTTGGTGGAGTCCAGGAGGATAAATTTCGGGGTTGAGACATTTCACACAGTAACTATCCCTCTTTCAGTTCCCTTCTCTTCTGCCTTTTGTTTTTTGGTTTTTGGTTTTTTTTTTTAAAGATTTTATTTATTTATTTGACAGAGAGAGAGAGAGATCACAAGCAGGCAGAGAGGCAGGCAGAGAGAAAGTGGGAAGCAGGCTTCCTGCTGAGCAGAAAGCCTGATATGGGGCTCCATCATAGGACCCTGAGATCATGACCTGAGCCGAAGGCAGAGGCTCAACCCACTGAGCCACCCAGGTGCCCCTCTCTTCTGCCTTTTGGATTTTATTTCATCCTCTCTGACTGCTCTGCCCTCCGTAATGTCTTTACAATTTTCACTGCTTTACTCCTTAATGTGAGCTTTCCTCCAAGACCTCTCTTTTATTCTGTTACATCACACCACTCCCTTGGCAATTTCACCAGCTTCTACCACGTCAGTTATTACCATCAATAATTTAGTTCATGGAACTCTAGAACATCCTGAAAGCTAATGGACCAAAAAAGGAAAGACAATACAAAGTAGCTGTTGAAGAAGACAATCAAGTAAAAGATGACCCAGAGGTCAGGGGTAGAGAGTACTTCAAGAAGTAGTGGGACTTTTAATAGAATGAAACATCTGTGAATAGCTTAGCTTAGAACTGGGCTTGGAAATCCTTACTGGTTTTAACAAGAATCACTGAAGTAAATAAAGAGCACTTTTGATCATGAAATTGCAAATAAGAAGTAAAGAGAAGATGAAAGAAAGAGTGGGGGGGGTAGTTGGTAAACCTACTAGGAAATGTCTATTCTTTCAAGAAAGGGAATGTAGGACTCAGGAAAGTATCTTGGTGTGGTTTTGTTTCCAGAATTTAGAAATTTGTGTAGAAGTCTGAGGTAAAGGAAACAGTGTAGACGGATAGACGAAAGATAAAGAAATAGATGCTTCGTGGATAGAAAAAGATTCAGACTGAGACAGGACAGGACAAGATTGAAAAGTACAAGTGAAAGCTGTTCATCATGGAGAGGAGAGATACTTCCTGAGACAGAAGAAAAGGTGGTCGGATGATTCATATTAATTTTCTCTGAAAAGTATAGGTGAGAAGGTAAAAAAGTTCAAAGGAAGGAATTCAGAAAGACTTGGATAAACAAATTACACTCTTGTGTTGTGTAAGTTTTTATATTCTGTTGACACATGACCATTACTTGGCACAAATGAGGTAATACGGAAATATTTGGAGAAGCCTGGACCTCCCAAAAAGTTTTCTGTGATCACAAAAGAGAATTTTATGTAGGACAAAGCCTTCCCTTGTAACTGTTACTAACTTTAGGGCAATTATTTCTGAAATTATTTTTGTATGATACTTATTATTCATTGCTTGTATTAGCCAACCGGTCAGCACAACTCTCTTTCCCAGTACAGCTTCATTTGTAGAATCCTGAGGGGTTAAAGTGTCTTGACTACCATGTTTGTATGGCATTATCATCTAAAGAGAATTGAGAGCAGCTCTACATCTGTAACCATGGGGTTCAGTTCATTAAACTGACTAAAATGGAATTCAAGAATGAGAACTTTCAGTTGGACAGTCTGAAGAATTCCTGCCGCACTGAAAAATGAAACAATTTTAGGAGACGTTGCCTCATAAGAGGTGACAGATCAAGATCAACAGAAAAAGATCAAGATGGAAGTTAGAGAAAATATGTTGTTTGGCGTGGGGGGTGGTGGAACTGTGCTTGTCTTGTTCTTTAGTGGGTCTCTCCAACATATCACATATTTAATGACTAAAGCTTTGCAAAAGTAACCATTTTGAGGGGGAAATGAATCTAAAGATTTCTTTAGAGTTTTAGGCTGTTTACAAATGTTAAGTCTCAAGAAATGCTTTTGAGACTTGGCTTTTGACACTTACTAGGCATAGAAGTTCTATATGTTTAACCCTGATGATGCTGATTTGGCAAGTCCTTAGAGGCCTGGTACTGGTCTTTTAAAACATTGGCTGTGTGATGTGGAAGAAAGGATTGTACTGAGAATTCCTTGTGGGATTTTTTTTAAAGATTTTATTTATTTATTTGAGAGATAGAGCATACGCGCATGTGAGGGAGCACATGTTTGGGCAGGTGTGGGGAGGGGAAGGGGAGACGGAGAGGGACAAGCAGACTGCACTGAGCATGGAGCCCACAAGGGCTCAGTCTCACAACTCTGAGATCATAAGCTGAGGCAAACTCAAGGGTGGGACAGTTGTTCAACTGCCTGAGCCACCCAGGAACCCTTCCTTGTGCACTTTTGACATGATTTAGCTATAAACATTTCACACTTAGCCTAGAATGCATTCGTATGGAGAGAATGATGTGTCCCATTGTATAAATGTGTCAAAAAAATTAGAGGCAGATATTTTCATATTTATAGAGAAATAAATTGAGGATCATTTCGTTCATTACTTAACTATTTATAGAGGCCCTGCTGTGTCTAAGAAACTTAGTTGTGGAAACTTGATTGGTATAATTAGGAATCATGTATTAGTAAAGAGATGAAAATTAAGGCTGAACTATGGACTTCAGTATTGGAGGATTGATGTCTATGTGCTTAGACATGTCCACAGAAGCTAGTAATAGCCAAATCTTGCCTTGGTGTCACCAAGGAAACAAAGAAAGCTATTTAAAGAAAATTGGCCATTGCCCCTATCACCCCACCTTTATCTTCACCAAAGCAAAAACTCAGGTCTTAGATGTCCCCACAATGATGCCATGATAGGTCTGTCCAACTCACGCTTGCAAATTCTAAGGAATATGGTGTCATAAATGCTGACGTGGAGAACATTAACCTGGTGCTAGTGGTTGAGGTATTCTAGGTCTCTGACTGGGGCTTGTATCCTCAAGCCAATTGCTTCATGATGGGAAAAGATTGAGAGAGGGAAAGGGGGGAGAGAGAGATTCATCCAAGTGAATGGCTTTACTTCAAACTTTAGAGGGCAGAAATGGACTACAACCATTCTACGTGGAACAAAAAGAGAGGATTGGGCTGGTATCCATATACATTTTGACCACTTAAAAAAAATCAACCTCTGAAGCTCTGATACAAGTCCTAGCTTTTGAGCAGTCCCCCAACCCCAGAGGGAAGAACTGCTTGATCTAAAGCCAATGGGAAGAAAGGAAGAGAAGACAAGGGCCTTCAGATCTTGCTGGAGGCAATTCATGGGGGCAGAGGTACTTACTAGAATCATAATTTGGTTCATTTAAAGACCAGCTAAATTAAAAATTCATGCTATATGGGTGGCTCAGTGGGTTAAAGCCTCTGCCTTCGGCTCAGGTCATGGTCCTGGGGTCCTGAGATCGAGCCCCGCATCAGGCTCTCTGCTCTGCAGAGAGCCTGCTTCCCCCTCTCTCTCTGCTTGCCTCTCTGCCTACTTGTGATCTCTATCAAATAAATAAAAAACCTTAAAAAAATTCATGCTATAACCTATAGCTCTGAGAAGCATGAAACACAGGGTTGGGTTTAAGCTTTCTAAAATCCAAGGCAAAATCCAAACTATGCACAGTGACATAATATAATTTTTAATAAGTTAGGGGAAAGCCAGTGGCCCATGGAGGTAGAAATTATTCTTGTTAATGAGAATAGTAAATAACTTCTTCTTAGAGTTAGAGAATGAAGTATATCATGAATAGTTCCAGAACCAACTACTCAGAGGCTCAAAAAGATGTTTTATTTTCCTATTTTTTTTATGTTCTTAAGTGTAAACTAATACATACATCAATGTGTGCAATTATTGAAAAGAATGATAAGGTCCAGAAAGTCAGGTCTTCGTTGGTCTGAATGAATCATGTGATAGACCTTGGAATAACTACAGGAATGGATAGATCCTGTATCACTCAAACAGTCTAAGCTGTATTTTTCTAGATAATTGGTGATTATACCAGGCTCGAGTTCAGAGTAAATCTTTTTGATTTATCTTTCTCACAAGTTTTTGGGAAATATTAGGATAAAGATCTTTTAAGAATTTTTATTTAAAAAACATGTTTATGCAGCCATCAAAAGAAATGAAATCTTGCCATTTGCAACAACATGGATGGAACTAGAGCGTATCATGCTTAGCGAAATAAGTCAAGCAGAGAAAGACAACTATCATATGATCTCCCTGATATGAGGAAGTGGTGATGCAACATGGAGGCTTAAGTGGGTAGAAGAATAAATGAAACAAGATGGGATTGGGAGGGAGACAAACCATAAGTGACTCTTAATCTCACAAAACAAACTGAGGGTTGCCGGGGGGAGGGGGTTGGGGAGAAGGGGGTGGGATTATGGACATTGGGGAGGGTATGTGATTTGGTGAGTGCTGTGAAGTGTGTAAACCTGGTGATTCACAGACCTGGGGATAAAAATATATGTATATAAAAAATATATGTTTATAAAAAACATGTTTTTCAGAGCATGTGTTCCATGTTAGGTCTCTCATCAGTCTCCATTTGTTGACTTAAAATGATTCTCAGTTTGTCTCCAAAGAACTCTGAATCCAATAAAAAATTCTACTCTAATGTAAAGTAGAAGTAGTTTGGTTTCTAAGAACTGAAATCTTATTTAAGAGATTAAGAAAAAACAATAAAACCTATTGGGGGAGAGGACACATTTTAAATTCTAGTTCTTTTATTAACTGGGGAATTGTGAACATTGGTTTAAATGCATCAGTCCTCTCTTAGAAGAATTGGAAGCTGTTGTGGGTCTTTAAGCTTATGCCCAGTTAGCCAGCACAGGCCTAGGGCATGGCAGGGGCCCATTAAGGGTTAGTTTTTTCCTCTCTCTAAAGGAAAGATAAATCATTATAACAGGTATTTTGATTTGAATGTCAAGGAAACAGGAAGTTAAACTGTGTGCTATTTTATATACTCTTTGGTTAGATGACGTGGTGGTTATTTCTTTCTCTCATTATTTTGTATTCTCTGTTCAGTAGTTCAAAAAACCATGCTTTCCACATGCCAGGCATTTGCTAGTCATTGAGACTAGAGAAGTTGAATAAGCAGTTTTCCCTGGGGGATGTCATAATTTAGTAAGGGAGACAGATACACAGTCATACTTCATATTTAGTGTGGAGAACTACAATACTAGAGATATTGATGCACGGGAAGGAGGGTGGTCTCACATATGAGTGCACGGGAAGGAGGGTGGTCTCACATATGAGACCATGTTTATGGTCTAAATATCAAACACCAGGGTAGTGTCTGCTGATTTCCAGTTTCATTAGAAGTGGTCAAATGGCTGGTGGCCAAGAATCTCCACAAGAAAGCATTTACCTCAAAGACTTCTTTCTCTCCAGGATTTTACCATCAGATTTGGATGCGCAGAAATTCTGAGACCTATAATTCTCAAGACTTAGGATTCTTCCCAGTTTGCAGTGGACGGAACAAACAAACAAACGCCACATTTGTCAGGAAAATTAGGCATTCAGAATAGGTTAGACAGCAGCACATTTCCTACCTGTAGATAATCATTATGGAAAGTCCAACCATCAGATTACGTATGTGACTACTATTACATCCAGACAGGTTAGCTTGTTTACATGACTCAAACATGTTGTTTTCATTGGTTTCTGATAATCTAATAGGGTTTACCCATTTCTAGAGGCTAGACAGTACACGGTGTAAGCCTGGCACAGTGTCCTCCTCTCTGGATTGGGCATGGGAAATCCAGTATTTCCTCTGAGACCTCTCTTTTACTTGGCTTCCATTGTAGACCAGCTTCTTTCTGACTGATACATTCTTTCCTTAAATGGATTGATATTTTCAGTCAGATAATTAAGTTAATCAACTATTTCTAACATTCATTTTTTTTTTTTTTAAATTTTTATGACAAAGAGTACCTGCCTTCTTTGGAGACTACCATGCAATGCACTTTCTCTTTGCTAATCATCTTTTGTTTCTCTACAGGTACATGTCAACGCTATATTCTCACCCTGATTTTCCACAGAAAGGGCCAGAGGAGATTAATGAAGAGCTAATGAAAAATGTTAGCCACAACCCCCTTTTACTTCTCACACCACAGAAAGTTAAAAGATATGTTGAGTCTCTATGGAAGAAGAAAAGCTCTGGACAGCCTGTCACATTTACCGATATCTTTGGGATGTTAATAGGAGAAACACTAATTCACAATGTAAGCTATGACTCAATCTATGGCCCTTTTAATACAAGTAGACCCTGTATGTTATAATGTTTTAATAAAACAAAATGATGTATTTTGTAAACATCACTTGACTCAACTGACCCAATCAACAATGTGTCCTGAGCACATACCCCCATGCCAGGCATAACACTTGTACATTTCTGGCTAGTGCTTACTCATTCTGTGTAACAGTTTTGATGTATAGTGAAGTACTTTTGTATTCTTTTTCTTTGGGGGGAAAAAAAAATACACATTTTAACCCTTAACTGGCCACTCAATGGCATTCTTTAAGATGAATACAAGTAATATTGTAATGGTAGAGGCAAATGGAGGTTGCCTAAAAGAGAGTCAGAAAAGGGAGTGAGTCACATGGAAAAAGCCCATTTGACACATGACTACAGTGTGACTTACCATGGGAAAATAAAGCGGGGGAGATAGAGTCAGTTCCAGGGAATCCGGGGTCCAGATTATTTTTTCATGGTTTTGTAGCTGCCAAGTTCTTCAACTCAAACATAGATATAGCCTTTAAAGTTGTGGGGTTTTTTTTAGAATGAAGATAATTACCTCCCTAGAGCTTAATTTTGTTGTTTATTAAAACCCAGAGATTTCTAGAAAACATGACTTATTTTTATTATAAGCATTTTAAGTGTCTCGATTGGAAGTCCTACTTTAAGTAGCTTTCTATCTGTGTTTGCTTCTGTATTTAAAATCATGTCTTTATTTCTTCTGTGGACAGAGAATGAACACTACCTTGAGTAGCTTGAAGGAAAAAGTCAATTCTGGTCAATGCCCTTTACCTCTCTTCACTTGTCTCCATGTCAAACCCGATGTTTCAGAGCTGATGTTTGCAGGTATGTAATTTCCTCTTTCAAAACATTTCCTTGAACCTTTGAAGTGTGGTTATAAGCAATTTTAGTTGTCCATTTTCATATATTTTCTCTAACATGAAAACATTGGAAGATATAAGAAAATATTAAGCTAGATGATTTTCTCGTTATGGAATATATTCCATGAAGTTAGTAACATATTTCTTCATTTAAATTAGTGAAATAAAAACTATAAAAAGTCATGATTGCAACCTCAATTTTCCTCATTTCTCAGGGACTTTTAACAAAATAGTGTGCCTAGTGCTTCTAGGCAATGCATATTATTTGCTTCCTGCAGCTGTTTTCATTAAATAGGATAATATGATATATGTTTATCATTCAAAACCCTGTTGTAATTTTTATAATACAGTACTTAAAAAGTACTAGTCTGTACTTGAGGCAGCTGGTGAACAAAATGCCTCATTTTGTTAAATCTCAAATGTAAATATTTGTTTCTTCTGTGGCTTTTCTTCTTATTGGGTGCTCTCAAAGCCCGTGAACTCATGCTTCTGGGGGCCTTTGGCAGTCTTAATCTGCAGTGTGGAAGCACTTCTCACTATAGCTGGTAGGGTTCATCATATTTTTAGGAAAAGGACCTCAGTGAAATCAGTCACACCATAAGCTTGAAAGAAAAGAATTGTGCATGGCATGTAATTAACAGATTTACATCCCGAATCCTTTTCCAATTTTACAAAGCCTTACTTTTTTCAACTGACCTCTCTTATGCAAGAAGAACTTTGCAAATTATTATTATTATTTTTTAAGATTTTATTTATTTATTTGACAGAGAGAAAGACAGCGAGAGTGGGAACACAAGCCAGGGGAGAGGGAGAACCAGGCTTCCTGCTGAGCAGGGAGCCTGATAGTGAACTCGATCCCAGGACTCTGGAGTCATGACTTGAGCTGAAGGCAGGCACTTAGCAACTGAGCCACCCAAGCTCTCCTTGAAAATTATTTATAAAAAGCAGTGCAGCTGGAATGCATCTATTCAACTATTTACCAGTTATATTGACTAAAAACCATCATGCTGATGGTTCAGAAATCACTTAACATATTGATTATTTTATTTAACTTTTGCTACAGCTCAGGAAGTGAGGTATTTTTAGCTCTGTTCAATAGACAAAAAAGAACAAAACCTCAGAAAGATTAAATTATTTGCACATTGCCACACAGAAAGTAAATAGCAGAGCTGAGATTTATTCTCGAAAATCCTTTGTTTTATGAAAATACTGGCTTCTCTGGTTACTGACTGTGTAGACCGTAGTAAGCCAGGTGCTAAGCATGAACTCCCCTCCCCCACCACAGTATATTGCCCCCATTCTATCAGGACTTATAATTCGAAAGATTTACAATAATTATTAAAGAAGTGAAGGCTCAAGAAAGAAGGTACTCTGTATTGTTTCTTGACCAAGATACATGATATTTTTTAGTTGGCTTCTACATCTCTTAAATAAGGATGAGCCTATCAACATGTTTATATTTTTAAAAAATGATATAAAGTATGCATAGTACATAAACAGTGTCAGACCCAACTTAAGTTTAAGTAAATCTTAAAAATTTAGTGCTCTATGAAAGCTGTATAAGAAATCAGAGGTCTGGATCTTAGCTATAAACAGATTTTATATATGAAAGGTATATTTAATTATTGCATGGGGGTCGAGCATGCATTAGGAGTCTGGGGTAACTATAGCATGCCCAGCAATAAATAAGGAGCAAGATCTTGATTGTAATGAAGTTTATAGGGAGAACTGAAATTCATTCATATAAGAAAAGTTTAAGCACCATGATGAAATTGGTTTGGTTTGGTTTTTGCTTTCCTATCACTGGTGTTTTGTGAGGTCTTGGAATGTTTGCAAATAGGTTGATAAATCCTACTAGAATGCTAGTCAAGTCTGTGCATAGCCAAATAAGCCATTTTACCCCAAAAGCATTATGATGTGGCCAAATAAGCACTAAACTGATTTGTAAGCCCTGCCTTATTTCTAAGCTGAAATACCTTCGGTGGGTCATTTAATCTTTCTGATTCTTGTTTTCCTCCTTATTTTTAAAAAAAAAAGGATATTAATAAACATCAGGTTTATCTTACAGAGCTATTAAGACAATCACCTGAGGTAGGCAGAAGATGGAACATCAAGAAGAGACATAAAATAGTGTTACGATTGTTATGTCATTTTCATAGTCACCTTTTTAAAATTCTGAACTTGAGGCAGTAGCCATTCTCATTGGAAAATCTAACCACGATCATTAAAGAACAAAGGACTGGTTTGGATTCAACTAGAGTGGGAAAGGTTGTTTTATGTACCTTTTGAGCTTGAAGTATCTGATTTGGGCCATCTGCCTCACTGTGATATTATTACAGAGATGGGAGATCCTTAACTAAACTTCATTGCTAAACTTTTAAAATAAGGGGGTGCCTGGGTAGCTCAGTCGTTACACGTCTGCCTTCGGCTCAGGTCATGATCCCAGGGTCCTGGGATCAAGCCCTGCTTCTCCCTCTCTTACTCCCCCTGCTTGTGCTCCTTCTCTCCCTGCCTCTCCCTCTGTCAAATAAATAAAATCTTTAAACTTTTACGATAAGGAGGTTCAAAGCTGTTTCTTCCAACAGAGTTGGACAAAGCCATCAAGCATGAGTTATGTAGATCTTGTACTCAGATAAGAGATTCAAAGGTGTTATGTTATGAAACTTCAAGTAGCTTGGGTTATTGGGGGGGTGGGGGAAGAGAGATGTCTATATTACTTTAAAGTTTGCTTGGATTAAAAATGGATATTTGGGGAAAAAAAGTTGAAATATTATCTGAATAATATTTTTAAAAGTCAAAGAACCAGATTATCTTAACTTACAGAAGTTTTTATCAACTTTATTTCCACAATATCAGAGAATGTTTTTCTTCCCTGTAGAATAGTTTTAAACATTTTCCTCTTTTGAAGATCTTAAACAAATAAACTTTAGTTGTTTAAACTGTTAAATATTTTTTGACTCCTTCACTTTACTACAGTGCTTTCATTTTTACATTTCCATTGGTCAATAAATTGTGTTTATTGAGCACAATTTATAAGCTCAACATCATGTTAAATTCTTTGACAGATACTATAAGAGTAAATACATAGTATTTATTATTCTTTGGGAAAGTTACAGTCCCATTAACAAGACAAAAATAAAACATGGAAAATAAATGAGCCATACACATAGAACATTATGATCTCTTAAAGTGTGTAGAACTGACCTACGAGTAAGATATCATAGAGATTTAATGCAGTCCTAAGAAAGACTTCATGTGGGTGAAGGAACTCAGTTTTCAGTTGAACATGGAAAGGTCTATCAAGGGAGATGAATAGTCCTCTTTGTGTGAAATAGCATGAGAAAATGCTCAGAAGGGGAGCGAAAGTAGGTTTTGGAGAGCAGTAAAAAGAAACTAGCCTTAGTATGAGTTGGTGAAGGTGGGTGGTACATTTGGGAAAACTACTAGTGCCAAGTTACAGAAAGATTTGAATTCCAGACAGAAATATTTTTGTTCAGTTATGATAATGGGAAATATTTGGTGTTTGGGGGCAGGGCAATTAAATTGTTTAGTGTCTTTGGGAAAAAAAAGTATTTTCGTGATTCATGTGGGTAGATTAGCAAGGAAAGAAACAGGAAGCAGTGCTACCATGGTGTTCTCGTAATAATGTTCTGGAGCCAGGGAGATCCCGAAAAGAAGAGATGAAGATGGATGTGAAAAGCCCAGAGGTTACCCGTGAGAAGTGGTAATGAATGGGTTTGATTGTTAGTGAGTAAAAGAGGGGTTTCAGTTTAAAAAACTTCCTTTTGGGGGCTATGATAATGTGGTTTACGGAAGCAGGTAAGGTAGACTGGGAGGAAGGGTGATGAGTTCCTTTCCAGGTAAGCACAGTGGGATGTGATGACGGTGTGTCTAAGTGTAAATGCTCAGGAGGAAGTTGGAAATGAATACCTGGAGGTATAAGAGAGAGGTTCAAGTTTGAAATGTGTGAGTCAACAGCAAAAAGAATAATAGTTACATACTACTCTAGTGAGTCCTTCAGTAAGGACTTACCTTACCTTGAGAGCAAGCTTACCTTGAGAATGTCTGTAGTTACTGTCTGCGCACACACAGCATTAATAAAGAAGACATTACTCGAGAAATCATTGTGTTTCAATACTCAAGGGGATAAAATTTGGAGATGGGAAATTACTTGTAGAGAGAACAGAATTTTCCTAGCAACCTCTGAGTCATGGCTAGTCATATCTCACTAACTCCATGTAAATCTTTATAAAGCACACCACTTTCTGGTGAAAGGTATATGTGCCATTTGGCTTTGATTTCCAATGAATTATAATGTGTTCTCATCTCAAGTGTGATTTCATAACTTCCTTGAAGAAAGGTAGAATGTTACAATCTGCCACTGAGTAAAAAATAAATACACATCCACAATCCCTTTTCTAAAACTTTGGGGATAGATGTTTTGGGGTTCAGAATATTTTAGATTTTAAAGTTAAAAAAAAAATACATCATTTATTACATAATACTGCCCTAGATTTCATTATCAAATAGAGTGATTTCTCTAATAGAGTGTGTCAGTATTCATATTTAGTGAGATAAATAAAAATTCAGCCTCTTATCAAGACTTTTTCCTCTGCTGAATGAATTCAGTCAGATTTTACCACCAAATGAATAGCAGAAAAATTTGTGGATTTTTGAGTTACTTGGATTTTGGATTGTTTGGATAGGCATGTAATGATTTTAGAAGAGGGGAATAAAGGAGTGCAGAGGGTTTTGGGTTAGGCAAGGGTAGATGGTTGTGGGACTTCACAGAGGGTGGCCAGTGAAATTGGACCTTGAACTAAAGGTTGAGAAGGAGCAAGCCTTGTAATTGCACAAGGTAATAGGAAGCATAAAGGCATTGAGGTGTCATGGAGCTTTCTCTTTGAGGAAAATTAAGAAGATTTGTGTGCTAGAGTGGAAGGAGCAAGACCAACATAATGGGAGACTGGTTAGGACATGAGGTCAGGGAGCAGTGGCAAGACTGTCGCAAAGACTTGTTGACTACATTTTTATGTTCAGTATAATGGGGAGCCATTGGAAAGTTTTCACCTGGCATTAGTGTGCTGTGATTTCTATTTTTAAAAATTCATTCTTGCCACAAGTATCAAAAAGATAGCAGGAGAATAGAGGAGAGCTGTTCTAGAAGACTATTGTGGAGATCCAGGGAGAAGGTATGGCAGCTTCTACCAGTAGGGTACAAATGGATGGTGGTCCATGGTGGACAAATGGATAAGCAGGCCTATGTGTAACCATATCTGGTAATGAGCCTCCGGAGCTTGAGGTTTTATAAGTAAGATGTAAAGGGAAAAGAGCTGTCAAGGATCAAGTATAAATTTTGGTATGAATATCTGAAAAGTAGCCCTGTTTAACAGGAAGGGGGTGCTGAGAGTAGCAAGCGTGGGAAGTAGGAATCAGAAACAAGGAATTTATTTTTTTTAAAGATTTTTTTTTTTTTTTTTAATTAATTTGACAGAGAGGAATCACAAGTAGACGGAGAGGCAGCCAGAGAGAGAGAGAGAGGGAAGCAGGCTCTCTGCTCAGCAGAGAGCCCGATGCGGGACTCGATCCCAGGACTCTGAGATCATGACCTGAGCTGAAGGCAGTGGCTTAACCCACTGAGCCACCCAGGCGCCCAGGAATTCATTTTTGATACATAATTAAACATAGTGATAGTCAAGGATATACATGGAATCTAATAGTGGCTACCATTTATAGAGTGATTAAAATGTGCTATGCCCTCATCTAAGTTCTTTACATTTCTATACCCATCAGATTTTCACAACAATTTTACAATCCTCTATATTACTCACATTCTATAGGGACCTAAACACAAAGAACACAAGTGATCTACCAAAGCCTGCATAATT